>NC_140671.1:2577500-5077500 GCF_054131305.1 Coturnix japonica | reverse complement strand
TCTTTTAAGAAAACTGCTCCATCTAGTGGCTACTTTCCCTACTATTGGCCTGTCCTAACAACCTGTTCCTCAGAAAAAGAAGAAAGAAATTCACCCTATTTTACTCCTGAAATATTTCACAGCTCTAACCGTAGAGTTTTTGTAGCTGCTTCTCTGTAGGACTGCAAAGCACCACTGGAGACATGTTAACTCGCTCAACAGGTCAAGAACTCATCTTAAACTGAACAAAGCAACACAGATGGAACATAAGCCAAGCCCTCAAGCACAAATATTCCGCTGTTCCTGAAGCACAGCTTACTCTGAAGTCCACGCTCAGATACCAGGGGAAAAAAAGTGACCAAGGCAAAGAAAAGTACCTGAAAGGACAGAATACACACCTTAAGTGCAGCCATTTGAGAATCAATGGCAAGTTTTCCTGAGCAGCTGTTCTGAGGAGACTGTGGACTGGGGCTCTGCTCTGAGGTGCAGGGGGAAGCCTGGCCAGAATTCTGACAGTCTCGGCCTTCATAAAAGAAGAAAGACAAGTCATTAACAAACAATATTCAGCAGCAAATACAACTGTTGTGAAGACTCTATTTGGAACACAACTGAAATGGAACAGACATCTAAGTTATATTCATTGATAGAGCAACCACATGCTACACATGGTAGAAAGTGTCAAGATTTCTGGAAGAGTTCAGTATTTCAGGACACAAGGCAAACAACATCCTGAATAGCAATAAATCAAACTCCTTTCATATCCACACAAACACACACATAAAATCAAAAGCACACAGGATCCAATTCCACTATGGTATTAGACTCCCCCCATTTGAAGCCATAATACCCAGAGACATGGGATAATACTTAATACTTAAGCCATCTATCAGCAAAACCAGCGTATCTGTCTAAAACTGGCCCAGATACTGCTCTATCAACTTGCACACGAGGAGTCCTTACACTTACCTACCATTAATGACTGCATCTGAGAGTATCCCATCATAATTATAGTTAGATACTGAAAAAAAACTATTCACGCTTTCTACAACAATGTATTTCAATAGAGTTTAATTAGTCCTTTGTGAATTAGAAAGGAACCATTTACAGAAAGTACAAAGTTATACTTTGTGGGAACACCGCACATTAGTTTAAGAAAAAATTGTCAACAGTTGGATGCAACTGAAGCAGGAGGGTAGAAGAGCCCCAAAACCTTTTCCTTCAAGAATACTGAAGTCTTCAAGGCCTATTTACACCATACCTAATCAATGGAAACACATCTGCACCGTGCAAGGGAGAGAATGCTTGCACATTTATAACTTACTAGGTGTAGGTGAGGGAACTTGTGAACTGGTACTGTGGGAAGGGATTTGCTCTCCTTTCACCAGCACATCCTGGACTACATTAGTAGAGAAGAGGTGTGAGACTGTGGACTGGCTTTGCTGGCTACTTGACGCTTGTTGTGCTGGACCAACCAGAATGTTACTGCGGAACTCCGCCACCCCAGGAGCCTGGGAACAGCATGGAGGAAAAACAAAGAAAAAGGGAAAGAAAGAATGAGAGAAGGAGAAAACAAGAAGGAAAAAAGAAGTATTTGTTACCTTGTCTTTCATTAAAAGTAACAAATTAATACACACCTACCAATCTGATGACATGAAACTGCTAACTTAGGGAACTGTCGGGCACTGAAGCCAGACTCTTGGCAGGAAACCAGAATCCCTTCAGAAATTATTAGTGTAACAACACAGCAACAGCACAACATACTAAAATCTAGTTCCATCTTTCTGTATACAACATACTGGATAACCCACTCAAACTCTAGGCACACTTTCCAACCTGTAAATAGAAAGACAAGTGCTTTCTACCTTCTGCATGATTAATTAAAAGCAGAAACCATCCCCCCTAGAAGTACAGTGCTCCTATTTGTAATCATATTGTGAGGCAGAGGCTGTTAAAACTAGATAGCACTTTCAGGCCCACAAAGTACTTAGAAATAAGCAAACATAATGTAGACTGCACGTATATGCTGGTAACAGTTGAGAATTGGTGCATTAGTTACCTCTTGAGCACATTATGGCTCTAACAACTTACAAAAACAGACCTTAAGAATACGGAACATTTTAAAAATTCTCCTTACTCTGGCAATTCCAGCTGGTGCAATTGCAACATTAGACTGAGACATGGCAGGCGACAAAATCCCTTCTCTTTTTAAAGGTGTGGGAGTTACAATCACAGCTCTGGACTGTCCCTGAAAGGCAGCTGAAGAACACAATTAAGTTAGAATAGGTAACAAGACAAAAAAAAAAAAAAAAAAAAAAAAAAGGAAGGTGAAGATTATTATGTATGAAGTTATGAAAACACTGGGCACTGAACAGGGGAACGGGCACCTATGCTGTACTATTTCACTGCCAAACTTAGTTGTGGTGGTCCAAAAGGAAGTGAAAAAGTACTAGGAAAGCATACAAGGGGTGAGGAACAAAGATGCACTTCATATACCAGGAACAAAGACTTTCTGACCACTAGAGTTGTTTACAACACTTTACTAGGTAAGTAACATCTTGGCTGATGTAAACAAAAGGACTTGTGCTTAATAAGCACTACAGACAGAAATGTTGCCAGGAACACCTGCTCAGTGACAAGCCCTGGCTGACATACCTACTGCTTCGTAAAGCCTAATTAAGGATACTCCTCATAGGAAGGTTTTTTTTGGACTGTTGTTGCACATTCCAGGAAGCTGAGGTCACTCGGATCCCAGCCAGCACAGGTTTGAAAACATAATGCAATAATTTCAAGACAAAGTTTGCCGCCTGTCCTGCTCTAGTCTTGAACTTTCCCGCTAGAAAAACCACAAACAAAACCTTCTCTGCTCATACATGTTATTCTTGCCCTTGTGAAATGCTAATGTCCCCAAATCACACCCAACATGAATTGGTTCTCCTCACCCAGTCCTGCTAAGCACTGCTGATTTATGGAACCATTTGTGGGCACATATCTATGCTTCCATCTGAACCAAAATCATGGTCCACTTCAAAAACTGCTCCCTAACTGTACTCTGCTTCAATCAGTTTCAGGCAGGCTGAGATGAACATCAGAATATACTCAAAGTGTTCTATAGTAATATATATTAACTGTATTGGTACCCTAGTGTTATAGGGCATGCTGGCACAAAAACAGGCACAGTGACCTGCCCAGGACAACCAGCTGAGACAGAGAAAGGGATAGGCCTGCCATTCCCCATCTCACACAGTCTCCTTTGCCACATAACTGTGTGGCTGAATGTTTTGAAGGAGAGCTAAGAACAGCATTAAACACCAAAAACAAGTTTTCAGTAGCACAGGAGTTATGCAGAGCTCTACTCAACCCATGTGCTGATGCAACCTATACAATCCAGTAGAAATTTTATGAAGGAAACACAATCCCAGAGCTGAAAGCCTCCCTGTGCGTGACCTTTTTGACAAGTCAGCTCTGCACACACACAACCAGACCGCCTCTAATTCTCCCAGTCCAGAGCATCCCATTGTAGTAAAGCCACATGCCAGTAGTTTGGAGAATCCCTGGCACACCACACCCTCAGGAAGCTGTAATTTTAATCACTATGTAAACCAAGAAAAACAAGGTGTTCCCCTCCTGCTAGTTCCGCTCAAAAAACAATGTTACCCACCGTTTTTTCTCACCTGGGGTGATGAAGGCATTCTTTAACACTAAGGACACTGTTTCAGGTTTCGGAGCAGATGCTATTTTTTGTGCCTGTTTGGGCCTCGTCCCAGCACTGGCCAGGGGAACAGCTTTGGGGAGTGCAAATGTCAGCTGGGACTGCAGCTGTGGCCGGGGCTGCCCCTGCAGGACAGTAGTCTGGAAAGCCAGGTTACAAGGCACTCCTGCTCCTGGCTGTTGTGTTGCCAGGACAAGGTTCTGGCTCTGGCTGAAGGTGGTGGCAGGGGCATTGTGCGTCAGCGTTGCAGAAGCTGTGTGGGTGATAACTGTAGATTCGCAGAGGCCAAACTTCTGGGTTTCTGGTGCTGCAAAAGCAGATGGTGGAGTGCTTAAGCTAGTATTCAGAGGCACTGCTGGCAACGGGGACTGGTGCTGTTGCGCTGCAGGTTGAAGCAGTGGCAAAGGTGTCTGAAACACTGGCAAAAAAGTCTGCGGCCCACTCAGAGATGAGTCAGGAGCAAAGTCTGACGGCTGGATGAAAGATCCCCCACTTCTGATGCTGGAACACTGGTCAGTGCCAACATCAGGAATGACAGGAGAAGGTACTGAGGAAGCAATCAGTCCATCGCTGATGTTCCCAGATGGAAGTGTGTTGGGCAGTGAGCCTGATGGTAGGACAGGAGACTGACAGAAAAGAAAAAAAAAAGGACAGATTCAGATGCAGCCCCCTCAAGCAAAAGATCTTTTGCTCACGTTTAAGCTGTACATGTCTGCAATGAGGCTGTTTTAAACTCTGAGGTTCTCCCTTACCTGAGAAGAATGACTGCTGCTATCTGTTGTAGCTGAACTGACAGCAGACACAGAAGGGAAATAAGCACTGGAACGACTAGGTGTGAATAAATCTGAAACAAAAGAAGTCACCTATTACTTTTCTTCTTCTAATATTTATGGTACAGCACCATACCATGAAATACTAGAATTCCCAAGAATAGCAATATTATTTAGCAAGGAACAAAACCATGAGATTTTTATTTTATACAGCTAATTCAGCAATACGCTGTTGTCTTCTGGGAAAACTCATCTCCTTAGGACAGACCTCACTTCTCATGCAAGCTGAGGATGAGGCAAAAAAAACCAAAAAACCATAATACTATTCAAAGTTGACCCCTATATAGATACTCAGGAGCTGATTCTCAGAGCAGGCCCAGAAAACTCAGTGATCTGATGCAGACTGAACAGAGGCCAAACAAACAGATGCCACTTTTGACTTCCACATTTTGTGTTACCTTTGCTTAAATCTCTTCTTTCTAAAGAGTGTAGCTATCTGCAACATTTATCATCTGTTTAACACTAATTCTTAAACTAATCAAACACCAGTTCCTAAATCACTGCAATTTTTAAGAAATTAATTGACTATATAGAAATTTCTTACCCTGAAAAGGCTCAAAAGTGTCCATGAAATCAAAATTTGGCTGGAGAGGAATAAGCCCTGGTTGGATCATGTCCGCATTTCCTAAATGCGCTGGAAAATTCACGAAAGAGAGATCAGATTGTATCACTTGAACAGTAATTCATGTAGTAGGAATATGGCACTTAGCTAGAACACCAAGAGATGCTGCACAGCCTGACTTGCTTGCTCCCAACCTCCTGTCCTGCCCCTGCTGCACAATACGTCAGTTCATTGGGAATCACAACTTGAACACTAATATCTTAAAGTAAGCCATTACCCATTTTACTTAAAGTACACCTCATGTAAACTATAGTGGCTCTGGAGTTGCTCAGACAGCTCAAACTCCTACACAGCAAGGACAATGCACCATGGACATCTGCTCTCTTATTAGTGATTCAGAGCCTTCAGCAAGAGGTAAACAGAAACGCACTGCTCTTGGGATTGTTTTTACAGGAGATGTGACTCTCACTTTTTCTAAAGGACATACCAAAAGGTTTGGAAGCTAGAAAAAAACAAACAAATAGAACTGCTTTAAATAACAACACCTTCATCATCACAGACACTAAATACTGCTCCTTGGGGATTTATTCAGAGCAAAATTTGAGGGCAATATCAGGAAAAGTGGAAAAAAAACCCACTAAGACAGAAATGAAATTTGGATGATTAACTGGGATTCAGTAACCTATGAATTATTCAATAGCTACATTATCTGACTTATTTTAATCTGTCATCTAAGTAAGATACGATTTCTTAAGCAAGACTAGAAAAGCAACAAACAAGATTTCTCCTAGAGGTTCCCACTGCAAAATCAACACAGCTAACAGCCAACAAATACCTATCTCTCTGGGATTTGGCCAGGAAACCAACTGATGTGAAGACAGTGTGGAGAACAGGGTGTCGGTGAACTCAGACATAAGCATATCTGCATCCAAGAGGCTGCCCTCCTCCATAGGGACAGGGGTTTCTCTGCCATATCTTCTTTTTTGCCAGAGAACCACATCATCATCCTGCCAAAGGAAAAGAAGAAAAGTAAGGCCGTGTAGACAATGCTAAAGCATTCAGTTACAGAAATATAAGAACAATCTTCACTTTTCAAATGGACTGAAACAGATCAGTGGTACTTATAATAAAACTTCAGCTTACAGATTTGAACAACAAAACACTTCTACAGAAGTTAGAGTGTGTGCTAGCCAGTGTGGGAGAGATTTTTGCCCCAACAAACATATGCAGACTAGCAATACATAAGACAAAATAACTACAGCAATATTTTCTAGTTTTACTGAGTGTATGTATATATTTGCAGCTACACCTTGCATAAAGATTTAAAAATAACACACATAGCAAAAACTCAAAGCAAACAACTCCTATCTTGAAGCATAACTGAAACGGAAATTTACTTAAACTAACTTCATATGAAGTATCTTTATAAACCTGTGGACATTTTTATGCTGTGAAAAATACAATATAAAGTGACTTTGCTTACTCTTCCTTCACTAGGGCCAACTTTTTTTTTTTTTGCTGCAGACTAGAAGCAGTCAGGTTCTTGTGGCTGAGTCAGCACACAGCACTAACAATGCCAAAATACCATGGTGGCACATTGGGGCTCACGGTCAAAACACCTGAATTCTGTGAATTTGGCGCAGATCCAGATTTATGTTCAACTCCAAAAAGAAAAGTCAGAATAACACTTCTGATAATTTCATATGCCTAAAGCAGATTTGATGGCTTTATAAAAATTTTGCTTTTATGCTAATTTATAGTACTGTTGTTCTTCTAAACACCTTGCCATTTTTTGGATCCTGGCATGTTATGTGCCAGTGTTGTGACAGCACAAAGATCTGCAACGTGTACTGCACACATCCTCATATATTCAGTTACACAAGCAAGGAGGTAGTGCCAGTTATGACTCAGTAACAAGATGTAAAAGCGTGCCAGTTCTCCAGGAGATTGATCTCTCTGCACATCCAAAGTTGCTTCTCATTTGTTCTGTCACAGCACTTTAGATTCAACCTCTCCTTTATCCAACTTAAACTAGAAATCTTACATTGCTCTTTATGGTGCAGAAGCATTAAGCTGTCTGACCTTAATTAAGACTTCAGCAGGATGCTTGTCTTTAGATTTTAATCAGTGCAAGCTACTGCATGTTACGGCTTTGTTACTTATTGCAGCTTCTACAAGCTTAAGTGCAGCTACTTTTCTCTGGTACCACTTACCCTGACCAAACTTGACAGATCTTCATCTTTATGTTTCTGTAACTGCAAAAGGAGAAGAAAACAGATCTTGAAGTCAGAGTGCATCCTATACATATCAGTAGAAGACCCGACTGCAGAACTTGCAATATCCAGTCATGCACAATTAAGTCACTGCATAATCAAATTTTATTTAGTGGGACTATTCAGTAGAGTACACCTTAATATTACCCTAAAGTATTTACTTAGTCTCTGTTTTAAGTATTGCTCCCTGATAGCAAAAGGGACATCAAAACTCTAAAAACCAACAACATACTGGTTAACTAAACTACATTAACTGTATAAATGAACAGACCCTTTTCTTGAAGTATGTTCTCCACTTGTGGTATTCCCTGATGACTATTTCAATCCTTCGTTTCCAGTACTTTCCCTCTGTTGCAATGGCCTGAGAACAGATACAAACACACACCATGAATTACACAGAATCACATAACAACTGAAACATGTATTCAGAAAGAAAAAACATGAAAGAAATTATGTTAATTCTGTTCGATCTCATGTATCAGCAGAGTCCCAGAGTAAATCTGACAGTACTTCTTTATTGTGAGGAAGATGAAACAAGAGAAGGGTACCACATTTGTAAAATATGCTACAGTTTTGCAGTACAGAAAGCTACATATACTGCCACATCAATGGCCCCCACTGATCTTCTGCAAAGAGCCAGAAGGCAACTGTTTGTTTTCATTGTGTGCAGAAGCATGACAATGGAGGTACACAAACTCACATTCACTCTTCTTGTGAAGTTACCCTGACAGATTAAAACAAGTTTTCTCTTGTCTTGAAATCACACTTCATCAATTGAAAACACAGAAAACTCTCAGAGGGTCACATAAATTCAGTTCCAAAACCAGCCATCACTGAATAACCAGAAGAGAGCAGTGAACGTCACAATCTTAACAATTCAAACTGCACCTCACCAAACTAGAACACAGATATAACAGGGACCTTTGGCTGTTCCCTGATCACTCCAACAGGATGAAACTATGAAACACGGGTTCAAAAACACACTTTCTTCACGTTAATGGCTCCTTCTAAATAAAGACAATGGAGCACAGAATTACTAAGCTGCTTTCCTATCCAGTGGACTAGAAGACATAGTATAATCTCCAGAGCTCATTAGTCCTTTCCTGATACATACCTCTGGCCGACGATGTTCATCTACATCAACAGAGCCATCCAGGGGAGTCACAAAATGGCACACTGGATTCTTGCGCTTCTCAAGGTCTGAAAGAGAAATGAAAATCCAAGTGCCCAAGAAGTATGGGCTCTACAGGGAGCCCTGTTACCACAACAGATACGTGTGTGGGGGGAAAAAAAATAAAATTATATATATATATATATATATGTGTGTGTGTATATATATAGCTAGGGCTCCACCCAGACAGCCAACAGGAAATGAAGAAATGTCAGGCAGTGCTTCCTCTGCATGGAAATCTCTAAGGGCACTGATCCAAAGACACAGCCACAACAGCTACCCACACATCGCAGCCTCCAGCAGATTTCTGAGCTTTTCATTAAGCAGTAATTTCAGATCTCTCTTGCTTCCTGCATATGTCTCTCAGAAAACATTTTATAGCAACTGACAGCCCAGTTTAATACTTACACTGCATGTACCATGCCCTCCAGATGGCGTTATTGAGACGGATTTTATCTCTCCACTGAAGTTTCAAGCCCTTAAAATTTTTCCATTTTGGAGACACCAGCTTCCCACTAAAACAAAACAGAAAGCAAAATTACTCTGATTTCAGTTATTCTCTAGCTGCTCCTATCAAGACAAAGTGTTGCCCCAAAATTGCTAATAGGAAGACGTACAAGCTACCATGCTTGGGTTAATGACGTTTGCCTTATGCTGTTTGATGCTTACTGGTCTGTGCACCAGAGCAGTTTTCAAGACTTCTTCATGTACTTATCTGTCTGCTAACAACTGTCACAACAGGTTTTGCAAGCATTTCAGGACTGCAACTCCTTTTACCCCTACACATTTTTCTCCTTGTTAGTATTCAGTCTTCTCAAATTTCAGCCTGTGACTTCCATTAACTGAGAACAAGAGCACATAAAATTAAGCCCAAAACCTTGCAGGTTTGGCTGTATGATAGTTTTATCTGGCTTGAATTTTGCCAGGGAGCTGGATGAAGTCAACACAAGTTCATTCCTGCAGTTCCATTTGATTTTCTGGAATGGTAATATTGGAAAGAATGAATGAAATACCAGTTTCGGCCCAAGAGAAACCACCACCCACCACCTCTACAGTGCTGATAAACACAGCTGAGCAAGCTGGCACACAGATACACCATCAGCCTAGAAATAGCAACATTTCTCCAAGGAAGGGGAAGACTGGAAAGAGAAATAGCTGATGTATGAACAGTATTAGGGCTGGGGGAGAGGAAAAAGGAAGAAGCAACATGTGAACACTACAAACACCAACTTCCCAGCCCTTACGACACCTTTATGAATCATTAATCTGTGCTAATGACAGATCAGAGGAAGTAGGAAATACACCTAATGTAGTACACTTCAAAACACAAATTCAACTACATGTGCTGCTCCTTTGCCAGGTTCCCCTTCTCATCTTCTGTGATCCGTGAGTTTGGGGCAGGCAGCAGATCCATCCATTCATTTCAGAGCCCCACATACATCATCTCATCCTGTTCTCAAGTTTTCTGCCAGCCTGTTGTTGCTCTTCTTGTTGAATGATCCCCCCCATCTCTGCTAGGTGTCTCACCACCTTCCCAGCACTCCCTGCACAACCAGCTCCGTCACAAAGTCTCTGAGTCTCTTGGTTCACCATTTCTTTCAATCCTAGGCTAAGACATGGCTTCTCCACTTCTCAATGTGCATTCACAGTTCAGAAAGTCATTAACACGCTGACACATCACTAACACTGACAAAATGCCCACACGCCTCTGACTAAGTCTGTCAACTTAATGTTCATCACAGTTGCTGCATCTGGACAGTTTGCCAAAGCAACAAAACTAGTAATGTTCATTCAGCAAAACAAGAACAAATGCTTTTCTTTAGAATAATAAAATAAAAATTCCTGAAAGGAACTGCAAAGAGTATACAAGAGATCGTTACGTCTTCAAGGAGCCAATTAAAACTGGAATTAAAACACAAATAGTTTAAAATGTTTTCTATTACATTCTTCCAAAATACTAAACAAAAAGTAGAGCATCAAAAGAAGGAAGTGATTAAGAACCTATTCTCAAAATAATTATTATTTTTAGTTCCCATGGGAGCACAGTACAAACCCAGCTTGAGGTCAGAAGTGAAACGCCTCTACCCTTAACGAGAGAAAACAGCATGAAGCTGACAACAATATTTAGATACTAGTCCAAACTCAATTACTTGGAACAACACTGTGACTGAAAGCAGCAGCTTAACTGAAACCCGTCTTCAGGTTTTAAAGAAGCAAAACAAAATGAAACAAAGAAAACAAATTCATCTACCCAGATATCCACTACCTGCTGCTGCTGCCAGCTCCCCAGCTGCTCAGACCACCACAACTCCAAAAGGAACACAGGACCAGATGGACATTTCCAACATACCTGGGAGCACAGCTTTCCCACACCTTGCTCTTCCTACGCCAGCTGCTGCAGTTCCCCAGGAACGCTGGTTCTAAAGGATGGAAGCATCCCTGAGAAGACACAGGCCGTGACAGCTACATCCAGCCATAGGCAAGAGCTGGGGGAGGACTGGGAACGCAGCTCTCACTGCAGGTGCCTTGCTGCCAGCTGCACTGCGCAGGACATGCTGGCTCACACAAGCAATGCTGAAGTACAAGACTTGCTATCATTGCCAAACACAGATCAAGTCCAAGCGAGTGAAAACCACTTGATGGATAATGCACAATACATTCCAGGAACTTAGTTCAGTATCTCACGTAGAGATCGCCATCTCCCAAATCCAAGCATCTTCAACCATAAGTCAACTATAAAAGATATGGCTGTAGAATCACTGGAGCTGGAAGCACAGTAGGACACAGCAGCCCCTGGAAGCTTCAGAGGGGCCACAGCTCTAAGAGAAACCACAGAGGGATGTCTTCTGCTGATGATTAGCAATGGTTATAATTTTAAGTGTATAATTAACCAATATTATCTAAAAGATCAGTTAATGAGTGATCTTACAGGACACTTCAGTGACAGTTTTGACCCAGTAGGGACAATATAAATGAGTAACCTTCTTCCTCAACAGATACGGGGCACATGAGATGCCATTCAAAGCTGTTAGGATGACTTCAGAACTAAGGCAGTAGCTCTTTGTAATTAAAACACTGATAAACCATTCAGTCCAGCTCCTGTAAGGGCAATGGAAAAACTCCTAGTGACATCAGTAGTAACATGATCACACTCTGACACTGTAAAACGACTTACAACAGAAGAATCCCCTATTCTCCTCCCTGAAACCAGAGAGTTTTAAGATGGACTTTGAACAACATAAAGCCATGTGACACCACCACCCTCCACATTTGGACAGAAAAGGACTGTGTGCCAGCAGCATACAGGATGTGCTGGCTCACGCAAGCAATGCTGGAGGAATATGTGACTTCCTTGTACAAAACCAGAAGAGATTGGGTTGTTGTGGGTTTGGTTTTTTTCTCCCCCCGAATACTAACTAGAAAATTATTATTTCAGGAAACATTGGTTTCTACAAATTGGGCTGAAAAGGCAGAGAAAGGTTGATCTGCTGGAGGCTGCTCTGGACAGCTTATATAGCCACCAATTAATAGATGCCTTGCATAAGCATTTAACTAAAACTACATAGGATAGTATAGCAGAAACTTCTAGCTGCTTCTGATTCAACCTGCAGTTCCCTGGTTTTGATCTACCTCAAACCATTTGAACAGAAGCATGTCGCTATGTTTCCAACTGTTTTGCTCCCCATAGAAGTCATTAGGGAAAACTATGCCTCAAACACCAGCTTGAAAAATCCCCTTTTCCCATTCAGAGAAAAACGAAGTTCATCCTCCACACCACGACACACAAACGCTGCTGGCCAAGGAGCTCCAGCTGGCAAGCTGTCCTGCAATTGTAGTGAACTAAATACTGCACAAGAGGTCTTAAAAATACACTGTGATAGAGAAAAAGCACTGCATGATCTCTTGCTTAAAAACAAGGAGACAAACATGTGAATGAGAGTTAGAAGTGGGGTAGAATTTTTGACAGACCGCTACATTCTGCACATGAAAGCCTCATTCACACCCTCTTTCACTTCTTTTGGTATATGGGGACAAGGAAAAGCTGTTGCTCGGGTTGACTCTAGCACAGAAGTTATTTTCTAGTTCTGCACTCACATAGCAGCACCTGGCCTAGATCTATCGTAAGTGGAATTCAAACATAAACCTCTGAGCGTCAGACTCAGATTCCACAGGCCTGACCCTGCCGCCCAAATATATATTCTCAGCAAACACAGCAAAGGTACCTTGGCATGCAGCCACCATAGACTTGCAGGAATAGCTCCTCATACAGACCGTACGTATCTTACATAATATAGTTGAAAGCAAACTAATTGTTTTTTTCCATAACCGAACCTCGTACATTCAGTTACAGGAACAAACTACAAAAGTGCACTTTGTTCTTCTGTTTGTTAACAGATTCCCACTGGCTTTGTGCTGGAAGATCCTTTTTGCCTTGATAACTCCTGTCCTAAATCTCCCCTTGCCTGCATTTGTTTTCCAATTCCCTCCCATACACGGCCATTCAATCTTTTGAGGTAGACTAATTTTCCTTTTAATAGCGGTGATAGTAGAGACTCCTAATTTAATCAATAGAAAAAAACAAATCTGATTTGATATTACGGTAGCTGAATAGATTAGACTGTTCAGCAACATAGAAAAGGAACTCTTCGGCTTCTCCCCAGCATTAATTTTTTTTCAGGAATTAGTTTTAGTTTCTTCTTTAATCTCTAATGGGTTTTGCTGGGGAGTTGGACCTGGCAGCTCAGCTCTCCAAGGGCCAAAACTAACAATATTTTCCCAAACAAAGGTTCATTCAGAGAATCCGCTTATATGCATTGTGTGCTGGACCAGAGAAGCAGGCAATTGAAACACAAACTTTCCTACACTGAGCAACTCTGCAGGACTTGCAAGGAAGCCACACTTTCATATCCTAGAGTTCATATCTACAAAGTTAACCCCAGTTGCTGCCTCAGGACATTAATCCCAGCCAAGCAAGTATTATAGATGCTCATTTTCTTGAGGTTAACAAGTTCATCTTCCCTACCTGGAAGGCAAGAGGAAGGCTTGTGGACAGCTGGGAAGGACCACTGGAGAAATGCTGAGACAGCATGGGCTGAAGGGGAATACAGGCCAGAACAAATCTGCAGGAGACCTGGAGGCTGCAGCGTCCTTCAGCCAGTGTCTATTTAGAGACTCAAAATTTTTGGATGGTTTCTGTTTTCCAGTTTAAAAAAATAAATTAAAAAAAATCAAAGGATATTTCTAAAAATGTTCCCACTTCTCAGACGTTCACCCAACGTGGTTTCACTTCACTACAGAACTGGAACAGCAAAAGGGAGAAAAAACTTCACAAACAACAGCAGTGATATTTTGGTCAAAATACAAAGAAACTGACCCTGTTGTCACCATCCATCATTGACTCTGGAGCAAAACCTCTTCTTGACCCTTGCGACACTTCAGTTCACCCACTGATGAAGATCATGTACTTCACAAACACCAAAGCTTTTCAGGACATTGTGTACTTTTACTATTAAATATCAAGACTTTCTTTCAAGAACTGTCAGATACTCTCATGTAAAGAGGGCTACTCAGCTTGTGTTTGCTCACTGAAGATGAGAGAAGCAAGCAGTCCTGATTGTTCTCTTACTTGGCTGGAGAGCTCGGACAAAATAGGATCCGTGTGTATCTTTGTAGCAAAAGGTTTCCCTGCCTTTACATATAAACACTAAAATAATGTGTGTTTGTTTCTGAGCTGTTTCTGGTGTCTGCCAGCAACACCTGCATTGCTTAGATAACTGTAGTTATGAATATCAGGCCTTCTCTTGGAAGAAAGCATTGCAAACACAGTGAACAGTAAATCTTACAACTAGGAGAGCCACAAAACTTTTGCAGCAATACAGACTTGCATTAAAAAAAACAAAAACAAAAAACACCCCCATAGGAAAATGTTCTAATTTTTGTTTAAATAAACACTGCCACCCAAAGTTCCTATTTTGGTGTGAGATTTAATTACTTTCATTCATTCAGTCTCCTGGCAGAAAAGATGAGCTCTGGAGAGCACACAAAGTGAAGATTATCACAGTTTCTAAGTATTCTGTTTCTTAAGGCAGCGGATTTCAAATCTCTATTGGAACTGAACATTGATGCATGTTTATTATGTGGAATTTAATGATAACTCAATAAATGATACTTATGGTAGCATACTCAAGCACTAAAAAAAGCAAGAAGCATCTGACTTTATACTGTATATATGTATATATATTTCTTGAGATCAGAAGGTTTAATTATAGGCTCACACGCAATTTTTTCCATATCCTAAGTCTCTGCCTGTGTACAGGATCGATGGCATTCAGCACATCCCAAGCATTAAGCACTTACATTGCTGGCCCCACATGCTGTTTACTTCTCAGTGGCTATACTTGAATTTATAGGTTATTATTTAGGGTTAACAACAACATCACTCACATGTTTCTCCACAGTGCTTTCATGCTCATCCTGCATTGGAAAACTGAGGAATAGACCTATTAACATTTCATTATTCACTTCTCTGCTCTGTCCGGCATGAGGTGAGTGCTTTTACCTCCAAAGCTGCAGCCAAGGATGCCCTTCTCTGTCCCCACCAGGGAATGAGCTCCCACCTCCGCTGCTATTGGATACATGGCAGACTCCAGTCTGACAAAGCTTAAAAACAGTTCCACAGGTCAAAGCATTCATGTGGTACATGAGAAACACTCAGCAAAAAAACTGCAAGGCCCTGCTACAAACCTTTGGGTAACAGCATTTTTCAAAAATGATTGGAATCCTTTTTTCTTGACTTCAATACAGGCAATACATTTTGTTTCAGCTTTATTAATGGAACAGACTGAACTTCTTTTAACAATTTCTCATCCAAAAAAAATCACAGGCTCAAATATGGGAACGTTCAGATCAAGCAGTTAAACAACAAAAAGTGTGGTTACACAGCTGGAATTAGTGGGCAGCGTTAAGAACAGGAGGTGCTACCAGAGCAGCCTACAATAATTGCTGGGTAAGAGGGTGGAAAGTCAATTCCTTTTCATGTTTGATGTACTTTTTTATTTATTTATTTTTTGCGGTGCAGCTTAATGCCTCATGTTTTAAATGACTCATCCTTGTAACAAAATGAGCACGTTATCTCTGTATTCAAAGCAGTAAGCATGAAGGCTGCTCACAGAATGCCAGCAGCTGTTCACTGCCTGCAGGCTGCAGGGCAAGAATCGAAGGAAACCAAGTAGAGTTGCACAGCTTCAAATACGGCCTCTTTTCTTTTGCCTTCCTCACTGGTACTAGGGTTGCTCACACAGTCAGTGCTGTGCCTGGGGCCAGGATGATCCAAAAATGAGCACCAAGCATCATCCACAGAGTTGTCAAAACTATTCTAGTGCAATCAACTTGAGAACTTCCATCCTTTCAGTACCTGAAGGGAACTTACTCCCAGGAGGGGAGTAAACTCTTCGAAAGGGCTGATAATAGCAGGACTAGGGGAAATGGTTTTAAGTTGAAGGAGGGAAGATTTAGGTTGGATGTTAGGGGAAAGTTCTTTACTAGAAGGGTGGTTAGGTCCTGGAACAGGCTGCCCAGTGAGGTTGTGGATGCCCCGTCCTTGGAGGTGTTCAAGACCAGGTTGGACGGGGCCCTGGGCAACCTGATCTAGTAAATGTGTATGTTTGGTGGCCCTGCTAGGCAGGGGGGTTGGAACTACATGATCCTTGAGGTCCCTTCCAACCCGGGTAATTCTGTGATTCTGTGATTTAAGAAACATTTATTCTTTGCCTGGAAGGAGAAAAAGACACCATCAGCCTTAATGCACCTCATGACTTTAACGTGAGAGGAGGGCCCATCAGTGACTTCACCCTCGTGTGCAGCAGAGGAGCGTGATAGAAGCCAGATTATTTGCTGCACTTTCTTTTCAGCTTCTTCCTTGATACACGCTTCCCTATCAGAAAACAATCGCAGCACTCAGGGCATCCTTTTCCTCCCATCATTTCCTTCTCTTCATTCTCTCTGCTGCTCACAGAAGACTTACAAGTCCGGTGAGGCAAAAAGGAAGCACCCTGTACCGATCTAACGAGATTGCTTTACCATGAGCAAAAATCTCTGCTGGGAGGTAGAGGAGCTTTCCTGCTGTCAGCAGTTGCTGTGATCATCAGCAGCATGTTGCACTGATAAGCAGATCAACAAAGGGCTTCACACAAGATCAGTATACTTGCTTTACACTACAAAGAGCTGCTGTCAAAAACAGTGATCAGGAAGCAGTGCTGCCCAGAGCACCTTCCTCCCCAGTTAAAAGGATAGCTGCTGGCAAGAACCCCCTCCTACAGAGCGAGGAATGAATGTGTCAGGATCCTTTTGTGATTCAGGTCTTAGCCTGGATTAATAGACTGATCAAAGTGTGATAATTTAGGACCTTGTTTTAAGCACCTAAGTTGTGGTTCAGAGACTTTTCACACGCAAAGCCCCTGAAAAACCCAAACAAACCCTATCAGCACTGGGGATCGGCACAGCTCTCATACCTACAGGAACAGAGAAGCGTTTACCAGGCAGAGAAACTCGAAACCAGCACTTCTGCAAGAGGATAATGTAACATTGCCCTCACAACATAGCCGGCCTATAAATACACTGCAAGTCTTCAGGGATCTTGTTCTGAAAATTACTTAAGTGTTTTAAAATAAGAGACACTCCCCACCTCTCCCCTTGCAAAACAAAGCTTTCGTACCATCTGTGCTCCCTGCAGCACGAGGAACACCAGACTTGTTACCAAATTCAGTTATTACAGTCTCGAGCACATGCAGCTTATTGAAAGTTCGCATAAAAGCTAGAGCAGCAGCTACACAAAGGATAGAAGCAGACGAAAGGCACAGCTGCGTTACTATTAAAGCTACTGAAAGATCAAAAAAATCCCACAGAAAGATAATGCAGGGAGGAAACTCCTTCTAGAGTTAACATAAAATAGACAGGAATTAGGAAAAAAAAGGAGTTTGAGGACCAAAAATAAAAAAAGAAAGGCATCTCTAAAAGGCCATACAGACTTCACAGAAAAATACTTCTGTTGGAGCTAAATGCAAACCAGCATTTTCTCAATGACTCCACAGACATCATGGGCACTCAGTGCTGGGAACTGCAAACCCACAGCTCCTCTTGGCCCCACTGCAGGACCCTGGGACAACCTGGCACCCACCGCTGAACCCACAGCCTCGGGGGGTGCTGGGCAGGGAACAGGCCTTGGCCTCCAGGCAGCAGACAGCAGGCTGTGGAAACTTCCCCAGCTCCTTGTCAGGCCGTGTAAGTGAGCCGGGGCTGAATTAAGTGGGACACGAGGCAGAAGCGTGCTAATGCTGATGACACAGAATCCGTGTCGCTTTTCCCACACTGCTCTCGCTGCCAATTTAGGATTGGACGGGCTGAGGGAGAGTCCTGGAGCCCTGGTTCCCACACAGGGTTGTTGAGATCAGACCTGGCCAAGAGAACGTGAAACACTTTCAAGGCCTGTGAAAACAATAAATACATAAAAATGAATGCAATTTGTTCAGCAATAAACTGCTGAAAACTGGTAGGCTGAGAAGCATGGGAAAGCCAAGAAGTCATCGAGATGCTCAGTGCACTGAGTAGAAGGAGCACTGAGGAAATGGAGCTCTGTGACTGCTCAAAAAGCAAACTCAAAACCCTCCCCTGCCTCCAGTGTCTCCCTTAAGGGATGCAGAAAGACAAATTCAGAAGCACTGAAAACTGGCATCATTCAAGAAATAAGTCAGACATTGGGATGAACAGGCCGGTCATAGTAATCCTATGATTCTGGGATTATGATACAATTATGTTTCCAAGCTTTTGGAAAAGTGAGAAAAGATGAGAACTCTTGCCGGGAGTATTGTATTTTGGGGGGAATGGTGCCCTGGGGGCTCAGCAAACCAAGTCAGTGTGCACAAACACAAATCACACAGCAACAACCACCAGCAGCACCAGACAAGCAGGATTCCCTCTGCCCGACCTCCCACACCCACCCATGGTCATTCGGATTGCACAGGATCCCGCATCGAGCCATTCGAATTGCTCTCTCCTTAGTGGTATATACTAAACGCTAACAGGAAGTTTGAAAGGAGCAGTTTAAAGCTTTGCTGTACTTCCTGTCTCTCCAGACTACACACAGGCAGCCCTCCAACTGGTATTTCTTATAAAGTCATCCCTTTGCTCACAGGAACCACCAGGACCAAATATCCCTCAGCACAACAGTCCAGACGTTCACCCATCATTCCCCCCCACACACTGGTTAAGACACAGCTGGACGAATGATCCTCTTGCCAAGGATACATGTTCAAAGAGACCCACATGGTTTACATCCCAAAGCAAGCTGTGACTTCCCCCCCCCCCCCCCCCCCCCCCCGAGCAAAACAATTACAGTATCAGCACTTTCCTGAACCTCGCTACAAACAACCTGTACTACAAAAACCTTCCCCATGACTCTTCTTCAAATCGTGTTTTCTTCCATGTACAAAAGTCACGATATAACAGCCTCAGCCTTTGCTTCGTAGAGTTCCTTGGAGTGCTCAAATTAAAGGTAAACAACTTGTCACACATTTACTGCTGTAGGGAAAGCAGACTCTCTAACCTTCCTAGGAGCTGTCTCTCCATTTCCAAAAGCTTGCCATATGCACACAGGCTACAATCATCACATGCAGAGGTCAGACCCCAAACCTCATAATGCAGCTCATAAAAACTGCTAATAAAAATTTAGGCTCCTTAAGCTCTGCAAAGACTGGAGATCCGAGCGTTCTACTTGTATGACTGGATACTGAACACAGATGGGATGCACGCTTTGCTCCTAAACAGAGCTTTCACTGAGCAAAACTTTACTAGAAACAGGAATTAATTGGCTTCTATTGCAGATTTTTGCCCATCTACTCACAGAGTCTCTAAGTTGAACCGTGCACTTTGATAATATTTGCTGATTTGATAAAGCAAGTGAAATCTAATCACGTGGTTCCTTAGAAGGGCTAACTACTTTACACTGCAAGACAGAACAGAACACAGGAATGCCTCTTGTTCCGATGCAGTCTGATTACTCCTTTCCCTCCTTCACACAAGGAATGACTCAGATCACAGAGGCATTTAAGTCACAAACATACTGGCTTTACTTTCACAAAGCAAAGGAATAGCCAAAACCTTCAGGCAGCCTCTCAGGGCAGGCAGTCGTGCACTAGGCTGATATCACCAAGAGCAGCCACACAGCAACACATACTGAACTTATCTGAGGTTTCCAGAGGCCAAGTGCCACTGACATGTACTGTCCTGTGCTGCCCTGGAAAAAAAGAAAAACAACACCATGTTTCTGCAGAAAGCGAAAGCTACTACAAAATGAATGTGCTTGAAGGCTGCAGTTTCTGTAAGGCAAAAGACAAGCCTCTTGTTAACAAAGATAAAAGCTTAGCAAACAGTGAAAGTGCTGCTTGGAATTTTTTCACCGCTGATACTAAAACAGCGTCTTGCTGACTGCAGTACTTGGCAACAGAGCTCTCCTGCCTTACCGTAAGAGCTGTATGAACAGCCATATGGGTCAGGCCAAAGGTCCCAGAGCTCCAACAGCAGCCACAAGTAGGTGTTTTGGGAACAGTGAGAACAGGACAAGCATGTCTGTGTAATGTTCCCTCCAGTCCCCAACACGCTCTTACCCTCCACCTAATTTCTGCTGAGGGACACTGATAAAGGCAGCAAAGCCCTGCTGCTACATCCCTGCTGGCTCTGCACATCTCAGGCAACCCTAGGACAAACCAAAGCAGAACATGGCTCTGTGAATTACCAGGTGGGTCAGGAAACCAAGAGCTTAAATCAGCTCCAATTCATGCAGTGGGTTAACTGAGCGCTCTGCACACCTTGACTCAATGCACATTTCTGAGAAGCCGGTCTTTTGTAAACACCTCTCAGCTGTAAAGGGAAATGATATTTACCTACCCTCTAAAAGCACACTGGAAGAACTATGGTACTTTTCCTTTCACTACGTCTATAGAGTCTCTTTATTCATACCTGGGTGAGTTGAATGTGTATTGATTTGGCAGCTCTTTGCCTGGAAAAGGGAGAGATAATGGCATTCTTAATAGACGAGAAGCACCACAGTGACTGCCGCAACAGATGCAGGCGTCCCAGTGTTTGATAGATTGCTGCAGGCTCTCAGCTATTTCACAACATCTGCTTTCTATTTTCACTGGTTTTTAGGTGTCAAACATGATTGCTAAGCACCTAAAATAAGTACAGTTTCCTCCTTGGGGATATTTTTGCCGTTGGTCAAATTTTTCCTCCCATCCCATCACTAGCTTCATTTGAACTGAGGCTGTAATGAATAATGACAACACACAAAGTATTTCTCTGGCTCTGTAGCAGATCAAAGTATTGCACAATAGTGCCAAAATCCTTTGACTTACTTCTTCCTTCCTAAAAGCGCCATATCCTCAAACCCCACACAGTCATTTTATGTACGTTCCCAGGTCGCTGATCTGTTCTCCCACTACAACCCTCGAGTTTCTTACTCAAAAGCTGTGTTACAGAAGAGCAAAAGAAAGCAGACCATTCCCTTTCACTGCCTTCCCATATTTCTGTTCCAGCGCTCTCACCCTCCATCCCGGCAGGGACAGATGTTTACCAAGCAAACAGAAAGCTGGACTAAGCTGAAGTATCCGTGCAGACATTAATATGCAGGAGCTCAGAAGTGTACAAGGAAACGTTTATACCTTTTTGTTGAACACTCTAGGCAATGAGCTAATACGAACAGAGTGATAGGTAACATTCAGCTCCTTACGTACTGATAAAACACCAGCAAATTTCACAGCCCATTCCTGAACCCCCAGTTCAGCTTAGCTGAACTCAGACCTTGTTGTGTTGCCTTTTGCACAAATGCAACAAACTCTCCTGGTACAGACAGCTCCCACCATCACTGCCATCAGCAGACTTTGATTTGCCCTGGATAAGCCTGCTCATATTCAGATATTCATCATAATGAGCAGAAACCAAACATCCCAGAAAATTAATTATATCACTCTTTGCTCTGGAAAATGTGGCAGCAGATAACAGCCATGGTCATTGTTTGGTACATGAGAAACATAACAGGACCTTCCACTTTCCTCTCCCCACACTTCTTTAACTGCTGCCAGGGCCAAAGCCCAGGTATTTCCTGTCTCTGACATGCTACAGAGTCATAGCCCTCAATAAGTAATATAGGCTACATCGAGTGTCATACCAGAGCACCAAAAGCAAAGGACTGCATAATGAAAAGGTAATAAAGAGCAGTCAAAGGCTTCAAAGAAGGATCACAAGGAACTGAGAAGCTCTTCCACAATTCACATTCCATTGGTCTCTGCCCCTTTGGAAATGATTTTGTTTGTGATGATGAAAATTATCAACAGCCTAAAATCTGTGTTCAACATACAGCCACAGCCAGAACACGTTTCACTGAATAGCCTGTGCTGGCTGCAAGCACATCCATATGAATGTACAGCTCCTAGATGGTAGCCAAATGCAGCAGACCCAAGTTATTTTTAGGTCTATTGTGAAACCCAAGTGTCACTTCATTCCAGTTGCTCCAGAGACACAAAAGTACATCACACAGGCCTGGCCTCTGTACCACCAGTCTTGGTTTGCTGATCTCTTGTCCTGTGCTAGCATTTTATGGGGTGAGAGCTTTGGCAAAGTGATAGAGCCCATGGCAGGGACAGGGCAATGCAGATGAGAACAGTGTTTTTAACAGCTGGCTCACATGGGAAACTTGTAGCTGCCAGATTGAGGAGTGGCTGCATTCGCTGCAGCCCCACTGCAGGTCTCACAGCCATGCACTTCAGCTGCTGCGTCCTTGAACTGCCACAGCAGAGCACCCATTGCTGTGAGACCTTGAGGGAAGAGAGAGTAAACAAAGTGGCAGAGGGAAAAGGAGGCCAAGATTTTGAGTAAACATCCCATGCTGGAGAGTTCTGAAAACAATGAACATGACAGATTCTGGCAGCAAGAGCATCCTCCTCCTGGTCTCTGCAGTGTTTGCTTGAATCTTGTTACACAGAAATATTGCTAAAAGAAAGAAAAAAAAAATATCCCCTGCTGGTGTACAAGGTCTAACAGACTTCAGTGCTGGAAGAATCAGAGAGAAGGAAAGCCCTTATCCTGTTTATGTGTGTTCCTGCAGATCTTATCTAAGTATAAGACGCACTGCAAACTCTGCAGGACTGAAGAGCAGCCCAGCATGGCTCTCCCACTCATCCTGCCAGGTCACAGCCTCGGGACCAAGTGCCTGTGTTTAGCACAGCTGTTCATGTGAGCTCTCAACACAGATCACCTCCGAAGCAGGACTTCTTTAGAAGGATACCACAAGAGGTAAGCACAGCAGAAGGCCTCACAAACACAGCGCTCAGTCTTGCAAGCTGCCACCTTCCCCCTAGATGTGCAAGACCGAAACATAAACAACACAGCTGCTGTTTCACTTTCAACACTAACAATGGCAATCCTCTTTTTCAAGAAGGGCTAACCTATTACACAACAACTGGGCCACTCGGATCTTCTTATCTCCTTGGTCACCCACAAGGCTCAGCTCTGTAACTCATTCTTACTCACAAGCCACTCCTAGAACAAGCGGACACCACTGAGCACCAGCAAAGGCAAGACCACTCTTTTATTTTCCAGCTGAGATGGGAAGAAGCCTTTTTGTGCTCACACAGAAACAAAATCATAACAAGCATCAGATTCCTGTATTTGCACAAGAGTGGCTCCCTTTGAAACAAAGCGTGTAGGTCTCTCAAGCTTCCTTCCTTCCTTCTGTTACTGCTCTGGACCGTTACCCCAAAATTCTGCACTTCGTTTCCCACATCACTGAAGGAAAGTACAGGGAAATACTGCTTATCTGCAATTAAAGAGGAAAGCACAAACAAAACGTATGGAGCTTAACTGTGAAGATATCCTCTGCTTGCTCTGGTGTGGTATAAATGAACAATAAAGATATCCTTTGGAAATCTATAAATCTCCCATTATATTAAAACAAACTTCTCTCCGTACACAGCAAGGCATTCCCAAATACAGAAAAATACAGGTAATAAAACACATTAAAAGAAAAGACTGCAGCCACTGCTTCCATGTAGCTGAACTAGAGGTAGAGAGATGAGAAAGCCTGCAACTGTGCATCAGTGCTGTAAATATCGTTCTGTGCAGACAATCAAAAAGCTGTCTGACGAAACGTTAACCAGCCATTAAAATCTGACAAGGCATTAAAATCTTTCTGCACTTTTCCTGAAATGTGTCCTACTCATTAAGTAGAAAGCTTAGCTACTTAAACAGCTGAATCCTTCTAATAGCATCACGCTATGTCACGAAACACATCATGTCAAAAGGGTTATCTGTAGGTCAGCAGAGGTCTGGCCTAAACACACCAACATATCGCTAATTAAACAAAACCAGATCCGAATACCCTGCTCTATGAAAACCAAGTGATGACGATCTGCAAGTGCTCCCTGTCTGCTCTGTCACCTTTTGCTTTACAGCCCCAGAGTTGCTCATCTCACCCTGGGCTTTGTGCCTTCAGCGTACAGTTGGCAGGGGCTGGGAGCTGCAGCACTGCCCTGCTCTGCCTCCTGCAATGGGCATTAAGCAGGGATGTTCTGGCTAACTTCTCAGGTCGCCTGTCAGATAACAGGCCAAGGGAATCATTTTGCTGTGACGTGGGTCTGGATGGCTTCCCACGGTCCTGTCTGTGTCCAGTCCCATTTTCTATTATACATAGGAAAGCGCAGCTGACAGCCTGAACAGTGTTTCACAAAAGGAACTAACTGTTCCTAAGCTGGCTCCCAAGTAGCACTCTGGATCTGAACACCTTAAAGGTCAAACATAAACCTACTCAAGAGAGATGGAATCACAACTGCCCTGCAGCCAAACCACACTGCAAAAGAACAGCCAGAGCCCCATTTCACACACTCCCACTTCTTCCTCGGGAGCTTTAAGCCTGCAAGAGACCTGTAAGAAATCATCACATGCACGAGAATGACAGGCAGATAAACTATCCCAAAGCGAGTTTGAGCAGCCAAACCATCTGCTCAGTCCAACACACGCTTGGCGCAATGAAAGCAAGCCCAGCAGCTGCAGTGCATCAAGCCAAGGGAGGGGAGCAGACAAGGAGCCCGCAGAATGCAAGCAGTCGCCTGACAGCACGGCCCTGCAGCCATCTGGAGTGCCACGTTCACCTTTTGTGCAGATTTCTCTTACAGAAGGAGGTCATGCCTCGCATGGCAGTAAAGTGTTTGACAGCTTAAGGAGGCGGATGCCGTTTAGACTTACTTCCAAGTACAACAAAACCGTTTGCCACAGGGGAAAGGGCTAAACTTCTCTATGCATAACAGGATTTTTCGGGGGGGGGGGGACAGAAGGGGGGAAAAAGCAGATTCTCCAGAAGGCCACGATCAGAAACAGATCTGAGAACCCAGAGCCAATGACCCAGCCATCCATGTTTCCTTGGCAATGGCACTGAAGGCTCTTTCACATGGAGCACGATGCTGCTCACAGCCTGTTTCCAGGAGCAGGTGCTCCTCACCCGCAGCCCAGCGAGTGCCACAGGCAGTAAGCAGCACGTTGCCTTCCAGATGCATTAAGATTACTGTTAAAATACCAGCTCGGTTTTATTACCCTGTAATTTGCATCTGCAGCTCCCCATCAGCTACAGGCAATGCCTTTCCTAACAGGTGTCACTAAGCTGCAGGTCTTTTGCCTCATTTCCTCCTAAATCTTCCTTTTGTCTCCTTGCCTTTTATTACTCAGGCTTGTAGCTGAACTGTCACCTTTGATATGGATTCCTTCTAGGTTCCTGTGCTAGTTCACTGCTGAACTTTATGCCTCTATTCCCCCTTCTCAAAAAGGCTGCTGCACACACCTGGCTTTCTGCTGTGTTTTTCCCACTTCCATGAAAGAGAAAGGGAAAAGTAAGCAGTTCGCTGATTTATCTAAGATCAACAAGCCAGAAACTAAGGGCCAGAGAAAGGCTTTGTGTTCGTGTCACAAAGTAAATAAGCTGCAGCAAACGCATGCTAGAACATTTCCGATGGCCATTACTGCCTGATTTACAAAGAGATGCCTACATTAATTATACTGCAAAAGTGGCATAAAGACAGCACGTTCCACATTCAAAACAAATAACCAGAAACACCCCGCCAGCTCCCTTCTGAGCAAACATGTTTTGAGAAGCCCACGTTTAGGATTCCTGTTCTAGCAGTAAAACTAGCAGAATTGATTCCAAGAAAGCCCAGCTTTTCCTAACCCTGTTTTCCCAGCCTTCCTGCTTCAGACCTTGTGACAATGGTGCAACTTCAGCTTGCACTAAAAACAGATTCAGGATTTTCCATCACTGTCTGGAACACAAAGAACCAACTCTATTTTCTTTGGAGGTCACTGAAACAAGCACTTTTCCTAAGCACCTATAGAATTGTTTTATACATTTTTAAAAGTTTCCTTCCCAGAGCGAAAGGAAAGTTTGTAGGACAGCTGTAAAATATTTCAATAGCCATCAAAGAGTTCAGAAACTTCGCCTTTTTCCTCAGAAGTAGCTTAGAAGTTTTGTCTTTAAAGAGATTGTTCATGTGTGTGACATTACAATATCAAAGGACAGATGAGGAAAACTGTAAATGCAATTAATTTCTGCATACAAAGGAAAGGAAGTAGCAAGCACACAGCCTACGGTCTGTTAATTAAAAATGAAATAACAGATTAGATCCTAACTGGTCCGAGCTTCTCAACTGGTCAGCTTTGTTGTTTTGTTTAAGAGAGACAAACCTTTCTTTCTTACAGCAAAGGAAGCAAAGCAGCACCAGAGCAGCCATAGCAGCACTGCCACTCCCCCCCCTCCCATCTTATTGAACTTCATAGCGCTGATAGAGGTCATGGAGATGAAAACAAGAGGGGGATAAAACAATACTATCGACCCAACTGTGTGCCTTTCACATGGCCCTCCTTCATCCAATGCATTCCTCAAAGATCCTTGTAATTTTGCTACAAATCTCAGCCAGCCTCCCACCTTGTCCTCTCACTCCCCTTTCTTTGCAAGAGATCACCCAGCATCATGATTAAGGGAAGAATTCCACTCACACAAGACATCTAACAGAGCTGACTCTCTTTCAAGCCTTTCAGTTTCTCTGTAAATTTAGAACACCTTTCTGGCACTGCAGAAATTCCTGCCCATCAGCTCAGTGGAGCTACACAGCCCCGTTACACCTCCCCACCTCTTCCTACCTTGCAGCAGTTGTGGGTACCCCTTTGTTTAAGGCTCAGGGATACACAGACAGATGAGCAGCTGCTGCACCATCAGCCCTGCCTTCCAACGTGGAAGAGTAACAAACAAGAACGATTCAGTGAATTACAAAAGTAGTACGAGGAAAATCCTGAGTAAAGCTGAGAAATTGGGAATTCCTCTTGCCATTCAGAGGAAAGAAAGAAAAACAGGTAACCAAAATGCTGATTTCTGCTGCCAAATTCTACTCCGCTCAAAGCCCACCATAGTCACACAATACAAAATCCTCATAAAAAGGAATTCCAGATCTCGCAATTCAGCCAAGATCTTGGCAACCTGAGGATACACTAACTCCCCATTTCCCTATTTCGACAACCCAACAAAAATGATGGTTATGAAATCCGTGTTGTATTTATGCCAGAAAATAAGATCTGTTTACTACTTGGGAACACAGGACAAGAAAACTACAACCCAACATGCAGATGGATTGGTAAATCACAAGATGATATCAACAGCATGGTTTTTATAAATGCAATTACTGCGGACCACACCTCTGCAATGCACCCCACACAGCAAAAAAAAACCAACCAACAGCACAAGCCACCAAAAGCAGCAGGCATGGAGCCGGGTGGGGAAAAAAGGGTTGTTCCTGCATCTAAATCTGTCTTCGGAATTCATCATTTCTTCCCAGGCATTGGAAGCACCAAAACCTTAATTTTAATTAAGACCTTTTCACACAACCGCTATTAAATATTTGCTTTGGCAAAACAAATACATCTCTGAAATGAGCACAGCTCAGCAATCTTTCTGCAAACCTTCCTGAGGCTCAAGGTTGTCGCGGTGCAACTTACCAGTTACTTAAATAGAGCTTAAAAGCTTGCGACTATATCAAGCACTCGACTTAAGCAAGGTAATAGGCTCAGTAACACTGTCCTGATTCACATTGTGTTCTGAACATAGCACACCTTACCCACCAGCACTCATAACACAGCAATTCAATTCAAGTTAGGATTAATTTATGAGGTGAGCACAACTGTTGCCACAAGTAGCATATAAAAATGCACAGATAAATTCTGGAAGCGTTTTATCTCCAACCTGCTGGCACCATTGCCAGGAACTTCCCAAAGCACTCACTCATGGCACGTGGAAATGTGCTTTAGAAAGAAGTCAATCCGAAATGTCAGTCCAGCATCAAAGGGAATGTTTTTGGCTTACATCTACGTAAAGCAATGGGGTCAGATTGCTGAAGAGGAGAGATGAGATCTAGAAACGACCTGGCAAGCTTCTCCAAAGCAAACTGATGCCACGGCTCCCACACCTCACACTCATGTTACGTGTAACTTTAACAAGCAGGATCCAGAAGGTTTAAAACAAGTACCTAATGCCAGCACTAACACTCTTACCTAAAACACAACACCTGGCGCGCTCCTTAAGCTCTCATTAGAAGGTGAGAGGGTTCTGAGGCTACTTAATAATAAACAAGCCCACAAAGTCATTTTCATTTACCCTATCATGTCCTACCGCCAAGTAAGATTGACATCAGCTGGCATAATTACGCGTAACAGAAGTTTAAAAAGAAAGCCACCCACATTAAAGAACAACTCACACTCACTAATTCCTAAAATAAGGCTCGTGCTTTGTTTACACCATGTACGTGACCACACACAGCTGGCTGCCCTGTTCCCTCAGCTGCATGGATCCTCTGCACTTCTACACGCCTATTTCAGATTTGGGATCTCACACTGCATGTTCCCAAAGCAGAGCTTTCCACAGGGAATGCTGCCACTCCCATATTCCAGCCCAATCGGGCCATTAATGGCTTGCAGCGTCCTTTCTAACAGCACATTTTTTTCCACCTCACAAAAGCCTTCAGCCTGGACACTACAAAGAGCTGGACATTATTCTGCTGCTGAAGACAGCAGTGCTTGGAAAACAGTGTTTGGAAAAATACTTCTGTCCAAAACCCAAGAAAAAGAATCAACCAACTCACATTACAACGTGCTATAATCAAAACATCTCGGAATATAGCTCAGTTTGGGGAAAGTTATTTTTGGGTGATGTAAATATTTGGATAAGTTTAATGTTCCTAAAGGGTTTCAGTAAATTAAGGATCAGGATTACATTTCATTTGATGTAATTCTGCGTAATAACCCTTACGGGCCACACAATTACCAGCACAGCTTCTGACTGTGAGAAGGAACAATGGCAAAGGTCATTTCCATTTTGGAAAGCATATTTTTTAAATCTTTATACATAAAGTGGCCTACCCACCTTATACCAGCTGCAGTTACTTCTGCTGCTTACACACACAAAGACACACGAGGTCACATTGTTTTACAGCATTGAGATGAAAGGGCTGGAAGAGATAAACCAGGGCTCTTCTACCTCCACCAGCACGGTACGGTTACCACAATCAATCTCATGAAAAAACCTGGTGACACTTAGATAAAGCACAGCCCGCGTGACACCTGCGGGAAACTGCAGTGTTTATAAGTAACTTATTGATTTAGAAGATTGTTTTAATCTCGGAGCTGTACAGCCAGGCGTGCTCTGGCCATGCTTTCCTCTGTGAAACGGCTCATCTGAAACGAGGTTCTTCTGCCCATGCAGATGGATACGTGACTGAGACACACAGGGTGAGAATCAAAATCAGGTTAGTCTGTACTGCTCGAAGGCATGAGGGAATCGTTTCCATCATGGTCAGAAACAGCTTCTTTTTTAATCATAAAGAAGTGTGGCAGCTGCTTAACAGAACAAAGCTATTTAAGACATATACATACATATATATATATACACACAGCACAATTAGAAGAGGCCAGGCTATGCTACACATCCCCAAGTGAATGTGATTCAGCATAAATCTGACCATCTCAAATGTAAACCATCCTGACCTGGTAATCTAGAAAAACTTCCTTTGCTAGTTCATCAGCAGGGCTGATAGATAACACAATTTAGTGCTTCTTTTTAAGACTTTAAACACTGAGATATCAGCAATGGGCGTCAAGTGTAAATAAATATTGCACACACAGCTCTGTTACATCAGTTTCCTTGTTTCTGTACTTAATGCAGCTATCAACCTGCTCCAGAAACACAACTTGCTGGCTCGGGCCCTTCCTTGCTGGGTCTGCAACAGCCATGATGCCAAAAGACACCTCTGCACCTTTCTTCTGTGGGGCTGTTCTCTTGTTTTTCCTCTAGTACAGGTTTCCATGCAGTAGAAACAGCATGATATCTGTGTTTTTTGTCAGCATCAGATAAATGACACAGCAAAGGTAACAATAAAACCACCCCCACGCCAACCAGAGCCCCTCAGACCAACACGAAGCACAAGAGGCACTTGCTGCTCCCCCTGAGTGCCATGTGCCCCAAGGAGAGCACAGGCCAAGGCAGCCAGCCTCAGCCTACAGGTGTAATAGAGGCTGGTGAGGAGATGCACAGAAGCTGTGTCACTTGTGATACTTTTGGTTCCTCCACATATTCCTCTCAGGCAGAACAGTTGATTTTTAGTGTCACAATTGTATTTTGTTCTGTAAACACTAGAATGTTACGAGCCTCTTCACATCAGTAACCAATAACCTGCTGGTACAAATCACCCAAGCGAGGATACATGCAGCTTTGTTTTCTCACTAAAGGTACCAAATGGATGGTTCTATTGTTTCCTCTTTGCTGAGCAATATTTCAAAATCAATAAATTCTAAAGCCAGAAGAAGAGCCCAAGTAAAACGGCACAGAATAAAGACACCTGGGGTGGGCAAAGTTCAGCTCCAGTTATTACGGCTCCTATCAACGAAGACCAGTATTACTGCTGATAACACTCAGGGGAGTTTTCCATCATCCCATCTAATCAACTTCCAGAATATGCTTAATATTGAACATCAGAGCGGATCCCGCTTCTGATCTATCGCGTGGAACAAAAGGTTCGTGCAGACACACATCTTTCCCAACACTTCTGATCCATCGCTCTGCCTCCATTTTGGAAGGCAGACAAAGGGCCTAAATGTGGATGTAACATCCGAATAAACTGATGGAAAGCAAAACCAAAGTCAGAAAAGCGCGAGGCGACGATAAACCCAGGAAGTGCAGCGCTCAGCTGCAGCCACCGGAACAAAGGAAACAATGACAGACTCTACTTTTTAGAGGCAGTTGTAGGAAGAAAACGGGACAAAAAGCTCCGAGCTCAGTCCCCGTGTCACAGGGACACACACACGCTGCTCGGGCTGGAGGCGGCTGCTCGCACCAAAGCTGGCAGCGATGCTGCGCGTCGCGCCCATGGCCACGATCCCACAGCGGGACGGATCCATGTGCCGGGCTCAGCGCTGTCCCCGCACGGCACGAAGCGCCTCAGCACCGTGGCCTAAGCGCAGCAAGGAGCCCCAACTTCTCGTGCAGAAGCGGCAGCCCCGTACAGCTCCATATAGCTCCATACAACCCCGTACAGCTCCATATAGCTCCATACAACCCCGTACAGCTCCATACAGCTCTATACAGCCCCATACAGCTCCATACAGCCCCGCCCGCCCCCGGCGCTGCCCCGGCCCCGCGCCCTCGGGCCCCTCGCCCCTCCCCGCTCCCTCGGGGCTTTCCCCGCGCCGCTGACTCACGAGCCCCGGCGCCGCTCGGCCCCACGCCCGGTACCTGTAGGCCAGGGACATGCACTCGAACAGCTTCGTAAGGGACGCGTCGATGCTCAGCCTCCCCCCGGCGCCGCCGCCCCCTCGGGCCGCCCCGAACTGGTATGTCTGACAGGTCTGCTCGTTGACCGTGTCGAAGTCGTAGCCCTTCTTGGGAGGGTGCTCGCTGTGAGGCGACGACACCATGAAGTGACCCGAGTGGATGATCTGGGGGCCCGGGGGCTGCCCCCTCCGCGGCCCGCACCGCCGCCCTCCTCCCGGCGAAGCGCCGCCGTCGTCGGTGTCGGACGAGTCCTCATCGGGCTCCGTGCGGGGAGACAGCGGCCCCGCCGCGCCCAGGAGCTGCGCCGGCCGCATGAACACGTCGGCGGCCATGGCCCCGCTGCCGCCGCCAGCCCCGAGCCCAGCCCAGCCCAGCCCGCCGCCCGCTCTGCGCCGCCACCGCCCCGCTCCGCCCCGGACCGGCCCCCAGCTCCGCCCCGCCGCCAGGAGCCGGAGACACGGACACAGCTCCGCCCTCGCGGGCCGCCCCTCCTCGTTCCCGCCCCTCCTCGTTCCCGCCCCTCCTCGTTCCCGCCCGGGCCGCGCTCCCCGCTCAGCGCTGCGCCCGACAGCGCCGTCCCGCAGCGGCGGGGCGAGTTCCAGCCGGGTTTTCCCTCACGGTCGGTCGTTGTGCCGTGAGGGCCGGGCCGCCTCGTGTCCTCACACACACACACGTTGGCCCTGAGCCGCAGCCGTCACCGTGTCCTTTCCCCTCGCAGCCCCACAGGCACAAACGTGGCCGAGGAAGGCGGTGACTCCACATCCCACGGTCCCGCTGTTGTTCCCCGCTCGGTTTAATACCCAGCGCGGTGCTGCCAGGGCACAGCACAAGGTCACGAGGCCTTGAGCAGAAAAGCGGAACCGCTTGTGGCTGTAATAGTGCTGAGCAGAACCAGGAGTGAGCTGCGTGTCTGTGGCAATGCTCGGCCTCACAATAACGGCCCTAAGCTCAGCTGAGTGCAGCAGTTCCCCCACACAAAGAGGAGGCATCGCTGCCATGAGGGCTCCAGCTGTGACAAGTCTTTAAAACCAAGTCTGACGTTCAGAGACATTTGTGGTGCTTAAAAATATACCGGCAGCACGTATCATAGCTCTCAATGGTAAGAGATTATCTTCCTAAATGGCACAGACTGCGAGATAAGCCTTCCCATTGTGGTAGCTGTTTTTCACCCAGGGCAGCAGATTGAAGCGGTTCAATCGGAGGATCCCACAAACACCCCAGTAAAAGAAAGGGAGGTACCAAAAAGGAGCAGCAGCTGCTCACAGCTCACCCTCCCCACAGGATACTTTGGGACACAGCACATAGAATGCTGAGAATAAGCAGGACAATAAGCAGGACACTTCACGTTCACCCTGAATGCAAAGAATCCATCCAAAACTCTGAGGAATTTTTATCCTTGCCAGCATCAGACTCAAATACGCTTCCCAGCTGCAGCACGTCTTCACACTGCGCCCTCTGCTCCAGTTTAAGTTCCCACCAGACATTAGCTGAGCACTGAGCACCTTCTACTTTACATTACTAAGTTTTTCTGCAGGCTGCTGTAATTTTATTGCCCGTATTCATTTGATGCTGTTCTATTACCCAACCGGTCAGTGCCCTGCTAACACACCAAGGCAACCTCTGCTCAAACCAAACAAATCATTTCACATGCTACCAAATGAGACGCCACCATAGAGCGTGTGTTTCCAAAGACTGTGAAAACGGGCATTTATTTTTAACTTAAAAAACAAGCTGAGGTTAATTTTCTCGCTTAAAAATCACTCACAAAGCATTCTGTGTTGTGATTGAGTTTTTTTTAATTATTTTATTTTGGAAATGAAACCATTGTACATTGTACAAACCATAACTACCGATGGAATAAATAAGTGAAAAATTATACTGCTGTACAACACGCACACACACAAATCATAAGATGGAAAACGATTAGGTACTGAAGGAAACAAAACTCTTTACACCTCCTAACAGGCCCTTAGATAGAAAGAACATCCCAAAACATGACCATGTAACTGTATGAAGATAGCCACCCAAACCCAATATTTTATACTGCCGTGTGGATTTTTTTGTTGTTTTCTAAGTGCCAGCACTTTCTTTTTTTTTTTCTTTTTTTCTTTTTTTAAATTTTTTTTTGGAATGTTTAACAACTGCTTTCCCAAGCATAAAAATTCCAAGGAATAGTTCTGCTATAAAATGTTTGGCTGAGTAAATCACTTATTTGGAAGGCCTTCCCACACGTTCTACAAACTCAGCTAATTTACTTGCTTTGCTTCTAGTTTCTTTTGTTTTTTTTTAATATATATATATATATATTCATGTTTTGTAACTGAAGCCCCAACATTCAGCACTGTAGCAAGGAAGCACTTGTTGAAATCTGCCCTCTTTCTGGAACATCAGCTGTATGAGAACTGTCAGCCATCTTGAAGAAAATCACATCTCTCCTCCTGCTCCACGTCTCAATGCTTTCAATGAAACCTTTTACAGTGAGTTCATCAAACAAGTTTCTGGTAGAGACAGGTCCAAACCGAAAAAAAAAGAACCAAAAAACCCAAACAAAACCAAAATAAACAACGGGATTTCAATCTGGTTTCAAACCTCAGACTGGTTTGAATGCGATGTTCTGGTTTGGTCCCATCTGTACTTTCTGGCATTAAAATGTGTTCAATCACATCCGTTGGCCCATAAATGTTATCAGGCACTTCACTAAGACTAATAACAGTCTTATACACTATTTTGGATTTCTTCATACCAGGTAATGCCAAAGTCTCTTCTCCCAGAGAATGACAATAACTGATCTAAGGAACCCAAAGCTATCTGCTTGTTCAGCTGTCTGTTGTCGCTAGAATCTCTGGTTAAAAATAAAAGTTCTGAATGTATCCTGTGTAAGCTGTAAATGAAACGTTACTATTTTAGAAATAAAGCCTCTAGGAATAGAATTATGATGCCTTGTCTTGTAAGCCCCAGAACAATGAGCAGTTCCGAGCAGAAGCCGCAGGAGAGAAAAGGAAGCTTATAATTAAACCTGTCGATGTCAATAATGCCAATAAATGCTTCTATCTAATGAAAAATTTGAGGTATTTTTAGTGCTATTTATATATTTTATTTCTTCCTAAAGTACAGGAATTAGTTCCTAAACAAAAAAAGCTATTTATTCCCTTGGAAACCTCTACAAAATTAGAATTAAAAACTTGCTGCGATGCACCTGGAGATAGGGATTAGTAAAAACGACTGCTTGTCAAAGGTGGCATCAGATTTGTTTTGCTTTAGCATTAAGGATAATAATAATACAAAAAAAACCCACAAACCAACGGTAAAGCAAAAAATATTTCCAAAGTTTGAATCTTTCTAAATTTGACCATTTCATATATCAATAGAACTTCTCACAAAATATCACTTAAATCTGAATGTAATATACATACAAATCAATCAGCATTGACCAGTTATCCACATTTTAGGCATACATACAAGTCACGAGAGAATTCCACCATTTCATTGCATAATGTTGTGCAAACATAATTTCTGGCTCCTCATTTCCTTATTTTCAGAACATTAAATGGACTTTGTGATCAGACCAGAAATCCCAAAGCCTTATTAGGGAGCACGCTTCTATCACAGGCTGTTTTGCAATCAAATTTTATTCAGTTAAAATCCAAAAAGTTTATTTCAACACAAAGGAAAAGCTGTGAAATTGAGTGTCGTGTGCTGTTTGGAGGTGAATCCTACAAACATCCTATGGAATGCCAGTACTGGCTCCCCCAGCTGCCCTCCCTCTACTCCCTCCCCCAAGTTCCCCATTGTTTTTCATAATAAAGTGGTAATTGCGGACGCAATCCAGTAGTCTAAGTGCAAGCCATTTTCACTATTGGAGAATTCAGAAATAAATAAGCTTGATGAAGAGCTAATTATGAAAATGTATCAACTGGAAGCGATTATTTATTTTTTTCCTTTAAAAAAGTATTTACAGTTCTTAGCTTACAAACTATATGCAACCATTTTCATAGCTGTGAGATCATAGTTTAAATTACAAGCTCCACCTCTCACACACACAAAGTGAAGACAGACTAAGGGCCTGATCCAGCAATACACGTGTGCGCACATGCACATGTGTGTGTGTAAAGAGAATTAAGTGAGAAATAAGTGGTTCCCACTGACACTGAGCAGTTCTAACTGGGCACTCAACCTGAAAGATCAGGCCCCAAAGACGACGCCTTTGCAGATGGTTCTGCACTTCTAAACGCCGCTGATTCGAAGGGAGTTGCACACGCTTAGTGCTTTTCAATTAAGTTCAGCATAAGCACAGTTTGACATAATTGTAAAAGAAGGAACATTTCCATCAATGATGCAGAGATGACAGAAACAACAAGGCTTATTTACAAGACTTGCTGAAAGGAAAAAGAAAAATCCCAAAACCAGTATTAACTTGGAACACAGAAGTAAACATACAGAAATATACAGTGAAATCCAGTTCAGTGAAAATCTCATATCAAAACAGTCCAATTGAAAATAAATTCATTGTGCATCAATCCCTTTGATCCTATTTATATACATAGTGGAACTCTTCTGTAAAGCAAGTTGTACCCAGTACAGAGATCTGGACCTAATACCTAAGTATTTTAACTGTTGTGTTACATTATATATTCAGATCTGGACTATAAATGGTAAACAGATCATGTTAACTTCTGATGAAGTTAAGTATTTAGAAGACCAAATTTACAGTTGCGAATGCCATGCATTCAATAAAAGATCTCCACTATAGCTGCTAAAATAACATATCAAGCTCTTTTCTCTCCTTGGACTCCAAGAGTGAAAATGGCTTCCTGATCGGTATCTGTTAAAATTTAAGCACCAGGGATTTAAGAATTACAAATAAAATAAAACAACCCCTCCCCAACCCTCCAAAAAAAGAAAAGAAAAAACAAAACAAAAAATAAACCAAAAAGCCTTTCTACATGGCATTATACAAACATAGGTCACTTTGCAAAGGAGACAGTTGCAAAACAACTTTTAAAAGTTAAAAGTTAGCACTGTTTTCAGAACACAAGGCACAAAACAAAAGCAGACATCGCGCCAGAACAATGAACTTCACATGAAAGCTAATACTTGACCTGTACCATCCTTAAATATCTTACAATGTTAAATAGAGAAATGAAAAACAAACAAAAAAAATAATACAGCAGCAACATAATCGTAATTTTGACTTTAGAAACAGTGCGTAGACCCCTCCTGAGTTGTTTACTCCAACCATTTCAGAGACAGTAACTTAAAAGTTCTCAATGTTTGTTTCACAGGAAAAAAGTTTTCAGTGTCTGAGAAGTTAAACCTTTGTTAGGCTTTCTTGGATTTTTGCTTGGTAACTTGAAAAGTTAGGAGTTCTGTCCTCATCCAAGAGAAGATGCTTAAGTAAGGTTGTTCTAGAATTAAGCCCACTGATGTACCTTACATAAAAACTGACCAGAAAAATCTATAGTCTAAATCTCTTCAACGTTTTGTTGGGAAGCCTCTACTTTCATCTTTTTAGAAGGTGGCACTCCTTCAGAGTCCTTAATGGCAGGGGGGAAAGAAAAACAATCATGTTATCATTGCATTGAATTTCAGGCACTATAAACATCATACAAGAAGCAAGAAATAATTCCTCAGTGCGTCACTTGTGAAATACAAAGCATCCCTGGACATGAGAATGATGTGACCAAGTCAGTTTTCTTCCACAAATCACTCCTCTACTTACACCTTACTTCAGCTCCTTCACACTTGTATCCTCTACTCAAAAGGACAAATTTCTAGCTCCAGGCTAGATGCCTCAGGGAATGTTCCAGGCAACAGCCTTGATGCACAGTTATACCCAGACTTCCCTCATCTCCACACCTGAGCATAACACACACCACGTGCACATTAATTTGTTCCTGCCGTAGCCAAAGCAACCTCTACAGGACAGAACATGAAACGTTTGGAAAGACCAAGGAAGGCACTGAAATCAGCCAGCCACCCACAAGGAAAACCAATGGTGTGAACAGTGCTCTGTCTGAGGGTCCCAGTGTAAAAGGGCCAATTCCAATAATTTCCTTCTTCCACTTACCTGGATTTTTTTCAGTCAACACGAGAACACCTTGCCTACAGAATCTAAAAAAACCTCATTTTCCTAACTGCTGTATGAGCTTTCTTTGATAGAAAATATTTTACATCTGAACTGTCCTCAAAGTGGTCTTTTCAGTTGGTTAGGCCCAGACCATTTGTTAAGGCTAAATTTTAGTATTTCCATATAAAACTAACACAGCCTGGTACAGGAACATGAAAAGTAAACCAGACCAGTTGTACTACTGCTCAAGTTATCTGAAATGCAAGAAGGCAATCAAATTAACCACACCACCAGGTATAAGTACATCTAATACTCTGTGGCTGCTTTATTGCCACTGCATTAGGAAATGAGCCTAAACATACAACTGGCTTCATTCCATTTGCTTTTTAGTAAAAATGCTCTTTCTCAAATCTTAAGTAATTGGTCTTTTGTGCTTAAGGTTACCTGAGAGTTTTTTGATGCCTCTGTAAGTAAATCGTTTTCTCCAGAGGACTGAATTTCTGCTTTCTCTGAACTATTCATGGAATTTTCCATTGAAGACTGTGAATTCTGTTCATCAGAGGTATCTGAAATTTCAAGAAATTATTATAAACAAAAGCATTCAGCAGGAGATTCCACTCACATGTAGCCATTAATGACAAAATATATCACAACATAAAGATAATGAATTAATTACACACTCTACAATTAAAACCACTCTCTACAGCCACTTTACAAGGCCTTCGCCTTCATGCGACCAGCAGTATACGATTGCTGGAGTCAGTCCCTAGAGGGAGCTAAACTCTCACACACCCTGTAACACAGAACTAAGTCAATGCTACTAGCAAACAAGTTCAAACAAACTTTGCAAAGGCTTGAATGAATGCAAGGAAAATTACTTTGAACCAGAAGTAAGAAGCAAACTCAGAAAAAGGCTCAATTGTGATCATCAGTGGATCCCAAACTGTGCAGCTACACCAGCAAGGGGTGGTGAGGTTTTATTGGTCATCACTTCTCCTTTTGTTTTACAGTAAAGGGCTTGGGAACTAATCCAGAGAACTTAGTATGATTTTCTTTGAATCTAAATTTAGTCAGAGGAGCATGTATGCTACATGGCATCTTCACACAAACAAGTTCAGGCAGTATCAGACCTAGGAATAAACCTTCACACTTTACTATATCACGAACATTCTTGTTGAGATATTCTTCAAAGGATTCTGCTTTATTCCTGTTTGGTGACGATTCAGTTGTCAAAATTTAACCCCCATTAATGATGACAACTTCAACATAATCATTCCAGTTCCAAGCTGTAAATTTAAATTGGTTTGTGGATCTTCCAAGCTAAGAACTTAATCAGGAAGGCATAATTTAATTGCTTTGCTATAGGAAGAATTCTGCAACTAAATAATTAGAATGGCATTAAGGACTTATTTTCCTTTTTACAATGGGATAAAGACACTTATCTTCCACAGATTATAAACACAGAACACATTTCAATTACCCATATACCACTTAAAGTGTGAGGTTCACAACAATCACTTAATCCACGCACATTTTTTATCTGTGTACAGATGTAGCTTTTAGAAAATGAGGGCAGAATTCAGAACTAGATTTTTAATCTAGCAATGCTAAGAGGCTTCCATTTCAGTTTACACAATTAAAAATTAAATTCAATTTAAAATATCTCACCTCCACTTTACTTTCACACTGGGTAATGAACATTTCTACACCTACAAAAGCAACTATTTCTAGCGTTTGTGTGATTAAATGGCAACAGTCACTTTTTAAAAGATTATTACTCAGTCCTTAAAACAGACAAGCAAATAAAGAATACCACACTAAAGGGTAACAGTTCTTGCTGGCTCTGAGGATGCTCTTTCAGCTTACCTTCTGAACCAGGTTGCTCCTTTGCTTCTGACTGAGTTTCATCAGACTTTACTTCAGTGCCATCTGCTTGTGTTGCCAAATTCTGTTCTGGTGCTGGACTTGAATTGCTACTGTTTTCTTGTTTTATTGGAGAAGCATCAGCTATTGAACTCTGGTTGCTATTGTCATCTGTTAACAGAAGAGATTTAAACAGGAAAGTCCAATTTGACAAGATCTGAATAAAAAAACCAACATAATTGCTCCTTTTTAATTTGTTTTTCCTGTAATATCTTGATAATGTAGGATATAATCTAGCTTGTTGGAGACCAAGTACAGCAGCATTTACAATAACACCAGGCTTACTCCATACCATCACAACTTCTGCTCTTGCAGCACATGCCGTAATTACATGAGTTTTCTAAATGCTGTAAATAATATTATACAATAAAACTGAGAATGTTTCTGACAGTGGTTTAAACACCTCAGCTAATACTTTATAGACAGCAGTGAAGCTTGCTGTAATCTTTAAACCAGTCTAACTGGGGGAACTGAGACAGAAGCCCCAATCCCCAAAGAGAAGTAACTCAGCAAAATATTAATTTAATTACTAGCATGTAAGGGGATCCATCTCCCTCTGCATCTGTACAATCATTACATCCAAAGGACTTCAGAAACACATAGCCAGTGATGGACCATCTCTTGTCAGAACAGCTTGAAGATTAAGCTTACAGTGAAACTGTACAATATGGGTTAAAAACATAATATAAAATGATATAAAACAAGTATTATATTCACTTCATCGATGTGGGTAAAAGGCTTAAGAATATTAAATTATTAAATTAGAAGTTTGCTACGTGGATGAAAAATTAATCCAGTATGTGAATAATGTACTCAGTCCTTTAATCACAAGACCACACTCACTGCAAACACTGCAGAAACGAATCAAGTAGCAATAAAAATGCAAATAAAGCTGAAGAGAAAAAATTACATCCCACCAAAACACGATCCTCTCTTATCAGCTCAAATAGTCCTGCATTCTCAACCATAATTGCTATCCAAACACCTAGAAAGTAAAAAATTAAAACAGAGCTGTGCATGCTCCTTCGTAATAAATATCACACTAACACTCAACAAGTTCCAGTTTTTTTGTTTGTTTGTTTTTTAAACTGATTTAATACTGTCTGACTGGGAAGGAAAAACATTTTCTTAATTTCATCAAGTCAAGGCAGAAGGAAGATGCAGGAGAAGCACAGCTTGCTCTCACGACTCTCACTGAATTTTTCTGCTCTGACTCACTTCTTCCCTTTAAACAAGTACAAAACCTCTACAAACAGTGGTAGGTGCCACTGAGGCTTTGGGGGTCTTCCTGTTCCGCAAGCAGCAAGCTCGACAGTTACTTACTCAACGTAAGTAAGATAATAACTTTTGGATAGTAGATATCGACATTTTTATTTTCACATATAGCTCCACTAACAATACTTTCCTCCATGTACAAAGACCCTAAAAAAGGCATTTAAACAACTGTTGGTACATCCACAGAACAGAAATCCAAAGTAGTGAGCAAACATCTGATGCCATTCTCACTTTGATCCAAACTGAGTAATGGAGGATGTCACACCATTAGCTTACACTTCCACAGCAGTGTAATAGGGTAATTTGTGCTGACCTTCTCCCACTCACCATGCATGTCCATCATCCCTGGGGAGGAGCTGTTCTCTGGAGTGGTCACTTCAGAGCCACATTTTTCATCTTTGCCTTTTTTCTTATTCTTGTTTTTCTGAAAAACAAAAGGTACCACAAACAAATGACAAAGTCACCATGAAGAAAACAAAATACAAAAAAAAAAAACAACCCCACAAGAACAGAATAGTGACAACAAGAGAAGTCCAAAAAACAGTTCAAGTATGAAGCCCTTCCCACTCAATACTTCTGTAAGCAACTCACTTCAAGGGAGAAACAAACCAAGGAGATAAGCACTGATTATATCAATAATGCATCAGTCCTAGTAATCACAGGGCTGGTTCTTTTAATTGTACTCTTCATGACACAAAACACCAGAGGACAAAGGTTTGTATCCAAACATTCTAGCAGCAGTCTTTTTTTTTTTTTTTCCCCTTTTAATCTTTAAACCACTGCACTATTTTTGTAAAAAATAAATAAAAAGTACAACAGTTTTCAATACTACCCCTCCTCCTGTCAGCTGAGAATCAGAGGCACAATGATTGAATGGCTTGCTGAAACCCATTTAAAGAACTAGGGAGATGCCAGGGGGTAACTCTGAAACCAACTATAGAAGCAAGGTCAAAAGAATCTCTGCAATACTGGGAAAATGAAGAGCACTGATGAGGGGCAGGGCTGAACATTCACGAGCTACCTGATTTCTGACTGCTTAACTCTGCTTACTGTATGGGTTATGCATATTAGCACACTGCTATCAAAGTCAGTGCCTGCCCCCTTCAGATTAGGAGGCTTTAGAGCACAACCAGATAACAGGAATGTGTTCATAACAGGAATGATAACAGATTTAGAATTTCAGCGCTGAAGAGGAGGCTTTTACCTTTCTCAAAGACCTATGCTGCAGAAACCTCCTCCTTCTCTATATCTAACGCTGTTTCTTCATTAAAATTCAACAATGGATTAAGAAAAATCAGATTGGCCTAAAACAGAGAGCATATGCAATATAGTCCTACATGAACAATAGGTCACAACAGGCTCATGACCAAACAACAGTACGAATTGCAAGCATTAAAACAAAGGAAGAGACACTGGCATCCATCACGTGGAAAATGTGCGTCTGCTAAGGGATGCAGCATTTTCAATTAAGAGGTGACGTAATCAGTCTCACAGGAGAAAGAGCCAGCTGCACTGCTTTGGGGGGATCCTGCGAGCCTGCTCAGAAGACAATTAAAAGCCTAACTGTAGGAAGACCACTCACCAACCTATGCATTTGGTTAAGACAACATTCTCCAACAAGGAAAGGAAATAAAATCAAACAGTCTAAGACTGAAGAAGAAATTCAGCAAGTGAGATCGGGAAAGATTTTTCCCTTTACATCACATAGACTACTAGGCTTTCTTAATTGCTTTATTAATTCAGAGAGAGCAAATGAAAGAGAGTATAATCTAGGTCCTAATACATGAAATAGAGGTGAAACCACACGGACTTCTTTATCCTTGCAAAATGGAAGTTCAGAAGGGAAGATCTCTCCCAGCTTTTCTGAAGGTAAAAGGACACATTTGACACAGGAGAAGTACTGAGAAATTACTGAGCAATTTAAGCTGAAAGGCAGGTTTGGGGAGTTGTTTGTTTAAAAAAGTTGAACCATCCATAACAGCCTTCAAAGCTAGTTGAAGGACAGAGCTTAATTTGTTTGAAGAATGACAAAGTGACTTCAGAGCAACATGTGAATGTGAACATGTGAATTGGGGGGGGGGGGGCTGAAGATACCCTGACAACACGCTGTGAACTGCCTCCTTTCCCTTCAAGTATCAAGGGGAAAGAGGGACAATGTAACTGATGTCTTCCTTTTATCCCCACACCCATCAATCATTATGCTGAAGACCGGTCCAAAATCAGTTTCAAGACAACTATGTAACAGTTATCTGAGAACTGATACAAATTGACTCTGAACACTGGCCACCCAATGAACCATCACTATCACTTTCTGCAGAGTACAACATTGTCTCTAGAGCTATTCCAAGGAGAGGCTTGGGAGATCCACACTAGATTTGGTTTAGAGGCTCAAAGAACAGACAGCATCTTTGGTTCAGCTTTCTCTAAGCAGGAGTCTCTACACCTTGAAGAATGCAAGCCATCTGCAGGATACTTACATCATCGACCTTGGGCTCTGTTACTGGGACCCATTTGTAAATCCGTAGGGACGTGTCGCCAACTGTCACCCACTTCTTCTCCCTATAAAATTACAATACAGGAGAAGTTAAAATTCGTATTCAAAACGAAGCGATCTACTATTGTAAGTTGTCAAGGATTTAAATAGGCTAGTAAGTAGGATGATCTCTATTACATCGTCTTTAGAACTGCATTTTGCAAATTGTTCTTTGCATTTCAAACATTTGTTCGAGCACTGCTAACCTCCGGATTTCTGAGGGCTGTTACTTGACTAAGTGAGTAACTGCAGTAGCAGTAATAACATCGGGATTAATGATACAGCTAGGAAGAACAGCTAATGAAAATGTAGATTTAACACTTAGAATTTTCACTTAAGGTTCCAGAGAGAAGAAGAGGTTTTAGACAGATCAGTGTGTTCTGATTGTCATGAAGCTGTTTAATGGTATTTAAAAAAAATAAATGCATTTTGATCATTTGAGGTTTCTTTCAGGGTAGAAATGTGCTGCTAGCAGTTTAACAATCACTCAACACTCCTGTCAGACAACTCTGAAATCCTGGCCTTAGAACCGACAGCCCTGCTGGTACCGCTATGTGCTGTGATGCAGAATTCAGACTCAGGAAAGCCTGGCTTTCTCGGATAGGGAAGGCTGAGAGCACTATCAGGGGGACATGCATAACCTACAGCGCTCTGCAGACCCCTGCCAGCCAGCCATGAAGCCATAACACTGACAAACTGCAAAGGAAACGTGGCCGGGGGGTGTCACTACATTAGAGGGTCACACAGACACAGAGTGCAGAGATGGAATGGATGCTGAGCGCTTTGTTACAGGAGGAAATTCCTTGAGGTCTTTGCATGAGATTGCATTAAAGGAAGGTTCAGAATGCCAGATAAATTTCATCACATTTCTGTGATCAGTTTTCAGGTCACAGATCACCACTGCTGCTTCCTGGGTTTGCAACAGAGCTCTGCAAATGGATCGATCAAAAGTTAACAACAAGGACTAATTCCCTTCAATATTCAGGAACGTTTGGAATTAATTTGGCATGAGATCTCAAGCATTTTTATTTCATTTTTAAAAACACACTTAAATTAGCTTTATAATTCTGGAAGGTACAGATTAAAATAATAAAGTACTTTGCAGGATGGGAGAAGCTGGATGTGACTCCAAATACATTATGTGATATCTCCATCTTTAGAAAGGGCTTCCAGCATCTAAAGCAGCCACACTGTACAAATGTCACAAACATCCTCCTTACTATTTGTTTAAGCTATGAAAGCCAATCTTATTTGTTTTCCCTCTAGAGGAGACACTTCCCTGTTTAAGAAAAGAGAAGCTATAAGTGGCAATTTGATACATTTTGGAACTGTCCACAAGGATATTTTAATCAGTGCACAGAACTATTTCAGATCCATTTCTTTCCCACTGTTCTTTCTAGAGCAGCTTTTCCTCTGTGTGTTTAGATACATCCATTTATGTACGCTAGATGGCTGAAGTATGTCAAGAAACAATTATAGGAATCTGGAGCTGTACTGCTTGGGGTGATGGAAATGACAGTGGAGATGAGAGCACGTCAGAAATGAGAGCATACTTAAGACATGGTCATGATCTACATCTTTTAAGAATACAAGTCAAACTAAACTCATTTCTAGTTTGGAAAACCTTTGAAATCATGGAAATAAAACCATCTGGGCTTTTGGTTTGGGTGTAGGGTGAGTAAATATTTTGGGTGAACAAATATTTCTGTTTTTTTTTTTTATATCAAGATTTTAGCCTTTTCCTACAGCAAAACATTACTTAGAGATGCTGCACTGGAAAACCAAAAGTAAGATACCTGTTAGCATCTCAAAGCAGCCTCACACAGCATCTTCACTGGACAGACTGTAGAACACAGGAGGAAACCTATATTAGTAACTTTTCCTTCTAGTATTTAAGTTAGCCCTGACATTTTAATTCTTCTGAGCTTCTAAACACCACTGTAAGTTCTGATAACCTTCAGCTACAGGGATTTAATTTTTTTTTTTCCTGATTTCAATACATAGTACTTCAGACAACAATGGGAATAGGGATATTCTGTGATGGAAATACACCAACATCCCTGTCCTGCAAACACGGTTAAAAAGAAGAGCAGACATCAAACTGCTGTTATTCAAATACTTTACACATGTGAGCATTTGCAGCATTGTCAGTTTAAGACCAGGAAAGTACTAATAGAGAAAAAGATGGCTGCACAAACACAGGTCTGTTAACAAATAAATGTAATGACTTTCAGACATTTAAGATCAACAGCATCAACTCCAGAATTTAAGACGTGTATCGCGAACACAAAGCTGAGGTTATTAGCTGTAGTATTTACAGAAGAATCAACACAAAAATCACAAACTCCTCCCCCGCCACCCAACCAGTCCTACTCTGAACCCTCAGCTTTTATTTTTGGTATAAAGTCACCACTGCTGAGCAGGGATGCTGCTTTTTATTTCTTTAGAGCTGACAATTTCTTTACGCTGCCTACAAACACTGAAGTTTGCCGAGCACTGCCCAAACCACTAAATATTCTCACAGACCAATTGCTGGAGTGGAACCGTGGAATTCGTGAGCTCCTGTCCCCTTTCTGCTGGGAAAGCCCAAGTAGCTTCTGCTCATGGCTTCCTGTCTGCAACACCCATCTGCTGCTGAATCCATTTATCCTGAAATACTGCCCAGAACTGCACCTGCTGATGCTGTTTCACCTTTGGTAGGCAGTCACTGGGTTGGAATTTCTATGGCTCTGTACTCTGTTACAGAGATTGATCCACACACTGAGCAGTGGACTGGAAGAGATGAAAGCTCACCATCAGGCTGACAGCGAACCAGGCTAAAATTCTCAATTTCACTTGTCCACATCTACCCAACAAACTCCACAGTTTCATTATATATCCAAAAAAAAACCCACATTTTTCTCCCTGGTTTAACAACTTCTGTTTGTCCATGACTGACTCAAACACAAACCCAATGGAAATGGTATAAGCTGAAATACATACTACAATTTACTTTGCTTTAATCTTCCACACTGAAAAGTATCTTAAACATTTTACAGTCAATGCAGAAACTAGATTATGCAACAGAAACAAAACCCATATGTGTATCTGAAATCGTGTTAAAGCATTTTTAAATTCTGAACCATATCTGCAAAGCATTTTAAGGACAGCCAAGGATACATAGGGAAGCATTAATATCAACACTTATTTTGTGTTATGCCCAAGGCATGTAAATACCTAGAAGCTATATAATTATACACTCATTTTCCCATTTCAAATAGCCCAAGACACTTAAATGTATTTATATTTTGTTTATTAACACTAAAGCTCCAAAATTGAGTATAAATGCCATGTATAAAAGTAATGTGGTGAGCAAACACGGCAGTGTATATTACACTCATACATAAAGTGTCAAGGCAGCTTTTGCAGCAGCGACGAGCGCTAGAAACATTTGATGGCACAGAAACAGAAAGCCTCTGCTGCCAATATAGCATCATTCAAGAAAGGGCTTTCACACTTGTTTGGCTTTTTACGGTGACTACCATTTATCACGGATTTGCATTTACACGAGGATTTGCTCCCACATACCCCATCTTCTGTTGATGACCATGAAGTGACGTCATAATGCTGAATTTATCACATCACACTCACTTGCATTGCAACAGAGTTTGGTGAAAATCACAGAATTATGACCTCCCTGTGGGATCAAGCAAAGGAGAAAGGGGGATGGGAAAGAAAATGCCATTATTATACACACAAAGTGCTGTCAGACGCACAAATAAAGGTGTTTTTGAAATGGAGGCTTGCTTTCAGAGCATGCCTATCTCTATGTAGATGTTCGTCCAGCGACTAACATGAAGTACCCCAAATACACGAGGTGTTTCTTGACCATGCTGCAAATACAATAAAGTGTAAAGTAGTGTGAGTGGACACACACTAATGGTCAAACACTAACAGCCAGGGGCCCCTTCTCTCCAACTGTAGCCGAGCATGCTGCAGTAGCAGCCTCCAACTTGTACATGCTGGCACGTTTTTAAGAGTTCTGTTGAGCTCCACGTCGTAGCACGCAGCCTTCCTTGCAGTCACGAGAAACACAGTTTACTCTACCTTATACATACATCCAACTTGCACTAAAGTCAGCGAGCACATTCTGGCTCAAAAAGAAATAACCATGAGCCAGAAAATTCATATTGTATTTAATCCATGGTAACTGTGTTTGGAATGCTACGGGACTTCAGAACAGTTCCCTCACACACACCGGGTATTTTTATTTCAGCTGCCACCAGGCAAACCGCAGCCTTTGCAGGCAGCCACGCAGCCATTACAGCCTGGCTAATGGGACAACCTGGCAGCAGCATCCTCTCCAAAGACATCACACCAAGAAGTTCTGTACCCTGACTACTTTTTGTAGGGAAAAATCTATTTTAAGAAGGAAGCAAGGGCAGGACAATCTGCAGAAGCTCCTTTGCAGAGCATTACATACCGCTTAAAATATTTTAGCAAGCCTGAATGGAGGCAGCAAGTGGACAGCCACAGTCCAGAAGTTCTACTTTAGCCAACAACATTGAGAGATCCCAACCAACACCACCAGGTCACATCATCTCATGGGCTGTGGTTACTAACAGATGAGGGCACAGTACTTTTTACCCCTCTCTTGTTGAGAACTATTTAGAATCCACACATACCTGCCAACCTCTAGAACAAAAATAACCCTGTATCTTTTACAACTCACATCGTTACATTTATTCTCAGTTCTTCTTCCAGCCAGACTGAAAGAAATATAAGTATGGTTAAAAAGAAAGTTCAAAAACTCCCTTAGTTATGAAGATTTAGCACTGCCGCCACAGAAATGCAACACAGCCATGTACTCTGTAAGACACGTGCTAGATGTTTTCTAAAATAGAAGCTCATTCACGGGAGTGGATTAAACAAAGGAGATAAGGCTGCATTAATCTCAAGATAAAATCCTAACAACTTCACTGTTTACTACTCTCAGCCAAGCTGCAGTAACACCAGAAGCACCAGCTCTCTACCAACACGTGAAGTCAGGCTGCCTGCATTGAAGGGCAGAGAAACTGTCTAAGAATACAATATATATTTTCCAAAGAATGGAGCCTGCACTGATGGAAAGCAACTTCCCACGTGCCCATACAGAGATGTGGCAACAGGAGCACACAGCAGCGCTGCAAAGCGAGGCTGCCACACACCTTCCCATGTCAATAAAGCAGGGCAACACGCACTGGAGCCATTCAACATTCACAATATGCACGACCTGACTCTGCTCCTGTTTGGTACAGGAACGCAGCGCTCCAAGTGCACTGTCCCAGAAAACTCTGTTGTATGCAAGGTATTTTAATCTTCAGCGGCTGCATCTCCACAGAAGAGCTGTGGATGGCAACAAATTGCTCCCATTAAGCAAATGAAAACACACACTTGAAATTGCCTATGTGGCTCCTCTCAAGATGCAGGAATTCCTAGCGCATACAGTTCAGTTTCACAGCCCCAGCCTTCTCAAAACACTTAAACCACAGAACGCTGGATTTCTCTGGCTAAATTCCCCACTGCTCTTGACTGCAGGTGGGGGGGAATCATGAGATTCACCATCAAACCACGACTGCCTTAACAAATAGGAAAAATGGTTCAAGGAAATACTTGTGAGATGCACACACCAAAAGCCACATGAATAGTTCTGACCATACTCAGAAGTAACGTCGTATGATTCCGTACAGCAACCCTTGAAACTGCACATGTCCAACCTATTAGATTCATGTTTTTGCTGCCGTCTTTCTGTTTTAATAGAAGTTTTGCTACTTAGATACATTAACTACATTATATTATTTGGGGGCCAAGACAATTCCTCTTCACCCCACACAGCTCAGGTAACCCCAAAGCTTAGACACTCATGCTTAAAGCGAGGTGGCTCTGGTGGGGGTTAAAGTGTACAAAACCTGTTTGTGCCATAAGATTTGTTTTACAGGTGAAGCTGTAGCAACTGATTTGATGGCAGAGCGCCCTCCCCAAGGGAAAAAGAACCAGACAATCCATTGAATGATCAAGCTCCTGCCTCTGCTCCTCTCCAACATCCACAAAGCAGGACTTGGAGGAGGACTCCTTTCATGAATGAAATACCTACAGCCAAAATAGTACAGTCCCACACAGCCAACAACGTGTGATCAGAAGCACTGCCTCATCGCTGTACAGCGCTGCAACCCTTCAAAGCTGACCCAGCAGTAAGCAAACAGCACTTAAAAACAGTGGCAGAGTAGAAGATAGTTCCTGAACACGACTGAGCTGCACTGCACAGCGGTTCTCTGCAATCCCCATCCCGTGCCCGGCATTATCAGGCACACGTTGTGTCCTTTGTGCAGCTCCGGCCAACTGGCCCATTTGTGGGCTCAAGAAGCAACAAATCCATGCCTCCAGAATATGCAAACATGCCTATTTCTGTTATTTTTAACAAAACCAAAGTGTCCACTGCAACAGTAACACTCCTTATTTTGTCAGGTCCAAAGACTTTCTGTGGGTTTCAAACATTTCAACCTATTCAAAGCTCCACAAAAGACACAAAGACTCCAACTAGGCGGAGAAAGAGGTTCGGTGTGGCACTGCTCCTTATCCCACCTGAAAACACGGCAACAACTGCGTGACCGCATTGTTCCAACACCTCGTGTTGTTTCCCACAATACGAGCAGAAAGAAAAAAGAAAAGACAAAAGGAGAAAATAGCCCAAACAGGCTGCAGGCCTAAAAGTGCTCTGATCCGCCAGGGGTGCAGCTTTAACACACAACAAGACAAACCCGGGCTGCACTTATTCTCTCCACACGGTGTAACGTGGAGAAGCGCCCGCGAAGCTCCACAAGTTGGCGGGTTAGCTCGGAAAGTTGCGAGGTTAAGGAATAGGTGGGAATTAAGAACGGGCGGCTGGAGTTTCACAGCGGGGCTGGGAACGGGGCTGGATAAGAAAGACGCTCCCGTGAGGGGCAGCTCCACACACAGCTCCACACACACACAGCCCGCCGCCCTCCGCAGGGCCCGCTTCAGGGGCTCCGGGGGCGCTGGGGGCTCCGGGCCGGGGTTCGGCCGCACAATGGAGCCGCCTCTCGCCCTCACACGCCGCCGCCTCCGTGTGACGGGCAGCGGCGAAATGGCTTCTGGGTGCCGCCGCTCCCCGCCCCCCGCTGCCGCCAGCCGGGCTCGGGGCCCCGCGGGGCGCTGCGGAGGGGCAGGGGGGGCGGCTCGGAGGTCCCGTCGCGGCGCGGCCCGCTCACCATTTGCGCACTTTCTCGATGGCCGCCATCACCCGCTTGATATCATCCTTCGCCCGGCTCCGGGTCTCGGCCCGCACCGACCGGCCCGACATGCTGCTGGGGCTGTGGGGAGGGAGGGGAGGGGCAGGGCGGCGGCCTCAGCGGCGGGAATGCAGCGCTCGGCGCGGCTCGCGGCGTCCGTCCCTCCGTCCTGCCCGCACGCACAATGCTCCCACGGCTCGGATCGCTTCGGCTCCGCTCGGCTCCGCTCGGCTCCGTTCGGCTCCGCTCGGCTCCGCTCGGCTCCGTTCGGCTCCGCCCGCCCGCCGGGCCCGCACGCTGCGCACGCGCAATCCGCTCCGCCGCTGGCAGCCCGCGCGCGCGCAAGACGGGAGGGGCGCTGTGAGGAGATCCGGCCATGGCGGCTTTGTTGGCGGCTTCGTGTGAGGAGAAACATCTGCTGGGATGCCCGGTGTGTGCCCACCGTGTGGTTGGACACCAGAGAGCTGAACCCCTGCGCCTCTGCTCCTATGCCAGCAGCCACAGGCCGCCATGGGGCCTCCACACAGCCCCCTCCAAGCTGAGTGAACCCACGACCTTCATCTTCACCTCAGTGCACCCTCCTCCTCACACAGCTGTGCACCACAGACCCACTGTACACCGAGCATCCATCCTGCTGGACCTAATAAAGCAACACACCTCACTGTGCTAATTACACAACCACAGACACTTCCAGAGCGAAGCAGTGATCTCTGTTTAAAAAACATTGGAACGCTTTTGGAGGGCCCACATTATTATTCAAATTGATGCTGAGGATGATGTAAAGAAGGAAGCGTGTTCAACAGCACTTCACTGATCTTTCCACGGCAACTCGTGTCAGCCTCATTATGCTGTTTATACAAACACTGGGAGATGCTGTCCCATTGGTATTACGCTGCTAATTAGAGCTGCTGCTTTCAGAAGGGAAAACAAAGTTTTAAAGGCCAAAATAGAAAACTGGTTTTAATGTATCTCACAGTGCTCTTTGCTGGCAGCTTTGTCTGCGCAGTAAAAATCTGTTCTAGCATCTTGCACAGAACATTTACCAGTATATATAATCAATACTTCTGCATTGCTTTATTTTTTTGCTGTTGGGTGTTAAGAATGAATACCCCTCTTTGAGTAATGGAAATAGACTGCATTTGGTGTAAGCCCACCTGAAAAGAATACTAGGATGGCCCTAGCTGGGTGATCCATGCAAACAGACAGCGTACCAACCACTGTGCCATGCCTTACAGCTACATCCCCTGCAGACTGATGTCCTCCTGAGTGAACTAAGGACTTTAGAACAGAGCTTTCATGCAGCTTTCTGCAAAGATCCTTTCTGGAAAGCACCGTGTTTACCCAGGCCACATTTCAGCCAGTTCTGTGTAAGGGGGCACTGGAGGTGTGAGCCATGCCCTGGCAGCAGAAGTGCTTCCAAAGAGATTTCCAAATGAAAACCTTCTGCTGCAGTGGGACAGAGGGTGCAGTATTAGGAACACATACAATTGGGAAATAGATCTGATCCCATAGGCTTGTGGCATGTGCTAAACAGGGAGCTAACCTAGAGTTTGAATAATCTGAAGCTATGCAAGAGTTTCTAATAAATACATAATATGTATTTCACAGGTACTCGAGGAGTTTGGAAAATAGAAACGAGTAGAAAACCGTGGCAGCTACACGTCTGAGTCTTCATCGATGAACTATCCATCTCATTTTACTGTTCTTTTTTCTGGCTCAGCAATGGATAGGCCAAGAATGCCGGCAGTGAATCCCTCTGCTGTGATTTCCTCTGGAATTTCTTCCATCAAAGCTGCTGCATCTGGAAAGCAGTAATGACAACACGAGACACACAAGAGCAGTGTATAAATGGTGTTCCAGAACAGTAAAATTTACAATTAACAAATAAGTGAATTGAATGCTTTTAATAGTATATGCAGTAATCACAAAGTACTGTTCTACTAGCTTAGTGCATCAGGGAAACACTGTCAAGTCTGTGGGCTGTCTCACTTTGCAGTGAATAACTTCTAAGGGACCAAAGACAGCTTCTACACTCCTTTGGTCTGATGTGATCTTATGATGCCAATGGTATGCAGGGGCTGCACTGTGTGTGTGCAGTACAAGGGTTCCTGTTCTAGGCTGGTGTAGGTTAGGACATGAAACATACACAAATGCAGTCATCCTGTTACAATATGTACTGCTGCTTGGATGAAATCAATGCTGTAATTTGCATATGGTAGAATTCCTCTTTGCCTTTGGCGTGTAAACCTTCCACTGTGTTTCCAGTTCTATTTCCAAGCCAGCAGATAAACAGCAGTGTAACCCTGTCAGGTTCCAGCTGTATTTTCTTGTTCATTTATTTTTAGGTACACTCATCCCACTGTTGCATGGATGAAGGACAACCTATGGTCTATATCTGTTCTTGCACTTCTGAGTGTTTTTGACAGCTCTTGGCCTAACAGGGTAAAGGGCTTGCAATTTAAATCGTTTTGTTTGGGAACTGAATCAGTCCTGCCTCTGTGCAGTGCAGAATGCTAATCTCATACCTGAGGGATCACACACGTCCAGGTCAGATCTTCCTCCTGTTGGATGCCTGCCCAGCAGGGCAGACAGATAGAACGCCAGCTCATCCTCCATCATATGCTCTCCTGTGTGCATTAAAACAAAACCAGCCCCTTGGGTTACGGTGTCATTAACACAAAAACTACAAGGCAACCTGAACAAGAACTGTGAACAAACAAAACAGGGTAATTTGGAAGATTTGTTTTTTCTAAGGTGCAGACCATGTCACCAACTGAAACGTGATCCTAGCACTGGAAAACATTAATTCTAGGGAAGATGCGTCTTGTGTCTTGCATGAATTTGGGGCAAAAATATCCATTCAATAGAGAAACTCTGCATAACAGCTCTAGCAACTACTTTGTGCTTGCAGGATCCTGAGCTTCTGTTCCCAATGAAAAACCCCCGGCCCAGGACAAAACACAGACCATGTAGGCCTGTGCCTATGTCAGCAGCCATTTCTGCACAGAGTAGGAAAAAGACAGAGCAGGAAAGTCATAATCTAATATTCTGGGAGATCTGAACACGGTGTTTGTTCCCAGCTAGTGGCTGGTTCGTGTCCTCAAGCACGAGGTTATAGATCTGTTATGAAACTGTTCTACCCTATCTAATTATCTATTTATGGATGTTCACACCATACATATAAATAACTAACCTTTCCTACATTGCTTCAGTCCTTGGTTTACACGGATCTTTGTTGCAAGTATTACTGGGTGATGTACTGAGTAAAAGAAGCACTTCCCTTTACCCATTTTAGTGCTCAGCTGCACTGAAATCTCCCTTTTTTGACAGCAGGAGCATGCCAGTACGAGTACAGGGTCTGCCACTCCAGCATTGGCCATAAGTAACTTTATATGTATTCTTATGACATTCTTTCTGATTCAGCTGAATTAAACCAACACATCTTTTCAGATTTCAGCCCAAGACTGATTGTTTTCATCCCTCCTTTCTTGTCCCTCTCTTCTCCAGTTTTCTATGAACTTTCTGGAGCCTGTATGACTGGTGCAGATCATGCTAATTAGGATGGGGTTGTACTGGAAGAAGATATGATCTGCCAAGATCCACGTTCATCATTTAGCAGACGAGATCCTTCAGACCAGTGAAGATTTCCAGAGCAGCAAGAGCAGTACAGCTGAGACAACAGACGTGCTCATTCAGTTTAAAATCCTAGGGCAGGTGGCCCCCTGTGCCTGCCCTGGTTACCAAGCTATAGTTTCACATTAATTTTTTGCTGCAGTGAATACATTCTGAAATTGAAGACAGAACCAGCAAGCGTAAAACTAATATTAGAAAAGAAATAACTCACCCCTGCACTGAAGGAGCGACAGCAAGTCTCCTCTGTCAATAACTTTGTCACCATTCCCATTGTCATAACCAAGGACCTGAAACGCTTGTCGTATTGTTTTCATTGACAAGCCAAATGCGGGCCGATGATTTATATAAAGTTTGATAAAATCCTCTAAATTGATTTTTGTCACTTGTTCTCCGCTATCCACATACTCGCTGAATTTTACTTCGTTTATCATATCTTCGATCTGAAAATGAAGGCAAGAAAGACTGTTATGCATCTGCTTGTTGAAGGGCATCGGGCCAGTTTCCAGTGCCACAAATGGCAGTGTACTGTGACTGTGTGTGCTGGCACTGCAGGTGTCACAGCCACAGCTCAGCAGCTGAGGATGGACATGGATAACAGTTATGTGCTTGTTCTTACAACCTCAGCTAAAGATGGAGTAGCAAGTATGTAGTTATTTTGGATTTCCTCTATTAGTGTTTGTAGTTATCCTCAATGGTGCCAATGAGTTATTCCAGAATTAAGCAAGGATCAGTGAGATTTATCTGCTTGAAATTGTGTTAATGCAACAGTGTAATTCCTGCAGAATTCTGGCCTGTCCCTACTAGAAAAGCATTTTGCCCTGGATGTTACATGTTACTAATGTGAGATGGGGAAGAAACCTTCCCCCCCAGGGACTGAGTGATGAGAGCACCCCGTGACTTTGCAGCTGTCACCCGTCCCCTTACTGCAGCTGCGTCTGCACTCTGGGGACTGCAGGCAGCAAACCACAGAGCAACAAATACACCAGCCCACCAGAGAAGTATGTGCACAGAGTCCTGACCTAAGCAGGCTGCACATACCCCTGGCAGGTACCAACGATCGTGCCCCCTTATCGCACCCTCCTTGGCAGGAACAGTGGAGTCTTTTGCTCTGTTCTTGGGTGAGCAGTGGTGCTTGGTGCCTGTGGTTTTCCTTAGGGCTTCTGCTCAGTGCCCTCCGTGTGCTCGTGCCCAGTGGAGCAGCCCCTCGCACAAACACAAAGAGTTTCCCATGCCGGTGTGCACTGAACGTGCTGCCCCAGGAGGGGAAGCTGATGCAAGACCTCCCTGGGGAGAACTTTGTGTTCGGCCTTGGGCCTTTGTCCTCTCGTCACAAGTTTTTCCACTGAATGAAGCCCAGGGAAGAGGGAAACCTCAGCTTTCCCTTTTTCCTGTAGCAAACGCTGTGCCAGGTGGGAATCGTCGATTGGAGTCAGCTCGAGCTGATCTGGGATTAGCTTTTATATCAGCCCCACTGAACTACAAAGGAAAAACACCAATTCCCAAAAGCCTCGCTACCCAGTCCAAGCTGCTTTTTTTCTCCCTTCTGTTTTTCCTCTATTAAAACACTCCAGAGGGAGACAGACTTTCTGTATTTTAATGCTGTCCTGCCTGCCTTGGGAAGCAGATTGTTGGTTGCCTACACTTAGCAGCAGTTTAGCACTTATTTCCATTCCTGAAATAGCGCTGCGATTTTGATTTGAGTGGAGAGCTAACAGCTATTCTTCCCCAGACATTTCCCAGAGGAAGACATTCTCTCTGTCCCCAGGAGGCAAAAATGCAATGAGCTGAGGAGAAGTTTGAACAAACTGCAAGGGAACGACACCACAGCCTGACACGAGGACAAAGCAGTTCCGGCTTGGAAGAACATCCCTGGGGAGTTGGGGGGGAGGAACACAGCGATGTGCTGCTTCCCCCAGGAGCCCCTTGTGCACTGTAGGGCTGTAGGTGGCTTGAGGAGCTTGTTATTTAAACCTCCTTGCATCAGACTCAGTAATGCATTCTTCTTTTTTTTTTCCACATGTGTTTGAATTGCCCTTTTGCCAGGTTGTAACACTACAAATTAGGTCTCTGTACAGTGCAAACCGCCTTGTAGAAACAGCTACACAGAGAGAAGCAGCAGAACCCTTATCAAATCGCTCATCTTTAGCCTGCTGTAAAATTAGAGGCTGAAAAGCTTTTGAGAAATGTTCGATAGGAAGCTCCACTGCTGCAGCCTGAAAGGCAAGCTCAGAGGGAGTGTCTGCAGTTATCAGTTATGAAAGAGCTTTAAGTTCCATGGGAATAAAGGCTGCTGTCTCCATCTAAAATTATTCTTTCAGCAGCCCAAGACAGAATAAGAAAAAGATGGCCTGTCAATGCCCAAAATCACAGAACTAAGTGTTCCCATCTATGGTGGTACTGCATGGAGGGTTCAGACCAGACCTGGCGGTACCCAGGTAATAGCCACAGCCCCAGCACACAGCCCAACAAGAAGCAAAGAAGTTCAGACACTCCTGGAAGTCACAGAGAGACCAAAGCACAGTGGATATTCCCTGGAGCCATCTGTATAACTAAGGTCTGAATCTGGCCCTATGGCACTTGGTAAATCACAGAACCATTAAGGTTGGAAAAGACCACTAAGATCACCACATCCATGCCTGTTATGCCCACTAGCCACATCCCTCAGTGCCACAGCTCCACATTTCCTGAACAGCTCCAGGAGCAGCAACCCCACTGCCTCCCTGGGCAGCCCCTGCCAGTGTCCGGCAGCTCTTTAGGAGAATAATTTTATTCTAATGCCCAATATGAAATGCAGTCATTCTCGCAAAAACAAAACAAAAGCAAAGGACTGACCTCTTCCTCTGATGGATAAAATCCAATTGCTCTCATTACAAAAGGAATTTCCTCCAGGGGAATGTATGCTGACACCTGCCTGGTCTCCAGCATATCAATGCCCTGGTTGCACAGCTGCACATAGTAGAAATAGTCTTCCAGCTCCTGCAAGGGATTCAAACGGGTACTGTAAAACTCAGCTACCAACAGGCGAGGAAGATAAGGCTTCGTTTAAGATTTACTAACAGTCTTATCAATGAGACCGCTGTTAAAGGCGATCTGGGCAGAAAATAAAGAAATGTCAGGCCTGTATAAATGAATCTTAAACTCCAACCAGATGTTGCAGCACAAAGATCACAGTGAGTGCAATTACCCTGAAGAATTCACCGTCCTGGCCGCCCTCCAGCAGTCTGTAGAATGGGACCAGGTCCTTCCCACCCAGGGATGCAACAGCTTCCAAGGCACTGGCACAGAAAGAAGGAGGTGCAGGAAGGGTTCACACGAGGAGACAATTCTCATTTCCCTTTCTAGTCATTGTTTGGAGACACTTTCAATAAGCAAATAGAATCCCCAGGCCTCAGAATGCAGGAAGGGGAGGCACTGCTTTGAACCACGCGCAGTTTTATCACCAGCCTGCACTTCTACAACATATTTCATACCCAGGTTTTACATACAATAGCACAGTGTGGGAATTAATTATTGCTGAATGGTCCTCTTGTTTAGTGGAATGAGCACAGGGCGGGGAGCCAGCAGCTTTTCCATGGACTTGAGCAGGGTGTCTGGCACTTTGCTTTCCTGCTTCCTTATAGAGACGTTGAGGGAGATGAATTAGCTAGATCAGCATTTTGAGCATGCGGAGCGCTGGGCTTGGTGCTTGCAAGAAACCACACAAGCTGAGATCCCCGCTCTTCAATCTGCCACATTCTTCCCCCATAACACAGCGAGGGATGGTGCCACAGGTGCTACCCACATTAAACCAAAGCAGCCTGAGTGCCAGTGGCAGGCCTGCAGCTCCGATGCACTGCTCTGTAGTGCTGCTTCAGTTTCTGCTAGCTTCGTGGTTTTTTTCATGATTATTTGGGTATTAAACACAGTGGAGATGCACAAGATGCCAGGAGCAGCAATAAAATGATAATTAGCTCATCAAGACTTCCGTTCCAAAAACAAATTACACAGAAATTCAGTGTTGCCTGGATTCTGGCCAACCATTATAAAGAAGGATCGTTTATATTCTACTGCCTTCCTTAAAACGTCGCTTATTCTGACCCCCGACTGCTTTAGCCACACAAAGTGGAAAAGAAAATAAATAAGCCTGTTGCCTTTGCAGCCAGGTCTCATTGTTGTGGTACGTAGAAGTAAGTGAGTGAGCTCTGCACCTTCCAGCTCTGAGAGCAGCACCTGCAGGAGCCATCTTACTTGGGACCACCCTGTTCTTAGCTCTGGAGCCTTCCTTATAGGAAGATGAAGGGCATTTCATGGGGTCAGTGCACTCCAAAGGTAAAAATAGGAGACCACAGCTGTTTTTAGGTCACTGGCTGCTGCTGCTCCCTTCTGAAACACGCACCCATCAGGTAACTCTTCTCCTTGACGAAGCAAGCAACAGAAGCCCATGTCCTGGCACCATGGGCCAGCACCCAGGACACCTCAGCCACTCCATTTACTGCAGTCCTCTTACTAATGTAAGCAAAGCTTTATGGGATTACAGCAGCTTGTGCTAAATCCAGCCTTCAAATGCAGCAGGGATTTCCTCTCAAATGCCGGCCTCTCCCATTTGGAGAACATATTTGTTATACCAAACGCTCCCTCCTGATCTTCTACCCTGAGCAATCCCCATCACAGCAGCCAGGCTCCCACAAGGACCAGACATCCCTCCATGTCATGGCGTTTGGCATTTCCCAGACAGCAGTATTTTATAGGTGCTCATTCACTGACCACAGCCACCAGTGGCTAGGTCAGCTCCCCATTGACTGTTGGCTGCATGAAGCAGTTGTAAAAAGTCACTCCCAGGCTCCCTTCTCCATTCTGTGGTACTCACTTTAGGTTCACCTCCCACTTTAGAACAGTGCGGTCACTCCCCCCGGCTGTAAAGATGTAGTGCCCATCATAGGAGACGGCCAGGTCAGAAACACCATCCGGGTGGCAAATGAAAGCTGAGGACTTGTGGGGGTTGCCATCAACGGGCAGAATCTGCAGGCCCACCTGTATGGGGAGAGCAGATGGTGAGGGCTGGAGCTCCACAGGAAGGCTGAACCAACACCATGCCCTCAGTGACCAGCCTTGTCTAAAACAAGGACTTCCCAAGTGCCTCCATCCTGCAGATGTTCACTTCTCTTGTCCCTACAAGGGCAGGTTTCCTTCAGCCCCCAGCCAAGCCCAAAATGCTCCACAAACACACAGATGGCAGACAGCTGGTGTCCCACACCTTGTCCTTGGTAATGTATGCCAGGTAGTGCTTCTGGGGCTGTGCAGCACACTCTGGGAGGATCTGCATCTTCTCCAGTGGTGAGCCATAGGTTGGTCCCAGGAGAGTCTTTCTAAAGGCAAACAACATTGTCACCCATTCTCACGAAATATATTCCCATGTCTGAATGGCTGTGGTGCACCGGGATGGTGTGGTGTGTGCAATGGCTCTGTAATACTAGGATAGAACAGAACCCCTGCATAGAAGGGACCACATTGGAGCTAAGAGAGAAATGTAGAGTGCTCAGAGATTATTCTTTGCTTCTTCTGTGGACTCCAATCATATAACCTCATGTCCAACTGCTGCATCCCAAGTCCATGGGCATACTGAGGTGACTTGCAGCCATGACTTTCCTAGAAGGAAGGCTCTCTACCTGCACATTTTGGTCGTTGAATTGTAGAGCTTCATTTTGTAGCAGCTGTTGGCTGTGAGGATGAAGGTCTCTGTGCTGAACAGCGGGTACCAGGCCAAGCAGAGGGGCACAGCATCCTGCTCTATGCGATGTCTGTCCACGACCACCAGCTGGTCCTTGCTGCTGCTGATCAGGTCGTATTCAATCTGAGGGAAAGACCAGGGAGCACAATGACCTGCCATCACAGTGGACCTGATGGATTAATCACATGGAGCAGCTGCTGAGGGTGAGCATCCCCAAACCCAGACCATCCCAATTGCAGATTGTCCCAATGCCAGACTGACAAACAACCTGGAACTGATGGGGAGTGTCTCTCCACACTCTCCTCCAGCCCCACCTCAAGCCCAAAGCCCCAGCGCTGTCCTCCCATGGCCGTACCAGCTGCCGGTCCTCCCCAAGGCTCAGCAGCCGGGGCTCACTGCCATCCAGCTGGATCCCAAACAGGATGCTCCGGATGGGCTTGTAGTGGGAGTGCAGCCCTGCCAGGTGTTCCCAGCACCCACGCTCATTCTGCAGAACCCTTTTGTAAACGGTCACTGCAAGTTTCTCATCCTGGAACAAGAGCACAGAAGTCAATGCAGCATGATCCCATGGCAATTCCCAGCTCCTAGGCTGCACCAGGAGCAGCACCTACACGTGTGCACCTCAGGAAGGAGTGAGCAAGCTTACAGCAGTTGCGAGGTACTCAGAGTCATGGGAGAAGCGGATGTGTGTTATGGGGCCGTGTGAGAACCTGAACACCTCACAGCAGGACAGCAGGGAAATGGCATCGAGGACAAGCACACTGCCATCAGTAAAACCAGCAGCCAGGAAGGAGCCTGCAAAGCACAGCAGAAAGCAATCCCAACATGCTCCCATCTCCATGCTTGGTACATGGGGATGTCACAGCTCCAAGATACCTGCAGGATCATAGGACAGGCACTGGATGCCAGCACTGGGGAATATCCTGCTCGTGAGGAGCTGGGGCTGCTGGTAGTCCCACACCTTCAGCAGCCCGCAGTGACTGCCCATGGCAAGCCATGCCTGCTGAGGGTGGCACGCAATGGCCACCACTGCTTCCTTGGCTTCTTGCATGACTTTTTCAAAGTCTGCCCCATCTGTCGCAACACGGAGCACCGTTGCATCAGAGGTTGAAAGGATAAAGTTCCTGTTTGGTGTGAGAGACACAGAATTAGATGAATCAGACCAGCTGGCTCGTATCCCTCTGAACAACGTTACACAGTCACTTTTTGGCAACTTAGCTGGACAATCATGATAAGTTGTAATATACAATATGCAGAGACTTCTTGGCCTGGAAGACAGGTGACACTTTGTGTCTGTGACCTGAGAAGTCTCCAACGGAAGACACTGGAGCCAGTTCCCTTTTCTACTGTGGTACACAGGGCAGAAGAAAGACACCTGGACAGCTTTTACCATTAACAAATGAGTGACTGAGGGTTCTCTGGATAGTCCTGTCTCATGTCACCATTTCTAGGGTCCCACGTGGCTCTTTGGAAAAGATGAGCAGCTACAGATAGATGCTGCCAGCAGAACTTCAGGCAGGACTGACGGACATGTGGTTTACAGCCCCACCACACAGCATCTGGTCTGCAGATTTCCTCAGGCTCCCTATGGTGCTGCCCAAAGCCCCCAAGCCATGCCGTATCCTCACCACTGGCTGGATTATCTCACCCAGCAGTGATAAAATCCAACTGGAAATAGCCACCTGGTGGGGGGGGTTAAGCAGGGGATTAAGGGGCTCAGTAGGAGCCATGGGCTCAGCATTAGCCCTGTGTGGTGTACCAGCTGCGTGACAAGCTGCTCGGCTCCATGCCCAGCTGGCTGTTCCCATGCCAGCATTAACACTTCTCCAGCACTGGGATGTGGCACCCAGTTCATAGCTGGGGATGTGCTGGGGACACCCAGTTTATGAGCAGTGCTGGAAGATGCAGAAGAGCTGCGTTTACACAGGGGTGCTCACCTAGCAGTGAAGGGCTGGCTGCTGGTAGAAGAAGCATCAGGAGGATCTGGAGGGGCTTTGGAGAAGGAGATGGACCGAATGGGACTCGTACCAGTGTGGTCATAGCAGACCAGGAGCTGCAGGTGCCCATTGTAGAACTTCACCTGGCCTCTCACATCCCCTGTCACTATGCAGCTGGAAGAAAGGAAGCACAGTGTTATGGGGTGGGAGAGCTCGTGCTTCATATGGCTCAGGTCTATTCTGTTCTTAAGCGCCGGGCGCTGCGCCCCATCCCGAGCTGCTCGGAGACCGTCTGCTCCCTCTGCCGGCAGAGCCCCGGAGGCCGAGCCCGGAGCTTCACAAGGAGTGTACCGTACAAACAGCGGCATCTCCGCACCTCTCCAACACCACCAGCACTGTCAGGCTTTCTTCCTGCAGCGGCACCAGCTTGGTGGCCTTCATGCCATGCAGTCTGTCCTGCGGCTCCTCGGCCAGCCCCGGCTTTCTCTCCACATCCCACACCACCACCTTCCCAGCCGAGGTGCCCGTCAGCACCTGCGTGGCGTTGAAGTGGAAAGCTGACTGGGTGAAGTGTCCCACTGCGCTGCCAAGGGTCTGTGGGGAGAGCAATGGCCGGTCACAGCCGGGTGCTGGTTCTCCCGTCTGGTTCCTCAGTGTGACATTCCCTCCTTGCCTCATGGTGGGACCATTATCAGCACGTGGCCACTGGGAGTAGAGCTGAATGGGGCCATGGGCAAGCAGATCTAGTGGCTGGCAGCACTGCCCATGGCAGGGGATGCAGCTGGATGGGCTTTCAGCTTCCCCCCCCCAACTTAACCCATTCTGTGATACAAATGTTGTATGTAGGAGATGCCACTCTTGACCTTATCTTGGGCAATCTTTCATGTCCCCTTAGAAAGCCCATTCTGGGGACATGGCCACCGCTTTGGCACAGGGGGACAGGAAGGGACAGGGCTGCTGCAGATCCCCATGGCTCCCTGTGCACTCACCTGCTTGGTCAAAGGAGGGGTGCTGTACTGCAAACCAGCATCATCCTATGGAGAGAGCAGAGCATGTACCCACACAAGGACATTTGCTTTGTGCGATCTCCCCATCCTGCTCCTCTTCCAGAAGCTGTGACCACCACGAGATGCCCAAACACCCCTGGCAGCACGAGAGGAAGAGCTTGGGAGCATGTTGGGTACCAGGATGTGAACTTTTTGCTGTCCTACTCACCCACAGATAAAATATCACCTGGGTTTTGCTGTTGCTGACAAACTCATGGGGATTTTGGGGGTTAAAAATGACAAAATCCTGAAACCAAAGGGTAAGAGTCATGTTAATGGCAAGCAGTGATGTTTCCTGCTTATTCTTATACTGAACAAGGTGTGGTGCCCGAGTCCCTCACCTGGCAGCCAAACTCAGGGCTCAGCTCCACATCACACACAGGGCTCTCATTGGGATACGTCCACCTCCACACACAGACCCTCTGGCATGGGGAGAAACCAGATCTTTGGCTTAGCAAGAAAGAAGCCACCAACACACAGATCCACAAGAAATGTCTTTGAAAACAAAACACAGAGAGGAAATACCCCCACCTGCACCACGCCAGCACTGATGGTTACCAGACACTTTGCATCCCGGGAGATGGCGATAGCACAGACCCCACTGCCTGCACGGCTGTCAAAGATGGTGCGCACCGGGATCCTGTGTGGAAAAACCCTTATGGCCACTCCTGGGAGAATGTATAGACAGGAGGCTGTCTGTGGGAATGGGGCGCAAACAGACAGTGTTGTCCCTATGAGGGATATGGGAGGTTTGCATGGAGGCTCACCCAGAAAAGGCATCCCACACGATGATCAAAGGGTCTGGACCTTGGTCAGCAGTGGCAACCCAGCGCCTGTCCTCACTGACACACAGGCATGAGATGACATTTGCATGGCCCTGGAAGGAGGAGAGAAGCCCTTGGGAGCTCCAGAGCTGCTTGGCTGGAGCAATTTTCCACCCTCCCTCTCAAGAGTCTTCCATTTTCCTCCCGCCAGCCCCACTTTGAGCAGCCCCAAACCACCCTCATGGCCACCCCAGCAGGCCCAGGGATGGAAGAAAGGCACTCAGGGACAGAAGAGGCCCACAGACCTGCAGGTGGTACTGCCTGCTGCCTCGGACATCATGGATTACTGCAGTGTGGGCACAGACGTACAGCAGCATCCCATCCTCCATGCTATGCACAGCCAGGCTGCTGTTGTAGCCCAGCGCCCAGGACAGGCTCTGAAGGGAGAAGTTCTTAGTAGTAGGGAAAAGCCTCCCCCAAAGTCCCCTGGGGTAACAGGGCAGAGCAGGGTGCCCCAGGGCTGCTCTCCTGCCCAGTAGTACTCACAATAGGGTGGCAGTTCTGCTTCTCTCCCTCAAAGAGCAGCCCAGGCTGTGCACCCCACACACGGCTGGGAGAACTGCCGTGCTCCTCCAGCTCTCCAGGAGCCCCCCGAGCTGCAGCTGCAGCATTTCCCAGAGCTCCACCTTCCTGGGCAGCAGCCATAGAGTCCTTGGGAAGGGAGAGAGGTTGGGGTCTGCTCTGCTCCCAGACCTGGAGCTGCTCTTTCTGCTGGTTCCCCTTGTCACATCCTACACACCAGAGACTGATGGATAAAAGCGTGATGGCAAAATGGAGTGAAAAACAGGGAATGGTGTCCTGGGATGGGGCTGAGAGACAAAAAAGGGACCCCCCTGAAATGTGCTGAACTGGTGAGCAGTGGAAAAACGAAAGCAAAAAAATCCCATAGCCTCTCATAAATGAATTAAATGCCCCAGGGGATCCAAGGAGGCTTCCCCTGCTCCGAGTCCCTTCTCTTGTGGCCCCAGATCAGTTTTTGCCGATTCCCACAGGGCCCCTTGCTTTCTCCATGGTGTGAGCTCAGCACGGACACTGTAGCCATGGTTTCAGGTGAGGTCAGGTAACATTTCATTCAGCCCAGGGTTGGGATCACATCACAGACAGAACTCAGGGGCAGAACAGGTGCTCAGCAGACACTCACAGCTGGGCTGAGCCTATGCAGAGCAGTAACAAACAATAACATCTAATAACAAAAGGAGAAAAGGGAGGAGCTGAATGGAAATTGCCATTCACCTGAGCTCTCAAATTTGTAGCTCCAAACGACACCCACAGGGTTGTTTCTGCTCCCATCCCCAAGTGAAGGGAGACACCACAGTGTGGGATCCCCACTCTGTGTCCCCAGGGGACATTAGTGACAAACTGTCCCAGTGCTGAGATGGGGTCCAGGTACATCAGGCACAACTTGCCTTCATCTGCTGGGGCAGCATCGCTGCCTCCCAGTGCATCCATCCATCTGGGGACGACTCCTTCAGTGTAATGTCACTTGGACCATCCAAACTTACCTCCAGCCTCGGTCCAAGAAGCTGCCAAAATGTTTTTACTTCAGTTGGCCACAGGAGGAGGACTGGGCACGCAGGAAGCCGGATCCCATGGGCCCCAGAGCACCCTTACAGTCCCACCAACACTTTCCCTGAGCTCCAGCAGGCAGAGCTCTGCTGCCCAGCTCTGACGTTTCTGTTTGCATCCAACCGCTGTTCCCTGGCAACGACTTCAACGGCTGCTGCCAGCAACAGACCGGAAAGCACCGTGAGATAGGGGCTCGTCCACTCTGCATCCCTTCTGTGTCCCCTTCTTATCCCCCCAGCTGCCCTATAGAGGCAGCACCGACCCTCTGCTCAAAGCACCTCATCAGGATAATGCCCACATGGGCTTGTGGCTCCAAGCGACCACCCCGAGCCATTGCTGCCTCCTAATCAGCTCCAGGCATTTCCAACTGCTGATTTCAGACGTGCTATTAAGCTCAAATAATAACAATTTCTAAACCTAATTTGTTTTTCCTTCCGCCCAGCACGAGCCCGCTGCCCTGCTGGGAGAGGAAAGCAGTTCTGCTATCAGCACAAACCATCTCAGCAACCTGAGGAGCTGCCACGCGCTCCTTCCAAACTGCTACATAGAACAGGGAATTATGGCTTAAAGAGCAAAGATCTGACCTAAGGAAGTAGATTGGGAACGATGGGTAGTGAACAAGCAGGGCAGATCCAGAACACCATGTTTACTGAGTGCAAGATGGTGGGTTTTGCAACAGAACTGTGTTTTCACTTGCTGGAATTGATCCAGTCCTACCACCAACGGGAACAGTGCAAGATGCAACAGAGCATGCAGCCAGGACAAGCACTTCTACAAAGCCCCACAGAGCTATGGATGTCACAGTGCAGACATCCCCCACAGTGACAGGGAAATGAGATCCCCGAGATCAGGAGTTAATGCACTTGTTGTGCTGGGATGACCCACTAACCTCACTGCACGAGCAATAGAGAAAGCCAGGACTTGTAGGGCATTTCATCCCAGGAGGCACATACACAAAGGCCGGGAAGAACGTCCCATGAGCTGTTCTTCTGGACCAGCACACAGACCCAGATCCACCTGCAGCTCAGGCAATACTGCACACGTGGGGTAGGCAGACATACCCCGAGCACACAGGGCCAAGGCCCGGCTCCAGCTGGTCTGACACTAGAGCTGCAGTACAACATTCATCCACATGCTTACAACTACAACCTGCTTTGCTTCACCAGACCAATTTCTGGCTGTGGAAGGTCAGGGATGATTTCATGTCTCTGCAGATCTACTTTTAACCTACCTGATGTGGCCTGCAATTACAGCCCCCAAACAGCAACTTCCACAAGAAGGGAGAGAGACACCACTCAGCTTTATTCATCGGGATGAATACTTCAAAGTTCAACTGGAAACAACCTTACAAACAGGAACAATCCCCCCAATTAACAATTAACATAATAAAATAATTAGGTACTCCAAAATTGCTGTCTTATTTGGTGATTTCCAACAGCTATGAACACATGAGAGTTAAAGTAACAGATCTGTGTGTTTCTTGAGTGTGTTCTACTAAGTTAAAGAAGGAAAAATTGTTCCAGGTCTTTGTATCCTGCTTTACAGGATGTTCAAATGAGGAATTTCAAGGAAAAAATGAAGGAATGCCACGTTGTCACCAAGTAAAAGCACTTTATGTTCTTCCCAATCTGTATCAAGTGAAATCCAAGTTACACTGCAGCCTTACTCCAAACTGACGCAAGGCACAAAGAGATGAGAAGCCACTTCCTGCAACTCTGTGAGTTGCTCCTCACAAACCAGCGCAATTCCAACTGCATTAAGGTCCTGCTCCATCAGAACCTCTTCAGACCCTGCAAGCTCAGCCACCCAGAGGTCACAGCCCCTGAAACACCCATTTCAGCAAAAACAAAGGTCACAGGGCAAGCTTTCAAATCAAATCAGAGTCCAGAAAGCAGGCACAAGCTTCATCTTTATTGTCTTCCCAGCAGTGGTCATCTTTGCAATGGAGTGATATTGCAGCTGAAAAAGAAGAGTGGGGAAGAAAACATTTAAATCTCCGTTCTGAAAGAAGCACGAATCAGATCAATCACAACCCTCCTCCATTGGTTTCCTCTACTATAGGAAGTAGCCACTGAGATCTTCAGCCCCATATCCATGATTGATACAACTCATCACCCCGTATAGTACCAATTTGACAACCCCAGCTCTCAGCTGGACTCTGCCTGTGAGACACATCAGAGCAGCACAGAGCGAAGCAGAGCTGGTTCCTCCTGCAGGAGACGTGCCCTGAGCTGATAAGAGCCCCCTACACTCTGACTGACAGCCTACCCCAGCAGGCCCTTCCCAGCCCAGCGCTTCGGAGTCAGCCCCAGGTGCACTTGTTTGCCGTTGCGGATCACAGTCACACTCAGAGGTCTCTGGGAGAAGCAAAAAAAGAAGAAGATGAGCTCTCTCAATTCCATTATGAAGAACCCAATGGCTGTGGTAGCTTCTCTGGCCATTCCACAGCAAATGCTGTAACTCATTGGGAGAGATAAGAGAACGCAGTTACAGCAGAACCAAACTTACCCCTTCACTGTGCTGTACTACTGTGGCGATGTTCTGCAGGCTCTTGAAGTTGTGCGCGTTGACAGAACCAAACTCCACAATCTCATCGTCAACCTGCAGGCCCTGGGCAGACAGAAAGAAGCTGAACGTCTGTGTTCTGTGATGACAGGTAACACTGCCTGCTCACAGGAGCTTTCCTCCAGCCGCACACGCTGTGCTAGGACACCACCCTTCTCACCATTCAGACAACTGAACATCATACCATGCCCTTAGAAACAAGGGCACACTCATTTTTCTGCCCTGTTTTATGAGAAAACAATGAGGCTGCAATGAACAGATAAGCCTTGTAAGAGCTGCGTGGTGCCATGACGCAGCAGACAGCAGACAACATGCAATTTCTGATCCCAACACAGGGACAAACCAGCTCACAGGGACAAACCAGTGACACTGCCACAAATGGGCAGCTCCCTCCATGGGAGCATTCAAGAATAACTGCACTGGTTGAGAAGGTGAATGAATGTTTGACAAACACAGAATGAAGAAAGTGTGAGTGGGATAATAACAATAATCAGTATCTCACAGCTTATACCTGCCTGTTAGCAGAGGAAAATAAGCCATGCATCCCCTATTTCCCCTTCTTAAGCGCAAAAGAAGCCATCCCCATCCACTGGCAGCCCCAGCCACGTACCGCGATGCTGGCGGGCGACTCTGGTGTCACCACGTTGACTTTGGCAAAGGCAGTTGGCAGATTTTGGCTCATGGCCTCAGCTCGCGCCTCCGCCTCATCCCTGGCGTGTTTCTCCTTCTCGCGGGCGTGCAGCTGGTGCAGAGCCTCCTCCACCTGCTTCATCAGCGCCTTGTGGTCGTTCTGCAGACCTGCGGGCGGCACCGAGCTCAGTAAGAAGCAGAATCACAGCATCGCTATGGCTTAAAAGGACCAACACAACCCACAACCCACCCCACGTCCCTCAGTACATCCCACAGCTCCTCAATGCCCCCAAACCTCCCTGAGCAGCCGTCATCTCTCGTCCTATCGCTGTTACCCGGAGCAGAGGCCGACCCCACCCTCCCCACCATCCTTTATGGGCTGCAGGCAGCGCTAAGTCCTTCCCGAGCCCCTTTTCTCATCCTGAGGAGTCCCCCACGCCGCTCCCGTCCCGTCCCCACTCACACGCGATGTTGTGCCGGGCTGTTCGCACTTGGTACAGGTCGATGTCGGCCCTGGGGAATCCCTCGCTGTCCACCAGCGGCCCGTCCATGCCCACGCCCTTTTGCTGAGGGGAGAAAGGCCGCGGTGAGACCCTCGGCAGCGCCCCCAGCCCCGAGCCCGGCCCCGAGCCCAGCTCACATCGTCCAGCAGCTGGTAACACGCCCGGATCTGCGCCTCCAGCTCGTCCTTGCGCCGCACCAGCTGCTGCACCTCGCTCAGCGTCACGGAGCCGCAACCACCGCGATCCGACATGGCGGCGGCAGGAAGAGACGCAGCGGGGGGAGAGAACATGGGGCGGGGACAGAGAGCAAAGGGGGCGGGGGCAGAACGGGGGGCGGGGACAGGGGAGGGGGGGCGGAGGGTGATGGTGGTGGAGGTGATGGTGATGATGCCCCCATGGCCGGGCAGTGCCCCCGGGGCGGGCAGTGCTGGAGGAGGAGCCGCTGTGCTCTATATCAGCCGCTGTGCTCTATATCAGCCGCTGTGCTCTATATCAGCCCCGCTCAGGGTCGCGTTCTGTGCTGCTGTCCCTGCTGGTCACATCATGGTGAGCGGGCACAGGACGGAGCGTTTATGGGGGACACGCTTCCCCCGGCCCCGCTGAGCGCTCAGTGCCCGCTCACTCACCGCCTGTCCCGCTTCTCTTGCAGACGACGTACACGGACAAAGGGGAAAAGGTGAGTGGTTCCCTGCTGGGGGACACCCCGTCCTGTGCCCCATGGCTGCCCCATGGCTGCCCTGCAGTGCTCTCAGTGTGGCGGTGGAGCAGCGCTGGGTGCTTTGCTGCCGGGTGAATCGTTAATGCGGGTTAATGAGGACAGGCTGCAGGTTTGGGTTGCAGCTGCCATCTCCTCCTCTGTGACCCAAACCCTAAACCCCAAACCCCAAACCTCCTACTGCGTGTTTCTATAGGACCAGATGCCCCTGGGCTCACTTCCAGGCTGACAACTGGGTGTTTTGCAGCCACTTTGCTCCATGTGACCGGAGCCAACGCTGTGTGCAGGACAGCCTGCATGCAAAACACTCCAAAACATCATCATGGTGGAGGGCCATGGTGACATCCATGTCACTGGGTGCACCTGCAGGAATTGCATTGGGAAGAATTCCATCTGGAGGGACTGTACAACTTCTTTTCCCTTACCCTTTAGCACCAGCGAGGCCGCTTCATCCACTTCCACTCCATCACCTTCTGGGTGGGCAATGCCAAGCAGGTAGGGGGCCGCAGGGCTGGCGGTGGTGGCCATTGGCTGCCAGGGGATGGTGGGGCCATGTATGTGTGTGTGTGTGTGTGTGTGTGTGTGTGCTGACAGCAGCCCTGGCCAGGGGCCACGGCCTTGGGCCCTTGCGCAAGGTGGGGGGTGGATGCAGGGGGTGCACACAGGGCAAAAATGCAAAGGAAAAGCAAAAACGCGTCACCGCACACAGAACGGGCTGTAAGGCTGTGCTGGGAGCACACAATGGCCCCGCACACACCGCACAGCCATGCACACACCGTGCTGTGCTGCAGGCTGCCTCCTACTACTGCAACAAGCTGGGCTTCGAGGAGCTGGCGTACCGCGGGCTGGAGACCGGCAGCAGGGAGGTGGTGTCACACGTCATCAAGCAGGACAAGGTGTGCAGTGTGTTGGGATGCACTGAGCAGCGCTGGTGGGATCCTCCCTCCCATCACTAACTCTTTCCTCCTCCCATCCTCTTCCACCCCAGATCATTTTCGTCCTCTCGTCGCCGCTCAATCCAGGCAATGAGGGTAGGTCTGGGGCTGGGGCTGTGGGTGCTCTGCAGTGTCCCCATACTGACGTCGGCTGTGGGTAGAGATGGGTGAGCACATGGTGAAGCACGGGGATGGTGTGAAGGACGTGGCCTTCGAGGTGGAGGACTGTGACTTCATCGTGCAGGTAGGCAGCACATGTGAGGTGCAGCGGGTGCCCTGAAATGGTGAGTCTGGGGCTGCTGGGTGTCGTGGCCGCACGTCCCCATGTTGGCATGGGAAGGGCCCCGGGGGCACGTGGCAGGACGGGCACTGTGCTCTGCTCAGAAAGCCAAGGAACGTGGAGCTGTGGTGGTGAAGGAGCCCTGGGTGGAAGAGGACAAGTTTGGGAAGGTGAAATTCGCCGTCATCCAGACGGTGAGTGATGAGGGCACTGAGCCCCCAAAATGCAGTGGGGTCTGTGCATTGCAGCAGTGGGCACAGAGCCTCTTCCTCCCCTCCGCAGTACGGTGACACAACACACACCTTGGTGGAGAAGCTCAACTACAAAGGGCTCTTCCTGCCTGGGTACCACGCACCCCTCTTCAAGGACCCGCTGCTGCCCAGGCTGTGAGTAGCACAGGGTCCCAACATGGGGATGGATCCCACCCCCCAGCTGCCATCAGGTCTGAGTGCTGCCCCATGTCCCTGCAGGCCGAGCGGCAAGCTGAGCTTCGTGGACCACGTGGTGGGGAACCAGCCCGACCTGCAGATGGTGCCGGTGGCAGATTGGTGAGAGCAGGGCAGGCTGGGGGGAGGCCGAGGGCAATTGCACAGAGCAGAGGTTCATTAGTGCCAGGGGCTCCAACGTGGCCGCTGTGGGTGGGCAGGTACCAGAAGAACCTCCTCTTCCACCGCTTCTGGTCGGTGGACGACAAGCAGCTGCACACCGAGTTCAGTGCCCTGCGCTCCATCGTGGTCACCAACTACGAGGAGACCATCAAGATGCCCATCAATGAACCGGCGAATGGCAAGAGGAAATCCCAGATCCAGGTGAGCACAGCGGTTGGGCTGCCACCACCACTGCAGGGCTGGGGGAAGGAGATGGGACGGTGCTGGTGCTGCAGCCATAACTGCCACTGCAGTGAGACGTTTCCCTGCAGGAATACATCGATTACTATGGAGGGGCTGGAGTGCAGCACATCGCGCTCAACACCTCCGACATCATCTCAGCGGTGAGTGCCCCAGGGCCACGTCACAGGGGTGATGTCTCACGATTAGAGTCTTCGTGTGGTGGCCACCTCCACGCTGGGCCCAAAGGGACAGAGTGGGACAGGTCCTCATGCACCGCTTGGAACAATGCAATGGGGAAGCATCGCGTTGTATCCCAATGCCTCCTGTCCTCACGTGCCTGACCCAAAGCTCCCCCCTGTTTGCAGATCACCAACCTGAAGCAGCGTGGCATGCAGTTCATGGACGTGCCATCCAGCTACTACCAACTGCTGCGGGAGAGGCTGAAAACTGCCAAGATCAAAGTGAAGGAGAGCATTGACAAGCTGGAGGTGGGCTGAGCACGGCAGGGCGATGCAGGGCCATCCCCTCGTTCCCTGATGGATCTCAGAGCTGTTTCCCTATTGTTTGTCTCCAGGAACTGAAAATCCTGGTGGACTTTGATGAGAAAGGATATTTGCTGCAGATCTTCACCAAACCAGTCCAAGACAGACCCACAGTCTTCCTGGAGGTCATCCAGCGGCACAACCACCAGGTCGGTTGGAGGGGTTCACTGCTAAAAGTAATAGAGGCGGCCTTAGCATTGAGAAGCAGCCTGAGACCTCACAGCACCACGATGCTGCGATGAACCCTCAGGGCATAACGTGGGTAACACCATCCTCCCACAGGGCTTTGGTGCTGGGAACTTCAAGTCCTTGTTTGAAGCCATTGAAATTGACCAGGACGCACGAGGCAACCTGACTGTCCTGAACCCCAACGGAGAGACCAAGCGCATGTAGAGGCGTTGTGCAGACTGTGTGCAGACTGCCCCTGGCCATAGCGAGCTGAATCATAATCCAAGTGGGAGCTGGCTGTGCTTCGTCTACAGCCCAAACTTACATGTGACAAACGGGATGTTGCTGCCAAGCTGTGATGGGCAAGGAAGGGACCCAGCCCAGACTTTGCATGGGAGAGGGAACGTGGCCAATGCCTTCACCCCAGCACAACCCCATTCAAGCCCCCAAATCCCATGCAGACTCATGGCACATGTGTAAGTTCAATCTTGAGTCATGATTTTAGGGTAGCCGCAGCATTCTAGAATGAGATGAATGAATTTATGTAATGCTGCATTGCTGTAGGAACTGTGAACTCCTGAATTAACAAAGGGTGGAATATCTCTAGTGTCTCAAGAAGAGGTTGCTGGGTTTGTGGCCACTGCCCGCCCCCCTGCGTGCTGTCACAGTCCTTGCATGGGGACTCTCCCCACTGCCATAATAAACCCGTCTGTCACAGCTGAGTGCTGCTGAGTCTGTCCTGTGGTCACTGGGGGCCAGGGAGGAGCTGAGGCTCCAGGTTCAGTGCCAGGAACTGCCGTTATTGTGTCAGCCATACCCAACACACCTTGCTAATGAATACCTGCTGACGGTGTCCCAGCCTTGGAGGTGCCCACAGACAGCTGGATGGAGCTCTGGACAACCTGCTCCAGTGGAGGGCAACCAGCCCTTGGCAGAGGTTGGAACTGGGTGGATTTTCAGGTCCTTTCCAACCCAACCGTTCAATGATTCTGTGAACCTTGGAATGTTCCTTGAAGGACCTGCAGACCTCAGAACATCTGAAGAACGTCTCAGGGTGCTCGGTGGCCCTGCATCTCTGTGCTGGCACACACCTGCACTCTGAATCCTCACAGCTCCCTTCACCTCACAGTGTGGAAGCAAAACCCTGAGTGGAGCCCACGGCTCAGGCTCCTGGGACACAGTGTGAGCCCACCCGGCAGCCCCGGCAGCCCAGGTCAAATCCTGGCACCATCTCCATGTGTCCCTTCCTCATTGTAGTCAGCAAGAGCCAAACTAGGAGAAGGAAGAGAAGCACAAGTTTCTTTTCCTTCTCTATCAGCTGCTGCATCCACCACCCCCTGGGCATCTCTTTTTCCAGAACTCAGGGCCAGAAAACATTGAAGTTGGTATCTCTAAAGGTGGGATCCCGTGCAGGCACACACGTGGTGCAGCTGCTCCGGCACCAGCCATGCACAGGGGGCTTCACTTCAATGCAGAGCTGTGTCACAGCCTTAATGCTAACGTAGTTTTGAGTTTACAAACTTGAACAGCTCACACGTTTCTCTCAGCTGTGTGACGATGCTTAACAGCAGTTCCTGCCCGCCATGATGGATTCTTTCAGCTCTCCTGGTTCCCAGCACAGTCCGGGGGCACAAAGCCCTGACTACACATGAAGCACAACGTAATTTTTCTGTAAGAAAAGTCAGTATATTTATGGTTTGCTTTATAAAAGTTACTATAATACAATGGTACATAGTATTCAATTCACAAAAATATGAACAAATATATACAGCATGACACATCCACAACAAAAACACTTGCTTCAAAACAAGATACATACTGGTGACGGATTCTATATGCACAAAACATCCCTAAATTTATAAATTTGCTTAAAAAAAAAAAAAAAAGAAAGAAAAAAAGCAGAAATCCTAAATCTTCAAAGCAGAAATTCTTTTTTTTTTTTTTTAAAGGAACATAAAAAAATAATAATTCATTTATTGCAAACCATTTTAGCTGCCCCCTTTTAAAGGAAGCCCTTTATTTTCACACCGTGAATTAAAACAACCTGTCACGGAACCAGAAAGCTGTGGGAGCTCCTCCACCTCCTCCTCACTGCCCCTTCACGTCCATCACAACCTGTTTCTTTTCACTCCAACAAATACTACAGCGGCCATTAAGGAGGAAACTCATAAAAATAATAAAATGAAACAAAAACAAAAACCCAAATAATAATAATAATAATCCAGTTGCAAACTCGCTTAAATACATCGCAGGATGTCTATTAGACTGTACACATTTCCTCGCTTGAAATAAATAGATTTTGCACATTAGGTTTCAGACTGGGGGAGGGGGCAAGGAAGAAGCCTCGGCTTGGCAAATTTCTGTCTTCAGTTTCTTAATGCTGCTTATTCCATCTATTTATTCGACCAAAAGAAAAAAAAACAACCCAAAAAGCCAAAAAGAACCCCCCGGATTTGTACAGAATTTACATTATACAAAGCTTGACACAAGCTGTAAATGCCACCAGCTCCTTTGCTGTCCTCAGTCCTTCCTCCTCCCCGTCTCCTCGCCATGGTACAGAGCTGGGATCTGTTTAAAAAGAACTCCAAATTACAATAGTCACCTTTAATAAATTATTTACATGCTCTTGAAGTACAAAGAAATCAGCAAAAAAATTTCAACATGTTTCTACAAGAAACAGGTGTTTGAAGAGAAGATTCTTGTTTGCTTATGTACAGAAGATGCTTTTTGTGATAGACTTCAAAATCCTTTTTTTTTCCTTAAATTTTCATTTTATACAGAAATGCACTGAAATGATCCCTGAAAACGGTCACAAAAACCAGAACTGAAACTACTGCATACTTTGTTAGAGTTTAAAAATGTTTGTCTGTAGAAATAAGCTGCTCTATACAATACAAATATCTGCAAGATGAGCCCCGTCCCCACCTGCCCCCACAGCCACTGCCTGGGACCCACAACGCTGTGAGTGCCCAACATCCCTCTCTATTTTGTTTTAGGGTTCGATTTAAGCAGAAAAATGGGACAGTGAACAGAATGGGTTCAGTAAATGGTAAGCAGAGTCCTGGGCAGGGCTCTGCTCAGCCCTTGCCAGTATCTCCACACCCATGATGATGGTGAATGCTGGGTCTGGCCCAGGAGCTGCACCATGAGCACTCTGCCCCTCCAGCATCCTCCTCTCCCCCAGCCCTGCGTGAGCACGAGGCAAAGCACCTGGTGGGTCAGAAGGCATCTCTATGGGCTACCTGCTCCACCTGCATCTGCAGCTCCTCAGCCCTGCTGGGAACCATCACCAGAACACATCAGGGATGGGGCAGCTCTCAGAGAAGCTGTGGGGGGAGGAAGGAAAGGGAAGGCTCAGGGCTGGCTTATCCAGCTGAGATCCTACAGGGCAATGGGTTACAGGCAGTCTCAGAAGCACCCAAGTGACTTTGGTGCTGAAGGCCTTTGGCATCCAAATCCCTTTAGTGCTCCTCCAAACACCCTGAAGGAACCCAAGCTGCAGGCTTTGCCTCAGCAGACCAGGGCCTGTCCCCTGCACACACAGCAGCCTGTGCCCCATCTGAAGCACATGGACAGGCTGGGCAACACGGAGCTCCTTGGGGCTGAGAGCACATGGGATTTTTCCCCCACAAAGCCACGCTAACATCCAGGTTTGGTGGGTCCGAGAGAAGGGCAGGGCTTCATCTGAAACAACGTCTGTGCAATCCCAATGCTTTGAAAGCAAAAGACCCAGCAGTAGCGATACCAACTGAAGCGTCAACATAAGAGGAGCCTCATCTAAAGAAAAGGAGCAGAGCAGCTGGCTTAATCCCCAAAAGCCACAGCAGAACTACAGCCCATGCTCAATGACACGCTGCTGGTGCTTCTCACAGCTTCAGGTCCTGGGCCCCAACTAACCAGTTGCTGGAGAGATTCACTAAGAGATTCACTAAGCCCCCAAACCATAGGAAACAAAACAGCAGAGATGAGACTACAGAACGCCCAACCTCAAGGCCAGTTCCCTTCCCTCAGGCAGCAATGCAGGCACATTGAGATCCCTGTAGGTCCTCTGTCTGCAGCAGGAACTCAAGCAGTTCCTAACCTGCCCCAAACCCTGCACTGCAGGACAGGCCTGGCAGCTCCCAGCAAGGAGGGCAGCAATTTCCAGGAAACTCTTTTGCAAGGTTGTATCCTCTGCTGGTGGGGAGCTGCGGTTCAACAGCAATTGTCACTAATTTGAAAAGGAACGGGAATACAGCTGTGCTATTTGCTCTGTGGGGAGATTTTAGTTATGCAGATAATGTTTGCATTTCATAATTACATTGCAATTTCCCTATAAGTCAATTACAAAGGCTTAGTACAAACAACCTCTACATTTGAAGCAGAAGAGATTCAATGCAGGCTGTAATAACTGATCCTGTCCATGCCCAAACAGTTGTGTAACACTCCTAGATCACACCCACAGAAACATTTCTTCCGTGTTTTGGCCTATTTTAACATGGAACCTCTTGAAGAACTGCAAACTTCACCTCAGCACATCTACAAGGACAAATCAGACTGAAAAACCACTCCACAATGTGCCTTTGGAGCTCAAAGCAGCAACTCATTCCCACGCTGCAGATGGGGGAGGCCAGCCTGCAGCCTGTGCTCAGGGGCACTGCCCACATCGCCTGCACTTACTGCAGGATGGGACCACCCAGGGCAAGTTACTGAGTAACTGGGGGAGGTCCGACCTGCTCCTATCACAGCAGCAATCTCCCCATTCAAGGTCAGGGCAGACAGTCCCTGCAAAGCACTGGGAAATGCAGTTAAATTTGAGGAAAATCCATATGAAGAACACATCAGTCTGTTTCCCATCAACAGGAATAAAATCTTATTATGAACATGAGGCGTAGTGTACCCTTAAAAGGAATTCTACAGAATAACAGGCTTATTTCCTACTTAATTTCAGCTCCAGAGATTTTTTGAACACTAGACAAACCAACCTACGAAAAATCCTGAAAGGGCACGTGCTGCACCACAATTCTGGGACTAAACAACTGACTGTTAGCAATGATTGCAGTACCCATTCTCCTTTGTCTGGGTGCTGAAGCTTTGATCCCCCAATGTACCAGCATGGCATGTAACCATCAGCGATGAACCCAAGGCACAAGCCGAGGCCATGGCTGCCCTGATGTCCCCCAGGGTGTCTGGCTTTGGGGACTCATTCAGGCTCACCCCTAATGGAAAGGCAGGACAGGTCACCTACAGCCTCACTGTGGGTATCTCCATGCACACACACACACGCACGCACCCATTCACACACCCTCAAGCCTCTGGCTTGCTCTGTAACATCAACCTTACATTTATTTACAGCTTACTCTGAGAAATCTGTGCAATTTCAGCCAGTCAAGCTCCCAACAAACCCTATATGGCATTTTCAGTCTCTGCTTCACATTTAAACGTTGAATGTCTTTTTCAACCAACAAAACTGATGAGGAAAAGGTAGCAGCATTTATGAAAAATGAAGGTTTATAACAAAAAAAAGGTACCATCATCATCCCATGACGGAGCATTAACGCAGGGACTGAACAGACAGAAGCTAGTGTTTGGACAGACCACGCCACAGAACAGCAGTCACCTTTCTGCGTGCGTGTTGGATCTGAAAAGGAAAGAGCACCTGAAACATGAACAGTCCTCGTAAGCATGTGCGCATTTTGCTTTCATCCGTGATCCTGGCAGAAGTGCGAAACTTGCTTGGTTTTCCTCTTCTCTTTTTTCCTTTTTTTTTTTTTTTTTAATATGTTTTTTTTTTCTTTTAAATTTTTTTTCTTCTCTTTTTTTTTTTTTCTTCTTTTTTTTTTCATTTTTTCTTTTTTTTTTTTTTTTCTTCCTTTTTGGCAAAGTGCAACCACACCTGGTTACCACAGTTTTGACATGGCCAAAGGTGCAAGTGTGACGAGAAACCTCAAGTTCAGTTTAGGGTTCCCCTGCAGTTCTCAGAGCCACATAGACATGGGATTTTTACATCCTCAATGGGAAACTTGTAGTCATAAGTAATTTCCTCATTCACATTGATGTGCTGTTTCGAGTAGATGACGATCTTCTTTTGAGACTCCACTGTGATCACTTTAGCATAACAATTTGGCTGCAGGGGTGACAGAACATGTAATGATTTAGGTTCCTGATGCCATGACCTCCCAGCCTCCACACAATTATTCTGATAGAGAGCGGGGCTGTCACTTTCCCAGACAGCCTCCCAGAGCCTGGGCCCAAGGGACTCATTGGGAAGCTGAGGGCTGGAGGCATGAAGCCAGAAACCAGAGCAGCCCTGATTGTGCTCCTCCAAAACCAGGCACTGTGGTCACCTGCAGTGCACAGGAGCCCCCATGATGTTCCACCAAGTTTGTCACAGACTAACAGTAGCTCGGCTAATACTCGGTAACATGGTTGGACATAGAAGTCTTTGAGTGCCAAGTGCAGCACAAAACACAGGGGAAAGCAGCTACTCCACCTAACAGGGCAAAACTACTTTTCCCATGTGGACACCAGGAGACCATTCCCACAGCAGAACAGCTGCTAAGATTGTTTTAAGGAAATACTTATTAGATGTGGTTGAACAGCATTCATCAGTATCCCATAGTATGGAAAGAAGGACTCTGAGCGCACTGTCTCATTGCATATTTAATTTCTCAGCTCCTTCAAATCTCTTCCTTACACAAGCTTAGATCCAGCTTTGATCTGCTGCAGCTCCTTAAGTTAATCCTAACCCTTCCTACTTCTCAGTGCGTTCCTGACCAGTTAGTGAGGACTCAATAGGTTTATCTGTATGTTAGGAACAAAAAAACACCAATACTTACATTGCAGCTGTGATTAATAAACCTGGCAAAATTTCCACACTTTGTAGCATCGATGATTGTGTCATGGTCAACTCTGAACATGTAACTGCTCCCAATGCCTTCATCCTCGTATCGCTTTTCACGCATATCAGCAATGACCTACAGAAAACCCCATGCATAGCATTAGAACACAAAGCAGGAATGATCTGTGAGCAGAGACACAAGGCTCACCACAGCTCTACTTGTCCAGCTCCAGATACATGATGCCAAAAACCCAGAAGTTCAAAATGGGCTTCTGGAGGGCTTACTCCCTAAGGATTTGATCACTTTATTTCCATGAGGTGCTGAAAACCCCACCTGCTGTTCTTATAAACCACACACCAGTCTGCCTGGCTCACACAGCTAATGCCCTACAGCAGGGACACCAGCCCCGATGTCACTCAGTAGCTTATTTCAGCTGGGTTTTGATCAGATTTCACTCTCATTCCAGCTTACCTGCCTGATGTTCTGACCCACATACTCAATCACCATCTCATCAGCTGCAATGGGCTCCATGGCAAAAAGGCCCCAGTCGTGAATGTGGCTCTTGCAGAATTTTAGCTTTTTCTTCCGAAACTGCACAGAGAAAACACCCCAGAAACCCTGAATTAGCTCCGACATGGAAAGAGAAAGGCTGACCCTAGCCACAAGCAGTGCTTCAAGTCCACCCAATTACCTTCTGTCTTTCGGTGACAGGAGGGCAGGTACAGGGGACACGGAGTCACAGTACTTGGTTTTGTACCACTGACCACTCGCTACTATGGAGAACAGACCCCCTGGGGTCTCAGTTCTGCACAGCCTTGATGATTCTTCCTTGGCCTTAATGAGCTCATGCACTTATTTATATCCATTTATCAAGCAGCTCACACCTCTGCTCCTCACAAGGGAGCACACTGGACTAGAGCGCCCTGGTTCCCCACTGGATACTCTGTTCCTATTTTTAGGTGAATTAGACCATAGAGATATTTAAGTCAGGCTAAATGGAAGCACAGAAGAGCTTGTGTACCAGAGAGAGGGTCTGTGTTGGGTGATCCACTGAGAGCATCTCTTCTGCTCACCGGGGCTGCTATAACAGCAGGGCTGCAGAACCCAGTTCCCCAGCTGAGCACCTCTGACCCACCCCATACAGAGACTTCTGCCAGAAGGCAAAGCAACAGTTCCATTCTGGACTCCATTCAGTCCTCTGGCACCCACAGAGGTGCCAAGCACTGAGATCTCGTCAGTCCTGCCCTGGTTTCAGCCTGCTGCTCCCAGCCAGCCCCTGCCCAATATGGTCCACCTGCAGGGACCTACCTTGAGCTGGTTGAATTTGAGCAAGTCGCTGTCACAGCTACCAGTGAAGGAGGAGAGAAGCCTGCGTTGTTCTGACCGCCGCTCAGAGCCAGCCCGCGTGGAAGCGTGAGGTTGGGCAGGGATGCTCATCCCCTGAAGACAAATGCATCAACAGAGCTGACCCAATGGACAAAGCACCCTGCAACCCTACCCATGAGCAATCTCTGTGCTATATCATCATCACAGAACACGTGGCCTTCTGAAAGACCCTAAGCACCACCCAAATGGCCAGCTCAACACAGGCACAGCAACAGCATCGTCTCTCTCCTTGCCAAAAGGTAGGGAGCAGCGGGCACAAGGCCACGCAAAGTCAAATCTCATCCACACCTGATGGTCAGCAGAAGACATGCCCTCACCTGTGTGTCAGCTGGAGGCTCCTCTGCAAAAGCTCGGCTATTGTTGAGGTATTTGAGTTTGTCCTTCTTATCAATTTTGTAATAGCCTTCGCTTCGTGCACAGCCTGTGACGTGCTCCCGCATCCCATCGTCTCGCTTCTTTTTCTTGGGGGTGGAAAGGCTGGTAGGTGGAAAGAAGTTAAGGAGCAACGCAGCTGCCAGGTGGTATCAGACAAAAACCTGCTGTGGTTACATGGAACTAGCAACTGCTGCTTGGAAAATGGGGAATGCTGTTGGGAGAGGCTGCAAGAAATAACAATTCTATTTTATACAGTTTCTCAAGTCTGTGTGCCTACAGGAAAACCCAGCAGGTTCTTTCCTTAGCTGCACGCTTCAGGAAACCAGAGGAAAAAGTTTTAAACGTAAAAACTGTTAAGCTGTCAAGAAAAACCTTTTTGGAAAAAGATTTCCCTGCAGCACCAACTGTGCACACAGACAGCAGCTGCACACCCATCTGGCTGAACCCTTTTTTCCTTGGAGTTTTGAGAGAACATTTTTGTTCCCCCTCCAGAAGTCACCCCAAGCCCTGAGGACGCTGTGCTGAGCTCACTACAGCCATCTCACCCCCCACACCTCAGGTAAGGTGCAATGGATGAGCCACAAGGCACTCAGCCCAGAAGGCTGGGAGATGCTGCTCTCACAGCCCTCAGTAAATCTGGTCCTTCAGGGAGATAGGGATCAGATACTTTAATTCCAGAAATCTTTAGCAGTACATGGGGCAGTGCAGTTTGTCTTGTCTAACATACAAACCAGCTTCCCAGAAATCTCCCCAGAAGAGATACATACAGATCTTCCCTTTAGTCCTAGCTGGAAAATGCAGCACAACAGCCACTTCTGCAACATTTCTGTATTACAGCTTCAGGGAATAAAATTCTAAAATTCTTTGCTGAAATAAGTAACTGCTATTCTAATAAGCAAAGATTTCTTCTACCCATTAACTTTGACTTTTGCAAAAAATGATAATCTTGAAAGTGTTGTGTAATGCAAAACACCATTGAGAAAGGATATAAGGATGGAATACCCACAGTGTGTCATTGAGCCAGTCCATACCATTGTCCTGCTGCAGGAGGCGGTCATACGTGATACACATGAATTTGATATCTTCCTCATCTATGCCTCCATTCCAAATATCATACAAAATGGTCATCTCCTCAAACTCGGAGCGTGGCCTGAATTGAGGCTGGGGTGGGGAGTACTCTGGGGAAGGAATCGCTGGGAGGTGCTCGGGTGACTTCTTCTGCCTTCGCCATTGTCTTTTAGGCTTAACTTCTTCTTCCTTGAAATCTTCATTCCACTGGTTCTCCAATTCCTTAAATGGCAGTTTCTCTGTAACTGTCTCAGCTGCTATTTTCTCATGGAAGCTATCATTCCTGAAATCTAGAGGGACGGCTTCAGGGTCCTTCAGTCCATAGAAAGCATCGGGATGTGCACTCAATAGCTCTTTGCTCATGGCACTGTCCACCAAGGCCACAGGGACAGGAGGTGGCTCAATGGTTTTGCCCGAGTACATATCCAATGAGAGGACAGAAGGTGGGGACCGTCTTGGCCGACCCGGCCTCCTTTTGGGAAGAACAGAAGGTGGTGGTGGAGGAGGAAGAACAGATGCACCAACGGGTGTTTCTGGTGAGAGCAAAACAGATTTTACTTCTGCTTTGCTCTCCTCAATGGGCATTCTTCCATCTCCAGGTATGCATGGCAGGGCTGCAATGGGTATTGGCTCGTTAGGTGGCAAGCCCATATCTGTGCGGAAATCTGCTTGCGTGGGGCTGGCAAAGGGGATAGGAGAAGGAACGCTGTTCATGCTGATAGTAAGGGAAGCACCAAGAGGCTCTTTAAAAGGTTTCTCTTCTAGATCATCCTCTGACTGTTTCTTGCCAGACAGAAGGCAAGGAATGGTAGCACCAGCCTCTGGGAAAGTAGGTGTGAAATTGAAATCTCTCCCAGGAGTCCGAGGAATGCCACTGTTAATGCCAGGAGACTGGGATGGGTAGGAAAAGGGGCTCCCTGGGACTTGAGGGGAACTGAGGGTCAAGCTGCTTCCTGTAAGGGGAGCATCACTTCCTGGCGTGGCTGGAACAGTGTCTGTGCTCTGCGACTTTGCAAGGGGATGTGAAGACTTGGCCAAAATGTCCCGCCCAGGAGTCCTAGGAATCTCCTCTTCTGTGGACGTTTTGGTCACCACTAATTGTTCAGGGAACTTTTCTGGAGGGACTACAGATTCCTCTTTACCAGGAGTCGATGGTAAGGGAAGTGAGGAGGATGGCACCTTGTGGGCTGGAAGCAAAAGAATATCAGTCTCTGAATGGACCACCACTTCCCGCCCAGGTGTGCGAGGCAGCCGGTCCTCCTCCTCCACTGTAGAGGGCAGCTTTGTTTTAACATGAGTTTCTAAGCAGCTGTCATCAGTCTTGCTAAAGAAGCTGCTTTTGTTGGGCAGAGGTTCTCCAAAGACTGCCACTGGTGTTGAGGGACAGACTGTGCCAGCCTCATCTTGCGATTCAGGCTTCGGGCATTCTTGTACCTCCGGCTCCAGCATGACAATGGGTTCCGGCTCTTCCACTAGGAAAAGGAAATAATTAAAGAGTCAGAAGTTTTGCTTCCACTTGGTTACACATCACTTGCCAGTAAAGGCATGTTAAAGATGCTGCAGTTACAGAACAGTTCAGTTCCACTGGGAAGCTTTAAAAGCACCAATGCTTTACGTTTTGGAGACACAGAGTATGGAGTAATTAGACACTACCATAGGCATCCCTAATGGACCACTAAAAAAACAACACACTATTAATTTGAGGATTGCCTACTACACAGCCCAGAATGAAGGTTTTCTGCTTTCAAACCCCCTGACCACCTTTTTGCAGACATAAAAAGCATTAGTGAACTGCAGGGTAAGGGCTGTGGAGGACGTGTGTCAGAACCCAAGCAATCAGCTTATCTGGTGTGTGTTTTCTAATTGCAGGACTAAGAAGTACCCTCAGATCTCCAAAGATGGAAACAGGGAAGGGAGAAGTGTAATACTCCTGAACAACACGTGAAGGAAATGGAAAGCTCTCGTAATGAATGAGAAGATACTCAGATGATATCAGTGAGGCAATTTATGTGCTGCTCTCTCTCTGCAGCAAGCTCATTTGTCTGGAGTTTATTTATCTCCTTAGATCCAGGGCCAAAACGAATCAACAGTGAATCATCTCAGGCAGCTCAAAATAACATTTTCAAGTGGGAGAGTAAAAGGAAGGGGAAACGCCTAGAGAACTTGAGGGAAGCATTATCCGTCTGTGCTGACTGAACCAGAGAATCACAGGAGAAGGGTCAGACCCGCATCACTCCTGTATGACCAGGCTGGGCAGCACAATAAGAATGCTGGAGTTTGAGCTTGTGCCTAGTTTAACATTTAGCCTTTAAGTCTTTCAGATTTTATAACAGCCAAGGAATGATATCCTGCACAGAGACCAGATTTCTAGCTCTGCAGTTGGCAAAATACTACCCAGTTCCCAGATCTACAGCCTTCAGACACCCATCCTGCTTGAGGCTCACTACACTTGATATGCACTACTTCTTGGCTTCCCCCTTCCTGCTGCAGAATTTCTCAAGCTTTCTGCATTCTACTCCTATTCTAGTCTTTATGGGCTATACACAACTACGTACTGAATGAAGACAAATTTGTTCTTCCAGCAAATCAGGGGGATCTCCTTCACTTAAAAGAACTAAGTTTAAAATAACAAAAACAGTATCAGGAATCAGAATTCTAAGACTCTACTCATCTGTCACATATAGTTTAACAGTCACATATTTCTTTGGAATTAAAATCAAGAACAGTCAGTACTGACTCATTAAGCACAGATTCCTGCTCTGTTTTAGCAGCCATGGCTTTACTAACTTGAGCTTCAGCCACCACACCTTTCAGTCACCTCTGGACGATGACAACTCTTTTGGTTCCTGCAGGACATTAGCTAAATTGGTCCAGGACAAGATTTTGGATACAATAACTATCATTATCTGTACAAGCAAAAAGGTCTGTGCTGAATTCTACCAGGAAGAAAAGGATATAGATAATCCCTAGCCTAACACCAAGACCAGAGAAAGAAAGAACGATGGAAACAAAATCACACATACTGGTTGCTGTGAGAACACTGTATTTGGAAAAACAGTAAGTGCCAAACAAAAGGAAGACTATACCTGGCCTGCAGATGGGAGACAATGCAAGTTTTGTCTCCTGGTCTCTTTCCATAACCAACTGTTTCAGTGTTTCAGCAGCAATAGATTCCTCTGGGACTTGATCACATTCACTTTCCTCTGCTTTGACTTCTTCCATCCCTTCATCCTTCTCTACCAAAGCTGGCTCTGAGAGTCCCAAGCCTGTAGCATCCATGTAGTCCACAGGATACAGCTCCAAAATGGTCTCCCTCTTATCATCGGGAAGCTCATGACTGGCAGGTTCATGCTCTGTCTCTGCAACCATGGCTTCTCTGTCTTGATCTTCAGCCACCTCTTCTTCCTCCTCCTCTTCCTCCTCTTCCTCATCTTCATCCTCCTCCTCCTCATCATCTTCATCTGAGTCAGAACTTGATTCAAATTCAGAGGAGTCCTCACTTTCATCTGATGATTCAGCTTCAGCCTTGGAAGATGAGGGACTCGCTACATCTTCTACAAGAAGAGCAGGTTACCGTTAGTTCTGCTTTTTGACTTCCATAAACAATCAGGACCTACTAAGGAACAAATACTGCTTCCACACTTATAACAGCATCAACAGCAACAGGTGGGTTTGAAGGAATCCCCTCACAGTTTGTTTATTTTTGCAGGGATTATTAAACCAAGTATTTGGATGTTAACAGCAATCACCATACAGCAGGCAGCTCCACAAGCAGCAGAGCTAGGACTGCCTGGCACCCTGCCCACACCACTCTCTTGGCGGACTGCCTCTTTAATACTTTTGTACTGAGATTATGTATATCTGTATAAATTACCTTGTATAGAACTGCCTTTCTGTGAACGGGGTGCACAAATAAACACTGGCTTACAAATAGAGTGCAAAAGGGAATCCCATTTGACCTGAAAGACAAACTTGCTGCTTTCCTTGTAATTGCTTACCCTCCTCAGAGTCCTGCTCTTCCTCTTTGTCACTCGTTTCAACACCTGTCTCCTCATAATCCTCTTCATCTTCATCATCCTCATCATCATCTTCCTCATCATCTTCATCCTCCTCTTCCTCCTTCACAAGAAAGCATTGTGAGAAATTGACAGTGTCTGACCCGCTGACCTGGCTGCCACTGCAGTAATCACCAGTGACTCTCGGAGATGCTGATCAGAGAACTTGAGGGGTTCTCTCCTACAGAGATTATTTTAGGAGAGACCCCATGATGAGCACTCATCTTCTGGAGAAAATAATGTGGAGATATGGAATAACTAGGACTCCTTTTAATGGCAGATAGCATTCAGAACTGAAATCACAAACCAACACACCTTGCTAGGTGCTGCTTTCACCAAGCTTCCTTCTTCCTCCTGTTCCTCTTCTTTTTCTGAGGAAGACTCTTCCTCTTTCCCTGATGTCTCGTCTCCCTCTTCCCCCTCACTGTCGAGCTCCAGTGGCCTTGCTGGTCGCCGCCTCAGCCCTACTGCTTCTGCATCCTTCTTCGACAGGTCGGATGTTGTATCAGAAGCATCTCTGTCCCTTTCCGACTCTGGTGAGCAAAAACAAGGAAACTGACATCAAATGCTTTGCAAGAGACTTACAGACAACACTGTGAAAGCTTTTGCTTTGGGAAGATCAAAGTTGGAGCAATGTGTCCATGTGGTGTGAGTCCCCAAGCTCACAGGCACTTACTAATTTCACAGTGCAAGAAAGGGTGAGACTGGCTCCACTTTTTAATGCAAAATAAAGACACGAAGCTTTGAATATCCTTATCTCCATTCTTCCATGTTTCCAGGGGGAAAAAGAAAACTTAATATTTGAAAATAGATTCTTCTAGTAAATAAATTTAAAAACCACGCAGGGCAAACTGTCTCTTACTTGCTTTCTCCCTCAACATACACATGCTAGCATACCTCTAGAATACAGACCACAAACTAATCTGAGCTCCCTCTACTGGGTGACCACCTCTGCATCACCAAATCTAGAACAGGATATGAGTGTTCGTATCATGCAGGTCTTAAATTTCCCACCAGTGAATGTAAGATAACAGAATCCAGAGGAGACACCTCCCAGCTGATGAGAGGTTTGCAAGAGGCAGGGTTTTGGCTCAGATCCTTTACTCTGTGTCTAACTGTAAGTGAGCACACTGCCATGAAGTTTAAAAGAATTCAGCTTGCATGTGGCTTGCATCTGTTCGGGTTTGAAACAAATGTGCTGTGCAAACCTTCATCTTCATCATCAACAGAAGTAGAAGGCCGGATTCTCTTCTGATCTCCCGCTGAGGCAGCTTCTGGTGGCTCCTTTCTTTTCACCTGAACAAAAGACAAAATTTGCATTTCTAAAAGAGTTTAGAAACAGCAGAAATCAGCTTCTTAAACTGGTACAGCTTCACTTTGCTACTGTGACTTATACCCAGAAATTAAAGGCCACTTCCCCGGCTCTTAATCCTTTTATTTTCTTGCAAACAGTATTTTACTGTGAATGAAATTCCACCCCTATGGTTCGAATCAAAACACCTTCCATGTCAGCATGGTGCATGTCATCATCAGGTACTTAGAATCTGACAGAGATAGCTTGTGAAAATGCACGGGTCTGAGACAGCAATACAGAAAATGAGCGAGCCTACATCTGAAAGAACCTTGAAACAAGTTTTATTATAAATCAGGACTACTGAATCTCTAGTCCCAAATCTTTATGTGCCTTCTCTTTGCATTCAAAACTTCAGTTTCAAGGAAGTCCTCTCTAACATCCCTTATTTTTTGCTTAAACTACTAGAGGAAAAAAAATAAAAACCTTTCATTTTTTATGCTTCTACTTCTTGGCAGGAAGCACAAATAAACTTTAAAGTTAATGACCCTGTAATTGAAAGTCTAATCCCATAAACTCACACGAGTTAGAGAACATTTTAAATCAAATTCCAGGTGTGACTCAGCTGCCAAAATGCAAGACATTATAGCCGACTTATGCAAAAGAGCCAAACCTCAAAATCCAGAGATCTAGAAGTGTTACAGGCCTATTATGAATGGTAAATCCAGCTCTGAATACACTCTGCTTACAGAGTTCCAAGCGAAGAAACAGCTGTGTAAAGTGCTATTAGCACAAGCATATTTTTACAACCACACTGAAACACTGCATCCTAATGCTGTCTTAGCTGAAACCAGCACACAGGCACATGTCCCATTTACCTTGCAGAGCAGAAATCCTTTCCTAATAATTCACACAAGTGGTAGATGAAAGGCTAAGGCTGGGTAACAGTATCCTTGTTTTTTTATTGGTGGGTTAGAAAGGATACTGGAGGAAGGAATCTTGTAAGGTAACAGTGTGAGGCTAACAGCCTGTAAGGCTTTGGGGGACAAACCTGGCTAGGTCTATTCTCCCAGTGCTCCTTTAGGGAATGTTAGTGTAATGAAGGCAGATCTTTGTTTTTACCTTGAAGGATGGCAACCGGATGGCCCCTCGTAACCCAATGCCCAAGCCAATTCCCTCATATCCCAGGCCTTCGCCTTTGTTCCAGTTCTCCAAGAGACAAGATGCAATTCGATCCTTTGGCTTTGGTTTCTCCTCCAGTTCTCCTCCAGACTTCACTGGAGTGAGAGATGCCTAAAACAGAAGAGGAGAAAAAAAGACCTTTAAAAGAGAAGTTTCCTGGGGAGAATGTGAACTCCAGCAGCCATTTAGATAGATGGGGTTCGTGAAATATCCCTCCCTTGCTTGGGCATCAGTTTCTCTGAAGGCATCTGGACATGCACCACATGACCACACCATTTGAAAGGGAGAAAGCACAGAAGCTCTTCTTGACAATGAGACCTTCCCATCCTTCAAGAAGCCTTCTCCCCTTTGTATTTCAAGAAGCTATTTGCTCTGCACAGGGCACTAAAACTGCTGAAGACAAACCTGTGGGGACTCTCAGAGGAGTTGTTTGGCATGGACACTAAGAGATCCTGCATTTAAATCCATCAAGTAGCAAAGCAGAAAGACATAACAACATGCTTGTCCTGAGCGAAGGACACCAGAGGAAATGTTCACTCGCATCAGTAAGTGGGTGCAACATCCACTAAAAGTCATGTTCACTTACAGAGCTAATTTGCTAGAGTGTAATCACTGAAAAGGAAGTGTAAGCTCAACTCTCCTGCTAATAAAGGACAGTACTAATGGGAATATTGAACACAGAACTCAGACACCCACTTCACACCTATAGCAATATGTTTCTAGCAATCAGCAGCAGACAAGTTGATACAGTAGCCAGAAAACGGAGATACAAAAGCTGAGGCATTAGTGTGATATGTATGGCGCTTTTCCGTGAAGAGCTGAATCACATAATTGCTCAAGTTGGAAAAGACCTTAAAGAGTTAAAACAGTGCCTGGAGGAATTGGTCTGTTCTAGGAAAATCAGTGATGGCAATATGTGGAGCCCCAGCCCACAGGTGTCACCAAGGAGCCCTTAGACAGCAACACACCAGCAATAGGAAGGTGCCGCTTTGCTGAATATTCCTAGTTTATTCTCCTTTAGAGCAAACAGACAGCTTGTGGCTGGGCCTAGCAGAAACGAGGCTCAGACCTGGGTGGTTTCACCACGTGCAACTTGACATAAAGCCTGGCAGAAGCTTCTCTGGACAGTGCCCTAAAGCAGCAATGGCTCCTGGACAAAAAGCACATCAGTTTTCCCATACGTTCCACTAGATTGCTCACCTTCAGCACAACCCGCACTGTACCAAGTTGCAGTGGCACAGCCAGCTTCCCTTACCAACGTGGGCTGCAAATTCCAGGTGAGAGACTAAACCTAACCCCAGCATGGTACATACAGGAGCCCAAGCACCCCTGCAGACCTGAATCAACTTGCTTCTGCTTCTTCACTTCAAAGCCTGGTTTAAAACAGTTTCTTGGGTACTTCAGCTTCTGCTTTTGGGATCCATTCCTCTCGCTCTCCTGGAAGCTCAGGAACCAACTCCAACACTGTTAGCACGTACTAACTGGTGGAGGCAGCTCTGTGCATTAGCCAAGAGCAGAGGACCAGGCTCCTCGCTGCCCATTAGGCAGCTCTAAGCAGATCACACTGTCAGGAAGCAGCAATACTGATCACTCTGTAAGCCAAAGAGCAATCTCAGACATGAGAGCTAGCATGCAACCAGCTTACAGAGCCTGTGGTGAGGGCACTGCTCTGGAAACTGGTATCTGAAACAGAAAGGGCAGCTGTGGCTTGTGGTGTTGCTTTATTTATTTATTTCTATATATTTTAAACAACTCATTGTAATAGTCACTGTGAAGACTGCATCAATCTTAGCAAATCATAGCATTAGCTTTTTTGGGTAGAGTTCATTTCACTGTGTACTAAATCACAGAGTTGTTTGCTGGCTGAGGAATGCTTGAAATTGGCCGAGAAAGGATCAGACAATTCATGCGAAGCTGTCCCCTTAACTAATCCTCATGTATTTGGCCAACGTTCAGCTTTTGCATTAATTACTGCCATATACAAGCACTGGGGAGGAGGGAGAGTTTGCTCATTGTCCCCTTCTAATTGTGCCCAAGCACACAAGACACAGAAGCCTACCTTTGCCAGCCGTTCCTTCTTGTCCCACCAGTCATCAAATGCCCGAAATGCTACCACTTCAACCATCTTCCGGTTCAGGTCCCTTTTCATGATAGCCTTCAGTTCCTTCACGATGACCAGGAGGACTCCATCCACAGTGGCTTTGTGGGGATCTTCCTTCTTGGGCTCATAGCCCGGTGGTGGAACTGAGGGGTCAAACTTGGGCAGTGGTGGCCACTGCTGCCCACGACCAAGAGCTGCTCCCATAGAGAACGGGCGGTAGGGCGGCAGATTCACAAACTGCATCCTGCCCCCCATGAAAGGCGGATATTGGTATGTGTTCTGTGCCTGCATCATGCGGCTCAGCATCTGAGTTTGCATCTGGAAGGACATGGGCATGCCACCCCAGTGGTTGCCCAAGACACTTATCATATCCACCTGCATAACTGGGAACATGCTGGGATGGAACGGAGGAAGCGGAGGCAAGATGTGAGGTGGAGGGACCCCAGGGGGTGCGGGGAGCGGTGGTGGTGGCACGGTAACAGCAGGGTGTGTGGGAGGAGGTGGAGGAGGCAGCGGCGGAGGCATCGGGAAAGCTGGTTGTGGAGGAGGTGGTGGAGGAGGAGGAAGAGGAGGGAATCCAGGCGGTGGCGGCAAGGGAGGGATCGATGGGGCCATGACGCCTGCATTGCTGACTGAGGAGTTGACCACAATGGCTTTGGCACATTCTGCACTGGTGATGGGCGCAGAGTTCATCTCATCATCAGAGATTTCCATGTCCTCTCCTGAAGAATGCTGACTCTGAAACAAAATAGAGAAAAGGTGAAGAGCACATTCCTTTTGTGATAAATACCACAGCTCTGGCTGCTTCTAATAAACCCAAGTTTGACACAGGTTTTAATAGGGATCTGAGCAAAGCCAACAGCACTCTGAAAAAGATGAGGTCCACTGAGCAGCTGGCTCCTGTTGAAGCTTTTCTCTCCTGTGTCAGACCTTAGGAAGCAGAGGTAGAAGCTTTCTCAAAGACCACCAGCTCTGGGCAGCCTGGTCTAACAACTGGTAACCCTGTCCATGGCAGGAGGGTTGAAACCAGATGACCTTTGAGTTCTTTTTCAATCTAGGCCATTCTGTGATTCAACCAACCCAAAACCTCAGCTTCTGTGCAAGACTAAGACTTGTTCCCATACTTAGCAAAATAGACACAACCCAAACTCCTTTCACTGCACAATGTATTATTTCCTATTTGCATCTAATACTGACCGGTGCCTTATGCCACAGGTTTCATTCTTTAGTTTTTACCACATACACAGTTTCTATGTTTTTGAATTATTATCTCTGTCTCACTGGCTGTCAACTCTTATCCTGTAATTGTGGAAAGACAGTAGCAGACAAGGCTGCTGCTATTAGAAGTTGTCTCTACTGGGCCAAAGCAATTCACATTGGAAAACAAAACCTGAATTTGCTTAAATTACCTTTAAATTTCACAGTCATAAATACTGTGATTCAAAGACACAGCAAATGTCATGTTTCTAAGCAAAATGAGTACTGGCCACTGGATGTCAAAAACAAGAGAGGGTCCCAAGTTACCTTCTCCAAAACTATTTATACCACTCTTCCTTCTTTCTCAGATAAAAATGGCAAAACCAGCACTAGGTGACAGCAAACACCACCATATGTTTTTAGGACTGAAAGGCAGAAGCTCTCATTGTGACTTTCTCGCTCAAGCTCCCAACAAGCACAACTGTCCTGCCTCCTTTGAACAACTTATCAAGCACTTCCTTCCTCATGACAGTTTGCACAAAGGAACTAAAGAGTTTGTGCCTCCTCATCTAAACAGAAACTATCAATCCCATGACCCGCCCCTGCAGCCAGCCAAGGAAATAAGACCGACCGCAAGTCACTGGCCTACTTAAGTATTTCTGCATCTCAGTTCTGGCAAGAGCTTTTGGAATTTGTTGGCTGTTTTCAGCCAGTCTTGACTGGAGAACCCCAAGATGTTTATTTCTTCCACGCTGTGGGCCAGCAGTTACCTGCTGTCTACTCTCCTGACCTGAAAGAAAGGAAGAATGGAGCTCCTGCTTTGTCAGACACTGAAGGAACTGCACAGGGGAACTCTGTTGGCAGTTCTCTTCCCAAAGCTGCTGTGATTTCAATTTTTACCTAGGAATTTTGCTCAGGAGTAAGAGAACAAAAGCAAAAGCAGCTGAGTTGATGACTCTGCTGTGAGCTGTACCAAGCTGAGCAACCACAACCACCCCATCCAAACCAAATGCTTCACATTTTTATCAAAGGTCATTCCTGCTACAGCAGCTACCACCAGAGAGCAGGCTGAGCACAGTGCTTGCCACAGCAGCTTTGCAAATCCTCCTGTCCTAGCACCTCCCCTCGCCCAGGCTTCCTCACATTCTGTGCTGCTGCAGCACGAGCCCACCAGTGCACACACAGCACGGATCACCCCAAAAAAACTGCAATCCTAGCTCTCTGAAGATGCTTAATCTCTGGGCTCTATAAGGAGACCACCGTTCATCCCTGCAGAGTGGTTCACAGCATGAATGAGCGCTGAGTTCTGCACCCTGAATCCCTTTCCCCAGCTGCTCAGCTCCACAATCACATACCACACTGTGGATACCAGGGAATGAAAGGACATTCTGCAGTTGCAGCTAACACAGCTCCAGTGAGAGGGACAAAGGAAGAGCAACCAAGGTGATCATGGCAGGTGTAAACAAGTCTCCTGTGAAACAGAGCCCATTTTTCACCAAACAAACACATAAAGCTCTGTTAAAAGCACAAGCTCCAATTGCAGAAACTGGATCATACTAAAAGACAGTACTGGATGAGAAGCCAGAAGCATTCAGCCTACCACAGAGAAACAAAACCAACTTCAAGTTTACATTCATCTCATCCATGGGGATATGGAGGAAAGTCACCCTGTGAAGTCCCTGTGGAGCCCCAGAGCCAGACAGCACCATGGAGACGTGTTCCCAGCCACAGCCCCTTAGGGATCCCTAGTCTTCCTATAGGGTCTGTCCCCTCATGCACAACCTGACCAGCTGATACTGAAACCACAGCTGGCAGGCCTGAGCTGCACATCAGCCTCCTTCATTCTCCTTCATTCATATATGTCTCATACATGCACTTAAGCTGAGCTGAGAACTGCTAAAGCAACACAACTAGCATTCCTGGAAGACGCTTTTAAGTTCTTGTACTTATGTACGTCTGCAGGAAGCAACAACAGATTCCCTGCTTCCTGCAGTGTGGGGCTGACAACTCACCTACACAGTGAACAACCAGTGCTCTAGTTTTATCCCAGGCAAAATAGAAAGGGAAACATTTAACAGCAGGGAGAAAAACACCAAAAGGGCAGGGGGGAAAAAAGAAGAATACACAAGGTTAGCAAAGAGGTCAAACCAAAAGAAGATCTTCTATGGGGAAGTCTTTGAAGAAAGTTAAGAAAAATTAATATTTTAAGCAGATGAACAGTTACAGGAAAGTTGTATCTAAGGGGAAAAAACATGGGCACCAACTGAGAAAGATATGGGCACAGAAAGAAGTCAATGCAAGACACAGAAAGACCTCTTGTGGCATGAATTTCTTTTCATTCACTCATCTGAACTTGAATTTGCTGTGGCTGCTACCAAATATCTCTTAAAGTAAGGCTGAAAAGCAGCTTTGCCTTCTGGTTTCCTCTTTGCTTTCACAGGGGGAAAAAGAGCTGCTAACTGGCATACATACTGCTGCGAGGACATCATTTCTATCACCGTCAAAAAAAACTGTGTCAATCAGTCCCAGAGTTCACCTGCACATTTCTGAGGGCACAATACCTCCAGAAACCCTCCCTTCAGCCCATTGAGAGGAAAGCCATTTCCTTCTCAATTAATTTGTGCTGCCATCTTCACTTTGCATTAATTAAATTAAGAGTTAGCCAAACAGGTATTTAATTATATGCATGACACATTTTTCCAAAGGTGTTTTAATGATGTAAATTTGTTGGGAGAGACTCACGTCAGCGTAACCACTTATAAAGGGCCTCATTCATTGTCCAACACGCTAACTGCCACCTTTAGTCCTGGCACAGTGAGGTTTAGCTCAGGTAGAACCTCCCTGAGTTCAGCAAAATAAATATCCTAAGATCTTCCTTCTGACCAATCTGAATAGTGACAGGGTAGAGAGCTACTGAATGCAGGGTATCGGTCTTAGAGCTAATACCCAGCATTTAGCAAGCAAATATTCATACCTGCAGCAAAAAGAAACTACTTCCTAATATTTGCATGCAGAACTGGCAGCTCCAGGTGTGCAGAGGCTGTTCTCTCCCCGGCCCAGAGGAGCACTGACACTGCGGCAGCGAGCTTCAGCGTGAATGCCGTTCGGTCCCTTTCCTACGGGCAGAGGAACTGTGCATGCTTTCATTTCCTTTTAAAAAGAATTCAGAATGCATTTTGAATATTGTCAGCTCACAGTTAATTTCATTTCAACACTTCAATTGGTACCGAGTTACCTTTATTTGAGGTAAGTAACATCTACCACTGAACAAAGCTGCTCTGATACAGCCTGGCCGAGCTCTGGTGCATCAGAATAATGAAATGCAAGATCAATGGCATCAGCATGATGCAAGGTCATTAGCTTTAACGAAGTGAAGCATCCAATGCTTGCAAGATGAAGCAAACCTGTAAGCCTGCAGCAGGCTCCACTCACAGAAACCAAATGGGAAAATCACTCTTTAAAGCCTAAAACTTCATAACTTGCATGATCGAATACTGGCAATCTTTCCTACTTGAAATGTTAAGCACCAGCTTCTCAGTACAGCTAGAAGTAAAATCAGAAGTGGTTCCTACAGAAAAAAGTTTTCATAACCCTACTGACTGTCAAACAGTCCTCACTTGGTTTTGGACCAACTTTGTGCAGGGATCTAAAAACACTCACATATGAGCAAGCCTCACCCTTACCCTAACAAAAAGTGGGGAAAGAAAAGCCCTCCGGAAGGGATGGAGAGACAGGGAAGTGACACCTGACTGAACAGGGTCATGCAGCGAGTGCTGAGAGCTGAGAATAGCCTCTGGGTCCCTCCTGAGCTGAGCCCGCAGTGTGCTCCTTGTCAGGCAAGGGAGCAGCTGTAGCCAACATGCTGCGATCCCTGGGTGAAAGCAGCACTGCTGTGTAACAGCTCAGTCCTCTGCCTCCTGCAGAAAACATTAGAGAGAACAAGATGCTTCAGACCTGTCGCTTGCATATCTTACAAAAAGGATGTATAAGGATGTAAAGCTGTCACACCTGCAGCTCTTCTTTCAGGGGCAAGATTCAATGAAATGTTCCTTTTTAGAAGAAATGTATATATACAAACTCAGTCCAGAGAATCCCACCATTCACCTTGCTAACACCTCGTGTAGTCCAAAACTCACCCAGCAGAGCACAGTGAGGGATTCAGGGAGCACTGCTTTGCTCTCTGCTCACCTTCTTTTCATCAGAGAAGGGCTCAAAGGTTCCACATGTTCCTGGCACACCCTGAGGAGCACGGTGTAGCCCTCAGGGCTGCTGCCATGTCAGCATGCCCATGCTGAGCACTCACACCTCTGGGTGTCAGGCATGAACAAGACAGACTGAGCACTATGTTTACAATAAATATTTCTTACGTTGCTAACTATAATCAAACACTTCCCTCTACTAGAACTTACACAAGGGCAGCTCTGAGCAGGAGGGCAAAGTCAGCTGTGGTCTGGGCTCCCTGCTAGGTTTCCTGCCTACTCAGATAACCAGGCCATCACCAGTGCCCACAGTAGCAGTTCACCATCACACAGCCTGGATTGATGCCACAGATGTCTGCCACCTCCTCCTGGGCTGATATGCCACATCCATCATTTTCTCTCGGGCAGTGAAAGGAATGCCCATCCTCCTGCTGCTGCCAGAGCTTGTGGCTGCCATCACGGCAGCTCTTAATTGGGATGAAGATAGCATTCAGGTGTACATGTGCTATAATGAAGTGCTCGGCTCAGGAAATTAAAAGATTAACCCATTACAGCCGAATGATTATAAATACCTTCAACAATGTGCATTTCTACCTTGAGAGCAGAACAGCAAGATATCTATGTAGTGTACATTTATACAGCACTTGGCAAATTTGACTCTTGGACAAAGGCAGCAAACACAACAGAATGCACAGATTAGAGTGACACAGACCCAACACTGTGCCCCGCAGCCATTCTGGTGCAAGAAAAGGCACCAAAACAGCTGCAAAGGAGCAAGGATTTCTTGCCAGAGGTGAAAAGTTACTTGGGTGTTTTGGTTTCTTTATTATTGATTGAAAAATTCCCTGATTACTTGAAAAAAAAGAACTCAAGCTCCATGAGATTAGAACACCCTACCTGACTGCAGACACTCACTTGGCTCAGCTCATGTTTTGGTCTGGTAATTATGGCAGGGCTTCCTTGGCACACACCAACCTCTTCACACTTCCGAGGCTGCTCAATGGGTAAAACAAATGACAAAAATATTCAAGTCCTCACGGTAAACGAACAGCACTGTAAACACCAGCCTAATTTATGCCATGGTTTTTTTCTTCTTGTGCCAAGAGGAAATTTCAAGTCAATGCCTAAAATCACAGAAGGAGAATTCCCTTGAAGTTCCTGCTGGTCCCTGAGCACAGGGCAGTGGCAAGGAAATGGCCCACAGCCCCATGTGAATCTGTACAGCCAGGTTTCCTGCAAACTCTTGGCTGAGCATGAAATGGGACTTGGCACCTCCGGACACCTTTCCAGCCTTTTCCTTATGTCCAATCTAAATCTCCCCTCCTTTACTCCGAAATCTGTGTTTCACAAAGCAAAGCTCAAAGACAAAGAGCATGAAGTGGTGTTGCACCAAGAAGCAAAATATAGCAGAGGACAGAAGCATCAATTAGACATCAGGGGTTCAGGCTAGTTGTACATGACTGGAAGTGGAAGGTCTAGTGTCCACATGAAGTAAAGCGTGGATTCTACTGTCCAAGATAAAATCCTGGAGGAAGAAGTTCAGCAGCCTTTGAGCATCTCTTTGAGACTGGAAACCCATTTTATTTAGCGAAGGACTCATAGAAAGACAAAACTGCACGAAGAAGACAGATGGGAAGCAGACACAGCATGATTAGTGCTCTGTGGTAACAAGATCTGCACTGATCCAGAAGGAAGACGACTCGAGAAATGCGATTCCAAGGGAATGAGATTCAACCAGCACCCCCAGTACCTTTAGCAATCCATTCTACTGGCACCTTACTACAGTTCTCAATGAGACTTTCAAGAGCCCACAATAGGAGCTTTCCAGGATGGCAACCCTCAGAGCCATAAACTAACACAGCTGCCTGACTTGCCTTAGAAAGCTAGACAAGATGTGGCGATTTCTTTCTCCCTTTGGAAAGGAAAAGGAGGTTCTGTGACATGCTTTGGTTATGCCTTGTCCATAACCACTGACTAAGGGATATTCAGAAAAGCAGACAGTCCTTGGGCTTCCAATATGCACCAGAGGCTCACAGGTACCTGCAGGAACAGTTCAAATTGAAGAGCAAAGGCCAACAACATCCTCCACGTCCATGTTCATCAACAGTGAGACCCATGAACCTCCAGACCCCTGAGATGAGACAAATGCAACCATGCAACCAGTCAAACCCTAAAGCACAGCAAGGGGCTGTGCCACAGGGTGCCAGCCCCATCCCAAAATCTGGTTTATGCCAGACTGACCCATCTCTTTCTGCCTGGGGGGAATGGATCCGACCTGGCACAGCAAACACACATCAATGTGGGGGCTGCACCAGGCAGCTGACTGGTTTTTGCCATGTATGAAATGCTCTAAAATTGGATTTATCACCTGACAGAACCATGGTCTTCTCTCTCGAGTGTTAAGCAGATCTTATTGAGAGGAAAAAGGGTTTCTTGGTGAGGGAGGAAAAGGCAGAGAAAATGAAGGAGGAAAAGAAAGGATGTTATGTAGGGGAACCACGCAACAAGGCCAGCTCTTCCCACAGCTAAGGTTGTTCTGGTTTCCCTATTTCAAGGGAGGGTGAGGGGGGAGGGAAGGGGGGAGAGCGAGACAGCCAAAGAGCTATTTGCAATCTAACTTCAAAGGCTTCAGCTAGCTGAGAAGCTAAGTCATGCATAAAAGGATGGGAGAGTGGCAAGAAAATACCCCCTGCAGTTAAATTAGTCAGGGAATGCTCCCCGCTTCTTCTTAAGAGTTGCCTGCAGCCAGGCTGGCCTTACCCAGGTAAAGCTCTTTTTAGACACTCGGTTGAGAGTCCTGGGAATAAACTAGCCAAATGCTACAGGGGAACCAAACATCGTCTGAGAAGAAAGAAAGAAAGAAACAAAAAGGCTGTGGCAAGCATGCAGTGGGTCCTCTGTCATCTTCTGGCAACCCAGCTACTAGCAGATGTTATTCCAAGGTCTATCCACATGCGAGATCCAGAGTTTGAAGCACTATGTAATGATGCAAAGAAACAGTGAACTAATTTACCAAACGATTCTGAAATGCTCTGTTTTGTTCTTCACAGCAGTGCAAAAATGCACCGATATTAACAGATAGCAGAAGCTACTTAACAATCAGAGATAAAGAAGGCAACTGGCAACATTAGATCAGAGTCCACCTATAAGCATTAAAAAAAAGCATGCAGAGTACACAGACACCTTGGCAGCTCCGTGCCAGGCAAGCTTTCATATGCTGTCCCCTGAGTTCACTCTGATACTTAAATCATAGGTCAAATGGAGCCTGGAATCCAGTTCTTGCTACCAGCAGTGATAAGAAAGCAGATAAGTTTGGAAAGCAGTCTAGCCTCCCAGCTGATAGCAGCCTATTGAAGAACAGCTTGTACACATATTGTATTTAAACAAGTTCTAATCAGCAGAAGTAGGCCAGTTTGATATTATTCCCTTTTTATGCACTACATCTACACCCTAGAGAATCTGAAATCACATGTATTACTGATAGGCAGCATTTTCAGATCAAGTTCAGTGCTCTCGATCTTCCCAGTGTCAACAATAAGAGCAGATTGATTTGCAAGACCTGGACATTCACTAGGCAGCCTGTGCAATGTGCACCTTCCTCAGCAAGGAGAGCAGAAACTTTGCAATCAGGGCCTTGAAGGACAACGAGTGGAAGAAAAATGAGGAGCTTTTGTGAGGTCATTCACCAGCACCATCCCTTAATGCTCTCCTGCTTGCTGATGCCCGTCCTCAGACCTACTCTGCCCTTCCTTCTCCAGGGGCATCCCTAACGACGGACATGGCTTCTCCCTCAAGTTCATGAGACAAGCTTCTCTATGAACTGCTGTAGCTGGGCTTGTAGAGACCACAAATGATCCACGCCTTAAGGAGTGCCTTTCCTGAGCCCTGTAGCACAGACCAACAAATCCTCCTCAGCATTAAAACCCAGCCGGGCTGCAGGGGATACTTCAACCTAAAGAGACTATTTCGAGCTGCTGAAGAGGCTGCATAGAGACGTCCTTCCTCAAAAGCAAGGGTGAGGCCAATAAGAAGCAGTTCCCCTTTGGTAACACTTCCTCTTCTCCTACAGATGGTCTCTCCCAAAGCATCTCAAGTTTTTTGCTGCTTTACTTCCTGCTCAGTTTTTCCCTTTTCTTGCTCCACTGATTAACTACGTCTTACATCCAGGCAGAACAGAACCAAGCGCATCAGCTGAGGCATGAGATATACTCATTAAAGCTTTAAAAATCCTCATTCTGTGATGAAACCTAAAGCAATTACCAGCCCAAATACCTTTGAATTCTCCTTCCCAAAGCCTGCCCTGTAAGGCACAGCTCTGCTACAGCAGGAACTCTTCCTGCACAACACTACTTGTGGGAAACATAACCCTTGGGGCTGCTGCTGCTGGCTGATCCCTTAACAGGATCCCATGCAGAACATGACATTTCACACAGCTTTCTAGGAGATATCAAACTTTTGTTCTTGAACTATCCCCACCGTATGCAAAATAAATCCTGTAACTGCAACTGTTCTAAATTACTGGAGTGGAAACATCCCACAGCTGCACTGCATTCTCACTGCCATTTGTTCAGGCATAAAATATACAAAAAAAAGAAGGAGGTAAGCGATGCTGATTTCCCCACCTGTCTTCTAATTAGCAAGCAGGAGGTTTAAAGTAAGCCACATGGAAACACTTTTCACCTAAAGCAAAATTCATCTGTGAACCTCATTGCCACAGGGTACTGCAGAGGCTGAGTATGGAACTGGGGTGAGATGGGACCAGCAGCAGCTCCTGCACAGGGCAGTGTCCTGACCAGTGGGTGATGAGGGACTGGAGGGACCCCACAGCCACATTTATTTTTTCTTAAATAGATAGTGTGGTAGTATCTAAAGCTCACATTTTCTCTTCTTGAACACTGAAAGCACATCCAAACAAACCCTACCATATGGCATTCAACCCTGGAAAAGAAAAACCCTAAACCCACCAGCACAGCCCTTTATGATCCTTTAGAGGATCCCATGGTGCCAACCCAAAGGGTCTCCAGGGCATTTAAAAGCTGCCTCAGCAGGAAGTCTCCATCCTCAGTCAGACCCACAGCATCCTCCTGCAACCTCACGCTGACCAGCATGCATCTCCTGTTTGCAAAGCCATCTACTGGTACCACTGTGCCGATATAATCTGGGAGATGTATCCCACCTGACACAGTATTAACAGGAGAACAAATTCATTCAGATTCCCTTGTCAAAATGCATCCTTTCATACACATATCCATGGCAGATATTTAACTGGTAGGCTGCCCTTTATGTTTTACTATCATTTGAATAATTGTATGCAGTATTACAGATTTTCGTATTTTCCCAGTGATTTTTTTATTCCTGGACAATAGCAAAACACTTAGTGCACCACGATAATGACTGCTCACATTTATTAGCCTCCTTCAAAGACATCCTCCATTACCTGCACCAGGAACTCAGCCACATCTGCTGACTGAAATACCGTATTCTGGCAGCAGGGTCTGGGATTGAGAAACTGTCCCCAGAGACACACATCAGCACTGAGCTCAGGATATGGTCCCTCAGCTCTTCCTTCCACTAGTTGCACTGCTCTCATCTTCAGTCTATTTTTTTTTTTTTTTGCTAGGGACACGAGAGGCAGCAGAAATAACAAGCTCCTGTGAATGAAGGGAAGCCTGGAAAGAAGCTGTCTGCTCCATCAGTCCCTGCACAGGGAACATCCTTGACACAATGCAATGCATGCAGATCCTGCATAGTGGGAAGATGACACACTCCTTGGGCATGAGCATAATATGACACACCATGAAGCACAACCCTTTCTGGAAAACCTCTGTAGGACAGTGACTCTCATCCCAGAGCCCCCATGCAAGCAGCAGACACTTGATCCTGGAGCAAGCCAGCAAGGGGCTCTTTCAACTCCTGATAAATAATATCCTTCACATCAGCCAGCACCGTCCTCAGCCCTACTCTCCCCGTGGTCATTCCAAGCACTGATAATGGGATTTTTGGCAGAGGTGAGCACAAGGACAGTCCCTGTGGGATGGAAGGTGAGGGCAGGAAGGAAAGAGAAGGATTGGACCCTGCAAGAATGTCCTGGCTGCTCCTCTTCCTCCCCACAGTTCCCAGAGCCTTCCTCCTCCCTCTCTGGCCTACTGACAGCTGTGGGGAGAGCTGCTGGGCAACACAGGGCTGAGCCGGGCAAAGGTGTGCAATAAATCACACTTAGCACACAGTTATCAGTGCCACAAAAGTGCAAACTCCACAAAAAGCACATGTGCAGAGCAGTCAGCAAGTCCAAATACCCCTAGGAAACAACCAGGATGAAACACTGGAGTGCCAAAGAGTGGGAATTGGAGGTTGCCTACAGCCCTTTGCCCTTGTTGTAAGGAAACCTCTGCTGCCAGCTTTGAGCTCAAAGAGCAGTTTCACTTCCTTCCCGTGCCACTGCCCTCCGTGCAAGGAGCGATTGCCAGAGCCCAAGCCACCAACAACTTCCTTTGCTTGAGCTGCTCCTGCAACACATCAAGCAGCAAGCAGACCCGAGGCTGGGGGGGCATTACAGATCTGTTTTTCAACTTCTGCTTGTTATGCACCTTGACCTCACCAGCCCGTCTGTACGACTGGTGACTTATAAAACCATCTCTGCTTTAACTGAGCACTAAGCAAACCAAAACCACTTCTATGATTTGTATTTTTAAACCATTTCCTTCTGCAAGGAGTTGGAAAAGGTGAGAAATCCTTCTCATTATGAATGTGCGTTTCCAAAAGCGAGCACTGCACTTTCATATTAAAACCTGGGTGCTAACGAACCTGCTGCTTTCGGGTTGAGTTTTGCCCCATCTGTACCAGATGCAAACAGGCACCCTGAGCTGAAAATCAGAATTAATAGAAGGGGGTGTGAAGTCATGGGACTCCACACCGGTGCATATGCAAAATAACATTCTGCTGATGAGCAGCGTCTGTTCAGGGTGTCCAGGAAAGACAACAGCCAGCAGAAATTTGAATAAGTGCTTGCCTGCGTGCTGCCGTGTGTTAGACACACACATATAGCACAGCGGCTGCTCCATCTTCTTCAAAACCAGCCCCAGGAACTGGCGCTGTTCTGGCTGCCAGCACAATATGTTACCAGCAATTATTTTCTCAATATTTCAGCTGATTACCTAACACACTGGCACATTTGCTCAGTGTCGGCACGTGTTGCAATGCACCTTGCCATCCAGCGCCTCATTCGCGGTTCCTCAGTCACTGCACAGCCATCAGATGCAGAACGCAAGCAGAATGATAACAGGGTGGAGAAGCTGTAAGGGAAAACGCGTCGCTCGGCATCAGGATCCACAGCCTGCATTCATGGCATCTGAACATTCAGCACCATTACAGCTGAAGTTGGGGTGTCAAAAAGAAAGGGAATGACTATTTGAGGAGCAAAAGCAGACACCAGGAGCGTATCGGGCTGGTAATGGGCTGCTGAGCTCAGACCTGCATGCACTGTTCCATGGTAACTGTGTGCTGTGGTTAAACACTGCAATTTGGAGTCAAGCTTCCAGAGCAGCAGCACATCCACACATTACAGAAGCACACAGTATGCATTGCTTTACCTACTAACAAGCAATTCAATTATAAGTACCCAGCTCACTTGGAACTGAAAATGTGCAAGAGGTTGCCAGTGGCTAAACAAAGAAAAAACTGAGCTGGTAGCAAGAGTATAACTGGTAACAGTGATGTAAAAAAAGGGACAGCAATGTCACTTCTATGAGATATGCAAAATGTAAAAGCCTCAAAGCCCTGGCCCAGTACCAGAGAGCGAGAGAAGCACTCAGCCTCCCAACCACAGCCTGCTTTCTATTTTTCAGTCACACTTCAAAGCATTTCACCATTTCTGGCTCCATTACCAACAAGAGCCGCATTCCCTCCTTCCCCTGAAGCAGCTGGGCATCAAAACCCAAGCAAACTACATAGAGTCAAACATTCCTCTGTTTAGGTTTCCCCCCATACGAGGGAGCACATCGCCAGCAAACCCGGTGAATCCCACAATGTTCTGCTTCAAAAAGTGCTCCCCCCAGGTCTGTTTACTCCTTGCTTCCCACATTGGGCTGCTCAGCACTCCAGGAACCAACCTGCAGCCAAATGCGATAAGTCAAAAGTCAGGCACAAGTCAGCAAACAGCTCTCCCACTTGGTGTAATTCTGAAGGGGCAGCAGGTTGTCTGTGGTAAATGAATGAGATGCACAAGGAATTGATCCCTGCCTGCAGTGTTCCCCAACCAGCTCTGGAAGAACGCACAACACTGAGTGGATCTCCAAGGTCCCAACAGGATCCGATGCAGGGCTGTATTTTAGTCATTTTCTAAAGGATCTGTGCACTGCCATTTTTTCTGAATGGGCTTAAACACTGTAAGATGCCCCCAGAGCTGAGCCCACAGCTGGAGCCACTTGCACTCATTTTAATTTCATAGGTTTGGCATGGCTGAGACCATTCTCACGTAGAAGCACGGTGGTCGCCTGAATCTCTGCTGCCTGGGCACTGGCTGCCTTTCTGGAAATTCAGAGTCACAACATTGAGTTTCCATTAGGAACTGACTCCATCAAGAATGATTGCATTTGCAAGCGCTCAGGAGGCAGGAAAATTTGAAGAAGTGTTTATGAGAGTGGGCATACACACCACTCTCAGCTTTTTCTCCTTTCTTCAATTAAAAATAAATAAATATATATATGCATCTAGAACTACCAGTGCATCCACTTCCCCCATTTCCCTCCAGGAATGATGAATCCCACTCTAGCTGTAAATTGGATCCCAGGTGTACTCATATATATTATACATACATAACAGCTACTTATGGGCATAAGGGCTCTTGCACAGTTACTGTGGAAACCAAGGTATCAGATTTCCTGGCTCCAAGACTCTACCTTCTCAGCCTTTACATGCATTTACCTTGAATAAATCACTTCTGCACTCTTCAGCCCTGGAGTGTCCCTTGGCCAGGTGCCCTTAGGTTCCCCGTCAGGAAGCCCCATTTAATACATCTCACAAATGAAGCAGAAGCAGAGAGGCTCCATCTGCGTGCAGGGTCCTAGAAGGGATGCATCCTGCAGGCACAGCTCCTGCTAGAGATTCTCACTCCTCCTCGTGCACTGGGGTATTGCTTTCTCTCCGACACGTTCATGACAACTTGCGGTTGAACTTAGATCGATGGAAGAGGGGAATCATTAACATCAGCCACTGACCCATAGCTGCGTCTGGATGAGGACAGAACACTAGACACAATGCAGTGTCCCAAGAAGGATGGCAATGCACCCTGCTAAGGCTCCAGAGGGACAGAGTAACCCTTTTACATTAATTTCTTCCAGCTCTGACTACGAACACATGAGAGCCCAAGGACAACTGGATGCAAAGAGCAAATTCAGCCCACATGTAACCTCAGGGTTCACTTGCTGTGGGGCTAAGCCTGAGCTACCAGCTTGGCACAGAGCTGTCGGCACCATGCTGTGATAGGCACCTCAGCACCCAGCTCCACATTCAGCACATCACAACAGCCCAGAGACTGTCAGGTATCTACCAGGGCCATGCACTGTGAGACTCCCAATTTTTTCCCCAGATTGTTTGTTGAACTCCACAGCAGGACTGCTTGCACCTCATTTGCATTTCAGGATCTTTATTTTCAGGAATACCTTTGGCGTTCCTCCCACCACAGTACCCAGTTGCTCAGCCAAACCACCAGGAAGACACGAGTCTGTTGATTCTCGGTTCAAAAGCATTTTTGTGCTCGTCAATCTGGAAAAATACAATCGTCAATCACACAGTCTTCCTGTTACACACAGGCTGTGCACACCAACTAACACCTTCATCAGCTGAAACATGAAAGGCATCATCGATACACAGCATGGTGACTTGTTATAATCCCCGGAGTGCAGGCAGGGCCTCTTCCTGTAACGAGCCAAGCAAAAACACGACCTGGCTCAACGGGATGTCAAAGCGTGAAATGGTACTTACTTAACCTCTGCACTTCTGAAACAGCACAGAAAGATCCTATGAAAAACAAAATCATCACAGTCTTTTCCCTGTTAGCTTTCAGGAATGCAGGAAGGAAAGTTTGCACTCTGCTACCCTCAAATTTATTAAAATAACTGCACGGTTCAGTTCTTCTCCTTTCTTGTCGTCTTCTGGTTATTTGAAGACTCCCCTCCACCTGTCCTGCTGGCTTGCAGGTTGTGCAGCCAGTGCAGGAAGTCTTTATCTACTCTTACCTCGCACTGCTTGCACCCTGCCTTGTCTCCTGGCCATTCCCTGCCAGCAGCCAAGGTCTCGGACTTAGCAGCATTGTACTGGATCTAGAAAACCAACATTCAGATCTAGCAGGATAAATTGGAGTCATCGTTAGCCTTGGCAGTACCTTCCATACCCAAAGCAAGTTTGGGGGCATTTAACCTGCATGATAATTTTACACTTATAGGAAAAGCATTATTCTATTAGCAGTCATTGTCAAAAATCCTGAATTTTTTATGGAAAACAGGATCACATCCTTCAAAAGCTGCTATTGTTTTAGGGAAAATCTCCCTGCACTTTGCATTGTCCCTGGGAATGCTGTGATTTTTTCAGCTGGAGCCCAAGGGCTGCTCAGACCCTCAGGGAAAGCCAAATATGAAGCAAATCAGTTCAAACTCTGTGCCCTTTATTGCTTCCTTATGACGCTTAATAATGCCACCCCGCACTCCTGTCTCATCTCTGCTTGCTTTCCCATAGCACACAGTTGCTAGAAGTGTTTGGTCTTGCCTTCCCTCTGCTGTGCCAGAGCAGCCTGAAGGCCCAGGAGCAGAACAGTACTATCACAATGGGTTGGAGCCTGAGGTTCAGCTTCCAGCCCTCAGACAGCCTCAGTGCTCCTCTCCAGCTCAGCTGGAAAGCTGCAGCTCAAATTTCAGCCTATGTTAAGTCACCACTCAGCTCAGCTCCTTCACCAAAGAGAGGGAAGCCAGGAGAGACTTTTTCTAAAGCAAAATCTTTGGGGAGGAGGGGGGGGCGGTGAGAGAAGGGTGGAGGAAGGAAGTGAAAACACATGGAGATGGTTTTTGTTCATAAGACAGAGCAAAGGCACGGGCAACTTTTCAAAGGCACCAGAATGGCTTAGTGTGATTTGTAACCAAGAGCAGGGCTAAATAAACTGCTCCAACAGCAAACAGCAAACTTTTCAGGGGGTGGGGAAGAGACAATTAAGGCAGCAGGACCTGCTCAGAGACTTCTGCAGAAGAGCAAGGCATTCATATCCTTTTGTACCGCAGAGCCACCAACACAAACTTCTGACACCAGCATTTCATTAATGGGAGACAAAGACCCAACATGGGCTCTACCGCCAGCACACCACTGCCCCACATCGCAACTGGCCAACGTGACACCCAACCAGAGCTCCCGTGCTGACTGCAGCTACAGAGCGCCTGACCCCACATACCATGCTGGCATTCATCCATCTTCCCAAACACCTTTATAATTGGCTGCCACTCTGTTGTGCAAGAGTAGAAACAGCAGACACATGACCAGAACAACCACGAGAGAAGGGATGTCTTCCTCATTTTATTTTTTCCTTTTTAGCACATTGGGGTATCCCCTCTTAAGCCTACCAGGCTGAGCATAAGGAATCAAAACCTCATTGCTAATTAACACATTCTCAGGCCCCACCAGCCTCCCCGGCCCAGGAACATGGGCCAGCCTAGATAAACGAGACTTTAAGTAACCAGATTCTTTCAAAGACTCAATGGCAATGCAAGGGCAGGCAGGTTTGGAAAGGCACACATTAAAAAAACAAAGCATCCAGAACAGTGACATTTTTTCCTATTTAACACTGAACCACGCGCTATGTTAATACAGCAGCACCTTCCCTCCAGAACAGCCCTCTGCAAAGTCTGCATCCACGGGAGCAGCTCCCCCTGCCCTGAAATGCAGCCACTTCTGGGGTGAAAGCCCCATCACTGCACACCACTGGAGAAACCCACTGAATGCCAGCTGAGCACCAGAAACTTTCATAAGTAAATGGAACTGACATCTCACGCTCGGGACATTTACACAAGACAAGCCTTCCTGGATGGAAGAAATTTCCTTACTGAAGAGTTCTTGCACACCATGCAGTTTCATCTGTTTGCATTACTACTATAAATGTTGGGGGAAAGGGGTCTGTTACTTGCAAATATCTGTTTTGACCATTTCTTGACACAGCCAAATAAATCCGACACATCTATTGAAGCCATACTCACATTTGTTGCAACAGAGGTACCAAACAGACGCTCCATGCAACGTAATTTCTGTCTGCTGGCACCATTCCACCCTGTTAAGCTCTGCTGTCCCTTCAGCCACAAATGCCCCAGGAGAGGCAGCAAGCTCTGCTCTATTATTGGAAGACTCAATGGAGCACATCCCCCACAACCCAGTTACCTCCCCCTGTACTGAGTGAAGGGAGTACTGAAACTCAGCAACTGTCTTCTGTACAAACCAGATGGCATAAATAGCTGGAGAGCTATCAAACAAAGTATACATTCAATACTTCAGCATAACATGAAAGCCCCGTTAAGCAAATGTGTACATACATACACACCCACGTTCAGGGACCAGAGCAATGGCAGAAAGTGCTCGACTAACTGCTCCAGTGGCCTAAGTGCTCAGGACATCCACAGCATGAGCAGTGGCCAAACTTCCAGGGCTTGTTCTGCTGAAATTATGAATTACAGCGGACAAACAACCCAAAAAACCTAGAGAGTGACATGTCACATCCAGCTCACTGAGAGATGCTTTGAACAAAAGAAAAAGCTACCAGGAACCCGACTCTTTGAATGACACCAAAAAAGAAGAGCTACTCCCTGCCCAGGTTAGAAGTGCAGTAGCTCAATTCCAGCTCACTTACCTCATCCATCTTTTCTGATGTTGGAGTCTGGTCACCAGGCACCATTTCTTTAACCTCCGAGGTCTCAGCTTTGGAGGACCTGTTCAGCTGATCGATGGGGGTCATGCTGGCCTCTGATGTCCCCCTGGAATTCTGATTCAGAGAGGCAGTCCCAGGGATGGGCTCATCATCATCAGAGTCAGGTAATGGCGTGGGGCTGATATCCTCCAGGCCTGTGCTGGAAGGGCGTGAGGAAGGCGTCTGAGCTCTGTAACCGGGCTGAGAGTTCGAACCGTACATGGGGATGGGAGAGAGCTGAGAGGAGGAAGAGGAGATAGGGCTACCTTCCATTCGGACCTCATTATCCGAGTCATGCTCATTAAGGAAAGGTAACTTTGTTCTCTGCTCTTTTAAGAGCATCTCAATCCTTGAGTCTAAGCTATTATGCTGCATTTCAGACTCCATGGTGGGGGTGCCGGGGGTCTCACTCCTCTCTGGGGTCTGAGAGAAGGATGGTGCGCTCGGCTCAGGAGCAGAGTTCGAATCTGGTAAGGGTGGAGGTTCCTCCGGTTTCTCCTTCACTGGAGCAAAATCAGTGCTGGTGGCAGCACTGCTTTCTACAACCATCTCGGCGGGAGGTGGTGCAGGTCTTCGGTACTCTGCTTCCCTGGAAGTTTGGGCAAAAGGCTGCTCCTCAGATTGGGGGAATACGGCTGGTGCTTGGTAAGGAGAGAAGGCAGACTTGTAACTCGATGAACTCGAGTGGCTCAGGGGAGGAGTGTGAGAGAACTGAACCGGCTCCTGCTGATGGGATTTGAACGTACTGAACTGATGCTCTGTCCCGCGGAAAACACCAGGAGAATTATGAACATAGTGATGTCCTCCTGGTCGACGGTTGTAGGCATCTGTAAATTTTGTTTCATGTCTCCTGTGTTTGTAAGCACTGTCCTGCCCAAAGTGGTACACTGGTGTCGTCTGACGGCTGGAATACGTGGAATCCTGGGAAAACGGCGTCCCTAACCGTGGGGTGTGGGGTGTTCCTTGGGACTGTGGGGTGAATTGACTGAATGAGTTAGGGGTGTCCTGCCGACAGCTGGAATAGGCTGTGTCGTGGGAAAATGGTGTGCTGCTGTTCGGGGTGACAGATGATCCCACTGAGGAAAGGTTACTGTCCTTCAAGCGCTTCAGGGAATCCGTCAACTATAAAAACAGAGAAGAGAAAAGCACCTAAACACACACTTTTTAGATGCTATTTGTCTAATCCACACATTTTCTTGGGGGAGTACCTGGGAGTTTGCATTGATTTCCATGACAAAAAAATAGGTGAGAGCATCCTTGAAAACACAAACCATTATCCATTACAGACCATTCCCCTTGATTTGAAAACAAGAAGCAAAGAGAAGAACTCTAAGAGGAAGAGCAAGGAAGACAATAAAATAGTATTCTTCATAAGCTATGCCCGAGAGCATCAGGTAAGCAGAAGACTTGCGTAAATACTTTCAGCTATAAGAATTTGAATTTCTATTTATATGTCTTGTCTAAATTGCAAACTGAGAAGAAAATTACAAAATCCTGCACAACGAGAAAGTTTGAGAATGTTTCTGAGATATGATCAAATTAACTTTTTTTAACAAACAAATCCAGACATCCAAACCAGCAACCAGCAAACCTGCAATCAAACCTATATATCAAGTCCATACGTGAAAGCACATGCCTGCTGAAGGCAACATGCCTTACGTTGGTTAAGGAGCTGCACACCACTACCCTCGCTACCAAACGTTTGTCTGAAACAATGAAGAAGGCTTCAGGTATAAAAGACTGAGAAAGTTCCCAGCTGCTAAAAATAGGTTTTAAACCCCTCCACCAAGACAATGCTCAGGTAGAGTGCTACTGAATACGGCGTTTGAAAACTGAAACCCTACAGTTCTACAGCACAGCCAAGTAATTGCTCTGCAGTTGGCTACACAGGCACAACCAGGGGGTTTCTAGGAGAAGCCCTGCTCCCACTCAGACACTGCTGAGTCATAACAGTGCCCTGCTAAACATCAGCACCAGAATCAATTTTCCATAAAGCAAAGCAAGAGCTTCACTGTGAGTCCTCCAGGTAGAAAAAGGCAGGGCTGAGCCCCAGCTCCCCAGCAGCACACCACGTCCCACTGGTCAGACCACACAGTGGCTGCTGCTTTCCCATGCTCAGGTAGGCAAAGGAATCCTTCCCATGATCTGCTTATCACATGCCAGCACCACTAACCCACCCTGAGCTCACACCTACTTGCTACACTCATGCATTTCATCCACTTATGCAGACTATGCTCCTAGTGTGATCCCTTGTCAAGACCATGACCACATGGACATTAGCATTCTTCAGATCAGTGGGATTTTTATATTCAATTCACAGCTATTAAGCTGCCCTGAAAACATCTGATTACAGAATTAACAAAATTATGGCATTCCAGGAAGTCACAAGAGCACAAAGAGATTGAGAGGAAAAGTTTATACTTAGAAGCTTCAAAAATCTCTTTCAAAACTTGATGCCTTGAAGTGAGTTTCTAAGCTACAATCAGAGCCAAAGGACATAGAGACAAGCTAAGGGGGCTGAGGAACCCACACCAACAGGCTTTGTTTCCTTTTGCCCCCCTCACTGCAGTGGGGTTTGTAGGGGAGCAGTTACCTAAACAAATCCATGTAGAGATTTGTTCCCTAAGTACTGAGAAAACCCTGGAAGCCCTCAGGTATTTTGCTGACTGCTTTTCTTAAAAATTGATACCAGTGACTAATTAAGATTCTGGTGAATTGATGCCAGTACTCAAGATCCGACATTTCCCCTCTTTTAGCTGAAGAATATATGGGCTAAGAATTACATACTGCAGATGCTAGGCCAAATGTAGTGCTGTAAATCATTCCTCCTGTCTTTAAGGGAATAATGTCAGGGACAGACCTGATCCCATCATCCTCTTAATTGCCAGCATTTCTATCATTAATAGGGCACATACTGTTGGTTCTATAGATATTTTTTGTTCAAAAAGATAAAGAACACGTACCAAACTATGCAAATGTGGGCATACAGATTAGCCACATGCACTGCATTCACAGTTACATCTCCTGTGGCAATATCATCAAGGTGTATTTAAATGAGGATTAATAACATGCACTGAAACTGTAACCAGACAGAAAAAAACAAAGCTAAAGTAAAAATCCTAAAAAGCAAAGTTCAGTGAAGTGTTTGTTCAGATAGCTGTAGAAGCTACTCTTAAAAGCCAAGCAAACCATACCTGGAGGGTTTCGTTCACAGTAGGCGATGCGTCCTGTTCAGTGCCTACGGGAAGGGTCTGAGGAGTGTAAAGACCATTAACGAGCAGTTCATAGAATCGCATGCGGGTTTCACCTGCACAAACCACAACAGAAGAGTTTAATAAACCAAAATAATTTGGCCCGTGTAAAAATATGCATTCCTTATATTTGCTAACACTCACAGCCTGTTGCATCCCTGCAACAGAGGAGCAAGCAACACCCCCAAGGTTTGTTTGTAGAGATCATTTCTAAATAATCTGCAAGGCCAAGTAAAGTCAGACACTCCTTCCTCAAGCCAAGACAAAGAGGTTTCCCAAATCCTTTTTCCTCTCCTCAGTCTGCTTGGCAGCTCTGCTCCTTACCACGCTCTCTGGAGAGCAGCAGTTTCCCTCCTCTCCAAAGTGCCAAGCAAATAGTTTGCAGATTTAAGAAGTGAAACTCTGACCAAAGGGACAAGCCTCTGCCAACACCCAGAGCTGCTCCAGAACACTCTGCTAACACACCTTGCAGTCAGAAACTGGCTGCTATAAATGCAGACAAGGTGCCTGGGAATGCCAAGGACAAATCCATTAGCACTGCTTTTCCAAAAAGACACTGATACTTGTTTTCCTTAGTTCGAGGTGTGTGCTTAATAGCATCTTTCAATGAATAAAAGCTAGAGAACCAAAATGCCCCCTTTATCTTGCTACTGATAGCCTTTTCATTCCTAAATCTCTAAATTTTATAGAAGACAGTTTGTTAATATTAGATTTTTCCATTATTTTGTAGGTTAGTAACCCAAGCCTTCCTATTTTGCAGCCTGTAAGAAATTTGTCACCCACTTCAAAAGGAGCAGAGCCAGACCCTGAGACTGTCTGACTTTTGCTCTGGAAGATAAAGAACACACACAAAAGTGGAAGGGCCAGCACCTGAGCTCATCATCCAGGCATCTCCCCTAACACAGGACAACATTTCTGAAGGAAAGGTCCTGCAGAGCAATCTCCGTGCTCCTTGCCAATCACTGTGCAATTTAAAAGCAAAGCATCCATAGCCTGATTCTGCACATGGAAAGGACTGATTTATGTTGAACAAGCACTGCAGATGAAGTTATTTGATTTTGATTCTCAGATTTCATTTCATAAAGCCTTGAGACACGTTATCAACTACGTAAAGTGTTCTACTGAAGTCATAACAAAGTCCCATCTCTTCAAGATGAGAACTAGAACATTTAGAATCAGTAACATTTGCACATCCCCAGGAAACCATCGCACTGACGATACAGAATTGTTGGCTTTACTTTAAAACTGGTTTTTAAATAAATGTAAAATTGTTGTTAGAATGTTTTACATTTCCTCTTGGAAAACTTACACTTTCATTTTCAAGGAGCTCTGTGTGCAATGACCCTTAGCTATTTCTCTAAGGCCAGGCCATTATTATGTCCATTTTGCAGAAGGATACATTGAGGCAGAGAACTCGCTTTAAACCAGCCCACCTTAGATAAGGAAACTGAGTTATTAGTTCCAGATTCTCAGGCCAGACAGACAAAACACTTTTGCTCCTACTATTTATTTTACAAATATACATAGCCATACAGACACATATATAAGAATGACCTAAACCTGCTAATGCTAACTTAGGAATAATACTTTTACTGGACTCTCTTAGATTACAAAGCATTTACAGTGGCACTATTTTAGAATGGGACACATGCAGCTGTGTGGGGAAAAAAAAAAAGAAATATGAGAAGCACCCAGATGGCAAACAAAACAAAAATGCAATTTAAAATGAAAATGTTGATGTTTTCTCCCAAGAAAGAGGAGCATTAAAAGTCCTTTTCCTGATGTGCAGCTAACAGCTGCCTGCTCAAGACTTGTAGTTTTCGATTGGAGGAAAATCAAGAGGAATGCAGTACAATCAGCATGTTTAAACACCTGTCATTAAGACAGCCCCTACTCAGCAGCCTGCTTTAGCTTACATTACTACAACTACAAATGGTTAATTGTTTTTAAAATGTCATTTACCTTTCAATTTCAAAGTAAGCAGGGGAAAGAGCCTGCCCGTAAATATTAATGATAACAGAATGTCAAAGCGTATATATATAAGCCAATGTTAGCTTACAAGAGAAGCTAACTACTACTGTGATTTTGTTTCTGCTGGGGATCGGTAATGTCAATTAAGGTCTTACTATACCCTCTCACCACATGCAGCATGCCAACTGCTGTATAGACTGCACACCAAAGTGTTGAAACCTTTCAGTACAGAACAAATGTATCAGCAATGCACTTTTTACTGTTTTCTAAGAAAATGGTGCTAACAATGTCTTCTTCCCAATGAAATGTGCAACAAATCAGCTTTAAACTTAACATTTGCAAGGCAGTAGTAGCCCAAGAGACAGCTGATTTACATTGAGGTTGCTACACATCCTCAACAATGTTTAAGATTTGGATACATTTTAGCAAAGTCCTTCATTGGCAGCAAAGGAAAAGAGAAAGCAGTAAGATGCAATGTTTCCACACCACCAGAAGGAAATGGGACTCCTCAAGATCAGGGGTGGATCTGGGAACCGGCTGGGACACGGGGGTCCTGCTGCTTTAAGACAGCCTCTCACTTGCACACACACTCACATGCACACTCACGATGTCAAGTGCTGGGCATGCTTGTGCTGCCAGCCTGGAGTTTGCTGCTAAGCATCAATGAAATGCCAGGCACGCAGCTGCCAGCACCCATAGCCAGAATCCCCACCTCTGAGCACCAGGAGCATGAAGTCTGTACCAAAATCCAAACACCCCAGGCTGTGGGGGGATGGCAGCCCAAGGAGGAGGCTGAGCACAGCAAAGACCCCGTGGACAGGGCAGGATAGGAGCATTTTGCAAATTACAGGGCTGTCTCCTAGCAACAGACAACACATTGTGCTCCACGTGACTTGCAAAGGGCCCAAAACGCAACACACACGCAGGGGGATAGGAGTTCCCCCCATAGTCATAACCTCAAGCACTCGGAGCTGCAAAAGGGTCTGCTGTAGCAGGGGAAGAGCGTGGGTGCGCTGCCAGCTACCAACACAAGGCCAAAACGAGCCCCTCACCTTTTGTATCCAGCTCCACGTGGATGATGTTGCCCATGACAGAGGTGTTGTGAAGGTGCTGGACAGCCTCCCGGGCACCTTTGACAGTGGCAAAAATCACTTTGGCGATGCCCAGGTGCTTCTTGTTCTTGGGGTTGTAGAGAATCTCCACCTCTTCCACTTCACCGTATTTCTTGCACATGTCGGTTAAAAAGTTTTCACGGATGTTGTCATTCAGCTTGGCAAAGGTGACCTGCTTGGGAGGCACTGGCCCCACGTAAAACTCATCAATCTGGAAGCAGCCACAAGGGAGGGGAGGGCAGTACAAATAATCAGCATCGTTAGAGAGCAGAGAGAAGGGCACTGGGAAGGCACGGGAGGGAGAGGGTTAAAGCCTTCCATAAACTTCAGGGAAAGAAAGCAGCCTCTGAGGAAGAGCCCGGCGACGCTCTGAAATAGCTCTGTCCCCGAATACGGAGCAGTGCTGTCAGCAGGACCCCCCCCTCCATACTGCCCCCACCAGAGGGAAGCCCCCAGACACAACTCAGAGCTCCCAGCCACCTCGTTAGGCAGCTGCACCGATGGCTCGTGGTCTTTATGGAACAGGATTACTATGAAACGGTTTGCCAAATAATAATGTTAATAGGAATGGGACTGTCATTTAAATGGTTCATTAAACTGTTGGGAACTCGGGCTGCACTCCCGGGTAAACAAAAATACAAAGCTAAATCTGAAAGTCAGTGGTGGTACCTTGAATTTGGGGACAGACAGCTCCAACTCCTTCGTTTTGGTCCATATTCGCCCTATTCTGGGATCCCTGACACAATCCACAGGAGCAATTCCCGAGTTCTGGGAGGAGGAGGAGAAAAAGCACAAAAACGACAATAACAGCATTTGGAATTTAAGGCAGAAATAAAATAAAAACACAAACCCTGAGGAAGCAAGGACTGTCTCAAGGGAAGAGAAACACACATACACACACACGCACACACACGTGTCAAATTGCAATACTGCTGGGAAATGCACACAGATTGGAAACACAGAAAGAAAGCTGCAGGTTGGGGCTCGGTGCCGGGCTCCTGACAGCTGAATGCACAGTGTCAGGTGGCCCTCAGTCCGGGGGCTGTCCCCAGCCCCCCCCCAGCACAGGGGGATCTGCTACCCAGGGGGACCCCAGCCCCAAAAGACGGGGGGTGCGGGACAGGGGGGGCACAATAAAGCGGGGGGAAATCCAGCCCCCCCCCACTCACCGGCATGCTGAAATGTTGCCCATCGTAGCGGTAGAGTTTGTGCTGTCCTTTTTTCAGAGCCGGGTCAATAATCAACTTGTAACTTCTCCAATGGTGATTTCTTTTCTCGACAGAAGTGCTGGCTTGGGTGCTGTTCTCCATTCCGTTGATCCAACCTGGGCAGTGGGGAGCAGAGGGGGAAGACAAAACACACGGAAAAGCGTGAAGTTAAAAAAAAAAAAAAAATTCAACAAAGAGCTTTTTTTTTTTTTTTTTTTTTTTTTTTTTAAAGCGAGCCCCACACCCCGGCAGGGAGGAAATCCACCACGAACAACGAAAATGGGGGGGAACCGCCAGCCGAGCCCCCCCCCCCCCGTCCACCCCAGCAAGACAAGAGAAGAGAGAAGGAGGAAAAAAAAAGAGGCAGTCTCACTTGAACTCTGCTTTTTGCCATGATCTTCAGGGTGCCTGGCTTTCTCCCCCGCCTTGATCTCTCGGAAAGACATCGCGCTCGGCGGCCGATCGTGTCCGGGCGGCAGAAGGCGAGCTCCCCGTCTCACATGGGGCCGGTTACCGGCGCGGGCTGCCCGCCAGGCTCCTGCCTCCCGTTTTCGCGAGCCACCACATATTGTGTGTGCTCGCTGCTGGCGGCGGCGGCCTCCCACAATACACCGCTGCGAGCGCCGCGAACGCCTAACCGCCCTCCACCGCCTGCACATTCACGGCGGCCGCAGCGCGCAGCCCCCGGCCCGCGGCCGCCCCAACGCCGCCCCAGCGCCGCCGAGCGCCGCGACATGGGCCGCTGTCGGGCTGCGGGTATTTTTTCCCCTCCCCGCCCCGGGTTTAAGGCCGTCGAAAGGGGAGCGTGGAATCTGCCCGCTGCGTTTACCTTAGCGCAAAGTGTTTCTAAACAAGATGGACCTAGAGGTGGGACAAGTTTTTTTTTTGGGGGGGGAAATTCCGCCACCCCCTCAGCACACACAGCACGAGCCCGGGGCACCGAGGCCGCGGGTGGAGCGCGGCAGCACCGCACTGTTTGCGGGGGGAGGGGAAAAAAAAAGAGAAAAAAAAAGGGGGGGGGGGGGGGAGAACTAGAGGAGAAGGGGGGGGTAGTTTTGCTTATTAAAGGTCCGGGCCCGGCGGCAGCCAATCAGCGGGAAGCTTCCATTTTGTTTTAGGTATTAAAGGCTGCTCGGCGCGGTCCCCCCGCCGTTTGCCGGGGCGCGGAGCCGGGCGGTGCGTTGGGCGCACGGTGCGCGTGCTGCGGGCGCGGCTCCGGCGGGCGCGGGGCCGCAGCTCGGCCGCCAGTCGGGCAATTGGCTGGTTAAAGGCAGCGGGCGGCCGCAGCCAATCGGAGAGCGGCTTGCATTTGGCTTGAGTTATTAGACGGCGATCTAAAAACATCCTTCAGCAGACAGCTAAGGAGAGGCCGAGAGACAAGGCGGCCATCTTTCTGCAATGGGACGCCATGGCCAAGTGGGCTTTCCTTTGTTCCTAAAGGGGGATCCTCCATGGGAATCCACTGCGTCCACTGGCAGGAGCGCCCGGGGGGGTGTTAATTCTGGCAAAGGACTCACAGAAGAAGGAAGATTTTAAAAAGATTGCGGATTTTTCCCTTATGATTCGGGATCCATCTTTGTCTTGTGTAACTAGGTCATGGCACACCCTATGTCAGCAGTAACAATTTTGAATGCAAAAACAGAGTAAATACATGATTTTTTTTTTATTTTTTTCTCATTTTTTTTTCTGTTGTCGCTCGGTTTTGGGGGTTTTTAAAGCTTGGTAGAGCTCTGTGATGACTGCACAATAAATTTTAGGAGGTATTTCCTGTGTTAAACACCTAATTCCTGGCCATTGTTATTAACTCCTCTCGTGCTTGAAGGTAATGTTTTGACTATAGACATAGGAATACTGATTTCTGGCAAAAAAAAGGGGAAAAAAAAGAAAAAAAAAAGGCAATTTTAAGGTTTTTTTTTTTTCTCTTAGATTGTAAGTACCCACTCCATTCTGTCCTTGCTAAGTGTAGTTTTCATGTTAATGTTACCGAAGTGGTCCTTATTTCTAAGCCTTGCATGTCTATGTTCTTGTCTGTTGCTCTAAACCAATTGATGCTTTTGGAATATTTGAACTTAGAAAAGCAAGATATCGTAGCTCAGAGCTGCCTGCGGGTGTTGACCACCACTGAACGCTGCCCAGGTCTCCAGGAGAGGCACTTTTTGTGCTCTATGGAAAAGCACTGCGTGTCCTTTTTCTGTGTGATCCGCACCGAGCTCAGCCTTGAGCAGGACTCCTCGCTGCGTACGGTCGCTCAGCACAGCTGCACAATGCTTCTTATAGCTGCCATACGTCGCTTTTTGTTGCTTTTTTTTGTTGTTGTTGTCTTTTTTTGTTGCTTTTTTTTAATTATTATTATTATTTTTGGTGTTTCTTTTATGCTAAGCCACAGCTCCGTAACCATCCCACCATGATCTGCTTTTGCTTTGCAAACTGTACGGGAGAAGTGGTGATACCAGATCAGTTCTCTATAGCCTTATTTAAAACCAAAGCCAAAACAACAGCCATTAAAAAACAAACCAAAACACCAAAAAAAAAAGCATAACATCACCTTCAGAGCTGCATTCAACTATGGTGCGTGGTGAGTACACCCTTCTGCCCTCAGAGGAACATATGGACCAGGCCCGTGTTACTGTCCTGGGCGAGGGATCCTAAGGGTCGTCCTGGCGGTCTCCTTCTCCTCAGACACATCTACAAGACCTCAGGAACGTCCTATTTTCAAGGAGGGATTTCTTTCTGCGTGGTTGTCTGCAGAACTGTTCTTTTGTTTGTGTGTGTGTGTGGTTGTTTGGTTTTTTGGGGCTTTTTTGTTGCTGTTGTTCCGTGAATCCATAGCAAGAGGCACAAAAGGGGGGTAAAAAAAATGTCTGCCTGCAGTCTGTGAGGACTGTAGTTGGTTTTAAAAGAGGCGAAAAGGCGGTGGTAGAGCTTCCCTTACATGTTTATCCATCTAATTACAGCAGATGGAGGAAGGAAAAAAAGCAAACAAGAGGGAAGGGGGGGCGATGAGTCGTAATGGCGGATGTCTCACTGAAAAGCACTGTAAAATCCTTCATACCGAGGCAGTGAGGTGGAGAGGGGGGGAAAAAATGAGGTCTGGAAGTAAATCCGAAGTGAGGGAGCTGCCTTCCAAGTGAGGGACCCTTAGCCGCCTGAGCGCTACAGTTGGAGAGAGCCGTGACGCAGCTGGTAATTCACAGCGCTTGTGCTTTAGTGCTGGCCACATAGCCCGCAAAACGGCCTCCCCGCCGAAGTCTGGTGCTTTTATTGTGTAAAAGCCTGCGGAGAAACAGCGCCGGGAAGGGCGGCTGGTGGCTGCCGGGGCGCTCCGGGTCGCGCTCGGTGTTGTGTGAGGGCGGCCGCCATCATGGCTTCTTCTTCAGCGCCGCGTTCTCCTCAGCGCTGTCTCCCTCACTGCCTCCCGACGCTCCGTGTCCCGATCACTGCAAGCAAACGGCCTTTTTTGTTTTCCCCCAACCCCCTCCCCGCTTTTTTTTTTTTTTTCCTTCTCTTTTCCTTTCTTTCTCTCTTTTTATTTTCCCCTTTCCCCATCGCTTTGTGAGGGGTTGTGGAAGGAGAAAGAGCAGGGAGCGGCGCACAAGATGGCGGCGGCGGGGAGCGCCCTGCGGCAGCGGGCGGCGTGGGGCTGGCGGCGCTCCAGGCGGGGGGATGGGGGAGGACAAAGGCAGCGCATCCTGCGGGCTGGGCACCTATAAATAACGCTGCCCGCCCCTCAGCCTGCCTCCCTTCCCCCAGCCGGTTTTATAAATACCAAAGGCTGAAAGCAGCCTAAATGCAGAGGGTGGGGGGGATAAAAAAAAAGAGGAACAAACACCACCTCCCAACTGTAAAATGGGGGGTGGGGGGGAAAGAAGGCAAGCTAATGAGCAGTTGGAGCCAACGTGCCGGGGGAGCGCTCCCCGCTGCCGTCACATGGCTCGGCGTTGTTTTCCTCCTTCTCCCCCCACCGCCGGTGCTGCGGAGCCGCGGATGGCGGGGAGGAGCCCCGCGGCCTCCCCGGCCCTGAGCCCCGGGTCCTGCCGAGCTGCTCCCTCAAATCAGATAGCAAAGCCCTGCTTCGGCGGGAGGAAGGCACACAAAGCCCACCTAGAGGGGTGCTTGGGCCAGGCCATGCAGCCCAGCGGTGGGAGGGATGAGGTAAGTGCTGCCCGGGTCCAGTCGCGCTGCCGGGTCGGTAACACCCGCACCGAGCTGCCCTGCGAAGGACGGACTGTGGCAACAATGTCACGTTACGCTCGTTTCTTAATCTTTTTTTTTTTTTTTACTTTTTCCTTCTTCCTTTCATCCCCATCCCGTCTTTGGTCTTGAAGCTGTTGTCCACACAATACAGAACACATTTCCAAAGGGGAAAAAAAAAAAAAAAAAGGGAAAAACTGCGAGGCTGGGCACCATCCCTGCACCCTGCCCTGCCAGCAGCCATGATGGGAGCGCTGCTGGAGCCCCTTTAGCCTCACATGGAAGAGACGGCGGCGTTGGTTAAAGCAAACAGCGATACAGTGCTCCTCTGCTGCTCCTGGGAACGTGGGATGCCTCCTGGAGCGGGACACGATGGCCGGAGTGGTGCTGAGCTGTCCTGGGGTTTGCAGGGCTCTTAGAGCTGTGCTGCAATGTTTCAGCCGCTTGCATCATCGTGAGTTAAATCAGCATGCAAAGCCATTAAAGAATTGGCTGACTGAAATAGCACCGGCCATGAGCTTCCCTGGATTTTAAGCTGATGTTTAAATAGATCTATGGATCTTAACGTCTGCATTTCAAACCTCAGTTTTGGTCCGTTTAACCATGAAGCAAACTAGCTCTGCCTAATGCAGCGCAGGCTTCGAAATTCAGCCAGCCCATAATACCGTGGGAGCTCAGGCAGCTTTGTCTGCACTCGCACCTCTCTGCGCGGCTCTGCAGGACCGTGACGGCTGCTGTGAGCAATCCATCACCGCTCGGACGGTGCTGGAACCCCCGGCTGCTCCCCAGCACACACCAGGGCCCACACCAGCCAAACCCCACGGGGTAAAGCAGAGCCAGCGCTCTGCGTGGGTCCTCAGCGCTCCTGGAAATGGCTTTTGTAAGTCTGAACTGAAATTTTCTGTACGTTTGTAGGGTTTCTAAATGACTGTAATGCGTTGTTGAAAAGCAACCGAGGCGGTTGAGACCGGTTGTGCTCCCTGGAGTGGGTGGTTTAATGGTCAAACCTCCTGTTTGAAAAGAGAAGCGTTCTAGTACAGCGTGCTTAAAGCCCACAGAGGTCAGAGCAGACTTCCAGCCTCTGGTTATGCTGACCCTGGTTTGCTGCCCGAGCCTCTTCAGAGAAAGAATGAAATCTTTCAGGGGAAAGGAAACAAAGATTTTTTTCCTCCAAATGGCCCGTGGTCACTCCGTGCACATTCTTAAAGCAGTGGGGGTTGTTCTTACCCGCAGCGTCCCTCCCCTGAGTTGCTGAGTCAAAAACTCCGATTATTTTAGTGCCTATTATCAATAAGAAGTTGTTTAATTTCTTTGGCAAAGTGCTGTGACTAAAGCAAATTAGATTGAGAGGCAAAGTGAAATAACAAATATGCAGCCGCTCTGCCAAACAATGACTGGGACTGTTTACAACATTTTGTTTCAGACTGGTTTGTACACAGAATCCTTTCTGTTGAAGGTCTGCATGTCACAATCTGCTGCTTGTGCAAGCAGACTGGATTAGCAGATTATAAAGGACAAAAGGGACCCAGGTTTGTCTGGTTTGACTTCCTGCATGATGCAGGTCATAAGATATTTGGGCATGTGTTGCTTGTTTCTCATTTGAGAGAATTTAACAGTAGCGTACCTGTATCTTGCAGAAAAGATCATGGCTGCAGTTTTTAAAATGGCCTCTGAGAGCAAAGTAAGAACTGGCAGACTGTTTCCATGGAAATCTACCTGCCAGATGGAATTAAGATACCTTTTAAACTGAGCTTTGTCTGCCTTCTGCTTTCAGTTACTGACGCTGCTGTACCTCGGTCTGCTCGAGCGAATGCTGCGTTCCAGATCCCTGTCCCATGTAGCTGTGTGCAGGCTGATATCTGCAGATTTCATGCTCCCATTGCAGATTTGCAGATCTCCCCTCGGGTCCAGACTCACCAACCCTATAAACATTGCTTCTCTGTCTCCAGTTTTTCACCGTTTGGATCAGGGCATCCAGAGCAGGGCGGAGCATTCAGCAGCGATCCCACCCGTGCCAGCAGTGCTGAGGTTTCTGTTACGCGCCCAGGGATTACTCCCGGTGCTCAGCTGGTTTTCCTGCTCTGCTCCTCAGATGCCATCCAGCTTGCTCCTCCCGTGGGGCTGCATCTGTCTCTGAGCAGCCTGACGCTTGGCTTTTAAGGGCAGTCCTTAGGCAGTGCTGCTGCTTGCAATGGCCTTTATTTACACATCCTGCTGTTGCTCTTCCGTGTCACCCACAGGCCTGACTGGTAAATATTTTATGTTTTCTTACAGTTCATTGACAAACACCATTTCTGTCTCTGCTGTAGGAGTGTCCCAGTTCCAGGTGTGTGCGTGCCTCAGTTTTGTCAACACTGAGTCAGGAGATCTGATCTACACCATGTCCCACCACACCCATCCATGGGAGGAAGCCCGGTGCGGGAGCTGGCGGGGAGCCACAGGGCACACTGCAACGTGTGCCTGCTCCGTATCAGAGCCATTAAATAGTGTGGGGCCCAGACCAGGTAGTTACAGCACCCATAAAAGAAAGATAACAGCTCTAAGATGCAGCAGTGACAACTGCGCTTTGAGATATTCCTATTGGATGGATTCTATTCCATGTGATTCTGCCGTCTTGATCTTATATTCTCATAATGGTGTAAATGCTTCACAAGCGTTGGAGTACAGCTCTCTTCTAGATGTTCCCTACAAGTGATACATTTATCACCCAACTTCTGTTTCCCTCTCAGCAGCTGAACTCACAAAGCTGCTTCTCCTGTGCATTCACAGACAAATCCCTGCAGACCCCTTCCAGTTCCTTCCCTGTTTGGCTGGGCAAGGAGACAGCATTGCCCCTGGGGGGAGCTGACACTACCTGCCTATCTGCCAGGGCACAGTGCTGCCTCTGCTGCATGCTCTGCTCAGCTGTTCCTTTGGGATTTCTTCCCCACTGACCATTTTGACTGAGGTTGGAGGAGGGAGGGGAAAAATGACAGAGAACTTTTAGGAAACTAGGCTAAAAATATCAAAGGACATTTGCCTGTTCAGGGTTTTTGGGGTTGGCTTATTTAGGGTTTTTTGGTGTTTTGTTTTGTTTTCCTGTTTTTAACCTTTTCCTAAGTATGGCACATCATACAGGCAAGGAATTTCTCTGCCAAAATACGCAGCTCCTGACGGATTTTACCTGTGTTCCAGCATGCTGTGCAGATGCATGGGCTGTATGCACATGGGCTGTGTGCGCTGCATAATGATGGGGAACCACCGTTCTGCTGCGTGGTTGTGGCTGAGTACAAAGAGAGATATCATCATATGCAACAGGGGAACAAACATTTCTTTTGTTTAAGATCCATACAAGTTTTGATGGACACGTTGGGCATTTGCCAGGGCTGGCTTTTTTCTTATCCTTTTAAACTACATCTGTTCATTTTCTTTCTGGTAGTATTATGACAAAGCCACCTCTGTAAAATAGGTGGCTCATGCTTTCAGAGATCTAATCATTCTTGAGCTTTTAAAGAATAAAAAAAGCTGTTTCAAAATCTGAATTGCAGAATGTTTTGTGTTGCTGCTTGCCATTGAAATGGAGCTGCTATTGAAACGCTGTGATCCCATCGGCACGTACAACCCGTTATTGTTTACAGTACTTTCAGGCTTAATAAATCATTAAATCAAGAAGGCTGGCAATTCTAATCAACATTCTAAAGCTGTCGGATTGCTGGACATATCTGACATTCACCGGGCTTGAATCACAAGGACATGAATATAGAGTTAAGTAATCTGAAAGGATATTTGTGCATTAAAGTACCTGTGTGCCTGGACACCTATCATTAAACAGCTTCGAAGCGGTGGTAGCTGGAGACCTGTGAGCCTTTTGAACAAACGCAGCATGCAGAGGGAACGTTCTCATTATAAGTGATGGAACATAAAATGTTACAGCCAGAAAAGTGATGACAAAGATCAAATGGAATGAATTTAGCTTACAAATTGGAGCATTTTCCTCTAGCTGGCATGATGCAAACAACCTATGGCACAAAAGAAACAGTTTTGCCCTTGACATTGCTGCTGTTGCTGCCGTATCTGCAGTCAAGGATCCTTGTCTTGATTTATTTTTGTCAGGACAGCTGGGAGTGCCCCAGCTGCTCCACTAAGCCGTGGTTTTCAGCCGAGTGGGCCAGAACGTGCAGAATTAGCGAATGCTGCGCAGTCTCTTGCCTTTCTGCAGGGCTACACAGCAGCAGCTCCCAGTTGCTAAGCAGCTGCAGAGCCGTCCTTGCCTTCGCTACCAATCAGCTGTGCAAGGGGAGCAGCACGGGTTCCCCTTGATCGGCAGAGAGGAGCTGGCAGCATGAAAGCACCAGCAGTGGCCATTGCGGAATTGTTTCTTTGCTGGCTGGCTGCTGACCCCCTGGCAAAGACATTGGTGTGAAGCGAAGGGACACTCGACGGACCAGGAGCCAAGGGAAGGAGGGAGGGCCAGCATATGTGCACAGCAGAGGTTACAAAGGCAGCAGATCATAGCAGAGCAGGGGGCGCATGCTGAGGAGAAAGAAATGGGAGAGAGGCCAAAAGCACAGCTCAGAATAAAAAACCCCAGGAGGAGAGTGCAGCATATGGAGGGGAGAAATAAAGCAGAACTGGCACAGCCTGTGAATAATTGAATAGAAAACACAGGAGGAGAGGAAAGGAGCTTGATTCATTACTGCCCTTCACTGTGTGGAGATGGCTACACCCGGGAAAAGGAGGTGTGGAACACAACGGCATCTTTCATGTTCCTCAGTGGACTGTAGGTTTTACATTTTGACCCCTGCCATTTGTGGCTTTCTCACTGGATGGCCCAGCCCCTGCCTTTTGTTTAGAACCAATTCCTGCAGGCTCTGCTCTTATCTGCCCCTTGTTTCTAATTTATTTTCATACTTGCTTTAGCTTTTCTGTGTGTTTTTTCGAGGCAAGCCTTAACTCCAAATACCTTTTCCGTACATTTGTTCTAACCTTCAGGAAAGCAGGCCATTGCAAATCCTGAGCTGAAGCTGGTTTCCACACCATCCACAACACCACTGCTGCCATTTTCCCCCTCCAGGAGCAGCCGATGCAGAGCAGTGCTCGCTCCATCCCTGGCACTCTGGTTTGCCTTTTCCCTGCAGACCAGCCAGCTGCTTGGGAAGATGCTGCTCTCAGCATCTAATGAGTGGTTCCCGTGGCATGAAATTATCACAAACTCCTTCTGTATTGCGTAAGAGGTGTAAAAAAACTGTCACAAACATCTTCAGGGTTATTGTGACCAAAAGACATTGCAGTCCCACCGCTGTTCAGCTGCCCACATGAAAAAATACTTGATGGTTCAGCACCTAATGTGCAATTGGCTGCCGGGTGCCAGCAGAGCTGGGAGGGTGGAAAGGACTTCGGCATTTCTGTCTTTGGATCCTCCAGGCAGGCTCAAGGGGCACATTTCTATGGGGATGTGGGGGAGAGGAACCAAAGCCTGTACAGTTGTTGCCTTACCTGTCCAGGCCTGGCATGCCTGGAGGCCAAGGGCTAAGCATGCTTTTCCCCATGTCCAAAATCGAGTCCTAAAGGGAAACCGAGGTCCCCACACAATCCTACAGTGGGAAGGGTTTGCTATTTGTGTGCATGTCTATAACAAGCCAGTAGAAAACTTGACAGACACACCTCTGAATATGTTTCATACTTGGAAGATTTCAACTTAGATCTCTGACTTGGAGTGATGCTGGTTTTGTATCCATTTGTCTGGAGTCTTTGATCAGGCACAGCCTACACTATTGTGATACTGAAGATCATTAAAGGTCTGGGGGCTCTGACACTTTCCAAGTAGTGTCACAAAGGGGCATTTTGAGCATGATGAGAGTTCTAAATTTAATTAGAATCTGCCTGCCTTAAGAAACCAGAGCTGCTATGTTAATCCCAGTAAGGAACTGGGAGCTTCACAGTGTGCCTGCTGTGACAATACAAGACAGGAAGGACGAAGCATGTGTAGGAAGAGAGAAATGCACAGGAAATGCTATCAGGGGCAGCAGGATGACATAATTAGAACTGAGTTCATTTCTCAGCCCCCTGAGTTACTCACTGGCCTGTTCTGAGCCTTGCTGGTTCTTTGTGAGGTCTGCTCTCAGCTCGGCTCAGGCTGCTCTGTACCTTTGCCCAGGGATGCTCACACGTGCCACAGACCTCTCTGGTTCTCCATACATGAGCTTCCATCCAGATACCAGCAAAGCTGCTCAGCTCTCCTTGTGTATGTAGCACTCAGCAAAAAGGGGCAGAAGTTATGGTGTGTCCTACTGGAAGATGAGCAGAGGATTCCATCTTCTCTTCAGTCGATGGTTGCTGTCCTCTCTAGGAAGCTTGTACCAGCCACATCTGAGAATACACACTGGGTACATGGATGTTTGTGCCATACACTACTCAGCAAACACCTGCCTTTATTTCATACACATTCCCTCCTGACAGACCATTCTCTGCTGCAGATTTCAACACAGAAAAGCATCTGAAGCAGATGAAGTTCATGCAGTTCTGTAGCAGAGTTCTCAGCACTCACATGGCCACCAACAAGCCTGCGCACCACTCCTGAACCCACTTCTTCTGACAGTTCCCATGGTGAAACCAACCACACACAACCACAGATCTTGCCTAAGACAAAGCGTGTTGGATCCTTCCAGATTTGCTTTCCAGCACAGAGGTAGAGGATGAGATCCAGCATCACCTCGCTCTGCCAGCAAGCGTTGATGAATTCCTCACCGTCCCTCCAGGAAGCCATGCAGCACATCTAGGAGACACAGATCTGCAGGGCCAGAGGCAGGGAGGTGTTGGCAGACACTTGCTCATTTCATGCTTTTCAGAAATTAGTCATTGTGCTTGATGTTCCAGAAGCACACAGGATGATCTTAACTGTGCTTTACCTGTTTCTGTTTTCAACTGAATTTGGCTTGAGAATTCATGCTTCAGCGAAGTCCAGAAGACTTAAGCCGACTCCTAAGCACCTCCTGTGTCAGGCTGAGACATTGCTATGTTGATTTATATACTTTTCAAATTCTTAGGTTATTTTTCCACTGCTGCAAAGCCAAGAGCTCAAGTTTTAATGAAAGGTAAGATTCAAAATACAGCACACTGGCCATGCATGTATCAGGTAAGCCAAATCTGGCCTGCATGGTTGGCATCCCTGATTTAAAGCATACCAGAGAAATACCCATGAAACAGTATGCACTCCCTATAAATAGCTGCTCTCTAGGTAGCAGTCAAGCTGCAGTTTATGGACAAAAAACAGTCCAAACCGTATCACAGTACCTGAATATTCTCTGCCTGCTTCTGCTGAGTTGTGTGTGTAACTTGGCCAACACCTCCCATTGCAGAGAGTTGCTCTGTTTTCTTTCACAGCCCTCTGAACTCTCTGGTAGCATTTGGACAGGTTTTATGTGGAGTTTATTGAAAGATTTTTGCAGTGATTTACTGCATGCTACTTGAGCCAAGTGAAACAGGAATTCTAGTCCTCAGGCATGAAAAGGCAGAAAGGAAATTCTCTTATAGAAATATAATTTTTCCACATTACTTAATAGTCTAGAAAGTTAATACGATTTTACTGGAAGAAAAATATACAGTTCCCACTGAGCCAAACAAGAATATAATAATGCTTTAGGTTGGGTTAAACCCCTTAGAAATTGGCAGGTGTCACAGCCACCTTGCCTTCAGTGAAAAAGGCAATTGAAATCCCTCCTGAAACAAGGGATTTGCATCAGTAGTGGCTACTACACAAAAACCAGGCACATGGTAAGGTCTGAATAGACAGTGAATCATGTGGCCCAGGGGATTTTTCTGGATTTTGGGGGCGGGATTGTGTGTGTGTAAAATATCAGGCCACAAGGACCAGATGGTAGAGCTCTGCATGTGCACAAGGAACAGCAAGTAGCACTAAGAAACGGCTACTGAGAAGCAGCTGGAAGTCCAGGAGGGTGGGAGCTTTGATTTGGAGGTTTCCTGTGTTGAGTGAGGGCTGAAAGAAGCTCAGGACTGTGAGCAAAAACACAACTGAATAAGCAATTTCATACCGCTTTTCTGTAAAGAAATGGATTTGCCTTGAGTATGTACTTTGCTTTGCCATAGCATTTTCCTCTTACACTGACAGTCACCAATAACTTCTTTGTGTGGGCAGGGCACACAGTTCACCTCTCCTACATTATAGTTCACCATTCTCCATCTGCCCTGTCAGCTCACACTGTAAATTCTTTGGGACTGAGATTCTTCTTTACATTTTGTGCATTACAAATAACTGTGGCACTCATATCACATTGGAAGTTTACTGGAAATTCACTCTACTTGCATGTTAAGTCCCATTCTTTAGGGCCTGTCTTTCCTTCTCTCCTTCCTATTATTTTTCTCAGCAACTGTGAAGCACCAAACACATAGCAGTAATGGAACACAGATATCTGCCATACACCATTGCATCTCTGATTTTGGTGCACTCACTGTACACAAACTCTTAGGATTGCAGATGTGTAAGCTTTTGATGACATAGAACTTGTGCCAAAATTGATGTATAGGCCAAAACCGGAGAAGTACACTTGCAATTAATAGTAATTAGATTGGAATTTCACTAATAGAGGGTTGAATTTTTGTCCATTTAAATCAGTGGCAGAATTCCATATTAGATTTTACTTTTCAGTCAGCAAAATAAGCCGCTTCTGCGTGGTACTTTTCATGTCTGAAGAACTGCAAACCCATTAATTAAAAAATAAGCAGCAGAGACACTGAAATGCTGTGTAATGACAGGAAGACTAGCAAGTCTATTTGGTGATCATACCACAGTACACTATTCGTTTTGAGCCAAGTTCAGAAGAATTGCTTCAGTGTAAAACAAATCGCTTTTGGACCATTGATGGCTATACAATACCAGAATACCCTCAGCCCCTGCATCCTTGTGGAGCTGACAGCTTTTGCTACCTTGCAGATCAGATATTAAAGATGGTTCATACAGGATCTTTTTGTGTATCTTGCATACTCATGTCAAGTATTTCCTCAGTAAAATGGTTAGCTTTAAACAGATGTGAGATTGGCTACCTTTTTCTTTCCTTCTGAATTTGAATTATATGACACTTTGTAGGGCATTTGCATGCCTGTCCTCCCTCTATCGCTGAAATACTTTTTTCTTTCTGTTTGTCCTGTACAAAAGGCAGGGCCTTCCTTCAAGGAAGTGATTCCCAGACACAAGGAGCGCAGTTGCACTGTATTCAGTCTGGAAGGCCATCTAGTGACACAACTGTGCAGAACCGCAGAATGGCTGGGGTAGGAAGGGACCTCAGAGATCACCTAGTTCCAACTCTGACTGACAAGGGGAAGAGAATGGGCCTGAAGAGGGACAGAGCAGACCTGAGCTGCCCATGGCTGTGTGAACTCTTTGCAGGGTGTAATGTTCTGAATGGAAGCACTCAGGGTGAGAGTTAATGGCCTTAAGCTGTGCCAGGGGACGTTCAGGTTCAGTATTAGGAAATATTTCTTCTCAGAAAGAGCACTGGAATGGGCTGCTTAGGGAGGTGATGGAGTCACTGTCCCTGGAGGTGTTCAAGAACCATGAAGATGTGGCAGTGGGCACAGGGTGATGGATTGAGGTTGGACTGGATGACCTCAGAGGTCTTTTCCAGTATGAAAAGAGAGTATGACAGCTCTTTTTGAGAAGTTGATCCTAATATTCAACCTGAACCTCTGCTGGCACAACTAAAGGCCATTACCTTATGTCTTGTCAAGGTGTTTGCAGGCTTTGACATCTCTGTAACTAAAACGTATCATTCTGTTTGACTTTTATGACAGCTCACCCTGAACACAAGGCACCGAGTACAGCAGAAGACACACAGTTTGCCCACCGCCCCTCGCTGTGCCCCATGCAGACGTGTTGTGGAGGTACCTCAGGGCTCTGCTGTCCTTCAGCATCACGCTTCCCTCATCCGTCAGCGCTTGGATCCCCTCAGCGCAAAGTAACGGGGCACGGCGTGAGCTCCCTGAGGAAATACAGGAGGTCTGAGGGGAGGCGGCCACCACAGGTGGGAGAGGGGCACAAAGACCCGAACGCGGGTTCGACGGAGGCTCCAAGGGACGACTTACAGCGGAGGCCACACGGTGACCTCAGCGCCTCACCTGCAGGCCGGCCGTGTGGAGGCTTCGTGTCCCGCGTTCATCTCCTCACACACAGCCCTGTGCCGCCTCGGAGCGCCTTCCCCAGGGCCCGGCGGTGTCAGCGCGGCCCCAAGCGGCGCCCGGAGCCACCTGAGGCGCCCCGGGGCGCGGCCAATCCGTGTCGGAGCGCGGGCGGTGCCGGCCCGCCCCGGGGCTCCGCTGTGGAGCGCTGTCCCGGCGGCGCTGAGCCGCGCTCGGCTCCATGGAGGCGGCCAACGGGGCTGTGCCCGACGGCACGGCGGGGGGAAAGGGCGGCAGCGGGACCGCGCCGTCGGGGAAGAAGGAGGTGAAGATGGTGATCGTGGGGGACGGCGGCTGTGGGAAGACGTCGCTGCTGATGGTGTACGCCAAGGGAGCCTTCCCTGAGGTGAGCCGGGATCCTCCTGAGGGACCCCAGGGGTCCTCAGCGCTGAGGGGATTCAGTCAGAGCGGGGCGGCCATGAAAACCCGCGGGTCGGGGTGAGGGGAAGCACCTGTGGGGCACCAGGGCTGTGAAATGCGGCTCTCACGGCCGCTCTGGGCTGTTCCCCAATACCACAACACAGCCATGGCCTTACACAAGTGTTCCTTGCCCGTAACTTGAATTCTTTTCCCTGATTTCAGCAATATGCGCCGTCTGTGTTTGAGAAATACGCCACCAGTATCACCATTGGCAAAAAGGAGGTCATCCTGAACTTGTATGACACTGCAGGTAGGGCCTTTCCCCCTGTTCTGACAGGTTGAGCTGTGAGAGGTGTTTCTTTGGGCACTTCTGTCATGGCGGTTCCAGCCCGGGTTTGTTCAGTGCCGCAATGACCCCGTTTGTTAGGACATTGCATCACATTGCAAACATATCTGAAGGTATTAAACCCAGCTCCCACAGTCAACCAAGAAAATATTTTAATCTCCTGCCACGTGTAAGCCAATAGTAAGGGAGAAAAGAGCTTCAAAAGGGAGAGAAAAAGGTTCAAAATGAAAAGAGCCTTTGCGTTAAAGGTTACTGGGGAAAGCTGATAGTTTGTTTGGGTTGATAACAGGAGCTTGGGACTTAATTTGTGTTCATCTTCACACAGTCCAATATGGGGGTGGAGCCACGAGCTGGATTCAATGATCCTTATGTGGGTTCCTTCCAATTGGGGATGTTCTGTGATTCATTCAGACTTCCCAGGCTCTGCTGTCCGGCTGCATTCCAAATAGACCCTAACGTTGGCATGCACTGTGTTTCAGCTCCATGTAAATAAATCGTGCTGTATTGTGCAGAGTTGTTCCAAATTAACGCCATCACAGATAAGAATAGAGTGCAGTCTCATGAGACATCAGGAGGTGCAGATGGCACTGCTGGCCAGTTGGCAGGGCCCCTTACCATGAATGAGCAATCGCTTTCCATCCCCTTGTCTGGAGACCTTGAAACCCAACATACTTCACCTCAAAGGAAAGTGTGATGGCTGCCAGGCCCCTGGCATAGCTGTAGTTTACAGATGTGTCATGCTCTGTGATTCAAATAGCTTCTCATCCTCTTTCTGAAGGTGGAAGTGGTGCTGTAGGAAGAACTCTCTTGAGCCCCTATTTAAATTTCATCCTATTTTTAATGAAACAAAACTGAGTTCAAGGGGAAGCCCAGGTCAGCAGATGGGGGAGCTCCTGCATTTTGCTCTTAGTCTGAAAGATCCCCAAATCATTTGTATTATTGTAGGATCATTTAAACGGGATTGGAAGGATATGAAACTATTCTGGAAGCAAAGGGTTTCAGCTTGATGTCATGTGGAAGTGGATGGAGGGAGAAAGCAAATCTGTTCTGAAAAGTGTCACTGGATCTTAGTCATACACCTACTGCAGAAAGGACTTTGGTATTTTTAGGATCCAGCTAACAGCAGCACTAAATAGAGCCGCATGCACTTAGCAGCATGGGAAGGTGAAGGACAGGTTCAGCCCTATGAGCTGTGTAAAGTGAGAAGGACTCTTTGTATTGTTCAGCCCGGCTCAGTTGGAGGTTTTGAGCTTGCCCTACTTTCCAGAGGAGGAGGACATGCACAGACTGCCTGAGAATCAAACATTCTAAGGTACAGAAGGTATTTTTTTCTTGGCAAGAATTTTGGTAGCAAGCCAACATTAATGAGTTAGTTCTACATCTACAATATGCTTGAATAGTAATTTTTTTAAAGACTCTCCTGTTCTGCTGCTCTGCCTTCCTCATCAGAGACACCTCTTGCTGTTGCAGGAAGTTGGTGGTATATATATGCAATACATAAAAGCTTTGTAATACCACTTGTCTGCAAACACGCTTTGCTGCTGCATATTTAATTAAAAATTGCCATTGCTGGCCATGTTTGAAAAAAAAAATAGGAAGAAAATTTACTTGGAATTGTTTATATTCTAAGGGAAAAGCATAACCGATGCCTTAGCTGCAATTCAGATGCAGGTTTTCATTTCTGATGCTGTTCAGTGCAGGACTTCTCTTAACAAAGCAGTAAGCTGTGCTAACTGGGGAGGAAGCAGTGCCTCCTGTGAGCCGGGGGAGCTCGCTCTGAGTTGCAGGAAACATGCTTGAAGCTTCCAGCAGGTTTTTTCAGGTCTCTAATGATAGATGCTCTACAGCATCAGGCCTTCAGGAGCTGGTACATGCAAAAGTAATTTTGCATAACTTTGAAAGGGAGGGAGTGCCTGAAATTGAAACGTTTTCCCCCATCCCAACTTCAATCCTATTCTGCTGCTTTTATTCCTGCCAAGAAAAAATTCAATTTCCCCAATTTTTCAGAACTTCAAAGTGAAGTAACACAGCTACAATCTGATAACTGTGTTCTTGTGGAGCCTGCAAAAGGACACAGAGAATTTGGTGTGTATCTGTGAGGGCTCCCCTCCCTGGGGTTACATGTTGAATTGAAATAATAAGCATAAAGTGTTGCACTGACATGTATAGGAAGTGGTTGGCTGGTCTGGGTGACAGGATGTGATGCTCTTCCTTACATACCGGCTGTTGGTGGCAGTGGACTGTGCTGCTGTAACTCGAGCAGCACTTCTCGTGTCATCTCTGGCAAAGCCCTATTCTGTACTTTATTTTTGTGGACTCATTTTCCCAGCTCATAAAGGCCTTTGGGTTGTTGTCTCTGGCTTTCCACAGCCCGGAGAGGATGGCAGGCCTGGGGCATTTTTTCATTACTACATCACGATACAGTATTTTGTGTGTTACAGAGCACATCTGCTCAATGCCAGTCAGTCCTGCTGGGTCTGTTGCCACAAGCCTTGTGCAGAGCACTGCATGGACCTTCAGCATCCATTGTTTAAGTGTGCCCTCATGTCCACCTCATCCTCATGCTGCCATCAGGAGTGCTGACAGAAAAACCATTTATGCTGAGTGTGCGTGAGAGAGAAAATGCCACTAATTAATTGGGCCTAAAAAGAAGGCATTCTCCATTGTTAATTTCTCTGCAGTGTTTGCTGGAGAAGAAAGTGGATCAAAACAGGCACACTGGGCTGAGGATTTCCAACGTGAGTTATCTCTGAGATAGAACAGTTCATTTCTGCTAATGGTGCATGTGGCTGCTGAGCTCCTGTGCAGGCTGAGCATTGAGCAGGCTGTCTGGGCTCTTCTTTGGTGTTACTTAGTGAAGGAGGAGGAGGAGTAGGCAGACATGAACATACATAGGAGACCAAGACCTGAGGTTTCATCACTTCCCCTTCTCTCTCTCCGGTGACGCTTGAGGTTCCACTTGCCACATAGGGCCTGACAGCAGTATGCCAGAATGTGATCATAAAGAAGAAGCAAATTTCAGGTGAATTCAGCTGGTCGGGCTTTAATGGTTGCTTCTTTTGTTTTTGAAAGCCGTCTCTTATGCTACAATGAATTGAGGAAGGCAGTGAAGTCACAGATGTGCTCAGACATAGGCATCTATTCGGTACATTCAGTAAGTACTTAGGTTCAGCCTTCTATTTCTACTAGAAAACCTAAATCTGTGCCAAAATCTCTGACCACAAACTGAGCAACTTTATGGAGAAGAAGTCTCACAGGCCCTTTCTGCATTTCATCAGCAGCACTTAAGGACAGGCTATGAAAGGAAATGTTCTCAATGAGGTTTTGGTGAGAGAGATGTCAGTGCTCAGCCACAGCTTGAGCTGAGTTCTGCTACATCCACAGCACCTGAAGAATTGTACTTGAACTCTGAAAGAATAACTTTCCTCCTTCCAAGGGAGAGCTGCAATTATCAGACCCTAATACACATCTAACAAAGCCAATTTTGGGGGCACATTTTACCTCATTCTGTGCTCTGTGTTTGAAATTCCAAATATGTATAGAACTGCATTTTACAAAGCAATACTTCCTGAGACATTTAATTTCTGTGTTTGCTTACAGAACAGCAGTACATGCTGACTCCAAACAGGCCAGCATGGTTTGTTCCAAGGTGCCTGTCCTGTCTGTCTCACAGGCTGCCAGCACTAACTTGAAGGGCCTCTGGATTTTTCAAGATACCCTTGTAGAGGGCTGAGAGGCGTGAAAGTGAACAGGGAAGATCATACACAGCACGTAACACTGGAGGAAGTTAGGAGAAAAAAGTGTTTGGCGCCTGATATGTTTAATGCATTTAGAGGATTAGCTCAACAACAGAACAGTAAATCGCTTGCAAACAAGAGAGTGGATTTGGGAGAATAAGAAGGGCTAAGCAGTAAAGTCTTTGTTCTGCATGTTTACACAACGTGCATAATTTTGTCATTGTCTATTATTTTTGTATTAAACCATGAGGGATCAATCCTACTTTGCTTAGCACCTCACCCATGGAGCTTGCTGCTCAAATGCAGAGAACAGTCCAAAGCTAAGGTTTACACACGTCTCAGGCAAACTGAGCCATGGTTTATCTGGTGAGATAACTGCAAGCAGAGGGGAAGACTACGGGTCTGAAGCAAGTTAACTACCTCTAATCAGACCCCGTGCTGTAATAGCACTAATTAAAAGCATGAAAAAATTTCTAGAGTTGAGCAGCATCCCAAAGATTAGTGGTAAAGTCCTGCTTCAAAGAGTTGAGCCTGTTCTGTGTTCCTGCATGTCTTGTAAAATCAGCAGTTGGACAAAGCAACCTTTTTATCATGTTTTATATTCTAAAGGATCTGTTTTGTCAGCGAAGGAGGATAGCCTGCACTTAAGGGAAGGAATTTTACAAGCATGGACATTTTTTTTTTGGTCTATGCCACTGTAGTACACTTGAACTCAAGTATTTACCTTTACACATTCCCATCATACTGCTTGTTAAGGATAGAAATTTATTGTATTCTAAAACATTCTCTGTGTTCCAGGGCAGGAGGACTATGATCGGCTGCGACCACTCTCTTACCAGAACACAAACGTAGTGTTGATTTGTTACGATGTCATGAACCCCACCAGTTATGATAATGTAGCAGATAAGGTAAGAGCCTTTCATAATTACTTCAGCCTTTTAAATGAATTGCATACAGTTGATGCAGGACAAGATGTCAGATTAAAAAAGCTGATGCTTTTAGTAATCCTGTACCCAGAGTGTACAGATGGGCAGATCGTTCATCATGCACTGAATTGCAGGTCACAGACCTGAGACCTAGAACTCACCTCTCTGTGGCTCTTAAGTGATCAGAATTGGGCTTGAGGATTCAGTGCACTAAAAAGAACACAGATCAACTGCAGATCTGTGGTGATCTTTATCTGTAGTGATGTCACACAGCCATTTCAGATTGAAGTCTACTTCCAGCACATACACATTTAACTAGGGGAGAATTGATATAAACAACCACTTGTCTGTGGTGGGATTTCTGTAGTGTTCCAAAGCAGAAGTTAGCATTCCTGTACATAGAATCAGCAAAACTATGCAGGTTTTGTTTTTCTACCATCAGTGGTATCCTGAAGTGAATCACTTCTGCCAGGGCGTCCCACTGGTACTGATCGGCTGCAAAACAGACCTTCGGAAAGACAAAGAGCAGTTGCGAAAGCTCAGGGCTTCGAAGCAGGAACCCATTACTTACAACCAGGTGAGCAGAAGTGCTTTTACAGCATGGTTCTCTTTGCCAAAGTAGAGACATTTTAAGTGTTTTGCATATCTCAGGATCCTAGAGTGTCTGAAAGGACACCATTTGCTATGCTGTCTAGGCTTACTATACATCTCCCCTTGATTTCCCTTCACTGCATTATTACTGTTATAAATTCGTAGGCCTCAACAGGTTTCTTGGACTTCCTTTCTGATTTTTATCCTAATACATTGCTCCCATCACTTGTACTTTGTCTGGGGTTGTGAGAAAGAATAAATGCTAGGATACACAATAAAGGATTAAAAATACTGATTATTCTGGAATAAAAGCATTTTGCAGACTCTATAGAGAAAGAAGCCCTTCCAAGGACAGTAGCCAAAACATCTGTGAGAGTTCTCAACCAGACTTTTCTTGGAAGTATCTAATCTAAGAAAAAAGTCTACACACTATCAAGTATTTCCAGCTTAAGTATTATGAAGTATTGAGAAATACAGCTGGTGTTAGGAGATGGCATTGCTGTTCCAGGTACAGGGGAAACAGGCAGTGGTTGAACTGCTTGTACCAGGTCACTTGAGATCTTTCTGCTCCGGCCTTCTACTTTTTCATTATCAAATACAAAGCCATCTTCCTCCTCTCATCTCAGAGTATGAACAGCAGCTGTCTAACCAAGACGCAAGTCCAGGAAACAAGGTAAAGTTCACTATGACCTCGAATGAATCACTTGTTTCTCTAAAGAACATGAAAAGAGCCTGCCACAGCATCACCATTAAATCACACTAGGACGTAAAGTTTGTCCTCCTTGCTCACAGGATTAGATACCTGTCCTCTCTGTTTGTGAACAGCCGCAGATTGTCCCTCACTGGCATTATTAGTTCCCTTTATCACCCTCTCATGAGGTTCACGACAAGGAACAACCTTCTCTCTGGAGTCAGTTGAGGCATCACATCTGGCACTGTTACTGCCACAGAACAATATGCACAGAACATATTCTCCTTCCAGCAGTTCATCACATGAATGCTCACAGAAGAGGCGAAGCTCACCAGCCCTTTTGTCGCCTAGTAGAGCCCTCCCATTTCCTTTTTCTCCCTTTCTGCATACACAACCTCAGTCTTTTACAGCTGAAAGCATCTTGAGTCATGCAATGTTATACTTCTGATGCCAGGCACAGAGGAGCTGAACAGTATCTGTCAGCACTGCAGCCTGCAAATAACTGCAAAGAGACAAACTTCACTCAAATATGCTGAAGGAAAACCCGCATGTATGGAAGTCTGAGTGCTCAAGTGACCCTACTCCCAGCTCATAATGACTAAATGCAGAGTTTGTGAGTTGTGGATTGCAGATCTGAAATTGGCACTTGAAGGCTCCCAAGCACGCAAAACTGGGGCTGACTGCAATGAAAGGATCGCAAGCAAAGTAAGAAGTAGCTGTGTTTTGTCTGTAGTGACTTCACACAATCGTGATTGCATGCAAATGTTTTAGATTCTACTGTTTCCACTGCATGCATTTGGGTGATGTCTGTAGGCACTCATCTGCATGTACCATCATTTCTGCTGAGCCTTTGTGATGCTTTGAACTGGCAGTCAGGATTCCTGCATGTGCACCAACAAAACAAAGCAAGACTTTAGTCCAGACCGTACTGTTACACACGGCATGCAGTGCTGAGGCTTGCAAACTAAACATGACATTGCATGTCCTACCTGAAAAAAGATCCTTCTTGTAGATATTTTCACTTGAGAATCTATTAAAGTAATACTATTTCTACAATATTAGATCAACTTAGGAAATAAACCCAAAACCAGCAGTGATACTTCAGCTTATAACCAACGCACTTATGCTAGCACTGTGCTCACAGGAGGCAGTTTCTTATGGAAGATGACCTCATGTTATGAAGATGTGCAAAGTAATTCCTTTCTGCTTCCATCTCACCTTCCATTTCTCCCCACACATCAGGTTTATGTCTTTTCTTACCTGTTCTTTCCAGGGTGAAGCAGCCTGCCAGCAGATAAATGCAGAAATTTACCTGGAGTGCTCAGCAAAATGCCGTGAAAACATAGAAAACGTTTTTAAAGAAGCAACAACTATTGCACTGAGTGCCATGAAAAAAGCCAAGCGCCAAAAGAAACAGAGAGTGTGCTCAGTGTTATGATCTGGACTGCAAGAGTGCATTGACAGCTATGAACCAAGTTACTCTGATTTTAGCAAGTGTGAAAACACTTTTTTTTCCCCCTCAAGACACGTTTTGTATTCCTGCAATGATTTCTATTTTAAAATTTTAATACTTTTCAGGTGTTCGGGTTTTTTTAACTTCTTATTTTTCTTTAGATTTAAAACCTTTTGCCACATTGCTCTCACAAAGTTCTCAAGGCTCTTTATCAAGGCTGCCTGATGCTACACGTTCACCTGGCTTTTGTTCCTACCAGCAAGATACCAACAGTCTGGTCTTGGATTGACTATTGAATCTGAAGTGAACAGTGACTGCTACTGCATGACTTCTTTTGTTTGTCGGTTTTGTTTTCTTCCTTTGCAAAATTGTACCTTATTGTAGCTACAGTTCAGTCTCTTCCAGGCAAAAAAACTCACATCTTTCAGAAGTTTTGGTGGAACAGCCTACCTGGCAGGCACCTTAGAATAGGCCGGAATTAAGTTCTTTATTGACATTCCCCAGTTCATTTACTTGGTGGCAGTAGTGTGAGTTAGCATTGAGCTGCTGCCATAGAGTACAGCCAAAGCATCCGCTCACTCCCTCTTGACTCCTGGGCCAACTTTGCAGAGCTGACCCCTTTAGAGGTCTCCTTGCAAAGCCCAATACTGTAGCATTGGTATTCATCACTGAGATATATGCATCGGTTGCTCCGATATTTAATATTTAATGTACAGCATGGAAAATTACAAGTACTCCAGTCAGCTACTCTGTGCAATGTGAAGTCCATTTTGCAATAAACACACACACATATATATATGTAGCTTATTTAATATATGACATGCAAATGTTTGTGTGTGCTAGGGGGGAGGCAAAATACTTTGCTTGGTAACTCATGTTCATCAACTGGTGAAATTATCTCTGCTGCTCTAAATTAAATTTCCCCTTTTGTGCTGAAAGTGACAGCTGAGCGTTTAAGGACGGTGGATGCTCCTGCTGAGCAATCTAATGCACGTGCCTTGAACCTCCCAGTTCTTCTGCACATTCTCTTGCAGTGAAATCTCAGGTTCCAGGAGCAATCATTAGTCTGCAGTCATTGTGAGCCAGACCTTGAGGGTAAAGGTTTCTGCGGTACAGCCATGACAAGCTTTCTTTCTGAGGCAAACTAAGGGAGAATACACAGGACTGCTGTGGTTTTCTATGTTTTGCATGATATAAACAAGATGATATTCTGCCAGGAATCTTGGGCAGTGCACACCAAGAGCATGTTACTAGAAAACACTTCAATGTAGAGCCTGATAACTACACATCATTCAGGTTTCACACAATTTTAACCTCTGCTGGTGAAAAACTGTTTTGGAATGAGCCATCGTTATTATCTTACATGCAGGATAAAACCCTGATCCTTGAAATCTAAACTCTTATTTCCCCCTAACTTGTTCTTTATCAAGAAAGGTGATCCAAGTTTAAAATTACAAGCTTAGAGATTAAGGAACAGTAAAACAAAAAACATCACCACACTGAAAGTTACCACATTCACCCTCAGCACCACGGCCGGAATCTTTCCTTGCTTTTATAATCCCAGTTTCTCACGCTGCAGAATTCAAGTTACTTGCTATACACAGGGCTCCCTCACCTCCTGAGTGCCAGGTTACTGCTCAGATCTGCCAGGTTCTAGCATTGTCCTTGAAATAATTCGCATTTCATAAATGGATTTCAAAGGACAAAAATCAACCTCACGCAGCATGTGAGGTACAGCTCAGCTAGTGAAAGTTGCTCAAAATCTGCAAACTGAAACCCATTGCTTGTGCCCACATGATGGTGACACTGTAAGGATAAATCTAGTCTTGCAGCAACAGATTAACTGGCTGGAAGGTTTTAAGTCTATGGTGCATACATAATTCTTCATGAGCATCCTTACTGGGAGATGGACATAATTCTCACATCACTCTGCCAAAGCCAGTTCTCCAGTTGGGCCTTGTGTAAGCTCAAAGGGAGCTGGCACAGCTGAGCAGCACACTGCATACAGCAGCTCACAAGGCACAGATGTTAAAGCACTCAAACAAGCTTATTCAGCTGAGTAAGTTTAAGAAGCACAAGGAGTTAAGCAAGATGGGAGCCATTTTGTTCTCAGCCATCCCTTCTGAACAAGTGTTTATATTCTCTTAACAACTGGTATCTAACAAAAATATTTAATGCTTCTGGCTTAGGCCTGTCATCACATCTCAGAACAGCACTGGAGCAAAAAAGAAAACAAAACTGAAAATAGGATCTAAAGTGCAACTGCACTCACAGCCACTGATAAAGAGCATTTGCAGGAAAAACTGTGTCTCAAAAGACAACCCAAAGAGGAGCATGTTTGTTACTAAAAAGGGGCTGAATCAGCTGCATATTGAATGGTTTATTTGAAGTTTTTTCCAGGCTTGGACAGATTACCTGATCCCTCTGAAGAGGGCAAGCAGAAATCCCTGCCATTTAACAACTGGTTTCACTTGCTTGTTTTGAAGGTTTCTTTAAATAGCTTCTTAGAAGTGTACATAGCAGCAGTATGGTACAAAGATGGGCATTTTTTCACAGTACACACAGGTTAGTATTGCCACTGAAAATGCCTGAAACAAATGCTTTTTAAAAACAGCATTCAGTCTGTATTCCTGATCAACCTGGAGTGTTCATAAAGCTTTGCAAAATTCCATACTAGAGTTTAAATAATAAAACTGGAAAGTGTTAAATATCATTCCAGGACCGGAATTACAGTAGATCCCACATTCTCTCAATGCTGGCTTCTTGCCGAGCAGGTGCATGCTGCTATATATACAGAAAAACCCAAAGCAAACACGTTTGGTATTAAATATACATAAATAGGACTGCAAACTGGAGAGCCATGCTTGCATAATATGCTGAGTCTGTGCTGGAAGAGACCACATCCTTCACCAAACACGGCACAGATGAGTTCTTCAAAGTCTGTTCACAATGCAGCAGCAGTTCAGGAGGCTCCGTCCAACACCAAGCGCCTGCTGTGCGCACAGGGACAGCGAGCTCCAGAGTTGGCACCCAGCACCCCCTGCAGGGTTCACAGTTTCTTCATTTTGTCTTTGTTCTTCTGCAGCTTCGTGTGCACCACTTTGAGAGTAGTGAGGAAGTTCCCAAGGAAGAGCAGCAGAAATGTGAAAGCCAGCACACAAACCTGAGGAGGAAAGGGGAGGGGGGGAAAGTTGAGTGTTAAGTAAGGGTCAGATGAATTGGGGCAGGAATAGTATTTTTGCCAACCTTAAATCAGCTGCAGTGGGGTCTGACTGACAAGTTCAGAGATCTGTTAGCACATCAGGACAGAAGAGAGGAGACAAATACGCACCCACACGTCTAGTTCTGTGAGTTAACTGCGAAGCCCATTAGGATCATGATTATCTTGGCAGCAATATTACAGCATGGTTTGTTTTTGAACTTACTGCCGTTCAACATCAGTGGACTCTCACAGACAGTAAAATCAAATCACTAAATCCAGGTAGCCAAACACCTTTAAGGATGTGGTCAAAGCATCCCTTCCCCCAAACCACATGTTTTTTTCTGAGCAGAACCAACACTCACCTGCCATTCTTTGCACTCCTTATGCCTGGACAACCCAAAAAGCGTGATTGCATTATATAGCTGCCAGAACTAAGAAGAAAAAAGAATCATTACTACCAAAGATTTAGAAATGTTTGCCAGACAGATGTGATCCAAAGCACCACGCGACTGCAAGAAGCACAGCACCACCAGCACACCCTCCCCAGACCCCCCATGGCAGAGGAGGAAATGGAACAGCCCAACTTACATGTCCACAGAACAAGAAGGGAAGGAGAAATGTCAGCCCCCGCCACATCCAGGACTGAAATCCTTCTGGAAAAGGTTAACAGGGAAGAGAAAGTTAGCATAGATGCTCTCAAGAGCTGACGGAGATCAGAGCTCTCTGTTTCCAACCCAAAGGACTCAAGGAAAAAGCCTGACTCCCATTCCTGTCTTTATCCTAGAGGCAACAGGACAGGGGATAACAGCTGTGCAGAGCTCGCTTTCTGAAGCGAGCTTTCATGCCACTCTTATACCATTGCCTTTAAAAACCTATCACATCTGTATTGCAGTATTGCAGGCAAACTCACCTACTGTAAGGTCCAGGTGGTTTCTCTCCCCCAAAGCACGGAGCCTATAAAGGCAGCCCCTTTGATAATAATATTGTAGGAACTGAACACAACCTGGAGAAAGAAAGAAAGAATTATTGATATGTTTATAATGCTTCTGAATAGCTCACAAAAACAATTTTAATACAATTTATTCAATAGCATTGTTGTTTAGACTTGTACATTGAACATTTATAGTTGTATGACACTGTTTATATAGGCACAATTTAAGACTCTGGTATTTAACAAGTGGAAGTTGTTTTTTTCTAAGCAAATGATGTAGAAAACTACTTTATCTCATGAAACACACAGGTCAAATGTACTCACTCTGAAATATTGAAAATGCTAAAAATTGGCTGCGAAACATTTGATACATGAGTCCATCTGGCCTGAAAGCAGAATACAAAAGAAGTATTTATTTGATTAAGAAGAATACAATACAGTGCCCTTCCCCTCATCAGCCAAGGAGACCATTAGTAAATGAAAGAAGCAGCTGATAGGCAGCGCACTGCACCCCATCTGGGAACACAGAAAGCGAGCAACAGGCTCACAGTGCCACCTGTGACATCCTGCCCAGCCTTTACACCACTGTGGGTGGCAGGAGATGGTCTGATTGCTTGGGCTGCCCCCTCTTACTGATTTGCTTATTGCAATTTCCTGCTTTAATCAGATACTGAGTCTGCACAACAAATCTAAGCCATAGAGCAGCACTGCTTGCTTCATCTTAACTGTAGTTCAGGATGCATGAGCTTTCACTGCAGCCTCTGTATAATGTCCTCAAGAGATTCAGCAACAAAAACTGTTGTTTTAAAAGAAATTATTGACTGATCAGTTCATGGCAAAGCTGAAGTGGGTCATATTGACACCACTGCTGTTGTTTGACCAACATCATCATCTGCTGGAATGCATCTTGCATTTTTTGCTTCATACTGGTTTACGTACTGGGTTATAAGCAGAATCCATTCAAAAAGCAAAATGCTGCTTGTTGGCTCAGTTTGATCAGACGAGTTTGATTCTTTGCTGTGTGTCTGTGCAGACACAGCTACGTGGTCACAGTGGATTACTATGCTCAGATGACACACTTGGAAGCACCTCGAGCAGAGCAAACTCACCATGTTAACATCACTCCAGACAGGAATGTGGAGACATAGTGGTGAGACACCCACCAGCCTTTGATCCTGAACAGAAAAAAATAAGACAAGTTAGATGAGAAATATAAATATTAACAACTTAAGTCTGGCTTGAAAGACAAGAATTAATCCTGACTGAATCATGGATAAAGAGATGGCGAAGCTCAAACAGAAAATACAGCTGGTGGCAGCAGAAGAGTTTGTGGGAAATCACCAAGGGGCAGCCAAGGCAGCTCACAGTGCCCATGTGCTCCCTGCAGGGAGGACCCCGGAAAGCCCAACTCCTGGTACAGCCCTTTTGTTGTTTTGTTGATATTTCTTCCCAGCACACAGACAAGTGCTGGGCAGGACACTGGGAGCAGCGGGGCAGGAGCTGGACAACACCATCCCAGCTCCTCGACTGGGTTATGAATCTGGGATGGCTGGAGTGAGGCACACGACTGAGGCTCATCCTGGGCAGGTGCCAGAGCACAAGGTATTGAAGTGACTAACACACACAAGGGTTTCTTTGGCCCACATCCCCTTTTTTTTTCCTGTGCCATGCAAATAAGTGAAGTTTCCAAGGCCTCTGTTAAGTTGTTGTTTCTTTTCAGACATGAACACTGCAGAAAGCTCAGAAAATTATAGTAAAGCAGGAAAGGGCTGCAGTGAGGCAGGATCAAGACAAAAAAATGCCCCAGAGATGGCACTGTTTTGGAAAGTAAGCCAACACAGTGGGTTCATTTTGGGTGCCTCCAACCAAAGCTCTGGAACGTTAAGCACCCAGTTAGCACTAAGTAGCTGTGAGCCAATTCTGTGGCTGCAACAAGCCTGGGCTCAGAGGTTTCTCTGCTGGCAGTGGGCAAGCCACTTTCTATCCTCTGTTTGCCACGTTCAGCTCTCACATGCCTGCACAGCCTCAAGTGTCACAGCCAGTGGCAAGATGCCTCCTTTGTTTTCAGTGGGCAGGGAGCTGTAACAACAGAGAAGTGGTCAGAAATCATTTTCATTCACAAACGCCACAGGATGGAACACACTGACTGTTGGCCATCATCTCTGTTCTGGCTGCTCCCTGGGATTGATACCAGACATGTGCTGCGCCAAGAAAAGACACCCAGAAATGCTCCCTCCAACCTGTGCTTAGAGGAGATTAAGGAAGAAATTGGCTCCACACACTGATTTTGGAAAGGAAACTGACTGGCTGGAATAAGGAGCCCTGAGCTGCTATGTTACTAAAGGAGCATACAAGGTACCTATGCAGCGTTCAGAGCAGGAACGCATGCAGAAAGCTGGACTAACAATGCTGATTGCTTGAAAGGCAGAAAACGAGATATTAGAAGCCTAATTAATTAATGCAACAGGGAGCTGCAAACGTTGCAGCAGCAGCCACTCACCCAGCAGCAAACCCGCATGCAGACTCATCACGCCTGGGAAGAGATGAGGCGATTGCTGCGGTTTCCCCATGCCCTGTGCCAGCCTATCTGGATGATGAAACTGGGGACATGCAACCATCAGGTTATTGCTAAAATCTACCACCAGATTCCAGGTTAAGCTACATAAGTGCAAATAAACTTCAGTGAGCTCTCCTGAGTAAAGGCAAGAGGCAGAGCAGATGATTTATCACTCTCCACAGCCAGGACCAGGACTCTGGGTTCACCTGCACCCCGAGGTCCTCATACCATCACCAGCCCAAACCTCCCCAGGCAGACAGCCAGGTAGAGGAGTGCCCGAGCCCCTCAACAGCTGTAAATGAGGCTGTGCAACTAAACCAGATAGAAATCTTGGGGGTGGAGAAAATCTCCTTCCAACATTCTACTTATCTAATAATCTCTAATAATGCTCAGAGTGCACTTGATAACCCCATACACTGCATGAGCAGCAAAGCTGAGTGCCAAAATCCAACAAGAATAGAACTGACCAGATAAAAGAGTAATTTAGGATGCTCTTACTTGAGGTATCATAAGGAAATGAGGGCTCAGACAGAGGATCATCTTTCAGTTCACTTTTCCCAGTGCTCAGCTTGCACTGCCAGCTGTTTACACAATGATCTGCTCTTAACCACCAATTTAACACAGCTGTAATTAGTCAAATGCTTCAGGACACGGCACGGTGACCTGCAGGGCAGTCCCAAGGACCACAGGGTGTAAATCAGTGATTTTGGCTCTCATCAGAGGTGTTTGCCAGCATACCTACAGGCAATGCTATAGATAAGGAAGGGCACAAAATCAGTATCCGGGTTGGTCATTTCACTGGAAACACATGGAAAACCCGGATCACACCTACAGGTAACACGCAGCTCTCAAAGCCATCCAATACTATGAGCTAAGAAATTATGGACTTCTAGAAACTGCATCTTCTCCTCCCTGCACTAACCTCAGATGGCCACAGTGGGGGAAAGAAACTGGGAAAGGGACGGGGACAACACACCCTGCACAGAGGAATCAGCATCTTGGATACGCTGGGATTCAATGTCAAACTGAATGTGCTTTTCCTGCTTGTTTTTCTTTTAAGGACATTTCATGCCATAAGCAGGTTCTGCAGGTGGCACAGTACCTTGATCCATTGCTAATGAGAATGCTTTCCCGTATCGTCAGCGTGCAGTAATACCACACCAAGAGAAAATTGAACACTTCATCTGTCACCCTGTTGAAAGAAAAAAAGCACAGAAATCAGAAAACCTGTTAATTATAAAAACACACTTCAAAATTCCCTATTTTTCCTCTGTTCCCTTCTCTGAATGGAAACATGCCCAAGGACACAAAGCCCCAACCCTGGGTATCTCTAATCCACATGCAGAGCCGTCTGTATCAGCAGCACTTCCCCATTCAGTCCTTTACTCTGGAAGTGCCCTGTGATGTAACACTGCAGATCTTGAGCCGATAAGCAGGTACACAGAGATGACATTAATTCCATCTGAAGGAGGAGAAAGCACCGTGGAAGCACCAGCTGATCCAATTTAGACAGGCATTTCCAGACTAATTCAATGAGGAGATTCGATGAGATCTATATAAATCCAATCAACTCAGAGAACAGAAGAGCATTACGCTCTCAGAGTAAAAGAGTTTTTATTTTGCCACTTGCAGCCCCCCAAAGCCACGGGGATCTGGAGCAGCCTCTGTACATGACAGCCTCGATCCTCCCTGCCATCCACAGAGACTGACTGGTGCTTAGATTCAGTCTTACCTGTAGTGAAGAATAAATCTGCAGGTCACGGCCCCAAGTAACAAGATAATGGTGAGATAAAGTTTGAACTTCTCATACTCATCTTTGTAGGCAAACCTGGAACGTAAAAAGCACAGAGCACGAAGCGTCACGTGTCAGCGGGCACACACACATGTTCTGCTGGAATGTGGCTTCGCTTTTTCAAACCAGATACAACCCACAAAACAAAAGACAAGAGGTCAGATGGAAAAGAAAAGCATTCCTGTCTCCGGACTTCAGCATATCCCCACTGCCAGCCCCAAACAGACGCGTGGAAGCACTCACTCACTTTGCTTGGTTACTCAGGAGTGTTACATTCACATTTCCCAGCACCAGATTCAAGTACAAACTGGAAGACAAAAGAAAAGAGACCCACATAAGTCCATTTACTATAAGTACCACAGCTTAACAAGTATCAGAGCTTACACTTTGCTGTAGGTTTTTAGTTAAAGCAAGCTGGAGATGCAGGCTGCAGAAGGGGATTTAAATGCAGACTTCAGTCAGCATCTCCAGGAAGTAAGAGGAAGAATTCATTTTCTGGTCTCTTTTCTGTGCTGTTCCAAAGGGTAAAATGTCAGCAACCAAAAATAAATTATATGAGAAATTAGAAGAAAAGTTTCCAATGGATCCTTCCACCCACAGTGCTGCAGCCATTTTACCCGCTCTTCTACCCGCTTCCCCAGTCCAGACCATTTCCACCCCAAAGCTCAGTTCATTGCACAGACACAGCAAATACAGACTTGGGAAGGGGAAAGGAAACAAATGAAGGGTAGAAATCAAGTCACTTGGCTCAGTTTACTCAGCATCAGCACCTCCTGACCGCCAGAGCTGCACAGCCCTTGAGGACTGAACCAAATGCATCCTAGCAACCCCACCTGAAGCAAAGTACAGAGTATAAGTCACTTGAAAGCACTATTGGGGAGGAAGAAAGCTACACAGGAAGGGAGAAAATTCCCATTCTGATTGAGTCTTTAAAACCAATTAGCACAGAGTGCTGTTAACTGTTACACAGTGAAATCTTCATCTCTTGCCAGAGAGGTTTTACTTTTATTTTATCAAAAAGACCTGTCTGTGCCTACACAGAACATTCACATACACCTCCAGCTAATGAATTCTGCGCACAACTGACACAGCAGCTCAGCAAGAGACCTATGACTAATCCAGTTTTACATGTATTTCTTCAGTACACACATTATCCTTTGGGAGGAACAGCACTCAGCAATCAGCCTTCCTAGAGCGTGAGCCTCTGCTGACAAAGCACGTACCCGTTTTTCTTTGGCAAGTAGGCCTCCATGTCAAAGAAAGCATTTTGCCTCTCTTTGATCTGGGCGCTGATCTGCTCTATGAGAGCAAATTCTTCAGGAGTAGCTCTGGGCCTGCACCTGTGGAAACACAAACAAAACCTTCCTTTATGGTTTTGCCTCTTATTTAAAGGACAACAACCATGTCATAAAATATGTGCTGTTAGAAAGGTGACGTCTGCCTCGCTGCTGTCCTCTCTTGGCTTTTTGCTTTTGTATTGCATTGCCTGGTGTCTGTCACTGTAGGTTATTATAACTGGCTGGTTTACAAACCAGCTTCTTTCACCCCAGCTCAGTGATGGGACTCCAGACCTCTTCCAAAGCAAAGCACTGCAATCACACTGTGCAGTTTCACAGGAGCTCCTTCCACTTTGAGAAGCCTGCATATGTACTGTGTATTAAACTGATAATCCAAACACTTGTGCTGTTTGGGAAGCAGAAACGTCCCATCCCTGCATCCACCACCCTTCAGCCCTCCTGTTACCGTTGCAGGCTGTGCTTCAGGTCCCTTAACGTCTTCTTCTGCCGCTGTATGGAGCTGCTGCAGGCTGTCTGCAAGCTGGTCACTTCCTCCAGTTTCTGCCTGTAAACTTTGTGCGTTTCCTACAGGAGAAGAAGAGAGGGTCGGTAGGAAGAGCCCTGCTGGGTTATGGGCTGTGTTTGGTCCTTGCATCCGAGGAAAGCAAGCCTGGAGTTTGGGAAGGCACTTGAGGAAGGAGAAGATGGAAGAGCATCTTCTCTGCTTGCTTCATTTCCTAACAAGCCTTCACCACTGGGGAGCTCCTGGTTCCCAGCACATCCCTATTCTCTGGTTTGATCCCAAATCATCCCCACCAAACGTGGGGAACCTGCAGAGCTCTGATCTCCAGCCATTCCAGCTGGGAAAGAAAGAGGAAGAGTTTGAGGCCTCAGGTGGGAACCACAGGGATCAGCACAACCCAGACCCGGCATTCACACACCGCGGCCACCCCAGGCCCCACTCGTGCTCCAGCGCAGCCGGTACCTCCAGCACCGGGACAGCGCCCAGCACCGGGTCGGTCTGGCTGAGAACTGGCAGCACTCTGTGGCTCTGTGTGACATTGCTATCTATCATCTACCAACGCCGCCGCTCCCGCATCGCATCACATCACATCGTATCACATCACATCACATCGTATCACATCGTATCGTATCTCACCGCCCCGCCCCCTCCTCACCTGCAGTTCCCTGAACTCCCGCTCCAGTTCCCGCCATTCCCCACGTTCCCGCTCCAGCTGCGCCCTCATGGCGCGAACCGCGGCGCGCGGCGGGGCGGGAACGGCGCGAACCGGCGGCACGGCGACCACGTGCAACGTGACGTCATCGCGCGGGGCTGGGGCGGCGCCACGCGACACCACGTGACACCACGAGACACCGCGCGCCGCCCAGCGGAGCAGAGCGGAGCACAGCGCCCCCTAGCGGGAACGGCGGGACGGGCAGAGAGCAGCGAGTTGATTAACTTGAGGTAATTAACGCCCGGCCAGCGGGTCTGTGTGTGTAACGTGTGTGTAACGGGAGGCCGCAATAACAACCCCGGGCCTGCAATAACACACGTATTGCCCGTACAACCGTTTCCCATCCGGCCCGTTCCACGCGCTGAACGCCCCGCCCCGCGTTGCCGGGTATCAGACCCAAAACTCCCCGACAGCCGGTTGCTGCTCACAACAGATTAATTCTATTTGTTCTCCAGCCCAACACTCGATGCCCGTCGTAAAACAGCCCAGGGCCGCAGAGCCGCTGTGGATTGAATGGGACAGGAGAGCACAGAAGTGTGGATTGAGACACACGGTCTATGCTGTCAATGGGGACCAGTACACGGGAGAGTGGCTGGACAACCTGAAACACGGTAAGAGCCGATACTGGGACAAACAGCAGCAATGGGGGAGCTCAGCATCACCGAGCTGCCAGGCGCTGTGTGTTCATCCACCTACAGCAGCACATGGGCTGTATACAGCCGTGCACAATGTGCTCGGACAACGAGCTGCAGGGCTGTTAGTGAGACATGTGGGCTGCAGGCGTTACAAACACCATAACCCAGCACAACGCAGCTCCACACACACACCCTGCACTGACAGTCACTCCTACACAGACACTGACCCTCAGCTCCCACCATCCAGGTTGCTGGGAAGGCACAACCCAATGCACTGACAGCCCCCAAAGCTGGCAATGCTGCCGCACTGACACGCTGCCACACTGGGATTCTCATTGAGCATCACACATCCTCCTACCTGCAGTGATCACCTCCCTGCAATCCGTTTATTGATGCAGGTAAAGGCACCCAGGTGTGGAAGCACAGCGGTGCAATTTACAGCGGTGACTGGAGGTTTGGGAAGCGGGATGGGTACGGCTCATACAGCATCCCTGACCCCGAGACCAAGGAGTACCTGAAGGTGTACACAGGATGGTGGAGCAACGACCAACAGTGTGTAAGTGACATTTCCTGCCTCTGCCTTTAACATGCAAAACCATCCTTTAAAATAGGGATGTTTTTCCAAGCAGCACCAGTCCCACACACTGAAGGTCCAGAAGGGTTTGGGGATTTGCTTCCAGCACGTTTGTGGTGCAGGAGGAACTTGCCCACAGAGCAGCACTGCAGGCGCTGTGAGAGAAACCAGCTCAAGCTGTACAGCACAGAAAGCAAAAAAGACACGTTATTTGGGGAATTAAGGCCGTCACATCAATCACCAGCTTCTCTACAGGAAGCAGTGAGGAAATCATCTGGTAAAAACAACTGCAACCCTATGAGCAAAATCGTTTTAGGATCTTCTGATCTGCCATTGAAGCCGTGTTTGCCTTCCTGTCTGCTCCCACGTTACATTAACAGCCTTCTCATTGCTGTGTAGCTCCACGGCCGGAGCCTCTTAGTGGAGCTTCTGCCCTCATTCCCTGGGAATGTGCTTTGGATGATTCAGTTTTGGCACAACATTTACAACAACATCCAAACAACACTATTGTTATTTTTCCTCTGCAAAAATCCTCCCCTTTGCATTGGAGCTACGTGGAATTTACTGCTCTGAAACAGCAGCTACAGACACTTATTTTTTCCCTCTTTCCCCAGAGGTAAATTACTGCTTTGTTCCTATGGGAAAACTCCTTAATACCATGTAAATAGTTCTCAGGGGTATTATGCCCCACTATGGGGAAGTCTGTAACCTGGCCAGCACAGACACAGGATAAACACCTCCCTGAGGTTCCCAGCTCACACACACTTAATAGGCTTAATTCCGAAGCTCACTGATCAAATGCACCACCAGCAACAAGCTGAGATGGCCCGAGGAACAAGAGCTGCTTGTGCTTATGGATGGAGCAGGGGCAGAATCATCGTTAGCGGCTCTGGAGATTGTTACCCTGCTCAGGGCTGGGAAGGGGCTGCCAGCCTGGGATGCTGCAGACTGGAGACATCAGCTGTGCCATGGGACATCACATCCCACTGGGGTCACTTCAGTCACGCGTCCCCAAGTTTGTACATCAATCAAACTTACTTTTAGCTAAATATCAGCAGCAGTCATACCAAAAACAATACCCTGAGATACAGGCCTGAGATTTAATGGGAATATGATAATTGGTCAATAAAACCCCACAGCATCACCTCTCATTTCCTGCAGCACCTCAACAGAGGTGGAGCTCGGCTGCCATCAGCTGTGTCTGTTTTGATAGTCCCCTAAGTGAGACTAACACCCCATTCCAACCCCTCTGCTGCTGTGCAGGGCAACGGGACGATGTTCTACCCCAGCGGGGAGCACTACGAGGGCGAGTGGAGCAACGGGCAGAGAAGTGGCTGGGGCCGGATGTGCTACAGAGACGGCTCCATCTACGAGGGGCAGTGGCTGGATGACCAGCCGGGCGGGCAGGGGATGCTGTGCCTGCGTAAGTACCAGCACCTGCCTGTCCCATATAGAACCCACAGTGTGCAGTAACGGCCCTTCCCTGGAACTCCAGCTCAGCCTTGTGGGGCAGAGGCTGCTGCCCTGTCTGGTGCCTCTCAGTGTTCTGGTCTAGAGGCAGCAGCTTGGGCAAGGGTGGGCCCATCATGCTTAAGGCCACACACATGGAAGCTTGCTTTAGCTGTGATTTACATTTAAATGATGGAGATGGTTAGGGTTAGAGACAGCACAGTTGGGTCCGACAAGAACAGATCTCTATTTTTAAGGCAGGCACACTGCCAGGCAGGCTTTCTAGCTACTGCATACCAGAGTCCATGTTCCAGTACAGTACAAACAACAGGTTTTCTGGGCTCCTTCCATCCCCTCTTGTACTTCCAACAGCGACTCACAGTGAGAGAACGCAGGGGGTTCATTAGGACACAGCCCCCTCCCAGCTGTGACACTCGAGTGCATCACAGATTGGAGCTGCTGGGGGCAATCCCACCATAAAATAGAAATCTGGATCTTTTTCCCTGTTATTTTGCTAGCAGCTCAGTGTTTTTTTCCCCAAAGCCAGGAATCCCAGCCCTCTGCAGTATGGAACAGCACGTTCCAGAACACTGTAAGAAACGCCATCGCTGCAGGTCATCATCATTCCCATTATTAATCTCTTTTTATTTTCTGGGAGGCGATCTCCAGGCAAATCACTTGCTAAGCAAAGCAGCCAGGAGGAACAAGCATGACCCCCCTGCACATTGCGTACACATCTACGCTTTCTCTGCTGGCTGTAAACCCATTTTGGATCAATGGCTCATAGCAATGACACCAACGCATGCGTTCAGGGTCAGCTCATTCAGCTGCCCCATTCTGTTCCCATCCAAGCCACTCTCCCTGTTACAAACCAGACACTCTCTGGGTTTAGCAACTGCTGTTGTACTGCCCAAGAGCCCGCCTGCCCCAGGCAGAGCCCGGGACCCCACTGAGCTGGATTCCTTCTGGTTAAAATTAGCCAGAGCGATTATTTCATACCCATAAGCCGAACACATTCAGCTCGGCCGCTGGAAGCGTGCCCTGTGCTGGCAGCATTGCAATGGTAAAAGAAAAAGGAGCTCTCCAGAGGAGGTCACAACGAGCCACAGCTCAGATTAAATCGCTCACCCTGGCCACGTGCCTGGCAGGGGGAGCAGTCAGGAGCAAGGTGCTGCTTCACCAGCACAGCTCAGAGCAGCGATAAGCAATGCAGCCATAAGCAATGCAGCCATAAGCAATGCAGCCATAAGCAATGCAGCCATAAGCAATGCAGCCATAAGCAATGCAGCCCTGGGGTCCTCTGCTGGGGCAGCAGATGTGAGCAATGCATGGGAACACCAGAGTGCTGCAGCACACCCTGTGCAGGCTACAGCCCCCTCACAGCCCCAGCTTTGTGTCCAACCTCTTGATGAATACATGCACATTTCACAGCCTGTTCATGTATTTGATTGCAGCAAATAACAATAGGTACGAAGGAGGCTGGAAAGATGGAAAGAAACACGGCCCAGGCAAATTCTACTACTTGGATAAGGGGCAACTGTTTGAAGGCATCTGGGTGACAGATGTACCAAAGTGTGGGACTATGATTGACTTCAGCAGAGATGCTGCTCCTGCCCCTACTCGGTATCCAATCCCAAAGGTAACTGCTTGGAAATGCTGCTTTTGCTAACCATGTTTACACCAATAGTGCTTATTAGAGCTCACAGTACCTCTCTGGGCCATGCTTTCTCTTCAGGTAGTCACTCAGGGTCTGTGCTCGAGCTCTTTTGGTCAGCAGCATCCCATTCCCTTGAGAGCAGCCAAACAATGCAGAGCTTTGCATTGTAAGGTTCTCCAACAAATATCACAGCAGCACAGAATAATAAAAACCAAACACTCACCAGAGAAAAACAGCCCTAATGTTGCAAAAAGAGCAGCTTCTGTAACTAAAAATCTTTACCTCACATGGTTTGTTAGAGGTCACCCAACAGAGCTGCCTCTTTGGCATCTCAGCCCAGGGCACAGGATGAGTTTTGTAGCTGCTAAAGCAGGATGCTCGAGCCCAGCAGCTCAATTAACTCCCTTGGAGACCAAATTATGACCCAATTTTCCTTGTTTTATGAACCAAAAGAAAGCATCAGCTCTCACTGCCATTATTGTGCTTTCAGCTGGGAGAGATTTATTGATCTCAGAATAGGAATGAAGAAACATAAAAGGAGAAAAATTGACTGCAGGTTTTCATGAACCGTTTGTCAAATTACCGTCAGTAGCAGCTGTGAGGGAAAACTCAACATCTTCCCTTTCAGGGCGTGCAAGTATAATGAGCAACAGGAGGAGGTGTTTGAGAGGGCCCTAACTGTAGTGAGGGGAAGGACAACTGCCTCGGAGCAGCTGCTGTTGTGCTTCCCTGTGCATTACCTGCACCCACCCCATTTGACAGCAAGGACTCCTGCTGTCACATAACTTACTGATGCTGAGTGTAATGGCTGCTTATTACTCACTGTCTGAAACCACAGGTGAGATCCAACAGGCTGCAGACCAAAGCCAGTTTTGCCCAGGAACGTGCTTTTGTTAAAGAAGAATCACTATAATGTTCCACTTTCAGCTGCTGCAAGGAGACAAATGGATGTTCAACCCTGTAATGAAATTTGGGAAGTGCAGTGATGTTTCTGAATTAGTAACTGAAAGGCTGTGGGATAAACTACAGTCCTGCTGCGTGGGAGATGCTCTGTTAACGTTAATCAATATCTATAAACTTTAAGCCTCTTTAATTACATTGCATAATTGATTTCTGTTCTTTTTATTTAGATTGAACTGGCTGATCCCGATGGTGTTTTAGCAGAGGCCCAAAAGATGTTTGCTGACAGCCAAAACGAATAACTGGATGCTAAAGGACAAAAGATGCAAGATAAGAACATGATCTGGGTTACTTACCTATTTGAGTCCCACGTCCATGCTGCTGTACATCGTCTTGTGGTCAGCCTCACTTGTCCCCCAGAACTGCCCCTGTTTGCTTCACTGTGCAGGCAGGCTTTACTTCAGGCCTCCTCCCACCCACTGTTACTTAAAACACAACAAGCAGCAGCAAATAAAAACCATCCACACCACCAAAATACGCTGGTGGATGCAGTGACTCTTTGCCCAGATCCTGGCCTATTCCTCCTGCTGGTCACAAGGTCTGTGGCCGACTGCTGAGAAACAACACGCTGCGGGATGCTGCATCATCAGTTCTGATTTAAGCTACACTTCAGAGCACCACGTCTCGTTTACAGCTGTGTGGTCCCTTTTCACATTTTCTCAGCTGGAAGATAACCTACTTTTCTATTTAAACACTTGGAAAAGAACAACAGAGCACTTAGTGTCAAGATTTAAACAGTGCTGATGGGAGGAAAAGCATTCCGCCAACATTGTGCTCTTTATACCTGTGTGAACGGGAAACCTCATCTTTGTACGACTGCAACAAGTACCTGCACACATTTCAGAGACCCTCAGAAACACAGTGAGGGGCAGCACAACACAGGCAAATAGAGGCGGGGGATGTAGAGAAAATGAGCATTTTCAGGCATCTGGGTAACAATCAGCAACAGTTGAGTATGTTTTATTTCATTATCTGAAGTTGTTTTATATCTAAATAATTGACAAACAATAACTGACATTTAAAATGCTTGAGGTAAACGTGAAATACCATTAGTATAAATAAAGAATAAAAAACAAACGTTAAGTGCACTCGTAACATCTGGAGCCATACGCTCAGGCCTGGTTACTGCCTCTGGCACACAGCTATGAGACGTGTCCAAGGCACAACTTTCATGACCATTCCCACAGCTGGAAAAGGAGAGAAACACACTTGATACCAGAGATTAAAGTGCAGGAAATAGTCAGTCAAATGGCTGCAGCTCCCACAGGTTAGGACCCACTGGCTTAAGAAAGTTAAAAAATAAGCTCGTAGCTTTATATTTCCTAAACAAAACACTTTCATTTTGTAAAAGATCCACAAGATAAAAAGAAATCCAGAAACTTACCAAGAACAGCAAATAACTTTACAAAATAAGCTTTGATAATATATTTTCTGGACTTACATTCAAAATAACGTTAGGAGTTTTAAATACATCATTTACAGACAGACACACAATTCTTCAGCCCTACAGCACTACTTGTTCCAGGACGCACATCAAGTCCAACCTGCTTCCTTTCCCTGCTGCTTTTAAGAATCTCCCCTCCCAGGGTGGCACTGAAAGATGGGAAAACAAACTCTGTGTCTGCCTCAAAGTTACCGTGGTTTGGAATGCTGTTTTCCCTACTGCCTTCACTATCGGAATCTTTACAGTGCTCCAGGAACAAATGCGTGAGGAATCACAGTCACAGTTCTCACCATGGATACATTCACACCAGTACGAGATCTATCCCTGAAACACAACGGAATGGCAGAGCTGGAGAAAATCCTGCCAAACCTCCATATGCCAGGAGGCCCTGGGAAACCAGCATGTGGGAAACTGTCTTCTGTCAGTGGACAGAGGATACCCCAAGAAACCTGCTGAAAAAAACACCAAGTCCTTTTCTAATGGCTGTTTTTTAGAACACAGATGCACTGCTGGTAGCACTGTCAACAGCTTCCACATCCCACAGAGTGAAAATACATCGGGATAACCTGAGATAGAGGCTGCGTGTAAGAGACCACACTGAGCCCAAGCTCGCTTAGGTACAGCTCACAAACAACACAACCTCCACAGTTTAGATTCCACAGTGTTCACTACAGTAGGAGGTGAAGGTATGATCCATTAGATCTGCAACCCGTCTCACTTTGTGTTCAAAAATGGCTTTTACCCATTACAAACCAAAGCTTTTCTGCACAAGAACTGCGTTCCAAAGAAAATCCACTTACAGACACAGCTGGAGTTACTGCAGCAGCCCAGGACTATCGCGGCCTCCTTCTTGGCCAAACCTCTCACGTGAGAGGCCCAAGGGAAGTTTCGTTTAAAGAAATAATAAAAAAATAGACACCACAGCCTCACTAGCATAGATTCATGTCTGAAAGTAAGCAGCAATATTAGTTACAAATCATCTATTTTCATAAATAAATCTACAGAGATAAAAGTAGCCTTCCAGATCCTCTGGAAGCAAAAGATGTCTTAAGAAGTTATTATGGACAGCACTTCAGCAAGCAGAAGACGACTTCTAAACAAGGAAGACCAAGGCATAGCTAATTACTTGGGAATCCAATGCAGAGAAAGCACCTTTTGCTGCTTGTATCTGAGGATTTATTAAAAATATATTTTTAATATAAAAGTATAAAATAATTGCTACTTTGACTTGGAAAAACCAGCAACGGTTCTGATCTTCAAGCAAAAAAAAAAATAAATCCAGTGATAACTTCCATTTAGTTCCTTCTTTTTAAAAAAAGATTCCTAAATGGAAAACAGGCAGTTCTATCTCTGCAGATAATACATGCCAGCTTCTGAGAACTTCAGAACAGCTATTGCTTTTATTTTCTTCCAAAGAAGAGCATAGTAGTCTCATTCCTTCTCCTGTGGCCACACCACATGGCAGCAGAACGAGTCATGGGTGTTCAGTGAGTTAAACAGCGTGTAACTGCCATGGAAAGGGTGCTGGAGGAGTCACTGATGTAAGAATTACTTGGCAGCAAAACACACTGGGGAAAGCGGTGGGAGAGCTTTCCCTTCTACCATCTGTCAGACTGAGAGAACAGTGCGAGCACCGGAACCAAGAGCTAATTGCTGCATATCCCAAGTAATTTGTATGATGCCATGCGACATGTACTGGACAAGCAACATCTTCTAGTAAATGCCAACATTATATAAAGAGGAAAAAGCTTCACTGTCCATTCCTAACACCCAAATGTACAGCATTACTCTCCTTGCATTTGTGTAGCCACCATTCAGTGGTAAGAAGCAGCAAATGAGAGTGCTCACAAAAGGGAAGCGTGTGTGGTACACACAAACCCAGCCATTAATTCCTTCTGGTCTCAGCTAGCCATGTTATGGTGAGAACTGTTTGGTTTCTTTTTCCCAAACATTTATAAACTTCTACTGAAAAGAAAATCAACAGTTTGAACATTCATGCACGGGGGAGTCAACATAAGGCAGGAGCAGAACGGTGGGTTTATTTTCTTTAAGTACAGGTTTATGCAAAATGGGTAACAGCTGGGGAGATGGCATCACCTCTGTGATCCAGCTGATCCTGGAGCCGTGCAAATTCAGCAAGTTCATTCAGTTCTTGAAACTGCCTGTCTGTTTTATGGCTCACCAGAGACCTGTAGAAGTGGACTGCAAAGACGATGAAAATCAGTCCAAAGGGAACCATGATAGACGTCGATGCAATGGCTGCTGCCTGTCCTGAAGTGATGCTAGAATTGCTGTTCTGAGCTGGGTCAAGGGGGTTCTTCTTCAGGGGAAGAAACTTCACCCAACACAGCAACACCACCTCTGCAAGAAAGAGCAAAGTCCCAATGACAGTAGAAAATGCCCAGGCAAGCTCAATGTGCCGATGCATACGCTCATGAGGAGATTCCTTTACAGAGTTGAGATTATGCACGTTGCTAACGGCCTCTATATTCGGAAGAATGCAGGTACTTATCATGAGTGCAAAAAGGTGAACTGCAACAAGGACTGTAGTACAGGCACTGAAGGCTATCAAGAGACCTCGTGGGTAGTCGTGTTCTGCATCGAGCTGAACTTCTACCATGGCCACCTGAAAGGGGAAAAAAGGAGATATAATTAGCTCTGCTACATACTGCTCGACTACCAATTCTGATTTTAAATGATTTTAATTGCAGGATAATGAAGCATGACATTCTAATTCTGTCTATGCTGAGGCAATACAAATACTTATTTGATTCCTGATCCAAACAAAATAATAGGCTGCACCGCACTTCAGTCTTAGGCGGCAGCTATCACACAAGGCCACCCCTTCACATTTACTGTTCAGCTTAAAGCCAACCATCAGCACGCACAAAAGATACAAACAGCGCAGCCACCGAGCTACCCCCAGTCATCCCATGGAACAGCTGGATTTTAAGAGTCCGCGTGTGCTGATCACAAGGTGAAAGAGTTGTTCTTTCCCTACTACTCAAGTGGCAGCTTTTGATCTCTTACTATAGATTACAGGTATTGCTGAGTGTTAAGAAATGTTTTGTGTCTCATACATATGTAGAATGAATGCCGTACGAAGTCACTTGAAGTAGGTATCAGTAACATGACTGCCTGTGAAGGCTGCAGGCTGCCTTCAAACCCTGCTACTCCTTTCATCTCCTGTGCGTGTGTTCTGAAGAGCAAGAGCCCTTCATTAGGATGATCACCTTTCCACCAAACCAACCAACCAACCAGGGGAAGATTCAAGAAGGAATTATTCAATTCAGCATGCTAAGATCTCAGATCCAGAAAGCACAGTAGTTACACCTGTTTGAAAGTATAATAACGTGGTGTTTACAGCAGAAATCCTCCTGTTTGAGGGATGAAGCAGCATGAGAAACCCCAGCCAGCACCAGCCTCTGGAAGCTGCACCTATAGCCACAACACTGGGAGAGCATCTCTCCCGTGTCTCATCAACACAGGTTAAGCCCATTGCTGCTCCACACAGATGGCCTGACTGGCACTCGGACCACAGCACACATCTCAGATACCTTAATTTCCATCAAAAACTCTCATGGACAAATGTTCATAGACAGATGCACAAACAGTGAGTATTCACATCTCACTACTTTGCCGGAGCGAGCAAAACTGCACCAAGCCTGGGATCCCACCTCCACACACACAGAGCCAGCACATCCTGGGCACCCCAACTCTTAACTGCCTGCACCAAACTTTAAGCCAACCAAAGGCTCTTACACACGTTTCAACAGGCACTCGAGGCCATCTGCCAATATTTTAATTCCTTTATTGAAACCTCTTATCATCATAAGCCCAACCAACCAGCCAAGCTAGTGAGCAGCACCCAAGTGCTAAAGAAACTCCACCAGAAGTGACAGTAATATACACACAATTCCTGCGTGAAGGTTTGAAAATAACCACATCTCAGCTGGGGAAACTTCACAGTTGAGAGGATAAACATATGGCCGTCAGGTCTCTCTGCAGCAGGGATTGCTCTGTGAGCCCTCATGCACCCGTGGGATGCTGGGCTTCCTGTGCTGTGTTTGTCACAGAACAACTAGGCTGAGCTAAAGGAAATCTCAAGTAATTACACGTAATCTAGAAGCACCCAGTAATGATTTGGCTTTACTTAAATGCAACCAAAAGAGCCTTACACAAAAACTGCGTAACTCAAGCAGCATTCACACATTCAGATAGCTGTGTGCAGAGCATCATAGGGATATCTGATCTCCACAAAGCAGAGGCCCAGACCAGGCATCTCCTAAGGAAAAAGGCAGCATTTTCTCACTGCTGGACACCTCCGTGTGAGTCCCTACAACCACGACACCATGACAGAACAGGTGAAAGCTGAGCTTGAGGGACGCAAGCAAGGCTTTGGTGTCTGTGGCGGACAGATGCATTAAGGCACAGTGGCTTTGCACAGGACGCCTGCTGCACTGGCAGGCCCCACATCGCTTCTCATAGTGCTTTCTGAAACACTCAGATTTGCTTATAAGCAGGAAGGGCGTAACTTCCTTCAGCTCAAACCATACTGTGCAACTAGCAACTGTGATTGCAAGCACATCATCTCTGTTAGAATAATCACAGGCGGCAACAACGCCAGCTGAAAGGCAGCACAATAAGCTGGCTGCCAGGCAGGCACCACCACACACTGCCCAGTATTCCCAGTTTGAGAACAGGCAAACAAAGCAGGAGCCATGTGCCATCTTGAGAAACTACAGCAGCTGGAAAAATATTTCTCCTGGCAGTGAAGAGATCACAGCGTCATAGATTCAGCCCTCCGAGGGAACAGTGTAGAAGCTCCACGCTTTGAACATTCAGGGTATATTGAGACACACGCTCAGTGCTGCTCACCAACACTGACAGCTCTTTGCATTCTACAGGCTCTCCAGAAAGGGGGGTGGATGTTTTTCTTAAACTTTCCTTGTTGAGAAAATGCAACGTGCCTAAGAAACAAAGACATCAGAGTTTTTCATGTGTTCACAGACCAGAAAGGAAAAAAACAATGCTGAAGCAATTAGTTGGACAGAGACACCCTGAAGCAAAAGGGAAACACACTCCATTGCAGTTGTGACACCAGTGTTAGAAACACCCTGAAAGGAGAAGGGAAGGCAAGAAAGCACTGCTGCTTTGCATTCATTCAGCATCAATGGATACTTCAGAAATCCCTTCAAATGGAGGCTGCAGGATGCAGAATGCCCCAAGGATTTCAAAGCCTACTGAAATTGATAGAAAGCCTCCACAGGGGGCACAGCAAAGCTGCCTTGTGCTTGTGCCTGGCAGAGTAACTCCTGCTTGACCTGTAAGTGAGAAATCAGTTCATGTTTTCTGTCTCCTCAGACAACGAGGGAAGTTGCTTTGGGAACCTTTCTCTGGAAACTAGCAGAAAAACTGCCAGCACTTCTCAGTTGCAAGCTTCCATTCTAAAGAAAGTAAACAGCGCAGGCCAGGCACCTAAAACAAAAAGCTCCATTTTTCATTATGAGATCCTGCATCTGCTGTCAAACAGTGATGCAAAGCACGAGAAGTTCCTGCCTCCTCTGCTCCTGCTGCAACTTCAAAATAAGCAGATGAGGACTGCTCTTGTAAGGCCATGCTTGCAATTCCAGCGCCCTGGTGAGCATGTTTTGTAGGATCCAATCCCACACAGCACGGTCTGAAATGTAGGTGCTGATGTTCCACACAGCACTTTTTCCTCTGTGGCCTCTACTAGTTTTCTATGCTGACACAAAACATGCAACCCTCAGGGCACCGATATCTCCATGGTATCCAACACAACCTGCTTTAGCATCTTTGCCTTCCCCACTGTTCAGGTTTCTTTGAACACTTGCCACCTGACTTGCACTGCACAGCTGGCAGGGCCTCTGCCAGCACCTTGCCTTGCTGCACAACCACGGTGTAACATGGGTTAGGAGACACCTCAGAGGTCATCTGCTCTAATCCCCAGCTCAGAGACGAGCTAACTTTAACTTCAGGTCATCCTACAGATATGATGGACAGATTTACTGCAGCCCTCCACAAAGCTGTAAGTCTGAAACAGAGCTTCCTAACAGAACTAAAGGACACTCGTGATTTCAGCATGCAAGACTGGAGCTTGCATAAAACTACAGAAAAGCAGCACTCAGGCTTTCAAGAGATGATGGACTTTAGGCACGTCATGTTAAAGCTTTCAACAGTCCTGGATTTCAGTTATGGGGGCCTGAATAATACCATACTGCAAGAAACCAAACAGCTTTCATCAGCAACAACACTGTTTTCTATAGAGAACTGGTCGCTGCAAATGAAACTCACATGGCTTCATAAACACAGGATAAGTTCCTGCCCTGGCTTGTCAGTTGCTCATTTTATCACGGGGGGGGGGGGGGGGGGGGGGGGGGGGAACACATAAATTAAAGACTTGCTTCAAATTTCAGCACTAATTCCCAGTTTTATAAGCTACGAGACAAGTTTTGGTTCCTGTTTAACAATCAGATTCCCTCAAATTAGAAGTATTCTAGGAAAATAAGACATGAGAGGCAACGATTAGAAGGAAAACAAAAGGGAGAAGTGAACTGAGAGCCACCCGTGCAGCGGGTCACACTGACACTTGAGACTCTACAGTGGAAAGAAGATAACCACTTTGTTGTTATGGGCAATAGCAACAGCAGCAAACAGCTTCTGAGAGCTCTCCCACTTAATCATAGGCTTAATCACAGGCTACATCCTCGCAAGGCCGCCCTCACCTCCTGTCCTTGGCTGCCAGCCCTAGGTAAGAACCTGATGAAGAGAAAAAGGCGATTTTTATACAGAGCAGAATGTGAAGAATGTTTTCTAAGCAAGCTTTGTGGTTGAATATTGTCTGGGGCCATCCACAACGAAGGCAAATCTGACCTGGAGAAATGTAACAGAACTACAGCAGTTTCACCTTGACAAAGCAGAGGCTGTGAGCACAAAGTTATTGCAGTAACAGGTCACAGTTTATCTACCTGTGGGGCCACAGGGGAAGCTGGGAATGAGGCAGTGAAGGTGGGATGGCAGACTGTTGTGCTGCTGCAGCTGCCCTCAGCTCCGGAGCTGCCTCCGTTTGCCTGACAGCGCTGCTCACTCCCAGAGGCACAAAGGCTCTGCAGCTCACACCATTCATTACAAGTTATAAACAACTCATATGAAGACACTGTATGAGCCAGAAATAGCCACAGGAAATTTAAAAAGACAAGCAAATGATACTACTGCTTTTTCTTTTTTAAGCACAAAAGGTAAGCATCGCTTACGTACTAGACTAGAACTGTGACTCTGGGGCTTGTTATGTGTTTAGAATGGAGAATGTTAATATTTGCTGAAGTCACCACTGGAACAGGAATGCATGATTTAGCTTGTTAATAAACATGAAAATCCAATACCCACATAATCAGAGTAAATGCTCCTTGAGAAGGCAGTGATTTGACATGGCACTACTTACAATAAATCGTGTTTTTAAGTACAGGGTCACATTAGAATGCACAGCAGGAAGAAACAACAGCTTCATATCGCCTTGACACTCTCCAAATGACAGCAGCCATAGGCAGCTGCTGTCAGAGAGCAGGGAGAGCCCTCAGTGCTCCTTGCTCCTGCCTCGCTCATCTGTAACCTCCAGACAGGGATGCTCCAAGGAGCAACACAACAAAGCTGGATCCTACTTCTCAACACTTCCATAGTAAGAGCTGATATTGAAGCGACGTGTCAGCGCAGCACAGCTCCTAGGAAAGATGACGGAAGCTGCCTTCTGTGTCAGCTCTTTCAAAGGCAACAGCAGGCAGTTCTGTGACAATATCCAGAATTTCAAGCGTGTTTGTCACTATTTGCCAGTCTGCCCAGTTTGAATCATTAGAGGCATTTACAAGTGCACTCTCTGCTAAGTAACATCCCCAAATTCTAAATATAACTAAGTCAACCACCAAGGCCGCGTAATTTAGATCTCTAATTTAGGCTTGGGTTTTTTCATAGAGCTGTTAATTGGGGGCGGGGGAACACTGTGACTTCTCCACTTTGATAGTTGTTGGGATTTAACAGCTTCCCCGTGATTTTTGGATCCCCCTGCAAAGTCCTTCCAGCAGAGATGCTCAGCATCGAGGCACCACGTGGGACTGGACAACAGCACCCATGGAAACCTGCACAGAGGAAACACTGAGGAGCATCACTAACATCACTCTCCAGCCACCAGAGCCTGCATTGCTTCCTCAAAGTGAACACCAAGCGTAACATCCTGGTGTGCAGGCTCAGAACCAGCACTAATTGTAAAGCAGGCTTTTATTAAACAGTCCTCTGTGGAAACATAACGTTTGTGAGCTTGAAACCTGGCCGAGCATTTCATGCTGTGCACGTTGTTGCTCCCTGCAATTGAGACTTTAGCATGGATCATTTAACTGGGGCATGCTTCGCTAATCTGGAGGGAAAAACCTCTGCAAAATGGCTGCAGTTAGATGCAAGATTAGTTCAACAATGAAGAACCAGTTTAGTGGGAATACACGTAGCTGGTACTAAAGGATGCAAACACTGTTCAATAAAAGATCAAGGATCAATGGAGCGGGCAGGAACAAAGCACACTGCACTGCTGGCAATACCCAGCAATGAGCTGGGAAGTCCTGGATGTGTCTTTCAGTCTCTTTCTTCCTTGCGTTGAGAAGGAAAAGGGAGGAACAATGACTCTTAATTGCTGCAATAAGTTTTAGATCCAGGACCAGATTGTACCTCAGCAGCCCATTGTTCAGACTCCAGGTGCTGGGGAATCCACCGAACTCTGGGAACAAGTGGAATGTCACACGCAAGGGGCTCTGCTAAGCTTGAAGCTTGTGCTTCCCTGTGAGCACAGGATGAGAGCTGGGGCTGTGCGGCCTTGGGAAGCTGAGAGCAGCCTGTCAGTGTCTAACGGGGCTGTAAGAAAGAAGGGATGGACTCCTTAGTGGCATTTGTTGTGAAAGAACAAGTGGAAATGGTTTCAAACTAAAAGAGGGGAGATTTAGATTGGATAATGAAGAAGTTGTTCACACTGAGGGCAGTGAGGCACAGGGTGCACGGAGAGGTGGAGGTGCCCCATCCCTGCAGACACCCACAGTCAGGGGACGGGGCTGTGAGCACTGATGGAGCTGTGGGTGTCCCCGAGCACTGCAGGCAGTGGGAACTGACACCTTTGGGGTCTCGCAACTAAAACGATTGTACGGAGTCCTCCAAACCACGTGCAGCAGCCCCCGCTCACCGGCCCGGCCGACACAGCGCCCTGTCACTCAGTCCCCGCGGGCTGTTTTTAGCCGCCAGAGGAGGGCACTGACATTTATTTGACCGACAGAGCTTCGCTCTGAAACAGCATCATCTGCACCAACAGCGGCGCGGAGCGGAGCGGATCCCGCTGCAAACGGCGCCCGAGGTGGGAGCGGGCCGGGACTGACAGAGCAGAGCTTCCACCTCAAGTAACCAGGAGCGACAGGCGGAGTGTGGAACAAAGCGAGCAAAAAAAAAAAAGAAAAAAAAAAATAAAGGAAAAATAAAAGCAGCACGAAGAGCACACAACTCCCTCAGAACGATACAGCCCCAAGAGTTTCTCAATATCTCAGTTCACACTGATCTCCAAACGCCCCCAATGAAACCCGGTAGGATTTTTCTCCTTTCTTTACCTTCAAATAAATAAACCATCGTAACCCGCAGCCTCGGCCCTCTCCCCCCGTGCCGTGAGGACTAAATCCGTGTGTGGGGCTAAATCCCCACAGCCCCGGCTCCCTCACACGTCGCTCCGTCACACAGCACGGCGGCAAAGGCTGCCCCGCCGAAAAGGGAAGCTCCGCTCCGCCCGCCCGCCCTCACCCGCCGGGCGCTCACCATGGCGAAGCCGGAGAGCAGCGCGGAGGTTCGGCTGGAAGCCTTCAGCTTGGCGCGGCTCAGGTAGAGCTTCCGCCAGGACAGCGCCTGCATCGAGTGCTCGTTCAGGCTCATGGGCTCCGGGCGGCGGAGAAGCGGAGCTGGCGGCGGAGGCAGCGGCTCCTTCCGGCGGCAGAGCGAGGGCACGAGCTGCGCTAACACCCCATGGCGCCCGGCGCTGCTGCCGGGGCTGGGGCCGCACCCGCCGCCCGCCGCAACGAGTCTGCGCCGCCGCCCGCCCCGCCCCGCCCCGCCCCGCCCCGCTCTGTCCCGCTCTGCCCCTGAGGCGGAGCCGCCGCTTCCCGCCTCCCGCGCTGAGGTGAAGCGCGGTGCGGTTCTGTGACCGTCACCCCCGTTTTGCTGACAGGGATCTGTGTTTTCTGAGGTAACTTTTCTCACATTTGTGGTGATCTGCCCCCGCAGGACAGAGACAAGGGACGGGGCAGCCACCCTTCCCTCAGAGTCCCCCCTCAGCCCAGCTCCTCCGGCGCTTCACAGCTAACCCCCCCCCAGCCCTCACCTCAGCGTTACATCAGCGTTTATGCAAACTTTATCAGGGAGCGGCTGATAACAGCCGGCCGTTAGCAGAACATCACCACAGAGCCGCGACAGCGCTCGTAAACTTTGCAATATCCAATGCCGTGCAGTGCTATTTATTTCCATGTGTTTTACAGAGGGAACAGCAGGCACACAGCAGGCAGTAAGAGGTGACACAGCCCCAAGGGCCATTGTTGGAAAGGTGAGGCTTAAATCCACTGCTAAAGAGTTCCAGTAAGGAGATGGATGATTCTCACCATAGAAAGACCGAGCAAGGACCCTGCCTACAGGTATGCACAACAGCAGTGCTGTTAGGAATTAAAAGTGGGGGTGATTTTCTGTGGCACTCAAATGTTCCACCTCAAAGTAATAATTGCAACGCACCTACAGTATGTTTGCTTCGGTCCTCTTAACACCTTTCACCTATTTGCAAGATTGTTCTTTACATTTATGCATATATATATATAGGTGATGACAGAACGTGCACACAGATCACAGTGCTTTTCTCTCCATTTACACCACCAAACAGCAGCTGACACAGTCACAGGATAAAATCCGGACAATTTGAAGCCTGTGAAAGGCAGCATACAACAATGTTATAAAGTATTACTCTGTTTTATTTGTTTTCAGTCTTAAAATGAACAACAACAACAAAAATCAACACACATCTTCCATTTACAACTGAAACAGCATATCCATTTTCTTCCTTTATGTCCCATTTTACGCCTCCATTCTGAGATATAAACTACACGGGATAATTCTTTTCTTTCCAACCCTAATTACTCACCACTTCACACACCTCTGTCCTCTATAGAGTTGGCTGAAACGATGAGTCACTCGGGTTTAATTAACTTCGAAATGCTTCAGGGAGCTCTGAAATCCTGCGGGAGTTCAAAGCCGGGGTTTGTTGATGCCTCAATGAGTGCAATAGCAGCAGGCCGCCAACAGGGTGTAGTCCTGCACTCTGCCTTCAGCTCAACACATTGACCCGTCCATCCTGTACTAAACCACGGTCTCTACAGAGCAACAGAACAGACATATCAAAAATATAGAGGGTTTTTTCATATTGGGTTAGTTTTGTGTTGCTGAAGCGAGCAGGCTTTCCTGTGGGTACACAAACACTAGCCTTAACGTGGGATATATAAGCATGAGAAAAGGGAACTGGCTCCTTCAGCAGCAGGCTGCTATTGCCTCGAATTACAGGTAACCTTTGCCCATTCTCTGCATCATTTTTGCATGAAAACAGTCAGAGGGAGCAGCAGAAATCCCGAGTTTCTTCTCATAGAGCCCTCTGAAATCCATCCGCTGTCATAGAGGTACTCATATTTTTCTGCTAAAATTGTATTTGGATATATTTTCTGGAGGAGAACTGGTAAGAATAGGTGCTCACAGCACCATATGACACTATTTGTGTGATATGGAACCCCTGGTAAGAAACCGCAACGTGACCCTGGGGGGAATGGAGCCCTCAGCCCAGCTGCCAGCAGTTAACCTGCATCCTGCAGCACACGATGCTGCTCTAAATGGCTTCATCCCATCCATTGCAGCTGTGGATGTCATCCTATACACCCTCTTTTTTTTTCCTCGGTTCTTTTAAGTTTGTATCTTTGTGTTTTGGTATTAATACACACAATTATCACAGGAGTATTTCAAAGGGAAAATGAATCGTAGCTTCACTGGGATCGCGTCTGTCTTAAAACAAGGTTACAAACATGTTTTCTACGTTAGGAGGTTTATAGATGAATACTGATATTTCTGAAGCATGCTTCCATATTTCAGTCATGTGCTCGAGTGTTTCCAGGTGTGTGTGATTAGCTCAGCCCTCGCTGGGTTTGCTTGGTGCACTGAGAGGCTCAGATAGTCCATGTCCCCCCAAAAAGACTGAGAAAAATGGCTTGATTTCCTTTTATGTCCATGTTCTGCTTTTGCTGGTGGACTTTTGTACACTGGATGATGTGTTTTGTTTGTCTGATGAGTCTCCAGTAATGTCCATTTATCTCAGACAAGTCCTCTGCCCTCAATCCTACAGATGTACACGTGCATTTAATTTGAAGATTGAGTAATCTTGGCTGAAAGGTCAGCGTGTCCATACATCTTTTCAGGATTATGGATTAATAACGCACTCCTTATAGCGGACATCTGCAACCCACACTTCAATATATAACCCATACAACCCTTCTGTATGATAATAAAGTTCAATCATCTGCAAGCAGGGCCATGTTAGAGAAAGATTACATGATTTCTCAAGGTTCTGCAAACAGTTGTTGGCAGATGCAGAAAGAGGAGCTTGCTGCCTTCAATCCACTGTCAGAGCCCTTTGAGTCCTGCCTTTATCCGTGTTATGCGGGTTGTTACAATGTGGGCCTTTCCAAAGAGATGAGTGACAAGGCCTGCAACGTTGAATTGTTGTGTCTTTTGTTATAATATTGACTACATTGATACAGTGCTTAGAATGCAATCGATGAGTCAACCTGGATTCCCCAGCCCATTAACTCCTTTCCCCAGTACCTGGTTTCCAGCCCCACTCTCTGCCCCCTCATCTCTGTGCTGTGCCCGCTGCCACCCGGCTGCGGTTCCGAGACCTGGCACAGCACATCGCCGCCCCTCCCCTTCTTTTCCCTCCCCCCCCCCAAAAAAGTGCCGGTGCAAACTTGCCCAACTCTAGCGAGACTTTTAGCAGCTGCCTTTTGTGTTCCCTCCTCCCTGTTCGGGTCGAACATGCGGGACAGGAACCACTGATAATTAAGTGATGAAACTCTCCGAAAAAATGAAGGTGGAGAAGGACTCTGGAAGAAGATTGGTGTGTAGCTGCCTTCGGTCTCTTTCCTATTTGTGCCTTTTTAATTGATTTTACCTAATTGTTCTCCCAGGGAGCGGGACCGGCTGCAGAGTGCCGTAGTTCGCCACAGAGCAGCGCGGACACCGCGGGGGGGAAATTAACCGAGGGGAACGGGAGAGGGGACGCAATTATTTCTCCCCGTGGCAGCGGTTCGGGCCGGTGTGTGTTGCACCTCCTGCCGCCGCCCCGACCCCCCGTTAACTCTTTCCTCCCCCGAATTCAGGCTCCGGTAGAAGCGCGCAGACTCCGGCCGCGATAAGGGGTTGGGGGGGGGGGGGGGGGGGGAATTCATCGCGGCGTTACATAATGCGCCCAGCTTTTAAATTGCGGCTTCCGGCGTGGCTATGGAAACCCCGGGATTATGTAAATACCGAAACCTTAACACTGTGCTCGAGGGTAAACGATACCCTCTACGCCCACCTCCCCCTTCCCTCGGAGTGGTCCCGTGTTCACGTGCAGCAAAATAACAACAACCGGCGGTTGGGGCTGCGCTTGTTCTCGCCCCTGTTTGGCTTTTCTCGCGTCTCAACACCTGTTAGTGCTGTCAGGAGATGGAGAAGGTGCGGTACGCGGCTGGGGTTCGCACTGGGGGAGACCTGGTGAATTTCGTGCCCTTACTGCTGATCGCATCACCCTCCCTGCCGACCCCACTTTTCCGCCCCGTGTGCTTTGTGTTTTGCAGCGCCCCATTGGCAGGAGGAGGTACGATGAGCACGAGGACCTCTCGGACGTGGAGGAAATCGTCAGCATCAGGAGTTTCAATCTGGAGGAGAAATTAAAGAGCAAAACGTACCGCGGGGATTTCGTGCACTCTATGGACGGGAAAGGTACGGCCGCGGCCGCCTCCACGTGTCGGGCATCGGGGAGCCGCCCCCTGGGCCGGGTGCTTTGGCTGCGGGTGCACCCACGAGCCGCTCGCAGGGCCGGGCTTCCCCACTCGCTAAGTTCTTTGTGTTCCCGGCTCTTGTTGAGTTACTAGAACAGCTCGGTGCGCCCGGTGTCGGAGACCCGTGTGGGCAGAACCGCAACCCTGAGACTGGGGCTGTCACCGAGTTGCTCCCCTGAGGACTGTGAACATCCTTGACCAGGGAAGGGTTTTGCTGCAGTCCTTCCGAAATGGCTGTAACTCTGGGGCTGCTAACTTAGTTAAGAAACTTCCCTTTTCTCACGCAGGCTTCGTTTTGCACGAGCATTTAAGCACCTTTTAGAAAAGTTAATGTGGTGGAGAAATTAAATACCTATTTTATTTAGGAATGTGTTTGTTTAGGAGATAAGCTTTGCCCTGACCCCTTCTTCCTCTGAAATAAATGCGAACACCTACTCTTTTTTAGCTCGAAAATGTTAATGAATTTTCCAGGTGTTTGCCGTTGCCCTGCACTGACCTTCACCTGGCTGAGCAGCCCTAACATCTCTGGGTAGCATTCCCCTATCTGAGGAACCTGAAAATAAATGGGAGACTTTAGTTTGTTGTGGTCTGTGTCCACTTTGTTCAGTCCCACAAGGGATTTAAAAGCTCGTGGGGGCATTCTGAAGAATGGCTCTGCCTTTCTGTTTGTTGTTTTTATTTCTTTACTGTTGGTTTATTTTTTCCTGTAAATCCAGGTGCTGAATTGATTTGAGGCAGAGCAATGAAAGTGTTTAGTTACAATAAAAAAGTCAGGTTTTATGAACACGTGGGATTGGTTGAGTGATACTTACTTTTATTCCCCACATCTTTGTCTTTATTTTTGATGATAACTCTCCTTTGACTTTTCTTTCCTGCCAGTACTGGGGGTTGGAAGTTTTCTTCACAAGCATCATAGCTGCTCGTTTGCTCAGCTGTAAATCTGTCTCTGCTTCTTCAACTGTTGTTATTCTTGATATTTGTGTGCTGTGCCTTGGATGAAAGTTTTCTTCAAAATATCTGTGGCTTATTGAACTAAGGCCAGATCTGTTAGAAGGTGAATGCATATTAGAAATGAGGGTTTGCCTAATATAGGAATATTTAATTAGAGTATTAATTATCCTTATCCACAGACTAGTGGAAGTAATGTGTCTGTAATTGTAATGTTTTTGTAAATAACTATAATTAGACTGCTCTGATGTGACAACTCGAGGTAGGAATATCGCATCAGTTCCTGTCATAATTAGAAACTGCATGTGGCAAGGAAAAGTTTGTTAAAGGAGAGGGAAATAGATAATGCATTAAATGATTTGTGTCTTTGGCAGCGTCATGCTTAACTGCTAAAGATTCAAACACTACTTTCCACTTTAAAGCAGTGCATGAATGCTAGTTCCAAGAGAACTGTGGGGTTCTGCAGGCACTGCTCGCACAAATTGCTGCCTTGTAACTTCCTAATCCCTGAATCACTGCTATTGTATCAGACCACCGCATAAAGAAATCCACAGGAAAGCCTAAATCCGTATAATCCTCAGGGTGAAGCAACAAGGTGATGCTGGTCAGTGTTAACAAACTTGCATTTAATTTTGTTTGTTGGTGTGCCATTCTGTGACCTCCACACAAAACCCATTCATTTTCACCACCTTCTTAAGTGCCAACAGCTGTACGCAGTTTCTGCATATTAGTTCCTGCAGTTAGATTTCTAGTTAATTAGGGGAATGTCATCAGCTGAAAGTAATAATCCTCATGGAAACAAAACATGTTCACAGCATCAGGGCTTTGTGCTGTACTCAAATGATGCTCAGAGGAAAACTTTCCTCTAGTTGAAAAAAACAACCAAACAAACAAAACTATAGCTTGAAATGTATAATGTAAGAACTTCAGTTTGAATTACTCATTTGCCCCAAAAGTACTCTGCTGATTTGCAGTAATTTGGTTAAGATTCTCTTTTAACTGTTAATTTGCTATTTTGTTACAACCTGAATGTTTCAGCCCAGATCTTAACTGACCAGGTGACTGGATTCTATTCTACATGCAACAACGAACAGGAAAAATAGAGAGCAGCTGGGAGAGTGTTGTCTGCCATGTGGTTTCTGGTTTGGACTTTAAAAATATGCATTTTGTTTATATTTTTCTCTGAGTAATAGCAGAGTTAATCAATGAGATGAGGAGAACAGGTTGCATTTTGAGAGAACACAATGTGAGGAGCTAATGCCATTGTAATTGATTTTGGATTTTAATTCCTTGTTCAAACAGATTTTACTTTTGAGTACGTGCAAAGAGAAGCTCTCAGAGTTCCGCTTATCTTCAGAAATAAGGATGGACTGGGAATTAAGTAAGTTACCACCAAATCTTGATTAAGAAACTCTTCTATAAAACCACCGTTACACTTTGCTCTTATTTATGATGGTTATTCTAATGATTTTAAAAGGTATCATCGTTAGTTGGACTGTCAGCACCCTTGAGAAAGAGTGATTTTTTTTCTCCTTAAAAACAGGATACAGAGTTCTATAAAACTTAAATGCATCTAGTGTAGTCAAAAATTAACTGGTGATAAACGTAGAAATAAAATTCAAACGTTATTACTTTCAATCAGTGCTGCAAAGACAGAACAACCGCCCTTCAGTTTTTGACTTCTCAATCATTTTCTGCATTACCGGTGGAAAGTCTAATGTTGCTTGTCTTTCTCCTTGATAATTTTATCTTCTCAGAGTGCTACTACTTTGTAAATATTTAAAATGTGGTGTTACTAGAGCCTTTCTGAGTTTGCATTTTCTTAATATCCAGTCATAAAGGATCTGGTATTTTAATAAGCAAATTTTACAGGTCCTTTTTAATAAATGTGGCAGTGTCAAAGAGAGAAATGCTAAGTCACGGCTTGATGCAGTGATGGAGCACCTGGTTGGAAGGCAGGGCTAACCCAGGGGAGCTCAGGTGCATGCAGTGTACCTGAGTGATTGGAAGGGGTGGAGCCAGGAAGAACTATTACTTCACTCAACTTCAGCTGCACATCTCACAGTTTAATGCTATGAGTTATTAAAAAATTGGGTATTAACAAAGCTAAGCTACCTCAGTATAATCTAAGGAGAGGTGAGATTACAGGTCTATTTTGCTGTGGTCCAAAAATGGCCTTGCTCAAATGCTTATGTGTGTGTATATACACAGCACGTATCAGTCATCAGCGAAGACCACTGAAAGTAAGCTACCTTTTTGAGGTAATTATTATCAGGGTAGTTCAATAAATAGCACTTCTGATACATGGGTTGGATGTGAAGGACTAACAAGACCAAGCATGGCATCACTCTTCATTTTCAATTGGCTTTTTGGAGTTCTGGCAGTTAAAATAATGAGTCTTTTGACTTCAAACTGGATTGTAAAGAGGTGGAAGTGGAATAAATACTAATCCACAGTAAGAGTTTTGGAGTTGAATTCCTGATTCTTTTGGATTCTTTTTCTTAGAGTACTAATGCATTGAGTGGCGAAGAAGAATGAGTGATGAAGGAGAATAAGTGCTTTATTTTGCCATGATGAGCTTAAAGTATTCTCAGCAGCCAGGCTTGTCTAACCTGCGTTTCTGTTTCCTACCAACTACTGGTATCATTGTAATACTGGAGATGGAATTCACCACCAAAGAGGAAAGAGGAGTAAAAAACACTGAAGCTTCATTTAAGAATGCTTTTGAGCATAAAATCCGTATCACCAACTTCCATATTTCAATCAGTTAGTATGCTGATAAAAGTAAGAGTGACTTTACCTGATACATGAGCTTTGAATGGATCCTGCATAGAACCAGTGGGATTGTCTGTTTCACCATAATGGAAATATAAACCCATTTCACGGCAATACTGTCTCCTGTCTACAGCAGGCTATATTTATCATTTATGGATCACCTAATCTACCATATACGTGTAAGGTGACTTTTGAGACGCAGTGGTGTATAAAATACATGATATGAGAATTTCCACACTTCTGTTTGATGTTCAGCAGTCAGCTTGCAAGTCTGTGGCTGGCAGATGTACAAAGCACAGCTGAACAGCCTGGTGACTGACTGGGGATACTCCAAAATGTTGAAAAATAAGATGAATGAGGAAAAATTGTTATAACTGAACTTTGGAAATTGATTTCACGTGAGTTTCTGATCATTACGAGCTGTTACTTCTGTAGCTAGAAGCAGAAAGATCCACCTGTGATCCATTAGCAGAAGGTAATCTTGTTTTCGTAGAGCTGTTTGATCATTCTTATTACTGTACCTTGGAGAGAGAGTGCTGCTTGGAAATACATTGTCTCTCATCTGAACATGGAGCAGTAGTAAAACAGCCCTAATTGTATAGGGCTGTCTGTGTCAGTTGTGCAAGTGAGGCTGAGGATGGAGTACAGCAATTTACAGTCTCAGCAGCAAGCAGAACAGACTTGATTTAAAACTGGACCTCCCAAGGTGTAACTCAGCTACAGTATGGCTTCTTGTAGTTGAAACCTGCTGCGTTCAAGCCTGAAATTCTTCTCTTGGTGTACTTTTTTACAACACATCCTGAGGATGCAGAGGAAAAAACAAGAATATGCCAGGTGTGCTTTCCAAACAGCTATTAATTTTATTTTTCCAGTTTGAGTAAAGTTGATTTTCAGCTGCTGCTGGAGCTCTCAGAAATAATGGGTTTGTTTGCATGCATCTGCATTAGGGCTGTTCCCTGATTTGGCTGTCAAATTTATTTTGATTTCTGCAGATCAGTTCTGCACCTGACATAAAGCAATGGCAAACTCTGGTACCTGGATGTAAGCCTTGTTATTCTTATTGCCCCCAAATAGTTCCTCCTTCCCTGCTTCTGACTTCTTAGAGCTTGGATATTAAGATGGGCTTTGATTCAGGCTGCTTCGTTCTTGCAAGGGAGCAAATTCCAAAGCTGTGGGGCCCTCATCAGTAAATGCAAAGATGTGAGGGTTGGCAGCAACCTAACAAAAGATGTTGTACAGCCTCCTCATTCCACAGGAGAAAGGTGATAAGGGCGAAGCGAGTGAACAAACAAGCTTTGGCAAATAGTTCTGAAGATGCACGTGTGACACTAAGTTCATTTTTCTAACCGTGCCTTTTGGTGTTTTCTTAGTATAAGAACTCTGAAAGTTTGCATGTAGGCTGTATGCTTGTGATTTCTAACTGGATTGTGTCAAAAGCACCATACCAGAAGCAAGTTGTTGGTTTTCCACCCATGGCAGTGGGACAGAGCTCCTAACTGGCAGTTCCTACAGGGCTGGTTTTCCTCACAATTCCTTCCTCAGTCTTGTGCTAAATGAAGATGTGAAATAATCTCATTAATTTGAAGTCAATCACCTTAAAAACCCCACTACTGTTTTTTGTTTTTTTTTTCCCATCCAGTCAATGAATTGCAGACTTTTACTCTCTCCCAACACTTAAAATTCACTCACTGTATGTATATTAAACACTTAAGATGTAAGTGATCTTATAAATGTGTCAACATCAGTGAACCAATTATGAAATAATTTATCTCAGTTAGCTTGAATTGAATCTAACAGCTACTTCTGTACCCATCAAATAACGGCTGGGTTGTCTTCTATCAGGCAAGGAGGTCTGGAATAGCCTTCAAAACAAAGAGGGTTATATTTGTTAATTTTGGTTCTTTATTTCTAAACTGTGTCCACTGGAAAAATTGGAGAATATGCATGGAGCACAGTGAGCTGCCTAGCAGAAAGGAGCTGTGAAGGTCTGGGATTTCACTGAAATCACTTCCAACCCTTTTCTGTTTCTCCCACCGCAGTGTTGCTAGAGAGTGCTCGGAAAGATGCCTCTTCTAGTTTGTTATGAGCAGAGGAACTTTTGTATGCTGGCCAATGTGAGGGCACCGTGTGCCATTAGCACTTGCACTGTCCATGCCTCAGTGAGGCCTTGATTCTACCTACTGTATTATGGACAAAGGCCACTATATAGTCTCTTTTATTATAATAACAAAAGTGTACATATTCTTACCCTGATGGTATTTAACATTGCTTTCTTTGCTAATTATAGGATGCCTGACCCGGATTTCACTGTCAGAGATGTGAAGCTATTAGTGGGTAAGTTATTTTGAATGCATTGGATTAACTCTACACAAAGCAGAATTGCTCTGAAATACTTGTCTGGTTGTGTTTGCAGACATTTGTGATAATAGAATCTGGGAAAAAGAATAAAGAAGTAATTTGTAAATTAAAAAGGCTGGGGGAAACCCTAATTGGTAGTTGGGCTGACGAGGCTCTGATCTCATGCTGGATAATTGGCTGTTTAAAGGAAATTGAATGCTTTTGCTCTTAACAGGTGTTCTATGTACACTTTTGTGATCTTGGAAAGCAGCAGTTCCATCAATTGAGTTCCTCTTCTTTTATCTGTTGTAGAGCATCTGTTGGTAAAAGGTGTGATCAGAGCCCTATCACCTTTTGCCTGTGCTCTCCTCACAGACTTTATCAGTGTCAGGCCAGGTCAGTGCTTGGAGGAAAGGCCGCTAAAGGGACTGAGCACAAAGCTCTGCAAACTGCCTGTCTTCGATAAGACATAAAGCAGAAGTGGTGACTGCGGTCATCAAATGTTTCCTAGCAATTTTGGCAGAAGAAAAAAACTTAAGCTACTTTCCGAGTAGGAGATTACACAGTATGTTTCTTTGAACTCTCCTTTTACTTAAGATGGATGTGTTTATACTGTCTCTGAAATAGTTACTGAAAAGTGATACTGCACTCTGCTGAGGCATGTCTGTGGAGCCAGTGGAGCTCCGGGTTGTGTAGCTGCTGTCCTTCAGAGACCTTTAGCTGCATTCTTGTTAGCCGGAGTTGATTGTTGTTATTCACCTGTGTTGTAGCAGGAGTTAATCTTTTAGAGTAGTCTGTTCTGAAAGAATTTCTGAGAATTGGTTGTTTGATAATCAATAGGGATATCAAACCTGAAGGCTGATGTTAAGAAAAACAAAGGAGAGAAACTTGGGCTACATTTCTCTTAGCTGGGGTTATCAGTGAAAGAGAGGTTATCTCTGCTAACCTTCCTTCACAAACAAAACTTGGCAATCTTACTTAATTTATAATCGTTTATAAGCTCTGGAAAGAACCTCTTTGGGTTAAAATGTTGAAGTGCTGTGGGAAGTGCTATTTAGTAGCATTGCTCTTGGTTGGTTTGCAGTTAAGTCAGGACAGTGTGAGTGTATTTGTAATTCCAAACTTACAGATTTCCTAATAAATGGCTATGTGTAGATACTTGATCACCTCATTTTGTTGTGGAGATGCCAAGTGCTGGGCCCTGTTTGCAGTGTTCTGTGAGTTTGTTCCATTGCTGAGAAGTTGACATTTTTGCTTCTGGAAGTGTTGGAGTTGAGGCTCAGATGCTGAGATGTTTTGGAGCAGCGTAGCATTGTATAGCAGCACTGTTTTTCCTGTCCAAAAGTCAAAGTGTGGGAGTTGCACTTCCTCAAGATTGATGTCTCCTGAAATATTGGGGGTGGAGATTCCTGTGTACATGGCCAGCAAAGCAGGAGGATGTTTATAAAACAATGGAGCACAATTAACATTTGTAATTAACATTTAGATTAACCTTTACATTAAGGTGTGCCCTTGCTCCCAGCTGGTTCAGCAATCCACTGTGTGCTCTAGGCCATGTACTGCATGTCACATCTTTTTTTCACTGGGTTTGGACAAACTCCCTCGAAGCCATTGTGTTGAACCTGTAATTTGGCACAGGACACTGTCACCTGTTGCCTTTTATTCCGTAATACAATCGTGACTTCTGGCATCACAGATGGAAGCTTTGATCTTTCAAAAATCTAAAATATTTAGGGAGTTGATGATAAGTTAAATCTAAAGGGTAGATTGTAAGTTAAATCTAAAGGGTAAATAATGAAACTCACATGAGGTTCTTATGTGGCATCGTCTGTCGCTGCAATTTGTGCTGTAACAGTTTCATTGAGACTAAGAGCAAATCAGCTTTGTTCTTTACTTTGGAGTTATGTACTTTGTTGCATCCTCTTTAAAGTTTTTAAGAGCTCATAGTTTTTAATAGCACCAGTATATTATACCTATCGTTCTCTTAGAGTCAGGGAAGTATATTTGTTATGGAAAGCTTTAAAGAGTAGTTGTTGGATATTGTGAAAGCACATATATCCTGTACAAAGCTATTGACCTCAAATTATTCTGTAAATAATTTGCATTTACAGTGTCATTGTAGTATCACTTTGTATTTGGGCATCTGTACATAACAAGGAAATAATAATATTTGGTAGCTTAGCTTTTTAAATTTCACCTTAAGAACTGTAGCCTGTGGCAATAATGAGGAGAAAAAAAGTGATTTTCTTGATTTCTTGTTGACCTTATTTGTGCTTCTGTGTCCATTTGTTAACGTTTCAGCAAACTTCCAAAGAAATGTTGCCATTGCTTTTTGGAATTTGCTTTGTTTTCATTGTTTAAAACAATGCCAGTAGCAGCTGATATTTACTTTGGGAATGTTTGTGACCTGCATGCTGCTTTGTATGAATGTGCACCCATGTGTAACGTGTACAAAATGCCTTTTCATACAAAAGGCTTTTAAGGACAAACACTTGAAACTGCACAGCTGGGATAATGGTTGTAAGTAGACTCCTGCCTTGTAGGGAAGATATCCTGCATATTCTCTAAGGCTGAAACAATGGATTAATTTCAGCAGTTGGAATTTGTCTGGTTGGTGAAATGGCTTTGAGCCAAGGATACAAAGGGAGAAGAGGAAAGGAATTCCTGAGCTGCCTCGGAACTTGAGATAACTCTTGAAAGAAGACAAAGTCTGTTGTATTTTAATAACAACTGGGCTTTGATTTCATTGCCTAAGGTGGTTTTGATTGCTACTTCTGAAGGACGGGATGTCATTGTCATCTCTTCATCAGCTGGCTGACTTAAAATTTTGCAAAGAGTGTCACTGGCCCTCTTAGCAACTCCATAAACATCTACACTAGTAGCTGCAGTGTTAGTGCTGCAAGCTTCTTATTTTTGCTTTTCGCATGTAGTGCTGGTATACTGATATTTTCCAGGGCTCTCTTGTGACAGTTTCTTCCACCAGTGATACTGTTGAGTTGCAGCTGAAGTGTTTGTCACAGATGGGCAGGAAGGTGTTATCTCCAACCAGACCTGTGTGAATGTTTTATGTGAATTTCACTAAAGAATAAGGGAAGTACACTTACCAGTGTTAACCTAAGAATGAAGCAGGAGAAAGGCAATCACCCTGTTAAAAGCCAAGCAGCAGTTGACCATCTTCTAGCTTTTGCTGTCTCCAGATTCAGGAACCACATGCAATCATTTGCTTTAGTCTTTGATGTCCAGAAGCCAAAGTGTTTCCTGTGCCACCGGGCTCTGTAACATGCATCACTTCATCTTACTGCAGGCTGGGGCAATCTCCACCTGGATGTAGCTTTGTGGGCCATGTTTGTACATCTGCAAAGCTTTAGATTAACTCTTTCTGAGCAACTGCTTCCTAGTGATTTTATCATTATTCGTCCCTCCTACATATTTGTTCCACCTCTGAAACTGATCTGCTCTGAAAATTGTATCATGGCTGAGTTCACATCAAACTACAAAGCAAGTTAGAGGCTCATAGTGTGGTCTGCAGGCAAGTAGGGGAAATTTTGTCTTCATCTATGTAAGGTTCCCCATCCTGTGAAAGGAAATTAGTTGTGCAGAGACAAAAGAACAACAAAGCAGCCACGCACTGCAGTTCAGAGAACTTTCCATCATTCTTCTGAATGCCTTTTCTATAGGGCAACGCTTCATTTGTTTCAAGGCAGTTGTGAAATTGGAGACTGAGAGGAGTAAAGAAGGAGGCTCATTAGAAAAGCTTGTTTGTAAGGAGTAATTTCCAAAATTAACCTGCCTGTCCAAAGGAAGTGCAGAAGTCTGCCCTCAGACTTGTACAGAGGGCTTGATGAGGATGGTTCTCTGTCAGCAGGGATTTATCCTGTGAATTGGAGCACAGTTTTTAGAGACAAAGGGCTGAGCCAGGAGCCATGAGGTGCTGCACCTCCAGGAGGCATTGGTCTCTTCCTCCTGTTCAAGTAGTGTGGGTTTTTTCAAAACACAATGGATGAGACTTTTGTATAAGATGATCTTACATTGTACCTCCCCTCTCATATTTGGCATCTTTATAGTTTTGTTAATAAAACAACCTGTGGGCTTGTTCTTCACTTTCTGTGAGAACTGACACAGAGGATACTTAGGCTCAGGGTCCTGCACAATGCACTCTGTGTTCATTAGGTGGCTGGGAGCCATGGGTGGCAGCTCTGGCAGCTGAGGTGCAGGGGATCCAGCAACATTTTGAGGACAGGAGATAAGGGCGAGTTGCTGTAGGTGCATGTAGGTGCTATTTCCTTTGCAAAACTAAAGCCTGTGATTTAAGGGTGCTGAGCTATAGACTTGACTATCACTTTTTTCAAAGGGAAAATGGAAAATCAGTAAGCAGTGTCAATCAATGCCAGTGATTTGCCACAGGTGTTTTAAAGCTATTCTTGCACTATTATAAAAAATTTCATTGAGATTTTATGAAAACGATCAGTTCTTCCAATATACTGTTCTATGGCCAAAATATGTTTTAAAATCTCCAGTATTTATTTCAGACGTTTTTTTCTTTAATAAATCAGGCTCCAGTTGTCCTCCCAGTGATGCTGCTGGGATTGCCAAAGTGCTTCATGCTGAGGCTTTTCTGTAATAAGGATTTCTGCCAAGTTGAATCTCAATGAGATCAGCAAATAAATGTTACTACTGAAACAGGAACTTTCAGGTACCCCAAAGGTAGGATGGACTCAAACCAACAGTCTGTCACCGAAGTGGTTTGTATCGTGCTGGTGGTGTGAGCTGCCTAAACTTCCAGCTGTTGCATTTCTTTTTCTATGTGAGAACTACGTAGTGGAAACATAAGGACCACTCAAAAAAAAGTGCTGTTCTGTTGGAGCAATTAATTCCAGTTCTTATCTGGCAGATGTCCCCTTTCCAAGTGCTGCATTGAAGAAACACTGGCACATCCCTTTTGTCTCTTCTTTCTTTTCCCTTGAGCGACCTCTCCTGTTTCCTTTGCATCTGTCCTGTGTTGGTGAGGCTGCTCTACTGAACATAACTCATTTCACCCCCTGATCCCATCATAGTTTGTGAAAAAGTGGAGAGAAATCCTTTCAGCCTGGAGCAGGTGCTGCCATGATCAGCAGCTGTGGACCACTAACAATGGAGGGATCAATGTACCTGGCTGCCAGCAGCAGCAGCTTGATTTAGTGATTGGTTTTTGTTTGTTCATCGTGGCATCTGTGGGACATGTAGGCATATGTGTGCGGAGACACAGTCATGTCACTTCTGATCTGCTTTTTGCTTGCTCAGATCAAGGGGGAGTCAAGCGAGCTGGGTACAGTGGGCATGTTGTGGAGCTGTGCTGGACCTCCTCTTGGGCAGAATTAAAATTAGAAACTACTTAGAACCCCCTTGAGTTCTTTTACCATGCTCTGGTGCCAGACAATCATTTTTGTCATACAAGTTATAACATTTCTATTCTTAGTGCTACTCATTGGCACTGCATCTAACAGCACATTTTCTTGCCCTGCCAACTAATCAAATCTAAATTGGTGTCCTGCTCTTCTTTCTTCTCTTCCTGCTCTCCCCGTTTCTAGTAGTGCTCTCTTGTCTCCTTCCTGCTTACTGGATTGGGTTCAGTGAGGTGCCTCAGAAGGCTGTACAAGTAGAAACCTAACCCAGCCTTCTTCCTCCCTCACACAGAGCAGGCGGACTTTCTATTTCTGTTTTGTCCCAGTTTAGCTCTCAGCACTGATGCTGGGCTAAGACATGATAGATGTGGTCTTCTGCCTTGGTGTTGAGTGAGCCTTGATTCACAATCAGGGCTTCTGTGCAATAAAATAAAAATGTTTTCTTTGATGCTCCCTCCTTATGCTTAATAAAAAAGAAATAGTGATGTTTGCCCATGTTTAGCACGTCTGCTGCCTTGCCATTTTGGAAGTAGAACCATCCCTATTTTTAGAGCCGAGCTTCCTGTTTGATCACTCTTTAAGTTTGTCCTTTGATTAACACAGTAAAACTCTTCCAAAAATAATAAAAATCTTAGTTGAACTGAGACAGTTCTGCTAAAGAAGTCATGTTCCTGTCCAGATATAAACAGCTGCAAATCCTCTTTGAATGAATGCTGTAATGAAAATTAAACTTCTCTAAAAGATATATACCCACAGTGTCAAAACATGAAAAAGGAAATTAACTGATACATCTTGCAAAGTCTTAAATATTTCTTGGTTGGTGGTGTGTTTTAGTGTCATAAGTTACCTTAGTCCAAAATGACCTTCAGCTGTAGGTGTACCCTTAATATACCCTTAGCTAAGTATTAAGCATGTTTTAGAAGTTTGCTGTCACCACAGCTATGTACGTCTCAAGCTGCTCCTGCTGAAGTGTGGAAACCTTTTTCTTTTTTGTGTGGCTTTCTATGGCTGAGGTTTAGCTCCAAGAACTGCTGGAAATCACAGAGGTTTTTTTAGGGGTAGATGTAAAGATATTAATGGCTTCTTCATAATACCACTAAAACACGTTATTTACCTCTTTTAGTCTCATAATGTTAAGGTTTAAGACTTTTTGCTTGCTTAAGCTCTTCCTGTGGACATGCTTTAAATAAACCTTTTGTTGCATGAAGAAATCTAACCTCATGGTTTATTGCAAGTTGGCACTTCTATAACAAATGGCAGAGTTCCTGATGCTGCGGATGGAAGGTGCTTGTTGGGTACAGGCACCCTTGCATCTCTGTAAGAAGGAAATAATCTGACCTCACTGAAGGTCTCCAGTCTGGGACTGCTTCTGGCCCTGGTGCTGCAGGGCAGTGGCTGGGGTCTGCCCTGTGGAAGGGAAACAGCATGTGGCAGAACCACCATAGGCACGTGGAAGTGTGTGGAAGTGCCCAGCTGGACTCTTGCTGCTGGTTCTGAAGCATGGGGCATCTTATCCATTTCAGCAAGGATGTTCTGCTCTGATTCTTGTCTGTCTAGTCAGTACAGGCTATCATGTATCTGTGCTCTCTAGATCAGAAGCTGTAGAGGGGTTGACTGGGATTCAGGTCAAAGCTGCAACTCTAGGTACAGTTAAACCATTGGTGAAGCCAGCAGGCTTCCTAGGGCTCTGCTGAAAGCCTGCTTTGCAGCCCAGGGATGTTTTTCCCTGAGGAAGAATAAAGATCAAGAGGGAGCAGCAAACCTGACTTTCAGCATTCAATGTTGGTTTCTGACTGCAGGCATCAAGCTATTTGTCACGCACATCTTAATTCTGTCACAAATAGTTAAAATAGTTCCTCAAGACAGCTTTATCCTCTCAATGTGGGAAGGCTTAATAATGTCTGGGAAATGGTTAAAAGAAGTGCACACACATCCTCAGAAATCCTGCCTTAAATCACATCTCTCAGCCTCTGTGCCTTCCTTTCTCTTGTTCTTTGCCAGTCTCCCCTTCTGGATAATATTTAACCTTCTCCTAGAGGCAGGAAATAGATGGAACAGCTGAATCTTTTCAGGAGAGAAGAGACAAATGCTGGCAGTGAGCCCGAACCGCTGGGAAGTGGGCAGTGAGCTGAGGCTGTGAACCTGTAATTATATGTCTCAAATTTTGCAGGCGGTGCTCCAGGAATCATTATGTACAGGCTGTTTGATAGTGCTGTGGTTTAAAGGAGAAACAGCTCCTCTAATTACTCTTTAATTTGGAAGTCAAGAGACTGTCAATTCACATCTTAGCTCTTCTGCTTGTAATTGATAATCAGGTACATCTAACAACCCTGTTATTGAACCGGGCCTCATATTTTTAATTCATCAGGTAACTGCTACTTTTCCTTTCAGAAAGGGTAATTGAGAGGCTGTATGAGGTCGCTTCCAGTGCAGCTGAGATCAAACCGAGATTGTACTATGGCACATCTCAGACTGCCACAAAGCCCTTCAGATTCAATTTTTCAGTATCAAAGTGCTTAACCTCTCTGGGCTGTGGTCTCTGCTTTAATCCTCAGGCTGTGGAAGCCAGCAACCAGGCTGGCACTAATTCTGGGACTGTTTAGTAGGACTTTGCCCCAGTTGATAACCTAACAAGTGGAAAACAGACTTTCCCCCTAAATGATAAAGTTAGCAGTTAAAAAACAACAACAAAAAGCAAATTAAAAAAAAAAAAAAGCAAAAAGAGAACTAGATTTTGTGTATTGTTTCAAACGTACAAATACCAGATTTAAGGGTGTTTGTGCTTTCTCACACATAACTGAGCTTTCTCCCCATCCTGCCTCAAGGTGGCAACACTTCGTGCAGTCCTGAGTTCTGACCGAGGAATCAAATCCCATCTTGGTGGTGCTGCGGTGGAGTCTGACTGACGGGCCAGTGGGGCCACTCCAAACTCAAACTATAATTTTTTCTTTTTGATTACAAAGCTTTATGGCCTGGAGTTCCTTTCTAGAATCATTATCACATCTGTCACTGTCACTGCTATCAGTGGCTAAGGATGTTTTTAATGGAGCAATGAAATCCAGGCTATCGTTCCTGCTGAAATACTGTTCCCAAGCACACAATAGGCCAGGTGCTGCAATTATTAATAATTCCCTCTGATGGCATAATATAGGCTCTCTGTTTTGCTTTAACACAATTTAGGTAGAGTTATTTCTTCAGCGATGGAAATTGTTTTGAAGTGATTTTTTGGAAGTGTTGCAAGTTTGTTTGCTGGAATCCTTCTCTCCTGGCAATGAGGCATAACTCTTGTGGGCTCCCTTTTGCTCACGAACAAGTGAACTGCTAATTAGGATGATGAAATTGCTGAGAAGGGTGAAACCTTCCAGTTGGCTGAAGAGGAGATTGTGGATTAATCTGTATAAAGCTGAAGGCTTGACAAAAGCTGCTGTTCAACATTCTGGTGCTACTGAGACTTGTATGTCTGCCACTCAAGAAGCTGCAAGTGTGTCCTGTGGTTTTTGTGTGGAGATCTAAAGTGAGCGTTTCTGCTGCTTTCATCTCCACTAGCAATGACTGGAATTGAGAATACACAGCAATCAGTATCAGGTGTTCAGCAGTTCATATTATCTGCTTATGCAGCCTGCTTTTTATGGGTAACTTTTGTACATGACCAAAAGCATCTTGAGAGGCACATGCCTGTTTAGAAAATTGCACAGGATGATTTGGAGAGCTGGTTGCCTTGTGTGCCCCCTGCTACCATATTAAATCAGTTCTTCACAGATTTTAATGCACTCCTGCTCGTGTCATCTGTGTAGAGGAGGGAAGTACTCTCCATCTCTCTGAAGCAAAGGCAACAGATGACTGGCTCAGTGTCATACTGGGCAAACAGTCTTGTTCCAGGTTAGTTCCCTGCTGACTGTTTGAGCTGCTTAGGACCTGGGGAGGTACTGACTCTGTTCTGTTGTCCTCTAACAGCAGCACCCCTGCAGTTGTTGAGAATCTGCACATTTAAAATAAATGTTTCTGTGCATTTGCAGGAAGCCGTCGAATAGTGGACGTGATGGATGTGAACACGCAAAAAGGTGTTGAAATGAGCATGTCCCAGTTTGTGAGATACTATGAAACACCAGAGGCCCAGCGTGAGAAACTCTACAACGTCATCAGCTTGGAGTTCAGTCACACAAAGCTGGAGAACATTGTCAAGCGCCCCAATGTGGTAAGGGATTCTGTTTATTTTCAGTTCCTTTCCAATAATCAGATGCTTTGTAATAAATAATGGAGCTGTAGGATGCATGCTATAAAGATAGTCATGTGAAGCACCTGTAACCCTTCTCTGTGTAGGATCTCATTTTCCACTGTCGGCTTGACAGTGGAACTTAATTTACAGGAATTAGGTGCCTGATGAGCTCTTAATCATGCGATTTGTACTGATATCCAGTTCCCTTGAATGTATTTAGAGGAAACTGCATTTAAAATTACATACCTGTCTATTGTCTTTTGGTATTGTGTAAGTGCTAATGTGCGAATACAACCTAATCCAAAATAATAATAGAGCTATTTTGTAATGTAAAATATAAAGCTATTAATGCCCTAAAAAAAAAAAAAAAAAGCAGTCTTAGCCTGTGGCTTGGTGAAGAAGGAAATTGTGGATTATCTCTAAGGAGGAGGAAATTTAAAGCTATAACCTGGGAGCTTAAATTCCTTCTACAGACCCTGTTGTTCACTGCATAAATGTTCAAGGGGAGCCAAAGCAAAAAAGTTGAATACACATGTATTAAATATAGAAGTTTACATGTAATTAAATCATCATAATTACTGCTAGGTCAGAATTGGCAGAGTCAGAGGAAGAAGGTAGATTTGTATGCATTTTTAAAAAGCTGGTGACTATGGATATGGAGTTACCTAGCAGTGAAACTGTGACCTTGTTAATAAAGATAATTTCATTCATTGCTAAAAAAGTAGCCATATGTGAGTGAGGATTACAGCATCAGCTCATAGTGCGCAGTGATACATGGAGAACTGGCACTGGAGGTTTCACAGTGTCTCCTCCGGACACTCACCAAAGAATTTGGGCATCAGCCCTGGTTGATCAGAGAATAAAGGGACTTCTCAGAGCAGAATGAGCGCTACTTGTTCCCACTGAGCCTGTTTCTGGCACTGGATGTTCACGGTGCTGCAGAGTGTAAAACTATAGTCCTCTGGTGCTTTGCTGTCAGCCACTTTTCTTGCAGTTTCTAAGTGCTATTCCAGCTATACTAGCAGGTTGGTTTTTTGTTTTTTTATTTTTTTTTTTCCACTGGGGACGTTTCTTGTATTTGCAGGCAATATAAACCCCATACTTATGCCCAGACTTATGCCCAGGGGAAAAAAAAGTAGATGGCTGATTTTATAGCTGATTTATGGAAGTAATTCTTAAGTAGGGTTTGTGTTCTGTTATGCATGTATCACAAATTGAATATTAAGCACTTATTCAGAAGTTTATACAGGTTTTTGCTGTCATTCAGACACTAGCCCGGCAGTTTTAGAAGAGCTCTGGGGAGTTTCCGTCTTCAGCTGATCCTGGTTTTCCCAAGCACATCATTCTCAGTGAGCTTTTAAAACATCTGTGCTAATTTCCTGGGTGCTCAGGACCAAAAAATGCAATTAGGTCCCTATTACCTTATGTAAATTAATTTTTCATGTTTGTTTAGTGCGGCCTGTGAGTGCAAAGTGGTTTGTAAAATCAACGATATTTAGATCTCACTGGAAGAGAGAGGGTGCTCTTTTAGCACCTTTTAGGGAGATACAAGAAGAGGGTGCCAGGGACTGTGGGTCCAGTCAGTACATGAAGTCAGATATTAACTGAACACTGTATTTTAGGAGTGGATCATTTGAAAGCTTCAGGGCTATTTCAGCCCACATGAGGCAGAAATACTTGACTTGTGTCTATTGTGTAAAGACTGTGGGTTGCAATATCAGGACGTGGGGATTAATTCAGAATTGGGGCAGTAATCATCGGTTTTGTTTTCACATATAACTGTGATAGTCACATAACTGGTACTACTTCTACTGGCTGCATCATCTCCCTTTGACTCTTCTCAAAGTACTGCTTGTTATCAACAGTACCTGGTGCAGATGGAGAAACAGAAAAGTGACAGCCCTAACCTGCAAGAATGTCACATGCTAAGTGCAGCATTATGAAAATGCTCTGGGGATGCAAGCCTTTGGGTCAGCTCATACAAATAACTACTCCTGTATGGGTCTTTTGAATGATGTAGCAGTCAGGATGCTATGTTGAGTGCTGCCCTTGGTGACTAGCAAACACCTTGGATAGGCCTTGCAGCCCTTGTTGACCCACAGATAGCACGGCAGGTTTTGAGCTGTCTCGGGATGTACAGCCACACTGTGGCCAAATACCGCACTACAGCCTGCCTAGTCACACTTCCCTCTGTCACTGGAGTTTGCTGTTTTGAAACCTGGTGTGTGTGATCCACTTGTGTAACCAGAAGGGAGTATTATTGGTACCAAGGACATCACATAAAATGACCAACGAATGAGACACAGGCTTGACCTTACTGTGGCTGATGGACACCTCGTGCTCTGGCACCCAGAAGAGTTGTGTTAAAATGTCCCTCAACAGGCACCAGTTTCCATCTCCTCTCCATCTTGCTGGCAATGTCTTTCTCACTGTTTTCTTCTGCCACGTTTCCTAAAAGTTTGGCATTTGAACAAGAACTTTGGTGAATTTTAAGCTGAAGGAGATGATGATGTAATTACACAAATCAGAATGTGGCCAGAAGAATGGGTTTAATGTTCCTTGAAATGTAACATATTGGGAAAATGTAATTTCTTTTGTGCTTGTATTTTAATGTTCATAAATGCAGTTTCTGGGATACTGGCTACAATAAAGTATGCCTGCTGCTCATCTGCTGCTGTCACTGTTAGAGTTCCAGCCAGCAGGGGTACATCCTACCATGTGTTCAGTGACTAACAGTTGATTTTTGGGGCTTCTAGGTGGACTTAGTCGACTGGGTGGATAATATGTGGCCACAGCATTTGAAGGAGAGACAGACAGATGCTACCAATGCTCTTTCAGAGATGAAATATCCCAAAGTGAAAAAGTAAGTTTCTTTAAATGCTTTCCTCTTGACCTCCTGGTTTAATACCTTTTGAACTCAAAAGCTGGAAGGAAAGGAAATCTTTATTTATTTATTTCCAGTGAGTAGGAAGAGAGATTGATGTGACTGATCTGTTAAAGCAGTCCAATACTGACAGGCTGTTCCAGCTTTGAAGGAGAACAGTTTTGTATTTGAGAATTTTACAATGGATGGTTCATGATCTTAAAGCTTAAGTTTGGGATCTTTAGGAAAGAAATACTATGTATATGTGTGCCTTTAAAATTTCTCAGTGCAATTTTCCAAATACTTTAAAATGAGAAATAATCTACGATTTGAGTACGTTTTCAATCAAATACCTTTAAGGAGGAGCTTTTTATTTATCAGTTTTCAGCAACTGTTTTGAAAATGGCAGACTGCCTCTGATCTTAAATGATAAGGATGTGACAGTGGTCTAATGCTGTAACAGGCTTCCTAGTGAGGAGGCTGATGTGCCATGCCTATTGGTGTTCAAGAGGCACTTGGATAGTGCCCTTAACAGTATGCTTGAACAGTATGCTTAAACTTCTGGTTAGCTCTGAAGTGGTGGGAGGTTGGACTTAGCGATCTGTTTAGGTCCCTTCCACCTGAACTATTCCATTCTTCAAAAGCACTGCCCCCAAAAGCCCCTTCACAGGATGCAGATGTCGTATAATTCATACAGTATAATCAAAGTCCTTCTGTAGGCCGGGTTCAGATCCTTCTCAGGTTCTCAACCGCTAATGGCTGAAAAGTTGTTAGTCAGTGCTTCATGAAATGAGCTTGCAGTCCATTTTTAATGGGTGTGGGTCTTCCTCAAAGATATGTTTCTGCCATTTGTGGCTGTTTACCTACCTGCTGAAGTTCCCAAATATTGGACTTGCTGCATACATTGTGTCTGGTGGCAGAGGACCCTCAGAACAGGTTTGATGAGGATCACAGGTAGTTTGTTCTGCTCCTGCCAATCCCACTGTAGTCTTTGGATGAGTTTGATAGTATAAACTCACCTCACCGCTCCTTCTGTTCTGAAATTGTAGTGGCTTCTTTGTAGTTGTTTTTTAGATATTTGGAGTAAAGATTAGAGGAAACATACCACTTTTGGAGGCCTGAAAATATGCATTGTAAGAAGTTCCATAGGAATGAGCAGTGGAAATTGGGGTTACTGTTAATAATGTAACAGCTGTTGACTTGTATGGCCAGTGAACAGCAGATGATCCTGGAAGCGCTGAATTGACTTCACTGCTGTTTCTGTTTTAGAGGCATTTTCTATTGGCCAGACCTAATGCTGGCAGCATCTCGCACTCTGTTGTTGAACCAACTTCTAGCGTTCTGCAAATTGCTTAGAACTGTTTCCAAACTGTAATGTCTAAAATAGATTGATACTAACATATACAAAGAAGCGTGCAGTCACAAAGTGATATGCACCACTTCATCTCTTATTCCATAACAATAAATGTTCCAGAAGGTGTAGGTCTCCATAATAGGAGGGGCTTTGTAGCAAACATTGTGAGGAAGCCCTGTCCTGTGATGTGCTGAGCACACTGATTTCAGTACAAGTTAAAGGTACTGTATCCTGAACAAATAAACTGCTTGTTAGGGTTGTCAGATATGGATAAGAGTGCCAAGTTCACACGTGTGTCTGGAAATGTCCTATACTACTTGTCTAAAGTTGTACATTCTGAGCGGAAAATAGAACTCAGGCAAATTGTTCCCCTTTCCCAAGGGGTTAGTCCACTAAATAACATGCTTTATTTATAATGAGCTAAAGCTAAGGAGCAGAATCAGGATTCAAATCTTCAGGATTCCCAGACTGTACAAAGTTAGGAAGTAAGGAAAACTGTCCCTTACGTGGAGCAGATGCTCCAGATACTGAGAAAAAATGCAGTAAGTAAAGAAAACAAGGCAGAGATGGTTTAAGGGACAGAGTAACAACATGACTAACAGAATTCAGCAGAAAAAGCAGAGTGTATTCTTGCAGTTCACTACTTGCATCACGAACTGCCAGATGGTAGGTTTCAAGGAGGGATTTTAGAGAAGTAGCAATACAACAGATTTTGACATGGAGCTTTTCCCATGTGTGGGGGGTGACCTTGTAGAAAGGAAGAAATGCCTGTTCAGGAAGCAGGCACACAACCACAGAGGTTGCTGTCACTAGCAAAGGGAAGTTGGAGGTTGGCAGCTTGATAAACTACTAGATATGATAGGTAAAAGGAAGCTAAACAGTGACAGATTAGGTGCTTGAAATGTGAAAATGGAGTTTGCTGTGGGGAAAGAGAGTTGCTGTGTATAAGGGTTAAAGGCAGCTGGAGTGCAAGAGGATGAGCTAGTGAGCATCATCTAGCAGAAGGGTGATTTCTAGGAGGAAAGTGATTTACAGCAGTGGGAGCACAAAATTCTTGTTGATCTGTAGAAGCAGCAAAGATAAATTTAAAAGCAAATACTGATAATCTAGGAGCACCAGGGAAGTTGTCTTGGATCAGGACAAAGCTCCATGGAGCTCATGGTGCTCATGGTGCTCTGCTGTTCCCTGCTGTCATGGCTACTCTGGGAGGAATAGGAAAACAGCATGAGTATATAATGACGCAGTCCCTTAATAGACTTCTGAACTTACACTGTAAGCAGTTCATGCAGGGACTTCCTGAACTGGAAGTGGTTTCTGTGTGCTTAGTGACTCTCAGGAGATTTTTGTTCCATAGACTTGTCCAGTTTAAATATGAAATCCTCAGGAGATCAGCTTTCTCCATCTCTGGGAATTCAGATTGCCCCTTTCCTGTATAGATACCAGTCCCAGCTATCGCTGTGAGCGCCCTGAGGGCATGAGCCCTTATTAAAGAGATTGTGTTGATCATGGAGCTAAATGTCAGTGCTGTCACTTGTTTCATGTGTCCTGTTTGTTTCTGCAAATCGCCAGTATTCATATTCTTTAACTCTGACTGTTGTTGCTTAGGAATTGGATGGTTTCATTTCATTTTGCTTTTTAGCGTTCTCATAATACTGACTTTGCAGTATGCAATACCCACCATTAACGTGTTCCCTACAAACAAAAAGCACTCCAGCGAGCGCGTTGCAGTTTTGCAGACACAGATGGCATTACCAGACACAAATGTCTGTCTTGGCTCCTGCACATCGAGTTCCGTGCTGGGAGTGAAGTTAGAGAACGCTCCATCTGCTGCGCTGCTTCGGTTACTAGGAGTGCTACACGTGCTGGGGGCTGCTGTGCCTTTCGCTTGGATTTGCACCATTAACTTTAAAAAAAAAACAACACAACAAAAACAGGGTAATGAGGTTATTCATCTGTCTGTAAGTGAATGACTACTTTCCTACTAAGAGCCTTAGAGGGCTGAATTAAGCGAGGAACAGTTTATATCAAAAATAAGTACAGCTTTCCAAGCGGTGCGTCTTAAGCAGCAAGAAAACATGAGAAGATGGGGGCTGAGCTGCTGTGATGGTGCTGAGACAAAATACAAACTGATGGAAGTTGGCATTGCCCCTGAAAAAACTGTCCCATGCCCACACTGTCCCATCGTTACTGCCAAAACATGCTGTTACACAGCTGCAAACTCAACTGGACTAGAAATTGGTCTGGTTGAAAACAGACTCAAAGATAAATTGGACACTTTTCAGGCCATTCCAGCCACCACGTGGTTGCACGGATGTTTGTGCCAACCAACAAGCAGTGCAAGAGCGTGACAAGATCATGGCAGGGGGATTGCAGGCAAAGCCCTTCTGCAGCTCACGTGAGGTGCAGGTCTATGTTGTGTTGGGAGCAAACAGCAGCTCACTGCTGCTGAGATCACAGGGCCTGTTCACAAAGCAGCAGCAGCAAAATAGCAACTGTGCCAAGCCTCAATCACTGCAGCAGCCTGTTGGCCTTCAGAATTCTTCTTGTTACTTAGAATACCTATACGCTACTATAATCTCTAATATCACTGCTGTCCTTCAATAAGGGATGATATAGGGGGACTGGACTTGATCAAGCCCCGTGATTGTGTGATTTTACACAAAACATTGACTTGTTCACAAAAGGGCGCTGCTATGCTACAATACACTGTTAGCCCTGTTTTTCCCTCTGCCAGGCAGTTACTCAGCCGTCCATTCCTTTCTCTTCATTCATTCCTTTGCTAAGCAGAGATGGATTTAAGCAGATGCTAAAATGTTCTGTGGAGCTGTGGTCTAATTAGAAGCTGAGGATGTGCCTCTGGGGACTGAAATTGCCCTTTGAATTGAGGGAGCTCGCGGGTCCCGCAAAGCAACCTGGTGCTTTTTAATGCATGTGTGATACTTCTGTGCGTGCTGTGTGTCATCTGTGAATTGTTTTGGATACAAAACTGCCCCACAGATTTAATTAAGTACCAGAAAATGAGACCAGTAAGCACAAGTTCTTAAACTTTTTAACCTAGTCAGGTAAATAAAACTTCATGTCTTCAATTTGATGCATTACCCTCAAATCCTCCCTTGCGTACAGCTTGGAGGACTTGCACAGTCACACGTACAGCTGAAATAAATGCTGGTCTTTGAAACTCCTTGTGCTGTAGCTGAGCAGCCATGTCACAAAGATGGAGACACGAGTTGCACCTGCAGATGCCACAACAGTGTTCCAGCTTCATGCGCCCAAAGGGAGACAGGCCAGGTTTGTGTAAATGGGCAGGTTGCTTCATTTCTCCATGGCCATCGCTGCCTTCTCAGAAATTTAAGCTTCCAATTAATGGTTTCCAATGGCTGGGATGTAAATAACTCCTTCCTTGTGAGGTCCCTGCATGCAGCGGGTGGCAGGCCAGGATCAGGAGCAGCCCGGGGCCTTGGTGCTTCACTGGCACCTTGGATGGGAGCGGGGTGAGGTGGGATGAGGTCGGCATCAGCTGCTCTCTTTGCTACCGGTGTGATGTGATTTCTGGTTGCTTTGCAAAATCTCTAGTGCAAACTGAACCTGTCCCTTATCTGGTGTGTTGTTTTTGTCTGCCTGACTCAGCTTGTAACCCCCTCAGGGCAGGCACCAGGTCCTTTATGTGCTTTTGAAGTGCCTGCTGCACGCTCCACCTTTAATGATTAGTTCCTCCGTGGTGTGGAGAGGTGATGCTCTGCCTGAAGAGCTGCTCACCTCAGGCCCTGCTCCTGGCGGGGGATCCGGGGCTGTGGGCTTCGCTGTGCCCTCGGAAGGCGGATCTGGCCCCGAGGCTGCAGGTGGGTGCTCGTGCCCTGCTTGCAGGCTGGGGGACCCCACTCCACGAGGGGAAGCAAGGGGGAAGCCGGGGACCCCCTTCGGTGAGGGCCCCAATCTGTGTAGGAAGGCCAGGGTCCTTCCAGGAGGGGGAGACGGGCTCCCCATCCTCCGTGAGGGACTCGGGGCCCTCGGGCCTCCCGCAAGGGCTGCGGGCGGCGTCGGTGCTATGGGGGCCGGTGGGGCTGGGGCGGGGGTGGGGCGGCAGAAGGGGCCGCGAGCGCTGCCCCGTGTCTCCCGGGTGACAATGGCTCCTTTTGTCTCACGGCGTAATTTGTGCCTTTCCATTACGGGGCCCCTGTGCTGGAGCGTGGATCAGGCCGTCGGCGTTGTGCGGGGCCTGCTCCTTCAGCCCTGCTCCTCCTGCCCTGCTCCTTCTGCCCTGCTCCTCCTGCCCTGCTCCTTCTGCCCGCTCCGGCACTCGCTGTCGGTTCATGGGTTTGTGGTATTCGGTTTCAGTCTCAGGGATTTCAAGCAGCCGGCGCTGCTCCTGGGAGGAAGGAAGAGCGAGCTTTACTTTTCTCATTGGCCCGAACAAAAAACAGAAGCCTCTGCTGGGGTTTGGGAGTGGTTTATGGGCTGAGCTCAGTGGCAGGGGAGCCCTCGCAATGCCAGAGGGAATAGAGGCGTATGGTGCGCGATACCTAATGCGAGAGAAAGGAGCTGAGCTCAGGGTAATGCCGCCTGCGTGTGCTCACGCGTCTCCCCCGAGTCCGTGTGCATTTCCGTGCATGTGCATTTCCCTGCCTGTGCCGTGCGCGTCTGCATCGTGCCGTGTCCGCTGCTGTCTTTGTTTCGCTGTTTGCTGCTGGGTTTGGAGCGATGCGCGGCGAGTGCATTGTGGGTTTGTGTGTGAGCTCCGCGTTGTTCTGTCTGCTCGGTGCTCGCCTTCCTTTGCATCATCCCCCTGCTCTTTTTGGGGCCGATCTCCCCCGTGAGTTCGCAGCTTACTCCATGTTTCTCCGCATCCTTTCACTAACGGATTTCCCCAGGTTTTTGAGGGGGGAAAGTTCCTATTTCCCCTGTACCTCATATCCTTCAATCCAAAATAACACTGCGTTAACCTGAACAATTCCCGGCTGTTGGAGCATGAAACAAACTCCGGTGTGGAAGGGCAGCTCTCTAATGGGAGATTACGAGCAGCTGCCTGGTGTGAAGCCCATTCTGGTGCTGTGCAGGGGTTGGATGTGGTGCAGAACAGCTGGGATGGGGCATCCTTTGCATCCTTTGCATCACCTGTGCTCTCAGTGCGTGCCCCCAGCATCATGTCCCTGCACACTGCTTGGGGTTGTGCACCCATAACCCCGTTACCCGCCGCGGCCCTGCATCCCTATCAGCACACACACCGTGCAGCAGCTCTATTTGAGTGCTGATGGTGATTATTGCGGGTGTGCGTGGTACAAAAAGCCTGGAAAGTTGCTGGTTCCCCACAGCAGCAGCTGCAGGAGCAGCGTGTGTGGGGCTGTGCGGGGCCATGTGACTGCGGCGCCTTGGGAAGGAAGCGCAGAGGTCAATGCAAAGGCATCGCATTGTGCCTGTAGGGCCGGACAAAAGCAGCCCGGTGGGGTGGGTGAGCAGCAGGAACCAAAGGGGAACTACATTGCACAGTGGCTGCTTTGTGGATGGGAAGGAAGGAAGGTGTGTGTGTAGTTCAGGATGCGGGGTGGGGTTTGGTTAAGCACCATTTGCGTGGTAGCACACACCTGGGGTGGAATGGAGGCTGTGTGTAGGGAGATGCATGAAATCAGAGGGGAGTGGGCAGAAATGTGTGTTGGCACCACTCTACTGCTGTACTGCTGTACTGCTGTACTGCTGTACTGCTGTACTGCTGTACTGTCTGCCTGGGTGTTCTCTCAGCGCTGGGGTTTGACAGGGCACAAATGCTGTTGTTTCCTATCCCAGTGCAGACAGATGAGCAGTTCAGCTGCGTGTAGATGTGCACAGCCATACGATGACCTGCCATACAATGAGTTCACCCTCACCCCATGGCACCCTGCGCAGGCTGTGCACAGGTAGCCCTACAGAGCTGCTCATGGTGTATTTCTATGGCCTTCCACAGACAAAAGGAATTGATTCCTAAGGCTTTGGGTGTCCCCTGGAGCACAGTGCAGACCCTGCTCCTTGTGCTGCCCACAGACACAGTGTTTGTATCATTAGCCGTGATTCAACCGGGGACTTTGTGCAGTTTGGCTCAAAGAAAGGTGACTTCCTTCCTGGGCTGTTATTGCTTTTAATTTCAGTCTGACTTGTAGTAATCAACAACATCTCGGTGGGGCTGCGACGTGAAAGGAGAAATTTAAGGGGTAAAAATAAAAACAAAAAAGAGCATTGTGAGGGAAGGACTCGTATTTTGAACGTATTGAGCACACTGAGCTCGGACAGCCCAGTGCTGGCTGTGGTCCCTGCCCCGGGTATCGCTGCTGTGGGCGCTGTGAGGGGATCGCGGTGCCGAGCCGTCATGGCGGGCGGCGGGACCCTCGGCCCGGCCCTCCCTGCTCACTGCCAGCCCGGGCTCGCGGCGGTTGCTAGGCAGCGGCTCCTGGGGCCGAGCGCGGCGCTGATTGGTCGCGCGGCAGCAGCCTATGGGCGCGCGGGACGTTGCACGCCGCCTGCATAGTGCTGAGCCTCCGGCACCTGGATGTGCCGAGAGAAAGGCACGGGGTGGGAGACCTGATTTGTTATTATTATTATTGCCTTCTTTAAAAATAATTCTTATTTCCCCTCCTCGTACTGTCCCGTAACCAAAAAAAAAAAAAAAAGCCAAAACAAAACAACAGCAAATAATAATAATAATAATACCCCAACCTTAAAAAATCCCCCCAAAATCAAAACCAAAATAAACCCAAATCAGGCCATGAAACGGAGACCGGCACAAGGACGAGAGGTTAGTGCTGATGGTGCGTTCCCTGCACACCGGGACGGGGCTGCGGGCGGGGGGCACCGACACGGGGTGAGCTAACGGGGGGCCGGGCTGAGCTGCGGCCTGACCGCCTGCACTGCTGGGATATACAGCCTGCACTGCTGGGATATACAGCCTGCACTGCTGGGATATACAGCCTGCACTGCTGGGATATACAGCCTGCACTGCTGGGATGGATATACAGCCTGCACTGCTGGGATATACAGCCTGCACTGCTGGGATATACAGCCTGCACTGCTGGGATGTACAGCCTGCACTGCTGGGATATACAGCCTGCACTGCTGGGATGTACAGCCTGCACTGCTGGGATGGATATACAGCCTGCACTGCTGGGATGGATATACAGCCACCGGGACTAAAAGGAGCCGGCCCACCAGGCCAGGGCTCTGCCCCCCGCTCCTCGCTGCGGTGACACGCAGGTGATGGCAGCTCTTATGGGCAAATGTTTTGCAAAACTTGGAGGCTATTTGTGTACAACTCCCGGTGAAGGTTATGGCCGAGAGATGAAGGAGAGCGTGGAGCGAAGCAGCCAATGCCGGGTGGTGCAGTGCTGCTGCTGACACGAGGATGACTCCCAGCCTTCCTCCATTCCCAACCCTGGGATCCTGGTTGTCCACACAGCAAACTCGAACTCAGAGATGCACGTTTTTCAGTTACAGTCTAATTATCGTTGCTTCACGACACAAAAAGCCCTGTGCTGTAAATGCAAAAATATGATTGGATGGAAATGATATTGCACATGCAATGCTCTGTAAATTAAGACATGGAAAATACTGTCTCACACTGATTCTGTTTTATCCTGCGCTCTGTTTTCAGGTACTGTTTGATGAGTGTGAAAGGATGCTTCACTGATTTCCATATTGATTTTGGAGGCACTTCAGTGTGGTATCACGTTTTCCGTGGGGGGAAGGTAAGTGAACCTTGCTTGATGTTTGTTTTTATTCCTCTTATGGCAGGAAGAGGTTGCTTGCTTTTGTTTTTCTTTCACTTTTCTTTTTTTTCTCTTTTTGGTCTTCCTTGCTAGTTGGTTGTCAGTCTGTTTCAGTTACCTTTGAAGCAGATGCAGTTTGCAGAACTGGAAGGACACTGTTCACCTTTATGAAACAAGCAAGTGATTTGTTTGCAATGTGTAATGTGTGTGGTGGTGGTGGTGGCTTTGTGCATGTTATTGCTGCGTGGTTAGAAGTGTCACGCAGTGTATGTGGCTCTGTGTACCCTTGTTGGGTCACAGTGCCCTCGTAAGTCACCTTCTGTCTCTGGAGCTTCATTGTAGAGATTCCGTGTTCCTTCTGTGTGTGCATTATAGCTGAGCTGAAACGTTGCAGAATAGAGACATGTTAAAATGTGAACACAGCCATACGTGCTGTATATCTATATAAAAGTTGAGGTTGCTTTTCCTAATTGTAGTGTAGGCAGCGTAAGGTCTGCATACATACATAGGATATAAATGGAGCAGATTGATTGTGTCTGTTGTGCAGATACTGTTAATCTCAGTGCACAGTGAAGTTGTACTATACCAACACACTGCTTTGAACTGGAAGTGAGTTGTGCAGGCATCTTCTGAATGAGATCTTTCATGGAAGAGAGGTGTATGGGAAATTGGTAATCACAGCCTGAATCTCTGATCAATCAGCTGAGGCGAGTGTTGGGTCAGTTGTGGGAGCACAGGTGAAAGTCATTTAGCTGTGCTCCTGGAAGGGGTGCAGCTCGACTCCATCTCCTCTAGACTTCATTTAAGGGCTGACCACCACTAAGGCAGCATCTCTTGGAGATCGCTCCTTGGTGGGCATTGCCTCAGTGTTTCCCAGCAGACCGAAGGCTTCCATTTGGGTGAGTTTTTCCTGTAAATAACCTTTTGGATATTTATTACCATCTTTTCATTATTGTCACCGTACAAGAGGTGACAACTGACAGTTATCATGCCACTTCCAGCACATAATTGCTGCTGCTGTCTGCTCTGGACCTCAACGTACAGTACCTGGAAGCTGTGTTCTATGCAGACAGCAGGCTTGGTGCTCTGCGTTCATTTCTCTAACGCACAATAAACTTCTCAGAATTTCTCAGCTGTGTATTTTTGTTGACTGTGGGTAATAGTTACATCTGTGCTTTATTTTTAGATCTTCTGGCTGATTCCACCTACTCTGCAGAATCTAGAACTTTATGAAGAATGGGTTCTCTCAGGAAAGCAAAGTGATATCTTTCTGGGAGACAGGGTGGAGCGATGCCAAAGAATTGAACTGAAACAAGGCTATACGTTCTTCATTCCTTCAGGTATCACTTGCTGGCTATTCTGGAATCACTGGAATTGTTGAGCTTGGCTCACAGCTCTCTGTAAAGCAGTTCTTCACATCTAAGGCCTGTGCTGAGCTCTTTATTTGCTGTGGCAAGACGGGGGGCTGAATGCGTTTGATTTCCCAGGGATTGTCTCATTCAAACTGAGGATGTATGTACAGTGATCACTTGAGAGAGGCCCTGGGTCTTTGGGGCTGTCAGTCCACCGCTTCTCAGAGGTACCGTTGACTTTTGTTACTGCTGTTGGTTTCCTTGGAAAAGCACTTTTCTGTTGTTCTTATTCTGAGGTAAAACTGCTGGTAAATATATCCAGTGACCTGTGATCTCCTCTGGCAAGTTTACCTACGTTTCAGTTACCCACGACTTTGCTGCTGTCTGTGGTCAGAGGTGGATGGATTCCTGATAGAGCCCAGTGGAGATTTTGCTATATGGAAGAGCAGGTGTTACACTCCAGCAAAGTTGCTTTGCAGGGAAACAATGTTATTTTACGATTATAATTGTTCAGGACTTGTGCTGATGCAGGTTGTGCAGGGTAGGGATGTCAGCCAGTAGCCCGGGTGTGCCGTGATTTCACACTGCTGCTGCCTCAGTGGCTAAATTGCACGACTCAGGCTCTTCCTACAAAGCAACCAAACAGTTGCTGTTTGAAGGCTGGTGTTTTCAGGCCTTTATTCTGCTGCCTAAAATGGATTAAGGATGGTGCAATCTATAACGCTCTTCATTTCAAATGATATCAAGCTTTGCTCTCTTTGACTATTATGGGTCTACAAGCTTCTTTATAATGATATAATACATTGCCTCTGTCTAGTAGAGCTTACCAGGGAAATAAATATTGATAGCCTTTTTACATGACAGAAGGACTGCTTGGTAGTTCTTCAGCTTCTAGAATTACTCTGTAGAGATAAGATTGTTACAGTGTTTTTTGTTTAATCTTGGAGATGGATAGAATAGTCATGCAAAGACATGGATAATGTTCTTGCTAACTAGGGAGCGCTATTAGTATCAAGTGAAGCCTCCAAATTTGGGCACGTTTGGTAAGTATTTGGTCAGAATCAGCTTGGAGGTGACAGGTAAAAGGACCTGGAGGATGGAGGAGTTAATCCATTAAAGGAATTAGGTCTTCCCTTGAAACAGGTCAGAATGTGCTGTTACTGTTTGAACTGGGTGTTTGAGTGTGCCTGTGCTGTTTGCTAAGATCTGTTACTGCATCTTCATATTTATCTTTGTTCCCTTGTGAGCAGCCTCCTACGAATAAGACTTTCTGTGTGTTAGTTTAGTCACAGCAGCTGGAATACAACACATTGTGGGAGATTATACAGGGCACAACTGTAGCGTGGTGGCTGAAGTGTTCCCACATGTGTTTTTTGACTGTAGTTTTCTTAGGAACACCCCTAGTACAGAAATGCCCATAACTCAGCTGTTATAGACCCCATGGCATGTTTGAAAGACATAGCCTTGTCAGAGAGGTCAGTTCTTGTGACCCCTTCGCTCTGGTTTGTGAGGGTATCACACTGGTTTATGTTAGAATGTGTTAGTATGTGCTTTGTAGCTCTTAGTGCTTGGGCTCTGGTAATGGGTGCCTGTAAAACCAGTCTGTTCCACGCTTTCAGTTGAGCCTGACAGACTCTTAACCAGCCTCAACTCGGATGCAATGACATGCTCAAAGTGTGGAATGATAAAGTTAGTGCTCAGCTGGACTGTGAATGAAGAGCATCACAGCCTTTTGCATAAAGTATCCTGCTGTGCTCTCATTTTCAAGTCATTTTTGGGGGTGGTCCTAGCAGTGATGTTATATCATCACAGTGTAAAGGATGAAGTAGGTAGAGAAGACTGTAACAAGACACATGGGGGAGTAAGATCATAGGCTTGTGGGAGATGGAAGATTTCTTTGAGAATCTAGGATCAGCAGTAGATCCAGTAAATCCTTGAAACTACAAAGCAGTTGCACAAGAATGGGAGTTATTCTTTCAGGAGGCATAATTATAGTGCTCACCAGGGCCTCAGGGTATTTCCCTCTGCATCACTGCCTTCGTCTTTTCAGGATTAGGCTTAAACCAGTTAATTTCTACCTATGCTTCTAACCCTGGAAAGCACTGAGGGGCATGATCACAGCTGTGGGATCAAGGAGAAAATTGTCCAAGAATTATCAGCATAGTGAGTCACTGTGGGTCAAAGAGCACCTTGCAGTATTTTAGCAGGCCCTCCCAGCTGTGGGTTGGGGGAAGTTAAGCTGGGGTTCTGAGGGATGCTGAGTCTGTTGCCATCTGTAGAACCCAGGCTGCACACTTTGGGACCCCGTAGGACTTTGCCAAACAAGAGATGCACTGTTACAAGCTCTCACCTCCTACTTCACCAGTTCCCACTGATGAGTCAAGGATGATCAACTCTGGTAAAGTCTGCAGTAAATTGGTAATTTATCTAAGAACCTGGCCTTTCCTGTTAGTATAATCTAAACTGATGTCTGCATTTAATTGTCAGTTGACAAATATACAGATTTCTGACGTGTTGAGGATTATAGCCAGTAATGTTCAAGATGTGAGAGCAGCTGAGACATCAAGAGAAGGAAGCAAGAGTTACTATCTGTGTTAGCACTTTCTGTTTTTTTCCTGTAGAAATCTGGTTTGTTTTCCTAGGATGGGACATAACATTTCCTTGTTCATAAAGACATTAGTAAAGAATGCTGTGGCTCTAGGCTGTTAGCACTGTGTATGTTATCACAAGAAATATTTAGTCTTTCAAATGGCTCAGTGTTCAACATGGGTAAAATTTAGAGAAGGTAACGCATCTTGCTGTGATGTAGTGTACGGTGGGTGCTGCACCTGATCCACCTGCCAACCAGAAGGGGCATTTATAGAGTGCTTCTCTTTTCAGGTATAAACTGTGATGGTCTCAAAGAGGAAGAGCATAATGTCAGTGTGCAGCTGTTGTCTCAGCAGGGACACGCTACAGTGTCATCAGTCACAAGTGGAGAGCTCGTCCAGTATTGTTTGTGCTGTTAGCTGTGCAGGGAGTGTGTTCAGTGATGGTTTACACTGGGGATATGCAGAGTACTTGGGGTACATGAGGTGTAAACTATGGACACAGTATTCAGGTGTCTCTGATGACTGTGAGGGGCAGACTGAGCTTTGTGCAGCATCCTCCTGATTTCTGCCACTCAGGATTACTGTAGGCACTCATCTCTGGCTTGTGTGCAGCCTCTTGTTCACTTAGGTACTGACCGCTGCTTCTCTGCACCCTGCTAGAAATGCACTGCTCTCTAAGTCAGGGCAGGTGTGTGAGTCCTTTCTTGAATGCTTTTAGTGCTCATCCTTTTGCTTTGAATGTAGGTAGGTTTCCTCTTTTACATCACCAAGTGACTTCAGTGGAACCTGTTCTCTCCCCACTTCCTACCCGTTACCTTCTCTGGTCTTCATGCCCTGTAAATCACTTTTGCTTCTGTCCTTGTACTTTTTCTTTTTTTTCCTGAATTGTTTGTTTTTAAAGTGATACTTTATGTGTGGAATTGTCTCCTCACTTTGATTCTCAGTATGCCACATTCATTCCTCTTGTATACTTTTAAACTTGGCTCCCAAGCTCAAAATTAAGCATAACCAAGTTGAAAAAATTCATCCCTTTTCAATCCAGGTGCTCTTTTGAGTTTTTATCTGTCACCTTGATGGTAAGTGTTCAGGGCTGTGTTGGGGATATTGGCTGTGTTGTCCTCTATTAGCAAGATATCACAGTGGCACCAGATATGCGAAGATCATTTGTTTCTTTCTAAGAAAGAAATTGTGTAAATGTTCCGAAACGCTCCAGTATCTGTGCCATTGTGAGCAGATTGGCTCATCTTTACATCTGTCGGTAGCAATCCAAGTGAGATGCCAGTCCATGGTCCAGGAATTCACCGTACATTTCCAAGAACTGAATGATGTGCTGCCATTAGATGTTGTAGAAGACTTCAGCGGCACTGATTTATTAGCCTTTCCCATTCAAAATCTGGAGCAGGTAACCTGCTGGCAGCTGGTGTGATGTGCCTTCCTGCCTCCTCTTAAACTTCACACTGCTGTGGCTGCACTCTTCTCTTATAAAGCTGTGCTTCACCTTGGAGTTTGGCAGTCCTCCACGGAGGAGAAAAGCTGTTTGTTTTGCTTTACTTTTAATGTTCTTTACAACGCCGTGGGGCCTTGAGCATGGAAATATGCTATTAAAATCTCTTAATTTCTTGAGAGATGAAAAATGAACCACAGTCGAGCAAAATATTCTCATTGTTCTGTGATGATTGTTATGGTAACTTGAGAGTGCTCCAAACTTCTGGTTTTCAGTCAAATGCAGAAATAATGGCTTTTCTTGGAAGAATGCTTTTTTGGGAAGGAAAGTGAATAGAAAGGGATGTTCTGTGCTGGACTGCAGGCAGAGATCAGCAAGGATGTGAGTGCTGCAGATACGGGATCAGTGGTTATCAGCACAGTTCTGCCTGTTAGAAGTGTGTGGTCCAAGGTGACCCCTGCTATTCCAGCCAGTATTTGTTGAGTTACTGTGTAATGGGGCCAGGAGGTAGCACGCAGTCTTTCTATCCAGGAGGATGACGAGCTATTAAAATCTGACTGGTAAATTTTCTTTCTCAGGGAGTTGTGCTGGGGCTGTGTAACTGCCTGGCTGTTTTCAGGTGCTGTTTGCTTTTTCCATTTCAGGAGCTTCCACTGACATTAATGGAAGCTCCATGCGTGGAACCTGTAGGGACTGAGTGATGGGGATCAGTGGAGAGCATCAGAGAGGAGAGCTTTTGCCTCGAGTGTCTACTTTCAGATAGAAGGTGACAGCATAACATTGAATTTTAGTCCTGTTCCTCTGCAGTGCTCTGCCTGCTTCTTGTCAAATTACGTAAGATTGAGAATTGCTGAGTTACCTACATTGCTGGGGACAAATTAAGCTCTTACTCTTATAATGTAAACATGGCATTTCCTAGATGGACTTGGTTGAGGATGCCATTATGACACAATCGTTCTTCTTTTGAACTGAGAGGAACTACGTCTCTCTTGCTGGCAGTGTCCACTGGCAGGTCATCTCTTGTCACTTTTATGTGTATCTTTGAGACATGGCTGCTTTAGCTTTTCCAGACCAAGCTGCTGTGGAATTGCAGGAAAATGTGCATGTGTTCTATGTTACGAAGCAAAGTACCTGTTCAATTACTGCTGGAAGCAGATGTACCATAGGTTGGAGCTGGCAGTCAATTTGCCCCATAGCTTTACTTGCTAATAATCTTTTTTTATTATTCTCAGCTGGATAATTGCGTTCTTGAAGATGCAGTAGGAATTTGAAGTCCTCTGAAATCTTCTAACAAGTTTGCGATATTTAATGATACTTGTTTTATAAAATTCATAAGATAATGAGATTGTATCTTTCTTTCAGCTGTTCAGAAAAGGTTGTTTTTTTTTTTTTTTTTTTTTTTTTACTGTTAATTTTACCTTCTTGATTTACTGGAGATGATAACATCTAAATATTTAAGCCTTTCATAGGAGCAGTGGAGTAATTTGTAACTGTAAATCAGCTGAGGGTATTTCAGAGTCTCACAAATAAAATTCCTGCTCAGTGCCGGTTTTGCTTCATAATCCAGGATTATTTTGAGAAAGGAGAAACGCTCATTAATCACCAAGAGCTGAAATAAAAGAGAGAACTTCAGAAACAAACCAAAATGGGCAGAGCCCATAAGTGGCACAGAGCTGCACCAGCATCACCAACATGTGGGAGCTGTGCTGCCTCTGCGGCTCCTCAGCCTTTGGCAGGGGGTGGTGGCCTTGCCAAGCACTGATGGAGCAGCATTGCTATTGAGGCAGGCTGACTGAAACCGATCACCTCTGAGGAAGTTCTCTATTTATTGACTGATCCCTGAGGCCACGCAGCCTCTGTACGTTTCTCTCATCTGTATGATTTAGTAGTAGCTTTAGATAATGTTCAGCAGGTGCTTTTGTCTTTCAACCAGAAAGGAATGACATTTTCTTCCCTTGACTTCTGGATTTTTTTTCTATCCTTAATCCTTCTGATGCTATTCCAGTGTTTTTGTTGTTTATTTGTTTGTTTTTTCAGCATTAAGAATAAAATACCACAAAATTAATTCTATAGCATTGCAGCCCTCCCCCCCCCCCCCTTTTTTTTTTTTAATTTTTGAGAATATTGCTGTCTTTCAGAACGTTACCAAGGTGTGACAAGTGTTATTCATCTCCTGCCACACACCAACCCATGGAACACCCAATGCTGTCCAGCAGTACCGAAGTTTATGTAAACAGCAGAAAGCAATGGCTGAGGGAGAGTTGGTGCCTCTGTTCATTGACAGCCAGGGTGCATGGATGTGGATGATGGTAAAGCAATCCCGGTGCCCTTCATTTTTGCCTCATGGATATGTGCACCTTTTCTGGATGTCTCCCTCTTTACAAACCCTTACAGCTGGGAAGCTTCCACCATGGGTGTTTTTGTTTTCCGTGGTCACAACAAACATTCACCCTCCTCCCAATGTGAGCTCTTCTTGCATCTAATCTGTAGGAATTCAGAGCGTGCCATCCAAGTTTATCTGTTCCCTGAGCTCATTTCCACAAAATATGATGCTTGTGGAAAGTGTTTCCTGCTTTCTGCTTGTCTCTTTCCTCCTACTTCTGATTTTCAGATATTGGTGTCCTCAGTTTTTCTCTACATGCTCTTGTTAATATTAGAACAGGTTTTATTTTTCCCCCTCGTAGATTCTGTGCCAGTCTTCCTGTGTTTTTCTACATTGTCTGTTCCCCATCTTTTTTAGTCTAATCTTGCACACAGTGTCCTGCATCCCTGGAACACACCTCTCCATGTTTGTGTCTCTGCAGTTTTTAATATTCTGTGTTCCTCAGGCAAGCTGTAACTATTTTGGGATGCAGTGTGACTGCAGAACGCTCTGCAGATGAGTGGCCAAGATCCTCCCAGCAGGTGACAGCTCTGCCAGGGCTGTGCCCTGCCTGTGGCAGTGAGTGAGCTGCTGGGGAGCTGGGATGTCCCTGGGACCCATGTAGAATGGGGTGCACCCACACATTGTCCTTGCTCATCTCTGAGCCACGTGGGAGTTACTTGCTCTGCTTTGGATGGAGGTGGGGAACTTGACTTCCAAGGCTGCTCGATCTCTTGTTTATTTTTAATCTATTTCCTAACCCTGGTGGATTTCAGTGCTTTGTTGTTGAGAAGGATGTCATTAAAGAACAGTTTTTTTTCTGTCTTATTATTGGAAATATGTGCATCTTGAAGGGTCTTAGTTCTGAAGGTAGGCATTTACATCTGTCGATTGAAGTGCTCATTGTTTGTTAATGAGTAGCTGTCTAGTTTATAAACATAAATAGGGAATTAATTATTATCTGCAGAACCAGATGTTGTCTCAGATATTTTAGGGAAGCCCTTTAGTTTGCATCTCTTCCAGCTTTCCAGTAACAACACCGAATCTCCATTTATGTTAGTTAATCATTCTGTTGAGGGATTGCTGTGTTTGGAGCACCATTTTTTGGAGCACAGCATTGATTTCATGTTTCTCTTGGATGATGTTGAGGCTGCTACCAGGGAAGCCCAAAGGCCATTAGTACAAAGACCCTTGACATTTGATGGGGCATAGTTGAGATGTTGGGGAGCTTGTGTTGAGACTGAAACCCAAAAAGCAAAGAAAAAATGAAATCAATGGTGCTCAATTATGGAAGTATAATTTGTAGGCAGAGGCTACTGTGTGGGCTGTATTGGAAAGAGGCACTTGAAAAACAGCAGCATGTTTTGATGGTGTTTTGTTTGTTTTAAAATGAAGAGTATCTTACCTTTCACAGATGTCTGGAAAGCCAGGTTTCAGCTCAGTTACTCTTAATTGAGTTGTAGATCTTTGGTAACAGGCTGAATTTAGAATGATGATAATGATGATTCCATGGGAAATAACTTGTTGCTTCTCTCGGTCTGTTTGTACATGGATTGTTCTGTGCTGGAGGAGCTGCCATGTAAGCCCATGGTGTGGGCTGCTCAGTGTTGTGCTGGTAACTGGCTGCTTCTGACTTGTCCTCTGCCACCACTCAGTTGTGTCGCCATGTACAAGGCGTTCCACTTGCTGGAGCTTCAGTTTGTTCATCTCTGGAACTGACAAACTGAATTACTGCACCAGTGGAGTTTTGCCAGATATCCAGTAAGTTACTTTGGGGACTCGGCAGCAGATTTGCTTCAGTGCAGGGTTTCCATTCTTTCCCTTAGACCCTAGAGATCTTTGATTACCTGGTGGAAGTGCTCAATGATTGTCCATCTTCTTTTTTCCTTCCCAAAGACTAGGATCAGGAATGTCATTTATCTTGCCAGTAGTTTGCTTTTAGTACAGGCTGATGTATTTCATGTGAGGTGATGAACTGCTTTAGCTGATATTTTTTTTCCTATGGTTGCTGCACTACCCTTAAAGGAAGGGGAAACAAATAAATCCTCTCTAGTTGGTTATTCTTGATTTTCAAGTAATAAACATGCTGAATGGTAGCAAGGGACTTCATAATTAAGCTAACTGGAGCAGGACAGATGTGGTAATACCTGAGGTGCCACAGCTACAAGCCACCTGTGTTTTTCTGTGCATCACATTTATCATGTGGATCAGACTTGTAAATTGACTGAGCACTGGCACAGCTGCCCGAGAGGGGCTGTGGTATCTGTGTCCCTTGAGATGTCCAAAAGCTGCCTGGATGTGGTCCCATGCAGCTGCAGGTGGCCTGGCTCAGGCAGGGGGTGGAGCAGTCCTGGCCAGCCTCAGCCTCTCTGTGGTTTTGAAATTCAGAGAAATGCATGCAAAGCCATGTTTCCAGGGAGAAAATTCCTACGTTCATTTCTTTTCCTTCCTGACTCCTACTGCTATACCCTTAAATGAAAGCCCCGCTTCTGCCATCTACTGTAGCTCAAGGACTTCTGGGGTGTAGCTCTGCTGGCCCTTACGCCTAAGGATTGTTGCAGTGGATGGCTTTTGTGGCTGCTGGCTGGAGAACCCTGTAGGCTGAATGGCATTTTCCTGTTCCCTCACTGGTCTTGAAGTGGAGGGAAGCTGCTGTGGCTTTAATAGAAAGTACTGCACAGTTAGAAGAAAATTGACTGCCCTCTGTGTTGCTTTGCTGTCTGCTGGTTTATAAATTGTAATGCTTTTCATTAAAAAGGGGGGAAAAATGTAGTATCTGGTCTCTGTGGTTCCCAGATCATTAGCAGGATCAATTCTTTTTTCACTGCGGAGATCAGAGGCTGCAGTCTTGCATAGCCAGACCCTCAGCTCCTAGCATCCCAAGCAAACAATGCAGAAGCAGAAGAGCTTGTGTATGGCTGCCTGAATTGCTGTGCCTGGATTTTTGTCCTAGTAGAAAATTCTTCCCTTGCTTTGGAGCCTATGAAAAGTGAATTTGGTCCCTTCCAGGATCAGACCAGGGCAATTTCATCAGATTGAGTACTAGAAATGTTAAGTCTCTTAACTTGAGACTGACAGTGAGAAAGATTTTTCAGTTGCTTCAAGAAGTTGATAATAGGATATGAAACTTTCACCTCTGAAGGAGGACTGGTAATAACTTGAAATTGTTGGTATCTGAGGATGTATGCTCTGCTGCTGGAGTGAAATAAATGGAATGTGACTCAGTCCAGTTCTACCCATAGCCCACCACCACTAACATGATTTGCAACCCTTCTGGAGGTGCCAGAAGATTGTCTAAGAGCCAAGTGTGTGGAGCAGACTGAATTGACTTCTTAGTCATGGATGTGGTTGAGTCACAAGCTTGCGTGTTCTCAGTAAACACTGTAACTGTTCTGTGGATTAATAGCACTCAATATACAGAGAGTTGTGAGACTGTATGTGCATCATAAGATGCTGCCTTCTTCTATTATTAGTCTTAGTGTGGCTACAAGCATGGCATTTAACGTGTCACAGCTTTAACCTCTCATCCCCCACAGAATGGGGTTTATGGGGTTGTTACAATGTGATTATAAATTGCTCTGTAATACTACATAGCACGAGGCATTCTCAGTTCTTTGCTTTCCCTCTCTAGGGTGGATACATGCGGTTTATACTCCAGTAGATTCTCTGGTGTTTGGTGGAAATATCCTGCATAGCTTTAATGTTCCCATGCAGCTTCGCATCTATGAAATTGAGGACAGAACAAGGGTAAGGACGCTCGATTCTCTTTTTAACTGAACAGTTCTTTGTCGCTGTGATCTGTCTCGTATTCCTTTCTGAGAAACTAGAGCTGGTGGGATCTCCGTGTCAGATTGATTGAGAGGTAAACATGAAATAATGAGGCTTTCAGATGCTGGCTATTTTTAGTGGCATTTACTCATCTGTTTTTCCCCTGCTTCCTACAGACACGTCCGTTCTGTATCGTCTGTTTGCCCGCTGAACTTTTTAAACACATCCCCTTTTGCACAGAAGCCTATTGCTCCCACAGAACTTTGTGCCAGTACTTCTGGTAACCCCCTGCTGATTGTTTCTTTTTGCACACTGGCAATAGACATCTAAGAATGGAGAGCTAATGGGACTGAGATGGTTCTGCTGTCCGCAGCTGAACTGAGAACGCTACAGAGGCTGCTTATGAAACAGCATCTTCTGTGCTTAGCAAGATTTTGTTCTACAGTGACTCAGTATAGTGCAAAATGTCATGGGACAGAGTCTGGGTTGGGACATTAGACTTGAAGGTTGTGATGTTCATATGGGTGTAGCATCCACCTCCTAGAAAGGGTATGGCATCCTGCAGGAGGTGACCATGCAGCCTCTGTGCTGGGAGTGAGAGTGATGCTGTTCTCTGATAAACTTCAACATCTGGCTGGATTTCACAAAGTATCAGAATCTGAAGGAAGTTCCATTACTTTATTAGGCTGTTAAATAAACTGTGCAAGGCAATCACAGTGTTGTGATGCAAATTTAGATAGAGGTTTTCTGTAGCTGGCTGTTTTGGAGGCATTGCATTGCCACAGTGCTGATGAACCACATGTGCTGGGTGAATGGAAAACAATAGGAAGCTGCAATGCTTCTTCACCAAAAAGTCTTAAGAAGTGTCCAGTGTTGTTCACCTCTACAAGAAGGCACAGTTCTGGCTCTAAGTGTGCTTTTTGCTCCAAATGACCTTCCCTGGTGTGAGAATGCATTCATCTGAAACAAAAACATGTTCAGAAGTGCATCTCTAGCTCAGTGCATGGAAGGGTTTCCTGTTGTCAGACTCTCTGCCAGTGTTGTGTTGGGAAGGGGCTGCTCCCTGATTTCTCTGGCGGTGGCAAGGCCTGGTAATCTTCACAAAGCGGTGGTGGAAACATTTGGTTTCCTGGAGTGATTTTAACGAAAAGAAAGAATCTTAAGTAGAAAAATGAATTCCTAGTGGAAGACAGGTAAAGGTAATGCTGAAATTCAGAGCAGTTAGAACAGAAGGGATGTAGTGGAAAACAGGAGTGGAGATAAAGGCTGGAGTGTAGAGTTCAGCCTGGCTTTGAATAGGTGTTCTCAGGGAAGGAATGTGAAGTATCTGAGAGTAAAGGGACTTGAACAAGAAAATGTTCTGATGGCAGAAGCTGGAAAGGACTCAGAGTCTTTTGCAGAGTGAAGGGCGCTGAGCTGTAGGAGCCCTTCAGGAAAAGAGCAGGAGGCCAGAGACAGACTGGGGCTGCACAAAGGTGCCAGGCACAGGAAGGTTCTTAGTGACTGTAAACATGAACCAACAGGGCTGGGTACTTGTACTGCAGCTGCTCAAAGGGAAGATGCGTTGTTGTCATGAAGGATGCTGGCACTGGCAACTCAAAGGGAGAAGAAACTATTTCCATTCATGTCTGTGGGGAAGATGGCAAGCAAATGCTCTTTTTCCTGATGTAGTAGAAGAGCTGATGTTTTGTTCCCCTTGGACTTAGCAACTCAAAGCCACACGTTTTACTGGAGTTGGAGCTGGTTAGTAGTGCTTTGTGTCAGGCCTTTCTGTGGAAGCTGGATGCAGCTTTGATCTCCAAAGCTTTTATAGCAGGAGGCAGATTGCTCCATTATGGTTAAGTATTTCTGTAACCTTTAAGAACCTGCCAGATAGTGGCTGAAATGCCTTTGAAAAGTCACTGGTACCTTGATCCTGAGGGAAGGTTCTCAGTGTGATATTTGTCTCTTTAAAAATGTCCTATCGCTGTTTTTTGCGAAGGGATGCTGCAACATTTGGAGATCCCAAATCAGACCTTGACTAGTTTGATGTAAAATCCTTTAAAATCCAATGTAGTTCTTTATCAAGGAATACTTCAGGGTATCAAAAAAGGCCAAGGAAAACAGACAGCCCAGAACTTCCCCAACTTCACAGTAACTATTTCAGGTCTTGTACTGTATTGTGCTAGCAGTGAGAGTTGGGCAGCCTGTACCTGTGTTTGCAGACTTGTGCTTTTAGGCAGCCTTACTGTAACAAAGCTGTGTGTAAAGTTGAAGAATTATACCAAGAGTTCAAGATTGTAACAAAATATAAACCTTGCAATAAAGTTTGGTAAGAGATGGGAACGTCAGTACTGCTGCTTGGAAGTAAACCCCCCCCAAATAACAAGAAAAGCCATGCAGGAATCTTAGAGGATAAGTGTTTTCTAAATAGAATTCCAGTGTGTTCTGCTTTATTTGCTTTGCCAATCAAATGTTGTCATTTCTTTGTGCAAATAATTTGATTTGTCCAAATAATTTCATTCCTGCCCAGGCTGGGATAGCAGGCTCTGTACAGTAAGGAGTTCACACAGCTTTGGCAGTGTGAACGTACTGCAAATGACTTTCTCATCAGTATTGATCTTTCCATTGTGTGCCGCACAGAAGTAAATTACATGATGTGGTTGACGAAGTAATTCGCCACACTCAAATCAAAGTGTAATACAGGTGTGTTTCCCCTCTTCATTTGGCACTGAGCAATTTTATGGAGGTTTCACTGTGTTTAAACTTGCTATATAAAATGCTTAATCATCTTTGCTGATATTCAGAGTCATTTTTATGCTAGGTGTAGTTGTTATTGTCTTAGCAGCTAAGACAAGAATAAATACATGGTTGAGATGGTAATGCTGATTTACAGCCTGATAAAATTGCCTGGTTTATATACTTGTCATGCTTATTCTAGCTTAATTTCTCATATCCCTGGGAGACTTCTTAAGAGGGTTATAGCCATTTTAAAATAGTTTTAAGGAGTAATAAAAAACATGTCTATTGTTGGAAACAGCTCCTAATGTGCAGTTGAGGTAAACAAATCTTCTCCAGCCTTACAGTTTGTAGAGACTCTCATTTTGCAGTCTGGCTTTCCTAGAGGCCAATTAACAGCTAGTCAAATAGGCCAAGCTGTTTAGCTCTCTGCTAGACCAGCTTGTGTACTGCAGAGCAGGCTGCCATGCTGAGATGCATCAGCTCGGCGTAGGGGTGTTACAGCTCTGTGCTGCTGAAGAGGGAGAATGTGTCAACCTGAGCCTCTAAACACCTATAAAAGACTTGAACGTGGAGGGGTCAGATACATGTAAGGTGGTCACTCACAGATGATGGTGTTTGCTACTGGTCTGGTTTTCTGGAACTTCATTAATCTGCTAATTTTAAATATTACCTTTAGCTTATAAATAATCATATGTTGGTTTTCAAGATTCTGATGAAATACAAATAGAGTTTGTAATGATCCTTATGGATATTGTTGAAGGGAAGTGATTTCTTAAGGAAAATCTATGCCAATCTTTGCTTGGAGTGTTTTGTTTTGGAAGGCAATACAAGTCTTTACAATTATTTCACTTTGAACTGAAGAAATGGATCAGACTCCAGAGATTATTTTTCTCACTGTAGAGGAATAATTAGAGAAAATATTCAGTGGATTGTAAATAATTAATCATAGAAGTTAGAGCTGGAAATGCTCGTTGGATGATGGAGTCAGTCTCCATGCTGGTTGGGGACCTGATCCTCAGGCAGTGGCCGCATCAGATGCTACACTTTAAACTGAGCACAGAACTTCTTTTCTTTCTTCCTCCGAAACAAGGATTCATTTGATAACTGTAGTTTAACATGTGGAAGTGTGGACATATATGCATTTCAGTTCATATCCGTGATAATTAATAAACACAAAGATGTCATAAATAATGTACTCCTCCTTCTCCACTAGGCGCGTTTTAAAAGATTTCTGACACAGAGTTAGTCTTGCTGTAATGGCAAAAGCCACTGTAGGTCTTTATATCACATCTCTCGCTGTATCTGGCAGCTCTTCTGAAAGTTTGAGAAAGCAGAGCCTTGTTGGGCAAATAGTGAATTACAGAGGCATGGAGGGATTTGCTGTGGGTTGGAACATTGATAGCGTAGCAATTAGGAACTCAAATTGAATATTAAAGATTGATATACATAATGGGAGCACTGCATGCATTACTGCCTTGTCTTTCACATTGAATTAACATTGGTAACAACTAAATTTGGTGAAGCTCAGAATCTGTCAACAAATGTTGAGCAATGATGTCTTTAATATTCCCAGGCATGTGGCTGAAAACCTTTTGAAGGCTGAGGGGTGGAAGGCGGCTTCCTGGTTTTTGTAAGTCAATTCTTTGCAAATTTCGTTTCCTGCAGTGCTCTCTTGGAAAAATTTGAGTTCCTTTATTAGCGTATATTTTAGCATGGCTAATTTCCCCTGTGTTCTGTAATAGTGATAAGTGGCTGGGTCTCTTCTTTGTGACAAATAACTAAACTGAAGGAAAGAAATATTCCATTTCCAGAAGGCCCTGGGGTTAAATGTTCTCACATTTCAGGGGGTGCTTATTGGTTTCTCCTTTTCTTTCTTTTTTTTTCTTTTATTTTCCCCCCCTTTTTTTCCCAGTAGGTTTTTTGTAACAAAACAGTACAGGGAAACACAGGAAAAGTTGCCTTGTTGTTGGGTGCACGACCTGTAGCAACACACGGTTCAGATTTGTCAGCTGCATTTGTGTCAGATTAAAGAAATCCTAACTGCTGGGAATTGCCCTGTTGTGCTTAAATCTGACGTTGTGTTACCTTCAGTGGGACAGTACGGTGCGTTTTCCCCTAAATTACATTTTGTTTCGCTGCTAAAAGTGTTTGTGTTGCCTCTGGGAGCAGCAGCAAGTTCCTTGCTCACCTTGGGAGTGGTTCTCAAGCATGATGGGCATTCTTGTGAGTCTTTGGCATGCTCAGGTGGGTGCTCCTGTCACCAGGTGGATGCTCTGGCTGTGCCGAGCCAAGCCTGAGCTGCGAGGTGCTGCTGATAGTGGGTCTGTTCTGACTTTGCAGGTTTTGGGGCAGTGTAGGGTGGTGTTCTGTATTGTATGCTATGGTTCTTTAAATGGACTCTCCAAGGTAACGGTATTTCTAGTACAGTCCTGCGGTTTTATGAAAGGTGGGCAGATGCCACTTGGTGAGGTGAGCAGCTAAAACGCTTAACATGTCTTAAAGCAGTTCCTATAATCCAGTTCAATGTATGCATGCAGGCCTGCAAAATGCAGGTTTCTGTGTCACCAGGATAAAGACGTGTGCCGTGTTAGGTACAAGTGCATGCGAGATGCATGGCATCCATTTTTAACAAATCACAAGCAATCTCTGTGTTGTTGTATCCTAAGAGCTTCCTGGGTTCTTCCTTGGTGCAGTGACTCCCACAGACAGCAAACTATCGTGGAAGGCTGTGAAACCCACTTAATCTTCTTCCTAATCTGATATAATCTCCCAAATACACAGGGTTGGAGAACAAGCTTTTTCTGTGAGAACAACAGGTCTAAGATGGAAGAAAAAGTGCAGATCTTGGCAGGCTTTTGTTGCAGTCCTGCTTTCTGTTTTGTTTGTGGTAAAAGTTAACTTGGTACCAAAATATTAAGCATAAACCACAAGACAGATTTTTTGCTTTTAATGTGTATTTACCAGTAATTAAGAATTTGTTCATTTGTTTAATCAAACTGTTGGGAAGATGATAATTAAAAGAAGATGCATTTCCTGCTTGAGTCATTTTAGGTAATGCTGCCATTTTGATAAAAAATCATGTGATAGTGTTTGGGAAAAGAAAAAAACTGCTTCTATTTTAACTTGAATTCTGGTGACGAACATCTGTATGTGACCACCCTATGTTTATACTGTAGGTAGATAATGCTGTGGGGGCTGCCCATCACTTCCATGATTTCACAAGAACACAAACCCTTTCCTCTCCCGCCACCCCAGGAGGATACAAATTACTGAACCAAGAAATGATGCTATCATGGCAGGCAGGCTCTCATTTTGTATGCTGAAGGCGTACGGCTCACGCGGCTCCCACTCTCCCTCCCCTCCCCCTGCACACTGTTTGTGCTCTTGATAACATGAGGAGAATGATGACTGGCCCTTATGCTGCAAACTTCCCTTCCCCGTGGACTGACAGTCTCGCTCTTGCTTTCAGGTGCACGCCAAATTCCGTTATCCTTTCTACTATGAAATGTGCTGGTATGTTCTGGAGAGATACGTGTCCTGTGTGACCCAGCGCTGCCACCTCAGCAAAGAGTACCAGAAAGAATCAATGTTAATTGGTGAGTGAATCCTTTGACTGTGTTCAAACTGATGCTAGCACCCTAGGCTAGTTCCTGCTTTGTTTTCTGCAGAGAAGATAATAAGTTAAATTGGAGAATTGTAGAAATTCTAACAAACTGTTTGTTTTGAGGTGGGGAGGTTTTGACTCTTAAGCATTTTAGTGAAGCACCAACTTACTCTAGTATTTATTGAGCATTCCTAAGCAAGTGGATCCCAGGGAAATAATTTTTGGATGCATTTATTTCTTGGTTTCAGTACTGTTTGTGTTGAGATGATCTGCCAAACGGCTGAGGATTTACTGCTGTGTTTGGCACAGTACCTTAGTAGCCAGAAATGCATGCATTGTAAATATGCTCTGGTAGGATGGATATTTAGTCCTTTTATAGCGTGTCTCCTCTACAGAGTGCAGTTTGGTCACTAAACCTGGCTTCTTTCTCTTCTTTTACTGGAATAAGCCTGTGGACCTTGTTACCTCCCTGCTTTTAAGCAAAGAATTGCTGAGAGTAGTGCAGACACCAGCTAAATCTCAACCAATACATACCAAGTGTGGGGGAGGACTAAAGTATTTCTATGTTTCCCACTCTGCGATGCAAATTGGAGTGAACCTGGACTGTGTGGAAGTGTAAGAGGGGAAATGACCACTTAGCAGCATAATTCTAAGTAGAAGTAGTTGGCGAAGGTATGAGCAGAAGGACCTGAAGGTCTGTGTGAGAGAAATTTCTTGGGGTCCCTTAGAATTTCAGTACTGCACATTTTGCATCTTTGCTTTTGGAGACTGATCAGAAGGGACAGTAAAGCAGGAACTCCACGTGGAAGAATTTTCACGTAAGATCATCTGAGAACAAAGGATAAATTAGCCTCTTGGATTAGCAATGTTAAAAAAAGGCAACGATAAAACTCTGGTAACTGCATTCCTTAGGAAATAAAGAACCAACCTCCTGTTGTCAAAACCATTGGCACAGAAAGAGGCTCTTCCTGTTGGCAAGGTGGGGGTGCCAGATCACTGAGGTGTGATTTCAGAACAAATTAGATACGGAGAGTGGATAGTTCAGGATATTGAGATGGGACCTTTTCCAGCTAAATCACCAGTGTGAATTCAAGCCCAGCTCAGTAATTACTGATAATGATTTGGTGATCCCCATGAAATGTGTCTCCATCCAGTTACTGGCTGGGACATATTCCAATCATATAAAAGCTCACTGGGAGCCATAGATGTCCAGTGTCTGGATGGAAAAGGATTATTTTGCAAGACCAAAGTGTCGACTGCACGGGCATTGAGTCAGCCCCAGCTATCTGGGAAATGGTTTGGTGGCAGTGATGTTTGGGTCTTCTTGTCTGTGTCCCTTCAGCTGTGGGCCTGCTGGAAAGTGACACTGTTCTCAGCTGTTTCACTGTTAATTCAGCATGGCCGTTTCAAGGTAATGAAAGAAACATACTGCTCTTGTGAGATGAGAATCTGGTTTGTGAACTCTTGTCCTGTGAGCTGAATCAGTTCAGTGACCTGACAGAAAATGAACCCTCCTAAAAACACAACATGTTTGTTATCAGTAAGACTGCTGGGCTGATCTGATGTGTGGCCCTGCTGCAGGGATGCTGGTGCCAGGCCCTGGGCTGTTGTTGCTGTCTTGAACAGATCACCTCTTCCAGTTTAGTGAAGTGCTGTCTGCTGACAGCATGTGGTTCACCTACCTGCCTGCTATCTCTTGACTTCAGGTATTAGCATGCTGATAAAAATCTCTGACATTGACATCCAGGGCTTTTCTCTCCAGGAGTGACAGATTTATACTTTGTCAGACACTTGCTTTTTATTTCTTGGCAGAGTCTTAACCTTAAAATAATTATTTAGCTGAGAACTGCAGTTCAAAAGCCCAGATCTACTATATCTACTGGATCTTTCGCTTTGGCATTTATCAAATTCTCTGCAGGAGTAAAAGTACATTATTTACCTTTACAAAGCTATGTTGTTTTGTTCTGCTTGAGTAATACTGTTCCAGATACTTGCTTGTCTTTCTTTTAACTGATCTCAGCATCCAGCCTGTTGACTCGAGTAAATCTCCATGAATTTTAATCCTTGAATTAAGTTGTTTGTTCTGTGATGTCTCTATCTTACTGACGTGCATCGGCAGTGGGACGGAAGATCTAAATGAAGTCGATGCTCCAGAAATGACTGCTTTGATTTTGAAACTTTTCTTCAGAACTGGTCCTTAAATTGTTAAATGCTCATCTCTTCCTTAGAGATTTCTCTATCTTCAAGCAGTGCCTTGATTTCCCATGAGAGAGTATCCCTTGATGAAGAATTTCCCGTCATTCTCCTGAAAGAGAAATGAAGCAAAGTACTTAACTTCCCTGCAGGCCCCTCGATAGGTTTAATTGTCTTCTGTCCTCCTTGGTCTCAGAACAAACCCTCCACATCCTTGCATTCTTTTTCACAAGTCTCTCTTGAAGAATCATAGTGTTACTAATGCTTCTTATTTTTCACCCATTAGTTTTTTCTTTGTTGACGTACTTTATTCTAAATGTCTACTTACTTTTCTTTTGGGTTCCAGAAGTATTTCTTTTTTATTCCACCCTTGAGCTGTTCTGCTTTCTCTCCTTATGTACCTTCTGATAGAGCTGTCCTACTGGATCTCAGAGCAACAGGGATGACTTCTAATTGATGAGATCCTCCAGAGAGCACGCAAGATGCTGCCCATGGTCTCTGGGGTTCACAAGGTGCTGATTTTTCATGGGATCAGTAGAGTTTCAGTTCTACTGTTTGACAGAAGCAGAGTTTACTGCAGCGATGGGGAACGTCTTTGGAGAACACAGAAAACTGAGCTCACGATCACTGTTTTAAGGATATCTTTAGACTCTTCACATTCCATTTTCATTGCACAGTATTTATGTACTTGACCACGAATGACTCTTTCAAGACACTGCCTACTCAAGAAAATTTATTGCTGTGGTTGTGTTGTGATACCCTGTTAATGCAGTTGTAAGCTACTCCAGCAGTTTTTATTGTTCTTTGTATTTCTGTTTTCGAAATGTCTGGACTCCCAATACTTCAGAAAACAAGCAAACAAGATGTGAGGCAGAAACCCTGAGTGTTCCCACTCCCTAAATGAAAACACCTGCCATTCTAAGTGAGGTGGAGAAGCCTACAGAGGATTCCCTTCCTGTTCTTCAGGCCCAGACTGAGATTTCAGGCAGTTGCCTCCTAGGTAGGGAGAGTTGTTTGTCTGATCTATTCCATGGTAGGGCAGGCGCTCAGGGGAATGATGACGTGACAGAAATCACAGGCTGCTGTAAAAGCACACCATCTCTTTCCCTCCCCTTTATCTTTCCCTTGCCCCTCTCAGCTGTAACGTTTATCCTGCCAGCTGAAGTCAGAAAGGGATTCTATTTGGGTTTCAATCTGGATTTGACCGCACAGTGTTTCAGGAGGGATATGTCTTCATTATTTTTACTCTTATCATGAATGAGTCTGTACTGGATGTTTTCAAGCACAATTGACCTTCAGTGAGATATGGATCTTGAGAGTAAGCTGACAAAGAGTAATTGGGAGAAGATACTGTGCTATTGGAAATACGCTTTCTCTGTAGCCTGCAGCTTTTAAGATCCCTATTGCTAAAATTTTAACAGGATGGCTGTAGCTGAGTATTAGACCTGATGGATGAAGAAAATCTACCCTCTAGCACGGTAAAGGAGCCATGTCTTTACTTTCTCTTTCTCAGGGGACAGAATGGATTTACCTATTGATGGACAGGTACTGGGCTATGTTAAGTGATTTCTGTGCAGGGTGTTCCATGCAGTACATTTCTGGTATGCTCAGGTTGTTTAGTTTTCCTGCTAATGAGTATGTTATTGCTGCCTTTAGCAAACCAGTAGGAGCTGCTGCTCCCAAGACACACTGTGCCAGGGTTTGAAAATGGAAATAGCAAGGTGGATGTTAGACATTGGTCTGCTGTAAAGAGTTCAAAAGATACTGTAATTGCACCTCACCCTCCTCTGTATCTTCTAAGTCCTGTAATAGAACGAGTCACTTTTCAGCAAGGAAAGGATCTGTATAATCATCCTTCTTGTGCAAGTGGTTGACTGTGGGGAAAGTTAAGTGATTTGCCCAGGATCACAGGAAACTGAGTTGCTGGGGGGTGGGTGGGAAGAAGGCTTTGCCCTATGATCAAGCCTGGGCAGCTGCTTCTCTTCAGAGTTAAACCACAGGCTGGTTGTATAACCTGGGTTTATTTCCTTAGTGTTGTGGAATGATGAAGGCCTATTAGGGCTGTCTCAGTGGGATGGGAATCTGAACTGGTCAACCACTGAGAAACTGGAGTCCTGACCAGGTGTTGGCTGGGGCATTGGCTTGGAAAACAAACCACAGTTGCTCTTGGGAGGAGCTCTTTGCTATGGAGAGACTTGATAAAGCAAAAACCTTCAAACCAGTGGAGCTGTGGTAGTATAGTGCTTAAAATGCACTTCTTGACAAAGTAAGTACAGATTACATTTATGTAGGGCATAATTGTACAGTGTAGTAACTCTGAGTCAGAGACTGTTTTCATTAAAATGAATAAATAAAAATCATGGCATGTTGCATTATAACAGAACACTTGAAAACACAAAATTGAACCTTCCTCATTGTGGAGGTATCCATCCATTATTGATTCCCTTGGTTTTTTTTGTTTTGTTTTTGTTTTTTTAATTAGTAACAGCAGCAGACAGTTGAAGTCTCTTGAAAGCAGTCCACTGTTAATCTGATGGTGTAACAGGACTGTAATCCTCTAGTGTTGTAGAACATGCTGATGCACTTCAGGTTATTAGCAAACCCTGTCCCCATGGGTAAAGTTAGGCCAGTCATCACGTAACTGTCAGGCATGCAAACGGGCACTTGTCTTATATTGGTTCATCTTGAGGTTAGATTTAGGTTAATTTGTGTGTGTGTTTGTACTTGGTGACTATCAGATGACTAGACAGATGTAGCTGGTGCAGCAGTGCCTGGTTTGTGAGGAGCAGTGGCAGCTGGCAGAGCTGAGCTGCTGGGCCCTGGCTGTGCTTGCTTCTGATGGGAACGTGCCCTCCTACGCTGTGAAGCTCCGCTCTTCTCTTGCCTTTTGTTTCAGTAGATTAGAGCAAGAGACAATAAGTGGAGCTCTCTGGAAGGCTGTTTTCTCTTAGCAGCAGAGCATTACTTGCAGTAAATTATTCACACATCCATAACGTGATCTCCCTCTTTCCTCATGCCTTATCTTTGCTCCTGATTTGCCCCAGTTACAGCCGTCAGTTCCTGTTCAGCAGAGGCACAGCACAGAAGGACAGAAACATAATTTTCTTTGTACAGAATTACACCAATTTCATTTGATTGCACTGTATTAGTACTACCAGCACAGGGAGGTGCATCTGCTCTCTCCTACTTCTGTTTTATTGCTGGTGTCTTCTCCCACCTAAATAGGGTTCTGTGCATCAGTCAATTGCTAAATAGTTCACCAGGGCAGCGTGGCCTTGAGAACAGGCTCCAGTGCTGCACCCAAGGGACTGGATTCTGATTCCTGATTTTGCCCTAGATTTCATGTGTGACAATGAGCAAATCATTCCTTCTCCCAAGCATCTGTTTCCTCAACTGTAAAATGGGAAAATGACATAAGCTGATTATATAGCCCTTCGAGGTGGATAAGTGTGCTAGCTACTGTGGACAAAGGAAAAAGCAGTATTAAATAGAAGTTGGATAACGTAGTGTTTCTGAAGTGTTCTGGTTAAGCTATTTTCTAATCCATTTTATTTTTCTAAGAGAAGCATGGGGGTATATAAGGGTGGACCAGAGAGGAAGAGCTGCCCTGGAGTTTTGCATGCTACCACCTCAATGCACCAACTGTGATCTTGCTGCTTCATGGTAAAGCTTTAGTGGGGGGATGCAGGGAGGAAGTTTACCTGTACTGTGCATGAAACTGCATGTGGCTGTGACCAGCCATGCTGGTAGCTGGTGATTTTTGTGACTTCTGTCTTTTCACAAGATTTCAGCTTAAATTTGCTTTTCAGGAGTAATTTTATGGCAGTTGGAGTTCTGAAGAAAAAACTCCTCACATGCTACTGAAGGAGCAATCTGGATGGAAATCCCTGTTTTTTGCAGACACTCTGCACACTTGCCCTGAAGTGGCCAGTTCATTTCCCAGCCTTTAATGCACAGGAGGTACAGCTGCCTTTAGGGAGCTTTTATTTTAAATTGCAAAGCTAAGCAGGTAGGGTAGCAGCCCTCGGGCAGATATTCCATCACTACCTGCTACATCTTTGCTGCCTAGCTGACAAGTAACACCTATTTTTGCAGGATGATGCAAGAAATGAGGTTTCTGTGATAAGGATGGATGTGCCAGCTTGGAACTGGGCTTCAGCGTTTGTTTTGAGTCTTGCTGTTAAACAACCAGCCGCTGAGCTTTTTCTTTAGTTCTCGTGTAATCGTTCCTTAAGCATGATTCACGTACTCCTGATCCAAAATTACTGCAATGCAAAACATGGAGGTACTCAGGGTTTTGACTTGCTGAAAACATGTAAGCAAAGCTGTGAAAGAAACTTTTCGGTAGTTGTTCACTCGTGTTTCTGTATGACATCCACTTCCTTTGCACTGTTCTTGTCTATGTCTTGATCTCCAACCTGTTGCAGTCGGTATTAAAATCTGCACTGACCTAACTGGGTGTTGCCATTGTTAACTGTATCTTCCACAGAAATTCAAACTGTTGCTAGCCTGCATTCAGTGCTGTTCACTTAGCAAAGGCAGTTGTGTCTAACAAACTAGGAAAGAGCAGTGCATTGGAGAATCTTGGTCACTAGTTTCCTGCTTGGGTTTCATGGCTCAATTGCATGCAGTTGGGTAACAGGGGATTTTTAGGGGAAACATGGTATGAAACTAGGATTAATAGTTCTTTAGACTCAGAAACTCGGATTTAAGTTTTCCCAAAAAGTACCTAGAATGTGCAGTGAGAAAAGCAATATCATATCATTCTCTGTCCTTGCATTTCTCAGTGTGTTTAGGCTACTTGTCTCTGAAATAAGCCCAACTGTAATCTTCTTCCTCTGAAGAGCAGTGTGTATTTGCACAGTAGCAAGTTGTAGTTCTTGTTTTACCGATGGTTGCTTGCAAAGAGAGAGTACTGAGAAGCTGGTTTTGTGCTGCGCAGAGTTGCTTTAAAAGAGACATCACAGTGCATTTTGACATGCTTTTTCCCATCGTTTTTCCTTTCCTCTTTATTTGCTAACTTCCATTTTAAAGCTGTAAGCTTGCCGAATCTGATCTCTTTTGGATTGCCAGAAAAATTAATTGTATGTGAACTCTGTGTCTTCTTAATTGAAGTCACTGAAGACTGAAGTGCTAAAGAAAGCATATTTTTTCCCCAAATGTTTCCCAGTCATTTAAATTGAGCAGATGTTAACCAGAAAGGCCAGCATTAAAAAAAAATGAAACAAATGAAAAAACAACCCACAAATATAGGCTGAATAAAGCTCATTCCTGTCACATACTGACTAGGCATTACCCAGTGTCCTTTTAAATAGGCAGCTCCTAGTCCCAGTCATAGAAGTGTTAAACTATAAATTATATTGGGTAAAGATTCCACATTCCTTTTCTAACTTTCAGATGCAAAGAGAAAACGCAGCATAGACAGCTATTCATCGGATTCGTGGTTAGACATGGATGAAGAATCTTGTGATGCTCATATCCGGGAGGAAAAGGATGACAGCTTGGATAAGAACTCCAAATCCCTGGTGGATGGCTCCTCCTCACCCAACAGCACACATTCAGAAGGAAAGGAGGGTGCAGGGAGAAAACAAAAAGCCACGGTAATGAGGTACCTAAAAAGAACTTTGTCTAATGAGTCAGATGACAGTGTAAAATCAACGACCCCCACGGATTATCCCAAAACACCAACGGGGTCTCCAGCTACAGAAGTTTCAACCAAATGGACTCACCTCACAGAATTTGAACTGAAGGGTTTGAAAGCCCTGGTGGAAAAGCTTGAATCTCTCCCAGAGAACAAGAAGTGTGTTCCAGAAGGCATTGAAGATCCGCAGGCTCTCCTGGAGGACATGAAGGTGAGTGTGACAGCTTTCCAGTCTGTACAAACTGTGTTCTGTGGGCACAGGAGACAGGAGGAGTTCAGGAGGCAAAGTTCTGCAGTAGAGAGGTAGAAGCTTATGTGTAGTGATCTCCTCCTATCAGCCTGCTGTGCTGTGGAGAGGGAAGTTACGCCTCTGACACAAACCATCTTTGCACTGGGGAGGCAGCTGGTTGCAGCCTGATTTGATTGATGCAGTGCAGCCATTTCTGACTGTTGCAGCTGTGCTCAGGGACCAAAAGTTTACATCCTTTTGCAGTTCAGCACTTATGTCCCATGTGTAAATATTATACCTCAAGTGGTCTGTTTATAGTCTTTATCTTCCCTTTTGGGTCTCCTTCCTGGAGTGTACATAACTGTCACATACAATACATACCTGTGTGATTTTAATGTAGAAGATTGTCTAATGTTTCCTCTTGCATTTTTTATTCCTTTTTCTTTTTCTTACCTATTTCATTTTCTTTTCCTCCATTGCCCTCTATAGGTTGATAATTATTCTCCACTGGTACAATGTACTGGTGCAGTGTGGAGAAGGTATGAGGAGTGAATTCCCACTAGTGACAGATCTGCTTGTCAGGTTTCTACTGTACAGGAAGTGGTAGGTTTGTTGTTGGACACAGGGATAGGTTTCACCTGAAGGCCTGCATAGCTTTGCTGCTTCTGTGTCTGATCTGCAGCATTCCTTTGAATCAACTGGTTAGCTTTTCTGTACCTTGTTCTTGCATCATGTGAAATAAGTATATTAATGCATTTTGAAAGTTGAGACCAACATAGTCTTTTTGTTTTGCTTGGATTTTGTTAAATAAGACTAAAATCTTTCTCTAATACAGATGGGTTCAGTAACACGGAAATTGGGCCTGATTTGAAACTATTAGTATTAATTTGTAGTTACTGGTCTGGGGGCGCTTCTGTGTACCATGTAACTCTTCAGCTACATTTCTGTACATCAGAGCTGTGTAAGCCGTTGTCTGAGGGGGAGAGAGGCATTTGTATTGTAGAAGGGGAGCCTGTACTTTTTTTATTGCAAGTAGTGAAACAGCTGCTTAGGAGAGGCTTCACAGCCAGGCAGAGATGGCTGTGCAGCAGAACTGTATCCCACAGTCTTGGAGCCTGGAAGTGAGATACAGGGCTCTCACCTGAGTAACAAGAGCTCAGAGAGCCCCTTCTTGCAACATCAGCCACGTTGTGTACGTATGTAGATGCTGTGCCCAGTGCCGTGGCAGTGGATTCACAGGCTTACTTTGGAGAAGGAATGGTAGCGTCTTTAGTTTTGGTTTTTCGAAGTTTTAAGTATGGAGCAAGTTTCACTTAAAAATAAACTGCCCCTTCTTGAGACCTCAGAAAGAGTGATACATGGTGCAGATGTTCAGGATGCAGTTGTGCACGCTCTGTTGATGACGTGCTGCACTACACTACAAGATGTCTTACTAGAACATGGCAAGGTACCATGCGTCAGTCTGGCTCCAAACACCGTGTAGGAGCAGTGCTTTCTTAGCCTTCTCTAGAGCAGTGGGTTCACCAGTTACAGAGATGGAGAACTTTGGGTGGACGCTTAAGAGAAAGATCCTTGTCATGCTCTTTCAGTGCTTCTGTGCTTTAATTGGTATGAAGTGGGCATCTGCCAGTTGATTTTGTGCCTTTTGGCAGAGCTGTGATCTTGATGTTCCATCTCCTTTGATAATTACACAGAAAATTGCCTGCATCTAAACTCCTCTTTGTGCCAGCACTCACTGTAACCATCAGGATGTGACCCAACATCTGGATCTTTACGGTTCTCTGCTGGTTAAAGAGCCCATGACCACATCTAAATGTCATACATGCTGCAGTATGGTGTTTTCTGGAGTCACCCCTGTATGTCTGTGAGCTGGGATGGATCAGTCACAGCAAGTCTCCTTTAAAGGTTGTTGACTGACAGGTGTCTGACTAGTTGAACTGTGGAAGAACTTTCTTTTCTTACCTATCTTTTTTCCAGAGCTGTCCCCCATAGGTAGCAGCTCTCAATTTTCAGAGAACGAGCATTAACTCGGCATAGGACAGAATTCTTGTCACCTTGTAATCATCCATGTGGTACGAGAACTGCGTGGTTTGTTTTATTAGGCTTGTTGGCTTTAGAGACAGCAAAACCAATTATGTCAGTATGTGCTTTTACTTTCAAGGGGTAGAGCTGACCGATGAAGAAGTTGCCTGGTGACTCATTTCAGCTCCTTCAGCATCTCTCTATTATAATGGTCCTTGCAGGGTTCCTGTGTTTCTTGCTGTGCAGAATGCAGCTGTTGTTGGTTTCGTTCTGTCCTTGCTGTTGAGGAACATTGTGCTGTTCCGACCCTTGTCTGAATGTGGTGATAGCAACGTTCCCGTGGGGATCTCAGTGCTCATCACTGCAGCAGTCACCTCCTTCACAAGTGGTGATGGATGAGCTGTTAGCTGTGGTTCACAGGTAGAGAACTGAACTGCAAAAAAGATTAAGATGAGTGACCGTAATTTTGGATACTGTTTTTACATGTCTCTGATGTGATTTTCAGGATAGTCAGCGTTATTCAAGAGGGATACTTGCAAAATACAGTTTTAATGGTATTGAAACTCTTAATTGCTGCATGTTTCTGTAGGATAGAAATCCTCATCTGCAGCAGCAGGTTCCTAAGCCAGCTGTGACAGAGGGGTGGCACATAATTCTGGGCTGCCTGAGAAGTGTTGATTTAAAAGGTTTTCTGTGTGTCATATAGAGACATAATGGCAGAAGAAGAAATACGGTCCATTTTTCCAGAATGATGTTTATCTCCTTGACCACAAAATCATATTTCCTTTTACTTTGCTACCAGCTTTCCAACTTGAACAGAAAATAATGTGAGGGTTTTGCTGATAGCAATAGAGTGAGCAGAAGCCTGGCACCTGTACTGCAGCTCTGATGAATCCCCAGAGCACCAGTGGTTGGTGCAGCTGAATGGAGGCAGAGATCCTGCAGGAAGAGCTTTGCAGATCATTTGTGATGGTATTCAGCTGTATTCATAAGGTTTGTTTCGTGGGCAACCTGAATTTTGTACACGTGATGGATTAATAATGCGGCCTATAAAAAGCAGTCCTTTAGTACTCCTGCTTGAGAGTTATTTTTAACCAATGCACAGCAAGAACGTGCTCTGACAGAATGTCTGAAAGTTCTTGCTCTGCTTGGGAACTCTTCAGTTCTTGACAAAAATAAAACCGTGTTTATTGTAGTAGTTTTATTTCTTAATGAATTACATTCAGGAACTTTTATCTCTGACATTGAAGTCTTTGTGCCTCAGATGGGATATCTGGTGTTTTCAGAAGACAGGACAAGGACAGTTAACTGGAGAAACAAAACCATTTTATTCAGTAATACAGAGCTTCAAAGAGTCAAGATAACTTGCAGAGCATTCATGGTTTCCAGTCTGAAGCAAGGATGCAGTGTGTGTGAGTGGATTACTGCCCTGTGTGGTAAATACAACTACAGCTATGTGCAGCTATTTAATGTCAAGTAGGTGAGACTCTCTGAAGTGAAGTGATTTGTTTTCCTTATGAGAAGGGAGAGTGAAAACTAATCTAAGCCTGTGTAAATTCCTTGCATGTTGTCTAAGCTCGTAACTAACAGTGACTATCTGGGGGGGACACAGCAATCCAGAAGTGTCCAGCTGATGCCTCTGCAGATTGAGATCCCATTTATCACCGTGATTGATGGAGTGCGGCAATGCAAGAGAGGCTTGTTTGCAGAGCACAGCACAGGCCTCACGTGGGGAGCAGGTTGGTTCTTTCTTCATCTCAAACTAGGAATTAAATAGTTGTCAGCTGCAGCTCTGCTGCATGGGATTTATATCCCATGAGCCTGGTGTTCACCACTAAAGGAGCTTCTCAGGAGCCTCCAAGCAGCGATTACTGACAGCAGCGTTCATCCCTAGCAGATGGCATCTGAACAATCAGCAGAAGAGATGCAATATTGTCTGTATCCAAATGTCTGCTGCTGGGCTCCGTGTGAGGGAGAGTGTGTGCAGCAAATGTGAGGGTGCTCTGCTGACCCACACTGCACAGAGAACAGAAGGCAGTGTGGTTGCTGGCAGGGTGAGCATCAGCAGGCACTGCAGCCATTGGTGCAGCATCCCTGCTGTTGGTGTTACCTGTTGGAGGCACACACAGCCTGCAGTTACACCTTGTGTTCTGTGTATGCATGACCTAAAGCTCAGGTATGAAAGGGCCCCATCCTTGTATTTCACCTTAAAAACGAAGTGGGAGCTGAAGCATTACACATCTTCCTACAGTGAACAGATGAGGAAGAAGAAAAAAAAAAAGAAGCTGAAAGCTGAGGAATAAATATTTCTAAGATGGTGACCCTGGGGATTGGAAGAATTTCATTGTGTGGCTTCCCCACATCATATTTAGCTGCCAAATGGCATGGCAGCATGCTAGAGATGCAGCCAGGGTGTACTTAGGCATGAAGAAGAGAACAGAGTGGTAACCACCTTGCTCCTTGCTGCAGTTTGCACCCCACATCACAGACAGGTAAACCTGAGCAGTCTGCAGCCCACATTAAACACTGACAGCTCTGCTTGTCTGTATGCAGTCTCTGATTTCAGCACACAGCATTTCCTGCATTACTAGCAGGATGGTAATTCTCTTGCTGCTGTTGGGGAAGAGGACTGTGAGACTGGCTTCCTAAAATGCCACAGACCTTCCCCACTTCAAAGCAAAAATGCCATTCTTCTTTCAGAGGCACTGTGGAAGTCCATTAGGGCAGAAGAAACTCAGTTTGCAGAACGGAGTTTGTCAAATATCCTCAACTCCTTGGCAGCAGCAGCAGATTCTTGTGCAAGACAGATGATATCTACTGAAATATGTTCTTACTTTTTCTTGCCAAGAAATCTTACCCTGTTCTTATTCTGATGGCAGAAAAAAAACACTCTCCCTTTACAGAATGCATTTCAGGGGAGTCATTCCTTGCTGTGCTTGTGAAATTAATGGCTAAGCTGAATTCTTACATACTTAATCAATTTCTTTCCTTCATACCTGCTGTTGTCACCACAGCCTTCAAGTGCAGTGAATCAGGCGGCCTTGTGCTGGATGAGCATCGAGTTGTTTGGCTAACTGGAGCCTCACGCCTTTCTTTATCTCTGGTTTTTGGTTTTTGTGTTGTTTTCTCCTTTCTTCAGCAGGTGAACAGAAGGCTGCCTCCATCCATCCCACCGCGTGCTGACATTTGACACTTATCTGTGCAGCTGTGGCTTGGTTATGGTTCTGCTGCTGAGACATCTATTGTTTTCAGCTGGCTGATATGATAAACTGCGACAGTTTTAAGTTTCTCCTTGGATAGTATTTTCACGTGGTACATATGATAACAAGAAACCTGCAGTATCCTGCCAAATTCCTGGAACGCACTCTGCTTTCTATTGATCTCAGAGTTTCTCACAGTCCTCAGTGGAAATGTTAAGGTTTACTGTCCTGCAGATATCCAAATTGAAGCCTATCGAAGTAAAGAGCTCTGAAGAATTTTGGTTTTGTTATAACACACACAAAGGCCTCTCCATTTTTATGACTGAAGAGTAACTTTGAGAATATTGTCATGGGTAATGCCACGATAGCTCCTCCAGTGTGAAAAGGGCATGAGAAGAGAGGTGTTCACTTAGCCTTGCTCAACCCCATCAGGAGTTCATTTGCTATAACTAATGTGTGTGTGAAAGTTGAGAGATCTTCCACTTGAAGACCATTGTGTTGGCTGTGTGCTGTAGGCTGCGCCAAGCATTGTGTTGCCTTTTGGTATCACTTATTTTGGTAGTAGGGCTGCTTTGGGGCTAGTCAACATCTAAAGCAGCCTTACTGAGATAATGGGGCCAGCGCTGTGCATAGGAAGGCATCTCCAATTTAAGGCCAGGTGAGTCATTGAGCAGAATCCAGCAGGTTGTTGTAGCTCCAGGAAGGGAAAGCCTATGGCTACTCATGCAGAGCATTGCTGAGATGCTCGTTGGGCTACAGTGCCATTGTTTTTATGTGGATGATTACAGAGGAATTCCAAGTGTGTTTTGTGTTAAAAACAATTACTGTATTTTAGGATCTCGTAGTGTAGTGTGTGAAATTTCTAGTTATTAAAGCTCTGCACTGAGGATTGAGAATGCCCAGTGCCTGTTGGTGTCTAATTAAGCTTTTTTTTTTTCAAGAAGTCATTGTAATTCAGAGCAACATCATTGACTTTCCATGTCTGTGTGACCTCCTCAATTATATGAGGAGGTAGTTTCTAACCTGCAGTCCATGTTTGTGCTCTTGGAGCAGTTTTTTTTCCTTAGCCAGGTAGTACTGACTCGGGCCTTGGTTTTCAGCAGCTCAGCACAATCCTCCTTTGGACTTGTTTTTTGTTTTCAGTTGTTGTCTCCTCCAGCAGCCTGCACTCCACATGAAGAGCTTTGTGGCTAGGTTAGTAAGCACAGAGGGAGTCGCAGGGAGCGCGGACTGTTCCTGACTGCACCATTGAGTACACTTAAAAGGAGTTGTTCTTCCCCACCCCTGCACTGAGTTGTATGGGAATGGCAGTGAGTCACAGCAGCAGGAGCTGTGTGAGCCAGCACGGCCCACTCCTGAGATTTTTAGGATGCATGAGGTTTCATCAACGCAAAGGATTTGGAGGGGGCGGGAGGGAGGGAAGACCAATCTTTTCCCTTCATACTGTACTACCCAAGTCAGATAATTTAGTGAATGTGCAGGAAGCTGAATGTCTGACTTGATCATGCAAAGGGAGTTGAGTTGCGCAAACTCTGACCTGTGGAAGGAAAGGAAGTAGAAATGACAGTGCTCTTGAATCGTCACAATAAAGGCTGTGATGTGTGATCCTGTATCATGACTTAGCTTGAGTATTCAAGCATTTGAGGATTCCTCTAGACTGCCCAGCCAATGCTCTGTGACTGCAGGACCAATGGTGGTAGAGTCCAGGTCTTCTGAAGAATTGATTTGGGAAAGCTGCTGGTTGTGGTGGTAGCTTGGGTTGTAGCAAACCAGAGTGTGTGTGCACAGGGAAAGGTAATGCTGGTACTAGACTGGTACTGGTGGAAAACACAAGTCTTTTGGAGACACTAATTTTAAAGAAATCTGTAACACGTGAGACTATTTGTGAGTGATTTTGCTGTCTGTTTTGCAAGGAAATGCATCTTTTGCATCTTAAAGACATGCAGGAGTTTCATTGTGACTTGAAGTTTTGAAGGAAAATGAACTTACAGAGGTGTAACAAATCAGTGGAGCGCACTGCACTCTTCTTTGTGAGGGTGGGGTATTACGTTCATTAAGTCTCTGTACTCCTAAGTCAGAAGAATATTCCTCTGGTTAATTAAGACCTTTTCGTTCACAACAGAACATTCTGAAAGAACATGCTGATGATGACCAAAATCTTGCGATTTCGGGTGTCCCTGTGGTCAGCTGGCCCAAGAAGACCCCAAAGGTAATGAGACACGATTACCTCCTAATCATTGCTGTGCCAGACCTTGGTGGTTTTTCAGCTGTATTCTGGCAAAGTGTTTCAAATGATACTTAGGCAGCAGCCAGCACTTCCAACATGGAAGGTATCTTCAGTTATTTTATGACTACATGTTGAAGCAGAACATAAAGGTACCTCAGTAGGGAGAAACGGGCAGTTTCCATTTAAAATAGAGCTTGTTTGGCCCTCACTTATCTGCATAAAACTTGGGTATGACTTGGTTGTTTGCTAATTGCAGCTGGATCTGTAAGTGTTGATGCAGCATTTTGTGCAAGCGTAAATGCCGTGTAAATCCTACAGACTGGTCGCTTAGTGAATACTTGGGTCTGGATGAGAGGGTGCTTCTTCTCTTACACTGTGAGAACTCCTGCATTTTCTGTACATCTTCAGTTAACTTCAGAGGGTTGTTTTCTGTCCCTGTACCTTCATTTTTCCTCCTTTATATGGCAGTAATTTTTTTCTCGAAGCTGTGAGGTTTGCTTTGTTAATGCCGACGAAGAATTAGAAATAATTAAGAATAAAGTCAGAAGGGTGATTGTTATTTATAACAGTGGTATGTTTGCCACACTCCAGTTATTCAGCATGCTGTAAAAGCAGCCTTGCTTATTTAGAAGATGTCTCATCGCTTCTATTTTTACTGTCATTTTTCACTGAATTAGTTTTATAATACATAGTTTCTCTAGAAATGCTGAAAGGGTCAATCAACTTACATCAGACTTCTCTGTGAAAATCTGTTGTTACTATGATTGTATGTAACTTTCAGATCATTAGCTGAGCAAATTACTTTCCCCGTTCTCTCTTTGCTGGTGTTCTTGCTGTGGCTTTACATTTAGTCACTTGTAGCTGAGAGTTTGCTGTTTTCAGATGGGAAGTGGGAAACCATCAACTTCAGCAGCTGCCAGGGAAGAGTGGAGCGAAGTGAGCAGGAGTTGAGCTTCTGGTTTATTTCTGTCTTTTAGCTGGGTGCATTTCAGATCAGCTATATCTTGCTAAATACGTATTTCCCTTTTACATTATACTAGATCCTTAGGAACATGCGTTGTATTTAAAACATTGATACAACTGAAAATAACAACCTATTCAAACAACAATTTGTTTAAAAACCATGAGAGGAGTAGGTGTCAGCTTTGTCACTCTGCTGCTCTGACAGCTGCTGTTCATTCACTGGTCAGGTATCTCCAGACATGGAATAAAGCAGAATCTCTGTACCCAGAGGAGAACTGGTATGTGAAACTTGCAAAACAAAACTAAGGTTCTTGTGCTGTGTTTTGAGCTTCTGGTGGAAGCGAGGATCTTAATGGTTGGAGGTTTTTAGGAGCTTTGGCGTTTGCTCATGTTCTTGTTCGTTTTCTGTTGGAATTGTCAATAGATGGCTCATTTCTTATATTTGGCAATGTAACTGTAAAAGATTCTGGGTTTTTTTTTGTGATTTTCATCTCATTCCTTCTTGCAAAATCCATTTTGCAAGCTGCAGGATTTTGGCTTTTTAACTTTCTGGTGCTTATTTTTCTGTAGCCTTTTAAAAAGCAACATTTTTTAAAGGTATCACTCCCTGTGTGAAGTTACAATAACGATTATATCATCACAGGAATAAGAGGAAGACTTTCACAAAGTCGGGCTTTACCTTGAAGCTGGCAAATGGAAACTTGTAACAGAAGCGGTTCTTTCACTGCAGCCTTCATACTTTAATTAATCAGTGATTAATCGGAGTTCAACTTGTGTTATGCTGAAGCTGAAAGGCTTGCAGCAGATAGCATTGAATGTTTTGCAGATTAAGTTTGTTATTTCCTGGACTCTTCTAATGCCAGATATCTGTATCACCTTCCATGTCCCAGCTGCCTCCCTCCTCTGGGAACAGAAACCAAGGGAACAGGCCAGGAGGACATGTCTTAGTGTTGTGTCTTTGAGCCCAAGATTAAAATACATTGGAAAGACAGTACAGGAGAAATCTGTCTAACAGCAGTAATGTAAGTGGTTAAGCTTCATTAGCACTCCTTTGTCCCCTGTAACTCCTGATAGTGAAACAGAAGATTTGACAGAAGAAAACCCTTAGGGAGGTTGAACTCTGTTAAAATGGGGTTTCGGCTGTAGGGCTGGAAGGCTCCACGAGCATTGAACACAAGGCAGGGAAGTAACACCTGGTGGTAGTTTTACTTGCTGCAGTGTTACTCTTCCGGCATACCGGAGAAATGCCAGCTATTTCAGTGTCTTTTGGAGCTGCTTGTGTGTAAAGGAAGGGCAGATGGGGTGCAGTGTGGTACTGGCTTTGGTGGGGCTGATGTGAAGGCATTACAGTGGTACACCAGCTCCGGGGGGGAGGGTTGTCTGATTTAGTCCTTTAAGCAAAAGAAGCAAACTGATATTCAGGAAGAGCAGGCAGCAAATGAAAAAACGTGGCTCTTCCTTTCTCCCAGGAGAAGCCTCCAGAAGAAATTCAGAAAGACAAGAGCAGCAGATGGAGAAGGAAGAATAAAGCCGGCACTAAATGCCAAAACATTTCAAAGAAAATGGAAATGACTGTAAAGAAAGGAGGGGAAGAGACTACAGACAGCAAGAGAGGAGGATGAGGAGAGGAACAAGTACTGAAAAGAGATGGAATGAGGAAAACATAGGGCAGAGGTAGAAAACTCTTGGAAAAGTAAGAGATCCTTGCAGAAGGAAGGGCTGGTGACTGGCTTAGGCTTGTGAATTACCCAAGGTGTGAAGGGCCCTGCTTAGTCAGGTTGACTCTCTTTGGAAAGAATACACCCTCATGTATGGAAAGAATAGTAATCAGTGATTATAGAAGCAGCAAATAATATTTCCACTTAAAATTGAGTCACAGTTTCTTTTACGCACTGTTGGTGTGGTGTGCCAACAGCATCCACAGCTCTGCACTGCAGAACAGCAGTTTGAAGACTGAAATTCCAGGGTTTAGGAAGGAAACGTGTTCTCTCCCCTTGAATCTCCATTCACAGTGGATAAGGCAACGGGCAAGACACTGAATTAAGTATGTGAGTCCCATCCATATGCCGTGGCCCTGTTTCACATTGCTTGTGTCTATCCTTTCTAAAGGCATTTGGGGCTGTCAGATTTACTGCAGCTCTCTCTAAAAAATTTATTCACTGAGAAAAGAAACAGAAGTAGCAATCAAAAATGTTTTTGCGAGGAGATAAAATAAATAGGCAGCATTTGATGATCTTATATTTGGTGTACAAAATGAGAGGCAAAGGTCTGTGTTCTGCTCCCAGCTCTGGTGTCATATGAGGCAAATGACACCTCTCCTCTCCCTGAGCCTTCCCAGATTAGAGGATCCTGCTTCTCTTCCCAGGAGTGAGATTAATCTTTATAAAGATCTGTGAAACCTTCAGCAGAAAGCTTTGCAGTAAAACATGCGGATCATTATTATTTTATGGTAATAGGGAAGTAGCGTGTAATTCATAGACACCTCTTCTGGATCATACTTGCTTGTCTTTGTGGCTTTTTTTTGCAAGAACCCTTTTGGACATGAGAATTGGCCCTGGAAGAGAACGTTTTCAGAAGTCCATTTTCAGAAGAGACCTGTCTGCTAATGACTCATTGAACAATATGTTTGATTCACTGGGGATCCGAGGATATGCACAGTGATCCTAATTTAGTCCTCATCGGAGGATCAGGAATGTGAAATGTTACGTGTCCTGATGCTGGGCTGACAGTGTATGCACCTTCTGGCTAGACAGCACATTTCTGCTGGCAAGCGTGCAGCTGTGAATGTGTTCCTATTGCTTTGCTGGTTTGTGCAACAGTAGTTTGTCCTTGCTTGGTGCTGAGCCCTGTCTGTGTTTTATTGTAATGACAGTCTGCTGTGCAAAAGGAAGAACTCTGTAGGATGTTCTGCCTCAGGTTTTTGATTTCTTACCCTATGGCAGTGAGAACAAACGGTAAGAAATGAGCTCCTTCCCCAGCCCTGAAACATGGGCTTCAGGGTGATGGGGAAGGAGAACACAGCCTGGCTAACACCAGAGTCACCACTGTGGCACGTCTGTGATCACTGATGTAGAGAGCTGCCATCAAACAACATCTTGAAGCCCCCTCTCAAGATTATCAGTCCTACAATACAGGATTTCCCACTTAATCTGTACAGGGATTAGGGCTAATGTTGTATGAAAGGACCTCAGAGTATGGCTGGAGCAGAAAATTCGTATCTTTTTTCCATCCATTTCCTACTTCTGGAAGGCAATAGTCAGTTGTAGTAGCACGAAATTGCACTCCGTGGAAGTACCTTCTGTTTTTATTGCGATAAAGATCTTTAGCTGTCTATGAAGAGCAGCTGTAAAGAAGTAAAATGTGTTTGGCCTGACTCCGCTGTTCTGTGAAGAGTGAGAAATGCAGACTGAGCTGGGTTCTCATCCCTTTTACCTGACACAAACCTGGAACTGCTGCATTTGTAGTGACAGCAAAGGTATGAATGGGTCTGGCTGGGAGCAGGAGGTGAAGCTGTAATTTTCAGTGGCTGGTTAACAATACTGGAACACATGACTGTTTTTTTGACCCCTTGCTCATTCACATTTTCCATGTAATTATTACCTCTTGATTTTAAGAGAAGATACTTGAAAAGTATTAGAGGGCAATGATAATATCTACGGTTAAAATTAATGACTATATGTCACAAATTGAAATGCTTATATATATATTTTTAAATATATATATATTTAAACACCCTTTCCTGCATTTGGTTGCTCTTTCTGGTAGCTACTGCATCCTATAGCAGTGATCCCACAGTTTCCTTTAGTTGTTTCAGACCTGTTCCTTCATATCAGAAACACACTCCATGCCCCATTCATAATGGATTCTGAGGAACTGCAAAGAGATGTCCCATTTGCCCTCTGTGCTGACAGTGTTTCTGTTACATCCCTCTTAGTGCTTCTCAGTTGCTTTTTTATACTCTGAAGCTGGAAAGCTTTGGTCTTTTCCAGTACACAAGTCACACCTTGTTTGATCATCTCTGTTGCTCTATTCTAGTTCCACTAGAGGTGGTTTTGAGATGAGGGTGGGTATGGGACTCCAGGGCCACAAATGGTATTCAGGATGCAGTGTTTAAGAGAGGAGGCCAGAAGAACATGCCTTGTTCAGCATGGTACAACAAAGTTGAAGGCAGAGATGATTGCTGTAAGTACTTCAGGGAGTATAAATATCAGGGGAGGAGGAAAGGTATTTTATTTAGTGGGCAAAGTTGGCATGAGAACAAGTAAGTACAAACATACCATAAATAAACGTAGTCTGGAAGTAAAGTTTCTGATCATTGCTTGTGGTCTGAACTAAACAGTGCACACAGAAAGTAGACAGCAGTGATGAGAAGGGTGTTAGGTTCTTAGACATTACTTGTATTTTAAATAATGAAAGGCCATGATATTAGTCAGTCTCTCAGTCCCTCCATATCTGGAGCCCACAGAGGTCCTTAGGCATGTTTCTAGCAAGGAAACTTTTTCTTTCTTCTTTGTATTTTACATTAGTAATGCTTGGAAGGGAAGAAGATCTATCAGTTTCTAATAACAGCTTCTTTAAGTATGGCTCCAGTTTTATGAACATACATGTAACCTCATGCATTGGATCAAACACCAGAAGAGCTTAGAAAATGGCTTAAGAATCAGTGAATGCAGCAAATTTGAATGCAAGTAGAAATTAGAAAGAGAAGCATCAGCTCAAGAGATTTGATAAATTTCAACTTGAAGAAGATCTTAGCTGTGGTTTTTCAGAAGTATTGAGCATTGTTTTACATCTCATTTTCATTACATGCAGAGGATGAGGCGCTAGGTGGACAAAGAACATTCTTGAAAACCTTTGAATAAATACTTCCAGTTTTTACTTGCTTGCTTACTAAGAATTCCTACCATAGCTCCTGCTAGGCCAGCTCCACCCAGAGCAGCGAGAGTGCGGAGGTGCTCCTTACAGCAATTAGTGCTTTAACCTGAGTGGTGTCTGAAGCAGATCTGAGCATGTAGAAATGGCACAACATCAAAACAGCATCAGTTCCAGGAGCCTGCCCGGGGGCTACCACCAGCAAGGCTACATTCCTAGTAGCGGTGGGAAACCTGTGCCAAATTCCCCAGGACGGGCCAGCCTTGGATATCTGTTCAGGTGCTTCCTGTGACAATAGGAACATCTTAAAAAGCAAATACTGACCATGGAAAACAAGCATTTGAAAACTAAAGTGAAAGTTCAGTCTGGTGTAGGAAAGTAATGAGGAAAGGGAAGGAAAAAGAAAAGGCAGAAAGACACCAAAAGAATTCAGTGTAGTTTGTTGGACTTTGTAATTTTTCTTCTGGTTGTGATTCACATTGAATTTTACTTCAGTTGTTCAGATGCCACAGGAGCAAGAAGGGGATTGAGTCTGTCACGTTTTGTCCTTGCCAGGCAGTGTGAAGGTGTTAGAAGTGATCTCACAGCTCTGCCTGACCTCTGCTTGGCATCAACAACAGTTACAAATGCAGAGTGTGCAAGGTTTGTGTATGCAAACGTGTGTTAGGAATCCTTTTTGTTGATTAAAAGCCTTGATTACTAAGTTCTTCTACTGCAAATCAGACAACTCTTAAAAGTTATCGGATACTAATAATTCTTTTACCAGAAGGAAGCTTAAATACAAGAGAAAATCAAGATAAAAATCAATTAAAAATTGTTTTTCTCTTTATGGTTTTTAATTTTGATTGAAATAAGCTATTTACTTAATTGTGAAGTATTTTTGTTCTTTTACACCATCAGGACAGTAGTTGCCATGTGAGAGGAGAGTACCAACGTTTATTCAGACAGGTGCCCCAGTTCTGGCTCCTGACAGATCCATTAAGAAGCAAAACCACATAGCGAAGAATGGAGGGATTTTTTTTTACTTTTCTAAAGGGAACTTCCCAGTATTCATACAGCATTAAGCCCTTTCCCTGCTAACTTGTTGGAAGCAGGAAGAAACCTGATGCACCAGAAGTGAGAACTCCTTCAGGTACTTTGCAAAGGCGTCAGCAACTCTGAACTCTGCCAGGAGCTTGTGTGAAATGCCTGCTTTCCTGGGGGCAGCTCCTTGCCTGGCTTGTTTATTTTCCAAGCACTGCTTCGATCTCTTACAAACGTGAGTTCCTGAGACAAATTTGTTTCTGCAGTAACTCCACACAGGCCGGAGGAGTCTCAGGGTTTGGTGCGTGTGTTCCATACGTAACATGCCCAGAGAGCTTCGCTGCATGTTGCCTCAGAGTTAGTCTAAAAGCTTTGCCTGGTGACTTGACAGATTATTTCTCACCTCAAGAGGCTGTACTTGAAATATTGTGTCCCTTCAGGGAGTAATTATAAATAGCAAGGACTTGAATGAGCACCTTCTTAATCTTCCATCTTTGACTTAGTATTTTCCCTTCTTATCAACTCTCAGCCACTTGCTTTGAAATTTGACCGATACCTTTATGTGATTAATACATCAAACAGGTAAATTAGAGCCTTTCTGGCTCAGAGCAGAAATTTGAACAGATTGCAAAAAAAATGAATAGACATGTCTTTTTTCAAACTGTTGATTTCAAAGTATCATACTGGAAAATTGATGTGTTCTTCCCCATTGTCATTCTTCCAACATATGCGAGAATATTCAGTAACACGAGTTTTTCTAACTAAGGTCTTGACTGCTGTTTTTCAAGGTAGCTGCTTTCTCTTTATTTCATGACAGTAGAAGCGCTGCTGAAAACTACATCAGTCATGAGACCTTCTTTGAACGTGGTGGATGTGAACTGAGCTGATGGGTCTGAGGCTGTGTTGCTAGGAGCCTGACTACCTTCACTGCTGAAGTGGCCAGCAAAACAAAAAAGAACCTGAGTCTGGGATCTGATTAAGTCTTCAAGCATCCTTGTGTTCTCCCCCACCCCAACATGAAAACCGTTCAAGCTTTGAGTTACGAATCTGAGATTTAATAGTTTTGTTTCTGGATCGAAGCACATTGGCAGAGCAATGTGGAAGGCGTTTGTCATTCTACAGTTATGTGCTGTGCAATTATGGACATTAATCCTGCATGCACTTTTCAGAACAAAATTGAATTGTATGTTCTGTCCCTGAGAAGATGGCTTCCTTTTAGTTCCATAGCACACTGAAATTAAAGTCTGCTGAGAATATAAATGAGATCTTGTTTCAACTTCATGACTTTCCTGCAGGCACTCGTAGACCAATACAAGGCACAGAAGTGCTCTTCTTTCTGAAAATCAGCAAATCCAACAAAAGAAGTGGAGAAAGTCTGATGAAAGCTAAGCAGCTTTATGACTTAGTCTAGAGTGTTTTGCTTGTTTTCGTCCTGGATGTTCCCCTACAAACCCAATTCAGGTCTCTAGGTGATAGCTGAGCACCTGTGTTCCCATGGGGGAAACTGTCCTTCAGCTCTGTTTGCTTACATTTCAGGGCACCCTTTGCCTCTCATTGTTTGGGTTTGGTCTCTAGATTTGAAGCTGCTGCCAGATACTGGACACAACTGTCTGAGCGAGAGCATTTTGTGTTGTGTGCCAGAGAGCACCGAGCTGCTTCAAGGAAAGCAGGTTGCGTAGTCTGGTTAATCCACTATTTTAGCTAGCAGCCACAACCATTTGCATGTTCCTTCACAGCATGGCAGTCATTTCTTATCTTGTTAGGAGCCTGCTTCACTATTTTGCATTTACTGGCGGAACATGGCTCTTGGAGATGAACCGTGCTGTGGGAACACTCCATGATGGAAGTATTTGTGGAAGAAGGAAGCGTGGCAGGATTTCCCTCATTTCCCAGCAGGTAATTCCATTGTGCCATGGCTTTTTCCATACAGTGCGTTCACACCTCCAGATCTCAGGTGCTGCTGGGTTTGTTGGTGCCTGCCTGTTCACACAAATCTGATGCTGTGGAGATAGAAGACCTCAGTGATCTACCAATACATTCCCAAGATTCAGTGGTTTACCTTATATGGCAGATATATGTGATGTTTCAGCGTGCTTTCTGCAGTCTTATTTGTAAGATGACATGGTGGCTTTTTGGTTTTGTAGGTTTTTGTTTGTTTTTTAAATCTCTGAGAAAGATTGAGCGAGTTACAAGCATCACATTCAGCCTGGGCTCTTGGTGTTTTATGTGCTCCTCCCCTGCTGTGCTGTATAGCCCAGGGTTGCTCCATCTAGAGTGGTACAGTCCTCACCTTCATTGCTTCCCATGTGTTGGATACTGGTTAGAAGGTACGGGCATTATGTGGAGGGAACAATCAGTATGTTATTCCTTTTTGAGTTCCCTTATTTGATCCAAGGTTGATGAATTAAAGAGATTGCTGTGGTGCATCTGGTGACTACTCTGATGTCATTGTTCAGCTAAAAGGAATAGTAGGAAGTGCTAAGGTGGTGACACGGGATGGATATTTGAAGAAAGCTGTCAGAACATCTCTGACAACGTGGAGAGTGGCTGAGATATTGGCTAGAGAAAAGCGTTCTGAAATATGCCCAGATCCAACAGCTGGGCTCGTGTTTCATGTGAGCAAACACCTGGGCCAAAGCAGCAATCCTTAGGAAGTGATGGGTAACTCCTTTACCCTGGTGCAGGACAAGATGTGACTCGTGAACATCTCTGTGGGGTTTGCCTTTAAAAAACGCTTCACTTCAAATTGAGAATCACAGAATCATAAATCAGGGAAGGGACCCACAAGGGTCATCTAACTCAGGATGTTCTGTGATGAGCCGCAGTGTGTGGCTGACAACACAGGTTCTGTTAGGCACTGAGCACTGATGGGCAGCACCTGAGATCTGTTGGTCCTGGAGCAGCTCAGGAGCCAGTATGTAGAGTGCAGGGGTGGTAGTCTCACTCCCCTCCCCACGTTGGTTTTACTACTTAAGGATATTTGCATGAGAATAAAATCCAGTTCTTTGGCACTCATCTGCTCCTGCTGTTTATTCTTCGCTTGAGGTTATTGTCTCAGTTTGTGACAACATAATTGGTTTCTGTGGAGAAGATTATGATATTGACTTATATATGAGTTCAGGTGAGGAGCAATCAGCACCAACAGTTCAGAATAGAAAGCACTCTCTGTTTGCATGCAGCTCTCACTAAGGCTAGTTCAGCGGTTCAATTAAGGATGTTATTTATTACCTATATCACACATGTTGCATCACACGAGGCTGCGGTGTGGGTGCAGAGCAGTACAGCCATGGCTTGGGTCGGTGCTCGTTCTGTTTTCTAAGCTGCTGTAAACGGTGCCAGCACTGTCAGATGTGCTCTGCTAGAGCTGCTCGCACAAGGGCAGTTCACTGTTTGCTGTAATTTGGTGTTCTCTGGTGTAGACAAGCTGAAAGGATCATGCTGGAAAATGCTCTCTTAATAGTTCTTTCCGTGTATTAAATATATCTGTGAATGGTTAACTGCTCTTTTACAAGATGAGATTTTCAGAGTGCAATTAGAATCAGAAAAGTTCATTTTATGTTGTTCTCCCCCTTCTCCTGACTCTCAGTTTGCTAATTTATATCCCATCCTATGTGATATATGTGGGCAGAGTGGAGCAGACTCCCAGGGCAGCTGAGGTGCTACAGGTGGGTCAGGATGGTACTGTGTGTGGTAGGATGCGTTGTGAAGAAGGAAGCAGGGTGAGCTATGTTGGGGTCTAATGTGTTGTGAGTTATATTTCACTGTGGTGGATTGGCCTTGGCAGGGGTGTTCCAGGTTGTTTTGTTTCCCCCATGTGGAGGTCAGCCCATGGGCAGGTGTGGGACTGGGCATCCTCACATTAGCTGCTCCAGAAGCACCAGCACTGCTGCATGCAGGTTGCTTACTCTAGCTTCCTATCTTCGAGCTCTCCTTTCTAGGCCTCTAGCAAGACATACATCCCTCCTTTCCTCTCTCCCAGAAAACATTAGGTTCTGCTCTAACCTTGTGATTCAGAAAGCCAAGGCCTTAGGCACATGCCTTTCGTGCCTGGGCTTTCAGCTGCTCCAGCTCTGCCTTGTGTGCAAACACAATGGAGGGAGAGAAACCCGAGGAGATGCTGAGCTCACCGAGGGCCGACTGGGAGCAGAGTGGGACAGCACCATCACTTCCCGTAGTGCGTTTGCAGGCGGGACAGCAGTGCAAACAAGAAATGGACATTTAACGTGTTCACAATGAGGAAGGGCCATCATTACAGGATGCACTTGGCTTTGTCAGCAGCTGCCTGTCCATGTGTTAAAGTTTGGCAGAACTTTGTTAGGTAGAGCATGGCCACGAGGCAGTGCGGAGCACAGGGCAGGGCCGTGCTGCCGAGCTATGGTGTGTTTGTTTGTGGGGCCACGTGGTGATTGGGGCTGTGGAACGGAGCTGGAACTCATTTGGCAGGAATCCTGATGCAAAGACCACTGGGTCTGCTGCTTTATGGCTTCTCGGTTGCTCAGCACATGCAAATATTTAATCTCATGTTTAATTCGGCAGCGTGGGTGTAAGAGCCAGAGGCAAAACCCTATAGCAGCTTGAATGGAATCGGGATTTCCCCTGAAAGCAAGGCCCAGAAATCCAATGGGAAATGTAATTCCCAGCGCCGCGATTCGGGCCTGGCCGCCCTGACCCTCCGCATTGAGCCGCCCGGGCTCGGAGCTGCAGCGGCGGGGCGGCCATCTCAGCGCACGGAGCGGGGCCGGGCAGCGGTGCGGGCCGAGCTGCACCAACCCAGAGCGGGGCTCCGCGTTGGCTCCCAGGCCGCTTCCATCCCGCTTCCTTTGTCTCGGCGCTCCGGCCCGGCCCACCCGCAGGCCCCGCCGCCCGCTCCGTGCCGATCTCCGCCCGCGGTGGCCGAGGCCCGGCCGGACTCGGGGCTGGGGGTCGCCGCCCGGCGCTGCCCCATCGAGCGGCCGCGCTGTCCCCGCTGTCCTCGCGGAACGGCTTTGTGCGAGCGGGCCGCGATTGGCCGCGGCGCCAGGGCCAGCCCCTTCCTGGATGCCTGGCATGAATATGCACGGCCCCCTTCCTCCTCCTCCTCCTGCATGTGTGTGTGTGTGCGGGGAGCGGGGCTCCGCCAGCAGCGCCGCTCCAGCCATGTCAGCTCGGCTCCGCCTGGGCCCACCATGAGCCATGGCCATGTCTGCGAGCGCCGACGAGGAGGACTACGAGTCGGAACCGGAGCCCGAACCGGGACCGGGGCCCGAGCCGGGGCCGGAGCAGGTCCGGGGCGGGCGGCGAAGTTTGCAGCGGGAAGGGAGGGGAGGAGGCCGGGCCGGGTCGGCAGCGGGGCCGGGAACAATGTGGGGCCGGCAGCGGGCCCGGCTCGGCCCGGCCCGGGGTGAGCGAAGGCGCCGCCGCGGCCCCGGGCGTGTCCGCGGCCCCCGGGTGGGAGCGGGGCCGGGCCGGGCAGCACACGGGGCCCCGCGGGGCGGGAGGGGCGAGGGGGGGGAGCCCGCGGCCGCCGTGGGGTGTAGGTCGGGTTTTGTAGCGAGCTGCCTCAGGGGGCTGCGGGAATTCGGGCTCTGATGCCGGGTCACGGCGCCTCGTGCTGGGCCGGGTCGTGGGCAGGATCGTGCCTGGGGATGAGGGGTGTGGAGCAGAGCGGAGGGTGCGTGTTAAAATAGAAAGAGAACTTTTATTGCTACTCGCGGGGTTTGTTTTCCGGCAGTTTTCCTTTCCCTTTGGGGGAAGGAGAATAAACTTTCTGGATTTATGGAGTAATCTGTGAAAAATAATCCAGAACATGTGTTCTAGATTGAGTAGTTTACTCCCTCAGAACTACCTGAGCAATTGAAAATGCACCAGGAATAGGATGAAACATGTGCATGCAATTTAACTGAACTCAGTTTTTTTGTTCACGATTCAAGGTGTTTGCTCTTTCAGATAGTCTCATCATTTGCTTCTTGAGACACGTTAGCTCATGGGCCGGGTGCTCCGTCTGTTCCCAGGCCGCTTCTTGCATTCACTTTGCATTGCCCCAAGAGAACAGAGCTGGAAGTTTGGCTGTGGCTGTGGTGTGCACAGGGCATGGATCCGGTGCGGACACGGAGAGATGGAGCTGTGCTGTGATATCAGCTCAGGCCAGGGCTTGGGGGAGTCACTTCACTGAGGCTCTGCTGCATTCCGTGGGTGGTGTGAGCACATGGGCTCCTTCACTGCTCACCTCTCAGCCCCAGCCCTTCCTCAGACTTTGTCCCTCGCTAGGCCTCTTCAATTTGCTTCCCAATTCTGATGTGATTTTTGTATGGCTTTTTAAAGGGCTCATGGGTCGGGGAGCAGTTAAGCCTCAGCTGTGTTGCACTGGCTGTGTAATCACTGTGAAGGGCACAAGTTCTGGCTGGAGGAATTTGGGAGGTTCTTGTTTTGGTAAAATTTTATATCTAACAGTTTAACAACAACACGAGAAAGTGGAGAGCCTTCGTGTGGAGCTCCTGAACTTAACTTGCACCACTGTGCAGGAAAGCCTTGTGCAGCACTTCTCTTTCTCTTTGTTTAAAACAGCCTCTGTGGTGCAGACCCAAGGGTGGCTCCAGCTGAATTTCCATATGAGCCTGCTTTAACACGTGCAGTTACCGTGCCTTCTGCCCAGGATGGTGGCTGTTACTCCGTGGTGATGGTGCCAGGTGTGTAGCAGGTGGAACACTCCAGCTCCACAGGTGTAGCTCAGCAGCACAACAATGGCGTGTGGGTAGGAGCCGTGGTGTTGTTGCTCCTGGTTTCTTCCAGCTTCTACCTTCAGCCTCTCGTTTTCCCTTAGTCCATGGCTAAGCTGAGAAGGTCAGGACTCATGTTTCGCAGCACGGGTGTGGATAGGATTTACTGTGCTGCAGTCAGCACCAGCAGCAAGTTGGGAGCATGAGGGCCGGGGCACGTGCCCTGACCTGCTGGGCTGCTCGGGGTAGGACACAACGTGGTTTGTGACAGTGACAGTTTCTCTAGTGGAGCTGTGTGTGTAAACAGAGTGAGAAGAGTGTTTCCGGACAGCACCGGTGGAGTTTCTCCCAAGCAGCAGCAAGAAGAGAAGCTGTATTTGTGTGAGGTGCCCCAGGTCTGTACAGTTTGCTGGTGTCATACTTTGTAACAGCTTCTACTTTGGATGCAGCTTATCTACAAAAGCATGTTTTTGCTGATATATCTTATTCCATCCTCCAGGCCTAACTTCTACCTCCTCATCAGTGGAGGAAAATAAATGGGGGCACTTGCATCAGTGCTGACGTGCAGGTTTGTCACACCTGTATCACAACGTAGCTCTGTTGGCAGAAAAGCTGCTGAGTGTCAGTGATGCACTGACGGACCTGCAAGGTACAAACCCTTCCACTGACTTATGGAAAATGGCTCTGATTGTTCAGCACAGGAGCTCTGTGTGATGACCTAGTGGTGGTCCCTGGGAGCTACAGGAGAGGACAAGAAGAGTTGTGGGTAGGAATCAGGAGATGGGAACATCTGGAGATTGGTCCTGTCTGGTGGTGGCTGAGAAGGGAGGAATGCTGCCTTCCCCTGCCCTGATGCTTATTACTTACTGGTGGTCGGGGACACCTCCAGCACGGCAGGAACATGTGGGTGACATGGCCATTGCCACGAGGGGAAACTGGAAATCTCTTTTGGGCAGATAGTTGTAGTCAGACACATTAAATCTGTGGCATTGGCTTGCACTCTTCATTTGTACAGCTTTTAAGGATGTTATTGGCATCTACATGATTTTTGTTGTCTTAAACTGGCTTCCTTCTTATCACTGCTGAGTTCCTGCGGTCGCATCATGCTGTTCTTTCTTCCATCTCTTACTAGGGTTTCTGTAAATCATTGAAGAGATTGAAGGGCTTCATGCTGAAGAATTGTTGGCTGGTCTGAGCTTGTTTAGGGAGCATCCTCCAGTGCTTCCCCCTCATCTGAGTCAAAAAAAAGCTTCTGCCCACCTCTAGTGTGGTGTGGAAAGGTGAAGAAATGATCGACTGCATTCCTTCTTGCTGGTACTTGGGGGATTTTTCCCGTGCCCAGTAGCAGTCCAGTTCCAGCCTGATGTCCCATGTCCTCATCTCTGAGGTAGCTGGTATTGCTGCACAGACTTGGTCAAACTGCAACAAATCAGCATAATGAGAATCTGTCCGTGTGTTACAACAGGAAATCATCCCCATCCTGCAGGTGCGAAGGATATACTAGTGTGGCACAGCACCTTAAAGCAGGGAAAACCACAGCTGTAAGGTGTCTTTTCTTGGGGAGGTTTGCGCAGCAGATGTGTCAGCTGTTTGGATCGTTCTTGGTTAGGAAGTGAAGTGCTTTGGGGTCTTGTAGCGCTGGCTGTTGCTGAGCCCTTCAGGTGGACTCTGCATACCCCTGGATTTCTTCAGGAGCTGTGATGTGTTGCTGCTGGCAGTAATTGGGTTGCTAGAGTGAGACATGCCAAGGCCACTTGTGGAAGGGCTTATTTCTGGGCTGTAGCATTTGTCAGTCATGCTCTTGGAGCATCTTGGACTGTCTCCTGATGTCAGCAGACCTTCATCTACGTGTAGCTGTCTGGTGATAGCGCCAGCAGAGTCCCTTGGTTCTGGGGTAGCAGTTGGAGAACATTGGCACCTACTTAGTGATGCTTTTAACAGCTGATGGCTCTTCAAGTTGTCTCCAAAGATTCTTTTGGTCCCTTTTTTTATTTTTTTTAAATAATTTGGGATCTTTCAAATTATTCTTTGCAACTGTGAAGGTCAGAAATATGTTGCTATAAACACCTAAGCTGTGATTCTCCTGCAGTAAGCACTGCGCTTCCTTTAGTGCCTCTGCTGCCTCTGACCCCAGTCTTGGTCCTGAGCAGATGCTCACAACCGCTGTAAGGGCGTTAAAGTACCTGTAAGCAAGCAGCAAGAACTGGCAGCATTTTCTTTTTGTTCAAAATAAGCTTTGTAGTCCAGTGTGTATTCCATCTGGTGGGTGGGCAGCTGCCATGGTAAACCAGCCTAGGGAGTTTTTACCATTGCCCTGTTATTGATGGGGCAGTTCTGTGGCATTGACCTGGGAGGGCCCTAAATTGCTGTGCAGAAATGGAAACAGCCACCAGGGAACTCTTCACCAGGTTATCTGCCAGGGCAGCTCGATTGAAAACCCACGGTCTGAGCTGGAAATCCCACAGCATCTCTTTCCTAGCATTGACCTGGAATTCATCTGGCTGTCTGCCACTTGCTAAATAAACCCCAAGTCGTGTTGGAGGCTCCTTCTTCCCCTCGAATCCCAGCCTCTTTCTGGGATAGCAACCCACAGGCCAGATTTCTGCTGGTGAGATTTGGAAGCAACCAAGTTAGAGCCCCTTGAAACTGGATACGAGTGGGAATTCCTGCAGGGCCCCTCCAGCCTTGCTGGCCAGGACATCCTGGGCTGAGGGCGGGTTGGCTGGGAGCTGGCTGCTGCTCGGCTCACTCAGACCCAGCTGGGACAGTTGTTGGCGTTTCCTGATGGGTGATGAAAAGGGCTGGATAGGTGTGTTACATGGAGTGAGCCAGAGATCTGCCTGCCTGCTTTCCGCTGTGTAGCAGTTTATAAGGAAATCTGAGTTGTGTTTTGGCTTCAGACTTGTTCTTCTACCTTTCTCTTCCTGCATTTTTAATTTCGTTTTTATGTTTTTAATCAGGATTCTCAGGTTTCATGTTCAAACAATGCCATTTTTACCACTTGTATCTTCCCAGTGACCTGGTGTTTAAGATGCAGTCCTCACAGTTTGGTCTGGGCTGTTGGTGCTGTGGCAGAGCCTGGCATTGCCTTTCGTCTTTGGGGGGGTTACTAAGTCTGAATTTTCCTTGAGAGAGATTGCATTTGAAAAAGCCCATTCCGATGGCATTGTAACTGGTATTTGTTGCTTTAGAAAAACTAATCGTGTTTAGACCAAGTGGGAAGGAGTCAAGGACTCAGGGAGTCTTCTGCGTGCCGTTGATGAAGAGGAGCTGCCCGGCTTGTTGTGTGTATTTCAGTTTAACTTACTCCCTTCGGTTCGTTTTTCTCATTTCCTTTGCCAGTGGAGGCTCTAATAGAGACAGCGGAGGGGTGATTCATGCTGAGGAAGGAAATTATCTCTTATCTAGGTGCTAAGCCAGTCCTGCCAGCGCTGACTTTATCCTTGAGAGGCTGCGATGTTGGTCTAAAAGGCAAATATTTATTCTTTAGAGTGTCTGAAATTGATCTGAAATCTGTGTGTCTGGTGCAGTTTCCGATGGGAAGCTACACCTCTGTGTGTTCACATAGCACAGCGGGATCCAGCTTGTTCTGGAGGAGTGCAATTAAAACTTGTAGAAATCTGTGTAACGTTGGCAGCAGCTGAGCAGTTTTTTCTCCCACCTCGGTTACAGCGGGCAGGGTTACTGTATAGTCAGACACTTTGAAGCTTTCACAGCTGCAGGTAGAGTGTTGTCCTGGCCCTTTCTTTTAAAAGCTGCAGTGGAAATTCTGCATTGCTTCCTATGGTCCACCTCCTCCCACCTCAGTGATCGCCCAGAATGCAGCACAAACAGAAAGTGAAACTGCTTAGATTGTGCTTTGTGTGCCGAGATGTGCAGAAAGTGGGAAAGGTGCACCAATACTAACACAGATGAGCTTTGTGGTCCTCTTGTTGTCATCTTTATAGCGAAAGCTGTCAGTAGTAAGGATGAGCCAAGCCAGTCTGTGTGTAATTAATTACCTTCAGACAGTTACTTTGTTAGGGATATTTGATTTGAGATATATGTTCTTATGCTTAACAGGGAATTTCTTATTAGAACATGAAAATCAGATAAGCAGAGTCAATCAATTGCAGTTAACCTAATGATTTAAAGTCTTGTTGGGTGCCTTTAATTTCTACCTTAAAAGTCGCTGAAGTCCAGACCTGGGATGCCCTTTTTGCATGGTGTGTTATTATTCTGGCTCGGAGCACTTGTTGGTATTGGACATGAAGGGAACTGTTTTGTAATATTTGTGTTTCGTTTTCTACTTTGCCACTTGGCAGTAGCCCATACTTTCGCTTTTCATTAGGGAGGTCTCTGTGGCTTGAGCCACTGTTGCCGAATGTTGCCCTGCTGTATCTAGCCTTAGAATTACTGTTGCTGTCTGCTTATGCTCTTCCATTTCTGAAGGAGGAGAGCAAACCTTAGGACTAACGTGAGCACAGGCCTAAGAGCTCCCAGCCCCGAGCTCAGCCATGGCACTGGTTACATCTTTGGCCTAAGCCAAGTATGTCACAAGGGACCTGGTCCTGTGTTGGGTTGTGTGTAGCCAGTGTCCTCCTGTCGAATTGGGCTTGCATTATGTTTGGCATATCACTGGGGCCTTGATTTCTTTGTCTTTTTATAATGCATCTTTTCCTCAAAAGGTAATGGAATTCCTTAGCTGTAAGAATGATTGTGTGCATCTGCTGGGTATTAGCCATCTGCGTATATTTGATACATCTGTCACTTTTACATCAGAGATGCGTACAGCTCCTGTCAAAGGAATTCCTGTTGTTTAGGTGGTACGTGGGATGTGCAGTTAACCTCGTATATCTGGCTCTTTCAGAACAGGGCGGTAGGACGGCCCAAAGGGAAGCTGGGCGCTGCCTCTGCAGTGAAGCTCGCAGCTAACCGGACCACGGCCGGGGCACGACGCAGGAGGACGCGATGCCGCAAGTGCGAGGCGTGCCTGCGGACGGAGTGTGGCGAGTGTCACTTCTGCAAGGACATGAAGAAGTTTGGGGGGCCTGGCAGGATGAAGCAGTCCTGCATTATGAGGCAGTGTATCGCAGTAAGTAAACCTCGTGCTACGGTTCTTTTGGAGATTTCTTTCTTGTATTTGCATCTGGTGACAAGGTGTGGAGCTGAGAACACTTTCATGTGAAGTTTTTGAAGTGCGTTGGGTAAAACAATGTAATTTGTACCCCTATAGTTCAGATGATTTCTTCTTTCCATCACTTCTGAACTATCCCTAAATTTCAAACCAAAGCACTCCTAAAATGTACTTATATGGCTTTCATATTCAGTAATATGGATGGTAGATGTGGAGATAGTCACTAAACCAGAAATTGGTGCTCAGATCGCACTAAGATTCTGGGATCTGGGGGAGGAGGGGAAGGGTGGGAAGCTCTGATTAAAAGGAGAAGCAGCATTTTTGGTTTGGACCTCTGAGATTCCTGAGAGAACCACCACCTTGCAACAGTTTTACCATCTTAACTGCTTCACCTGCTTAAGATGTGGAGAAATCTTTGACTGGCATCCTCCAAGACTTTGTCGTTGGTGGCCCCAGGCTACTTGGATGTGAATTTCAACTCATTTCCATTTACCTAGGTGTACAGGAGGGCTTTGATGGAGAAGAGCCAGAGAGCTGTGTAGCCCGGCATCCTTAGTCCCTCAGGGGCTGGCTGGGGCTGCTGGGAGATGCTGAGTGTCAGAACAGGGCAAGCAGGTAGTCACAGTCAGTTTCCTGAGCTACTGTGATATATTGCTCAGAAGATTCTCGAGTCATAAGAGAGAGCTTTGTATTTAACACATATTGACAGATTAGTCTTCCATGAAGTTCTGAATCATTGCTTTCGTATCGACTCTCACTGAGCTGCTCCTCAGGCTTTTTGTCCACAGTGGTCTCAAGCAAGTGGAAAAATTAACATTAGCTTTTCTCTTAATTCTTCAGGAAGGTCTTATTTGTAGTGTTGTTGGAGGTGGTTTTTTGTTTGTTTTTAAGGAATGTTGTGTATTCATAACTAAAATACTATGATGATTTCTCTCAATTTAGTCTTGTTACGGTTCCTTTCACTTAAGTTTTTTATTTAATTCTGAGGAAGAAAATGAAACGCTGGCAGTGAATGGCTTGGGTCAGGTTTTAAAAGCTGGTAAGCACTTATTGTTTCCAGTAGTTACTCCTGGTTACTCACACCATGTCCTGTGCCAAGCCACACAGTGCTGTTGATAGAGGATTGGATTCAGCTCTCCTGGATCTTTTAGTAAAGTACATAGAATATCTACCTTTCCACAGAGTGCTTTTGCAGCTCAAGTGTCTTTTCTTTGAACACTTGATTTCCTGGAGTGTGGCATGAATTGAACAGCATGGATGAAGAATTTATTATTCTCCAGGGGAAGAAATAGTGAAATCGTGCTGCCTTTTTAGTTGAGAGATTATGTCAGGGCTGCAGCACGCTGCCTTGTCTTCACTGATGAAGGAAGCTTTCATAGGAAGGGGTTTGAATCTTCATATGCAGGCTGAGCCTTTTGGAGGAGATGAACTTGGTTCTCATCTTCCTCTCTCTTCTTATGAAAAACTATTATTCTTTTTTCTTGGTATCTGCAGTTTTATGGCCAGGAGTGGTGTTTGCAGCACAGAACTTAGTAGCCAGAGTACTTTGATTCCTTGTGCCGCCCTTGCATGTGTTCAAGAGGTCTCTGTTCTTTGTGAGTCCTCCTTGGAGTAAACAACAGTGGGAAGGTTGCAGGCTTTCTTAGAGCAGCAAAAGGGTAGAAAAATAGCAAGTTGAACTGTTGTAATTTTTAATGGTGCCTTACATTTCTATGAGCAATCCTGTTGTCTTTACTCTTGTTCATTATGTTTTCTAATAACCACAGTAGTAATATATTGTGGTACACATCCAATAGCTTCCAGCTAAAAGAAGCCACCAAAGCAAGGCTCTGTGAAAGTAATGATCTCCACAGTTCTGGGATTGTGCTTTCCTCTGCTTAATAACATTGACAGTATTAACTAGACACAGACTTTCATTAAACTCCAGAGCCTTAAGAGAGCCTGTACTGCCATTCAGAGAACAGGAAACTCCTCTGCATCACTTGTTCAATCAAGAAGGGAAGCAGAACTGCCTGGGACACTTAAGGCTGTTTGAAGGGAGCATGGGGGCTCTGCTGGGAGGCCAGGACTGCTGCTCCAGTCTGTCAGTGGGACACAGCTAATTGGGGTACAAAGAGATTCCCTACACACCGCTGCTTCCAGTGAGACAAATCGTGCTGTTGTTGGGATGTTTGTTCCTTGTGTGTAGTTGTAGATAGTTGTCATATGGGAGATGGGACAGATCAAGTAGACAGAGCGGTCCCAGCTTTGGATGCCTTGGCTTTGTTCTTCTTTACCTGCCAGTGGAATGGAATCCTGGGGATTCCTAGTGTGCACATGGGGGAAGGTTGGGAATTCAGTGGCATTTGCTGAATGCTGTTAAAACAGAGCGTGGCTAAGTACTGGCATGAGAAAGCAGGAAGCATTGCCATAGATTGTGTCTGATGCTGGGGCTTGGGGCAGCGCACTGTGCTCTGTAGTGGCTTAGCATGGTTACTTTTTCTCCATCTGAAACTTCCTGGAGGGTGAACTGTTGCTGCGTAAATTTCACTCAGTGCGCAGTGTTTCACTTGCAGACTTTATTCACTCCTGCAGTGGGAGATCCTTGCCATGAAAAGCCACATCTGTGCGTCTGGCTGTGTAATAGTTAAGGAGTTGAAGCCTTATCAGTATAATTCACATTATGGCCAGTTTCTTATGAGGATCCTCCTTTTATTTCTTGTAATGAGGCTTGTACCTTACTGTGGCAAACCAGAAGTCTATTCCCCATTAATACTAAGGTAGCTTTTTAATTAGACTGGCATTCAGCGCTTTGACATAGGTGTTGGATGTATGAGGTGCTGCCATTCCATTTCTCCCTGAGCAAAAAACAGAAAATAACTGCAGTTGTGACGCTTTGGGAAGAGAAATCCTCTTTATAAGTGTCTGTGCTGTGCTTTTTCACTGCGCTGGAGGGGAGCAGGGCCTCCTATAATAGACTGTCAGTTGGCAAGAGGTCTGTTCTCAGCCCTGTTGTAGGCTTGCCATGAGGGCTGGATGGGTCCCGTAACATCTGTCTGCCCTGCTTGTAAAACAGGGGAGCTGCCAAATTGTTAGATTGTGAAGCTTAGTGGATGTGAATAGTGATGTTCTAGGTTGCTTCTCTGCCCTCCATTGTACTGTAGTAAAGTGACTTTTGTGCTAATGTCTGTGTCAGCTCACAGATTAAAGAGACCTTGGGGGGAGTCATTTTCATCCTTGCAATTCCCCATGGATTTATGCTGCTACAGGAAAGGCACTTTCATTCCCTAAACATGTCCTGCAATGCTTTCTCTGGGTACCCAGCCCCAGTTGTTACCAGTTTTTCTCGCCTTTGTTGATCTGCTGGGATGGAGCCTTCAGCAGTTTGCACAATTAAGCCCTGTTTATCTTCTCTTTGGAATGAAAATACTGTAAATGCATTTTGAATTCTTCTGTTCCCATGTGTCTTATGCGCCCTGATCAAGACTTCCTTCTGATATGTGTAAACAGCCGGTGTTGCCTCATACTGCTGTATGTCTGGTGTGTGGAGAAGCTGGGAAAGAGGACACTGTGGAAGAGGAGGAGAGCAAGTTTAATCTCATGCTAATGGAATGCTCCATTTGTAATGAAATAATACACCCAGGATGCCTTAAGGTGAGTGAAAGGATGTAATACCTGTTGGAAACAAACAAACAAAAAGATTAGATACCACCTGAATGTAGAAGTAGGGCACAGAAATTAAGAAACTGCACAGATATACCTTTTAGTGGCAGCTGGCCTTAAGGGTGGGAGCAGACATTGCAGTAGGAAGACTGAAGCTCTAGAGAAGAAACTGAGCAAGTTTTAGGCTGACTTGAGTATTGTGAGCAGCTATTCTCTTGGTTGGTAACAGAAGTGTATTTTTGGGCACATTCCTGTGTCTGAGCACTTAGAAGCCTACTTTCTCCAAAGCTGGTTGCGTCTTGGCTGCTCAGCCATTCTCTGATTTGTTTATGGTTAAAGTGATTTGCCAAAGCAAATATATTCTGACGTACTGTGCTCCAGAAAGCAGCCCTTGGTCCTTCTGGGCATGGAGGTGTGTTCCTTATTCAGGCCTGAGGTGATGCAGTCCCGGCCTTTCATTGCTTCTTGCAGGACATCGTGTTGCACTGAGCAAAGTGTGTCATGTGCTGGAGCAGAAAGCAGGTAGCTGGCAAGCCATAACTGCCCTGCAGAGGGGGTACCTGCAGCTCCTGCCACAGATGGGCTCTGAATCAGAGCTTGGCTTTCTTGGCTCTCCTTAAAGGCTTCAGGGGGCTGATGAAGCAAGGGAAGGAGTTGCTCATTTCCAGAGGAACCTCAGATCTGTCTCACAGCTGCTGCTCTTCTGTTCCTTCCTCCAAGTGCCCTGCAGTCCCTTCATCACTGGCGGTGCCAGCAGTGCCTCATGTCCAGGTCCTAAGGACAGGGTTGCTGTCTGGTGGCAGTTGAAGCGTGGTTTCCTCTCACTGTCCCACATCTGGGACCATTTGCACAGGATGTGGGTCAGATCTGTGAAATCAGGCAAGGGCTGCTAGTTCTTTTATGCATAAAGAAGATGTTCTGAATGCTGTTTTGATAAGTAGGAAGACAATGTTGCTTGAGGTATTTCTGAAAGTTAAACAGTGGGAAATTAGCTGTGTGCCATGTGTCTTTTACTTCAGTTTCTCGGTGCATCTGATGAGCTGGAATGGGGGGATAACTATATTGTTTATTTACTGAAACGAAAGGGCAGCAGGAGGTTTTCAGAGTCATCATTTTAGAAGGCAACAGGAGACTGCAGAGAAGCACAAAAGGAGAACAGAACCTCTTCCTTGGTTCCCTCTTGGGCACTGCAGGGCAGCGTGTGTCTGGTTCGGAGCTCGTCCTCTCCCAGCTTCCCAGTTGGACTTTATCTGTTTGTGATCAGTGAGTTTTCTCCATGAAACAGCAGATGACGACTCTGTAGGTATCTGATAGGTCTCTCCTGTGCCACTGCCTAAGAGCTGAGCTGGCTTTAGGGGAGTCTTGATTGGCTCTGTGAAGGGCTGACTGGCTTCTTCTGAATAGTTCCTTGAGAAAATCATCTTGGCAAACCCTTCATAAGCCCAGCATTGCTTCCAGAGGGAGCTACTGAGATCTTCAGAGGGATATTGTCTTTTACTGTTGCAGGGCATTTGAATTGAACCAGTATTGATGTGGTTTTTTTTTGCTGTGAGTCAGATTCTTAGTAGCACAGGTGACCAAGTGCAGGGTCTGATGCAGTTCCCTTAAGAAGAAATTTTCTTCATAAGAATCCCATTCTTTTTCATCTTTGGTAGATAGAGTGGGACTGATAGAAACAAGGGAGTATTTTAGGTGCACTGACAGAACAGCAAAAATAAATAACTGAGAAAAGAAAGTCCTCCAGCACAGCTGCTTTTCTGTCAGTGTCTTCAGGCCAGGTGTGTTTCTACCTGTGTTACTTCAGCCTCGGCACTGCCAGGACTCACAGCACTCACCTGCTGGTAGCAGGTCTGCTCCTGGGATCTCTGCATTCCCTGACTCACAGTCTTGTGCTCAGGCTGTGAGTGGCCGCCCGGTGCTGCAGGCATGCACTGGAGGTGCCTCCCACTGTGGCTCAGACGCCCACCTGCTGCTGGTAGCAAACATGCAGAACTGGCTCCCACCCAGCCTAGAAGGCTTGGGATGGATTCAGTGGCAGGTTTGTTTGTGTCTAATTAGTTTGCTTACAGTTCCTCACATCTGTTCAGTTCCTTAAACTCCTCAGAAGGGACGGAGCTGTAATGCTTTCCCTTTGGTAGCATTTGTTCTGTATTCAGTGCGGGAAATAACTTGTTCCCAACTTGGGCTCGTGCCAGGAATTGTTCCCCTGAGGCAGAGATGTATACAACAGCTCCTGGAGTATCTTACACCTACCATGGGAAAGAAGGTTCAAAGGCACACAGTTGTGATAAAACCAGTATTTAAATTCTGCCCACTTCATTTACTCGTTTATTAACTCCCAAAGACTTGCTGAGAGAGGCTGACATGTCATCACTCCTGCTGGATGGTGAAACTCGAATGGCTGCTGTCTGGCTCAGTTCTGCAGGAAGCAGTTCCCTAAATCCCAGGGGTTGCTCCTGCACAGCTCACACGTTTTCACTGAGCTGGGAGGAGGAAATGCTTCAGAAACAAGAAAAATCTGCAGAGCTCTGCCCTTGCCTGTTCCAGCAGCAGGCTCTTGCTACTGTACTGCTGTTGCCAATGCTCAGCTGTTTGTATTGACTGCAGACAGCAAAACTGTGCTACTACAGAAATAAAATGTTTTTTTTTCCTTGTGGCTTTTGCCTAATTCATAGAATCATAGGTTCTTTCCAACCTTGTGATTCTGCAAGATCATCTGAGCCCAACCGTCCTCTCATCATTACTACCCACTAAGCTACTAAACCAGATCTCGTGACATCTGGACACCTTTGTCACCACGTAACTAATTCTTGATATGTGAATGTGCCATCGGTGAGCGTATGTGTTTGTGTGGAGGCTGCTTTATAGCTTAGCCCTACTGTTCCTCCTCGGCTTCATTCACAGAAACTGCTTTTCAGAAACACCTTGCTCCTGTCTGGAATGTAATGAGGGCTCCTCTGCAGAAGTTCAGGAAGCAGCAGCTGTGTGGGGCAGGGCTGTGCTTTCCTTGTAATGTGACAACACTGAATATGCTTTTTTCCTTTTCAAAGAGCAAAATGTCACAGTTTCTCAGAAGCAGCAAAGCAGTAAGCGCTTCTCTTCCTTACACTAGCTGTGGGTGTCAGAAGCCCAGAGAATGTTTTCATGTGTCTCCCGGACCACTGAATAGAAGTTTGCTGTTCTCCAGCTGGCTTGGCAGCCAGTGTTCTGCTGGCACGTGAGCCTGGGGGCTGTGCACATGGGGCTGTGCACATGGGTCTGCTCGCTCTGAGCCATGAAGAATAATATTTTAAGGAACACTTGATTACAGTGCAGGGTGCTCTGCTTCTAAAAATGCCCAACAGTATTAATGTATGAGAATGTGTGTATGGGAAAAATCCCTTCCTATTGAGGGAGCAGGCTGTGCCTCGCTTCAGGGGGGGAAATGGCTTTTCAGACGAGGGGTGTGGGAGGACGTTTAGAGATGGCATGATTACAGTTGGGACGGCGGGTGGCTTCTTTTCCTTACCATTTTTGTAAGAGCAGAATGTGCCCTGCAGTAATTGGGATTGTCCCTGACCTTCAACACAAAGCCTAGGCCCAAAGCCTTTATCAACTACCGGGCTGGCCACCGTGCTTTCTTCCCATGGATGTTATAAGGAGGGCGATCCTGTGGGCTGTGCTCAGCTCCTGCAGGGAGCCAGGTTTCTTTCCTGGAGCCCTGGGGAGGGCAGCAGTCGATCACAGAAAATGAGGAGCTGTGAGAAATGCATCTGAGTGGTCTAGCCATAGATTTCTCCAGCTTCTTTGAGCTTGCCTTTGAATTGAGTTGTGCCTCTCTATCACCAGGTGAAGGAATCAGATGGTGTGGTTAACGACGAGCTGCCGAACTGCTGGGAGTGTCCAAAGTGCAACCATGCAGGGAAAACTGGAAAAGTGAGTTTAATGGGGATAAGTGGTGCTGGAATGAAATACAAGATCTCAAACGTTCCCTCTGGCTTGTAGGTATAATTTTGCCCAGTACCGCTTTTGTTTTTGTGTTCAATTCAGTCAAGTCAAAGGAAATAAGCTGTTGGCTTTCTGTTCCCTAATCATCTTATTTTTCTTCTGTGCACTAACACCAGTATCTGGAGAGTGTTTAGGTTAGTTCTGTGCATTGCTGCATGCTAAATGCTAAGATACCTCTTTGGATTGTGTAAAAAAAGGAAGGAAAAAAAAAGTCATGCGAATCCTGCAGTGTCTGTTGGGATTAGGGAAGCTTTTATTTTTTGTTTCTTTAGTAAAGCGAGAGGCTGCGATTGTGCATAAAAACTTCTTAAAGGTTGAAACCGCTTCTACTGTAACTCCTTGTTAATGATTTTGTCTGTTACAAAGTGATCAACCCACCAGTGCTGGAGGCAACGTACATAAATAGCTGAGAAAGGCATAAGATATAAAGTTTGTTTGTGTTTTGTGTCTCTTTGGCGTACAAGCAAAAGCGCGGACCAGGATTCAAATACGCATCAAATCTCCCAGGCTCATTGCTGAAGGAACAGAAAATGAACAGAGACAATAAGGAAGTAACAGATGCTGCAAAACGGAAAGGGGACTGTGAAGAAACTCCCAGGCGGAAATCTGAGGAACATTCCAAAAAGCCTCAAGTTGACTCAATTCTGAGGAGAAAGTCAGACGAAGTACATCTGCGGAGGAAAAGGAAATTTGAGAAGCCCCAGGAACCCTCTATGAGAAAACGGGTATGACAAAACCCTTATGTACGTACGCAGATGCGCGTGGGCTGGTTGGGGCTGATGTCTCTTGCCTTCTGGCTTGTACCTCGTCTTGAAATCCCAGATTGCTACAAAAGAAACTGCGATGTTTTACCTTCCTTCCTGAAAACTGCTTGTCTAACAGGACAGTAGTTTGAACGGTGAAGCTCGGGTTGCCATTCAGAGGCTGACAACACTGGGCTGTGGCTGTTGATTTGTTCAAAATACTGGAAAACCCACTTTAACTAAAAAGTCACTGCAAGATGCTTGGAGTAGGAACAAAGTGCAAATCACTTTTTTTTTGTGGAAACCTTTTCATCTGTTGCCACTTGGTGGCGCGTGGCAGCTTGTTTTGTGGCTGATCCACAGATGTGCAGTGTGTAGAACTGATCAGAGGACCTTTAGGAATGACACCTCCTGTAGCCTGCAGAGAGGAGGAGCTGCTCACAGCAGCACTGTAGCAGCTTTTCCCTGAACTTAAAAGCCAGAGCTCTCGGACCAGGCAGAGACACTCTGAATTGCTGCGTGGATTACAGAATATTCTACTTAAGATATAGAGAAAAGCTGGCTTCCAGAGGTAGAATTGAGGACTTAGATCCAACTTCTTTTACGAGTAGACGTCGGATGACTTTATGACTGGGATCTCTGGCAGCTCTTGTACTGCATGTACTGCAGTTCACTAGGACTTGGTAGTTGCTTTGCCTGTCAAGTCTTGACAGAGAGAAACACCACAGTGCGGGAAATGTAGGGATTGTCATTCCTTTGGTGGAGAGCAAAATTCATGACAGCAGGTTATGCATATCTGCTTCTTGGCCATGAGCTCCTTTTCCCATCCCTGCGGACTTACTGGAGTGTTTATGGATGGCTTGAATTGCTCCGTGAAAGCCCCCAGCGCGTCAGGAAGGCACTGTGAGTCACCAGACCTTCAACAGACAGCAGAACAAATGTCATCTTCTGGGGCTTTTACTTTTTCTTTCTTCCAACAGCTAAAACTTGGAAAAGAAGAAACTCTTCGGGAAGAAGGTGCCTTGCCTTTATAGTAGATCCGTTCTGCATCCCTTTAAATCATCCTCACGTGGGCTGAATGGAGAGCCATTGTATCATTCGTATCTTTGTGTCAAAGCAGGCATTTTTATTACACCCTTCACATCTCACAGTTACAGAACAGCTCTCTCGTGTGAGCCTTTATGCTTCTGAAGAGTTAGCTGCAGTGTCTGCCTCTGTATTTTCTAGTGTCCCATGTTAAAATACAATCCAAAACTGTGTTTTGATGACCCCAAGGACTAAAGTTCTGTTTCTGTGCTGATGCTTTGCTCTCTTGCTGAATCTTGCTCCTGCCACGCACACCCTCAGCAGTCTGTATCACTTCCGTGTAGCCCCCCTGCACAAGCATTGATTTCTCTCTCTCAGTGCTGCAATATCAGAACACTGATACCTTTAAATTACGCGCTCGTCAGTGCCCTGTGTGGAGGATGCTGCAAGCTGACAGTAATCTGATGTTCTAATTTTCCTGTTCTAACCTGCTATTAACTTACTGTGACCTCTTCCTTTATTACATGTTTAAGGACGGAGTGATCAGCTTTCTGTGCTCAGCGCTGAGTCTGAAGTGTAGCAGCACATCCACAGATGTGATCCAATTAGTTTGTTGCAGAACACTGGGGTTCTGATAGAACAGGTGTGTTCACAGCAGCTCACCTCTCCTTTTCAGGCCTGATCTCTTCTTATTAAGGCTGTTTCATTCTAACAGTTGCTAGCTTCTTTCTTGCATATAGCAGTCAAATCAGACTTGAAGTTTTCTTTGGTTTTGGTCTGTACATCTCTTCTGTATCCCTCTGGCGTTCATCAAAAGATTAGATTAACACAAATGAAGCGCGGTTCTCTTTGATGAGCGGCAACCAGGGCAGGGAAGAAGCTGCCAGCCCCGTGAGCTCACCTTGCATCAGAGATGGTGGCAGCATGCGGGCTCATCCTCATGGCAGCGTGTCACACCTGGCGTTCCCTGTCTGCACGTGTTGGAGTTGGGGAAGCCTGAGAAGATGAGCCGAGTTCAGTAGGACGTAAAGGGGCAGCCAGAGTGTGCTTACCCGAGGCTCTGAGCATCCAGCAGGAATGGTGTCTCCACAGCAGAAGCGCAGCCACAGTGCGAGTCGTGATTGCAACTCGGGAGCTTTCAGAAATTGACCTTTTGGCCATTTGGTGTGCATGCATGTCAGCCAGTGTTGAAAGTTTGCCCAGTGAATGCATCCCAAGCCTGGTTTCTTCTGGCCCGTTGGGGGAGGACTGTCTGTAGCATGCTGTTCGTCTTCTGTATGGAAGCTGTCTGCTGTGTAATGAGTAAGGCCCTTAAGTCTGCAAGATGATGCATGGTGAATAAATGCATTTGTCACTCTTGGAGTCCGTAGAGCCAGTAGCTGGCATCCTTGCCTTTGCAATGGCACTCAAACTCGATGCCTTTGGCCTGTGGGTGCAGCCTGGCGCTGGGGCGGGTGGGCTCAGTGCAGGTAGGCAGCTGTTCCCCAGGCACCACTGCCACGCAGAGCAGCAGTGTTCTGGGTAACGCCACGAGCTGTCTGCTCCTGTAGTCAGCCTTTGTCTCTTCCTTTTCAGCGGCGATCGTGGAAGGCTTCAGATGAGCGGACCACCCTGCTCAAACCCCTGCGGCGCCTCAAACAGGAGCCGGAGGACGAGCTGCCGGAAGCACCACCCCGGTCCAAGGACAGTGACCAGTCGAGATCCAGCTCACCAACTGCAGGTCCCAGCACAGAAGGGGCCGAGCCCAGGGACAAGAAGAAGTTCAAGATGAGGCGGAAAAGGCGGCTTCCCAATAAGGAACTGAGCAAGGAGCTCAGCAAGGAGCTCAACCAAGAGATCCAAAAAACCGAGAACAGCCTTGCCAATGAGAATCACCAACCCATCAAATCTGAACCCGAGAGCGAAAACGAGGAACCCAAACGCGCCTTGAACAACAGCGAGAGACTCCATAGGTTCAGCAAAGGGTTGAACGGGACTCCCCGGGAGCTGAGGCACCCGCTCATCCCCAGCCTGCGGAGCACACCGCGGGGCATCGCCCGGCCCCCGCCCTCGCTCTCCCCTCCCAAATGCATTCAGATGGAGCGGCACGTCATCCGGCCTCCCCCTATCAGCCCCCCTCCGGACTCACTCCCCCTGGATGATGGGGCAGCCCACGTGATGCAGAGGGAAGTCTGGATGGCTGTCTTTAGCTACCTCAGTCATAGAGACTTGTGCATCTGTATGAGAGTTTGCAAGACCTGGAACAGATGGTAAGGAGGATGGGAAACCGCGCTGGGTCTCGTGTGTGGTGGGGATGGACTCAGAAGGGAGGTGTGTGGCTGAGCATTAGAAGAGGTACGCAGGCTGTCCCTGGCGCTCTGCTGAGCCCAAAGAGAGAGGGTGCCCAGCAGTGTCTGAGGAAGCAGCTTGTCACTGGTGCTTTCTCACGAGCAGCAGTTGCCAGCTTCTGATGAGGGCTCTGTGTCTGTTCTGTCTGCAGACACTGCAGTGTTCCCACACATGAGGATGTGTAGTCTGGGTCAGGCTGAGCCTGGCGTCACTGTGCCCCCAGGAGCTCTTGCTGCTGGTGCAGTTGTTGTTTTAGTTTAACTCTTAAATCTCTACTGAGATATGGTGAAGATCTCCTGGTGCCCTCAGTGTTCTCCTCAGAAGGTCCATCCTGGTTGTTGCCCTGCAGAGGGTACACAGAGAGATCCCATCTGCTGATTCCATGTCAGCAGAACTTGTGGAAGAGTCCTTCATTGTCTGCTCTGTGCTCAGAGTGTCAGAGCATAAAAACTGACACAGGCAGTGACAGCGTTTACCTCAGCATCACTTGGCTTTGTTTGTGCTGTTTTCAGTTAAATGCTGTCGTTTTCCCCATAGTTCAATGACAGTATTAGAAGTCTTGCAGGAACTGAAACAAGTGCCAAATTCAAGTGCTGTTGGCTTTCTTTTTCTTTTTGGGTAGGTGCTGTGACAAAAGATTATGGACCAAAATAGATTTAAACCATTGTAAATCCATCACTCCACTTATGCTTAGCGGCATTATTAGGAGACAGCCTGTAACCCTTGATCTTAGCTGGACAAATATATCTAAAAAGCAGCTGAGCTGGCTTATCAACAGACTGCCAGGTAAGTGATGGCTTTTTTGACTGCTTCACCAGATCCTAGCAAACCAGTTTAGATGTAAACTGTTATCTCTGAGGATTGTGTGAAGGGGTCCAGGTGTCCAAAAGGAGGAGTACATATATAGGAGCAGAGCATCAACATGTTAAAATGAGCATAAAATGAGTTTTGTTTTGCCTGCTTGGCACTGTAGTAAACCAGTTTGAGGCAGGTGTTGGCCGACAAGTGCTGTGCCTGTGCTGACCAGTTCAGCTGAGGGATGCTGGGGGTCTCATTTGCCATCCCCTGTAATGGAGGTTCTGGGTGTGGGGCAGAGGGGCAGCTGGGTGGGGGAGCTCCTGGGGTTCCTGCATGCCCTGGAGCATTGGGATGTGTTGGAGCAGCGCTGGGCTCAGCTCAGCCTGCGTACGGTAGCAGATCACTGAGTGCCTCTCCACAAATGCCGCGTGCTCCAATCTCTTCTGTATCTGCAGGTCTTCGAGACCTGCTGTTATCAGGGTGCTCATGGATAGCAGTGTCAGCACTTTGTAGTTCCAGCTGTCCTTTACTCCGAACTCTGGACGTGCAGTGGGCAGAAGGACTGAAAGACGCTCAGATGAGAGACCTCCTGTCACCGCCCACAGATAACCGGCCAGGTAACCGGCGGGAGGAGCGCGGGCTGTCCCATCTGCACTGTGGCATGCTCTGCTGCTGGTCCCCCTGCAGGAAATGGGCAGCAATCCCTGCAGCTAGTGCAGGAAATATGCAGCAATCCCTGCAGCTAGTGCAGGAAATATGCAGCAATCCCTGCAGCTAGTGCAGGAAATGGGCAGCAATCCCTGCAGCTAGCACCGGTGGGGTTCTGGGCTTTGCTGGCGCGTGAGGTGGTTAATTAGTGACATGCAGCACCTCGCTGGAAGACACTGGGTGATGAGTGATGTTCTCTGGCTGCTGAACAGTCATCTGAGCCACTGTGCTGGTTTTCTGTCTGACTTTCTTCTCTTCAGGCTGCAACGGGTGTACTTTAGAGAGTATGGAAACACTTTCTTCCAGTTCAGGGAAGGAGCAGTTCTGTGGGTCATGCCACATTCGCCCGGATATCAGCTCAGGTGAAATTTTGAGCAAATCAGATCTGCTTTCTGGCATGCACTGCACAGCCTACTGCTTATTCCCGACCTGTAATTCCGCTGGGCCCCTGCAGTTACTTTTGTCCCTTTCGTTTTGAAATCAGGAGGTGGTTTTTGTCCACGTGCCTGTACCAAAAACAGACAAGTGTTCCTGCTGATGTCCCCTCCAAAGCGACAGACAGGCAAAAGCATCTGAAGTTAACTCAGGGCGGCGGTGTTGTGTGTCACAGTGCATTTCATGTAGATTTGCAGATGTCTGCGGTGCGGGGCTCACAGTGAGCTGCTGCTTCTGCTTTCCAGGCCAGATCGACAACCGGAGTAAACTACGGAACATCGTTGAGCTGCGCTTGGCCGGCCTGGATATTACCGATGCGTCTTTGCGGCTGATCATAAGGCACATGCCTCTGCTCTCCAAACTCAATCTCAGTTACTGTAACCACGTGACAGATCAGTCTATTAACCTGCTGACCGCGGTTGGAACTACCACGCGGGACTCATTAACGGAAATTAATTTATCAGGTATGCAGCGCAAACTCAGGGGAGGGGAGGAGGGCGGGAGCGTCCCCATCAGCACTGTTTGCTGCTGGTGTTGGTGATCCTGAGGCTGCTGTTCTTCCAGGCCCTGCCCTGGCTGAGCTGCCTCTCCTCCATGCTGGGAGCTGTGAGTTGTTACCTCACTCATCCTCTGGGATTTGTGAGCACTGCTGCTCTGTGCACCTGGAGCGCCTCATCCCATCAGTTACACAACCATCATGGGGAGCTGAGAGCTGCAGGAGGGCTGGTTGGGGCAGCTGGTGTCAGCATAGCACAGGAGGAGAGGAAAGGGCCGATCAGGTCAAATCAGAGATCAGAACATGGTTACACTTCTCTCCCCTTTCCTCTTTTTTGGCAGACTGCAATAAGGTGACTGACCAGTGCCTGTCCTACTTCAAACGTTGTGGAAACATCTGCCAGATCGACTTGAGGTACTGCAAGCAAGTGACAAAAGAAGGCTGTGAGCAGTTCATAGCAGAGATGTCAGTAAGTGTTCAGTTTGGGCAAGTGGAAGAAAAACTTCTGCAAAAACTGAGTTAGTTAAAGGACACGTGTAAATACTGGGGCGAGGCGGGGAAGGGACTGAGAACATGTAGGGATTTTATTTTCAATTGGGAACTTGGAATATCGGAAAATGCCGTGATGGGATTTTACAACTCTTGTGGAGAACAACACGAAACTACCCACGTTAAGAATCTCAACTTGTGCCACTAATTCAGTCTACCTGGGATGTCCTGCACTGGCTCTTATGCAAATCCATAAGGCGACTGTTATTGATGCTAATTGATCACACCCGGAAGAAGACTGACCTCCAAGAAATACTGTTATTTAAAGTACCACAGCATGTGCTTGGTAGTGTAAATTTGATTTCTGCTTTTCATTTCTTAAAACAAACAAACAAACAAAAGTCGGTGTCATTAAAGTGGACCACGCACTGCATTTCTGCCTTCTTAACACGTTTTGTTTTGTTACATCTTACATTATGCAGAACTATTTTTGTACAAAAATTGTTTAAAAATTATTTATGCAATGTTTGAATGCATTACCAGTGTTTCGGTTTTGATTGCCAATTTTTATCTTTACTTATGGTAGGAGAGAACTTAACCTATACTTCGTAGACAGTATCTATCTACAAACGTGCCCAGGTCAGGAAAAGTAGGTTAATACTTTCAACTTAAAGCATGTTTTAATGGAAGTTTATATCCTGCTTTGTATACTTCAGAAGTGACATAAGCATGTTGTGGAAATAAGGTGTAAATTATAGTTGAAGTTAAAAAAAAAAAAAAAACACTTTGCCAAGTTTTATCTGTATAGAAATCACCTTTTTCTCAAAATTTTAAAGATTCCAATTTCAGCTTTTGCACATAGGAGGGTTTCACTCTGTAGCATGAGCTCTTGTACTCAATATGAAATTAATTTATACAGTGAGTCCAGCAGTAGAATAAATGGTCAAACGTAGTCTCTCTTTCTTTGAAGTGTGAGTTGAGTTCTCATTTAAGGTTTATAACATGGTTATTTCCTGATTGTAAAATTCTGCATTCATAAGTGCCATTGTTGTAAGGTGTTGTTTTCGTAGACCTTCCTGATGCAGTTTTACCTTTGTTGAATTTGTATAAACAATTGTACAAAAACAGACTCTGGCTACGAGGGCTTCTGTTCCAGCTCGGGGCTGTGCTTGGACTTCAGCTGTATGCAGTGGCTGCAGTTGTGGAGCTACATGAGCCCTGCAAGCAGCGATGCTCCCTGCTGTGGCACCGGCCTCTTCTGCTGTGTGCTGTGCACAGCGAGGGCAGCCGTCTGCTCTTGTCCCACGCAAGACCCTGAGCAGAGGCCTGTGTGTAGGAACCCCCTGGCAGAAGGTGGTTAAGGAAAGAGACGGAGGCTGTGAAAGCCCATCACAAATCTTTATTAAGCTTGTGTGGCTAACGATCAGCATGGAAGTAACATACGGTACGTTTGTCATTAGCTTACCCACCCTATGGAGATTCCGGGAATTAAGTATCGTTAAAAAGTTACTTCTAAAAAATAAAGCCATTGAGAGGTTTGCTCCCTTCTGAAAAATGGCCAGCAGTGTCTTCAAGCTGCATGTTTTGTTCTGAGGAGGAGCTGCTTTCTCATTTTCAAGCCAGCCATGTAAAGACGAGAGAGCCGGACTGACAGGTGGGGTAGCAGAGGTAAGAATTACCAGATATTAAAGCCTTGGCAAAACGTTTTCTTACCTCCACTGCTTTGTTAGCATGGGGGAAATTCAAAGGAGAAACTGCAGCTTCAGCTGAACTTTCTTTCCTCTTTTTTTTGTATCTTTTAACCATGAATTTACTCCTACTCCAGCACCAGCGTGGCCGTGCTTGGACACAGGGATCCTGTCCCCTCATTTGAAGTGACTGTGCAGCTCTGTCCCCTCAGGAGGCTGCGTGGGCAGCCCCAGGCACTGAGAAGGGCTTTGTTCCAAGACAACGACAGCAGTGCAGGTATGCAGCAGCTGATGGGAAGCGGAGTAATAGTGACAAGCCATAGAGAACGTTGTGAATGTGAGGTTTTAAAGATGAGGTTTCCTTTCCCCTATCGTTAACCATTCCCCCTTAAGGTTAGCAGTTCTATACATTCCACGTGTTAGCAGCAAGTAGTTTCATGACCCTGATTAGTATTCACAGTAATATCAGGTTGTCGGCACATGAAATACAATCATCACATTAGATTAATAGTCACTATAGGCATGAGTGGATTAAGAACCTCAGTACGGTTTCCTGTACCTCCTTAGAAAAATATTCCTACACTGAAAAAAAAAACCCACCCACTTAGTAAGCAGTATTTGGATACCACGTGAGAGCCCCACAGAGCGACCACGAATGGCCAAGGGAATACAGGGCAATGTCTGACATTCTGAGCACAGCAATCAATGTCAGATTGCTGCTTAAGGTCTCCTGTGCAGGTACAGTTAAGGGCAGTGCTTTCTGGAGTCTTTAAACTGGTAACACTGCTCCAGGAACAGTGTCAGTTACATTCTATATTTGTATAATTACATAAGAGCAGAATATTGAACTGATAAGCTCCAAAGGACTAGACAACGTAACGCAAATATGGTTGAGCAAAGGTGGTTTCTGTGACCACTTGCTGAGTACTGGATGCAATAACAAGGGCTGATATTCTTCAGAAGAGAGCAATAACTGCTGTAAACAGTTTGACCCGAACAGTCTGTGGGTTTAAGGTCAGGCAGCTCTGTCACTGCACGCACAGGCATCACACCACTCTGCCCGACCGTCAGATTAATACGCTGTAAAAAAGTGTTCAGAAGCTTCTATGTCCTGATGTTCAAAACGTTGTGTTTGAGAATTAAAAATCAGATCTACGCCCCAGTGCTCAGCACTGCTGCCCACAGAAATCCTGGTAGCCAAAGGGTGACTCAAAGGTGCTTTTGGTCTTGCTTTAAGACTTAAAAACATGCACGGCCCGTACAACGTACTGCCGGCAGATGGGGCACTCGCTCATTCTCTTGCCGCACTTGGTGCAGGTCACCATGTGGCCACACTCCAGCAGGACGCAGTCGATCACTGCATCCATGCAGATCCGGCACAGGTTGTCATCGTTGTCGTTCAGCTGTACCTTCTCACCCTCTGAAAAGCAATGGAGAGGGAAGTCACATTCAGGCCCTGAAAACACTTAAGCCCCGGCACCAGCTAAAAGATACAGACAGGTACTTCAGCATCAAGCTGTGTTGCTCCATACTTATAACTGTTTTCTAACTCCCAGCTAAGAGTTAATTCATATTCCTTAATATTCACCTAGCTGTGAAGCAGCCCTGGGCTGAGGCAGCTCTGCAGTCACTGCAGTTTCCTGTTGCTCACAACCTGCCTGGTAGATGTAAGAATAAAGAGCCAGGCAGGAATTTTTCAGGCCAGCAGCGTCACCAAGAAGCTGTTTCTCCCACTGTATTTTGTTAACAGAAATCAGACTGTGCGTGTACCACAATCACACAAGTGAAAGACTCCAATTGTTGAGCACAGAGGTTGGATGAATACAAGTCATTGAGCTGCAGCCACAAAAACACCTTATCATGAAAGCATGGAGAGAGACCAAACCACTTGAACCTGGACTTCTGCCACTGTAGCTTTTAATTCTGTCCCACAGTAAAAGACCTGAATTACTTTGGTCTGTTGACAGCTACAAGAGAAGCTCTCTTGCTAATGCCTTGTGAAATCTAATGCAGGATGTGGAGGTGCCAAGTTTCGTGTTCTCTGAGGAACCAGTTCTCAGCCGTGTCATTTTACCTCCCATGTGAAAGCTGAGCTCTCTGAGCTTTGGAAAGTAAATCTTTGAAAAAACAGCACAATTCCTGGAAAGCCTTATTTACACAGCAGTACCACGTCCAGCTATTCTACAGATACAGCTCCAGCTGGGAGTTATGAGTTGTTCCACAAAAGCAGAACAAGATAGACAACAAGCTGTCCTGCTGCGAAACCAGCTACCGGAAACCAGAAAGGAAAGGTAAGAATTGAATATAAACCTACGTGTTTTGTGGTTTTCCTCGCTCTCTTTGTACAGCCTGCTCACTTTTTCCACGAGTTCCCATTTCTCACAGCATCCCGAGTAGTTGACAAAATTACACGCCAGGATCTCCTTCAGCTGCCGAACACTCAGGCCTTCGATGTCCTCCAGACTTGAAATATCAGACAGAGAAGCTCTTGCTCGTTTTCTGGACAATCCGGGAGTCTGAAACACACAACCATGTTTCTGGTAAGTTTGAAGCACTGCATTTTTCCATGCTATCACAGGCTACATTAAGCTGCAGCAGTTTGACTGAAGCTTTATTCTTTTCAGAGCAAGTATTTACAGATGTGTTATTAAACACAGCTGATTCCAAAAGAACAGAGTGTGGTTCTAAACACTGACAGGCCTGAATGCTTTGTGGTGTCACATGCAAAAGTTTCTTTGCACAGTTCTTAACTCACCTGTTCCTCGGCACTTTCTTCTTCGTCATTATTTATAGAAGATGTTTCAGTTTGGCCCTGTGTACAAAATGGAACTAATCAAAACAAATACAAAATAAGAACAACCTCCCCCAGCCTCCTCTAAAACACTTCCCTTCCTCCCAAACCGATCGCAGGTGTTTTAAAGTTTCATTGCTGCTAATCATTGTCAACTCAAGGCATCCCTATCATCTAAGCGAGCAGCCTTATCTAAACGTCTTCCGTTTCCAGATCAGAAACAGAAAGGCATTTTCCAGCCCCCCAGGCTGCACCAGTTGGTCTGTGTTTTAGTTCAGTGTGATGCATATCTAGTAAAAAAAAGACAAAAAAAAGATTTTAAAAGCCACTCTATGATAAAGCAGACGTTAATTATTGTACCCGCAAAGGTGTCCCATTTCCTGTGCTTCTGTTTGCAAGTTCTCCTTGAGACGACACCGACATAGACATAGAAAATGGATGAGTAAAAAACCCAGAAGTCTGTGAGCGAGATGAGCGCAAGCTACCAGCGTCCATATCCTCCTCAGGGCCCAGGCCGTGGTGGCACAGCACGAGATCCACCAAGTCTTCTTTCTCCCTGCAAGTATCTGTCGGTATGTTTCTGAGGACGAGGTACTGACGCAGATCCTTGACTTTCAACCTCATGAGCTGCGGCCGCTGAAATGCTGTTTCTTGCAGCAAGTGACAAGTAGAGCATCTTCGGAGATTCTCTTGTAAGACGGAACAAACCGAGCAAAAATCCTTCTTGCAGTCACAGCACACGTGCTAAGAATGAGAAAATAACCACTCAGTTGTGTCATAGAAAGCAACCCTACGGCCCTGCTTGTCCCTGCTCCACACTGCATCGTTTACTGCTGGCCTTTCATGGCTGATTTTGATATACATTGGTTTTAAGAGTTAAGTCTAGAGAACTGCCCCATCAAATAGTTCTGCAGCTGTGCCGAGGTGGAACAAGACAGCAACGAAAGGGGAAACTGAACAAGACCGAGGAAAGAAGCTTCAGAGAATGAGGTCAATAGGCCTAAATGGACAAAGTCATGATGATGGACAGTCGTCATATGCAGAAGTAACACAACATTCTCAATTTTATTTGTCTGGAAACTTAATTAAGCCACCAGCTTGGCCCCAAATGAAATGAGGCCACTGGAACACAACAGCGTTTAATAGAATTAAACCTGTTTAACAAACAGTATTTCACAGGAAGAAGTCATGATGCTGAATTGGTAGTGGTTAAACTTTTCTGTTTTGATGTAGTTTGTTCATTTCAGTGCCCCACCACTATGGTTGATATCATCTTCAAACACAGATCTGTTTTAATAGCCAAGATTCTGTACCTAAAACACGCGTCTTACAAATAGGATCAGCACATTTCCAGGTCAGCTCAGATGCAGCGTATCACCAGTCAGTGACCCTCAGATCCCTTAACTTCTAATCCTGTCTGACGTTCGTTTCCTGTGACCTCGGGATGAGGCACTTTCTCCCTCCCTGACCATCTGAGTCAGTTGTCCTTACTGAAGGAAAAGATTATTACTCACTTTTTTCCTAAAAACTGAGAAGGGAAGTCCACAGGCTTTGCAAACCACGTTGGCAGCTGCTGCAGCTGGGGATGGACACGATGAAAAAGCCGCGTTGGGTGCAAAGCGGAACGGACCAGCACCTGCTGCAAAGCCCGACTGCTGGCCACGGACAGCTCCGGTCCCCATGACTTCATTCAGCAACCCGCAGCACGAAGCCCACATGGAAGTAGCTCCTGCCTGGAAGCATACAGGGAAAAAAAAAAGGAAGGACACTTAATATCTTAATTCCCACCTGGTGCATGTCCTGCTGCCAAAGGGCTTCGCCGTTCCATCTGTCATCATCCCAGAAGTGCTGTGTGACATCCCGGAGCACAAGGAATGTGGCACACAAACACCTGTGCAACCCAACTACCACCCAGTGCAGGTAAGATTTGCTTCTGAGAGGCTGAAGCGGGCACAGGGAACTCCTGTTGCAGCAGAGTTTTGCACAGAAATGGCATGGAATTTGATGCTAACAGTCAGCTGTAGGTGAAGGACAAGAGCTGAAGGGATGAGAGCGAGTGGTAAACCAGCTTATTGTAAGGCTGTCCCCTGTAGGACCCCCTCCAGAAGGAATTCAGTTCTTTTATGACTCACAGTGAAACTCTCTGAGAAACATTTCTGGATCTTCAAACAAACAAACCAAACTTAATCCCAAACTCATCGTGCTCTGTTTGTTTGTGAGGGAAACACCTTTCCGGCCCCCCCTGGACCTGCTTTGCTTTTCTCTTACACAGGGTCTAACAAAACTCAAGTACCTCTGAACAACCTTATTCCACACTGACAGCATGTTTGGAGCCCTGTTTTATCTCAAACACTGCAAAGATATTCTAGATAAATACATGCAGTTCAGTGCTACTTTTTTATCCTTGACAGCCTCCAGCACCAGATTCTCTATCAGATTTCTACGTCAAGCTGGAATTTGTAACCCACACTGCTCGGGTCACACACGTAATTACAGTCATGTGGCTGACGGAGACCTATTAAACCACAACAGGAACCAACAGGAGCACACTGGGTTCTTTTCAGAAGGAAGCTGAGTGGTGCAATTATCTTTTAAGCATAAGTTTTGTTTGCTTTTTTTTCCTCCTTAACAATTCAAAATTCTTCTGTTTTGTTGTCTTCCTTTCAGGACAGCAGCCTGGACAACACCCCATCAAGCATAAAGACATGGAATATTGGGTTTGAGCCTGCAGCTCTCCATGCAGACCTCAACCAAGCAGGGCACGTGTCAGCACAGTGATGGCACTTCAGCCCCCACAGTGACTGCTTTCCATATGAACACACGTGAAGGAGAAAAGCTCTGACAGGATTCCTTACTGCGGTGCAGAGAGAAGCTTTCAGGCACAGAACCATAGGACTAAACATGTTCTACAAGGCACCTGCATGGACATGTCATTAAGTGTGCAACACAAAAGCACCTCTCCGACCTACACAACCCCGGAGCTTCACTCTTAGTGCTGTATGCTGACACCGCAACTGTTGCAATGCCAGCAGTGCTGTCAGTCCTTCTGCTTCTAAGCTCTGCAACACCGTGGGCAGCAATAACATCAACCAGGCACTTTGAGAGCCACATTGACACCAAGTACAACCAGGAACCTTCACACAGCAGAGAAAATCCTGCAGAGCTCAGGGCTCGACTGCCCCTGGTTGACAGGCTTTATAGTTAAAAACAGCAGTAACAAAAACTGCTGCAAGTCGATACACACAGAAAAATAAAACACTGCAGCAGATGTGTCAGAACCCAACCTGCTGTGCTGCACAGCGCCCAGCAACAGGACAACAGAACCAGGAGGAGGGATCGCAGCTGTTACCCCATGGCCTTACCGGGCTGTTGGACACTTGGAGAAGTGCTTTTATTCAGGAAGCTGTAACAGCTCAGACAAGGCGATAAGCTCAGGGTAAATATGTATCAAGCAAGTTTCAATACATGAATCTGCTAAGTACTGGGCAGAATATACATGTTACAGTTGCTCTAAGAGTGAACCCATGCAGGTGAACGGCAATACAACACAGCGTGTCCTTAATTTTCTCCTTAACCTGAGCCTGGCACCCTCCCTATGAGACAAACCCTCCCTATGAGACCAAGCCAGAAAGCACCAACACAAGCCAGAACTGAGACACTAAAACAAGCAGTTTCCTCCCTAAGGAGCTGATCACAGCCTGGCCAAGCAGCCAAAGCCCTTCCAGCCATCCCCATCACTCTTCCCTTTCCTCACGAGCCTCCAGCAGCTCCTCCACCTCCCGACACCCCGAGGCCGTACAGAGCTGTCCCACACACGGAGCCACGAATTGCAGCTGACGGTGAGACGTGGGGCCCAGCGGGCTCCGTTAAGGATCGGCTTCACCTCCGGCCGCCCTCGGTGGAGGCCGCGGTGTGAGAGGAGCGGAGCCGCGGCGAGGCCCAGCCCAGCCCCGCCCCATGGGGGTCCCAGCCGCCCCGCACTCATTGCAGCCGCCCCGGTCCCCCCCCCGCCGTCCCATCCAGCCCCATCCCGTCACCTTCATGGCCGCCCCGCTCCGCTCCGCTCACACCGCGCCCTGCCCGGGCCGACCCCCGCCCAGCGCCGCGGGACGGCTCACGGAGGGCGGGCCTTCCCCGGGCGGCGCGTCCCATTGACTGTGATCATGGCGACGGCAGAGCATGGAGCCAATGGGGGGAGACGAAACGGTACCGAGGGCGGCCATGAGGCGGGGACAGGCCGCGGCCCTCAGAGATGGGATCCGAGAGACTGAAAAGGGTCAATATTAAAGTCCCACACCGCCATGTGTGCTTTGAGATGGCTTTATCTTTATCACCCTGTCTGAGTTTGAGCCATGATCTTTCACAGGGAACTTGCAGCTCGGTGGCTGCTCAGTGCCGTTGCTGAGCTGTTCTAAGCCTCTGTTATAAACCTCACTGAGCTCCGTTATGTGCCAAGGAGCCATTAAACATTTGTGTTATTAATGTGTTACTAATTATTGTATTTGTGTTATAATAGGATGGTTCAGTGCTGCCGTGGGGTGACAGCGATGGGGACCCAGTGCAGCTCCATCATCCCTATGGTTCTATATGAACAGAGCGATTGTTCTCAGCAGGAATCACCGTTTGTTTTCAGTGTAACCAGTTGTAAATCACAGAGTCACAAAGGCCGGCAGAGCTCTGAGCTCATTGAGTGCAATGCATCCACAGCCAAAGGCTTATGGCACTATTGGAGCAAATGATGGAAAATGAGAGAAAAGGAAGAGAAAAGAAATGGGAATGAGATGGGAGATGGGATTGCTGCAGTGTTTGTGGTGCTCTGTTTGGAGACACGATGGACACAGACACGATGGACACAGACATGTTGTTGTTGTTACACTCGCTGTATCGCAGCTCTTGTTGCCCGGAACGTTTCTCCTCGGCTCATTCTTCCAGCCGGCCCCGAGAGAGCAGCGCACAAATCCTCCTCTCATTGGTCACTGCGCCTCTCACGTGACAGAAGCTTTGGCGTTGATTGGCTGGCGGGCGTATCCGGTTTCCTGGCGGGATTCGTCCGTGTGGCGCTATGGCGAGCGTGCACGAGAGCCTGTACTTCAACCCGATGCTGAGCAATGGCGTCGTGCACGCCAACGTGTTCGGCATCAAGGACTGGGTGACGCCGTACAAGATGGCGCTGCTGGTGCTGCTCAGCGAGCTGGGCCGGGCCGGGTCACAGCTCGACCAGCTGGAGCGAAGGCGGCTCAACCGGCTGCTGCTGCCGTTACTGCAGGTGGGGGCTGGGCCCGAGGGGCGCTGTGCCGCGCTGTGTCGTGCTCTATCGCGCTCTATCGCGACATGTCGCTGTTATCACCCCCCAGGGGCCGGACGTGCCGCTGTCGCGACTGCGCAGAGTCATCGAGGAGTGCTGCCCCAACATGGCCGGCTCCGTGCGCATCAGGTGGGCGGGGGGCTCCGGGCCGCCCCCATGTTAGTGCTGGCACTGTGACACATCGGGTGCTCGCTGCTGTTTGGCCCCTTATCACCAGATAAAAGTGATGTTTGTTCATTGTCACTCTTTAGGTTAAAGCTCATCGCAGAGGGAGAACTGAAGGATATGGAGCAGTTCTTTGATGACCTCTCGGATTCATTCAGTGGAACAGAGCCAGAAGTTCATAAAACCAGCGTTATAGGTGAGGAGCTGTTACATGGGGGCGGTCACTCAAGATACAGCTTTGCATTGCTTTGTATGGAGGAGTAAAGACCATCATATATTCTTTCCCTTTACTCAGGTGTATCATATTAACCAATAATATTCTGTATTATTCTGTATTCTGTAGCATTCTGTAGCATTACCTCTTGCTGATACTGTTCTGTGATCTGACCATCTCTGAGTTTTGCCACAAAATTAATTAGAGGTTTGTACTTGGCAGAACTGACATTTATCACTTGACAGACTGAGATGAGACACTTAACAACATTTAAGCTTCTATCATGATTTCAACTTTCCTCTCTGCAATAAAACCCTTTCAGACCAATGTCATAGCACGTGTTTTCCTTTTCAGGTCTGTTTCTGCGCCACATGATCCTGGCATACAATAAGCTTTCTTTTAGTCAGGTCTACAAACTTTACACTGCACTCCAGCAGTACTTTCTAAATGATGAGAAGAAATGTGGGACTGATGAGAATGATATGGAGCTGACCAACACAGAGGAACAGGATGGGAAAATGGAGAAAGAAGAGCTTGATGTACCTCTACGGTAATCTATTAATACTGAAATCTTTTCTACTTATATCAGGAAATCAGTTGTATTTCAGATTACAGCTATATGCATCAAAGTAAACTTTGGCGTTGTCCAGCTTCTATCCATGATTGTACCCTGTTAAATGCCTTCCTGCTTGTAGAGGAGGGGGAGAATGGGGCAGTTGTGTCACCTTTACATTCAGAAGCTCTATTCAAAGGTTCTGTCCTTGTGCTGGTGGGGTTGAAGGGCCCTGAGGAGGTTGTGTTTGTTTGGGTTGTTTTTCCCAGCTGAGCGGCCTTTCTGTCTCCTTGGTGCCACCGTGTGGTGGCATTTGTAAGTGGCAGCAGTTCTGCTCTTGCAGAAGATGGCGGTGCTCCGTTCTCGGGCTCACATAGTGAGCTGCAGACTAAAGGCCGAGTGCTGCCCACCATTCCCTCCTGCACAGCCCACTGCAGAACGATTTCTTCCCCTGTTATGCTACTGTGCGATGTACTAAAGCTGTTTGAGAGATCATTTCAGCTTCCAGTGCAGAAAGGCTCCTCTTTGAGGAAAAGCTGAGCTTAACATCTTTGGTTTCTCTTTCTGCCCCTCCCCAAACAAATAAATGTTCATTGACATCAAATGTGAGAAGCAAACACTGAGACATTTCACTTGCTTGAAAAGTGTTCCGTTTTAAGAATAGTCCTACAAGTATTTTGTGTATCTGTGTACTTAAAGATGCACTTTATAAATGGTATTTTAGTAGGCTTGTGTTTATCCAAGCTCTTCTATAGCTTGTGTCATACTGTGGTTGTTAGCATCAAGCTTTATACTGTATGGCTGGGCTTACCATTGCAGAGCAGCTGTTTTCTGCAGTGATGTATGCGACCAAAGTGCCAGTTCATTTCTTTCTGAGCAGCTTCAGAAGGGGAGAACAGAGCAAACCATTGGAATATGCCACAACAAATCTTATATCTGCTGCTTTTTAGTTTAGTTTTCATGTGTATTTAGGGTGACATTCAGACCGACCGTGGTCTCAGTAGGCTGAAGATTGCAGCAGCACTGTGTGAAATCATTTGGGCTGCTAACTTTGATGTTGCAGATTTTACTCTGAATTAAATTTTCTCTTTTTAATTTCCTTTTATGCCTCTGAACTTACAGTGTCTCATAAAAGCTCATAAGGCGAGAGTGTCTGATAAAATGTGTTTCCTTGCATTTTATTTTATTGCCCCTTTCTAACAGGAGTGCTTTTCAACAGGGAAGAAGAGATATCTTGTAGCGGGCCTCTTTCCCAGAAACAAGCAGAGTATTTTCTTTCTCAGCAGGTACGTTAATTCTGAATAATTTGAGTAAGTGATCCATGACGTGATTTTCACCTTCAGTTTTATCCAGTATCAAGCAGGATGTTTTCTTAGATCTGTACAGACTTGCTGATTATCCTGCATGTAGTTGCTCAGTATGAGCACTTGAGCTTAAACGTGTTTTCTATCTAAGCATGGGCACTGTATGATGATATTTCATCCGAAAAGGTCACATCCATTCCAACTCTTGCTTCAAATTTGCTGTCTGCTGAGTGCGTAGTTGTGTTGATAATTTCAGCAGATAAATATTAAAGGAGCAGAACTACGTGAGTACAACTGTCAGTAAATGCTCTGCATACTTAGGATAGTTCGCTAACAAAATCAAGTCTGTATCATATGTGATGTTTCATATACATTTTACAAGTTTACAGTGACTTATCAGTCCCATTAGGATCTTTACTATTAAGCATTGTTGAATCTGGCATGGTTTTGCTTTTGTTTAGTTTTCTTCTCACAAACCAAATAAACAGATCAGGAAATATTCATGTAATTCCAGCAAGCAATCTGTTGAACTCATTCTTGAACAAGAAGAATAGAACTCTTTCCTTCAAACAGTCTCTCAAATATGCTTTTATTTTACCCGAGCTCTCTGATCTCTGGTAAGGGAATGCTATAATACAGCAAAGAATAAAACTGCCACTTATGTTTGAGTGTCATAAAAGAGCTGTTCTGAAATCTTCTTTAATGCTCTCTTCAGGCAGATAACAGAATGACAATCATGTACCAAAGTATATTCGTAATGTTGGAGTTACTTAGCATTGGTTTCAATGTTGATTCTAGGCTTCTCTGCAAAAGAACGATGAAACAAAGGCACTTAGTCCTGTATCCTTACAAAAGGAATTGAACAACTTGTTAAAATTTAATCCAGACTTTGCTGAAGCAGTAAGTATCTTTTTCTTCATCCCAAATGGTTGTAAAGGGATTTCTTCATATTTCCAGGGTGGAATTGTTTGAGAGTGTTTGTTTTTTTTCCTATGCTGAAATGTGCAAGAAGATGATTGAAACATGAGCAAGTTGCATGTAAATATTCAGTAATTCAGACAGAAAGTCCTGAAGGTACAGAAACCTTAATTAAGCTGAGCACCTAAAACTTGCCTGGCTTGATGCATAGATTAATGCTCTTGGTTTTGGTGGGACTGTGTCAGCTCGTTTTTACTGAGCTAAATCTAATAAATTTCCAGCCTCGTACTTCCATAGCCTGAAAATGGCTAGGCTCAATCCCTGCTGATTTTGATGACTTACATTCGTTTGATTTAGCTAAAGCTGATGTTTTTTCCTTTTCTTCAAATTTCAGCATTATTTAAGCTACTTAAACAGTCTCAGAGTACACGATGTCTTCAGTTCAACACACAGCCTCCTGCATTACTTTGACCGTTTGATTCTCACTGGAGCAGAAAGCAAAAGCAACGGGGATGAGGGTTACGGCCGAAGTCTGAGATACGCTGCTCTGAACCTGGCTGCACTGCACTGTCGCTTTGGCCATTAGTAAGTCAGAACGTAGCACTGCACTACTGACATCTGTCTGGTGATCACTGACAGGTAGACTTTTTGCTCAGCGTGAAGATCTGTTTGAGCAGAGAAGGGAGTTCTCTAATATATATTTGCCATAGTTGGGTTGGAATTTTCTAGTAATCTTGATTTGTTTAGGTTTCTTTTTATTTTGGCATTTATTTGGTTTCCATAATAACTGGGCCACTAACAGCCCTGTAAGAGCTGCTATTTGTCAGTGTCCCATTGCAGCCGTTTCCTAGGGGTTTAAGTTCCCAATTGCTTTATTTCCATGATCTCAGAAAGGTCAGTGGACACAAGTGCTTGTTTCCAGCTGTGTTCTCAAGAAACTATTGTAGTTTTTTCTGTCATATACAAATCAACATACAGCTGGTGATCAGGAAAAAGAATAACTAAAAAAGCCACCTAGGGGTGGGCTGTAAGTTTATTGGTAAAGCTGGCCTACCCATCTCCATATATGGTTTGCATTCTTTGACTGCTGCCTGGGTGAATCCTGTGGAAGGCCTGGAGATGGCAGGAGATGAGGGAATGTTAACAGCTCTTTCTGCATAGGCCGATGGTTAAAGTTGCCCCTGCCCAAGCACTAACCTGGCACTTTGGCACGTGCTTTAAAAGCCTGCATGGGGATTACAATTGCATTTTTGGGGTGGCCTGCAGATGCTGTCTTGCTCATTAACCTCAAGAATAGCGAATGTTGCTTGATGCTAGATGGAAACCGGAGGCTTTCTCCTTCAGTCTTTTAAATCAGTTTTCTTTTGAGTGCAATATGCATTATTTAGATTAGACTTTTGTACTGTTGTAATAGTGTATTTTAAGCACCAGGGGAATGCTAATATGTTCTTTTTTTGTTTGCTGGTAGTCAACAAGCTGAACTTGCACTTCAGGAGGCCATCCGGATTGCACAGGAGTCTAACGATCATGTTTGTTTGCAGCACTGCCTGGTAAGAGCCGCGCTGAATGGAGGGTAGGTCACCTTTGTCTGTGTTATCTGAGCCTTTGCTCAGTGAACTGTTGCAGAACTACTCTTTCAGTAACATCTCATCAGACAGATCAGTAATCTAAATATGACAGTCCCACAGTGAGGTGATGGATCACCTGGAGCAACAGCTGCTGGAGAATACGGGGATCTTGGGATGGATTTGTTGTGATTCAGGGGTACTTTCAGGAGTTGTGGTCAGAGTGTTACTCAATACTGAGGTCAAAGTTTAGTCTTGTGTGTTTTAAAGAGACAGTATTTCATAAACTTTCTCCTTACTGTCTGCTGGTTTTCAGAGTCATTGGCCTTTTCAGCAAACAAAAAGGAAGAAGGAAAGAGTTTGTTTACTCTGTACTTTCTTCTATAGTTAACACTAGTGTTATCAGACTAGGGATGCTGCTTCCCACAGCTGACTTTATAATGGTGTTTCTGGGCATTACTCTGAAACCTTTCTTTCCTAGAGTTGGTTACACATCTCAGAGCAGAAGATATTTGATAGTTGTGTTCTGCTGGAGCACTCAGTAAACAAATCCTTACACTTTGGTTTGCCGGTAAGTCCATTTCATTTCTCTTTAACTACGTTCTAGGACAAATAAATGCATGTGGGTGGGTGCGTGGGAGGGTTTGTGGGTTGGTTGGTTTTTTTTTTGGCTGGTCAAAATTGTTATTACAAAATAGATAATTGGATTTAAACCAACCTATTTTACGCTCCAAAAATCTATTTGCTTCTATTTATCTTGAACCTTTGTATTAACAAAGTTAATCCAAAGTTCAGTTGTTTATTGTGAGCGCATTATTGCGAGACTTGCTGTTCTGGCTTCTCACCTGTCCTATTTCAGGCAGGAGAACTTTGTGGCTGCTAGTTTGTTACTGTGCACCATTTAGGACTTAGGCATATCATGCCATCTGCTAGTGCTCGAGGGAGGTTCTTCACCCTCAGCCTTCCCTGAAACTCAGTGCTGATGCCTCTGGCAGCGCTTTGAACACATATTCTTGCATGGCTTCATTCCAGCTGTGAGTCTCTTATGGCAGTTTCCCCCTTAGATGGTATTGTGCCCTGTATCAGTTGGCTGCAATGTCTTTGTTGTGAGAATTGTTCTAAAAGGAATTAAATTCCTGATGTTGGGAGATGAGAGCAGGTGTGGCCAATTGGTGGGGAAAGAGAAGGAAGCTCTGTTTTCACAGCTGTTTAATTGCTGGAGAAATCCAGGTACAAGTCCAGTCATCCTCTCTAAGACTACTGTGTGGGGGCGTGGAAGTTACCTTTCATATCTATCAAAATGGCATTCATCTGTGTGTGGGTGTGTGTATTTAAAGAAATGCCTGAAGCAGTGTTCCTTTGTCTGCGCTGAATAACATCACATCTCTTTCTTTGGGTTTCTTTCTTAATCTATGACTCTTGCTCTAATGTTCTTTATTGTCTTTCAATGATTTTGGATTTTTTTCCTTCTTCCCAGTACCTTGCTTCCCTGGGAATTCAGTCCTTGGTTCAGCAAAGAGCTTTTGCAGGAAAGGCTGCCAACAAACTAATGGATGCCTTAAAAGATTCTGATCTGTTGCACTGGAAACACAGCTTGTCAGAGCTTATTGATATTAGTATAGCACAGAAGACTGCAATTTGGAGATTATATGGCCGCAGGTACTTTGTCTCTTTTTAACTCCAGGGTTAGAGCACTGTGCTTGTTAGCACATAATGCATTTTTGAGTTATTTATATAGGTGTAACAAGTAAATGTGTGTCTACAGTGCACTAAAATAAAGCAATCAGACTGTGATTCGGTACAGGCTGGATGCAATTACTTCCATTCTCTTGTGTTCATTTAGAAGTTGTTCTGGAGAAGAGATTGAGTCTCCATTTAGTAGTGGCAAATAGTGCCTAAGTCATTCCCATGTCCCTGTTTTCAGCATTGCTGTTCTTAGACCACTTGCAGCTTTCAGTATGCAGTACTTGATGTGCTTGCATAGTTTGGAGTTCCCAAGCAGCAGCTGTTTTAAAGGTTCTCATTCTCCCCAGGCCCCTGGAGTACCCAGAAAATCATTCTGTAGACCACAGTCATAACATGAACTTTAAAAAATGATGTTTGTTGCTTGAAAGCTAAAAGATGTCTCTCTTGCTCAAGCACCATGGCGCTTCAGCAAGCCCAAACACTGCTGAGCATGAACAGCCTGGAGGCTGTGAATGTGGGTGTTCAGCAGAATAACACAGAGGCATTTGCTGTGGTACTGTGTCACCTGGCTGAGCTTCATGCGGAGCAGGTGAGTTTTATGGCTAGTTGCACAAAACGTCATTTGGGTGTGGGTGGTATCAACAAAGTGTGAGACTTGAATCATGTTTTGTTCTGCCGTTAATGTCTGCACTGGGGGCGAAGAAAATATAGAGCTTGTGCCTGGCAAGTTCTTGCTGTAAGGGTTGTGTTAAAACTGAGGGGAGGGGTGCTTGCCCTCCTCTATGTTTATCGCTTCTGTTTCTCTATTACAGGGCTACTTTGCAGCTGCTTCTGAAATACTGAAACATCTAAAGGAGAGATTCCCTCCCAATAGTCAGCATGCACAGGTAGAATGCATATAAGTTAGCCTTCCTATTACGTAACTGTTATACAATAGGATCTAAATTCCACTGTGTCTGAATTCATGTCTTTTCTCCTTATGCCTGGAGCCGTACATTTACTGATTTCATTTGGCTCGTGGCCCCACCAGAAGCCACGTGGCATAAACTCTACAAAAAAACATGAAAAAGATGTGTTGGTTGTTTTAATAGCCTCCTAAGAACAAGCTGTTTACATAGAGCTGTAATTGACAGAGGAACATGTCTGCTCCATGAGCACATGTAGAAATTAAATAGTCTACACTGATTTACAGCTTCATCTGTTTAATTAGTGGTAATTATTTTGATATATGACACTTCAGAAATAACCTAGGGGTCATCTGTTGTGCAACGCTGGAGCACTCATTGGTATATCAGTCTAAAACGTGCTATTTACATTGAACTCTTCAAGATTCTATGCAATTAGTTTGATCCTCATTTCTTTGCTGCAGAACAAGTCTGTTATTTTAAAGCGTTAATCATGATTTTAATGCTTTTTTTATTTAAGGTGCAATCAAATAGGTGAACTGTAGTATTGAAACATTGCCCCAGACCTAAGCATTTCTGTTGAGGACTGTAACTTAGTATAGACGGTAATTGGACAGTGGAGTTAGTTGTGTCTAGACATAAATGTCCCCAGGGGAAAATAAAAATGAAGTTCCAACTTGTGGTTAGAAAATGAGCAGGTACAACTTCTCAAACTTGTTCCTGGATGTTCTTTGTTTAGCTTTGGATGCTGTTTGATCAAAAAATACAGTTTGACAGAGCCATGAACGATGGCAGATACCACATAGCGGATTCTCTTGTAGCAGGAATTACAGCACTTAATAGCATTGAAGGAATGTACAGGTAAGTAATCATGAATCTGCACGTGTTTGCAGGTGTAGATAATGAAAAATAAAGCGGAATGATTGCTGTCAGTCATTTGTGTTAACGTTCTCCCCTTTCCAGGGTTAATTATTATCACGTTGTCCAACCCGCAGTGCTTATTTCTTTAGTTTATGTCTCACAGTCATCATTTTTAGTTGCTTCTCTCGGCATTTTAAAATCAGAAGTAGCATCAGTGAAATCCCTGTTGTTTTAGAGCTGTAGATTTAGCCTGAGAACAGAAAACACTCCTTCAAAATCTGCCATGGTAACTGCGCTCAAACCTTAGCACAATGCAGAGTTTTATATAAGATAGATCCAAGGGATGTAAGGCCAAGTCTCAATTCTGCTACAGTGTGAGCTTGAGTTATATCTTCACCTGTGTCCTAGTTTACACATCTCCAAAGTGGGGCGATACAATTTTTCTACTTTCACCTTAATTTGTTCTTTTTTCTAAATGAAAATGCTAGAAACAGATAGGGTTAAAGTTTGCTGATTGCCAAAAGTAAAGAAAATTTGCTGTTGAATGCAATTGTTTTTAACTGAGGCCAAACACCTAAAACACAGCCAATGGCAGTGAGCCGGCAGATCAGCGTTCAAGCTGTGGGACCTGATGGTTGTCCTTCTGGAATTGGACTGTCTGTTATTCCCTGATCTTTAAATATGCCGCACATTACATGGGTTTGGGCTGCTTTTGCACATCTCCCACAGCTCTGTGTTTGTCTCTTACTTCCCTGTTCTCACTCATTCCCTCTCACTCTTTGTCCTTGTTGGCTTATGCCAATTTTAGCTACTCTACCTCAGATCTGTTTTTCTTCCACAAATAATCTCTTGTGCTTTCCAGTTTGCATGCCCTCCCACTTCTGCTCCCTATTTGGCCCTTGTTTTTGTCAGTCCCTGTTTTCCATCTAAAGCTGTTTTGTGAGTTTGATCCTTTCTGCCTGAGAGTTGTCCAGCCAGCAGAGGTTCTGGGTTCTTGTTCTGCTTGTGTGTGTAGCATGAGTGTGTTTTGTCAGAATGCCGTTCTACAGTCATAAGAAACAGAGGTCACGAAGCTGAGACCTGCTTTACTGTATTCTGAAGAGCAGAATTATATCTCAAATGCAGAGTTATCAGTGATGTTTTCTTTCTACCACGGCAGAAAAGCCATTGTATTGAAAGCCCAAAATCAGATGTTAGAAGCACACAAGCTTTTACAGAAATTGTTGATCCACTGCCAGGAAATCAAGAACACCGAGATAGTGATTAGGTAAGAATGCTTCATTTTCAGAGTATTAAAGCCACTTTGCAGTGATTAGAATGGGCCATTTCCATTTGTCTGTGTGCAGACTTCAGTAGTGCTCAGATTACTTAAAATGATTTGGGGATTACAGAATAATTTCGTATGTTAAACATGGCATAGAGGAATCCACAAATCATTATGGAATTGAAACCCAGCAACTTCACTTAAACTAAGAGGTTGTAAATTTAAAGCTTCATGGAGATTTATGGAAAAAGGAAACAATGCATGCAAAATAAATAGGAAGCAGAAACATGTATGTAGTTGTGCCTTTGTGCTAAACTGCAGAGTAGTTACTGTGGTTTCCCTTTCTGTCAGGAGATGACATCTCCTCTTAAGAGTACAACTTAAGTTTATTGTATACGCAGAAATGTAACGCATAATAAAATCAGTATTGTTGTGGGTAGAGTAATTGTTTGGGGAACAAGTGGACGTATTTCATCAAAAGAAAACAGCTTGTAGTTGTTTCCCTCTCTTTTGGTTAGCGTGCTGCTGTCAGTAGCAGAGCTCTACTGGAGATCTTCGTGTCATACCATCGCTTTGCCTGTCCTGCTGCAGGCTCTTGCCTTCTCTCGAGAATATAGTCTGCAATACTTGGCTTCTGAGACTGTGCTGAACTTGGCTTTCTCCCAGGTGTGTTTGATTTGTGTCTTCTTGGGGTCATAGGGCACTTTCTGCTGGGGATCTGGATGCTGGTTTTGTTCCTGGGAGGTTTAAGAACATTGCAATTAAACTATTGATTCTGATGAAATATATTCTAAATGTAAAATCTTATGAGGAAGCTGAAAGTTGAGTTCCATGTTCAACAGCAAGATGGGCAGCTATTTTATGTAATCAAGCAAGCATAAATTGGCCCTGCCTTCATTTCTCCAGTTGTTATTTTTATGCTGTTTGTTTGGCTTTCTAGTAGCACAGTTTGGCATGTGCCTGAATTGTAAATAATGCTTGTCATGGAGTTGGGTTACGTTGTTTTTTCTGAGCTGGCAGGTTCCCAGTTGTCAGCACTGGCTGGGATTGAGAAGCTGTGCCTGATCTTTTCAGATAGTAGCTCGTTTCTCCTAAGGAGTTCTGATTTACAAGACGATTGTGGGGTAAAAAATAACATCCTTGTTATTACTGTATTAGAAACAGATTTGGTTTATGGTTTATGGTTCTTCTGAGAAGTTGCTCTCAACCAGTGGATTCCAGTATTAGAACAACAAAGTGTTTCTCTTTCAGCTGATCCTTGGCGTTCCTGAGCAAGTCCTGAATATTTTGCACATGGCAATAGAACCTGGCTTGGCCCATGGAGCTGTGTTAGACAAAGGCTGTGCCATGTTCTTGGTGGCCAAGTGTCAGGTGGCTTCTACAGCTTCCTACACTCAACAGAAGAAGATTGAAGGTAACGTCAGGGGTAACGCTTCCCTCTGAAACTGAGCTCCCTTGAAATGTGCTCCCCAGTGTGTATGTTGAAGTCCCACTGCACAATCACTGCTAACAAAGTCTAAACAATATAATGGAGTACGCTAGCTAGTGATCAATTAGGAGAATTAATTAGGAAGTAGTTGTTCAAATGATGCAGCATTTATAATAGAATGTTGTCTATGTGCATACTTCAACACCCATACTTTGCAGCAAAGGTTGAATAACAGAAAGTAGCTGAAAGGCGATGTTGCTAAGACACAAATTGTTTTGAAAAGCTGAGGAATTCATAATTGGGCTCCTTAGAACTGAGCTGTGTTGCTTGGAGTTACTGTGATATTGTTTTGTATATGGCTATCCCCTTTTTTCCCAGCTTTGGAATCTGCTATTCTGAATCTGAACGAAGCTAAGACGTACCTTGCCAAGGTGGACTGCAAGGAGCAGCTCAGAGATGTTCTTTACTTCCAAGCCCGGCTGTACCACACACTAGGCAAGACCCAGGAAAGGAACAAATGTGCCATGTTGTTCCGTCAGCTGCACCAGGAACTGCCCGCTCACGGGGTCCCCTTAATAAATGCCTTCAAGTGAAGCCTTCAGAGATGAGACATGTTTGTTTCCCTCTTTTGTACGGATGTCTTTTGACCATATTCAACCGTCTGTGCTTCAGAGTAATTGCCAATAAATCACGGTCTCCTGTGGAACAAGACTGCATGTGTGACACAGGGGAAAGCAGAGGTTTCCACCCATTTCACTTCTGGTCTGTGCTTGAAATTAAGAATAAGAATTGAACCAAGAATGGTAAGAGAGATTGCAGCACCAACACACAGAGGGGAGCAGCACAGTCACGATGAAATAATACCTGTTCTTAGTGCTGACGTATTTGGAAGCATTGCTGGCTTTGTGAGCTCGGGTACAAAAAATAGTGGGAAATGTGGGCGAGGCTTTTGTGCTCGGTTTCAATGGTATAAAATGGAGAGTCTCAATGGAAACGTTTCCTTGCATTTAACCTGTCTACAGGCACTGTTTGCTTTTTAGAAACAGATGGTGCTGGCAGAAGGGGAAAAACAGGATTCGGTTGGAAAGGTCTGATGGTGCAAAGTCCCAGCTCTGCTGTTAGACGTGTCCTTGTGCAAAGAGTGGCTGACAAACATGAGCTGTGCTGAGCGGGAGTCCTGGCTCAGCTGAAAGGGGTTTGTTTGGCTCATAGGTGCTGGGTATAATTGACCTGAGCTGGCTTTGTGTATGAACAAATGAGCACCATGGCTAACCTTGTGAGGAAGGACTGCCCTGTCCTCAGCGTGACGAGTCCCTTTGCTGTGCTACTACATAAAAGCTGTGCATCATTAGTGTAAACACTTGGAATATCCTGCCAGGAAGTGCTGGATGAGCCCGTGGTATTGTTAGCCATGAGAAAGTGAGTTCAGAGCTGAACCTGGCTGCTGGAGCTTGGCCATGTATGGCCGGATGCACTGAGGTTGAAGCACAGGCGGCCCAGCAAGGCTCGTTAATTGCTGCTGTGAGGGGCAGGTGATTGGTGCTGCCTTGTATTAAAAGTGAGAAGTAAGCAGAGTTCCCGGGTGATAATGCTGGGTTTGGTGGCTCACATCGGTCAGTGCTTAACAGCTGGATGCACTAAGTTGGTCCATTGCTGGGATTAGAGGTAATGGCCTGAAGTTGTGCCAGGGGAGGTTCAAGATGGATGTTAGCAATGGTTCCTTCTCCCGAAGAGCAGTCAGCGCTGGCACGGGCTGCTCAGGGAGGTGGGGAGGGGGGTCACCGTCCCTGGAAATGCTGCACATGCTCTTGGTGTCTCCTCCAGCCTTTCCGTGACTCCAAGTGTTTGCAGCACCCGCTGCTCAGCGCCGCGTGCCACAACCGCCGGGCTGTCCCTGCAGCCACGGGAGCATCCAGCGCTGCACGAGGAGAGCGATCGGCCCCGGAGTGACGCGGGTGAGCCGAGAACGGCGCTGGGTAAGAACGTGTTGGGCAGCAAAGTCCCAAATGTTTGCGGGGATTGAGGCAGGCGGCGATTTACAGCAGCCGGGGCCGTGACGCCGAGCGGGTGGGAACGGCGCTGCGTCCCGTTAAGGTGGGGAAGCTCGGAAATGGATAACGTGATAACAACAAAAATCGGGGCTTTCAATCCTTCCATCGAGGCTGGAGGAGGGGGCGGGAAGGATGCGGCTGCCGGAGGGGAAACCACCCCTTCCCCGGGGCGGAGCGGGGCCTCCCTCCATCCATCCCTCCCTCCAACCCTCCTCCCCTCTCCCTCCCTCCCTCCCTCCTTGTCTCTCTCTCTGCCGCCACCGGAGCGGAACCGAAAGCGAAGGCGGCTCCGTGCGGCCCCGTGGCGGCCGAGGCCGCGCCCTTCCCGTCCGTCGGAGCGGATCGGAGCGGTGCCCGCAGGTCGGTGCTGCGGTGGGAGCGGGGCGGGCCCGGCCGCGCGGGGAGGCGGCTGCAGAGACAAAGCCGAGCCCGGGAGGGGCCCCGCGTCGCTCCGGGGATGCCGCGCTGCGGAGCGGAGCTGCCGCCCCTCGGGGCTGCTCTGCACCTGCGGGATGCGGGGAACACGGGGGGACGCGGGATGCGCGGTGGGATGGATGTGCGGTGGGATGGATGTGCGGGGGGCAGCGGGAGCCGCCTGCGCGTCCCCATCTCGGCTCCCGTCGGGGTCTGGAGCCCCCCGCGTTGCTTTGGGCTCGCACGGAGTTGGGGGCGTCTGCGCGCACCTTTGCGGAATGAGCGGTCGGGATTGGGGAAAAGCGGCCGGCAAAAGCATAGAGCCCGTTATGCGGGGATTGAGCAGCGCCGTGCAGGCTGTTATCAGATCGGGGAGGTAATTCGGAGGAGGCTTTGCTTTCAGCTCAGCCCTAATGGCCTTTAAGTGGTGTTGGCAGCGCGCAGTGCCCATCTCCTGGAACTGCTGCGTGCACAGCGGGGTGAGCTGCTGCTGCTGCTCCCTGCTCGTCCCAGCCCCGGGCCGGGCCCGGTAAGCATCACTAACCGGTGGTATTGGGGTTAAAGGTGGTTTTGGTTCCTTTTGGAGCTTGCCGCTGGGTTTCTTGCTACCACAGCGTTCCTACCGGTGCTTTTCTGACTCCACGCAGCGGGCCCAGAGCGACAGAAAGCGTTACTGCTTGGGCCCAAGGAGCCGGTGTGGATGGACTTGTTTCCAGTCCCTCTGTATTTCAGGTGCCCTCTGACTTCTGGAGAAGCCGCTGGGAGATTTTTTCCATTAAAAGTCAGGCGGGGATGCACATGGGCTTTGTATACCACAGTGACTAATATTTCTGGCAAGGGCCGATCCTGCCCGTAGGAAGGGAAACTGTGATGGGTGCCCCGTCGCTGCCATGACCCTGTGCTTGGCACTGGCACTTCCACTGCTGGCAGTGACTGTGGAACGCAGGACAGTGACTGGACTCTGCCCAGAGGGAGCTGGAACCACACTGGGCACTGCAATTCTTTCTAAAGAGCTTTTTGGGCAGCGTGTGAGCTGATCCCCACAACGGGTTGCAGGGAGGTGGTGATGCTGGTGGTGCCACCGAGGTTTCTTTGCTTGCTGCATGGGGGCAATGTGGCTGTGAGGGGCTCGGAGCATCCCTTGTCCCAGTGCTTCAGGGTCTGTGGGGACCCTGTGGGGTCGCAGGGTTGTGTTGATGGCTTCACCCATTGAGGCTGATTTTGCTCCCATTCATCTGTGCTGAGCCACGTGGCCATGGAGCAGGAGGGAGGGATGCTGCCAGGGCTTCACGGACCTCTTCTGCTTTAATATCCCTCTCCTTGCTGAATTAGATGCGAGAATGATTGCTTCAATAATCCTGCTACAGCCACGATGGGTTATACATGGATTGCAGCCAAAAGCCGGGCCGATAAATCATTCCTATACACCAGGCTGCTACGTTTCCCGAGGATTTGGTGGGCATGTGCTTTTTGCCTTTACATAAGGATCTGTTGGATTTCACACCAGAACGTGCTACTTTTCCCCGTACGATGAGACGGGTGGGCGGGCAAAGCCCCCAGGCTGTTTTTCTTCCCTTTGGATTTATTCTTCCCCACTGTAGATATTTTTCCTCTGGCCAGTTAGACGGCTTCCCTCCTCCTCAGCATCCCCAGGTCCTTATTAAAGCAAACTGTGCTATGGTTAGAGGCTATCCCACATCCCTTTAGGAGGTGGATCTCACATTTGGGTGACATCCACCTCCAGCACCTTCTAAAAGGCCAGGTTCTGCAGCCACCCCTTTTGCATGCACACAAAGGGAGAAAAAAAACCCTCTGATTCTCTACCTAGCAGTTGTGTGGATGGTGCTGAGGTGACTTGTAACCTGTTTACAGAGCCTTGGCAAGCCTTCTTGAATTAATTAATCCTGATATGTTTATCCTTGTCAAGCCAATTAACACCCATGGACTGGGGCGCTTGGTCCCAAGCGTTATTTCATAACTTGATTTTGCTGTAGCCCAGTGGGATGGGATGGGGATGGCCATTGGGATGGATGGGAGGGAGGCAGGGGACAGCCACCAGTGGTTCTCCAGGGCAGGAGGGGCCCCCAGCACTGCCTTGTTTGGTGAATTTTCACCGAGTGACCACAGCATGTGGTGAGGGTCCAGGGCGTTTGGGATCCATCATTGCTCCAACTATTTATACACACAGCCTGGCAGGCTTCCCGATGTGAATGGATCCAGATCCAGCTGTGCTGGTTTGGGGTGAAATGGGAGCGGGTACCGAATAATTTTAATGTGTTTCTGAGAGCGCATTAAAACACGCTGGTGTGGTCATAGTGGTTTAATGCATCCCAGTGTTGGGATTTGCCCTAGCAGCACTGGGGGGGTTTGCAGCCATGATTTTACTGGGTCTTGGCTTTCTTGAATAGCAAAGTCCCAGCCAGGAATGGATTTAGCGGCGTTTCTGAAATAGTTTGTCCTTGTTGCTGCTCGCTGGCTTATTTATAGCTGTCACATCACCCGCGCTTCCCTGAAGCAGCGAGCGGCACCGTGCCGGAACGGCTGCGCTCTCACTTCAGTGCTGGGCGAGAAAACTCAAGTTTATAGACTTGCATTGGAAATGGCAATTAGGCCATTGGGAAGCCTTTGGGAGGGGCTGCTTGAGTTTTCGTACTTGTCCTATAATTGCTCCCAAGCACGGGAACTTCAGCGCAGGAGAACGGAGCTAATTTTAACCCACTGCCTCGTGCAGTGTGGAGCACCCAGCATTGCTGGGTCCTCAGCGCTGCCCCTGGGCTGGTTTGGGTTCTTATTGGGTTGCCCCTTTTGGGGTGCAGGAGGGAAGGGTGATGGCTTTGCTGTGGCATGGGCAGACCTGCTGGAGCCCTGCTCATGGATCAGGCTCACGGTGCTGCTGCCATCCACCAGCACGTATGTTCAGTGTCAAGTATCCAGCATCACACAGGGATGGATTACAACCAACCTATTTCTTTTCCTTTAAAAGTACATACATATCTGCTGCTTATACCACTGTTTTCCTTTTTATTCCAGGGTGCTAAAATCCCATTTTTGCAAAGGAGGCTGTGGGGAACTCGGGGCAAGCAGGAGAATCCCCAGTGGATGCTGTGCTGTGGGTGAAGGCAGTGAGCCCCAGGGCAGATCCCACAGCTCGTGCTTGGTAAGGGCTCAATGCACCTCTTTCAGGGGCTGTTTGGCAAGATCTGCCCACTCTGTGCAGGGCAGCAGTGAACTGAGCAGTGTGTATACATACATAGTGCAGACCTGTGTAAAATACTGCAGCCCCAGGTGTGGGTTTTCTATAGGGGAGGTGGCTGGGATTCTATGTTCAGGGGTGAGCACAGTGATAGCAGTGCTGTTGAAGAGAGAGGACTCTGCTCAGTGCCACCCAGTTTTCTCCACTCTTACTAATATTTTACTTAATATTAGGTGAAGCCATTTATTACATGAAAAAGCACCTTAGTGGCTCGCTTCATGTAGGATCCCCCTGACACTGTGCTTACAGGTGTCTGTACCCCTCGGAGCACTGCCAGAGGCCGGGATGAGGCCGGCAACCTCACCATGCCATCCTGCATCCCTGGCAGCTCCCCTGCTGCCCCTCAGCCCCCACACCGCCTCAGAGGGCCCGGGCTGCCGCTGAGTGCCGGCCACCCCACCATGGAGTCACTCATAGTGGTGACCGAGTGCGAGGCAACAGCAAGTGAGGAGGAGATGAGTGTGGCTGCCGTGGAGGAGAGCCGGGAGCCCAGGGCGAAGCTGAACCTCTCCGGCCGAAAGCTGTCCCTGCAGGAGCGCTCGCACCCCGCGCGCTCCCCTGGAAGTGGAGACAGCGAGCGCTTCATCTACCCGTCCCTCCCCTACTCACCAGTGACATCCCCACACTCATCCCCGCGCCTACCGAGGCGGCCGACAGTGGAATCCAACCGTGTCTCCATCACTGGGCTGCAGGTGAGGCTCTGCTCCTGTCTCTGTGTCTCACTGCGCTGCTTCTTGCTTGGTGCTTTGGGATGGAGCCCTGTGGATAGTGGGAGGGTGTTGGTTCTGGTCCATCCCCAGCCATGGGGACAGCCCCATGTATAGCACAGAGCATCTCCCAGGGCTAATGCTGTGGTAGGAGTGCATGTTCTGTATATCCCAAATGCTACCAGCTCTGGAAAATGTGTTTAGTGAGAGTAGAGCAGCTGGAAGTCACAGCCCGTCCATGCTTAACATGTATCCGCATGCAGTCAGATTCACTTCTTTAGCTCCATGAAGGAAATGGAGATTTTGTTTGTTTGTTTGTTTTCCCCTTGAAAAGGAAGAGACCTCAGTAAAGCTTTAAGGGGATAATTGCACTGCCCACCACAGCCTTCTCAGCACCCACAGAATGCAGGCAGTGAACATCTGCAGGACAAAACAAAAACATTTGGTGCTGGGTGAGCATTAAGCCCCCAGGTGCCAGTTGCCACCGCTGCCCTTGGTGCTCTCATTTTGCATGAGCAGACAGTGCTGCCTGCCTGGTGCTCAACGCCAGTAGTTAGCTGTCTATAAAAACAAGGCGGTGTGTGGCTACGTGTGGTTTATTGCTAACAAACTCTGGCCCGAGGCCTGGGCTGCTGGCTGACTCGCCTTCTCTCCCTCAGGACTGTGTCCAGCTCAACCAGTACAAGCTGAAGGATGAGATTGGGAAGGTGAATATTCTCCGGCTTTGGGGTTGGAGTGGGAATTTGGGGTGGGAATGTGCTGGATTTGCTCTTGCTTTTAAATCTTACATCAGTTGTGAGGTCAGCCCTTCACCATGGCACCTCCATTGGCTCCTCAGCGTGATGCCCATTGATTCATTTTTTAAATTAGCATTATTTTTCCCCTTTCCAACAAAATAGGGTATCTGAGCCTTTTCTTTGCCAGTCCAAGGGCACTATGCTCCCCACTGACCCCCTGCAATGCCTGGGGTATGAAGAGGAGCCTGGCCTGGTGCTGGAGTGTTTTTTGGTTGGTCACCCACGTGTCCCTCTCTAGGGCTCCTATGGGGTGGTGAAGCTGGCCTACAATGAGGATGACAACACCTACTATGTGAGTAGTGCTGCTGCCCACAGCATGTGCTGGGATTGGGATAGGGACAGGGATGGGTCTGCCTATGGCTCCTGGGGTGTTTTTTTTCCAAACCCCACCAATTTTCCCCTGTGTAGGCAATGAAGGTTCTCTCCAAGAAGAAGCTGATGAGGCAGGCAGGCTTCCCCCGTAAGTGGCACCCAGTGGTGTGACAGCTCTGGGATGGGTGGTATCTTGGGAGCAGAAGGGACTTGGTGCCATACCCACCCTATTTTTGCCTTTCCTGTAGGCCGCCCTCCACCCCGTGGGGCCAAAGGTGCCTCAGAGGGCTGCCTGCAGCGCCGGGGCCCCATCGAGCAGGTTTACCAGGAGATTGCCATCCTGAAGAAGCTGGACCACCCCAACGTGGTGAAGCTCGTGGAGGTGAGCACAGAATCACAGAATCACAGTGACAGTCCTGTTGATATCTTCCTTACCATAGAAGGACTTTTCTTGCCTCCTCTCACCTTTTCATTTCTGCTTGGAAATAGAAAAGCAGAAATATTTCACTTCTCTTGAGGACACAGATCAGATCTGGGGAGGAAATGGTGTTCCTGTGAGTTCTGCAGCCACGCTGCCCACCACCCAATGACAGCCTGAAAAGGTCCAGGGGAAACGAAAATTAGGAATTAAGGATGTGCAGGCTGGGATTCATTTGCCTTATGAGTCAGATGACGCTTCCTGTGTGTCTGAAATATTTATTTCCAACAACATCTTTCCTCTTATTTATCCCCCACCTTGTGGGCAGAAGCTGAGATTAGCAGAGCAAACCCACATGGTTTTAAGTTAAAATGTCACGAGTAGGACCTGAGGGTGGGCAGGCGCTCACAACCTGCCAACATCTCCCTCCTTAACTCCCTGAGCCCCTGGGGGGAAAAACTGGGCAGCCTGATGAACAATCAACAAATGACAGCATTTCTTTTGTGAGGCAGCTTCTTGCAGTGTTCCATTTCTTCTCTGCATCCTTTGGCAGGTGCTGGATGACCCCAGTGAGGACCACCTGTACATGGGTAAGTGCCCGCAGGTGCTGTTGGTGTGGGTTCCCACTGTGTTTTGGGGAAGCTGCATACGGGCCTGGGTCTCCACGGGTTTATTTTAATGTATTACTTTCATGAATTCATCATTAAAATAGTTGTTTTTGTGCTGGGACCGTGCTTGCAGGAGCTCACACCTGTATGTAGTCAGTAATCACCATTCCCTTTCTGTTTCAGTGTTCGAACTGGTGAAACAAGGGTGAGTTTCCTCACTGTGGACTTGGTGCTGCCCTCATGCTGGGCTCCTCTCAGCCTTGTTCTGCAGCTCTGTCCTCTTACCTTTGCAGCCCCGTGATGGAAATCCCCACCCTGAAGCCTCTCAGTGAGGACCAGGCTCGGTTCTACTTCCAGGATCTGATCAAGGGCATCGAATACTGTGAGTGTGCGAGCAGCACAGTGGGATTTCTGATTTTTCTCATTTCTAATCCCTGTGAAGTTGGCTCCTGATTTCCTTTGCCACATACCTTGTTTCCCCTTGGATCACAGTGCACTACCAGAAGATAATCCACCGGGACATCAAGCCTTCCAACCTCCTTGTGGGGGAGGATGGACATGTTAAAATTGCCGACTTCGGTGTCAGCAATGAGTTCAAGGGAGCTGATGCCCTCCTGACCAACACGGTCGGCACCCCTGCCTTCATGGCCCCAGAGACACTGTCAGAAACCAGGAAAATCTTCTCTGGAAAGGTATTTAAGAGCACTTTGGTTTTGTTTGTGTAATGATCTTCATTGTACGTGCAGGACTAAGGATGCTCTTTTCTCTCTGCAGGCTTTGGATGTCTGGGCCATGGGAATCACATTGTATTGCTTCGTGTTTGGGCAGGTAATGGTATTCTTCAGCATTATGTGTGCCTGCATCCAGCCTGGCTGGATTTTGGGGGCAGGAGCTGCTCTAATGATTTGACTGGTTTTAGTCAAACGTTAAAAAAAAACAAACACAAAAAAACCCAAAAAGACATTCATACAATAAGAAACCTTCTGGTACATCCACATAAGCTCCTGCTCAGAGGTCGTTGCTTTTCTCACTGCTCTTTTTCTTTGTGACAGTGTCCTTTCATGGATGAAAGGATCCTGAGTTTACACAATAAGATCAAGACCCAAACACTGGAGTTTCCTGACCAGTAAGTACTCAAAACTAAAAACAACGACCAAACCCAACCCACAAACCTCCAGCCCTTTTTGCTTAAAGCACATTCAAGTTGGGCAGATGCAGCATCAAGCTCTCTTGGCTTTGTGTACCAGGGACCGCACTCCTCATTACCCAATATTGGAATAATTTGGTTCCTGGGGTGGTTTGGGGGAGGAAGACAGCAGTGTGCCCAGGTCCTGTCTCATCTCTCCCCTCTCCCCTCCCAAGGCCAGAAGTGACGGATTTCTTGAAGGATCTGATCATGCGGATGCTGGATAAAAACCCCGAATCAAGGATTTCAGTCCCTGAAATCAAGGTACCAACCCTAAGCCCTGGTGGTGGCCATAGCTTCATTTCCACGGGGTTCTCTTCACTTGGCTTTTTCGGGCTCAGTTTGCTTGCACCAGGTTAGGTCCTCCTGCATGTCCAGGGCCCCGGGCAGGTGAGTCCCAGCTTTTTCCCCTGCTCCGGGACCCGCTCAGTTTTGGGACCGTTGGTGCCTACAGCAGTTGCAGGCAGCGGAAATCCCCTGAGCCCAGTATTTCCTCTGCTACCAGGCAAGTACCTTGCAGCAGCCTTTGGCAGGAGATTTCTGGCCCTTTGCCCCTGCAGGAACCTGGAAGGGGCGAGAAGCTGAGAAAATGGAGATGAAGGTAGGGGGAAAGGATGGCGGGGTTTTGCTGAAGCGTTCCGTGCTCCTCCGGTGGCTGTCCAGGACGCCAGCTGTGCGGGCAAGGAGGAGAAAGGCTTTGTGCCCGGATTAATTCCAGTCTGAGACCAACGGTCTGGAGAAAATCCCCTCTGTAAGATGAGAGTGGAAATAGTTCTTCTGCCATAAAACCCACGGGGACGTAGCGTTGCAGTGCTGTGCATCACCGAGGTTATTGCATCGCATGCTTTCTGCTCTTGGCTGAGCCATTCGTGGCTGTGCCACAGCATCTCTCCCCTGCTCCCTGTATTTTGGAAGGGTACAGGCGCCGTAGCTTGGGCGAGGAGATGCGTTTGCCAGGCCTGTGTGGTTGGAGTTACAAAAAAGAGGCAATCGTCCCTGACAGGCTGTGTTATTCATTGAAGTTGCACCCGTGGGTCACCAAGAACGGAGCGGAGCTGCTGCCCACTGAGGATGAGAACTGCACACTCGTCGAGGTGACGGAGGAGGAGGTGGAGAATTCAGTCAAGCACATCCCCAGCCTGGCCACCGTGGTGAGTGTGAGCGGAGCAGTAGCCTGTGGGTACACAGCCCTGCTGCAGCAGAAGCACAAGAATAAAGCAAAAGCCTCCCTGCTGTCAGGGATGGGGCCTGGGCTGTGGTGGCACAGGGTGATGTTTAGTCCTGGAAGCACCCATCAGTGGGTTGCTGGTCTCCGCTGCCCTGCTGGCCGCTGTATTTGCTCAGGGTGAAATCCTGGTCCAGAGTGTGATCTGATCAGTAGTGTGGGCAGTATGAGGAGTGGGTGCAGGGGCTCCTGCTGCCCTGCTGGCCACAGTGTTTCCCTGAGACGGGTTTTGTGAGCAGCCCCTGCTTGCAGCTATTCTGATTAATTCCTCTGGTCTTTTTGGCCTCACGGACTTTGTTCCCTACAGCAGTGTGTGGTGATGAATACCACAGGGTAACCACAGTGTGGAAAATTAAATCCTTTTGGGTTTTGAACCTAATGATTTCCTGCTCGCCCTTATGCTAAGAGAAACAGTGATGAGCACTTGCAGCTCCCTGGTGTGGTGTTATCTGCCTTTAGCCCCAGACATGTTCGTATGCAGCTGCACTTTTCTCTGCTTGAGTTTAAAAAACAGCCTTTGCCCAAAGCGATAGCAGTAGTTGAGGGTTGGTTTTTTATTCCCCACTTCTCCAGTTTGTGATGATTTGCTGCTGAGAAGGGCTGCTCAGCTTTGCCATTCTACCTGGATTTCCATGGGGATTCAACCCATCTCAGGGCAAATCAGGGCAGTGCGTTACTGGGAACCATTTTAAATAAAGCACCGCCTCCGGCCCAATTTGAATTTTCCTATTTGCATTTGTTCCTCTAAATTCCCCTCCAGCGCCTGATCTCTGTGCACTCAACCACGGGCATTCCGCTTGAGTGCCAGATGCACGTGGCTTTGGTTCTTGCATAAATGCCTTCCCCACGGGACCCTGCTGGCACACGCATCTCACACGTGTGAGAGCTCTCAGTGCTGAGCAGATAAACCAGCTGGAAAAGGAAGAGCAGCAATGAAAACGAAACCGAGGGTTCCCACATGCCAAGAGAAAACAGTGTTGGTTCCTTCCTTCTCTTGTCCCTTTCCAATGAATTTTCCTGCTGAGCAAATAGTGATTTGGATGCTGCTTTTGCTTTTAAATGAAAGCAAAGCAGTGCCACGCTGACCAACCCCACCCTGGTCTTGCAGATCTTGGTTAAAACGATGATTCGGAAGCGGTCCTTTGGGAACCCATTTGAAGGCAGCCGGCGGGAGGAGCGTTCGCTGTCGGCCCCTGGAAACCTGCTGCCGTAAGTGTGGGGTGCCTGCAGCTTCAGGATCTGGGGCTTCAGGCTCTGAGTTTTCCTTCACACAGGGCCACAACCTGGATATAACATGATCTGTCCTTTGTGGGATCTGGGGGGAGCTGGTTTTTGTGTGGCTGAGCATTCTGTCCTTCCCATGGGCTGCAAAGTGTCTCCTGGAGCTTCCAGCCTGGTGGGGGGATCTCAGTGGGGAACGTGCTCAGGACCTGAAGCCTGGTGGTGGTGGGGAAGGCGCTGGGGTCACCTCCTGCTTTTTCTCCTCTGAAAGCAGGAAGCAAGGCAGTGAGGATAACCTGAAATGCAACGACTTGCCCAACGTGGGAGAGGAGGAAGTTCTTTCATGACCAGCAGCTTTATGGTTCTGGTGAGCTGAACTTGGTCTGGGGCACTTCATCGAGTGTGCAGCTGAGGATGAGTGGCACTAACAGAGCCCCCACCACCCCCAGCATGACACGGCGCTATTTCAGTGTAACGCTGGATGTAGAGTTTGCATAGCAGCATGTTTAAGACATCCGACTACCGTACCCGTCATAAACATTGACCATCTCTGATTGCTCGGACTTCTTATGGGGAAAAAAAAAGGGGCTGATGGATCCCAGTGAGGTGAGGGATGGTGTTGAGCAGCAACAGCACATTGCAAAAGATCAGGCAAACCAAACTGCATTTGGAGCTGCTTTTGCCTGGTTTTCATGCCAAAGGGATCTCCCACCATCCCAGGGGCAGTGTGTGCCTGCCTTGTGGGTGCACACAGGACCACGAAGCTTCTGCAGAGCGCAGCAGTGAAACCACACTCATGTGCTTTGAGGGGTTGTTGCATCTATTTCTTGTTGTTTGGTTTTGGTTTTAATTGACGCCTTTTTAACTGCATGGGAGCAAAGCAAAAACCACCTTTCCAGCTGCTTTTTTTTTCCTAAAGAATGCCTATCTTTGTGAGCCAAGTTGTATTAAACAGCATCTTTGGGATGTTCAGAAAGTGAGGTGAAAGGGCAGGGTTTGAGAATGCTGCCTCTCCCGAGGTCACAGTGTTGGGTAAGTTCAGTATTCAGTGTATGGAGGGAAAAGGTTCTTAAGGGCTTAAATTCAGTCTGAACTATTTTTGCTGCAGACACAAGAGTGAAAGGTGGTGTTACGCCGAACGTTTTGAACAGCAGAGGAAGCACTAACAAGAGTTTGTTTCTAAACCTTCTACTTGATCTAGATAGCTATATTGTTAAATATAAAATTCAGGGTAAAATCCTTCACTTCCATGTACATTACATGGTTTACTACGATGAAAAAATAATAAAAGGTATGCTATTTTTTAAGTGTAGACTTAGGGCTTGCTTAGAACTTGAGATCTCAATGAAATACCTAGATTAGCTAGTGATTTCTTTTCAAAGAAACCTCTGTTTTCCAAACTCTTCATTTGGACTCTGGGGCCAATGCTGGGCTTTTTTTGTAAGTTCATTACCAGTAATTGTGAATGCCTGTGGGTCAGAGGCTTGCTAGTAAATTAACTGAATGCCTCATTAACAGATTGTTTCTTATGAAGAGCTCTTACACCTGCGGTCAGATTACTCTGATCATTTTGTGGTGCTTGTTTAAAAACAAAAAAAATCACTGTTGTGGTGGGAGAGCATCTGGTTTCTGGCCTCACATTCCCAAGGTCTCAAAGCTGGAGATTGGCAGCCTGTAGGTGAGTTGTGGCATTGGGGCTGGGCTGAGAACGGGCCTCACTAAGTACATTTGGTTTGGTGGAGCATGGGGCTGGGAGGGACATGGTTGGGCTCCTTGTCTCAGTGTCCTCACCGATGGGGTTGTGCTGGATGAGGGAGGAATCACGCATCCCAAGTACGTGAGGGATGGATGAGGCTGAGCTCTTTGCCCTGAGGAAGGCGTTATAGGAAAGGGAGGTTTTTGGTTGCTGGCCGTAGCTGCTGTAGTCTTTTAGGACATAACTGTTCCCTTGTCTTCCGTGATCTTGGCACTGCCAGCAGCAGAGCACTGAGAGTCCTGGCCCAGTAATTCCTCCTTACCACGAGTCCTCGTTAAATTCAGGTGGTGTTAGCAAGTGCACAGGTGCCTACAGAACTGCCCTCCTAAGTCTGATCACCTGAAGCTATGGCTTATCCTGGGCTGCAGTTAATTAATGAAAGACAATGCAGCTGGCCACTCCAAAGCCAGTGCCTGTTGTTCGTGGCACAAGAGCAGCACTGTGGATTTTGGAGCCATAAGACACGCACTGTTTTTCTCCCTTTGTAGTCCAACGCCATGCCAAAGCCCTGCAGCTTCAGCTATGGGAAAACCTAACAGGTAACTGGGGTGTCAGCACTGCTAGGGCTGCCTGCTCCCATCTCTGGGAGGGACTTTATGGATATAGTGATGGGGAGTGGATGGCTTAGTTCTGTAACTTTGTAAATGGGCTTACTCTGTCAGAAAAAAAAAAAGGGGGGGGGGGGGGGGCGGGAGGGAAGGGAGGGATCTGATTGCTTGTAACTGGTACATTGTGATGTGTGTGGTGTGTTTTTGTTAAGGGCGATGGAGCTGTAGCGATGCTCTGTGCTGAGTATCTCCAGTTGGTGCTGTGGCAGGTACCTAGCAGGACAGTTTAAATTTACCAGACAGCTTTGCCAGGTGCAATGCAGATTCTGAACAGAATAACCTGTCCCAGTTTCTCTGTGCCCAATCCCAGTTACTCAGATATTAGCATAGACTAGTGTCTTATGGCCAGTGCAGGCTTGGTTCATACAGCTTCTAAAGGCTTGGCTCTTGGTGCCAGCTCTGGTAGGGCTGCAGCCAAATGCATGGTTCTAAAAGAAACTTGATGTCGATTTTCTTGTTGATGCGTTTTGTTGAAAGCATAAAGCTTGGATGTATGAGGAAGTTATATCTAAATGCATGACCTGTTAGAGAAGCTGTACTGTGTATATATAAATCTGCTTGGTTCCATGTCTGCTGTTCTTTAGTAGTAAAGCTAGCTTCTTTCTTACAGTGAAGTAAACATTTTGCTTGTGCCTTGGAACTGGGTAACAGCTTGATTTCCCCAATTCCCTTCCTTTCAAGCAAGCCCAGTGCTGACTGTAGAGTTAATGCTGAGTACTCAGCTTTTTTTGGCTCAGAAAGCACACAGGAAAGCGCTAAGGGGAAACCAGGCCTCTTGTCCTGAGTGGTTTTGTTCTGGTTTGGTTTTTTTGGTGGTCCCCTCTAACCTGTCAGGCAACTGATCTGTTTCTTTTCTAGAGTCCTGAACTATTGCAGATTTTTATACTGTTTAATGACCAAGGCTTGTGTTTCATTCTTACCCCTTTATTATGCATTTAACTTTTATCAGGTGTATCGAGTTTAAATACTGTGTATTTACCACTTTTAAATTATATAACCTAAGAAGAAAACAACTAAGTGTTTTTCCACACAGCTGTTCAAGCTTCTCTGTACAAGCTGAAATAAACGATGTGCAACCAAACCCCAGTCAGTTAATCAAGGGGAGCCATTATCATGTTGGATTGGTTTTTATCAAAGCTATGAGAGTTTGCATGTTCCCTGTGAGGAAGAGTCTGTGCTTCTTTAAGGGCTTCATCACTGTTAGCAGTGAGCTCGGGGAAAGGACTGCTGAAATGACAAGGACGGAGCAGTCCCTGTCCCAGGTCTGCTGGTGCAGATGTCTGGTATGAGGCCACAAGGCTCTGCATGTGCTTGGTGCAGTTAACCTGGAAAGAACAGACAAGGAGCAGCTCTGGTTCTCCTCTTCAGTTCTGGCCAGCCAAAGGTGATGAGTAATGAAGAAGGTCCCTTTCTTAGGTTCTGTTCCCCCTTCCTTCCAAAGGAGAGGGGTAGTTCTCACAGCAGGGTTACAGTAACATTCACAGCATCCCTTCACATCCAGTTGGTGCAGCAGCAGCAGGTCAGGAGTTTGTTCCGTACGTCTCACTTGTGCCCTGCAAGGATCAGAAGTTACACTTCTCTGCCAGAAAACTTTGCTTTCTCCCTCTTTTATCAACACAAAACCCTCTGCACAGGAAATCTCTGCTATTGGATTCAGATTTTACAGTGCCGTTCTGGATCAGAAATGCTCCCCCTGCAGCATTGCATCCCACCAAACACAGGGCTGCAGAGCACAGCTCTGCCCTCAGCAATAGTCAAGCAACAGCTTCACAAGTGACAAGAGCAGGGCTAAATCCTCCTACTGGCTCAATGGGTCGTTCAGATCCTGGATGCTGGTGTAGCTGTGGCTGTCAGCACACTGGATGTGGCTGCAGCAGAAGGAGCCTTTGGAGGCTTTGGGGGGATTTGATGGAGCCAGAGCTGACTGCAGCATGCAGGAGGCAACTGCCAAGGACAGCAACCCAAAGAGAGATGCAGTGGGAGCGTAAGTTCTCGAACATAGGCTTCCCTCTTTAAGAGTGGTTGCCCAGGAAACATAATATTGTTTCTAGTGCTTCTCCCAACAGCTTTGAGGTAAAAATGAACTGCTCCAAGGAAGACAGTTTCCTCACAGCTGCAGTACAAAGTCTGTGTATGATATGGACTCTGTACATCCTGCTTCAGAATCAGAGAAGGAAACAACCCTACCTCCATTCTGCCTTTGTTCGTGCTTACCACTTCGTAATCCTCCACATATTTGTACTTCTTCTCCCGATAGAAGTATCTCTTTTTCATGCAGTACAGGACAATGATGTCACATAGCACTGTTGCCTAGTGGAGATGGAAAGAGTTCAAGACAACGATCCTCAGAACTCAGCTGCTAGTGCAAAGTTCAGTCCAAGTGCAGACAGTGTCACTTACCGCTCCAAACAGTGCTAAGCCAGAGCCGATGTTAATCATTGTAGGAATTACATCAAATTTGCCTGCCTGGAAGACAGTTACGAGAGTTGATGACTGTTTTTCAGCATCTCTGAAAGCTCTCGGCCCACAGCCTCGAGGAATGAAGCTGCCCTACCTTTCCAAACACTATGATATCAATGCGGATGCCATAAGTTTTGGTAAGCGTTCGTGTTTCAATGCCACTACTATCCTTGTAGTATTTTGCAAACCTGGAACAATAGGGTAGGTTAGAGCTCAGCTGGAAACTTGGAGGTTTCTTGTATGCTTTTCATGCAACATCCAGGTGTGTTCCCCATCCCAAAAGGATGGGCTAAATGTTTGTACATGCAAGCAAGCGCATTGAGGGGAAAAGCCAAGAACAGATGAGTTTAAGACAACAATTAGTAGCAGCCAAATCAGGAAACCTCTAAAGCAATACGGAGGGCAGCAAGTCAGGATAGTGGGAAGAAATTCAGCTGCTCATGAGAATCATCCCCTCAGACAAGCAGGATGCTGCAGCAGTGCAGGCAGCCACGAGAGGGCAGGGAGCAAGAGAAGCAGCACAGCTCAGCTTGGCACACACAGGCAGTTCCTGGTCCCACACCACATGACTTGCACGCAAATGATACAGAAAAGGAGTAAGAACAAATAAGTGAGATCAGACTTACTGCATCACGTGGTTCGTTATGCCAGGAGGAAGCAGAGAAAAGGAGAGAAGAGGAAGGGCCTGTAAGGGGAGGCCTGGAATCTGCAAGAGCACCTCGGGGCCTGTGATACCCAGCCTGCCTTGTCTGACACCCCAAAACCTGCTGGCACGGTGGGGTATGCCAGAAAGATATTCTTGGTGCACATCAGATCCTTGACTGACAGAGCTGCTTTCTCAAGGTCAGCTTTTCCCTTGCCTTGAACAGTGAAGGAGACCCTTCCGGCTCCCACCCCCCTCAAATTCTGCCATATCAGCACACCCCGAAGCAATCATTCCTTGCACTGATGTGCTGTGGGAGGCTGGCCCCATGGTCACCTACATGCTGAAGCAAACGTGACTCAGACAGTCACAATCAGCAGAACTTCCTCTTTTGTTGTGGTTTACATACATTTCATAGCAGCAGAGAAAGCCTCAAAGTGAGATTTACAGCAGCAGAGAAACTCCAAGGACTGCCTGCAACAGTCAGAGGAGGGGGAGCAGCCCGGAACACTGCACCCATGGCAGACTGAGCCATAGGGACATCAGGGTCCATTCCTCACTACGTTACCTGAAGTTGTACCCAGGTGAGATGGTGTTGGCAGAGTCCTTGTTGTCCAGGCGCCGGAAGGAATACTTAGGCACACAGTGGGAAGCAGCTCTGTCAAGGTTGCAGTCCCAGTTGATCTGCAGCCCCATGACCCCACCCTGCAGAGCAAAGAGGAGGAGATGGCGAGTGATCCAAGAGCCCAGTCAGTCTAGCACAGGGCTCCCAGGCTGACCAGAACCCCAATTACTGGCTCAGGGCCCAGTCCACCCTCTTTCCCTACATGAGGGCCTTGCACTTATCCCCAGCCAAGGCCAATTACTTGTTAAGAATTGATTCTGCTCCCTCCAGCCAGAGCAGCTCTCCATTCTGCAGCTATCCCATGTCCTGTGGCTCATGCCACCAGGTGGAGAGGCGTCTGCCCTACACAGCTGAGCCTCAAGAAGAGATTCTGCCAAGTACCTCCACAGCCATTTCCTGGAAGTTCTGCCCTGCAGCTTTAACTATGTTCCCCAGACGAAAGATAGGACAGAAGGGATCTGTCTGGGCATCATAGATGCAGTTCTTGAGATAAGTGGAACTGAAAGTGGGGAGGATGTTTCGCCTGCAAGGGAACAGAGAGATCTGCTGCATCCTCTTGTTTCTCCAGCTCTCCTTTACTGTCTGAGAGGCCGGGCAGTGCAAAGCTTCACATGCTGCTTACTTGGTGAAGTTGAACTTGGAATACCAAATGTTGTTCTTTACCAGAATGGTGAAGTTCTCAGCTTCTTGCAAGAATGCTGGCCTGAAAAGCAATAGGAAAAATAATTAAGTTCCATTTATATTTTCACAAACAAAGTCTTTGACGCTGCAGGGCCTTTGATTTGTAACCTCTTCAGCTTCTCCCACTAGTACCCCATAGGAAAAAACACTGGCTGTGGCAGGCTGGCTGTGTATTGTGGGCCTCCCATCAGGAGAAATAAGAGAGGGTAGGAAGACAGCTCTCACTTGGGTATGGGATAGTCATCCTCCACAGGGCACCACGCAAAAACTTCACAGGTATTGATGCTTCTGTTGTATGGTATGCACGCCCCGGTCTGGATACCTGGAAAGACAAGTGGATGGAGGTACTCCCAAACAAACTAAAGGGCAGTATTTTCCTTATGGAGAAGTGTCAGTACCCAGTTCCCCCACTATCTTCCATTATAATGCAATTACAGAGAAATTACTATTTTCTGAGTCAAATTCTCACCCAACACAGTCTCTTCCAGAAGAAAAATATGAGCTTCCTTCTCAGTTCTCTTAGGTATGAAAGAATGAGAACAAGGAGACTCAGTGAAATGCTGCTTCCTTCACAAGGGATTGGAACCAAGCAGCGATGGCACAGAATGCAAGGAGCCCCTGCAGCAAGCTTCCTACCATTGCTGTGGATGCTGACGTATCCTGGAACGCAGCTGCTGTCGTCCTTGCACACTGTGTTATCATCTGGAAGCTGGACAGGAACAGGAATTAAACAAAACTCAACCAACTCTTCCTCCTGCACTCCCAGCCACGCTGGGTAGGATTAAAGCGGATCCTTTACACACCTCTGCGCAGTGGCCTTGGTGCTGGTTTGGTGTGACTATCATGTTGGTCATGATAAACACCGCATTCTTCTCCTGAGCATGCAAAACAAGAAGGAAATGTAAGAGTGACAATCTGCAAAACATATCCAAAGCACCAACTCCAAATGTATCTGCTAACAGAGCTCAGGTGGCCCTGCAGAGGGGATTTGATTTGGATGGAGCAGGTACAGCACCAAAGGAGCAGGTTCACGCATGGAATCGCTTAATCCTGGAGTATGGGACAAAAAGTTCTTTCTGTCCTCACGCTTGGCTGGAGTTTCCTCATTTACAGTATGAAGTTACTGAGGGGAGTTTCAAGGCAGGAAGTGAAATAGAAATCCAGCTGCTAGTCTGAGCAGACCTCCCATTCTTACTTTTTGAGACAATTAATCTACTGTGCATTTGACCAGTCTGGTTTGTTTCTGCAGAGAACACCGCTTCAATTACACTCAGATCTGTATGACTCAAGGATCTGTTGTTTGCTTCTGCTCTGCTAATATGCAAATATCCTCACTCTGCCAAAATCTGGCTAAATCTGTTGCTTTTTCTGCACCTCAACTGACCCAGGACGTGCAGCCTGGCCCTGCCTGCCAGCCCTGAAGGCCAGGTACTGCCCACGCAGCACAGGCTCCTGCAGACACACCAGCAATCAGTAAGCACAGCAACACCTCCCATTTGAAATGAATGTCAGGCTATTCCCAGGGTTTCTGCCGCCAAATTAGCTTTGAATTGTTTGCTTCAGGGGAGGATGCGTGGTTGCTGCCACAGCTTCTTCCTGAAGTGTGCAAATTCTCCCTCCTGAGCAAACAGACGTGCTCACTTCTATTGAAAAGGACCAGTGGAGGAACAGCAGGTGATCAGCATGATCTGGAACAAAGCTCACTTGCTTTATTTGCTATATTCTCTTGTATAAAGGTCACGTTGGAGCAAAAGCTACTTCAGCCCTTGGTGGACTTTGGCAGAGCAGTAACTGTTTGTTAGAAAACCCATCCTCTTCATGTGAAAGTGATTCATACCTGGGGAGGGATGACATAGTCAGCTACATCCCAGATCCTGGTTCCCAACGTGGACGTGTTTGTCATTGTTACTCCTTTCACCTTCGTGGTAACAGAACTGACCACAGAATCCGTCTCCTGGTAGCCCTTCTCCCACAGAAAGACCCAGCTGCAAGATAAGAGTTGCAAGGAAAAGCAAATAAAAAGCCAACCACATCACAAAACCCAGCTAAACACCTCGAACACGCACAGGGAAATTCCCCCTTTTATTCATGTCACCTGCAAAGGTGAGACCAAACAGCTTCATAGTGAAAAGCCACAGGACCAGCAAGCTCCCTCCTGGCTTTCTCAAGCGATTTGGCAGCATTTCATTACTGTGTAATGATACACAAATCCTCCCAGCCCCACCAGGTGAAGACGGGTTCAGAAAGGAGCTGTGATGCTCTCCAGCAACCCCCAGGAAAACAACAGTTCAGCTCAGTGCAGCCTGCATGGTCCTCACTGCAGTCGAGGTGGGTCAGGCCCTTTGGTGAAGTAATCAAGTTTTAATGCTATTTACTGCAAAAGCTGTGAGCACACGTGCTGTCCATCGTGGATCATTTCAGGACAGCTGGAAATCAGGTTAACTTTCATGGCTTATATGGATATTTCATACGTTATTTTTAGGATCAGAACCACAACGGCTGGAAAAGAACCACTAAGCCCACCAAGCTCGGCCCCAAACCATCCCTGCTGGCCATGTCCCTCGGTGCCACATCCCCACGGCTCTTCACCGCCGCCGGGGAGAACAAATCGTTCCTAATATCCAACCTTTGTGGGCTGGAGCAATCCAAACCAAGCCGGCAGCACACAAGGGCGCCGTGTCAGGCACACACAGCACAACCTTTGTCCCCGTGAGCTGGGAAGGGAAAGAAAACCAACAACCCCGCTCCCAACTTTTAGCACCCTCCGCCAATCACCGGGAGCGACCCTTCCTCCCGCACAGCCGCCCACCCGAGCTCCCCTGTCGCTCACCCGATCACGTAGGCGAGGATGCCGAGCTGCACGGCGCGGTTGATGAGCCCGACTTTGCGGCTGCGGATCAGCACGATGCGGGGGGTGTCGTACTCGAAGAGGAAGCCGCGCACAGCCTCACCGCACGCAGCCATGGCGGCGGCCGGGGAGGGGCGGCCAACGGAGCAGCAGCACCGACCGGCGGCACGAACGTACAGCGGGAGCCGGGATCACCCGCAGCGATACCGCAGCCCCGCGGATCGTGGCGAAGCGCTCGGGCGCTGCCCACGCTCAGTGCACGCCCCGGCGCTGCCCGCTGCCTGGTTGGAGAGCCAGGGCAGAGTCAGATCGGGAATAGGGGGAAATTCTGCTAAAGAGCGGTCAGGTGTTGGAACGGGCTGCGCTGGGAGGTGTGTGTTAGCACCCAGAGGTGCTAAGGAGCCGTGGGAGTTGGGCACTGAGGGGTGTAGGTGGTGGGCATGGCAGTGTTGGGCTTGGTGGGCTTATCTGTGTCAGCTTTGGTGTCTTGTCCAACTTCTATAAGTGTAATTCTTCCAAAAGGAAAAAGGCAGCGCATGTGTCAGAATAGGGCTGTGTTAATGCCAACTGCAACTTGTTTCCACTTGAGATATAAGAAACAATGCAATGTGAACACGGGTGCAATGAATGTATGTTACAGCTGAAGACACAACTGTGGCTTGCATCATCTACAGGCAATTCATTTTCAAACACATGAGGGAAATTGAAATGGCAAACTGCTGGTGTAGCTCAGAAAGAAGCTCAGTTGAGAGGGGTGCGAAATAATAGACATGGTAATCCACCTCACCTCATTTCTACAAAAACAGAACATGTCCAAAGGCAGCAGAAAGAAAGAACTGGAAAGATGTTGGAGCATCAGTGAAGCCACCCTGAATGTGGTGCTCCTGGGCTGTGATGTGGCCTTATGCATCGAAGCAAAAAGCAACCTGTGCTGTGCTGGGTTCCATAGGAGGAGGTGTAGGAGGCTGTGACTGCTTGAAGCTAAGAGCAAACAGGAGGCCAAAGGCTTAGCGTTAAAATTCAATGAATGTGAATGAAATGCCTGAAAATGTTACACAGAGATGATGTAAGTATTTTACATTGTAATTCCCGATTTAAACAAGAACAGCTGGGATTTGCAGGAAATGCTTTGTGTCACTGAAATCTAAAGTAAGCCTGTTTAATCTGGATGGACTGTGAGGCCTTTAACAGTGGGTTGCAAATATACAAGCACAGTGTCTTCTATTAACTCTGATCCATGGTGGTGGGGTGAGGGGATAGAAATGCATTGGATGACATTTTCAAGTGGTATCTCTTGGTCTTCTTTCAGGGATGATGCCTTGAGAAGATCCTTAACTCTACCTTATCTTTAGGGTGTTGATCATCTCCTGATACATCTGGAACTTCGATACACACCAAAGCAAAGGCAAAAGGCTGGAACTTCTCATTAAAACATAGCACTAAGAGTTCACCCCAGAGGCTGCAATTCCAAACCAAATCAGAAGAAAGCACTTGAGCTCAAGGCGCATGTCTAAGCCAAGCAGTAGGCAATAATGGACCCTCTCCAATGACAGCACACAAGAATTCAGCTGCATAACAGATCTTGGAAAGTAATATTCTATAACATCAATTTTATGATTCTATGATTTTACAATTCTATATGCTTTTTCTTCTTCTATAGGTACATAAAAGAAATAGGTTAAAAATCCACAGTATGAGCCAAGGTAAGCTGCATCCTCATTCCAAATCAAAACCATTATAGTTGCCGTTAGCTTTGGGATAAGTATTTCTAATCAGCCTCCTGCAGCAGCTCGGGATGATGGCTCTGTCCTGCATCTCAAAAGAGCCAAAGCGCCAGTGAATGTACTGCTTGTAAGCAATACGACGCAGCTGGCTGTTGGAATTGTGACCTGTCAGGTCCAGAAAGGGATCTTCATAGAGAAGGGCTTTGTTCAGAGTGTCTCTGGACAGCACCAGCTGTGTAAACCAATAGGTGGTTGTGATACACTGCCCCGCTTCTTTTCGGCAGCAGAGTTGCTCGTGGTAATTCGGCATCTCCTGGCATTGGCCGCAGCAGCACCACTGGGGGCAGACAATGTTTTGTGTGAGCATCCTGAGCTCGAACTGTCCAGTGCTGTGGTTCATGTTGGACTCACGGGTGCAGCAGGTGCGAGGATCATTGAATTTCACAGGGCAGTTCTGGAAAACAATTCCCCAAATAAATGAGAATAGAACATTTGCTGCCACTTCACACCACCTGCAGAGAGAATTTACAGCAGTGACCCTCAACATGTGGTGTTTCATTTGACACAGCACAATAGGCACAATGACGATAGATCAGCAGGTCTGGAGGAGGATTGTCTTTCTGTGTTGCCAACACCCACCACAGCAAAATCAAATCGACTCCTTAGAAGATGTTTCAACACCAACACACTCCCACTAGCACATGCCCACCACAGGAAAACAGCAGCTTTTAGCTGACTCTAAACATGCATCCTCTGGTCACAGGACTTACTAACTTGAAGGGGGAATATGAATCTATTTTCAGTTGCTCAAGGTTTAATCTTGAAATACAGGGAGGGAGAAATCCAAATCAGTTTGAGATGACATTCCTCAGCTTCCTCCTTCGAGGAGGGAATCTCAAACATTAAGTGTCTGCATCTACCTCAAAAACGCTGTCTTTAGCATCCTGCAAGCTTGTTTTCAGAGGCATCTTTATCAAAGTAATGTGTGGCTGATCGACATAGGACACAAACACCACCTGTGAAGCAGAAGAAATCAGCACTGTCAGCTCAAGTAGTTACTTAGAGATCTGGAGACGGAACAGAGATCTCACTATGGGATCTTCTTTCTGCAGTCTGTACTCCAACAACTGGAATTGCATGCAGCAAGACTAGAGATTTCCAGTATGTGTTATAGCAAGGATGTGGACAGCAGTGGGGCCTGACAGAAGTAATGGCAAGAGGCAGTGCAGAACTAACTGTAAGAGTGTGCTTGTGAAGAGTCCTTGTGTGGAGAGTTCCTCTATGCCTTTCTTTAAAAGGCATGTCTAGCATGCTGGGGGATTAGCAGATACAGCCCAGTGAAACAGCCATAAATGTCTTGAGAAAGAGGAAGAGGTTGGCAGGGAAGAGGCTTTGAGCAATGCCCTCTGAATGGAAAACCTTTTTGCAGCACCTTTCTGTGAAGGGTCACGATTTCCTGGTGGGGCTCTGCTATGCCCAGGCTTTGTGTGTAAGCAGTGCTCAGCTTTCCTCTGGCATGAAAAGGAGGAGGCAGTTGTCTTTGCCCGTTCCTTATTGCGCTGGATCCTGCAGTCCCTCTCACAAAACTCCCTGATCTCCTCAAGCCACAGCTGCAGGCTGCTGCAGGGTGCAGGAGAACAAAGCCCAGCAATGAAGGAGGAATGAACAATTTGCATTCCTTACCTGTTCTGGCATCAGCACAGTCTCATACTTCTTCCTGATTACATTTTCACAGAAGGGTATTTTGCAGCAGCTGGAGCAATTGTAGAAAGAAAAACACATTTCTATAGCGGTCACAGCCTGCACATGAAAGAAAAGCAAGCCGTGATTCCACTTTCTTAATTGAGACTCTATCTCCAGAACTAGTTCAAGGTATGTGAAAAAATAAATCTCTCACCAAACCAAAATAGGCGATCGTGGATCCAATGAATGTAAAGAGTTCAACGAGTTTAAATTTTCCACCCTAAGGGAAGCAGAAAATAATGATTGGGAAGGAAGATTTCTGACCATTCACTCAGAGTAATGGCATTTCTGGTTTTGCCCCTTTGCAGTGATTCATCCATTCAGTCTCAGGATTTCACAGACCATCACAGGCACTTTGCAGGGAAAAATAAATAATTTGAGAAGGAAACGGTGGTGACATGCAGGATTTGTGTCAGGCAAGAAACCTTGTTATGCTTTCAGTCTAAACAACAATCCTGCTTCTCTCTTGACTCTGCTGTTTCCTCCTAAACTTTGCTCATTACGCTGCCCAGCTGAGTTTAGATCAACTCATGACATGACTTCCATCCCAGAGTGATGGACAGAAGAAAGGGATACATGGCAGAAGCAGGACTAAAGAAATAGCAAATTTCCTTCTCTCTTCCCTTCAGAAGGATCAACAGTCGCACTTACCATACCAAACACAAGGACATCAAACCGTATTCCGTAGGCTTTGAAAAGGGTTCTCCGCTCGCTCCCATCTGGAAGCTTATAGTGCCTTGCAAACCTGCAAAAAAACAAGTGAAGATCTGTGCAGCTGATGAATGTAATGATACAAAGCTAGAGAACACAAAAGGGAATTGTATGGGAAATCACAGCTTGAACCACTGATTAATCAGCTGAGGCAAGTGTTGGGTCAGCTGCGGGAGCACAGGTGAGAGTAATCTAGCTGTGCTCCTGGGAGGGGTGGACTTCGACTCCACCCCTTCTGGGACCTCATTTAAGGGCTGACCACAACTGAGGCAGCATCTCTTGGAGATTGCTCCTCAGTGGAGACTGCCTCAGCTATCTGGTCCAGGCATCAACATTGGTGAGTTTTCTTTACTAATAACCTTTGACTATTTATCACCATCTTGGTCAATATCTTTATATTAGCCACCTTTAAACCATCCTCTGTTATCACCTTTACAGGAATATAGTTTCTTCTGTCTTCTTTTTCCTACCTTTCCAGCCTTCCAAAATCAAGGGGCTGAAGCCAGCTAGGTGAACAATATCTGATATCTATTTGTTCCTTGTTTGCACAGCTCCAGCAGAACGCAGCTTTGGGATATGTTGGCAGCTCCCAGACAGTCACAACGCTCATGTTATTATCACAAAGGTATGAAAACCCACAGCAATAATCATGCCACGAGTAAAAAAAAGTGCTGTTACACAAGAGTTTTGTCTTAGATCTGAGGGGCAACTTCAGTCTTAAACACTGATAAGCATTTGGCAAATTGTGTAGCTACTCAGAATCAAGATTTTTTCATTACAATTTTGCATCAATCTGCTGTGTGGACAAAGAACCAAAAGCTTTCATTTGCTTTTGAGTAAATTTTGCTTCAGTGAAGTGTGGAGTTACCCAGATGGAAGAAAAATACTTCCTTGTTTTATTTAATCTCCTTGGGAAACTCACAATTTTAGGCAGTTTTAAGCCTCAATTGCCATGTGGTAGAATCTGCCCAAACTATTTTCTGTGTTGCTCCCCAAACACTTGTAGGAAATTTCTAGGCCTTTCAACACCGAAATAAAACCTTTTTATTACCTGAAGCTGAATCCAGGGTACAGGGTTCTTGTTTTGTCATCCAGGCGGCGGAAACTGTACTCTGGACTGCAGTAGTAAGACCAGCTGTCTAAATTACAGTCCCATTTAATCTCAATGGCAATGATTCCTCCCTGGAAACAAGCACAGGCATTATTCTGATCGCTGCCATTGCTGGATATCTGTTAAATACAGCAGAGATTTGAGCGATGCCATTGGTTGGGACACATCTCCTTATGCACACTAACTCAGAAACAACTTTTGCTCATCAAGCAGTTTTTCATGGAAGTGTCTTAATTGCGTGATCTGTAAGCAACCATTCATTCTGGCTCATCCTATTTTCTGCCTGTCTTTCTTCATTTCAGTAGCACAAGTGTGGATGTAGCTAAAACACTTTGATGTCAATTTCAAACCGAAAGCCAAAGTGCAGATGTAAATGTTGTAGATACCCAGTCTAAACTTTTCATCTTGGCTGCCCTTGTGCCATGCTAAGATTCAATAAATCTGGCTTAAATAATGACTCTTACTGGGACACTTTTGGATGGTTCTCTCTCCAAACAACATGATTTAGAATGTACTTTAATAGAATCAAAAGGTGACCATGACGGACAGCTTTCTGTAAGAACTAAGTGCTTTTTGCTGAAGGGCCTCTATATACGAAAGCAATACCACCCGTATTCTATCCACTCTGTCAATGTGGGTCCCATGCTGTAAAATGTAAAGCACGTTTTTATCCTTTCAACTTGGGGTTATGTGGCTTCTAAGACAATCAGTCTCCAAATCTAGAAGATCATAGCAGACAGCAAAACATGGAGGAAGAAAGATTAGAAAATGTTGTAACAGTGAGTATAAAAAGAGTAATGTCACAGACCTTGACTGCCACCTCAGAAAAGTTCTCTTTTGCTTCCTGAAGGATATCTCCCAGGCGGAATATTGGACAGAGTGGGTCAGTTACCTTGTTGAATTTGCAGGAAGTATTCAATTTGGGTGAAATATTTTGTCTATGAAGAACACATAGAGGTGTTAAAATCTAAAAGCAAAGGCTAGAACAGCTATAAATACAGCTAAGGGATTTCACTCTGGTTGGAAGCTGAGTTAAATGTGCTTGGATTGTACTTGTATGAGCTTTTGTTTTCAAAGCCACCAGATCTGTATGTTCCTATGAGATTAACAAATCAAGATGAATTCTTTACTCTTTGGATGTACTACAAGCAACAGTTTACCTGTGCAAACAAAATATTTTGACCTTAAGCTCTGGGTCTCACATTGGTTATGCTATAGTTTAATGATTTCACCCTAATGTGAGCAGAATATCTGAACAATTTTGCTGTCCTTTGCCTGAAGAGAAACAGAGCAATCCTGGGAGGATGTGTTCCCAAGGTTTTCTTATTTCTCTTGTTTCTGAAGAACTGATCTTCTAAAGGCTTGTGATTTGTTGCTCATGCAAACAAAGCCCAGAAGATACAGCCTTTCTGAATAAAGAAGGTGCCAATTTATACAACCTTTTCACAACCACTCACTCTTCAGAAAGCATGGAGGAATACTGGCACTTACACAGTGTAATTAAATGTGGGGAAGTGAATGTTGTTCTTTATAAGTACTGTGAAGTCTTCAGAACTCCTCAGAACAGCTGGCCTAGAAGAGAAACATCAATTAACTGTTAAATACATCAATTAATCTTATGCTAATTTATTACCTGGAAAACTGTCAGTGGGAGGAATATTTTCCTGAGACTGAGAAGCAGGGAGAGAAATGGCTCAGAGGATCAAGAAAGATAAAGGTCATTTTCTTAGGCTGAGGTATAAACAGTTCTTTCCCTTTTGCACTTTCTTATGTGGGCTGAGCCTAAATTGAGTTCCTGCATGCAGATGAAATATGAGCTCATGAGACTTCTCATATAAATCTTGCTACAGAATAATAGTAGTGAGAATTTATAACATTTGGCAGCTGAGAATTTCTGCACAGTGAACAGATAGTTTCATTGCTGTCCTCACAGGCAGGATGCTGTATGAACAGTTGTATCCTTTCTCTTGCTGGACAAACAGGGAATGTTTGTTCCTTTAAAGAGGTGAAAAGAACTCGGCAGAAGTTACTGCAGGAGGCACTGTGAGCTCTGGATGGGACCTGGCTGGGGAGAAATTGCTCTGTGTCCGCAGGAAACTCTCTCTTAGGGAAGAGATGGGATACAGGCACAGAATCATGCTTGTATCGCCACTTAAAGTGATTATTTACCTGGTTTCTTACTCATATATTTCAAAAGCTGGTTCAGAGAGCTAAAATTGATCAGTCATTTGCTTTCTTAGAGTGCAATTTTCATCATTTCTGTTGAAATAAAACCTTTTCTAGAATTTCTTCATGCTTTGGCTGACTCAGAAAGGAAATTGAACATTTTTATCCTAGAATACTACGCAGTCATGTGGTTACAGAAAAAGATGCCTACAGGGCCCCTCCATTCCATTCTCTGAGTCACAGCAGCTTTGTTTCCTGGAGCTTTTTTCCTACAGTTTTCTTCAGTTTTCTATTACATATAGCCAGAACTGAAGTTTTCATCACCTGCCTAGGAAGGATGAAGAGATGTTCTTCAGTCCAGAGTGGACCACTAAAAGCTACCCTGCAGCACAGACAACTAACCTAGCACTATTGGTCTGAGTGGTGGAAGAAGCCTCACTGTGTTAAATGAACTCACACAGAGCTTCTACACCACAGAGAACTGAGAACCTCGAGTTAGGAAACCTGTCTTAGGTTGATGCATTTTCCTTGACATTTGAATTCATTATCCAAATGCCTTGAGTGAATTCAAGATGAGCCTGTGACATCTCAAATTGTTTCTGTGGCAGCTGTGTGATGCTAAGACTGGAGGCTATGGCTTCATTGCAGAATCACAGAGGAGGACAGTTGTAATTTAACAGTAATTTATTTAGATATAGTAAGTGTGAACAGTATGGATGTGATAAATAGCTGGTTTACAAACCCGAGATCCACCTGCATGTAGGCAAAGTGATTTTCCTAAAGTTGTCGGACTGTCAAAGTAAACTCCTTTTTAAAAAATGGAGGTAATTTTGACACTTACTCAGGGGGGCTTTCTTCCCTTTGTACAGGGCACCATGCCTTGATCTCACATGTTTTATAAGTTGCATTGTAACGCACACATCTTCCTGTTTGAACTCCTGTAGAAAGAGAAGCTCTTGCTCAGCAAAAACAAGCACTTTGTACCATCCAGACTGTTTCAGCACATCAGTGGATTCACCCTCAAATGACGTGGGGAGATTCTTACAGTTCAGATTATCGTAGCTTTCTGTGCAGGAAACTTTAAGAAGAATTACCCCAAATTAAACAAGGATATAACAGGTGGCATCTCTGCCCACAGCACTGGGGCTGGGACTAGGCATTCTTTAAGATCTCTTCCAACCTAATCCATTTTATGATTCTGTGATTCTCTAAAGACATGTAGAAAACCTTGATTCTTTCTGCATTCTGGAGGGTCAGGATTTTCTGTGAACACCCAGACTTTACTAGGGAAAGATATAATTCAGCCAGCAGCCTGAATGTGGGGAATCTCAGCAGTATGGAGAACTCACATAGCTGATTAAAACTGTAGGATGTCTTCTGGACAACCAGTCCCCAAGGAAAGACACAAAGTCATTTGTCTTTTTCTGAGAACTACCTATCAGATGTTACAGACACTTCAGATAGATCCTGCAGTCACTCCCCTTGTTGAGCAGCCACAGACATCAACAGGAGTGACTATGAGAGTCCTCCTTTATACCACAGTCTGTACTCTTTACATTTCCCCTTTCTCTGCTTCCTTCCACAGTTTCTCCTTTCAGTAAGGTCATGCACTAGCTGGTAAAAACTCTGTTTTGTGGTTTTGAACATCTGTTCTCAGCTCTCTCTTAGGATTATATACTGTTCTGCTGCAATTCTCCTCCAATCTGGAACTTGCACATTCTACACAATAGAAGATAGTACCCACAAACAATATTTCACTCTGAAAATACCATTTACATACCATTGCTGTGGACATCTACAATCCCTTTTTTACAGGACTGATCTGAAGAGCAGATAGCTTTGGCAGTGGGATACTGAAAAAAAAGACATGAAAGACCAATATACATCTCCATACAATGTCTCTCCTTACAATAACATTTTCTTTTACTATTTATGTCATTTCCTGTTTTCTATACTACTAAGTACAATAAGTCTAATACTGGACTATTTACTCTTTTGTTTATAAACAGTCCCAAAAACTTTTGGCAGTGAAAGTCAACTTATGTTTGGTAACTGCTCTGCAAAGAGCCACTTCTAGGCCAGCTGGATGAATGAGAAGGAGAGCTGAAGCTGACTGCCAGGTCTGAGCTACAGAAAGGAGGAATGGGAAGATATGGGAATGAGCAACAGTGAGAGCATTTCTGTAACTCCAGCATCCCTTCAGGTTGTTCTCAAACGGGCAGCAGCACAGACAGAGAAGCTGCGCTGGCCTGAATGTCACTATTCCCTAAAAGCAATGCAGGTAGGGTTGGCAAGTTCATTGATGCAAGGGAAAATTTCAGCCAACAAACTGATTTCCCAAGAAATAGCAGGGTGAAGGAAAGAAAATGAGCTATTAGGTTAGTTTGCATGTTATCTACTGAGGTATAAGCATGAAGAACAGCTGTGTTTGCTTGTACAGGACTGTCCTACAGTCTGCTCTTTTCCACTAACATTAATGTTTCCTGTTAACTACTCCATATTTGTATTCAATACCATCATCCTAAATATAAATTACAAGAAGTATTTACCTCAGGGCAAGTCTGTTGAATCTGATTGTCTGTCTGAATGACGTTGGTCATCACAAAAAAAGAGTCTCTTGTCTACATGGGGAAAAGAAAATGAATATGACTGAAATTTCACACCCTTGGTCCAGACCTCAGCCTCTTCAGGACATTACCTTGTAGGACAACAAGGCTGTTGCTGCTCTACCTCTCCCCGACTGACGCAGACCACAGAAATCTCATTGAAAAGAATAATCTTTTTCCTTTTTTCCCCTGTAGATTTGGCTTAAAACATCACTGTCTCAAATGTTAAGTCTCCTTTAACATTACTGCTCATCCCAGCAGACGTACCAGGAAAGAAACCAGGTGTATCGATAGAAGTTGAATGTTGTGCATTAAATTAAGACTTGCCTGCGTTGGTATGGTGTATTCCGCTGCATCCCAGATCCTGTCTGCATGAGCCACTCCTTTCAGGTTAATGCGAACTGAGCTGGTGAGTTCTTCTTTCTCTTGATAGCGCTTGTGAGCAATGAGCGTATAACTGCACAGATTAAACAGAGAGGACAAGGAAACTCATAAAAATAAAACAAATCAGCTCTTTTTGTACAAAATAAACTGCAACATGAAGTCAGACAGGCATTTTCAACCCTTTTGGTGTGACACAGATGTATTGCTTGGGCCCAATTGAATTCAATTTTGCAGTGTTCACTTTGTCAGGAATGAGTTGAAATACACGCAAGGAGAATTTCTGTTTTCCCATCCTAAATGCTGTGGACAACTTCAGGTCACATCCTGGTTAGAATATTTAGTCTTTAATTTTCAAGCGTTATGACTTTTTTTTTTGCCTCATGCCAATTGCTTCAAAAACTCGACCTAATAGTTTCATTTTCTCATGAACTGAGTATGTTAATAGTAGAAGGTCATCTCTGTTTTCATGTTGACAGGAAGTTTTTAGCTCATTTAATTCATGCAGGAAATAACATCTTTGAAAAACTACTGTAATTCTAGAAGGTAGTTTCCACATTACATAAAAGTCATATAGAAGGTTTGCTTCAAAAACAATCTTGCCACATAGCCACAAGAGTGCTTCAGCATCATTTCAGTTTGACAGCAGACCTCTGGAAGGGATAAAAGTTGCTAAAGAACAGATGTAGAAAGCACTCGATCAATGCTCTTTCATTTATATTGTCTGTTATAACAGCATTTCAGCCTTTTCTTTCTGGAGATCAGTACTTTGGAATAATCATGCTTTTGGAAACTGGCAGTAAGAACCTGCCTCAGAGCAGCAGTAGGTGCTTGCATTTCCTGCAGACTTGATTCTTAGCAAGATTGGGATCAGTGTGCTCCATGTCCTGGCTTGTTGCCTTTACAAAGGAAATAAATCACTTTCTGGACTTGCAGACTTTGTTCAGCTAAGACTTATCACTGAAAACAGCCCTACTTTGGCAGCAAGGAGGAAAATTTGCCCTTTAGAGGCAATCTATTATTGTTTATCCCTAAACACCTTATTGTTCTTGAAATCTGCTTCAAGAGCTTGATTGGCTATTTCATCTGTTAGGTAGATCTAGTTCTGATAGGAGACTCTGTGGAACACACTCTAATCTCAGAAAAACTGATGTAAATGTCAGATTATTCAATGGAGTGAGTCTGGGCTTATAGACAAGAAACAGAAGCAGCATAGCAGGAAACGAAACCAAAAGCATTTGTTAGTGAAAATTCAGTTAAACTCCAACAACCCCACCCTGTGCAATAACATCCCGTGCCAAAATCCCACCACAAAGCTCCCACCGCCACATCCATCTTCCAAGAGTGGTCTAACACCAAATCAATGATCTCAAATTGCTGCCACAGAATGGAAAGCTCTGAAAGCACATTGTAACCCAGACAACCCCCAACACAACAAACACTTGTTAGTGTTCAGTGCCATTTCCCATCTCCCAGCACTTACCAAATATACAGGGCAATAACTACATAAATGCACCACTTCACGCATACACATCCAACACTTGGAAAACGGATCAGTTTTGGGGAGTCGTAATTAAAGAGATCCTTTGTCCAGCCACATGCAACCATTGTGAATGTTTCTTGTGAGCTTATAGAAACTGCAAGAGGCTGATGTCTATTTTTCACCTTGCATCCTCCTGAGGCCACACCACTTAAAGGCACAGTCAGAAATACATGTGGGTAGAATGGTACCACAGGCCTTCATAAGAAAGGCAGCTGATGGATCAAAGCTTGATATTAATAAAAAATGAAGAATATAAGGGAGTGAGAGACAGGATATGAAATGCCACCTTTATATGTCCAGAGAACAAAGAAGACAAACTAACTTCTTTGTGGAATCCACCTTATTTTAGGGAGCTAATAGAGAAGTAGCCTGGCTCAGTCTGTTGACAGAAATACAAGCTCTTCGCAGCCACCCACATTTGTGTGCAACAAAGGGAGTTTTCAGAGAGGGAAGATTTTTTGAATTCCCTTCCACTGAGTATCAGTAATGTACTTTAAATTTCTGAATTTGGCCTTTTTTTCTTTCTTTTTCCAAAGTGAAAAGTTGAAATGTCAGATACATCAATGATAGCCCTCAGCTAGTCCAGCTTTTGTAAAGATAAGAAGTTGAAAGTTGGAAAAAAATCACACACACACAAAAAGAAGAGAATTTCCTTCTAAGTTCCCAAGTTCTACTTATGCAGTGTCTGGAGAAGTATTTCCTTTCACTGAATCCTTCCAGACCTCAAACCAGACTGAGAAAACTTTGTGAAGTAGTAAACACTTTGAAGGTGCTGCCCTGACTTGAAGGAGGATGGAATGCTTTTCTGTTGCTCAAAAGACTTGACTCTGCAGAGTGAATTCGACACATTTTTTCCAAAACACTTCAGTAGAAACAGGATTAGGGATCGCATAAACATTGGAACACCTACTGTGGGTCAGACCGCAGGACCATTAGCTGAGGCCTATTATTTTCACACCAAAGGTCTTAAGACATGGGAAAAGAGATAAAGAAAATAGCTGAGAAGTTTCTGCCTTGGGGTTATTGTGCAGCCTTCCCCGTGTCACATCCTTTCCCAATGCATTTTACTCAGTATCTCTAAAATGAGCTGATCATTTACAACCACTTCTCTAGCTGGCTGTGGGTACATCGCTAGCCATAGTTTCCATAACGTGCTGGGTAGCCTCAGTCACCACAGAAGAATCTTGATGGTTTCCTTGTCTACATTTGCAAGGGGGAAACTGACTGCTACAGGAACAGCAGTGCAGAAGAAGCTGCTCAGATGGTGAAAGTAGCTCAGAGCAGCACTGGGAGAGCAGCAGTACATGAAGGCCAGGAGGCTCCTGTCCATGTTTTTTCAGGCTCCAGTACAGTTCTTCTCAACAACAGAATCATTGTGCATTTGCAAAAATAACCTTCCAGCTGTTCTGCTCCCACCAAAAGTTGAGAACATCACTGCAAATTCTGCTGCTTGACTTTCCAGGAGAGGGCACTGCTACATCAACACGTGGGCCAGTACACACTGGACTCCCCTTGAGGTTTGCATGCCAACCTGCTTGCAACCACCTGCCCTTGCTCTCAGTGCTACACAGTGAATGACCTGGAAGCAGATGCTTTGCCTGAAGCTGGGGCAACTGCAGCGATCAATCTAAAAGGACTGAAACCAGCATGATGTTGGCCTCCCTCTGAGCCTGACTCCCCACCACCCAACAATTCGCACTAGTGCAAAGAAGGTGCCATGCACTTCCAGATTCATACTGCAGGGGTGGCAATGGCCATGCAATGGTAAAGCAAGCTTTTGGAAACACCAGTGGCTGCAAAGATCTTTAGCTTTTTACCTCAAGTTACACAGGACACTGTTCTATTTGGTCTCAGGGTGGTTTTGTGCCAGGTCATGGGATTAAGAGGCAGTTCAGCTGGGTAACAAAGTCACAGTGCTGAGAGGGGCATGGAGAAGGCTTGGATCACCATCTATCACACTTATCTTTAAAGGACTAGGATGCTTTCTCTTGTAACAGAAGACCTGCACAGAGGCACTGAATGTACAATGACTGCAACAAAGAGATAATGTGTTTATTCCTTTACTGTTTTACATCACCTAGGACCTACTGCTGTAGCTGTGACAAAGCATGCAGAATTTGACAGGTTTTTTAGCACACAGAAATAGGTCACGTTCTAAGAGGCTTAATTTTTTGAGGCATCAGCAATCATTCCTTATGTCTTTGCTGACCACAGTCCATCCTGCTATAGTTGATATGAGACTTCAGCAAGCAAAATCCTGCAATGCAATAACAACTGAAAAAGATGCAATTGGTAAGAACCAGAAACAAACCTGGGATGCATTTAAGTGCTAGAACAGCCATAAATAAATTGATTTTTAATATATTCCAGTCAGACTTAAATTTACATACAAATATCACAATATTTATTATAGAATAAGAAAGAAGGAAAAAAAAAAAGAAGAAAAAAGAGGATCTGGATTGCATAAAATAAGCTGAAGAGCTGAAGTAAGTGTTGTCTCTGCTTCCTAAACACTCTCATTTTCACATTAACATCTTCTATCTGTTTGAGATCTGACCTCAGCAGCAAGGGCAGATGCATTTATCTTCTTGTCTGTGGATGTTCCCATATAAGGTGATCTCTCTTTGCCTGTGGAGCACGACTTCGATTTGCTCAGGTTTCGTTCCACTCTGATTTGCTGGCCTCTTTGCTCGAGCTCCTCTCACAGTTTTACAAGGCAGTCATCCACACAGCAGTAGCTATAAAGGGAGGAGAAAGACAGGGGAGAGTAATGAAGATGTGCCTGCAGACCTAAAGAGCTCTGGATAGTTTTTTTTTTCCTCCATTGTTTTTCTCCTGCTCATTGCTTCTGCATGACACCTTTTCAATAAGCAATTTCTACAAGCTTTTCCCAAGCAGTATAAAGCATAAGCCCTATCCAGGGAATTGGATAGGACAATGGGGATGCACTGTTCTAGCAACTCTCTAGTCATTAGGAAACTTTGCTTGAAACTCTGTATGACTCTTCATGCAAACTAACGTGGGAATCTGGAAAATGCCCATGGAATTATACAGCAGATATATATAAACAGTGGCCTTCAATTCAGTAAGACTCGATTCAGATATCACATCAAAAATCTCTACTGCCTCCTCTAGCATTTACCCAAGGCTGCACTAAAAGCTACAATATCTTTTATGTCTGTGAAGATTCGGTTGTCATATAGAAGTCAAGGCACTATATATAAGCTATTCTACTGTTCTAGGTGGTTTCTTTTAAACAAGTTTGAGAATCCAGGCACTATTGCTGAGGGCAAATATCAAGCAGTGTGTAGGCACCCTGGGGTAGCAGTTTGGCTACTTTGGGCTGCTTGGATAAATAGCACAAAAGCGCTGGAAGATGGGATCATGAAAAGATACCAGAGCATCCCTCATGCTTTCCCTGACCTGGGAAGTCCCAAGGAACTCTGATGTATGATTTTACTCCGGTACTGAATCTTAAGTATATTCAAACAGGCCAGCATCCTGGAGCTCACCATAATGACTTTGCATCAGAAGGTCTCATTCCCCTCTCAGACTCAGAATGATCCGAGTTCATTGGTTTTCACCATGACAGCGTGATATAACCTTGGCATCTTTTCTTGTCTGATCTTGGTGTTTTCTAATTTTCAAGCACCCTTTCTCTTCTTTGTCATCTCTACAACATTAAGGAGATGTGAAAAGCAGGGGACAGTCCTTCGCCTCTCAGAAGGTGTGAGGAGTGAAATATCCTGATGCAAGGAGAAGGTCAGAACAGCACCCCTAGGCCATACCCAGCCCAGAGCCAGACCCTCTCCATCCTCAGTGCTGTGAGCACAGTCTGTTCTCTCCCTGTACTGGGAGGTGAGTATCTGTATCCTTATTTGCAGAAACACTCTGTTTCTCCAGAATTAAGGAAGCAGTGCCCAGGATCGATAACACCTACCACTTCCTATTACCCACCAGAGTCGCCTACAGGGAGCAGAACTGATTCCACAGAAAATACCATTTTCATTTGCTCCCTCTGTGTGTTCTATATGCTCAAAATACCAATCAGAAGAAAAATGTAATTGATACCAGGAAAGCATGCCAAGGGAAAGTAGATCTCTTCTGGGAACTTGTAGGTAGTACGATTCCTAAAGGTCAGAATACAGACAGAAAGCACAAAGGAAACATGATCTGGTTTTTAAAGTTCAGATCTAGGAGTCAGGAGACTTGGATTATGTTCCTGGCTCTACTGCAGCTTTCATGCACAGTGAAGAGCAACTCATCCATCCCCTTTGTGACTTAGTTTAGCCAGTGAAAAGCGAGGGCAGAAATGTGGTGTCACTTCTCAGGCTTGTAGAAAAGACGGGTAAATCGGTGTTTGATGAGGTATTTCCTATTCCCTGTTAAAAGAAGGGAGCTGATCGAAGATAGACACACTGCTTAGAATTGCCAAGCACTGCATTTATGACTGCTGCTCACCGAACAAACAACCCGTGCATTTCAACTAGCACCAATTTAATGACTCACTGCATATTTTACTCCATCATCTGCGATCTCACGTGGGTTCCTAAGCCAATCTATACAGCTCACTGCACAGCAGAGGCTCCAAAACCCCAAACCTATATACGGACCCTATTGCTGCCATTCCTTCCATCAAGAGCATCGTGCTCACATTGAGCTCTCACTAGGAGAGTGGTTAGGCCCTGGAACAGGCTGCACAGGGAGGTTGTGGATGCCCCATCCTTGGAGGTGTTCAAGGCCAGGTTGGACAGGGCCATGGGCAACCTGATCTATGGGGTCTCTATGGGGTCTATGGGGTCTCTATGGGGATCTATGGGGTCTCCTGGGTAACCTGATCTAATAAAGGTGTATGTTTGGCGGCCCTGCCAGGCAGGGGGGTTGGAACTACATGATCCTTGAGGTCCCTTCCAACCCGGACCACTGTGATTCTGTGATTCTGTGATTGCAGGGGGCACAACGACCTCCCCCAGGCTCACACTGCATTGGGGTGGGGATGGGGAGCCCAGGGCAGGTTGCGATGCCTGTAGGGCCGCTTCGTTCTGCCTACCCCCAATACAACACGATGTGGGCAGGAGGCGGAGACCCGCTGCCCATACACCGCACAGCCCCATACACCGCACAGCCCCAACCCCCTCCGCAGCCAGGACCGCTCTACGCATGCGTAAGCTCATCCAGCTGAAGTCCGCGTGGCACGCCCGGAAGTGACGTCATCACAGGCCTTGGCAACCGTTACCATGGTAACCTGCAGGCGCGAGCTCGTGGTGTAGGCCGCGGCTCCGTTACCTCACGGCCCGGGGGTGGCCCCGAGCGGGCCTGGATGGCGGTGGGGGGTTGTTCGCCCCCGCCCGCACTCTCCTGAGGGCTTTCATTGCCCTACCGGGGGTGAGGGGCCGGCTGGAGGCCGCTGTGCTGCTGTAGGCCTCGCTGAGCCTCCAATTCAGCCTCACTCCCGGCAGCACTCTGCTCCTTGGCCCCGCTGGTGGCATCTCGTCCATCTTTTCTACAGAGGTTTATCCAGGACTCGACCATGAGTGACCAAATCCAGTTCATTGTTGAGAAGCTCAATCAGGAGCCCTTCAGGAAGAACTACAATTTAATCACGTTTGATTCTTTAGAGTCGGTGCAGCTGTTACAGCTGCTCAGTGATGTGCTGGGGGAGATAGACCCGAAGGTAAGGAGGGCAACCAGAGCTGCTCAGACCTGGGGAACTGCCAATATCTTAAGTGATATATATACTTATATATAAGTCACAGAAGTTGCACGAAATGCTTTGATTTGGGTCTGGCGCTGTGTATCTTTGTGGTGTGTTTGTTGACCAAAATAGCTTTGAATGAGGTTTCCTGGAAATAAATGTGCCTGACAAGAATCCTTTGTGTCTGTGTATCTACAAGTTGTTGGTGAACAAACAGATGTTTACTGGGCCAGGGATACTGGATCCTCATCCACCAGAGACTGATAACTTTATATTTTGATTTGGGAATCAAGGTAGAGATCTTAAATTCATTCAAACTAACAATGATTCTATTCCTGAGTCAAAAGTCAGGCTGTGTCTTGCTCACATATGCAGTTCTGACCAAGAATGGTTTCTTATTTGCAATTGGTAACTGAGTTACTGACTCCCCTTACACTAAAGGCGTGAGATCAGAAGGGATCAATCATAGAGTCATAGAATGATTCAGTGATCAATCATGTACCTGTGGTGCATTGGTACATGGGCTGCTGTGGTAGGATCTTGGACTTGGAAGTAATTTGTTCCCCTGAATGTATGAAGGCCCTATGAGCAGGGAGAACTTAAGCCTGGAATCGAGTTAACTGAATGCACACGTAGGAGGAAAATACTTTCAAGATAATCAAAACTTGATGATAAAAAGAATGTTCTGCATGGAACTCGCTTCACTGGCATGTGATAAATGAATAGAACCAATTCTGTTAGTGTCACTAGTTAATTAAAATGACTTGAAATATTGGATATTTATTTGTATGTTTCAAACTATGTAGCATGCTGTTGACATTAGAGAGGAGCTGCCAGAGAATACAGCTAAAAGAATGTTGACTCTCCTTGGAATCCTTAAATACAAGCCTCCAGGAAGCGTAACAGACCTGTAAGTATCTTTTGATCACAAATCATGGTAAAATGTGTGTTACAGTTTCTATGTAACAGCCTTTAGTTCAGTGTTTTTTGTACTTTTGACCTTGACCATCCAAGCTGACATGCGTAACAGGTTAAAAAGAGCTGCTGTTTTGGCCTGGTGTGCTGTGCTGGGATGGCAGCAGATGCTCCCCAGGTGTGGGGCAGCCCCGGGGTGCGGCTGCAGCAGCTGCTATTGCAGAGTCTGCCAGGAGAGGGTGCCGCCTGCATGGCAGGGTCACTCCTGCCCCCAGCCCTTTCAGGCTGCAGTGTCACCCTCCAGTGCCAGGTGGTAACCCTGGAAAGCTGCACTCTTCCCACATTTTCTCCTTTCCCGAAGAATATTACTGGAAAGGATGAATCGTTTTTGCAGGCTTTAGCATTTTGTTTTGTTATGGGGGTTTTGTCTGCCTCAAGGTAGCAGAATCAGGATCGTATATAGCAAACCGGCACCATGACTGCCTTCTCTATTAACTGCATTCAGAAAGTCATTGGGGAAGTGGAGTGGGAATGTCAAAACACTGCAGACTTTCCATACAGTGTTCTTTCGTTTGAGATATACTGATAGTAGGTGATACTTATTTTGTTGTTGTTTTTGAATAGGAGTGCATTTCGCCAAGGGCTGGTTACAGGAAGCAAACCTGTAATTCATCCTGTCTTACACTGGCTTCTTCAGAGAACCAATGAACTCAAGAAAAGGGCTTATCTGGCACGCTTCTTAGTCAAACTGGACGTGCCAGTGGAGTTCCTACAAGATGATACCGTGGCTGACATCAACAAGCAGGTAGTCTTCTTCATGTATGCCAGTATTTTACAGGAATTAATTAAAGTGCCAATAGAAGACTGGATATGTGAATTGAGAAGTCACTGTTGAGATTAACGTTCAAGAGAGTTATGAAGAGCATGTTGGAATCAAGGGTCAACAACCATTCATAAAAATAAACATATTTTAACCACCTCTCTTCTAATAAGCCTGAAATTGTTTAGGAAGAGGTAGCATTAAATTAAAAGAACTTAGGCTCATTAAGTCATATGTTCTGAATGGCCTTCTTTTTCATGCTGGCTAAGAAATATGCTTTTTTATTATTTTTTTAATACTTTTTTTTTCTGTGAACTCTAACATGGATGTTTTTAGCTTTATAAATTTCGACTTTACATAAGAAAACATCATGTTTTTACAGTTGTGGTATCCGAGGTACATATTTACTTTTTTTTAACCAGTTTTCTCTGCCTTTTGTCCTGTGTAATTGCTTGCAAATCACAGTGTTTGTGAATGTTCATAACAGGTAACTTTGCTTATTAGCTGTGCACCAGCAAAGCCCTGTAGCTTGACTGATTTTCTTTTTTGATACCACTAGCAAGGTCTGCTTTATGACTTTGAATAACTAAGCAGAAGTAGGAAGGAGAGAAAGGAATGCAGGTTGTAGGTTTTCTCAGTATGTCACAGTCTCAATATGTATAAATATCCATCTCCATTATTTCCATTACGTAAGATGTGTTCCTTTTTGGGATTGCGGTAATAAAACCATCTCATTAAACGAATACCCTTCTGATTTAACTCAGAACAGAAGCTGGGGTAATACAGTGCCTTTATGTAACACAGCATTACCATGAAAATATTTAGATACTAATGAATTAAAGAATTTAGCTTCAACTATTTATGTAGGCAGGCATGTGATGGTGCATTTTAATAGAAACATTTCAAATGTGAAATTCTGGAGGCCTTAGAACATGAGCAAGTTTTATGGGTGTATAGAATCAAGCTGGCACACACTGCAAATTCCCTAAACAAGGTTCTCAGAAACCTGGCACTTCCTTGGTTTTATCATTTGGACATCAAATTGGGTGCAGTGTATAATTTTAAAAGTATTCAAATTCAGGCAAAAATCTGATTGACCAGTCTTCAGTGAGCTGCTCCCAGGTGCCACGATTCAATCTGCTGCTGAAACCTGGGCTTTCTTTGGTCCTTTGAGTGTGTGTCAGTTAAATTCACCTTTTGAAAGAGGTAGAGAAGGGATGCAAAGGAAAGCTTTTGGACATCAGCAATGAATACAGTTGCTCCCAGTTAGCTTGCTATGCTATCTTTTTTTTTATGGAAGTATTTTTTTTTATGGAAGTATAACACCTAAGTGAACTACAACGCAATTGCATTTTTACTTCTGTGTTTATTTTTTTGTTTGTTTTTAAATTCATTTTTCTTCACCCAGCCTATGTGTACCTTCTAATCATACCTTTATTTGTTATTTAATCAAGCTCTTTTTGATTGATGATTTTGACTTTCCCCAGTGGCCATTTTATTGCTGGTTTTTGAATTTGATCCAGCTTGTCCTACTGTACCTGATACTGAAACAACCAGAAACAAAAGGGAGTATTGCAGGTGCTGGTTCCTCAGGGTTTTATATATATTTATATATTTTATAGGATAGGATTGCTGCTTCACCTATCACAGAAATGCCATCTTTGTTTAACCTGGCCTTCGCTGTTGCCATTTGGTATTGAACACTCACATCAATTGCTCCTTCCAGGAAGTAAAAAAAATTCTATTCTCAGTTTAGATTTCTCCATCTTGTTGAATGTCTGTTTCTGCAGAGATTATTTTTCCCCATATCTCAGCTTGCATTTCTTCAAGTTGAATCTAAATTTATTTCCTATCCAGATTTCTAAATTCTTTCTGTCCCCTGTTATTTCTCTGCCCACGCAGACTTTCACACTGCCTCTCAGTTGAAGAGTACTGGTGGGCAATGTACTGGCATGGAGGTAGCACACTGTCTACTTCTTCCTAAAAACTGAACTACATATATCAGCCTCTATAATATACTGAGGGCACGATTATGCAATGTGGCAAAACTGTTTCTCACATGTTAAGTCAGTTGTGCTCTTAGACTGCTTTACTAGAGAGAAAATCAGTGCTGTAAGCTCAAGCTCCATTGCCTCACTCGAGCAACTTATTACACTCAGCTCCTTTTTAGCTTGATAAGTTTACACGTGGTGTATACAGATTTATAGTGAGGGAGAATAGTTAATGTAGCATTGTTCCTTTCAGCTAACATCTTGTTTTGACACTACGTTGTGTATTACAAAGGGGAGAGGTTAAAATGCTGAAGAAATCATGAAAATTCTGATTATTAACTTTAAATAGAAGATAAATTACTGTCATTTTTTTGCTTCTGCTTTAGAAGTTCATAAGCTTTAGTGGTAAAAAATCCATTTAATTCTTGTTTTTACAATGTTTCTGTCTATGGGAAGGATGGTTGGACTAGATGATCTTGTAGGTCCTTTCCAACCTTGTGATTCTACGATTCTTTATTTACAGTCTTAATAGTAAAGCAACACTGGCCTGAAAACTCTCAGCCATAGAGCTCATTCTGCCTAATTTTTATCTTATTTTATAGTATGAAGAACTGATGGAAGCATTTAAAACCCTACATAAGGAATGTGAGCAGCTCAAAACATCTGGTTTATCTACTGCAGAAATAAGAAGGGTAAAACATATGACAAAATTGCATTGCCTTTATGTATGTGTGTATATATATATATTTAATGTCAGCTCTGTTTTTTTGGTTTTGAGGACTCACTGTAGTGTGTACACTGTGGAGGTCAGAGATGATTGGTGCTCAGTTGCTTTTTGAAACTGTTCTCTGTTGGCAAACAGAAAGTCCTTGCTCATGCTTAGAGCTGGGCTTTCTGAAGCAGATGGGGAAACGAGGCTGCCAAGACTGTGTTCAGCATGATTTTCAAATATTGGAGCTCTTTTTCTCTGTCCACAAACTGATAGAAAGCCTTGAACTTTACTGATGCAGGGTAATAATTTCAGAGGTTGAATGAATTAAGAGCTTAAGTCAACAAAAATGGTGTTCCTGTGTGGCTAAAGTGTTAGTGAAGATATTTGTCCTGTTTCATCAAAGTGTTTGAGCATGAATCCGGCTTTTAATTAAGACATAAAAACAAGTTAAGCAAATGTTGAGATAAGGCCTAAACTGATACTTTAGTTCCTTTTCTCTCATAGTTGTTAATGTGTGATGTACTGCTGCTGTAAAGCAGGATTAAAGAAGGATAATTGGATACATGTTTTAGAGCCATAGATTATTTCTTTTAACACAATTTTAGTGGAAAAAGTCTCAGCAAGTATAACTCCTATGCAACTTCATGCATACTGTCAGGAAGTGGGTAATGGTAAGATTTAAGAACAGGTTTTTAATTGTTGAATTATGTAGATTTTGGCTCAGGTGTTTGTGGGGTGTAGGGTTTATTTTTCTGCTTTTTGTGTTGCTTTTTTTTTCTTCTTTTTTTTCCCCTTCTTTTTGAGAAATACATCTGCTTTTATTTCCAATTCTCACATTAATACTGAAGGATGCAGAGAGTGGAAACTGAGGAGGAAGTGAGGAAGTAGGAGAGGTGAAAGTAAGAGAGATGAATGAGACTGCAATCCTGGATATTCTGATCACAGATTAATAAAGTTGTAACTGCTTCAGGTGTATTCAGAGATGAATTCTGCTTTTCACAGTAAATTGTACAGAGTTCAGTTCAATCTGCACTATGTAGTAAATGAATTAATATTTCTTCATCTGTTTTTTGCTGCTGTTTAGGATATAAGTGCAATGGAAGAGGAGAAAGATCAACTCGTCAAAAGAGTAGAGCGTCTTAAGAAACGGGTAATAAGAGAAGTAACGCTGTTACATTTCAGTGTCATAATCCTTGGCTTGCAACTCTGATTTTGGAATGCAAACAAGGATTAGAATAAACACACTGCGTGTCTAGGAAGGAGTCAAATAACTAATTGACCTACAGGGAATCTCCCTAGGCGTTAGTCCAGATCTTTTAAGAATCTTGAGTCCAGTACTTTGCTGTCATTTCTAAGTAGTAACATGTATGGAAAGGAAGTGCTAAGTGGGTTTGTTAGACATATGATCTCTTTAATGTATTTCTCAACTATCTGACAGTAACATGCACTATTTATCCACTTGCTGTAGGTGGAGACAGTACAAAATCATCAACGAATGCTTGAAATAGCAAGACAGCTTCGCTTAGAAAAAGAGAGAGAAGAATCTTTGGCTCAACAGAAACAAGAACAAAAAAATCAGGTATAGCCATAAAAGTGTACCTCTTAAAATAAACAGTTTTTGATATCTGTCTGGGACTGTGTGTGTAAAGAAGTACATCAAGAAAAAAAACAGTGCAGAGTTTCTCCCAGCATCAGAAAATTAAATGCTATGTAAAATGCAAGTATCTGTGTACATCTTAAAGGAAGAGGCTTGATGCTACAGGTTTTGAACATCTCATCTGAGATATTTGGCTGCCTTAGCTACCCCTCTCATCATCATTTAGCAATCCTAGGAAATGTTCCATGACTTACTGTGGGAGCACCCAGAGAGAGGTCATTATATTTATGGTAGTGAGCAAATGTTTCCTTAGTTTGATTTGTATCTCTGTGAGCTTGCGCTAAGACTTCAGAGGCTCAGTAATGCAGCAAGTAGCTCAGCTTTTTGCTGTGGATCAGTGCAGGGGGAATTTGTATTCAGGAGCAACCTTGGGGTTTTGGTCCCCAAGTCTCACAAGGGTCCTGATAAGTACTGGAAGCAGCTGGCATTGGAATGTAGTGGATTTGAACAGGGTGGATTTTATTCCAAGGTTGTGTTGCATGTTCCCAAACCAACCTGCTGCATCATCTCACTAAATTCTGTTGATTTCAAATAGAATAAGATCTTTAATACTGCCTTAAAAGGAGCAAAACTCAGATGCCTATCATTAAAGTCAATTTCAGGCCATTGGTCTTTCCTTGAGGAAGGCCGCAAGAAAATACTGTGGTGACCAGCTGATTCTGCTCCTTATCACACATTTCTCTAAGTAGCAGAAATACTGTTCACCTGGCTGCTGCTGTTTGGCAACAAGCTTTTCCATGTGTTCTCTGCTTGGCTCAGCAATAAAACAGTGGATTGTTGGGACAACTCAGCTGCCTTCCAGGAGCTGCAGCATAAAGAGAGTTTTCTACTGCAATTCTGACTCTAGCTTTTTTGCTGTTCGTCTCATATTCAAGCCACTTGAATGTTTGCTTGAAAACTGTTTAACAAATTTGTGCTATTCAGAAAATACTACTTGGGAGTACAATATTTTTTAATTAACAGTAAAGAATAAGTAAATCCAGGCCAGTTGTTGAAAATTGTTTTGGCATGTTTCCTTGTGAACCAGAAGCTGGTAGCTACCATTTTTGTTTGTATTCAGAGTTCTTTGTGATACTCTTTTACTTTATTACTTGGAAATGCATTTCAAAGGAATGAGCTTATGTGTGTCCAATTTTCTCTCCTAAGTTATTCCATGCAGAGCAGAGACTGCAAAGAGCACAGCTCCAGCTGAAAGAGATGCATCATGCAGTAGTGGATTCAAAACCTGAAAGTAAGTAGTAATGTGTAACACCTGGAGGATTTACTCTTCTGTGAGAAATGAAATTAAAACTGTGTGATTCTCAATAACATGGTAGAGCCAAAACCATGTGTGAACTAGAGAGAAATTAATGGAGGAGATAAATTCTAAATGCATTGATAGTGGCTTTGTGTGTTGTTTATACTGATATTGAGGATGATTTATATGGAGAACTGTACTGTATGGAGGATCATAGTATGAAGGTATAGGACTCAAAATCTTTTTTTCCCAGAGCCTTTGTGTTGGTATTCTGAGTTGCTGTGGTTTAAAAAACAAATAAATAAAAGCATTAGAATGCTTTTTATTATCTGAATAAATTATTTTCCAAATGGAAAAAGTCTCCATGTTGAGACTTAAATTTCCTCCTTTCTCAGGTACGTTTAGTATTCCAGTTGCATCATGGAATTGCTTTGCCACTTGTTTTGAGTTAGAGGATTTTTTTTAGCCAACAGCATGCTGTGATATTATTACTTTGTAATTTTGCTTTATTTTTTTTTTTTTTTTTTTTTAAGTTCATCAGTCATTGAGCCACAAATGAAAACTAAGAGTATCTGAACTATTTGATTTACTCTAAAGGACCTGTGGTGAATTCTATAACTGTTCCATTTTTGCAGTGGCTATCTGAGAGTCATACAGCAAAGCTATGTCAACATTTCTATTTCAGTTCATAGGGTATTTTTAAGGCCTGTGGAAACTTGGGTTCAGTTCACAGAAGCAAAGGTAACGTAATAAAAAGTCAGTAAATGTCATTTAATCACTGAGATGAAAATAAAGTGAACTTATTTAATACCCTTATATCGAGCCTTACTTGCCGGAAAAAATGAAGTGTTTAGATGTTCTGAAGAGAAGCTTGGAGTCATTACTTAAGAAAACTTGTGTTGAAATTTTGCCCAAACAAAGACTTTAGGACTTAGCTTTATAATTTAATTGCTTCTCCCCTCGGTAGTTACAAGGACACTGCCTATAGTAGCAGTTGAAGAGTGCCAACTGTTGATTTCTTTTTTTGTTTTTTAATTGCAATTATGTGACCACAGCGTATTGAATAGGATCTCATTTCTTTTAAAAGCTTTATTGGTCTACACTTAACACTGTTTATTTTTTAAATTCCCTTTGGCTCCAATTTTATATTTCAGCTCCCTGCTCACATGAGTATAGCACTGATGATTCAAGGTAGCTGTGGATTTTCACTGCAAGTTAGGTGCTTTTTTTTACAATAGTTTTCTTCTGTTTTTAATACTTAGCCTGTTTTTACTTTCAAAGCAAGATGCATTGATAAAAGCTGTTTTTAATACATAGAAGATTTTTATATGTGTTATGGGTACACACTGCTTCGATTACTTCATCTGGTAATTAAGTTGGGATGATGTTCTTTAAAGAAATGCAAAGTAACTCTTTAAGGAATACAACCAACCCAAACTTATGAGTGTCATTAACGTGCACTTAGCATAAGTCTGCTTTAACTATACCAGAAAAATATACCGTATGGTTAATAGCTTATTTACTTGTAGAAATATAATGCATTACTTAGAAGACCTTGTATTGGACCATGAAGAGCAGCTGATGATTGTGAAATGTCTTGCAGACTAACATTGATAACATTGGTTTCCACAGTGTGTGCCTTCCTTGTTTATTAACTTCAGTACCAGTCCATATTTTGCCTAACTACGGAGAGGCAGTTCCTGCTCCCGCCACTGACAGGAATTTCTGATCTAAAATATATATATTTATGTTAGCATTTTTAATGCTAAGCACTAGTTTGAATAACCTTATATTTTGCCTCGAATATCTGCTGGCACAAACACAAACTGTGAATGCCAAGAAGTGATCTGAATTACTGAAATTCTTGATCTCTGTCTATTATAATGGAACCTTACTGTTCAAATTATTGGCAGAAATAGTGAGAAATGGATGATTAGCTTGAAAATATTGATCAGAAGAATGAGTGAAGAGGGTTTGCAATGATAAACAGAGAAACATGCAATTGATACATTCCACTAAGTTCATATGTAGTAGCATTTTAGAGTACTGAGAGCATCAGGGATACTTGTTATAAAGAGGCATTATTTTGTACAGGTGTTTATTTTATGGCACTGAAGATTTAGTGAAAAATAGAAACTATTATTAAAATATCCTATTTGAATGGAAACACAAGCTACTGTCGTTGTTATTTAAAACTTTATTTGTCCACAGAAATGTCTGTCTCTAAAATTCCATGTTTAAATAATTTTATCCTGCTATTTTCACTGCTAAGCAGGTTACAGTTATGGTAAAGGAGAATGATTTAGGAGGAACTCAGTAATAAAAATGTTTAGGGATGGAATGCAAGGCTGACTAGTAAGACTGATAGTATTTCTATGGTTGACTCTTTCAAGACCTTTGACTTTATACTTGCATCCCATTTTGAAGAACGAACAAGGCAGCAAAAATTCAACATGACCTAATATTAAATTGATTAAAAGGACTTTAATGAAGATTTTAAAGAGGAAGCTAATTGGGGAGTTATCACTCAGTGAATGTCTTTCTAATGGGGGCATGCATAAATCAGCACTTGGCTCTTTTTTCAGTTTGATGTTAGTGCTATGAAAGAAAACAGCAAATGATCACTGATTAAACTGTCAGATGGAAAACAAGATTGGGGAATTGACTGGGTAATGAGGAGGATGGGCTATTGATTCAAAATAATCACTTGGAAAACCAAGACCATGCCAACAATATATATTTGAAGGAATAGCCAAATGTGGTGGCATGTGGGAGTTGTTCCTAAGAAGTGATTCTGATAAAGGCTTGTGGGGTAGGGAGTAAAAACGGTAGAACTGGAGCTCCTGGTGTCAAAGACTTGATGCTATCCTTGCATTTATTTAAAGAAGGAAATGGAACAGGAGCATTGTTGCTTCTCTTTTTTTTTTTAGCTCTGATATTTCCTTCATTGCAGTACCATGTCCACTGCCTGGAATTTGGGAAGCATATTAAGTTAGATTTCAAAGAGCTGCAGTACTAATTATAACATGGGAAGCATACTGTACAGTGGAAGATTCAGGAAGCTGTAGTTTTTCGAGGAGATATTGATAGATTTAATCATTATCTATTAATGTCTGCATGTCCTAGAACTCTGTTTAATGCAGGGAAATTGAAAGTGGTACCATTGGAAGCTGCAGACTGAATTGCTTCAGTACTAGTTTGTAGAGGATGAATTCAAACAGGGAAGTGAAGGCTTTGATTTGCAAGTGAATGCCACGTGGAAGTCCATTCTACACCTGCCTTTGTCATAGAATTCCTATGTGATACTAAACGAAGTGCTTCAAGTGTTGGCAGGTAGCTTTATTTATTAAGTTAGTATTGCAGATGTTTTTTTATATGGAATGCCTAAAGGGTAGCCCACAGAGGGAAAAGAATTGGGAGCCTGAGCACAAGGTAGATCAAATTTTACATCTATTAGAAGAATTATGCTGGGAAACCTGCTTCTTTCCTACATGACTGAGCAAGCACTAAGAAAGTCTTTCTCCTGCCTCACTTTTTGCAATAATTATAATAACAAAATTGAATGGAAAACATGAGGAATTGCTGTTAATAGCTCTTCACGTGTCAGGTTGGCAGAACCTTGCCAAAATAGCCCTAGGGCACAGAGCCAGCCTTTCTGTGCAGCTTACGTATGTGGATTTTGTAACCATAAGTGAATGCTAAAACATTAAAAACAGGGCTTATATGTGTAATGGAAAACTTAAAGTATGCTTGCTTTTCTTTCCTCTACCCTGGGAATTTGAAAAAAATGTCTTTCACTGAGAAAAACAGTCTTAAAAGAGCTGCTGCGTATTTGTTTTTTAAGCGGCAGAAATAGCTCTTAGGTAGTTACTTTTCTGTATGTCGGATCATACAGGAGGAAAAATATCTCCAAAAGTATTTAGGGAAGAACTACATTAGTCATGAGGGATGTTGGCATGATCATGTCTTTCCCCATCAAGTTGTCAGGTTTTAACTCGCTTCATTGTATGATGCAGAACCAGTTGCTGTTTGAAAGAAGTTGGTAATAGCTCTCAGGTTATCAGAGAAACAAATCAAGATAGTGATCAAGTTTTAACCCAGCAAAGTCAATAGGTCCCTTCTGTTTTCAAAAGCAGTCATTCAAGCATGGTTATTCCATGAGTTTAAGTGTTAAATCTATAATATTTAGGCATGCTTTATAAGAAAGATGGAGAAGGATGAAAAATAAAGCATAAATTATACATGTGGTTGTTTTATTTTTTTTTTCCATCTAAGAGGCAGGATGGGGGGGAAAAAAAAAGAGATCAGTTGATTAAAATATTAATATTAAATATCAGGATAATTTAATTGATATCACTTTGATTTCCACACCAAAGTTCTTGGTTATAAATATCCACTGGGGAGTTATGTTCCTAGTTCCAAAGTGATAATTCAGCTCATGGTGTACGTGGGAAGCTTTGCTGCATTTGCAGAGGTGGTAGATTTCTAGTGAGACATTAAAATGTAGTCCTTCCTGCGCAGCTCGTCGGTGGGCTGAGGAAGACTGAAAGTTCTCCTGGAAGAAATGGGTGGGTATTCTCAGGGGTTGATAGGTGTTCTCTCTCAGTAAGTGCCAGTGCATTTCTGAGTCTAGCTGTAATGCCCAGCACATAATGAATATTGCATATGTATTGTAAGTGCATTACCTGTTCTGAAACCAGTACCGAGGCTGTTTTGCACAAGATGAATAACCTTTCCACAAAGGGAAAAAGAGTCTATGGTAGTACTGTCAGTCAGTGATATGGTCAGCAGGCTCTTTAGTCTGAGAGCCAAAAATTCCGTTTTCAACTTGCATCCTTTCCTCTCTCTGTTTCAGCAACATCAGTTCCATCATTGCATCCCTGTACTGAAGCTTTTCTTTCTGCAGAGAAAGACAGAGATTTTGAACTTGTTGTTTTGCTTTGCATTTCATGGCAAAACAACAAACCCAACAACCAAGAAAACAAACAAACAAAAAAGAACCAGAACAACAACAAATTAACCATACACCCCCAGTGAGTCGTTTTAAGAAGTACCCAGGGTACTTACCTTTCAGTCATTTTGGTCATGAAAAATATCCTGAAATACCTCTTCCCACTCTAGTCTGATGTGTAATTTCCAAGTTTTACCATAGCCCTTGGTACAGGTGTCTTGGAGGAGTAATTGCACTATCTGTTGTCAGCAGACTGCTGTGTAATGTAATTTAAATAGCATTTTGGTTTTCTCTTGTCACATTTTTCTAGCTGTGTATTGTTCTTATCTGTGTTTATAAATAATTTATTTGTAACAAGGGCTATAAATTACCTAGCAAAGTCATTGTAAGTATGGTGTCATGCAGTGTGAATCAGGTAGGTGATGGCTTTTCTCAATAGAATTTTTGATGTTATGCAGCGATTTCTTCTTGTTTGTTTTTTTTAAATCTATTTTTGTTTTCTATATTCACAATGTACTGAATTGAGTATATTGAATAAGCATTCAGTGTACTGTCTCAAGATTGGGCATGTGCTCTTAAAAGAAAAAATCATCTGTTACTTACTGAGAGGCATTTTATAATGCAGAAGATTCTTACAGTATGCACATGTTTAATTCTGCTCATTGCAGGGCCTTTTTTAGACATAAAATAAGAACAAAGGCATATTATTTTAAGGGAGAATTTCCAAGGACATAATAGACCTTACAGGAGGTTGGCCAAATTAAGATCTTTGTTCTATTTTGAGACACAGATAAAGGATTCACGCTGAGATAATTTCTGTCTGCAGATGATGTAATTCACATGAAACAATGACCTGTGTAGTCTATGGGTAGAATAGCTCCCACTGCATCAACCAGGGATGTTCTAAAGGATCCAAGCTTCAGAGGAGTCCTGAGCAAGGCAGCTCTGACATGCTGTGCTGCCTCTCACTCTGAGCACACATTAAACACAAAATTCTAGCCATCAACTATTCAGTTTCAAAAGAAAATAATTCACAACAAAAAATAGTAATGCAGTGATGCAGTGTCTTGGTGCGTTTAGGACATGCATGGTGTTAATAGTTCTCTTTGACAATGTTGCGGGTTACTTTTGTATCTTATGCATCTAGACTTTGATCTAGGGAGAGATTTGTTTGTTTTATTGGCTACAAGAGTATACTGAGGAGTTAATAGGTAAGTGTTAGAGGTACAGGTGGGTAATAAGTGCACTGTGATTTGCTTTGTTTAACATCCAGATTAAAAAGCTAAATCAAGTGACTAGTTGTTATCTTAAGTTTTGAGAGGAAGACTCAAGTGTTGTGCTGTTATTATTGTAATCCACTGCTAAACACTTCAGTGTGTTGAGAAAATTGAACTTAATTATCTTCTACGTTACTTTCTTGCATTGATTTAATTTGTTCTTAAGGTTTAATGAAGAAACTGGAAGAGGAGATAAATTTCAATTTATACTTTATTACTGAAAAAGTACCTAGGGAGCTTGAAAGTAAGAAGAAATCAGTATATTTCTTACAGAAGGCAATATCAGAGCCAGCTATGGGTCAATCAGATCTCAGTGTGCTCGAAAGCAAGGTAAGTCAACCAAAGTGGCACTTAATTTGTGTTTCATAGTGTGCTCTAGAGTTTGTGCATATTACCTACCTTGCACCCTGAAGAAAAGGTTTAATTCCCAAAGGAACACCTCATCAGTTGTAAAAGAAGACATCTTACTCACTAAATGCAAGCTCTTAGATGAGTAAAAAAGAGAAAAAAACAACCAACAAAACCATAAAACCCACTGTATCCTTAAATGCTATTTAGAAAATTGTGTTAGCAATTTGCTATAGTGTGAGCAGAGTTATTAGTTCAGCATTAAAGGTTTGATTTTTATTTAGTTTTCTTCAGTTTAAGCTTATTTTCAACTCTCACATCAAGGGAGTTTATACCAATATAAGAAGAATATTTATAACATAGCAAACAAAGTTTTGTGTCAAATGCCTTGTTTTCTAAGTATGTAGCTATTACTCAGAATAATGTTAGGGTAACGTCCTGTGCTGTACCTGCACCTTGTTTTGACTTCATTAGATTTTAGCATATATTTACACTGCTTGCTTATCAGCAGTCATCTAGTTAGCAGAGAATTAAAGGAAGGTTGCTAGGGCTGTGGTTTCCATGGCTGATGAGAGTCCCAGTGTAGCATTAAGTCAGAACTGAGGTAGCTGGAATGAGTGTGCTGGTGTAGGTGTTTATAAGTTTCCAGATGCAGTGGGCTTTAAAGTTTCTGCTAGAATGAATATCAGCAATTTCAGCCTATGGACAGCCAGGTGCATTTTATAGCAACCAAAGGATGGTACCACAGGGATCATAGAGTCGTGCAGTGTGTTGGCTGTGACCCTTAAAAGCATTGGTAAAACTTGATATCGCCTAATTTTTATCTGCTCCTCTTTAGAAGTCTGATGAATGGTTAAGTGAAAAGAAATGTTTGTAACGTTGATAAAAGCACACTGGCACATAGTATGTGGTGACATCAATCTTTTTTCTGTCTGTATGTACCAATTTACTGTTATTTTGGTGGGGTTTTTTCTGTCCATGTATACAAGTTTACTTCATTTTCAGGGCAAATGTCATGTTCCTGCCTTATCATAAAGGCACAGAACTGGAAGTCAAAAACCCAGCCTCTTCCTGGCCAGTATTGAGTAACTCATTGAGTTTTTTGTGTTCTTTTCTTTCCTCTATTTCAAAAACAAAGTTAGCAATATTTCCTTGTAACTGGGCTGTTAATCTGGTTTGTAAAGCATTTAGTTCTTGGATAAGACAAAGAAATAAAGCTCTGTTTCCTCTGTTTTTGGCTCTGCTTTGCAGATAAATGAAGTAAATGCACAAATAAATCAGCTTATTGAGAAAAGAATGATGAAGTATGAGCCAATTGATAGTAAATTTTCCATGTATCGCCAACAGGTAAGGAAGAACAAAACAGGTTTTTTAAAAGAATCATTGGAGTAATTTCAGTCACTGTTGTATGTACTGACTTTTTTTCTTTAACCTATTAAAGCAAAAATCTGTATAAATAAATGGTAACGTGAGACAAAAACTAAACAAATGGCATTCTTAAGGCTCATCAAACAATTGCTTTCAGTCATGCTAGTGAGTCTGTCAGTTGCTGTCCGAGGTGTTGCCTGTCAGCTGCATCACAGGGACCCTGGAAGAATCACTTGGGAAGAGCTATTTTGGTAAATCTCTAGCTGTGGACAGTCTTACAATACAGCACATGTGCTGGATGCATAGCTCCCTTTCAGTCATATCACTCGCTTGTGTTTGACCACATGCTGCTTTTCCTTTTACATCTGTTAAGGAGACATTCTTTGATTATTGTTATTTTTTTAATATATATATATTTTTCATCCTGAGGCTATTAAAAAGTTACTCTGTAAAATAAGCTGTGTGGTCTAGCCTTAGTAAACTCAAAAGTTATAAAATGGATTTCAGAGACTTTTACAGCTCACACAGAAACATATGTGGTTTCCAGCTGACCTGCATAGCTGCTGGTTTTATTTGGGATTTCTGTAATGGTATTTATGGTGATGGCTTAAAAAATAAAAAGGCGTAGGTAAAATATATCAGTGGTAGTTCAATCACATAAAATATGTGAAATATGCTTGGTACATAATGGGCTGGTACCCAAAACCAGTTGGCTGGTGATATAACTGTGCTCAGTGGAGGAGCTTAGAGCTCAGATTGCTGCTGTGAGTTGAAGGCTCAGTGTACAGTGGTCTTTGCTTTGTTCTTCCGAGGACTCCCTTCAGTTTCACAAGAAGGACCGTGGATATTGAACTAGAATTTGTCACTGCAGACACCTCATGGATCAAAGAGCTGAGCTGACCCCAGCAGAATTGTTAGATGATTTTAGAAATAAAGCTGCTCCTCTAAATGTAGCGAGAGAAACCCATTCTGTTCTGCTTTATTTTTACTAAAATTTGTCCTTTCATATGAAGTAACCAACAATGCATCCAAATTCAGGTGCATACATATACGTTCCTGTGTTGTGTTATGTAAAAATATACTTTAGCAAGATAAAAATGCTTTCTTTTTCTCAACTAATGTGTATTTATGTTCCTTAATCTCTTAACTTTATTAAATGTAGGTAATAATAAATATTCTGCCTGGTACAAAACATTGGTTTTTTTAAATGCTTTATCTTCTAGACTAAAAACAATAATGGAACAGTCTATAATTACAGTATTTCTGTACTTTTCTGCTTTGTTCATTGTCTTTTAGCTATTTGCCAAGATTTAGAGGCTAGGTTCTGCTTGGTATAACATATTTCTGTAGGCTGGAGTAGGTTGGAGTTATAAAAATCTGTATTATGACATTTGTGAAATCTTGGATGTCGTTCCAGTTAAACCATGTTGATGCGTCTTACATATGCACAAAAAGGGACTAAGTAGATTAAATGGAGCACCCAAAATGCATACCTTTTCTTCAGTGGCAATGAAAAAGGAGGTGAAGAAACATATAGGTAAAACGCATCAACAAGAATCTGAGAAGCAAAGAGACGTGACTGAAATCTCAGCCATACTGGAGGAAGCTCGGAATTGGCAATCAAGTTTAAAGAAGCTGTGGTTTAACCCACTGTATAGTTGTGTAATCGATGTCTTTTTCTTTGCGAAGAAATGTGCTCACAATTTGTAATGAAAATGAGTTTTCTACAGTTAAGATGTGATTTCAGTGGTGCCATGCCTGAAGTTTACATGGCTTTATTTTAGTAATCATTAAACAAGGCTAGGCAAATGCAGTTTTTACTTTAGACATCCATGTATATTTCTAATGTTCATTCAGGCATCCATAATTTCCCGGAAGAAGGAAGCCAAGGCAGAAGAACTTCAGGCTGCTAAAGAAGAGATGTCTAGCACAAAAAAGCAGATGATACTGAAGACAAACCAGGCCCATGAGTTAGATGGCTCAGAAGTTCTGAAGGGGGATGAGGTATGTGATGTAACAGTGTGTGTGAGGAAGATTGATTTGGAGTTTCCTTTTACCTTCACATTGCCATTACTTCTTCTGCAGTATCTTATTCGTTATTATTAACATGGTGTCAAAGTACGTGGCCTCAGCATTGCTGGGTTCTGCTCTTCTTATCCACGGTAAATCAAAATTGAATGACAAACAATGTATTTGAAGTGCAGATAGTACAGTGTTGTCCAGTGCTTTCAAATGCTTTCCAGTATTTAACGGTGCTTTTTAAAATACTTGATTTTATATCTGTGTTCAAATTACTAATTTAAATTATTCACATTCAACTTAATAGGTTTCAAAGCATATGAGGATTTATTGTTGGGCTGTTCTGGCATTCCAGAGCTTTAAGTCAAAATAATGTCAATATCATCACAATGGAATGATGATAAATAACTTCATCCAACTATAAAAGTCAACAAGACTAATGGGGGGGGGGGCTTAGGACTTCAAGTGATAAGTCATGTTAATCAGTTTTTTTTTTAGTCAGTGTATAATAAAAGTCCTTACTATCTGATAATAAAGCGTAGGAGCAGCATTTATCAGAAGTGGGCTTAATACTTATATCCTGCTTTCAGCTAGGATAGAGTTAATTTTCTTCCTAGAAACTGACAAGGTGCTGTGTTTTGGATTTTTGCATGAGAATAATGTTAATAACACACTGATGTTTTAGTTGTTGCTGTCTTAATTTGCACTGCCATAACTTTATCAAGAGTAGTACTCTTTGCTTTCTTTTTCTTTGTCTGTTTCTGTGCTTTTTTTACATACTGCTCAATACAGTCAACGCCCTTTGTAGAAGGAACTCCCTTCCTGATCCCATAGGATGTGCCTGCTCCACAAAAATCAGTTTTCTTTTAAAGGAGTCTTACAGAGTAAATAAAATAAGAACGGGAATGTGTGTATGTGTACACTCATGCATAAAGTCTTCCTATGTAATATGGAATGCATGCAGGTTTCTTGCACCTTCTTGTCTGTTTCCCATTCTGTAAATCTAGATAAAAACCAAAGGTGGAAACAATAACAGAACAGACTTAATGTCCAGTTATGTTTAGAACAATGAGTATCTCTTGCTTCCAGTGAAATTAACTCATGCTACAAGTCTTGTGTAATGATTTGAAGAATTAAGCTGCAGCTTTCTCTTACCATGATGTACCACAGGCATTCATGGTGTTCCATTGGTAGCAGTAATAACAAGACCACTGGATTAGACTTCTTTCCACCTCAGTTTTTCATCCTTAGTGAAAGCTTGGCTAGAATCTTTGACAGCTTTCAAAATAAAAATAGAAAGCAGACAATCTGTGTTTCTGTGATGGGAGAGAAATGTTTAATTAATCGACAAGAATGCATTACAGAGACAGCAACATATGCTTTACATTATCCGTAAATATACCGTAAGGTAAGAAATAATAGATGTTCTGAGTGGGGACAACATACTCTGATCGATAGTAACTTAAGCAGAGCAGGGTAGGAGGGAAGCAGTTAGTTAAGAGGCTTGGTAATGAAAATTTCAAGTCAATAGTCTGCCATAAGGAAGAGGCTGAAGACAGAAAAGAGACATTACCTGTTTTGAACATAACCTTCATTCCTTTTGTTCAAATCTGTTTTCTGTGCTTGATTTTTAAAATATTCTCAAGTCTTCATGTTGATGAGTGCAGAATAAATGATGGAGCACTTTGGGTGAAATATCAGCTTCCAGTAAGGAGTTGTTTGCATTTTCATAGGAACCATTTCCTGTTTTGTGAAATATTTTCTGTATGTTGGCCCAAGGAAGGAAGCCAGCATTATACAATCAGTGTTCTGTTCCTGTTTATTAGATCATTAGGTGTGTTGTGTGTGTGTGTGTAAATATATATATATATATATATATAAATAGGAGTAGGTTGCTGGGGAAGAGCTGATGAAGCAAAAGTGAAGTGAGCAGGTTATCTTTCATCAGTAGGTCTCACCTAAACTGCAGATTTGTTTCTGGCATGGTATGCCGTTGTATTCTATGCTCTATTACTCCAGCTTTGAGCCAGTACTAAAGGAAATCTTGATTAATGTAATAGTGAGTCACTACTGTAATACATATGTTCAGTGAGGACAGGAATAGGTTGCAGAGAATCAACCTTCACGTTCCGCTCTTTGACAACTGAGAGCTTCTTTTATATCTTCTTGTTGCAGTTCCACACAGTTTGCATTTCTTTCCTTCATTTCCAGAAGAGGAAGAAATGTTTTTGTTTGTTTTTTAAACAAATACAGGCTTTCAATGCTGCCACATAGAACTTAGCTAAATGCTAAAGTTAAATAATTATTTTCTATGCTCGCTATTTCTCAGCTTTGTGTCTACCTTGGCTGTATCCTCTTACATCATAACACTCACAAGTAGTCAAAGAATTAGTGCCTTCCTAGCCTGTACTCTCATACCAGGATTCAACTCTTCAGCTGAGGTCTTCTTAGCACTTCATTCACCAAAAGGTCAATCCTGGCTTATGTTTGTAGGTGCTAGTGTTTTACTTTATGTTAGAGCATTCCAGTTGGTTTGAAGGTTGCGCAGCTACGCAGTACATAGAAGAAACAGCAGGGAATAACCAACCCATTTACATCAAACTCAGAAAAGGTAGGAATAAATTGTCTGCTTCAATGATTATGAAATCTTTTTAAGCACTTCAAACAAAGCACAATGGACGTGGGGCAAAGCTGGCAGGCTCCTCGCTGCAGCTGTCAGATCCTGAAAATTAGGGAATCAAATGTTGACACTTAGAAGGCTGGATGGTTCAATTACAAGTGATCCTAGGTAAAGCTGTGATATTTTTAGCTCTTTACACAACACATTGTACTTTTCAGAGTTCAGTGTAGGGCCCCAAGAGCCTAGGCTTTCCTAAGGTTTCAGAATAGAATAATATCATAGCTGTGCTTAGCTACAGTTGTTAATGTTTTTGAGAATGTGGTATAGATGGTCTTATCCATTTGTCAGCAGGTATGTGTGTGTTAACTTACATAAGGAGTTCAGTTTTTTCATACAGATGTCTACCATGCCTAATTGCACCCTGGTAAAATGATTAAAAAAGAAGATTGATGTGCTTTGAAAATAGAGACAGCAGAGTCTTGGACTGTTGATCTTGTCACTTTTCCTCTAAAATGGTTGACTCAGTCTGCATCTATAAGGAACGGTTACCAAGCCCTGAGCTACAGAGGCAGATTTCTTAAGGAATAATAAAGGAACTCACTGCTTGACCATGAAGTGGTTTAGCTCAGGACCCAGAATAAATCATTCAATAGGTTCATGATCTTTTCATTAAGGTTCTTGTTACAGTTAAATACTGTCTGTCAAAGGCTCCTTAAACGTGGAACTGGGAGAGTAGATGGCAGTGACGTTGTGAGGACAAAAGCAGCAGCTCTGTAGGATTCTTAGAGAAGCCAGAAGCTTTTTGCTGTAAGAAGTGAACCATCATTTAAGCCAAATGTATGCAGTGATTCAGACATAAAATATAGCTTCACAGAACTGAACGCTCTTTCAGCACCCACTGGCATGAATAAATCATCAGTTTTATTGATCTGTGCATTGTCAGTGATAACTGAAAATGGTTTTTCATTAAAAATATTCTGATTGGTCCAGCTTCTTAGTAATGGATAGTAATAATCAGAAGCAAGGACTCCTAGAAGAGAAATCCTACTCAATGCTAATGAAGAATTTTCCTGACTGAGCTGTCTAACGAGCAGGTTGTAGGATACCTTCTTTTCATTTGGTTGGGATGATAACAGCTGGCTCTGTGAGAAGTTTTCCCCTCTGTTATATGAGTTATTAACCATATCCAACAATGGCAGTACCAGCTCAATTTTAAAGCCTCTTAAAAAGAGTTTTAGTGAAAACACATCACAATCAGGAACTTTTCTGATCTGAATGTTAATGCTTTGGACAGTCTGTATCCCATGAATTGGTCTAGTTAAAATAAAGCAACTGCTCCTTAATTCTTAATAGAAACAAAAACAGTCAGCAAACATTTTCTGCAGTTACTGTGGTTATGCAAATAATTTCATCAACAAAACTTTGAAACCTTTAGCTTCTGTATTTCAGAAGGAAAACTTCTTCACAATTAATACTTGATTTTTCTATAGTAATTTCTTGTGGAAAAATATTTTGATTAATATAATCAAATTGATATGGTAATCCACAAAGCAGTATTTTATAAGGTTGACACAGAAGTAAGCAATTAATCTGGGATTTGTTCTTTTTGGTAGATGAGCTTATCCATTTTTCTCCTTCAGTGATAATCTTACACTAAGAACCTTGTGAAAATTTCACATTGGGGGAAATTTGGTTTTCAGGAGACTAAAGGGAGGATTTAGGAGTAAGCATGAGAGGAGCTGGGCTTTGATCCCACTTCAACCATGCACTGAAGCAGGGGGCCAGTGTGCTCGTGTTCCTTCCTGGGGAAGGGGGCAAGCAGTGAGACTTGGGATGGTTCTGAAGAAGTGTAAAGTACTGGCACTGGTGGGTTTTTCAATAAAAATGGAACACAGTACAAGAAATCTGCCCAGGGATGCGAGCTGCCTGCATGCTTTGGGACCTTATAAGAGATATAAAAGTCCTGCTTTCATTCACTCTGCTTCATGGTCTAGATTCCATGCTTTTTATGTTACAGTCCCCCATAAAAATAGCTCAGTGGAAAAGCATAATCTTTCTTTGCTTTCATTTGGATCGTTTTTATATCTCAGGGGGCTCTGGCTCGGCTAGCAAATGAGCCCACAGGCTTGTTTACTTTAACTGCTAAGTCAGTGCCAGCATTTGGTTCTTGTCCAGTCATTTAATCTTCGAAGCTTAAATAACTATTTGTGTTAGAGTGCTTGAGAAAGGAAAGCTTGCTGGTGGACATAACCTTGAATGGTGCACTACTGTGAGTGCTGACGGATCCATGGGAACTCTGTAGGTTGAGCCTGCTGTTTGTGTGCAGGGAGCGGTTGACCTTGTCTATGGGAAAATGCTGTTGGTCAAAAATGGATTCCTTTTCGGTGGTTAACTTTAAAGTGATGTGGCTAGACAGTTTTTCTTCCTTCAGTTCTTCACAGCGTTTAAATACCTTCTGCAGCATAAAAATCCAATCTTGTATAGCATTATAAGGGCTTGATTTTTATTCATCTCTCTATATATAGATGGGAGCATAAGATGCACAAAGCTTCGGAAGCCGTGCTTGCAGAAATGAAGGCTCTGAGATTTTGCAAGAGGCTTATTTATAGTTTTCGGAAATCTACAGCATGATTCTCAACTTTTAGACTAGAGAAACCAAGTTATGCCAGAAGATCCCTACCAGCTGCTGATTTAACTGGAGCTAAGCCTAACAGTTCTAGCTCTGAATTTGGCTCTGCATCTAAGGAAGGCTTCAGTTAGTGAGATTTTCAGGGGCTAATCTGTGCTGCATTTGCAGAAGGTGAATTCTTTTGAAACTTGTGCCAAACTGTTGATTGATTTCTATAGATACGGTCACTTTGCTGCTGCTGTTTATACCATTTCACCTCATTGATGGCAAAAAGAATTAAAAATCATGAAAACTTATTAGCTTTTAAGAAGCTAGAGATTGTGATGAAAGATAGAAGTCTGTCTCCTAAAGGGAATGTATTTCACTGGACAATATGAGCAGCTTGTTTGCTTTGGATGAGACTTCTATTATACAGTCTTAACTTAATCAACTAATAACAGAGCATTGGTGGAATCAGTTCTTTAATCAACAAAATCCTTTGACTTCCATTGTAAAATACATTATGCTTTGAATATTGAGTATGCAAATACTCTACCTCCCACACAAGCCATTTTCAAGACCTTAAAAGTAGTTGTAAAAGTGAAGAGAATCATAGTTTGCTTTTCATCCTGGGGTGAGCTGACAGAAGATTATTCAGATTTGATTGGTGGTCACACAATAAGTTTCATCCTTTCCAATGCACTTTATGGTATTCCACTGATCAGATGAAACCTCCGTGCATCTACTCCATCAAGACGAAGGACTGCTTCTCTTAAATAATTGGAGAGATGCTATTTATGCTCTATAATGTATTGAAAGTCACAGAAAACTTGGTGTTAGCTAAGCAATACCAAAAGAAAATACGTCTTGTCTGTTAGCTATGTGGGTATATGTGAATTTGCTATGAAAAATTGCTCACTCTGGTAATATTATAGTAAGTGTGCCGGTAATATAACAATGACAGTATGACTGTAAGAGAACTGCCTCTGCTGCGCAGTGCTGTGGATTAGGTGACCTTGTCTATCCTTGTCCTAGGTAGCGCATACAATGTAAAATGGTATTCCAAACCACACATAGTCCAATCTGCATAGAGCACATTGAGTAATTTGTGGGTTTGTTCTTTCACCAAAAACGTTTATAGCTTTTGGCTTTAAAAATAGTTGTGGAGCATAGCAAGAGAGAAGCAGCTTTGGCCTAGATATTGCACAGGATGGCAGATGAACAGGGTTGATTTCATTTTGGGCATTTTGCCCAGGAGACTTTTTATAGAACATACAGTTACTCTGGGGGTTCTTAGGCTGTGGTCGCTCTGGTTTTTTGCATCCCTTCTTTAAGAGGGAAAGTGGCGTAATTTTGCAAAAAGAAAAAAAAAAAAAGTAAAACTTAAAATCCAAGTTCTGTTATGTTTGAGTTTTAAACTTGAGGTGGTGAGGCTCCTGTTTCCTCCTGGTCCTGTCACTTGTTCACTATGCACAGGCTGAACGCTCCTGTGAGGAACACTCTGAAGCCTGTTCCTGCTGCATCTACTCTAATAAATGTTATTTGTTTTCCATCGTTGGATCTGAGTGCATTTCAGAGCTGTGACTGGCAGCTCTGAGAGCTCTGCCTGTTCGACAGATGGAAAACATTCAGGCAAAGAAAAACATGACATGTTTGTTTCAGCACCTGATTTTTCATCTTGCAAATCGAGCACGCGTGGATTGCAATGTAATTTAGCTGTAGGGATGTGAACTATTTTGCTTAGTCTTCAATATAACTATAAATTCCCCAGTTCTTCCAGATTTGGGTGAAACATTTTGCAAACAGTAATTAGTTTTCTGACTGTCCAGTGGTGGTAAGTAGAACTGAAGGGTTTTTCTATGGCAAATGGATGAGCTGGGATAAAGCAATGGAGATGGATTTCTTATCTCACACAGCAAGCATACGCTGCTGAAAGTAAATAGACTCTGGGAATCCTCGACTTCAAGTCCTCTGTTTTAAACACTTAACCTTCAGCATGCAGTCCAAATAGGATATTTATGTTTTATAGAGGATCAGTCCGTGATGAGACCATGCTCTTTTTAACTTTAAGTTGAATGATAGATACTTCTCTCGCTGCAGCTTAAACACTATGTTAATAAGCTCCGGAGCAAGAACACAGTATATAAAAGGAAGCGACTGGAAATAGCAGAAATTACAGCTGAGTATGGCATCCTCCAGAGGACAGAAGAACTCCTAAAACAGCGGCACGAGGCTATTCAGCAGCAGTTGGTAATGCAAGCACTTAATAGTCCTATAGTCCACCACCCTTCCTTCCCTGTTAACTAGCCATATAATAAGGTGGATGCTATTTGGTTATTTTCTAATGCACGCCATCCTACTGTCATTAGTAAAAGAGTCGTTAGGGAACAAAATCTATTTGACTGCGCTAAGCTGCTGTACTTCATGTTCAGCAACTGTTTTTTACAGGAAGTCATGAATGTTCTGCAATTTCTGTTCAGAATGAGGGGCTTGACCCTGCTTTCTGAAGTCAGTGGTAGATCTTCACTAACTCCAGTTAAAGCAGGGCTGCATTCTTATGTTAGGGTTTTCCCCTCATATCAAATGAACCCTTTCTAGCCCTGGGTGTTACAGCCTGTAAACATCTGCAGAATGCTCCCTTCATAGTAGCAGCTCCTTGTAAAGACATATGCTTGTAGAAGATTTTTGAAGGTAATTGACTTTGGTGTTCATGGATAGATGGCAGTTTTAAGAATGAGTGCTTTGCAAATTGCAAATCAACACTTAGCTTTCAGCTTACTGAAAAAATAGCCTCCTTCCATTACATCAGCACTTAATTTAGTATAAATTTTATGTACCGTAATGCAAGGATGTTGTAATCTGGCATTAATATTGCTGTAATTAATGCAGTATTTCTTTAGTTTAGCTTGACAGTTGCTTATAAGAGATCAGCTACCTTGCATCTTCTGATTAAGCATCTGGATATCACATATTGAGCTCCTTCACAGCCTGACCTAAAGCCCATTTCACATTGTTGAAACTTCCTGTTAATTTCATTGGGCATTAGATGACAGAATAGTGATGTACTACAGGAAGTTGTTACTAGCTCGCTGTATAGGCACGAGAGAAAAAGTTTGTCTTGGCAGCTGCATTACTAATCGCCTTTAAAATAAATGGATTGCAGAACTTTTTCACTTTCTTACAGTATTTCATCTTTATGAAGTAATTTGCTCTGTTAATTAATGGATTCACATTCAGCATTTATTTTGTGTCTGCAGCAAGCTATTGAAGACAAGAAAGGTATTTCTGGATACAGTTACACTCAGGAGGAACTGGAAAGAGTATCTGCAGTGAAGAGTGAAGTGGATGGAATGAAAGGCCAAACGCTAGACAACATGTCTGAAATGGTGATGTCTGTCTTTAGCTGTTTTACTGTCTCCATTTCGATATCTGCTTCTTCACAGTATAAAACCAAGTTGAATATTTTGGTTGGACTTTTCACTTTTAATATAGATTTATATAGAAAAATAGATACTTTCAAACAGTACAGATTACAAGCTTTGTCTATTTTTTTGTCTATTTTTGACTCTTTTTGCCTGCTATTTGACTAGATTAATTGCTTGACTCTTTTACAGCATCATTTTATAAAACGCATGTAAATCACCAGGGTTAAGTATTCATTTAAAAATAGTTCATTTGTCTGAAGAACTAAATGTTATTTCTTCTCTTTAGCTTAATTTTCAGCTGTCCTTAGATCTGTAGTGTTTTAACTTACCATGTAGCCATAGAAGCAAAATATTATAAAGGAGCCAAAAGCCAAATAGCATTCTTTAAAATCATTAGGGCACTTTAAAAATAAAGTGGTAGAATCAAAACAGGATGAATCTCAAATAGAAAGATGGGAAGAATTTGAATTTTCAGTATAAATATTTTGAAGTGATTCTGTTTTAGCAAGTTCAAACTTTATTTCACCTATGCAGGGCTTATTTTGGTTGGTTTATTCAAAGATCTCTTCTGCCACTCCAACTCTGTGCTGTTCCTTTGTTTTCCCCTCTCCTGAAGCCGAATGGCATCTGGCAGATAGGTCTGCTGGTCTTGTCTGTGGTGTTCTGTCAAACGCTGGGAACAGAACTGGTCTGGTTTGTGGTAATGATCTCAGTGCAACACAGGCTCTTTCCCTTTCTTAATTAGTTCTGCATTTAAGTTATATACAGTTCAGTCTTCTTTTGTCACACTTTTTTTTTCCTCTCCATAATTTTGTTTTCAACTCTTTTCACAATCCTAATAACATAGATGCATTAATACCATAATATCAGTGTGTAACATTTTGTCTCTCTTTCAGGTAAAGAAATTAAATGCTATGGTGGCAGAGAAGAAGTCAAGCCTGGCTCCTGTCATCAAAGAACTGAGACAGCTGCGTCAAAAGTGCCAGGTTGGTAGAAACACTTCAGAATACTTTGAGCAGTGCTTATGGATGGAATAGGGTAGGCAGCAGGCAGACGTTGGGGGGCAGTCCTCTGTTTTGCTCTGCACATTTCTCCATGCAGTCAAGTGCTACAGTTAGAGCAGGAGTTCATTGTACCTGTAGATTTTAGGTGCATATATCAATATGCATTGCCCTTGAGTTATTTGCACCTTTGTGGTTGAGGATATACAATGCGTAGGAGCTGAGACAGTGCAAAAATGAGTCAGAATATGGTTAGTTTAAGTTCGTTTTCATTTACCAGACACTTAAATGCTTCAAGTACTGCAAACCTCCAGTGTCTCATCAACTTTATTTAATTGCATGTTTTGTTTTGTCATATTTTTTTTCAGTCTCAAAGTAGGTTTATTTTAATGCATTAAACCTTCCTCTCATTATTCAAAATTAAGATCAAATTCACAAATGAGCGCAACTCACAGAGCTCTGTTGAGCTGTGTAAGGATGTAACCAACTCTGGAGGAAAGCTGGAAATAGAATAAGCAAGGAATGATTTTCAACAAGCAACAAATAAAAGACTGGAATAGCTAAAAGCTAAATCACACTGAGATTGTGTCCCTTACAGTAATTAAGAATCAAAACAAGGAAGGCCTAAAGTGATAAATGATAAAAATCGTGGTTCAAAATCACAGCAAAGTTAACTTTCAAATTAGTTTCAAAGCTTTTTGTGCTTCTCAGCACTGGCGATCTCAAATAACTCTCTCTTTTTTAAAATAGATCAGAAGTAAATTTCATCCCAATGGTTGTGTGCATTGATCTAAGTCCTATATTAGTCCATTGGAATGACAGATTTATCCATCTGTTTTCGAAATTTCACAGACAGCTGAAGAAGTCATTCAGGTCCACAGCTGCTGTAAGTTGGCTCACTGACACAGAAGTAAATTGAGCTATCCCTTTATCAACTAAATTTCCAGAAAACTTATTTTTAATAGTTCTATTTAAAGTGTCAGTAAATGAAATCCAGCTAAGCCATTTGTTGCGTACAGCTAAAAACCAAAGCTGTTTTTTCATAGGTAGCAAGTATATTAATCCCTTCTTAATCTCCAATTTCATCATTATTTTACATTTTTCTTGCAAGTGCTGCCCTGATGATCTACCATGTTAAAGCTGTGGCTGCAAAGAGGAAATTTGCATGCTGTGTTGTGGTGTATACAGCTTGTTCACCACTATGCAGCCTTACTGCGTGTGTGTAACAGTACCCACCTGCCTGCTGGGTTTACGTAAGTGTCAGGGAGCGTGCCAGTAGCTGAGGTTGATGTGTGAGACCAACGAGAACCTGCTTGAATGTCACATGTCAGTCAATTGGAGATTTCATTTATGTACCCTTCTGCCCTTTTCACATAAGGAATTAACTCAAGAATGTGATGAGAAAAAAATCCAGTATGACAGCTGTGCAGCAGGGTTAGAGAGCAATCGCTCCACACTGGAACAGGTAAGATGGTGGCTTGGTCATGCAGGTTAGTAAATGCTGTGCAATGCGTTGCTCATTATGGTTCAGTACTTTCCCTGCCTTCCCTCTGGATATGGAAGCTGTAGGTTCACTTCAGGTGGCAGTGAGTCAATGGTGATCCACAGCTATGCAAACCATGCCAGAAGCTGCTGTGGACTAGCTGTGATCCCACACGCTTCCTGTTCTGAACAGCAGCAAATGAACTCAGTGCTACATCAGCCCATCTACTGAAGTCCAGTACTGATTAGCAAGAGTAAAAGAAGAGGCCTCTGCCAGAAACCTTGCTGACCTAAGTATCTGTTAGAAAAGAATTTCACAATACAATGTTAAGGATTAATTTATCAAGACAAATCTTCACACACGTTTAGCATACTCTTTAATTTAGCAAAACTAATCCCATGGCTAATTAATGCATTGAAACTGACAGCAAGGGTTCTTCATTAAATGTGATTCATCATGCATTCTTGAGAATTATGGACAAAAATAAAACCTTTTGGGAAAAAAAAACTAGCAATGTAGATATATCTAGGAGCTTGCCTGTGTGTAGTTTACATATTTTTTGAACTGCAGCACTTTTAGGAAGGGAGGTACCTAAACCAGTTCAATATTCTGATATGTGGGAGCACCATTAATACATATGAAATACAAGAATCTGTGGATTATCTCCTATGAACTTTGTTGGGATTTGGTTTTTTAAGGGCTTGCCAGCATAAGGAATATATTTCAAATTAAAAACAGTGTACATTTAAAGAGTAGGTGGATGTATAGGTACTCTTTCCCTGCACTGAATGTACCTCTGTGTGGCTTAATCCAAGCAAAATAAAGAACTCCACAGACAAACCTGCTTGAATAGACCTTCCAGAAGAACTGTTTCTTTTATAGCCAAAATTCTAAAAACACATAAGAAATGAACAAGTCAGAGTTATGCCCTTTTGTATTACGGGCTCACATTGTTTATATGGCAAAATGGAGCATGAGGTGTGGATCTTCAGTGAGAACACCCATTGAAATCTCATTCTTGTACTACAGGAAGTGAAGGGACTTCTTGAGGAGTGCACTCGGGAAGAAAGCAACTACCACTATGTGAACTGCATGAAAAAAGTAAGGTCATGGGAGGGACTAAATCATTCTATTAAATGGAATAGGAATTATGTATTTCTTAAACCATTTGTATCTTTCGTTATAGAATCTAGAAATACAGCTGCAACGTGTTAAAGAAGAAATGAAGACGTACGTCTCCCCAGATCCACAGGAGAGACGAAAGGCAATTCGGTAACCATATTAGTGTGTTTCTTTTGCATTAAGCTGAAGGATATTCAGAATCTGAGATTGAAGTTAGGAATTTTCTCACTGGCATTTGAACTGGAGGAGTTCACCTGATAAATTTAGAAACACTATAATAATCTAAAAATAAGCATCTTGAATTCCAGTATATGCTGCTGTAAACCTATGAGTTCTCTCAGACATACCAGAAGATTTTCCCCTCCTGCTGGAGATTATAGGCCCCAGATAGTGGCTTTAACTTGCAACCCCTGTTGGCACAAGCTCAGAGAAGCCATGCTTCAGTTAGGTCCCACGGGAAGCATGGCTCTACCAGGCACGATGCCTCTGCCAAGTTTGCCCTGAAACTCCAGTTTGTAGGAGATATTCCACCTCTCAAAGGGAGCAACATACACTGCCATCAGGTCCTGGCAGCTCCTTGCAAATCTGCTGTTCTTACAGATGCAGTAGCTGTTACCATCACTAGTCCAGAAATGGAGGACTGAATATACATATCTTAATTGGTTTTGTTTTGCTCCTTGTGGTTTCTGTGCCATCACGGTAATTTTTATCTTTACCCTCCATTTAATTGACACGACAGTTACATCAAAGTTAGAGGTTTTTCACCGCCCTTTGTCTTTATCTGGTAATACTGTATGAGGGAGTTTCTAGAGAATCCCAGTTTTAGTTCAGTGCAGAGGGGGAATCATCTCTGCCCTGTACCTCTCTGCTTCACCACCTGCATCAGTGAGTGTTCCTGCAGTTGGCTTTATTGCATAGGCTTTAAAATTCATAGCAGTATTGATCTTTGATGTGAGACCTCCTCTCAGATTTCTGCCTTTGTGTTTCAGAGACATGACAGATTGTTACTTGAGGTCTGTGTAAGCTGTCATGTTATTACTGTGGTTCTTGTACAGTCTTTGCTACAATATGCCAAAATGCCTCACAAAACTGTTCCATTCAGAAAACAGTTCAAAACCGTGACTGAGCAGCCCAGCAAAGACAAAACTTGGTTAGGAAGTAATCATTCTGCGTTTCACTATTAAGCTTCAGATGATTCATCAAGCAGATGATAAGTTAATTTCCCAAGTTGTCTGCCCTGTTAGGTCTCTGCCTTTCAGGTTAATTTCTGGTCAGTTCTGTTGCAGAGGTGGCATCTAGGGAAGCAATCCTAAGTGGGTAATCATTACAGGATCCTGAGGGGTGGAAGGGACCTTAAAGACCATTTTGTTCCAGCCTCCATAGGGGGGATACCTCCCACCAGGTCAGGCTGCCCAAAGCCCCATCCGAACAGGCAAATATCATCCAGTATCACCTGAGGCAATTTCTTCATTGGGAAGTGGACTGAAGAAAATTTCTCTAACAAAAGCAGACAATAACAAAACAAAGCACAAGTGTAAAAAGAAAAGTAGGTGTGAGAAAAAAGCTCAGGGATGATGTGAATATTCATTAGTATGAAAGGCAGCAGGGGCAGGCAGCTGAGAGGAAACACGGGTCAAGCAGCAGGCACTGCCTTTTATGGCTCTGCGGGGAAGGGGAGGGTCTCAGTTTATTCACAAATGTTAAGCAAAAAACTCTCCAGCTCAAACACTTGTGACAAGAACATCCACAGTGTCAATATTCACACAGACAAGCCACTGAATCCAAGTGCTGGAATTTAGGGTGAGTCCAGCAATGTAATTCCAGGTATGGTGAGGAGAATGTGAGCGAGCATTACCACTTGCTCTGCTGTTCCTGCTTTGCTTGCTAATGGTGGGCACAGAAGGTGGAGAGATTCTCCCTCTCACAGTGACTATACACATTTCTGACCTTGTGTGAGAGGTTGCAGACCATCTGCATTTAAATGAATTACAATGAAGTTCAATATAGGGTTTTAAAAGAAAAAACAACAACAAAAAAACCCCAAACATTTCTAGGCATCGTTTTAGAACATGAATGTATTTTTCAGCAGGCGCTGGAATGTAAACGGAGTGAAAATGAACCATAAATAGAACAGCGCTTTCCTAACAACGTATTGAACAAAAAATGTCTTAATTTCAACCCTCTTTTTTTTTTTTTTGAACATAAACTCTCTGTTCCGTGGAGTCAGTTCTTAGGAATGTGAAAAGTTAATTTTCTTCTCTAAAAATAGAATATCTTTTTTTTTTTAAATGAAGTTATCAAGTTGCATTCTTTCCAGTCATCATTATAAATAGTAAAGAAAAGCTTACTACAAAAGCCATCTGATTTTATTACTTTGAAAATTCTATTAAACAGAAAAAATATTTTTAAGGCCAAATGTGTGTGAACATAATGCTGTGTGCCAGTGGAAATAAGAGTCGGTGTTGTTCTCTGTCTCTCCAGTTTGCTGAGGATTGCTCAGGGATCAGCCGTGTCTGCACAGCACTTGGAGCAGCCTCAAGACTGCTCTGATTTGTTCTGGCTGGAGTTGTCCAAGAGTGACAGGTCATAAAATGATCCAGCTGCATTCCTTGCACATCCATTCTGTGGGGAGCGTGGCAGGCAGCACCAGGTGGCCTGGGGCCCAAGTGCTCTGGTCTGAATTGTGGAGGACCTTATAGAAATGGAAGGAATATAAGAAATGCTGGTTTCGTGCTGCCCCTCACTACGCTCTAGCAAACCTTCACACTCTGATATCAGGAAGGTTGATATTTCTTCTTGGAGATTAGAATTTCTCTATGCAAAGTTCTTCTGTTCTGAGCAAGTTGAAAAGTTCTTGTTATGAACGGAGTTATTTTATATTCCACAAGCGAACTCTGTACCATTGCACACAAAATATGATCTTTTTTTTTTCTTCAAGTAAATCAGTGGAGAGAATTTTGTCCATTTTAAAAATAAGTTCTTTAATGTGTCCGAACGGTGCTGTTTTGGTTTGTAATATTATATTGTCGGGTTTCAAGTATTGAGTTTGCCTGTGTCAGAAAGTGATCCAGCCACTGTTACGGACAAAGGTGCGCAGCCAAGATTTTTTATAATGGATGTCAACAGTTAATGCTCCTAAACCTATATTTAGGCACCCGAATGTGATGGCTGTTGTCTGAAAGTGAGGACCCCACAGTAGTTCCTTTGCAGCAACTGGATTTGAAATACTATAAATACTGCTCTTTCTCATTCCTGTGTTTTCCCACTCATTCTAACACTACATTGGCAGTGTTTAAGGGTTGTGTATTTGTAAACTTTGATGCTTGTACAAAGTAGGCTCCTGGCTAAGTTCAGAATACAACAATCTAAAACTTCTTGCTGTTGTCTTCAACCTTGATGTAGCAATAGTTATGCCTGCTTCCAAAATGTAAGAAGTCTTATCCAGTGTTGCTTTTGCCAACCACACACCTGAGAGAATGAGAGTGATCTGATCCCTGATGTCATGGGGCGTATTGTTTCTTTGTGCTTCCTCTTCTGACTTACCTTGTTTACGAGCCTCCTGATATGGTCAGAATTTTTTATGCTGCTGGCATTATTTTGTTGTATTATAAAGAACCAGACAATATTCATAATAATGTTATTGTGTATTTCCTTTAGAGAACAGTACACGCGAATGATCCTTGAACAAGAAAACCTTGGGAAGGTATGAATGAGGCTTTTACCTTTAAAAAATATATATATAATGTCACAGTGTTCATATTGTTCATGTTTTTGTGGGCCTTACTACCAAAGGCTGTGATCAGTCTTTTATAAAAAGCTTATTGCAGCCTACAAAGAAAATTCCATTACTGCTGGCAATGGTAATTAATACCCTGAGAAGAGCTCATGCCAGCTCTTCAGGGCTTGATTTCCTGCAGAGTATAGCATGAGCCGCTTGTAAAAGATAGTTGAACAGCTTAACGTGACGGCACATTCCCAGTAAACCATTTGGATAAGAAACTGAAACATGGACATGACAAACTGTGCCAGCTCAAATTTGAGGTTGTATATAAAGCAACCTGTTGATGACAATAAATTTTGGGCCTGTCAGCCTTATCGCTGTTATTAAAGGCCAAGGGATCATCATTGTACCAGTGCTAAACAAAAGCAGTTGTCCACTTCTTAATCTTGTATGAAGCTCATATCAGCACAGAAGAGGTTAGACGTACCATTCACACTGAACATCTTTCTTTTATTGGTTTCCTTTTTATGAGTCAGTCTGTTGAGTGATTTTTACAGGTCTGGGCCGTCACCGTTAATGATCAATAGCGGGTTTAATTGTAAAACATTAATATCGTGTTTATACTGTGATCATATGAATGCATTGCAGGCTGCTACTTGAGACCATAAAAGCTCTGTATGGAAATAAACTCAGATTTTAGCATAACTTCTCAAGTATATGAGACGGTTGTAAAACTTTGAAGCTATTATTAATCCATACAAAGCAGATGCCGAAGCCCCAGCGTGGATTCATTTATCACTTGAACAGAAAGTAATAATAATATTTCAGGAGCTTGTAAAAATCCTTGTCATTCTTTTGTCATTCCATTGTGATTTTTGGATGTAAACTGTTTCAGCAATTGAATATTTTTTGTCTTTTTAACAGAAATTACGAGAGAAGCAGAAGGTTGTAAGGGAAAGTCACGGGCCTAATATGAAGCAAATTAAAATGTGGCAGGATTTTGAGCAGTTAATGGAATGTAAGAGAGAATGTTTTCTAAAACAACAGAATCAAACAGCCATTGGTCAAGTCATCCAGGAAGCAGGTAAAGACAGGCTTGTACTATGAACTCTCCTTCTTTATACCAACATCAAGTAAGAAGACTGTGGGTTGGCTTCTCAAAGGTAACATCTTTCTAAACATTGTTGCTTTTGTCATCATTTCTATATAAATTTGTTGTACTTTACCTGTTTCTGATGGATAAAGTGCACCTGAAGTATGAAGTTGTTCCTCCATTGTTTAAGTGACAACAAAACATAGTCAGGATCTGTTATGAGATCTGTGCTGGGGTGAACCTCATCATAAATCTTTGTTTTAGAAGGCTGGGAATGGCATGCATCTGCAGAGAGATCAAAGGAAAACAAATCCTTTTCCAGGGTCACATAATTGCTCTGCTCCTTATTCTGTATCACTAAGGTTATATTTTTGCAAGGTCTGGTACTTGATATTGTATAATTGTGGACCTCCTGGCTTGGCCCTCTCCTTCCCCATTGTCTTTATTCATCTAGTGTGACTGGCAAGAATGGAGCCATTTTCACTCTGAGCTGCACAGACCTTGCTTGCACACTCCTAGTCATACTTTCTTTGCACGGTTCAATTAAGCTGATTGTGCTTCCAGGAGACAGTTCATTGCAATAGCGTCAGGACTAGGTGCTGAGAACAATTGCTTGGATTCTGAGCTCGTTCCATTATCTCTTGTTGTTTTTAACAAATGTATATTTCTTGCATATAGAAATGTATACCTTTCTCTAATTTTTCTTACTGTCCATGTGAAAGTGTTAGCTGTGGTCCACTCAGACCTTTCTACACTGAAGATATATTGCTGTTCTGCCTGTGCAGTATGGTTCCAAAGTGGTTGCGCTACCCAAAGAGCGACATCCCGGGGATGGAGGGCTATTTGTGGATGTAAATACAGCACGGTGCTTCCTGCGTATGGTAGGGTATGCAGAATAGATATGCAAGGCTCCCTTGTAGTCAGGCTTTGACCTATGGGCCACAGGCAACTGTCACGGCCCTTAAAATTGCATCATGAGACCCACAGCTAACCCAGGGTAAGAGGAATGCAGATGAGGCTTGAAACTGTCCTTCACGCTTCATCATTTGTGATGAGCGCCTCTTAGTCACAATCAAAAGACCAGAAGCAGAGAGATAAGTCTGGGTGATGAGAGCTCCTGCTGTTCTTCTGTAGTCTCTTGGCTTATTGAATTTTTTTTCTTTTTCCTTCCTAAATAAGAGTGGATTTTTTCACTGATAGTTTTTTTCAGATGTAATTTTACACAAGAAATGATTTAGCCTTCTCTGACAGGGAATTTCTCTCTAATTAAAAGATCTGATATTTTCTCTATCAAAGGAGGGTATGGTAACTGTATAGTTCCTAATTTGTCTTTATTTAAAGTGTATTTGCTAATAGAGCTCAAATAAAATCCAATGACTACATTTTGACTGAATGGTGTTATTTTCTATATTTTGTAGGTGAAAGAATAGAAAGTAAATTCTTACTGTCAACTTTCTGTCTGGGCTACACGAGAAAGAGGTTTGAAAAGCTCAGGGCTATTTAACTGTATTTATTTCAGATGCCCCCAGTCCCACTGTACGCCTAAGGAACATGTCCATAGATACTCAGGACATCCTCATGCAATTCCTCCCACACTGCTGAATAGCTGAAGATAGTCTTTCTCAACAGCTGCACATTGATCTTTCCCAGCACAAGGAGGAGCAGCACATTCTCTGTTACGCACATGATCAGTGAGCATGGAGGGAAGGATGTTGTGTAGGACACTGGCAGTTAAGTGTGTAGAAGGTGCTGCATTGCCACCAGCAGCCTCTTCCCTGGGCATTTAGGTTACTTAGTGATCAGAGCTGGAGGACTGCCTGCAGTTCAAAGCCACCAGGACAGGGAGAAAGGGCATTTTATATACCTCAGAATTTTATAACAAGTTCCTAAAAGCCCAATTTTTGACTAGGCCATTTATACAAAGATTTATTGCAGCATTTAATCTGCTGCCCAGGAATAAAGGGAATGCTTTGGAAATTCATAGCAATGATGTAGAGTAAGACTGAGTATAACCACTTTGTGTTTTTCTGTTCAGTTACCCTAAAAATAGTTCATCTTTTTTCCTTGTAAAAACAGTTTATTGCTAGTTACTCAATGATGACGTGGTTGTTGCTCTGATCTGATTAGCTCTCTGTCATTTGTGCAGCGCTGAGAAAGGGCACGTAGATTATACACTACAGCAGCAGCAAAATTGCTTTCTGAGATGAAGCAGAAAATCATAATGACTGTTATGAAAAGAAAATTGGAAAAACTCAAAAGCTATTTTTAGCCTTTATGTAAGTGGACATTTAATAAATGTAGCCATAATGGTTTCTGCTCACTGGTTTTTCCATGTGGTTCGTGATCTGAAGGGAGCATTCAGAAATCTCTGACTGAGTTTTGCAGTTGTACTTTTACTTCCTAAATTGTAAGGAAACTCTTATTCCTATTTTTTTAAAACTTTATTAATAATAATCTAGCTAGTTAATTAATAAGATTGAACATACTGTATGGAAAAATAGCTGTCTTCCCTTTTCAAAGGCCCAAATTAGTAAAAAATGTGCATAGCTAAATGTGGAGTCTCTGCACTTACCAAATTCCTTCCAGTCAGAAGATGGGAGCAGTCAACCATGAGCAACTGATTACTTTGCTTCAAAAGGGTTCTCCTTGTCTTTGTCCAGAACTGGGTGAGAAGGTTTTTTCAGATACGATGTTGATCTCTGTTACAAAATACAATACAGCAAGAGTGTTTATCAACAGTTTGGTGCTTAGACAACGTGCTTATGATAAGCATTTTCTGATCAATAAGAACGAATGAAGTAGCCAAGAAGCAACACAAAAACCGTTCTCCAAAATGACTGGTTCAGGATCTGGAAGCGGAGAGCTTTTTCTCTGTACATCACTATTTCATGTCTGGCCCAGATCAGCAGTGACTCAAAGTTCACCGTTATTTACCTGGCTGCTGTCCTCAGCAAGTGATGTAAGCAGAGCGATTTGGCAGGACCACTCTGAATTCCTAAATCACCGCTCTGGCAGCGTCTGGTGAACCTGGAGTCAGCTTCCACGAGAAGGCAGACAAACATGACTGGAAGACAACAGAGACCGAGTGCTGTTACCCAAAAGGTGTCACCTTGGGAGAAAGGTCGTGGCACATTGACACAGCGGAGTGTGGGAAACTTACTCCATCATCTTGCTTGGGGGTGAGGACTGCATGGATGCCTGCAGATCTGCTTTCTCTCATTGGGGCTGCATTGGCTCAGATTTAAGTGAAAAAGAGCTCGTTCTCGATATGTGCCCTGTGTTATCTTTTGTAGCAGTGGGGTCTCTGCTGATGGGATGCTGTTAACTCTTTGTCTGCCTTTCTCTATCACAATCTGCAATAGAAACAGAACTAAAATTTGCAGGGACACGCCAGTGTTGCAGTGAGGAAATATTACATGAATCACCACTATAACATAAGATCCCACTTTTGTGGGCAACACCCAAATGGTGAGTTGTTTTCTAGCAATCAGAATTTGACCCATTTTCAGATTGTTTTAAGAGTTCTTTAAGTTCTCAGCATGAATTTAAAACAGGCTCTTTAAATTCTCAAGTGCTTCTGTTTCTGTAGCGTTGGTTCTGCAGTGGCGGTCTCAGAACTCCCAAGGCAGTCTGTTTCTATGAAGGTCACTGGGTGAAAAGGGTATTTTATCGATTGCATTACACTGCTTTTCGTGCTCATGGTTTACAGAGGAGAAAGTGCTGTCAGCCATGTGCTGCAGGAATGTCAGGCTCGGTGAGGAGCTCTGGTACTTGAGGCGGGTAGCAATCACACTCCAAATAATCAGCAGGAACTGTGAGACAAATCGTGCAGTCCATACTCTCACAAAACCCTCACTGACTTCAGTGGGAGTTTTGCCAAAATAAGGTCTGCTGGATTTAGCTCTTCCTCCTGATGGAACAAGAAGAAATTAAAGGGCCAGGATCAGATCTGTGTGACTGAGAGGAAAAGAAGAGCCATAATTACTTAAAATTAACAACTTTTGCCCAATGCAAATCGATGTTCCATTAGAAGCATTTAATTTACAATAGGAATTTAAGTGTTTCTCAGTGCTACCACAATCCACGACAGTTTGATTTTTATTAGACATCTGTGAGAGGCTGTCTTGCTTGATCTCGAGCTGGAGTATTTATAACATGTAATTTATAACACTATATCACTCATTACCTTGTATTTAACCACATTATTTATATTTGTTATGAGGATAAGAAGTGTAGTTTAACCTTTCTATCGCATCTCCATTCCTCATCATTCAAAGACAAGTACATTTCTGCAGGTCAGGATACACACAGCCGGCATTTGCTAAATGCCAGGAACTGGAGTTCTTTTCCTACAGGTAGTTCTACAAAAGCCAGCGTCCATCGCATTGCTTCAGTCCTCTGTCGTTACAGATTGACATTTCATTTTTAAGCTTATAAGTTTTATTGCAGTAAGTGCTTAATGAGGTCAACTTTTGTAATGGGATAAAGCCACATCCTGCATGTTTTGCTAATACCAGAAGAAATGAAGTTGATAGGAGCATAAAAAATGGGATCTTACCGATCTTCAAAGGTAAATTCTTCACTCTGCCTCTTCCTTGTTCTCCTTATTCCTGCTTCCTTTCCATGGAATGGAAAATATGCTTGGCACTCAGGAAGTGACAAGAAAAGTATGAAAGCATCTACCTTATACAAAGAATAACCTCCTAAGGGAAGTAATAGAGGACTCAATCTCATAATATCCTCATGATAAACTTTATAACTGTTTTATACTGAAAAAAAGTCCTGATTAAGGTGTTCTGACATTAAAAATCTGAATGCAATTTTATGAGCAGATTCCTGGTTTTTGAAATATCAGTCAAAACTTTAAGGTTTGTACAATGTGAAGGATATGGTTTATTTGGTCAACGCTGTTACGGTACCTTCTGGCACATAAGGTGATGCTTGGGTATTTCTCTGCAGTCAGCACATCAGTCTTGGAGCCATTAATGACAAATTACCAAAAGCACAAAGTGATTTAATTTGGAACCCTAAAAGTTGAAGATCTAAAAATTAAACATCATGTGAAAATGTTGCATTTGCATCTCAACCACCATCTCAAGGACGTGTTCCTCCAAGGCAGCATCCCGTGCTCTGCAACATTCAGAAGCTTGGAATTTTTAGAGTATTTATAAAGTGCTGTACCCACCTCCCTTATTCCATGTTTTGAAGCTTGCCGTGTTTTTAGAGCACATTTAAAAGAAAACAGAACTGTATCAGAACACTGAAAGTCACCCACAGACAACCTGTTCCGCTGATACTTTACATTTATGATGCAGCTTTTGTCCCAAAGGATTTCTCTGCTTCATTTTCTTTCTATGTAGGCTGATGAGACCGCTCAGGTATCTGCAGGAGTGAGTCAGGGAACGCTGGGAGATCTGCTTCGTGTTCAGAGGTTAGTAAGGAAAATTGGGCATTTGTTATTTCATGGGTAGTAACATCACCATATCAAATCTCCTTAAGGAAAGTAACTTCCACAGCTGAAAACTGGACCACAATCTGAACTCTCCTGGCAATGAGCTGCAGCATGCTGTTCTTCACAGCGGGTCGTTACTGCTTGCTGTTCCTTTTGTGTTTTGCATTTACCACGCTGCACTTTAAATGTTTGTATATGAAATGCATCCCTTTAAAATCTGTGGATACTGAAGGTTCTTTTCTGCTTGTTGAGGTAACTGAGTGGAGGTTGATCGTAAAATGTACTGAGAGGGGAAGGGAGAACTCTTATGCTGGAAAAAGCACTATAAATATTTTTCTGAGATCATTAACACAACCTTGTAATGCTTCGCCTCGTGCAGCGGAAAGAATTATACAGTCCTTTGATGATGAAGTTTCTAGAAAGTGTTTACAATTCCATCCCAAATATACCTGGTTTTTTTTTTTTTTTTAAAGCATTTAAAAAACAAACAACTACCCAACAATCTGTAATTCTTAATTCTGTTATCAAAGTTATTTCCAACCTTTGAAGGGATTCACTTCCCGGGGGCTCAGCAGCGTCAAACAAATGTTCGACTTTTATTCTGACACTTCTTGAAGAATTTGATTGAAACTATATATGTCAAGATAACACCCAACAAAGTGCCCCTCTTGCGTTTGTTTCAAGATATTTTTGGAAGCAACAGAGACGACCTTGGATGGAGCTGCTTTTCCAATTTAGGACTTCATTTGGTCCAAGAGAGTAAAATTATACTCTTCGGTCCTTTTGTGTACCCACAAACAAAACGGTGTTGTTACTTACTGCTATTGTAAAACTGTTTTTCTGTACCTTGTTAGCAGTGTCAATCTGTTGAGGATAAGAACTGTTTTAGGTAATCCACAGTTACATTCAAACGCACATATAAATAGTCCTCCAGTGTATCACATGTCCCTGTAAAACATTGTGCAATCCAAACGAACAGTGGTCCTTTATGTAATCCCTTTCTTTCTTTATAACCAGTGTTAATAAATAAGCTTTAGCCTTTGTCTTTGCTTATAGACATCAAGAATCTGATTTCAAGCCAGGGCTCACACAGACTTGATGTAAAGTCTAAATGAGGAGAGTGGTAATGCTGGTGAATGCGCTGTGCTGGGGATGCCACCTGTCTGGATTGCAGGAGAAAGATTGTTTGTCAAGCTTCAAGTTTAAATCCAAGGTTAGGAGCCAGGTCCTTCTAGGGCGGGGGGAGGTGGTTTTCTTTGGATTTAGGTTTGCCTGCTCTGCACTTGTGTCTGCAGTTTCATTATATCTAATTAATTGTGTTTTAAATAGTTTACATTTAATTTTCTTTATAATCAATATATTTTAATTCACTTGCACTGCTGTCTATTATAGGCATGCTGCAGTCTATAACAAAATGAAATTAGTTTGCTGTGATTATAATGCAGCAGAATGGACAGAGTACAGTATTCTTGTCATTTATTCTATATAATCATATTTACTGTCTTAAATAATATCTTTGTTCTGTGATATCTAATAGACAAATGCAAAGGATGATACAGGAACTAAATCTAGACATGCCATTGTGGTCTGTTTGATATAAGTGTTATACACAGATGTAAGTATACTACTTTAGAGTATATAGTTTAAATACGTTTGTGCTCCAAAATCAATCCTTCTAGCTGTGTTTTACACTCAGTATGCCTCAAGGCTCACATGTTAACTCTAGAATATACAGTTCCTGATTTTATGTGCAGTATCTGCAGACAGCTGAAGGGAAGCAACTGTGAATCGATCCTGGGAATCAACATGTGTGTGACTGTATGTATTAGCATATGCACAAATCGAGTTAAAAGAAGCTATTTGGTGCAGTAATTTTCATGAGAATCTCAAAAGAATTTATAAACAACCCTCAGTAAAATGGGACAGATAAACAAGTTGTTGCTATTTTTGTTACTTTCTAGATGAACAAACCATGGTGCAGAAAGAAATGGAATGCTTGGACCTAAGGAAACATCCAGGATCCCCCACCTGATACTGTCTGAGAGAGATCCTGAGTTCTGCCCTGACTATTGCTGTTCAGACAGCCCAAACTTCATCCTGGACTGATGTTTACCAGCGCAGGAGTCAGCGTCCCAGCTTTGAGTATCCTCATCTGATCTCTGCCAGTCCCTAAAAAGTGATTCAGAAGTAAAAGGTCCATTTGCATCGTGTAAAGGAAAGGCCAGAAGAGTCACAGATAAACAATCATGATACAGATGTGAGGTCATTTTTCTGAAGGAGCTTTTAATTAAATTTTCACATGGAGTTTGAAAACATTAGAAGCGTCACATCTCCCTTTGCTGTGCTCATGGAGCTGGTCAGACTGAATATGAGACTTCTTGATACCCAAAGATCTTCTTACAATCACAGAGAGAAATATCAGGAGAAGCAGTCCAAGAGAGAAACAACAGAGATTACATCTCTTCATTATATAGCAGCAGACATAATTTTAGGGTAACTTATCTGTACGTGTCCAGCTCCCATTTTCAGCCTCTTACAAGTCTCTACTTTGGAGTGTAGCTGAAAAAGCAGAAAAAAAACCCAACAGGTAACTCCTTAAACATTTAAAGGAAATGAAGAGATTTTTAATATTCAGTGTTCCAGTGAAAACGTAAAGAGACGTGACTGTGAAAGCACATGAAGAAAAGCTGTCTGGCTTTAAACATGGTAAGGAACAAAAGAGTTTGTGCACCTGGTTCATGGTCCTGGCCAGCTGTGGTCAAAGCTGCTGCTCCTGATTGCTTGCTTGGGAAACTCCTCAGCACAGCGCTGCGTTGGAATCAGTTGGAATTAGATCTTCTCTATACACAGGCAGAGGATTTAGCACTGGAGCACTAAATTGTGCTTTTATATGTGAGACCAAATCAAGGGTCACCTCCGTTAATGAATAATCCACTCAATGGTGATAGATCCTATTTATTCTGATAAGTTTGGCTTTAAAAATTGAACTTTTGTTGATACAAGTGTAAACTATGGTGGAACATGAACATGTTTTCCCTATGAAAAATATTCAACATCAACAGCACAAAGGAATTAAACGTTCATATCTTTTCTTGAAGAGATCTGAAAAATCAGAGTTTTCACAAAAGAAAAAATCAAAAGCAAAATTAACTCTTTCCAAACTAAACTTATACTTTCTGGAAGGAAAAAAGAAATGCTTCAAACAAACAACACAAAAGAACCCAAATAGCTTTGATGGAAATGTTCCCCTTACTTACTGGATATTCAGCTTATTACTGTGTAATTCCATTGGAATGGGATGTACTCTTCACAGCAGGCTCAGTGCTGTATTATATTCTCCAAGGAAAGGTGTGGATACTGGAGTTTAATAATAAGGGCATATTTCTTTGATACAGCAGCTGCATCAGAGCCAAACTTTACCTGCAAATACACAGTGCTGGCACAATTTATCTTTGAAACAATCCATATGAGTACACAGGGTTTTTATGAAAGGCATTCAACAAATAGCGTGGGTTGCAATGTTATTGTTTCAGTGATGCATAAATACTGAATAACCAAACACAACACCAGCTAATTAAGTTGAGGGTGACTATCAGACAGAGATAAAGTACACAGTAAGTAACCATGGGCTAAGCCCGCCCTCTCACTGCACATACTGTGGTTGCTCCCTGAATACGCTGAGAATGAGGTTTCCAGGAAATTGGATCCTGCAATATTTGGCACCTGGAAACTAAAAGAAGGTCAACAAATATCAGAGCAGGCTTCTTCAGCTGCAGTGCATTGTAAAGATGGTGCAGAGCTTCGGACAGAACTTCAAAAACAGGATTCCTCCAATACAACAGTAGTGAGAAGTTGGTTGTTTAAGGAAAGTATTACTTGGAAAGTATTATTCCATGCATTACAATTAGCCTCTACAAGGCATACAGTAAATCAAACTTCACAAATCACTGTTGCAAAAGAAGAACTGGACGCACATGCACGCCATGCACAACAAACCCCACCATTAGACAGCGCCAGCAGCAGTATCTCCCAGCTTGTAAGTCAGAAGCAGAGGCATCAAAAGGCACGTTCCATTGACAAGATGTTATTTTCCAGCATGAAAAATAAGAGTTATGGAGAACTAACCCATCTGAAACCCTTTTTTCAAAGGTTGTTTGCAGCCTCTCATCATGGAAACACAAGTCCACAAAGGTACCTGTATGATACGGTATGCAGGCTGATGCTGTTTGTGTATTTCTTTAAAGATTAATTATTACTGCAGGTGTTGTCAATGAATGAGAAAGGTCTTCATTAAGATGAGTGGGATCAGTTAAAGAATAGATAGTTAGATTTGATAGATTAGATGAGACAGGAATACAGCAATACACGTTGCTGAATAGTTGGGAAAGAAACAACAGGTAGCCTGAAAGAGGTGGGTCTGCCCTTCTGTGTAGCACTTTTGTCTAATTCAGTTTGTAATTATTGTGAAAACATTTCTCCCATTCTGCTAGCATTATTTGTGGGTCTGCACAGTCAGGCTGTACCAGTCTCATGGTAAAGGATGATTATTAACTCTGTTATTCAGTTTATAGCCACGAATAGCTGTAAGAGCACAGCTGCTTCATTACATATCAGTTATACGGCCAGCTTAAGGTATGACATAGTGAATGATACGCACTACAATGGCCTGTTTTTCATACACACCTTTGCAAGATCGATGGATGCACAGTGTAAAGGAAGCTTTGTTAACAGCATTTTTCTTTAAGATATGTATAATTGTTTATTTAAAAAATGCTATAAAATCAGAACATCTGCTTATAGGGAATATTAGACTTCTATAATGAGTAACGGGATAACAATTATAATTCATTTATGCTATAACCCCTACAGAATGAATGAATTAACCTTTTCTAAGTCAACCAAGTCACACCTAGGAGAACAGAGTCTGACCCAAATAATCCATAATTAGATCATCAGCTGTAACACTATTGATCTCCTGAGATCTGGAGTGGCCTCAGCTGCCCTCATTCTCCAGCTGCAACTCAGAGAACAGGCTTCATTCTTGAAAGAAAAGAGACATTTTAAGAAGACGTGCTATAGTAAAATGGTGATGTTGAATATGTGTCTTCTTGGAATAGCCTCAATCTGTGAATATAGAACCAGAAATCACATTATGACCTTGTCAAGCAGAACAATTATATTATTGCTTACTTAATGGGGGTCTGTTGGCTGCCCCCACAGCTTGCGGGTGCTGTTCAAATAGATTGAAGTCCGTAATATCAGTCTTGAATTGTACTTGATCAGTACTTAAAAAGTTAAGCTGCAAAAATATTATTTAGATGATTCAGTTTTTAGGAAGACTAACAACTGGATCAATACTGGAGTTATAATACGTGTCTGTATTATTCTCACATATTAAGTATTTCATGTCTGATACCTTTTAAGAAATGTATTCTAATGACACTATGTCTAATAATACATCTAATACCTTTTGTGTGATGATCCTTGGGGTCCCTTCAACCCAAGCCATTCTGAAGACATGATATTCTTGGAACGGTTCAAATCAGTACACTGTGTTTCTAGCATTTCTTCTCCAATGGTCAGTAGGTAAATGTAGCAAGTTACATATGGCTTTAATTTTTCTTAACAACATATATGAAAGCAAAAATAGATATTTCAAATCCAGTTGCTTATGATGTAATTAAATTTAAAATAAGTGCAACAATTTGATTTGGATTATCTGATTAACAGCACAGCTCTAATGACCATTTAATCCCCTTGAAAGATAAAGCCTTATTGATACCAGGTACAAATACAACTCACCCCTTTCAAAACCTACCTGTGTTAAACCTGAGATGCATAGGATCCTTCGGAATGATCTGAAGGCCCTCACGCTAACACCAGGTTGATTTTTTTCCCTCATTTCTGTGGCATATGTTGTATCCAAAATCACAGAGAAAAGAAATTTCATGCTCAGAATTGAAACCCTTTTTCACATTTAACTCAGCCAAAATTCCTGTGATGGCAGAATTAAATTTGAGTTTGTTCTCTAACGATGAGGAAGCCACAATATGGAACAATTAACATTTTTTTTTTCCTCCAAACTACAAAAACTGTTACTTTCTCTGAACATTTACAATCATTTTTAAGACATCTGTAGTCATCGAAGTCCATTGCCTCTGCCCAGTTTCTTGGGCATTCTGTAAGAGTAACCTGCATATGTACTGATCTAAAAGAAATGAGTAATGCTTCTTCTTGTAAAACACGACGAGAACTGCAGATGGAAGTGACATTCCCTTATGAACACTGACATGTATGTAACATCTGCACTTACACTGAGACGCTCTTCTTCCCACGAAAGTCAGAAAAAAAGGGGACAGGAACCTTTGGACCCAAGCAGGCTGCGTTCTGACAATTGCATTCTAGATGGCTCACAGTGGCACTGGGGAGAGGACAGTCTCAGTGAGTTGTGTGTCTTTGCCTTCACCAATAGTTTTGTTTCCTTGCAGTATAAATATCCCACAAGGATACTCACTGCATGCAACTCTTTTTTTTTCTTTCAGTTGAGTCATTTGGCTGGTTTATGTCTCCCGTGTAGAGGTGAAGCTTCACAAAATGCCGACTGCCTGCGGGAAGAACTCCCTCCCAACAGATTCTCTACCTGAGCATCAGGGAAGGAAATAAATCTGGAACTGGTGACATTGCAAGGACAAGGAGAACAACCGCTCGGAGAATTATCTGATTCAGTTGGTGTTTATTTTTACTCATCTCTCGCAATCTGCTCTCCAACAGAAGATGCTTATTTGCAGAAAAGAAGGCTGTCTTCTGTCTGAACTGATGCCTGGTCTGCAGAAAAGATGGCCCTTCGGATGAGAGGTATGCTTTAAGCATGTATTAGCTAACGTAGTAGGCTGCTGGGTGGGAATTGGATGTGCCATGTATGATAGCTAATTCAGGATAAACTCTACATTCCTTCCCATCATGCTTCTCATCCACCACCATAAGCTAAATCTGCCTGGCACTCAGAAGTGCACATTCCAAACTAAAGCATTCCACATGAGGAATTTTAGAATTGATTATTCATAAATAATGCGTGTGGAGAAGCCGTAAGGTGTAGCTCAGCTGATTTATTTCACACACGCTTACTGTCAAATTAGAGTCTTTTGGAGAAACTTTTGCAGTCCAAGTATATTGTCATGGAGGTCTGAATAACTGCAGATTGCAAACTAAAGTAAAACAGATTGCATCAGAATGGGGAATAGGTTAAGAAGCAGGAAAGAGCTGTTACTTTTTACTGCAGCTGAATTGCTAAGAAACAAGTGAAAGTGTAAAATCCACACTTCCATCTGCCCAAGGCTCAACCCTTATTTTCAGGTTATTTCTACTACAGTGATTTTGTCTGGCAAAACTCTTTCATGTAAGACATTAAATAACGTTGAGTCACTGATGTGCCAGCTATGGTATCCAGTAGTTACTGAATATAAACCTGAGTGTTTGCTTTCTCCAAGTCTTTGCCTCGGTGATATCTTAAAACATAATAGCCTCTGCCTGTTGGCTTGTTTTCTCATGGGGAGAGTGACAGAACATTTTGTGTTCTCTTATCTTCAATAGCAATGAAACAGGAGGAGCTCCACAATGCGAAACCAAATCTACTGCTATTAATACAACATCCCAGCCGCAGAGAAGAGATTTGTTTATTTATCAAAGCTAGAGATGCCTCTCTCTGACCTTTCCAGAGCTTGTGTGCTTTAGCTGGGAATAGATTCCTAAGAACGGGATGCTCTTTTTAAAAATATACACTAAAAACTTAGCCCCCACTCCTGAAACAGAGCCAAGGCTGTAAACCCGATTATGTGAAATACCCTATAATGTTGAGTATTTAGAATAAGTCTAACTAGGGCAATGGTCCATTGCACAGAGCTCAGACAGCCCACTCGCCCTTCCTACTGCCAATCAGTGACACATTAAGTGACTGTAACCATACATGGGCCCACTTTCTGAAGCCTAACATCTGCCTGCAGCCCAACAAACCTGTCAGTAGTGATATTTCTTTTTTTTCTTTTACAGAATTAAGTGGTGTTTTAGGCTGTACTGAACTGTGTTTGTTTGTAGCTTTCTGGAATTCGTATTGAAGTTTTGAAGTGAAAAAGAATCATTGCATGCACAAATCAAAATGTAGCTATTTTTTAACGGTTTATTGTATTTACTGACCTGTGTGGACAACAAGAATCTCTGCAATAGTTGAATCTTGCATTAAGAATTGATTTATTTACCTGATAGATGTATAGTCTATTTCATCCTGCTCCATGGCTGTATTTTAGTCACCACAGGCTGTTAAGGAGTCATTAAAGCAGACCTGGGCTGAGGGACTAGGAACCAGGGAAAGAACTGGCCCTATGTGTGCTGATTCCAAATCATATTATATAAAAGGAAAACAATATTTATGCCACCTCCTCCTCCTCCAACAGTTACAGCAGAAGGCAGCATACAGTCCTAGGAAGACCTAGTCTTATCTGACAGCTGTGCTCTGAGTGTGCCTGCTTGACTGGGCCTTTTCAAGACATGGCTGTAGCTTTTGTAGCTGGCTATCTGAAATCTCACAGGTCGGGCTCACAGCACTGCACTTGGTTCCCCTCTCCTGCCCTCTGTACCCATAAGATGGTGGAAAATAGAGGGACTGAAAGCAGCATGAAGCATTTAATTATAACGATACCTGCTGTTTTCTAGGCATTACACACAGGGTCCTGTAATTTGACAAAGCCAATCACCTGTAGAATTAGAAATAAACTCCAATAGTCCAAAATTACTGTCTACTCTCTGTAAGCAACCACTGGGCAATATGATCTATAAATAAAATCTCCCAAATATTGCTCTGAACCACGTAGCAGCTTGGAAGGCCAAAAAACTGTCTTTCATTACTTCTTCACACTTTTGAAGGAATTGGTTTAGCAGTGATGCATCCCCTCATGCTCTGACCAACTTCACACTTCATTTTTTAATCCAAATCTAAGTAACAGGCTTTGGGGACCTTGTCTGTATTCCTTCCTACTCAAGTCTGTTCCCATCTGCCTGATCCCCTCAGTGACTTTACAATACTTCTTTTGTGTCACCAGAACTACTGTTGCCTCCCAGTCAAACTTCCCACACTGGTCTATAAAACTGCTCTCCCTGCTTTTGCATGTTCAGTTTCTGTATCTGCAAGCTCATGAATAAGGGCTTGTTTGAGGACACAAAATTTACTATGGCGGTTTTACAAACTGGGTTCAGACCAAGCTCCGCGTCCACGGAAAATTGCCAAAAAACATCTGATCCTGGTAATTGAGGGAAGGGCATGTGAGGAACCTGTGGAAAGAGGTCCCTCACCCTGCCTGACTCACAGCTGGAGTTTCTCCCTGGCAGTTGAGACGGGTGATGTGAGAGGTTAGTCAAGAGTGGGAGCAGATTCCTGTGGGGCTTCACCAGCCAAATTCCTATCTAGCAAAAGGTTGCTACAGCAACTCTGAGCCACCCGAGATACAGAAATTATTGTAATGGCTGCTGAAATGCCTCGCTACTGCTCTGAGACAGGATAAGGAAAACCCTTCCCTTTGATATGGAATGGTTTCCCACTGCCACGCTTTTATGTCAGCTCTGTACAAGCACCAAGTTTCCTGAACTTGCTTGGCAGCCAGGGTTACCTTTCGGTCGAAAGCAAGACGCCGTTACTCATGTGTATGTAATGCAAACATAGAAATAATAAACCTAAACACTGAACAATAACATAGTAAACAAGTCGTATCGTTAGTTAACATCCTATGGAGTGAGCTGACCAGAATATACAAACCTTCACATAGCCAAGTTGTGTATTGCCCTGACTAGAGTTTCTGGTTTTCAAAATTCACATAGATACAAAAAGAAACAAACAAAGCAAAAATGGGACAAAAGCCCTCATAGCTTCCCAGCGACTGTCCGGCCGTTTCTTGGCTGCCTTCAGCCTGAGCATGTTTTCCTCTGGCACTTGGCCCGCTCACAGGTCATTCAGTCCACTGGACTATGTCATAAATACCAGACAGAGACGATGCTTTGGACAGAATGGGAAAGCTTGTGACCTAAACAGGACCTGAATTTAGAATGGGGTGGACTGAGGATAACAGAGACGTAGAACCAGCACTATCAGCATACTAAGTGAAAAAAACTTTATCAAAGTCGTTCCCATTTACCTCCCTTTTGCTTCAGAGCAACTCAGTTTACTCTAGAAGCCAACAATGAACACAGCAGAAACTCTGTTATCTGAAATAGTAGCTGTTTTTAGCTGAAATAACTGGCTTTTAAAATTACAGTGATTATTTCACTGAGACATCAGTTTATATCTCAGCGTTGCATTTTGGTCACCAAAAAAAAAAAAAAAAGAACCAAATTGCAGTCAATCTCCTAAGGCTGCCAAATGTCGTAATATTTGGTATCAGTTTGTGGCATTTTAGAGTTTTTGATACAAGCTTGATCTGTTAGCTGAGAATTTCTTAGGTTTCTTACCTCTCACCAGGTCTGTGAGCTTTTGGGCTGACCCTGAATAGCCTGAGAGTGAACCGTGCTTCCAGTGTGTCCAAACACCCGGAGCGAGTCATTGTCTACTGAGGAGCTGGTTCTCAGAGCTCAAGAAAAGCATATCATTTTTAAAACAAAACATTTGTTAACTAAGGATTTCCTGGATTTTTCTGCTTTCTTTTTCTTATTTATACTATGATCTAGACACTGTGAAACCACTGTTTAACTTCTGGTATTATTTATGGAAGCCAGCCCGTTGATGTTTCCAGGTCTTAGAGAGAACTTCCAATTTGCAGTTTCGATACCAGGTATGTAATCCTGACTTTAATTAGTAACAACTACTCTGATTTATAACTGTGGTGAAAAAAATCACTTCCAAGTATATCTCTCTCTGGATGAGCCCTGGGTTTGCATGGCGTTTGCGTGCATTCAGTGCTACACATCACAGCTGCATAAACAAAGTGGTTTGTAAATATTAGCAAATTAGAAATTGGTATTTTAAATTTAGTTTGCTAGAGTAGAAGTGACCACGCATGTCGTACGAGGCAGCACAGAATCAGGTCAGTGAAGTTCATGTGACTCCTATCTAGGCAAGATATATAGGTTGCACAATAAGGGCCATTAACAAATAGAAGAGGAAGAGAGCAATAATAATAAATAACTTATTTAAAACTCTGCACAGGTGCTGCTTTACCTTACAGTCCTCCTGTCTGCTACTCATCACTGCACAAACTTCACCATCACACCATCAGTTACAGCTGCCCCAAAGACTTCTGTGATGACAGATAAAGGTTACAACGTGCCGATGACCCATGAGGATGTTATAGGATGGAATATTGTGACTTTCAAATGCCTTTTTGAAAACCTGGGGAAATATATCCCCCAAGTCTTTATTTAAGAGAGAAAATATTAGGACTACAAAACACTTCAAACACGTGCTGAAATTAGAAAATCTTGGGTCAGAAAATGAAGCCCAGAATCACATAATTAAAGATTATGTTGGGGCATATACATGGAAAGACAGCCTTTATTCTGTCATTTTCTAACTTCAGTGTGCTTGCAAATTATTCATATTTTGGCAAAGATGTTGGATACATAAAACGTACATATTATATGTAGAACTGCGTTTATCTCTGTTGTATGTTCTGCCTTACAAATTCACTTTCCTGGTTCCATGTCAGAACCTACAACATTAACATATTCAGATGCCAGTTGCTGGATTTAATTGTTTCTTGATAATCCAAAAGGCTGAGCCTGGACTTGCTCAGCCTCTCCATACTTCAGTCTTATCTAGCACTTTTTCTAAGCCACCCAGATAAATTATCTCAGTGTCCTGAGGTAAAGTGATTCTCTTGTCCATGGGGTCTGCATTGCTCCAATTTCTTTCTTTATTTATTCTGCTTCATCTGCCAGACAGTTCTGAGCTCAAGCATTAAAAGTGATGAACAGGAAAAGCTTTCACTGATTTAATTTAAAAAAGTAAAGATGTATAATGCTGTACCAAGAATTTCCAGATAAAATAAGTAATTTTATAACATCTCTTTGGTAGGAGTGTGGCCAATAAGCCACATAAAGAAAGACCAACACATGAATCTGAAAATAATCCTCATGTAGTTAGAAAAATGGAAGAAAGAGTGGAGAAGGAGAACTGCTAATTCACCTTCATGCAGAACACATACATAAGGATGTGGCGTATTCATTTGCACTTGAACAGACTATTTAGTTCTCCAGAAAGAATCAAAAAGTTTCCCATATTTTTTTTCCTGGACTATTTTTGAAGAATCCTTTGAGTTATTAAGTTATTATAGAAGCAAAAGCACCATATTTAACTTTTATTGCATTCTAATTCTGCATTATGCTACTGATTAAAAGATTCATTGTCACTTGTGTCCTCTTTCAGTAGCTCAGATATTCTCCAGCAGCAGCAGAACGTGGCTCTTTGTTGCTCTGCTGCTGTTCATGATCTCAAAGCACTGTAAGTGGAAGTAAGTTTCACAATGTATTACGCAGACAATTCAGTTTCATTTAATTCAGTGAAAACTGAGGCACAGAGATTCAGGAACTGTGAAAGCTGAGAGCAGAGCACAGAGCCTTCAGTTTTCCATACACACACCCATTCCTTCTCCTTCTTTCCAGCATACGTACTCTTTCAAAAAATACAGGCAGGCAATGTGTGCTAAGCATCCCCTGACATGGTTAGAGAACTAACATGCACTCAGACCACAGCAAACTTATATTGAAGGTGCCAAGAACACTGAACAGGTTAGTATCAGGAAATCCTGATTGCCTCCATTGAGAGGTCAATGAAAGATAGTTGTGTACATTTGCTGTTTGTTACTCAAATATCACTTCCTTATGACACTATGCATTACCTAATCTGCAAAGGTCAACGAATTACTCTTTAGTTCCTTGCAAATGACAGTGCAATGAACTTTGCCATTTTTAATACATACTTCTGAGGAAAAAAGCTAGTGGTCCAGCTTTGAGGCTCAGAAAGTTTCTCAACCTGAAGCACATTTCATGACAATGTATTTCTAGCACTACCCATAGAGCTCTGTAACTACCAGACCTCAGCAGAGTCCTTCTTAGAACTGATTCACAATTTGCACACACTCGGCATTAAGGGGTCTAGTTGTTGATTCTTGAATCCTTATGCATTATAAATACAATTAGTCAGTATATTGATCATCAAATACAAAGAGATTTAGGAGAACTGAGATTTCTTACCATCTGACGTGTGCTAATAGTTAATAGTGGCTTTGGTTAATAACTCTGCATTGCCAGTTTCCTCACTTAGAAAAAGAAGACCTAATGTGGAACTATTGCAGATCAACAGCTTGTCAAAGCTGCATAAATGCACACTGACTGGTAGGGCTGAACACAGTGCTGATCATGTACATAGCTGCCGACTTCTCTTTTCACCCATATGGGGCTGAAATCAGTCAGTTTGTATGGATACTCAGCACAGTTTACAGGTCTGAACCACTGTGGATAGTTTCCATAGAACTAGAAATCTCCATGCTGGATCGGGACAGCAGGGTTTAACTTAGCAGGTAGCGGAATGCACAAGCGCAGCACAGAGACAAGACTGGGGAATTAAGCTGCTGGCAAGTAGCAGCTGAAAGCTGATTGAACACAACAGATTGAGCTTTCATACTGGACAGATAGGCAGCAGCTATTTAAATGGAGCATTAACAGTTTTGCTCTTAATTATTTCCAAACCTTCCAGCTAATGCAGACTCAGTATGACATGTATCTTGGCCTCATTTATTTGCTGTTTCTGTGTGAGTCGAGTTACAGCTGAATGGTTTGTTGAAAATTTCTGTCTGTTGAAAGCCATTTTCTTTTAAATGCTTGTCTTCTTTATTCAAGCACTTCTCATGTAAGTAACTGTATATATACCTCACAGAAATGTTTGCTTTCTCCATTACAAGTGGAATTTCTTCTGAAATGATACTGCCTTGCAAGCCAACAAATGCTCATCATTCTGACAATGGTGGCAAGTGAAAGGCCAGTAAAGTCCAGAGCTAACGTGAAAACATTATACCTTCAGAAAAGGGAGATTCTTATATATCATTTACTTTTAGGTCTGGGGTGACCAAAGACCATGGCATTTCAATGTACTGTACAGTTTTTCCTGAAGTTTTGAGAAGTATATCAGTGACAAGTTTTATCTCAGATATGTGCATAGTTAAACTTGTGAAACCCACAATGGCTGGTTTATACCTCAAAGAATAAACTGAAATAACCTAATAAACCTGTACTAATAAAAATGTCAAAACTATCTTAAATATCTCTGAAGTAAGAGAATGACCTTCAAAAATTATGTAGCTGCTTCCAAAAGTGAGCATTTGAGCCCTGTTTTCACACTTGTAGTTTCTATTCATCCTCCATTATATTGTATTTCAATAAAGACTGGAAACCCTCATCAATACTAATTTGATACGGATCCAGGGTGGACATACAATAGCACTTGTGACAAGTGGGACAGAATGTACCATTTGACATTTATTCAGCCTGAGAGAGGACAGACACATGAAGGTTATAGCAGTCTAATGTTTAAAAGGTTCATGTAGACAACATGATATAGTAGAATACAGTGGAACAGAATGGAAAGGAACAGTTTGGTCGGGAAGGAACTTCAAAGATCATCGAGTCCAACTTCCTGACCTCTTCAGAGCTAACCATGACTCCATGTTTTCTTAGGGATGATGAGTAGCCACAGGTTTTGAGAGGGCAGAATTTCCATGAGTTCTTGTACAGCAAATATGAGTTAGCAGATCTGCTGATCCCTTCCTACAGATGTCCTAAACAGATCCTCCATAAATACAAGCCAGAAACTATTCACATCTTTTACCATTCTCAGAGCAATTCTTATTTGTCCTCCTTCTTGGTCTTTTCTGGCATGTTTCAAATGTAAAAACTCTTAGATGTGAAAGGTAATCAAATTCATGCTAGGAAGTGGTACGTGAACTCAACATATTGCCCCAAGGCTTAGGCATGAAGGAATTTCAGCTGTGCAGAGATCCAGTGCAATAGGAGAATACAGAAATATGAAGAACATGTTGACATAACTGTGAAAACAGACAGACATTATTGGATTGATAAAAGTAGTAGTGGTAGGGGGTAGAGGTGTGTGTAAAACAATGTGATTTGTAACAAGTGATTTGCACTCCTTTTGCACAGATATAAAGAGCTACTGAAGCATTGTTCTAATTTTGTTTATGCTACCATAAACTCCCCAGCTGAAAGCTGCACTAACCTGTACAGGTGAGTCAATGTGGACAGCAGCAAAGCTTGCTCTGTTCTTTCAGTGACTGCTACAGAAGTTCTGCCACACCTGCATTATTCCTGGAGTGCCTTATCCTCCCCCTCCACTTTCTGCGTGGATGACTGAAGTTACGGCCTGGCCCTAATTTTGCAGCTAGTCTCAACAAGTACAGTTAACAGTCCAAAGCATTCCAGGCACAGGGGAGCAGACACGAGCAAGTCTTTTAGCAATTGATATCCAAGAATATATCAGACAATATATTTTCCAATTATGGATTCTTTATAAAAGTTACCAATTATGAACTCTAAATAGCCAGTTTCTACTGTACCTCCCACTTCAGCTGCGGATCTGGTGATTCTTGAATTTGCAGTCAGAAGAAGGTAGGACAATGTCTCTAATGGTTTTTCTTTCTGTTTGCAGAGTCTGGAAAAGAAAATTTGTTTTTTCCACAGCGAAGCAAGTTTTAATCTTAGCTTCATTTTACTACTCCATTGAACAACATACCGTATGTTTCTCACATTTCCTATGCTGTAAACAAGGAAATTAGATGATTTATTTTTTAATTTCATTTAATCATCCTCCCATACCTCACGTCTATCTGTTTGCATATCACCATATTATCTATGGATGCAGCAGTTAAATGTCATTATTTTTACTGTAGAAATAGGGCACTCAGAAACAAAATGCTCATCCAAGTAGGCCAGTGACAGAGGTAGAAATATAACTGTGGGTTATATGCGTGTTAACAAAAAAATTGGACTTTTCATCTACGGTGCTCTTGGATTTAAAATATCATTTTGCCTGCTTCAAAGGTACTGTATTATGTCTCCACATGGCTTTTTCTTAGAGCTGTGCAGCTGGAGTTCTAGTGTTCTGAAATGTCCCAACTGAATTTCAAATGAATATCAGAAATAGGCAAGGATATACATGATACATGCAGAATATGTATCTAGGGAAATCACAGAAGATCTAGTTTCCACTAGTTGGTTATACATAAATTATTGAGGCGATCTTCGTAAGCCTGTTGATTAGCTGGAGGCAGATATCTATTTTAGGTGTACTTAGGGTCAGGATTAACTCACAAAACTTGGATGGCATTGTCCATAAAACAGCTAGAATCATTTCAGCAGTCTCAGCCGAAAATGAGGTATTCTCCTTTATCTCTTCTAAACATATATAATTTTAGCTTTCCCTAACGAAGAGGATGACATTTTTGGAAATGAAGTGTTAAATGTCTTACAAAGCTATACTAGAGACTATTTAGGTGACTGGAGAAAGAACAGGACTGAGAGCCAGGAGACTTATTTCTATTTCTAGTTCTGCCATAGATTTTGTGACTTTGAACCTCAGCTCCTGCTTCTGTGAAACGGGGATGATAATATTTACTGTTCTCTCAGGGATATTGTGTAATGCAATTTTCATGATGGTCTTTGAAACGCCTGAGATCCTTGATTACAATGTTCAAATGAAAGCAATGAATAAGATAGTAGTAATCAGAGTATCAGCATGATTATTGATGATTAAAAAATAATGTTTGATAATGTTATTGATATTAAATTATAAGCTTGATAGCATGGTTCTAAAAAATAATAATAAGCCCAACCTGTTCATATCTGGAAGATCGTTGTAACACTTCTAGGAACAAGGATGCTGCCAGCATAGTTGCAACATGAGTGGAAAAGAATCTGTGAAGCTCTCTGTCTGAGCAATTGTAGGAGGCAGAAATGAATATCTTTTCAATGATGCTTTGTGACATAGGAGCAGAAGCAGCTTTAAAGCTTAACAGTATTTTTAAAATATGACTCAGGAGAGGTTTTCTTTTTTAACTGAGCTGGGTGAAAAAAAAAAAACCAACACAAAAACCACACAAGATTCAAACAATCTTTTAGAAATCTGGAGCCTTTAAGTAAAACAAGTATTGTAGGTCAGGATGATCTGAATTTGCATGTAACACCATTGACAAACACCAAAGAGATCTATGCATAATAAACAGAAAAACAGATCTGATATGTTGGAAACCTTCAGTTCTGAGAGATTAATGAATTGCCCTTTCCACAACATGCCATTTTTGTGAAATACCTATATAGATTGTATTGAATAGCAGAAATAAGAGACACGAAAGATCAACACAGCAGTAATTCCACTAAAGCAAAATGCATTCAGATTTGGTTAGTCACAGTAACAGAAAATGAAGGCAGTTCTACAGCTTCTTTTTTCTTCCCACCTCAGGTCGCTGATGTAAAGACAAAGGTAGGGGGAGGTGACATATGCAATGCAATTGCATCCATTACTCCTACCAAAGAAACAGTGCATTTTTAAAAACAAAGCCCAACACTGTTTTGGGTGATGCAGATTTAACTGGTAATCCAAACAGATGATTTGGTTTCAATCTCTGATTTTGCCTTGTGTTACAGGAGACAAAAAAGGTCAACATAAAGATATTGTGTAACTAATAAAAAAGCTTCCTTAAGAGTATCGAATGAAAACTAAAGTGTGTTACTTTGTTATTTTAATGAGTTTGGATTAAATCTTCAGCACCAAACACAGAAAGGTGCTTCAGCTTGTGTCATATCAGAAAATGTCACAAGTCTAAATAAGTCATGTGCCATTTGTCTGAAACAATGGCTAAAAATCAGGTCATCTCCATGACTATGTAAAGCTTTCCAGCCTCACATTGCTACTCACCTACATGGAGAGCATAAGGATGTCACCCTTTCTGTTTTGAAAAGCCAAAGGAATAACTGATTCAGTAAATATATGAAATGATAGCTATGCATTTCATGGGGGAACTCCTCATGGTACAGTACTACAAAGAACAACAACAACAATATATATTGTTTATACCACCACCTTGACTATAGTTTATCATATGGTCAAGAAATGCAAAAAAAGGAAGTTTTAAAAACAAGTAATTCAGATCACTTTAATATTAGGCTTTTACTAGACAAAGCTGGAGTAAATAGAAAGTGAAAAGACAAAACACTGGCATCAGTGAGCAACATTCTGGTTGTTGTTGCTGCTCACAGGATAACATAAGCATCGTTATGAACATACTGATAGGAACATATGAGAAGTGTTAACTGCGTACTTTTCAGACATCCTTCTTTCCTTCATGCTTCCTATCACAGGCAGGACCAGACAAAAAAAAACTGTGGATGAGTGATTTCCATTCTCTTTTCCTTTCAGTGTACAAGACTGGTTCTGTCTCCATAAATACATGTTCAACAGAGTGAAAGGTAAGCTCTGAATGCCATGGTAGCGTTTCTAATGTATTCAAGAATTACAAATCCAAAGTAACTGTCTTAATACTTTGAGGAATGGGGCTGTCTGGTGCATTTGTGTGTCCAGCATGAGGCAGTGTTCTCCTGAATGCCAGAGACTGCTGACTGCAGGCTTCAAAACCAAAGCAACCTCTGCAAGTGTGGCCTGAACTCTATGGCAAAATAATGCAACTTTTATTGCCTACAGGTAAAATGCAGCATGACCACAACAGTCAACTTGTTACAGACATAAAGTATAGGTCAGTTTTGTAACACCTTCCTAACAACAAGCTCTGCCATTCCATCAGTACTGTGGCTGACCCTGCATATCCTTACAAGCTTGGTAGTATCCCTAGCCACTTCTACAGATAGTAAAACCGAGATCTAGAAGCTCACAAGGGATATTTACAAAGGAAAAAAAAAAAAATGGCAGCTAGCTGCCAAATTAATTAGAATTAGACCTTAATTAGATGGAAAATTCAGGTCAGGATGAGAACATAATTCAAATCTCGTGGGCACCAACCAGTGCTTTGTATCTAAAGTTGTTGTGCATTTTTAAGATAGCAGTGAAGCTGGTTTCCCTTTAAGAGAAATGACTTGGCCATCAGATAAGGATAATATTATTTTTTCAGATATGTCGGATGGATTTTGGTTCTGATAAAAATGTTGCTCTCTCCCATACTTTTAGATCCCCTTCTGACGTCAGTATTGGGATAGAGAGAAAGATTTTTCCAAACAGGGAAATGGAGATGATTGTGGCAAATACTCTAACGGAGTCTTCAGTGATAAACTGAGTAACTATCAATAGGACAAAGAAATAAGAGAAGAAATCTGCCAAGCCAAACTACCATCTCTTATTGTCACTGAGGCCAGAATCTGGCTCACCGTCTCTTCTGCTCTACCAAGGCAGCGAGCAGCTGTTCTGTGCAGGAACAGTGATCCAGTTCTAGAAATCTCCCAGCAGCAACACTATCCTTTGTATGCACGGTCTCTCAGCCTCTGTGGTAGACAAATTCTACCTGCTGCTGGTTCTGGAACATATATTTCCTAAGAAGAAAAATCGATAAAGAACGAATTCAGATTATCTTAATTACCAACATTCAAACTCATATTTAATCACTGATTTTTCTACTGGGTTTCTGTTACTGTTTCATCCCTGTATTTTTTGCATGTTGCTGTTTAAGCTGTAAGCTTCTTAAAGAGAGAGAGGGGAAAAAATCCCTAGACATAATGCCATGAAATCAAAGAGCAAGCTGACTGGGAAAAAAAACCAAACCCAAACAGTTACTATATTTAAACTGCATTATCCTATCACAGAGCTGCAGTTTTCAAACCTCTCCACTTTGATGCAGCATTTTTGCAGCATTTTAATATGTTTTAGTAACATAAAATGGCTGAAACATTTTAATAGCCCCAATTTAAGAGGAATTAAATAGTACCGTAGGAGGAAGGATGAATGCCCTCGTTTTTCACTCGTAACGATGTGTGTTTGAAACCAGCTGAGGTAATGAGCGCAGTGAGTTTGGTGGTCCCAACTGGAGTCTCATCAGGCACTTTGCCAGTCTGCAAAAATCATCACATAATTTGGCACAGTTAAGCAGTATAACCTTGTCTGTGCTCACTGAAGGAGATCCAGGCCTGAAATAGGAGGGGTGCTGCTGCTCATGGTCAGCACTCAGTGTATTGCCACAATCGAGCGCCATTCTGTGGGGTGCCCTTCCATGCTACATTTAACTCCAGTAAAAAATATTTGTCTTTGAAACCTGAGCTACAAACTGACACGTTTTGTGTACAGTGAGAAACAATCCATGTGACAACCAGTAGCTCTACAGCAAGTCTGCTTTGCAGCAGTGTGGATGAGTTAATGTTACTGCAGTTTGAAGGAAGGCATCCTGCAGTCTTCTCTCAGGCCAAATTCCCATTTACTTCAATTAGTAAGCATTACAGAAACAGTTTTAATGCTGCTGCCTGATGTGTTGGCTTCTCCTTCTAATATATTACAGTGAAATAAAGATAGCAGGCCAAATGCATGAATGGTATACTGCCATTATGTGAATGGAATTTCATCAAGGCTAAAGCTAGTCCATTTTGTTGTGCTTCTTTCCAAGGTAACGCTCTACAAACAAACCGCAACTTTACTTCATAGCAGCAAAATAAATCAGTTTCCTTTCTCCTTAGAGATGGAGAATGTGAAGCTGTGTGCACCTGCTGGAATACCAATATGGAAGCTTTCACGGGCTTGCACAGCTTAGGCAGAGCTGAGTTGCCTTCATTTTGATTTGGGTCAGGATAACCATCTTTTTTAAGAGACAAGACAAATTGCTTGGGAAACTTTATGAATCCCTGGATAATGATGGGAAATCACACTTTTCAATTCACAAACCCAAGTTCCTCTTACATGAAATGATGCCAGCATGATCAGGTATTGATTCCAATGCATCAGTTTTGTGCAGGACAGTGATTGTAAAGGAAATTCTTCTCTGGAGGAGAAACAGCTGTGGAGCAATTCTCAGTTCAGCCATTCTTGTCCCAGAGTTCACTGAGCATTCAGTGACAGGACTGTCCTTTTAATTCTTTGTTCCAAATTATTTGAGTCTATGCTGAAAAGATGCAAAAGAATGGGAAGAATTAAATCCTCCGTTCTCAATGGATGAGAGAGAAACAAGAAAAGCGGAGTTGTCAGTCTGTAGCAGGAATAGTGAATCCTAGAGAACACCAAAAGTTCACCGACATTAGGTAGAATGCAAACTCTACTTTCCTAGCCACATTTCTGCCTGTTAACCAGTTGGACTACTTTTTTTTATACACTGCCAACTTCTAATTGCACAGGCCATGGTTCTGCTATGCCTAAATACTTTTCTATGAGCCTTTTTGGAAACAAGCTCAAAAAGGAAACCAATAATGACATACAGAGTACATAACAGAAGGAACCAACTATGAACCATGACCATTTTGTTGTTGGTACAGTTAGAGCATATCTACATACGTGCAGTGTGATGCAGTGGTCCAAGAAGTGATGTAACTGTATTCAAGCAACATTTGGCAACACAGATTAATCCTGCTGATAAAAAAGGATAAATGTAATATGAGCATGGAGTAACCAATTCTTGTACCTAAACTGGGGCATCAGATCCAACTCATCAATCTTTGGTCAGAACTGTCCTGTGAGGTGCAGGCACGCTGGCAAGAAATCCTTATCTGGACACTGGCTAATTACACATCCTTGCTAGGAAGGATGCAGGGCAACACAGCGCCTTGGAAGCCATCACTTTATATCACTGTCCCCTCTCCTCACTCCTTGTGCCAATACAGAGGTAAGATAAAGATATTTTCCTTCCAGATCAGTTTCTCACAGTGTGATACTGTGGGTGGTTTTAAGCAGCGATGGATATGCAGCTTGTATGTAGGATCTGCATTTATGTAAGCCAGCACACATGAACAGATCACCTCTTGTATTTGCACATGCATAAGAACTGGTTGAAACCAAGCGCTTTTAAGGGCATTTATATCGTGCTCTGTATGGTTTGCTGTGTGTATTGCCGGTGTCACTGATGTCAGACGGTGCTGATCTAACAGCTCGTTCTGCATTCATTGAAGTTGCTGTGAATGAAGGGGCAGGATGGCTAAATCAGTCTGTTTGCAGCATTCTGTGTCTGTTTTCGTGTCTCTGCCACTTACAGAGATACAGCACTGAGGGAAGCTGCTATCTCACACCACGCACACTGCCGAAATCACACTGTGCAGTTCTTACCTCCTCGCGTTATCTCCGTGCGAGCCGGGGCTGAGTGTGCGTGTGGCTGTGATGCTGGCAGGGGATTGGGGAAGTCGTGTCAAAGACACAGCCCTGCCAGCACAGGCCCCACACAGCCCTATAGGACCTATGGGGAACCGACCCCTTTGGGGCCGGCAGGGAGGCAGCAGCCACGCTTCCTTCCCTCACCCCGGGCATATCCATGGCTGAGCGAGGCTCCCGACCCCACAGAAGCTGGTACAGCCCCTCGCTCATCGATTTGTCTCGGCTGTGGGGGCGGCAGCCCGGCCCTCACTGGCCGTTTATCCTGTCACGACAGAGCCGGGCAGCCCCACACTCCAGTCTCACATTCCTGTCACCGAACTCGCTCCCTCAGCCATTCCAGCCCCGCTTCTCTCGGCCATTCCTCGCGGGTTGAGGCCGGGACAGAGGGCGGCCACAGCGGTTCACACCGGGCCATGGGGGGCGGGAAAGCGGCCACCCCACCTGCAGGCCTCACCCCCGGCGGAGCGGAAGCGCCCGGCCCGCCACGCTCGGCCGCATCATCACCATCATCACCATCATCACCACCTCCATCACCATCGCCGCCTCCTCCCGCTCCCTCAGCCGATGGCCGCACACCGCGCAGCGCCGCGCCTCGGCGCCAAGGGGCGTGGCCCCGCTTTGCCCCGCCCCCTCCTCTCGTCCGGCCAATCAGCGGCGTCCACATGCCGCGGCGGCGAGTGGGGCCCCCGTCGGCCCAGCTGCCGTAAGTTACATTAGAGCAGCCGCCGCCGGTGCGCGACCGGAGCGAGCGGGAGCGGGCGGCTGTGCTGGGCGGGTTGTGTGGAGCCGTGACGAGCGGTGCGGGTCGAGGGCGGGAGGGGCGGCTCGCGAGCCATCCCCGGCAGCGCCTTTTCCTTTTTCAATCGAGAGGCGGACGGGCCGAGCCGTGCCGTTATCACCCTCCGCGGGGCGACCCCTGAGGAAGCAGCGGCCCGGGCTGCTCGGCTCCCCGCTCTGCTCAGCCCGAGCCCGGGGTGCGTGAGTTCCCGGTTCGGAGGCGGCCCGGCTTCCTCACAGGCCGTGTGGGGTGGGAGGGGGGCGGGGGCTTTTTTTTTCCTTCCGTCGGTTTTTCCTTTTTTTTTTTTTTTTTTAATTATTTTTCCCCCTCCTGAAGGAGTGAAGCGGGCTCTGTGCTTTGGGGGGGGTCTATGGTGATAGCACGGTGGCGTTGGGGGACAGAGCGAGGGGCTGAGGAGGGGGCACCCCGCCGCTGAGGAGGAGGAGGAAGAAGAAGCAGCGAGGCTCCATTTGCCGCTCCCTGCCCCGACCATGGAGAACGCGCACACAAAGACTGTGGAGGAAGTTTTGGCGTATTTCGGGGTCAACGAAAGCACCGGGCTCAGCCTGGAGCAAGTGAAGAAGCTGAAGGAGAAATGGGGCTCCAACGGTAGGTCAGGCGGCCGCGATGCCGCTCTCGGTTCTTTCCCCTTTTCCTCCCCCTCGTTCACGCCGTTCTCCTGCCCTCCCTCCCATCCCTCCCGGGGCCGCGCTGCGAGGCCTGACGTGTCTGTGCGAGCAGAGCCGGCATCTCTTGCAGGACCCGGAATCGGAGCGAGCAGAGAAGATGGCTGACTGCAACTCCACCTCGTGGGTTTCTTACAGAGCCCGGAGCGGGGAACCTGCCGTGCTCACATGGAGCACCCGCTGCTCTTTGCTCTTCTTGCCCTTATCCTCCAATTTTCCCTGCTTTCCGATGCCTTTTTGGCCCCTTTTTTTTCTTTTTTTAAACATTCTTTCAAGTCGTGGCACAGCATTACGCTGATGAGGTATTTCGGTTGGGTTTTTTTTTGTTCTTCGTTTAAAACCCTCGTTGCTCGGCCTCCTTTAGCCCCTTGTGAGCCCTTAGGGCGTTGTGTAAAAATGAAAAGCCGTGAGGTTACACTTCTTTTTGTTCAGCTTGAACGTCCCTTCCACGCCAATAGTTATGGGGAAATAAAGGGCGAGCAGAAATAAGGAAACCCTTATTATTAGTGGAGAAAAGAACTTGAAATATTTGGAACCAGGCTTCCTTTTCTTTTTTTTCTTTTAATTATTTTTGTGAGCGGTGGTGGGGAAAAAGAATCTTTGTCAGCGTTTGGAAAGCGTTCTGAGCCTTTGACCCTTTGTATGCAGCAACAGCAGAAGTCACACAGCTGGCTGGAGTGATGACTTGGCTGAATCATAACCCTCAGCAGATCCCAGCTAACCTGTGTGTGCCGTAAAGCACGCGACTAGCAGGCCCGTTCAATGCACTGATGAACACAGCCCCTTTAATAGCTATTTCAGTATGGCTTTCCAGCCCAGCCGAGCCTACAGTGTGAGAGCAGTATCTGCTGGATGTCTTAGAATGCTCTAATGATTTCTTCAATGATTTCTTTTTTTTCCTCACATGCTGCCTGGAAAAAATCCATGACTGACAGAGTTACCAGCTGAGGAAGGTAAGTATTTCAATAAAATCTTCTACAAACTCTTGTCAGTAATTCGTCTTTTCTTTTTTCATACATTACTAAATGTCTTCTGTACATTTTGCAGGAAAAACCTTACTCGAGCTTGTGATTGAACAGTTTGAAGACTTACTAGTTAGAATTCTGTTGCTGGCAGCTTGCATATCTTTTGTAAGTATGAATAGCTCTTATTTCATTGATTTGTGTATCGCAGGCTCTGGAGCAACCTACATTCAATATAGGAACTACACACACTGCTCTTCTCTTTCTTCCAAGAGGTAGAACTATAAGATGCTATGTAAATTGTTCCGTCTTCAATTAATTACCTTGTGAAGAGGCTTTTGTAGGCTTGAAAACAGAGTTTCAGGATATCTGTTAGTATATGAGTCAGAAGTACATAACTGCACCAGGCAGGTATTTTAAAGGCACTTCTCATTCAACCCAGCTTGCATGTTTGAAGTGGGATTTCCCAATGCTTTTGTTGGCTTTGAAAGCTAACCTTGAGTAAGCGTTTAACTGGTCGCTCTTCTTGCCTTTGAGTTAATCGTTATCAAGCTCAATGTATAATCATTGGAAGACATTTTTGGATGCGGTGCAGACTGGAAATAGAATTACATGGCGACTATTCCAGTTGCCTTCCCTTCCTGATAATAGCAAGGTGACAGTTGTTGCTTTTGACAGTGACAAGAATGATGACGGCTGTGATGGCACCATTGTTGACCAAATTTGGTAACTGACCTTTGGATGGTCATAAAATGGACCTCTTGCTTGGCGTACGGTTTTGAAAGAACAAGTAGAGTGTAAGTGAGGGGTTTTTTTATGAACACGTTTGGCTGGTCCTCTTACGCAACACATGGAGGGTGTGATTTGCTGGAAAACTGGAAAACTGAACCAACTCTTTAAGTACAGTGGGAAGATGAAAGCTTCGTGTCTTAAGGAGCTGGATGACAGAAGCACAAGTGCGCAGAATATTAAGTTGTTTAGAAGTAAAAGTTTATAGTAGACTTTGCCCTGGAGTTGTAATTAACTGCTTTATAAAAAAAAAAAAAGAAAGCAGCAGCTCTCAGGGGTTGTGGAAATTGTGGTGACTCTTTAGCTAAGGGCAAAGTAATTACGATGGGCAGAGGAGAAACTGTTCTGTGGGGATGTGGGGGAAAGGTTGTCCTGGTGTGACTGCTGCTCGTTGACCAAGGCAGGTTTAGCTATCACCATGCAGACACCTCTTCCAAAGTGCTGTGGGTTTTGGTGTGTGTGTGCTGTTACCAGCCGAGAGATGCTTGATGGTGTTGAGCTTGACCATGGGGACTGATGTGCTTTATTCACTCTTCTGTTTCCTGGGGAGGAAATCAAGCTGCCTATAGAGATGTGAATGAACAGGTCATTTTAAAACTCTCCTTCCACCTCTTTTCTCATTTTCTCCTCCTGGAGGACTAGAAAGGAGGATGAGATAAATGACAGCACAGAGTATGGTTAACCTTTCATTCTATTGTGGATTACCTGTTTTTATTGTAACCAAGTAAGCAACGAAATCACCAAACTTAGAAGATTTCATTCCTGAATGTGAGTGTTGAGTGCACACACTGTAGACTTATAATAACTGGGTTCAGTTTGATTTTTTCAGCATGCTTAGTTTGCTTAATGAAGGGGAGACTGTGCTCCAAAAGGACTGTGGAATAGATCTAGGTTGTCTGCTTCTGTGCAGCTGGGATGGTGTATGACCTTGGACTGCTGCTTTGCCTTTTCTGTGTCTCCCATTTAAGAGTTCTGGCTCTGCATTTGAACACTATTTTAGAAATGGCAAGGATTTTCTTTTCAGTGAGTTATAAAGGAAAAATCCTGATATATTTTGCTTTTGACACTTGTAAAGCACTTCCCCTTTGTTTCTCCTTTTTCCTGTTGCGAGGGGGATCGTCAGTTGTATTCTTCTGACACTTGGTGAAAGCATATTAGAGGCTTTCGTGGTAGCAGTAAGAAGCTGTTGCTGTAAAATTGGGTGCAATTAACATTGGGTAATTTGTGTTCCTGAAGATGTTGGAGCAGCGTGTAGCTGTGTTAGGCTTGTGGACAGAGAACTTCAAAATACTGCATTGAATATTGGAGCTGTATGTAAAGCTGGAACTGGAAATTATGCTAAGCCATTCCTATGATGGAACACCTTAATGCTAAAAGTGAACTTCCATGTGTGCATTGTGTTGTCTTTTACAAGCCTTAAGAATTCAATTTTGCTGTTTGTTCTGTTGCAGAGCATGCAGAACTCCCTGTACCTTAGAGATCGTGAAGTGGATAATTAGACTTAAAATGGAGTCAGCTAAACTTGTGTTGTTTTGGGATGTTGAGTAATACTACTGAGAGCTGCTCTTTATTTAATAAGTCAAGACTGTGACTTCCTTGGGGGCAGTGTTGGACCCCTCAGAATCATATTCTGGAACCTGGTGAAGTGCTGATTCACACTTCAGTTCCATGACTGCTTTTTACTGTAAATTACTGTTTGATAGATCTTAGACTATAGTATTTGATTAGAAAGTAGGCCTTTGTGTATCGTGACAACAGAAACAAGTGTGGATAATGGCACCTATTTGAAATAACTTCCAGATGAAGACTTTTAGACCTGGTGTGTATCGAGAGGAAGATTTCAGTCAAGATGGTTGAATGAGTAGTTTACTTTAAATGGCAATGAATAGGGAAAAATGGCTTACCAAGTATTGGCTTAAGAGTAAATGACCCCCAAGGCTCCAAACTCTCACTAAGCCTTTGAATTACTGGTGAGAGAGCAGAGTGTTAGAATCAGGAACAAGACCATATTTTTAAGCTTTCCTAAGTGTGTCACTGGAAACTTGCTCTAATTTGAATTTGAACAGTTATGCTTACTGCAGATGAAATGGGGAATGTACTTTGCTGTGCTAGTGGCATCACATTTGTAATGCATGCTTTCAAGAAGGCACAGGTGCTGCTAGGACAGTGCGAGGAGCAGTTCTGCACCAGCTGTACACTGTCAATGTAAAACTTTATGGTTCGGGTGTGACAGATGGGACGTCAAGATACATCAGTTACTGTTTTGTGTTGTGGATGCTTTTCTTATTGTGGCTTTAAAGCTTAATGTTACAATTGATGGCACAGAAACAGCAGTTTTGCATATCAGGATCATTTTGGTGTAGACTTTGCCTATTGCATAGCGCAGCGTTCTGTGCTCAGAGTGCCTTTTGTGTCCTCTGCTCCCACAAGGCCTGTCAGGTATGTGTCAGTAAAAATAAATCAGGCTAACAGCTGAATCTGTGTCACCCTAGCTGATTGTAGGGGTCATATGCTGCCTGTTGCCTTGGCTGTAGATATTGTGTGCTGCATTCCAGGTTGGAGCTGCTGTTACGGATGTGCCAAGTTAGTAACTGCTTAAGTTCTCACTGTTATTTCTCCAATATTTTTACTGGCCTGAAGGTATGGCTTTTGAATGGAAACAGTGTGATTTCTGACGCTGAGTAAATGGAGCTGAATGCAGACTTGGACATTGTTTCAATATTTTGTCAGACAGCAGAGAAACCTGTGCAGAGGTCACCTGCAGAGCAGATCTCAGCAGTTCAGAGGCCTTTGTAGCCTGAATTGTAGGTACAAGTAAGAGGACGTTTAATTTTTCTGTGAGTTCTGGCTTTTTTAGTCCTTCTGTTTCAGTAACATTCTCTGAAATTTGCTGTATTTACATTAAAAACGTCAGCTTGCCTTGCTCTGTGAATGACTTACAAGTTGCTAAATGTTATTTCTTAATTAAGAATAATGCTTTGAAGAGCAATGTGTGCTTAACTGTACAGTCCTATCTTTGCATCACGTCTTGATTGAACTCTCTTCTACCAAATGAAGTATAGGCTGGAAACTCTACCAGAAACCTGTATTTAGAAGAAAGTTAAAACTTCCAGCCTATAAATTGCAATGAGTACAGCCTCATCTGTGTTAAAAGGTGAGCAAACTGCTGGTGGAGGCAGTAAGGTGTGCTGGTAAAACATGGCAGGCTTTGCCCTGGGGTCACCCCAGAGTTAAAATCAGGAGCTGCATATGGCACAAGATAGCATAGGTTCCATTGGCGTGCTTGTAGCTAAACTCTGATTACTCAGTAGGACTTGAAATCCCAGCTGGTGGGGTGACATAGCAATGGTGGTTCCATTTTAGTTGGTATAGATTGAACAGGAGGTGCTGTGTATGTTTTCTTTCTTTGGTTTTGTTTCGCTGACCACAGGAATGTGTTTTTATTTAAGAAACACAGAGTAACATTTCTATCTGTTGGGTACTTAGGATCTGCTAACTCAATACAATGCTTGTTTAATATTTATGGTCAAGATTATGTATATATTCTCCTTGGGTAGCGAATAGAAAACTCTGTTAGTGAACTGGAGGAGTTCTCTTTGGTATTTCCTGGTGTTCAAGGTTCCTGAAAAGTAACTGGGGCAGGTATCAAGACTACTAAAATAGTTTGCATCTGCTTAATTGTAGGCTAATTTGTATTGAAAAGAAAAAATCATTAAAGGAGGGCTTTGTGAGCAGCAGTTAGTACTCTGTCCAAAATGTACTGCATGTTAATTCAAAGTGTCCTGTGAGAAGAAAGCTCACTTAAAAGTTGACCATAGTTCTGCATGACCAGCTTTAATTAGTGTGAGGCTTTTCTTTTGGTCAGGATGAGTTCTTACTCCCTTTGCTTTCTTCTAAGTTCCCCAAAAACCTTTTGGTTTTGATGGCAATGAACCTGTTCCCTCCTGTTGGCGGCTACAGCCTGCTGGGCAACAGAAACTTCCATTCTTCTGATTCAGTTGTCTACTTAGTGATAAATAGACACCTGGGGCAACTTGCCATTGTGACTTCATTTGTAGAAATGCCAGAGGCTGTAGGGATGTCTTTCCTAGTTGTGTTCATCAGCGTTCTCCCTCATTGCTGGCTGACTGCTGCCCTGTACCTCTGATACCCCCTCATTCTTTCTCCCTGCACGCCATAACTCTAGCAGCCCAAAGTCAGTGTGCTGAAGGCAAGTTGTCCTCTAAGTTGCCTGAATTGCCCATTGGCACCAGGCTGTTAGGTATTGCTATTAATTTCCCTTACGCTTTCAGACTTCCATTTCTCTTGAGTACTTTTTGTTGTTCTTTTCTTACTCTCCTAAACTTCTTAATTGGTAACTTTTGTTACTGACCCTACAGCTTGAACAACATGTTGGAGTGGTAATCTAAGCTTTTCTGTCTATGAGATTTAAGTGGATGTGGCTAAAATATGATGGAGGCCATTCTTAATAACGCCAAGAACATTCAGGGAAAGCCTGTTCAGGGTCTCAGTGTGCTATTGGAAGGTTTGTAACATGAGCTCAATACCTTGGACATGAGTTGTAGGCTTTAGCTTAAGATCTGCTGTTACTGAAATTGCCTCATTAAAAACCATTTGCTCAACCTTTTGGACTTGCTGGTTTGTCTTGTTAACTTCAGGCTACTATCAAATAATAAATCTCATCTGTTACAGCAGTATGTGTTGCCTGTCACAAACGTCCTAAGTGGGGTGTTAATGAAGCAGTAATTTGCAGTAGTAGAACCGAGAATTCACATTAATGTGTTCTGTTACGTATGTGGCTATATTTAGCTTCTAGAACTAGAGCCCTTGTTAATAACTGCATGGAAACTTATGCAGGGAAATGAGTGTCTCGCTGCCAGGATTAACGGGTTATTTTGTTTTAATCTAGTAATAAATTGATAATTTCACCCAACAAGTAACGGAAGATCTAAAACAGTTTAATAGATTTGTCCTATTAGGGTTTCTAATCTATCTGCTCTTTCTGAAGTAATGGTTTAATTGAAGGAGAGATCCTTTGAGTAGTGAATTCTGGTTCTCCTTGACACATTTGTATTACCTTCTCCTTGTAGCAGCTTTCCTTACCTCTTGAAGTTGCGGGCTTTCTCAGTGTTGTTTTACAACCCATGTGGTTTTCCACCTGCAACAGGTTCTGATTCAGTGCTATGCATTAACAGGGTAACTCAATATTGAGATTCCCAGTAAAGAAAGGAAGGAAAGAAATGCATGAAGCAGCTTTTTTCTGATGGTAGTGTGAGTTTGAATGTGTTGGGAAAAGTGAGGTGTACTGTTAGCCCTTTGTGTGGTGCAGTGGTGGCAGAGTAAAATCTGTCCGTGGTTGGTGTAAGGGGTGATGTGATGATTGAAAACTGTCATGTTGTCTGTGTTGTCCAGCAAGTCAAGTGGCAGAAGCCATTTGGGGTTGATGATGAGTATGGAGAGCATAAGAGCTCTTAACTTGTTCTCTAGATGGATTACTCAACATATTGCACAGCCAGTTGGGGTGTTTCATTCTTATTAATCATAACCTGGGTCTTACAAGTTTATCTTTTTGTAATAAAATTTGTTGTTGCATTGGATTTGTTTGACAGTCTGTTTTCTGCTTGAGGCTTTCATGCTGCTGTTCCTTCTTCCTTTTAACATCCTGGAGTGCTTCACAATTGAGCAATAGCTCTGAGCAGTGTGTTAGTGGATATGTGGTGCTTGCTTTAGTAATGGTTTGCTCACTGCAGTCTTCTAGTGATTCAGAGCACTGTTGCCTGACTACCAGCCCTAATTATCTCAACACGTTGTTCCTATTTACTGTCACTTTCCAGGCTTCCTGTTGCTCAACATGCTGACGAAAAAGCTCTTCCTCTCTGGTCACGTTAGCTCAACTGTTCTTCAGTAGCTGCAGAGTTCTGTAGGGCCCTGATGCTCATCCGTTCTCCAGAAGTGAAGTGAATGGCAGAAGCCTAAAACAAAGCATGAACAGAAAGCAAATGAACTAAAAATCTTGGAGCCTTTTATGCAAGTCATCCAGTTGATTTACTTAAAGGAAAAATGTGTTATAATTTATATTAGATACTTGGCTTAGAATTCAAGTTCAGATGGAATTATACAGTTCACTTAAGTGCTTCAGTAAGACATTGCTTAGATTTTAATTTATAGATGGTTTTTTTCATATCTCACTGCAAATTTATAAGTCTACTTTCATTTATTTGTCTAATTGGATAACAGATGGTTTAGTTAAAATTCAGGTTCCAGCTACCCATAAGCCTTCATCATGCGCAGCTCTAGTGCTGTAACTTAGAAGTCAAGTTTATCAATCTACATTTTGTTTTAGACAGTTGTGGGGGAAAAAAAAAAAACAACTTTTCACTGCTGTAGCTGTTGTCACAACTTCTGCTTTCGTTTTTGAAGCGAGAGTAGCAATATGGTTCCCCAACAGTTTTCCCTTTGAAAGGAGAGCAGGCTTGGGGATGAACTTTGTGCTAGTTGATTGAAGATTGTTTCTCCTTTTCCACTGTGTATTGCTGGCTTGTTCAGGAGCGTGGAAGATCTGAGGATGCTTCAAAACTGCTCAAGTCTGGGGGGTTGAACCTCAGGCTGTCTTGGTGTTAGGTTTGCAATGTGTTGGTGTAAATCACTTAAATTGGTGTTTCTCTCTCATAGGTGCTGGCCTGGTTTGAAGAAGGTGAAGAAACAATCACAGCATTTGTAGAGCCTTTTGTAATCTTACTTATATTAGTAGCCAATGCAATTGTGGGAGTGTGGCAGGTATGCAGATGTTTTTACAAAACCAATCACAAGTGTCTTGGCTTTTTTTGGTTTAAGATGAAGAACTGCACATTGTACTGTCAGATGCTTCATACAATGCAAGCAATGTATGTTGCTAGCTTTGGTTTTTTAAGAGTCAATGTACCGTATAAATTCAGGACAGAAAGAGTTGATTAAAGGTGAAATGAAAGCTTTACAAGTTTTGCCAAATAGACCAAATGCCCATCAGTGTATTTGGCCACATGCTGATGAACACAGGAATTAAACAGTCCAGCATGAAATCCTGAATTCAGGAAGTAAATCAAACATTGCAGAGCTGAGAAGCAATCAGTTGGGTTGGTTAACAAAAAAAAAATCAGAACTCTTGTTTGTCTGTTTCCTGTTGAGAACAAATGCTATGCTTTAGTGCACTTGCTGGTACAATTGACAAGGTATTAATTCAACCTGTTTAATTGCTGCAATTTTAGTTAAACTTACAAAGGCTGCATTTTAATGAAGAGATGGAAGTTATTTCCGAAAGATGTTTTCCCTGCTTTATCAGTTGTGAGATTAATTGGATTACTTTACTGAAACAGTGTTGACAGTAATGTGTTCTGAAACTTAAGATGTCAGAACTATGTGAACAATTTCCTTTTGCCAAATTGATCACTTCAAACAAAGCACATTTTCCTAGGATTGCTTCTCTGCAGGTAAAAAGCATCCCAGGGTCTTAGGTTAATCCATGTAAATTGTTTAAAGAGCTGGCCTGAGTGGGACGTAATTACTTGCTGTCTTAGTTAGGCTTCAGTTTTTTTTGTTTTGTACAAACACAAGCTGGCTGAAGACGCTCAGAAGACTCACTTTTTAGCAACACCCAACTTGCTGCACAACAACTAGAGCTGCACAACAACTAGAGCTAGGTGGGAAGAGGTAATGTAGAATGAGGAGTAACAGCAGTTCACCTTTAAATGTCCCTTTGTATTCAAATCTTCATGAAGCTGTTGCACAAGAATTTATCTTAGTTAGAATTCTGCACGTAGTGATTTGTAGCATGAGATGTAAGGTAAAGCTGTCCATATAGTTTGTGAATGTTCCTGCATAGATGTCAAAACTCTTGTAGGAAATGATCAGTTTTTCAGCTGTGGTAGAAGTGTGCAGAGAATCTTTATGTACCTCCATGGAGTGAATTTAATTGTGAAACAGCTGCAGCATGGATTAAATGACTCATTCCCTTTTTTTAAATGGGCATGGAAAAAGTCACAGTACATAGTCTCCACCCATACGTATATCTGTTTCTGCAGGTACTAGACGTGAGCAACTGAGTCATTGCCTTAGCTCTGCCCTTCTCAACCTTCTTCTTCACATGCACTTTTCCAAGTGCCATTTATTTATACTTAAAGGATTAAGAGGACAGGGTGGCTACTTTAAAACTCAAGCGAACTGAGCAAGGGGAAAAATTGTTTCAGACACTGAGCTGTATGTTGTAGGTGGATCATATCAATGCTACAGTTCTAAAGAAGAGAGTTTATTTACCTGCTTAAATATGAGGCTAGGAGTAGTCCCAGCTTTTGGAACTTGTGCTGGTACCTTAGTGCTGCCTGGCACAGTGCTGTATATCATGTAAACAGAAGTCCTTCAGAGGAGCTTTGGTAGTGCTGTGTGAGTTGCTTTTTTGTGTGGAAGTACCTCAGCCTTTGACTTTCTGGAGATTGTGTGCTGGCTGAAGTTTGTATTTGAAAAGGCTGATATATATTTGAAGTGCAGACATTCTAATAACTGTGTGTACCCGTGTCTTTATCTGTTATCATCAGGACTGTATGACGTCTGTACTTGTCAAAAAGCTGGAAAGTGAGAAATAAGTCACTCTTCCTCGAGCTAGAGCAGCAGTAACAATAAGCTGTTGATTTCTTACATTGTTCTCTATCTGTGCAGAATCACAACGTTGATAACAATTTCTAGCAGTGGTTAGCTGAGAGAGCTGCACTTGAGATAGGAAATGAGGAGGTCTTGTGTGAGGATTCATCCAAGTTTGTCAGCTGTTAGAGGCAATGTGATGTTTCTAGTCACTATGCTTAGATTTCACTTTGGTGTGATTTGATTTGCTGAATTGAGGCTGGTAATAATGTTGGGGTAGCTGAGTTCTAGCTCTGTGGCTAACTCACAGTAGGGTATAACTAAGTAATTGGATTCTAGTCTTATTTCTGTTAGTAAGTTGAACTCAGTATTGCTAGCCTGCCCCAGTCTGACTGTAAGCTGCTCCAAGTGGTAAGGTACAAGTTAAAACTAGACTACATCTCTGATTTGTAATTCTATTTAGTTGTTTTATTTTTTGTGCCAGAATGCACCCTTATGTTACATAGTACTGTTTGTGGCCTCCCTGTGACAAGACACAATGGATATTCCTTATGGAAATGCTGTTGGATTAAATAAACATCAAGTGGCTTCTAAATACCCACTGATACTTGAATTGCATTGTAATAATTTCCAGTCAGCAATGTAGTAAGGGGATGTGTCACATTATTTTTCGTATGAATTAATGTAGCTGAGCTAAGTAGTATTCATAAAGTACTGCATTTGGAAGATCAGGTCTGACATGCTTATCTTTCCATACCTTGGAGGCTTCTTAAATTGCATGTTTTTGCTGTCTTTTAGGAAAGAAATGCTGAAAATGCTATTGAAGCTCTTAAAGAATATGAACCTGAAATGGGTAAAGTGTATCGACAAGATCGGAAGAGCGTTCAGAGAATCAAAGCAAGAGACATTGTCCCAGGTGATATCGTGGAAGTGGCAGGTAAGGCTCATAGATGTGGTACATATTGTGCATGTTGTAAAACTGTTGTGAGGGCCTTGTCTTAATGATTTGAGGCCCTGGGGGAGCTTTGCAGAGAGGCCTAAGTATATGCTTCACTTAAGAACAATCTTGCTTCTGTTCATCTGTAATTACCTGAAATGTGCATTTGCACTGAGGGGATTGTTTTTCAAATTGCTGCTTAGTTTAATTAGTAGGTCTAAGAGCAAAGCATCTTAATTGGAGTACAAGTTTTAACACTTGTCATTAGTCTAAAACTATTTTCTGCAGTCTGGATTCAGACTATCTTGTCTGAAGATGGTTTTCCTTCCAATTGTGTTAAATTCTGAAAGCGGAGATTTTTTTATTGCAACTGTTGCACTGCATACTTAAGGTGAAGAGCTGATTCTTCTAATGTTTTTTTTCCAGCTCTCACACTTGCAGCAGCAATGCCATTCAGCTTACTAGAAATGTCTTCCTTTGTCCTCACAGCTAACACGTGCCTTGTTTGGGACCTGGTTCTTTAATCTTTCATAATGCCTTGGTGCTGCTTTCTTTTGCCTACTGCTGTACAGGAGACCACAAACAGTGCTCCTTTAGGAGCAGTGCAGGGTGTACATCAAACTTTGTTTCTGCTAGCACCCCTCTGCTTTTAGAGGTGGTGGATCTCTAAAGGGGAAGCAGATACATACCCTTGGCTGTCCTGCTGTTTTAATTAGTAGGCAGAAAGAGTATGCACTCAACATGAAGTTGGTGTTGGCTCTCTGCCCAGCTTTTGTTCCTTGAGAAACTTCACCAATTTGCTGAACCCTGTCCTAAGGTTCAGTTTTGAGCAATGGATAATACACCTACCGGTAGCCCTGACTAGGGTTACTGAGTGAGTGTGAATCTGCTGAAGGCTGAAGCTTTCTCCTCGTATCTCTTGGTGACGAGCAAGTGCAACTACAAAGTGCTGATAACTGAAATAAAGAGTGAATTATGATACCTTGTCACTTAGTGTGGAGTTTCATCTCAATTGCTGACGGTACAGTAGTGCTAAACGTTATCAAGATGCTTGTAAAGCAGTGTCTGGTAGTGTGATGCACATGGAACTGATTTCAAAACAAAAATAAATAGCAGACAAACTGGTATGCTCATTAAAAAAGAACAAATTACCAACTTGTATGGTTGTCCTTTAATATAAGTGGTCTAGCCTGGTGACTGCTTGTAGAAGCTCATGCTAGTTAAAATATTTGCTTATATTGGTGGGTCAGGTAGTTCCTGGATATTTCTACTCAGTACTCAGTATAGTACTCAGAATACTTTGCTTGCATTGTCAAATATAATCGGTTGCATCTTGGAGGGAAGGTGACAACACATGTAATATGAAGTGTGCCACATAGGTGTTTGAGACAGAATATAAATGCCTTGGTATAATATGGATGCAGACATTGAAACAACAAATTCTAACTTGTAGATAGGGAATGATGAAATCATAATTGTATCAACCTCAGAAAAGCTTCTAGGCAAGTAGAGAAGAGGAATAGGCTGCGTAGCAGTGCTGGTGTCAAGACCTGGAGGTGAGAGAGAGTGTGTGCATGCCTGTGTCTCAAGCACAGGACTGTTGTGATGGCCTTTGACATGGTGTTTGCAAAAAGATGACCATGTAGGGAAGTGACAGAGCACTTCATATGAGGATACATATCTGGGTATGGAATTCTAGGCAACGTGCCAGTGACATTTGTGTGTCCAGGCAAATCTCTCTCAACTGAGTGGCGTAAATAACCAGGTGATAGGTTTCTCTCCTGCGCTGATATCTAATTTTGAAAGACCTTTCTACAGGTCTTCCATTAGAGAATAGCTGTTAGTTAATGCTATAACAACTGTGATAATTGGAAGCTGTTACGTTGGGTTCTGATGGAGAGATGACTTTCGTGTAGGGATGAGTAAATTGGTTTTGTAATTGATGCAAAAAATACACATTTATTTTTGCCTCTTCACCAAAGTTCTGAATAGCATTGAACTGTTTAAAGAATCGTTTGATCTTTCTGATAGTTTTGAAACCTTTAAAGATGACGCGTGCAGCTTAACATAACAAAAAGACAACACGGTAATGGTTTGTATCATTACTTTTCATTTGGGCTCCTTAGGCTATTTGTGGAGCTAGACTGCGTTCATTACCTAGACTGCACAGTCTGCCTTGTGGCCTTCAGAAATAAAGCAATAAGAAGATGCTTTAATTGCTCTGCCAGCTGAGGAAATGCTGGCTTAACTGCAGGTCTGCACCATCACCTTGCAGTGAACGGTGGAGTACCTTGAAATGGCTGAGGCCATCTATCACTCGAGTGATGCTGTATTATACTTCTCTTGGGAATCGGTGTGCACACAGATACCGTGGAGCACTTGATGAGCAATTACTGGTTATTATGCTTAGTGGCCAATGTTCAGTGTAAATAGCACACTAAAATTTTGTGGGTGTACCAGCAGTCAGTTGTCTGTGCTCGAGTGCTGGCAGACTGCAGACATGAGTATCTTAGCCATGTATGTTAGGAGAGCTTCCTTCTGTGTCCCCCTAAGCAGGGTTAGTGAAAAGATGCTGCACAAACAGCAGGAAGTCTTTGGGATGGATTTGGAGCTCAGGGCCTTGCCTTAAATTGGCTTGTTGTGCTCTGGGGGGGCATAGTTTGAGAGCTGTAGTGTGTAAGGGTTACTAAGCTACATTGTTTGTTTCTTAGAATTGATGAACTGAAAAATATCCAGATGCTGTCCTCAAACGGCTTTTCAGTTTGCCTGTCTTAAATGGATTAACCACCCTGCTCTGAGGCCTTAAGTTTATTGAAGGATGCACTCTAAATTGGTGACTGGTGACTGTCTTAATAGATTAAAGAGGTCCTTTGATGTTCTAATTGAATTTGTTTGCCATGGTTAAAGTAATATTTTAAAGAGAAACAAAACAGCGTGGCTTTAGTTCTTAGAACTTCTATCTGAAGCCCAGTCTGACAGGCTGGGATAAACAGTTTGCAAACTACTTAATTTTAGAAGGAGTACTTTTGGGAATGGAAATGAACTTTGTAAGCTTCTGTTACGCTCCCTTGTCTAAAATGTTCTGTTTTAGATAGTGGATCTAAATTTCTATATTTTAATACAGAAACATTTGCTAGATGTGATCTGTAAGGGACCAAGCTGGGGTCACAGCAGTCTCTTTCCCTGAGATTCCTGTGATCTCCTGTTCAGTCTGTAAGTACTCAACGACTTAAGAACTGACCCAGAGTTCCCAGAATTTCATGCTTATTTAATTGATGGATGTGCTTTAATACTTCATTTTAAGTTTGTGCCTGGCATAGTGTGTGCAAGTACACTTTGCAAAGCTTTTAAGTGTAGCTGTAGAACATTTCAAGGCTCTTTCTAAAGCATGGATACCTTGTAATTAAGGGAGGAGAAATTTTGGTGTCAAGAAAGTTGGGAGGGAACCTTCTTGTGCCAAGTTATGTCAAAGTCCAAAGTGATTATGAAGCACCTGCAGGTCTCATTATCAACAGCAAACATTGGTGTTGCAGATTTTTCTTCCTACATCTTTCTTTGTGGTGCTTTTTCTCATATAAAAGTGTTTAGCATAGGGAGTAAAAAACACAATGATATTTCAGTCTAAAATGTTGGCCTGTCCTAAAAGCTCACTGCTTAAAGCAGCTGCATGTTTGTTTTCTTTCTTAGAGTCAGTTGTCAGGTCTGCTTGTAAAAATGAAGCACGTGTTTTGCTTCTTCCATGGAGCTTTAGAACCTGGGAGAACAGGGGAGTGCTATCAGTGGTTAGTAAATATATATACTTGTATAGATCTGTGGGCTTCAGTGGATGCTTTGGCTGTCAGCCTCTCCTAGCACATGGGAGGCAGTTTTGAGATAACAGAATGCAGTCCGGGCTCCATTCCGTTCTCTGCTGACATCATACCCACATTGGTGGCTGTGCATGAGGTTCAAGTCAGGACACAGCCTAAACCCAGGTCACCTGCAGCACACATTTGAGAACTTCAGCACATCTCCATTTGTTTTTTGCTGATTCTCACAGCTTTTTCCACTGGAATTGGTGAACTGTTACATAAAAATGGTGAATTAAATTCTATTTTAATTGTTGAGATTCAGTAGTGTATCTGGTGTTCTATGCTCTGAATAGAACTGATACTGTGTGGAGGTTTATCATAACCATAAGTAGTGAAAAATGCTTGAACATCAAGATAATGTTCTGTTAATACCATAATCACTTTGGCAAAGAAAGTGTTTTAAGGCAAAGGAAACTTGTGCTTTGGTGCTATGCTGCATTTCCAGAACACTGATTCATGTATTACACGAATGGAGTCTGATTAGGAAATAGGACTTCTTCAATGGCTGGATGTCACTTACTCCTTTATCTGACCTAGCAAAAGTTAAAGCTTAGTTTCTTCTTCTTCCTATTAGATACTTTTATAGGCTGATCACAAGAGTTTCAAATCCAGAAGGTGATATTAGTGTTATAAATAAACGCACTGATTAAAAGCTGAAGCGAGGAGAAGTCAGATTAGAAATGAATGCAGCCTTAGAGGTGAGGTATCTGGCCACTGGCACCACTTCTTAATGTTCTGGTGCCCTCTTCAGAGAGAATGGCATGTAGAAGAACATTAATACAGACCAGTGAGAATTAAGATAGGAATAATTCATCTTACGTGGTGCTCAATGCAGTATGCTTAAATCTCAATACATATTGTATCCAGAAAGACGATTCTGTTGTCTCTTTTTTTCCCCTCTAGTCTTTTTGGTTATCGTTGACAATGATGCAATATGGTTAACATTTCAATGCATTAATTACTATTGTTTTAGTTTCTTCCTTTGCCAGTTCTTAGACTTGGATAATTACACTTTTGCGTGCACTGTGTAGTAATCTCTGAGGACTGTTTGCCTGTCCAGGGCACAGAATGATACGTGGGAGAGAAGACTATTTAGTGAGCCTGAGCTAACCTGCAGCTTGCATCATCAATGCCAGGAACTGATAGGTGGATGGTTGGACTGGAGGATCTTGCTCGTATGGTTAAGACTGAAGAGACCACTGCAGTTTTAGTCTTCATCTTAATGTGAAGAAATCTGTTTTATGTTCTTGAGCAAATTGCACTTAGTGAGTTTCATAGGCATTCCTCATTTTGGTAACTTAACATTTGACCTTGTACAATAGGCTGGATGGACTTAATCTTCCTGTTTTGAAGAGCTTTTGAATTTTCATGGTGTTTTTATTATACCCTGTATGGGAATTGTTAAGTACTTTGTACTTTCATAAGGCTGGGACAGGAATGCTATCAAAGTAAGAGAAAAATGGGTATAGAGGGGACATGCCAAAGAACACATTTAAGTAAAGGGGAGGGTGACAGTTCTGCTCTTGTTTGTTCTCTGCATCTGCTGTGCTGTGGAAGTTGATCAGGATGTTTTTACTTTCAAGAAAGTATTGTAGAATTTGCATTAACTTAGAGGCAGCATGACTATATATAAATATATGTATAAATCAGTAACCTCTTCCTGGCAAGTGTTCAGTCATAGTAGCGTTCAAAGTACACATTTCAAGTGGCAGTTCTGTTTTGAAGACTTCAGCATCTGCCTTTGGGGTTATGTATTTATTCTGGAGTACAGCTGATGCTGCTTTCAGAGCCTGCAGTACCCACAACTCAACATGTAGCACAGCCTTTGAGACCTGGGAGATGGATGATCTTCTGGCTGGACTTCTGATAATGTAACAAGGTCTGAAATACAAATAGCTTCAGTTCTTTCCCTCCAGCTTCACACATTGGGCAGCCTGGGTGCTGAAATGTCTTTTTGAGGCCTTTGTTCACAAGGAAGCCATTTTTAGAGAGCTGTAGTCATTCCTACAATTGGGCACCTGCTTTACTTGAGGCATGCCCAACTGCCAGGTAGAGTTACAAAGGGCTTGATGTTGAGTGTCTTTGTAAATGATTGCACGTGTGGAGTGGAAATTGACCCGTAATGCAGCCCTGGCACTGGGTGGAGTGAGATAAGAGGTGGGGAGCTTTGAACTCCAGAGGAAAGGCTGAAGCATTAGGTGTAATCAGTTGGGATCGTGGTGAGATAATGTTTCATCTCCTTGTAAGCAGTTGGCAGAACTTGGTGTTTTCAGGTGTTAAATTGTCCATGCTTTGAGTGAAGTCACATCAGTTGTTTCAAATAATTGATATAACTTTGTTTATAGCATAAACTAAACATGACTTTAGTTTCTACCAGGGGGTAGAAACTGTCAATTGTATCCTTCAACATAGATTTGCACACAGTTAAGTGGATTTTTTTTTTAACCAGGCTTTTCCTCTTACATTTCTTTGTGTGCGGAAGCTCAGTACTTATGCTGAAGCAGTATTCTGTGCAGGAACACAAAGGATTCTGTGAATAAAACCAGTGATTTGAAACAAACCCTGCTCCAGCTCTTCCAAGCAGCAGTCCTTTTTATAGCTGTAGGGGCTGTGCTCTCAGTTGCTAAGTATTTGGCTTAACCATGCTTCAACAATACGCATCCGGATGATTTTGGAAGCAGCTTGCTTGATTCTCTGGAGCTGCTGGTAGAAGTCAAGGGACTGTTTTGGATTCATTTTTTAAACAGTTGATGAAAATCCTTCTGTGACTGGCTGGAGCTTTTAGACTCGATGCTGCGAGATGGTAGTTATGTTATATTCAGGCTGCGGTGGCTCTTCATTAAACACCACAAATAGATTTTCCCAATTTCTCGTTGTCTTTTCAAGTCCCAGCCTTGGGTTATAATTCTACTGATTCTGTGCTTTAAAATAAAGCTGAGCAACAAAATAAACAGCGTGAAAACAACAGGAGATGGATCTCTGTGTTAAAGCATGTGGAAAGCAGCCGCCTCCTTGTAGATGCAATCTGCACCAGACTGCTCACCAAAAATTCCCTGTGGGTTCCTATCCACTGCAGGGTGATTTTCTGTCTATAGCTTCTTTTATGCTCATAAAAGAATGTCCAGGATGATACATGGCTCAGTGTTGTAGGTAGTGTTTTGCAGAGAGCTTCTCAAAGTAGTTCCATCATTGATCCTGATGTGAGCTTTCCTACCTATTGGAAATAGCTCAGATGTTTTATTACCACCTTCTAAGTAGGGATGGTGGTGGTGAATACAATGTGTTCTCTCAAACAGTGCTGATGGTTGAGGCAGCTGATGATGCTTGGGAATAACCTGCACTGAAATTACAGTGTTTCAATATTGAGAGAAGTGCAAAGATGTGTAGCCGGGCTGATGGGCATTGCATCCCATTGCACTGAGGTCTTAGCCTGTTGTTCAGTGATGGCTGAAAGGCAGCTGCCATTACATGTCTGCATATAAACCTCCTCATGACATCAGGAGAGTCTATTGAATGCTTTGGCCATTTTTGGCCGAGGTCACTGTTTGTCTAATGCTATTTTCTCTTGCTGCTCAAGGGCATGGTGGCTTAAATTAGTTTTCACATGCTATAATGATACAAAAAGGCAATTTGTGTCTATTTATGGGATCCCTTCATGCACACATGCTTACACAAGGACACATCTTATTCCTCAAGCAAAGCTATTCCATCTTTGCTGCTTTTACTGATTTGGGGGCATTTTTGACCATAGGAAAAGTCACATGGTGCAAGTTTAATGTTCAAAGCTGTACTTAATCCTCTTCAGCATTTTGCTCCTTAGCTTTCCTGTCTGTGTGTGTATATGCTGTAAGGCTGTAACACTGCTGCTGCCTTCTCAGGGTGTTATTTGTTAATGTGCATTATTGCTGTCAGTTGCATAAGCAGTTCCTGCAGGAATTGCAGCTTGGTTTAATTTCACTGCAGGGACACAGAGTCTATTTACTGAGAAAATGGTCTCTTATTAGCTAGTTATTGAAGTGTTCTCCCCTGTCATTGTGCATTGTTTTTTAATAATAAAAAAAAAAGACTTTAACACCTGAATAATTGCACTGGTAAATTATGTTAGGGGTAAGTTTCACTGTGTGTGTCCATTAGAAGAAAATAGTGCAGCTTTAGTTCTTCAGCTTCTCTTAAAAACCAGGGAGAACAAGATGAGAGAAGGTGGAAAGGTGGAAGGATTAGTTCCGGGATGCTGAAGATGTGGGAGCAGAACTCTGCCTCTACAGGAGTGTGCTGTTACCTCCTGCACCATGTGCTGCCTTGGCGTCTCAAACACGTGCTGCAGGAGGTTTTTTGTGCCCTTTTATTAATTGCAGGCTGTTGTGCTCTACAAAATAGAAATGTATACTGAGATAAACGCAACGTAATCTACCAAATTTTGCAGGGGTTTGAGCTGGGGTGCGTTTAATACAGTTGTACTACTTAAAGTTGGTGTGTGATCTGAATTTAGCTTCTAACTCAAACGTATTTGGCATTATTAGAAGTGTATAACACAGAGAAAGCAGATCTGATCTGCAGAAGCAATTTCCAAATAAACGAACATGGGTCGTGTTCTGATCTGTGGGGAACAGAAAACTGATTTAGTGTAAAGAAAACAGCTGGCTAGGACAGCCTTTCTGAAGAGGGGACTTGATTCTTACCTGAGCTATTAATTCTGGTTATTGAAATGTATTCTGAAATTGATATCTTCCAAGAATGTTCTCCCCTTGCTGTCATGTTACGGTCACATGATGGGAGAACCAGTGGTGATTTATGGAATGTTTTGTGGAGATTAAGTAGAGGTAGAGATTTTGAAACCAAATTTAATTTGCCAAAGCGTATTGGAAACTCCTAAAAGTAGAGTATTGCAAACCACAGAAGCAATAAGCAGCTGGTAGCAATCGTAATCATTGGAGTAGTTACTGGAAAATCGCTTTTGTGGCTGATAGAGCTAATATACATTAGGTTAGAAATCTCTCAAATAGACAAAACTCAATTCAGTTTACTCATTTCTTTGCAGTTGGAGACAAGGTTCCTGCTGATATAAGAATCACTTCTATCAAGTCTACAACTCTAAGAGTAGACCAGTCCATTCTCACAGGTACAAGTCGTGACTTTGGGACTGTTCTGCATACATTGGAAATGCCTTTTAATTGTTTTAGAATACGTTACAGACAAGTCTCTAGCTATACCAGCACTGCCTTTAAGTGCAGCAAATTTTCTATGTAGTTAGTTCAATCTTAGTGGGTGAATATGTTGGCTTTGTCATTTGTGTTCACCTTACTGAGATGAATATTCTTCCTGAGACTTGTAGTGCTTAATTTAGTCATTGCTTTTAGTTAAGAGACAATAGAAACTTGGGGGGAGGGGTGGGGAATAATTTCTATTCTGGTTTGTGTTCTACATTGAATGCCTTGTCAGTCTTACTAAATGGCTTCTGTAACACCTATTTTCTTGCACAAGAGAGTGTAACGTTTAAAGTACAGGCAGTTTTTAAACTACTGCTCCTAAAGCCTTATTTGATGAAATTCTGTCCACACATGTTGGTGTGTTTTGTGATGCAGGCTGAAATGCAGGAGCTATATTTAGAGGACTCTGCAGATTAGCTGAAAACAAAAACAAAGTAACAGTACTACTGAATATAGGAAAGAAGCTAGGAATCAGCCAGGCATGCTAGTGTGGCTTTCTCTCAGCTGGAACATGAAGATCTGTCTGCCAGTTTTGGTAACATAAATAGTAAATGTCAACTAGCCGTGAATTTTAAAGCATTAAATCGTTCATCAAAAAAATATTCTTGATCTGTCTTGAAACAGGCTGCACATATTCTTACTACAAATCTTGAATAGCATAAGAATGAGGGAACTTATTTATATTTAGCATAAGTATGGAGTGCCTACATTTTTCTTATAAGAAAAAGATCTTTTAAGACTGTTGCCTTCATTTTAGGTGAATCTGTGTCTGTAATTAAGCACACTGATCCTGTACCTGATCCTCGTGCTGTAAACCAAGACAAGAAGAACATGCTTTTCTCTGTAAGTTTTCCTTGAAAGTTTAAAACATAAAAAGTAATACAGAAGCTGATAAACAAAAGCAAAGAGAACTCAAGGTGTGCATGTAAAGGCTGTGGGACTTCTTGCTCTATTCTCTGTGCACGTCTGTATGCATGTCTCCATGTGCATCAAACTGAATGAATTAAAGGCTAGAAGTGGCTTCTAATTAAAGCCATCCTTAGTGAGGGTGCTTGTTGAGGCCAGTTTATATGAAGAAACTAATTTTTGTCCTTCACTAGAAAGAATATTGAAGGACATACACTTTAAGGGACTCTTAAACTCCTTTTATAAAGTGACTTATGTGTAGCTGAAGTTGAGAACCAGCTTGTTATTAGGGAAAGAAACTGTTGATTGAAATTTGTTTCAAGGAAGTGGTTGAATGCCTTTCAGATATTGAAATAACAATTCTTATTGTTGGTGGACTCCTTGCAGAAAGCCTAACTGTTGTTACTCATCTTAAACATTCACACAGAGTCCCACAGAACACATGTATTACAGTAAATAACATTATTAGGGTTGTGTTTTGCCAGATTAAAACAAACAAAAGCTCTTAAGGTGCCAGTACTTAGCAGCAGATGGATTTGTTTACACTACTTACAATAGATCAGTGTTTGTTCATATTCACCCTAATTTTTTAAGTAGAAATCCTACACTAGAGTATTCTTTTGTGTGTACTGGGAGAATGTCATTCTTCCTGTTCCACCTCTTGCACAATTGAGCTGAAACACTGCTTCTCTAGTCTGCCCTTTTAAACACAGCTGTCTGTCTTTACATCAGGGTACTAATATTGCTGCTGGTAAAGCTATGGGAGTGGTCATCGCAACAGGAGTCAACACCGAAATTGGCAAAATTCGTGATGAGATGGTGGCTACTGAACAAGAGAGAACCCCACTCCAACAGAAGCTGGACGAGTTTGGAGAGCAGCTGTCTAAAGTCATCTCACTTATCTGCATCGCGGTTTGGATAATAAACATCGGTCACTTCAATGATCCGGTTCATGGTGGCTCCTGGATTCGAGGTGCTATCTATTACTTTAAGATTGCTGTTGCTCTTGCTGTTGCTGCTATTCCTGAGGGCCTGCCTGCTGTTATTACCACCTGCTTGGCTCTTGGAACCCGTAGAATGGCCAAGAAGAATGCAATTGTTAGAAGTCTTCCCTCCGTGGAAACCTTGGGTTGCACCTCAGTTATTTGTTCTGACAAGACTGGTACTTTGACCACCAATCAGATGTCAGTCTGCAGGGTATGTTGAAATACCTCACTTTGTTTTTTTCCTCAGCAATTCTGAATAGTCAGTGCTACTTGAATTCTTTTGATCATGAGGTTTTTGGTTCTCAAATCATCAAAATCTGCCTTTATTTTCCCAAGATAAGCTGTGTTGAGGTCAGTTTTCCATTGTAGAGTGTTGAAGTCTTATATCTCTTCCCTTACTTGGTCATGGCCAAAGATAGCTGCACCCCCCTCTTGGTGTAAGGGACAGTGGTTTGCAAGCAGCTTTCCATTGGCTGTCTGTAAGCAATTCAATTTCCTGGTGATGATTTCCTCTGATTTGTCCTGTTTCAGAAGGATGGGGTGGGTATGTTACAAGCATAATAACGTTCATCTGTGTATGAAGATGACAGAGGTGGGAGAAGCTTAGCAATGAGAAAATCTAAAGGCTTTGCTGGCAGTAACTTGGATAGTCTGAGGTATTTTCACCACTGAATGTTCCCACCTTCCTTTGGTTATCTTCACTATCCACTATTGCTCAGATGTACTTTGCTGCAGCATCATCAACATGCAATGGTGTCTGACTAATCTGGCAACTTGGCAGTGCAAGTAACACCATCATCGGCATTGCCATGGTCATATTTGCATGTTGTGTTGCCCATTTTCTGTGCATCCCATATACTTGAATAACTCTTTGTAGGAATTTTATGGAGAAAGCACTCTGTTCTTTTAATAATTGTGGATGTTCAGCAGCTTAGCAACTGATATCACATGTTTGGTCAGAGTTATTACATGGGGTTAGAATTTCAAATACATAAACATTGAGCGTTACAGACTGGTATCTTTGGCAAGTCTTAATTTATTCTCATGTGATTGTTGGCGGCTTCTTTAACTGGCAGTTGACTTGTTCTACTTGCTTAAGTATTGTAGTATTTATACCTAGGAAACACAAAGCAGCTGCTCATCAGTATTCCAGAGGAGGTTACTTGCAGTAGAGTTGCATAACTGCCCTAGTCTTTGCGGAGGTTTTTTTTATCACCAAATGAATGCTGCCAAAAACAAAGATGCCAAAAGCAGAAGGCTTCATGGTAAACTCATCAGTTAAGAACCTTCAGATGTGTTTACTTAGGAGCTCCAAAGGCACCGCTCCTTACATTCAGAGGGCTGAGTACTCCAGGTCTTGTGCTGTGCTTCTTACTGGGTCCTCATTATTCTGTAGCTGTCTCAAGTTGACCTTAATTTCAAAGTCTGGTAAAAACACAGCCAAATCCTAATAACCTGTAGCCAGTGCATGCATTCATGGTTTCTCTTGAAGCAGGTGGCTGTGAAGAGTTAAGCTGTGTTGTGAAGAGTTTTTACAGTAGCAACTCACTTCACAGTTTGGTTTTTCATAGTGTTAAATAATATCCTAAACAGTTCAGTCAGAAGGGAAAGGAGAAGCTTTGAGGCCTTGTTTTCATGTCCCGACCTGTCCTGTCAGGCAGGAATGCAGTTATTCTGCCTTGTGGTCTCTTAAATCATTGGCTTGTTGAGCTTTTTGGTTTTTAAAATGACTTAAAAAGAGTGTGGGGACTCCAGACACTGATGAAGACCACGTGTGCATCAGCTAAATGTTGTGTTTTGCAAAAGTGCTTCCCTAAAACACGAGGCAATGCAAGCAGGATGCTGCTGAAGTGTGGTTTGGCAAAATGGCTCACACCAGAAAACCAGTAAGAAACTGTGTCAAGGTGCACTTTGTGAGCAGTGCACTTTTTCCTTTGCTACCACTCCGTTTAGTTCTGGTAGAGTACAAACACATTCTTATCTATGCTTTCCCAGATTTGAGTCTTCCTGCAGCTCAAGAGCACAAATGCATCCTTTAAATCAGTGTATGCATTTGAAAACAACTCCATCCTGTGCTGCCTGGGCACTCGAGCTGTCTGAACGTTTCTCATCTACCAGTGCACTGGGCATTAAAGGACTTAGCAAGAGCCAGGATGGAAAATGCCTTCAGTGGTATTAAGGGAAGCTCAATGTATTTCAGCACTTGAATTCTACTTCTGAAAGCTTCTGCTATTTGAGATGCTTTGTATTTTTGCTTTGGCAAGAATTGTCCCTTCCCAAGCTGTCCTGTGCTTCTTTTGATTGGAACTCTTTAAAACATAAACAAGAATTAATTCACAAGTTTAAAGCCTAGGAGGCATGGTCAGGATGATGATCTCAATTATCAGTTGATACTGAGTACACAGTATCTGTTTTCAACTTGTTGTCTCCTTGTGCCTCCGTTCACTTCTCAAATGTGATCTGTTAGGCAGATGTGCTGATTTCTGTGCATTAGCAGATCAGGGAGCTGTTCACATACATACAGGATCAAGATCTGGTTTTGTTTAGTTTGCATATTGAACACGGACTTGTTTCTTGTACCTTTTTGCTTCAGGCCTTTTTAAATCTTGTGTATTAATGACTATTCAAAAGCAGTAATGCTTCTAACTCTAATTTCAGATGTTCATCCTGGACAGAGTAGAAGGAGATAGCTGTTCTCTGAATGAATTTACTGTAACTGGTTCGACATACGCTCCCATGGGAGAAGTGTAAGTGCTGCTGAAGTTAAATATTTGTCTGTTTATTCATTGCCTGTTGCTTTAGACTTGGGAAGTTGGGACATAGAATATTTGTTAATACATGGAAGCTCAACCAGTGAGAATGCCTGCTCTGAAGGGTTGGGGAAACATAATTAGCAATAAAGATAGCTAAGTTGCAGGGAAGCAAACATTCATGAAACTTATATACTCCAATATTGCAGTTTCCCATTTCTAAGAATAGGATAAGGGTAGACTGAGGCAACTAAGAGAACCCTTAGGGTTCTTCAGAAGGTGAGCCTCTCTATTGGGTTCTTACTGCTCCTTTTGTATGGCAAGTCTGTAATGTTTTTAATTTTATCAATTCAGTGTAGTAGATTCTACAGATAAATACATAGATCTCTGTGTATGCATTAGAGTTGGATTCAGTTATTTTTAAACAGCTCAACCTTGTGGAATTTCACATACAGGCCTATGACTTGGTGCAGTCTTCACCAATCTCAGTAGCAATTCTCTCTTTAATTTTCTTAGCAGTTAAGACCATAATGTTCTCGGCAGCTGGAAATCTTAATTCCCCAAGTCTTTTTTTTTTTGTTTCAAAGTTAATTGCTGTCAAAAGCTTATGCTGTCATTTCAGTAGACTGAATTAGACAAGGTGACATTCTAGATGTAGTAAGGCATCCAGCTACTGTGCTTTAACTGGTCTCTCAAACTCTAGGTAAATGAAATAATATCGTTCATTGGGATGGCAGATGTTGATTACAAGAGGACAGTCATTGGTGTATGATAATGTTTCCACTTGCTGGAGCTGGGGGTCTGAACAAGGACATTAAGAGCATTGCATTCATGTACTTGAACACTGTGAAAGGGAAATTGACCACCACAAGTCATTTTTTGGCATGGGATGGTAAATACCTGAATTCTCAAACCAAGTGAAAGAGTTAAGAGCTTGGAGCTACCGAATCCTCCTTGTGGCTGTAGGATTATATGCAAAATGGGACTTCAAAGGCCAACGTGGTTTTAAAGATGCATTTTGTTTGTAGGCTGTATTATGCAACACTGAAATTCGTTTGCAGAACTACAAGAGGCTGAACAAAAGCTTACATAATCAGATGTCATAGGCAATGTTAAGCATTCTGAGGGGGTAGTCATCCACTTTTTTCGTACTATCAGGCACTTTTTTCTCCTTGAGGGATTTAATGAGAGGTGTTGCTGCTAAGGAAGCTAAGCTCCTACTGTATCCATCTATATCCTTCTCCTTGGAACTCCCCTCAAAGTCATGTGTGCTTTCATACTGATCTCGTATTCTGCTATCACTGACCTTTTTGTGTCTCTCGTGTTCCTGTATGATGGCCACCAGAGGAAATGAGGTTTTGTGATTCAGGTAGTAATTCCATCAGTAATCATGTTCTGTTACATCTGATCTAAAACTCAGATTTTGCTTTTATTCAATCTGCTTTTCTCAATTATTTCTGTTCATACCATGGGCTCTTGAAGGGTATTTGGATTCCCTGGTGAACTCTGTAGCTCCAAGTCCTTAATTACTAAGCATAGTACTAAATGGCAGTACAGTAAGGGTTTAAAGAGGGGGGGAAAGGGTGAAATTCTGGCAAATAACAAACATAATTTCCTTTTTTTTTTTCCTTTGGAAAGGCATAAAGATGACAAACTTATTAAGTGTAGTCAGTACGATGGCCTTGTGGAACTGGCAACGATCTGTGCGCTCTGCAATGATTCCTCTTTGGATTACAATGAAGTAAGTACATATCCTGCAACAGAGGGGAGAGTGAGAATGAAGATCGGTGTTTGTTCTCATCTGTCTGTGTAATGCCTTTCAGTGGTAAATCCCCTTCTATTCAAGGAAGGGTATTTAGGCCCTCTTAAGTATTAATTCAGGGAATGACTTGTTTGTTGAACACCAGCAAAGCTTAAGCCAGGCAGTAAAGTATAATCTGGAACTTGGAAGTCCCTTGTTATGTAGGGTGCCAGTGGTGCCACTGCGTTGCTTTGCCCCACTTCCTTAAGGTTGCTACAAAATAACTTAAATGCTTAAAAAAATTCTGACATCCTTCTCAGCTTGTAATAAGAGGAACATCTGGAAATGTCCTACAAATTACACTCTTCAAAACTGCTTTTTAAACAGAGTTTTGCTTGTTTCATAAGCTATAGTAAGACTTGTTTGTTTTCCACTGTGAAACTTGAACTTTTGTCTTTGTTAGATTCTGACTGAGGCTTAAAATAAACTCCTGTGTTTTTGTTTGCTCTGTTATCTAAAGGCAAAGGGAGTATATGAAAAAGTTGGTGAAGCTACAGAAACAGCACTTACCTGTCTGGTTGAAAAGATGAATGTGTTTGACACAGACTTGAAAGGACTTTCACGAATTGAACGTGCAAATGCTTGCAACTCGGTCAGTACCCATAGCTGGGATTCACTGGGGAGTGAGCTTTGTAATCTGTATTATCTAAATGTATTGCTGTGCTGCTCTTTTTACAAGGTGATAAAACAACTCATGAAGAAGGAATTCACTCTGGAGTTCTCAAGGGACAGAAAATCAATGTCTGTCTATTGCACACCGAACAAACCAAGCCGCACGTCCATGAGCAAGATGTTTGTTAAGGTGGGTTCTGTGCCTGGGAAGTACAGCTGTACAGTGGCTGCAAAGGTGACATAACACTGAACGTGGTGGCAGAAATCACTTCAGCTTGAAAATGAAGAACTTCAGTAGTTTGAGCAAATGTGGTGTTGGAAAGGATTTGTTGAATTAAGGTTCTCTTTCTCTTTTTTTTGCCTCCACAAGGGTGCTCCTGAAGGTGTGATTGATAGGTGTACACATGTCCGTGTTGGAAATGCTAAAATACCATTAACCTCAGGAATTAAGCAGAAAATCATGTCTGTTATTCGAGAGTGGGGAACTGGTAGAGACACACTACGTTGCTTGGCACTGGCAACCCATGACAATCCTCCTAGGAAAGAAGAAATGAATCTCGAGGACTCCTCAAACTTCATTAACTATGAGGTAGGTTTAAGTAAAGGGCTGTTTACAAGACTCCTCCCTCTCCTAAAGTGGAGAATGGTGACTTTGGCTTATCTTTTTTTGAGGAAGTTATGGCTGTGAGTTTTGTCCTAGAAGGTGTTTTTTGATGCCAGACAATGGTTAGCCACATCTATGGAGGAAATCGTCAGTTTCAGAAAATACTCTGAAGAACTTCAAAGGCTTAAATTCAGAAATATTCTGTGGTTTACGATAATCCCTCCCCCTACACACACACCCTCCATTTGTTCCCCCAATTTATTCTAGGTTTAAAAGAAAAAAACACTTAGTTCATGGTGGCTGGTTATATGTGCTGCTGCCAAGCTACAAATGTACGAAACCAGCTAAGCTGCCACCTGCAAGTTGTGCTATTTTGCATGTAAACATACAGTCCGTAGGTCATAGCACCATAAACTGGTTGCAGAGGCAGAGTCTTGAAAAGTCCTTCTAAAAACCACATTGTGGTTTCAGCTTTAATGCTTCTTAGTTTGACTTTGCTCAACTGCAAAGACCCCTTTGGGGATTTTTGTGAGGGAACCGAATTGCCATTTTGTGCTCTGAGGATCAGGTTTAGTTCCCCTCCTCCATACTGTCAGCTGCAAAAACTCTGTCCATTATTATCCTACCTGCTGCAGTTTTCCAATGGAACCTGCATCTGGGACTTGGGTGTGTGGGTGGTAGGGGAGTGACAACAGTTGCAGGAGTTTTGTCTTGGGCACTTTGCTCCTGACACTGGTAACAAAAAAGAAAGGCTTGACTGTTTGCAGGTGGAATTTGCATGACTGACAGTTAGATCATGCTTTAGATAATGAGCATATTCGAAGCAGGATTTGGAAATACAGGTTCCCATTGCAGCGTGTGGTTGTACTTTCAGAATTAACTGTGTCTTTCATACCCCTCATGTAACACTGTGATTCCAAAAGCTTCAGTTCTTATTAATATCTGCCTGTAGATGTGACCTTTCAGTTCTTCTCCCACTGTTTGGATTTGCTGTCAGTGCTTAAGTGCTGTGAAAACTTAGGGTGAAACAGAACCTCTTGGAAGGACAATGACTAGCAATCACATCATGTGTAATACGCTGGCTTTTACTAAATGTCAGGATGACATAGGCTTCAGTGTCTGATTGCTCAATGTAAAATCACAGGATATGGTGAACTGGGAGTAAACACTAAGGTCGCTGTGCCGAGATGTTACTCACATGCCAAACAGACACGATTATTTTAGTGATGTCAGATGAAAAGTCTACAGGATTCTGTGCTGAATCTCAGTGGTGTGTTCTTTCAGACCAATCTGACCTTTGTGGGCTGCGTGGGAATGCTGGATCCCCCAAGAATTGAAGTAGCTTCCTCTATAAAGCTGTGTAAACAAGCTGGCATTAGAGTGATTATGATTACTGGTGATAATAAAGGCACAGCAGTGGCCATTTGCCGACGCATTGGTATCTTTGTGGAAGACGAAGATGTTTCTACCAAAGCTTTTACTGGCCGTGAATTCGATGAGCTCTCACTCGCTGCCCAGAGAGATGCCTGCCACCATGCCCGCTGCTTTGCCCGCGTGGAGCCTTCTCACAAGTCTAAAATTGTTGAATTCCTTCAGTCTTTTGATGAGATTACGGCTATGGTGAGTAAAGGAACTTGTTCCATTATTTGAAAGGCAGATGCTGTTTTTAAACACAGATTTCACCATTGCAGACTCATGCCTTGTTGTGGGATTCTGCTTTTTCCCTAATTCCATCTCAGAGTCGTTCTGCCCTCAAGTGATGTTTAAAGATCCAAAATATGAGACCCAATTTTAAAAGTCCATCCTGTATGCAAGTAAATTTTTTCATTGAACTTTTAATTCTTGTTTTAGACTGGTGATGGTGTCAATGATGCCCCTGCATTGAAGAAAGCAGAAATTGGAATTGCTATGGGCTCTGGTACTGCAGTGGCTAAAACTGCTTCTGAAATGGTTTTAGCAGATGATAATTTTTCAACCATTGTAGCTGCTGTGGAAGAAGGACGTGCGATTTACAACAACATGAAGCAGTTCATCCGTTACTTGATTTCTTCCAATGTTGGAGAAGTTGTTTGGTAAGTTCAGCATGTTTTCTTTGGATTGGAATAGTGAGGATGGAGTTGTCTTTCCTTGTTCTGGTATTTCTCACTACAACCAGAGAAGCTGGCTCTCCAAGCAGTGGCTCAGTGTGACTGTGGAATGGAGTCTGTGTACTTCTAAGCTCCCTAATATTTACTGGAGAATTTAAGCACACCAAAAAAGATGAGCACTGAATTGAGTACAGTGTTCTAGCTCGGTAGGTGACCAAATGCTGTGCTGTCATTTCTGTGTTTGAAATGCATCTTTGTGAAACTGAATTTTGAGAACTGGAAAGTAAGCACTTGTTTCTTATAAGATTTGTTATTTTGTGTTACTTTGCCATGTGTGTAACCTACATGTTTCTGTAATTTTAACCTCAAGTTTCAGAGAAATGTGTCTCATGTTGGGGAGGAACGTTGCTCCAATGCCACAGAATGCATTTCTGGTAACAGAATGCAGGTATTGGTCTCGTAACAGTTGCTTGTATCAAAGCATACCTTCTCCTAGAGCCAAATACAATACGGTGTTTGACTTGCCCAGTTTTTCTCATAAACTTTAAAGCTGCCCTTTGCGTGGCTTTTGCTGCAGGCCCTGATTCTGTTCTTGGAGCTGTGAAAGTGAAATGCCCAGAACTTCTTTGGAGATGCCATTGGAAATCCAGCTAAATTGAGCTTACCCATTTGAGCTATAATAACACAATCTCTGCAGCAGTTTGTGTTTTGTAGAAAGTGGTGCGTAACCGGTGGATTTTCTTATTGTAGCATCTTCTTGACTGCTGCCCTGGGTTTTCCTGAAGCTCTGATTCCTGTCCAGCTGTTATGGGTGAACCTTGTGACAGATGGTCTCCCTGCTACTGCTCTGGGCTTTAATCCTCCTGACCTTGATATCATGAACAAACCACCCCGCAACCCCAAGGAGCCACTGATCAGTGGGTGGCTCTTCTTCCGTTACCTGGCAATTGGATGTAAGTAGTCAGAGCTGCTTGGTTTCTCTGAAGGAAACTAAGACATGTTATTATTTTTTTTCCAAGATCCACTTAGAAAGCAGCATCTGGTCTTTTCTGCTCAAGTCTTGAAAGCCAGCAGTAGAGATTCCACGGAATTGGTTTTGTTTGGTTTTGTTCTTTTTTTGGGTATGTGCATACAGTGCTATGATGAAGTGGTAAAAGTGCCCCTTCTTGTTTCCTTAAGGTTACGTTGGTGCTGCCACTGTGGGTGCTGCTGCTTGGTGGTTTATTGCTGCTGATGGTGGTCCGAGAGTAACCTTTTACCAGCTGGTATGTACTCTTTCAGTACTTAAAAGGGGGTGAGGAGGGAGGGAAGGGGACATGCTTACAATTTCTACTTGAAAGAACTGGAAAATTTGTATCATCTAAAAGTTTTGTTTGGAAAAATGTCATTATATTTGATTCATATTCAAGTTTTATTGTTGCATTAGTCTTAATATTGAGCTGAAAGTTGAGTGGTGTCCTGTAAGTAAAGACTAACAGGAAATTTTATAATGCTCTGAAACAGCTTTGGGGATTTTTTTGCTGTTAGTGTCCTATTAGACATTGCAGTGACTCTGTAGTTCAGTGCTTGTAGGACTCCTGAAGTTTTCTTAGCAGTGCTCACTTCCTAGGCCTATTTAACATTCTGAAAGTTAAGCTGTAGAAATGAGTTCACACTGTTCTGTTTCAGAGCCATTTTCTGCAGTGCAAAGAGGACAACCCAGACTTCTCTGGTGTCGACTGTGTGGTTTTTGAGTCTCCGTATCCAATGACAATGGCTCTTTCTGTACTTGTCACCATAGAGATGTGCAATGCCCTCAACAGGTTTGTATCTCCAAATCGAGGAGGAAAGCTTTCGCAGAGCTTATCTAAAATCATACCTTCTGCTCTTAATCTCTGGACAGCTCAACTAATAAATAATGAGTCATACTTTCTTTCCGAATCCTGGTAGTGCAAATAAAATGACTCCCCTAGATAACATTTGACACCTCTTATCTTAAGGTATATTGCTAATCCTGCCAGTTCATTCTGGTATTTTAGTAAGCACGAGCAGCTGAAATATTTTCCATTATTTTTAATCTTAAGATTAATCAATCAGATTATCCCTCCTATGTTGGTATAAAGTGATACCAAGGAGAACTAAAATAAGAATATTGAAGATATGGAAAATAACTTTTCCTGCCCTAAGGGAGTGTGGGTTTAGCCAATTAATGTTAGATTATAAATGGAAACCACTAAATAGCACAATGTCAAGGGTATATTTCTTCAAATAGCTTAGAGGTCAGTTAATTTTAAAAACAAATAAGCTAAACACAAGTGTACCGTGCTAGTCCTACATAATAAGATGCTGCTCTACATCTGATGTTCTAGATCTGAGGCTCTTCTGCAGCATAACCTCAATGCAGACTGAATCTGGAAAGCAGATTTTAGGAATAAGCATTACAAAGGTGCAAGGACCTGACCCTCAGTTTGCGCAGTCATTAACTGAGCTGCGAGGGAACGACTGGATAGGCAGGAAGGCTGTTGTGTGCTGTTGTCCCCAGCGTTCCCAACATCAAAGTCGTAACCTACTTAAACCAAACTTGGTGTCCTCCTTTCTGGTGGCTCGGATAATCGGGACTTGCTGCTTCCTTGAGATCAGTTACTGATGTGCTAAATTTCCCTTGGTGCCTTGTATGTACTCATATGTACCGTGTTTCCATTGCAGTCTGTCAGAAAACCAGTCCTTAATGAGGATGCCCCCATGGGAGAATATCTGGCTGGTGGGAGCAATTTGCTTGTCCATGTCACTCCACTTCCTTATCCTCTATGTGGAACCACTGCCGGTAAGTGCCTCTGTCTTCAGTCCATCCCTGAGCTCGGAGGTGGAGCAGAAAACCTTGGCGTGGAGCTTAAGGCAAGGGACGGAGGTGAAGCAAAGCTGTAACGCTTGGCTGTTCTTTCAGATTATCTTCCAGATCACACCTTTAAACGTGACGCAATGGCTGATGGTATTGAAAATCTCACTACCTGTCATTCTGCTGGATGAAACACTTAAATACGTGGCCCGTAACTACCTGGAACCTGGTAAAGATAGTGTGCGGCCTGCCACCAAACCGTGTTCTTTGTCAGCATGCACCGAAGGAGTTTCCTGGCCCTTTGTGTTCATTACCCTGCCCTTGGTTATCTGGCTTTACAGCACAGACACTAACTTTAGCGATATGTTCTTGTCTTGACTGACATGGTGACAGTTTTACATTCAGAGGAAAAGTTTAACTTAATCAATTTTTTTTTTTTATTGTTTAGAGCAACTTGTCTATTTCTGCTGAATTTTCACATGAACATATTTGCTGGTGATGGAGGTTTCATATTCTAGGTTTTGGTTTGGTTTTTTTTTTGCTTTTTCTTCAGTGGGGGCAATATATTCCTCTTTTATACACAGTTAAAGTGTCCATTGACATGTACAGAGAACTAACACTATTTTATGCAAATATTTTTTTGTAGATGAAAAGCATGTACAGTGTTCTGTTCAATAGTTTATTCATCATGTAAAAAAAAAAAGCCAACAAAACAGTTTTTGAGCCAGCGGACACTATCGAATGAAATTGGCAGCAGATTTTAGGGAATGAATGTGTGTTGTCTAAAACTAAAAAGAAAACAAAAGCATGTAACTGTTTGTCTTCTGCATGGTCATCCAAACTTAATTTGTCATACGGTCAGGTTTTATTTTATCCATAAGCCAAACTTCTTGCACTGGGTACAGAGCGCTGCTGCCTTGGGCAGCTTTTCTTCTCGGTCTCCCCTCTTCCTGCTCCCTTGCTCTGGGTTCTCGACTGTCCTTGTTTACACCACTTTCTGTATGAGTTCTGCCTAATCCTGCTCGTGCAGAAAATGCCATTCCAGGTGCAGCCTGCTGGGGTTCTTCCATCCTCAACACACACAGGTTTTTTGTTTTGTTTTTTTTTTTAAAGAGATTATTTATTTGTCTATTGTATTTTTATTGTAACAGACCTTGTTTTGCCAGCGTTGCCCGTGATGCAGGGTTAGGGAGGTCGACTCAAACCTAAACCGAGCCTTTTTAACCAATCCAATCTGTTTTATTTCCAAAAGAGGGTTGCCATTGATTTTTTTTGTTTGTTTTTTTAATACCTTACGTGTCAGATTGTTTCTCCCCCGCCATTTTTAAGTTCAAAACTTGTAATAAGACCTGGAATAATAAGTTGCACTGCGTAGCTAGAAATGGGATTGACCGCACTTAGGGCACTAATGATACGGTGTATACACGGAGTTGCTCTGCTGGCCTGTTGTTAGCCTGAGTTGAAGTGACAAGCTCGTGTGTGTTGTTTGTAAAATGTGTAAATAGCACATGACCAAATTTGAACATATTGTATAGAACTATTTTTATTTTGATGTGGCACTAACCACCTTCATTATTACGGTAAATGTTAAAGCATGTTTTCAAATTCAGTCCTGTATCAACAACGTGTAAGTCATTAACAGTCCTAACTGTGGTGTTTTTCTCCAATGCCTTCCAACTTTCATCGACTAAAGTGAGTATTTCTCTTCCATTTCACCATGCCAGTGGTGACTTGCTGTAAAATAGCGTATGCTGTATTCATGTTGAAGAATAAATAGTAATTTCCCTCATTCCCATGCTGTGTTTTGTCAAATTCTGCTGTGCTACATTATTATCACCACTTTAGACTCTTGCCTTATGGTACCAAGCTCCAGTTATTGATTCTGAAGGTAAAGAGTTTGCTTTTGTTTGGCTGTGTTTTAGATCTTATTCTGTAGCACTCAGTTCCTCTGTGATCTTGGCTTCTGCTCTTGAGGTGGAGATAAAATTGGATAAAGCTCTTACTGAAGGCAGTGACAGCTGTTTATATGATGATTTTAGTGTCCAGAACCCCTGGTGGTCAAGCACTGGCTTATCCTTAAGCTCTTTCCTGCTCTGAAATGTGGGAATCCCCTCAGAGCAGCCTGGCCCATCTCCTCTAATTGCTAATCCCAGTGCTGTATGTGCAGGTGCTCCTCTTTGCAAAAACTGTCTGTTTCCAGAGCTTGGAAATGCTTTGAATTGTGGTCATTGGAAAGACAGAAGAACAGGCTTGGCTTAACAGGGAAGGCTTTGAAAATTGTACAGGGGTCAATGTGCTTTGGTGGAGTAGCAGGTGCTGTGTTATCTTGTGTTGGCTTGACTTTAATAATCCAATTCAAACAGCTTTCTTATTCCTCACAGAGGAAAATGGTTGTTAAAAGCAACGTTCTGCTGGTGCCAGCTGGAATCCAGCGAGCACAGCTAATCCTGTAGGTTTCGGTCTTCAAATACACACTCTAACCCCAAAATACACAGAACCCTTTGAAATCCCTCTGCATTGTGAGTGCTCACTGTCTGTAGGAATGCTGACTTCCTTTCACTGGTGCTGAAGTGATTTGGGGATACGGACCTGATAGAACAGGTGTTGTGCAGGGCTGCAAGCACCGACCTCCCTTGAATGCTCTGTTCAGCGTGGCAGAAACCTGTCTGCCAGGCTGGGTGTTGTGTTATACCATAAGGCCGATGGCCAGCAGCAGCCAGGTGCTGTATCAATATTGAATGAGCAATGTTAAGGCTCGCCTGTTTCCTGAAACAGGAAACTACCAGGTCACATGGATCTGGTTTGGTCTGAAGGCATCTTGAATCACAGGTGTTGTCGTTATTGGAATGAACACCCGCAGGTGTGTTCCCAGCACTTTGGCCACACTCCTGAGCTCAGGTTCTGTGTAAGCCTCCAGAGCCACCTCCATTGGTTGGCTTTTCTAAGCCGTGTACGTGGCAGTACTTCTCAGTTCTTCTTGTCTTCGGTCTTTCTCCTGTCTGTGATGCCAAGTCATTCTGCTACCTAACCCCTTTCTTCCTGTCTCTAAGAAGCTGAAGGGGAAAATGAGGGGCTAAATTGAATTTAGTCTTTCAGCACCTTCTGCTGGATCTGTCTGACACACTCAGCTGTGTGTGCTGAAGACAAACCTTGCTGTGAGCTCTGATAGCAATTAACTCGGGGTATCTCACTTGTGTTTAGAACCTTCTGTTGCTTGGATTTTACCTTAGAGAGCTGGACAGCTGGTGGGTGAACGTGGCATTAATCCTCTGATGGCACCTGCAGCCTCAGGAGCCTGGTTTTGTTGGACTGTTCCTGGATGCTTTGGGCTGTCTTCATCTACCTGTTTTTTCTTGTGCTTTTTGTGGTTCTCTTAGGATTTCCTTGTTGGAATGAGGCAGTAGGGCTCCCTGTGATCAGCACTTCATGCCGTTCAGTGGCATTATCACTTTGCTCTCAGTACTTCTGCTTTCCCAGGGTCGCTCCCATAAGATGGGTGCCAGGTTGACGTGGATTTAGTAGGCAGCATCTTGAAGTTGAAGCTTTTGCTTAATCTCCTTGTCCTGTATTTCTGGCCTCCTCCCTGCACTGGGGTCACGTGGGGGCAGGAATGGAGCTCCTGTTGCAGGGTTCGCCCTGTGAGCCTGCTAACAGCAGCTCTTATGTAGGCAGAAGAAACAAAGATCTCTCTTTTATCTTGCTCTATTTTTAGAAGGTAACTTCCTACCTTTTGTTTTCCCTTTGCTCTCATCTCACCGAGCTGCTTCATCTCTGCAGTCTTCTGTGTTCTGTAGCATCCTTAGTGCTCCTGCTTGGTTTTTATTGAGGAGGGGGCTGAGGTGAGCATCCATTGTGACTGATGGTGCACTGTACACCGAGGCTGCAGGTCTGTGCTGGGGCAGCAGCGAGGTTTTGCTGTCGGCAGCTCCTCCTGAGCTCAGTGCTCTGTGGGCTGGTCCAGCTCAGAGCAGAGATGATGGTCAGGCAGCTGCCATCATGTGTTGGCAGCATGGAGACAAAAGCTTTTATCTTCCCGGTGCCCCGGGCTCTCTCAGCTTTCACATGTGAGTGATTCCAAGTCCCAGTCCTGAGCTCCACAACCAGCTGTGCCTTTTTGTTGCCCAGGCACTGAAATTAGTTCATGGTTTTTCCCCCAAAGCATTATTGCAGCAACAAAAAAGAATCAGTATTGAAAGAAGCTGCAGAAAAATATACAGCAGTCTGTCGGTGTTGTGAAGCTCGTGGTTATAGAGGGGTCCTTGTGGGTAAAGATAAGGGTAAGGAAAGGAGTTTTGAATCTGATGATAAAATGCAGTACAGCAGCCCCTGTCACTGCTCTGAGAGCACAGAATGTATCTGGTCACTGCTTAAAGATGGTTGAATTCGCTGAGATGAAGGGAGGTCAAACTGATCCGAAGCTGTCTGTCTTTTGCACCTGTCTTGTTTACCTTTTTTGCACTTCTAACCATTAACCATTTCCCTAATCTCTGCTAATTACATCCTTAATTACATTAATATCGTGCATTCTCAAACCTGAGCGGGAGAACCTAAATTTGAAGGGCCGCCATTGAGGTGCAGACACAAGGCCGGCCTGGTGCTGTGTGCTGGGTAATGCTGGGAGCATCAGTCTGCATAGTTTAGGCTTCTTAAAGCTTTCTAATGCTTCACAGAAAGAGCTGCAGAACCTGAAAGAGGGGCATTGTTAGGTCAGTCCTGGGCCAAATTTGCAATGTAAGGTCTCAATTAGGGGGGGGAAATGCTCCTCTGCAGCCTTTGGCAGGGAGCGCTGATGGTGAAGGCAGCTCAGGAGAGCTGAGAGGTGCTTGGAGTGCCCCAGCATTCAGAACAAAGTAACCCGAGAGCGTCCCTTCAATGGCAGAGCAGTTGGTTATCAGGCCTAACATCCTTTCTTCTGTCACTGTTGATCTTAAGTCTTGCTTTTAGAACGGTGCTTTGCATTCATCCTTTCATTAACTGATACCTTTTCTTTCTTTCCTTTTCAGCAATACTGGAGTAATCACTTCCTAAACAATTTTGCAGAAATGTGAGGTTGTTGGTTTTTTGTTTTTTTTTCCTCCCTTTGTTGCGTGCATGTGTTTTTAGCAACACATCTCCCCAAAGTGCTGCATGTATCATGTGTAAAGATTCTTTGCTTCCCCTCCAAACAAAGCTCATGGTGTTCTCTGTGGAAGAAACGTGTGCTGCCGGTAGGACTTGAGATGTACAGAGGTGCAATAGAGCTGACCCAGTTGGGGACTCTCAGAGAAGTTTTGGGTTCTGTGCTGCATGGAGAAGAGCTCGTTGATCCCCGGATAAGAAGCGCTGAGCTGTCAGCCTGTTTTCCATATTTCCTGTATGTAAAATGTCAGTTTATAAAGTGTACAATATTGAATTAATGCATGCCTTGGGTTGTAGACAAATCTGTATCGTATCATCCGGACGTGCCGCTCTAACAGCTCATGTACAACGCCATCCTAGCTATGAATCCACAGACAAGACTACGGCTGAATGTCCAACTGCAAAGCCTCCAGTCCATCACTTTGGGTTGTGTTTTTTTATTATCATGTGTGCAAATCGACCTGTTTTGCACTGTAATAATGTAACTTATTGAAGTCTAAGGCAGTGAGACAGATGTTGGTGCGATACAAAACAGCATCATGCGTCCATCGAGACGGCAGCAAACGGCTCGGCCAGTTACAACTGCATGTAATGACCTCTAGAAGCTGTAAATAAGATCGGTTCTCTACTTCCATGCTGACAGTAAGAAGCATCACACCTAGTTTCATTTGTATCAGGTAAATAAATCTATTCTACAATACATCCCTGGCGTGTCATTTGATGCACTTTGTTTCCTGCAGGTACCTGAGTGCGTCCTTCAGCCTGTCCTGCCCTTAATGCCAGGCAGCACACGCTCACACCCAGCACTGCATTACTGCACTCTTTCCTTCCTTCTAGAACTATGCAGACGCCGGCTGCTCTTCCAGCACTACGACCTCCTCGCTGCTGTGATTCCTCCGCGCAGGGGTTTGTGTGTGTGTTTAAGGGACACTGTCAAGTAGTTTGGTCACTCGAGGTTTTGTTTTTTTAATGCTCCATTGTTTGTAAATCCCTCCGGTGAACTTAAAATAAACATTTCTTGCCCAATTACACCTTCATTATTTTTTTTTCTGTCCTTTTCTGTTTCTTAAACCCTTTCAGGCCTTTGTAGCTGCTTGGTTTTGTCAGTGATGAACCAGCTGTGTGCTCCCTGCCTGCACTGGGGCTCTGTCTGTCCCTGAGACCTGCATGCAGCCGCAGGCTCCAGCCCTCCTTAAGCATCAAGTGAGACTAAAGGAGACTAAAGCACTCAAGGGATAAAAGCTACGTCTGCCAAGTGTCCTCTGATGCTCCGCTCTAAATCTCATAAATGAAGTTTTGTTTGGAGTGAGAGGAGGGGAGTGAGGGTACAAGCAGAGCCTCTCTAAATAAGCAACTTCAAAAGCGAGTAATGTGTTTTAAATTAAATGTAATGCCTCTTAAACTCTGGGCTGCGATACCAGCACGGTGCCTGCAGACAGTGTTACCCAAATTAGGTGACGGCTGAGACCCTTCAAAAACAACAGCACGAGGTTTAAAAATACTTAAAGCTGAATTCCACCGCTCAGCTCCGCTATATGATGCTGGGTGCTGTGCTGATACATGGGGCTGAACTGCTCTGCTGGGCTGCTTCCTACTATGGTAGCGTTGCTCTGAGCTCTGCTCTCAACCTCTGGGCCAAAGCTGTCAGAGCTGAGCGCAGCGCCCAGTGCTTATCTGCAGCCACGGCTCTTCCTTATTTATAGGCTGGTTTCAGCCTGCAGCGCTGTCACCAAATAACCCAGCATTGCTGCACCAGCACCAGAAGGCAGCAACTTGGACACCCAGGTTAAACAATTAGTGTAATTCGCTCCTACCATGATGGAGGAAAGCACCTCATTAACATCTCTAGCTTGACCATGAGAAAAATGAGGCTCATTTCTTCAGCTACAGGCAGCTGAAGTTTAGTTTTGCAAAGACCAAACTTATTATTTTTAATCATTTTGAAGTTCCCATCTGCAAGCTTAACCAGTCCCCCAAGCAAACTGCAAGCAGTATTGCCTGCAACAGAGAGAACCTGGAGCAGCTCAGTGCGTTGCTAAGTACTCACATATGAGGCTATGGGGTAAGAGATGCTGAGATAAACAGCTTCATCTTCCCCCTCCTCACCTCCCTGTGACACCCCGGCCCTACAGCAGTGTGGGGTGGGCCCACAGCTCCCACAGCTCTCAGCCATTACAGACACATTGCATCAAACATGGCACAGAGGGCAGAAATAGCCCCGTTTTTACACCAAGGTGATTTTAATTGGGTAAGATTAAACCCACACCCACCTCCGCAGTGGGGGGGGGGAGAGAGCTGAGAAAAGCGTTTGGTAGAGGAGAAAGCAAATTGGCTTCACAGCTTCAGTGAGGAAAAAGCCTCAGGAAAAGCCCCAGGCCAGGCCTGCAGAACAAAGCAGGCAGCCTCTCCTGCTCCCCTTTACTCAGCAGGGCTTTAAGATGTTTTACTACAACAATTCACCTGCAACAGTTTAAGTGCTCTACAGCAAAAGTGTTTGGAGCACCATGTATCATCCCTGACCTCACACATCTGCCCTTTAGACATTCCCCACCACAGGCCAATCCCTTTCCTCAGCACCTTCGCCTGTGCCTGCTGCAGCTTATTTAGCCCCTGAAACAAAGCTGCACAATAAACAGGGAGCAAATCTAATGGCTGTCTATGACGGACAGCTTGCTGGCAATAAGCTGCAGCTGAGACAGGAGGTTCTGCACTGTAGGACCCTGCTCAAAACACACAGGTAAGTGGGCAGCATTAAGAGCAGCAGCCAGAGGCTGATGTGAAAAAGGCAGGTCAGCTCTGCTCCTGCTGAAGGAGCACTGCAAATTCACCTCAGGAAAGGGGCCGTGCTCCTCAGCAGCCTGTGGCAGAGCTTGGTAATAAGGCCAAGTCCTTGTTCTTGTTTAAACAGAGGCTGTGGGACCTGCATTCATGTGGGTGAGTTACCCCATCCGCCTCCTGCAGCAGCTGGAGAGAAACGTGCGGTGTCACAAGAGCATCTCGAAGCTTCCATTTATATCCGTATCATCGGGTCTTGTGGAGGCAGTGCAATTTGCACATCATCCCACCAGCGGATTTTGCTGACTCACCAGCTTCAAGAGAAGGAAAATTCCCCAGCCCTGTTCCCAAAGCACGGTCAGCCTCCAGGATCCACCTGGAACACAAGAGAGGCAACAACCATCACCCTGCAATAAGAAACAACAACAAAGGCCACAAACTGATAAGCCTGGACTGCTGTAAGCCCATGCTATTTTTGCAGGTGGCAGTGTCAGTTTTTCCTACGGAGGCAGGCAAAGAACACTGCTTTGCTATTGGGGTCAGATAACATCGGAGGCTAACAATCAAGTTGCAACCAGCTCACGCATTCGTAACCAAGTCACACAGCTCCTGCTCGCTGCCATTGCACAACAACAAGCGTTTCGGTCTCGCACTTCTTCCTGCCCTCCCCTGCACGCAGTGAGGCATGACACCCCAGACAGATTCACTAATAGAAACGTTTCTCTTATCACCACTCTCCTCCAGATACAGCCGTTCAGGTATGAGAATAACGTCCAGCAGGTGAAACATGGGCACACAGGGAGCTCATCCAGGTGCGTGTCCTTCCTGCTGCTGGAGGATCAAAGCCCCAGCCCCGGTCAGACTGCATCCATCAGGCAGTGCACACCAACTGCAATTGGCCTCTCACAACACATGGCTGAGTTTCCAAAGCGCCCTGAGCCTGCTTTAACAAGTTTTACGCCTTCCACCATTACAGAACCACCCAGAGAAACATTGCAGAGGTTTTTACCAACACTGCAATGTTGTGTCAATTGGATTCTGTAATAAAAGAGCAAAAAGTTGTAGGTAATGAGCCAGAACTGACCTGGGGGATGAATGTGTGGGCTGTGCAGCGTGAGATCTGTATTAGCACATGCAACAGAGAAAGGCCAGCGCTGCAGCTGGCTGGGTACAGCAACAGGGAACAAGATGTTCCCTTTGTCTGGGGGGAAGGAAAGAGCAAAGAATTGGGCTGAAATGAAATTCGAGCACCTAAAATCCTGCAAAATTCCTTTTTGGAGCTGACGTTACCCCTGGAACACATACCCCCTTCCCTTCCCTTCCCTTCCCTTCCCTTCCCTTCCCTTCCCTTCCCTTCCCTTCCCTTCCCTTCCCTTCCCTTCCCTTCCCTTCCCTTCCCTTCCCTTCCCTTCCCTTCCCTTCCCTTCCCTTCCCTTCCCTTCCCTTCCCTTCCCTTTTTTCCTTCCTGGAATTGCTCTCACACCTGATGTTGCCTTTCTGTGCACACTCAGCCCCGCACTGGTAAGACCTGAAAACAAAGTGAAGCAGAGGAAGGGTTAAACTCCCTTTGCAAAAACGGAAATATTTCCAGGGCTGAAGTGCTATTGGGAGGAAGGTCCTTGAAACTCCTTAGAGCCCAGCACTGCAGTGAGGGCAGTGAACACTTGCTCACCTTGATGACGGACTTAAGCAGGAAGCACAAACACTGTGGTTACCTTCTGATTCTGTCGGGCTGCTACGACCCCCAGGGCTGAAAAAGCTCTTTGGTCACAGACTGCAGCTATTTGCTGGTTTCCCAACAGACAGGCTTTACAAACACTGTTTTCAGGCCCCATATGGCTGCAGCTTACACAGAGCAGTATGAAGAATGTTCCTATCTGCAGACTGCTGCTCTCTACTGATGTCATCATAATTCAGTTTCCTGGAAAACTGCTTAGTATTCCAGCAAGATGAAGCCAAGTTACCAGCTTCGACACATCAAACCCTACTGCATGACAAGGAAGAACACAGAATATTATACAATAAACATGAGGCTAAAAGCAGAACAACAACGACAATCTGTCAAACAGTTCAGGGAAAGGGCTGCCATCCTAATGACCTTTGCAGCAATGCATGGGGCAATGTGCCACCCCTCCAGCCAACAGAGGAGCGGGGCCTTTTGTGCCTCCAGCTCAACCCAAGCTCTCGGATCAACTGCCAGTATAAGCATCACCCTCTGCCAACGGCTGAACTCTCCCAGCCCTGGGAGCCCAAGTAGGAGTTGTTCCAAGTCACCAAACCCCCCATGAGGAAAGCAAAGCGTGCTGCTGCTGCCCGCCTGTCAGGAGACTTGGATGTAATTGGACTTTCTGTTCTCTGTAAATATGTTAGAAATCCAAACCAGCTCTCAGGATGTGGGCTTTCCCCCCTCCCTTTTCCTCTGGACAAGCTCGCTGTGCTCTGACACACACAGCTGACAGCTGAAATAAAGGCCAGCTGAAGTGTCCAAAGGCAGATTTCAGAATGCAAGGACAGTTTCCTGCTGTGCCACACGCTGGTCCAGCATCGTGCAGGCAGGACACAGAGCAGGACTGCCACATCAGCAGATGTCATCTGATCTCCCTTAAGAAATGGTGCTGTCTGTGAAGGGGTAGAGGTTAAATATGTAAAACCTGTATGTCAGGAACCACACTGCTACTGTTAGAAACCCTCTGCATGCATCAGTATTTTGACAGGATGACAAAGAGAGAGAAGGAAAAGGAAACTGATGTCCGAACTTCTGAAGTCCTTTGCCCCTCCTGTGAGATGTGACCCTGGGATCCGAGCTGTAAGGAAACCTGTAGGGTTACGTCTGCTATTGCAGTTCCAAGTTATGTGACAACGTTGCAGCTACGTATGTCTCACACAGGAACTGATTCCTCAGCTTCCTCCAGCAACATTCATTCTCCTTTCCCATCCGACTTTAACTTTCTAACTCTGCAAAACTTTTTCCCTTCGTGTCTTGTTTGTTTCTAATGCTACTCTCTATTTTTAAAGCCTTGATATGTTTGCTGGCCCTGCAAAAGGCCATGTCAAGGAGGAGGGGGCTGAGGACTGTGATATGGAACTGATGAGTTGGAGCTGAGGCTTAAGGCTGTGGTGAAACACCTCAATGAACAGTAAACTGTTGATGCAGGAAATTTCAATGTAATGATTTCCTGTGTCTGTGTATCAAGTGAAGCTGTTTGGCCAGTCCGCGTTCACCACCGTTGATGCAAAATAGAAAGAATAGTCTGTTTTCACTTACTGTCTAGAGCCGCACGCATGCTTTGCTAACCTTAATGCTAATGGTTGTTTAATGCTCTGCGTGGAATGTGCAGGGGAAGCTTTCACTGCGGCAGGTCAGTGACAGATGTTTACATTGCAAAAGCCTCCGTTTAAAACTGCTTCTCTGCTTTGAACCATCACCCGGCAGAGGCAAAGGACTGCACCAGTTTGGAGATCAGTTTCCTTTTCCTTCTTTCTCTTTGTCATCCTGTCAAAATATTGCTGCGTGCAGAAGGTCTGAGGATCTAACAGTAGCAGTGCGGTTCCTGACATACAGATTTTAAGGCAGGGTTTGCTGAGTAAAAAATACTCCTCGCCTTTGTCTTGGAGGGATCAATTTCTGCATCACTGAGCTCCTGAAAAGGGTAGATGTTTGGTAGCCACATCAATGCTTTTAGATTCCAGTAAATTAAGACTTTTAGCCCATCCAAGTCTATATAAGGGCCTTATGTTTGTACAAACTGTCCACTGACCTCACTTCTGTATCTTTCTTTTCATGAAGCAGGACAGAATTCAAGGCCTGCTAATGACATCTGTGATTTCAAAGTCAAACACGGCTGTCAGGATTTCAAGCACACAGTTCCTTTCTCCTTACACAACCCAGAACAGCATGAGCTGCAGAATACAACTGGATGTCAATTGCTTTTTGATGTCACCTAAGAAGTGCTTCACTTCTGGGAGTTTACATCACAGATGGAACAGATGTGAACATCTGCTTTTAGCTTTAGTGCACTACAACTGATGGGCAGAATGAGGTCAACTGCTTATTAGGGACTAATTGTTCTGGTCTCTAAACTAGAAAACCAGTAAATGAATTGAAGAGCACAAAATCTATGTAAATCCAGAGATGATATTCTAAAATTAAAGCATTAATGAAGGCTCATTGGCATACAAGAATCCCTTTGGATTTCTGAAGCTGGTGCAAAGTACATCTATGTATATAATATCAAATGCATTCAGCACATATCACATTGAAGTTCCTCAGTCCCTTGCACTGTCTTTAATTGTAAATACTGTAACAAGCTACATAACCATAATGCAAATATTTCTGTAGGTACTTGTAGCAGAAATGCTAAGTCACAGCTTGAAGCAGTGATGGAACACCTGGGAGAACCAGGGCCAACCCAGGGGAGCTCAGCTGCATGCAATGTACCTGAGTGAGTGGAAGAGGTGGAGCCAGGATCCAGCCCTTCCCAGCCCTCATTTAAGGGTTGGCAGTGGAGGTGAGGGTACCTTTCTGGACATCTCTGCCTACTGGAGGTCCCTTTGAGGTAAGAAGTTTTTGTCTGTGTCCACAGTTGCTGCCTTTGGGCTTGTTCTCACTTGCTGCAGCCTGGGGTTGGGCCACCCTTCTATTATCCCTTTGCTTTCCATCACATGACAGTACTGGTCTATGTGTTGACTGAAACATTTAGCAAAGTTCTGAGAAAAACTAAGCAGCAAGAACACAACACTAAGGGGTACAACTGCATTTTGACAGCTCTCTTAAGGTGTTCTTAGGTGTACCTGAACTTGGTTGCACATAAGCACAGCGACATTTTGTGGTTTTGTTTTTGAACAGCACTCTCAGCTTCACTTTATCAGACAATCAACAGACTCTATGTGGTGATTCAGTAAAGCTGTGGTTCTCAGGTTTCCTGTTCTACGCAAACATTGTTTCAGAGAAATGCTCGAGACCAGTGGTTTTCACCTGCAGCTTGTGATGGATTTAAAGGAATAGTAAAACAAAATGGCTGAACAGCTCATAAACTATGTACCACGTACCTCATTCATTTCTCTCGTCACATATTAGTTCTTAATATTAAGAAGTCCATTCTTCAATCCAGTAGGAATGGTTGAAGCATCACCTAGGAAGCTGCTGACCCTACCTATCTGTTGGACATAGGCTCAAGATTTCATCAGATTGTATCCTGAGGGGGGAAAAAAGAGCTGGTTTCAATTTGTCTGTAAATCTGTATTTCTTTCTATTACAAAGAAATAGGCAATGAGCTGAAAGCTGTTCACTGCATCACACAGCAAGGCTGTAAATAGTTAAGTTCCTCATTTTAAAATAGGTTCTGCTCCCTCATAAACCAGAATGCAATTAGCAGAATGTGCACTGTAACTGAAATGAAGCTGTTCAGTGTGTTTATTTAATTACAGAGCCAGTTCAACCACCAGGACAGCAGCATGTGCTTTTCTGTTCCTCCCACAGAATCTTCAACCAAGCAGAACTCCATTTAATACTTTGGAAAGTTTAAAGCCCTCAGGATTCCAGAGAGAAGAGATACTCAGCTCTTCTGCTTGTTTTTAAGTGCTAAAATACTAGTTTCCTTTCTAAGAATGTGACATAGCAAGGTACTTCAATAACGGTCTGTAAGAGGATTGATCTGCTGTGTGTTCTTGTAATTCATATAGCACATCACAGAAGAGCTTTTACCCTTATTGGTGCCGTACTTCTACAGCTAGGGGACGCCTGTTCTCTGTGTCAGGTATTTGTACAAGTAGGTATTCCTCTGTTAGCTGCTATGCTGAACTGCTTTTTAGCCCTGCATTAAGGTCCATCTGCTCCAGCATAACTGCGGGTACAGGATAAATGTGAAAGAGATTAAACTGGCAATGTAAAGAGATGTTTAAGGAAATAGTAAGGAAAACAGAATGGTAAGAAATGTAACAGCACAAAGTAATTCCTCCTCCTACACACTGAGCCCACAGAACTGAAACAAAGATCACCCTCAAAGAGATGGTGTTGAAATGATAACGTGAATTCAAATACTATCTGACAAAAAGTATATATATATGACAAAAACAAGCTGATATATATTTGTACGTTTTTGCAGAGAAGCAAGTGGAATAGGATGAATTCTTATACCTCCTGTATGCAGAACATGAAGTGCTTTGAGTCACTGCTGTAAAAGCCTTTAGTAACACACTGAAGTAAAACTCAACTGCATTTAAAAATGTTTATGTACAGACAGATTATAAGGTTTAATAAGGGCTGGTTTGACTCTGTACACATAGAAATCAATCAGCTACAAAAGTATCCTCTAGCTGAAAGCTGCCTGGGGTGCCAAACTTCTTTACACCACATGCAATGCCTTGTAAAAAGACAGTAATTAAACCAACACAGCGAGTAAGAAGTGCTGCTTTCAGCCACAGCCAAGTGACTCCTCCAGACTTCATCAGGAGTGTGAGCCCAAATCGCAGCTTACAAACAAGGGAAGAAGACCTTTTTTACAAAGGCATATACCAAAATACTATTTACAAATTGATAAAGCACACTTAGCCCTCAACACGACAGCTTTCATCATAAACAGCAGGCTTACAGAAACCTTAGATTCTAATGCTTTTGGTTTGATTAACTGCAGTTAATCCCTTATGCTTAATAAATAAGAAGCATCGAGAATCTTCATGGCACTGAGATGCATAGACTGAAACCATTTAATAGTTCTATTAAATTAAAAAAAAAAAAAAAGATAAAAAAAGAGTCTTCAGTTCCTGCAAAAATCAGAGTTCAGAAAGGAATGGCCCTACTGATGTTCTCATGTGCCAAATCAAGCACTGGGGAGAGCAGCCATCACTGCATGCCAAACCACTGCTCTTGATCTGCCCACTGGGCTGCCTCACTGTCACTGCCTTCCAAGTCCCCCTCTTCTCCACTTCCCTCCATATCATCCACATCTTCTTCCTGGGTTGCATCTGTTGGACTTTCCTCTTTTTCCATTTTCTGCATTCCTTCTAGTGACTTCTGATCATTTGGATCCAAGCTGAGGGGAAAGAGAAGAAAAGTAAGTATTGCCTTAAGACTTATTTTTCTTATCTTTATGGTAATGTCACAAATATAGTAACATTTAACTTCAGAAGGTAACATCATGGTTCTTTATTACCTATTTAAATTTACACAGTAGCTCCTGTTTATATATCATCTCCTGCTCTAATGGAACAGCTCCCAAGAATCCTGCCTGTATAATTATTAGTTATAAATACATCCATGCCTCAATCACTTCAGTAGCCAAGGAACTCCATGTCCAGCAATGTGTCTGCAGTTAATACAATCCCTATATTTTGCACTCCTTGGCACAAAGCCCTGTGACCAACTAATTCATTATCAGAATGCGATGTATACGTTTGTCTGCTTTGAGGAAGAATGATGTGAAGCTACCCTTGATGCATGCCCTAATCAACCAGTGCCCTGACACTCAATTTTTTACCTTGGTTGGTTATTCAATTCTATGTGTACAATACAGTCTCAGCCCTCATGCTTACCTTAGGGCAATGCTGTACTGGTCCATTGCTTCCTGGTACTCATTGACAGCTACAAGGAAGTCTCCCAGTATTCGATGCAGAACGCAGTCACTCTGATTAGCCAGTGCGTTCCTCAGCAAAGCAATTCCATCTTCATACTTCTGCTCTCTACCTGTTTATTTGCAAAACTACAGTTTTAATTAATAGTTTAGATAACTGTGTAAGCAGACTGTACTCCAAGGGCTACCACAACACAAAAGCATTTCTTCTCTTGGAGCTGTTGGCATGAAGGATGGCAGCAATACACTTTTTGTAAGCAATAACTGCTACACACATTAACACATCATATACTTTGAAGGCAAAACATTTTGTACGCAATGGCTTTAAGTGCTGCCATAACATCAGTTGCTAGGTATAATTAATTCCCATGCCTTTTCCTTTCAAATAGAACTGACAGATCCCTGTGGTGCAACATCCCTGTCATGTTATTTGCACTGATGAGGCTGCAGAACGCTGCTGTATATGAAAGAGTAAGTTTTAAGAAAGTTGACATGAAAAAAGAAACTTACTAAGAAGTTCTGCTTTCTTTACCACAGCTTTAATGTAATCAGGTCTTTGTGTCAGTGCTTTGTCCAGTAATGTTTTTGCTTTCTCCTGTGTGACTGGGTCTTCAAGGCAGACTGTTGCTAACAGAGTGAGCGTCTGTGCATTTGCTCCCAGAGTTTTATACACGTTATTTGCCATAACCATAGCTTCCCGGATACTGTTAGATGCCAGGTAACATTCAATGAGACCTGATAATAAGAAAGAAAAGCATTTCAGTTTCATTTGGTATATCCAGTTGATACCTGTTGCCAGCAGTTGAAATATTCTACAAGCAATTCCTAAAACTGCCAATAAACAGTATGTTGGAAGCACTATTGTCCATTTTTATTTAATATTGAGGGTTTTATTCTGCTAAGAGAACTTTTAACTCCACAAAAAATGCATATTCCCCCCAAATATTTCTCCTTAACTATTTACCATCAAACTCTGCTCTTGCTTAGGAGAGAGTATGTCAAAATGAGGCTCCTGGTATGACTAACCATACACTGAATGTCATCATCCAAAACTGATCTGCTCAAAACACCCAGGTCTGTTTACACTCAGAGTAAACCACTTAAAAACAAACAACTTTTTTGAAAATGCTTCTTATAAACACATGCATTCTCTGGTATCTCTTGTCTGACTACTTCTACCAGCACTATAGTTGTTTGGGTAAAAATAACTTACATGTTAGAAAGTCAACAGGGGAAAAGAGCTTGTCTATTCTTTCTCAATAATAAGAGCCATTAACGCTGCACCAATGCAGTCTGAGGAGCTTTGTTTCACTCACCCTCATAGCAATCCAACCTGCAAGGTGCAAGACGTATCGCTTCACGGAAGTGTATGATTGCTTCCTGTACTCGGCCCATATTCCTGAGGGCAGCTCCCTTCAGCAACAGAGCTTGAACACTGTTGCTATTAAGCTGGATAGCTTTGGCTCCTAAATATAAGGCACGGGAGTATCGTTTACTATAAAAACTATGACACCTATGGAAAGACAAGATGGATTGTAAACATGTACTGCCTGTGCACACTCACAGAGACTTAAAAGAGGGAAGGAACAGGTTACAAGTAACTGCTGAACCTTCTACATTTTAAGTTAAAAATAAAAGTTTGTGTAAAAACAAACAAACAAACACCTCCCCAAACACCTCTGAAAACAAACAAACAAGAGAACACCATTAACCATCACAGCTATTTAACACATCATTGCTATTGCAAAGGTTTAGTCATTCAAACCAGTTTAGTCTTAAAGAAACCAACCAAAATAGGTACTCCTGACTAGTTCAAGTTACTTCCAAAACAGGACAAAAAAGCTGATTTTACTCTATCAGTGTAATGGACTACACTCAACAAAATCAAGGGTAAGAAAGGAAAGAGAGCATCTTACCCAGACACCACCCAGGGTTCTGCGTGTTGATCTGAAATATTGAAGAGACGGCAGCCTAAGTTTTCTACATCCTCCAGTCGACCTTCCCGTGCCAACAAATAGCCATACACATCCATTCCTACAGTGAAAAGTTTGAGAGACAATGTTTGCTTGCTACTCTAACTTAATTTAGCAGAACATTATTCTAGGTAAATTTTCCACTATGATTTACTCACCTTTTATTAGGTAAGGATCCAGCATTTGAGCTTGTTCAAATTTTAGAATAGAGTTTTTATTATCTCCAGCTCTGAAATACAGGTCTGCTAAGCTCCCCAGTAGATCTACATTATCCCTCAGCAGTGACTTTTTCTCTAAAGAGCTTTAAGAGAAACAAATTGCTGTTGTTAATGTGTAATGATATTATAAAATGTCATTGAAGAAATATTTTATGGCATTTGATTACATCACACCCTTCCAAATCTTACCAAATTGTATTGATGGCTCTAGTGTTATCTCCAGTATGCACAAACGCATACGCTTTGATCCACACTGAAAGCCAGTCCAAGTTTGGAATGCTCTGAATGATATTTATTGTCATGGAGGCCACTTCTGCACCCTTCACTGACAGCGACAGCAAACCTGTTCACAGAGGTATTCAAAATCATACAGAACAATTTCAATCACCGTTGCTACAAATTATCTGAAGACAAGGAAGCACAAACAATTTGTCACGAATTTATAGTTTGCATTAAATACATCTGCATCAGATATTACCTAGAGATGGCAGTCAATTACCTAGTCCCAACCATGCTTCAAATTATAATGCTTCTTAGGACTGATGTACTTAACAGCGTATAGAAACCTACCTAGTATGGCATCAAGTGCTAACGGGCATTGCCTCAGTACTTCCTTGTAGCTTGTAACAGAGGAGCGTTCTTGACCTGCTTTCTTGTATAGATTTGCCAGCATCATATTGATCTGCAAGTATTAGAAAGGAGTCCTCACTAAGAAAAGGTCACAACTTTGCCCTCCCTCCAGCATGCCGTCCCTCCCTTCCATTCTGAGTAGAGATCACTATAACCTACTATGTATTATAAAATTAACATTAATTCTTGAGTCCAAATGTAAAATGTACATCTTTTTATTTACATAGTACAACTGGTAACCCCAGCATTGTGACATCCAAAAATGGACAAGTGTCTTAAGTATGATGAGAAGAACCTGTACATCCACTGCACTAACTTTCTTTCAGTTCATTTCTTCTATCAATGGAAGCTCTCATGAGAAGGAAGGCATGAAATGTTTCTTTTTAGCTTTTAAATTGTATCAGTGATAAAAGAACAGAAACAATTTAAGCTCTGTGCAGTCCAACTAGCTGAGTCCTGCTACATTCTAGTGTAAATAGATTAAGTTTGCTTTCCTCAACCTTTTTTTCTACCTTCTGAGCAAGCACCGATGACAAACATCTGCCAGAACAAACCTTTGGGGTCCTCTGTCTGGAAGGAATCCCATCCAGAATGGCAATAGCATCTTTATCTTGCTTCAGCATGGTGTAACATTCAGCCATTTTATATTTTACTTCAATTTCAGACGGCAAACACTGAAATGAAATACAACTATTGAAGGCCAACTGTAGTGGAAATGTTATGTCACAGACTGAAACAGTGATGGAGCAGCTGGTGGGAAGGACCAACCCAGGGAAGCTCAGGTGCAGACAATGTACCTGAGTAACTGGAAGGGGTGGAGCAAGGACCCAGCCCTTCCTAGTCCTTATTTAAGGGTTGGCAGTGAAGGTGGGAGTATTGCACTAGCAGCCTGCGTACTAGAGACCTTCTAAAGGTAAGCAGATTTTCTTCCTTTGTTTCTGTATTCACAGCTATTGTATCAGGGCTTGTTTTCATTTGCTGCGGCCTAGAATTATGCCACCCTGCTATTATTGCTGTACTTTCCATTATGTTATAGCATTATAGCATTGCAAGAACATCATAGTTGTTACATTAATATGGTCTCGTTTAATGCTTAGCATAGCTTAAAAATACCCAGTGCAAGAAAGGTAAAAATGCAGCTTACTGATAGCTTACATTGCTCATCTCTTCCAAAACCATGAATTACACTTCAAACATACAAGCAGTCCATGGCCTAACACTTACAACATTGAAACTCCAACATGCTCTGAAGCAGAGGGGGATACACAATAGTTACATGCAGCACATCAGTCAGTGTTTAAATACCTGGCTCTGAGGAGTTGATGCAGCGTTCCCAGTAGAAGGCCTCACTTTGGAGGTTTTACTCAATGCTTTCTTCTGCTGCAAAGCCATCGTATACTTGCTCACGGCATTTCTATATTCTTTATCGTGGAAAAGAGAGTCTGCGTGGTACACGAGGAGTTGGTACTTCTGAGATGGTGAAAACAGCTCCCTAGGAAAGATGGAGACAGGCTGAGATTGCCTAATAGCCTGAGAAACAAGGACAGACTACAAGATGTTCATCCAGCTTCAACTTTGAGCTGTTACTGCTGCTTTACTACATGGATAGCAGCACTGTGAGGAGCTGTGCTGAAATGTAAGGATTTCAGAATGGGATTGTGGCTCTACTACCTCATAAAACCACCCAAAACGATTCAGGAAAGCTCTGAAAAACAACCGGAACCGCGAGAGTGAGGGAAGCGTTGTGATGTACACAGGGCACCGTTGGTAAGGGAAGAAATTGTTGTATCTCCACTGGGGAGCCCATGCAGGGCCACGGCCCGCTGCTGCTGGGCTGAGGTGGGTTGAGAGAACACAGCTTCATCCCTTCAGGGCCTGAGCAACGGCAGCGCACCAAGCCCGTCGGGAAGGAAGGGGCCTGAAGGAAGGGGCCTGTATTCCTTCCCGGTCCCGTCAGAAGGGCCACTCACGGGTTGTTGCCGCTCATGGTTAGGAGAAGCCCGCTGAGGAGCCGCACGTTGGAGTGGAGCCCGGCGGAGGCCATTTCCCGTACGTGTTCCACCACACTCATGGCGGAGGAAGGACAGGACAGAAGGAAGAACACAGAACAGAACGGATCGCGGCCCGGCTCAGCTCGCCGCCACTCCAAAATGGCGCCAAGGCGGGGCCTCGTAACGCTGCCCACAGGCGCCCGCGCCGCCGCAGTGCTGTTGAGGCGGGGCGAGGTGATGTCTGTGGTAACAGGGAGATGATGCTGCAGGGCGTGTCCCGGCCCAGCATCTTTATTTCTTTATTTTAATTTAAGATTTAGACCTTGTGTCTGCGCAGCTCTCGAGCCTGGATGCTTTTCTCCTCAGATTTCAATGTTTGCAGCAGTGATGTGAAGTGGCAAAGCTTGTGCCTATAAGGAAACTGAGGAGAGGGAGGGCTCAAAACATGGGCTGCCCACAGGTGGAACACCTCAGTGGTGCTGCTGTGAACTGAAGCACACAGTAACTCTCATAGGAGAGTAGTGAGATGGAACAGACACCTCAGTGTTCCTTCTTTCATTAAGTACCACAAAAGGCATTTTAGTGCTGTGTGGTGATGGTGAAGGTATTGCCACAAAGGAGACTAAAGGAGCTCAGACCAGCAGCTCCTCAAAACAAACAGCATTTGCCGATATCACGATGGCTAACCATAAGACAAAGCCATTATCATGTTAATTACAAGCTAAGTTTATTGGGGGGAAAAAAAAGGTAAAAAAATCACTGCATTCACCGCAACATTGAGACTCCATCCAGCAGAGCAATTAACACCACTCCAGGCACAAACGCTTCTCTTTAAATTCCCCGCTGTAAATGCTAACTGTAGCCACTGATAATAAAGCAGCCTGCATCTGGAACAGCATTATAGGAATCATTTATTAAGCACCAGCTTAATATTACTTGCTTACAGTACTCAAATGATCTTTTAACTTTACGCCCCTCTTCCCCTCGTTGACTTTTTTCTTCATATACACTTCTTTTTCTTGGTACAAAATATATCCAAAACAAAGGCAGAATATTTCATACACCTGGCTGTGGAAATGCTTCATGGTGCTGCTTTGTCTGTTCACTGCCCAGGTCCAGACAGGCTCTTGTTCATGAACTGTCTCTTCACAAAGCAGATCCACCACTGCAGAAGAACGCACACAGTTAGAAAACAGGCAAGAGAAGTTTCTATCTTATAAATGAAATAGTGACTTAAAAGTAGGTTTAGTACCTATTCCAATATATTTATTGCAGTGTAATAATGAACATCAGAAAGCTATGCCTTTGGAACTAAATTAGCTTGAATAATTTCATGATGAAATGCAAACATATTTGCACATGAAATACAAGACCAGGGTGTAATTCATGCATCTCCATCTTTTGGAGAAAGCAACCAAGCCTCTCATTGAATCTGTGATCATCAGGCCAAATCCTTACCTTACTGGGCTTGTCACTCTGAGGATCAAATACTTTTTCACAAAGTCGAAGGCCAGTTTCTTGCCTGAGCTGCTGCAAGTATGCTCTCATCACCTCTGAAATACAGCACAAGGACAAAGTAGCATTAAGGCAAACTAAACTGAGCGTGAAGGCAGCGGACATCACTGCCTACAGCTAGAAATGTGAGCTCTCACATCTGTAGGCCCTTGCTGGCTGTTCATTTTACAGCCATACTTGGATTTGTTATGATATTTGTATTAGTAAAACGTATCATCCCAATTGTTTTCTTCTTTCAGCTAAACCTTTGCCCATCATTATGGGTTTCCTCTCTGCCAGTGTAGGAGTTAGCTTGAGCTCTGTTACAGAATCTATCTAGCAGTTATAAGATCAGAAGACCTCAGAAAACAGAGCTAGAAGTTTTCAGGGTCAATTTTCTAGTTGTAACTGCAAAAACACAGCTGGTAAAGCTTGGACCAAAGAAAGTCTTTAGGGGTCTTTGTTAAGTCTTACCTTCCTCTTGCTTGTTGGTAGGTTTGGCATAAATGGCATTAAGTGGAAAGCCAGGTTCCCCAGGGATTGGGAAATTAGTGATTCCTAGTGTGTACATCTCTTTCTCTCCTTGGCCTTTAGAGTTGCACTGAAAGAACCAACCAAACAATTGATTACAATCCCTAAACCATTAAGACTTATCAAGAACAGCAGTGCAATGTCTCTGCAAAACCACAGCCTCAAGTATTTGTTTTGTGGTTCTGTAAATTGGGGCTGCAGTGAACAGAGTCTGCTGTGCCTTTAGGAGATGAATACCAGCAAATACTCTCCTGAGTATAATCCCCAGAACAGACTGTTTCCCTCCTTACCTTTTGCAGCTTTTTCAAGCACTCAGAAATGTAGAGAGTTACGTAGATCAGTGTTCTGTCAGCCTCGTTCTGCAAAATAAGAGTAAGCACAGAGCCCGGTCTGTTAGACTACAAGGGACTTCATGGAACTGCTAACAGTTTGAAATAGGAATGAGTTCATGGCATTTGTGCCAGCAATTTCCTCATAAGAAAGGGATTATTGCAGGAAAAAAATTACCTTAATTTCATAATTTTTGAAGAAAACATTGGCTTTGAAGTAGTAGATGGCTTCATCTATAATATCTGTATCTTTAGCTAAAGCAAAAGAAAGAAAATGAAAGAAAACCAAAATTAAGCAGTGCATTGCTACACATTTGGTCATAACTTTTACATGTTGAAGTACACAAACAGTGTTTCTTGCAAAAGCAAAATCATTTACAAGAAGCAGAGAATTATGGTAAATCTTTCCTGTGTTTCACTGGGTGGTGATCTCTGTCCAAAACAATTAAGTTTCTTACTCTTAGTAGGACTTTTAACTCCCTTCTTTTCCCATGATTTCACAAAGGGCAGCAGGTTGGCAGTTCTTTGGTATATCTTACCAGTTGAGTGACTCACCAGAGTTTTAACAGTATAGAACATAATAATATATGTATATTAATATGTATAACAGTATAGAATATAATATATATGCAACAGTATATAGAATATACTGTTAAAACTCTTTCTGAGGGCCCTAAAATATATTTGGGAGAAATTAACACCACAATCAAACAACCTTCCTTATTATTCTCCTGAAAAAAAGAAGAGGAAGGGTAGATTACATAGTGACAGGTTGATCTGCAGCTTTCGCTTTCTTTTACAAACATGCCTGAATTCTGAAATATTTCCTTTTTCAAACTGAGTTGCCACAGTTAAGCATCCTCAGCCATTGCACCAAAGCTGAGTTATGCAGCTAAACCTCCACTTCCTCTGACAGCAAAGGGTTCATAGCACCACATCCTCACAGCCTGCTGAAAAGAGGCAGAGGAGGAAGTGTGAAAATACTATCTGTAGGCAGTGTTAATTGCTAAAGCAGCTGAATTACCCAGAGCCGTGCCAGATAACAGCCATGGGATCATCATTTTTTTCTGGTTGGCAGCACTTATATTCTTATAAACTTACTTTCTCGAGGTGCTGGGCCTTTGAACTGGCTTCTGATGGGTAACAGTGCCATGTTCCCCACTAGCTTGGTATCAGAGTCCATTAAAGTTGAATGGTAAGCCTAGAGACAAGGGAAGGCTGCTTATTATTCCTGCAGAATATTGCCCTTTCTTTATCCTGTTAAAACAGAGTTTGGTTTGTTAGGGATATGATTTAACTGGAAAGTATTGGTGATGGTTGGACTGGATGATCTTCTACGTCTTTTCCAACCTTGATAATTCTGTGATTCTGTGGTGCTTCCAGCAACCTTTCCTTGCACAAACAATGGTCATTTCTTACTTAGGCCTTCTGCAACTCAGCACCATTCCAGCAATGAGCACAAAAGCATTTATTGGAACCATTTATGTCAGTGGTGGTGGAAGAGCACAGGCTGAGAGATGGGGCTGTGCAGCCTGGAGAGGGCTCTGGGGAGAGCTGAGAGCGGCCTATCAGTATCTAAATAATAACCAAAACCAGGCTTATCACATATGCACACAAAAGGCCTTTCTGTGCATTAGAACTGATGTAAGTGAATAAGAAGCACAGGGATGTGCTACTTTCTGGTGTGGCCTTGTGGTGCGGTTCCCCCAGATGCACTCCTGCCGCCCGGCTGAATGCCACGGGGGGGGGCTGACTCTGTGAGGTCAGAACGGGATAAAAAAAAAAGGGGAAGAAAAGAGGAAGGCGGCAGGTCCCACCACACCGATCCGCTCATCAGTGCGAGGCTCCCGGCTACAGCCCCCCTCTCATCCGCCCTCACAGCGCGGCCCCGGCGCTCAGCGCCCGCCCTGCCCCTTCCCTCCCCCTGCCCCGCTCCGCTCACCGGCATGGCGAAGGGCAGGGCGCAGCTCGGTGCGATGGCAGCGGCGCTGAGCTCGTAGCAAACCTTCCTCTTCCTTCAGGAAATGAGGCAGCGGGGCGGTGCGACAGGGGGAAGCCACAGCCCGTACCGCCCCGAGGAGCCGCTCCCTGATGGGGAAGCACAGAACTGACCCCCCCCCCATTACGCGCTGGGTCTGAGGGAACTGTCGTCCTTGTGAGGCAGAGTGCCCCATTTGCCCCCCTTTCCCCCCCTCCACCTCCTCGTCACTTGAGTCAGGCCGAAAAAATGGGGATATTTGAAGCTGAAGGGCTGGGTTTCTCCTTTCCGTGAGCAAAGGGCACCTCTGCTGTGAGGATGGGCTGAGGGAGATGGGCTGTTCAGCCTGGAGGAAAAGGCGGCTGCAAGGAGTCCTTAAAAAGCTGCGTCCCCAAAAGCTGTGTTCTCTAATTCTAACCTCTTTCTGGTTATGGCAATGACTACCCTGAACTCTCACCTAACTGTCCAGGGCTGGGAGTAGCTGTGTCATATCCTCAGGTTTAGATAACTGCCACTGCCTCAAAGTATTCAATCATTGGTTTGGTTTACCAAGCTGCTCCAACAAAATGACATTAGATGCTCTTATTCTACTGGGTTTGAATCCCCTCTGTGGCGCAAGTGGTAGAAGTGCTGCTCTGCTACACATAGGCTCAAATCCTGGGAACTATATAATACATAGAAAAAGATGACACGCCTATATATGAGCATTTACTGATATTAAGCTTTACGTCACCACAAGGCCCTTTTTAGAAAACACTTTTATTCAATAATCATTAATAAAACTCATTCCTTAGGATCAAGGAAAGGTTTATAAATACTTGGATATGACTAGAAGAAAAGCATCCTCCAATTCAGCTGAAATTAGCTAATAAATTGGATTTACATATTTTAGGAGAAATAATAAAAGATATTTTGAGAACGTTCGAGAGTCCAGGAACATTCTGTATTTACAAAAGAACTATTAACAGTAATATAGCTCACTATATTCTGTCGTATACACCGTCATATAGCTCACTTCTCACTAGCGATGTTAGTTATCTTAAAGGCAAAACATCACATAAATATGTTTGTATGGAGGTGGATGGTTTTTGCTTTCTTTAAAACACACAAGCGATGCATTTTCTTCCTTTCCCAGCATCTGCTTTTTACTCATTCACGTGATCTTGAAAATACTCATCCACGAGTGCAGATTTATCTTCTTCATATTCCTGCCAACAAGAAAACAGAAAACGTAATACCTGACTTTTCTCTAGTGACTGTTGGATGCTGCCAGTTCTGCAATGCTTTATTTTAATAAGCATAACAATGTCCAGTGCAGTTCTATAAAACAAGCAGCAAAACTTCCTGAACAGCAGTTTGTTTCTAAAGCTCTCCCATATGTATACACCAAAATCCAGATGTGGTTATTTTGCATATTCAGAGAGTAGGAAACTGAATTTTAAAGAAGATCTTAGTGACATACAATCATCTTTTCCAACCTTTAACATTCAAATAACATGATTATATTATGATTTGTATTGTGGACCCTTTCTAATTTTTCATCTTCAGAAATACCTTACCTTCGGTTCTTTGAATTCAAGATCTTCTCCATACTGGATGGTAGTGTCTATATGCTGCAGAACTATGTTTATACTTTCCTCATCGGAGCGATCAAAAGGTAGAAATCGAACCATACCATAGTCATCAATCTACAGCAAGGATTCAAAAGACATCAGTAGGGAAATACACTACATTTTCTCATGGCATCATTGCTGCTCAGCAGTCTGGACAAGGAAAATCTAAGGCTGCTTAAAGCTATGCTGCAGGTTAATGGCAATTCTCCACTCTGAATTCCTGGCTATCAGTCCAAAGTTCTACCCAGTCAATAAAGCTGTCTCCGAGAATGGCTAACAGAATATGATTCACATGAATTTTACTGGCTACAGTCAAGTATTATCAAGAATCTTATGCTAACCTGAAACATCAAAAGCCGAGTTAGTACAGGCAAAAGGAAAAATGTTTGAGTGCCTGGTAATCTTTTAAATTCAGGCTTTGCTAATAAATCTGCAGGTAGACACATGGCTTCATGGGGCAGGGGGAGAATGTTATAGTGCATACAGTATCTAGCTCAGCAGTGAGGTCAGTAACCACACAGCATGGTTTGCAGGTATGTGGCTGAATTAAAACCAGTTAAAGAGCACTATACATACCAATCCACATATGGACTTTGTCAGTTTTTTAAACATTTTGCTTTTCAGTATATTAGTAGAATCTTCAATCATAGAATACATATCTGGATCTAAGTACCTGGGAGAAACAAAGCCATCGTTAACAAAGTAAAGAACAAATGACTCACTATCCTTTAACACAGCTACCACAGCCACCCATCATTCCGTGATTCTGAGTGAAGTTTACATCAAGATATTACCCAACAGATTAAGTAATGCTTTGGGACTTACTTTTCTATTTCCTTCTTAGCTTTCTTGCTCAGCAAATCCATTTTGGTCATGATGTTAATTTGTGGAATCTCTAAAGAGATCATTGCACTGAGCGCTGCCAGAATCCCAGATATAAACTTAGGGAATAGGAAAAATGTAGTTAAAAGTGCAGAAAAGCACAAAATCATCATCATGCAGGACGCTGCCACACACAAAGACTAACATGAATATATTGCACATGGAGATGAGGAATCATTATCCCTGTTTGAAAAGGGAGGTGCTAAGATTGCTGGCTGCCATCTATTTCCAGAGCTATGAAGAATGATATGCCGCTGAAAAGGACATTAAAAAGACTGAAAGCCCTTCTCAGGATTCTTATTGCTCAACAGGGAAAGGGTCATTCTCTCTCTAAACTGAGAAAGCTCTTATAGAACAAAAGAATAATTTAGGTTGAAACAGACTTTTAGAGATTGTCTGGTCTCTATAACTGAGGCAGCTGAAGACAGCAATCAGATCCCCCCCCCCACACACACACTTAGCATTCCTTCCTTTGGACTAATCAAACCAAGTTCCCTTTCTTGTTCTATACCAGCATGAACTTTTGTAAAACTTCGCAAGAATTTGTACCAGATTTCAAATAAATACCTTAAAAGATTCCACCATGAACTGAGAATCGACAAGAAACACTCCACAGACACGGAATTCCCACTGCTGGAGCTGCTCCACCAGCTGTTTCATCACTGGCAAATGCGTATAGAGTTCGATCTGACCTAGGACACACTTTGGATGTCAGTATGCAGAAATGTAGAGCTAAAAGAAACAGCTCATGATTATTAGCTACAGAAACATTGGCATTACGCTGTGCTGTGTGGATTGAACCTGATGATCCCTATGGGATATTCTATGCTTTGGTATTTTGGGTCATATTTCTATATGATATTGGGTCATATCATATGGTGGTCCCGGCAGCATTATGTGGTGGTCGGACTTGACTGTTTCATGGCTCTTTTCCAACCGATGTTGTACAATGTATGACATCAAAACACACACATTTATTTACCTGGGCAATCAAACAGAATATAATCATCCTCCACGTGCCCCAGGCTCTCCTCCAACCAGTTGAAGTTATTAGCAAAGTACTCCATGCAGAACACCAGGCCACCGTTGGGACCGAAGCGTAAGGAATCATCCTCCATAACATCATCCACCTCTATGAGCTCCCGTATATCTGTAACAACACCGCACTGACGGACGTGGGTCAGCTCCTCTCCCCCATCTCTTAATGCCAGCTATGGGCAGGGGCACCCACCTGCCATCACGGGGTAGTTGAACAACTCAGCGGCCGGGTCCAGGTTCACCACCTGCACGGCGCGGCCCAGCGCCTCGCAGTGCTGCAGCATGGTGGAGCAGTACGTGCTCTGCAGGGCATACACACATTATATTAAGGCATACACCCACTGGTCGCCATCCCCCCCCACCTCCCCGTTCCTTCCCACCTTGCCGCTGCCCGCCGGGCCCATCACCAGCTGTGCGTAGCGCGGCATCCCGGCCTTCGCGCAACGCACGAGCGGCGAAGTTTGACCCCTCCGCCAACCCGTAGCGCCAAGATCTCGCGAGCGCCTCCCGGCTACGGAGCGGCGGAAGGCTCAGACCGAGTGCAGCTCTCGCGAGATTTCGGTGGCGGCGCTGTGAGGGCGCGTGCAGCTGCAGCCGCCGCCTGAGGAGGAGCCGCGGCCTGAGGGGCCGCCCGGGTAATGGCGGGTGCTGCGGCCCTGGGCTCCGCGCGATTCCCGCCTCATTTCACCCCCCTCACGCTCCTCACTTCACCTTCCCCCACCCTCCTGCTGCCCCTTGGACCCTCTGCGCCCTCCCGGTCCCTATCGGAGCCCAGCAGCCTGCCTATCCCCCCGCTGTTCGGGGCCCATCGGGGGTTCCCATCCCCTCCCCACCCCTCGGGCCTGTTCCCTGGGCTGCGTTGCGGCTCCGAGTCCTCACAGACACAGCCCTGCTGCTCCCATGCACTGAGCCCCACTGTTGGTTCCTATTCACGAAGCCCCTTAGCTGGAAATGTGCCTATAAACCACCGCTGAGGGGATCAGTTGAGTTGGGTTCCCTTGTGGGTTTTGGTTGTTTTTTTATTTTTTTTTTGCCGTTGTCCCGAGATCAGCTCTGGATTGTTCAGCCTCTGATTTAAATAATCTCTCGTTTCCTTTCCACCCCGTGCTGCCACTGCTCGTCTGTCACTGATAAAATGCCCCTTGTTTGGCTCCATTTAACGTGCTCTGTGTGTTGCTCCTGCACATCATCTTCCATTTGTTCCAATTTGCTTTCTCCCTTATATACTACAATTCCAGACTTCTTGGTATCTTTTGCATCCTCTTTCCCATTTCTTGGCAGCCGTCCTTTTACTCCTTGACTACTTCTGCTCTTACAGTTGTACCTTTTTTCCTCTGGTCTTTGTAGTTTGGTCATTCTCTGCGGGTTTGCTATGTAGGGAATGATGTAAATAGCTTTAATACTAAACGTAAGCCCTGACTCTTTGATTTTTACCATCTTCAGGCTTGTGACATGGCTGCAGATGTAGCTGAGCCTGTGGCCCCTGACTACAGAGGAGACATAAGGAGCGGTGCCAGGTCGGATGCTGACTACCCTCTTCGGGTCCTCTACTGCGGAGGCAAGTGCTGAAGGGGCAGCTGCCCACGGTTCTTATGATGGGGTGTTAGTAAGGGCAGCCAAGCAGAAAAGTAAGGCAGATGGAGGTTTTCCTCTGTCAGCTTTGAGTAAGATGAACCATGGTCAGGGTGACCTTTCTATTGGAGGGGTTGATGGCTTTCTGTATATGAAAGCTCTGTTAGAGGAGTGGTGCTCAGACATCTTGAGCAAAGATTTGTTCCCGCAGAAAGCTGGTAAAACCTTTAGCACAGAAAAGCCATCTGTCCATCGGTATTAGAACAAGAAATAAAATGAAGGGAAGGAATTGATGGACTGTTTGGAATTATGCCTTACTCGTATTTGTTGTCATGTGGTAGGTTTTAAAAAGGGTATAATCTTGAGGTCTGTGCTTTAGATAAATGTGTTATTTTGCATTGGGTTTGAATGCTGTTGCTGGATTCCTATTGTGAACGAGGCTGCATTGTTGGTTTGGGTGTGTTGTGTAGGATCAAGACCGCCCAAGAAGGTGAGCATCCGTCATAGCTGCTGTTCTGATAGATTTATCTTAATGCACAGCAGGAAACCACATGACTAAGAGAAAAAACACAGAGCTGTATCACTTGTCATCTTTTGAATCAGCGTGTGTTTATTACAAGATGTTATGATGAAAGAAACCTTCAGAATGCCAGTTTAAATAGAGCGCTAAGGCTGTAAGTTGAGAACTCAATTGTAATTTCTTCTTTTTCCCTCCTGCTCCAGTCTGTTCGTTGCCGACAGAGGTGAGTTAATTTTCTTTTGTTTCTTCTTTCCAATGCATGACTTCCACGGTGATTCTTTCTGATCTTTTCTTGCTTTCAGTTGTGTTGATTCTATGCTTTTATCCACTGTCATCTATAGGATGTCACATGTCTTTGTGTGTGCTGGTGAAACATTGATATTTGGTCGCCTTAAGGAGAAGTGACTGAGCTAAATAAATAGCAAATAAATTTTGTTGGTTTTGTTTGTGATGTATCTTGTAATTACTTTGCTCACAGCATTTATGTGGCCTTTCTTCTCTAGTACTGTGAATATATGCCTGATGTGACTAAATGCAGACAATGGTTAGAGAAGAATTTTCCAGATGAGTTTGCGAAACTTACAGTAGGTGAGAATCTTCCTTTATTCTCTGGCTAAAATAACTCGGACATATTCATAGATTCTTGAGCTTGAGCTTGTCCATTTCTCATCTCTTCCATCTGCATTGAATCTGAAAATCAAATTATTTTCTGACTGCTAATTTTGTTTTTTGTTGTCTCATGTATTTAAGAAAATTCACCGAAACAGGAAGCTGGGGTTGGAGAAGGCCAAGGAACTGCAGGAGAAGAAGAAGAGAAGAAGAAGCAAAAGAGAGGCAAGGTCTAAATAGTTGCTTATGGTATTGGTTTATAAGCTGTTGGGGTCGTCTTTTCCTGTGACACAGCCTCCTGGTATTTTGGTTGTGTTAGATATGCTTTGACTGCAGAAAAGGTACCAGTTAAGTTCCTTTCAGTTAGCAGCAGAGTTTTGATGCAGATATATGCTAACAAAGGAACAGTATAATAGCAGCAGTAAGTGAAAGGTGAGCTGCATCTTGTCATCATTGTACTTACTCTGAACTTGAAATCAGCTGGTGTACCTCCCAAAAAGCTTCTGCCTTGTTTCCCTACTATCTCTCCCCAGAATTCTCATAACAGAATTTGGTTTTATGTTTCAGCCCTACTACCTGTGTCTCCATTAACACCCATGTCTCTTTTAGAGCTAAGAATTAGAACACTGTGGTTATTAGTACATATTTGCCTGCTCGATGTCAGTCGTGCCTGTAGTGCTTCATAAATGATGGTTAGTAGTCCACCATAGTTGATATTTTAAGGCACACATCCCTGCAGATGTTTTTATTTGTGTGTCTTGGTAACCAGTTATGTTTATCCTTGTCCATGGGATGTGTGTAGTGACAAAAGTAACTTTAAATTCTCTAACTTGGGTGCTTTTTACCAGACACTTCAGAACGTTTTCTTTAAATATGATCTCGTTGTGTGGCAACGGAGAGTTCTCAGCTTGGCTCTGGTAGAAAATTAGTGTTTAAAATACTTGTGGATGAAAAATGGAAATCCAGAAATGGAATCTCAGGTCTTGTGGTAATTTAAAGTGTTGTGTGAAATATGATGGCACAAGATTCTGAAGAGAGGGGATGAAAAGAAAACAAACAAGCAAAAACTTACTGCAGGTATTGACTGAAGAAACTTTGAGATAGAAATTTACCATCTTAAGTTATTATATGCCAATTTATGGTAATGTAGAATTGAAAATGCTGCGTGTTATGGGGAAAAAAAGCATTCACAAGAAGTGAGTCTGCTTGACATAGATTCTTTTAAGTTTTCTCGGTGAGAAAGCTCTGGAACAGAACTTACTGTGGGGTAACTTGATGAGTGTATACGAAGTTATCTGAGATCGTAATCTGGTTTGAAGAATCCTAATGAGTGGGATTAATCTTCTGCATGCCTTACTCTGACTTATATCTGTCTCATATGTGAAACATTCCCCCAGGTTGACCTAGAAACAGACAGTAAATAAGAAATTAAGCCATGTGCAAGTTTGGCAGTCAACTACTGTTGCTGCCTTCTGTTTGAGGTCTGGTGTTCTGATGTGTTTGGGTTTTTTTCCTGCTAACCTTTGTATAAATCTGTTTTTCACTGCGGTCCTGTGTTGATACTTAGAGCTTTATGTGCTGTTTAACACAGCAGCCTAAGCAGGCAAGGCTTCTTAACCTTAGTAAATGAGTATAAGTCATTTTCTTTGCCTTAGACAAAAACTCTAAAGATATTAAAGCAACAATTTGTTCCTAACTGAAGATGAATACAAAAAAAATACCCTTTAAAGAGGGTTAAATGTAGACCAAATGCAGTGGTCAGTGAAATGTGGGAAACACCCATCAGTGTTCCAGTGTGTGTTCTGTACTTTAATACACATTTGACGTGCATATGTTGTTATTTCTTGTAACGTTAAATTTTGACCCAGGACCTTTTAAGAAATCGAATTAAAAGGTTCTGAATGAGAGATGACTGACATCCAAAATATATTTCTGTTTACATACACAGACCTAGAGATAGGTTTGTTTGTTCACAGGACTGAAATGCAGCCTTAACAGTCTTTTTTTTTCTTCCAACTGTTACGTCATGTAACTAATCACGTAATATATTCTGCTTTAAAGGTGGAAGAGGTCAGATAAAACAGAAAAAGAAGACGGTACCACAAAAAGTCACAATAGCTAAAATTCCGAGAGCAAAGAAGAAATACGTCACAAGAGTCTGTGGCCTTGCAACGTTCGGTGAGTTGACATTTGTTAGGTGCCTTGTGTAGATTCTAGGTGTGATTGCCCTTAACCTCATCTTACCTAGAGCCTCAGTTTCTTCAGTGTGAGGAGTAAAGGTAACCTTTCAGATGTTTCTTCTGATTGTATTACCTTGAGTGGTTTGCAGAATTTCAGTGGAAACACTGAAGTTTGGACTCAAATACCACTGGTTAAAACAGTTAGTTTTAGTTATGGGAAGATCTGCTATGACAACGACTGTACTTAAACTGTCAAGTTTTCTCATACACAGAAATCGATCTTAAGGAAGCACAAAGGTTTTTTGCTCAGAAATTTTCCTGCGGTGCCTCAGTAACAGGAGAAGATGAAATCATCATCCAGGGCGATTTCACAGATGACATTATTGATGTGATCCAGGAGAAGTGGCCTGAGGTAAGCAGCAGTTTCTTCTATTTTCACTCCAGTTTTCACTGATAGCCTGTGATGTTTCCAGTGATTTTCAGAATCCAATGTAATCTTTGGCAGCACAGGCTGTTGTGTAGAAGTAAACAAACCCATTGTTGCCCCCCTACCTATCAACAATTAGGTTAAGGAGTGATTCAAGTTGAATGCTGTTTCAGCTGTCCAAAATAGACCAGCCCCCCAGAATGTGGGATGCTGAAAGCTTTCCTGCTTCATTACGTGTACAGCGATGAGACATGCAAGAAGGAAATATATTTAATATGGTGTTTTGGCTTTTTTTTTTCCCCCCACTCCACCAGGTGGACGATGATAGCATTGAAGATCTTGGAGAAGTCAAGAAATGATGGTTGAAGACTACCTTTATTTAATTCTATGGTTATAAATGACGTGGCCAAAGTGAGGTTTCTGAACCCATGGGTTCTGCAGTGGCACTGTGGAGAGCCCACATCCTTGGCAATTTCACTGTTCTGTATAGGCTGCTTGGATTTTTTTTTTTGTTGTGATATTTGCTGAAGTCAAATCAGGGTCTATCATGCCAACGCATGAAGATTTAAATAAAATCCCTGTTCTTCACTGAAGACGGCTTCTGTTTTCTGTAGAAGTAATTAAAAGTTTTCTGCTGAATTAAGTAATTAAAGCATGCATCAGGTATACAGAAGCATGCACCTCTGACTGACCAGTATCATACCTGAGAAATCAGAGTGGGAGAAACTTAGCTTGTATCTGCTTAGTTCTGCAATGAGTAAACATCACCCTCCTAGCGATAAAGCAGGGCACCTTGATGAGGTGACAGCTCTTGTGTGTGAGCAGAAAGGCTGAGAAGTCCCATGAAAGGCAGGTGAAGGTTTGTAGGGCTGCACGTGTGTCCAAGGTGACTCGGGGCAACGTGTACAGAAACATTAAGTCAGATGGCTTTCAAGAGGCTTAAAACAAGTCTTCTGACCTGCGCTCATGTGGGCTTTGCAGGGCATGTTCTGTTTTTCTATAGCAAATGATTGGTGTGCTGGCTTTCCAAAATAATTCTGTCGTTGTTCCTTGTTTTGGAGCTCTGCAAAGCTTGGAAGGACATAATAACAGTTTATGCTGAGCAGCAAATAGCAATAATGATTTGGTAGTTCTGGTTCAGCATGGTTTGCTTTTAGAGGACCGCAGCAATAGAAATAGTGTTCATTGCAATGCAGAGTTTTCCTAAATGCATGCAGAGATGGCCCTGTCGATTTGGAAGGCTCTGAGTGTAAACTGACTGCACATATATAGAAAAAATATATAGAACAAACAAAACAGCACAGGTAGATAAAAGCTTTGGCTCCCTTTCTGTCTCCTCCAGGATGCCAGTTCCCACAGAAGTGAGGTGGAACGTGCGTTGGCTGAATCTCAACAGGTTTGCGATCTGCTCCACACGAGCTCTTGCTGCAATGCAAACAACAGCAGCATTAACAGCGTAATCACTGCTCCACTCACTGCTCATCTACAGCTGGACTGAGGTGGCTGGGAAGAGTGGCTGTGAGCATGGTGTGCAATGACACGATAAGCAATGTTTAACTTGGTGCTTTGCTGTAGAACACGTTTCTACGTGGCTCAGCATGAAATACTTGAATATTTCTGTAGGATTCTTTGTGGCTCGTCAAGGTCATGACAGGATTTGACTTCTTCATGTATCCAAACAGATGGGAGGAAGAAATGGCTTTAGAGCACCTGTAGGAGGTCGGGAAAAAAGTGAACACAAGTGTGACTCACTCAGAACTACTTTAGAATCTGTCTGTATTTGTTGAAAGGAGGACAGTGTAAGGAAAGGTGGTAGATAGAATAGTTTTCTCTGAGTGTAATCCTTAACTTTGTAAATAACCATAGAATTGATGTGGGTTAATAGTTGCAGTTTCTTTCATCACAGGATAAGAAAGCATACCCAAGGGTGAAAGGACCTGTGTACAGCTGTCATGGCACTGCATTTAATCACCGTGAACTCTTAACTGTGAGTTTCTGTCCCAGATATGTGAGCAACAGAAGTAAGTTGAGAAAGTGGCACTTGTTTTCATAAATATCCATCTTGACTTCTGCCTTCTTTGTCATGTACTGCTAGAAATGAGTAAACTAGTGTGTATCACAGCTAGGAGCTGGGCTTCTGGTTTCAAATCAGGTAATGAAAAGGCTGCATGCTGAATCCTCAGCTCTGCTTTCCTCTGAAAGGTGGTGTTCCTTCACCCCAAAACCAGCCTTAGATGAACTTGACCAGAACAACATAAGTGCCAGACAAACAAAAGGAACTCAGATAACATTCAGAACCAAAAAACCTTCGCTGTGCTGGGACTGACAGAGAGAGCGTAAAGATTGTGTGCCAGCATTTGCATAAACTGAAAGGGTATTTTGTTCAGGAGTTCATCAGCAGGATTTCATACAGTGTGAAGGACAGCAGCAGCGCAGTGTTCTGCAAACACTGTCTTGTGGGTTGGATTCCTGAAAAGCCCTTTGCCAAACAGAGGTTGCTTGTGGCTGTGGCCCATCCCCATCAGATGACTGGCTCCTGCTGGCTGCTCAGCTCAGCTCTGTGGTACTGCTTTACATCCTGATGCTGCAGTTGTGAGCTTGGAAATCAGCTTCTCCTTTGGAACGGTTGCTGTATTAGATGAAGCACCCCCATATTTACAGCCAGAGGTGACTTTTGAACCACATCTGTAGGACTTTGATCTACTTTCAGAGCAGCTCTGGGCAGGAACTTGCCAAGCGTGTTTTGGTTAATCTATGCAGGCTAACTAATCTCTGCTTACAGCCAGCTCTACCTGGGGCTGTTTGAAACTCCACTTTAAAACACAGCATGTATCAAAATTAACCCTTGAAGTGTAATCAGTTAGAAATCAGGGATCAAAATACCTGATGTATTCCATGCCCTGTTTGGAGGAAGGAGGAGAAAAGCATCTTGAAAAGTGTGTTATTGCTGCTTGACACTTAGAATCTGGCAGCTCAGTTATTTTTCATTGTCCGAGTTCTTTGACTGGCCAGTCACATCTTGCTGCTCCATTCCTGAGCTGCAGCCCTTGTACCTGCCTGCAGCTCATTGTAATTAGAGTCCTCCTGCACCTTACAGATAACACAGTCAAGGATACGAACATGGTTGAATAAGAGATTGGGAAGTGTTTTGCAGTGCCACGGCCAAGGGTTGTGTCAGCAGACATTGTTCTGGGGCTCAGAGCTCCACAAGTAGAACGTATTGAATAGAGCTGTTTCCAAAAGCAGCCCTGCCCTTTGCAGATTGTTTTTTTTTGCTTTTGTATAAATCCCGGAAATTTCTCACTGTCTGGTTATTTGTTGTACTGCTGTGAATGGGATGCTTGCAACAGGCACCACCTTGTCTGGTTATGTGGACAAAAGGGTAACGAGATATGGTTAAAGCCCAGAAAACCACATGAAATTGAATTGGAACTGGTGACAATGAGGGGAAAACTAACAAAAAAGGCAATCTACCAGGGAAGTGGGTACACAGGGAGGCTTTTGAGCCACCTCAGTGCAGTGAGGAGCTGCTGCTGCACTCAGACTGCATGCCCTGTGCTGGCTGCTTCCCCTTTGTGCCCCTGGGAGCAGTGTTAGCTTACAGCCCTGCTCTGCTGCTGGTGCTGCAGCTCAGCATCGCATCCAGTCCAGAGACTCTCTGTCTTCTTTCAAAAGAAGCTGGGTTTGCTTAGGGCACATTAATGGGGCTCTCAGAGGAAGTGGATGCTGAGTAGCCAGAATGCCATCCCTTCCTTTGCTTTAATACTCCTGTGTGGAGATCTTTCCCTCCAGAGATGGGCTCCAGGCCAAAAGAAGCAGGTTTTGTAGATGGAAAGCAGCGCTGTGGCTTGCATCCTGAAACCACTGATGGCTGAATGTTTCAGGAGCAAATCCCTCAAAGTGCTGAGCAGCGCTGACGGAGCACCATGCTGACACAGCACCACGCTGAGCACACGCTCAGACTACAGAAATCATCTCATTGGCCTCGAGTGAGAAAGAACTGACGGCACAACCGTACCCGTGTTTTATCTTTATAGGGAGATTGAGTCGGGGAGAGCCCAGGAGCCACATAAAGGGGGAAAGCAACAGGAGAAAGGGGCAGCAAAGCGTGTGTGCTGCTGGTGAGCTGTGGCTCAGGAGGTGGCCAAAGGGCACAGACGTCAAGTGAGACAAACAGGGAAGGTTTTCACTCTATAACACGTGTTATATCCCTGAGGTCACTGACTGCTCAGTGCTTTGCTCACTTTCTCTCTCTGCTTTTTGGTCAGTCTGTAGAACTCCTGGCTCTGCTCAGGGCACGGGGGGGGGGTTTGAAAGTGGAAGGAGTGGATCATAGAATCACAGAATGACAGAATGACCCGGGTTGGAAGGGACCTCAAGGATCATGTAGTTCCAACCCAATCTCTGGGGTTAATTTACTCTGTCATTATGTGACTTACAACCCACGTGTGCGTGGAACCGCCATCTGCGAGGAGCCGGGCCGGCTGATTTCTGGAAGCATTACAACCCCCCCCAGGGAATCACTCCGCTATTGTGCCCTTCCTCCGGAGTTATTATTGAACAAAACAAAGCTGCCGTTCATCTCACCGCGGTGAGGGGGTGGCTGAGCCGAGTGAAGGCGGATCGGAGCGGGCAGCGTCCCCCGGTACCGCGGGGATGGAGCCTGCAGGGGGCGGGCGCTGCCGGCAGGGGGCGCTGCGGAGCGCGGCCGGGAGGAGCCGCGGGCGGCGCCGTGTCGGTGTGTGCCCGGTGTGCGCGGTGCGAGCTGCGCAGCCATGAACAGCATCAAGAGCGTCCCCGCACGGGTCCTGAGCCGGCGGGCCGGGCACAGCCTGGAGGCGGAGAGGGAGCAGTTCGATAAGAACCAGGTGAGGGGGTTGGCGGGGGCAGCCCACGGGGCCCGGTGCTGGTGGCGGCGTATTCGGCCCCGCTGCCCCACGGCGCTGCCCATCCGTCCCCGTCCCGTCGGTTGCCGCATCCGAGCGGCCGGTGACCGGTCGGGGCAGCGAGAGGCCGCGGTGCCGGGTGGGAAGCGGCGATGTTGGGTTCGGGAGCAGCAGCAGCACGAATAAACCGGCCATTCCGGTTCCTACGGGACGCGGCTCCTCCAGCCGCCCCGTCCCGTCCCTCCGGGCAGCGCCAGGAAGTAACCGCGGTGCGGGGAGGCCCCTCTGTCCGTCCGTCCGTCCGTCCTGGCTTTACTTCTCCCGAAGCAGCAGAGCCGCGTTATGGGGCCACGGTGTCCTAAAAGAGCTCCGTGCTAAGCGGGACCTTCCCAGCGCTGCCGTGTGGTATCGCTGCCCCGCACTGAGCCGGTGTTTGCAGTATAGAGTGAGCTTTGATCTGAACCATTCGATGGCTGTGATATGATTTGCCTCCAAATGCTTTTTGGGGTCACATTGCGGTGTCAGCATCTGCCCTGCAGGTGAGGAGGCCCCGCTGTGCTCTGCAGTGTCATTAGAGGCAAAACTTGTGCTTTTGGTGCCCAACTTTTGCTTTTCTTGGCTACGTCTACCAGAAGGGTTGGGGTTGTGTCTGCTGGAGCGTTCAGACCCAACGTGCTCAGCATCCTCCAGGCATACAGCACACATGGATGCTGTGCGGTGCACTTGTGGTCCAGCTGTGGAGTCCTCAGAACAAGAGAGACCCAGATTTGCTGTTGTGCATTTGGAGCAGGGCCCCAAAACTGATCCCAGGGCTGGAGCACCTCCTGGGGCCAGGGGGAGCCGTGGGCGGAGAGGATGGTGCTGTAATTAAAGCAGCCTGGAAAGGAGGAGTGGATGTAACCCGCACTCCTTCCTCTGGACGCTTTGATCCAGGTTTAGTCACCGGCTCGGTACGCTGGGGCTGTGAGTAAGGTGCTCAGGGCTGCACCCGTGGTGGTTTTGTAACCCGCAGGTTTCGGGGTCTGACCTGCAGCCATCAGCACTGGGGTGGTGCTGGGGAAACCATCTGCAGCTGCGTGAAGGTTTCGGCCTGGTTGGTGGTGCTCAACACCTGGATGTCCCCATCTCTGACCTGTTTTTGGGGGATCCTCTTGGGGTTTGGATGCTGGCATTGGTTTGGTGCCACCCAGATCAGTGGGACTCATGTTGGATATGACACCTCCCACTGTGGATGTGAAGTGGCTCAGATCAAACCTCAGCACTGAATCACCCCCTAGGAAGGCACCCTCTGGTGCTTCTGGGCCGTGTTTTGGCTGGGCAGGTTCACGGGCAATAAACACAATGAAATCCCAATGGGGATCATAGGTTTTGGGGCAGGTCCCAGTCTGTGGTGCTGAGCAGTGAGGATGTGGGATGGGGTTTGCTTTGCCCCAGCCCCATGGGGCTCCCACTGGTGATTTGGGATGAGTTCTCTGTTGCTGCCGTGCCCAGCAGATGGCTCAGCCCTGCTGCCCCTCGTGCCAGTGCCTTTTTCCAGGCACTTCAGTCTCATTAACCTTCAAGTTAAGAGGATTACGCCAAGTCAATGGGGCTTAACTCCACTGCTGCTATACTGACCCACATGGCAGGGTAACGCCAGGGCTTCCCCCAGTGCACGAGAAGCAAAATCACCACCTGCTGCCACAGGGGATGCAGTGCCATGTGGGGCACCACCACCTCCATTTAACTCCTTGTGCTGGGAAGCAGTGACATGAACTGAGCCTGTACCCGAGTCCTGGGGCTGCTCACCCCAAAACGCTGCTGGGGACGAGGATCCACGTTGGACCAGCTCTATATGGCAGGTTCCTGCTCCTGGCTGGCACTCAGTGACACTGTGCTGCTTTGGGTTCCTCCTGCCCTATTGACACAAAGCCGGTGCCCTGTGTGCTGCTCGTAGCCCAGGCTCCATGAGGTTTTACAGCCTGTGTGCAGGGAGGGACTGTGTTTTTCTTCCGGCACGAGCACCGGCAGCCTGGCTGCTTCCTGCCCTTCTGGCCCAATGCTTTTTGCTGCACAAAGGGCTCACAGCTTTGGGCACAGCCCCAGCACTTGTGCAAAGGTGAAGAAGTGAAGGGAAGTCCTCGTGGTCTCAGCAGCTCAGATTTAGAGCTGGGAGATGCGGCCAGGCCCTATTTTTGGTATAAAAACCTTCATTTTAGGGTGCGATTCAGTACATCAGTATACAGGTAATCCTCTTGATAAAGGCACTCCTCTGTAAACCGCTCTGCTCTGGGTTGTGGCATCGCAGCTGCTGCTCCCTCTGGGGGGCTGTTTTCCCTTTCCATTTCTCTGTTCTCACGCAGGGACGCCTTCAAAGCTGTGTAAAAACACCCCAGTTCAAAGGCTCCTTGTGATTGCACAAACAGCCCAGGAATGTGGCATCGCACTGTGCGTTGCCGCCGGCAGGGCACATTGCTGAGCTCAGGCTGCAAAGTGCCACTTGTTCCATGGGACAGAGGGGACATCCAGGGCTCTGAGGGCAGCCCGGCCCCGGCTGCTTTGTTCTGCATCAAAAAGCCTAATTCTGCAGTCCCAAACATTTGCCAAATGGAAAATGCAGAACGTTTTCCAAAAGCCCCCCAGCACTCGGGTTGCTCCCAGCTGGCAGCGCTGGGATGGAGGGGAGGAGGGTCCCAGGGGTCACAGCGCTGCTGATTACCGCTCTCTTCCTCCTCCCACAGGCCATCAGCATCAGCAAAGCCATCAACACGCAGGAGGCTCCAGTGAAGGAGAAACACGCACGCCGTATCCTTTCCCTCAGTCATTCGGGTGGTGCAGGAGATCCATCCTCACCTACAGGGGAGATCTGAGGACTGCGGGGCTGGGGATGGATGGGTTTCTCCATGGGGTTGGCCTTGACTGATTTAAAGGGATCATTCTGGGGACGCACCATGAGAAGGGTGCCTTCACCTTCTGGTCCTACGCCATCGGGCTGCCCCTGCCCAGCAGCTCCATCCTCAGCTGGAAGTTCTGCCATGTCCTGCACAAAGTCCTGCGTGACGGACACCCCAACGTGAGTGTTCCCTCCCAGGTGCCGTGTTCCTTCTATAAGGGTCTGGGTCCTCATTGCTCTGTTGTGCCCCCAGGTCCTGCAGGACTGCCAGCGCTACCGCAGCAACATCCGTGAGGTGGGAGACCTGTGGGTAAGCAGATGGGAGGAGCAGAGGTTGGTGCTGTGCTAAAGGTGGGGCTTCCCTGGGTGAAGGACTGAGCCCTGAGCATCATATGCATGGGGGAAGCGTGCCACCACCTGGAATAACCCACAAGAAGGGGCAGTGGGAGAGGAGAGAGCTGCGGGGCTGGTGCAGGTTGACCAGCAGCCATGGGATGGATGCAGCTGCTGCTTGCCATTGCTCCGGGTTCAACTTATTTCCTCCATGTCTCCTCCTGCAGGGCCACTTGCACGACCGCTACGGGCAGCTGGTGAGCATCTACACACGGCTGCTGCTCACCAAGATCTCCTTCCATGCCAAGGTGAGACCCCACGCTGCATCTGCACCACTGGGAGCTGTTGCAGGAGCAATTAGCAGCAGCCGCTGTTCTGTTTCCCTTTGGCACAGCACCCTGAGTTCCCCGCAGGCCTCGAGGTCTCAGATGAGGTCCTAGAGAAGACAGCAGGCACGGATGTGAATAACATGTGAGTGTCCTCGTGGGGTGGGGTCTCTGCGTGGGGAAAAGTACCCAAGAACAGCAGAGTCCCTCAGGATGTGTGCTCAGCACAGTGATGATGTTGCTTTTTGGCAGCTTCCAGCTGACGGTGGAGCTCTTTGACTACCTGGACTGTGAGCTGAAGCTGTCAGAGTCAGGTGAGGAGTGGCAGCAGCTCCTTCCCAGCTGCCCCAGGGCTCTTGAGCAATAGTTTCACTCTTTGGTCAGGAGCAGAGTTTATCTGCATCCTTCCTCCTCCTTCTCAGTTGAGGCATGGAGATTTTTGCTCTGTAGAAGTGGTTTTAGGGAAATATTTAAGTGTGGCTATTTTTAGAGCACCTGAGCCGTGCAGGGCGTGTGATGCTGCTCTGAAATGCCTTTTCATTCCTTTTCAGTGCATTACCCAAATCTTTTCCGCCCACCGGAGGAGAGGATGGGGGCTGTGCTGCTGTATAAATATTCATTGCCCCATGTTGAAATAGCTCTGGCAGCAGCCCCTGCCCGTGTTTGCTTCTCTTGCCTCATTCTCCAGGAATTTTTCAATGGCTTCAAAATGTGCCATTCCTTCCCCTCTGCCCCAGAGCTGCCCAGGGGAGCGAGGTGTGTGGGAGGGGCCATGTCCCAGCTTTGTTAGCCACCCACCCGTGTCTCCTCCTGACCCAGTTGTACAGGGAACCAATATTCAGAAGTACTTGAAAGCTGAGCAGGGAAGGAGTCAGCCGATGCGCTGGCTGGATGTCTGCCCAGGGAAGGGATCTGTTTCTGCGCTGGGGCAGGTGAGGTTGGGGTGATCCTGTCCCAGCTCTTTGCAGGATTAAATAGACCAGAGCAAAACCTGTTGCTTTTCCCACTTGCATCGTGTGCTGGCAGCTACTGCTAGCAGCCGTGCTGCCCACACATCATTCCAGGTTACTCTCCTCCTGTTTGGGCCCCTCATGCGTGGCGTCCTTCCTTGCAATGCCACCAAATGTCCCTTTGGGTGTTTTTCTTGCACAGAGTGGGGTTGTTCCCAGCTCAGTAGGACGGGGCGGTGTTTGGCAAAGCCACGTCTGTCCTGGTTAATGATCAAGCCAGTCTGACTGTGGCCGGACGGCTCTGCAAACACGTCCCTGGCACTCACTGCTCTTTCCTCTCCAGTTTTCCGGCAGCTCAACACCTCCATGGCAGTGTCACAGATGTCAGCGGTGCAGTGCCGCCTGGCACCGCTCATCCAGGTCATCCAGGACTGCAGCCACCTCTACCACTACGCCGTCAAGCTCATGTTCAAGCTTCACTCCTGTGAGTCCCCAGTCACTGCATTTCCACCACGGTCACATGGGGATGCTGTGCTCCCAGCCCACTCTGGGCTTGAAGCTGGAGGGTTGTGGGTGTGTGGGGATAAATCTGGGGCTGAGTTTGCAGCCTGGATCCATCCTTGCTGTCCCCATTGCCCCAGGTCTGCCGGCTGACACGCTGCAGGGCCACCGAGACCGCTTCCACGAGCAGTTCCGCAGGTACTCAGGGCTGATGCAGGGCAGGGGGATCCTCTCCATCTCCTCTGCCTCCTCTTTGAGCCATTTTTCTTTTCTCCTCCTCTCCAGCCTCAAAAACTTCTTTAAGAAGGCGTCTGACATGCTGTATTTCAAGCGGCTCATTCAGATCCCCCGACTGCCCGAGGTGTGCGATGCTTTGACAGCCCATGTCTTTGGGGTGCTCACAGTCAGGAGGGTCTGGAGGTGCTGCAGAGGGGCTCCAAAGCCCATAGGGATGTCACCATGATGCTCCTGTCCTCACAGAGCCCCCCGAACTTCTTGCGGGCTTCGGCGCTGGCAGAGCACGTGAAGCCGGTGGTTGTCATTCCTGAGGAGGCCCCAGAGGATGAAGAGCCAGAAAACCTTATTGAGATCAGCACAACCTCCACCACAGAGCCACAGGTGGGGGAGGATACAGGGACGGGATGGGGACAGGGTGGGGAGGAAACCTGCAGTGGGAGTAAGGACTCATCCTGGCACCTTTCATACTCCCTAGGTCACTTCAGATATCTTTGAGCAAACCTTTGGGCCGCCCAACGGCATTCGGGATGACAGGTAAAGGGGGGGGTGGTGGAGGGGGAAGGGATGGGCACGGCACGGTGCCAGCCTGCTGTCTGCAGGGATGCTCAGATCGAGAGCCTGAAGAGAGAGGTGGACACGCTCCGCGCTGAGATGGAGAAGATCAAGCTGGAGGTAAGGCCAGGCACTGTGCTGTAGAGCTGTGTGGTGGAAATCCTAATGGGACACAATGGGATCGGGGCCTGCAGGCCTGGTACACCATTTTGGGCCCTCTTCCATTGCCAGCACACAGCTTTTGAGGAAGGATGGGGACACGTGAGACCCATCACTTGGGGATCCAGCTGCCAAGGGGTGGCCTTTGGGGCTTCTCGCAGCTGCTGTGCCCAGATCACAGCCTGGGGGGTGCTGGGGGTTGTCCACAGGCACAGCGCTACATCACACAGCTCAAGGCACAGGTGAACAGCCTGGAGGGAGAAGTGGAGGAGCAGCGCAAGCAGAAGCAGAAGGCACTGGTGGACAACGAGCAGCTCCGGGATGAGCTGGAGAGGCTGCAACAAGCAAGGCAGGACAGCGAGCGGTCCCTGCGGCTCTGCGCTGAGGCAGAAAGTACGTGCTTGGTGCATCGGCCGCAGTAAAGCCTGATGGCCATGTGGAAGCCCAATGGCCTTGGGAAGGCCCTGCGTTGGGCACTGATGTGTTCTCATCCTGTCCAGAGAAAGCTAATGCCACTGAGATCCGTTACACGAAGCTGAAGGAGAAGCACAGCGAGCTCATCAACACTCATGCTGAGCTCCTGAGGAAGGTAACACTTCACAGGGCACAGGTGATCTCTTCATCCCCCCTGTCACCATGCCTAGCCTTGCACTGATCCAACCTCCTGCACCCAGAGCCCCTCAGCATCCCTCACACTGATGTCTGTCAGTATTTTGGGTGCATCTCCAACTCCACCCCAGCCAGAATCTGGGCAAGAGGAGGGTGGGTGTGATGCCATTGTGTTGGGGTCACCTCTCTGCCATCCTGCTGAGCCCCATGTCCTTGTGCAGAACGCAGACACGGCCAAGCAGCTGACGGTGACACAGCAGAGCCAGGAGGAGGTGGCACGTGTCAAGGAGCAGCTGGCGTTTCAGGTCGAGCAGGTCAAGCGGGAAGCGGAGCTGAAGGTGAGCCCGGGGTGGTGGGTGGTGGTGGTCCCAACTGTGAGACCCCCAGCTCTCTGCAAACTGCATCTGGGTTCACTCCTGCTGAGCCTGGGGTGGTTGATGGGTTGCAGCTGGAGGACCAGAGCATGCAGATGGAGCAGCTGCGTCAGGAGCTGGAGGCACGGCGGGATGAGCTGGACCAGGCCCAGCGCTCACTCGGCCACGCCAAGCAGGTACCTGCTGCAGCTGGGGGCACAAACCCACTGAGCCCAGTGCTGAGCTGCTGGGGTCCCTGCAGGAGGGTGCAGCCCATGGGTGTCAGTAGCTGAGTGTGTTCTCAGCTCGCTCTGTGTAACCATGGGGTGCTGGTTGGTGGGTGATGGGGGTTCCTGGCCCTGTTGGCAGGCAGGCACGGAGCTCAGTGCCCAACTGGAGACCCTGCAGGCTGAGAAGGAGCAGCTGAGGCGGTCGGTGAGCGAGAAGGAATGTGAGCTGCTTTCAGTGCACAGCCTTGTCCAGGAGAAGGAGCTGCAGCTGAGCCAGGAGGCTGACAAGGCCTCCAGGGAGATCTGCGAGCTGCAGGGCAGGCTGCTGGAGAAGGTACAGGGCTGTGTCCCTTGCTTGTGTTTAGAGGGGATGCTGAGCACTCCTGCACGCCTCCTTTTCCTTCCCGCAGTGCAATCAGGAGCAGAGTCTGCAGCAGAAGCTGCTGGATGAGCAGTTCAGCATCTTGCAGGAGACGGTACGTGAGGCTGAGGGCATCCTCCGTGACGCCATGGCCAAGCTGGATGACCCACTGCACGTCCGCTGCACCAGCTCCCCTGGTATGTCCTGCAGCCCCTCTGCTCCCACCAACAGTAAACTCTGGACTCAACATCGTTTTGCTGTAACGGTACCAATTTTGATGTTGATCTGTGGCTGGGCCTCGAGGACTAGATGGCCTTTAAAGGGTCCCTTCCAACCCAAACCGTTCTATGAGCCTAACAAAATAAATGTGTTGCAGATTACCTGCTCAGCCGGGCAGAGGCAGCGCTGGAGTCCACAGCCGCCCTGGAGAGTGGGCACGCGCAGTACGTGGCCTCCATGGCAGGTACCTGGGGCTTGGGACTGGCAGCATTGCTGGAATCTTGCTGTCATTATCATGTATCAGCAGCCCCCAGAGGTTGTGTAGTGCCCATGGGGGTGGGTGGACATGGACTGGTGTTGGTGTGTCCCCACGAGCTCATTCATGGAGCCACCCACAAGCTGAGGAGGGGTCACTTAACAAGCTGTTGGGTGTCTTTGTGGGGTGGCAATGCCCTGGGCTGTCTGTGCCTGAATGCATCCCCCTGGCAGATGCTGCAGCACTGGTGGGTGCCCTGGCCCTCTTTGCTCACCTGACGGCTGACACCATCGTCAATGGCAGTGCCACATCCCACCTGGCTCCCACCGACCACGCTGACCGTGAGTGAGCACAGCGGGCGCTGGAGGGAGTTGTGTTCAGCTTTGGGGCTGGATACTGGCCAGACCTTCCCTTGGGTCCTCAATCTCCGTTCTGTGTGGTAGTACTTCCTGGGCTAAAAGTGTTTATTTGCTTCTTGGGCACCACTTGGTTTTCCTCTGCGAGACATGTCCCATCTCTGGAGGCATTCAAGGCCAGGTTGGATGGAGCCCTGGGCAGCTTGATCTGGTGGGGTACAACCAGCCCACAGCAAGGGTTAGAGCTTGATGATCTTTAAGATCACCTCCAACTTACACCATTTAATGGTATGATAGCTCCACAGCTGGGAGGAGGGTGACAGGGCTGGGACATGGGACATCAGAGACATGGGGCCCGTTGCTGACCTGTCCTCTCCCCAGGGCTGATGGAGACATGCCGGGACTGCGGGCAGCGCAGCCTGGACTACCTGGGCAAGCTGAAGGACAAGCAGACACTGGGACACGCTGAGCTGGGGGACGTGAGGAGGGCACTGAGGGGTGTCCTGGAGCTGGCCCAGGTGAGCAGATGGGGGCACAGTGGGGCTGGTGGGATGGGTGGCTTCTTAGGGAAGAATCAAAGCAGGTGATTATGGCAGTAAGGTCCTTTCCAGTAACATGTTGTGAGTTCAGATGCTGCCAGCTATCCCAAGCCCTGCCATGTTAGCTGTGACAGAACTACATCTGTTGCTGTGTTTTGGTTTGGGATGTTTTCTCCCTCTGAGGTCCCTGTGCTGTGTTTGCTGCCAGGTGGTGACACGTGCACCTCTGCCCTTGCTGTCTTGTAGCTGTATTTGTGTAGGGGGAAAAAACAAGCCAAATACCTTTTGGGGGTGTTTATTCATTATGAATACTTTCTTCTCTCCTCTGCTGAAAACCTCCTGGCTGCTGCTGCCTCCTCTGGCAGGAGCTGAGGCCAAAAAGCTTGGACATCAAGCAGGAGGAGCTGGGGGACATGGTTGAGAAGGAGATGGCTTCCACCTCTGCAGCAATTGAAGACGCTGTCAGACGAATAGAGGTGAGAACAGAGCCATGGAATGGGTCCTTAGGGCAGCAAACCTTTAACTTTCCCCCAGTTCCTTCAACCCTCCTGCAGCCCCACTCACTGCAGTGTGGTGACCCACCTCCCTTTTCCCCTCTCCCAACAGGACATGATGAGCCGGGCCAGGAATGAAAGCTCCGGCATCAAACTTGAAGTGAATGAGCGGTGAGTGCTGCGGGTTCCCATTTTGGGTGGCCCATCAGTCCTGCAGCTGGGTGCTGCTCCAAAGCCCCACATGCACTCTGGAGCTGCAGGCTGGGTGCTGGAGGACCCGACTAAGTCCAAACAGGGCCCTCTTGGGTGCTGTGGCAGGGAATACTCAATGCTTTTTCTTATTTCCCTACAGGATTCTGAACTCCTGCACGGACTTAATGAAGGTCAGTGCTGCAAGAGCTGAGCTTCTTCTCAGTGCATCAGAAACCACACAAAAACAGCACTTAAAAACACTAGCAAAATCAGTCCTGTATAAAATCCCATCTGCCCCCTAAAATTGTTCTTCCTCATTCCAGGCTATTAGGCTTCTTGTAATGACCTCAACGAACTTACAGAAGGAGATTGTGGAGAGCGGCCGGGTAAGTCCTCCCTTCCACTCATCTCTGTGCTCTTGATGTGAAATACAGAATTTTCTACAATTTGTAGGAGAAAAAAAAAAAAAAACACAGCTGAATTGTGCACTTTTTATACCCAGGCCAAATTTGGAGCCCCAAGCTTGTAATGTTTGGGTTTAAGCAAGTCAGTGAGAGCATCCTGAAGGGCACAGAAGTGCTGCCAGTCCCTGGACTTATGGGTTTATATATAGTGTTCCATATTGCTAGATGTGGTATTTTTAATTGATTTTTTTAATACGATGTATGGATTTTTATATAGTTCCATAGAAGAATAGAACTGTTTGATTTGGAAAGGACCCACAAAGGTCACCTAGTCCAACTCCCCTGTAAAAAACAGGGACACCTACAGCTCGATTGTGGATTTATTATAAGCATATATAGTGGAAAGAAGTTAAAGTAGGCTGTAATATTCTCATAACAACAGGGGGCAGCAACAACTCAGGAGTTTTATGCCAAGAACTCCCGCTGGACCGAAGGGCTGATCTCTGCCTCCAAGGCCGTGGGCTGGGGAGCCACACAGCTCGTGTAGGTACCGCAGCACTGCATACACACAGAGCTGGGCTGGGGGTGGTTGGGGTCAAGGCACAACATCCCTGAGCTGTGAGAGTGGAAAGTGTGGGGTTCGTTTGGATGTTGATGTCTGAATGCCATCAGTTGATGATGACTCGATGCCGATTCAGTCAGTGCTGATTTCTAAGGGCACGGTGGGATGCACGTACCCCACACTTGTAGTGCATCTCTAACGTGATCTCCCTTCCAACTGCAGGGAGTCCGCAGACAGAGTTGTCCTGCAGACAGGCAAATATGAAGAGCTGATCGTCTGCTCCCATGAGATCGCTGCCAGCACGGCCCAGCTGGTGGCTGCCTCCAAGGTGAGCTCCCTGCTTTTTACATCCACCTGGTGCGATGTATCCCTGCTCTCAGCAGGGTTTGGCCACTTTGGTGGCATCGGCCGTTCTCATTTGGGACCTGCAGCCATCAGAGTGCTCGTTACAGGTGAAAGCAGAGAAGAGCAGCAGGAACTTGGGCAAGCTGCAGGAGTGCTCCCGCAACGTCAATGAGATGGCAGCCAATGTGGTGGCCTCCACCAGGTCGGGGCAGGAGCAGATTGAGGATAAAGGTGAGGTTTGGTAGAGCAGGAAGAAGGGGTGAGGAGGAAAAACCAAAACCCTCTATTTCCTTTATGGCAAACACTCCCTGCTTTTCTCCACAGACACTATGGACTTCTCGGGCATGTCCCTCATCAAGCTGAAGAAGGAGGAAATGGAGACACAGGTAAAGCCTCATAGAATCAATAAGGTTGGAAGAGCTGTAAAATCACCGAGCCCAAATGCAGCCCACCCACCACCTCTCTCTGAGTGCCTCGTGTCCCTGAGGCAGACCAGGGATGTGAGGACCCAGGTGGGCTCTTGTGGTGCAGGTGAAGGTGCTGGAGCTGGAGAAGCGCCTTGAGGGTGAACGGGTGCGTCTGGGTGAGCTGAGGAAGCAGCACTACGCCTTGGCTGGGCCCTACGATGCAGAGGAGGATGGGGAGACCCGGCCAGCACCAGCCCCCAGGAGAGGCATCCTCAAGAAGCCGGCCCTCGCCCAGAAACCCAGCCACCTTCCAGGGCCAGGAGAGGAGGTAGCAGGGGCAGCAGGGTGGGAACACAGGAGCACAGGGGACATGGCTGTGCCACAGGAGCTGTGAGCTGTGTCCCCTCTCGTTGCAGCCCGAGCGTGACACCAGCCTGCACCGGGCACACGCCGTCAACTTCTAGTGGGACGGACGGGGCCAGGCCTGCGCCATCAGAGCTCTTACATCTGTGTTTTAAACAGATCGCCTTGCTTCTGGCGTGCCTTCATGCGCGGGGTTCTCCTCCTCGCCCGGCCTGAGAAACTGGAATTATTATTATTTTTCTTTTTCCTTCAACCAAAAACTTGATTTTTGTTCTATTTTTTTCCCCCTCAGTCCCTGGCCGTTGAGCAGTTGGGCTCCCAGCCCCGCAGCTCGCTTGGTTTAATTTAATTTGGGACCTATTTGGGTTGATTTATTTTGGGTTTTTTAACTCTCTCAGCACTAGAGGCCTCCAGTAAATGTAGCTGTACTGCACTGCTCGGACCCTTCTGAAGAACGCGAGTTGTTTTTGAAGTAGGAAACTGTTGGGCTTCTCTTGCACCTGTATTTTTTATTTAACTTCCCCTTCTTGGAGTGTTTTGACCTCGTTTTGGTGTGGGATCAGCTCTCAGCAAAGAGGGGAACGTCTCTTTTAACTGGGCTTTCAGAAGGGAGAAAGCAGTTCCTGGCACACACTGGCAATAAGGATACAAGCATCTTTTTATTTCCTTTTCTATGTTTTATTACTACAGCAACAGCAGAGGAGCAGTTGCATTATGTTTTATATTTAAGATAATTAGCAGAATTAAATGTAAATGTGGCCTGCAGGAGCCCAGGGCCGTTAGATGTGGCGAATTCTGCAGCAATAAGGAAACTGATGTGAGGAGACAAGGGGGGGCAGAGGAAACACAGCTGGCTCATCTTCTCTTTGAACTGCTACTGGATGTAGATTATTAAAGCAGCAATATTTAAACTGTGTGCAGTGCTCTGTCAGCAGCATTGTTGGCACTAAGGGCGTGGGGCTTCAAGATGAAGGGCTACAGGAGAGCGGGGGGCTAGGGATTCTGCTGGGAGCCAAGGGTGAGTGGAGTTGTAGCATCACAGGGCTTTGAAAAGGCCTCTGAGAGCACCAAGTCCAAACCCCAGCCCATCCCCACTCACTTACCCCATCCCTCAGCACCCCTAGGGGTGGTGACCCCACCACCTGGCAATACTAACAAATACATATCTGTATACAGAAGGTGAGCCAAACCTTCCCAGTTCTGCACCACAAACCTCAATGCAGCGTTATGAGCAGCCATTGGGTGCCACACACACAGCAGCCCAACACTGCGCTTGGTTTCGTTTCTGCAACCTGTTCTCTGCCTACAAGGAAATGCTTCCTGCAGCAGTTTCTACTCTATTTATAGGTGGTGATAAAGGTGTGTTTGCTGAGAGGCTGATGTCATCCTGACTCTCTTGGCAGTACCTTTCATCAGGGAAATACTGATTAGCCAAGAATGCTAAGTTTAAACCTCAGGACCATCAGTCTAGCCCTAGCTCCAGTTAGAGCTTAAGGAACTCCAGAGTTCTTTAACCAACACTGCTGGTTCACTCTGATTTACTGAAAGCAATAGAGGCTGCAGGTAAAGTAACCCACGCAGGCACATACAGCCTCACAATAATCATGAAGCCCAGCCCCACAGGTCACTTAAAGCATCGCCTATGTTCTAAAGTAATTTCCTGTCAAATTAAGCTCGCTGTACAGTGCAAGAATTCCTCAATTCCTACATTTTTCGGAAAGCATTTGCTATTTGTAGCAGCCATTAAGAAAAACAACTGTGTGAACTGTATGCAAAGCTGCGTACTGACACTCCACCAGACATCCTGCTGTACAGGATCCAAGTCGTTAACGGCTTTTAAGAGCCATTATTGTAACTGTGGAATGAGGGAGATACTTAGAACTGTGCCACCTGGTGACCTGCAGTGAAGACAGTGGAAAATCCCCAAAAGAAAGATGTGAAATATTACATTTCCTACCTTCTGCCGAGGTTGGTTCTGTACATGTTTTGCCTGAAGCAGTTCTCCAGCAGCCTCATCCCAGAGCCTTCCTCCCTCCCCAAGCAACGCTGGGGCTGCAGCCAACCCTTCATAACCACAAATTGCTTTGGACACGAACACGTAGAGCAGCTCGAGTTCAGAGCTGCAGAGAGCGAAGTTTACAAAACACCCACCCTAATCACAGGCAAAGAAAAGGGGCAATGAAATTAAGCACACCAATAGGAAGCACTGCTCTAGGAAGCCAGGCGAAAGGTGAAAACATGTTAACAGAGAGAAAGGGGCAAACCTGTGAAAGTCAGGGTTGATTAATAGACAGCAAGGGATTGCAAGTGCTATGGAAGGGTGTGGGTGGGCTTGCACAGCATCCAAATCCATCTTCCAAAGAGAAGGGAGGACACAAGATGTGAAGTGCTGCCCTGGCTTGCAGATCTGAGCTGTTCCATCAGCCATAACACAGCTGATAGGTTGGCAGCTCCAGCATTGCAGTGCACTGTGTGACTTCTGTGGGGAAGGAACGATCCTACCTGAAGCTGAGCCACAGCAGAGGCACTTCCTGAAGCTCGGGGTGCAGCTCCCAGCCACACAACACAGGGACTGCTGTGAATTCTACGAAAAGCTGTGAAGGAGCCGCAGCTTTTATATAACAGCACCTCCCTGCATCGCCCACCTGCACTGAGTCAGCACGGTTTGCTCTATCTGTCGTTTCCTATTTCAGCATTAGCAGAAGGTGAGCGACTCTCCGCAGCCACCACAAATGGAACACATCAAGAAAAACATTTTTAAAGGGATTTTCTTCCATCTATTAACATCAGTTGTTCTGCAGGAGGACTTCTATTTCACACCGCTATTCAAGTGACAGATATCACACCATGTTCTTTCTACCATCTGACTCATATTCCTAAATAACTTTGGTTGACTCATTTCTCTCCTAACTTGACTTGGCTCAATTCTAACTTTTTCCTCCATTAACAAATTAAAAGCAGGCTTCCCCCTTTTCATCCCGCTTTTCCAGAGCAAGAATTTAGTTAGATGCATCCATTCCAGGTAACGGTGGGAAACAAAAACACAGATCCCAGCTTTGCTGTGACTGAGACGTACAGAATCTGAATACACCTGTCCCTTGCCAGGGAAGTTATTTTCCTGCTAATTTAAGTTCCGCATTCACCTACTGCTGTTATCTTGCTAAATACGCTCACCATTAGCATTAAAAGACATGAGTCTACATGATTAAATGAAGCCACCCACAATGGGAACGTGACACCAAGAGAGATACGATGTTTTATTTAAAATCAGACCACAGTAGATTACAGAAAGACTTATTATGCAAACAAATCCACTGTACATTTCACAACTCGCTAGGCATATAAAACTGCCCCTTTATTTGACTGTCCAGGATCACACAGAGGAACTGTTCAGGTACAGGACAACTCTGCCTCCTCTGAACTCAACATCTGCCAACTAGCTCCAGATTGCCTATGTGAGCTCTACTTCATTCCAGTTTGAGAGGGCAAAGAAGTCCAAAAGAGGCAGAGACTGAGGTTGTGGACATGGGGGCACCCAGGGCTCTGCCTCCTGGAACCACACAGCTCTTACCCTAAACAGTCCCTCCAGGGTCAGCAGCACAAACGTGACTCATGTGGATCAGCTCAGTCAGACCCACCGGCTCCGCTGCCTCCAAGGGACAGCGCAGAAGTGCAGAGAACTCATCCTGGAGTTTGAGCCCTTCAATGCTGATCATTGTTCAAAAAAAAATTTAAAAAATAATCAAAAAACAGCTCCCTCCCCCCCCCCAAAAAAATAATAACCAAAAAAACAACAAACAAACCAACAACCCTATCTGCATATAATTGAATTAGTCATAACTTAGAAAATCTGCATACAAAAAGACTGGCAAAAGTAATGCCATCCAAATAGAGCATTTTCAATGCTACCAACACTCTAAAGCCGTGTTACACATCATATTTAAGAGATTTTTCTCCACTCCAATTGCTTTGGGGAAGTATACGCTATTTGCAGCAGACATTAAGAATCCTCGAGACAACATGATATATATTTTGGCAAGCATACTGAGCTACCCCCCCTCAAGTCTCTGCTTGCCTATGGCATTATAATCTATCTTATCAACAGTGCAAATTAGTACAATCCTAAACATCCTAGCCATGGCAGAATTGATTAGCTCTAACAGAACAGGAGAAGCTGCCAAAGGGCAACAGTTCAAACCACTGACACACCTCTTGCCCGACTCATTCAGATTAGTGTTTGTGAAAGGGTTTAAACAGCTTTCCACAATCATTTTTCTCCTATACCCTTAAACTTCACCAGCAGTCAAGTATGTATTTACAGTTTGTGCGCATCCACACGCAATTAATGGCAAAACATTTTCTGTGAGCAGCTGGATTTCAGTTATGGGATTGCTATAACTGAAACATCACATTAGTTTTATCACCTGTGTTCAAACTAACCCATCAGTGAAGGCAACTATAAGCTTACAAATAGCAGATACAGTTTTTTTTTCCTAAAGTATGAGGGTGAGAGTTCTGTAGAAGAAAGTGCTCTTGAAGAGCCCTTAAATCAGTCAAGCAATGGCTATTCAAACGATAAAATATCCTAGTATTACAATCACAGGTAGTGATCCTAAGGCACATCAGCCACATGCATATGCAACAATGCATTGCTTTGCTCTCTGACAGAAAAACTGCATTAGCTTTGTCTGTACTTAGTTAGCACAAGAGTTTGTTTTTAGATAAAGTATCCCTGAAAGGTCTCGTTATCACAAAAGTTACCAAAAGACAGAAAATTTAACAAGTCGTAAAAATACTTTTGGACTACTAACACCAATAAAGTTAGGTACATAAAACGCAGTGCAAATTCACAGTACACTTACCGATCACCTCTGTGACTTCTGAGGATCTGCAACTCTCAGAAACAAAAAGTTGGCACTGGATAAGTGTAAAATATACCTGGCTGTTTGCATTAAATGCCAGCAGAACTGATTGGAGAGTATTGTAGAGTTTGTGTAGCAGGCTCCATGTATGGATTTCTGTAGTCAGCTGCCACCCTGGTAGCTCCCAGCCACCTTCCTTCTTCCTAGGACACAAATCCTTCCTACACCAGATTTATGTTTAGCATTCAGACACAACAGTTGCCATCCAAATACCAGCACTAATAGCACAGCAAAATTATTTTGAAACATGTCATAATTAACCATGCTTACACAAAGCTTCAATGATAAAATAATACCAAGAAAAGATATTACACTATTAAAAAAACACATCCTGCACCATCACTAGATTACAGAGAAAACACACTTTGCAAACAAATCCAACGCACGTTGCTTCACAAACTCCCCCATCTACAGAAAACCTTCCAGATTTACTCTGGGGAATGGGTTTAGATGCCAGTAACAGTGACCAGCCTTCTGCCCTTTGTCATCAGAAGGCAAAGCAAGCCAAATAACTGTATATTCAGAACAGACAGCTTCCTGTTATGAGATTAGTTTCAGATTAGTACTTGCTTGCAACCACCACACTCCAGAGGAAATGATTAAGGGACAATCTAGGGCCTTACATAAAGAAAAACAAGATCAGATGTTCTATTTTGACTGAAGCTGTTTGTAGTACAGACTTCCAAGCTATGCAGCGTATTCCAGGACAACACTAAGAACGTGTTTTAAATAACAGAGAAGATATGTAACATATTCTGGATGATGCCTTTCTTAAACTGCCAGCAAGTAGCTAAAAGGCTTTTTTTTTTTTTTTTTTTTTTTTTTTTTGCAGGAGTGACAGTTAATTTGTGGTCATATTCTGCATGAGCAACAAGTGGTGAGATTTGCCTCCCCTACTGCAGGATTCAATCACCAGCATGCACCTTACGCTTCAAGAGTCATAATGAGAACGAAATGGGCCCTGCCGTAGGAAGCCTCCCACTCAGGTGGCATAAAAAACCAAGAACAGGTTATGTAAGAGGCAAATAACAACCACAGAACTGAAAAACCTTCTCTGTTTTGACTTCTTGCAGAGAAATATTAACTGCAAATTCCAAATGGATACGCATGCCAAGAACTGCAGAATGAAACCGGGGGCAATTACATGATATGAAAATCCAATACTTAATTAAGAGAATACCCTGCCTAGATTCCTGGAATCGTATGATATCAAAAGCTAAGCACTGGTTTAAATAAAAAAAAAACCAAATACCAATCACTTCTGTATGCAGGGTATGGAAGAGAAAAAAAAACCTGCAAGGAAGTCTTAGTAGGTAAAGAAATAAAAATGCCTGTTAAAGTCTCTATAAAACTCTAAACTGGCTGTACAAACCATTCAGTTAAATTTCAAGAGACCAGGACTCTTGGAATACCAGCTATTTAGGAACGGGAAGAGCGTGTACTTTTATTATGAAAAGTCTAAGGTAACGACTGAAATGTAGAAATGAAACTCTTGTAACTTTCAATACTTAAAAAAGAACTTTATCCGACAACAGTTTCATCTCAGTGAGCTCACTGTGCACCTGGCCAGAACTGCCACAGTCTGGGTGCACTACAAAAGCTGCTATTGAGGTCCATTAAAACTCCTCACCCAGAATTCAGATATGGCTGTTACCATACAAACACTGGCACTGACAGAGAATTCTTTAGGGAGACAAATAGCTCCTGGTTTGCCATACACACATCCAGCTGCAACGGGAACCCACCAGAACAGAGAAGAACACTGATCTGCCATCACTAAAGAATTCAGAGAGATTTATAACGTCAGGAAATCCACTGTGCACTCTTGCACATCTAGCCCTTACCACCTTCCTAGAAAATCCTTGTTTGTCACTGATATTTGAAAACAATAATATCTACCAGACACAATTTCAAACCTGTGCCAGAGATCAAATTTTATACTCCATTGTGCAAAAAACAGAGGCTTTCCACTGCCTACATTAAGTCTCTGACAGGGGGGAGAAAAAGGAACGATAAGCACCAATACGTAGGTCAGGCGCACCAAAATATTCACTGGAGGATAAAACCAGGATGTGGTGGGAAGCGAGGCGGTCTTTGGGGAAGAGCTGGAGGATACTGTGGTACAAACTGAGATGGGCATCCTGGCTGTGGCAACTGACTCGCAGCTTGAGCTCCAGCTCGAGGTGGGAGAGGAGGATATGGAGCACCTGGATAAGAAACAGCTGGACCTGAACTCGCGGCCGCAGTAAACGGAGTAGGAAAGCGTCCTGCTGGGACCGAAGGTGGAGGGGGAGGTATTCGTCGTGGTGCAGCTGAAGGAGGAGGGTTTGCATCTGAAGAGTAGGAATCTTGAGGTGCTGGCGTTGAGTCGGTTGCCCTGGGCTGAGGCTGCACCGATGGAAGTCTCTGTCCCTTCAGCACCATCTCTTGGAGCTTCTCAATTTTCACCCGCCGCAGGTGAGCCAGCTTACGCTTGCTCTGGTACTCATCGATGAAGGTATCCAGTGGGATTTCACCATCAAGAAATTTTTCCGCCATATTCTATCAAATATAGAATAATCTCTTAGAAAACACCACACTCCAGGACAATCTAAGGAGCTCAAAGCCTAAAAATAACGTTTTGCCTGTGATTTTCGAGTTTGCATACGCACAACGATGAGCCTGCTAACAATCCTGAGCAGAATTTTGAAGCAGTTATTACTCAGAAACACTGGGAGCTAAACACCATTTTAACTGAAATTTATACAGAAGTAACAGCAGTAAGAACATCTGAATTTAACTCTGAACATTCCCTTGATCATCAGAGACAGGACTGAATCGAGTGCAACAGCTTTCCAGATTGCCAGCAAAGCTGAATCACAGTTTAGAACTGCTTGCAATGCCAACAGAAACACGAAGAACTCAGCACAGGGAGGCAGATTATTGCTAAGCCAGGTTTAAGACCCATGCCTACATGAGACCAAGAAAACCTTTGGGTAAATGATGCTTTAATAATTAAAAGAGGTGACCACACATATAATCATGAAATTCAACTTGTCCTGAGAACATCTTTTTGTAATCACAACCCAGGGCCAAGATCTTTTCCCTTGATACTATGCAGTTATAGAATGTCCTGCAGGCAGATCTGCAAACAAAACTAACCACTTCCATTGCTCTAAAAACAAACCACCCATCAGGCACTCACAGCCCAACAAGCAGAGACTACTGGCATCTAGACAGATACGTTGAAATCACAGTGGAATATTCCACCAGAACTGCTGCAAAGTCAGCCCTCTCATCCTACAAACCGTCACAGGCACAGTCTTTCATTAGGTTACTAATTGACATTTGTAATGGATCAATACATACACCAGGCAGATACTATTAAAAAGATTTCCACGTTCACTCGTTATTAGTTTGAAGGCAATGCCAAGGAACTAAGAGGGTTTGGCTTTCATTTCTGAAAAACAGCATCTTCTTAAACTTCAAAGATTCAGGAGTAAAAAATTACTCAGAGAAATCCCACTGAAATCAAATGACTGTTAATGATGTTCAAAGCAATGACCAGATCATACTCTCAAAAACCACCCCTTTAGATTATTACATGTTCAATGGTATACTTCAGCCATGTACACCCAAAGTCTTCACTAATGGTTAGAGAGGGACAGAACCAAAGTGTACTTTCCTTACCTCTGTGTCTTCCTCAATCTTAGCCCCCTCGGTCTGAAGGAGTGCTAGCAGTGTCTCCAGTGAGGCATTACTGGATTGTCTGTCTGCAATGGCATGAAAAGAAGAATAAACAGCTGTCTGTATGTGACTTTTAAATGAAGCTATAAAGTGTCAGCCAGCATAAAAATGGTGCCCATGTAAAAACAGTATACTTTAAATGTTTTGGACAGGGTGATCTACAGTAAGAAAATACAACATTTAAGTAGTTAAAGAACATAGGCACAGTGCTACAAGCTGTGATTTAATTCTATTTTTATGTTTATAATAATGAAAGGAAGCACTTCCAGAAGTGCAGCATCAGATACACAATACTTCATAATTCAGTATGGAATGGGAATGTTAAATACAAGAATGTTTTATTTATGATTAATCACAGAGAATTCAAATTGTGTTTTGCTTTTTAACAAGGTGGACAAATTCAGTTGTTTAGAGAACAACAGCCAGGGAACCACATCAGAAACATTAAGAATCCACAGCGTGTGTTTCTGGGTGTAATAGATGCTTAGCAATGATCTAACTCCGAGCTATGTGAGAGTGACATTTCATCTGTTACCCTAACTTACACAGGTAAAATGAGAGCATGCAAAAACAACAAAGCAGACAACAGCTTTTACATTCACTTATAAAATGGCCAATCACTGTGATCAACAGAAAATGTTACCTAATTTTGTTTTCTTTATCTGGTATGCTTCAAAAAGAACTTGCAGCTCTTGATATTTTTGAGTCAAAGTTGCTTTCAAAGACTCCAACTTGGGCTGGTACAGAAGATTGCCTTCTGCCAGGCTGCGGTTGCTGGCAAGTGTCATGTCCTTGCTGTGCTGAACATTTTGGGCCTGCAAGAAGAAAGGTGCATGAAATGACAGTGCAAACATTAAGCAGCATTAATGGTTATGTAGACAACTGCAGAATTTCAAAACACGAATAGCAGAAATAAGCTCTGTGAAGTCAGCTCTACTGTATTGAACTTGAAACGATGCTTTTGGACTTTTTGTAGTTTGCCCATACCTACACATGCTCACGATTTCAGCAAGGCAGCTTTCATGAGCTTTGGGAAAGCCGGGTGTTTGGAGAAGTCTGCCTTGGATGTCACATTAGATACATTAAAAGATTCAGACAGAAAAAAAACCACCCAAACGAAAACAGGGAGAAAAAGCAAGGGATCCAATTTCAGTAGGACTCAACAAATGGGACAACTTTCCCATGGCACAACAGACAGATTCTGTTAATCCACCCTCAAAATCAATGACATGTTTGGTGCACTTTTTGTGACCTCCTACATCAATACGCCCCTTGTACAGGGCAGAACTGGAAAATACAGTGCCTTCCAACTTTCATGCTCAGGGCTGATACAGGAGTGCCACACCTCTGAAACTGAGCTAACCTGAATGAGCCATTGACAGCCCCTGAAAGTGAAAGGATCAGAATTCAGGTATTCTTGGCTCTTTGGGCACGCAGGTGCAGCAGGTGAAAATATCTCCCAAGTGTACAACAGTATCTTCAAAAGCACTTCCTTTAGGAATATTTATATGCCACTTTAACTTGCTAACTTCAAATCTGGATTAGATACACCTTTGGCCCCAGATACCGCTCCTGAAATACCGTAGTTGCAATTCCTTTGCCCCTGTTCTTGCTAAACAACTTTAAAAAAGGATCATAAAGGATAATGCTGAGTCCTAAAGGCTGCATCAATCAAAACAGAACTCTGTTCCCAAGCTGTACAAATGCAAGAAACTGGCTTTGTAACACTGCTCTGTCTTCTCAGGATTCTCACATCAAGCCTCAACAGCTTCCAATCCTCTGCTTGTCTTCAACTTGAACACTTTCCAAGAATAAAAAGAGAACCCTCTCTTCTCACTTTTGAATCCAATGCAAAATAATATGAATTAAACGAGTTGCTTTCATTTGTTTGTTCCCACACGATCCAACTCTGCTAGACTCGCTTTTCAAAAGCTGAAGTCCCTGTTTTACAATATTTTCCCATTATGAATGGAATCAAAAAGCACGCTATTTCACAGCTTAATGACTGACACCCAGCCTCTTACCAAACTACCTGCCTCCACCATGGGTTTTGTTAACAAGCTGCCTTCTGAACTGCCAAAGACTGCAACCAGATTAACGCTTTCTGCTCCTCTTTCAGCACTTCAGTGAGCAAACAACTTCCTTCAAGCAACTCAGATTTGATCTGGTGATTGCATTTTCTCTGCTCGTAAGGCTGATGTTCTCATTTCAAAGCAGCTGTGCAGTCAGCCTGGGAAGACCAGTTTTATGGGCGGACTTTGATCTTTCTTTGGGACGAAGACGACGTTATGTACATTTTTGCTAGAGGAAAAAATGATGGAATGAAAGATACACAAATCTATAAACGTTTCAAGTACAACTCCCAGGGAAAGGAAATTGCTCAAATCGTATGTTGTAAAGAAGAGAAGAAAGGCAGAATAATAGAAGCAGCTTCCTGAAGTGAGATGAAGCTCAAGTAACTCTCAGGCACCCTGACTGATGTCCTCGGTCAGGCTGCGAAGAAGGAAACACCCAACCTTCTACAAGGACTTTCTGAAGGACTTCTACAGCATGATGAATCTGTACAGATGAATAAATATCCTCATAACAGGATGTATCTTGTAAATATAAGGAACAATCAGTATGACGACAGCACTTGTAAAGACATATTTACCTGGTTTGATGGCAAACAAGCAAAGGTGAGCCACCTAGGTGTAACAATGAGCGATTCCCTCTGCTGTCCCGGTCTTATTCCATCTGGTCCCGGATGATTGGAGGAAGGGTCACGTCACTCCCATTTACAAGAAGGGGAGTAGGGACGACCCGGGTAACTACAGGCCGGTGAGTCTCACCTCTGTGCCTGGGAAGATTATGGAACAGATCCTCCTGGACAACATGCTTGATCACATAAAGAACAAGCATGTGATCCGAGACAGCCAGCATGGCTTCACCAGGGGAAGGTCATGCTTAACTAATCTTGTGGCCTTCTATGATGGAGTGACGGCGTTGGTGGATGAAGGGAAGGCGACCGATGTCATTTACCTGGACCTGAGCAAGGCCTTTGACATGGTCCCCCATCACATCCTCATCTCCAAATTGGAGGGAGGTGGATTTGATGGGTGGACAACTAGATGGATAAGCAATTGGTTGAAAGGCCGCAGACAGAGGGTGGTGGTCAATGGCTCTATGTCCAGGTGGAGGCCGGTAACGAGCGGCGTCCCTCAAGGGTCTGTCTTGGGACCGGTGCTCTTTAACATCTTTATTAATGACATCGATGAGGGAATGGAGTGCACCCTCAGCAAGTTTGCTGACGACACCAAGCTGAGTGGTGCAGTCGATACGGTGGAGGGAACAGATGCCATTCAGAGGGACCTTGACAGGCTGGAAAGCTGGGCTCGGGTGAACCTAATGAGGTTCAACACGGCAAAGTGCAAGGTTTTGCACTTGGGCCGGAAGAACCCCAGGCACCTGTACAGGCTGGGAGGAGTTGTCCTTGAGAGCAGCTCGGCTGAAAAAGACCTAGGGGTCCTGATAGATGAGAAACTTAACATGAGCCAGCAGTGCGCTCTGGCAGCCCGGAAAGCAAATGGGATCCTGGGCTCCATCAGGAGAGGGGTGGTCAGCAGGGATAGGGAGGTGATCGTCCCTCTCTACTCTGCTCTTGTGAGGCCCCATCTGGAGTACTGTGTCCAGGTGTGGAGCCCTCAGTACAAAAAAGATATGGAGATTTTGGAAAGGGTCCAGAGGAGGGCCACAAAGATGATCAGGGGGCTGGAGCACCTCCCCTATGAGGACAGGCTGAGGGAGTTGGGTTTGTTCAGCCTGGAGAAGAGAAGGTTGCGAGGTGACCTCATTGCAGCCTTTCAATACCTGAAGGGAACTTACTCCCAGGAGGGGAGTAAACTCTTCGAAAGGGCTGATAATAGCAGGACTAGGGGAAATGGTTTTAAGTTGAAGGAGGGAAGATTTAGGTTGGATGTTAGGGGAAAGTTCTTTACTAGAAGGGTGGTTAGGTCCTGGAACAGGCTGCCCAGTGAGGTTGTGGATGCCCCGTCCTTGGAGGTGTTCAAGACCAGGTTGGACGGGGCCCTGGGCAACCTGATCTAGTAAATGTGTATGTTTGGTGGCCCTGCTAGGCAGGGGGGTTGGAACTACATGATCCTTGAGGTCCCTTCCAACCCGGGTAATTCTGTGATTCTGTGATTCTGTGATTCTGTCCTTACCTACTGATGTCTAACCTTCGTGGCCTAATGCACGTTTAGGTGAAAGCCTAGCATAGGTTTGTTTAAAACAGAAGAAAAGTTGACATATTCTTCGTTTTCTTGAAATGACACAAGACTTGGTGACTCAATGCTTTCCACAAGCTGCTAAGAAGGGCCCTTTTCTGCAGAAGCTGATCAAAGACAGGACTCACACGTCACCATCAGGTGTCCTCACTTCCAGCATTAGACTCTGTGTCACATTTCTTTTCTAAAAAAGACAATGGACCGTTGAACAGATGAGACACTTATGTAGAAACTTGCTCAAAACTGCAAAAAGAAGCAAGCCTTCAACCATGAGGCAAACCAAAGAACAACTCATTTCCAAAGCGAAGGTGAAGACTCATTCATTTCTATGGGACGTTTGAATGCTTCAACTCATGGGAAGAAGTCTGTGGAGGGACAAAGTTCTGTTCATAATGAATAGAACAAACAGAATCCCAAACCAGTGCACCTTGAGTACAATCACAATTTAAAAAGAAACAGAATCATATCTGGAATGGATGCAAATTTGGTTTAATAATCTTTCCTGCGAAAGTTCTGCTACACTTAGGGGTAAATTGAAGGAACCTGAGAAGCAAACACTTCACCTAAAAAGCCCTAGAGAAAATCTTTCAAAGAGTGGATGGATTAAAAAACAACAACCAAACCAGTTACAAAATAATATGAGTGTCAAAGGAGCAGCGCAGCATGATCCCCCCCATTAAGATCAACAGTGCAGCACAGTGTTTGTCCTCCGCATCGCTTCATGGCTTTCCCAAGCCGAGGACAACAGCTGCAGCCAAGGAAGCAAGGAATAAACCCAACCTGAGTTATTTTGCTGTCAGACCTATCGTGTGACAAAAAGTTGTTACAGAAGGGTATTGCTGCAGTGCATCAGATGTTCACCTGCCCAACGGAAGCAGCCAGCAAACAGCACACAACCAGCAGAATTGCTAGCAAGACTTTGAGGTCGTGAGCACTTCAGCAAGCAGGAAACCTTGATCTTCAAAGAGATGAAAAATACCAGTCAGAATCATGAGACATAATGAGATGGGATGATGGTACACCTTCTTTTTTCTTCTTTTCACTGTTGAGGACTCCCCATACATCATGGGACAAACAAGGCAGAGGGATTGAGACAAACTGCATGCACAGCAAGGTGAATAAAGCCAGACTCAGGGCTTGAGCAGCCCTTCTAATCTTCAGATACTTAAGAAGTGCTCAAATCACCTACTGATACCTTCAACAAGAAGTCTCTTAAGGAGCTACAAATAAAACAAAAAAAACCCCACCCAAACTACCAGGCTGTTCCATTTTGATTGCTTTATAGCAAGCAAACATCCACGCTTTCATTTTAGGTTTCTCTGGTCTTTTTCCAGCCTTTAGCATTCCCACATTCTTTCTTTCATTTTTAGGGACAAAGTTTTCCGTCACACTTCAAAGTGCAACTGTGCACATTTGGAGTGACAAGTTAACCCTGAAATAGGAACTAACAGGTGCAGAGGAGGAGAATAAAGCCTTCTGGTACAGATGTATGAGAGCTTTTCATCAAGTGCTGGTGAATGATACTACAGCCTCTAACAGCATCAGCTTGGTAATAAACATTAATACGTAATCCAAAGTAATTAGATTTGCTAAATTTAGGTCTCCCAATTATGTACGTACTAGTTTTAAAAAGAAGGAAATAAAGGTTAAGAGGTGAGTTTCAATTCTTTAGTGTTTGTTCCAGAAGAAAGCGCTGCATGGAGCTGCAATTGGTGCCATTACACACAGGTTATCATCAGATGCTTTGCTGGAATACAGCCCTCAGTCATTGTCACCACGTCTAAAACCTCACTGTGCAGCTAAATTTCACGTTTGGCAAACAAGAACATAACCACTTACACAGTGTGGTTTTAGGACAGGATGAGGAATCTGAGTAATCCGGGCATGCATTCACATAGTTTGAACTTGGACTTTCTGCACTGCCCCTGCTTTTTTAAACAGCTTTTGAGATCAGGGTAACATTGAAAACCCCTCCCTGTGCTTTCCAGTGTACTCTGAAATGCTGGAGCAAAGAGGGAGGCAATACATTTTTGATGACTCTATTTCATATAATTAAGGTCTTGAAAAGCAAACAACTTCTGGCAGCAGAACTCGAGCATACAGTAACACAATGCTGCACTGTTCCTAAAGCAACGTCCCAGCACAGGTCAAGAGAAAACCAATGTTCACCGCTGAAATTCATTGAAGCACCACCAGTATCACATCACAAACTTGCTGAGACTGACTTTTATGAACAATGTGCTTTTATTTCGTGAAGATGAATCCTTCCTATGTACAAAAGAGATTAACCTCAAAGGATTATCACAAAAACTCCTCCGTTATAAAAGCCTGGGAGTACCAGACAATTGGCTTCCTTCCTCTTTCCAATAGACAAGATGTTCCTTGTTCAGGAGCTAAAAGCCCAGAGGCTTCAAAAACAACGTTATAGAAAGAAAAAGCAGCTTAGCTCCTTGATGCCCTGTTTTCACATACCTGGGGCTATGGAGCACAGGACACTATACAGGCATATTTTATCCCCCCAGTGTAATATATACGTGTGCAAACCCACACAGAGACTTTATATATAGAGATATGTGCATACGCCCCCATGATGACACATACAAATACTGCTCAAGTGCTACACACTCCCTTTAGGGCTGGGAAGGAGCCTATTTTTAGCCATTAGCAAGAAAGCCAAGTGATTTTCCAAATCCTTTTTTGCGAACAAAACACTGGGGTTTTTTTTTTTGAGCTGGGTTTCCCTTGCAACAAGGAGTACAAAGGTTTCTTCCATTACGAAATAATCAGCTTTTAGCCAATTTTGTCACTGAAAACACAAGTGACCTCAAAGGAGTGACTCAGGAATCACAATTTAGTTAGTGTGCCTTGATTAAATTATTAATTTACGGACTTTGGAACCATCCTATGACAAAGGTACACATACAAACCCCAAACCAGGTCTCTACACAAGCAGCAATGAAGTCAGCACAGTTCCTCCTTAATGCTCAGGATTTCCCTCTCTCCCTCTTCCTGCTGCATACATCACAGTGCACAATCGGAACCCAGCAGCACAAAGCCAAGGAGCAAAAACATCAGCAAAGGCAAAAACAGAGTGAGAACGAAGCACTCAACAGCCACTTCCAAGATGGACAAACACTTCTGAGCTGGACAGGCTCTACTAAAAGCCTCTGTGCACAATAAAAGAGGATTACAGCAGACAGTAGTGTCGCTGTATTTCCACACAGCTCAAATACCTTCAAACCTAGCCACACTTTCCAAACACCACAAAATATTCCCTCGGGCCCAGAGAACTTTACTCTACAATTTAAAAGCCTTCTGCTGCCAACGAAAGAGGAAAGCTGGAGGGTCACATTGTGAATACGCTCTAATTCTGCAGTAAGAGAGAATCTTTGCACTGAGGTCATGAGGTCTGTTGTTGCTTCTCATCTAGTCTGAAGCACATATTGACAAAAAAACAAGTAGATTGCAGAGCAATCTACCAATATACCTGGACAGAGGTTACATGAAGTCAGCAATTCTGCACCCATTCACATCCACGCTGAGCTAAGCCCATTACATCCCGTTGACTTACCTTAAACATTTTGCCTTTACAAAGGTTCTAATGCCTCCCAGTAATCCACCAGTGTCCCTAAGGTCTTTCCATGCCTTACTCTTTTATAGCAGTATCAGTTCCTTCAACAGTTTCTTATGTTTTCATATAAGCTTGTACTTCGAGAAGCCATTATACTCAGCCCCAACAAACAGATTTATTTATACAAGGGACAGAAGACACACAGCACAGCACCAACATCCCTGGGTCACTCTCCTGCTCCTGCAGGGCAGCCCCACCTGTGACTCCTCAGCAGTTTGGTTGGAGGTCACCCAGAACGACTTCCTTGGAAGCACCAGAAGGGTTACACTTGCAAGAATTTTACCCTGGGACTTCTTTACATTAAAACAACAGGAATTAATACAAGAGCCAGAGAAGCAGCGAGCATTTCTTTCAATACCTTCACGTAAGCTGCTTCATATTTGCTGTTGGCTGATCTTTTAGGAGCGCTTGCTGGGAGAGACTATAAGCACCGTAATACAGTGTTCACTAGCACACAGAAAACCCCACAAAAGAGGAGGGCAGCAGCACGAAACACTCAGGCTTCTATTTAACGTGAACAAACGCAGCTCCAGACGCATGGCTCGGAGCCTGACACATTGACAAAGACATTCCGAGAGCAGAGGAGCAGCAGCAGCCCCGCAATGAGCAGCAATTCTCACGGTCCGAAGGCTGGGATTGAACCCACAGCCACGACACACTGACACAACAGCTCCTGGCGTCCCAGGAGTGAAAAAAGGCTGCGTTAAAGAGAGGAAATGGGGATAAACAGGAAAAAAAAATAGGGATAAACAGGAAAAAAAATAAGGGAGGAAATAAAAGGATAAAAGGAAGAAGGGGGGGGGGGAAGCCAACAGGGAAATAAAGAAAAAAAAAAACAACAACAGGGAAAAAACAGGCAAAAACCCGGTACCACCTTCACTCCGGCCCTGGCTCCTCAGCAGCAGCCGGACGCTGTCAGCCCCCCCCCGCCACACAAAGGCCGGGAGGACGGAGGGGAGAAGGGGGGAACCGGCAGCCGAGCTCCGGGGCACCCTTAAAGAAGCTCGTATCCCGGCGGTGTGACGGCGCATTGCTCCGCTCACCTCGTCCATCTCCCGGGCCATGCTCTGCAGCCGCTCCTCATCGTCCAGCAGCTCGCTGAGCTCCTGCAGGCTCAGCCCGTCCAGCCGCCCCGCGTCCAGCGCCATGGCGGCGCGGCCCCGCTCCCGCCGACCGGAAGTGCCTCGGCCCCACCGCCCCAGCACCGCCGGGCACCGCCCTGAGCGCCCCCTGCTGGGAGGGGAGGGGGCGGTACCACAGGGCGGGGAGCCGGGCTGTGTGTGACCCTATGGATGGGATCCGGTTAGACCGTACAGCCGGGCTCTGTGATGGCCGTGTGTGTTGTCCGGTTCGCTGTTTTAAGTGATACTTGGGCCTGGATCCGTGCGCTGCCTCCACACGGTGCCACAGAGTGGCAGCTGTAAGTGAGGGAGGGAGATCGGTGTAACAGTTGAACTCGCGCTTCCTCCCTCAGTGTGGGACATGAAACACAAAAGGGCTGCGTTATTGTTTGAGGCTGAATGCCCTTTTAGGTTAAAAATAGCTAAAAAATGGTATCTTGGCCAGCTGTGGTGCTGATCCCTCTGTCCACCTTAAGCGCTTCAAGCGTGAAGGTCAAGAAGTGATCTATTTCGTAGATTTTAAACAAAAATGTGTTTTAAAAGAAGTATTTTTACAGGCTGAGAGAGCTGGGACCGTGCAGCATAGAGATTAAGGCTGTGGGGAGAGCTGTCAGTGTCTGATGGGGCTGTGAGAAGGAAAGGATGGACTGTTTAGAAGGGTCTGTTGTGAAAGGACAAGAAATGGCTTCAAACTTAAAGACAGGAGATTTAGAATGGATACAGGAGAGAAGTTGTTCACATTGAGGGCACTGAGGCACTGCTCTCCACAGAGAGGTGGAGGTGCCCCATCCCTACAGACACCTACAGTCAGGGGACGGGGCTGTGAGCACTGATGGAGCTGTGGGTGTCCCTGAGCACTGCAGGCAATAGGACTGCATAACCTTTAAAGGTCCCTTCCGACTCAAACGATTCTATGAATCTACACCTGCAAAAATTCATATCATCACCACTTTGCTGTGTGCTCTGTGGTAACACTTGGGAGCAGCAGCTCTCCAATTACCGCTGATGATAGCATGGCTGATGCATACAATTATGCCTGGAAATAATTAATTGTGTTAGCATAGCTGAGATTGTATGCATCTCTGGGCACGCACCACCTCCTGCGCTGGTTCTGTGGCTGGTTGTGGGTGTGGATGTGCTGGTTTCCGTGTGTGTGACTGCAGAGAGAATCAAAATAAGCCAAAGGAGCCGGATAGGAAATGGCCGTGTGGCATTATCCTCGGTGTTTAGCATTTTTGATCTAACTGGAAAGTCATACTGAGAACTGAATCAATCTCTGATGTAATCCCATCTAGTTATAATGAAATGAGTCTCTTTCAGACCCAGTTCTTCCTGGCAGACCTGAACGAAGACATAACAGCTGTATATTTGGGGTTTGTCCTGCAACTAAACTCAGCTGTCTGTTATCCCACAGGTCCAAGGACCAGCAATTTGTCACAGCTCATACAAGTGTGTTACAAGCAGAGAGCACCCAGAAGCAGGTAGGAAAGGCCCGTACATCTGGCACCTGTGCTTGCTCAGGGTGGGGAGAACACAATTAGTGATATGGGCATGTGTCCGCTCCTCCACGTCAGCATATCCACGTGGTGCTGTGGTATGTGCTGTGCTGTTCCTCATGTGGGTTCTTTGCTCAGGGCAAAGATGAGTAAGAAGCTGTACCCCTTGGTGGTGACATGGGTTTTCACAGCCTGACCTTGTTACTTAAACCAGGAGATGGCTGTGATGCCAGCATGGTGTCACATAGTATGTTTGCACACGCCTGTCAAAAAAGCAGTTACACCATGCTGCTACCCCACTCTGTAAATCAGCATGCAAATACACATACATACACACACATATATAAACAGGAATTAGTTGAGGGGTTAAAAGAAAGCCCTTCTTCTCAAGGGTGATTTTAGCACAGCATAGCTAGATAATTGGTGCTGGGGGAGTGTGGTTTAGGAGAGTCTGACTCAGCTTCATGTTGTAAATCTAGTCTTACCACTGCCTTTCTGTGTGATCCGGAATGCTCTCAGCTTCTCTTAACCATAGGCTTTTTGCTTAAAATGAAAATTAATAATACTGCTCAGTCCCACACTGAGGGGGAGCTCACACTGAGTAATGCTTCTAGAAGTACCAAGGGTGAGTGTCTCTGGGGTACTACAGTGTTATTATCATTGTATTGTTAATATGCTGTCAAGAAAGATGGTTCACTATTGCAGTGATCTTCTAAGGGGATCTTCTCTGTTGCTGCTTTTATGTTCTACTGATCTAGTTATCATGGAATGGGCTATTTGAATCTTTCAATGGTAGTCAGTGCATTGATCAGCACCTGGCCAGAAAAGCAACTAAAGCTGAGAGACAAAGTAAGGGTCAGCTGCTTTGGAATATATATTCCAAAGCATATATAATATGTGCAGGTTGGAAGGTGCCTTTCAACTCAGCAGCCTTCATGAAAGGTTTTGTGGTAGCACACATTGGGCAGAATGTGAAGGACAGAAGATAAAGTAGGATTTTTGTCTACAGGCATCATTGAATATCAGAACAGTACAATCTGAGATTCATCAGATTTATCCAAACCCTGAGTCCTCTTTTAGTTTTGCAGAAATCCTTTCAAAAGGTAACAGTATTCACGATCATTAAAAATGAAAGCAGGCAAAGTACTCTGATTTCTTATTAGAGGAGAAGTAGAACAAAAAACATTCAGAACACTACAGTGGAAGACATGTCATGATTAATAAGAAGTCAGGCTTCAGTCATGGGGAGGCCTGGCACCCAGCCCAGTTTAATTTAAATGTTAGATTTGTTTTATTTATTCATTTTTAAAACCTGATCCCGGATTCCACTCTGTCATCTGATATTCTTTTACAGTCAGCAGCACTGTGTGTATGCATATTTATTATTATTTAGACGTATTTTGCAAGTCACCTTCGCAACAACTTCTTTCCTTTTCCTGGAAAAACTGGTTGGTTATGTAGAGACTGAATCTGCAAGTCTAATCTTTGGAGTTTATTAACCCTTATTAGTCTGGTTGCTCAATAGTTAGATAAGTTCTCAGGCTTATTTGCAATTTGATTTCCTTTTATTTTGAAGTCCACGCTTCTGTCTAGATTTTATGATTTAGATTCCTTCACATATGAGAAAGACCTGCATATTCAGCGTTCTGGAAGAGAAAGAGTAGTTCTGTTGGAAAGAGCAAGAATTAACTGTCAGTGCTATTTCCATTCAGGAAGCCACAGGCATGAAAGGAGAAACGGGTTTTATACCTGCATCTGCATTCCTTAGGCTCACAGTGAAGCTAGAGCGGGCAGGGCAGACTAAGATGCAGCTTTGAACCTGAACTGGAAGGACTCTGTGTATTTGCTTGTGGTATTTCCAGACCTACTGAAGTCCTAGAAAGCCCAGCCACTGAAATGCACACAACTGCTTACAGAGGCAGAGTGTACTAGGAGACAAGTTGCTGGAATAAACATGTCTGTGTTTTTTTCCATCACCACTCCGTTTCACTTTACTGGGTCACTCAGCCACACGCCTTGTCTCTACAAAGGTACGAAGGTTAATGTGTGTCTTTGGGGCTAGGACTATAGGATCTACTATTGAACTTTGTATTGGATAAGGCCCTCCAGTGTTTAAATCAAATAAAGCTCTGGTTTTATGTGTTACAGGATCTGTTCTTGAACTTTATCTTGGATAGGGCTCTTCAGTACTTAAATAAATGTGTGGTCAAACTTATTACAGACAGTGGTTTGAGCTTATTAACAGTGAGGAAAACAACCTACTGTGGAGTACGCAGTCAACCTTTATAATCATGTATGCTTTCAGGTGACTCATTGTTTCCAGCTCTGCCACGACGGTCTTCAAGGAGCACTACACAAGTTAAGGCTTCAGATAAACCCATCTGAGTTCCCTTTGAGAAGAAACTTACCTGCATCACTGCCACCATAAGTGCCTGAACAGTCTTTTTCATGTTCCCAGGTAAACATCAACTCTGGGCAAACCCACAGCCACAAAATACTACACTGCAGGAGGGAATAGTGGCCTCGTTTCCAGACTATACAGACTGCCAACAGACACTGTGGACCAAGGACATGCGGCAGTCAGGTTCCAGCACTAAAGGAACTGCCATTGCTGCACCAGCAAGGTAAGCATGTCCTTACTGCTATGCTTAGACTGGCCAACAGGCACCTCTGACCCCAGTTATCACATCACAAACATACTCTGAGGTTGTGGCAGTTCTGTGAGGCAGGGGAGACCCATCATAAAAAGAAATGTGGAATGATTTTGAAAAGCAGGATTTTCAGTATAGTCACAGGATTTATACTGGTTTGGATACTGGGCCAGCAGAAATGCCTGCATTAGATTAGTGCTGCTGGATGGAAAGCCCTCATAACTTTGGCATGCACACAGATCCACTTGTCACATGCCAGCAGCACAATAAAATATCTTGTAAAGCTCAAGGGAAAAGCAGCCTTGACTTATCTGGATGCAAAAGACAGAATTCAGCACCCGCAGCAATGCACAAAATCAGTTCCTGTTATCAGCTTGGCGTGGAGCCACTAGCAGAGACAAGCTGCTCTCTCCATGTGTCATTTCAGTTTAAGTTTTTTGGATTTTGGAGTGCAATGCTGGGATTACTGGCACACCAGGCTTGAGAAGTAGGGATCCCTTCTCAAAATTTCCTTTGCAATAAAACTAACCCCTGTGTATCCTTCAACTCCCCTTCTTGCAGCACAGCCTGGTGGGGTGCATGTGACAGGATCTCCCCTTTTTTGCCTTCTTATATAGTAATGAGCATTGCCCTAAGAGCACTTCTCAGGGTGCTGGCTTCCCTCATTTCCAGATTACCTTTTTTTTTTTTTTTTCCCCCAGCTTTTCAATTAAGCAGCAATCAACTCCACTTCTACAAACCACTGGTCACATTCTGCTCACAGTTACTGATAAGAATGCAGATTTAATTGCCTGCCCTCTGGTGCTGGGTGGAATCTCCCAACTCTTCATACCCACAGTGAGGATTTTCATCAGGCAGAAATATACTGGCCATTTAGGGAAGTGATGAATGATGAATTACTTAAATGAAGCTTCAGATTGTGCTTCCCTCCTAAATTGAGGGAGATAAGCCAAAGAGAGCTCTCCTCCTGAGGCACAGCTTTTTATCATATCACAAAAGCAAGCAGCTCAAAAGATTTCAGCTACAGAGCACCGTGCTTTGACAGCAGGTTATACTGCCTGTCCTTTTGTGTGAGACTGACTATCGGATGTGATCTGGGATGAAAACAAGTTCTTGAACAGGTTATTCTTAGTGCTGTGGTTCACAGCTGTTTCACACCCAATTCTCTGTCGGTAGTTCTTTTTATTCCCCACAAGGGTGTCTGTCCATCACCCCCAGATTAACAATACCTTGAAGTCCCAGTTATTCCAAATGCAAAAACACAGCCCCCACTGGGTTGACTCAGTTTTTAGTGGCAGAGGTAGTATTTTATTTTTCTTTTGAGCATCCCTCCTCAAGGACACTAAAGAGTTTGTAAAACATTACTGAGCAAAAACAAAACATTACCAACAACAAAACTGCCAAAAAGGAAAACACAGCAGCATTCAAATATTGGAAAACATGAGAGCTAAAGTGCTTGAGATCATTTCTTAGCTATGCACATTCTGAGTCAATCATTCCCATATAAAATCCAATGCTATTTTTCAATAGCAACTGCCTGCCTGGATAAGCTTAACCTTTAGTCTATGGCAGGATAAAACTACAAAGCCAGAGAGCCATTATGCAGAAGGGCTAGGAGCAACAGCTTTCTTTCTTTCACTCTTACTAAAAGTTAATAAATAGTATTCAAAGAAACACATTTTCAACTTCAGGCAGAGGAAGTCTGACTTCAAGGGAAGTGACTGTATGGGTTTCCCATGCAATGTAGTCACTAGCAGTGCCTGAAGCTGAACAAAGCTTCAGTGGGATTCATAAAGTGCTGTCTTTGAGTATTTTATGCCTGTCTTTAGGAGTGTTTTTCAAACCAGCACCAGGGTTGTGAGATATAAAAAAAATACTGAAATAACAGACTAAATTTGAGAAGATGCTGGAGCCAGACAGACATTGCGTAGTGCACATGGAAATATAAGAAGAAAACAAACAAACAAACAAAAAACCCCACCACCCTAACCCAATTAGGGTAAAACTCTTCATCCTTAAAAACAAAACCAAATACCCACCAAGCACCACAAGCAAATCTAAATGCAACACCCACCTCCTGGTCCCCTAGCTTATTCCAGAAAGGATGGTTACTATATGAAACAAGCTCAGCAGCCGTGGTTATGAACCTGAGCCTGCAGGCACTCAGTGCAAAATTCTCCTGGCATTAAGCCCCACGAGAGTGATCCAGTTTTCACTGAAGCCAAAGGGAGTTCCCTACAGACTTCAGACTGGCTCCATGGATCACAGCAGAAGCAGGACCTTCTTCACCAGTCACTGCTTTTCTATCTGGCTATAAGAGCCAACCCCTGAAATTCCTGAAGGGGAATTTCCCCTCCATGCATGCATTTTACAACCATTACAGTTAATATCAGTTACACATGCATATCAATGGAAGAAAAGTCCCAGTTGTGAGGAATTACTGGTAGTAAGAAAAGAAACCCAGTAGAAATGCTGGGAATTGCTAAAGACCCAACTCCCAAATCTGTTTCCCTGTTTAACCAGCAGGCATCTGCCCACTGGGCAGTAATGCAGGAAGCTCTATAGTGTGTGGTTGTGTGTGTGCAAAGGTGTGTGGGGCACGCAGGATGAGCAAACGGGCACACTGTGCGGCGTGCCGGCCGGTTGGCAAGCCACCTCCTGCTGCTGCATCCAGCATGCGTCTCAAGCGCCAGCCCTCACTGCTCTCACTTATGAGCTGTGTTGTTACAGTCGTCCTGTGCCGCAGCTGGAAGGGGATGGTCTATCCTGAACTCTCCCTCCAGCCCGCCAGGCGCCTTCGCTGAATCCCCCCGGGCTGTGGGTTGACGGCTGTCTGCGCTACCCGCCTCGAGCCCCAGGATCTGTCTCTGCACCAGCTTAGAATAAAGACCTCCTTCTTCCATGAGCTCCTTGTGTGAGCCCTGCTGCACCACGCGGCCCTTGTCCAGCACAATGATGTTATGTGCCTTCTCGACAGTGCTCAGCCTGTGAGCTATGACAAGCACTGTGTGGTTCTGCAAGTCACCGTAAATCGCCTGCTGAATCTGTTGTGGAAATAAAAGATGTTAGTGCATGAGCATCACTGGCACCATGCTTTTGCTTGTGCAGATGAACCAGCCAGACCAAAGACTACTGGTAGAACTGTCTGGTCATCACATCCCAGCCAGAGAAACCATGGTTCAGTTTACAAGCATGGTTTGTTTGGTGCCTCAGTTCAGATTTTAGCTCAGGTACTCCTCCCTACTGCAAGTTTGTCTATGGGCTGGAAATTCAAGCCGTAACCTTTCCTCCAACCCCAGACTGCTTCTTCAGCCCAGACACCCAAGTTACCCGCTCACCGCATGTTCACTCTCTGCATCCAGTGCACTTGTGGCTTCATCCAGGATTAGGATGGGAGGGGTTCGGATCAAGGCCCTGGCAATAGCCACTCTCTGCTTCTGGCCACCTGATAGCTGAGCTCCTTTTTCACCTGCCTCTGTTGGATCAAGAGAGAAGGAGCAGTCAAGATAAAAAGCAACAGTTGTCATCAAGTTCAGCACCCAGCCAACAACACCAGGACAGCATCATGCTCTGAAACAAAGACGAGGCAAATGCTGTTCTGTTTATTCACTTAACAAAGCAGCTTAAATGTACTAAAAACCAAACACCTTCCTTCCAGCAGAAAGTTTTGCACTGTTGTCCCAGTGTGTGAGGGACTGATGGTCATGGAAAGACCCAGAGCAAGAAGTCACTGAGCCTGAGAGATCATCCAAACCCCAACTTCTGTCTTGTGCTGACCAACATGGCTGTATTGCTGTAAGATGGGCCCTGGAGGCAGCACAGCTGAAGCAACAGCAAGGAAAAGCTACAGCCCCTACCTCCTCATGGCTCCCTCATTAAAGACTGCTTTTGGTGCAAACAGAGGGATGTTGGTACCTGTGTGGTAGCCATCCTGTAGCTCCGTGATGAAGGCGTGAGCGTTAGCCTTCTGGGCAGCCTGAACAACCGACTCAAAGGAGGCTGAAGCTAATCCGTAAGAAATATTATCAGCAATAGAGCGAGCAAATAGCACTGGCTCTTGGCTCACCAGAGAGATCTGCAGAAAGGAAGGGAAGAGCAGCAGGTTGGGAGCAGAAGACACAATGGCCGACCAGCATCTCAGATTATCAGCATTTGTTGCCACTAGGTAAAGACCAAGGAATAGAAATGCCTCAATGTGAGCTTCCAGCAACACTGCTAGGTGCCCAGTGGCAGTCCCAGTCCACTTTATGTTGTCTGCTGGAAGTTACTGTGCAGAAAAGGAAATGCATGTGATGTTGGTATGCTGGCACACGGGATGGGCTCCCCACTCCAGGTCCCTGCCATGGTTTTGCTCCAGACCCAGAATTTGCACTTCTCAGTATAAAAAACCAGTTGCAGGGACAATGCAGGCTGGAGGGAGCTTTGCCCAGTCTTGCTAATTTTCTGCTTGAGGCAAATTAGGAAGTTAAGAGCTGCTGCAATTCCTTAATTGCTTAGCAACAGCCTCCCTGTTCTACTGTACAGCCATTGCTGCTCACGCTTAAATTCAGCCTGCTTTGTTAAACAGTCTATATTGAAATAAATTGAACCCTCCAAATAATTGCTTAGAACTGGACAAGAAGAGAACCAGTAGGATACGGTCATATTTTAATTGACTTCTCCCCATGCTCCTAGCATGACACCAGGCTTGCAAAGCTGAAAGACTTGCTTGTCTTTTAATTTTCACTCAGCACTGGCAGAGAATGTCAATTAGTCGCACTGACTTTGGCTTTGCAGCCTGCTTCTGATCAATTGTTTTCAGGTTTTCCTGCTGACTCCCGAGGCCATTCACTCTGGGGGCAAACAAAGTGGGCAGTTACTTGCAGAGGAGATGGAGGCTGATCTATGCTGACACACAGACAGAGCTAGGGGCCTGGACAAAGCACTCCTCTGCTGCTTCCAGGATTCCAAACAGTTTAACTCCTCCTGATCTTAGAGTAATTTTAAGATCTTAAGGTAGAATGTTTTGCAGGAACACAAAACACTTTTTCCAAAACTAGCTGAGACTGTCAGTAGTCAAACAACCAAAACTGCACTCCTTTCAGGTTGGCCAAAAAGAAACAACCCCACAAAATAAAACACTTTTCTTGTTCTGTTTTCAGCAGATTTTCCCCATCCCCTGAAACCAATCACCATCTTGTTCCTTTCTTCCCCACCCCCCCCCCCAAATTATCTGAATTTGTTTCCTGGGCCACATCCAGCTTTCTGGGCACTTCAGAGGTTTCCAGATCAAACCCATAGCAATACACAACACTGCCATCATCCCCTAAGTAAGTGATAGCTAGAATACACTTATCAGTTGCTCGTACCACTGAGTGCAGGTACTTGTGATCGTACATGTTAATGGGATGCCCATCCAGCAGCACCTGCCCATCTTGCAGAGGGTAGAAATTCTCCAGGATGTTGACGCAGGAACTCTTCCCACTCCCTGAGGGGCCCACCAGTGCCGTCACTTTGCCAGGGTGCAGGGTGAAGGACACGTTCTGCAACATGGATGGGAGAATGCGCTCAGGTGCTGGACTTCAGTCCTGGAGCAGTAGCTTGAGCACTGCACAGGAGAGGTGACCAAAAGATGGCTAAGGAGATCCCCCCCAACCAACCATTCTGGTGTGCTGCTTTGGCCATCTCACCTGCAAAAGACTGTTTTCTTCTCCTCTCAGCTCCCTCCTGAGGAAGCATGAAGCCTCCACATTTGCTCTGAGTTTTCCTACTCATGTAGCAGGACCTCCAAAAACTGCAAAGCAACCAATCTCTTTGCTGCCTCACCCTGCCCCATGACCTCAGCCTCTCTCACGTGGAAGCAGCCTGAGACAGACTGGCACAAAGCCCTGCACCATGCTGACGTGTTTAATGTCTGAGCTGGGAACAAGGGTTTTATTAATAAATCTAATTCTCTGTAAGGAAAGCCAGCCCTAAACACCTGCTGTTCACTATAATCTACTTGCCAGCATGCTGCTGAGGCTGCCATTATGCATCTACAAAAGGGCAAATGACCTTCCCCACAGGTTGAGGATTGGTTATGGTCATTATGGAGAAACATCACAAGATGCCTCGTGGTGAGGAATGCTCCGCACCAGTGGGGCTCACCTGGAGGACCTGCGTTGCGGAACGAGTGCGGTAAGAGAACGTCACATTTCTGAACTCCACCTTTCCATCCACATGGTCTGGGGCCAGTGACCCATCGTTGACCATTGTTGGTTTGCGGTCAATGAACTCAAACACCTTCTCAGCAGCACCCACTCCCTGCATCAGGCCGCTGTAGACAGAGCCCACAGACTAGAAGGGAAAAGGCAATGGTAAGACCCTCCCATTATGGAAATAGCAATCAGAACCACTCATAAGGAGAACAGTTGAAGCACTATCTGATATAGGTAGCTGATATGGCTGTTTCCCATAGGAATATAGTCCCAGAGGATCTACTGTTGTTTCTTCTTCCCACTACAACTGCTATACACCGATACTAGCTTTACTGGAATAACCTCCATCTTGCTGGCTAATTTCAGTGTTAAACTCAGAACTGGTGAACAGCCTGTACTTTAAGTGTCTCAAATGCACCAAAACTACAGCCTGGAAACACTACCAGAGCCTGCAGCTATCAGCACAGATGGTGAGAGCTGGGTGAGCTGCCTCCAGCTCTGCTGTGTTGCTGCATGAAGGATGAAGCACCACTGGAACCAAGCGTGGCTGCAAGGAAATCTTGCTAATTTTTGCTTCAGTTCGCCAGGCTTATGCCTTTGCAACGGGAAAGCAGCCCTGAGTGAGCTCCCATCCCACCCACAATCCCAAGTTGCTAATGCGCTGCCAATGCAGCAGCTTGCAGCCTATTCCAGGGAGAGTTAAAAAATGTAATGTAATTAAACTCTTAACGAACTCTGAAATTGAACAGGCAGCCACGCAATCTCTGCATCCTTCACACCAGAAAACATGCTTGGAAGGCAGCCAGAACTCTCCCCTTCAGCAGGGGCAGCCCAACCCCTTTATTACTGATTGTCTATCAGCAGTGAGCTGCTTCAGACACTTTCAAGTGTCAAGGTGTTAGCAGTGGTTGTATTCATGGGGTCACAGTGGAAATGGAGAGAGAAGCAGAAGGCAGAATCAGACTGCAGATGGGCAAAGCCACAGCAGGTGGTAAGGAAGGCAACCCTGGCTCCAGTCCTGTGACTGCAGGAGTTGAGATCATTTTGAAAACAAACATCATGATATGGGGTCACCTGGAAGGATCAAACAAACTCACCTCCATGCAGTCTCCTAAGACGAACTCATAAATGATGAAGGATATCAGGTTTCCACTCGTCATTTGTCCTGAGATCACAAGGTGTCCCCCATAGTACAGGATGCTGACCTGGACCACCAGGAGGGTGAGCTGAAAGGAAGCAAACAGCCCAAAATCAGCAAGGGCAGACAAGACTCTGGTGCAACTGTAGTTACTCACACGGCAGACTACAATTCAGGAGCTGGTATTTGTTCTTTGAGCCTCAAACCCAGCATCCCTGACAGCACACAGCTTGGGTATAAGAAGGGAAAAACAACTTGGTTACCTGGGCTGACTGAGGGAATTTGACAAAATACAAGTCTGGAGTGGCAACAGAGAAGGACAGATTTATCTGAAATAACAGAGTGTCTCATGGACATCTCTTGGACTAGCATAACCCACACTTAAATTATCCAACCACACAGTCACCTCACCGCTAAAATAACCTCTGTGTTATATGACACATTTTAATTTAGAGAACAGAGCCAAGCCAAGAGCTAATGCACAAAATCCTTGTAGTGTATACAAGTCCCTGAAGTATAACCTCAACTCTTGCTTGAAACCGGTGTACGGGGGCACCACCTACTCAGCAAAGGTAACAGATCAGCCCTGATGTGACCCTGATGTTTCACTCTCTGCAATGCCCAGTGCTCCATGCAACATTTGGCATGCAGGCTGCCTGTCACAGGGTGACATGAGTGCCTGGAGTTTGCTGGGATCACAATCAGTGGGAAGAGCCATTGGCACACAGAGGGAAAACACAGGGATAAAGTTCCTCTTCTCTCCCTCTGCCAAGATCTGACCTTAAGATCCTGTTTCCTCTGAGGGAGACTCCAGCAGGGCTGTGCTATATCTGTCAGCTTCTTTTTACACAAGCCCCACAGGAGCAGTTTTGCCTTTTCTGACTCAGTGGGATCTGTTCCGTCCCAGTTCCCACTGCTGGCTTCACCTGGATACCCAGGAACAATGATGCTAAGAATGCTCTGAATTTGCTTTCAGCCTTGGGAATACATAAGCCTCCTGCAGCTGTATGAGGGCATAACCCACACAACTCTCAGCAGCAGCTATTTGGATCCCTAAATGTGCAAGGTTAAGGGCAGCCCCATGTGAGGGTTTTGCACAGCCTTAGTTAGCAGAAGATATAAGAGAAGCCCCAAACCATCTGTTCTCAGCAAAGAAAAAAAAAACCACTTTGCAATTAAAAAAACCTAAATCAAACAACAAACCAGCAGCCTCCCTTCACCACCGCCCACATGTAGAAAATCTCTGTTTCTGAGCAGAATCTCAACCAACACTGTGGCTGTTTTCCCAGCCGGAACCGCCTGAGATGAGCTGGCAAAGGCACGCAATGCAGCAGCCTGAAAACATGGGGTTTTCCACGACCTTGAGCAGTTATCAATTCCATTCTTATTTACAAGAGAAAACAGACTGTTCAGCATCATGATGCGAAGCTCCCCTAAGTGGGGATAGAGTATAATCTTGACAGAGGGCAGCAGATATCAAGGATGGGCTCACCCCACAAAGCTCCCTGAGACCAGCACACACATCACTCCACATGTGTTTTGTCACCTGAAGCCATGTCCCCTGCCTGTCCCTGGTGCAGGCCACCTACCCCACTGGACCACACGTAGTAGGTGTAAGCCAGGGCCTCCCGCTTGTTGAGTCTGTACACTTGCTGCAGCTTCTGCCAGTACACATTTGCCTCTGCCTCCTCGTTGGCAAAGCTGCGGACAGTCTTCATGGCAGAGATGGTCTCCTCAGCAGTGTTGTTGGCCTTGGCCAGGGCGTTCTGCACATCCTTGGAGAGCTTCTGCGGGAAGCAGAAACAAAAGCTGCTCAACACACGCCCAGCTGCCCACAGCAGCTCTCCCACAGGCTCTGGAGGGAGCACAGTGACATTTTCCAAGGCCACGGGCACCACTGTTGAGCAATGGGATATAGCCCTGACCTTGGGACAGTGGAAAGCAGGGCTGTGTTTACTGAAAGCACAGTGGCACAACTATGCCAGTTGCTCCTGCTTACCTTGTAGTACTTCCCGTAGATGTCAGACACCAGCATGATGATGGGGAAGCCCATGAAGGTGACAAGCGAGAGCTTCCATGAGAGGCTGAACATGAAGAAGATCACCCCTGTGGCCTTCACCACATTGCGCAGGAAGATGTTGATGTTCTGGGAGACCAGGTCACTCACGATGGTTGTGTCCGATGTCAGGCGGGAGATGACATCCCCTGAAAGAACAGAGGGTTGGGGAAAGGGAGAGCAGGGACACGTCACTGTGGCAGGTCATCACCTGTCCACATCCCACATCCCGTCGCTGACTGTATAGCAGTCTCCTGGCAGATGGAGCTCTTCTTCCAACCCAGACCCTTGATGGAGTCTGCAGGGCAACATGGAAGAGGATTGCAGCTGCTGGTGATGTGAAGCAAAGCAAAGGAGCTCAAATTGGTGCATTTGCAAAAGACATTAAACCTGTCTGAAAGCAGGAGCAACATCTCTGGGTAGCTCAGGTTGGCAGAGGGGACTGGCCCTGAACTGTATCTGGAGGGTATCCCATGTGGGTGCACCAGTGGGTGTTTGCTGAGCTGAACACAGACTCCAGTTCATTTTTAAATGAAGCCAGGAGCCCTCCACCAGCTGACTGCTGGCAGCTCTCCCTGCTGTCCTCACAGGACCAGGAGCATGCCTAGCACAGCTCGTCCTACAGAGTGCCAGGCAGCTTCAGAGAGGGCGGAGGAGGTTTAGCTGTGTCTGCAGCCTGGAGAGGACCCAAGTGACCTGGAGGATGTGAGTGCAGCCACTGAGGGCAAAGCTCCTGCATTGGAGTCAAACACCACCTTGAATTTCTAAGTACTTGGCCTGTGTTCCAGTGTAGCCAGGGCTGAAGTCCCATGCTATTGCATAACTATTAGTCGAGGGTTACCCATATCCCACTTACAATAACATATCCAGTGTCCTTAGCTAACAGGGCAACAGGCAGTGACTGCTAAATATGGCAACAGCCTCAAAACTAAAAATATTGCCAAGAAGAAACTAAGTATGGGAAAAGTTGCAGCTGACTGGGACCACACCGGAGTGACACAGACAGGGACAGGACTGGATGGCAAAGAGGAAAAGCCACAAGCACGCACAGCAAGCTTTGCATGTCTGAGGTTTCCAGTGCCTGGAGCAGCAATGGAGGGCAGCTGATCAATGGGAATTGAAGGGAGGTGCATGAAGAAGGATGGAAGTACTCTGGGAATTAGATGGCTGGAGATAAAAATGCCAGCCCTGAGGCTGCTGGATATCAGGCTGTTTAGTGGCAATGTGGCAAGAAAGCACCCAAAAGGAAGGGATTCCTGTTGCTGTATCTAAACACAAGTGTTTGTATAGCACCTCTAAAAGCCCCTGGAGAGAGGGTAGACCAAGGGGAAAAAATAGCATGTGCAGGAATAGAGTAAAACGTGGGGAAAGAGGAACTCACCTGTGCGATTCTCATCAAAGAAACTCATCTCTTGAGACACCAGTGACCTGAAGAGGCAGTTGCGAAGGCGGATGTTCAGTCTTGCAAATATGAGCGTAAAAACGCCGCCCCGGACACCTGCGGCAAATGAGCTAATTGCAGATAAGAAACGTTATAGACCAGTGGACACGAAACCCACTCCTCAGCAACACAAACACACCAGCGCCTGTATCAAGGGCTTGGGCAATGCTGTGTTGGTATCACTTTCCACCCTGGGTCTTAATGATTAGACCAGCCCACGCCTCCCCTGGGTGCTACCAGAACAGGGACACTGGTCCTAATCCCTGTAATGACAAGCTTCGGGCAGGGACAGTGATCACCAGGGAGCCCATTCCCTGTGCCTGCTCCCCCAGTACATGGGAGGAGGACATGACCCACTGTAAGAGCATAGAGCAGTCTTAGTTCCTTGCTGGGCTCCGACCCCTGCGATTACCTTCCTATGGCGAGCAGCGACATGACCAGCACTGCCGTGGAGAAGCGGTCCATGCTCTTCTGCACCACGATGCCATCAATGGCCAACCCTGTGTAGTAGGGCAGGAAGGTCTCTCCTGATGCAGAAGCACAGGACAAAGAGTTACAGACCCACCAGGTCGGTCCAAGATCCAACTATGGGTTGGTATTCCCAACCACGAAGGCCCATAGTCAACCTCCATCCCAACCACTGAGTTATTTGCCTGTCACACAATATGTACTAAGAGGCACCAACTTTAGGAGTTCTATTTTCCATGGCACTTTATCCTCCATGGCATATTTTACATTTTTTGCTCCATTTAATTTTTCCCTCAGCCCATGAGCAAGCCCCCAGTGTGACTCCTCCCCTCCTGGAGGAGCCCCCTCCAAACCCTTCACTTACCCAGCGCGGCCACGAGGAGGAAGAAAGAAGCAATACCCAGGAAGACGGCATCTGGCTTGGTGTAGGACAGCAGCTTATGGATGGTGGGTCCCGCTGCCTCCTCTCGCTTGTCCCGTGGGGCATCGCAACTCTCCTCTGCCTCGGTGCGGGACTCAGAGCCATGCCCCAGCGCCTCGCGGGAAGATGTGACACAGGCCAGCAGCTGCCACAGCCCAAAGGTGGCAGCTAATGCCACGTAGGTCCAAGCAAAGAGCCCCCAGAACCAGGGGTCCCTGATGGTCCTCCGCACCTCAGAGTAGAGCAGCAGCTTCACCATCATGTAGATGCCCATGAGGAGGCAGACGACAGCAATGAAGGTCCGTGAAGCCCTGAGGCGCCGGGGGCCATAGGCCGTGTTGGTGGCCACCCCAATGGCAGCCCCCAGCAGCACACAGCTGCGGTAGAGACAGCCCCCCCAGATGTCCAGCAGTGAGTTGAAGATGTTGAAGTGCCGCAGGTCCTGAAGGATGTCCCGACCCCGCCGGCCGTGGGCGTAGAGCAGCGTGGTGACCACCACATCCACCCCGCTCAGCACCAGCGTGCTGGCCACTGCCTTCCAGGCACGCATCCTGCAGGTGGTGGGGACAGGACTAGAGCAGTAAGGACATGACCACAGCTTCTGCACAGGGTGAGAAGAAAGGACGGGATTGTTATTAGCCATGTGGAGTTAGTGGGGTTGCAAGGGCCACTGGGGAAGGCCACAACAGCCACCCGCTGTCTTGATCTCAAACACAGCTACCTGTTCCTTCATCCTCTCCTCTTCCTCTCTATATACACTCGCTTCGACTTCTTACAAAGTCAAAAGCACAAATGAAGACAAACTCCACCCCTTCCAGGATGACTCCATCTATCACAAATCTAAAAGCTGCTTGTGCAGGCAGGTTGGGCTGGATGATCTCCAGAGGTCCCTCGCAACATCAAGCATTCTGGGATTCTCATTGGGAAACCTCATTCTGGCTGAGTGACAGTGGGACATGGGCACAGGACGTCCATGCAGCCCTCATGCTCTGTGTTGTGGGGCTGCTGAGTTCCTGGGCTCAGACATTTGTGGTCTGAGGGTCCCTCCCTGACTTCTTGGGGTGAAGCTGAAATTAAGCACTCAATAAAAACCAGTGTCAAGATGTAGCAGAACATAAGGGAGAGCAGTTCTGCTTCGTAACAGATTCTCCTCCTTAAAAAACAATCCATAATATCCAAATACAATCCCATAAATAAAAGCATGACATCCACAGCAGCCGTTATCACCCTTCAGAATATTAATGTGGAGCAGCACCATCAGCAGGCAACGGGGTGGCACCCAATAAATATCCCAAGAGCAGATTACAAAGCAGCTCCAGCGCGGACTCCGCCCTTGCCATCACGCGGGGGCAGCTCTATCCCCACGCGACGCTTCCCCCCACCCCGCCCCCCAACCCCTACCACTTTTATCTCCCCTCTGTGCACAGAAAGGAGAATTACGCAGCAGATCCTAAAGCCAGAAGGAAGAACCCACCCCGAACCCGCTTCATCCCACGCAACGAGCCGTGACCCCGTTCCTACCTGCGGCGGCTCCGGCCCGGTGCAACCGATGCGGCCGAAGGTCGGTTGTGGAACACGCCCCCTGACGTTGGTCACGCCCCCACGCTGCGGAGCGGCCCCGGCAGCGCCTCCGTGCGCTGGGAACGGGGACGAGCGAAGGGATGGAGGGAGAACCCGTCCAGCACAGATCTACACTTCACCCCATTTCTGGAGAGCACAGAGTCACTAAAATCTCACGTTCTATCGTTGATTTTATTTTTGCTAATGAGTGGTTGCAACTAAGAAGCTCACATCGAGCCATCCCCACGTCCATCGGGATGCAGCCAGACCTGGCACGGCCCTTTCCATGTCACACCAGTGGGAAGGGCTGTTGTAATGCACAGGAAATGGGCTGCAACTTGGCTGAGTCTTGTTCCTGGTTCTTTCCACACCTGCACCCAGAGCCCTCCACCCCAGGCCTCAGTGCAATTAACCCCAGTGGGGCAGTTTTCAAGGTGGAGCTCTTGGCAAGACAGAGTTCCTTGCTACCCAAGCATAAATGAGGATGATGCCACTTCACTGTGTTGTAGGGATGGTCCCAGCCTGGACTGGGTTGAGATGGAACAGACCCCATTGTCTGAACCTTCCCCTTCCTTGTCCCCCTGGACTGAGCAGGCGTCTGTGCCTGGACTCCCAAACATCTGGGACAAGAACCTCGGGGAACAGTTCACACCACTGTCCCCAGCCCCACGGGACACCAGCAAAACCCAAAAGCTAGCTGGATTTCTTCACTTCAGTCATACTCTGCTCATTCGGCAGGACTGTTTCGATTTGGAAGGACACAAACTGGCCCTTCTTCAGCTTCTTCAGGGAAGAGGCACCGTTGCTCCCAAACACACTTTCTTCCATTTTGATAGCAAGAGAGGGCAGGACCCGACTTTTCCTTTTCATGGTCTTCCGCTCCCTCTTGTAGGCTGTGGTCATGTTGGCGATCACCTGCAAAGCGGATAGCTTCGGTTGGGCTTAAAAGAGAGGTAGCTTAAAAATCAGCTCAACCACACTGCAACTTTGTTGGCAAAAACTGTGCCAAGGTCAGCACCACCGGCTGCACCTCAGGACCAAACAAGGACCTTCCAACCTCATCTCACCAACCCCAAACTTCCAGGAGACCTTGTGTTAAGAAAGCATTATTTAATGGCTGTGCACAGAGTTCTCCATCAGTAGAGGGCAGAACGGGATCTAGGCTGAAGCTATTGGAAGCTCACAACACCTCCTGTTAAACCACAGCTCCAGCCCTGCTTCTCCTGCAAGCAGCATCAGTGACTCAGTCAGGGCAGGACAGCTGGGCATTGCCTAAGCAGGGCTCTTGCTGCCACTGCCACAACACACCACCCGCTGTGCCTGGCAATGGGAGAAAGCCTGCAGGCAAGAGGTTCCTGTGGGACAGCATTTGTGGACAGATGAGAGACTTAGCTGCAAAACCCCTTCAAGGCACTGCAAGACTTACAATTTCCTTCACCGCATTCTGCTGCTCTTGAACTGCAGCTGTGAATGGTGGGAGGCCATCTGCCTTAGCAGAACTAACGTTCTGCTCTTTTGAGTCCTTGACAAAGTCCACCTGCAAGGCATAGACAAGTGGTTATCACTCTGTAACAGTGTCAGTGGCAAAGCTCATACACAACTGTGCTCTCTTGCCGGGTTACCTCAGACGACAGGCACACGTATCTGTTGAACATGAGGAAGAAAGGAGTGTACTTCGTGGCAGAGTTCACCGAGGTGCGGAAATCGAAGAGCACGGGGTCGAGGTGGGCATCCCATTCACTGGGCTTCTCATTCACCACGCTGCAGATGGAGGATTTGAGCACCTCAGCACTGCGGTGATCCAGGCCCACACAGTCTACAGGCTTCACAGGGGTGAGGATCTGGGAGATGTTCCAGCGCTCACACAGGAGCCGGCTGACCTGCAAAGGTAGAAGGTCATGCCCACAGGAGAACAAGGCAGGCCTGCATCGCAGTAGCAAGCAGCTTCCACAGCATGAGACAGCACTGCCCTACCAGGATGTAGCTATAGAGTGCAGGAAACAAAATACTGCTTATAACAAAACTGACTGAAGCAGAAATCCCCCTGGCAGCATGAGGATGCTACAGAAGAGGAAGAAAAGTATTCCTGGGCATGAAGAACTCATTAGAGAAGTCAGAGCTGGAGAAAACGTGTTGCAACAAATATTATCGTGCTTGTGGTTTTCCACAGCACTGGCAAGCTGGGTTAATCCCAGGGTAGGGCAGAGAGTTCACAGCCATCATCTCACAGGATTTTTTCCTTCTGGGCAGAGAAGCTGCAGTGTGGCTCAAGGCTTTGTACCACATAACCACAGCTTCATATCCTGACAGTGCAAAAGCTCTGGCAAGGCACCTGCTGCTGGCAGCAGGGCTGGGGAAGGGAGATGGCAGCTTCAGCAGCTTGTGCTCTGTACATGGCACGTTGTAGCTCTGCTCGAAAGCAAACACTCAAGATTATGTTGCTTCTCCCTGAAGCAGCAAGCACCTGACCTACCTCCTCACAGAAGTCCCAGCTCTCACCAGCATAAATGTTCTTGGACGCTCCAAACCTGAACAAGAAGAGGACACACAGCTTACTTTACTCTGATGGCCACAGGGCAGAGCCAGAGGCATTCAATCCACACAGGAAACAGGATACAAAAGGGAGAAAGGTTCTCTAATGGAGCTAGTGCTGAAGAAGCAGGCACGACCTCCCAAGAGCAGAGAGAGGTCTCTTGGCTGTATCTGCTCCAAAATTGCCAAGCCTGTTTGCTTTTGAATAAGAAACCAGAAGAAACAGGCAAAGTTTCCTGTTGTGAATGCAAATCTCTGCTGGCTACATGCATTTCCCACAAAGTACAGTGGCAGCAGGTACCACACAGGTGTAAAAAAAACACTCTCTACAAAGGATCAGAGTACATCATGTAACTGGAGACAACTGGAGCACCAGCTCTCTTGACCTTGGAGCCACAAAGTGAACCACTTATGCTTCCTTTTCCTTTCCACTGCTAACAAGAGAAAAGCACGCTGTTCCCAAGGACTCTGTAAACAGCAAGAGAGGGGTGTTGCACAGCCTCTCCTGCAGAAGAGTTCCTGCTCTTCTGGGGAACCATCTTGTGGACACGTATTTTAACACAATCCCTAGAACAACCCCGTATTTCACTGCAGAGGTGCAATTTAATCAAGAAGAGAAGAGCTCACCTGTAAAAAATGGTAGCTAGCGCTTTAGCCACTGACAAGGCATCTTTCTTCTGCAGAGGAACAGCCTCAATCCATTTAGTGAAGTAGTCAGTCACAATGAGGACATGTGTATTGCTCTGGCTTGTCTCAGGAAAAGGTCCTGCATTAACAAGCATTTAAAAATAAATACATAAAAAAACGTGATGCTGTAATATCACCTAAACAAGGAAGGTAAAAACCAACCACAGAAAAAAACTGTTGCCAAAAGGTAAAATACTTTAACTTCTTTCTGCTGTTAGATAGTACAGTTCCATGACCTTTGTTAGCAATAACACAGCCACCACAGCCTCAATTCTGAGTGGTAACATACACCCACAACTCCCATTGTGTATGCAGTGGGAACTGTGCCAGTCATTTGGATCAGGTTGCACCCTGGTAAGCTGCTACGGCTTCCTTGGCAGTTCTTCACCGCAGAGGTAGGCGGCTGTCACTCACGTGTGACCGTAAATCTGCCACGCTTCCCTACAGTGGGTGCAGAAACCTTGAAGAGCTTGTGAGACAACCACAAGCACTCACCGTGAACAGCTAATTCCAGCACCTCCCAGGGGGATTCCACTTTAACAGGTCTGGCTTTCCGTGAGATGTTCTTGTTGTGCTCTGCGTTCTGGCATGTTTCACACATTTTGATCTGGAAAGGGAAAAAAACCGTATCAAAGGATTTTAAAATACGCTGACAAGTTATGTCAGATTCTGAACATAAGTGGGTAAGAGGGGCAGTACCTCTGTGCAGCTTCCTTCTACCCAATAAAAACAGAGGGACGGGAGAAAAAGAGAACAGAATGCAACAGACTGACACAACTCATCTGTGACAAAACTCACCAGACAGCCTTCTCTGACACAATAACCAACTTTCTCAATGCAGCCTATAGCAAAGACATTTCTCACCCTGATTTTGGGTAAATATTTATTGCATTTTTTTTTCTAATGGCTAGAGAAATTATCATCCCTAGGATACCAGCGGGGTACTGTCTGGACCACGTAATATAGCCACACTTCTCCAAAGCAGACCATGCTGCAGAGCCCTGCTGCAGGGGAATTACAGTAGGTGAAGCCAAGCAGCCCAGGAGAGCTGGTGGAAACACTGTGCTCCTCTCCTTACAGCAGCTCAGGGAGCTGAGGAGCTATGGCAGGAATCCGGCCTGCTCAAAACTAAACCCAGTGATGCTTTGTCTGAACCAATCCCATATTCCCACACTGGCCAGAACTGTCCTGCATGATGCTGCCTACCTGTGCAGGTTTAACTGATGCTCAGGGGAAAAGACATCCAATCTATCCAGCTGCCTCAAGACGCTCCAGCAGTTTCACCCTGCAGAGTGGCCCAGTGCGTGGCTTCAAAGCAACAGCACTAGGAGCGACACGGTCCCTGCAGCAGGGCTCTGGTAGCTGCTCACTGGGGACTCCTGCCTGAACCTCCTGGGAAAGTCAAAGACATTGCTCCAAACTTACCCAGTCCACCACATCCTTCACGATGCCCAGCCAGTAGTACCGGCTCTGAATACGATGCACCGTCTTCTTCTGGCCCAGGTGGTTCCCGATCTCGGTGAAGTGGCTCTCCAGGAAGACCTGCCTCCTGCGCTCGGGGTCCACGATCACCTCGCGTTTCTCCTCCTTCTTGGGCCCCACGTAGTACAGGCAGCCACCTGCGGGGGGGCAGCTTTGTTTCCCCATGACGCTCCCGGGGACATCTCCCAAAAGCAGCAGAGCTTCGTGCTGAGCCCCCATACAAACCGAGTGACCCCACTCACACAGCCAGCCCTCCTCAACAGGGGCTCCCAGCACCCAAATCCCCACGTTTCCCCCCCAAAACAACACCGATATAACAGCACATCACCCCCGTGCTGCCCTGGGCAGAGCTCCCCCATAACAACCCCAGGGCCCCGGTTCCCACCATCAACGACGAATTTCCGTGCATAGCGCTTGAGGTTCTTCCTCTTGATGGCGCAGAAGCTGGGCGGGAAGCAGCCGTCGGCCAACAGCCGGTAAATGTCCTCGAATTTACTGCTGGGGACGCAGGGTTCGGCCGCCACCACCACCTCCTCCTCGGCCACTTGTAACGACGACTCCATCATCATCACCGGGATGGAGGGGGGGGGGCGGGCCGGGCGCGTGCACGACGACCGCCCTGCGCGTGCCCGAGCGCGTTCCGGTCGGAAACATGGCGGCGGGCCGGCAGTTCCGCTCGTGCGCCTGCTTCTTCTCCGCCAACATCTTCGTCGGGCGCTGCGGGATCCACGTCTGTTACCGCGACGAGCGGCAGCTCCGCAGGGACTACGGGCGGGTAGCGGCGGGGAGGGACGGGGTGTGGGTCGGGGTGTGGGTCGGCCTCGGGTTCGGCTGTTGACGGCCGTGTCGTTGCAGGCGCTGAGGGAGCGGGGCTGCGGCAGCGAGGAGCAGATGGCGGCGGTGCTGCGGGAGGTGAGCGACGAGCTGCGGGTGGGACCGAGGGATGGCGGCTCCTCAGCACCTTGTCTGCTGCCCTGAAATGCCCGCTGTGCTGGGAGCTGCCTCCCCAGGGTTTGCTGTGATGATGGACGAGCCTGTCCCGGCTGCACTTAGAGCTAATCCCACCTTGACAAGTCCCGTCTCCCTCCCAGGAAACGTCTTTATTGAGGACAAAGCCGCACTTGTCAGGACATAAACCAGACCCGGAGCGATGCATGAGGTGTCAGAAATGCCCCGAAAGGGCTGAAAACTCACAGCTCCCCTGACACAGCCGTGGAAAGGCTTCAGTTATTACTTAAGCCATCCATTGTGCAGATGTGTCTCAAATCCCTCTGGGGTTTTAAATATTTACTCACCTTGTCTTGACTACGGAAAAACAAAAGCACGTGCTTAAAGCTCCCAGAGGTGCCCTGAACAGAAATAACTGCTACAGAACAATGAGCAGACACCCGGAGTTGTTTAAGTTATCTTCTTAGTTATCCATTCTGATCCTCCAACACAACGTTCTGTTGTTTATTCCCAGATTGAAGCAGAGGTACAGAGAAGAAAACACCTGGTTCATCAGTCAGTGGAGCGCAAAGCCATCATCTCTCAGTGTTACAAACGAAAACACACAGAAGTGTACACTCTGCAGGTAGATCCTGTGTTTGAAATCTGGTTTGCACTCAAGGAATTGGCTGAGAGCTTATATTTTCTCATCAAGAAGCCATTTTCTCATCAAGAGTGTTGTGCAGTTCCACGGCTGGGCTGAATTAAAAACAAAACAGCCCAGTATGTTCTCCAGGCAGGATTCTGCTGGATGAGGGCCATTCTTTATGGACTCTGAACCAGCACCTGGTCCTGAATGCAGAATATCATTAGTAATCGTGAACTAATGCATCACTGCAGCAAACAGGGTCTGTGAAGTGTGAGGGACAGCCAGAGAAACCAGCTCAGATAATCAGCTAGTTACTCTCAGCTGAAGGGTGGGAGCAGGCTACTTGTCTGTATGCACCCCACTGTAAATGCAGCCCTTTGTCATGGGCTGCTCTGCTTTGAATTTCCTGATGTTTGACAGACTTGTTCCCAGATTATCCATCACACAAAAAATCTCACAGATTTACTGCTCCAAAATCCTTTAGCAACAAGTTTTGCCATTGGCTGTCACTATCTGTGCAGGAAAATGCTTCCAGCAGAGCTCTGTTGTGTTAAGGCCAGAAGATGGTAAATCTTGTAGAAATGACTTTGCACTTACCCCTTAGGTGTCCATAATGCAAGCCAGGCTCTTTCCCACTGCACTAAGAATAAATCTGGTCAGTTATAATTAGAAATACCCATGAAATACCACAAGACATAACTTAACGGTAATGTTTCCTGCCACAAAAGTAACCCAAGTGGGACTGTCAGGCTTTACATATTTTCCTGTGTGTATGTGGAAGTTCATTTCCCTCTCAGGCTGTGAAAGACTGTGCAAGCTAATTGCGTTTCTGTTTACATTTGTCATCCTTCCCTCGGCACCAGGATTCATTTCTGGCCCCAGGTTTTCTAGAGATCGTTAGATACTGCACAGCACCGGATGCTAATCTCCATGGCCTCCTGCGCTACACCGAGTCCTTCTCAGGTACAGAAAACAGCCCATCATCAACAAAGAACACCCATGTGATGCTGCAGCTTCAGTGATGGCTGCTGTTTCCAAGCCCTGTCTTTGACAGCTCGGTTTTGATACACAGCCAGGACAAGCAGGATGTTATTTTCTGCTTGACGAGAGTCTCTGGAGAGGCAGTATTGTGCAGCAGTTATGTGGTGGATGAGATCCTGTTTTCTGCTTTTCCAATCCCAGTCTGCTGATGTCTCATCAGAAGCTCTCGCTGTAGCAGGGCTGGGGTTTTGCTTGTACCATAACCTCACAGGGGAGCCTGCTGTGAAGGAACACTGTTAGCTTGAGGGGCTTGGTTTTCCCTCCCCAGTGCTTTCCCATTGCAGACAATTCCCTTCGGTTAGTCTGAGCTGAAATATTTTCAGTCTAGTTTTCAGCCTTTTAAAGAGATCTGGGTTTTCAGCTTCCCTGGTGGAAGTTTTGAAGTTCTCTCCCTGCCAGAAACATGGACAGAATTTGGAAGGGAAGCTGCAAAGTTGCCTCTTTTTCTCAAGACAAAAAGACAAATGTGTGCACACAAGGCTCCTGTTGGAGTAGCTTCCAAGAACATTACTTTTGCACACTGTATTGCAGCTCCTATATTCTTAATACTGAGATCCCCTTAGACCTTTAGGGCTCTACCCTGAAAGGCAACACAGATGGCCCGGCCTTCCCCAAAAGCTGGGCTGGACAAGTAAACTCCCCATCCTCTGAATGCCCTTGAGTCCCTTTTATCCATGGAGACTGACAGTGATGAGATTTACTGCCCCCTCCCTCTGCAGCTTCTGAGCCCTCTCAGAGCATTTCCTTGGTACCTACAGCAGGCATTTAAATAGGTGCCAAGCCTCACAACTGGATGGGGAAGCCTGGAAGCAAAGGGTCAACATGAAAAATAACAAATCCATCCCAGAGCTGATTCTGAGGAATGGTGCCAACCCCTCGAGCAGCCAGAGCACAAAGTGAAAAGTGTGGGTGCAGCATTGTCACCAAGACCACCATAGCCTACCTAGAAAACACAACAGCCAAGAAGACTTCTCTGTTATTTTCCCCAGCAAATACAGTCTCCCCTTTTCTTGATAGATAAGCGGATCTTTCGACTCCCAGTATTCACAGAGGAGTTCTGCCAAGCCTTTATTGAGGAGCTGGAGAACTTTGAGCAGTCGGACATGCCTAAAGGCCGGCCCAACAGCATGAATAACTATGGGGTAGGACTGACCAGCTCTTGTGCTTCTTTAGGGGGAGTGCTCCTGAACACACTGTTTACCTCCTCGCTTCACAGTCCTTTCCATTCCAAACTGTCTGTAATTTGAGTGCAGCATGCTTTCAGTACAGACTCTTTGAAATGAAAGGGTTGAAGGAATGCGTGTTATTTGTCCAGAGGCAAAAGGATGGGCAAAAGCAGGAAGAAGGGGTGGGATCTGGTATCTCAAAGCAATGAGCACCTTGCATCTAAGCAACACACGTTTAAATCAAGGAGTATGTTTTTAAAGGACACTCAATTTTTGATCTCACTCTGTTCATCATCACTTTCTACCTCGATCTTTCCTTTCCCTGTACCTGCTGCTTTTTGGTCCTTTCTTTGAGCAAGCAGCAGAGTTGGAAGAGTGCAAGACAGCTCAGCAGCTGCTCTGATGAAGCAGCAGATGTACCCAGCTGTTGGTCAGCTGTTCCCATCTCTCTTTGGGACAGGTTTTACTCAATGAGCTTGGGATGGATGAAAGTTTCATCACCCCTCTGCGTGAAAAATACCTGCGTCCCATCACAGCCCTGCTTTATCCTGACCTGGGGGGTGACTGTCTGGACAGCCATAAGGCATTTGTTGTCAAATACTCACTGCACGAAGATCTGGATCTGAGCTCTCATTATGACAATGCAGAAGTCACCCTAAATGTTTCACTGGGAAAAGAATTCACGGAAGGCAATTTGTACTTCGGGGATTTCAAACAGGTACTGAGCACATGCCTCATCTACTCTCTGTTTCTGTTCCCCTTTGTCCTCCAGTTTCAGAGCATTAATTGTGTTCTTAAAATGCCATTCCAATATCCCTTTGTTCCAGGATCCTTCCCCTGTACCAAACTACATAGAGGTGGAACACGTGAGAACCCAGGGGCTGCTGCACCGAGGAGGGCAGATCCACGGGGCGCTTCCCATCGCCTCAGGTGAACGCTGGAACCTCATCATTTGGATGAGATCATCAACCATCCGCAACCAGCTGTGCCCCATGTGCAACCAGAAACCACAGCTGGTGGAGGCAGAGGGCTTTGGAGATGGGTTCACAGAGACCTGTGAAGACGTACCTGAGACCGTGGATGTGTGCTCGGTGTGGTAGCAGGTGGGACACGCCTTCTGCACAACACATTGCCTGCAGCTGCTTGCTGGCTTCTGGACTGTGCTGACAGCCCTGGGTGGACACTGAGTCACTTAAGAGGGAGCAAGGTGACATCAAACAGGAGCAAGGTGACACCAAACCAGCTGGGTTTAAAAAGCAGCTGGGTTATAAAGCAGGTATGTTTAATCCAGCATTGCGCAGCACCGGGTGCAAGGGGGATAGCTCCACCAAACTGTAAGGAGAAAAGCGTGTTACAGATATAGGTCAAGCTAATACATAATCAATAGCCTCCTCCTCAGTTTTGTTACATATTCATTACATTCCCTATGGCCCCATTCCTCACAACCCCATTCCCTCATTCCCCCTGACCCCATTCCCCGCGACCCTTGCTGTTGTTTTGGGGTGAAATTCTTCTTCTGTTTTCTTCTTGGTGTTATCTGCTGGTATCGTTCTCCCATGTCGGCACAATCTTACCCGGGGGTATCTAATCCTTCTTGTCAGAACCCCCACGTGCGATACTTGGCTTTGCCCGCAGGGACACGGGAGGAGCAGCGGGGGATAACGGCAGCCACGTTCGGTCGCTGTTGGTTCCGCCGAACCCCGGAACCATGGAGCGCGGCGCACGACCCGGGCGGCGCCTTATAGTGGTAGTGACCGGAAGTAGGTGGGAGACCGGAAGTGTGTACCGGGGCCGTGTAACGGTGGTGAGCGGGGATATCGGCGGGCGCGTGCACGTGGCGGCGGCGCAGATCGGCAGCTCTTAAAGGGGCCGCGCACCTTTTAGATCCCTTTGGCATTCCCAGCCGGGACGTGGTGCTGATCTCTGTCCCTAGGCCTCAGCGCATCATGGCCCGCGGGCGGTCCCGGAAGCGGTCCCGGAGCAGCAGCCGCAGCCCGTCCGGGAGCAGACGGGGGGAGCGGGGAGAGACGAGAACGGCGGCATCACCGGGACACAGGGCGAGCTCTATGGCCGGCAGGGAAGGTAGGGAGGTGATACAGCCCCCTTGTGGTGCATCCCCCCTTGTGGTGCATCCCCCCTTGGTGCTGTGCTGAACCCCCCGCTGTGTGTTTCAGGAAGGAAGAAAGAGAGAAAGAAGAAAAAGAAGAGGAAGGCAAGAGCTTCGTCCTCTGACAGTTCATCCTCCTCATCGTCTTCCTCCTCCACCTCCTCCTCCTCCTCCTCCAGTGATAGTGATGCCAGAGTGAAGCGACATGGCAAAAGGAAGGGGGGGAAACACAAAGAGAAGAGGAAGAAGAAGAAGATAAGGAAGAAATTGAAGAAGAAGTCGAAAGATGTCAAGGAGGAGAGAGGTGTGGGTGAGGCACTGCCTGGCCCTTCGCTGGAGTTGTGGCAGAAGGAGCAGCAGGTGGAGCCTGGGCCAGGTAACTCCGGGCTGAGGAATGGCTGCTGCCCCCCACATGAGTTGAGGTTGGGCACAAAGGGGAACCTGGCTCTTCTCCCTGTGTGGCTCACAACAGTAAATGTAAGGAGTCACGCTTGGGAGTTCATTGATGAATTTCATTCTGATTTGTGGATCAGAGCTGGGAATAAAGATGCTGGATGAGTAACAGCAGTGACATCCAGGCTGGATGGCACTGTGAGCAACCTGGTCTAGTGGGAGGTGTCCCAGCCTGTAGCAGGGAGTTGGAATTACAAGATCTTAAAGGTCCCTTCCAACCCAAAGCATTCTATGATAAAGCTGCTGCCTACATTCATTTGGGACATGAAGCACACCCAGACTGTACCTTGCGTGGTTTTTTTGTTAGACCACCAGGATCTAGTGCTGTGTTCCCATCTGCTCACTGCAGGAATGGTCCTGTGGCTGCTGGTCCTGCCAGCTCAGCTCTGACTAATGGACACGTTCCAGTTTTGACAGATGAGCAGAAGTCCCGGATCCAGGCTATGAAACCAATGACAAAGGAGGAATGGGACGCGAGGCAGAGTGTTATCAGAAGAGTCGTGGATCCTGAAACGGGGAGAACCAGGTATGGTTTGCTTTGGGCAGAAGAGAGGTGATGCATCTGTCCATCCCTATCGAGGTTGAATGGGGCGGGATCCTGGAAGATGTGCAGTACTGCCTGGAGTCAGGTCCCACTCAGCAGTAAGATCTGCCATGCAGGTCCTCTTCATCAAACCTGCTATAACTGACCCTGAAAGTGGCAGTTTTATACCATGTGGTATAAAAAAACTTCACTATACAGAGCTGCAAAATACCCTTCCCAGCCACAGGTGCCCCAGGTCCAGTCAGGGAGTGGGTCTGTTCCCCTTGGAGTTACAGAAAACGGGGTAAAGTCTGTATAGCTGCTAAGTGGAAATGACCCAGTTTGTAATAAGCTGCATCTTCCAGCAAGCAGAAAACATAATGGTGAGGGGAATTGGGTATGACAAGTCCAGTCTTAAAATAGAAGGCAGGCTGCAGGGCTCAGAGAGGTGTGGAACTAAGGTCAGTTCCCTGTAAAGCATGTAATGAAGAGAATTAAATTCCTGTTCGTGTTAGAGGGTGTGAGCTGCCTTTGATGATGCTGGAAATACGCTTGGGTGAGATGTCCTGATCTGGCTGCATTCCAGGCCAAAACTGGCTCCTATTCAGGAGCAGACCTGAATTCAGTGGAGGGGGGAAAGAAGTAGAAGTTTTGCAGAGGCTGAGTCCACTGCTGTTGACAGTGAAGCTTCTGCAGATGATGGGGTGGCAGGAGATGCTTCTGTAGAGGGTATTTTCTCCTGCAGTGTGCAAGCATGACTGGTTCAGCACACAACAAATGCAGGGCCCTCAGCCTGCTGATTCTCATCTCGTAAGAGTAAGGGAAAAACTTGCTATGCTATTTAGGTTTGATAGGGCCCAGATGATGTGTTGTGTTTTAACCTGTCAAGGTGCTAAGCACCACAAATTTGTTCACTCACTCCCCTCCTTCCTAGTGGGAAGGGGGAAGAGAATCAGGGAAAAGAACAAGGTGGAACTCGTGGGTTGAGATAAAACTATTTATTAAGATAGAGGAAAGGATAATAATTACGACAAATATATATAAAAGTACGTATAACAAGTGATGCACAAGCAATTGCTCACCACCCCCCCAACCAATGCCCAGCTAGGGCCGTAAGCAGTGAGAGGTGAACTCCCACCCCCTTCAGAAGTCCTTCCCCTGGATGCTGTATGGTATCAAATATCCCTTTGTCCAGTTCAGTCAGCTGTCCTAATTCTGTTCCCTCCCAGCTCCTTTTGCCCTTTGCTCTGTACAGCACTGCTTAGCAGACACTATAAACATCAGTGTGTTATCAGCACTGTTTTTCTCCTACAACCAAAACATAGCATTATACCAGACGCACTGAAGGAAAATCCATCCCAGATGAAACTAAGACAAGATGGTACCTGATAGAGCGTCAGGGGTTGGGGCAGTCCTTTGGCTAGCACAGAGGTGCATCAGCCCATCTCATGGCCCTCAAGTGCCCATCTCAAACACTGCTGGAGCATTTTGTTCAAATTTTGTTTTCCTTGCACATACTGCATGGGGCAGGGGGAACTAGCGTGGCTGCCAGATAGTCCTCATGCCTTGTGGTTCTGTGCTTGTCTTCCAGGCTTATTAAGGGAGATGGAGAAGTGCTGGAGGAGATCGTCAGCAAGGAGAGACACAAGGAGATTAACAAGGTACCGGGGCTGATGGCTGGGTTGTTTTGCCTCTCGGTGGGCCCCACGAGCACAAATGGAGTCCTGGCAGCCCCACAGAGGCCCAGCCAGTGAGTGCTGTGGTCTTTTGTCCTGGGGAAGGCCGTGCTCTGAGTGCCCATCTCTCCCCTTCCAGCAAGCCACCCGTGGGGATGGGCTGACCTTCCAGGTGAGAACAGGGATGCTGCAGTGAGCCTGTGCTGTAGCGGTGCCGTGGACCCGTCCTGCTGCGGGTACAGCCCTGGTGCACTGATGAGCTGGACCTGCAGGCAGCACCACATCAGTATGCTTCCCCGGGGGCAGTGTCCTTCACTCTGTAAGTTACTGACTGGGAAGGAGACCTTAATGGTTCATCTCTTGTTAAACCACTTCACTCCTCCCTCTTGTGACCGGGGCCAGCATGGCTGTAACGCTGCTTGCCCTGGTGACCCTTTTAAGGCCTGAGGAGCTCAGCAGCACTGAGATGCTGATGCCTTATCTGGGCTTTTGTTGGCAGGAGCTGGCACAGGGTCTGCAGCAGGGCTGCAATACCTGCAGCTGTGTCTTCCCTTCAGGGGCTGCTCCAGCTGCCCCATGCACTGAGAACCTGGGGGGCAGGAGTTTTGCTCACCCATTGTGTGGAGAGGAGCCTTTGCCTTGCTCTCTTCCTGCCCTTTCCTGCAGCGCAGGCCCCACGCGGCAGCAAGGCTCTGAGCAGCTTGGTGCCCATTCCCACAGCAGCCATAATACAAATGGATGTTGTTTTCCCCCACTGCAAAGGCTGCACATCTACAAACTTTAAAAAAAGAAAGAAAAAAGAAGCAGTGGTTGTAGGACAAATGAGTGCTGCAGGACTGTTCTGCACACATTTCCATGCTCTGTTTGTTGCTCTAACCCCCATTAAAGTGATGCCTGCTCACATCCTGGGCTTTGTGACTTCTGTTTCTAGAACCTCCCAAATAAGCAGACAGAGACAAGCCTTCCCATTTCTTTAATCTGTGTAACTCACAATGATACTGTACACAAAGCACACCCAGGTGTTGGGACAATGCACTAACAGCAAGGAGGAGAAGGAAGTTGTACAGAAGGTTGGTCACACGCAAGCAAGTTGTCCGCACGGTGCTGTACACCGCGCTGTGCCCTCTGACGGTTCCCCACGCACCCACCTGTCACCCCCACCCCCACCCCAGAGCAATTTTTTATAAATAAAATATAATTAACATCGTTGAATATAAAACCGACAGTCGAGGTTATCAACAGGCAGAGGACGGGGAAGGGACCGTAAGGCTTCTAGAACTAATAGGAAATGCAGCAAAGTGGCAATACCTGAAGAAGGGGCTGCTACAGCAAGCACGGCGGCTGCTGGCGGAGCGGCGGCGGCGATGAGCCTTTGGCTGGTTCCTGCTCTCGGCTCGCGGATCGGACACTGTAAACGTTTTTGGTATGAGAATTTCACCTCGTCTGACGGTGTGAGCAACCCAGGAAAATGGCTCGGAGTGAATGCGTGGTTTTAAAGATTTTAAAGGGACAGCGTCAGGTACAAAGTCTGGCCCGATTGTTTTGGGAATACAAATAGCTGCTTGTTAGAAAAATCTGAGCTCCAAGGCAGAGTTTGACTCTGATGGAAGCAACTGAAAAAAAAGGGGGAAAGATAGAAGAGAAGCCTAAGGCAGCCTGTGCAGGGTGTGCTGTGTTGGGTGAGTGTGGGAATAACATGGGCTGAGGGCTGCCCCAACAGCCAGAGGGAGGAGGCCAAGCAACTCTTCAAAGCAAACGAGTTGTTTGTAACAAGGATAAATTAGATCTTGAACCTGACAGTGCCCCTTTAGCAAGGATGGAATATACGTGTGTGTTCCCCTCCCTGCATCCAAATGGATCCTCTTCCAGACACGCGGAAAGGCATTGAGTCACATGCATCGCTCTCCAAAACAGCTCAGAACAAACAGGTTATAAACACAGAGATAAACTATTGCTATTGTTCTTTGAGTGAGTAGCACGTTGATCTTTGCTTCGGAGAGATAAGTGCCAGATGGGGGTGGCTGAAGATAGACTGATGTAAACTGTGATGGACTGAATTGGTGGAGAAAACTCATTGGCATATTTCCTGGTAACTACACCCACGTCACCTGGTATTATTGCAGCAATAAAGGTCCTGCTCTACAATTGCTTCTCCATGTAGGATTTGCACAATGGCAGCAGATGGGGGGCAAGGAAAGGACCTGGGGAATTTCAAGAAGCTGAACAGAGGGCGAGGATGGAGCGCTATGATTGTCAGTCTAACTGGTCAGCAGCTGCTGGGAACGTGAAGTGATGGAGAGGTGAGTATAATATTGCACTTCTGCATTCATTGACAGTTACATTAAAGTTGGTCCATGAAGTAATTGCTTTGTACATAATGCCTGAAACAAAAAGCTACATTTTTAAATATGAATAAACCCTGAAGGCTCCATTCCCTCCAGCCAAATGTCTTCCTCTATATAAATAAATAACTTTCAATTTTACATATCCACTTTTGATGCTGAAAAATTTACATTCGCCTCTTTGTTTTACACTATCTACACGTAAGAAGATGTGAACATCTCATCAGCACTGGAGAACGCGCAGATTGCGCCTCACCTCGGTGGAGGACTTTGAGGAAGGAAGAATTTTGCAAAAGGCCATATCCAAATTTGCAGACATTTATTTCGTGACGTGGTTTGGTGACTTCACAGGATGGATTGTGGCTTGGCTTCCTACTCGGATGGCAACTGTTTGATCGAACATTCGACTAGCAAAAAGAAAAAGCTGGGACAATTCACATTGGTTTTAAAACCCAGTAAGCTCCGGATGTACATTCAGAGGGAGCTCAGCTGAGTCCACAGAAAGGGAAGTCAGTTTTCGGTAATAAAAGTCATCGGATACATTCTGTAATTGAAGAACTATCAAAGAGAAGTGGTTACGCGGTGTGCGGTCAGGCTGCAGGACGGGGAGCTGAACTGTGTGGGCAGCAGCCTCGGCTCAGCACTGTCCCTCGGTCGACCCAAAGCGCCGTGAGCACCAAGTCTGAGGTGCCCGATGTGAGATCTGCCTACCGTGGCCCAGGGCCGATGAGCAGAGCAGTGTTCACAGTGCTGCGTGTCTCAGTGCGGCCGTCCTGCGCTTCGTATTGAAACAGTTAATAAAATGAAGCAGCCAGTCTAAAAAATTTTGTTATAAATAAGATCATCGGAAGTAGAAAGTGATATAAATACAGGAAGGTGCGGTGGGGGAAAGCCGGGTTACACGTAGTCAGGGTGCTCAGTAGGACTATAAAATCTCCATGTGAAGAGGCCATCTGGAGCCTGTAAATGGGCCCCTCAGGTGTGTGCAGGGAGGGAGCCGGGCCCCTGGCTGAGGGCACGGGGCTGCGGGGCTCTTTGCTGAGCCCCCACACCAGGCACTGTTCTCACCTGCAGCACAGTGGGCAGCTCCCTCTGCCACGCACAGCCCCGGCTCCAGCAGCGCACCGACCACCAGCTCAGGCACATCCACTGAGAGACACACCAGGAAAATTAAGATATGGCCTTTTCTTACGCTTGCCCGACTCTGTTGGCACACTTCCTTACAGTCTCCTTACTGCTGGAAAAAACTTCTGCACAGGATTATTTTCTTTAAATATATACACATACATATATATATGTGTGTGTGTGTGCATACGTATATGCACATCTATATATACAGATATACACACACACACACACCCTGGTAGCAATATTTAATTGTCATGCACTACAAACAGTTGGGTGTAGCTACATGAGATGGTAACAGGTTTCCATTCTAAAAATCATCAGTGCAAAAAACAATGAGGTTTTACAGTTCAGTAACTACAGGTCAAAGAAGCAAGTCTGGTTCCCACTGAAGCTGCTAAACTTGGAGAGAACCCAGGAAGAAGAAAATGTCTCCGAGGTGGGTGTTGAGAGAGTCAGACCCTGCATTTGGATGAGAAGAACGGCTTGCAAATATATGGTGGTTAGTTTTGGAAATAATATATAGCAATAATATTTGGAGATTTAACAGCAAATTAAGTGTCTGAGGCTTGCGACAGCTTAAACAGAATAGTCTGTATTCTTCTTTTCAGAGGTCAATGCACTCAATTCCATTGGCTTCTACAATGTCTCTTTAAAAAATAATAGTAGTATTGACCCCAGTTGCTTGGGTGTGAATCTGCCAACATTCTTCTCCTACCAACAGCATCGACACCGTTCTGCTTTGCCACTGCACATACTCCTTAAGAACGTGGCTGAACGTGAAGCCCTCTGTACAGGTAAAGCTCTTGGTTGCTCTGCCTGGCACAGCCCATGCCAAATCCAACACCTGGGGCTGTCTGTGCCGCAGGAGCAGTGCTCACTGACCCCAACTCCATCCCTGCACCAGCAGAGCCCCTCCAGCGGCTCCTGGAACAGCCACGAGCAAATTCCCCAACCTCACCCCCTGTTCTGTGGCTCTGAGGACAGCACTCGGTCACACACATCGGAGCGATGGCTAAGAAGGTGAGGAGGCACGTATTTACAGTCACTATACCTGGATAAGAGAAGGAGGCAGGAAAGAGCGCAATCTTGACCTGGAGACTTCCCCCCCCCAATTTCCAGTTGTTCCTTGAGCTCATTCCACACAAACCTGACGCTCCCGCTTGCAAGGCCTGAACATTCCGTGTGGGAAACATCCCATCTCTTCCCAGAATACCACGATGTTATGAGAGTAGCACCATATTTACCCCTTCCACATTAACGCCGGCCTCATCCCTCTTTCCTTTTGTTCTCTCCTCCGGTGGCTGCAGCCGACAGTCGCTGGCTCTGGCTCTGCTATTTCTGCCCCAGGAAGCCAGACTCCAGGCGGGACGGTGTGCTGCGGCCCCAGCACCCCGTGGCGATGCTCATACTTCTTTGGCTGCGTTCCCTGTCCCTCTCCTTGTCGCCATCAGACTGGCTCTGGGTGCGCTCAGGGCGATGGCTGGCGCTGCCTCCAGCTGCTGAGGGCTGGGAGGAGATGGTCCGCAGCAGGTGGTTCCTTTTGCGCAGGAACTCAGTCTGGCTGGGCAGCCCGAAGCTGCCCTTCCGCAGCGCCATGCGCGTGGTGTTCTTGGCAGGGCGTGAGCGATGGTTGTACTCCAGCTGGGCCAGGTGGGCTGCATAACCCTCTGTGATGAACTGCAAGACAAGAGGGATGAGGGCGGGGGAACACATCGTGTTTCCCCAGTATGCACTGTGCAGCTGAAGGCTTTTGCTGTGCCAGCTTTGCTGGGGGCGATGCATAAAACACTGAACCTTTCAGACATGATAGGTCCTGGTACAGGGGGTGATTCCTGTCCTAAGAGATTCCTGTCCTCTTAGGATCACAGAATTGCTTGAGTTGGAAGGGACCTTTAAAGGTCATGTAGTCCCACTGCCTGCAGTGCTCAGGGACACCCACATCTCCATCAGTGCTCACAGCCCCCTCCCCTGACCATACAGGGATGGGTCACCTCCACCTCTCTGGGCACCCTGTGCAGTGCCTCATCACCCTTATTATAAAAATTTCCTTATACCCAGTCTAAATCTGTCTCTAAGTTTGAAACCAATTCTCCCTGTCCTATCACACTGACCCTGGTAAAGTCTGTTCTTTCTTAAAGCCCCATCAGACACCGACAGGCTGCTCACAGCTCTCCCCAAAGCCCCTCTTCTCCAGGCTGCACAGCCCCAGCTCTCATCCTGTGCTCACAGGGAGGTGTTCCATCCCTCAGATCACTTTTATGGCCCTCCTCTGGACTCCAACAGGTCCACATCTCTCCTGTACTGAAAACTCTACATTTGGACACAGTAACCAGACAGCAAACACCAGCTCATCATCCAGTGCAAGGGTGACTAAATTCCCATTGCATCCCCTCCCATGGTAAGCCTGTGGCTTTCGGGGCAGCACCTGTGGGGCTCAGACCAGCTGGCTCCTACCTGACACTGGCTCTGCAGCTTCTTAGTGGGTCGGCCAACAATGTAGATGTGTGTGGGCGGGAGGCTGATGGAGCTGTACACAGAGATGTCCTTGGTGGATCCATATGCTGCATGGATCCTCATGTGGAGCTGCAGAGAGAAAAAGCAGCACGCGGTCGGAACATATGGGAGCTCCATGCTGCTCAACAGGCAGGGTTTGTTGTTTTTTAATAGCATTTGTGGGAATCTTAGGTCAATAACTTATGTAAGTTCCCAGCTGGATAACGCATCGCTGAGCAAAGCATTAATTAACAGAGCTGAGGATGTTTACAGGCCAGAACAAGAGGAGTAACAGCAACAGCAAAGCAGATCTGCCCTTGCTGCCTTTCCTTGAGGTCCACAGGGGGCAGGGATGGTGCACACTTGGCTGCCTGCTCATCTCTGGGGGAGAGGAGAGCTTTGCAACCCCCTTCAGAGCCAGCATTAGCACGCAGCATTCCCCCCCCCCCAGTGGCCATGGTGCCATACACAATAATGCTACTCTGCTGCAGGACAGAGGGAGAAGGGACAGGCAGCAAAATACACTGCCTCTGGGGGCAGAGAACAAAGGCAGCTCTTGGACGAAGCCCTCATCAGTTCTGTTCAAGGCAGGGCACACATGCTCTGGATGCTAGCAGTTAATCCACTTGTCTGACAGAGAAAAGCTTGCTCTATCCAAAGGTTTTCTAACCTCTGTGCGGGGTGACATTAAGACCTCCCTTGGGCTGAATGTTTGGGAGATGCTCCATGCACCTCTCCAGGCTGGGTGGTGCAAGGCCCCATTCCCCTCTGCCCTCTCCAAAGGGCCCCCCAGAGCAGCAGGTTACACAATGGCACTGAACAGGTGACTACAGCACCTGAGGAGGGAAGGGAAGGCACTGCTCCCTATGTTTCACTTGGCATTTAAGTACTGGAAGAACCTGTGATGAAATGGGACAGCGCAGAGCAGAAATGACACAATTTAACAGCATGGGCACTTTTGCGGAGCAATAAAAGAATGAAAATAAAATGAACAGAGATTAATCTTCCACCGCGGGCCCGCTGCTGCCAAGAGACCAGTGCTGACAGGGGCAATTGGATGAGCAGCAATCTCCACCTGTGCTACGGTCATATTTCAGCAGATGCAGGCTTACATCGGTGATGAGGGATTTCAGGAAGTTGGCCTTGTGCCGCAGTGGATCGTGAACGAGCCCATCGCAGAATGAGACGATCCCATGGGGGAAGTTGTGCTGTGCTAACCACGCTACCACCCTCTGCTTCTGCATGTCGGGGCGGCCCGTGACGTAGATAATGAGGTAGCCAAGGTCTTGCCAGTGCCTAGAAGAAAATCCACAGACCCACGGATTACAGACCTAGTGCAATGCTATGGTCAAAACAAACCAACCATTCCAAGCTCCTGCTGCTCACCTTACAACGTCAACTGCTCCGGCGCGGACTTTGGGGTCGCTGCCCATGATGGATACACTGGCAGCAAAGGAGCCGTCGATGCTGAACACCACAAACTCTGTCCCCTTTGGCAGAACTGTGATGTAGCTGTCTGCGTATGTGTGGTCACCCCTGGAAGGGAAACAGGTACTTCCAGTCCTTGATGTACAGAGGTTATATCAGAAGGTATCACTGAGTACTGAAGTGCACCACAAGCACTGAGCAGCACCCAAACCTGTCCCAGAGCCTGTAAGAGCCACCCCCAGTTACAGCAGTGATGGACACTGCAGGAAGGATTGTGTGATAAAGCAGGGCTCAAAACTGTGCTCTGGAGCCCTACAGCCAGCGTACTTCAGTGGCTCAAAGTGTCAGCAACCAGAGCTCAGCTGGAACCACTTAGGCTGTAAATTATCCTGAGTACAAAGTTCTGCCCTTCAAGGACAAGTGTATATCATTTAAAATACACTCGGTTGTGCAGTTTTGCAGGAGACAGCAAGGCCATACACCTACGGCTGCAGAAGGCCTGCTCCTGCAACCAGAGCTCAATTACCATCCTACTGATGATGTAAGAGGCAGAATAAAACACAGACCTTCCTCTTACAGCAGCAGAGCACAGTTTTGTTCCCATTGCTAGCAAACCAGGCTCTGATCACATTCAATAATCAGAGCTGCCACACAAGGAGGGATCATGTTCTAGGTATCAAATGTCTCTTTAGTTATGGGTAACAGGTCTATGGCTGTGTCATGCAGCCCACGTGGCATGTTTAAAGCCTATTGTATCCTATCAGAAACTAAGCCATGTTCACCCAAGGTACCTCACCTGACCACCATCTTGACAGGGTACACACCAATGCCCAGGCGCCGGTTCTCAGGGATGACATAAGAAATTCTGCCACTGCTGTTGCTGATCTCAGTGTCGAAATAAACCCACTCTCCTGATGGAGGCTGGGTCATGATGTGAATGTCCACCTGGGAAGACAGTGAGTCTGGGTCAAACATAGCACTGAAGACACCAATGAGCAGTAAAACAGGCCAAGGGTGAGGATCTCCCATCCTGGCACAAGCTTCCACACAAACTGAAGCAGGGGAGCCCAGGCAGGCAGTAAGGGAGCACTGACCAGTGCTTCCTGTCCCTGTCCCCCATTATTCTCACCACCACCTGGTGCACAATCCCTATAATAGACGGTACCTTTTCTCCTGTGAGTGTGACCATATCTAATGGACCGTACATAAACCTTCCAGTCAGGGTCTGGGGTCCATCTTCATTAGCAATGGTGTCATTTATCCTGTGGTTGGCTGTGACATTCTGCATAAGACAAGAAGAAAAAAAGCAAAACCAAAATGTCAGTTCCATGAGTTCACTAATGAAACATCCCACAGGGGAATGCCAAACACAACCAGACAAATTAGAGCATGAATTTCTCCCCCCAGTTCATCCACAACTCAGCCCCTCTATATGACAGTGCTCCCTGTTCCTGCAGGAGCAGCCCCTTACCCGCAGCTTCACATGTGTCCTCTTACGCAGCCATTTCTCGCGGGGCTTGGAGGGGGTGAAGACAGACACCTCCTTCCCATCCAGCTCCAACACGCTCGAATTCTCGTGTCTCATCACCTGTGGGAGGACAGAGGCCACCAGCACATCAGTCACTTGCACAGTGCCCCTTTCCTGCCTGAACCCCCTTCATCTCCCCAGCCAGCCCTGCCTAAAGACAATGCCTTGACAGAGATAGCCCAAGTTTACTGCTGTGCATTTGGTTCATCAACTAGTAGGTTTTAGAAGTTCCTCCCATAAGAGAAGGGAAAATAGTTTTCTTTTGAACTAGCAAAGCCTGTGGACACCACTGCCTTAATCCTAGTTGGGATGCAGGTAAAAAAGGAGGGTTGGACTGCCAGGAGGCAAAAGCTGCCTCAAACACAGCAGGAAGAGCCCTGCCCTTCCTCCAGGCACTCACTACTCCCACCTATGTTGCTCTTACAATCCCCTTTCCACTCAAGAATTGAACACCACAGACCTCAAAGGCTAAGAGGTATCTCAGAGACTGCTGTAAGAATGAGAGGTGACCTCTGGAGAATAAAACTATTCAACAGTTTTCTGCCTTCTCCAGAGATTAGAAACAAGTCCTTATTAGGGAAAGAAGTGGCTTGGTGTTCTGTAAGGACAGCAAGAGGCCAGGGAATGTGCAAAACTAGAGTTTCAGGGCAGAGATAGGCACCAGAGGAGGAGGGATGCCACACCATAGAGGCAGACACCAGCAGGCTGAGAAGAGATGGAGAGCGGCAGGATACGAAGTGCCACACTATGCTACAGACCCAGGTTTGGGCTAAACCCAGTGGGGCATTTTGTGTATAACTATGCACAATTATGGGTCTCTTGCTCTCTTCTTCCTCATTAAGTTCAATGTGGTTTCACAGCAGCTATCCAGGAAACAGATATACCTTGCTGGGTTAGATACAGCCCAAGAAGAAAGGGTCTCCCTACTCTCTGCTGCCTCCAGCACTGACATCTCTGTTGTTTATGGTTCCCACACAATTTAGAAAAGCACTGAAAGAAAGTTTGCCAACAGAGTCATAAATAATTGAGAGCTGCAGCAAAGGAGGCTGAGAGAGAGTGGGGACAGCTTAACAGCTGAGCTAATACAAAGCAAGCCCAAGCACCGTAGTGGGCAACAAACTTGGTTTTAGTTTTTCTATTTCTATGCTCTTAAGGACCCAGGGTATAGCAGGGGCTGGAAGACCTGTCTCAGTAGGAAGGAGACGACGTCTGTGGACTCCCAGTAGCTGGCGTGGAAGAGATGTGGTAAGGCGACCGTAGGGAAAGCTGTCAGAGCGTCAGGACAGTAGAGAGCGTAGTCGATCCTTTTGGTTCCCCACCACTTGGCAGCAACTGGAAGCAAAAAGACCTGTTTAGACAGAGCAGGTTTGGACACACGCGCAGTCTCTGCCCCAGGGCTCTGGCTCCTGGATCCACATAGGGGGAGGTTGCTTCCTTGTTGGTCACACTGTTAAGAGGCAACAACCAACCCAGGGCTCAGTGCCTTCCCAGACCAAGGGAGGAACACATAGGGACAGCAGCACTTGAGCTCTCCTTATTTGAAGGAGATAGGAAGACACCAGAGGGTGGGTATTAACTGGCCACTAGTCCAGACCCCAGGGGAGGGACCCAAGGCTCACATGCAGCCTAGGAACCCCTGTGCCAAAGCAGAAGACAAAACATGTCTCCGTTGGAGATAGGAAAGATGTGTGTGTATTCTGCCCGCTGCAGCATGTGCCCAGATCATCTCCAGTCCTGCTTCAAACTCCTTCACCGAGAAGTGAAAGACTTCAGCATCCAGACCTTGGCCACACTGCATAGGACTGGAAAACTGGGAGCCCATGTGAGACATAGAGTCCATCACAAGGCAGGGTGCTATGGCATGTGCTGCCAGGACTGGCAGTCCCAAGCAAGTCCTTGTTGCCCTCCCAGGCCACCAAACTGCAGGTGGCAGGTGTCCAGCCTCCCCAGGAATACGGGCCATGAGGAAAGTGTCCAAAGGCTCTGGTACTCTGGTCCCCTGTGCAGGGACTTAAAAATACACTGTTTGGGTGGGCAAGATTAAAGAAAACATAGAAAAAAAGTTTCTTTCCCCAGAGACAACAGCTCAGGCACAAGTGAGTGGCAACTGCCATACACAGGTGGCACCATCACACTTCAGCACTGCTTTGAACTCTGCCCGCTTACACATCCATTCCAGATCCATAACAAGCACATTTCAGCCCAAACCCTCCAACCCTGATAGCAGTGGAGTCCTTGACTCCTGCACACTCCAGCATGGAAGAGCACCCATGGAAAGAGAAGATGGACCCGGTCAGGACAGCAAGAGGAGGAGCTGTGTTTGCATGCAGATTGCAAGCTGGGGCTTTGACAGCCTTTTTCCTCAAACCTGGTTTTCTCAGTGACCAGTTTTTATGGACTTCTGGGAAGGCTGCCGGATATAAGGTACAGTCCAACAAAACCCTCTTATTAAAGGAAAGTGAGATGGTGAGGAACCCAGGTGATGAACTTAAATAACGGACCCAGCAGCCCCTTCCAGAGATCTGCTACATCACAGCAAAGCATAGAAACCAACAGCATCAGCACATCCCTACACCCAGCTCTGTTGTGCCAAATGCCCAAACCATCCTAATAGTCCCTGAGTTTCTGAAGAGGCTCCTCCTGAAAGAGGAGATGGGCACTGCTGGATCAACACGACTTTTCCAGATCACACAGGCACCTCCTTGTAGCCACTTCTGTCTGTGCCTTCCCAGCTGGCAGCTCCTGGTCATGTCCCAGCCTTTCACTTCTCATGCAATCCCTCAGCTTGGGTAACTTCAGAGTCTTTGCACAAGGCGGAGAGGATTTACTCTTCCACGCTCAAAAGACAGTATGAGGGCAGTGGAGGCAGAAGCATCACCCCAAAGCTCTGCCTATAAAAGCTCTTGCCAGGTGTTAGCAGTGTTATGACTGTCCTTTGGAGCAGAGTGACAGAAGTACTTGTTAAAATGCAACCAGAAATTGCAAGTGCCTCAGTGAAAGCAGACAGGTTTCTTGTGAAGTGTGGCCATTGAGTGAGAGAGGAGGCTGGTTGGAGTGGGTCTCTCCAGAATACCTTTCTTGATGTCCATGTCGGGTATCCGAAGAGCACAGTCTGCATCCTGGCTCGATGGCCCTTTGGGTTTCCTTCCCTTTGAAAGGACTTCATGTTTATGCTGCCTGTGTCTCTTGGACGAGGTTTGGGTGGGGGATTTGTGAGGGAGTGCGAGTAGGGACAGAAGGCTAAACCCTCTACAATGGTTAAGGTGGTGTTTGGTTTCTAAAAAGTAAAATAAATACAAAAACAAAAATCAAAGCAGAAATCACACTTAATACAGCACACATGCTGCAGGCAACACCAGCTCCATCCTTCAGAAGCTCTCGCTGAGGAACAAACCTCCTTTGTGCAAGGGCAGGTACTTTCTTCCTGCAGACATCACCTCAAAAAGGGCAGAAGCCTCTGCCCAGTGCCCACAGCCTTTTGGCAGCTCACACTTCCCTAGGGGAGCATTATTAAGCTTGGTAATTAATTATGAAGTGATTTGTTCATAGCCCTGTAATACAATGCGTTGGGAATGGAGCGTCTCTTAAGTTTTCACCACTTTCTGGGACAAAAGTTCAGGCTGAAGTCTTTTCAGTTTTTAAGTTTGTTTGGTTTTCAGAGGTCCCTTAGGACTTTGTGCCATTAAACTCACACTCCAGCTGAAATAAGAATAGACTGACCTGCTAGCAGTTGTTCCTTATGCTGGGCTGCTGTTCCTTATGGTATTTGCTAAAAAGTTATACAGGTTTTTATTAAAAATCAAAACCCTTATTTTCTCCTCACTCTGCTCTGGGACACAGCTCAAAACTCACTGACTCGTGGAGCTGCCCTCTAGGCTACAAAAGAGCTCTATTATCAATGCAAAGTAATAAACAACCTGATCTCTTCCTCCCTTTCAGCCTTATAGAAAGGCTGACTTGTCCCCTACTTTTGTGGATCACATTTACTGATCAACATCAAGCCGCACACCACCCTGCATTATACATCCCTTTGGATCAACCCTCACCACACACAGCAGCCAAACAATGCTCAGAGTTATGAGTTCTTATTATTTTGAACCATTTACACCACGATCAGCAGCACAGTCCAATATGCATAAGGCAGCACTGACCCCTGTATATTACCATCTGGTTCCTCCAAGGCAGACGGTAACACGCAGTGCTATGACAAAACCAGGTGAACAATTTCTTGTTGTTAATGGAAAGCATACCCCAGACAGACAGACGGACAGACAGAAGCTGCTTGGCTCTGACCTGGAGCAGGCCAGCTCAAGGTGTGGTGCTGAGACAGCAGTGGTGTTGGAGGGGGGTGAAACACTTACTGTTGGCTATGTTGGAAGCAGTGTAACTGTCTGCCATTCCTGAGACCTGGCTGGCAATGCTGATCTCACTGGCTCTCCGGAAGCCCCTGAACTGAGGGGCTGAAATGGGGGTGGACAGGGACGCGCTTTCCATGAAGACGGCACCATGAGACTGAACAACATCTGCTACAAAGTTGAAACAGGGAAATCAAAATATTAGACCAACAGACAGAGACTGGGCAAGATGAACTCGAGAGGAGGAAGAGGAGGAAAACAAGGCCCGTAGATGCAAAAAAAAAACACCTTTCAAAACTGATCTGAATGAAAAACATTTCATCGGAGCTCTAGTTTGGAAAGAAAGCAAACACCGCAGCAAGCAAAGAGGCATGCGGCAGGGAGAGCGGCCTTTGATTGAGGAAAGCAAAATAAGGAGCTCAGAAAACCAAGTCCAAAATGCCAAACAAAAATATCCAGGCAGACTTACTTAAGCAGCAATAACAGAAGCATGTGTCATACGTACAGATGTGAATATATATGGCTTATATATATCCACAGGGACAAAATAATCAAGGGAGGGGGAAAAAAAACAACGTTTAAAAAGGGATATTTGTTTTCTTGCAACATTTAGACTTCAACAAACATCTCCAAGACAGAAGTGTTAATGCAAAAAGTACCAAGAAAACATTTCATGCCTGGCAGGGATTAAATTTGAACTTGTGTTTTATTGCCGATTGATACGGCCAACACTCATTAAACTGAAGTAAGGGCTGTTGAGAGAAAGGAGTGCTGAGCACTTACATCTTCGGTCGGTGTTGGTGAATCGGGGAGCACTCCGACTCTGTGAAAACAGAGCTGCTTTTGTACAGCCTGCAAGTCTGGTTTTAGACCCCAACCTGAGGTTTACCAAGTGTGCCTTAACCCTCTAAGTACATCAATACAGAGCAGGAGGATTTCAAGTCATGCTCACATGGGCTGTATACATGTATCAGAGGGAAACAGACCTCAAAAGTTCAGGACTGGCAAACCAAGAGATGCTGGAAGTCAAGATAAAATCTCTGCATTTCAGCTTTCCCCCTCTACCAGAGGTACTGGCACCCACCCTTCTGCGGATGCAATGAGGCCAAATTCAATGTCTCTGGGTTACCCCTCAATCCTGCAGTGCAGGGGATTTATTGTGCCAGTACCAAGTGTTCTCCATAGCAGGCAGCACAGGTGTGATAGTAACATGCACAAGCGAAGCTACTCACTACTGTCTTAACGTTGCCCATCTCTGCTGTACCTGAGTAGCAGCATCTGAACATTTTTCAAGACAGGGCAAAGGTTGGTGTCCTCCTGGGCAGCAACGCCACAGGGAATGTAAGCACATTTCTCCCCCAGACCAACATCCTCCACCTATTTCAGCCTCTTTAAATATCCCTGGGTTTGATCCCAGCATGTGGTTGACACAGGGTGTTTTTGGTTTATTTTAACACAGATCTTTTTTGCTTGGGGCTACTGATCTGCTTCCTCCAATCTCTCAGTTCACAGCAGCAGCATCTGTGCCCACACAAATCCTGCTGCAGCGGAGGGAAAGGGAACGTTCGAAGCAGAAACCGGGTACCCACGTGTTGGTAAGAGATTTCTGTTCTCTGCAGGGAAAATCAGGCCACAAGCTGCTCTGTGTAAAAGCTTTGTGGACTGGATGATCTGAGCCACAGTGGGAGCCTTCCCTGATGATGAGCTTCGCACACTGCCCACGTTGTGCCTGAAAGGCCATTACCAGCATCACTTTCTCAGCACTTTCCTCCTCTTTTCACCTTGCCTTGAGCTGCCGGCTGCCATCGCTGCTACCAGCAGCCATAAGCCTGTGGGCCAGTGTGGCTTTCTTACTGCAGAAAGCACCAGCACAAGCAGGCAGTTCAAGGACAGGCTGTACTTGGAGAACACAAGCCAAGCCAGGGGCTGGCTGCATTCACCCAGATGGGGTAAAGGATCCAGTTCCCATTGCTGGTATCTACTGGCTGCATGAGCTGGGACAACCCTCTCAGCTCTCCAGGTTACCCCCTGACCTTCACTGTTAGAGTCTTCTGCAATTACCCTCTTCCATCACATCACATGGGTGCCCCTGCACAGCTGTAACACAGATGATGACCATCAACTTCCCTGAGCTCCGTCAGACGTGATGAGAAGCTTGGCCTTGTCTGCACTAGGAAAAGTGCCAGGCTTTGCTCTTAGCCAGCACTGACCAGTGAAACTTGAACTTCTTTCCTCTCCCTTAGAAATAAACATCTGTGGCCTGAATTAGGAAGCAGCTGGAAGACACACTAAAGAGCACTACAACAATGCTACCCAGGAGGAAAGGCCTGGCCAAATGTGGGGCTGCCTGGGCTGATTGTGGCTCTGGCTTTGTTAACAGACCTTCACAAAAAGAGAAACCCACTTCCACAGCCCCTCTGAACCACCACAGATTTTCACTTGGACAAAAATCTATTTTAGTGTCACTGAACTGCTCAATTCAGCACAGCCTGCACTGGTGGCAGAAACCTGCTTGGCTCTCTGCAGGGGATGGTGTGCAGTTCAATGCAGCACTCCCATGCCCAGCCCACCTGGGTTGCTTTCACATTTCTCCCCTTCCTCCTGCTACGTCTCCCTGAGATGTCAGTTTATAAGGAAAAGAAGGGCAGAAAATGGCAGGGCAGGAAGCAGGGGCAGAGAGCTGCCCCCCTACAGCCAACCTTCCTCAGCTCAAAGCTGCAGTGACAGTGACTTCCAGATGGGACACAACTCACAGGAGAACTAACAAACAACAGAAACCTAACAACTTATTTCCTCAACTCTGCATATTTTCTGTACCAGCTCCCTGTAGCAGCTCTGTTCTTGCCTTTTTGGGAATGATGTGAGAAGGGTGAATGGAGATTTTACTGCACTTCCAGAAGAGGTGCCATAAGAAACAAAATGACTTCCCCCCCCCCCCCCCCAGCTATAGATCTTTAACACCCATTTCTATGCTGTACTTTTTCATTTATGGACTCGTTTGTCAATGTCCTTAGTGATTGTTTTGCACTCAGCAAACGGCATCGGGCCATCCTCCTAATGTACTGCTGGCACTGAGTTAAGTCCTGGAGGTAGCGGAGTGGCAGATTTCAGTACGTGCTATTTGCTGTGCCACAGAAGTGGGGGATGCTGAAAGCACTCAAAAATACGTAAGGATCAATAAAACACAAAAGCCAGCCAGCTGCTCAGCAGGGCCAGGCAGGGCCTGCATCAGTCATCAGCCAGCACCGCGTGCCCTGCAATTGTTACCCTGTGATCAAGAGCCACACAGAGTGCTGCTGTCCTTATGTTTTTATGGTTGTGGAGCTCCTGCAGACCAGTGGCTGTACCTGCTGCAGTCAAAGCAAGAACTGCTCGGCCACATCGTGCTCTTGAAACACAGGGTAAGGAGCAGAGGATCTTCTGAAAGCACTGTCCTGACAGCAGGATGTATCAGATGACAGCTAAATAGCACTTCACCAGTGACTTCTAAAGGGATTAATACTACCAGATCCATTCCCTCTGCTTTGTTATGGAACATCACAGCCAACATGGCAACTGAAAACCTACCAATCACCTGCACCTTTAGAAGACACACGGAGAGCCTATCTGGAAGAACCTGCAACGTTGCCATCCTGTATGACCACATAACATACATGGATGGTGATGGTCAGCTTGTTAGAAAAGAAGCAAATAAATATAATGACAGCAGAACTGGGTTCTCAACTGGATATAGGGGAAAAAAAAAGGTGAGAATGGGCAAGTGACACATGGGAAAGAAAAAGCTGAAAGACTCATTAAGATTGCAGTTGTAGCACCAGCCGCCACCAGAATAAATGAGGCCATGCAGCGTTTACCATGATAGAACAAAGCAAAACAAACTCACTGAACTTTGCTTTTAAGGCAGAAGTCGAGAAATTAATTGTAAAAAGCCAACACACAGCCACCTTGGGGTCTGAAAGCCTCATTCAGTGTACTCAGCAGAGCCACGAGGACTGTCCAAACACAGAACACTCAAAGGGACAAAATCTGGTCTGACACAGCATTAATGAGACTGCTGGCCATGGTGCAGTGTGGCTGATGGGGAGCTGCATCTTGCAGACAACCAGGCCAGTCCTGTGGGATCCTGTGCATGAGCAAGGCACCCCAGGACTCCGTGCTGCTGTGCCAAAGCCTCTTCTGGCAGCATTGCCACCATAGGAGGAAGAAATGAAGCATGTGGCAGCAGCTTCCCCTTCCAAACTCAACACTGTGGTCCCAACTCATCCTTTTCTTGGTGGGTCTCCCAGACCCCATGAGATAATTTCACGTGGCACAGCCTGAGACACAGCATGAAGGCTTCAGCTCCAGGAGGTAACAAAAGGATCTCCAAAAAAGCACCCCGAGGACCCAACACCACAGACAGTACAAAGTGTAGATTACACACACTCAGCAAAACCGGCACTTTTATTGGAAACATCTTGCCAATTCAGTACGGGAACGGGGATACTTGTTTCCATGAAGCTGTCCTGGTTCTGGGCAGCACCCAGAGGGCTACTTTCCATGAGGAGGATGGGATTGTTCTGGATTGTCTCAACTAGAAGCAGATGGGGGGGAAAAAACAAACACAGAAGGACAAAGAACAACAGACATGTGGCCACAACGTGTTAATGTACAAACAATTACAACCGAGCACTTCAACTATGAGGAAACGGGTCTTCAATGAGAGGACAACCTTCAAATAGAGCAAAAGAAACGAAACACGGGTGGCTTTCCAAACAGACCCACATCAGAGAGATTGGCTGGTAGCAAAATGATGGTGTTTGAATGCCAAAAGAAAAGGGAGCCTCTTCAGCAGCTTCTCCAAATGAGCTAAATCCACAAATAGCCAGCAGATCCAGGGAAATCTTTTTACTATGAGGAAAAATAATACATGCTGTACGGGAAGATTTACTTGATTCAGACTTACAGCCTACACAGTGCAAAGCACAGGAGTAAGCAGGGATGTGAATTTGATTTCACTCTGCAAGTTGGTTGCAATGAAATGGGGACCCAACATCTAATACAGATGGCAAAAGTTGAAAAAAAATAATGGAAAATAGTCCTGGATGGGGGGGGAGATGGAAAAAAGCCAGCTATCTGTGCAAGGAAATGCACACAGTAACATTACGGAGCATTTTGTGCATAATTGATTGTAATAATTGGGATTTTGAATTCCACGCAATCATCGAATCATATACCTTAATTATAGCAACAATTAACTTTTCTGGAGCATCCTACAATGAGCACTTCTGTGTTATTAGTGGCTTTGCAAACCATGGTCAGAACAGCCCTTCTAGATAATGCCCAAATCACAGCCATTTTTGGCTCTAATGGAAAGGAAGAGCCTGTTACTTTACAATAAGCAAATGAAGAGGCGTTGTTTTATACGGTCAGAGACTTTAAAGTTGCTTTCTTGGTCAGTTTTATTCATCATGTCAGAGCAGCATCTCTTACAGTAACACAGCTCTGGGGCCCTGGAGAGGGTTTTGAAGTCACCCTACCCTTCCTATAGCTGAGCTAATTGCCATTTCACTCCTCTCCATTAGATCACGTACAAGTTTCTCTCTAAACTCAGACACAGCCAACCTCACAGAGGTGTAGGGAGGCACAGTAAATTAGTGAGATCACCGCTGTAGCACAGGATGATAACCAGAATGCAGGTTTAAGGTGCATTTCTTTGTTTTAAGGCTACTTGCAGCTGAAACCAAGAATATACGCCCCCACAAATTTGGTTTTCAAGTTGCCACAGATTCCCCAAGCTGCCGTAACTGGACTGAGTACAAATGCAGTTGTAGGTGGATCCATTTTTAAGAAGTGTTGCAGCAAGATCTCTGCTAAATTTGACGAGTGGGGTCTGCAGAAAGTATTTGTTCGCTTTGCTAAATGCGGATTTTAGTTTATGCCCACTTACACAAATCAGATCTCCAGATTCAGCAATTAAAACCATCTTTAAAGATACAGATATATAGAAGATCATGTAAGTGGAAATCTACCAGAGTTTTAGAGGGGAAAACAAACAAACAAACAAACAACACAATCCCAGTCTTCCTAGACGGCTGCTTTTGCATTTGACTCCAGTTTGCCAGCACAATTTCTTGCACACTATTAGTTTTACAGTAGCAACTCCTCGCTACTCTATTGACTTTAAGTAGTCTTTGACTAAAAGTCTCCTAACAAGGTAAAAAAATACAGTGAAACTGTCCTCCTTGCCCCAAAGCCCTTAACTCTGGAAGGAACTAAAGCTTTAGGAGAAATGGAAAGGCCAAATTTAGTTTTGTGAAGCAGTTAAACTCCCTGAGAACTCCTTGCAATGAGAGACTGCATTGAAATGGCAACAGACCATGAGAGTCTAGGCACAGAAGTGAAGTGAAGATGGTAGGAAATAGAATTCGTTTTATTAGATCAACTGCAGGAGCACCAATGTAATGGGAGCTGAGCCAGGGCATGGTCAGGACACAATTGTTTCAGATGAAATCCAGCCAGCCAAAAGGACATGCACACAGCCATTTTAGACATTGCTACTGCTGCAATTGGGGTAGAGCAAGTGAAAAGGCCACTGATGGCAGAGGAGTCCTAGGTAGACTAAGTGTCTCATGGGCAAGGTGTAAAAGGCAATGCATTGCCAGCAGCCTGCCCATCTGCAGGAGCCAGTCCTTTGGCTGGTTCCATGAAAAAACAAAGGGTTCAACCAAGTGAATTATCTCATTATCTTACTGTTGACTTTGCTCCTTCCACTCTTCACTGCCCCCCTAAACACCAAGGTCCTAAAACAGCCAAGTTCATTACACTACTTTCAGTCCCAACAAGCACCAGCTTGGGTGTAAAACATGGACCTTCAAAGGTAGCTCATCATATTTTGGCTCTCAGCAGCTGATGGCCTCTGAGCAACAAATGACAGGCATTTGAGCTATGGGGCACTGATTTTGTTGGAAAAAAACCCTACTTTTCTGATAAATCAGGAATAAAGTTAACGTTATAGGGCCAATTCTCTTTCTTGTCATTCCCAATTGCTTTGATAACTTCATGTGAAGTTTGGACAGCTAAACAGGGATCCAAAGTGACTTACCCAGAACAGCAGAATTGCCATCACCCAGTGGGAACCTCTGGTAACGGGGAATATTAAAGGGGGGTAAAAGGTAGAATTTCCTCTCCAGAAGGGGCTCGAGGCGTGAAGCGGATGGGTCTGCAGGGTGGAACAGGTTATAGACCTGCTGACAAGCTGGTCTGAGCTGAAAGACTAAAGAGATGGAGAAAAAAGGTGTTCAAGTATCACGCAGTTATTTGTCTATAAAACAGATACCTGCTGAGGTGGGTTTTTTTGTATTTTTTCCCTTTAAAGTAATGAAGATTTATTACCTCCTCATATTCCATTTTAATCAACCGAAATAATTTATCAGTATATTTACAGATTCAATAATTTTCCCAGCATTCCTAACGTTTGGGAGTAAAGGACAAATGAATAGCATTATTAGCGTTGTCCAGATCATAGGGTGGCCTGATTCCTTACAGCAGAACGAACATTTTCTTTATAAATAACTGGTGTTTTTATTTGACTAGATGACTCAGGGAGCTCAGCAGTTTACATCAGGACTTACTGTCAAGAGCTGGAATGACAGTTTTTCGCAGTGCAAGAACCAGACCCAGGGGAGAACCGAAGAGGAAGAAGTCAGTGATCTCAAATTCAAACTTTCCAATGTTTCCTCCATCCAGCATCGTGGAGCTACTAGATCGCCTGGATCCCGGGTCATTCCTCAGAACACTAGAATGTAAACTAGAAGAAGACCAGAAAACAGCGTCAAGATTTCATCCATGCTATTTTGTCATAATTGGAGGCCAGATAAGCCATTGACAGTGATTATAATTTCTGTCTCTCTAGTGAAGGAACTGTGCCAGTCAACCCACTGTGCCTCTGTACTACTCTTTACTATCCAGCAAAATGTGCCCCCCTAGCAATAACCCCATTTCATTGGTATACTTCAGACTGTACAAATCCAAGTTTCAAGTGGGTTCATTAACACATCCCAATCACCTCAAAACGTTGGTTTTTTGAGGAGTCAAAATCTTGGCTATACGCAAAGTTGTTACCATTCCAATTACCCCTCAGCCTTATCCCAACAGCCCCAAGTAACTGTACTTAAAGAACAAATAAAGATACAGAATGTGTTCAGCTTCTTCCTTTCAGCTGCCAACTCTCCTTGAAAAATTAAACTCGTGTACAGCGCAGGCTGGCTAATACAGAGGTTTACAACACAAACTAGACGTCACAGATCCCTTGGACACTTAAGGAAAGGGAAACAGGAATTCTTAGACAACAAGCCCAGGAATCCACCCCCACGCTAGGAAGCAGTTGAGGTCTGGGATAGAACATTGAAATGACAGATGTGTAGCACTAACAACCTGGTTCAGAAAAGGTTCTGACATTCCTCTCTCACCAGCCTAAAGCAATATAATTGAATTTCTTTTCCTCTCCGGATTCTACAGATTCAGACTGCAGCCCTGCTGGGCTATCACTATTACAGTTGCAACTGGAGAGCTGAGGACAGACTCCCAGCAGTCACTTAACAGGGTGTTTTCAAACACTTCAAAAAGCATTAGAATGGGGTCTATAAAATATGTAGGATAAATGAATACCACAACAGCCAGGCTAGATAATAGGCTTACTGGCCTGGAGTCAGGGATGATGTAAATGTAAGTCTCTACCCAGCCCCAAGACAGAGTCCCAGGTGGCCACCACGGCATGCCACAGCAATTGCTCATTGAGGCCATGTCTGAAGGCAGCATGTGGCTGCCCAAGTGGGCAGTGATATCCCAGCACTGCGGGGCTCATGGAAATAGGGCTGTTCATCTGTAGCTTTAGAACTTTGGCAAGCAGCACATTACCCCCAGGGACAGCATCCTGATGGCTGTCATTCCCAAAGGGTGCCAATACCTTCTCCTCATACCTCACTGCTGTGTATTCTCTGAAGGTGCACGCATGCACAATCATAGTGCTGTCCTCCTGGTTACCATCCACAGGGAAATAAGCTTACTCATGGCGGACATAGAGATCACAAAGTCAAAACAGCGATGTCAAAAGCAAGACAAACAGGAGGTTACAGCAATGACAGCTAAAATGAGTGTGTTCCCATTCCTGTGATGTGAACAAGCCTCCCTGAGATCACACTGCTGGGATGTGTGATGCTCAAACAGATTTAAAAACAAGCCACCTTCGGTGAAGCTACAATTATTTTAGCCGTCAAGACTGCAACACATTAAGTTTGCGGCATGTAAAGAATACAAAGTTCCTCAGAATAAGTTCAGCTTTGCTGCAGACAGCGCAACAGCAGCGTGATCCAGTCACACAACAGAAAGGATCCTGATGGCAGATGTGTTGCAGCAGGGCAGGTACGAGGCTTTTTTGCATATTCACTCATCTTCCCATGGCATCTCTTTGTGGGGAATGGAAGAGACTGAGAATAGTCGCACTGCTAAGCAATTTGGACAGCTTCTCTCATTTTACTGGAATCTTGGTAGTCTTTTCTGCAATCAAAAGAAATGAGAGCCAAGGGGAACTCTGAATCCGTCAAGCTCCAAGCAATGTACAGTGCCCTGTTCTCCCTTTAAAAAGCAGCAGATGTACTGTGTGCATTAATTAAACAAGAGCTTATGAATTTCAGAAGCAAATCAACTCATTTACAATAATACAAGTACAGCACAGCCAGAAATAATGTAGTTGTGCAGAAGGACTGAATTTAAAAATAAATGTGTGATTGTAATCTCCAGATGCTGCTCTGGTTTGCTGGGCATTATCCCAGAGAAGAGAGCTGGTCTGATACATGAATAAAAAATTAGTGTCTTTGGCACAAGTTGAAATCTGCAATAGGCACAGAGAGAAAGGCCCCCATATGCCAGGCTGCCAGAATGCTGCGCCCATTAGGAAAACTTGGCTCTATTCTGCCAGTCTCCTGCATAAAGCTGAGTCTCATCAGAGCTTGGTTTTCATATGGGAAAATCATTATTTGATGACAGAGAGACTGATGGGGCATTCAGCCAACGACAGGGCTGGTATGATGCCCTGCCAGGGGGAAGGGGTGAACCCCTGCACCCTGGACCAGAAGGGGAGAGATGCAAACAAATCTCATGCATTTTTCCTGAATGAATCTCATTACTAAACTCTCTGAGAGGCTCATTTTGGACCCAGGTTTTAAAGGTTGATTTTGAAAGATACAAAAGCCTCAAAGAAGTAAAGGTGCCCTAATCCATCAGCACACTGAACACTGACAGCCCTTTCCAGGCTCCCCTCAAATGTATCCCAAGGGGAGCAGGCACACTCCTTAAGAGATAGAGCAAGAAACACTGGAACAAAGCTATTTGAAAAGACAGATGGCACTGTGCAGTCCCTTCGCCATTCCATGCTCACTGCCTCTGCTAGACTAGATGCAAAATGCATCAAGATGCCAGCCCAGTTTTCTGTGCTCAGCTTGTGCTCCAGAGGTCAAGAACATGGAAGAGAAAGCATCTTTCTGCATGACTCCTGTAATACATGAGGCTGTTTCAATAAGGTGTGAACAAGAGACTGATTGTCTTTTATTAACCTGCTAGGAAGAGCTGAAAAGCTTACTGTTTTGTCTTTAGTAAATGCGGTTACCTTTTTGAATACAGAAGCCCTGTTCTCCTATGAATCCTTTGCAAATGGGCCCCTGACGTGGCAGGACATGAGCCCCGGTGCTGGAGCAACAACTGCAAGTAACTGAGGAGAAGCGGAAGAGTGGGATGAGATTTCAGCTCAGCACTGGGCATAAGGAACAGCACTGGACATGTGCAATGCTGATAATGGTGTTTGATTGGGGAGACGTTGCTCCCCAATGCTGGGGATGTGGATGGAAGGGGGATTAACAGAATGATGCAGTTCCTCTTGTCCCATAGGAGACAGAGGTATGGGCTGTCCAGTTCCACACGCTGAGGGAAATGATTCAGACCAGAAAAGCCTCTGGGCTTTCAGAAGTAATCCTCAAATGATCAGCAGCAATGGAAAGACCACTATGAAAATTTTATCAGTCACGTTAACAGATATGTTTGCAAAAGCCCATTTGAAGAAGCTTTGCAATGTGATACTGAGAGCTTTGATAGCGAATAACAAATTTGAAATACAACCTAGGTACAATGGAGAAGTTCTGGCAGAGGACAAAACCCAATCCTCTGCTTCTGCTTCATGTAATGGCATGGGTGACTTTGCCAAATACTCACATAGGACAGCAGAGATGAACCAGGCAACCAGTGAGGGCTCACGATGACTTATCCAGAGCATGTGACTGACCTAGCAGAAACCTACTACTGTGATAGGAAGGGGCACTGTGGTTCAATCTCACACTTGAACTAAGCTAAAATTAGAGAGCACTCTGCTGGTGACAGCAGGTCAGCTTTTGGAGATGCTCTGAAATTTAAACACCACCAGACTCACAATTCTCCTTCACTCTCTTCACTCACACTGTTAACATATTTGCCATACGACCACCATGCTGCAATCGCAGCACAGAAGAAAGTAGTTACCTGACTGCCTGGGCTGTCAGAAACAGGATAAAGAGCTGTTCCGTTGTCATACTGATGCAGTAGAGCAGCTGAATTCTCTCACTGCTGCTGAGTAAGGGTGCTGATAGTTTTTTTGTATGTACAACATACTCAATGTAATCTATATTCCGCTACTCTAAAATAACACTTTCCTCCACCTTCCTTGACAGAGGATGACAAAGCAACATTTGAGTTTCACAGGTGCTCCATCTCAGATCCAAAACACTGCTGGCTCTGTTCCTTAGAACTCTTACCTTGAAAGGAAGGCTTGATGCTGCTTTATTGTGTCCAGTTCGTAGGTTGACGAATCACTCCTCTTTCGTGGCAGCTGCTTCTTTGGATCCTCTCCGTTGCTACGGGGAATATCAATGTTGCTCCTGCTGAGGTGTCTGCTGGCTTCCAGATTAGAGCCACTGGAGCAATAGCTGTTGTTCACTGTTATTCCAGGAGACAGCAGGTCGGTATCCTGGGATTTGAAATACATGGACTTACCACCCTGACAACTGCATCACCCACATTATAACCTCCTCATTCCATCCTTCTCAACCCATTTACATGAAGATCTCATTCAGAGCCTTAAGACACACTAAGACACACCTGCTGGCCATCTATTACAAAGACAGACTTTGCTGCTTCATGCAAAGATGCTCACTAAAACCAAGGGCTGTGGTCAGCAGACCCATTCCCAGAAGACACAGGGAACCAGCATTACCTGGACACTCACAACACTCCCTCTTCGACTGCTGTTTTGGCTCTCAGACACAGTTTGATTGCTGTAGCATAAGGCATCAAATCCTAGAATTCCTCCGACACAGTCCCCAACCAAGCAGACCTGAAAAAGGCAGAGACGGGGCGGGGAAGAGCCCTCTGACTTCAGTTCAGAGATGACAGTTAAAAGGAGTGCTGGATTATACTTGGAAAAGCTGCTGTAACAGGATAACCAGTGCTTTTATCAGTAAGACTATTTTGTCAGAGAACATCCACTCATACCCTGCAGACTCTTGCTAGCCAGCACAGCTAACGTGTTCTGCCTGTTCCCATTCGCCAACCAGAGCAAGGTGAAAGCAACACAGAGACCATCCATGGCCCTAAGTCCAGGGTCAATAAAAAACAAGCCTGAATCCCTCCTCACCAGCTGCCCACACCACCTCAGGCAAGCTCTGCTGTGCTTCTGTTCCATGTTTGTGCTGTCAGGAGATAATGCTGTCCTGCCTTCAAGAGCATTCTAGGCACAACACAGAGCATAGGCACTAAACAGCACTGAGACCCCTGAGCAGAAGCTGGTTTTCTGCGGCCCTGGGGCTGGGAACAAGCTCAGGGTGGATAATACGCGCAACATGCACAGCTCGTTCAATAGCTGTTCAGTTCCTTGGTTTGCAATGGGAATAACACAGTAACAAAAGCAGCAATCCTGATTTGGAAAGGTGTGTCATGCTGAAAACTGATTAACTTCACAGCTTCCGATCTCCTTTTCTCAACACAAGCTCTGACTTTGCTTTGTATCCCAAAGGTTCAAGACATAGCATAAGCTGTAATCTCTCTTTCAGAAAGAAATGGAAGCACACTTTCTTATTGCAGCTCAACACTTATGCATTTCCATCCCTCCTGACAGATTAACAAAAAGAGCATCAGAAGGAAACTGCTTCACTTGCTCTTCCTCTTTGTTGTGGCTCACCTGGCCATTGAATGACATTCCCTCCTGGGATTTGATGAACTCGCTGTAGGCCTGGTTGGCTCTGACGATCACTGTGGCCACTGCTTCTTGGTACTGAGGTGATGATGTTGCTAGCAGAGGGAGGGCAGCAAGGGGAATGTGATCCTGGCTGTTGGACAGGCAGCCTTCATCATAACTATACGGGCTGAGGCTGGATAGAGCAAGAGAGATTGGAAATACTAAGATACAGAGCGGGGAAAAACCATTTAGGGGCAGTACAGCCAGTAATGAGAACTGTTTAAAAAGAGACAGAATGGCCATTTATTCCAATGTGAACGCATAAGAAATTTAATAAATCTTTCCTTCCCATCAAATGTAAATCTTCAGGGACAACATCCTTATATGGGTAGAACAACCCGCAGACAAGGAAGCAGAGCCACAGTATTTATTGGACTAATTAGAGTAAATCAATCACAAAAGTCTTGCCACATGATTACTGTATTCACTGCAGCTAAGTATGAAATCGAGATCGAATGCTTCTCTAGTATATTAATAAGTGCACTCTTGAAGCGTGGTCAGAAACTTTCAATGTGCAGAGCATGTAATGAATGCCAGATCAAGAGAAAAGAAAAAAGAGAGGAAAAGAAGAAAGGAAAAGAAAAAAAACAAGCATGAAATTTAACACGTCTGAACAAAAAAAGTAGCAGCAACTTACCTGGACACCAGCGAAAAGGCTTCGGAGCAGATGGCTGGGCAAGGGACTAGCCTGATGGCAATGTGTCCAAGAGCAGCTGGGTAATGTACCCTCATCACTGTGTCAAAGACAGTCGTGATGGTGTTGACATCCCCTTGCTTAGAGCTCTGATCACCACTTCCCGAGTCTAGGATGTTCCCTCCATGGAGTACTAAGAGGAGGACATGGATTTTACTTGGCTGCATTAATGGCTGCACTGATTCATCCTAGGTGGGAACGAACAGAGCAAAGTAGAAAGGTTGATTTTGCAAAGAAATTATATTTGTTTTACAGGGATTTTAAGGAAATTTTATCACTTCCCCCCTTCCCCCCCCAAGCTCATACGTGGTACCTACCACACATGCACTAGTTAAGTAGGTTTAAAACTTCAGATTTTCTTATAATGTTGGCAAAAAGGAACTAGAGAGAAAAAACTTCCCCATAAAATAGTTCCCCATAACCAAAGGGCTGGCCAACAACTGGCTCGATGGCTGCTATACAGACACACCACAAGTTTTCATAGTGGCTGTCCAGATCGTTTGTTTAGGATGCTGAATAAATTCCTTGCCTTAAAAGACAGGTTGCAGTTTGCATCTCAACTCCAGATAGGGTTATTATTAAGTTTCCCACTAGAATAGCTCTAAATCTGATCCTGATGCCCTAAGAGCAGATCCAAGAACATCCATGTTGGTTATGTTTTGCAACATAATGGAGCATAAACTACTTTTGGTATCTCTCCACTATCAGGGCTCTCGGTGTTAACAGCCCCTTGCAGACTCAAATCCCCCTGCCCCAAAACCTGAGACGTGCAGAAGCACTGATCCTTTCTCCTGTGCCTCACCCCACGTGCTAACAGAGGCAACCTCAGAGAACATCCTGGCTCCTTCCCCAGGGGAAGGCAACTCCCTGCTGAGGCACCACAGAAGACACTGGGATTGAGTGGGAAAGGGGAGGAAGGGGCAGCAGGGTTTTCCATTTGGCATTTTTTTCCCCCTCATTTTAATATCTTTAGTCACCTGCTGTCTTTTGAGCATTGATTGAGCCTCTGACAAACACACTGGTGGGAGGGAAGCATGCCCAGGCACACATTAGCAACCTAACAGCTAGCTTGCATTTTTACCAGATAATACTAAAGCATGTGTTAATACACAGCCCACCAGAAGCATTAAAATGCACATCCAAGTCTGTAATAAAGATTTTCCAGACCTCCTGCACGGCAAAAGCCTTCAATTATTTAGCACCATTACATTATATTAACATCTGCTCTTTAAACTTTCCCCGATTCCAGTTTACAGTGCTTGCAAGGTGAACTTTTCCCTGGCTGGAGGCATCAGAGGACCTCTCCCTGCATCTGAGCACTGCTTTCAGACAAATGTTTTAAGTGCTCATTTGGAGAACAACATGAGTCACCAAGCTCAGGTCATCCGGAGGTTTATCAGTCATTTGGAGGCGCCGTTCCCTTCCAGTTCATTAACCTCTGCTCTTAAAGGAAGTGGGGAACATGCAAGCAACTGCTGATTATTTTAGGGGTGGTGGTGGCTATTTAGAACTTTCCTGTAAGATCTGGATTCATGTAAGATGACTGAATCTCGGCCTACCTTTTGATAAGGGGGGCTTTTACACTGGAAATCCCTGCAGTGGTGGCTAGAAATTTCTAACTGTTTTAGTGCACTACCTGTGAACAACTACAAGTAAAAGGCATTTTCAGCTCGCTTTCAAGTTTGTTTCTTTCCTAAAATTAAGCCAGAAATGGGAATGCCTTGAGACTACCCGGATAAGACAGCAACTCCTCTGCACCAATTCAGTCTCTGCATGAAATCTTAGGGCTGTGAGCTGCAGACAGCTCACCTTGAGGTAGCTAGAACCACTCCATCTCCAGCAACCCACTTTCCCTATAGACCTTGAGCTCTCAGTCTTTACAACAAAAGCCTAGCATGTAGAATAATATCAAATCCATGCTCACAGTCTTTTACTGACCATAACATGAGTAGAGCAGTTCACGAAGGACTCTATAAACAGCCCCATCAGCTGTGCAGCACAGACAGGCATTGCCTAAGGGGGCATGATGACTACCACGACTCTAAGGGACATCCCACTAGGACACTGGCTTGCAAAAACCTGCATACCCCAAGACTGGAAAGCCAGGGGGAAATCACTTGTTATTTTATTCAGATCCCTGATACAGGCTGTGCTATAACTGATTTCCAAACAAAGCCCTGAGCAGCTCAAATGAGTGGGCTGCAGCACAGCTGTGTCAGTGGGACTACCACAGCCTGCAGTTACACAGCACTCCTGTTCCCACTAACTCACTTGGCATTATCAGGGCAGCTCTACCAGCAGTGCCTCAGGCAGCTGTTATCCCCACAGGATCAGTGTTTTTTCCAGCTGGATACCTGACACTGCCTGCAAACGATAGAAGATTTTCTATCTGATGCTCAAAAGGCAGGTGAAATAATCCCTTAAGCCTAACCAGGGAGTATACAGCATACCAGTGTGGCTTCAAACGATACACAAAGACAAGACACCACTCACAGCGAAGAGAGCAGTTTACCCCATTTACCCCACATGGAGACTTTCCAGCCACGGGGGATCTCGTTATAAGAAACCAAAGTGCTTACTTCAATGATGCTGAGCCTCTCGACGCTGGAGCCAACGTGGTACTCTGCTGATGTCTCATGATACAAGTCACCTGCAAGCACAGAGGTTTAAAATGTCAGCACTGCAAGACGCTTTGGCAAAGACACTCTTCCACAGAGCCAGACTATGCCAATGCCCCTCAGCCTCTTTGCCTCAGATTGCCTTAATTATTTCATCAACTTGCCCTCTCCTTCCCTCCCTCATCCTTCCAGCTGAGAAACCTGGGCAATGCCAGGCCACTTATTTTCCAGCAATTTCTCATAACCTCAATAAGCACTTTAGGATGCTGGCAAGCTCTACTCTCTTTACAGCAACCCAAGCATCCTTACTGCATCAGGCACCGCAACAACAGGAAATCCCTGCACAATTCTCAGAAATGATTAAAGTGTGGGAAAATAAAAGGAACCACTGCAACTGTGCTGGGGGAGCAGAGATCTGAGGCGCTCACATGTCTGTGTCTACACAGATCAGCACTGTATAGAAAGCCTAAGTGTCATCCTTCACCGTGTTGCTACATGAATCGTGCCAGCTGAGGAGTCCAATTCCTTCCCAAGTTTTGTAAAGATGAGCAGAAAAAATAATTGAAAAAAAAAAAGAAAAAAAAAGTATTGAGGTGGGTACAGATATGAACAAAGGATGGAGCAAGAGAAAAGAAAAGTCAGGAGAAATTGAAGCGATTCAAGACAGAGCTGAAGTATTTCATCATTATAGAAACGACTCCTGGCTGTTGCACAAAGGAACCTAACCAGCATGGGAAATAAAGGGAACCAAGAGCTTCCTTATCCCATCTCCCACCAGGCAGCACCGTGCCAGCAGCGCTGGGCAGTCATTTCTGTGCTCTGCCTCAGCCTCTCTGTTCATGAGATGAAGATAACAAGTTTTATATTCTTCAAAAAGGAACTGTAAAAGTGACCTGGACAGACTGTGAGGTATCTGTGAGGTATCACATGCAGTTTTGACTTAAGAAAAAAACAAAACAAAACAAAATTACCCGGGACATCATCACATTCGGGGGTTTCAATTTTATCCATCAGATCATTGGAACTCCATTTGGTTATTTCTTTCGGGAACATTTCCTCATTGTCAGACAAGTCCTCTTTAAAAAACAGATTTTTTTTTGAGTCACACATACAATTACGTATACAGACAAGAGCACAGAACAGAATTTTAATCCAAAGACCCCATAGTTACATGTAATCTTATAAACATCCTGATGGTTTAAGTCATAATAAAACACAATACTTTCTCAACTTTCATTATGTAGGAAAAAAAGCCTATCTTGAAAAAGTTAAGAACATGTAACTAAAAGGTTCTGTTTTCAAATGAAAGCCTCAAGGTGTGGAAAATATGATGCAGATTCTTAGAACAACCATTTGAAGTACAAAGTTAGACATTTTTTCCTGCCATACTTTCTGCTTGGCATGGCCCTGTATGGCTGCTTGGTGATGCTGAGCAGCCAGTAGGTTCCATACGGGATCACTGCTGGGATCCTCCCTGAGTTATGTGAAAGCTGAGTGAGGTCTTTGGGGGAAGCAGTGATAAGGATCGCTATTGTTAACAGGACCAAACACCTAAAAAGGCAGAAGTAACAAAGGAAATGTGAACTCCCTGAGCTATCTTTAGCCTGATTTCCTTAGAAGACCAACCACATTGCCTCCATGTCCATCATTTCCCTCCCACCTAAAGAGCTTCTTTCCTGGCTAATTTCAGCTACAGCTGGTAAAGAACAAGGGTCCCCAAAACACAACATTCAGAGAAACGTAATGAAAAGGGAGAGGCATAAAAAGGACAGAGCCTATAAAACACTCCCCGGCAGCATCCAGGAAGGTTAACAGGGCTCCAAACGAGCCCCTTGAAGAGCACTCCACAGCTCCATCACTCAGTGCTTCACTGGGACAGGTTCTGGGAAGAGGAGCAGAGCCCTGGGGCTGCACCTGAACCCACAGCCAACAGCAGCTGAAGGCTTACAGCAATGCTTTTGCTATGAGTTGCTGGTTTCTTCTATTTGGTTTTTCTTCCCTACATTAGGGATGTGTCTTTTACTGTTACAGAGGTTAATTGGTTTCTAACTTATTTATTGCTCTGTGCTTATTATTCCTTTCCTGAAAATTTGGGGCTCGTAAATTTAATAAAGAGATATAAACATGATAATAACAGAAGCAATTACAGATGTCTTGATCTAAAATCTTTAGAGTCCCAGACAAGGGTTCTGCCTTTCTTGGTGCTGTGCAGTCACTAAGAAAATACTGGGTTGGAAGAATCCCAGGATCAGGAAACAAAAAAGATTATGACATTTATTATTCTTTTCAGCGTATCTGAGCTAGTATCTCAGGCCTAAGCACACAGCCAAGCAAAGATCAATTATTTTTAGGAGTTTCTATTTACACGTTGACCACAGAAAGGCAGCAACCTGGAAACTTCATACTGGCATGCCATTTCCTTTTTCAGCTATGGAAAAAACTGAGTAAATCCTCAGTGCCCCACGCAAGGGAGCATGGAGTACCTGTTCCCAGCAAGGGGAAGCACGTGCGTGCAGAATGTGTGCTGGCGGAGAATTAAGAAGATTGCACTCAAAGCTCCTTCAGCAACTTAAGCTTAATATCGAACTTATTTCCTTGAGAGGTTTAATTGCAGCCCTTATTGCTGCCTAAGTGATCACCAAAAGGGATATTACTCCCGTTATTAGTATTTATTACAGGATAGAAATCAGGTATTACTGTACTTGTCACCACTTTAACCAGGCTCGGTGAATGACAATGAGTGGGAAGTTCAAGACAAGAAACCTCCCCAAGCTCAGTGTGCACCCACTGCATGCTGAGGGAACGTGCATCCATGGGAAGCACCACTGAGGATCTCTGCTGGGTGCTGACCCTGATCAGTTCCACTTCCCATAGCACTGACCCTGCATCTCCCAGCAGGATGAGCCTCCCGGCTGCTGCTGGGGTTACTTCTCCTCCCAGGCACCTTAGGAGCACTCCTGGGATTCCCCATGGGCCTGAATCCCAAACATCCATCTCAATCTATCTCCATTTTATTACTGAGTAATTAAAGAGGAAAAAAAAAAAAGTGTGGATAGCAGTGATGCCATTTCAATGACTCATTCCTCCTTTCTTGTTATGTATATTGCTACAATAAATCCTCTACAGTTTTTGCAGGTGCTATAAAAGTCAATAAATTGAGACACTTGAAGTTGGCCTTTCTCTTTCCAAACAAGATGAATTAATCACTTTGACTTGCAGGCATTCTGGCCACTTTCTACCCCAGCATTTGGGATGCATGACAAAATACTTGATATGAGGACTCTTCTGGAGCACGACACTATCAGTTTTGTGGGTCTGAACTTTAGCTGAACATCATTGAAATTCTGCTTTACAAAATTGGGGTGTGATCTTCTCACAACTCCATTTCAGAGAAAGGTCACCAACTTCATCAGCAAGCATTGCACATGTAACTTAGATTAGCATTACAAGCTGAGAGGAGTCCATCTGTTGTCGACAGAGACAGAGCCTCTCAGGCTTACATACATATTAAGTACAACATATAAAATGAATGCAGTGGAACAAAGCTTCTTCGTATAATTACATGAAAAAGAAAGGAGAAATAACACCAAAGCGTTCACCAAATGTGAGCAGTCAAAATTACTTCGGAAATTCTGAAATCAACACTGATTAATTTTGGCACATGAATTACCCTGTTGCATTCATTACTGTACTTCCAGGAACAGGAGGATGAGGAGTTAATAAAGGCAAACTTCAGTCTCTTTAGGCCCAGACAGAACAATCAATCATAACTTTCACTGATTAAAAAATTATTAAAACATCAGTCTTACTGAACCAGAATCATTAAGACATGCCCACAGAGCAGTAAGCATTGCTGAATTTCACCCACATTTACACCAAATAAAATACATGCCCAAAAGGTTAAGACTGCTCCAGATCACGTCAGATAGCTCACACTGTATCTGAAATGCTGCTGTGTTAAATACAAGAGTCTGCTGGGTAGTGCTGAGGAAGCTTGAAGAAGCTGCACTGATGCTTCAGACAGCTTGGTTAGAAAGGAACAGACTTGAAACAAAGCAAAGAAGTCTTGCTTTCTTCCCCACACATTCCCCACAGCTCATGCTTTCCACCCTCTTATCCCAGCACTTCAGGTAACGGACAAGGTGATTTAGGTTCCACATACCGTGTGCATCAAAGAATTCATCATCTGAGCTGTCATCTGAATCCCTGGCAATGCTCTGCATCCTCCACTCCGAGATACTATGGCGTGAGGGACTTGCTGGAAAAAGCAGAAAAGCCTTATGTGAAACGCTACTTCGACAAGACAGAGAGTTCCCAACATGGTCTTTGCTGGAGGAAGAGTTGTGTGTTCTCTGCAAAAATGCACTGCTGCAATATTAAAAACACAAAACCCTGATGATGCTGCTGTGATGTCAGCGTACCACTTTACGGATCCTGTTTGTTTACTGTTGTTATAACCTGCCAGCAAGATGCTACATTAAAGCAAGCTGCTTCTATCACTCTTATGCTATTTTGAATGGCAGCTATTTATAATTGTTAGTAGGACGTGCAAAATCAGCTGGGTTTTAAAGTTTGCAATTAGGAAGGAAGCAGGCTGATTGGAAGCTTTCTTCGTTCCTCTAATCAGCACACAAGCCATGCCTCTGCTTCACTAACTTTTGGGTGGGTAGCTGAGCAGAGCAGCCTGGATAGAAATAATCTGTTTTCTGGAAGGAAATTGCTTCCACACAAATTGGATTAGAGATCTATTTAAACTTTAAACTTCAATGATTTAAACAACATGCTATCCAACTACTTCGGAGGGGAGCTGTCGGAGCAGCTGTCCTACTGCAGCGAGGAGAAAACCCAACAACCCTTCTGCTCCCTGTCCCTGCTCACCCCCCTTTCCTCACACCTACCTGCTCCCTTTCTCTTTCCCCTCCAGAGTTCCCTACACTGTATGGAAATATATCACAGCACTATTTTTTCAGATATATTTCAGCAGTGATGCAGCCTGAACTCATCACAGAAACGCAGTCCAATGAGGGGAACGGCTCAAAGAATTAGTTACATGGTTTTTCCCCTTTCAGATTCCTCTTGCATGTCACAGAGGGGAGTGCACACCTCACCTGGCACAGCAAAAACCAGAGAAGATTGACAAATTCTCATTTAACACGTACAAAGCCTCCGAAAGGCTCTGATTCCTGCGAGAGCTGCGCAAGCTGTTTCATACTATTGCTGCAACAGCGTTAAATATGTAAGTCAAAGGCTTCCAATTCTAATTCTGCTACCTGACTGTCACATGCAGAGACAAAGGAGACCCTGTGCAGTCATCTAATTGCAGCCCAGCAGGGGTTTGGCAGCCCCCCCAGCTCCCCACCGCCCACCCCTCTGGAGCTGGGAGCGAGGAGGTTGGCAGAGCGCAGCCCATTCACGCTGCTGTGACGTCAAAGCACTCGCATAATGGTTGCTAAAAATAGAACATATAATAACATATGGGATGGCGACGAGGGTCCTGCTATCACCAGAGGTCTCACTCGCATGGTATAGGAAGGACTGAGATCTTTGGTAGAAAGGCGTTGCTTTTTTCCTGTTGGAGGTAGCGGTGCGTCGACACAGCCCTCCTTGCTTCCATATGTTAATATGCTGCCAGAGAGATTAAAATATCTGCATGACGTATTTCTCAGCACATCACAATTCATTTCTTCCATTACTTTTATTCCTGTAAAATCTGCAGTTTCAAACAAATGCACGCTTTGCTGTTAGTGAAAACCTTCAAGTAAAATCCTAAAGGGTCTGAAACCCTACAGCTGCCAATGAATACATCAGCAATGAAGAGGGGGTTCATAACAAAGGGCATAGTGAGAGATGGGCAATTTGCTAAACCATCCCGGTGCAAACAAAGTAGCATTTTTATCTCTATACAACGATTTATGAGGCGTCTGGTAGGTTCTTCCCTGGGGCTCACTGGTGAGTCATTGCAAGGTAAAACTGCTGCTCGTATCTCATTCACCGTGTGATGAAATCAGTGATGGAGCGGTAAATAAAAATTGGGAATCAACTCCAATATTTAGTACATGTGAGAGATGGATAAGTTCCACTCACCCACATGCCTCTTCCACTGTCCCTGGAAGGAATGCTGCCTCTTGGGGCTTCCAAAAAAACCCAAGATCTTTGCCCTCTTGCTGAGAGAGCTTTTACCCCAGTTATCAGCTGTGCCTGACTGAAAGGAGAGAGCTGCTGAGGATTCCAGACCTGCCTCCCTTTAACCTGCACTGTAACAGAGCCCTAAACAGGGATTTAACAAAAGCCTGAATGCTTGCTGAATGGTATTTAAAGGGGAACGTAATCATCATCCATGGTCTCAACGGATTTCAAGCTAGCCATGAGTTCCAGTCCCCAAACAGCCACCATGCACTACCACTAGTGAAAGGCAGTGAATCCCAACCCCTCATCCTTTCACAGCACCTGCCTTAGTTTCTCCAGCAGCCGATGGAGTCCCGCACTGTGTCAGCTGCACTGCAGCATCGTGCTGTAAGGTGTAACTGCAGCCAAGGGCACAAGGTGCCTGTTGGTAACGGCCTCCTGGGAGAGCAGTTAACTGCCACCTGCTGCTGGCTTCTGTGTCCTGGGGCCAGGAGCACCACAGTACGCAGGCAGGGAGCTCTGCTCAAGGATGAGGGCATGTAAAATCACTGGTGGATAACAGGGCCAAAGCTTCTCCATGCTGCTTTGTTTGTCGTTTTCTGACACCCAGCACTGCTGCCCACCTGCTTCCTGCTCTTCTACTTCTCCTCCTAATTCCCGTGCTTTCAAGAGTGGCATGAATTCTGCCACGTGCCCCTCTGAGAGTCACAGATAATGATAATGACAAACATTTCCAAACCCCCAGGAGGCCATCTGAGAAGACTGAGCCTGAAGCACCAGCAGAGATCTCTTACAAGAGCTGAAAGGGCTCACAGGAGGGATAAGTACTGCCCCAAAGGTTTCAGCCAGCCATAGTCTCCTAAAGCCCAGCCTATGCACAGCTCAGAGAAGCATCTCACCTCCTCTCTTTGAAGACCGGGAGGACTTGGAAGAGGTGGACCACTGCTTGGTGAGCGATCTCCCAGAGGCTGTTTCGCTGTTACCAGAGGCATCTTCTGGGTCAACAGGTGAAACTGCGTCAGCTTCAGCATCTTTCTCACCAGGAGCATCTTTGACTCCATGCTGCTCAGAATCATTTTCACCACAGAACTGGGCCATCTTCTGAGCCAGCATCAGCTGTGCCTCTTTCTCCAGCTGCCGGATATCCTCAATGGTGAGCCCGTACCATTCGTCCTGCCAGCACCAAGCCTGCCGATGAGCACGGACCATGACCTTCCGCAAGCCTGCAAAGCCAGAACACCCCAGTCAGCAATGCTGGAGAACTGCAAGAGGAAGTGTGTTGTTCCCTTCCCCCAAAACCTCAAGACTCTGTGGCATTGATATTACAGCAGCATTGACAACATCATGCCTCAAGCTGTAGAAATGGATGTTCGTATACCAATCAAGGTTGGAATATCAGTCATTTCTGTACTGCACCTCCTCAGTTCTTGCTAAACAATCATCCACTGACAAATTAGCTGGTGTTCTGCAACTGCTTTTAGCTTGGGAAGGCATTGCCTAATTCTACAACCAAGGCTTCCCCCTGTAATTGCCTGCTCTAGCAAGGAAGAGCCACAAATTCTCATATGTCTCATAAACTCTGGGAAGTTGCAACACCTAAATCCAGCCTTCAAAGAGAGTGAGACATGTCCCCAGAAGAATGTTAAAAAGCCAACAACAAAATCACATCTTTAAATTATTATTTTTTTATCCAGGTTAGTTACAAGTGGTTCCTTCACAATTACCACATAACCCACCCCAGTATGGGACAAAATAGAAGGACTTTCCACATCAGTTGTACTAAGATGACCAAAAGGTCTCCTTTTCTTGGAAACCCTGTACTTGGCTCCTACACATCAGTAAAAAACCACCACAGATAGGAGCTTCAGAGAGAATGGGATGGGAAGAAAAGGAAGGGAGGGAATAAAGCATACTTTATTTTGCAGATAGGATCTTTCTTTCGTAGCATGAGAAAAATGAAGTGCGTAAAGCCAATTTAAAACATGATTTCTATGTGTCACACAACTGAAATGAATAACGATCTCAATATCAGCACACAGTGCTCGCAACAAGGCAAGAGAAACTCTCCCCAAACTTACAGTTAATGGCTATCACTGACACATCACTGACACTTTTTAGAGCAGATTGCTGCAGATTTCTAACCAATTTTTCTGCTTAAAGCCCACATCAGGTCAAAGCTCCAAACTGCTATACATTACTGATGGGAACACCCAGCAGTAACAGTGCTTTTTAAAAGCCTCCATAAGTACTGACAAACTAATCCTCAGGTGTCAATCAATGAATATTGTCCGCCCTTTAATTACTGGGAAACTGAGGCAGCATGAACTGACAGACAGCAGGGTTACGGGCCTGCAGCTCTCCTCTGCTGGTGTGCAGATGCTTGAGCACTCACTCTAATAAGAACCTATTTGAAGACCACAGGCCGCAGCACCACTGCTGCCTTTTACACCACAGAAAGCAATCGATAGGCAACATTAAAACTACGGATAATGGTTCCAATGCGCAGGGGTTCTAAGCTGTTTCCAGCAACGTTTGCTTTGCTGTTGTAAAGAGACTCTGAGTTCTCACTACTGTCATGCCTCCTGTGATCTTATGCCTAAATGCTACCTTTGTTTTCAGCAATTATTATTATTATTTTATTTGAAGCACACAAAAGCTTATTTTTCTGTGTTTATTTCCTTCCAGGCCCAGGCACTTTATTCTCTGCTCTGCACTTCAGTTAGTCCTCCATGCCACCCTATCAGGAAGAAACAAGCACAGAAATCAGCAGCTAACAGGATGGATCAGCTCAACCTGAACTTCATTTGCACAGTAAAATTAAGTCTATCAATATTTTATGTAGTTCTCTGCTTGACTTTCAGATGGGAGCTCCACTTAACAGGAGCACACTAGAACCAGCAGACTGTGACCTTCTTGGGGCTGAACAAGGGGCATCGGCCACTTAATTATATTCAATCTTAGCCAAGATCCAGTGTTATTTCCCCCACCAGATTACTTTTTGCAGAACTGCAGGAGAATGTTTTAGCCTTTTTCACCTCCTGTTACATCTGACAATCAACAGAGCTTAAAGAACAGAGATTAAACTCACATCACATCCAACTGAAAGCCAAGGAAACATTTCCCTTGCTATACCCCATATCACAGCCATCCTTTGGGCTCACTTGCTCCCAAGCCCAGTGGAACCCATGGACATCCCCACAGCACTGCTCATGTCAGGCTGACTAAACACCCCACATCACCCTTTCTGAAAGCCTTCTCTTCTGAAAACAAGATGGTTATGATTCATCTCTCCAGATCAGTTATGAATCAAAAAGATTGAGATCATTTTCCTAGCCTCTGGCCTTCATCTGGGACACACCAGCGATGCTGCTCTTTTCTTTTTCAAGCACAGGGAGAAACCTGGAAGAACAAGGCTGTCCAGGTACAGATGAAATTGAAACATTTAGTCAACAAGACTTCATTATTTCTCTAGAGTGCACAAAGCTTTGGTTAAAGAAAGAAAACAAAATGAACAAGGAAGCCACACATGCACAACTGTACACCTCCACGTTGAGTTTAGAAGCACTTGTCATTTTTTGTGTTGATTTAATTGTAACATTTCCCACTGCGTTGTGCAGAAAGATGATCTGCGAAGAGTCTAGAAGGGTGCAAACATTTAAATCATTCGCCTTTCAAATCACCACCTCGTCAGCTCTGCTGAATCCTTCAAGTGCTGGCTTTTCTAAGTGACTTGCCTGTAGATTGTGGTGTTTAACTTAATTTCACAAAAGAAAATGTAAGTGAATACAACAAAAGCCAGGATAGCCAAATTTAAAAAGCATTTGTCCACAGTCTGGGTCTATTTTTCAATTTGAATTTAAAGTAGCAACTACAGCAATGAAAGTAAAACAAAAACCACCACCAAATCTTGCCCAGGTCTCCATCAACCATCTACATAAAGCAACTGGTCAGACGCCCATCGATTATGCACACAGTGGCAACATCCCAGAGCTTTTATAATGCACTCTCGCAGTTTCCTGGCAGCTGATAAAGGATGTCTGATTTTCTCCACACAACATTATTTCCTTGATGGTCACAGCAGATTTGATATCCTTGTCAGTGCAGTTCTGGCTGCGTGACTGTATCTGATCAAAGGTGACTGCAGCTATACCTGCTGACTCCCTGCCTTCCCTTGTTCAGACCTCTCACAAAGGGAAGCGTGTTGTCATGTCTGTATGGTGCTAATCATGACCCACCTTTGCTTCAAAAGACCAGTGAGCAGAGCTCATACGGATAAACTTTTGTGCTGAAGTGCTTAAATGAAGACAAAGTTCTACAAAACAGCTTTCTAAAACCTGAAACCTCTTCCACTTCATTGCAGCGCTACAATTAGGGCACATTTAGTCAAAGATACACTAGCTTACACAAAGCTCTGGTTTCTGGGATGGGAACACACTTTGCCAGGGTGTATAATCAATAACCCATACACAGTCAACACACTTGTTTAGCAACAAAAGAACTGTAGCCCACACGCACGATTAGGAAGCAAGTGGGAGCAGAACATTATGCAGTGCCAGTCCAATTAAACTTAAATACTACGGGTAAGGACTAAAAAAGCATACAAATATTACAGCCAAGCAGACTAACAGCCCACAATTTTAGTCTGTGTCTTGGACTGTCAAAGCACTGAGTAACTGTCCAATTAGTCATCCAAAAGAAAAAAGGTTGCTGCACTCAGTAAGACTGAGAACGTTTCAACACCATCCCCCAGAGTCACTCCCTCCGCACTCAGTAGCCCTTCCACATATTACAACCCATCCATCTCTTAAGTTTCCTTCTTGCAGGTCATTCTCTAGTTATAGCTTGTACCACTGAAAGAGTGCTCCCACCTCAGGGAGTTTCCATCCTGCTCTGGATTTCTGCCTCATTTTACTCCTTGTTCTGATGAGCCTGCATAGGGAGAGCTAATTCCCCAAGGATCAGATTTGCAGGAGCCAGGAGCAGAGGAATCAGCAAAGAAATGCCAAGGAAGAGTTGGCAGAAAACATCTCCAGTACCTGAGTAGCTTGGTCCATGGCCCAGAATACAAGCCTGGCCATCCTGCCATACCTCATTCTCCCAGTTTAAACACCCTCACACCCATCTATCCCTTGCTCACAAGCTCAGATACTTTCCCCACTCACAGAGAGTCCATGGCTATCCCATACACAAGAAGGCTACCCATCTATAGAAACCCAAAGCTTTTGCTTTCACTTCTACTCACTCAGCTTTGTCTTGCCTTAAAGTCTTCTCTCATTTTATGCATCTTAAACACTTTGAAAAACAGTATTTGCCATCACTGTAACAGAGTGGAAAGGCTTTTGAAAGGCAGACAATGAGCTGGCTTGGCTCTCTGCAAAGCCTCAATCAAGAGGAAAATGGCAGGCAATCTTTTATAAAACACAAAAGAGACATTTCTAAGGGACCACGGTTTAATCTATGCCAAACACCTCTGAACAACTAGAGGAGTCACATGCTTCTTTTTCATTTAGCAGATACAAAGGAGTTGTTATTCTGCCCCCATGTTTTGCAGCACACACTAAATTAACCCATGTCACTGAAGCACCAAGGGAGTTCGTTGCAGAGAGCCACTTGTAATGAAGTCTATAGCAAGAAAAACTTCCATCTGTGGATAAGTAAAACCAAAGGGGCTCTAAGAAAGGAATCTGTGACTATTCAAAAGTGGGGTGCAGCATTCTGCACTGCTCTATCAGTGTTTTCCACATTAGTTCTCAGGAGCATAGAATAACTAAGAAGAGTTATAAAATTATTTCCTTCTAACATCAGGTCCTTCAAAGAAGCTTGGCATATGGAAAGGGAGAATTCACTGTAGACAGAAAGTAGGAAGCATCCTTTACATGGTCTTCCTTAGCACAGCCACAGCTCTGCGCTTCTTTTGAGATGGGAATGCTTCTTTAAAGCATTCTTTAAGTTATCTACCTGGCCATAAAGCCTCTCTCCTGTGGCAAGGCTCACAGACTCTATCACAGTTGCGTTATAGATTTTCTGCAAGAACAAATTACTGCCAGTATTGCCACCACCTGCACAGTCCCCACTTAGTTTCTTCTGGAACACAAACAATGAGCTGCCTCCTAAAAGCACTGACCTAAGAATGATGCATCAATCAAAGCAGAACATTTACTCACAACTGAGAGCTGTCAATGCCCCATGTTGTGTTATAGCACAGTGAGGCTGGGAGTCAGGAACACAGAGATGTACGGCTACACAGAGACCCACCTGCCCCACCACAAGGCAGGCAGGAGTCAGGGATGATCCAGGGGGTGGTTTCCTAGGACTAATTAGGACTCACAGTTGAAGCTCATTTCCTTGAGCTGCCCTTAGAGGAAGTTGTCCAAAATAAAGAAAAAAAAAATGGCACATTTGGGAAGAGATCCGAGTTTAACAGACATATCCTTATTGCTTTAAACATGAACTTGAAACCCTTTAGATGCATGTGGTTTGGATTTGTACATGCCATAACTATAAATAATAGCATCACATTTTTCTGAACTCATCAACAGCAAAACAGCAATCAGGTCTGACAAGCTCTTCACAGACACGTCCTGGGATAGCACACATTGCACACACCTCACCACTGTATTTCAATTCAGAAACAACATGAATGAGTCGACAGTGAACCTTGCAAGTCTTTAAATGCTCACCAACATCATGGATAAACCGCTCGATTTTTGACTGCATCCCCCAGTATCTGAACTCGACTTTACAAAGTTTATATGCACACATGATGGGGTATTTCCCAGGGTTGCTCTTGTACTCTTGAATCCAGTCTTCCGATAGTGGGCCTCTTTTAGTCTTCACTGACTTATACAGCTTTGGATCCTCCTCGGCTTTGTATTCATGTGGAGGGATAGGATCTTTAACAATATCAATAGGATCTGTAGAAAAACAGAAATAGACATTTCCTGAGCAAAAGAGTTTTTCAGGAGTTATTTGCTTTAGCAAGTACCAGAAGCATCAAAGCGATTCAGTTTCTTTTTTACTTACACCTGTATGACTGATATTTAAATTGTTTACATGCTGCTGCTGGGTAGCGATCAGCTCTGCCAGAGCAACTTGTATTCACAGATCCAGCACACCGAGGCTTTGGTCCTAATCTTTCTGCCCAGGTCCACAGCAGATCTGCTCACTCCTTTCTTTCCATCTCCAATGAGATTTGTTATTTGCCATTCCATCTCTCAGCTTTTCAAACATGACTCACTGTGGTACAGCTCTGCCTAATCTGAATCTGAGACTGACAAACACAACATCTTTCCCCCTACCCCCTTCTATTTTTCTGAGTTATGGAAAAGGGGCTGCCTCTGAATCTTGTATCTTTGGAACCTGTTACGTGAGATTACTGTTAACTCCTCAAACCTTATTGTTACACCACACCTACTAAGGAAGGTAGGAAGTTCAGTGCAAACCCAAATCATCCTAATTCACACTTCAACAACGGAGAAGTGGAAATCAACATATGCTTGCTACATTCCCATTGCAAAGATCTGCATCCCCCACCCCAAACCTCAGCAGCAGGATCTCCCTTTGCTCTTCCGACATTCCCAGCAAGGCAGTATGACTCAATCGACTAAAAAACCCAGTGAGATAAGCTTAGGAACTGCAGGCAAGCAAATTGAGGTTTAACACAAAGCAGTCTAAATCAAGTAACACTCAAGTCTAATTGCACATGGTTACCTGCCACGGTCAGTTTGTCAACAGAGCCTAAGGAGCCAGAGCAGCCACTAGGTGTCCTTCCCCAGGGCTCTTGCTGGGCCCTGAGCTCGGCCAGCCTGAGCTCGGATCCCTTCCACAGACCCAGGGATGCCTCAGTTCTGCAGGGCTGAACGTGCCATCACTCCAGCAGATGCTGTCGGCACAGGCACCAGGGACAGCAAGACAGAGGGATGCTCTAACACAAGCCATTTTCTGTCATTCAACAGGTTATCCTGATTTGCCTTTTCTCTTCTTCAATCCTTACAAATATAAAGCCCATTAACCCAATCTCCCAGACAGCTCTGAAGCTGGAGTGTTAACTTGCACAAGGTAATGCTAAGAGAAGAGGAAGCAAAATGAAATGCACCTTCAATTTTCAGAAATGCAGATAGGAACGTTCTTCATATACTCGAAGGAGATACTCAATCACACAGCACTATTTTCCTCTTCAATGGTTATTTCTATTAACCCTCAAATCATTAGATGTGCAGCTGAGCTGCACAAATAAGGCAGAAAAGCATTAGCTTCCTTTTATAGACAGGGGGATTCAAACAATTTCTATGAGCTTTACATCAAGCTTAGAAGAGATCTCAGGTGCTCCCATTACTTGATGTAACTCTGCCCAGCAGTCACATCGCTGATGGGTGCTCATTTCTGTGTATAAGGGTGGATGGGACAGGACAGGGAGGTGGGACATATGAATTAAAATCCTTTACACAGCAAAAAAAGCAGAAGTAAGGGAAAAAAAAAAAAAAAAAAAAAAAAAAAGGCTCTTCACCTAGAATGGTTTGTCTCTTTTCTGCAGGAGAAAGGTTGAAAACATTGACGTGCTCTCCTGGATCGGTTTTGTAGTACGTCTCAATATCAATAGAGAACTTCTCCACAAAAGGGCACGTATACCTGGAAGTGAGGACAACACAGTTAAACTCTGCTCAGTCTGGCAAGCAGAGAAAACACTTGCCTAAAACATGCAAAATCAACTTCAATTTAAGCCAGTCTTCACTCATATTGTACTTCAGATGTACTTAAAATAAGGACTGTACGGATGAAAAAGATTTCAGTAACCTAAGACAAGTGTTTGCCTTGGAATTATGGCTTCAGTGAAACCCCAAGCCCACAGCACAAAAGAGTTTGCTCCCCATGAGGTGCTACATGGATTATAGGTGAGAGGCTTCCAGTGCTCCACACACAGTTACTGATGACTGGAAACCCAAACTAAATAAGAAACAGAAGCAAACGTTGGCAGGAGAAAGCCTGAGAGGACAAAAACCTGTGAAGGAGGGCAACAGCGTGTCCTCCAGAAGATGATTATCAAAGCAAAATATATATGAAGAAGCAGTTTTCAGACAGGAGACAACTACTGAGTCTGATGTCTCAAGGTTTTATTATCTTTACTAATACGATACCCTGGAAAAGCAAGGAAAAAAAAAAACAAACAACAGAGTTCCTGCCTGAAATCTGCAGCAGAATAAAATATGTACTGGTTTGGCACAAGGCCATGTTTCCTGGCCAGGTGATTCACTCACAAGCATTTCAAGAGGATGGATAAAAACAGACTGAAAGTGGACTTTAATCACTTCAAAGTCACACAGCTCCATTACGTTTAGTCATGAATGACTGCCCAGACACAGATGCTGACACTTCATTTTTCCCCAAATTCATGTTACTTGTGTCAAGGCCAGCTAAAACTGATCTATAAAACTTACTTACATTTCCGATCAAAAGATTCTAAAGCCTTTATATTATGGAAGATGACAGGAACATCAGACTGAATGGAAGGAATGCTCTAAACCAGAGTAACTGGTACAACAGTTATTTATTGCAGGGTATCTGAAGTCTTCCCTGACAAAAACAGAGGACCCAGATGGCTCCACAGAGCCTCTGACTTTCCTTTCTCCTCAGAAAGAAAACCATAGGATTTAAGTTTGTTATTTTCTGGTTAGATAACATTAAGATAGCTCCCAGAAAAGGAACACTAAATTTATTATCATTTTTAACCATTTTTTCTCTCCTCCCACTTTCCCTCCTTGAACAAGCACATCCTGCTGTATTTGATAGTGTTCAGCATGACAACTTTCCCATCGTTGAGCACATTTATAACTCTACTGAGCGAGCAGATAACTGCAACAGTAAGTAGAACACAGTGCAGGAGACCAGACTAAATAAAAACTATTCAAGATTTCCCACGCTTTGATGGACAAACAGCTCACAATTTAGAGCAACCAGCCACAAACTGTCAAGTACTTATGCACTCAGCCCTGGCAACACTTAAGCTTCAGAGATTAAGCACTGTGTAAGAATTTCAGGACTTGGCACCTCATTTTCTCTCAAGGACATTACTGGAGACGTAAGACATGCCGCTGTCACAGAAAGCGACAATGAATCCGCTCTGTCAAGTAGGGATGGAACTCTGAACATTTTAGTACATTTTACCTTGTCCTGGTGTAAGGATATGCATTCCACGATTCCTCTTCAACTCTCAAAGCTGCCTTGGGCAATATTGACCGAAACCAGCTGGGTATGTGCATACCAATGTGGTACACTTTGTGAGTATACTGCCCATTCCCTCCTGGCCCATCCATGTACGGCCTGTTCTCCAGGATCTCTACTCCGCTGCCTTCCCCACATGTCTCCTCTCTGCTCTTTTTCTGAAAGGGGAAATAAACCACAGAGTTAATCATTCCAACACACTGCACATACCGAGGTCTCAAAGCACACAAAGACTGGGGATGGTTTCTAGGAATTCTGTTGAGCACAGTTTCGTAAAGCCACCAGAACTGCAGCAGCACCCTGGCAGTAAGAGTACTAAAACTAGAGATTATAAATGAAAGATGTAGATATTCATCTGGACAACACGGGAAGCAAGGTATTATCTATTAAAGATCCAATACAAACCTGGATGACATCTCTAAAGCTAAGAGAGAATTTGATGATTAACAACACAAATTCCCACTCTTACAATAGGGTACACAAAGGTCTTTCTGAGAGCACATTTTCCCTTGGCTCCAACTCTGAATCACTCAACAGAAAGCAATCACACCAGTGGGTAACATGGCAAACAGGGTTTGGTTTAACTTGCCAAATTCTTGCAGTGTTGTATCAGCACAAAGAACCACGCACACATTCAGCACAGCACCACAATACTAAAACCTGTTTTATGACCCAAACCCATTGGATTTGGGGGTTTGTCGCCTGCGGTCTGGCAGAGCAGCAGCTCTCCAAAAATAGCTTGGAGACAGCACTCTGTTAATAAAGATATTTAGAAGAAATAACCCAAATTTGCCAGAATGCACACAGCAAACCCTGGCAGCCTCCACATTTTAGCTTATTTGTAGCAGTGCCCCTCATTGAGGGACCTGGCAGAGTTTCCTTCAATCAGAAAACCACTAATTTCACAGCTTCTAAGATGAGCTAGAGGGAAACCAAGTAGTTGTTCACCTATAACACACTTCAGATCAGATGATGCATAACCTTCATCCTCCCCAAACAACAGATTCGTATGTTAGTGTTGTTGAGTTTCCTGGTTGTATTTGAGAGGATGGTACTTTGGAAATGAAGAAAATTGGAACTTTATACAAGAATCAATTATGAAATATAACACCATAACAACCTCTCGCTTCTGGCATACAAACAATTCAAAGGAAAACGAGGCTTAACAAAATATGATGAATGAGATGCAAGAGATCAGCTTCTCGTCTTTTCAGGACAGGATGATAAGCCAACACAGCTATTTAAAAAGAGAACTTTTTCTTCCTAAATAACTCTCAAGTGATTTAAACGTTAAACAGCTGCAACCAACAAATCCAAATAACTGACAATCTAAACAGCCGTTTTTTCCTGCCCCACAGACTGCAAAGTACTGCGAAAGAGAAGGGCTTGTTTCAAGTTTATATCTACCATTCAGCTGGCAGTTCATTAAAACACACATCCTCTTAAAACAAATTACTGCATTTCAGTTCTTATATAAGCACTGACCAAGTCCCGTACAAATATTTATGACAATAACATTAAATAATCTTGATGACCCAAAAATCTGATTAATTCAGAGGTCTAGGGAAAGGCAGCGACCCAGCAGGCATAGCGAATGTGTCAGACAGAATAGTAGCACAGCATCTGCTCCGAGCAGTTGATACAAATTACGGAGATCTAGAGCTTTTTTATACAGCAGACACACGAGGAAATCACAAGCAGAGGGAATACAGATTCTCTTAGTGCCAAGTTATCACACGTGGAATCACAGACCTGCTGGGTTTAAAGCTCCTGTTCCAGATTACCCTGTTATCAATGGTGCCAATCTGCAGGTTCTTAGTTTGGGCCAAAACACATTCACAAGTTTTTCAGTTTCAAAAGAAATCCACAGCACTGAGCAGCCTTGGCACTGCTATGAGCATGCAAAGCCAAACCTGTATGCAAGAGTGGAGTCTCCAGACATACAACTGCTTGTACTGAAATGGAAAACCAAACCACTGGAGATGTATTTTAATAGCCATGCACCACAATCTATCTTTTGAGCCTGGCCAATTTCTACTCAAAGCACAACACAGCTTTTCAATGGAACAGTGGGACAACCAAAGGGAGACTTCCCATGAGCCTCATAAGGCTGCTTCCCAGCACTGTATGCTCTCCTCTTTCCCAATTTGTGTGTGGAGAAGGCTACAAGCCATGGGGAGGTTTGGGAAGGACCAACGAGGCCAGGTTAGATGGCAAACAGAACAATCACCAACCAGTCATAGAGACAAAACATACATAACTGAGAGAGTAAAATAAAGACATCAGCAACATGCACTCGACAGACCAGTATGATACTCTGTGCCCAAGTGGCTCTGCGGAAGTGCACCACTTCTGGGAGTGAAGAGCAATCTGCTTTTCAACCACAGCCTCTTCATGGCTATTGTGACTCAGCTACAGCATGGAGAGAGCTTATCACAAGGAAGCGGTCTGTAAACAACCATTTAAAAAAATAACCACTGATGAGGAAAACATTTGGTTTGAGAAGTGCCGGGCATGCCCTCTCCAAAGAATACCCATCTGCTGGGAGAGGAGCTGTGCAGGCATCTGGGGTCAGTGTTGGCTTCAGAGACCAGGCTCCTACAAAAAGCAGAGATTTTACTTAGCAGACCACCTGTGTTATTGCTTTATTGTGATAAATACCTGAGGAACAGTTTCCAACATCAAAGAGTACCTAACAGCCCCTATGCAAGATATCTAAGCTGTAATCACAGTAAACCGCCTTATACTGTATTACAACAGGAAATCTAGTCATCCCTTCAGAAGTCCCTCTCTTCTGCTGATGACACTCGATGTTCTGCACAGCCCCATCAATAGCTTTCCAGGACAGATGGTGACACAGATCCCTTCTAGCTAAAGTAATAGCATTAAATTACTCATAACAGGGAACCCAGAGAAGCAGATGCACCATGATTAGCAAGAATGTCAGTTACTTAAAGGGTTCTATTAAAATAAATCTCTTGGCACAGCAGCATAGCATGGGACACAGCACATGACCTCACTGTAATAATCATAGCATGAATAACTCCAGTGAATGTCGGTTAAACATCAGGTGAGCCTAACCCCACTATCATCTGTCCTTCACAATGGGAGACACAAGGCTGTAAACAAAACCAGCTCCCTGATCCCAGCAAATGCCACAGAGAGCATCCTGCAATGCTGTGCTGCAGCCAGCCTGGCCCAGCAGAGTGGGATGAGGTGATGAACTCAACCTGTGTGATTTTTAGCAGGGTTAGCTCAGTCAAGGAATGATGGCTGCTGACAGCAGAACCCTCCAGGTTGAGGATTCAGATTGAGAAACATCAGGCTGGGGAAACTAAACTCACTTTCTAGGCTTGTGCACATTAATAGAAAAACTATTTCCACTCCTCTTAAACCCTCTGAATGTCTCAGCTATGCTGGAGTGACTCAGATCCAACCTGTCCCTGCAGGCCATGCTGCAGCACACCCAGGCTGCTGTGGTGCTCACAGTCTCCGCATGCAACAGAACCACCATCAGGAGGTGCTACGGGTGCTGTGCTGCATTTTTGCTACTACAGAAGAACCTGGTTTCTACCCTGTGTGCCACAGATGCCCGGCGGATTCATCAGTCAGGTTTTAGGCAGTGTGTGAAAGGTGGATAAGGTGAAAGCCTAATGCCGAGGAGGCTTAAATTTGAAGAAGGCTGCATCCATTCATGAACCAGCATCCACTTCAAGAGGCCTGAGGGGGATTACAACACTGAAAAAAAGCTTAACAAACATTTACAAAAGATTTCTTATCTGGGCTTTTGTGGACTCTGCCACACAGCCTGGAAGTAGTCTCAAATCTCTGCCATCCCCTGCACAGCATTATTTCACGGGGAGAAAAACTGCCTCATTAACTCTATATTGTATTTACTTCGATATTAATGCACTCAGCATGGTCTGAGTGCTAATTGCACTGAGTACCACTGGATAGTCACAGATCCCTTCTGCAGACTGTAGCTGCACAGTGTGCTATCAGAGCACTCAGTGCTGCACAGCCTGGGGGTCCCAGCACCTAGAGAGACAGAGGATTATCTGTACCATCCTCTCTTTCTTTACAGTGCTAGATCTGATAAGTAGCATCTTAGATACTACTTTGATGCTTCACAGACTTTGAGTGTCCTTCTCACCAGGATGATAACAGAACAGTAACTCGTGGTGCTAAGTAAGAAGGGTATTATCCTATACCAATAGGTTCTTGTTCATTGCATTTCACCTCCAGAGTACAGCACAGATGCATACAAGCTCTACTCCATACACAGGATCTCTGCAAAGTCTTCAGCAGTGTTGCAAACAGTTACATGGCTTCATTTCTTCTGCAGAGAAAAGATAGGGTGCATTGCACAATGCTGATGGGCAACCTGAGCACTGTTCTAGCTTTAAAAAAACAAACTACAGCTATAATCTTACTTTGCTTACCACCAATTATTTACAGTTCAGCTCCTCAATCCAAGTAAGTCAGACAGTGATTACAAAGAGCTGACATGCTTCAGCATCATGGTAAAGTCTGTCGGTGCTTTACAGCAATATATTTACCCAGTGCCAGTGGCTGACTTTGACGACCCGTGACAGTTTTGATTTGAGATTATTCAGATTGCAAAGACTGACACTGCTACACCCGGTAGGCCTACGGTCCATGAATAATGAAGACATAAACCATTGTCTGGAAACAATAACCAAAAGATTTTTTTCTCCCTCCCAGCTCCCATTAAGCAATAGGACACTTTGATTAACCAGACAAATTCTCCTGGGAGAATCCATTAAAATAACACTGAAGTCTCAGCATTTCTCATCCCATTTAGACACAGATACTAGAATCTTACTGCTGGTAGATGGTTTCAGCTGACAAGGACAGCAAACAAAGGCATCTATGCATCCACTGAACAAGAACATGACAGCAGATTTCCCCAGAGGATCCTTCTAACAGACTTGTATGTGCTGCTGAGGCAAAGGAGGCTGAGATTAACAATGACCAATTACTGGGTTTTCTTGTTTCAGATCCCAAGGCTACCACAAGTGCCAGTGATGACCCTAAAAACAGTCTGGCCCTTTGGGAAACAGAAAGCCTCAATTGCCTCACACAACTCACCAGAAAACAAAACACCTGAAGCTGCTGAGGATGGATGATCTGTCTCTGACAGCCTCTAAGCCCTGTTTTCTCTAATCATGACCGTTTTGGTGGATTTTTCTGCTCAGTTTTAGAAAGGAAATACAAACACTAGTATGATGTAAAAGTCTGAGGAAAACAAACACAAGAACAAAACAAACAAGAGCCCTCAAGAGAACCCACAAGAAGATCCCATCCCTCGTGGGTTGGTTGTTTTATTATTCATTATCTTATTGTTAGGACACAACATTTAAGTATTATGTTTTGGCAGGAAATGAAATTCTCTCGACGTCTGTGCTTAAAAGTTGCCCTTTTTCCCCCCTCAACCTTAAAGTCAACAACCTTTTCCATAAATGCTGGGAGAGGTTAGAAGCAACGCAGCCCATCAGCCACATATCTGGGCTCAGGGTGGCTATCCCAGCAATCGGGCACCAGAAATGAATAACGGCACGACAACAGATGCACAATTTCAGTCCTAACTGCTGCAAGCTAGAATTAAACTGCACCTAAAACTAGCAGGCCAATGGTAGAGATGCTGGAAAATATCTAAAGGTCCTGAAACTAGCACATGGTTTATTCTTAACACATTTTTCCAGAAGAGGATTTTCCTACATGGATAACATGCACATGGGTGTATCCTTTCTACCCTCAGCTGTCTCTTGCTGCGGTATGACTTAGCTCTGTGTTCTGTTAACTACTCCTTTTCGATCATCTGAACTGACACCTAATTCATTACAAGTAATCAGCTTTCACCACCAACAACCTGCTGCCTGCTGATAGATATCTGACACACCAGGCACCGTTTGGGGTCAGCATTACTGTAGGTAATCAGAACTTTGACTGTGGAAATACGTTGTTTTACCCTGAAAGAATACACTTCTCCAAACATTTTCCCCCCAAATGTACATCATCAAAGTGTTGAAACACTCAATTCAGATGTTATCATCTGATACCTGAGGAAAACAAAAAAGAAGGGGCAAGGGGAAACAGCACCTATTCTGCTCTATCATCAGAGAGTAGGGACTAAGCAAGGAGCTCTCTTTTAAAGAGGGAGAAAGTAACCTGAAGAGAGAGCTGCTGGCAGGGCTACGTGCAGAACACACATCTTCCCAGCCTCATTTCAGCAAATTAACTATGATGTGGCAACCTTCATTGGGCTTGAGAAGGGACCCTAAACAAGATACAGCAAAACAAGCTGCAGGAACTCTGCAGCCCCGAAGCAAGGAAGGCAGGTGAGCTCCTCTACTCCTGTTTTGCAGGAGCTGAGCGTAGGCTTAATGGCTATATTGGAAAGACAATATTAAAGGAGGCAGGAGAGAGGAACCTCGTTCCCCCAGGGATGGGTTTTAACAGTACTTTTGAACCTGCGCTTTATGAAGTACAAATCAGAAACAGCCCACATGAAGCGGGACTGACAGTCCTCCAAGAACATTGCTGGAGGACAGCATGGAACCCGTAAGTTGTGTTCTTGTTACTCACATCAAGGCTCACAGCACCTCCTCACACACAGGTAATTTGGCATGAGCTGAATAAGCCCAGCAGAATTGCACTGGGACTTCCCATTCTCTCCAGGTACACTCTTCACATCCTTTCAGAAGTCATGGATGCTGCAGGACCGTGTTTTTGTTTATACCACGGGCATCGCATTACAAATGCAGGCAACTTTAAGCTGCAACATCTGTTTCCATGGCAATGGGACTGCATCAGCAATCCACTGGGTTTAGTTTAGGCCATCTTCACTTTGGCTTCAGCGCTGTGCACAAATCATTACTGTTAATAGCAAACCAAGTGATGTCACTAGTAACCATGGTGCCCACAGCTGAGGTTTCCATGTGCCCTTTGCGCTCCAACATGCATCCTTCACGCATGACAATTATTTTAATCCAATTAGTGCTCGTTAAAAAAATAGACAAAGGGCCAGCGTCAATACTTATTTAGCAAAGGAAGGTTAGTTTGAGTCAACAAGACAGTGATCAGAATCACACAGCGCTCTGACTTCTTACTGCTCTGCACACATAGGAATGACCTGAAACTCTTGAGGGAGGGGAAGGAAATCTGAACCTCATCGATAGTTTTATTAATAAAGGCAAAAGAGAAACTGTTTTGACCCATCCTTCTTCTGAGCCTGGTCAACAGCTGAGCAAGGCACAGTGCTTTGTTTCACCTGGGCAATGACTCTTATCCCAGTATGAAATTTGCTCTAAAGTGTTCATACAGTCCATTCAAAAACAAAGGCAGCATTAAAAGGAGAAAAAGCACGCTTAGAGAAATCTGGAGGCTGCCCAGACAGGCAGAAACCAGGCCATAATACCACAAAATAGCACTATAATCTCTCAGGCTGCTGCAGGAGGTGACCACATAGGACAGCTCTGTTGATATGGAGACCTCACACTGACCATCAGCCCACATTCCTACAGATTCACTGGCTTTACAGATCAACAGAGCATCTCTGCAGATCCATCCAACACTGCATTTGGAAGTGATGCTACTTCTTGATGGATCAGGAATCAACAGCACTGATTCGATATCATCAGAATGAAGGTGGATTTGCAGAAGGCCCCATCCTGAAGACACAACCATTCTCACCCCTGCCAGCACAGGTCACCTGTGCCTTCCCAGCAGTTCCATCACTTGGATCCCCTTCTTAAAATGCAAAATATATTCCTAAAAAAAATCAAACTAAACCAACCACCACCAAAACCCTCAAATTAAAGTCAGGACAGGTTGTCATCAGCAGACTCCTGCAAGACTGAACAGATATATATACAGCATCATTTTGTACAAATACCATATTGCGCTGTGTTATTTAGAATCAGGTCTAGAAATTAATGAAGCTGTTTGCACAAAACCAGGATATTTGGGGGACAATCAATTGTGCAGGACTATAAATAATTCAAGCATTAGGAGAATCGTTCTCATGGCCACTCATTAATCACTCCACCTTACAAAAGTGCCCAGCCACACTCCTACAGAATCAAGGCTGTATGTGCCAGAAGCACATGAATTAGGAATCACTTTATTATGGAGATACCTCAAGCTTGTTTACCCCACAAGCTTCATCTTTCAAAATGTCTGCTACACTTCCAGCACAATATTTCATCTTACCTTGAGTATTTACTCCCCTGTCTTTAAATGGATTTTTCACTGTATTAACTATTCCACAGACACTGACCATGAGTATTACTGCTCCTTAAAGAGGGAAAAAACAAGTTGCCTGTTATTATGCTACAAGATGAAATTTCAACTCAGTATTTCTGGATCAATTCTGATCCTCTGACTGCATCACTGAGATTTTAGGGACCTATTGAAACTAATTCACTAATGGGCTATATGCTAAAAGACTGGAGTACAAATCTGAAGTTTAAAATCCTATTTATGTTATATCCTTATCTCAGCATCACTGAGTTTTGTTAGAGAGCACGAACATGCAAAACTGTCAAGGCAACAAAGCTCATTACTTCACAATCAATCCTTTCTCCACCAGGTGTGGAATAACAGCCAATTTAAGGGCTTTTTCAAGATAATGGCTACCAAAAAAGAAGAAAAAAAGGCAAAATAGATGTTTGTTATTATAGTAGGTTTCTCTGCAATGCTCACCCATACGGGTGTTACTGTTGACTTCTGCAAATTAGACCAAGCCTGGTAACACTGAACAGACCTCTCTCTTGTTCCTGAAGCTACACAACTGTGAGCTTAACCTTAATCTCAACCTCCTCTTTCATAGGGATGAAAGCCCTGGTGATCACAAAGAAAAGGTTATGAAAACCAGAGGAGGAGGAGCAAAGAACCTGGGAGGCAGAGGTTTTGAACACTGAAGCATGGAGATTGGCAGACAAACCTCAAACCAGGTTTCTGCTTTTAGGATACTATGCATCTCCCAAGGTCTCTGGAGCTGTCAGTAGTGTCACCTGCTTCTGAAATTAAAGCATACGTGTCTGTCTATCCAGATGGCCAAAGCATCTGCAAACGAAACAAGAAATAACCAGCCATCCTGTTCTTCAGTGTCCAGAGATGAAGGGTTAGTTTGTTTTCACCCATTCAATCAATCCTTCGCCATCTGCTGAGCCTGCTGGCAACTGCTAGGCATCCCTAACAGTTTAAGGGACGCGACTTTTGTGCCTCAAGAATTACAAACATGTTCAGTGATGGGGTCTGTTCTCAATGGCAGTGCTTGAGAGCTACATCCAAAGGAGAGCCCAGGTCCATGCGGTGGTCTGAAGCAAGAGTTGGTGTCAAAGTATTACTGTTATTAGCTTATGAGGATGACATAGCAGCTGAAAGTTAACTCTCATCCCCAAAAGGCAATCCCTGGGTCCAAATGAGTATCTTTAAAGCTCAGTGTCTCTGGAGAAAGGTCACAGACACAGAGAGAACTAGTTGGAGCAAGAGAGGTCTGAAGTTGTTTATAATAGGGAAAGCCAGCTATACACACCAGTATAAAAATAAGATTTAATAACATGAGGAATTCTCTTGTCTTATGCAAGAGTCAGAAGGGCAATGGCCTCCCGGAATCCCATGCCATATGGAACTGCAGTAATGAATGGTATTAAGATGATAAATGGACTGACCTTTGGCTAATAACGTACTGATCTTTCCACAAACACATACAGATCTTGGAATACAAGCTTTTAGGAGATAGAGATTTACCATTAAGTTATGTGCTGTTTCTGGGGTAAGGGGGAGGTACACAGAAAGTACATTCCCTAAACAAACAAGGAAAAGAAGCATGTGTTGGAGGAAAGGATAGCTGCTGAGTCACAAATATGCAGGACACCCAGAAGAGGAAAAAATGTAGATAAATCTTATTAAAGGGCCTCTTAAGTATCACACAATAAAAACAGAACAGTCCTATCCTTCACATCCAATAAGGCTTCACCATCCTGACACAGGCAGAAATACTGCACATGCCTTTGACGTGATGTACAGAGAAGACATCCACAGCAGAGTCCTTGGTTCAGCATTTCTGCAGGAAGAAAGAAATCCCTGCAGATGCTTCAAGCTGTCCATTCCACCAATGGCTTGTGCTTCATTTCAGGCCTCCACCAGCAGCATTTACCACCAGCATTTGCCCAGGTCAGACTGCAGCTCTCCCCAGTGCTGTGGGCACGTCTGCAGGCCCAGGTTGTCTACATACCTATCATCTTTGGAAGCAGGAATGAGATTTTTCATGCATGCACAAACTTTATGAATGAAGTAAGAGTATAAAACTATTGTCTAGAAAAGAAATACAAATAATGATTTCACTGTTTTGAAGTGTTTTGCCTTTTATGCACCAAAACAGCATCTCTCAGCAGATAGAAAGATTACTGATTCTGACTTCAGGTATAAAAATTAGGATGTTTTAATTGGATAGCAAAAGAGAGAACAGGGCAGCTACAATGAAAACAAAATCAAAATGAACGTATGCTCATGGAAGAGCTAAAACAGCTCGGCAGCTAACACAGACTACACTGCATGGGAGGCTACCCGTGAAAACAGTGACATTGATAGATTAAAATTTAATAGAGAAAAGCCATTCAGTTCGAACCTGCGAGGCTTCAAGCAACTCAAAGGTACATTCAGCCCGCCGCTGTAATGTAAAATTAACTCATTTAGGGAAGGATCTAAGTGCCCCTTAAAGTACTGAAACCAGTGTTTCTGTAGATAACGTTTCAGAAGCAATTCTTGAGAGACTTCTTGCTTCCCTCACTCACCTCCCGTAAAAGAAAAAAAGGAAGGACAAAAATAGAAGAAAAAGGGAAGCAGCAGGCCACCCTTCTCAGCTTTTACAGGTTTACAAACCAGTCTGGGGAACCTTAAGCATAATGCAATGTGGGCACAGACACAATGATTCATTGCATGTCTTGCCTACCAAGTGGCACAGAGCACCGACTACAGGTTATACATGGCACAATTTTAAATCCATTAAATATAGTAAACGTGAGTATGGTCTGTTCTGCTTAATGGAAAGATCCTCTGCTACATGGGTGTGATTTTACTCAAACCAAGTCTGGTGGAAATTTTGTTATGACATCAAACAAGATGGAGGGACTGCTCTCCCATGCAAGGGTACGTAAGGACTATCCACTGCAAAGGCAGAAACCTCAATGGAAACATTTAAATGGGAGCATAATACTACAGCTCGAGTCTGAACGTCTCTGCCAATGTGGCCTGGAGGGACCAATTCCACAGAAAGGGCATCCATATCCAGGGCAGCTGCACAAGGCCAGCTGTATCAACCCCAAGATCCTTTTGGAAAACTTAGTTTGGAGGATGCTGAAGTCCAGTACAATGATCTGACTGCTCTTGAAAGAGCAACTTTCTACCAACTGGTTTGGAGTTAACAAGGACCTTCCCTTGTGAGCTTGAAATTAAACGAATGATCAACTTCAAGTACGTGCTTAAGATTGTATGAAACCCTTGAGGAATACTTGTGACATCTTTATACACTGTTGGAAAACTGCTTCTTATACAGGACTGGGCTGGCTGGTGACTCCAACGCTAATCATACTGCACTGTACTCAACATACATCCACAAATTGAACTTTTAGCTCTTCAGAATCACTCATGTCCCCAGGAAATAGCTTAAACATCTCTGTTTTGCATTTTTCAGCCAACAGTTTCTAAGGAATGCCCCTACACTGCTGTTTTACACAGATATCTCTGCTTGTTCCCCTGAGGAAGTTCAACATACACAACTTGCTTTTCCTGTGGCCTCCCTACACATTTCAGAGGAAAAACAAAAGACAGACATGAAGCATTATCCTCATCCTCTGAAACAAACATGAGTCGTGCTCCCCACTGCTCTTTCCCTGGCATCTGTCTCAAAGACAAAACCTCCACTTTTAAAACACGCTAAAGAAAAAAAGACATTTGATATCATGGTCTAAGAAAAGCTCCCACTGAAGCCTGCAGGAACCTTTCCACCAGTTTCAAGAAGAGATGAAAACAGACTCTTACCAGATGCTAAAAAAACAGAGCAAAAACTCCATATGCTACTATAAGTGGGCTTTCTGTATTTGTTACTTTTTAAAGCTAAGACAAATATAAAGCACAGCTAACTTTTCCCCTTGTTCCACTTGTACACATAGCAGTAAAGTCGTTTGCTCATTACATGAGCATCCAGCTCAGACACAGCATGCCCAGCCCACAGCCTCTGTAGGTGGAAGATCAGAGACCTGACATCACCTCCCAGCACACCCTCTACTGCATCTGACCTAAGAGGAAACCTTATTTTGCTGCATATCAATGCACTAGAAAATGAGAGCAGCTGTACAGCAGGGCTGGATGGATGCATAGTTTCTCAAACACTTTCCTGGACCAATGAAGCCTTAATGGCTCATCCAGTCCTTTGATATTAAAATACAGCCAAAATCACTCACATGTGAACAAAGCGGAGTTCAGTGCTGTGCATTAATTAAACAGGCAGTTTAACTGCTAGAAGCAAGCAGCAAACCCATCCCATCAACCGAGCCCTCTGCAGCCAGTCTACTTGGCAGCACACCTTCAGCATTCAGCCTGGTTAAAGCAGGTGTGCTCTTCCTCCTTAATACGATCCCTCTCCTGCACACTCTACTGCTCGCTGATGTTTTACACAACTACTACACTGCTTCCATTAGCAGTGGCTGTGCAAACCCTACAGCCCTTCCAGTCAGGTATCCAAGCCCTTGGGCTCAGTGCTTTCCTCCTTTGGAATAGCCCATTCATTAGACATTATTTTGCCAGGTAGGTCGATCTGAGGTTTTATGTTTTAAGGACAAAAGAGGCAGATTTGTCAGGGTTTTATAACTAGAAGTTCATATTCCTTTTCTCCCCCACCTCTTTATAAGCACCCAGAAAACCTCACATTTAAAATGCAGCAATTTCCCACTCTTCCAGACAAAGCCCAGTGTTATCCCATGCCCAAAGATCCCAAATGAAACATGACTGACCTGTATCATGTAGAGCTGTGCAATTCGATATTCTTCCACACTCATCGGAAGAGGAATACGATACTCCTTTATAAGCATTTTGAATACAAAATCTTTTGTCCGCTTAGAAACTCAATCCAGAAGCTTTTAGTAAAGGCTCCTTAAATAATGGCAAAGAAATGCATTGAGGATCCCTGAAAAAGAGTGTGAGAGAGAAGCAGCAGTTATGTTGGAGAATATCCCACCAGGAAAAAAAATAAAGATAAAATCCCAAACATTAATTTTGGTAATAGCAATAAGCCTAATAGCAGAGACAAGAATCCCTGGAGTGTTACCAGACCCTTAATATCAAATTGAATGGAATCTTTCAGGGAAATTTTGATCCGCTTCATAGGATGCCATCAAAACTATTACCCTCCTGACCTTTGCCACTGTATCAATCAGACTTCCCTATGCAACAGCATCTCCACGGGAGAGATGTGACAAAAAGCTCAAAATGAATAGGCAGATCTTTTGTTGCTAGACAATAACGTATCTCTCCAATGTGGGCAACACACCAGAGATGCATCTAATCAAAGGTATCAGGTATCTTCAGCCCTCAGAAACACCGTGACTGAAAACATCATCTGGATTCTAACAGCGAGGATGGCCAAAACGCATTTTGCTTCCCATTTTAATTGGGAAATACTGTCTTGGTAGGATCCATTCTCTTTCACTTCCGAGTAATCTACAGGCAAAATTCTCATGTCATTGATGTCAATGCTAGACTCATTTTCACACTGCTGCTTAAGAATACAGCCAAGGATCAAACAGCAACAGCAACAAAATCCCATCATACCCAGCCTTGAGGCAATTTAATAAAATTATTGCTTAAGAATATAGGGAGCAGAGCATTTACCACACCATGGGTCAAAGCAGCAACTTTTCAAATACCCTTAAGATATCCCCATAGGATGTGGATAAAGGCAGGAAAATAATACAAGGGAGGGGAGGGAAACTAAGACTGAGGAAGAAGAGGGGACAAAAAAGGCAACGCAGCCTCAGCAGGTCTGGGCAGCCACTCTGCCAGAATGCAAAGCACTCGCCTGGCTCCTTCTCATCACCAAACCTCACCTTTCTGCCTACTGAAAGGATACAGATGCTGCAGTAGATGCAGCCCCAAACCCTGCAGTTGAGACAACTTTGTCAATAGCTTGCTGCTGTTTGATCATTGAGTTCTAATTCAGCTACAAAGCCCATCCATCCTGGACCGACTCTTCTGGAAGTCCACTGCTGCATCACCTCAACAATTTATTTTCAAATTCAATTCTCTGTTTCATTTTATTGCTGTCAGGGTAATCTGTGTGTATGTATTGTGTGCAGGGAGGAAATAATAAAAAATAATAATATATCTTTGCCATGCAAACCCTGTACAAAGTAATTTTAGAGCAGCTGCCCTTCCTCCTGACACTGCCAAGCAGGAGTCTGCACGTCCACACACACGTGCAGGATTTCCTCCATCAAGTTAATCCTAGAGAACAGGTGGGGATAATCTCATTAGGTGTTTTTAATTAGTGTCATGGCAAAGAACAACAATAATTACCATATGATGGATCTTAAACACCATCTCAGATCTGCACTGGTGCAATGCTGGGATACCAACTCTTGGAGCTAATGGCAGTGGAACATGGAGCAATGTCTGGAGTGTCTTGTTAAACTTCAGAGACTTTGAAAACTGGGTTTAGAAGCTTCAACCCCCAAAGAAAGCTCTGAAAGTGATTCGGCTTTCCCATAAGGACATCGCTCATGTCTGCCTGTGCCGCTTGCTAAGAACAGGATATTTCCTATCGATTGAAAGAGATGAATAAAACAAAAATAGAACCTTAAAAGCAATAAAATGGCAGGAAACCAGTACCAAAGAGGAAAAAATGTGTTTATAATGAAGTGCCAGAGAGGTAATAATTCAGATGGCCAAGACACAACAGAGACTATTCTATTACAGACTAAAATCCCAACTGTGTTGGCCTGAAGCAGACACAGCGTCCACCAACAGCTGAGGTTTCTTTGTAGACTTTCCCTCCAGGTTCCTATTTTCCTGTCAGTGCTCAAAGCCCAGGTTCTGGTTCAGCCTGCAGGTCCCCATAAAGCAGCAGGTTGTGGTGTCATGCCTGAGGAAAAGCACTGCACCCAAAAACTACCCCAAACTCAAAACTGACCACCACAGCTCCTGCAACCAGCCCCAAACAACAGGTAGAGAGAGAACAGCCCTTGAAACGCACTGGCCAACAGCAATAGAATCATAGTTTCATAGAATCATAAAGGTTGGAAAAGACCACTAAGATCAAGTCTAACCATTAACTCATCACCATCAAATGATGAGCTGCAAAATATCTGCCCTGACTTTTACCCAAGCAGAGGAACCCGGGTAGAAAACCATGAATGATACATACCCAGCACCAGACTGGGTCTCCCAGGGGTCTGACAAAGACCCCAGGACTGGAGGCAGCCCATGGGTTTTGCAGACCCCAGCCTGCTGGTGATGCAGGACACTGCTGTGCTTGCTGCTATTTCTGCAAAAGGGGCACGATGGTGCAGGCTGTTATTCAATTTATACACAGAGCTGTATAACTGTGAGAGCCAGGCACATAACTTTATACCTCAATTGTTTTAGAATCAGGCTCTCTAAGTATAATTATGCTGCAGAGTCAATATCCTGCCGAGATGAGTCAGGTCCACCTCTGAGCTATTGTTTCGGGCTATGGCTGAAGGCTAAGGTGTGATGCATTGTATTTACCTCTGGTTTTAACAGATTCCCTCATAACCATGTCCAGCTTCTTAAGGACGTGCCTTTTCTTTAAGGGGGGAACCAACAGGATCTGCAGCAGCTTATCAGGTAAATCTCTCAGCTCTGCTCAGAAAACAGCACGCTGTGTCCGGCATTCACTGCAGGAGGTGAGGACCAGTTTCACTGTTAGTAAATGAGTGAGCAAAGGGCTGATGACAACTGACAGCTTGTAATTAAGGAATGAGAGTTCATGTACAATGGGTATTTAAATAGGAGGCCAAGCCCCAGCCAGACTGACAGGCTGGCCCTGAGGGGTACGGGAATTGAGCACTAAGGCAAACTCCTGGCTCCTCTGCATGGCCACAACACACACAGTGCCAGGGCTGCTGGTTCCTGCATTCTACAGGGTAGAAATAAAGCCCTAGAAGCCCTAGAGCCTCACACAGGAGGCTCATTTTACATTATGATAAAGTTTAAGGACTCTCCTGAGGAAAAAAGTCACCATAGAGGGTCATGCGGAGCTGTGCCAGCCCCAGGACTGCAGCATCAGGCTCTGCCTTGCACTCAGCAGCTGAATATTTTCACATCACTGAGAAATGAAAAACAATTAACACCGAGAAAATGAAGCCAAACACAGTGGCAAAACAAAGAGCAAAGGCACTACCTTCCTAAAGGCTTCCTTTAGGTTCCCTACATCCCTTTAACATCCCAAGCAGACGGCTCCTTGGACAAAGTGGTTTTGGAGAGATGTCAGTCATCACTGATGCCACCTGGGCAGCTTCTCCTCCTGCAAACACCCTGATGGAGAGCCCAGGGCAGGGAGCACTGCGTCCACACTGCGCTCTGATTTATTGATGCCATTAGAAGAAGCAGCAAAAACGTCAAACAGATTCCTAGGACTTAAGTCAGCACTTTTGCAAGGCAGCCTCAATGCTCACACCTTGATTAATGCAGCACCCTCCTCCTGGCTCAGAAGCAGCCTCATCGACGCAGAGCATCACAGCTACACTGACCCTTAGTTAACTTTGATCACATCACCCCTCCTCTTTCAGGCACCTCTTCAGCTAAAGGTTAAATAAAACCCCAACATTTCTGTTTTGGGGCCAGCATTACTTGCCATAACATTCACCACTGCAGTCACACAGACATATACAAACTGAAGAGGCAGAATGAGACGGCTTGTTATAATCTGCAGTGCTCAGGTTTAGTGCTCGGGTCATACCCACTGACTGACAGCTAAGCAGATATAAAAATTCATCAGGCCTTGAAAGAAATAAGTTAAAAGTTAAAGTTCCTTCAAAGTTCACGCTATAACTGATTGAAGGATACGGTGGCATTAAGTAACGTTCTTTGTAATCATCCATCTTCATCACACGTCTCAGCTGTCACATCTTTGTTTAAGAAGAAGTCCTTATGCAGTGCTTAACACACTGGAGCTTCTGGGCTGAGCTTAGGAGCACACCTGGCAGTGAATGAGCAAACATCTGTGCACATCCCCAAACCACAGCACAGCCCCTGGGCTCAGCTGCAGCACAGAGCTGGGGAGCACCCACAGCCCTGGCTGTAGGCAGGATGAAAGGGAAGGGAGGGGGATAGATGAAATCAAATGAGAAGGAGGAAAAATGCAGCATCCCTGGAAAACAGCTTTCCTCCTGTGCAAACCTCAAGGCAGGCTCACTGAGAGGTCTCAAATGCAGATAGCAGGGCAAAGGGCTGGGGACAAAGGAGGGAGCAAGTCCCATTTGTAGCACTTAATCTTTTTTTCCATTATTAGATACAATTTGACGTCACTTATAGAATTTAAGAGCTCGCTGTAAAGCAGACATTTATTACAACAGAAGGATGGAATCGGTCCACATGCAATATAGCTACATTGGAGCTATTAAATCTTGTTATAGCTCACTGGGCAGCAAAATACAAGCCTTAAGCAATGGGAGGGAAAGAAAAATAATAATAATAATCACACCACATCTACACATCCCTTTTTCTCTTTAGATATTCCACAGTTTTGCCCTGTTTCTTCACACTTTCCACTCCTGTTACTTCTTTAACAGTTGGGGAGAAGCAATCTCAGCTCCCTTCTGCTCTCCAAGCGGTGCTGCAGTGCGATGCAGCCGGTCTGTGCTCACCTCTCACTCCAAGTGAACCAGGTGAAGTTCCACAGCTGAACTTGGGCTGGAAAATGGACACCTCAAGTCGTGCCATGCCTGGAGGTGATGTGGTAATGAACAAATAAAGGAGTCATTAAAAGAGCTAATATGCATAGCGAACTCACGGCTGAGTGCAGCCAGAAAGACAAACCACTCTCTAATCTTTTTGCTGGCGCTGGGGATGAGCCCACCTGTCCAACCCAAAACACCTCTCCATCCACTCCTCTCTCCATCAGCCAAATCTCTCAGTCTATACTATTTGCAGAAGCTAAAGACCTTTGCTCTCTAACCTAAGTCACCCTCACCACAAGTCAAGCCTCTCCTCTTGTGCCAGTCTCAGGAGAGGTGAACCATTCTTCTGCAATTCCCATTTCTCATATCCAAAATCATTTCCCTTTCTCCCTTGTCTTCTGCTGCCCCACACCAGATGAGACGCAGCCCCATCTCATCACCCATACAACAGCACCCACACCACTCATTCCTTATTTTATAGTTTATTCATTATACTCAACACTCAACTTTACCAAACTATAGCTCATTTCACACTACTGCCCAAGGCTGGTCTGATTTTTTAACTTGAACTCAAATACTCACAACTCCACTGAAGCCATTTTTGAGACACAAGATGGGTATTTCCTATTCTGGACAGACTCTGGACTATTTCCTTAGTAGCTCCCTATAAAAGTTGATATCAGCTGCTATTCCACTTCTGTAGCAGTTTCAGCCTAGATGGAAATAATACTTTATCACCTCACTTACATAAATGTACGTGGAAAAGGAAACGAACATTCATAGCTGGTTTTAAAAGGCTTTCATAGAGGGAAGGAACACCGTACAACTCAAAGTCAGTGTTATAGCACTGTAATATTTCACGCTGGCTTCATTAGGCTGAGATTTGCCTTGCCCAAAGGCAAGGCAGGGATAGAGAAAAGTCCTGTTCCATCAGAAGAAACTTGTAATGACAGCAGAAATTCTTGCATGGGAAGCAAGACAAACACAGCAGTGAAGGTTGATGAATAATGCCGCAATCAAGACAGAAAGTAAGAGGCCATTTTGCACAGGAGAGGTAAATGTTCAATACACCCGTTGCTTCTTTCATCCATAACACCAACAGATTAACAACATTTCTCTGGCTGCATTAATTTCTTTGGAGTTTTGACTTAAGAAATAATTACACTAAATATTTCATAAGTGCCTTTGAAAGTTTTTTTTTTGGTTAATAAAGGAGAAGGAATTGCTAGCTGTTCTCACACTGCAGCGCCATAATGAAAGTGCACAGATAATCAATAACCATTTTCAGTTCATTATTCAGCACATTTTGGGCTGTTGATATTTCTCTCCCTCCACCGTTCCGCATCCCACACATGGAGTGATGAAGCATTTTTAAACCTTCAGACCTTACCACTCCTGCTAATGGTCCTCAATGCTAACCACTGCATGGCACCACAGCCCCTAATTATGTCTACAGAACTCAAAGATTCCCAGGGCGCTTTCAGATTGGTGGAGTTCCTCCTTTGGTGTGGATAACAAATTGCTGCACTTCTTCTGCACCCCCCACGTGCATGCCAGCTCAGCCTGGATCTTGCTTTAAGTTTCCTCTCAACCTGGGTAATTTCTATTGCTTGAATCTCAAGTTGAAAGGCAAAGTTTCTGTTCTGCAAAGTCATTCCACTGGTGCCTATATATAGCAAATATACTCAATACTATGTTGAATTCATGTTGGCTGATTGGGGCCATCATGGGGCCAGGTCCTTTGCCCTGCCCCAAATCCATCCACTGCTCTAGGACCACACCTGCAGCTCCAGCAAACTCCAGGCCCCTGAAGGTGCTTCCTGGATACAGGGCAATGTTTTCCAAGGAGAAGTTCGAGGGAAGTTATGGACCTTCTGGAAGGTGAAGAAAGTCCTACAGAGAGGAGGCTGATACAGAGAGGAGGCTGATCTCTGCCTTCCCATCAGAGAGCGCACATTTGCAGAACTGAGGATAAAATGGTATTAAAGACCTAAAGGAGGACAGCTTACTACAAGGTCCAAGCCTTAATTGCTAACCACAGAGCTAAGAGTTATTTTCCATTACGCACCTTAGGAGCGATACACATCCAGGCAAGTTTCCCTGCAGAGCATGCATAACGGCAAGGAACTCCTGGTGCTAGCTCTCCTTGTCACAGCGTGGTGACTCACTGCTGGAGCTGCTGGCTGCCAGCACACTGCCTGCAGTGCTGGTAGTAGCTGTTCCAGGCCTGGGACCATCACCTTGGAGACCCCCAGGGAGATGAGAGGCCACAAGGCAAAGTGAAGTCCTCTATCTTCCTTTTTACCTCTCTGCATTTACCTCCTCATTCCCTTCCCTGACCCCACCAGCCATCTGTTCACCCACCACAATGCTTCACCACCACTGCAGCCATCCACCTTCTGATCCCAGCAGCACACACACACACACTCAGAAGCCTCAGGCAGAGGACACCGGCAGCAATGCCACTCATTACAGAGCACACAGATGCTGAGACAGAATTGGACCAGAGGAGGCTGACTGCACTGCAGAGTGACATTGTCACTCCCAGGAGGGAAGCCGGCTGCACCTTTGTATATTTAACTTCTGTACAAGCTTTTCCGAGCACAAAGTACAGTACAAACTACAGAATACTTATAAACTCTTCCCCAGATTAAGCTCAGGGACAGCTACAACGTGTATCTCCTGTGCATCTCCTTGTGTGCTTCTACAAAGGACTAGGAAAAGATCTGGGAACAAAAGGCGGTCAGACCTTCACTTAAAGCAGCATCCTCACCAAGACTTGTGGAAATGTTATCAGATGTAATTAAGCTGTGAATCCAACAGGGATATTACCACCCTGGGAATCACAGAACAAACTCTGACATCCCATCTCCTGCTTCAGACTCTTATTCTGGCCTGTTCAGCTGATGAATTCCTCCCTGCAGCCTCTCTTGCTCCCTCGAGTTTCAAAAACCCAAAGCCTGACTTTACTCAGACTTCCCTGAGGGAAACAATGCTATTTCCTAGTGAGAATTTCTAGATGTAACACAGCTTTCAACTGCCCTAGACCACAAGTAGTGGTTTCAGTACAACACTACAAGCAGTCCTCCCAAGGGCAGATTTCTCATGCTTCTTGAGGATGTGCATGGGACTCTTTGGTTTTATTCCTCAAATTAAATTAGATTTCAATTGTCTTCTCCATCCAAAAATCAAACCTCACAAGTCAACCATGGTGCCCTACAAGTGGTCATTCTGCACCGTGGGACAAAGGAAAGCTACTTAACGAGGACCAAAGCTAAACCTCTGCTTCCTGACCTGGAAAACCAGCTCAAAGGAGGTGTTTTTTTTTCCCCCTGTTTCCCCATGAAACATCCAAATTGTGTCTGGAAGGCCTTTTTTTGAAGTGCTTTTGTAATTATAAAGAACAAGCCTAGAAAAAACAAAGCCCACAAAGAGCAATTACCTTAAATTTGCCGTTTCATTAGAAGTAGCATGGGTTGGAAACATTGCTCGTAGCCAGCAATAGTTGAGGAGGCAAAGCACAGAGCAGAACGCATCAGATCCCTTCAGTTCAAATTTCAGGGTCAGCCCTGAAGGCTTTGACCATGGCTGCACAATACTGTGATCCTTAAGGCAGTGAGAACCACGCCTGGCTCCATCGGGGCAAACATACTCAGATTATCTCAGCTCCTGCTTCAGCCATAGAACAACAGCCAGAGTGGGCTGAGAGCTGTATGCCCTGAGAGCTGCTCCAACCTCGCTATCGTGGCTCCATGTGTCAGCTGTCAGATAGCAGGAGTGCCACGCAGCCTTTGTGAGAGCCACACATGCCCTTCATTAAAGGGCATTATAGTTGTATTTATATCTGACATAAATCTGCTTTGTAAACAGTGACCTGATTTGGAATCTGGACTTCCTTAGACTGTGACATCAGGAGCGCACGCGTGCTGGTCCCTAACAGGCAGCATCAGCCTTGTCCGGCTGCAGGAAGAGATGCTGCTCACCCTCCCTCTCACTAACAAATAAACTCCTGCATGACAGTGAAGCCCCAGAATCAATAACACAAACCCTGCATTCATTTTTTACAAGTTCTGGATGGCACTTTGATGTCACGACCCCAGCAGTGCCAGCTGCAGCAACACAATCAGCTGGAGCAGGAACCATATAGGAAACCTCTGGGTCTACCTACACAATGCACAGGGCAAAGGCTTGTCTATGAGCTCTAACTCACCTGGAAGAGTACACAAACGCTGCCTTATCCATCCAAGGACTATCCATTGACACCTCACAGCCTGAAACAGAAGGTTCACTTCCCATTAACTTGAGTGTTCAGATTAAGGATGGTCTTCACATACCTTAACACACAGGCAGCAACGTTCTGGGGTGCCATTTGAAGCAGCATTCTGCCTGCACTGAGGCTCCAGACCTCACACTGTGGGATAACTCCCACTGCTCAGAGCTCAGCACCACACACTCAGTGCCTTTACAGAAATCTGTACCTGGATGTCCCACAAACAGGAAACACATCAGCAGAGAACTGATCCTGCCAGAGCAATCCTAAACTTAGTACAATCATGCACTCTGGTCTCGCTGCTGTGACCTAAGACCTCACAGAGCAGAAAGAATCCATCTGTGTGGATTTCACTGCAGGATCAGAGCTCCAGTTAGTCCCTACGAACGATAACAAACCCAAAGAGGTTACAACTAAGGCTAATACTACTCAAAAGCTAAAGAAAACAAAAACATTCCTGTCTATCAGTTTTATCTGCAAACGCTACTCAGCTGTGTTTAAGCTCATAACAGCCATATGCACAGGCTTCAATAAAAGGGACACCTTTCCCCCAGCTCCTGCTGTTGCAGTTCTACAGAACAGATCCGGACATCAGCAGAAGGGGAAGTTCAGGATATATAAAGCACCGGTTTCCAAGAGAATATTTCTTGTGTCACGTGAAAGCAACATTCTTAGCCAGCTTGGCAGAAAATAGACAAGCTGCAAAGCTAACCTAAAAATACCAGTCTTGCTAATTACAAGAAAGAAAAGCAGAGCATAAGCAGTGGCAGCACTGGCAATCCATACTTTAAGTGACACCCTGCTAACAATTCTTTTTCCCCTAAATACACAGCAGTTTCTGAAAGATTGTCTCTGTTGCTCAGGTGTGCAAGTCATGCAACTGAGACAAGCTAAGCTCATTTCAGACTGATGACTTATGGCTTCATCTGGGTGATTTACTCATGTTTGTCCTCTTCCATCACTCCTTAGCACAGCACTAAGAAGTTTTCATGTTCTGGAAGTCAACTGCTCCCAAGAGGCAGCTTGGTAACGCTCCCAGGAGTGAGCAGGGCACCAAGCTGTCGTGGGATGAAGAAATCCTGGAGGAAGATCAAAGAAAAAAAGAAATAAAAATAACAAAAACAAATTGCCACTGCATGATTGCCATCACCAATGGATCAACAGCTCCATGATCCATCTTACCAGGTGTTGGGCCTGACAACAGCAAAATGCAGACTTCAAAGGATGCTAAACAGCTCACACGAGCAGTCACTTTATGGTCCATCTTTGCTTCCTTGGGCATAGGTTAATTTTTCTTTCTCCGGCAAGGCTAAGGAGGAATAAAGGACACTGACAGGCTATGAAAATGGGCAAGATGCCCCCAAAGCCACATGCTTCTACCTAGGGTCGAGCACTGCCTGGGCCCCCAGCAGCACCCTGCTCACAGTCAAAGGTTTGCACGAAGATCAAGGCATACAGACAGACTCATTGAGGCAATGGTCACATTTAAGACAACCAGCGCTGCTTCTCAAAGTGCTGAAGTCAGCCAGAATCTTTATTTAGGACTGAAGTGCAGTAGCTTTCCTCTGAGTAGGAGATAACATGGAAACTATTCTTGTGGAGTTTATTTTGAGTTGAAAATATTTTCCAGTTTCATGTTGACAAGATTGTAACTACGCCACGTTACAGAGCAACGTCTGAATTTGCAAGGCCTGACATGGGGAGAAGTAGAGAGAACCACATTTTCCCCCTTGAACAGCTTGTTACTGCAAGAATTCTTCTATTTTCTAAATAATGTCATGTCATCCTTCAGCACAAAAGGGCCCCAAAACCCAGACCGCAGCTACGCTGTCCATCACGCCAGGCAAGCTGCGGCAATAAGATTAGCCAAGCAGTCATAAACTGACCGTATCTGGAGGAGAAGGAAGTAATTTCCTCCTATTCCTCTTCCTGGCAATCACCTCCATGACTTTCCAAACATCTGAGCAGCATCAGCTCCCCGAGCACTTCCCAGTGCTTGGAATTCTCCCTCTGGGATTTGAGGCAAATTCCTTCAGCCCCGCTGACAGCACTGGGTTAGACTGTCACATTTACTGCTCATTAAAACAACGTGGTAAAAGTGTGTTTTAATGCCTCCTGTCCTATCCACACCTCCTGTGATGCCTTCAGAGAGCACATGTATACAGGAACCCCTGGGGGAGGCAGTTCCACACCTCACCCAAAGCAATGTGCTTTGGTGCAGCTCTGACTCAAGCTAAGGAGGGCTGAAAGAAATGCCATCAGTTTTTATTTTTAAATGCAGTCAGCTCTGGGTAGAGAGATAAGAATGCCACCCCAGCTCCCTCCAATGCTTCAGCATCAACTGGTTCTGCAAAAGGTGGCACAGACAAACAGCAGAAATGCCCTTCCTGGAGGCAGCATCCCAGTTTTGTCTCCCAGCCCCAAACCAACAGCCTCAAGCCCATATCATGTGTGGTGACCATAGTGACTGTCTCCAAACCTGCCCAGCAATGTTGGCTTCGGCTCCTTTTTGGCTTCAGCTTCTCAGCTCCAGCAGATGCAGCATCTGGTTTGGGTTGCAGTTCCTGAAGCTGGCACCTCGGTACCCACGGCTTTAAGCATCCCGAATGTCAAACACTCTCTGCCTCTTTCCCAAAACATGATTCAAGCACAAATTTAGCACAAGCTAAGCAATACAGAGTGACTGTGCTGCAGTCATGAGGGTTACAACACACCACCCAAACCCATGACATTTCCATAGAAACCACAGCAGGAAAGAGAAAAGCCTAAAAAAGCTGACAAGAGAAGAAACACTTGGTGAAGTAAGGAACTCTGGAGGGAAATAGCACACACATGAAGGATCCTCCCTAACTCCTCAGCAAGTCAGCGTATCTCGGAGGAGAACTCGTTAACTTCTTGTTACAAGCACCATTCCCTGCTACCTATTGGGATGGCCTTAGATTGTGTACAGCCTTCCAGAATTAATTAAACAAATAAATACTGGAATATGCAAGAGAAGCAATTCATTCTTTTGGCCAAGCAACCTCCCTGCTCAGAGCAGGAAAACAAACACCAAAAAGCACCTCATGGTAGGGGCATACATTTGCAGCTGTAAACTAATAAGACACTCCCAGCAAAAAAGAGCTTAAGTATGTTCCATTACACACTTGCCTGCTCCAGAGAAATGTTAAGTGACATCTAGGGGAAAAAAAATATATGAAAAAAGAAAAGAAAATCAGTCAAGAGTGCAACGGCTGTTAAATAATTCAGGATGCTCCGCTCTTGCTCTGGAAAACCAGTCACATTCCAGTGCGTGACAGAAGCAAGCCGGCTCTATGGAGAGCAATGCCAACAGGCACAAAGGAGGCTGCATCTCCAAACCCCCTCCAGACAGAGGGATGGCAGCCTCTCTCAGCTTGCTTGGTGCTGAACTCAATCGACTGCATGCCATACAACCTTCCCAGAAAAGCAAGAAATCAAAGCTAAGCCAAATTCCATGAGGTCTGAAAGCAAATCTGGATGTGAATATCTCTCAGAAGGTCAGAGACGTTGGTTTGGGCTCATTAGCTCAAAGAAGCATCTGGGATCACGCAGCAATCCTCATGACAAACCCCTTCTCCATGCAATAAAAGCAAGCTGGCTTACTGCAATGCAACACGAGGCTGCCTGCAGCATGCAGGGAGTGGCTGCTTCACCAGCACACCTCTGCAGAGCATCACCTGCTCCAGGCACACGTGCACTTGCATCGTGCTGCTCCCACTCTGCACTCCCTAGGCCTACAAGTGGAAGCGGACATCAAATGGGAGCAAGAATGCAATGCATGCATCTCTCTCTCTTATTATGGTTGCAATGCTCCAAGCTGATTGCCTCTGAGTTTCCCTTTGGTAAGCCAAAGCTTCACCACAGGCATCTTTTATAGACAACAGCATGGGACCTTCTGCTTAGGAAAAAAACACAACTGCTTTTTGGGAGTTGAAAAATACTTTAGCCCAATGGTTATGTATTACCTGGAATTAGATCCTAAAGGTATAATCCAGCTACCACTCCATCAGAAGCAGAGCTGGATACTAACAAGTCAATACATTAAATGGTTTATCTTGTTAGTGGTTTTACAGCTATTTAATAATGAGTTCTGGTAACTGCTGCCTGTGTATGTTTATTATTGCAAGACAGCCTTTAAAAAAAGATCTGTGTAATGGCACCACCTTTCCTTTCAGCTGCATAAAAACTCCATGCTCCAATCAATATCAGCAGCAGCAAGAAACTAAAAAAAGCTCAGCAGAAGCTATAAAATACAGCAAATTACCTTCTGAGAGCAGCTCTGCTGCCACCATATTTTAAAGAAATTCTATTTTAAATTCACATATGAAGAAAAAAATTAAGTATACGTGAAAATGCAGCTCTGGAGACAGCAAATATGTTGTGTTCTCTGACATGCAGGATAATAAAAACAGAATGGTAAACTACAAGGCGACCTTTAAGGGTCAGTCACATTTTCCATGTGCTGTTAAATATCATTTGCAGAGGAGGGGAGGGGGGGAAGGGGGGGGAAAATAAACTCATAAAGAAAACAATAAAAAACGCCGTGTTTACTGGAGGCGGTCACTGAGAAATTGTTACATCACAAATCAGAACAAACCTCCTATGATTTAGCTGGGCAAGAAGAAAGGTCAGCTGCCATCTGCAGATATTTAGCACTTGGAAGTTGTACATATCCCAGAGTTTGCACCCCAGAAATCAGCAAGGCACTTCCCCCTGCACAAATAGCAGGCATTCCTCCCTCCCCGAGCACGCAGGCACCGGAGGGCACAGCAGCTGAGTTCACAGAGCACAAGAAAAGCGTAAGCATTGCTTTAGCCAATAAAAACAAAACTCAAAACAAACGCTATAAATACAAACCCAACCTGGACCACGAGCCCGCTGCTCAGGGAACAAGCTGTATGTCCTTCAGCTTTACTCATCTTCCTGAGTGAAAAGGCTTTGGGGGGTGCAGCCATGAGGTCCCCAATCCTTCCACATCTCACACTGGGAGGAAATCCAATATTTATCAAGAACTTCTGGCGATTACAATTCCACCTTAAGAACAAACAGGCCTGAAATTTAGATAAACTTACTACAGCTCTATTCGGCACCACGTGACGTGCCAAAAAACAAGAGCAAACAAACAGAGGAGGCTCTGCTTTTTCTGGCTGCTCACTTCGTGCAAGCCTGGAACATCTGCAGGAGTTGCCCAGCAGGGCACACTTACTGCTCATTCCCAGGCAGATTTTGGAGCACTGGCTCTGCTCAGCCAGAGGGCTCCAGTCAGGCTGGGCAGGTGAGAGGGAAGGAGCCAGGCCATGGGAAGGGGTAATTGGGATGCAGGAATCCTTAAACCCCACGTCCCGAGGTTTGGTCCGGAGTCCACTCCTATTACTCCCTATCTGGATGAATAGCAAAGATGTTTCTAATCTAAAGATGCTCTCTGATGAAAGAGTTCAGTATCTGATACTGGGAAAAAACTTAACTTTAAACAAGCCAAAGTTTCACTTGTTCCCATTTCCTTAGCTATGCCAGGTGAGATTACCTCCCCTGCGTATTTCCCTACACGAGTCCAAAATCAGAAGTAACCCTTATTTACAGCCAAAATAGGGTTTTGAGACAGAACTAAATACAGCAGCACTGCACTTCTCTTTGAACAGCCGGCTTTTTCAGGATGGCTTTTTCCAGGAATTTCTGCTAAACAACATGCTTTTTTCTTTTTACCTTTCTGCCAGCTTCTCTAGAAGGAAGCAAGTCTCTGTGACTAATCCTTCACTTTGCCAGCTGACAGAAACCATTTCATTACCACATCATAGCTGAAAAAAAAAAATAAAATAAAATCAAAATGACAATTTATTCCGGGGAGGTGAAAACGTGGGCATGGGCAGCTCCTGCTTCTCTGCCCCCATTCCTGGGGCCCATGAGCCCAGGCTGCCCTGCACTGAGTTGCACAGTGATGCACACAGGGCAGAAAGAGAAGGAGCTGCCTCTGTGCCATGCAGGTAAGCTGCCATGGAGAAAGAGGAATTGCTGAAGTGCCCCGAGGTACCCGGTGCCCAGATATCATAGATAAGCCAGAGGGAATATGGAAGCAAACAGATGCAAGTGCTCCCACAAACCTGAAGCTTCCAGACAAGAAATTACCAGTAATTACTAATAATGCAATTTTCATGCAGTGCTCATTGTGAACCAGCTCTGTCCTCACAACAAAGAGGAACAACAAAAGCCACAAACAGTTACCAAATTAGCTTATTACCATCCCTGGGATTTTTTTGAACCTTTGTAACCATCCAAATTGGTCTGAATGCACAAACACAATTACAGTCAAGAGGCACAGCTATTTTCTGGGCAGGGCACGTACACCACAGCACTGCAGGCAGGCAGGCATGGTGGCTGCTGCTCACCCCACTGTAGCCACTCCATGAGCTCACAGAGCTGCTGCAACATCAGGTGCTTCCCCAGCAAAGCAAAGCGAGCCCCAAACAGCAGAGGGGTGGGCTCTAATGGAAGAGCACTTCTCATTGAGTCAGAGGGCATCTCACAAGCACATCCTCAGCAGCAAGAAGAGCATGATGTGGGCTGACTGCATGATCCTCTGCAATTTAGCAGTGCCCCTTCAAGCAGAGGACAAGTGTCTTAAAAGCAGTTTGCCCTCAAGTTCATGCTTTGTGGGTTGCAGTGTGCATTTTGTTTTCTTCCCCCTCCATTTATTTTAGGTAGTGACATGAATTGCAGGTTGCCCTCCTTTAACAATTGCCAGTTGTGCTGCTGAGAAAGTCCTTGCACCAGAGCAACACTGATCTCAAACTAAAGAGAAACCATAGGCACAGGTACTGCTTGAGCAGGGAGCACAAAGCTTCCAGCAGCTTCATCCTATGCTAACCAGGTCTGGCACTGTGCAGTCACACTTGCTTAAGGCATTTATGTGCAGTGGAACAAGAGATTTTCCACGGTGACAGATACTTTGTACAGCTGTCCAACCTAAAATTCCCATTTGACAGTAGATGCAGCCCATTCTCAGACTGCCTCGTGTTCTGGAGGGTTAGTTGTTCTTTTTTCATTAAGCAAAGCTGTGTTCAAATGTTTGTTTCCAATAGAAGAAGGAGACACATTGGGAGGATGCAAGCTGTGTCTGAAGAGCAGAATTTCTGGCAGATGGGTCAAGAGCAGCAGCAGTGTTCACAGAAACAAATGCATCTTTACATACTTACAGTTACCATTTGGAAAACATCATAAAAACAACAGTTTACAGCAAGGGAAAAAAGGGCCATTTTCACAACAGGTGTTAGAATACACTTCTCTCAAAGCTCTCCTGTAGGTTCTAGAGATGGATGGCTCCTTGGGCAGGGAAAAGGTCAGCATTACTAATGAAGCTCTACTGTACCTACTGACAGTACCAGAAATAGCACTCAGAGACACATACCTTAATTACAGCATGACCACTGCATCTATGGGCTGTAAGCGATATTCTCAAGTGGAGCAGCTACACTGGCCCTATGCCGTGCTCCCTGGGCACATCAGGAGTGTGTTTCTCCTCTGCCAGGGCGAGGCAGAATTTACCTACAGTGTCCACGGGGTGTGAAAGCAGAGAACAAACAGCTTCCATTAAAACAAAGAAGTGAGAGGGTTTGCCTGTGTCCTTGATGGGAAGCAGGTGGGATGACCAAGGAACACTGAAGCTGGGGAGCCAGAGTCCAACAAAACCACAGTGCAATGTTCAATACACAAATCACCACCATCTTACTGTGCACATTACACACCACTTTCTGCAGCAAAGGTAGAAAAACAGCAGCTCTGCAGAACTCCACAAGGCAGGCAGGAATGGTACAAACAAAGGGCTGCTGCTGGATTTACTAAACTGTGTCACGGAAAGAGCTACAGATGCCTTATCATCACTGAAATGTTACAGAGATAACACACATGTGCGTTAACTGACTCCTGGAAACACAGTTAAGGGCACTTTTGTGCTTAATCTGCACTGAAACCCGTGCATCAAGTCTTTTACGCTAACAGAAGTTGCAGGGATCCAGAAGAAAATGAGAGCTTCAGCATTAGCAGCACCTATTTGGAAAGGTTCTGCCCTCAGCAAGCTCTCCCTGGCCCTTCCTTCAAGATGGTATAAATAGGTGATTTTCCTCAAGCAGGGCCAGAGCAACCCAGGAATTGTTACAAGCAGGACATAAGTAATGAATTCTCCAAATCCCTTATGCCACTGCCACTTAAAATACTGCCCTAAACAGGCTGTCTGGTAAAAGTAATTAAATAAGCAACAACATTGTACTCTGGTGACCTTTCAGTTGAAGGATTGGAAGAGCTTAGAGGTGTCTTCACTGTGCAGGTGCAGCTCAGTTCACACATCCATTTCCAGAGGAGCATCACCTGGGTTAACAAGCACTCCTACCTTCTCCCTTACAGCTCGGGGATACAGAGGAATGCAAAGAGCAGTGCTGACAGCTGGCAGAGCAAACAGGTACAGGAGGGCTGCAACAAGAGGAGGGAGGGCATTAGACAGAGCGGTGTCAAAGACACAGCCAGTCCTACAAAACTTCAGGTGCAGTCCTTGATGCACCCACCTACAGAAGGACCAGCAAAGCAGCAGGAGGGTAACTCAGTCAGCAACACTGATTACAAAGGAAAATAAATCACCATTCTATTAAAGGTGCCCTAAGCCGTGTTTCTAAAAGATCACCCTACCGAAAGGGCCTCTCCAACAGCAGAATTTGGGTGATCACCCCAAGCAACTGGCTGAGCTCAGCTTTGCACGGCACCCTGCAGAATCACCCCAGCCTGGACCAGCTACCGAAGAGCTGACAAGCAGAGATGACATTCTCTTAATCAAGCATTCAACAGGGTCAGCTCTTCTTGATTGTTATTCCGAGGGCCTGGCCCTTCAACTATTGCTATTTATGCACATTGTTCATCTGAACGCACCTCATACTTGTAAGCATTCACAGGGCTTCAGATAAGACTTGCTGTATTCATAAATGGCAGAGCTCAAACAGAGAGAGATCTCAGCATTAGTCAGAGCTATTGAGAGAAGGGAAATTAGATAGCAGGTACAGAGAGAAAGCCTGAGCATGTGTTCCATGTATTAAAATGGAATTGACATTTCTTCAAAGCCTTGCTGGTTGGGTTTTTCATGGTTTGGAGGATTTCTTTGGCTTTGGTGTCTGAGTTCATTCTTCAGAAGGCTGCAGTTTTAAAGGCAAAATTCGTACCAAAAACGATCAAACTGTTGTCATGGTGGGGAAGGCCCAGGGTAGGGGGGGAAAGGCTTCTGTTAAGATTATTCCCCTGTAACAAGGTGGGGAGGGCAGGTGGGTTTTATGCCCAAACCAGAAACACCCTCCCCCCTCTCCCCTTTAGAGAAACCCCATTTGCAGCCAGCCTGGACTGAAAGCAGCCTCAGCACAGCTTCTGCAATCCCCCACAATGCAAACCGATCCACCTGGCACCTTGTTCTGCATCGCAGGCACTTTTCTTCCAAAAGTGCATACTCCCAATTTTCAACCGTTGTTTTATATGGACACAATAACCTCTCTTCAGGCTAAAAACCACATCAAGTAGTTGCAAGGCTGAAGAACATGCAGGAGCAGCAAAATGAGGCTAGCGTTTCTGACACGGCTGTGCTGGTGAGTCATCAATTAACTCCTGCTCGTCAGCTCCTGCAAAGGCCAAGGGCAGCTGGGGCTGGCAGACCCCAGGCTGAGGTAGCAGCCATCTTGGGCCAGCAGGCTGAGATACAAACACCCTTCTTCCTTCCAGCAAAAGCAGGAAGGAATTGGAGGAGAACTTCAAGTGACAACATCCTTCCCTGCAGCTGCCATCCCAACTACAATTTTCACTGTGAATGCTGCATGCAAAGCCCAGCAGTGTATCAGTCAATCAGTTGCAGCCCTCTGGGCAAGCAGCACTTCCACCATGAGAAGCCTGGACTGGCTCCAGTCCTGGCAGAGGGTCCCCCTGTAGTGCTACTCCATGTTCAGAGAAGCCCAGGGCTCAGCCAGAAAAGCAGAAGGCCCCACCATGCCGACACAGCTCAGACAACACAAAAGGCAGCATGCATCGAGCTGGGGCACAAGCACTGTAAGGGACTTCTTCACTCCATTCATCCTTCATTAAAATCCTCTTGATCAGGATGCAGGGGAAAACGAGAGATGTATTTGCATTTAATGGCAGGGACCGCATAGTAATTTGCAGTCTCTATACACAGTCTCACAAGTACAGCTTGTACTGAACGCGTGTTTCAGTTCTTTCATTGTTGCTTTGGAGTTCTTCTTTCCTAAGGCGACTCACCAAGTCCTTCCCATGCTTTTGTCTCCCCCCCACCCCGAACTCTGTTAGAGCAAAGTCCTGCAGAATAGAAAAATCCATCCCCCACTGCACACAGCCCGAACAGACTATTTTCTCAAAAGGAAACAGCATTTAAATATAATAGTAATCTTTCACAAATAGGAGCTAAGAAAGCTGGCAATCAACAATACAAAAACAAGAAGTCAGCAGGGTCACTTCTTTCAGCTAAAATCATGTTTCTTATAGCTAAAAGCAGTTTCCACACGCCTAACCTCACCCAAAAGAGACCCAACACAAGGAACAGAGTTTGTTCCCTGGTCAGCACAGCTTTCCAGGTGGGATCAATGCGAAGTGTTCAAGCGTCCCACTAAAAGCGTGGCAACCTTGTGATATTTGAGTGGCTTAATGCCTCTGGGAAACAGCCCTGAGTTCACTGGTGATCCAGTGTGCCATGGGAGAACTGTGTTTCCAGTGCTTAGAAGCTTGTGGCTCTAGGAAAATTTAACATACAGGAGAGATCTTGAGCAATAAAACCTCTCATTGAGCAACCTAAGTTTTCCCATTGCTAATTATCAGAAGCCTGTGTTGGCAAGGAGCACTACGTGCTTATCCAATGGATTCAATCAGAGATTGCTCATCTGTACACATTCTGAAAGGGCAACCCCTTCTGCCTTGCCTTTCTTCTGTTATATTTAAATACATTAATATTTTAATCTTCTAAAAGCACAAGCAATTTATCTCTTCTTTAAAAATAAATAAGGTGGAGAATGCGGCCATTTTCTAGCAGTAGCTAGAAAAGCACTGTAATGCAGATAGACACACTCCAACATCCCTAAAGCACAGAGAGTCAGACCCCAAGTCAGAGGACGTGCAATTCCAGGTGCCCAAATGGACACCCCTCAAAAGGAGCCCAGCTTCATAGAGTTAAACCCACAGCCAGCTCCTAAATTCTCCACAAGGCGGGGGAGAAAACTTCTATCACTTCCATGAAATATTTCCTTCTATGTTTTACAATAGAAGAGATAAATAATAATAATGATGATGAAAGAGACAGAAAGAAACCGACAGACATCTGGGTTATGTTCTAGAAGTAATTAGAAGCCTGACAACGGGACAGAATAATGTCAAACAAATTACGAGCAATGTGTTTTCATTCACAGGGTGACAAGTCAACAGGCAGTCGGTTAATTTTAAGACTGATTATGTACCAACTCTTTAAATAAAATAAACACACTCACATACACGGAAAGCAACAGGGAGTCCAAACACACCATCGATTTCCCTTGGGGCAAGGCTGAACATCTCAGCTGTATCTGGGAAATAACGAGCGAGCATTGTAGGGGGTTTGTTTGTTCTGAAAGCAGTTGGCTTTGCTTTCAGGGTACCCAAGCCAACCGGCTTCGTGCACCAGGCCGAGAGCTGCTGAGAACCCTCAGTATTCAAACACAAGCTGCTCACACAAAGACACCGTGGCATCAACTCGTGCTCAGTCCTATCTGCAGGAACAACTCTGAGGATGCAAACTGCGCAACCCCTGCCCACCTGGAGGATCTGCACGGGTATTTGTGCCCTTCCACTTTTATTTCCCCATTTGGTTTTCCCCTCTACCCCCAGCCCCTTCATTCCCCTCTCTCAGCAGGGTGGGAGATGCAGCCCCTCCAGCTGGCTGAGAACTGCACACTCCCGATCAGAGTAATGGTCAGTCTGGGCAGCGATGATGTCCTAAACCAGATGACTCTGACAAACAGCACGGCAGAGTAAACCAAGCTTCAGGACTCAAGAACTCAGACAGAGCAATGACTGCAGCCCCCACTGCAGGACAGAGCTGAGCCCAGATCCCCTGTCGAAGGTACCCACACTGCTTTGAGCATCAGCACCTGCAGGGAGCAATTCACCAAGCAGCAGAGGGGGAAGCTGTGTAGCCTGGGAATGAGCACTTGCAGAGGGCATCTTTTTGTTGTCTTGCAGCAATAAGAGCTCCCTATCTGTTTGAATGATGGTGGCTTCACGGGAACACCAGGGCAGAGCCAACAGACGACAGCTTTGACGTAAGCAAAGGGAAAAGCAAACAGAGACAGCTCTAAGCGCGAAGGCAGCGATGGGACACAGTGGTGGAGACGCCAGGCTGCGCAGAGAAACAATGCAGCAAGACAGGATGACAGATGAAGAAAAGAAAGGTTACAAAAGCAGAACAGACTAGAAAGGCACTTATAGGATAATAATCCTCGCCTCTGTTTCTAATTATATCTGTAATACTTAAAGCTGAAAGGATTTTAGAAGGCCAATTTACTTTTCGTCCTTTGTGCCATTGTCTGTTGGCGTTTGCCCCAAATGCCAGAAGGCAAATGGTTGGACCAGCACCTGCTACCATGTGTGTGCAGCTGGGCTGAAGCTTTGCAGGAAGCCCTACAAAGTAGGGGGCTGCAGCAGGGCCAGGCATTGCCCAGGTAGAGCAGCAGGAAGCAGGGCTGGGCACAACACAGGTTGGGCATCCCCAGCATGTGAAACACTACACTATAATACTATGGATGTTGTTTTGGATAGAACATGCTGAAGTCATGTGAGCCCAACAGCAACAACAGCCCAACAAAACCATGTCCAGACAAGAGCAGACCATTTGCTGATTTCTCCATGTGGTTCCTTCCACGTCACATTGACTGACTGATGCATCTCCAAGCTTACAGCTGTAAACAACTTCATTTAATTTAGATCCCTGAAGAGAGAGCTAGCTCTAACTACTGAAACATAAACCAAACAGGAACCAGTAGGTATCCGATTATCCACGTAGCTCTACAATTACAGTCAGTATCTCTATCTCCAGGGTGCTCTACTGGAAAGGAAGCCATACTCCACCATCTCCTTAGGAGTAGGAGCACTTGGGTTCAACCTGGAGTATTGTTGCCTTAAAGAGATGCAGCACTGGGAATTTTAATGCCATCTGCTTCAAGTCACTGACCCAAATTTCAGAGCATCGAAGCCTTTACCAACAGTCAATCAGAACAAACTTCATAAACTGGAAGAAGCATTTAACAATTTGGAAATGCACAAACATAATGAAAAATGCAGCAGCACTGCCAGTGCAATCTGAGAATCACCATCACCACCCAAAGGGAAGGGCAGCATCTCTCTGCTCACTGCTGCTGCATGATTCACCTGGAGCTCTGCTCATTAGCATTCCCTGCCAGGAAATAGCGGGAAGGGAAAGACTTTTGGAAGAGAAAAATAACAGCAGAGATGTTGTTATAACAGTTCGGAATATTTCCAGTAATGCTTCAGATGCTGCAGTGAGAGATCTAACACAACAGCTTTTGGAAACAAGGCAGTAATATTTACCATCATACCTTTCCCAGCTCAGTACACCGAGAGCTGAGCAAAGGGAAAGTAAACAGCCCTTGGAATGGTTAAATGTTTGGGGTTTTTGTTTTATTCCTGATAACTCCATCATAACAGGAAAACAGGCTGAGAAGCAGTCTCCGTCCAACGTACCAGACCTTGTCCCACGGTAAAGATAAACACACTTTTGCAAAAGGACAAAACTATTTCAACATATTGAGCAGACATTCTTAAGATTTCTAAAATTATCTTTTCAACTGCAGACTGAAGAGGCCGAATCCCATGCCCAGAACAAACAACAGAGCTCAGGACTCACCTCCCTCCAACACAAAGCAGGATGGAGCCAATCTTGGAAAGGGCTCTTCCAAGTGCTCATTTCTTACCCAGGAGCTGATGAACAAAGGCCTGACCTCTCTGCAAACAGTTGGACCTCCAAGAAGGGGTGGCCATGAGGCAGAGCCCTTATGTGAAAGCAGAACAGAGAGGGGAGCTCAGAGCTGCTGCTCAGAGCCACGGTGAAAAGCTTTGGCACTACTGTGCTGCACTTGCAATTATTTCAAGCAATCAGCTTTAGAAAAACACTAATAAATAAGGTTCATTACTCCTTTCGCATAACAGTACAACTTGTACTTAACCTTCCTGTCACTAAAGAAATATTACATTTAAGAAAGCATCACAGTATCAATTTAACAACTGAGCAAACAATACCTTCAGGCTGTTTGCCTGTTGACCTTTGATTTACAGCTACATTTTTGTCAGGGTGCTTTTTTTATTTTAAATTAAGATGCTTATATCCTGAAGGGTAACAAAGTTCACTCTATTAAATTAACATCTGCTATAAATAATGCACTATCAGGGAGTCATTTGCAAAGCATCAAAGAAGAGCATTACGAATGCTCATCAACACCTGAAAACTGAACTCAAAGAGACCTGAGCAGGGCACAGGCTGTGCTGTGCTGACCTCAGTGCTAACACAGAGTGCTAACATACTGACCAAGCTGCCAAGGCCTTTTTCATATTAAAATAAAGTCTCGCAGAGTGATCCTACCCCTTCCCTCAACCCTGAGGGAGCTGGAGACTAACCCTGCCCTCCCTTCTTTTCCCCAAGGTGAGAGAATCAAGTTCAGCAGTTCCTTATGCTACACTGATGTGGGCACTGGGTCCCTCAGTGCTGGATTAGCAGGTGCAGCATGTGCTCTGAGAAGAGCTCTATTTATTGCTGTGATCTCTGTAGCTTACTGCTGCCATATGTAAGTACCCACCATCACTTCTGCACCATCTGAGAAGAGGCAAAGGAAACAAAAGGAGATATTACCCTCTAAAACAAGTCCTCTTAAGTACATATATATATATACACACACACACATACATACATACACACACTAAGGCCTTCAGTGAAGAAATATAAAACACAATTGCAGCAAAAGCTTGGATTGCTGCTTCAGACTCTTAATGGCTTCATAACTGTAATTAAGGCTTCTTTCTGACTTCATAACTCTGCCATAACGCATTTACCAAAAGCGCATTACCACAACGGACACATTCTCTCTTCCTGCATTATTCCGACAGCTCCCTTTGGATGTTATCAGTAAATAAAATCTAATATGGTCCAATTAAAGAGAGCACAAAATCACTTCTCTGTGGCTATTTCATTTGAATGCACCGCTATCGCATTTTTTTTTAATGGAAAAGTGAGTTTTGAATACCAGTAACACAAGCCCTGCCCAGAACAGCTCCAGGATCTGCAGCATTTCTCTGGAGCTTTGTTTTAGCACAGGAGAAGTTTTGACAGCAGAGAGACTTCTGTCAAGTTCATCTGGCCTCACGTCAAGCCTCTGCCTTGGCAGGTCGAACTGGGAGCCCCTGAACAGTAATAGTGTATGACAGACCACAACATGCACTATTTCTCCACTCCAATGGAAAGCAGAAGGGAACCGCAGCTCTCCTCCATCCCATTGCCTCCAATAGCTGCCAGGAGTGTGGCTCACGTGCATGCAGCCTCCCAGCAGCCCCAGCCCATGCCAACCCCATTGCCTTGTGGCAGGGAGCACACGGTGCTGCTGCCAACGGAGCTGCAGGGGAAGCGCACATGTGCAGTGCTCACACTGTGTAATGACTGCTGCCAGCAGTGCAAATGCAAGTGGGGGAGTATTGGCACGAGCTGCACTGCATGCAGCGAAAAGCAGGGCTGGCAATATGGAGAACCCGTAATATCCTCTGCACCTGGGTAGCTCGGGGCACTCAAGCCTGAACGCTCTTTAAGTGGAGGGAGAGGAAGATTGGGAAGATGCAAAATACACATGATTCTCCTTGCCACTGTATTTCCTCCCAGAGATTTTGCATTAGCCAGCCTGCAGACATGACAGCTTGAGAGATTAGGGAACACATTACCTTTTCCTTAAGCAAATGTAAAGATAATTTAAAACAAACTCGGATCTAACAGCAATTCTTCATCTTTGCCATATTCTTTTTGCCACGCATTTCTCCCCCATCTCTTTACTACTACCCTAGAGAAAAACCTGGTAGGTTATGTACAGAATTGTTACTACTAAGCAAGCACTCAGGGCAAAACAACCCCCCATCCCTCACACCCCTTACCAGTTACTGTGCTGCTCACTGCTGGGTGGGGGAACATGCACACCGAGAGCTCTGGCTGCTCCTCTCACTGCTGGCACAGCTGTGGGCAGGGTTACTCTCACCAGAACTCTTCACAGCACAGCTCCGTCCCTCCAATTTTAGTACCTTATGCAAAAATCACCACCAGATTTCCCTAACAGCTTCTGAGAGATGCTGCAATGCAGCCGGGCAGCATGCAGACCTGCTCTTGGGGTTCTGTCCCCTGGCTGTAGGAGGGGATTGGACCCATCCAAGCAGTCCTCTAACAACCCCGGACCAATGCACTAGGACAGGCTGCTGCTAATTGAAAGCATCATTCAAACACGGACATGCACTTCACCAAGCTGCTCTATCAACTACACGGGAAGAAGCTGCACTGAACTCTACATAAATAAATAAAAATCCTACATACAGCATTATCCAGGGGCTGCTCATGAGGACACCACCCAGAAGCAGACTGCCAGGCTTCCATTCAATAACACTCTGCTACAACAAAACCACCTCCTGGTGCTGATGGGCGCTCTTAGCTACAAACAGCCTTTTTGAATAAGGTGGAAAAGTGCTTATGAAGGAATTTACCACAGATTTCCTCTCTCCAATCAGCACTTCCCAACAGGAGCTGGTCTACAAATATCATCAGCAATTCTTCCCCACCAGGGAGACAGAAGAATAAAAGAATTTGGACCATACAAACATATCCTTCATCTTGGGAGGAAGTTGTGACAGGCCATCGTGCTGCCCGATGTCTGTACGTGCTCCATTAACTGCCTGCAGAAGCAGAAAGGAACAAATGCTGAACGCATGAGGTGCATTCAAGGCTTTTAGCCCTCATTTAGCTTTATTGATAGTAACGATTGTTTTATTTAGTTAGCTGTACTTATACTAAGTATAACAGACCCAAAGGCTACTGGCAAAGCATGGTTGGGGCAGCTGGCTCGGCTGCCATCACGCTGTGCCAGGTATTCCCTTCCTGAATCACCTATTCTTGGCAAATCCCAGGAAAAAAAAAAACAAACACATAACAACAGGAATAAAGATTCCTCTCATTTCCCCAAGCTCCTGACAGTTCTTACCTACTCAGGCTGCTCTCTGCCAGCACCATGTTGCTGCCAGCACAGATTTCTTGGCCAGTGCCCTGCTCAGAGCATCTCTCCAGGCAGTCAGCCCATTTTCTAGTTCAGGCAGAGCAGAAACCCAGCAGAGCCATCAGCAGCACCATGTAGGTTTCTATCCAGAGCTTGGAGCCCCTGGAGAACCCCCTGATTTGTGGCTTTCAATGCCCAGAGCACAACCTAGGGATGAAAGGACACACCAGCTCTCCCAGTACAGCTCACATGTTCCACGTGCTCCCCACTGATTAACACTGGGGCAGGAAAAGCAGCTCAGACAAAGCTGGAGGGTCTCCCTGCATCCCTGGGGAACAGGGCAGAGGCAGCAGCAGCACTGAGGTTGGGCAAAGGGCAAATAAGGCAGTAAATACTGGTTTTTCTCAAGCAAAGCCCAGCCCCAGAAAGCCTAATAACCCCCCCCCCCCCCACTGTCCTTCAAATGCATAAGCTGATTTTTCATAAAAAGTACCCCAAGAAGAAAGGAACCAACTCTCTAATAAAGTTTTATCGCTTCCTACACTCAGCCTTCAAAGGAGGACCAGCACAGCTTCACTGAAGGGCTGACATTATGCTGCACCTATCCGAAGGGCAAAACAAAATCCCTGCTGATACGCTGGCAACTGGAAGCATTAAACAGAATCAGGATATGTTTAGCCCCAAACCAGAAAAGGAAAGAAAATACTTCATCTTGCTGGTAAGCCGGTCACACCCTTGAGCTCCTGAGAGCATGTAAAATCCTCAGGACTAGCTTGGAAGGAAAGCACAGGCTGCTCTGTACAGGGTATATACAGGGGTACACAGACAGCAGAGCTCCATTTCAGGGCCTAGCTGCGAACATGAAGGAGCAGAAATCAGAAGGGTTTCTGCCCCACACCCACAAGACACTTTATGCAAAGTAAGACACAGCACTTTACTTACACAGAAATTTTCTTTTCAGCATGAACCACTTAGCTATCCATTACCAACCCCAAAACAACAGGGCACAGGAGACTCCTCTAATGAACAGCACGAGCAGGAAATACAGAGACACAGAGCAAGATTTAAAGCAGAAATGATTCAGGCACTTCTGTGTTTTACAGGAGGTCATTCCCTGGGCGTTTATACTTCATTTATCAAATTACAATTGAATTGGCGCAGTCATCTCGACTCGAGAAACCATCACGCTTCTTTTCCCTTCAAAAGGGGGAAATAAACCCTTGATTTTTAAAGCAGTTTGTGCCAGAGGCTCCCAGTGCCTCCCCAGGCCATGCATGCAGCCAGCTGCTTGCCCACAGGCGGCCTTTTCTGCCCAGCGTGGCATGCAGCCAGTGCCCAGCTCTGCGCCTCGCCAAGCCAATTACACCTTAACGAGGGGGATTTTAGAGCCTGTATTTTTCTACTGCTTTGCCCGTCATCATAAACATCCCAGTGTTTGCTCACAAGTTGTTCCATTAAAAACAAATGTGCTGCCCTCCACGGCAGTGGAATTTCTGCAGGAAAGCATCAGAAGCGCGGTGCTGCCTTGCCAGCCACCTGCACACCTCCCCCTTTAATTCAAACCCAGAGGCACGTTACAATCACATTATTCCAACTAAATCAAATTATTTTCCCCTGTTCCAAGACATAAAACAACCGCGTTATTATAGCCATAGACACCCTGATTTAATATGTGAACAAAAAACACATGCAATGATAGGAGCGTATTAAGCAGCAAAGCACTTCATTACAGCTGGAACCAGCATTTACGATCCCCCAAACCAAAGATGGTCTTGAGGATGATACGCCCAAGTGCGTCACTTCAAAATGACAACTTAATCACATAACGTTCAGCACGGCGCTTCAGAACACACCGCTCACCTTCTGTTTTTTTCCAGGGCAAAGAAAAGAGATGATAAATCATTTAACGCACCGGTGTGAGCAGCTTACTTAGGAAATGAGATTTGCAATGCAAAAAGTAAAGCTTGAAACATTACCTTCGTGCTCAGCCATTCCTCACGCCGTGCCATGCCAGGCCCCCACATGCCCAGCTTGCCCATGGCAATGGGAGAGGCAGCAGAGCTGCAGGCCACACTGACGAGTTCATCAAATAAAGTGCTCTGGGCGTTCAGCTACAGCCCAAACCAGTTCTTCGCCAAGACTGAGGACAATATGTTATTAACTGGAGTTTAATTATATCCACAAACATATTTCTAGCTGAGGCACACAACCGTGGCTCTGTAGATTTGTTTGTTCTTCTAGCGGTCCCATTAAGAAATTAGTTCTGTGTTCACTTTCACAGCCCAGCACACACGTTTATCTGGTACTAACCTCACTCCTGCTTTGTTTCCACAGAAATTTTTACTGGTTCCATATTAATTCAATTAAGTCAGAAACAGACAATGCTTCACAAAGGACCCTCTAATCAGTGGCTAATGAGGGCGGGCTGCAATATGGTGTTTATGCAAAATGGGGAAGATTGTTTTCAAAAGACAAAGCACAGCTTTAAAGCGTGAGCCACTGCCTCCCCACCTATCAAGTGTAGAAATTAAGGTGATCTTTATTATTGTGTTTGTGGTGCTTCGGATTAGGTGAGACTGACTTCCAACAAGTCTCAGTCCTTGTAGGAAGAAGAACTGAGCTACTTGTAACATACAGAAAACATATTCTTCTTTTAGGAGAAAAGCTGTAGGAAGAATGAGTCAGCAGCAGATGCTCAGCCAGGTCCCCAATGCCAGCCCTGCCCAGGAGCTGCACCCATGGGGAAGCCTTACGGCTCTCAAAGACCCAAGCACAAGAAAAATCTTCCCTGTGAAGCTGCCTGCCTTCCCCAGCACAACACAGGATCCCAACCTGCCCACCAACACGGCCACCATGGAGGCAATGCAAGTGGCTGCGAGTGCTTGGCAGCTCTGCCAGGAGCACAGGGCTGTTCTATGTGCCCCATTCCAATGGAAGGGGCAGATCCCAATTAACGACACCCATCCTTAACAATCAGCAGATGCTGCACAAACAGCTCGTTTGGGAAATTTTTCTTTCTGTGAGCTTCCATGTGCGCTAACAGTAACTACTGCAGGCATTCATTTATTAATACAACAAGATTTATATCTCAGAGATCTGCAATCAGCTTAACCTCTGGAAGCGCAGCTTGATGTAGCTTAGCCCCTGGCCAGAGTTTCTCAGCTGCTGTTCCATGGGGAAGCTGTGTCCAGCAGCTCTTGGTCTGGCTCAGAGCAGTGTGGGTGACACACTGGCAGGGCTGGGTGCTGGACTGCAACATGGGGGCCAGAAGCACCTCAGTGTAAGGCTGTTACCCACATCCTGCCCTTCTGCGAGGGGAAGGCCACTATCCACAGTGCAGAGCTTGCAGCTCCAACACATCCTCAGTGCTCTGCTGGGCAGCAATAAACCACTTTAATCAAAGCAACAGTAACATTAACACTTGTTCAGGACGTAAGCTAGCTCACTTCTAAAAGAAAGGGAAAGACAGTACTTTGTCCACTGCTGTTCATAAACATAAGACCAGCTAATGCTTTGCTCCACTTCTCACAGAAGTATTTATAACATCACCCCTCTATTTTTTTCTCCAGCAATAATCTAATTCATGCGCTTCTTAGCTATGAAACAGCATGTTAAATTCAAGATCACAGCTCATTTAGATAAGTGGAACTGGGCCCATCCAGCGACTCACCCCCGCTGTGACACTGCTTGCTCCTAGCAGAGCTATTTCCAGGCTCGGCGTGGGCAGGGAGCTGGGAGGACTCACACACTCCAGTGCAGCCCCAACCTCTCCATAAGGTCACATGGGAACAGCCAAACCTTCCAAAGGAGACTGCATGTACCTGGAGCAGCCATGGGTTCATAAGCATATTGGCAGCCTTTCCCAGAAACAACCTCCAACAGTTACCTAGAAACATAATCCTTTAAAATAAACCTCATCAAAATAAATTAGGAAAAGAAAAAAACTTTAAAAAAAAAAGAGAACTTTTTATTGGTAGATTGCATTCTTGCTATAAACAAGAATTAGTATACAAACAAGAAGCACTGATCAAAGGAAATAGCTCACATTCATTTCAAGGTTATTTCGTTCTCATATGAGCACGAAGAGTGCCATCAGAAAGTTCCCTTCCGTCACCCATTGCAGCCCTCAAGAACACATCTGAACCCCATAGGCCTAAAGCACCCAGTGAGCAATGAGCTGAAGTCAGCCTGGGCCTGAATATTTTCAGATATTCAGAGTGCTCCTGATCTGCATACTGATTTTCATTCATTCTTCATAAGCAAAAAAGGATGCATGAGAGTTTGTCAGTCCATCTGCTGCTGCACCTCTCCGTCTGCCCAGAGCCAGCAGGGCCAGGCACCAAGATGACAGCACACCCATACTGCAGAACCCACTGCCTTCTGTTAGAAGTGACACTTAGGGCAGTTTCCACTTGTGATGGAGTGTCAGCTTGAAAACTTCAAGCGGTCCCTGGTCAGCAACCCCCTGACAACACTTCCAGCCCTTGGGCTCAGCTGAGGTTATCTCACTGATAACCAGCACACAGCCCAGGGACAGCTGTGCAATGTGCACATCCATGTGCTGCTGGGTTAAAGGACACAGCCCACAGCTTGGCTGGGACTCACAGCTTCCCAGCACTGCTCCCGAGCTGCAAGCAGTGCTCAGATGGAAGGCTGTGCACATTGCATGTGTGTATGTGCAAGCACAGCACAGCCGCTGGCAGCTACACACTGACAGTTACACACCTTCCTGAAAATCATGTTTTTTGCCAAAAGAAACACCTGAGTGCTAAGACAACACTCATTCTACACAAGTCTGCAGGCAGTAACACAAGGGAGTTCAGAATGGATGAAGGAAAGCAGCACAAGCAAAGAGATGTTCAAAGTAGGATTGTCTCCTCAAATAAGGGTGTACCCCATGCAATAAAAAGTTAACATCACTTATCTGCATACCATCAAACTTCTGCTTCCAAAGCTCCTTGAGGCAGCCAGATTTTCAGTCACCTCTCCCCTCGTCTCCCTTAGAAGCCCATTGGCACTGTGGTCTCTGGGTCCCACGAGCTGAGTGCTCCTTGTTTCCGACTCTTTCACAGCAAGAAGGACATTTATCAGGTTAAGCCCAGATTTCCCTCCCTGTCTTACCAGCAGAGTTTTGGACTAATCAGAAGAACGAATATATTTTAAAGCTCTAATTCTCCCCTCACTATTTATACTAGCCAGTGTCACTTTGACACTATTCTGGCTTTCGTCTGCAAAAAACTTTCCAACTTAAAAATCCCTTAAAACAAACACGCTCTTAAAGCAGACAAATGTGTTATTCTCTCCTTCCTCCCCCCTTCCCAAGTTATCTTCAGCTGTCACCAACCTCACAGTAAGCATTTTCTTTCTTGGGAACTATATGTTCCTGCAGTTATATTCACTGGACCAGAAGAGTCTGGCATTAGAAAAATAACTATCTGATTTCTTGGACTGTCTACAAGAGACCTGCCTTGGCCAGACACAATTATTACCACCAAGAACTGAAAATTCAGCTGAGTAAGTTAAAGGTGCTCTCAGCAACAAATACTGGCATTGCTAACAGCCATCAAGCATTCATCCATTAAAGATATGGCTTCGGTGCTACAACCGCTCTTTGAAGGTTGTTTCTTCCTGCAGTTATAAATAATTGTGAGCAAAACATTGACTTTAAGTTAGTGCAAAGTTCTGCACAATTGCCAGCCGTGAATCTACACACTTATTCTCATAAAAAGAAAGGTAGGCACCTGCTTTCAAGAACTTCTCATATTTGTGTCTGTTCTCAGCTTGTTCAGATCTAAAACTGCATTTCAGCTTACACAGAATCAAGTATTTCTCTTTGAATTTATTATTTTGCCATAATTTGTGCCACCTTCTTTCATGTACTTTCACTGTAATATCCTATGCTACAATCCTATGCTGCAGACGCAGCTACACTTGAGAGCTGCTTTGGGATGCTGGGCCCAGGAGCATCTCATGCACCAGGGAAGGGAAACAGCGAATCTGTGAGTGCCAGTCCTGGGATGGGGCAGGGAATGCTCCTGCAGCCAGGAAAAAGAACAAACTGGCTTGTGGAGACAAAGCAGATACAAACCACCTTCCTGAAAAGCTGCTCAAGGCAATGGTTATCCCCAGCTTGTTTCAACCATATTTGCATTGCCCAAGAAACTGCCCTTGCGTGTTGGAGAGCCCAAAGATGGAACCCATCTCTGAAAATTTCCAGTGACATTTCCACCCTGACCTGCCTTTAAGTGCCTTCAGTAGCTCCATTATTGGTCCCTTTCCATCCCACAGGTAAGGCATCACAAAAGCAAGTCTACGAGCATGTCCTGTAACCCCTCCAGGAAAGGTCCTACCTCATTTCATAGGGAGGTTGCCAATGGGAATTTTATCAGATGTCTCAGTGAATTACATAGCGTCTGCTCTGCACAATGCTCAGGACAACCTCTGCATTGCTTTTCCATGAGGGGCTGTTCACCAGGTCTTATTTTTAAAGAATCTGGGCCAAGTCATCCCTTCTGTAGCTTTAATGACGTCAATGAGCTACAGCAAGGGTGAAACTGGGCCAGTATTTTTTATGGCCATATGTCACGTGCCCGCTAAGAAAAAACACAAAGGAGGACCAAGGAAGAAAAGTTATTGAGTCAAACGACCATCTGCACAGAGATTAACATCTAGATAGGGAATGGTTCTCTTTTGATCCTGCTGTACGCTTATAAATGTAATGATTTATGGAAGAAGAAATATTTCCGTAGCATCAAGGTAAACGAGGACTCTCTAGCAGCAAATTATACTCAAGTTTTATATCCTGTTTTGATAAAAGTAACAAGAAAAAAGAAATCTTTGCCAGGAAAAGGTCTCAAAACTCAACAGAAATAGGTGACACAGTTGCCAGTAACTGCTTCACCCCAGCAAGCCAATATTTATCACACTGCATAGCACCAGTCAGTAATAAAGCCCACCAGGCCTCATTGCTCATCCAAAACAGGATGCTGCGAGTATCAAAATTCAATGCATGAAGTAGAAGTTTAAACCTAAGCAGTGTTTTCTGTGAACAACCAAAACCTCGAACATCAATATGGAAAGAAGCACAGCCAAAGAGACCAAGCCTGCCCAATGCAGGCCACCAGCCATGAGTAACAGCACTAACAGCCACCCCAGCACATCTACCTCTGCAAACCAGTGCAGAACTGTACCTGTGCATCTATCTGCAGCAGACAAAGCAAACACTGCGTGCATCCCACCAACTGTGATCAGCTCCTGCCATGGAAGTGACAACTCAGGGGCACTGAACTGCATCACAGCCTGTGAGACCCATGGGCAGAACTCAGCTCCATATTTCAAAGCTCCCTTAACTGACATTTAGGCACATGAGTAACCGTATTAACAAGGCTCGCTCATTACGAACACAGGTGAAATTACTCACCAATATGCTTACACAGTCACATCAACGTGCCTTTAAAGATAATTTTTCAGAAGCCCTCAGGAACAGCACCAGATCACAGCAGTGTGGTGTTCACAGACTTCGCTTTGTAGATAGCTTCTCTTTCAAATCTTAATAGTAGATTCCTGTGAAATCTCTGACTCGAATTCTCCAGCTCTCAGCTTTAGTCAAAGACTGAAGTCCTCTTTTCCCCCAGTTGTTTTCACTTAGTATTGCTGAGTTGTTTCTCTTGCAATAAACCAGATCAGTTCGGGTTTTTCTTTCTTTTCTCCCCCCTCTTCTTCCCTTCTCCACCCCCCTCTACCAATTCCATTCCAGTGCTGGAATCAAAATAACTTGAGATGGAAAACGTGTGACCTCCCAAGCCTTTATTTACAGTATCACAAACCACAAGGGAAGGATCTGTCCAAGCTTTCCAGCTGCAATAGGAAGGGCAGGGAGAAACATGCTCTCGTTTTTTGCAGCTGTGATATTTAACACAGCAGGATGGGGAGAGGAAGGAGAATTAGAAGCATGCAGCGGTGGGTGAAGAGGTCTCAGTCACACAGGTAAACTCATGCAATTACATCCCATAATAACAGATAAACAAAGCTCCACACATGCAAATGTAATTACAAAAATCAATCTGCCACGTGTTCAATGGTTTTGCTTCTTGACTTCCACATTATACAAGATCATAAGATACAGAAGCCTTCTGGACTTCACCAGTCCTGAATGTTTATTACATCTGTAATGATCTCTCTTCATGCCACGGTCCCCAAACTGCTACGACAAAGACTGTCAAAAATAAACAGCCTAGAAGCAGTAGAATCTACCTCAGCTATTTAAACAGCAGCACAGACACAACGAATGAGGTTTAGATCTATAGAAAGTTACTTGCAGCAGGAAACCGTCAGTTTGTGGTTAGCGTCACAGCTCTTTCCTCCCGGTTAAATACGTATGTCCAAACAGTTCCACCACTACTCATCTAGTGTTTCTATTATATAAAGGAAAAAAAAGACCAAGAAAAAAAAAACCATCCATCCATGCACCAGCAGTTTCCTAACATCAAACTGCCTGGCCCCATAACAAGTGCCACCCTAACCCACGCCGTTACACACAGGTGTGGGAACACCACAGCTGTGCTGTCAGGCTGCCCTCCTTGTCAGTACAACAGCAGCCATCACCCACCCCTCTGAAGTGTTATCACCTCGATCTAACTCACTGCACCGTGGTCCGCAAAGGATCCAACATGACAGTAGATGGTGCTGAATTCAGTCAGTTTCATTAAACTCACCCCTTACAGTGGGTACTATTACAACATCACGGGTTGTGGAGCAAGTCCCCTGGTAAGCACAGAGCACAACAGAAAGTAAAATTCAGCCCCAGCCTCTTTCCACTTAGAACACCACAAGGCTCTGGAAGGGGAAAGTTTATCATGTTACACAACCCAGGCAGAAATGTACCCAAGAGTTAGAGCACAGTGCTATACAAGCTTGTGGGCAGGTGCTGCCAGCAAGGCACAAAGGATCCAGATGCAAAGCTAACCTGTGCTTCCATTTGACAGCACATTCACAGTTCAGAGGGGCCACCACTGCCCCAGCACACTACGGACACATTAGCCTCCTGCCCAAGGGAGGCAACCACTCACTCCACCCCAGCTCCTGCAGCTGTGGGGCAGGATAAGTCAGAGGCAGTGAATTGTTCCTGGACAGAAAGCAGGGATACTGAGGGACAGGGCAGCAGGCATCCCCTTATCTGCATCACCATCATCCACCTCCCCTCCCACACTGCACTCACATGCTGACTTCTTGCTGTGGTCCCACAGCTGTGCTTGAGCATCACAGGCATTTATATATGCACCCCTCGGTGTCTGCTCTGCTTTTCTGCTCACGCCAGGGATTCAGTACACTTTCCTAGATTTCAAAATAATCCCATGCAGAATGCTCCAGGTACAACTTCCAGGGGACCCTCCTCTCCTCATTATTCCTCTGTTCCGAGGTCCTGCTGCACAGGGATGCTGACAGGACATAGGAGGAAATTACTCAGTGCCTACAGCACTTCCCTGTCTCTCCGGACATTGTTATTCAGCTCTTTGTTTTCATGAATGCTGCATTCCCTGACAAGGTTTAAAAGCCATTTTTCTCCCTATGTTCCTTACCTGCCAATCCAGGAACATTACTTGCTCTCCAGTGACGCAAGCCCCACGGATTCATTTTGCTGCAAACACAATACCAAGGCAGTTTCCCCTCACCTGCCCAGGCTCTTAATGACCACTCAGGCACCTCTTACAGAGAGGAATGTCAGCCCTGAGGAGTGCCAAGACCTTCAGGCAAGTAAAAAGAGCAGTCTCACTGCCCCAAAACAAAGCAAGCCCTAAACACGGCTAAGGACAGCACTTCTTTGCTGCTACCAGTAATTCAAACAAACACTCCCTCCTTTACAACAGCCTACAGGGGAGCCAGGGGCCCTCGAGTGATCTATGGCAAGGGAGACGAAGCTTTTGAGACATGATGTCCTCCCTCAGCCCAGGAGCACAGATTCTTACAACACCATCAACTCCTCCAGCAAAGTTGCTGACAGCAGCAACTGCTCCCACAGAAAGCTGTGCACAGCTCAGAGCTGCAGCGTGCAGGAGAGAAGCTGCTGGGCTCCCAAGAGAAATCTGGGTATCCCACCGAGGAACGGGCTGCAGTGTGGAGAGCAGCCTGCCTGAGCTGGCCCTGGGCTCTGCTGATGCTGAAGAGAGGCTTCAGGAAGGGAATCAGCACAGGGAATGGCAATTAATTCATCAGGAGTCAATTTGCTGACAAGAGATAATTAAGGTAGTCAAATAACCCTTAGTTTTCAAGGGCTTCTGGCTTTGCACGTCGATACAAAGCTGGTGTCACTGTGGTTTCAGTATAACTGCTGTGACTTGGGTATGAGTCCAGAGGAACTGAAAACACAGTTTAGTCTGACACGCAAACAGCTCAGACCCAAACTCAGTTACCCTTTCTCTGGTCTTTGAGGCAGTCCATAGCTCTTAATCTAAAAGCCAGCAATTCTGAGTCCCAGCACCCAGCAGCAAAAAAAAATAAGCCAAAATTGCTGTATCACCGTGTCAACGCAAAGTAAAACTGTTGGTGGATCTAAGAGTTAAAAACACCCCTTCTGACATAGGGGAAAGAAATTAAGTGGTAGGGAACGCACTGGAGGAAAACAAGAAGATGCAAAACTACCCATTCAGGTAAAGGCTGACATTCCATGTACTGAAAAATTCCCATATTATATGAAATATTCCCGGTAATTCTGTGTACAGACTATGAGACATTTCATTTCACACAAAAGAAGCTCAGTAGATCTGGAAAGGCACCCAGCAAACCCACAAGCCACATTCTACAAGTTAGAACACAAGTGCGCACAAAAAAAGTAATCACAAAAAGCACCAAATCTCTTAAGATTTGCTTGTTAAAAAAGCCACAGGGTACCCTGTTCCATTCTACCCTTTTTGCTGTGGAAGTTTTGCATCTCAATTCTCTTGAAAACGTCAAGTAAGTTAGGACTTCAGAGAGGAAAAGAAGAGGTAGAAGCTAAAAGGAACATGGTCATGGCAGCACCAACAGGTGCACATTTGTTTATTTCAGACCAAACACCTTTTTTTTTTAGGGGGGTGGGGGAAAAGGGTGAGGCCACAGAAGATTTAAACACAAAATATATGTTAATCATGCATCCTGCAGGACATTTCCCCTTTTGATTTAATTGAATCCTTTCAAGTAAATGAGAACACTGACCGAGCACAAAAAGGCATGGAGCATGAGCTATCTTTAAAAAGAGCTCTATTACCAATCCACATCTATGCAATACAAGCCAACCATGCTCTGTGGCCACCAAACCCTTCTCTAAGTCAACCTACAGGCCATTCTTCCAGACTCCACTCCATTCACCTCAGTCTATTCCAGGGCAACCCAAGCTAAGGTTGATCCCTTCTCAGCAGCAGCACACTAGTCTCCATCAGACTCATTACCATTCTCCCTAGTAACATCTAAATGCTTTTTCCCAGCACAGAAGGAAAAGAACAGCCATGCAGCTGAACTGCCAGAACCTACCTTTGGCAAGAAATCTCTCTAGATGCTTCTGAATGCAGGAGGGAGTCAAGACAGCATTGCTGAAGAAGGATGTCACTGTTGGTCCACATGTGTCAACAACCTAAGAAACGATAAAGCACAGCTGCTTAACTGCCTTGCCCGTGGGAAATCAACTGCAAGAATAAAGCTGCATTATTTCCACCGTTATACCATGCTAATGGCTCCTATGCAAACAACGCACAGCTACAACGTTTTATAATTGCACATCAGAGTTTCTCCGCAGACATCCCTCCGGTATGTCAGAAATTCAATACGTGATGGTAGGCGGCAATGAGCACCTCGGGGATTTAAAGCGCATTCCAAGCTGTGAGTCATCGTCAGCACTAACTCATGGAAATATAAAAAAAAATTAGAAAAAAAGAAAAAGGAAAAAAAACAGAGGGAAGAAAAACACACACATGCAGAGCACTGACCACTCTTGGTGTGCTCTCGCTGTGCAATAGAACAGCTTCCCCCTAAAGCGTTTTCCTTTTAAAGATTGCGTGGAAGGATTTCCACGAAGGAGGAACCACCGCAGGCCTCATTCCACACCAAAACTAAGTGAAAAAGTTAAAATAAAATAGCAAAACAAAACCCAATTGCACAGCAGCCTCCTGCCAAAGAGCCCCCAGGGATGTGCAGGACTTCACTGCCTGCAGAAGGGCGCAGTCCCCCCACCAAGCACCAGAATCTATTCTGAAGGATCCTTCTGCAGCGCCTGGTGAGCATTTCAGGTCACACGAGTGCTCCCCTCCCAGAGCTCCTCCTGAGGATCCCCAGGTTCCTTGAGTCTGTTTCATTCCTCTGCCTTTATTTTAGGGGCAGACAGTGTGTGGGAGCACCCCAAGCAGCACCTGCAGCCAAAGGGCCACAGGGAAACAACAACAAAACTGCCACGTCTGCTGTTCCCTGCTCCAAAGCAAAACGACTTGAAAACCCATGGATACCTTTAGCTGGGATGCCCTGCTTCAGAGAACAGATTTAGACCTCACCACAAACATTAAGGACGAGAAGAAGCGTGGTTGCTCTTTACTCTTGTCCCATCTCACACAGGTTGATGTGTCCTGAAGGAGCAGCAAGCTTTGCTAACATTCTGGGACCATTAATCTCCAAGATCTTGCCAAGAGCAAGCAGTCAGGCAGCTTAAAAATATATTTAGTCCACAAACGCTTATTAACGTCATTTGCTGATTCACAGCTGAGCCAGTTTGTGCACGGGGCACAAATGCCACTTGTGCTTTGCCAGCCTGGGTTAAAGACCATCACAGCAGCTGGACCCCAGGTGGCCGAGCCCATCTCAGAACCAACCACGATGCAGCCAGAAGCTGTGAGTGTACCTGGGCTAATATGGGCGCAGACCAACAGGCCAACATACATCTGAGGAAGCTTTGCTGTTCTTATCACAATGCAATAACTTGCACCAGAACTGATGGATGAATCCTGGCTTTAATGTCCATTTCACATTCAGTTTCACGGGGCAGATGTAGATGCTGGCTATGCTGAGCAAAGGAATGTGCACCACACTAATGGAGCTCTGTCACCGAGCAGGGAAGGGACTCGAGGGCTCAAACAAAGTGTCAACCTTCAGCTGACCCATCATGGAGAGACCTCAAAGGTTCTATGTCAGGCACCGACATCAACACAAAGCCTATGTGAGGAAAACAACCTCTCCACCTGATTCAGCCTCTTTTGTTTCAGGCTTGGTTGGTTTCCCCTGTAGACTGGGGAAAGACGACAAAGTTTCTTATTTTCAGTGACAGCGTGTCTGAAATGATTACTCCGAAAGGAAGGACAGGGCTCTATCTGCTTGCTAGTCATACTGAAATCAAAAGCGATTAAAAGCAAAAGCTTTTATGAGCAACAGAAACTGAAAGTACTCCCTTTGGAAAAACGTAAAGAGCAGCATTTTCTCTGCAGTAAGCAGCAGATAACGAATGCAGCCAGGGACATTGACACGTTTATACAACCTGTTTGCTGGAACAATCCCACAGCTCACCTTTGCTGTATGCCCAGCTCAGCACATCACTGCAGTTTGCTGAGGTCTCACTGATGCCAGTGCTGCTTTTAGTTATAGGTGTCAGAACAGCTTATCTACCCTAAATTCAAACTTCACTATTACATTCCAATCCTAAATATCAAAATAAAACTTAATCCGTTTCCAATTAATAATAATTAACCCTGCCTGCGTTTCAGATATCTTGTGATAATTGGTTATCAAACAGTTAGTACTGTTTGTTCTGTTATTGCATTGCAGAGACCTGAGGGCACATCTGTCCAAAGCAAACCATCAGGACAAATCAACCCAGCAGAAACATGTATAAGTTCTGAGTCCATGCAAGAGTTCCCAGAGGAACATTTTTATAATGGATCATTAGCAAGTACTGATCATTACAAACTCCCTCCCACCCTCCAAGGAAGGTGTGGGGAGCTGGGGCAGCCCAGGACCAGAGCCATGCAGTGATCACATCAGCACTGCAGCAGCACGATGCACACTGTGAGTCAAACCAAAGCAGAGTGCAGCTGTGAGCAGTCAGCTTCACAGCAAACACAATTTGGGGGGGGACGAGGTGCCACCCAGCAAGCAGCAAACTGCTCCTGTTTAGGACAAGAGTTGAAAATGCTGCTCTACACTAATAGAATTAGCATTTACCTTTCCGAGGAGGACGACTGTAATTACAAGATGCTTTCTGCTGCCTTCTGAAGGCTTGTCTGCTTAACCAGCACGCTGCACTCCAGTTATCAGCCCTCCCTCCCAGGAGGGCCAGTTACAGCCACCACTAAGGCACTGCCCACCGGCAGGATGGGCAGAGCTCCCACCTGGCTGCAGCCATAGAATACACCATGGTGACAGCCACAGAGCAGCACACACTGGCCCTGCGCCCAGGAGCAGAGCCCTACATAACCCAGATGCATCCACACGCACAGCAGATCGTGTCCTAGGAAACACCCAAACTCCAAATTGTTCCTAGCAAGCACCACAGACGTTCCAGCTCAGCTTACTGCTTCCTACTGCCTGCACTCAGCCCTGACTGGCATCAGCTGTGGTCTCACACCCATGGCCCTGGTTTATAGGCATCAGCTTCAGATCACAGGTAGTCACACCTGTCCTCCATCCTCGGGGAAGGTGTTTTCCATTCCCACAGCAGTTACTCACCCTAAAACAATCAGCGGATATAAATAAGCAACTAAAAAGCAACGAAGCAGAGAGAAATAATATCAGAACCCTGAATAACTCTGCAATCAAATGAAAAGGCTCCAGGATGTGCCAGGCAGCAGAGGGAATTAATGAACACAAGATAAACAGAGCAGTTAACGAGAAAATCTGAGCTGCTCAGGAAAGCACCTGGATAAATCTGACCCTGCCTGATACTGCGGTATCTGGACCTCACTACAAGGAGCAGAAACAGAAGAGGAGGGACAGAAAAGGCCTCCTGGTGGGCTCAGCACCTGCTTATGTTAAAGGCAATGCTTGTTTCATGCATGAGAATGCTGTCACCCATGGCAAGATTTCTAAGTGAATCAGGCAGATTCAGATCTCTACAGATCTCCTGCTTTCAGGAGGACTTTACTCCCCCCCGAAAAAAATCTATTTTAATTCAATCTCACTTCTATTACTTCCCATATCAACTGGGTAATTAACAAAGCAAAGTTAGTCGGCTGTGCAGCATTTCACCTTAAATAAAACAGCTCAAGAAATAATATACCACTTAATCTGCACTTGACAGCCAGAAAAGAACCACTGTGTGTTAGAAACATGCTCAAAGAGGGTTCAAAATCCATTCTGCAAACCTCGATGGAAGGCCGTCCTCGTCAACGAAGCCCACGATCCATAATAATTCTCAGCATCATGCTTTTATCCTCCGTTTTATGAGAGCTCATCTGCTGATCAATGAGGAGCCCCATGGAATAGCACTTTGAATTTCAATGTCAACACAGCAGTACTGTGGTAATGATTGAAAATATTTACATATTGCCTCATTGATCGCAGGGAGCTCTTTTCCAACCATCTGGCTACTGGGCACTCAGCTTTTTTTCCTTCCAGGGTTTTAAACTGTTATCTGAACATCTTTGGAGCTCACATCCAGCATCGTACCTGAACCAGTTCCTCCTGTCGTTTTAATATTAGCGATAGCATTAATCAATTCAGTCTCATCTCAAGGGGTAGGAGGGGGAATTCTCTTCCCAAGGACGAAATCAAAACACGACCAGCAAACACCTGCTCCACGGTCACCAGAGCCATGCGCCAATCCAGCTACAAGGTCTCACATTCAGTGTGACTCGAGGGTGTCACCGCTTTGACAACGGATGAGTCAAATGGAAATATGTCACTCACTCTGTGCTCTTTGCCAGCCTCGAGATAAAGAAACCCGTAAGGGCTGTTTTTTTCCACCTCCAGATGGAATACCTTCTGATAGCTGCAATGCTGAGCCCCTGGGCTCTGTGCTGCGTGGCTGTGTTTATTCTGCCTTCAGTAATAGCTTGAGGGAAGCAAGGCAAGCAGGCAGCATGGGCCAGCTGCTGCCTATAGGACTGTGAGGATGCAGGCTGCCTCATCTGCATCTCCTCAAAAGTTTAACAGCAAGTTCAATAAACCACGCAGGAACAACCAGCACCTACGACTTCACCACGGGAGGCCCCTGCAGCAGGAATCCCAACGAGCTGCTTCACAAATGGCAGCTGAGCTGATTTCAAGGCTTTTATTTTTGATGGCCCTGAGCATCATTACCAGAAGGTGACTCTCCGAGCTGCTGGTACCATACACTTCGTTTAGGAAGGATGGGGGATGTAAAGGCAAACGACACTCCTGCCTTTAAAGCTGGAATAGAAATAGTCCCTCCAAACAGCTTAGCTGATCATTTTGGACACGTTGTTAAAGATAAAACATTTTTATCTCTTTTCCATTCTATGTCGCTAAAAAGGAGTAAAACACAAATTCTGTCAGCAAAAGAAAATGTGGACAACGGGGGAGAGAGCAGAGCAAGGCGCACTGACTCACCTGCCCCTGGGGTGCAGCTCTGCGTCCTGCTCCTCTCCTTCTCCTGGGGGCAGTGGCACGAAGCAGCAGGACAGAAGGCTCTGCTCATACGTCCCCTCTGCCCACGCAGCCCAGATGCCGTGCAGATGTGATGCAGCAGATCTGGCACTTGACCTAACAAGCTCCACTGAAGGCACAGAAGGAATTACTCCTATAAAACACAGGGAGCATTTCTCCTTACAGCCCTGCATAAAGCCTTACTGCTGCAAGAAGCCAGTTTGTAGGACGCTGTAACCGAGAGGTTTTACCATCCAGAGTCTTCCCCCACTATTTCCAATACTGATACTTCTGAGCAGAGCACCGTGCGTGGATCCCAGGGCACACAACCCTGGCAAGGCAACCACTGCTCCTCTCAGAGTGACAGACTGGAATGGGAAGTTGGAGCAACACAGGAGCTGCACTATGAAGGTTAGTGCTTCAAGTCGGCTCGCCCAAATATGCACTTCCCTCTGACAGCAACACTGCGTGAGATGAATGTGCCTTATTGAAAAGCCTATTTATAGGAATTCAACGTAAGCAAAACACAGCATTCAAAATGGTTCTGTAATCCTCCAATGGACAGAGGACACACGGTGTCCGTGCTAAACACATTTCTGAGGACCGACACTGAAAGATGTTTGCCATCTTAAAGTTAAAATGTGGAATGATATTTTCCAACTCAGATACAGGTTGGACAAACAGCGAGTCCCAAGAGCCTGGATGCTTAAAAAACAAGAAGGGTGGGAAAACAAAGGAACTGTTTGCTCCTCTCCTTCTCCACCAGTTTGCTGCACTGGACACACAACTGGCGCTGCCCAGAAACCAGGAACACACAAGGCCACAGTGCACTGCCTTTCCCACTGAGCCCTGACCTGCAGCACCTCACACGGCTGCTGCCGGGCTGTTCTTGCTTAGCACAGAAGCCATCTCCCACCTTTGTTTGTGAAAAGCCTGGAAAGTCAGCCATGGGAGCCCTGCGGAGGGGATGAGGATGACAGATAGAAAGCAAGCGTGCGGCCTTTCTCCCCCTCTTGCTATTTTTCACACAATATCTCCCACTTATTTACACAGCCGTGTCCTGCACTCCTCCTCCAGTTTCCCAGCTTGCTGCTAACTGCGTCCTGTTGGGGATGACACGCGTTTGGCTCTTGGTGTATCGAAGTGGGAAGGTCCCACCAGGGCAGCGCTGTGGCTGTGGAGCACAAGGCACAAAGGAGAAGCAGGAGCTCCATCCCTCCACCATGCAACCGAACCGACCCACACAGGGGAGTGGGTGACTGAACAGCTTGGGAACGCCTACCATCGCTTCCCCACCTCGGATCCAGAAAGAAAGATGTAAATATTTAGATTTCGATTTCAACTGATACGATAAATATAAAACGCCTATTTCCTTCTTTAAAAATAAAATTATATATAGCATTAAAGTGGGTAAACCACCCACACGGAGAAAAAAGATCCTGCGGCGCTTCTACCTTTAGAAGGAGGTTAGCCAAGTTACTCTATGATCTTAAAAGGGACCGCAGTCACAAGTCATACCCACTGTGCAGGCTTTGGCACACAGAACACGTGGCTGCACACCAGCACATAAGGACCGTCCTGCTGCCCTCCAAGCCCCGGCCCAGGAGGCTCCACAGAAGCTCCAAACCCTGCAGCAGATCCCCATGGCCAACCCCACACAGAGCTCACCCAGCCGTGCTCTGAGTGCCCTGGGTCCTTCTGCAGCCTCTTAAAGCACATAATGGAATTACGGCCCCGTCACACTGCCAGGTTAACAGTCGTGCAAATATCAAACTTTGCTGCGGTGGCAGATAACAAGGCCTCACCCCGAAACACTGATATGGCAGAGCACTCAACATGCTGACGTGATTACATGTTTCCACCTTCCAAATTAGTTATTGCAGACGAGAAACGCCTTTTCAGGTCACTGCTCGATGGGTTAAGCCAGCTCATATGCTTGAATTAGCATCCCGTGCTCTGCTGTCCTTATGCAAGTGCCAGCGATCCAAACCCATCCCAGCTCACTGCCCTGCCCCTACCAGGAGCAGCTCCACACTGACACAGCTCAACCCCACACGCATCCCTTTCAGGCCGGGGCTGTGTTCACTCTCTTGAGGCCCAGCACAACGCTGTGGCACTTGGATTTCCTCCAACATCCAGGAAACAAAGCTAAAAATAAAGCGTTTTATTTATCCCCTTCCTCCCACCCATTAATTACTCCATTTGCATTCACGCTGCTGAGCGCTTTGGGATAGCTCTGTCCATACGGTGCTTTCAGGCTCAAATCGAAGTTCAGACATATCTCATTAATGTGGGGATGAACAGAAACATGAGCTGTGTATCTACATCAGCCATCCTCAGAGCTGAGTTAGGAAATAGCTTCACCATTTAAAGATGGCTATTAAGACAGCCACGTTTTTCTTACATCGCTATTTCCTTCTAAGAAAGCAACTTCTGTTCAGGTGTGGGGGGAAATTAGCGCTGCTTTGGCCTCATTGGAGTCACCTTCTTTGCATTATCTTGTCTGCAGGATGTGATGCTCTGTCTGGCCAGTATCAGTAACTAATCCTGAACCGAGGCTGCACACCCAAATTCAAAGCCCCCCAGCACTGCTGTCAGCTTTCAGTCTTTCTTTACATCATCATCAGGACGAGATCTCTGCAAACTGCTCGCTGTCAACTCAGATGAGAAGTTGGATGCAACTCCCACGAGCCAGCTGGTAAATCACAATAAAGGCTCGGGCTGGTAGATGCACAACAAGCAGCGTGCACTGAAATGCAGCACTAACAGAAGGGGTATTTCAGCACAAAGCCATCGCTCTGGGAGCAGCTCTTTGGGACCAGCAGTCCCGCACTGAGTGCTCTATGCTCTGCTCATGGACCAGCCCGTGATCATCATAGTATCACAGTATCATAGTCTAGTGCGGGTTGGAAGGGACCTTAGAGATCTGAGTGGTTCTGTCTGGTTGCTGTCAGCATGGCCTTGGAGTTCACCACTCATACATCAATTCAGCCCCTCCTGCCAAGTTACTTACAAAGTATCACCAAAGGATCCCAGGGAATTGTTTGCTCCGAGCGTTACTGTTTCCCGAACACAGATACAAGAAAAAGTTATATTAAGAAGACAAACAGCTGCTACTGTATGCTGTTTAAATGGTAACAAAAGCATCTAAGGGCCATAAAGGGAATAGTAAGGGAATTAAAACGCGTTTTTATGCATGAAGATGGCTAACATCCGTGCATTCATTACAGCGGTATCAACCATGCTTTTAATTAAAAGTTGGTGACAGAAACTTAAATATGATGAATGCAGCGGAGCAGCCCAACAGAAGTCCGCTCCATCAGCAGCACAGCGAGCTCCGCTCCAGGCCCTGCTCGTTTCCTTTGCTTCCCTCTCGCAGCAGCCACAAACAGAGCATTGCTGCAGGGACTACACAGCAGCATTCCTGCGATAAACAGCAAGACGGGACACGCCTGCAAACACGCTTTCCTGCTGGGTCATTGCTCACTTTGCGTGTCCCGAAGGCGGCGTTGGGGTGATGGTGCCGGTTACCGGACTCAGCCGGGGCACGGGGAGGGCTGTCCCACCGGCAGCCCATGCTCGGCAATGCAATAACGCTCCGGTGCCGGCGCTGAACTCTACGGCCCCATCAGTGCTCCGGTGTTACAATGAAAAGGCAGCACGAGCACGGGGAGGATGAAGGGTCCTGCGAACCGTGTTTATTTCAGCCTCAAGTCAAACCCTGCCTGAGCTCTCACACCTGCTCGGTTCATGTCAGCGCTGCTCAGCCCTTCTCCTGCGCAGACGCCTCCAAGCACTGAAGGCATTTTTCAGCCCTGTGTCACGGGATCCCAGAAGCATCACCCACCTTGATGCTGCTGCTGCGGCCGGACGGGGAAGTTCTCTGGTCAGAGCGTTTATTAAACGAAACGAGAAGCTTTTGTTCCTCCTAAACGCTCGATCCGCATCAACTTCACCTCGGCCGCGGCGATGCGAGACAAAGCAAAGCACGGCAGGGCCGGGCCGACAGGAGGAGGGAACGGAGCCAGGAGAGGGCCGGGCTGCTGCAGGGGGAGCGGGGATGTGGGAGCGACGGAGCGGCACCGAGAGCCCCGGGCCGGGCGGTGCACGAGGAGCACAACGCAGCCGCTCTCCTTCCCTCCCTCCCCCCCGGTGCACGCAGCGCTCAGGGCTCGGCCGCCTCCCCCTCCCCTCCCTCCCGCAGCGCCGAGGCCCCAAACGACCCCGCGGGGTTTCCCTCGGCCGTACCCGAACGAGCCGCTCCGCTCCCGGCTCCTCCGGGCCGTTCCTCGGGCAGCGGCTGCACGGGCGGCGCCTCCGCCGTCTCCCCGGGGCAGGGCCGGGCTCAGCCGCACCCCGACCGCTCCCCCACGGCGCCGTGAAAACGAAATTGAGGTCAATCCCGGCCCGAGCGATGGGGACGCAGCGGCACCGGGGCTCAGAACGGCCGAGCTCCCGTCACGTTGAGCCGCACCGACCCGGTGCTGGGCGCAGGGCGCTCGGTCGGTGCCGGCACGAGGGAACGCGGCCGCACCGCGCCCACCCCGAGCGGCTCAGCGGGAACCCGGCTCCGCGGAGCCGAATCGCGGCGGCGCGGCGCTGCCATGGCTGCAGCAACCGGGAACGGCGGCGCGGAGGATGCATCGCTCCCGTTACGGACCAACCCGATCGGGAAACTTTCACCCCACCGCCCCGCGGCCCCCAGCCCCGCCAGGCCCCGGGAGGAGCCCGCAGAGCCCCGCACAGCTCCGCGATCCCGCAGCGCCCCGATCCCGCGCCGCCCAAGGGTCCGCCCGCCGCCCCCCGCCTCCCCGTCACGCACCGGCTGCTCCCGGCTCCCGCTGCCGCCTCCCACGAGCCGCCGCTCTCCGCCGTGCCCGCGCTCCGCTGGCATAATCCCCGCCGCAGGTGGGGCCGGGCAGCTCCTCGCCCTGCGGCTGGGCACGGCTCCGCGCTGCGGGGCACAGCGGGGAAGGCGCGGAGCCCCGGCGCTGCCCCCGGCTGCGGGCGGCTTTATCCCCCGGGCCGAGCCGTGCCCCCCGCTGCGGGCAGAACCAACACTTCCTTCCCCGCGCCGGGTCCCGGGGTTATGGAGCCGCCTGGCGGCCACGTGGAGCAGCGCCACGAGGGGAAGGGGCGGCCCCGGAGCCGGGTTCACTCGTGTTGTGTACAGATGGGCAGGAAAAGAGATGGACGTGAGAGGAGGGACAGCTCGAGAGCTGCGGGGTTTGGTACCGTGAAGAACGAGACCTTGAAAGGGCTGATGAGCAAAAGCTGCAGCGGCTGCACGGCTCGAGGGGGGGGAGGCACGAGGCCGGCGGGCACAGCCCGGCTCTGAAACAGGGGCTGGTACGTTGAGAAGCTCCGAGCTCACCCCGCAGATATTATTGCTATAAAGCCGGCCTCAAAAGTTCCCTAAGAGCAACACTTCAGATCCATCCCCACCCCGAAACCCTTCAGTGTTAGAATAGAACAGAAATAGCCCCAAGAGCTCCAACAGATGGAGGAGGGCTTCTGATTAAAGAATACGTTCTGACTCACGCTTCAGTTTTCTGGAGGTAATAAAAAAAGAGTACGTGAATATGAATAGTGCTGGAGAGAACGGGGTGGGAATAAAGGGAGGTTGGAAGGAAAGGCTGAGCTGAATTGATTGACCTGCTCCTTGCAAATGGCTGTCAGGAAAATGGGGCCTGTTTTGAGGCAGCACCGATGAAAGAAAACAAGAGCATTAAATGGACCCATGTGAAGTTTGGTGCTGATGGATGCCCTGCAAGAAACCCTGCTGGCTCAGTGATGCTTTAGAATGGGACTTTTACACTCTACCTGTTCATAATTTAATGCGGTGGAAAGAAACTTCTTCAGCTGAATGGTAGGGGAAGGAGAGAAGCTTTGATCTCCCTCCTCAAGTAAGGGGAAATGAAATACCATCACAATTCAGCATCTGCCTGGCAGTGCAGTCAAGCCCGTCGCTGCCAAGCATGCAGCCCAGCTTCAGTGTTTCCCTTCTGCCCTGAAAATGAGTAACTTGGAGCCCTGACTTCTCTGATCTCACATCCAAACAACCCACGGGGCAGGAGATGCACAAAGCACTTGATAAATAAATAAAGCCTTTTCCCCTAAGAAAAATAAGCACTGTGCGTTAATACAGGGCAGCTCTTCGTTAAGTATCTTTAAAAACCCAACACTAGAATTAGAACCACAGCCTCACAAACTTCCTTCACCACGGCTATTGTGGCCTTTCCACTGCAAAAATCCTCACATCATTAGTGGCTGAACATTTGGAACAAGGACAGAACTTGAAACACACAATATGATTAAAACCCCACATTATTGCTGATGTAATATCCCAGATCCTATTATTGTTCTTGGGCTGGGAGAAAGAATCTAATTAAACATTTATTTAATAGCAAAATACAAACTAAAAAACATCAACGTTGAACAGTAACTCAACAATATGCCAGCGAGCAAATAAGTATATTTCACCAAGAAAAATGCATGTCTTGTTCACAAAGACAGCTCAGATCTCACCTGGAAGTGTGTGCCCTGAGCACCAGGATGGCACAAACTCACCCTGATGTTAAAGCAGCAATTGAAGCGAGCTGCTGAATGCTGTGCCAGCTGCAGCTGAGCTCGCTGGGAGGAAAGCTGGCTGCTGTCAGCTGCTGAATGCTGGCCCTAATGGCATCAGAGCATTGCCATTGCTTGTAGTTGGGTCACCATGGCAAATACCCACCAGGTGCAAATGAAAAGGATTTACCTACCTAAGAGTGGTTGTTTAACACCACCAACTCATGTTGCATTTAAAAGTCAAGATTTCCTATTAGCCAGTATGGACAACATGCTACAGACATCTATAAAATGGTGACGAAAACAAGTGCAAGACACAATGGCTCTCAGAAAACAAGCTGCCTTTGAGTTTCTTATTATAAATCGAGCATTGCCGTTTAAAAATAATTAATATTTCTAAAAATATTACAATACAGGATAAACATTACATTGCTTTCTCAAGTGTAACAAAAATATGTTTAAAATATAGGTGGCTGTTTGAGGTACAAAATATTGCTGCGTGTAAAGGGTAACGTGGTTGTAAAACTACCATGGGGGGGGGTTATAAAAATACAAAACATTTGCATTTCCCGAGTGCATCATTATATATTAGTGCAAGGAAAAAAAGCATATTGGAATTGAAGAGAGAACTGTCAAAGGTTTGCAGAGGTACGCAGAACATGGAATCTTTTCAGGGTCATGCGGATCGATCCCAAATCTCTGTTAATCCTTTCCAAGCGATCTTCCAGGGCTTCCTAAAAGGAAACAGTTAACAAAAAGGGGGGAAAAAAAAGATTAATAACCTACAACAGAACCCAATGATATTTATTTTAGAAAGGAAATACTATTATTCCTATAGTCAGCTGGTATCCTTCCCAATGCATTCCCTTAGCACCCAGAACTGAGAGCCAGACCTGCAGACTGATTATTTCTTGCAGTTGTTGTATTTATACCCATTTCAAAGCTTGAACTTTCATCTCAACTATGTAACCTTGGATTCTAGAGGAGCAACTGAAGAGAGCAGTTGGTAGAAGCTTTTTCACCTGATTTAATCTTGCTTGCAAGGTCATTCTTCCACCAGAACAAGGTATTCGACTCAAAGCAGCCTCAATCTAGTAACAGAAAATACTTCAGCTGTAAATGACAGTTTCAAGTGCCAATAAGCCTTTCTACCTCATCTTACAGAGCAAGAGGTGAGGTGTACAGATAACAGACACATGCCCAAGGTCGTTCTTAAACACTAAGTTTTGTTACCATGACATTATGCCACACAGATACAAAATGAACATATATGAGCAGCCCTTCTCATGGATCATTTTGAACAGAACAAAAAAACACCTTTGTTTGAAAGGCTGATTTAAAGACATTGTCCATTTAGGAAGAAAGTAAATTTACTAAATTTACTCCCAATCTTTCCACCCACAGTGTGCCTAAGTTAATGTGATCCTCCTTTAATAACATTAAGGCCAGGAAAGGGCTCTAGTTTCAGAGGTGGAGCAGGAAAGGCAATGACACATTCCTATGTTAACACTGGAAATCAGATGTCAACTTTAGCCACACGCTGCACGGGCACAAAGCTACACCATTCACCTCTCATACAATAAATGTGCTCAGTCACAACTTGAAAACAAACATTATATTTGCCTGTTGCTTTTCTTGAGTCAGCTCATCGAAAAGCCTCTCCGTTTCAGCCAGAGTCTGAATCCTTGCTGTGTATGGGAAGTCCCCCTCACAAGCTGATAGCATTGGTTCACAGTTCCGTGCTATGCTCCTCTCGTCCCAAGCTGTTGCTTTCTTCACTCCAGTGCTGACAGATTCAGCACAAGAGCTGTGTCTGACACCTGAACGCTGCCTCCCTATCAAATAAAACAACATTCCTTTTATTTGTTTTGTAATTGCCTGTTAAATTACTTTTTAAGACAGAAAAAGAAACAACAAGAAAAGCAACACAATAAGACCTGAGGACAGTTAATAGCAAAGCCTCGTTAGCTTCCCTTAAGCACATTCCCCAGAAGAATGCATAACACTCCAATGGATCATCTTCCAAACCATCTTTTTAACACAGCACATTTTTTCTGGTTAACAGCCTCACATAGTGTGCTCATTAAGAATGACTTCCACTGGTACAGCATTTCTAAATACCACCTTGTAGGCTAGTTGTCATGAAAACACTAGTCTAAATAAATGCATTAATAAAGGCAAAAGCAGAACATTGTGACAGGAATGACAGAAGTGAGAAAGATTTGCCTCAATCACAGTGAGAAAAAAAATCTCAAACAACTGATTTTATTATATTTACTCTTTCTATTGCTAAACATTGCATTACTGATAGGAATTTTATTAGTTTGACTGAGTGTGCACATCTTAATGTAGGCCCCAGTGAGATGTGTTGTGTAACTGAGTTAAACACAGGAGAATATATTGCCCTTCTTCCTCAATTCAATTCTTTTTGTTTTTCTATTGTGTTTGTGCACACACAGATACATTAAAACAAAATGTACGAATGGCATTTCTCAGCTTACAGTAATGAGACAAGATACAGATGATTTTCAGAAATTGGACTCCATAGAACCATGTGCCAGCTTTCTGTATTACCATAAAACCTGTTTCATCTGGGAGATTAAAGTACATTTCATAAACTTAACAATTACAAGGGACAGTTTTCCCCTCCTTTGGGGGACTGATTACCTTCTGTATCATCAAGCGAAAGAAACTGGAGCCTTTTTCTTGGATTACTATGCTGTAAAGTAGATGCAGGCCCAGCTTCCAGGTCATCTAGAAGTATATCAAATCTACAGAACAAGCAGTACACGACAATTAATTGCTAGAAATAATTGATCAGTTGACTCAGTATTTCCTATCTTTTCCTGTTTTGGCTAAATAAATTCTTTACAAAACAGTTTCTACCCCATAGGAATCCCAGGCCTTCCAAATAGTGCTAATGGCACCATGCCCTGCTGTACTCCTGTTTGTACATTGCTGTGACTTTCTCCATGGCTCCTAAGCACACTGAGAAGCCCACACAGTCACCCTCAAGAACCAAAGCGGTGCTTCAAATTTCTTCTTCATGCAGGTCAAACGCTTTCATCTTGCAACTAAGTACATTCCCTGAAACCCTGCAAGCCTTGCCAAGCAGAGATCTCTTAACTATAGAAACTATAGTTAACTCGTTTCAGTTACCAGAAAATTAAGCTGGTGCATCTTTTAACATGCTCTCAAATGCCACTACAGGTAGATACAATTATCATCATTGATTTACATTCCTTGATAAGCTGTGTGAGAATCTGGATTTACTCCACAAAATCGTTCTACTGTTTTTGTTGCTGATCAGTGTCACATCAGGATGTGTCACAGCAAATACAACATCTCACCTTAATAAGCTCTAAATAAGAGAAATGACTCCAGATTTTTCTTTGCTGTGTTTTAAAAGTAAAACTTTGCTTTCTACATAGAAATCTTCAAGTGATTCACATTTCCCATTACTTTTTAGGGGGACCAAGAAACAGCAGGAACAGACTTAAACCTGCATAAACGTGATGCTGTTACAGTTGTCAGAACACAACGGTGTTTGCAAAATCCATACCTCGTCACTGTGTTTTCATTTCTGCTAAGTAAATGGCTAAATCCAGGAGAGAGGTTTTCTTTTGGAGATCGTTTAGGGCTGTATGTCACAGACACTGGCGCCAACATGATCTCTCGCCTTGCTGTGGAGACAAAGTGTGTTTAAGTACCTACAATTTCCCCCTGTGCAGTGAGATTTTCATGCTTTCTATGATTCTAAAGTTTTTTTTCCCCTCCCATTTTATCTATTAGATTAATACAGACACTCTAACTAGTTTCCTTCTAGAACAGTCTCCCATTATTTACATGCCCTTACTTGCATTTTCTTTTTGTGCAATGCAAACTAAACTTCAGAAAAACACTTACTTGGAGTATTTGATTTCCTGTTTGAAGGAGGAAGAGATGAAGACCTCTGGCCACAAGGGGAGCTGTATCGTTTGGGTCTCTGTGGGTCTTTACCTTTCTCTGGGGATCGGTGTGCAACAACAGAAGTTTCAACAAATCCAACGGTTTGACGTCGACTTGGTGTTTCTGATTAAAAATGAAAGAGTTATCCTTTGATACAAGAACCCATAAATGTTCTCTTGCACTCAGCTACACCTAACACTGCTTTGTGCAAACACGTTTGTGCTGCTTTACTGAAGACTGATTTCAGCTCGTCATTCCTATGAAGATAATTTAACTAACATCAACAGGGATGTTTTGCAGCACGTAAGTTAACGTAAATTATGTTAAATAATTGCTTAAATGAACAGACAGTGGAAAGGTGCACGGCAGCACCTGTTGGTTAAGAAAGCTGGCGTACCTGCCTCCACCTAAACTATAAGCATTTACAAAAGACAATGTCTTCTAGTTACAAGGCTTCCCAAACCAGCATTATTAGAATGGTTCAGTGGAGTCCTCCAATACACATGCCAGCACTCCTAATAACATTCAGATACAGCACCACGAGAACAAAAAAAAAAGGATTTACAGCCAGCCAGAACTTTGTTAAGACTCCATTAACTGTTTATAAATACTGAGATATTCTTAGAAAGAGAACATCAACCTAACAGCAACTGTTGCATTCCCTCTATTTTAAACGATTCACTTAGCTACATCATTTTGAATTCTCCTAGGAAGACTCCAGAAATCTGTATGCTAAAAAAACAAGTGCATGTTTTATTCCATCACTGAAATTTGAGGGCCTTAATGCGGAGAATAATGAAATGAAGATACATGCAAGCAAAGAAAAAAGCCAGTTACTAGGTGTTGCGTCATCTTTTTCTGTTTGTGTACCCCAATCTTTAAAAGCTCTTATTTCTTCAAGTTCTTTAAAGGCTTTTATAATTGGTGCTTCTGATGTCTCACTGTCCTTCTTTTCAACAGTGTTTGGTGAAGAGTCTTCTTGTGAAGAGTCTTTTTCAGGAGGTGAATGGTACCTTAAAGAACAAGCAGGGGGGGATATCAAGTTTGTTTTATTTCAGCTGTCCAAATGCAGCTTAAACAGACCCCAAAAAATAAAAAAAATAATTTTGAGTTTATAGCTGCCAAAGATTTTTAGACCTGATCTTAATTTCAGCCAGGAACCTCAGAGTACTGTGTTACAGTGCAAGAGCCACAAGTATAAGCTTGGTGATCTGACATTCTAACTAAACACATACCGAAAGCTACTGCTGTTTCATTTCCTTAGTACTTCGTTCCTTCATACTAGAAAGGATGTTGCTTTGTTTTTAAGGAATAGAATCTAAAACGCTGTAAAATATGTATTTATTTTTACAACTTAACACCTTCAGAATCTGGAAATGAGTCTGTTCAATTTGAGTAAGATTATCTTTTAGAAACATTCAGCCTCACATCATAGCGAAGACTGAAGGAAACCAGCTCACCTGGAAGGAATATAGGCTTCTTCTAGTCTGTTATCTCTGGGGCTTTCTTGGCCCTCCAGAGGCTGGCCAGTGAAGATTGAATACTCTGCTCCTGGTATCAACCACTTTCGCCTGCTGACATCAGGTGCAGCCAACTTGCTGTGGAAGCAAAAAGATTCCAAATTTTGAGTGGTTTTGAATTCTAGTTCATAAGTATTACAATAGCTCTGAAGATACTTGTCAGTAACTAATAGTGAAGTTACATTGGTCAAAATACAACTTCAATAAATACACATTAACATCTATGAAACACATTGCTTCATCATTTTATATTTCAAAGTATCAGGGACAGACACCCAAGAGGTCACAGCTTAGTACCAAAAACAAAGGGGGACAAAGCTATTCAGGTATTTAAGACATAACAGCACCAAAACAGAAGAGAACATAAAGATAACATAAATTCACAATCCAAACTACACCATGCATTTTAACTGAACTTCCATACTACTCTCAGTATACCTGTACAAATTACATTTAGAAAAAATAGAAAGCAATAATTGGTGTTTCAAAATCAAAGACAAAGATACCTTCTGTCTAACTGGATGATTTGATTATTATATTCTTTTAGATGATATTTGCTGAGCCGTAATCAGCTGAGCAACTGAGAGCCAGCAAATGCATGTAGAAAGACAAGAGACAGTCTGCCAAATCACACGTTATCCGTTTGTTATTTTTCAAATCATTTATTGGCATATGAAGTCTCTGGATTATATCATGTGTGTTTAATTCAGTTTAGCCCATGGATTGACATCCTGAACCATGTTTAGCCAAAGGACATTAAAAAAAACCTGTAGAGCACATGACCTGCTGTCATTTTATTGGTATATTCACTTACTTGGCACAAGAGGTTCTTAGATGACTCTCAGTAACATGACGAAGTTTCAACATGTTTTCATGCTCAACCTGCTTGAGCTGAGCTTCGAGTTTTGAAATTGTCCTAATGTAGAAATAGCAAAGGTGTAAAGTAAGCTTATTAAAAACCAAATTCCCTGGAGCTTACTCACTTTTTTTATCCAGATATCCTGAGTGGAGCAGAGGAACAAGAGTAACTAACTAATTTCTATGTATCCATCCCTACATATATAAATATGCATTTGAATTCTAAGCGGAATAAGTTAGGTAACCTAACTGGAAATAAGACAACTGCAGTAGCAAAAGCTTGAGCAGAAGACTGGCTGGGTGACAACAGAGGGGAAAGCAGCTCCCACTGGAAGAAGCTGAGATTAAGAATTCAGAAAAAACACATTTCTTAAAGATAACAGGATTCTTACAGTATGTGCAAAGTAGCATAAAACAACATGAAATGCTTCACACCATGCCACTAAAATTGCAAATCTACAGCCTTCAGTCCAAGAGTAAACATTTGGGCCACAGCCTGTATTTCATGTTTTTGAAGTAGCAGTAACACATTCACATTTACCTTTTCAAATCAGAGATCTGAGTGTTTGCATCAAGCAGTTTGTTTTCAGTTGCATTTAACGTATCCTAGGAAGTAGAGAAGTAGAAAAGGAACAAGTCTGGAAACTACACAAATGTATACAGGAGAAAAAAGTAACTTCAATCTTAAAAATAATACATTAAACATGCCTTCCTATTTGAAATAAAGTCCTACTGAATGTCTTCGACTTCACAGTGTTTTGGCTGTCTATGACTGGAACATAACACATTTGAAACTCCCTTTTCTCCCCTTTGCAGGGGCTCTGAAGAAGCAGTCAGAAGCTTCCAGCAAAACCAAGTGTAGCTCATTCCATTTGATCTTTTCCTAAATACTTAATTCAGTTCATTCTATGGCATATTATGACAGATCCTTACCCATGTGCTTTTTTGTAAGTAACCAGGGCAGACTTACCTTCACCCTTTCATGTTCTTTCCCAAGGGAATCATATTCTCCTAAAAGCTGCAACAACAGAAAACCATAAGGAGAGTAAACAGAACCAGCATTTTTGTTGGGTGCTGTAAATCCACCTGAATTCCTTGTCTAATACATGTAAGAGCATTACAGGGTAAACAGTGTATATTTTAATATTATTTGTTACATTCTGGTATCTTCAATTCAGAATAAAGGACAGGAGCTACTAAATTATTTATAATTGTCAAATGAATTATCTTTAAAGGAACTGGTAACACATGAAGCTGAACAAACCAGCAGAATTAATCACTGGCTTTGAAGCTGACTTTGCATTTTGAAATTTGAATTGATAAAAAGAAAGAAGTTTGTACAACAAATACCTTTTCCTCTTAATAACCATTTTTCCCCCCCAAACAAACCAGTTTAAACATTCCATAAAGTCATTACTAAAGAATCAGAGGAACAATTATTCTAATTCAGACTGAGATTACACATAAAATTAACAACTTGAGCAAGTTGTGCTGACTTATGAAAGGAATTCAGTTCATTAGAAAGATAAAAAAAAAACTTTTTCTAAAGTGAATTTCCTATAGTACCTCTAAAATTATAAACTAACAGTACACAAAGTAATAAAACACCTGCGAAAGACTACAGTAAATGTTATCACATCACATATGTAACTGCTGCTTTAACTGCTTAAAAACAACCATCAAACCTGCAGCATCACCTAAACCAAGTATTTCTGCTCTCTCAGATGTGCATTAAGACTTACCAGGGTTAATTACATTCTGAGCAGCTTTACAAAACACCCCCAGATGTGCTGCATTCATAAGACACAATCTAACTGCAAATACAGGGTTGTTTTTTTTAAACTTACATTTTGAAACATTTTATTTTCTTCTTTTAACCTTGTATTTTTATTATCAGATAGTTTATAAGCTTTTTCAAATGCTTCCTCTAGTTCTTTAAGCCTTGACTTTAGCCTGCTGATGGTGTTATCCTTCTCCTTATTGCTTGTGCGCACCTCTTCAATACGCTCCTGCAAAACTTTGGAGGTATTACTAACTCCATAAAAGCGTTCTCTCCAATCTGCCTGAAGAAGAAAAGCAAGATTAATTAAAATGTTTACCTAGCAGAATTTGATTTCTGAATCTGAAATCATCTAAATAGAACAAAAGGGTACATCTGCTGGTGAACAATGCAAGACATTGCTCATTTTGTTATGTAGAAAGAACTGAAATGAAGACTATGCTTCCCAACATAGAAAAATGCCCAAAAGGTGGAATAGATTACTCTCCTCACATCTAACTTCCACCAGAACAGGACAATGTCCTGCTATTTGACCAACCAATTTAACTACTAGGTCATATAACAAAGTGGTCCTGACTTAGCTAGGAGGACTTGAGAGGTATACCTACACAGATATTACTTTTGCTCCAGTGCAGAAGGGGTTTGCTTTTAGGCTTTAATGAGTAATCAAAATGGAAATAATCAGACTTTTTTTTTTTTTTAATTATTATTAATTCTGTTTTAGAGAGATTATCAGACAATATTTTACTATTAAACTTCCTTTGGCTTCTAGAAAAGATTGCATATGGGCAAACATGATAATGATTCAAGTAAGGAGTATTAAGAAATACAGCTAGGAAAGCCATCTACGTAACATATATATCAGCCTAGCAATGAAGAGGCAAATTTCCGTATCCTTTTAGTTAAAGAGCAACTTGAATTAATATACATCACCAGCAACGCATACTTACCACTTGCTTTTCTAGCATACTATTCTTACTTTCAAGGGTTTTTATGCGAGCACTTGCTTCATTCAGAGCTGCATCTAGTTGGTCACACCTATTTGGAAGATAAAAAACGCTGTAATCTCTTGAGGTTTTCAAACAATAAAACCACATTTTAGAGCTGCCTTACTTTCCTCAAGCATCCCCACTGCTTCTGGTGCCCAGCCTGTAAGCTCCTACCACAGAACCCAGCCACTGCCATGAGCACCCAGCACCTCTGCAGAGGAGGAAAGCAGCACACTGGGCACACGTGCAGAGACTCCAGATGGCTCTGAGCTCCACAGCCAAAAGCAGCTGAGAGGCACCAGTTCCACTTGAGCTAATTGACGATGCTGTGTGATAATTAATGACTGAAATCATATCACAAGCTTCTTGTAACTCAGTAAATGACTGCTCAGAAGTCACTTTTAATAGATGGAACCCACTAGTGCTATGAGTACAAAAGAGTCCTGGCTACCCACACGCTTTTCCAATCATCCTGAAGGCCATACATTTTGTGAAGTATTCTGTCTAAATGTCTAATATGCATTTTGCCTGGCAATAGTGATAGTTAGGACTACCTCAGCCTGCCAGCTTCAGTTAAGCAAAACTTGTACTGCCTTCAGCAGAAGTCAAGTCCAACAAAGTCTCTGGTCAAATCAACACATTGCTGCCCTAACAATGATTTTAAGCTAATCTTAAACAGATGCACTAAGTAACACAAAACGTATGCTGAAAAGTAAAGTATTAGTATCAAAGATGCATGAAATATTCAGAACTGAGGGACAACAAATGCTGCAAGATATTCTAAACAAGTATACACAGCTTTTAAGGTAAAAATAATATCCTGAAACAGAGGCAGAAGAAACAGTACCTGTCAGCAAGATTTTGATTGATTTCCTTCAGGTCTTCAGAAGCAGCAGTTTTATGGCTTGCCTCTAGCTGCTGTTTTAGGCTATGTATCTCAGCATCATAGTAAGCTCGTAGGTCAGCTATGTGTCGAGCATGTTTTTCCCTCAAGTTCTGCCTAATCCTATATTCAAGAAATAAGAACAAAAACAAATTTCCAGCTATGAACATGGCCATGTGCTGCCAGCTGTATTCATTCAAACCCAGCACATGATTATGTCTTACAGAGCTTTGCCACCGTCAAATTAAAGCAAAGAAAGCTTAGTCATCTAAAGCAGCAGCACAGGCTTGCACAGAAGTATTCACATTCATAATAGAAAGCTTAAGTGTCTCTTCTCTCCTCTTCTACTCTCTAGAAAATGTGCATAAAATCAAATATGCAAATTCACAAATTAACTGCATTAAAACCATGACCTACTGCATAAGCCCTTGAACAGATATGCTGTATCTGCTTGTCTGTATGCAAATCAATTGCTTCAGTAGTGATTGGTATTTGTTTTTCCTAAGCACGGAAATTTTGTGCTTCTTCTGCCATTAGACTCTAAATACAGTCAAAACCAGATTCAACACAGAAATTTGAGATTCTCTACCTAAATTAACTCCCTGATGCAGCCTGAGGAGCAAGCATGTATTTTTAATTTATATATAAACAGAACTAATAAAAACATCAAAACAAAAAATGCTCTGACGTCCATGGAGCAAACTCCCTCCACTTCAGGGAGAGAGGAAAGGGGATGAGATTTGGGGGGGGAGCAATGAATAGTTATGTTCTAAGCTTTGAACTCTACAACTGTTTAAAAAGGAGCACAAACAAATCAAGAACTTACTTTGACATTACCACAGGATCTTCAGCAGACGTCACTGAAACACCATGGTCTGGTAAACTCTTGTCACTACACTGAGCAACAGAGGATGGAGTCAGAGTCAGTGTTTCTTCTCCCTCGGTGTTTACTAAAATGTCACTGGTAGCATCAGCATAAGACACTGGAAAGGGAGAGCTGGCCTTGTCTTCATTTCGGATTGGATGGCTTTTCCAGAAGTCCAAATGCACAGCTCTGCTGCTGGCAGGATGTTGTGGAGAACCATCAAACTGAGACAAACTGCTTGTCTGTGAAAACGAGTCTGTGTCACAATGACTCGAAAATCCAGGATCTGCCATGGAGTCTGGAGAAAAAGGAGTACTCTCTTCAGGAATATTGAAAAAACAATGTCCTGGATTCTGTTGACCTGGTTTCATATGCAGGGTTGGGTCCAATGTCAAGATCTAGGAAATAAGTTATAATGCTAAAAAAACCAAAACCCACGTGTTTTAACTTTTGTTCTTGCAAGTGGATTTACTCTGAAGGCGTTACTCATCCATGTCATGTATTCAATATTACTACAATTGTTTGATATTGACAAGCAACTGCAGAGATGCGTAACAGCTTAGAATATGGCATATATACTCAAAAGTTTGTAACTTGTTTCTGAGTTTCCAATAGCAATAAAAGACACATAACAACTGTAGCTGTCCTGAAAACTTCCAAAACTATAGTTCTATACAGAGAATTAGGATATCTGTTTGCAGGCTGAAACAGTAAATTCATAGTTACTAAAATTGCTTCATGGGTTACATAAACAAGATAGGTACACACGCAAGCAAAGACTGAAGACTGTAACCTGGAAGTGGATACAGAGTTAGATTTCTTAAAGAACAGTTCTACAGGCTATGCCTATTCAGTTGGATGGGTAGAATGAACTTGTCCTGTAGGTAGCAGTAAGAAAACCCTGCTTCTGCAGCTGCAGTTCCACGTGCGTTTCATCAGCTTCAGATCTGCCCTTGCACCATCTTCAAGGTTGTGCTGCAAAGGTGCTTGTTCATCCAGAGTATTCTTAGAGGTTCTTTTCAGCTGGATCACTTCCCAATCTCGTTCATCACACAGCTGCAAAACTTGCTGTTCCAGCATAACACTGGAGGTGGCAGCAGGTGCCAGTTAATGGGAAAGCAGCCATAACCTGCTTATCTTCAAACTGAGATGTAAAACATAGATAATAACATTACCTCTGGTGGGTGACTTGTCTGAGAAGGTGGCACAAAATTCATGTCTGGCAGCTGGTTGTTTTCCCTTTGTCTTTTATGATAAATATCCTTCAGTGATGATGGCTTCATTTCATCAGCAGAAGACAACTTAAACAGGCAAAATTTGTACATCAGTCTTTCTGAACACAATCCTCTATCCCCAATTAGGTAAGTAACCTTCGGGGGGGGGAGGGGGGGAGGGGGCTAATGAAACAGCTCTGAATGGAGAAAGACTCTATCCACAGCATCTATTTTAATGTAAATAAGTGTTTTTAATGAGGCAAATATGCCTTTAATATACTAGTCAGTCTCTTTTTGTCTCTTACACCATTTCATTTAGATGAAAGAAGGTCAGTAAATTCTAACTGAAGGTAACTGGGGAAAATGAATAATGAAGGAACAGAATATGAGACAATGGGAAAACAAAGGGGGTTTCATAGAAAACTTCGCTTTAGGAGGGATGATTCCATTGTAGAAAAGAGAGAAGATGACAAACAAACATAAGACAACCACTAAAACACATGTAAAGGTTACCTGATCTGGTGATACTTTAGTGGAGAAAACATCAGCAAACTCACTTCTGAAGTTCTCTGGTAAAGAATGATACATCTCCTTCACATCTAGTTTCCAGTATGAAAGTCCTGATGAAAAGAATCATCGGGGAAAAAAATTACAAATTTCAAGCTCACAGATCAGGAACCTCACAAAAAACATGAGTAGGAAGTTAATGTGCCAGCTAACAAGAATGATGCACTCATTATCTACATCCAGTACTTAATGATTTTATGAAGTATTTGTTAGCTGAAGTTACCAAACCCTCAAACCAAAAGAGAAGCAATATACATAATCAGTATTAGATCACACAGCATCCCTAACCTAAGGTATACATTTGTGAAAATACATAAATATAAACCTGGGTGTTCAAGTTTCATCCTGATTTACCACAAACTGCCATATTTCTAACAGTTCCTGCATAGCACTTAAAAATTGCCCAAGGAATAATTCTAGATAGACATTTGATGTTACAAACGCTTCTGTTTGGTGCTCAGCTGCAATCCATAGCACGCAAAGAGACAGACTACCAGGACTGAGAGTGGTGTTTATTCACACAGCTATTGAATCACACCCTTGGCTTACAGGAATTCTGCTGCTATTACCGTACATTCCTGTAATCACTAAACAATGATATTGATATCTTAAAAGGTCATTTTGTCTCCCATCATGACTTTAATAGGAGTTACATTACAAATCCGTGTTAAATACAAAACTCAGCCTTGGAACACTGAGGAATTTGAAGAACAAAAATTGTTCCATGTCCCAAATCTGCCAGCAGCAACACACAGATTGAAACAAGACTAAGAGCAGCAGAATTATACCACACTAAAAATTATCTGCTCCTCAGTGCTCACAGATTCCTTAGCTCCCCATTTTTATTGGAGGTGTGCTCCAGTGAGAGTAATAAAAACAAAGCATTCAACAGAAAAGGAATTTCAAGTACGAGATACCGACTATACCTGAACCTTCAGACACTGCAGAATTCGGACTCTCAGTTGGCTGGTTGAGGTAAAAAGCACAAGGTGGCAAAGCAGCATTAGTGGAGGCTGTCTAAAATTAAAAAGGAAAAACAAGTTTATAACAAAAACTGCACAGCAGGGAAAAAAGAGAAAAAAGGTTTAACTGTAAAAATAAAAAACAATAGAGAACGTCAACGTTGATATATCATTTTAAAAATGGGATTACATTTAATAATGAACCGTGATCCTAACCTGTACAATTTGTATTCAGGGTAATCACCACCAAAAGGAGAATCAAGCTAAACCATGTATTTAAGTAATACTGATATTTTCCAGTTCACATGCCAGGCCACTTTGGAGCATTCCTGAGTTAAGTGTTACACAAGAACACACCTAAACCCCCCTGCTCCTTAAGAGGGGCATAGAGAGCTGATTTATCAATGAAGTGTTAGTCTTTCCTCATCCTAAAACTGGAATCTCTTACTGTCAGCTGTTATGACTCCACCTACCACAAATCAGGAGGTAAATATTGCCTATCATCACAGACAGACAAGATACTACATCCCCCCCTAAGACTGTGCATATTCTCCTTCTCTTTGTTCCAGACTTCCTAAGCAATCTCCCCAGACAATTATAGAAGCAATTTTGACAAAGCTGGGAAAAGTATATGGAAAAAAAAAAAAGCCCTTAAAATTTTCTACAATTCTCCCCTTCAGTAGTCCAAGGAAGAAACATTGTTGCCATTATGTGCTGACACAAGAGCAAATGACTAATGGTAGCAGGCTTTGAAATGCTCATCTCACATTGCTCTATTCTACCCTACCCAGGGCTTTTTGTTCCATCACAGCAGCTTAGAAGACATACAACTTGGCAAATTCATACAGCTCAGAGAACTAAAGTAGGACTGTAACCATCGAGTTAATGAAATTAAGTATATTTTTAAAAAAGCCTAAAGCTTTTCATCATTTGCCATGAAGTAGATTTTCACCTCAAGGCTATTTTGTCCCTTTTAATGTTTTTATTTAGGTATTCTCCTTCGCCTAAGGAGGGAGAACAGAAAATGTAAGAATTCAATTGCTTCCCCTTCAAAGGCACAAAAAGATAGAGGTATATTCAAGATCTTAGTTTTTGGCACTAATTTCCTTAGGCACCCTCCTGAAGCCAAGAGAGAAAAAGAGACAATCCACAGCAGTAATTAGACTCCTGGTTTGAAATATCCCCCTAGAGGAACATCACATTTCCATTGCAATTGAAATAGACTAGAAAGAGCAAATCTAACAGCTACTCTTACCCTTTCTGGATCACCCTCAAAGTGACCACAGGAATGAAAACAGACCCCTGGTTTGTATTTTCTAGTTCTCCTGGCCTCTTGTAGGTGGAGCCATTCACAGTTTCAGGAATTATTTCCTCAAGAATAGCATCAGGAGAAAAGTTTGTGATAATTAACATGCTCTAAGTAATGCCAGAACTTCACAGTTACATGTACGATGGATGTTTGGACAATCATCCTTTAAGGTCAGAAACATTTTATGTGGTCAAACTTCTACACCAAAAATAATCACATTTGTGAACATATAGAAAGTCAGAGAAGAGGTGAAGGGATGCAACAAACTGGAAGTCCTCTCACTTGGGGGTGAGAAGAGTAAAATTAAAAACTCAAACTAAACCTAAAAAGACTTACATTCTCAAGCGGTGATTTCTTTGCCTGCTCATTTCCATACACAGAGTTCACTTCTTCTGCACTCACTCTTTTTGGTTGGTTTTGTTTCAACTTTTGTGCCCACGATGTTAAAGATTTACTGGATGGCAAGCAACACACAAACATACCATAAATATACATTCCCATCTGTAATAGAGGAATAATCCCTCCAGAAATCAATGTCAATAGAAAGGAATAACATACGGCATTATCATCTATGTTGTACGTTGAGATAACACACCCCCAAACCCAACCCTCTAAAAGCAGGATCTGTTTCATGACACACTACTAAAACACAAGTTCATCTTTATCACTCTCCACTCTTCCAACAGAGGGGAAGGTTTATCTCCATATAATGCTATCAAGGATTCACAGACAACGTGCTGTCCATGTGAACTCCAATATTACCCACATTTATATGAAGTCACTGCCTTTATACTTCAGCACAGAGACAGTAAAGTACACTGTTAAATTCTGCACAACCAGAGACTATTTGGACAGTACTGACCAGCTACTTTGGTCACTGTAACTGACCAGCTACTTTGGTTCCTTTACACCTAATCTCAGCAACAATCTACTCACCCACCGGACAGAGCAGAACAAACAAACTAAAAATAAATCAACCAAACAGGAAAAGACGCACAGTAAGAAAACACACCACGCATATAAACTAGCAAAGAAGGCTGGGTACAATAGCAAAATGCCATGTAAGGTTAGTAATCAGCACCTAAAGTTCTAGTGTATAGATAGAACACTGTGCAAACTGTATCTCAGCTTGTGCTTGCAGTAAGAAGCAGACTTCTGTATTTTTCCCCAAACACGCCAACTACACATAAATAAGCACCAGACATCAGATATGCCTCACCTAGAAATGTCAAGCTGAATAAATGTATTTGTCTACTAAGCACAGTATTTGGGGGGATTTTTGTACAGATTTTTCTTCTAATTCTTCTTACCATCAAGATGCTCCATTCAATTCCCAAGTGTTTCTAGTTACCAGCAATGGGGACTGTATAACAAATCAACAAGTTTGGAGAGTTTACCACTTACCTGTTTTTTTTCCTGCACTGAGCTTCATTCACCTTATGGTCAAACTCAGCAGGAAAACCTACAGCGTCATTCCTTCCTGATGAACAGTTCTCTGCTTGTTTTGATAGAAGTTCTCTGGTATGTTGAATGCTGCCTACAGCTGCATTACTCCGCAGTACTGCTGCATCGCCCTGTGCTTGTGAAGTGCTCTCCATGCAGTCTGTGCACTTGGTAACATCATCAGATCTGCTGGCATTCAGTTCAGAGGCAGACAAGGTGCTGTACCCACTATTCATGGAAGCATCATTTGCAAGACGTTCCTGATACAGATCAGATGCATTCGGATGAAGTTTCATTTCATTAGATCTAAGCTGACTGACAATGCATTCATTTCCTTCAGAGACTTCAGAATGCATCCCCATTTGACTTCCTAGTGATGAGAAGGCGTCTGTAGACTTCCCAGGCAAACTCCTGCTCTTGCCAATGCCCCAATTGCTGGTCTGCAATTTCACTAACTGCCTTATTTCATCCTGAATCAGCTGAAGAAAAACAAAAGGCAGAATTCCCATGAGATCACACTCTAAGTCATGTATATATTATGATGTCATTTCAATTCATGTTGCTAGTGAGAGAATTGGAGTACTTATTTCAAATAATTCCTGCTTTCCAATGCATAGACATCTCATGCATGTAGTAGATAGTATGCATACTACACATAACAGTAAAAGGTGAATGGTAACAACTTCCAACTCCAAGCAGTGAATTCCAGTTCTCAGCAGTCATTTATCAGAGCAAAAAACAGGGCATGCACGTATTGGCTGCATGCCTTTAGATCACCAGTTATCCACCAGCCACCTAAAGAAATACACATTATCTGGGTATATTATGAGAAGTAGATGAAGTCTTTGGCTACATTTAAATCTAAAAGAATTTATAATTTGGATTTACAATTTTAAAGATTGCAAGGATGCGTTAATGGAAATATAAACCATTACTCTGTTACACTAATAGGAATAATGTACCTCTGTAAGATTATTTACGTAAGATAATAAAATAATAATTTTAATTAATACAGTTATATAAAATAAATAATGACAACAATAATGACAATAATAAAATTAATAAAATAATGACATTCTCTGCTGCCATTTAATGTTTGTCATTAAGGGTTATTAATTTTGTCTATTATTCTTATTAGAATGTGTTGAATTTCCTGTTTTCCACTAGGTCACCTGCATACTGGTTTGTTACAAATAGCTCCCTCTAGTTTACCATACAGCTGAAATTAAGTTATGGTCATTGATCTTTGTACTTAGTGTGGTAAGTCACACAGTTACTAAGTCCCTGCTGATACCAAAATCTCAACTCTTCCAGAGGTATCCTTTCCTATTTATAAAGACAAAAAAAAAAACCAAACAGCAAAGCCAACACAACAGATTAGTCAAGACTACCATAAGCAACAGGTGACACCAAACCACTACATTCAGAGGAAAGAAATACAAGGTAAGGAAACAGTGGTGAGACAAAACCAACAGAGTGGGAGAGGAAAGAAAAAAGGCAGAAGAGGAGAAACAGGAGATAGGATAAAAGGACAGTACCTCTTGTTAACTCACTTCAGGAACTGTTGGTTACTACTAGCGCAGAGGGCAGAAGGGGAGGGAAAAACAGCAACCAAAATGATGAAGACATTCAGTATTATGCATTTACAGAATGCTGTTTCTTACACACAAGTATACATTTCTTCTGGCTTAATAGAAGATTTAAATAAAATCAGCTTGTGCCCAAAAAGTCTGCTTATCACGAGGGCATTCGAAATCATACACTTCTGAAGACAGATAAATAAGCCAAGAAATTTCACTGCTGAAATGGCTCCCACCTGTTACATTTTTAATTAGCCACGACTACCTCAAATATTCATCCTTCAAACCAGTAATCCAGACATCCACTTCCACTATCGGCCTGAATTACAGGCCCAGCACACTCATGAGGAAGGCTGGGAAGTGCCAGAGGCCATACTGTAGGGAAAGAAAGAAAGAGAAACACTCAGCCTAACCTATCCACATGAATAAATCATTACTTACTTGGATCTGATGGTGGAACTGTTCTTGCTGGGCAGCTATTTGTTCCTGGCATTGCTTCTCTACCAGGCTCAACAGCTGTAGCCACCTTGCCTATTACATCACAAAGTGAAACAATCAGAGAATGATCATGTTGCACCTCTCACCTTTCACTTCAGCTATATTGCAATATTATACTTCTGGGCTGGACATCATATGAACTTTTCATAACAGCATCATGGTTGCCTACCCCACAATACATACAGTCCCCTATTGCCTCAGTCAAAGAGGATGGTAATAATGCATCCAAAGAAAGAAAAAGATCCTTCTACACAGAAATATAGCACGTGTCTACCATTAAGTTTGATTTTAAAAATTCCAATAAGAGAAAAGAATTATTCTGCTTAAGTTGAATGACTTAAAAGCAGAAACAGACAGCAGGAAAGTACAGCAGAATTTTCCTAACACTGAAGCCCAGGACACAGAACACACACACACCAGCTACATTCTTTCCTTAGATCTGCTAAAGAGCACCAAATTAAGCATCTGTCAGAAGACATTTTATTGGACCACAGCCAGAAAGCTCAAAAATTTTGCAAGAACAAGCCCATGGTGTGGAAACTTGATGTTCCCTATAGAGGCTAAAAATAATGAGCAAATACAAAATAAAAGAGGAAAAAACATTTTAAAAGGGCTTGAGCAAATGAGCTTATTGTGTGTAAATTACTGCTTTAGTCTTGCTCTCGATCTGAAAAACAAACTATCTACACCTCACTACAACCTGAATGAATAAATGATACAAGGGAAACGGAGTCATTTTTAGAAGGGAAAACAAACAACTTATCTCCAGGATCACTTCAGGCTTCAGCATGAAGTGCCGCAATTCTAAAGGTCTGAAGTTTTAATTAAAAAATAGAATAACTTGGAATTCTCATCTTATCACTGAAAAACCCATTTGCACCAGTACTGTCACTGTAAAGCGCTCACACACAAGAAAAATCACAACAAAATCCATCTGTATGATTAGTTCACAGCATAATAAATGGATCTGCCCTATTAAAGAATAAACATTCATATAATCCCTTACTGCCATACGATACCACCATTAGATCTGTCTTCCAAAACGCAGAGCAGATCCATTAATACAGTTATTGCTCTTTCAATAAACCTTAACATGTACCTCACAGTTCTTCACAGTTTCAGAGTCAGCATTCCCACTGTGCTGGATATATCGCATGTAGGAGGAGAGCAGCTCAACAGAAGCAGCAACTAAGGAGGACCTGGTATTCCCTGAGTAACCAGAATCTCCTCTGGGACTGGCTGAGGGGCTCCTAGTGAAACATGAGGAAAAACTTCAATTATTTACTGTGCCAGCTGTCCAGCACGGTGGCCACAATGACGCTACAGAACCAAAGAATTACATGCTTAATTTACATTGTGATCCTAATCACGTTGAAAAATAAAAGTGATGCGTTCCTAAGAATGAGGATGTTCTTCAAGAAAATACAAAACTGCTGTGAAACAATGAGTGACAAAGTTCAATGCTACAGCCTCGTTTTGAGAAGCTGCAGCAGTAACTTGCAGTAGTTACAGTAGTGACAGGTGAGCCACCACTCTGTATTCACCCTCCTTATTCAGCGGAAATACCTTGGGCACTGAATGGAAAAACAACTCCCTTTTTCTAAGCCACTGTGTGAAACAAATGGCTTAATGTACTACAAGGTCTTTGCAAAGGATAATCCCTTCTAACTTGGCCAAAAGCATTTCCCCACTCCTCCACTCAAGGAGGCAAAAAGAAGTTAAGTTCTTAAGGATGATTTAGCATTTCTTTCAATGAGGTTTTTCTCATCCAACATTTTATCTGCAATTGTTAACAAAAAAAAAAACCAAAACCTGAAACATATTGCAGTGCCACCATGGAAATAATGTTAGCAAGTATATCATCTTCACAAAGCAAAAACATTAAAAATACAATAGGAATTCCTCCATCGTATCATTCCTTACCTGTTACAATTCAAGCTGCAAACAGAGCCGTGGGTATTTTTGCCATCAGAGTCTGCACAAGATGAAGAGATCTCTTGCACAGTATTCATCAAGTCATGACTTTCCATATCTTAGATCCAAGTATGATTAAACCCTGCAAACATAAATAATTAAATATCACACCCCTATTAAATAAATTAAAATGACTTTGTAGTTTGGTGAAACAGAATTTGATGGAAGAGGCAGTTCTTGCAGTCAAACTACCCCAGGGCATGCAGCATCCCAAGAACTTCTCTCCCTTGCCCGGAGCTATGCTTGCTAAAGGTTTCTATTTAGTCAGTGCTGTATCTGCTGTGATTCTCACAAGTCTAGAAGAAAAGAACCCAAAATCCACACATTAATCAGTTTTTCTACAGTGCTTACTTCAGCATCTCCTGTGCCCTATTGAATCTCTATCCATGCTCTAACACTGCAGAAAAACCTTATGATCACTCTGTAAAGAACAGGAGGCATTAAGAAACGTCATCCTGTGCTAATACAGAGAATAAATCCCCGCTGCCGCGCAGCAGCCCAATACCTTCAAAGCACTGCCATTCTGTACAGGGTTTACAAGGACACGCTGCTGACTTTCACAGGTTTAAGCTTCCATTATTTGTAAGCACACCAGCACATCTCACACTGATAGCTTTGGAAGTATAAAAACCAGAAGGAAACTGCTGGACAACTGACTGATTTAATCTCCGTTCTCCTGCTAAAGCGAAGCAGGCTGTAGTAAAATGCTTTGTTGGCAGCTTGCTGCTTGAGCTCCTCAGAGCACAGCTTCAAATGCAAGAATGGAAGGAAGTTATTATGGAAACACGCATCCTTTGGACAGAGCTTCCTGGGATAAATGGAAGAGAGGGGGAAAACATCACATCTTGATGTCCCAGCCAGCAGGGCAAAGGACACAAAGGTTATTACAGAATCACAGAATGACCCGGGTTGGAAGGGACCTCAAGGATCATGTAGTTCCAACCCCCCTGCCTGGCAGGGCCACCAAACATACACCTCTACTAGATCAGGTTGCCCAGAGCCCCGTCCAACCTGGTCTTGAACACCTCCAAGGACGGGGCATCCACAACCTCCCTGGGCAGCCTGTTCCAGGGCCTCACCACTCTCCTAGTGAAGAACTTCCCCCTAACATCCAACCTAAATCTTCCTTCTTTTAACTTAAAACCATTTCCCCATGTCCTGCTATTATCAGCCCTTTAATTGTGCAGCTGGGGTGGTGGGGGGCTCTCAGACACCCCACGCTAAGATCATGGGCGCCTTATCTACCCCAGCACATGGCTGGGCCTTAGCTGTGACACCCACTCGTTTCATAACCTCATTAGAAGTCTGCTCGCAGGAAACACACACAAACATAAAGCAGCTCTAACACGGCTGACAAGCAGCTCAGCTGTCACCTACAGTTTCCATAGCACAACATAAGCCTTCATCCCGCCAATCCCCGCACGGAGGAGCAGCATTAAGTTAGTGGGGATGTATTCAACTCCAGGTTGAATTCAACTCCAGGTTAAATACAGCCCGCCCTGCCCCGCTCCCCCTCACAGCGGCCCCTCAGGGTCCCGCACCCCTCTCACACCCAATAAATGTCCCTCTGCCTCCACCCCCGCCCCATTTCGCCCCATTTCTGCCCCATTCCCCCCCATTTCTGCCCCATTCCCTCCCATTTCCTCCCCTTTCCCCCCTCACCCTCCTGCTCCGTCCCCTCTCAGCCGATCTCCCTCACCCCCCCCCCAACTCCGCCTCTCCACACGCCTAATCCCCGCCCCCGCGCTGCCATTGGCTACTGCCCCTCGCATTCAGGTATGTTTGATGCGCCTCCGCCTCTGATTGGCTGGAAGCGCTGCCACTCAGCGAGGAAAGGGCGGCACGGTGCAGGAATAGAGGAGAGGGAATGGATGCGCGTCGCCGCCAGGTGATTGGCTACTGAGACTACGCGCCGAGCGGTTCCCAGAGCCTCATTGGTTGAGAGTGTGGGGGGCGGGCATAAGGTCTCCCTGCGCAGCGATTGGCTGCGAAGAATGCCAATCAGCCGAGTGCTGCGCATGTGCAGATGTGACGCAAGGTGCGCGTAGGGCCGTGTGCGCAGAGCTGCGCATGCGCAGTGTGGCGCAAGGCCGAGGCCTTGAGGTGAGCGGAGGGGCCGCATAACTTGAATTACAGAGCAGCTCCTGTATGAGCGGCACGTTCACCTTCACGTCGGTACTGAGGCGGCGCGGTGCGGCCATATGGGGGCTGTGGGGGCACAGGGGGCTGTCCCTGAGCTGGGGGCCGGTGTTGTGGGCAGCCGGGAAGAGGAGCTGCTTGGAGCTGGTGGAGCTGAGTGAGACCGAGCTGAAGGAGCAGTTTGTGAGGGGAGATGGGCCCGGGGGACAGGCCACCAACAAGACCAGCAACTGCGTTGTATTGAAGCACGTCCCAACAGGGATCGTGGTGAAGGTAATTGTGCTTTATGTCGTCAAAATACAGGTTTCCTTGTGTAGTTGGTCGTAATCTCAGTGTAGTTATCACAGGACACTTTACATATACATGTAGTATATGTACTACATATACTTAATATGTATATGAAGTACATAGGCAAGAAGCAGGTTTGGTTAACAGATAAATAAGCTGGATGTAAAGTTTTAACAGGAAAACAAGGTGATGGTTGTGCTAAAGGCGTCCTGCTGTATTTCAGTGCCATCAAACGAGATCAGTGGAGAAGAACCGAAAGATCGCCAGAGAAATCCTGCAGGAAAAGGTCGACCTCTTCTACAAGGGTGAAGAGAGTGATGTGTATAAAGAGAAGAAAGCAGCAGAGAGGAAGAAGCAAGAGAAGAAAAGAAGAGCAAAGGAAAACCTGGAAAGGAAAAAGCACTTTAAAGAGATGCTGCAATTGGACAGGAAATAAACGTGAAATACTGACTGGGAGGGTAAGGGAGAAGTGTGTCATAGCTGCAGCTCTCTGACTGATGGATAACACTGTGCTTCATAAGCACAACTGAAATATTGAGTAGTGACCTGAGCTGCTCTTACAGTAAAACTGAAGAGTTAAAGCACTGTGTGTTCTTACTTCTGTCTGCTATCAGCTCATTACTTGTGGTTAGGATTCTTTTCTCTGCCTGCAATGATATTTCATTTCAACACAATTTCATAGGGGTTCCAGTACATAAGAACACTCCTTACTCAGATAATGCCTACACTGATATAAATCCTTCATAAAGCAACCAGGGTTAGATGAGACGTGACAGAGCTGCTCTGTGATTGAATACACAGGCTTGAGGCAAAGCACCACCAGTCACTGGCTGTCTCCTTCAGATCTATTAGCTGAACTTCCTGCACAAATGCTCCGGCCTTCTCAGTTTTGAAGGACTTTTTAACAGTAGCTTTACAGCTCTTACCTGGAGCAATGATGAGCGTTGTTGGGGTGTGAGGGAAGGCAGGCATTCCCACAAGGCAGGGCTTATTGGGCCCTTTCAGAGGTAGTATTACATCTTGCAGATAGAGAACAGAATTTATTAGAAGCAGCCTGCCAGTATAACACAGTCTTCAACTGTGTACAACAGTTCTATCTGTGTATAACACAGACAGAAAGCAACTGCAGCAGGACTGTTCCTTCAATGGAAATAGACCCCAAATTTGCAGACCCATTCCCTTACCTTCCTGAATTTGAGCCTCCTGCATGAAGGTTAAATCTTTGCTTTTCATACCCAGAGTGTGAATCTGATCAAAGTGACTGTAGATATTCTTAATACAAACTGTTAATGAAAATAAGCTTTATTACATCAAGTAATAAATACATACAAAGATGCAAATAAGTTTTAGTAATTTATCCAGAATTTTCTTTTTTTTGGCAAACTTAAAACTGAAATCTCCAGCCTTAATGTAGAAATTAGTTTTCCAGAACCTTGTTATTATTTAGTAGGCTTCCCTATTTGCCATATAATTCATGCACTTTAAATGGACTTCAAAGCACTAATAGTCATGCAAATGTTTATGCAAAATGAACAAAAAAGGAAAAGTAAGAGGAGGAGAAGGTTATTATTTCTAAGCAGGGTCTATGCTGTCTGGCAAATTGTGGCATAGCAGACTACTAAGTACAGCATGCTATTCTGCAGTTATTAAAACAAAAAGTCCTTACAGCTTATGTTGAACTTTGAAAGACGAACAGTTTGGGGTTCAGTTGATATAGTGAAAAGGATAAAGAAAAACCAACAACATGATTGTGGCTGGATAGGAAGAGAACTGAAATATAGCCTAAGAGTGAGCATTCCTCCGCATGCAGTTCGGTTTTCATGGTTTAGAAACGTCTTAGGGAGTTTTGGTGTCTTTACAAAATGCCATCCCTCAGCAAGGTGAAAAATCCTTGTTTTGTCATTCTTCGCTATTCATTTTTAAAGGGCAAAAAAAGAAAGGTAAAACCTTCAAAATAAAGGAATTTGTCTGAGTGTTTCAAGAGTCAGAACGAGTAGGCATTACTTTTTCTTCATTAAGAGATGGAAAATCTTGTAACTGCATTTGTGGGCTAGGATCTTGCATTGCGTTCGGTCTCGGCCAAGCATTCCCGAACTAATCCTCTAGCATGAATAATGCCTGCAAAAGAATTGAACGTATTTTCAGTTATCTCACTCAGGTGACATTTGCAATGACAGTTCACTGAAAGGTTTATGTGTTTCCACCGAGTCTCCAAGGCTACCACAGTGTGACACAGAAAATAGAGAGAGCCCTCAGTGCCCTAACATCAGCCACTGCTGAAGAAGTTTGCTATCCCAGAGCAGTGTTAGGAATTGAAGATGGACCGAACAAGGAATTGGAGCATGAGGAGCTTTGTAGGGCTGCAGTGACAGGTACATTGTAATGTGAAGTGTATGCCTAATCAAAACGAGAAACCTAATAATAAATACATAATCTTATTAACCTGGCAGTTATGTTGGCATTGTGGGGTGAAAAACATCTGAACTTACTTAGGGAGTCATTTTAGCAAGGCCTAAGAGCCTTAATTAATGCCTTGAAATAATTCTTCCATAAGAGGAAGCATAAAAATCTAAGCCTTCATAACACTGCCTAAACATAAGTTGTATAAGAGAAAGTTTGTAACATTGTGTGCATAAAGGTACTAACTGGCTCAGCTCCCAATATAAATCATCACTGCTTTATATGCTGCCATATCTGCTCTGATAGGCATTATGTGGAATTTTCCACTACGAGTCCTGCTGCCTTGAGTTCTAGCAATATGGACCTCCAGTCTTAATCCTGGAATTGAATCTAGATTCACATTCACAGAGCTGCTGAAAGAACACAGCTCAATTTTGATTTTTACGATGGGAGACAGACAGATTTTTCTACAACTAACGAAGTTATATTTTATATCAGGAAAAGATAGGAGGTGATTTCTCTGCTCAGTCATGCTCCTTAACAAGGTGTAGAAATGACAATAAGGCAATAGAAGAGATTTAATCTCTTTTTAGATGTAATGGATTCTGTCTCTAGAAGGCTGCTAACCCAGATCACAGCAACAGCCTCTACATCCAAGGAGTAGAGACTGGGGATGTGATGGGTGCCAGGCTTTGCTCAGGGTTAAATCAATGCAGACAAGTAAAGCTGCATCCTCCTACAGCTGTGGGAGGCAGAAACGCATACTCAAAGAAGTGTATTAGATCTGGATCTGGTGGCAGGGTGCCCAGTTTATGCAGCAAAACTACCCTGAATTATGTAGAACACTGGGAATTTGGCCAATTTTAGAGGTCAGTATCCTCTGTCCCAAGGAGCAGATGGAGCAGGGGACAGGGACTTTATTCAGCAGTAACCTCCACGCGGCCATGGAGGCTGCAGTCACGTGGTCACCCTCACTCACTTTTGCTCTCCCACTTGCACATGCTCCTTCAGCCACATAGCTCCTAAAACGCAGAGATGTATCTTTGTGACCAAAAGATGGCAGCAAAAAGTATTTATTGTGGATTTTTTGCATCATGTTTGAGTCTGTTACAGTGGCAGCACTGCATCTTAAGCCTACATTAGCAAACAAATCAATACTCAGTGCAAGAAGTAACAAAACAACATTTCCTCACCCAACTGATGTTCTCTGAACAGTTCCGCATCTCTCCTGCTCTCTCTCAAGTTGTCCCCATTAGCCTATTGCCATTCATAATCTATTAATACTGACTCCGACAATGCAATAAAGAGAGACTCCAGCAACATTGATTTTAGCTGGGCTAGATTCCACTTACCACTCATCAGCAGACTTTATTGCATCCTTTCCCAGAACAGCTACTAGTCATTTTATTGCATGTCGTGGCAGATATATTACTCTCCCATAATGGTTGAGCTTTAAATAAAGCTTTGTAGTCTTGGGTGAGTGTAAGGGGGATGTGCAAGGTGGTGAGATGTTCGTCTGTTACAGTAACGCTCCTGTTCAGGTTTGAGTGAGTGAGCCAAACTCAGCACAAGGACTAGGGAAAGGGAGGAAAAGGTAACTACATCTATTGGCAAAGGACAGAAATGCCAGCACATCCATTGTAGGTGGCATTCAGGGTCATTTTAGGAGCAATGGAATGTCCCACTGCTCCTTCAGAAGTATCCTTTGCACACGACAATGTCAAGCTGATGTAAGCAGCATGGCATGCAGGGGTTTCTTTTACCCTGCAAAGGGAAGGGCGTTTACGTGACCTCTTTTAGCTGACTAAGCAAAGCTGAGAAGACCTCATCAGCCAGACCTAAAAGCTTCTATGTCCCTTAGCAGCAGACTCCTAATGACATCCACTTGAAACAGGTAATGGAGTCTAAGTGGCCCAGTACCACGCAGAGGTAGGAGTGTGTTTGACATCTCACTCTCAACAGCCTTCACTGACAACACCCTTCATACTTTTCCCCAGCTGTTCTCTCCACCAGCCTCAGCGCAACTTAACACAAAGTAATATTTCCTTAAGCCTTGGGAAATAAGGGCTCTTGGGTCAAGGTGGTGACTCATGTTTATCAGACGATGAAAACAATGTTTGATTGTGTATTTTGGATGTCAGAGAGAAGAAATAGATAAAGGGACAAGCAAGTCGCCCAGAATCTAGCAGAATATGTCCAGCTGACCACTACTGGCCACCATTAAATACAGGAGGAGTATAGAATAAAGTATAACAGAGCTGTAGTTGCTCATTAATACACTCAGTTTAACAACAAGCTCAATGCAGCTGTCTCTATTCAAGGGAAACCATTGTTACGAAGCTGCCTACAAGTAGTCAGTTCACAAAGAATACGGGATACTTTAACATATACAAGTATTTGAAACATTACCTCGTTTTAGCCTCTCCATCGCACTTTTACTCCCAGCATATGTGGGTCTGATCTCTTTTCCTAATTCTTCAATGATGGCTAGAAGTTCTGCATATTTGCTTTGCGGTACTTGACTGCTGCTGGTACCCTGTAGTTAAAAACAAAAGAATTAGAACAAACAGCACCTGGAAATTCACCAAATACCCCAGGAAGCCACTTTTATTGTAAATAAGTTTTCAGGTTTGCTGTATTAACATGGTTTTCTTTTTGCCTTTCCTGCTACAGCTGGACACAGTGCTACGTGGAGCCAGGTAGGAGGATGCAGCTACATGACTGGAGCCTTAGATGAAACAGGCATTATAACAGTCCTACAAAAACAGCAAACTGAGAAGTACTTACTGAACTCTCTTTCTGTCTTTATCAGTGTTCAGATGTACATTTTGTGGAGGAGTTTGAGACAATGAGGAGCAGACAAAACAAAACTGCCCATAACAGTAGGGAAAATCCTATTAAGTGGTAAACAGATTTCACAGAAAGTTTGCCAGCCCACAGGTATGTCTGGAACACGCTTCATGAGGCTGCCAATCTTAAATCAGCAGTTCGTCCAAGGAAAAACAGTTAAAGGTGTAGGACTATTACTTTTCTAACGATTTAAAAGCACGTAACAGCTCTTGCTACCAGAACATAACTCAAGACATGGTTCACTGACTTAGAAGGGAAAGGACTAACAGTTAATTAGTAACTAATCTCACTCAGCACTCAGCTTAGTCTAATTTGATCCCAAGACATGTGCGATGAATCAGTTTGCCATTTGGGTTTGATTTCAGATCTCCGTGAGAAGGAGGAAGACCTCAGATTACAGGCCACCATCCACGATACTGTGCGAGCATAGGGTCAGTGATCTGGTGAAAGAAAAAACAAGAGGCAGAGCCATACCTGTATCCCTTGTGTGTACCCTAGCGATGGGGGGCCGTAGTCATTTATAAGCTGCCTGTATTGCGCAGACGTTGCCATACTTGTGGAGGGAGAGTGAACGCTCCCAGCTGTAGAGAAAAAACAGAAAGAATATTTGTTATTATCTACAGATGGATGAGTCGGTTACACAGGGATACATTTTAGATGGCTTCCCTCTTTTCTAAAGCTGTGAACTCTCACCTTATTCTAAGCCAGCTACTGCCAGAGCCACACTGTTTTCCTACTAATAGATAAATTAACGCTTCCCTAATGTTTGCTGTACACTTGGAAATAGCACAGCCTGCAACCTTATCAGTGCAAATTGTTCGTCTAAAAGTGAAGCAGTGTAACATGACAAGTTGTTCTGCCTAGACAAACTAAATCTTAAGGAGCCCTATTTTTGCATATATACATTCCACATAGATGAGTCTAACGCCCTGCGCTATTTTTACCTTTTCAGTGCAAGTTATCTGAATGCAATTTTGCAACTCAAAGTGCCATCACATGGTCAATGCAAGTTATCCTCAGTACTATTTTCAGCTGATGCCAAAACTATTCATAGAGAACAGTCAGTTGAGGTCTATCAGATCTGCTGCTCATTGTATGACATCAGAGGTGAAGACTGCTAAGTATTATTACTCTTTGTGAGATACCAAATATCTTCTGCCTGTCAAACTGTGCTACGTAAGTAAGTAAAAGGCAAAAAAAACATCTATTTGGATTATGGTTCAGATAAAAGAAACAGATTCTACCAATGCAATCATTGATTAACTGTTTCAGAAACAAGGAACCGAGACACTTCACTACCCCACTATGGCAAGAATTTGTCACTGAGAAATAATATCACGCTTTCTTTTGGAGGGCTTAATTCTGCTGCCTGTTTCACAACAGCTCTAAAGGATTGGTGATGAACTGCACACTCAGGGCTAAGGCAGCGTTCAACTCGGCTGCTCTTTTTCACTCTTGCAGTTCAAAGCCCCCATACCCTCTGGTGCTGCTCTCCTTGCCTGCAGGCACACACTCAGACCTCCTGCTGCTTGAAAATCTTCCCTTTGCAGAAGTCCTCGCTGATACTTCCCAAGTGCCCTTCATCAGAGGAAGGGATCTTAATCACCAGCTTTCATGTGAACCTAAATCAAACTGTTGATAAAAGTCACTGTGTCTCAGAGCCGTGTAAACCATGAGCTTTGTTTAGAAGTTGCAAGACATTTCATTCCTTGTTTCTCTTCACTAAGAAACAGAAAGCCAGTAGTTACATTGTGAAAAGCTCGACTGAACACAGTGGAACAGACTCTTCCTAGGTTGGGAACTCTCTTTCCACTTCAGAATGTATCAGAAGTCATCACTGTGGTGGTGTCTTTGTTCTACAAAGAGAACGTGCCCTTCATCCTGCCCACTTAACTGGATGTGAAATCCTAACAAAGGTGAACTGAGGCGCTCACGAGGTCCATCTGTAAGAAGGAAGGTTTATCTTCATCTTAAACTAAGCTGCTAAATTTTACAGCACTATGCTGCACATGTCTACTGCTAAGCTTTCATGTGGAGTTAATTGTCCCATCCTTCTGAAGTACAGTAAAAACAAACAGCCCCAAAATTAAAACACACCCACGGAGTATGGCTCCTGCACTGCGGAGGAACACCACCACCGACAGCTGTGCTCTCAGTCAGCCCTTCCCTCTGTGCACACACAATGGCAAGGTTTCTGTACCTACAACTCAGCCAATATTTCAAACCCAGATGCCTTGAAATTTCAACACTTATCAAACATGACACGACAGCAAAAACAGCATCTTTCCTCCAGTGATTTCAAAACGCTTCAAAAACATTAATGAACCCTTTGTGCTGCAAGGTAGAAAGATTTAATTACCTCAATTAAGCAAAGACAGACTCAAGCGATTTCTGATCCCGTAGAATAAAACAAAAGATGCATCCTGTAAAGACTTGTTCCCAGGCTGCTACTGCAAGCACCACACAAACAGGACCCAGAAGCTCCAAAGTGGCTCTGAGTGAGGGCTTGGATGGCCAGGCTCAGGAATCCTGCTTTGGCTGCCCAACAGACCTACCAACAGCTCACCCCACAGCTGCAGCCCATGCAGATCAGAAAACAGGACTGTATTCACCAGCATAGCATTAGCTAATGATAAAATAGCACAGATAATTAGTGATTGTTTGAGGTTATGCGAATTTAAACAACGTGTGCTTCGTTTGGATGAAATAACGCAGCAGGGTATGTTTAAAGAAAACTCCACTAGAAACATGATGGAGCAAGTTAAAGCAGCGAGGCTGGGCTGAACCATGCTTTGCACACGTAAAGTGCTGCAGTGGATAGCAGCAGGACTCAGTATAGGAGTTAAACAAGCAAAGGAGAACTTTCAACAGGCAGTGATGAGGGAGAATCCAATCGGAGCTGGGATGTTGCTCCTGCCTGCAGCCAGCAGTCAGGGCCCTACCTGGTGCTGCTCCACAGCTGGGTGCTTATTGTCTGCTGTACCCACGCTATGCAGAGCTGTGCAGCAGACACTAGAGGCCATTGCTGAGTACGGCGTGCCCTGCCAAGTGACAGATCGTGGTAACCATGGTGAGTTTACCCGTTTCTTTGCAGTCTGCATCAAAAATGTAATAAGACATAATGCCATGCGCCGACCACTTTATCAGCAGCAGCAGGCCCTGAGAACAAAGGAAGGATTTGGCTTGGCCGTGGCACCAGCTCCACACACCCAGGCCAGAAGTTGTGCCAGCCAAACTCTGCTGGAGGAAAGAAAGATGAAAAATCCTGGATTTCACCTCAATTTAAGACGACGCAATCACGAAAATGAAATTAATTGCGGGGGTATTATTATCTCACGGGGTAATGGACCTTAGGCTTTCTGACCTATCACTTTGTATGTTAATCTCAAAGAGAAGCCCTGGGTCTCAGATGACTATTAGTCAATTAACCCGAAATACATCTGCATGCCTGAACATCCTGAACACCGCAGATTAAAAATAATAATAATAATAACAATTAAAAAAAATCACCAGCTACTGCTGTTACAGTTAGGAAGAAAAATTAGGCCAACGAGTCTCAGAGCCAAGACCCAGTCAAAAATCTGTTTGATGATTAGGTATTCACTAGAGAGGGAAAAAAAAGGAGGGGGGAGCTAAATTGAGGCTTGCTCTCTCATGTTAAAGTAACAATGGAGACAAGACAGTTAGGAATTGACAGAAGCAAAAAGGGAGTGTGCTCGTACTGAATTCGAGTGACACTGCATCACCTCCCAGATTGTCTTAGCGCTGGCTGCTGCATTAAGCCTAAATTAACGTACACACTTTCCTGCCTCCACTTTCCTAATTAAATGTATACAGAACCTTTTATATACGCACTTATTCTTGTGCCAACAATGTCTTTTATTTCTGTATTCACACTGAAGACTGACAGAGGCAGGTTGTTGTTTTTTCCCCCACAAAAATACATTGAGTTTCTTGCTAATCAACGTAATTCCTTATTAATCAGGATGGGGCGTAACAATACAGCAAATAGGAATTAGATTTTTTATTAATTTTTTTTTTTTGGTCAGAATCTCTCCCTTCCAGTGACATCCTGCAAGACAAAGGATCGAGAACCAACCTTTGTTTCCCTCAGACCAGGAATCTCCCCATCAATTTCCGACAGGTTTGCAGACATCCATCCAGTTTCTTTCCTGTTTCCAAGCCTAAGCAGCAATGCCAATTTACCAGCCTTAATTCTTAACTCTACTGCTGTTGCTTACTGGAAAGCTAACTGGAAAAGCAGCTTACAGTGCACCCTGCAAGGAAGCAGCAGGGGCAGGAATGTGTGTGCCCCCACCTGATCCACTCCCAGCAATGTCCACAGGGACACCTCTGTGGTGGCACAGCACTCAGCTGCCATCCTGCTTCCCTCTCACAGACACAGCAAAGCAAAATCAGAAACAGTTACTCACCTTGTCCAGTTACTCACATAGAACTGACTTAAGTAAAGAGCTAAGCCCACTGGATATGTGCTTCTCTAGAACTCTGCACTTTGCAAGGTCCTATAAAATGGCATATATAAGCTGCTGCCATTTCACAAACTCTTTGAACTCAAGAATATGACAGTGTATAAGAAGAGATCCCTGCAGGTATGCAGTCTGAAATGACCAGGTTGGAATATTTTAACTGAGAGGTTGCAGCTTCTCTGCCCTAAAGTGGCCAAGTTTGCATCAAAAGACATGAGAAATGTTCTGAGATGCACAGACAATGTACACTGCAAGACATTGCAAGACCAGCATAGGGTGGGAGGCAACATCCTCACCTACCGCAGCCATCTCTGCAGTATTTGCACACAGCCCGAACCACAGTTGCAGAGTTTTGGCTGCCTATGGGATGATCTGATTCCTTATCCTTAGCCCTCTGCACAATTTGGCTTCAGCTCAACAAGAACTGCCTGCCATCCATGGGACACCACACGCATGTCTATACAAGCAGACCTACTGCACAGCCAAGCAACACACAGAGCAGTACCAAGATGCCAACCCACAGCAAAAACGCCGTCAGCCCCATTTCCCCCAACCTCCAAAGGATCTTTCATTTTTTTTAGTGTGTTAAAATAATGGACCTTGTTCTCATCCGCACAAAACATCCCTTATAGGACCGGCTGTGAAAGTTTTATTTTCACCCGCTATTTCCCACCTCAAACAGCCCGTGTGGCAGAAACAGACCTTTCTTTGAATAAAAACTATTTCACTTGAAAGGAAAGAAAAAATTCAGCACACACACATATAAATACGTTCTCAAGAACTAGGACATTCTTTTCCGTAACAGCCAGAGGCCTTGCTCTTTTGATCCATCACACTCAGGGCCTTTCCTCTACTACTCCCGTTCCACTTAATCTTCCCATGTGGATAACGGTCATGTTTTATATCTTCTCTTTCCACCTCCTCCCTTTCTTTCTTTTTCTTTTTTTAAATCAGAAAAAACAGAAGACAGCCCCTCTGCCTCCCCACTGCTCTTCTATTCTAACTGAAGACAGGACATTTCTACATTAGCAAATTATTTGGCACAATGAGAATGGAGCAGAAGATCAAAGCCTTTGGTACGTGTACACCACATGTAGCTGGGGCAAAGGGGCAGGATTTAAGTCTGGAATTTAGTCTGATCCCCCAGACTGGGCGTCTGCATCACAAATATGGCTCAAAGCTGGCCAGCCTTTGGTCTGGACCTCTGTGTTCCCCAAAAGGATGGAGCACCAGTTGCATAACTAGAGCACGGCTTCTGGTTTACTTTTATGCAAGACGAATGAAGCTAGCACAAACCAAACCAAAACCACCCTGCAACTCAACCAGCTGGTGGGTGGGGGATGACGCAGAGATGTGCTGGTTGTGAAAACCATGCCAGTCACTGCTTTGAACCTGAGAGCTCTGGTAGACAAAGCCAAAAACACCATTTTTCCTAAATGTCCAAACAAGTCCACTAAAAACTGTTCATTCTGAAACATGTTTAGCAAGTTTCTTTTCTGTTCATGACTCCATGTGGATTTCAAGTGACCAGAGAGCCTGACGTTTTCAGTTTGTTAAACTGTGGGTTTGGGAGCGGAGCATCATCCACATTACCTAAACACTTTGCTCTCAGCATTGTTTGCAATCGTATTCTTTCCAGTACTCTCACTGCAAAAAAAGCAGCCCCTCACTACAAACAATGTGAAACCTAAGCTGTCTGTAAAGGGCAACAAGCCATTTGCTCAAGCAAGTTTGCACTGCAGTCTCAATTAGAAATAAGCTTAACAGGTTGGGCATCACATCCCAGCACTGACCAATATCGGTCTCCCTAGTTGCAAGCTGCAGCCCCAGGGAGGGAAATTCTTTCTCATTCACCTCCCAGCAAGAATGTGCAGAGTTTTCTTTTTATCACAAAGCTTCTGCAAGGTGAGGCTGACAGCCCCGCTGCTCCTCAGCATGGCAGCACTGTGCAGCTCACTGCTTGCTAACCAGGAGCTGTGGCACTGTCCCTTCTCTTGGCAAAGTCTGCTGCAATTTGCTTCTCCTGATCCTAAACACAAGTTTCCGAGCTTTATTACAGGAACTGGGTTTGTCTTGAAATGTGGTATTATTTCTTGTTGAAATTACAAAGGAATATCCAAGCTCCTTCTGCTGGCTTCTGGACCTTTAGAACGCTGCTCTTGAACCTGTGCCTGAACAAAACTGGTGGATACGCACAACAGAGCCAGGAAACGCCCTGGAACAGAGAAAACCATATAACCACAGAATTGCAGAATGGTTTGGGTTGAAAGAGCCTGCAAAGCTCACCTAGTTGCAGACCATCAGACCTTTACCTCCCACCAGGCTGCCCCCAGCCCCATCCAGCCCAGCCTGGAGCCCCTCCAGCATGCTGACCACACCACGCAGCTTTGGGTCACTGGCAAATGTGAGGAGCACCCAATCCCAATGTGCACATCACCAGGGATGTTAAAGCAGCACCGGTCCCACTGCAGAGCCCTGAGGAGCACCCCTTGTTCCTGATCTCCACCTGGACATCCAGACAGTAACTGCAACTGAACATCAACTCATTGAACACAACTGGACATTCAGCCATTGACAGCAACTCTCTGAATGCATCCAGCTGACTGATGAATGTGAGCACTCAGTCAAAAGGCAAAGCACAGACCTGGTCACAGCTGGTGCAAGCCCCTCTGCTTCAACTGACGTTGGTAGAGATGCTCCACTTTCTGTCAGCGCACTGGTTGGTCCCCTTACAGAGGAACAGACTTAAATATGAGGTATAAGGCAGGTGAGGAGGAAGCAGTATTACTTTGCAAGATTCAGTACAATATGCACGAAAATAAATAAAAATATTATGTTAAAACAGGTAACGGAGGTGTCCAGGGACACAGTAGGGTCAGGTGAGGATGTGAAAGTACAGCCACAGCATCCCAGATCCCTAACAGAGCTCCTATTTATCTCCTGCACACAGAAAGCATTTGTGTGGATTAAATGGGGCTCCATCAGCACAGTGTGGGATGCACAAAGGGATGGATAATTCAGGCAAAATGCCGCAAGACCTGGGGCAGGAGGAACAGGTATCAGATTCTGCTCTGACAACACAACCCCCTTCCCAGAGTCTGGTATAAGGTAAAGAGCGAGCAGCCCCATTTTCCATGCCTGCAGCCATCCCCAGACCTGTCCCAGCCTCACAGAGGCTTCCACCCCACACTGCCCCATCCCAATCCAGCCCCTCTCTCAGGGCTTCAGCCCAGGTTTGTGCGTCCTAAACACGCTTCCGTGCAACACAGCACAGCCACCCATCCAGCCGGGCCACTCACTGAGCAAAGAACAAATCTGATTTTGCAGTGGCCCAAAGTTGAGAGGAGTTCTCTCTGCAGCAAGGACGCAGCTCCAGGAGCTGAGCCGATGCGGTTCCAACAGCCCTGCACCAAAACCCTGCACTGCAGGGCAGCAGCGTTACCTCCCAGAGGAAAATCCCTGCGAGATCCACTGCTGGCCAGAGCCTTCGGTCGGCTGAGACCACAACGCTCAGCATTCACACGGAGAGGATTCTGCAGGGCTGATCTCGGGCCAAAAGGGACAGATTTCCTGTTTTCCTCTCCTCCGCAGGACGGGGGAGGGGGGTTCCTTCGCCCCAGGTTCGGAAGCAAACCTCGGGTTTCTCCTCCTGGCTGGGGGCATTCGATGTCAGCACAATAGAGAAGCAATCTCCTTCTGCTCGGAATTAAGCTCCAGAAAGGAGGGGGGCCATCTGCAGTCCTATCACTCGGAACGCGATATGTGTGACTGCAAGGACTGCTTTGTCTAACTCCCTTGGCCTTAGGCCACGGTGCTGGCAATACCACGAGCGAGAGGAAGAGCTGGTGCGTGAGGATAATGGCAGAAGGCAGGGAGGGAGGAGAGAGCCCATTTTGGATTCAGAGGAGGACATTCTTTCATTGCAAAGATTCCGGGGGTGTCGGGGGCGATCCCAACTCGGGAGAGAGGACAACTTAGAGAAGAATAGTTCCAGCATGACAGCAAACTTGCAGCTACGGGGTGGGGGGGGGGGAGGAAGGAGGAGGGGGTAGGAATGATAAAACGCATGAAAAATCCCAATCTGAATCGCAGCACGAGCAGCAGAAAGCACACGGGCACAGCACCGGCGGCACAAAGTTCCCCACTCAGCCCAGCCGCCGGGCTCCGGGCCGGGTCCCCCCGCAGTGCCACTCACCCAGCCCTCCCCACCGGCGCAGAACAACACCTTTGTTCCCCTGCAATTTTATGGCTGGTGCGGAGAGAGAGAGCAAGGCACAGGTTCTCGTGGGAGCCGGCAGCGGAATGGTTTCCCTCGCCGGGCTTTGCTTTGTTTCTTTCTTTTTTTTTCCTCCCCCCTCCGGTGACACTTCTGCTTTTTGTCAGTGATCCTCAGCACATCCCGTGCTCGTGGGCGCTCCGCACCGCGCTGTGCTCAGCATTGACCCGCATTAAGTTGTCACCCGCTGTTGGGGCCGGACTGCGGCTCTCGGGGCAGCCGGGACGGAGCGCATCCTTCAATCCCACACACCGATATCCCAAGAGAACAACGCTGGATATAAAACCACCGGGGAGGGTCTCCCTCTCTTTAAACCCAAGCGACCAAAACTTCTCAAAAATCAAATAGATTGAAACAGCAGCCCGCGGTCGGTGCCGTGCCAGCCCTGCAGCAGGGGACGGACAGGGGGAAGACTCGGTCAGAACCGACTTCTCCATTTTGGTTCCGCTCACTGAGGGCACAGATCCGACACCCCGCTTTGTTGGGGCTGCGGACGGAGCCCCCTGGGCACCATCAGGGCAGCACAGAGAGGGGGTGAATAAAAAGCCAGAAAGTTCTTTCATCGGGGAAACTTTGCAGAGAGGAAAGTTGGAAAATGCTCCCGCAGAAGAGACCCACTGCGGAGGAACGGGGGAGACACAATAATAATAATAATAATTTTTAAAATAGATTGAAAAAAAAATAAGGTTGTTTCGAAGGGATAAAGAGCGATTTGTACGCCTCCTCCGGAGCGGGGCTGGGTGACGAGGGGCCGGGGGCCGCCGCAGGGCGCTGGGACGGAGCCCCGGAGCTGCGGGGCCGCGGTGGGTCCCGGCGGATTGAGGAGAGCGCCCGGCGGCCGCGAGGAGCCGAGAGCGGCACTTGCGGCGTCCCGCCAGCAGCGGTCCTCGCTGAGGCGCCGGCGGAATATTCCTGATCCAGATCAATCAGCCGCCCCGGGGAGCCGGGCATGGAGGAAAACCGGCGGACCGAGCCCCCGGCGGCGGTGCCGGCTCCGGGGTCGGAGCGCGGGGCGCCCAGTCCCCGCCGAGGGGCGGCGCGGGGCGGGCGGGCGGCGGTAATGGCGGCTCGGAGGCGCTGCCCCGCCATCGCGGAGCGGGCAGGAGCGCAGCCCGGCAATGCCCCCAGGTGCCTCCCGCCTCCCAAACTTGTGCCCACTTCCCCCCTTGCACTTACCCGGGCCGAGGGGAGTCCCGGGGATGTGGGCGTTCAAGTTGGGTTTGTACGACATTCCCAGCGACATGGGCAGCGGGCAGGAGGAGACGCGTCCTGATGGAATTCGAGCGAAGCGTCTCCGCGTCTCCCAGACACTTTGGGTTGTTTACAGCAGGAGCGGCACCGGCAAATATGGCCGTCAGTTATATTGACACCCACAATGCAATATATCATCCATACATCATGAGGAGACGCCGATCCCGAAACTTTGGCTGTGAGGAGGCGGCCGCCCGCCCGGCGCCCCGCGCACCTCGGAGCTGAGGGGGGGAGCGGAGGGGGCGCGGCGGAGGGGGCACGGCCGCCATCCCATCCCCTCGGCAGACAATGGAGCGCCCCTCAGGGCCGACGACGGCGGAGGAGCGGGCGGGGAGGGGCGGGGGGAGCCGGGAGGGGAGAGTGGCGTTCAACTTGCGAAAGTTTGGGAGCAACTTCGGCTCCGAATCGGTCCCTGCCACAACCCGGGCGGCGGGAGCCGCTCCTGAGGGAGAGACTGAGGAGAAACGGCTGAGGAGAAGCTGAGCGCGGCCCCGCCGCTGTCTGTGAAAATACCTGTTGATAATTTTACTATAAACCCCCCCCTCCCCACACACACAGACACACACCAACACCACCTGATATATATATATGTATCAGCCTCCCCGTTATGTGCTTTTTCTTTTCTTTTTTCTTTCTTTGCCTTTTTGAACCGCTCTCCCTGCCCACCCTGAGGGGGAAGGTTAACGTGCATTGCAGCTGCTGAGGGATTAACAAATAAATACGGGTCCTGCTGATCACTGGCTCGTTTTCTGTTTACAAGCAGCTGTACAGCCTCCCCAACAAATATATGTTACCCCCTCCCATAATGTTTTGGGTAATAAAGCATTTTAGCCTGCATCTGCCACTCAGAACACATCTCCTCCATCCCCTATCGTCCTTCAGTTGATTAATTTATACCAACACAGATGTGAACAGCCCCTCCCAGGGTGTGAAGCTCCACCTGAGACCCTCACAGAGAGATCCCCATGGAGAGACCCCACAGAGGGATCCTGAGGAGAGAGCCCCATGGAAAGACCCCATGGAGACCCTCACCGACAGCCCACGTCTGCCTTACCAGGAGCACTCCAGGACGGGTGAGGGAGGCAGCAGTTTTATTGCACGAGGCAATGTCTGCCCAATGCTATCTGCTGCTTTTAGTGCCAGTGACGGCGAGGGCAGGGAGCCCAATCCTGCTCCTTGGAAGTCAGGGTTGAATTCCTTTGAGGTGACGTGGGTTGGGGCCTGTAGCATCTCTGGTAGGGGAGGCAGAGAGCATCTGCTGCAGGGGGTGGGTGGTGGGCACAGGGGGAGTTCTGAGCACAGGGAATGGAGGCAGAGCAGAGGTGATCCAGCTGCTGAGCTCTCCCTAACAACTGCAAGCAGCATCTGAAAATTAGAGTTGGTACCAGATAAAGTACACGGATTCGTCATGGTGTTGTATTTTATCTCCAGTCCAAATGCATGACTGCAGCTATTATGGTGGAGCCCAGAGTGGCACAGGCGGCTCTTACAACAACGGATCCCTGCTTTTCTCATAGTGAAGGGACCTGAGAGCCTCAGGCACGCAATTATGTGCTCAGTGACAGCATCTTCACACCGGTGCATGAGGCTTTAACTGTGGAATTCTCATTAGAGTCCTGAAAGATTGTGTAGGTAAACCCACATCCCTTGAATTTCACTGCCAGGTTTAGAACTCATTGCCTTTCTGCTGGAAGGGCAGTGAAGTCCTGCAGGAGAGCTGGGAATGCCGCACTGGGATTTTCCATTGCTGTGCAGTTGTTTACAGTCACACTGAGTGAGTGCGAATGGGAGTGTTCTGAGCTTGCAGTGTTTTTCACGGCTTTGCATCACCATGAAGAACAAGATCCCCTGTGTTTCACTTGTTTTTGTAATGACAGTTTAAAATCATATGATATTCTGAGATAGGGTTGAGGTAGAATAAGGAAACGATCCTGTAAAGGTTATCCTTCCTTCAGTATCGGATACTGGCAGTTTTGGAGCAAACTGTAACATGACTTCAGATGGTCATGGCTTTTAGGGCCAGATTATTTGTCCTCTGAGTGCGAATCCAGCAGCACTGCAGTACTACACAGTCTATTCTGTGCCATTCTTTGGGCACGGGTGGCAGTGGCAGCATTAAGGAATCATTAAGGTTGGAAAAGGCCACTAAGGTCAACCAAGTGACCCAGCCCACCACCCCTCAGTGCCACATCCCTGTAGGTCCTGAACAGATCCAGGGGTGGTGACCTCCCTGAGCAGCCTGTGTCAATGCATTCCCACTCTTTCTGAGAATAAATTTTCCCTAATCCATCCTCAAACACTAGACACAAACCCCTGGTAAATGACAACCTTACTGCTTGGCCTCTGGAGCCACGCAAGCTCTGGTTGACTTTGCTGTCTGCCTCTTGATTCCTGCACATACTGCCAACATTGGCTTGGGCAGGAAGTACGAATGAGATTTTCCTATCTGCCATGTGGTCTGTGGATTTACTGAAGTTATTTTGAACAAGCTGTGGCCACAAGAATAAAATTACTGGCTGTTCTTGTGCCCCAGGCTGGCAGTTCAGCAAGGTGACCACAGATTGGAGCTGCCTTAGGGGGGCTGCAAGCAGTTTGAAACTTCCTTTGCATCACAACATGGCTTGCACTGCTGAGAGCTGCGTTCTGCACATGCATGGAGTGTAACAGCTCCAGTCCCAGCAGCGTGCATGCACCAGGCTGCTTATAGCAGGCTACGGGTCTGTGTGCAGCAGACTGATGGCACAGCCCCATTTACTGACAGTAAAAGCAGCTCTTAATCACCAAGCGGCCAAGTCACAAAGAGAGAAACACAGCAGAGCCATTTTATCACACATGTGACGTTTTCAAGCCTTCTTCACGCTGAGAGGTAATTTAAAAATAAATGTTCTTATGTTTTTCAGCAGAGGAAGATGGACAGAAAGAGGTGCCTGTCTCTGCACTCATCTGCGAGTTGTGCTCACAAAAGCTCCTATTTATTCCAGGTACAGCTACCTCATTCTGAGTGTTAAGATCTGCAACTTTCACCCAGTCCCCTCCTCCTTTTTCTCTTTATATTCTCTCTGTTCCCTCTCCTGCTTTGACTTTCTTACCTCTGCTCCTCCCAAGCCACTGGGACTACTCAGCAGACAGGGTTTCCGCAGTGAGTCTTCCAGCTCCTGGCTGACACCACGGAGCTTTTCCCTTCCCAAATCTCTGCTGAGTTGGATGCCGTACCCCTCCAGCAAGGAGGGGGTAGGGAATGTGCAATGCAAAGTGTGATGTTGGAGGGCAGGGTGGATTGTCAGGGTGCCTCTGTGGCAGAGCCTTGGCCTCTGCTTTAAGACAAACCCGTTTGTCTCCTTGCAGCTGGAAATAAAGCTAAATAGTCATCAGCACCTGCAGCACTGCGCTGCACACACTCAGAGACCTGCAGATGGGTTGTAAACTAGACTTGTTTCTTCTTGGATTAAGATAACAATGAGAAGAATAAAAGATGGCACAAAGGGACCCTGGGTTTTTGGTTTTTTTTCTGGTATGTCTTTGGCAAATATCACATTTGTGCATTAATTTCACAAGTTTCTGAGCTCTAATTTAATCTGCAAGTCTCCAAATGGCTCTTTTTGTGCTAAAACTCTGCTGAAAATTCAAAACAAAGTGTAAAGTCTCTGACCCGTCCAGGTTGAAAACACAGCTTTAGAATTCTTCAATGTGGATGGATTTAACGTCCTTGAGAAGAGCACGAGTGGTTGATGCCCACGGCCAGGCTCCATCCAAATCAGCCGGGCTGCAGGCTGGGAATATGCAGTAACTGCAGCAGGATTTACCCAGTCTTTGGGTGCAGACATGCAAAGCAGCTTCCTGCAGTGCTGCTTATTTTGGAGGATGCATCCCAGCATCTCCAGGGGCTCAGCACCACAGTTGACCTGAGGACGCTCAGACATGTTCTGTGCTGCACTGTGTTGTATGTACAGCTTGGGCTTCAGGCCGGTGTTGTGCTGTGCATTTCGGTGTCTGCAGGAAGAGCCTGGCCAGCTCATAGCAGAGGAACATGCAGGCAAGTCCCACTTCATACCAGTGATTACGCCACCCACATGGCTTCACCTTTATCTAAATGCTCTCATGTGAACATCCTTTCTGTTTGACAGCTGAAATGATGACCAGGGCTGTTTTCTTTCAATACAAATCTTTCAGTAAAGTCTAATAAATGGGCTTTTCTCATACACAGGGTCTGCCTGGCACGCTGCACACCAGAGGATCACGACCACTGGATCCAGGTTTCCCGCATCTGAAGGGCCGTAAGATAATCTCGACTATTTTCTCTTTCTTTGCAGCGTTAGCTCTAGCAAATACTATTTGAAGGTGTACTTTACAGAGCCAAGCACCTTTCTTATAGGATCACAATGAACCGCCCCCTCCTGGCACAGACCAGCTCCTGCCCCAGGCCCCGCTCCTGGGGCCGCCTGGGACACTGGCAGTTTGTGGGCAAATTGTGAATCTTATTCTTTTGGGCTCCATTGTTACTCCCTTATCAGCTTGCTACAGCTCCTCACACTGCTGTCTCTGTTCCCTACAAACGCATCCTCCTCATGGTACAAGGTTTCCTTCCTGCTCGATTTGCTCCTGAGAGAAAGCTGACAGCCAGTGTTGTGTCTCTGTGCTGCAATCTGCTTTCTGGCTGCTCCATCCTCATGAAAACACACAAGAAACACTCAGTCCTGAGCAGAAATCCAGGTTCTCCAGTCCTACCCTGATTCCTTTCCTCCTCACACCTCCCAATACCCCTGCAGAGTCTGTATTGCTCCCGCAGTGGGAAGCAGCCCCCTGAGACCCTCTGCAAAGCAGGCTGCAATGCAATGGAGCCAAGAATGCCACCACAGCAGCAAGCCAGGCCCCAGGAAATCCTCTTCCAACACCTGGCCCACATCAGCAGACAGGCTTGCTATGATTTTGGATGCAAGTTTGGACGCTCATTCCCCATTCCAGACAGACTCCATAAATCCTCCCAGACAAACTTTTTTCCCAGCCTTGCCCTGCTCCCCACTTTCAGATGGTTCCTCCCAGGCCAGATGCTGTATTATCTGGAGCCACTTTCCCTCCCAGCCTTGTTTTCCTCCTACTCCTGCGTCCTTTGTCTGGCTGCCAAGAGGAGCAGCCCTGCCAGGCTGACAGCTGCTCAGCATCGCCGCGCGGGTGCTGCCCTGCGGGCCGGGGAGCCGCTTCCAGGCTCATTCCATCTTCGAGGGGGATGCTCTGCTTTGGAAATGGCGTGCACAGGAAGGAGGAAAAAAAACCAGCACCTGTAAAGGTGTCAGAAGGGACTGGAAACGTTTAAGAGAAGGCGGCCTTTGTGCTTCTCTGGCTTTACCTTAGAGACAGTGTGAGGAGCGAGCCTGCTCTATCCTGCTCTGGCCGGAGCTCTCCCTGGAGGAGCACAGATTGGCAACAAGAAGTTTCCAAGCCCTCAGCCACAAAAGCACAGGCCTGGAATCTCTGTAATGAGTGTTTCCCTCTTTGCCTTTTGCCAAGGAGAACAAGGACCAGGCACCAATATCAAAACCCACCAGATTCCAATGAAAACCAGCAAAGAAAAATAAGAACAGCAAGCAAATCCTTTTGCTGGTTACAAACAGCAGTAAAGCTGCAGAGGCGCAGTCCTACAAGCCCTGCCATGCAGCGTCCTGCTGCCACCCACAGGGACCGGTCCCGCAGTGCCCGCATCTCCCTTCCAGATGGACGAGCGCTTCGCCCTGCCCGATGCCTTCGGTTTCCCTGCCAGGACCCTGCGGGCCGGGCTCCTGCTCCCCTCCCATCGCTGTTCCTTGCGGGCCGTGCCAAGGCGGGCAGCCCGGGGCGCACTCAGCCGGCTGTGCTGCTCTGCCTCGGTGCGGCTGCGGGCCCAGGAGGGATCACCCCGCCCTTTGGCTGGGGCAGACAGGCTGGGAGCTCTGCTTTTATCCAGGGCTGTCTGCAAGATCTCCTGAACCTGGAGTGGAAGAATCCTCGGCACAGCTGTGTGCTGCCTCACCTAACGTGCTTCCTACACGCTGCTGTGTCCGACACCCACATGCCCTGATGAGCAGCAAGTGGCTCCTGCAACGTGTGCAGAACCGTGTTGTTCACTGGAAGGATGCATTGGGGTTAAGCTTTTGGCTTTTGTGACCTCACAGAATGGCGTCCAAGTAGAAAATGAGTGTCACCAGACTCATGAAACAATTGGGAGGCAAAAACTCTTCTGTTCTCATGGCCTCGTTACAGTATTGACCTTAAAGCCTGAAGAGAGTATCCCTGATTATTTTGTTATTGGTCACTGGAGCAAAGGAAGTAGAGGAGAGAGTGGAAGCAAAGCCCAGGGATGGAAAATGGAAATGACTGTGAGGAAAGGAATGTGGAGCTTCACAACGACAAGGGGGGAGAGGGGAGCAGAGGGGGGAGAAAGGAGAAGGAAGAAAACCAAGGTAAATGGCTGCAGAGCTGTTGCAGGTTCTCAGAGCATGGACTGAGCAGCACAGAGATGGGCTGCAGCCTCCCAGCAAACCTCAGACAGCTTCTGTTAGGATCTGTAACACCACTGTGCTCTCAGTGCAGAACCCTGTAACGCTGCCTGACACTGCCTGCAGACCCTTCTTCTCCCCATACAAAAGGAGGTTGCAGAGGAGTAGAGATGCTGCGTGCTTTCCCTACCAGCTGCCTGCCAGCCCAGCAACAGCCACACACACCAACCCAGCCAGGCTCTAAGTGCACACAGAGCAGGAAGGGCAATCCTGAATGTGAGGGATTTACAACCCTGGCAGACACTCATCACAGGAGATAGAGCTGTCTGTAACTTAAGTAGCGCAGGCAGAGACTGGGACAGCAGACAGGGATCCAGCACAGCGTGGCTGAGGCAGGAGTCCAGCACAGAGGCCCTGGAGTCTTGTCCACCGTCCTGCTGCTGCTGCCTAGAGGGGAAGCCACGGTTTCCTTCCTGGGGGGTAATTAAATTGCTTGCACCCTGCTTTATGACTTAGCCACTCAGCTGATCTAGATCTATGCTTTGTGCCCTGCAATTCATTGCAAATTTAGCAGGAGATGTTAGTTCTCTCAGCTTATAAATGTGTTACAGGACCTCTAGGAAGCAACAGATACACCACACCTGGGATTTTGGGGGTAGATGCCCTCAGCTCACCAGCTCTCTGGCCTTTTAAGGTGTAATTTCTTTGGACATAGGAAAGATAAACTCTCCTCCTGTTTGTTAAGGTTACTGCAGTTAACATTCAAAGACTCCACTGAATCTACTTCTACTAGCAGGACAGGCAGTGTAATTAACCCATCTCCGCCCTTGCTGCCAACATCATACTGACCACAGAAAGCATTGGAAGCATTTAGTTGCTCGTTGCAGCCGGATGGTTCTCCTCCAGTCAATGCACTTTGTGAACCACTTCACTCTGGAAACCACCGCACAGACACAACCCAGTGTGAGGAAAAGGGGGAAGGCACAGCCCCTGTGACATCACAACACCGGCAATGGAGGCAGCCCGTGGAAGCTGCTGATACGCTGCATGCATTGCAGAGCACACAGACTGCATGGTTGGCAAGGTGAGTAAAATAAGAATCCAGCTTAGGAAGGTCACAAAGAAAGAAACACACAAGGAAACTATTATTCATGAATTCGGTAGCCGCTAACACCTCTATATACATACATACTCCTTATATACGCGTACAGGCTGTGATAGGATCTGAATGCAACAGAACACAAAAACCCGTCGATAATTCACAGGTTGCAGAGTTTCTTCATTTACAGAGCAAATGCTACACAGCAGGTAAGTCCTGCAGTCCTGAGGGCTGTTTTGCCTACAGACCATACACCAACTGGAAGAAACTGAAAACCCATCGTGCAAAGGGCTTCCAGTGGGTTGTAACTGCATTGTGCTGCATTGGACATTCTAAATACAAACCTAAGCCAGCGTTGGGTATTAAGCAGTCAAGGGGAGTTCAAAATGTGATGCAGGTGAACAGATGGAGTGTTGTCAGTACAGATAATATCTGTGTAGTATCAGCCCAACTCAACCACCAAAGCTAACGCAGTGGGCTGAGAAGAGCAGCGTATTTAAATAACCCCTAGTTGTAAGAATTGCCCTTTCATAGAGTTGTGCTGTTTGGGTTGCAGAGGACCTTTAGAAGATCCTAAAAAACCCCAACCTGGAGCAGGGACACATCAGGCATCTACCACTCCATCTTACTGAGCACTAATCAGACAGAAGCGCTGTTTCACCACCTGAAAGGATCCAAGTTCCCTCACCTAGTGCAGTCCATGCACTCAGCCTGCTGCTCCCAGCACTTTGCTTTGCTGTCTGTTGCAATAGTAACCTGCCAACATACTTAAAAATCCCACAACTTCTGGAGCAGATGCCAGACACGGAGCGGTGGGTCCATAGCACACAAACGTCCTCCCCCACTCCCTGGCTGTGGTTTAGTTTTCCAATGCATAATCAGCTCCTACTGATATCAAAGCATTCAGGCAAGCTTCCCTTCACCAGCAGAGGATCAGAAAATCCCAGCCCAGGACACACCCACCACCTGCATTACACACAGCTCACCAAAGCAGCAGGTGCTACAGCCATAGGCTGCGTCCTGATCTGCATGTTCAGCTTGCTACAAGCACACGCAGGAGAAACACCCCTCGACCATTTCAGATCTGAGCAAAGCCAGCTGACAGCCTCCCTGTCTTCACACACATGCACCATTATTGCACCAAGGTGTCAGCACCAACAGCATTAACAGAGCTCAGAGCAAACCCATCCATTTAAGGAGCTGAAGTTACGGTGCCTCCAGTCCCACCTCGCACACTGCGACACTCAGTCCTGGCTCCCCACATGCCTCCAGAAGTGACACCTGAGGATGAACTGCTGCTCAGTCGGGAGGCCATCAATTCAAATCTGCTTCAACATTTAAATAACGAGGCAAGAAGGAAACCAGAGCAGGAAGCAGAGCCTGGTTAAAGCAGGTCGGAACAGGCCAGGTCCCGTCATATCCCGGCTGCACAGCCCTGCTGGTGTTTGTGGAACACTGCGACTGTCTAAACAAGGCTCCACTTCTTGTTAGTACAATAACTTTTATTTGACATCTACAAGATCATTATCTTGTAGTTTTTTTGGACAGGTTTATACAATCTCAATTTTTCAATAGTGCAACCTGTGCAAGCAAGAAATGACAAACATTGTCCTTCACTTTCTTATAAACATCTACTATTATAGGCAAAACAAAACTTACCCATATTATAGATAAGTGACTATTCACATTTGTACATTACAATTTCTTTTTAAACAGCTCCAGATAAACTCTACAATGTCTTACAACATATTAAACAGTATTCAAGTTACTGGGTAACAGAAACAGCACATACAGCGGAACCCTTAAGTGTTTCCCATTCTCTAATTTACAGCTCAAGTAAGGTTTCATCTTACAAGTGACAAATTAAATTACATTAATGAAGTAAAAAATATAAGATTGTATGCGAGATGGAAGTGAATTTGCACTTAAGTTTCCATAACCACCTCGGATTAAGGAAATGCTTCAATTGAAGGAAAAACAGGCGTCCAGCCTTCTTCGCAGTACACATTAGGAATACCATTAATACATTAAAAATGAACTAATTTTAATTTAAGATGTTTTTTCTGTATCACAAAAAGAACATGTTGTAGACTCAAATATATAACCCCCAGGAGAGAACCAGAAAAAAAATGCAACACCTGGGTATAAACACTATAAAAATGCAATAAGAACCAATGCTGTACAACTAAGATTGTGTTTCTCTCTGAACTCCTGTCTTGCGTGTTTATCCTGTCCATGCCCGTTTCCAAAGACATGCACTGTCAAACAGAAACTGGGAAGGAACCTGAATGCATGATGTGCAACCTCTGGGTTTCATGCTTTTATAAACTTAGAAATCGAAGAGAAAAACCTCAATATATATTTTCTATATATATACTCAATACATGCATTCAAGGATATCTCCCACAGCAATGGCATCGATGCACTGCGTTAAACCCTGAGCACTGTATGACAAGATAAAAATAAAGCCTGCTTGGGGACTTTCAAGCACTTCCAAACAAATTGTGGTTTGTAGCTTAAAAGGCCAAAAGAAAGAGCAAACAGGAAGCACTACAGAGAGCATAAGGAAAGACAGATGCACCACCATAAACAACTGCTGGCTTTCAGTTCTACCAACCTTTCTAGATCTCTTTATTCCCAAAGTATTTGAGAGCACACAACTGAACTGAAAAAGTTATATTTCTTTGGAATCTGTCCCTGATTTTGTGATATGCTTTTACAGCCTTTTCTTCAAACACCAAAGTCAACACCTGTACTTTGTCCTCTTATGCGTTGTTGAAGTTGGTGATGCTTTGCGGGTGATGCTGCTGCCATATCTGCTGCTGTTGGACTGCAAGCTGTTGAGACTGGTCTGATGTTGACAGGAGGTTGACGAGGGGCGACACGCAATTTGCAGGAATGATCAAGCCTGAAAGCAACAAGAGAGGAGTTTCTCCACAAGCTTCCATACAAGGAGCAGCTCACTGACACTTCAGGCTGATTTGACGCCATCTTTTAATTCATGCAACACTCGGTGTCTGTTTCTAATGTCAAACCCAATCAAGCACAGCCACAAGATTTGGGTCTAAGAAGAGGTTTATCTTCAGAAGCCACCAGATCCTAGAGGCCTCAAATCAGCAGAACTAAGCTGTCACTTTATTCTTAGGTTACTGGCTACACACAAAACAGAAATCACCTACTTCTGCTTTTCTTGTCTCACAGAACTTACAAACAGCATGAAAGTTTGGACATGAAACAGGCAGCTTCAATGTCTTACCAAACTGGCACCGCAGTAGGAGCTCTCATGACTTTTACACCTCAAGAGAAATCTCTCTTAAAAAACAAGGCTACTTAAATCCTCTAGGGAACCTGTACCATGAGACCTCTCAAGAGGCTTTGTGATAAGAAATCAACATACTGTCTCAGCCTCATTCTGAGCAGCTGGTTTCACAAACTCAAAAGCTCACGAACACTTTAAGGGCTAACAGAGTCTGTTACAACTCCCTTCCACCTCAGAGTGGAAATAAAGGAGCAGACAAACCACTTACCTACGATCCTCTGCCCGTCTTCAGTTCTTAGACGAACTATCTGCATTTTCACATTGGTACCACTCACAGAGGCTAGAACGCCTTCTACTTTTGTCCAGACGCTCAATACTGAACCACACAAGACATAGTAAGTTCGACAGCGGAGTCCCACTTCACAAACTAATCCCAAGCCTGCCTTCTTACAATTGCCTCTCCTAGAGGAGAGAGAGGGGAAAAAAAGAAGCACACCTTTAAGTTCCACAAAGAGAAGCTCAGTTATAACCATAGTGATAAGTCAGTTCAGGTAAATAATTCAAGCTGAAGAAAGCATCTCTATGTGCATGCAAATACTAACCAGTAAGCATGTGTGCAGGTGTCTGCAGATGAGTTGTACTGCTCTAACCAGTGTGGCAGAGCATCTTCAGAAGGTACCTGGTAAAGTAATGCAGAATGGAATATTAAAGATTAGCAAATAGAAGACATCAAGAGTTGGAAATAACAAAACCAACAAAGCCTTCTCCTTCCTAGCCCTGAGAAAAAGCTCGCTTGATATCACCACAACACAGCTCATATTCAGAAAGCTTAGGACAGAGCAATACAGGAGCATACAGATACACTTGCTAAGTCCCAGAACACGCCATGCTACAGAAAAAGTGATCCACGTCTGATTTAACAGTTACATGCAAAGAAAAAATACTTGCATTCCTTCCCCCCATTGAGACTAGCATCACTGAATGATTACCTTCTTATATTTCTTTTTCAGGTCTGCACAGGTTTCTAGTTTGAGTTGTTTCCCAGTATTTGGTCTGTATACCAAAAAAAGCTTCTTTTTTGGATTCACTTCTTTCACTAGAATAGCTGTTTTCTTGTTATTTCTTATCTGGAAAAACACAGACAAAGACCGAGAGCTCTGTAAGTGTCAACACGCTGACAGCACCCACCTTAAGTGATTTCCTATTGTGTTTCTGCAGAATCCATCTGCATGCACACATGCAATAACAAAACCATTAATAAGGACACCGTTCACCTTATAGAGAGAGCACCTGCTTTCACTTAGGCTCACAGCCTACAAGCAGATACCCAGGAGCAATTAAAAGTGAGTGCTTCATACTTAGAGTTGGAAATAAAACCAACATTAATCTCAACTGAACATTTCTCAAAACTGAACAGCAGTTGATTCAAACATCACTATCCACAGATGACAGCTTACCTGGTTAGCCCCAAAACAAACCTTGCAGAACACACTCATAGGCAAGAGCAAAGAATCTTACCTGCAGCGATAAATAGAACCCATCATCCGGACCTGTCTGCTCTGCCCAGATCTTAGTTGCTTCATCCCAAGACATTCCTCTCTCCACACTGATCTAGAAGAAAACCACACAGGTATTTGAAATGAAAGAGGCTTCAGAACAATTAATGACATGTGAACTGAAGAACCACAAATCCTAATAACACCCAGTGAAAGGTGAGGGACTTCCTTCCCCCTCCTCCGCTCAGTGGAAACTTAGCAGATTTTAAGTGTTTCATGAGCTTACAGGCAAGCAAATCTTATTCAATCATACAAACAAGGAAAACAAATCACTTACTGTGTATAGTTCTACATGTCCAGAGGTAGAATATCCAGGAGTTAAAAACTTCTTCACATCTGCTTTCCTTACTTTCTCGTCCCCAGAGCCCAAATCTTCAAAGGAAAGAACTCAGTTACTCCTCTTTTCTTTTCTTACATATAATAACAGTGAGATATCGAGCAACTCACCTAAGATGCCCATATCGTATCTTCCATTCTTCTTCGCATTCTGAATAACTGCATTTAACGTGTCAGAGAAGTACTGGAATAAAGCATTCTGCTGATGTACTTCCATACCCAGAATTCTATTCAGAAATTTTCCTATGTTGTTATAATCTTTAAAAGAAACAAAGAAATACATCAGGTCAAAGATGAAGCTTTATGACAACAAGCTTTCAAGCAGCATTCACAGTATCTGGAAAGGATGGCTTATATCCATTCTTTCAGAAATGAAACATTCCCAAGGTCTTTGAAGAAGTGTTTCTTTCTTGGTGGCTTTTTAAGACAGCTACAACTTTGGTTTTGCTGTTAGGAATCCACTGTCACAACATACAAGTGGACAAATAACTTCTGGGCATGTTTTACAGCAACTCTGAGAGCATGAATACCTTTATCGAGCGTTAGAATTCCAGATCTGTCTTCCACATTTATCAGCCCCACACCAATCAATCCTTGACGAACATCTAGGAAAAAAGATCAAAGTCGCTTTGCCAACTGAAAATACATCAATGGCAAAACAGCTTATCAACCTTGTTTCAAGATCCAGTTTTAACTGACAACCTCAAACACAACCCTTGAAATTGCTAAATACATTGATAAGCAAGACAGGAAACAAAGGCAGGGTAAACTACTAATGGGCACTATATGTGAACCCATGGGAGAACAAGATACAGTAACTTACTTTTACCATTATCTCTTGTAAACGAGCTATACATTACATAATACTCTGGCCAAACTGGTACAGAACAACAAGCTTTGTACTTGTTGTATTTGCACAAGTGCTCTCATGCATCTCCCTTCTTGAACTTCAACATTCAGCTGAGTACACAGGTTCTCATAGGATGTTATTTCTATCTGGCCCAGCTTTTCAGTTTAAACAGCACTATTTTCTAGCTCTAAAATTACTAGCACTTTCTGCACACCAAAGAATGAGGAAAGACAAGCAATTTCATCCAGTGGATTACAATTACCTTTGAAGAAGTCTCCAGGAAAATCAGGAGGTGGTGAGACCATCGGGCTGTCTAAATTCACAATGGATTTCATAACAATCTCTAAAGCATTCCTGCCATACTACAGAAGAGAAAGAAAGTTGCTCCGTGATCGAGTGTTTGTGTCTCCGCTCCAAGCACACAAGGGGCAAACAAGTATGTTTGATTTACAACAAAACATTCCTCTGCTGTTTAACCATACTGAGGAGAACTGCTTAATAGCATCTCAGTTATAAATTATACTACGTGACCAGCCCAATGTTCATTTTTAATTACAACTGCCAAATCAATTTTTTTTTAATGGTAATTGCAAGGACATACGTCATTTACTTAATACTTGAGTTATTAGCGAATGCAGAGGGGTAATTTGCACACATTTGTGCTTCATGCCATTCTACAAATAGAATAAAGACTCTCTGGCTGTCTTGTAAAGAAGGCCCCCTCCCATCAGAAAGTACAGCAGTTAAAGTAAAATAGAACAGGAGACAAAAGATCCTCCCTCAACATGTCACCTGCAGAACAGGCACCACAGTATGAGGTCAAACAAAACAGAACCATTACCTTATTGTCAAAATTGAATCTGCTGAGGTCTCGAGTTTCTGTAGCCCGTCTGTCACCATGGGTAAGGGCTCCCTGTTAAGACACATCTTTGTGATTAGAACAAATTAAAGAAACAATAATCTAAGCTGTATTTTCCTCAAATGAAGGATCACATTCCTTGAAGCAATCTTACCAGGCTTTCCAGTCTTTTTGCAACTATAGATGCAAATCTCTGCTCTCCAGCCAACTCTGAAATTAGGAACACGTACTCCGGAGCAGTCACTTGGTTGGATCTATGAGTTCTTCCTGGATAGTTAAATACAAGAACGTATGAGAAAACAAATTCCACTTCAATTAACATTTCTAATAAACTATGAATTGCATAAAGAAAACAGCCAGAACTTAATCCTGCTGAAAATTACTTTTTGCTGTAATCCAGCCAACAGTTCACAAACTAGAGCTGTGGTAACTTCATGAAGAGACGCGATACACACAAAGCGGGGATGCTGCATAAACTTGCTCACTAGAGTTCTATCAAAGCTTTTGAAACTATTAGCTATGACTGTACATAAAAGTGATTCTGCCCCAGGTAAAGGAGACTGGATCCTTAAAAGGCTACTTCAAACTTCACAGGAACGAGCAGCAAGTTTACTCAGCATTACAGAACTGGCCAAAAGGAAAAGATACAAAAGTTATTTACCAAACTGCTGTATTGCTCTGTCTGCACTCCATGGCAACTCCAGAGTCATGTGAACTCTCCGCCTCTGGTTCTTAGCTCTACGGTCTGCTTGCAATGAGATACCAGAGCTGGCAGCCTCTGAGATTATGGCAATGTTCTTTCAATTAAGAAAAAAAAAACATTCAGCATAAAGAAATCCCAAATTGAGGTTCAGTTTCTAAGAAAAATTCAGTTTTGGATTCTATTCCAGACCCATTAGAAGCAATTGTCATTTGTTCTTTATATCTTGAGAAGGTGAGAAAAAGCACTGTTCTCTGTCATAGATAGAAATAGTAGCAAGGTTTTCTATAGCTTATTTATTTAAATAAGTGTTTTTCCACTTCGACAACACCCTTCCATGCAAACGGGCAGCACATTGCAGCCCTGCCATTCCACAGGGGATGTTTCCCTGTATGTCACAAGGAAAAAGGAGTGGACAGAGGGAGCCTTGTTCTGACAGCAACACACAAAAAATACAAAAAGTTGGGGCTAATACCATAAAAGGAACTGCATACAGCTGTTCTGCTATTTCCATTTACCTTGAAAGGATGTAAATGTTTGGACCGCGTGGAAGTCACTTACAGGAACATAAATAGTTCTCCCTCAGTGTAGTAACAGACCACACAACAGCTATGTTTATTTCATTTGCCCTCTGGTGGTAGCACACACAAATGAACTGGACAGCACGGATTTTTTTCTCCTCTCCTTACTTCATTAGCTTAAATCCTGTATTATTCCAGTCTTTATTTTAGAGTGTGAGATAAAGGCTGAAAGCTATCACTCTTCTCAACATTACTTTTCAATGCAGGTTAAGGTAAACAGCCTCCATCATTTCATCCTAACCTCTTACTGAACATTTTTCTCTTTTGCCACATAAAGCCAGTCTGTGCTTTTTTCCCCTCTCTTTCTCAACTGTTTTCTCTTGTTAGCAGAAGAACACAGTAATCTAGATAAAGGAGTCTGGAAGACACAAAGCTTGCTTGCTTTTAAACATACACAGTTTCACAAGACTGGTTTAAGGGTGCTAACATCTTGATTGGCACGTGGTCTGATCTGTGGAGAATGCTGTACCACACACTTGATGGGACTACTCAATATACTGGTTTGAAAAACAGAACATACAGCACAGAATAGTAAATGCTTTCTAACTAATGCTCGTAGAACTTAAAATCACTGTGAGATAACCGACACAGACAAGCTGTGGCTCTATGTGGCTGATTCATCTGGCAAGTTCTTCTAAATCGTATTTAAGAGCTACCTTATCTCCATCCATGAACCTCTGCTTTTCTGTGATGTTCAGAATTTCAACAGGCACATCAAGTTCAGATCTTGACTCGTAGGATATGCTGCCATCATCGTTGCTCACTACTCTCCCTTTGCGGCCTGTCATCTTTGAAAACAAGAAGTGAACAGAAGCTCATTAGGGCAATACCAAAACTACACCATGACCAAAACCTTCAAGCAATGCTGTTACTTGGATTCACATACGTATCTTAAAACACATCAATTCAGAAATCTACCACAAGAACTTGGATTATTTTTTAGTCTATGGCATTAACTGACACATGGAACACTTACTCAGAGTTGGCTCAAGGAAATATCAAATACAACATTTCTGTAGAAATGCAGTATTATACTACTACCCACAAGGGATTTCTATTAGTCATCAAATAATTCCATAGGCTACTCAAGTTACATATTGAGCTGGAGAGGCTACTGCCTGTTACAAGAAGGAAAAGCTGTCAAGTCGTAAGAGTTTACTATTTCATTCTTGAAACAAGGAGCTGGAGACATACATGCTTAGAACTCCAGACTTCGAGAGTACTAAGAAAATGAACTAAAATGGTAGCTGAGACTTTCCATGATTTTAACAGCATCTTGTAAATCACTGATGTATTCCTACTTGATAGAGACAGGTAGCTGAGAGTTTTTCCTCCAATTCTGGAGAAAAAACACATGATCAGACTTTCCACAAATGAACCTTTTGCGTTCTTAATGTTTACCACCTTAGAAGATGAGCTAAAGCTGTTCCATATCTCATGCCCAAGCTTCAAACCGGCAACTTTAACATACTTCAGTTGTAATCCTGAAGAATGACAATAATTTACAGCTGTAGCAGAAAGAACATCAAATCTCTGACTGTGAACATGAACCTACCTCTGCAACATTTTCAGGACCACCCAGCTCATCTATAAGCTCATCCAGTGTATTTGGTGGAAGGTCTTCAGCCAGCTTTTCCAGTTTATCAAGCAGTTCTTTCTTCATTTGTTGGGCCCTTTCAACAGCATCTTGACTTGTTACAAAGCTGCTGTTTGTGTTACTGTTTGCTGAAACACAGAAGTACTCACAACTTAAAATTTCACTGCTTATTTGCAAAATAAAATCCATCTACTCCAATAAATTTATTCTTACCTGATGTGTTGGTACTAGAAGTGGTGGTGCCAACAGTGGAAGTAAAACAGCTAGGTCGTTTTGAGCCAAGACCAGAAGCTAATAAGGCACTTTGAATAGAATCAGGATCTATACTTTTCTTCTTTTTCTTCTCTTTAACTTTTTTATGCTCTTTTCTAATTAACCACGGATCTAGGATTAAATGAAATGGTTTCAAACTGTTAACAAGCATTTACCAAAAATCCTTCATTTCCCTGGTAAAAAACAATGTTCTCTTTACAAAAAGGGATGTATAAGGTCTGCAATTTAGTGTGTAAAATCTGCATGATGAGATGAGACAACACTTGAACTCCCATCTCAGAATTAAACTACACACTTATCATTAGTCATATTTTAGCTCAATGAAGCACTGAAGACAGACTTTATACACTCGCTTTTCCAAACTACAGTTACTTGCTTGATGAACTACACAAACCACCTTACCATCCTCATCATCCTCACTGGATTCATCTCTGAACGGGTTGAAGTCATCGTCATCTCCAGAACTGAGAAACCTGGAGCTCTCATTGTCACTTTCTTCATTGTCTGAAACATCAGACTCACTTTCACTCTCATCAGAGCTGCTACCTGCAAGGCCGCCAGTCTTACGAGCCTTTTTAGCTTCTCTGCTTACTTCTTCACCTAATTCCATCACCACCACCAAAGGACAGAAAGAAAAAGTTAGTTCAGGCTACTTAATCTATTTCTGAGGTTTATTTTTTTCACAACCACATGCAAATTAGAAAAAAAACACTGAAATGGTTCTATTTCTAGAAGCTGAAAGTCTTCCAGTAGGATCTCTCCCCCAACACCTTTATTATCAATGGTTTTTTAGTACAAGTACCACCAGAAAGTGTACCAGGCTTGATTTTAGCCACAAGACAAAGGAAGCAATTATTTTCTTGACTGCATCAAGTGATCTGATGAGCAATTTACCTTGGGATACAACTCCATAGATCAGCCCAGATTCTGAGCAAAGTGATAACTAGAATTTATTGAATTCTAACATTGTTTCTTCAGTAGTTTTAAAACTACTGGTAATAAACTCTTTCATGACAACTGCTACAGATATTTACATCCCCATATTTTTCCCCTAAAGTACACTTCCCGGTAGCTCTAAAACCACTATTTTCATTATGGTGTTAGTGTAGAAAGAGAAGTATTACCTTTCCGTTTCTTTATTTTGTTCTCTTTACAAGGGCTGTCTCTGGGTGAATTGTTGTTGCTTTGAGCAGTCAAGTCAATTCCCAACAAGCTAAACAGCTTCTTCCTGTCAGGAGCTGGAAAGTGCTTTTCAATAAGAGACTGGAATACTCCTCTGTTTAAGGAAAAAAAAACTTCAGTCAAATCTGTGTTTATTTGAAACAAAAACCCTTTAAGTAACACTTCAGTAGCTTGCCTGACTTCCACAAACAATTATTCCTCGTGAATGCTACTACAGAAGCACTCTGTATAATTATCACCCATATCACAGTATTTGTCACCCTCTAAAAAGTAGTGATATGATACTCTAACCTGTTAAGTTTCATTTTGGTATATAGTATTACTGTCACTGACATTTTCTTATTGCCTAATTTAATCCGACATTCAAACTCCCGATCTTCAGCAATGTTGCCTCAGGGCTGGATTCTGCTCATCTGAGCAAAGACTGTGTGTAACCATGGCATGTATTTCACAGGTCTATTCTCCCTTCTACTTGGAGTAGAACAGCACCAGCAGTTCCACATGAAGCACCATTCTGCATGATGATGGCAGAACTAGGAACTAATGAACTGCAGCATACACACAGCTTTTACTACACACATTACATTGCATTCAGGTTTGTTTTTTAAACCACGATTCTGACCAAATCTTACTTTGCTGTAGAAACAAAGTCATTCAGTTCACCACCACCTTCCTCCAAAGCTTCTAATGTCCTCGCTTCTCCTGTTGACTGCAGGCCAATAACAACACACTAAAGGACAAATGAATACAAGGTACAGTTACCAAGATGACTACGCTGATTTTGCCCCATTTTATGCTCATTCAATAGCTTCAATGCCAGAACACATTTAGAACTACCACACACTTGGAAATATTTCTTATAAACAAGAAAATCAGTAGCTTCATATTTTACAAAAATATTATTTAAATATATATTATTTAATTATATTTAGATGTAAGTTTTGATCAACTTACTTTCCCATTCTTGATTTCTTCCCGAGCAAGCTGAACCACCCTCTTCACTTTAGATGCTATGCAAAGGTACTTGAAAAACCTCTGATGAGCAGACCAGAACTGACCCCACATGGATTTCTTCATTCGTTGTTCTGCATCGATAAGATCTGCTGCTTGTTGGAACCTCTCTCTAGCACTGACCCACTGAAGAAGAGAATGTTAATTGCTTTATGTGTCACATTTCAAGGCTACATTGCTATGCTCTTCACTAGCCAAATAAAGGCAAGCAAAGTTTAAAGTTACAATACTATGGGACTGCAAGTCAAGGAAATACCTCATACATCAAACAAAACTCAGAAAAAAGAAAGCAGTCATGGCTTCATAAATTCAAAACATAATTACTCATAATGAAAAGTAGGTATATTTACACTACTGCCAATGCAAATACATAGCATTTTCTAATTATCCAGTTTCTACATTAACACATTCAGGCTAAGAAAGCAAAGAGAACTGTCTATAATTAAGTATAAATGAGATTCAAAAGAGAAAACCACCGCACTTTCACTTCTGCAATGTTTTACTATAACCTAAAACTTGCCTAAGACAAGAATGTTAAAGTAAGACTTCTACATGCAAATAAGCAAAGCTCTGGATATGAATCTAATGACTTTTGAACAACCCTCGTAAAGTAAAATGCTGTTTTGAAGTTCGTGTCATACCTGTCAAAGATTAAAATTAATTACTGTAGCTATGCAACATGAATACTGAGTCACGCATAAGCACTTGTTCAGCAGGTAAAGGCCCTGTTCATTTTAATCTATGTCCAAGGGATAATTAAGTTGTGTCAGGAAGTTTGGGCTTCATCTCAGGAAAAAGGTGTTCAGTGAGATGATGGCAAAGCAGGAACAAGCACCCCAGGGAGGCCACCATAGACCTAAGCTCTTGATCTCTTGATGTCCCTTCCAATCCCTGTGATTCTGTGATGCTTATGTATCCTTTACAACTAAGGATATTCTATTCTTCTCAATTTTTCCCTAGTACCATAGTAATACTGGAAGATGCACCCAAAACTACAGCTTTTATGACTCCAAACAAGAATCAGCAACTTCTGCTCAAGTCTTAAATGGAGAAATCTTGACAGCAAGATAAGACAAGCAGATGCCATTCCTGTATTTCAACAGCACTACGTTTTATTTCAGAAGCATTAAGATTTATCTCAAGTAGTTCAGAACTCAGAAGTCAAGACACAAAGCAAGTTTAAGAAGTCATTCTTACCAGTTTCACAGATTTATTGTACATTTTAACATATTCCTGGGAGAGCAGAACTTCATCAATTTTGAAGGTTACACCTGAAAAGCTCAACTGTCTTGCTATGTACATCCCTCTCAGTTTCATATCCATAGCAACTATCTCCATGGCACCAACACCTCTAAAATAAAACAAATCAAGTCCATATTAGAAGTCCACTTTCAAGAGCAATGATTTGTTAAAAAGAAAACAAAAACACCCTCATGCTTCACAAATAAACAGCACGCTTACAGATGTGGAGGTTTACAAGAAGTCAATAGGTGTTTAACTAAACAGTACTAATTAGAGGGTCATGAAATCTGTCCTCTGCATAAAATGAGATCCCTACCTCTTGAGCATACGTACTCCAGTAATTATAAACATTCAGTTGTTTTCCCCCCCATGCATTAGGAGATGTCAAATACTAAATCCTAAGTGGATAATGAGGTTGGCCCAAACATGGAACAGAATATTGTATTGCGGTTTTATACACACCAGAGAGGATTTAAAATACATATAAAACCATATTAAGTTCCTGAGATTTACACTGGTAGAAAAACACTAAAGTTCTGTTTAACAGAAACACACCTTCAGCAATACCTCCTTCGGAACACAGAACTCAATTGCAAAGCTCACCTATTCACAGGCTTGGACCTATAACTTCTTTAATGCTTATCTGATATTTATTCCATAAAAACAAAGACTACATTTGCACAGTCTAGAAAAACCATGCATCATGTAGATGGTAAGAAAGAAGATGCACACAAAACCCTATTGTAACATTCCGAAGTGTTTTTAGAATATTCACCTAACTGAAGAATACAGCAGTAGCATTATTTCCCAACCTCTCTCACATTTACTTATTTTTAACATGTTGTGAAATATGTAGTACCTTTCAACAACACACATAACTTGTCTGGTTTCTTGTGCTAGAAATCAAAGGAACAAGACTAGTCCTTGCCTAAGCTGAGCATTTAAACACTGGAGGGCTTTTGCATACAGTGAGACTGGCTATAATGCACACACCCTGTACACAGTGTTTTAATAATCAATAGCAAAACATTCTCTCCTCCATGCCAGCCACAATTCTAGAGGTATACTTCCTTAACCAGTTTCTGAAGTATCAATGTTCAGTGAGGGGATGTGTCCATCATTCACCACATCAGTTGGATTTTCGCTGGATTTAGAAGCCAGAGGCCAAAAGCCCTTAGTGTGGAAGGATGAGTTTGTAGAGAATTACATAACTGACATCATGACATCACTGTCATGAGTGACAACAAAGGAACTGGAAAGCACATTCAGTGACAAACGTGTTCTCACTATAGCTCTTCAAAATATTACCTTCTTTCAACAGCCTGAATGAAATCACTGAATTCCCTAAATGGAGTCCCTTCACCCCATATTCCAAGACGGTTCATATACGCCATATTTCTTGGCTCAGACGCACCTAGGAGAACAACATCATTTGTTAACAGCACCAGTGAAACCATACAGAGATATTTAATGCACACTAGATGGTACGTACCTGTGGCACTGGCATAAACAACCCGAGCTTTTGGAAGTTTATTTTGAAGTTCCAATACAGCCAGACCTGTTTTTGTTGGTTTTGATGAACCAACAGGACAGAGATTCTTGGCTTTATGACACTCATCAAATACTATCTGTGAACTATGATTAAGGAAAAGCTTCTTGTCGTTTTGAATTGAACATTAAAAGAAGAAAACAAGAAAAAAAACTACAAATTAGAGATAGGTTACAACAGTAAACTTTAGGACACCAGTCACATTTTTTCAATTAAAACTCAGGAAAATAAAACAACCATTTCACTGGTATTAAATAAGTCAATTACACATGCTTTTCAGAACTGAATTCATTAAAATGTCAAAAACACTCCTAAAAATGACTTAATATCCTGGAGAGAGGCACAGTGCAAACTCAAGTACTGTTTTACCTATTCTGTAGAAAAAGCAGAAGTTAATCTCTGGTACAACAGCTGTATCACAATAATGTATGGTAATAGATTGGCCATGCAAGTCTACTGTTTAAGCACATAAATTTGTTACAGACACAATGAAAGAACAATACCTAGAAGCACCAGCAAATAAAAATACGGGACTGTCTGTTGTATGGGAAACTGTTGATCACAGCCTGAACCTCTGATTAACCATCTGAGGCAAACGATGAGTCAGCTGTGAAAACACAGGTGAATGTAATTCAGCTGTGCCACTGGAAGAGGTGGAGTTTGGCTCCATCTCTCCTACATCTCATTTACAGGCTGACCACCACCAAAGGCAGAATCTCTTTTGAGATTGCTCCTGTGTGGAGTTTTACAATGAGCCTTAACATTGGTGAGCATTTATCACTTACCCCCTTCCTATTCCATAACCTGTTTGTACAGTTATAAAGTTGATGGATAACTGTAACTGTACAGATGCACACTTAAGTAACAGTTTGGTTACAATCAACTCCAGATAAAGGATACAACTCCATCAAAATCTTCACCACACCAGTGAAGCAGCTGCTTTAATCTGGTCTTGTATTTACCACCAGACTGACTTTCACCAATAAGAGAAGAGTATGTGGCAAAAATGACCCCCTTCTTCACGCTTCCGTTATGCTTAGAAGAAATCTTCCCGTACTTGAACTGCAATAGAGATAGATAAATTATTTGAGAGGTTCCTTCTCAGAGCCATCTGCCTTATCACTGAGATGTGCTGGTGACCTTATCTGTATACTTGGAACTCCCGGGCCCCTGCCTCATGCTTAAGGCACACATCCCTAAGGGGAATTCTGCTAAGAGGTTATACAGCAATCTCCAACAACGTGCACTTGAAGACTAGATTTGAGACCTCAAAGATTAACATCTATGTTCTTCAAGTACACGGCTTCCTTAAATAAAACTAACTTTTGTTGTTTGAATGCCTTACAGCCATTTAATGTATTCACAGCCACTACTGTAAGTGGCAATTTCCAGAAGCTTTACCGCATTTCTAGAAACTACGACTTCACAGACCAAGAATATTAACTTGAAAGGAAATTTAAGTTCAGTGAGCTCAAACAGTAACCACATTTCACCTTTTATCTAAGCAGCTAATCCTAAGCAGACAGCATAGAAATAACTTTACATTCTACTGCCGCTTTAATACATTACTAAGAAGTTCTATTCTATTATTCAGTCATACACAAAAGTGTGCTACACATAAAATGCACATTGAGGAGTAAAAAAAAAGTGCTGAAGTCTAGAAGATTTAAGGATGATCTCAACTACTAGGAAACATTCTCCTACCAGTGTCAGCAGTGGTTTGAAGAACAATGCTTAAAAATAACACATGCTAAGACTTAATCCTACAAGGGCCCTATTTACATGATTAACTTGAAGTACTGCATGGATCTTCGTAAGAAAGTGGCCTGTCAAACAAGACCTAGGCGGTAGTTCTATTAAAATGAGTACATTCTTGCAACAGTTAACACACACAGCTTGTCACACGGGCGTACCTAAAGTTTTGCCTTAGCTGTACATAGAAAAAAAGTTTCCACACCTTGTTTAGTGAATGAACCAGAATGTTTTTTGCTCCAATATCTCTCAAATCTCTTTCAGCGTCGTATTTCAGATCATTTGACACACTAAACCTGAAAATAGAGAAAAAGCGTTTACTGTAAGTTCCAGTAGAAGCTCAAATGTCACACTTTAAGTACTACAGACACTGTAGTGTCTGCTCTAAGAAATTCATATACACTTACCAGACGGCTCTTTTTCTGCCTAACAAGTAATTTTCATAGATTATCCCAGCTATGGTCCTTCCTTTTCCTACACCAGCACCATCACCTATCAAGAATCCAGCTCTGTCTCCATTGGGAAGGAATGTTTCATGTTGCTGTAGGACAAAGAACAGGAACTTGTATTCATTCTCCAGAATGTATCACTATAAATTGTCATAAACAAACCTAAACTGTATCCCCCATAATTTTTCTCTTTGCCGGCCTAAGGAATCTCAGGCAAAAAAGACTCTTTTTAGATGCAACTTATCCCTATGATCTTCCTATGTCCACTAACCTTCACTTCCTTCCTGACATGCAGAGAGCTGCAGGCACAACATAATCATGCGAGTCTACTGAGATTTTAATTTAGCAGCAAAATAACCCCCCATCTTCTTCTCAATACCTCTCCCAATGACATCAAACATCACTGGGTTTCTTAATTAGGGCTGCTGCAACCCATCAAGTTATTTATTATTAAAATGCTTTTTTGTAAGTTTTAAGACATTTTGAGATCTGCTTTGTGGAAGTTGATTACACAGTGTTTTCATAGGTGTATTACCTCATGTTCATCTGCAGCGAAGCTCACCTGCCACCTTTTATTGCACCTTAAAGCCCTGAGCTTCTATTATCTTCTCACTATAAAACTGACATAGCTGCACTTGTTAGATAGCTATCTACCTGAACTCCATGGTAGTTTTTAAGCTGTATCTATCTGTCTAGCATACCTGGGCTGCATAAGTGATTGCTTCAAGCTGCAAAGCTGACAACCAGCCATTATCAATGGTTTCTTCTGATATCGATGTCTGGTACCACACATCAGGAGGTGTCACACTGGACAATGAACTGGTTTCCACGACTGGGTCAGGATGACGCAGACCAATTTTTACTGGTTGGGAAAGTAATGGGAGGAAGGAAAAGAGGGAAAGATGAGAAAATCCAGCACGGGTTATAATATTTACTAAAATAAACTGCAGTTGTCCATTGCAAAGGTTTAACTTCACAAACATTTCATTGCTTGCTTAAAATTGAGAGTTTAACTTCCATATGCATGTATTTGATATCAGAGAGAAACTGCCCTGAACCTTGCCTCTCAACCCCCCAAGAAGAGGCAACTCGATGCGAGAATCACAAAAGCAACATTCTCCTATTTATATAGTGCTGTTTATTAGTAGCATGAAAGGAGAAAAAGATTTAGAACAGACATAGTTTAATTGCTGACAGATCTAATCTGTGACTAAAAAACAATGTTTAATAATTAACTACAAACTTTGTGGAATGTTTTCCTTCTGCTTTGCTTCTATGGTTTTATAGAACAAGGTAATTAGGAAGTAAAATCACACCTTTTTTATCACTAATGACAATAAAGAGGGGGAAAAAGGAGGAAACATCTTTTACAGCTGTTAATGGCACTCTCCTTTTTTCCTTAAAAAGCCCATTCTGGAAGATAAGCAGGGAATAACATGGGCAGAAAATGCTTAAGGTAAATTTCACTCCTAAAAACTCAAAATGCATTTTTAAGTGTAGCAGTGAACACTTACTCCTTTTACAAGGTAATTTTTTTTCCACTGAAGAAGAAAGCTTAACACAGGTTAAAAACAAATCAAAACATTTTGGTTCAGCTGCATTTCTGAAACAGGCATTTCTGAAAGAATTCTCTTCCTATTAAAAAACAATGCCGCGCACTTTCAGAACTGAGCACTATGTAAAAAAAACCTAGAGGAAAAAAATACCCTAAACTATATTCCTTTTTTTATTCAATCCGGTTTAAATCCTATGGGAATATTAGCATATGCAATTTACTCTGCCATAGTTATTACAGCTTTCAACAGTTCAGCTTTTTTGATACAGCCAAGATGTAGGTCATACATTTTATTGGCATATACTCTGCATAAGTTTCTGCGTGGCCCATTTCTTCCTCATCTTCTTCCTCAGGTTCCTCTTCCTCTTTAACAGCTGGAACTTTCTAGAATAGAGAAATACCCGTATTAGAGTATTCTGCTTTTACTATCATCTTAATCTAGGAAAATTCTAAAGTACGCTCTCAACCACAATTCAAAATCCATTTGCAATTATTAACTCTAATGTTTAATATTACAAAATTCACCCAAACAACCTTCTGTAGGCCAGTCACTGAGAGCTGTTATCACAAAGCAGCCTGATTCTAATTACCAGTGAAGATGCTGAAGCTCAAGAGTTCACAGCACCTGAATATTTTAGCTACAATTTGTGAACACTGAATGATATTGTTTACTATCCTCAATCAAACCACCCAAACAATCAGCCATGCTGGAGTCTTCTAGCTTCCCCATTGCTAGTTACACAAATGGGGATATTTTAAATCAAAACATCTTAAAACAGAGCAACTCTAAGTTTATCAACTTGAACCAGAACACACTCTTTCCTGCTTGTTAAAAAGCAGATACTTGAAGCTATCATTTAGTACACTAGTTGTCAGCTCTACACAGCTGTTAGCTTTAGTCATCCAATCAAGTACTCTTCTAGCAGAGAAACTAACCTTTAGAGGCAACAGATGCACTCAGTACAGTTCTACCACACAAAAGGCATGTATGAGTAACCACCAGAACCAGTCACACTTGGCTGTGGCCAATAAAATACTCATTTGGCACATAACTATTTGTATTACTTACCATAGTAGGTGAAAAACTTCTCATTTTAACATCATTTATCCATATTCTCGCTACCTCTTTTGTAGACGCCTCCTTCTTCACGGCACCATTGCTTAGATCAGCTAAGAGAAAACGAACAGAAACAGCTGTGTTCAACCAGAATAGCCCACAAATGTTTTGCATCTGACTGCAAAACCTCTCCTCTAGCTCATTAATAGAGAAGGATGCTACCAGCCAGTAGGACACAGACGCTTCAAAACACAAGTAATGTTTCTGTCAGAACAAAAAATGCCCCTGAGCACACAAGGAGTTAAATCCTACTGCTACTTAAAGAAACTTCCCATGCAATACCACATCTGACAGGTGCGTATTAGTGTCAAAATAAGAAGAGACCTTCACCAAATCTAGGTACAGCATTGAGAAGTATTTCACGCGGTGAATCTTTGGAGTTTAACAACAAACCAGAAAGTCCAATGTTTCAACAGAAATGAACTTACCTGGTCTGGTGGCATTTACCACCTTAGGAGGAACTACAATTATTTCTGCAAAAAAGAAAATCAACTTTGGTCTCAGTTGTTCAGAGTTTACAAAATAAAGTCTCCATCTTGAAGGATCCTGATAACTTGCCTGTTCTCACCCACATTGGGGAGCAACCACCACCAAGGTTTAGTATTGAATTAAATTCATACAAGGATAAATGTGAAACATTTAAAGGAGCTGTCAAGTTTCCATTAGGTTGATAAGTCAATGCATGTGTTTAGTGCACATGATCCTATAAAACAATTGAGACAACCGCATAAATAAAGCGTCTGCCTTAAAGAGGATGCATAACTTATGTTTTCAGTCCAGAATTTAGTTGCCTGACCTACATGAAGAGACCACATTTCTTCCCACACAATTCTTTGCCACTGAATTTTCTAGAGGTATTTGTCTATTTTTATTTGAATAAACACAAAAAAGTATCCTGAAACACAAGCGCACAATCAGGATTAGAAGTGCAGCTCTAGACATTGCATGTTTCCTTTTCACTTAACAAAGAAACACACTGAACTACTTCCTACAGCTGTGCTGCTGCAGCACCTAGTGGGTCTTGATAAGTACTTATTACTTGGTATTACTTAGATGCTTCTTGGAGCTTTCATTTAGCAGAGGGCTACATCAGAAAACCTATTAAGCATTTCTCTTATGAAAAAGCATGTTACTTCCAACTCTGCACATAAAAAAGCAGTAAACCTTATTTCAGACAATGAGGATACAGTAAAGAAGCCTGTGCACCTCTCAGAAAAAGCAGCGAGATCTTTGCATGCAAATTCAAGTGGTCTGATCTTATCTCTTATTAAAATCAGAATCACTTAAACATTATTATTTAAGCTGAACATCAAATTGCAATTTAAGAACACAGGTGCAGTTTTCTACATTTAGCATGACCGTGTGTGCTATCCACATGTTAGAAACAGCACACACGAAAAGACTATCAAAAGTTACCAGAGCAGTAACATCTTAAAGCAGTGACATGAAATGCAAGCAGCAAGTTTTGAGCACATCAAGCTTTTATACACAACTGGTTTGATGCTTCCCAGAAAATACACAGGGATAAAGACTTCCTTTCTTAAGAGATATTTTAGAAAAACACCCTGTGATAAGAGTAACATCATATACTGTAAATACCTTTCATTAGACAAGGCATCCTCTTTTGCCATAGTTCCACAGCAAGCATTTAAAACAAGGACTCACACAGGCCCAAGATAGCTAAATTATCAACTTCAGTGAAGTTCATGAATTAATTTTACCAATATGCCAGCTGCACTCGAAAATGTCATTTTCCTCATCCCTTATGGTGAACTACAGGCTTGATTTTTCAAAGCCTGATATTTTCCATTACTCTCACCCTGAATTCTATCAATAATAAGGTTAGAATAGTATTTACAAGGTTTTCTGGACTCTTCATTTCACTTTGATACTCTAAAGATGAATGAAAACAGAAGGTGTGCAAGTATCTTCACGTTTCATCATTTACCTGAAATTGTGTTGTTATGAAAAATAAAGAACACTCACTTGCTGCCGTTGCTACCGGTTGGGCAATATTAGGAGGCGGCTTCAATTTCATTAGTTCATTAAGACTATTATTCTTAAGCAGATCTTTCAGCTGAATCTGGTCCTTTGAAGGTGCGGTGGTCAAGGCATTCCGTACTGCTGGTGCTGCAACTGAGGGTCGAGTAGTTGTGCTGGTCTGAATGATTTTTGCTACAGTGATAGTTTGCCTCGTAGTTGTAACTGGTGTTGTTTTTGTCATCACTATTGTAGTCCCCAACGTTGGAAGCTGATTTATTTGATTCAGCACAAAGGTTGTGGTGGATGGTGGTTGCTACCAACAGAGAACCAAGGAGATTTTAGATGACCGTGTAAAAAACAGACTGTGAGCCTTTCAACTAGAGCCCAGGAGTCACCAGTATTGAGAACTCTTTGTAAGAGCTGTTCTGTGGTACAACAGCCTGAGCAAGAACTGCCTTTAAGTATAGGACTGCATTAATAAATGTTCAAGTTTTTTACATTCTTTCAAATTAAAAGAAAGCAAAGAAAATGCAAGATCAATCACCCAGGCAGAAAAAATTACTACTGCAGGTACAGAAACCCTGAAGAGAACGTACACCATATAATCCCAGCTCTGCAACTGTTGGAGTGAATAGCTTGAGTTGCTTTTAAGATATGTGCAGCCTTTCAGGCACACTGAACTACATCCACCTCACCACAGATCTGCTCTTTATATTCCCAGTTCAGCTGCAACCACCACAACCGTGGTGCTGAGAATTACCTGCAGTTATAAAGGCAATACATAGTTCAGGGATCAAGTTTACGCAACCTCCATATTCCCAAAATACACTTGCAGGGGAAGCAAAAGGCACAATGAACATCCCAGAATGTTTTTCTGTTTGCTGCTTGTTCTCCTCAGGCAGAAAGTAACTTAGCAACTCACAGGTACTTCAGTTTGCAGTCTCAACACAGTAGTGAGATAATGGCATTTTTGCCTTTTCTGTTACACTTCCTGAAGCCATAGAGATATTTAGATATTTAATGTTCTTACCCGAACATTTAATAAGGCTGGAGTTGATACAGTCTCTGGTTCTTGTTTCACAGCAGCTGGGGCCTCAGTTTCCAACCCTAGATCTAATGCACTAAGTGGCACTGACTGCAGAGGAATGAAAGGAAACATCAGCAGGCACTTCTATCAGCAAACAAATACTATGAAAACTACAGCCTAAATATCTACCCACAAAATACAAGTTAATGAGCACAGTTAAGGAATTCCCTATTAACAAGAACTGCATTGCAAATAAAGATTAGAGCAGTTGATTCCCTTGCAAAGCATTGAACACTACGTTAGTTAACTACAAAGAAAATGTAATTAGTTTTGTGATGTCACTGTTTGACACAGCACTGCTCCCAGAACATCTCAAACATTCTTAGGTTCTCACAGATTTAATGCTGTCCTGAGGTTTAAATCCCATTCTGAACTCTCACACATTTGGCAGGAAGCAGCTACAATCAACCAACACGAAGAGCTCTCTAAGAATGCTCTACAGCACTTCCCATTCAGTGTAACAGAAACAGGTAAGATGAAAATACTTATGATTACACCAACAAATTTCAGACTGCTCTACATTGAAGTTTAAGTATTAACAAATCATTTTCTAACCTCAGCACTGTCAAACAGCAACATTTATGACAATTCCACATTCTTAAACCCTTTGCTACAGACCCCCCCAGTACAGAACCCCAAGCACAAACTCTTATGTCCTCTAACAAACATCCGTGCTCTTGTTTTAACCTGCTGAACAGCTGGAGTCGGAGTTGCAAGAACCACATCCGGAGAGTCAATATCAAATAGATCATTTGGACTGATTCCGCTCTCACTCAAAGCAGCAAGCAACAGATCTTGTCCTGGCTCCACCATCTCTAAAAAATTAAGATCACAAATACAAGTTACATTTAATTTTGGTTTATTTTGTGCAGACACATTTTCAATCCCTGTTCCTGGGCTCCATACAGTGCAATGACCCACATACACAATTTCACTTTCAGTATTTGCTCATTTATGTATTTAAATCTTTTCAGTGTGTTGATCAAATTCAGAGGTAGGAAAACTGAGCTGTTTGCTACACAAAATGCTGTCACACCCAGAAACTCACAGGAAAAAAAGAGAAGATGGCCTTCCTAGTCTTTATCACACTTGATTTTCAAGCATCACAAGAAATATCAAGCAGCAGAAGTGGCAAGACTATTATGCTAATACACGTCTGTCAGTGAAGCACAGTGCACAAGGGAAGCACAATTAAAATTCATTTAGTTTATCTTGTAACAACAACTTAGCAATAATAAGCTTGTAAGGAAAGCATTTGTTTCTTGCGTGCCATTTCATTAGGTAGTAATTCATTCATGGGAGAAATTCTGTTTTGGAAAGAACAAATGTTCCAACGTTATTACAGCATGTCAACTACACATTAAATAGGACATCAGGTCACAAGCTCCTTTACGTGTAGGACAAGCAAAATTAATTCCAAAAGCCTACACTAGGTAGTATAAAAACCTTACATAAAAAGCCAAATATAGTTTTAAGACAGACGTATTTTTGCTCTTCTAAATGCTCCCCCCAGAGCATTTTGCCCTAGTAGTAAGAGAACCGTGTATTCTGAAATACAACTCAAGCTGAAATGCATTTCATTTGCTTTCCACGCCACCACTACCACCCCTTGGTAACAAAGCTGAACATATATTCCACAGCAGGTAAGAACACAAGGATATTTGTCATTTTACACACACATTCACGACTGAAGCAGCACTCCATTGCACATCCTGTCTGCACACAGCTCAGCCCCATCCATCTGGCTGGTCACACACGTTACCTTACACATTTGGCAGAACAGGTAATTCTTGTAGTGAATAAAACCTCAGGCAATTGATTCTCATTCCCCCTAGTTTTACTAATAGCAAGGGGAGACCTTTTGGTGGAGGAATACTCACATGGCAGCAGCAACAACTGAAGAGTGGAGGTGACATATGCAACAAAGACTGCGCTGCCCAGAGAAATACCAAAGCAACAAGTGACTGGTAGAACTGCCACTGACCCAACACAATCCCAAAACCATTCAATAGGTCAGCACTAGACTCTTTTTCTCCTTCCTTTAAGGCACTTGAGGTGATCACCTAGATCAGCAGAACTGCCTGCTCTGAAGTTTACTGGTCCACAAGATAAGACACCAGCAGAAAATCTCCATGTCAGCTCCTTCAGAGGACGGCCCCTCCCTCCAGTCCGACTCATACAGCCTTGAGTGGGTCAATAAAAGTGAGTAAAGCCAACTGTTAACTTTACAGAAAGATTAAGCTCCATCTCAGGAAAGGAGCCTACCTATATACAAACACTTAAGTGGGGATGATAAATTCATTATTTTCACGCTCAAGCACTGACAGCAGCCACCTCATTTAGTTTAGAAGCTTACAATGGTTACTCCCTCAAACTGAAGACTCCGACACACTCTGCAAGCACAACATCACAGTATGAACTTGGCAGAGAGCTGACACTTCTGTACAGCACAAACATCTTTGCTCAACGCTGTCAGAAAAACCATCTAAACATACAAACGAAAAACACTGCCAGCTGCATCATTATTGAGTCTGCATGTAGCTCCAGTTATCTGTGGAAGGAGGCATGGCTGGGACTGGGCTGAGGGATAAATACCCCCCTCCACACAGAACACAGGCGTGGGAAATCACAAGCTTGGGGCTGCTTACTTAAAGCAAAAAGACAAAGGAGCACAACAACTTTCAGTCTCTCTTGCAACATAAGGATTTGGTGAGTCCCCATCTCATAGCAAAACCAGCACAAGAAAAAAAGCCAGAAATGCATCTTCAACTGTCCTGAGATGATGCCACAACCTATGGAGACTGTTTGAAGTCAAGTTGGACATTACCTCAATCACATGTTTAGCACCTAAAAAAAGTTACAATATTGCAAACAAATAAACCCCAAAAATCGTTCATTGAAGCAAGTAATTCAAGTACAACTTCTAAATTTATGCTAGATGAGCAGCAATAGAGGCTGGGATAGTAACTCTGGAATTGCAGAGTACATCCAATTAGAGACACCACTTCCCTAACACAGCACAGGAAACCTCCAGATACATTTCTACCACCCCAACCTCTATTTTAACAGCCTTAAAAATTGGTTTGGGCTGGATCGTTAGCAACCATTAAGAGAAACAACAGCAATTGTTTGCTCATCTGTCAGACAGCCCAGAGGAGGAAAGTTGGACTAACTCGTTTCATTTATTTTGTTTCTGTATGCCATGAACAAAGTGACATTGTTTCAAACCAGAACAAAAGCAATTCTCAACTCCTAGATTTTTTACATTAGAAGCACAGAATTCTTGGCACCCGATTTGGGGAAAGTTCTGTGCCCCATCACACCAACAGCCCTTCCCCTACTTTCTTACATAGACTTTTAGTTCAGCAAAGACATGATAAAGTTCCAGCAGAAGCAGCACCTCTGTAGTTTATTTTCTGTGCCATGCACTAATGGAGCCTCAACTGTTATCAAGCTGAAACAGCCCCATAATCTTGCAAGGTAGGAGGCTTCTCAGTTAACAGAAGCGAAAGCAACTTTATCAAGCTCCGCAGCTCAGCTCTGGCAATACTATATAAAGGACCTGCACGCCATATTTTTAAGAATCCCAGAAGAAAATATTTATAACAAAAGTTGTGAATATTACAAGCTGTTCCCTGAGCGTTTCACCAGTGGAAGAACTGCTCTGAGCAAGCAGGAGCTCACAGGCAAGGCTGGCTGCGTCTCCTCAGGCTGTTCTGTATCACAGAGCAAGAACCAACCTGTGTGATAAACTAAACAACACGTATTTATAACATTTCAACAGCAGCCACATCCCAGCTATTTTCTTTGTGTTAAGAGAAAGATGCTGCTGCCTTTTCAAGGAGGGCTATTAGAATAAACCCCATGTTTTGTAAGGTCCTATACAACCAAAGAACAGTGCCTGAAACTTTGATCAAATGACAGTTTCATTATACTGTGTATTATGTAAATAACTTCGGATTTAAAGAAACAAAACCAGAATGCCATGCTTAATATTATGACATGTATCCATGCCAACCTGGCTCTCCCCCTCCCTCCATTTTAGCTTTGGGAGAAAGAAGGAAAACAAAAGACATTCTGCAGCTCATGTCAAACAACCTGTTCCCCACTTCCTCCAAGAAAAAAAACATGTCAGAATCTCGAGCTATGAAAATGTTTTCAAGTCCTCAGTCTGCCATTTGTACTTCACAACATTAGACAGCTGAAGAACTTACCTATAAACCTTAACATAGTGCTACAACTTGCACAAATGGAACATGACCAGCACCACAATATGGTCATGGCCAAATACTTTAGACAACCAAACTGGCCTCTGGAGAACCCCAACCTGCAGGCTTGGCTTCCATTGCTTGGACTGGGACAGTAACATTGTTAATCAACTCTTGTTCTATTTTATTAGCTTTCTGAGGAACACAGGTCTCAAACTCCACTGGAAGCCATCTGAGATACCATTCAAATACCAATGCAGTACTAACAACAACAGAGAAGTCCCCAGCTCTCTGCACTGCATGCTACAACCACAGCTTCAGTGTAAGGGCTGCCAGCTCCCAATCCCACAGAACAGGATTTCTACCCTGATAGGTTCCACACATTAGAGAATAACAGCATTGGAACAACAGAACTGTTCCTCAGCTCTCCATGGAGTCAGTTGCAGGCAGAGCCCAAGGCCCAGCCTTCCAAGCAGCCACTTCTGACTCCCAAGAACTGGCTGGGCAGTAAAACAAACCCCCCATGCTTTAATTCTAAGACTGTATTAAAGCATTGCACTATAGTACTGCATTAATGTAATGTACCAGGAAGAATCAGGACAAATAAGCTGAACGTAATATTGTTTGTATTCCTACCATAGTAAATTCTTTGCTTTACATCATGAGCTCAAGGCTTCAAATTTAGGGAAAAAAAAAACCACAAGATTGTAAAACATTCACGTATTTTTCACTGTCATTTTAATCCAGACAACTCAGGTATTTCAAAGTTTAGCACCGAGTTAATTCTTAACTAGAGCTTTTTTTTCCTAAAAGAATAACACTGACTGTTGGAATGATGTACTAAATTGTGTGAATGGCTCTTTAAGCCTTTCAATTACCGCGCTATCAAACACCAACAGCAAGGCTATCAAACTGCAAGAGCTCCAACTTACAACCTCAAGGCACACAACGCCATCAGGTGAAACTAAAAACGAAATAACGGAGAAACAGAAGAGAAACCAAACAGAAGAGAAACCAACGCGGCCGCTCTCAGCGCCTTCAGACCATCGGGGCGTTTTAACGCTGCTCACGACTCACCCGGCGATCCCCGTGTGCTGAGATCTCGGCGTTACAACTGTCCGAGGGCTGGGGCCGCTCCGCTCGGCGGGGCTCAGGCTGCGGCCGCTCCCAACAGCCGCCCCGGGGCTCGGCCGTGCCCGAGGAACCGCCGCCGCAGCCGGAGGGTCGCAGCCCGCAGTCTCACCAACACGTGTTCCGGACATAAACTTCCGGGTTGGGGCCAGAATTGGCTGCGTAATTGTGTCCCGTGCACTACTTTTGTTTTCAGCCCTTCCTCCCTTTTCGGATCCCGGTTATGAGGATCGCGAGGAAGGGCGAAGAACCTCCCGGCACGGCAGCGCCCAACGGCACCGAACACACCCGGCCCCTTCCCCCCCCCACAGCTCCGCTCGGGCTCCGTTCCACCCCATAACCCCGAAACGGGCACACAAAGGCGAACGGCCGAGCCCGGCCCGTGAGCGGCGTTACCAGGCACAGAGCCGCCCCCACAACCGCCACATCCCTCCCGGCCCACGAAGTTCGCGTTGAACCGAGGAGCCGCGGCCTCCCCCGCACCCGGCCCAGCGGGGACCACGAGCGGGAGCGGCGGCGCAACCCACCGAGAGCCGGGACCGACAGGAGCCGCGGGAGGAGCGGGAGGAGCTGCGGGCACGGGCTGAGCGCGGCCCACACGCCTCAGAGCGACCCGCGGGCCGCACCGCGCTGAGAGGAACCGAGCCCCGGGGCACCGCGGCCACCCACAGCGCGAAACGAACCCCAGGAACGGACGAACGGGCGGAACGACGGAGCCGGACTCACTCACTCACTCACTCTCTCTGGTGCCTGCTCCTCCCGTAGCCGGTCCCCGAAGTCTCCGCCGCCGGCCCCGCCGCTCGCCGCTTTCTAACTCCCGGCCGCCATCTTGGCCCTCCCTCCCCTCTCACAGGGAGGGGGAAGGGAGGGGGCTGGGGCCGCCCGCCGCCACGCACCACGTGACAGCGCCGCGCGCCGCACCCACGTGACGCCCAACCCGCCTCTGGCGCGCGCTCCGTGCCACGTGACCCGCGGCCCCCCCACGCTCGGGCGATCTAGCAGGTCACGTGGTGTCCGCCGCTGTTCCGCGCCCTTCCCCCCCCTCCCTCCGCCGCTGCCGGGTCCCGCCGCGTTCTCCGTGCGCTCCGCCATCACGTGACGTGCCGCTCCTCTTCTCGTCCCGCCTCCTCGGCAGCTAATTCCGGAACAAAATCGTCATTAAAGCGATGCCAACGACCGTTTCCGGCATCCTCCAAAAGCGACGTCTGAGCGTCCGGGCACGGCTCCAGGGTGGCGGCCGCGGTGGGGAAGGACGATCCGGTCCCGGTTCCCGCTGGGTGGGGGAGGGGAAGGCGGAGGCGAACGGCAGCCCGCGGTCACGTGATCGCGCCCTCTCCAAGATGGCGGCCGCGGCGAGGGTGCGGCGCTCTCGCGAGATCTGCCTCCTCGCGAGGCACGATGGGAAAAAAGCAGGGGGCGAGCTGACGTGAGGGCGCGTAGTGCGCATGTGCGGGTTGAGGCCGCGCTGAAGGGGCGCGCGATGCTCACGCGCATGCGCACTGTGAGGCGGCGGGCGGGGACCCGCGGCCGGGCGGTTCGGGCTCCGCTATGGGCGGTTCTAAGGCCCGGAACGGATGTGGGTGGTGCTGCTGGAGCGGTGCTGTGTGCAGCTGTGTGGAGCTGTGCAGCTGGGCCCTGCACACAGATGGGAGCTCTGAGTGCTTCGTTGTGCTGGCAGCACCTCGGGGCCGGCTTTACCTCACTTGTCCTGAGGAGAAGGAAGGGGACAATGGAGCTGTGTGGGGGAGAGACGCCTGTGGAACACGGCTTTGTCCTGACGAGTGTTTTATGGCCACTGATGTGACCATTGGTGCTGCAAGGAGCTGAACACTGAGAACATGGTTCCTCAGCTCATTGTACATCTGCAGGGCGGTTCTCACCATGGCAGCCCTCACACTGACACCTGTGTTCAACAGCCCTGAAGTATCGCTGTGCTTCTATAAGGACAATTCTAAAGAGTTTGAGTGTAAAATCAAAGGAAAGCGTGAGAAGCCCCGAAATCTGCTTAAAACAGAACAAAAAGCAGCAGATTGTGGTCATTCTCGGCTGGGGGAGGTGAGTTGTTGCTATTACACAGAATTACCACAGAATTACACAGGGCTGGGCAGCCCAGCCCGGTTAGAGTGATTAGAGTGACCCGGTTTCCTTTGTTGCCGTAGAGCTGAGTGTTGTTTAGTTTCCTTTGCCCTCTGCTGGCGGCCTTTAATTGCTTTAATAGACGCTGGTCGCTCCGAAAGTAATGCCTGCACTGCTGCCATAGTGCTGGGATAAAGTACTTCACCAATGCGATGGCCAATCGGTGGGCGTTCTTCCCCGGGGCAGCCAATCAGCGCTCCCGCTGCCCCTCGCACGGGCCAATCAGCGTCCAGGGGACGCACATTTAAACCCCGTCCCCGGGAGCTCGCACTGTCTTCAGTCTGACAGCCAAGGGGGCGGGGCTTGGCTCTGTGCACCAATCAGCTGCGCGGGAGCTGTTATCCGACAAACGGCTCAGCCAATGGGAGCGCGGCAGGCGGCGCGGCGTGTCCCCGCGGGGCGGTTGGCGGTGCTGGGGGAGCCGCTCGGCGGGGGCTGCTGGGCGCCGCGCCGCCACGGCATGGCTAAAGGTGAGCGGGTAACGGGGCGGGGCGTGTTACTATGGGGCTGGCGGTGTGTGGGGAAGGGCCGGGGGTGGGTACGGGACCGGGCGGTGCTGGGCTGCGGATAGAGCTCCCGGGAGGAGCGGAGAGACGGAGCTGGCGGGACTCCTCCCCCGCGCGGTGCGCGCAGCTCAACGGGAAGGGGCTGGGCCGCCGCACGGAGACCTTTAAACATGGCGCAGGACGCGGGGAACGGGACATGACCGCGGGACACGGCTCACATGGCGCTCTGCCCTCCTCGCTTCTAGGCAGGAACATGCCCAAGGCCGGGCCGGGCGGCGCGGACAAGGCGAGCCCCGAGAATAACGACAGGAAGAGCCCCGGCCGCGCCCGGGCCGGTGGGGTAAGTGTCGTCCGGGCTCCCGGTGCCGCTGTGGGTACGACCCCGGGGTGGGGTTCGGAACCGGGGCGGGATTCGGTGCGTCCTCACCGCATTGAGAGCGGCGGGAGCTGCTGTCAGCCAGTGGCCGGGCCCGGGCGCTGCCCTGCTCTGTTTCCCCGCTGTCCTCTATCTCCCATAGAGGCATCAGGCCCGATCTTGGGCTTCCCTTTGTATTTAAACCAAGCTGGGGTGAATCTTGACTATTGCGCCGAGACCCAGAGATCCTCAGCAGCCCTTAATGCGTGCTGCTGTGCTGAGAAAATCCGTGTGGTGGAGGCTCTGAACCCTGGCACAGACAAAGACGTGGCAGCCGGGAGTGCCGCGCTGCAGGCGGGGGCTGAGCGGGGAAAGGAGCGGCCCGAGAACGTGCTGTTGTGGCTCTGTCAGCGTGTGCCCACAGCACGAAGCTCCCTGGGCAGGTGGGATTGTTGCTGGCCCTCCAGGAGAGACAGCTGGATGCAGAGCTCCTGTTAAACATCGAGAATTTCACAGTCTGGGTTTCACTGCTTGTGTTTGTTAAAACCCAGCGTTGTTGTACGTCATCCTTAAAGCTCTGCTTCTGGAAATAAGTATCATTTCTGATGGACTTCTCTCGTTGTGAGAGTGGAAAGCTCTGTCTGATTTCCCAGGGTGTTCTGCTGTAATCTGAATTCCTACTGAAGCTTTTAACTGATCTGATTTTGTGTGTCAGCTGTGTACTCGTTTTTGTTAATTAAAACTTTCTTATGTACTGTGTGTTTTGTTTACTTCATTAGTTCTCGTGTGATGAGGTATATCGGAGCATTTATTTAGTCTAATGGCTGTGTTTGAGCTATTTTACTCTTCTTAACCAGTGGGAGCCTTTGAATGTTTTAAAAGAAAATACATGCGGAACTTGGTTGTTTTTTATTTCAACTGAGTTGCAGTATCTGTAAGTGCTTTTATTGAGTCAAAATACAGCCAGGATGAGCTTGTTCTGACCAAGCCGTGTCTGTTTGTCCTGACATTGGGGCCTCACAGCTCAAATCCCTGTGCCCAACATACGTATACATTCAAGCTTGGCCTGGTTGCAGAGTACCATAAAAGCAGAGGTGTGACAACTCCTTTAAGCTTTGCTGTATCTGTTCTCCTCCATGCTGGGGTCTTCAGCCTGAACCAGATTTTGAGCCTCAGCCTTGTGCTGCTTGACTGTGCCAGAGTTTCTTATGCCATCAGCAATCTTAATACTCCATTTTATATAATATAATGGATAAAAGGATAGTACTGCTCATCTCCCAAACCTCAATGAGATGGATTTCCAAAAGCTATCTTGTGTGCTGCTCAGTAGAACATATCATTAATTGCAGTAACGTTTGACACCTAATAAGCACTTGGGTAAGCTCATGCTTTCTTGGCTATGTGAGGTATGTGCTAAGCTTGGGCAGTTTCTGCTGTTATTGGTGTTTTCTTTGGCTTGCACTCTTTGAGAAGCTCAGGGTTCACAGGGTAGAAACTGGTGTTCATTATGGCTATCCTGTCCTACTACATTGCACGTAGTCCTCTTGAACTGATAGTTTTGCATTAGTAAATTTCTGGATCTTTACTCCAGATACATTTTCACGTCATAGAAATAGCAGTGGTAGCAAGGACGACGCATTAAAGCAGTGTAACTCGCATTAGTGCAGTCAGCTGTCAGCCTTGGTCTTTGCAGTACATTATGGATACCAACTGGAGGCTCCCAGCATCTCTGTAATGTGCTTTGTATGTGAATCTGTTTTAGGAGAATGCGTTTACTGGTCAATCCAAAATCTACAGCTACCTGAATCCCAACAAATCTCCTGGTGCTCGATCTCCACTTCAAGAGGAAAACTCTGTCATGTATCACGAAGGGAAATGTCAGGGCAAAGCACTAACTGAAACCAACAGAAAAGGAGATGGTAAGATTGATATTCAGATCACTTGCTCTGTGAGATGTGCTTTCCTCCCCGCCCCCAGTTTTAGAGCTGTAGGAGCTGGGCAGGTCCACTGCCCCAATTGCTTTCCCAAATCCTTCACCTTTGTCAGCAAATAGAGTCTACAAGAATGATGGTGTCCTTATCTTTTTCAGTACTGAAGTCACAGATTTACCAGGTGATTATAGAAAACAAACAAAAACCCCACAGCTGGTTTGTGTTTAAAGGTGTGGTTGTTAAGTGTGGTAACTTGTTAAAATGTTTTGATTCAAATGCATTTGCAAGTAGATGTTTGAAGCCCTGTTTAGTGCTGGGAAACGTATGGGCTGTAGCTCCCAGCTTACACCAAGAAAACTAAGATGGCTTTAGGCTTCCCTGCAGCGGAGCAGTGGCCTTTCAGCAGTGCTTCATTTCTCTAGTGAGATTGAAGCACCCATCTTGGCCCAAGGGAATTAAACCTGGTAACTGGCTTTAAGTTTAAACTTTATTCAGCTTCATTCAGTGTTTCATTTACCTCTAAGTCAGACAGCTGAGGAGGATGTGGTCAGCTCAAGGTAGGATATGCTCAACCAAGAAAATGTAACAGACCTTTTTCATGTGTGTGCTCTTTTGCTCCTGTGGATTGGTCTGAATGATATTGGCCCCATAGCACCAGCTTCTGCAGTGACTGATTGCAGCAGTGTGGGGTGCAGAGACTTCTGCTCCTTCAGGGCACGTTGTTGATTCCTTAGTAGCAACCTGAGAACTCAGGTTGTGTTTGTACCACTGACTGTGGTATGAGTTCAAGTTAGGTTCACTGCTGTTTTAACCTGTGACAAAGTACTTGCTCTTGTTTATACCTGTTCCTTTTCTCTTCTTGTACTTCCTTCTATACATAGCATAGCAGTGACTACTTGGAAATCCAGTGACAGTCTGCCTGGGTTTTAGCAGAAAGAGACTGTATCACTTATTCCCTTCCTCTTTCTCCTATTTGACAGAACTAGAAACTTGAAATAGAAACTATTGGAATCCATGTAAGAGTGCTCTGGTGTAGAAGATCTTGAATTCAGAGCCGTTCTTTATTTCTTTGTCACTAGAAAAAAAGCCTGGTGGCAATATAATTGAAGGTGCTATGAAACCAGAAGACCAGAAAGATAAAGAAAGTGGGTGCAATACCTCCGTGCTCTCTTCTGATCAAAAAAACCAAGGAACCGTAGAAACTGAGAAGACACTCCTGCCCTCAGACTGTGCTGGTGAGGCCAGTGCAAAGCCAGCTCAGAAAAAGGTGGTTAAAGCAAAACGTGGACCGAGGAGGAAGTAAGTGACTTCTGGAACCGTAGAGGCTTTTCTGCTTTGGGCCGTTTTGCACTGGGGGGTCCCTTATGTATGTTTTGCCTTCAGAGGCAAATACCTATAGCCAGACCTGGAATTATTGTTTCCCTTGCTTTGCTCCTCTTTTGGGGGACAGATTTTAAAGAAGATTCTTTAAAGATCTTTCTTATGCATCGGACTTGCAGGTGACTATTTTACAAGTGAGCAAGGCAAGAAAAAACTAATTTATGAACCATTAAGACTTATTGTGTGGACAAGTTATCTTGTCAGAAGCACGATGTTAGATTATTGTAGCTGGGGGAGTGCTGGCCGAGTTGATAAATTCACTCATGTTAATGAAATAATGTAACCTAACATTAATGAATTAATGGCCAAGCAGCTTTAATGACCTACATTTCTGGGAAGGCACGTGGGGAGACTTCAAAGTTGTAATGTGTTTTTTAGTGGCATCTCATTCTCTTGTGGTAAAAGGATTAGTAATAGAGTATGTAGCTTCTGGCTTGGAGTGCAGAGTAGTGGCAAGAATGTAGATTCATACTGATCAATGTTTAACATAACCTTAAAAACATGTATATTTTTAGATACCTATTTTAGAGGTTTAACTTCAGAAGTAGTTTAAAATGTGTGTTTCCTGCTTCTGTTATTCCTTAGAACACAAGGAAGAGCTCCAAATCGAAAAGTGACAGATTATTACCCAGTCAGAAGAAGTTCCAGGAAGAGCAAATCTGAACTGGAGGTAGTGCTTCTTGATGAAATAACAGTACTTAATGTGGTAGCAAATGTTCACTGGAAGTATTGTTTAAGAATGTTACTAAATACAGAAATATTGGTCCAGTTATTCTTAGGATAGAATCAAAATGATAATGCGTTCTTGGGGGATGTTTCTTTATTCTGTCTCTTTACAACTTAGTTTTACTAGAAAGAGGGATGGCGTGGAAAAACTGAATGTCATTGGCCAATCATTTCCTGTTATATATGGAATGAACTGCAAAAGCTGTCAACAAATAACTTGGTCTTGTTTTTTTGTCCTGTTACTTCCTCAGACCGAGGAAAGGAGGAAAATCGATGAACTAATTACAAGTGGGAAAGAAGAAGGAATGAAGGTAACAGCAGTGCTGACACTATGTGTTGTTTATGCAGTCTAGCTCTTAAAAGCACAGTGATTCTCAAAAAGCAGCAGTGTGCTGTTCACATTGTGGCTTCTAGGATAGTGACAGAGAAAACTTCTGTGTAAGGGTTGTACAGTTTACAGGCAGAGGCAGGAAGAATCAAGTATACAAGAGGGTAACTAGTTCAGCTTGTGCGACTGATCTTTCTATATCTCTGACATCTTTTTTCCTGTGCATGCTAATGGTACCCTTGAAATGGAAAAGCTTTGTTCTATCAGAGTGCATGGTAGTTATGTTGCATCCTGAAGTCACTCTATTTCTTCTGTTAGACAGTAAATTGTGCTTCCACAGCTTTGTCTGTGACATTCAGATGCTGTGCTGTGTCATCTTAAAGACAAATGTCATGTACTCCTTTCCTAGTAAACAGTTTATTGGCAGTCATGTGAGTAGCTTCCTGTTTCCCAACTGACTTTTGTTTCTTTTCAACTCAACAGATTGATTACATTGATGGCAAAGGGAGAGGAGTAATTGCTACTAAACATTTTAATCGTGGAGAATTTGTAGTTGAATATCATGGAGATCTCATAGAGATCACTGATGCAAGAAAGCGGGAGGCTGTGTATGCTCAAGATCCATCCACAGGCTGCTATATGTACTATTTTCAGTACCTCAGCAAAACGTACTGGTAAGCTGCTTTTGCTTTGTATGTTATAGATGAATAGTAGAAACTTTTGAATGCTGGTTTGTTTGTTTCTTGTTTTCATACAGTTTTGTTAGTCTGTATTTTGTTGGCTACCATGACTTAGGGAATCATCTTGGAGCACTGTTTTGCTGTCCAAGAGCCCTCTGTACCTCTGGGCTAAAAGGAACGATGGGCAACTCACAGCCCTATTCTCAGAAGCACAGCACAATCTATATGGAGAGATGTATCTACTTGGATGAGACTTCTAGCTCTGCCATGGACTTCTTCCTAAACTTTACTGTCCTGTGAAATTAACCACTTTTCCTGAGTTGTGATCGTTTTCTTTTCGAAAAGCAGTATGAACAGATAAGAAGAGAAAATCACTCCCTACAGGTGTCTCTAACTGGGTCTTTCTTCCTTCAGCACCTGTCACCAACCACACATGCATGCTTTATCACTCTGCTGTGGGTTTTTTCAACCCTCAATTTGAGTTCTTCCAAAGCCATTGCTCTGGGAACTTTTTCCTTTTTTCTTTCTAAGTCTTGTATGTATTCCTAATTCTTTATCCAGTTTGCACTCTGTTTTCCATCTTTTAATATTGTTCGTGCCTGATGTGTTCTTGTTCTTCCAGTGTTGATGCTACAAAAGAAACTAATCGTCTGGGAAGACTGATTAATCACAGCAAATGTGGCAATTGTCAAACAAAGCTTCATGACATTGATGGTGTGCCTCATCTCATATTGATAGCTTCCAGAGACATTAAAGCAGGTGAAGAACTGTTGTATGACTATGGAGACAGAAGCAAAGCTTCCATTGAAGCTCACCCGTGGCTAAAACATTAATTCTTCATCTTTTGGGTGTGGTTTTAGGTTGGTTTTTTTGGGGGGTGGTGGAGACTGAGTGCTCTGCACAGAGTCAGTGGATCTTTTTCTCCGTCCTCCCTTCCCTCAGCTTTCTTAGTGAACTGCTTACAGTGTTCTGAGCTCCATGAAAACTACGTTTTTACTTTGCAGTATTTAAATTCCTATTACGGATTTCCAAGCAGGCTCAAGTTCTCTCTTAGACTGCCAAAACTTCTGTATTGTAAAAGGAAGCCCTCCCTAGAAAACAGAACCCTTCTGCGTAGTGAGCACTGCCACCTGAGCATGCAAGGACTTGGAACTTAATCATTTGGATTGTGCTTCTGCAGTGAAATCTTGTACTCCATTTTTTTTGGGGTGGTGAACTTGACATTAGCTTTATGACAGCAAACACGCTTTTTATATGCCGATTCCTATGTTGATGGCTTGACTGCTTGTTAGGCTTCTTTTTAATGGATGCTACTGTTTCTATAATTCTCAAATAACTTGTGGTAGGGTTCTTTTTATGTCTCCAGTGTGGTATCTCGTTAGCGATTAACTTTAAATGCACTTGTGCTGAGGGAAATGGATGGTCATATTAGCTGCTTTTTTCAGAGAAATGACTCCAAGACAAACGTAGATGGATTTTGAGAGGTTGGGTTGATACTGATTGAAAATGTGGGAATTTAACTTTGCAAGAGAATCAACGTTGGACACGACTTTCTAAGATTTGGGATGGTACCTTTTTATAGTTGATGACCGATTCTTGGAGGTGATGATTCCCAGAAGGTTTTAAAGAAGCAAAACAAAAATACTCTGAAAGTTTTATTACCTTCCTATACTAATTATTGCTCCATCAGAAGTTATTTATTTACTGTGAATGCTTGAAGTAGAGCATAGTGGTTCTGTAAGTCATCTTTATATACAGCTTCAAATTGTAATGATGGAGTTTGTGCAATGAAGAAAGTATATTCCTTCTTTCCTGGTCCTGTAGGTCTGTCCAGCGTGGTCTGGTCCCGCTATCTTAAATGGGAGCTGAGTGCTAAGCATCTTGAAAATGCTTGCAATGTTACTGTTTGAGGACTATATCTGTCATGTAGGCGGGCGATAAACAATGCGGGTCCTTTACGTTAAAGATGAGTTCTTACCAATTAGAGTTTTTTGCCAAGGCAGGCTTGGCATGTTGTATAGATGAAGATGGCTGTGAGCCATTGGTCATGCTTGCTGCTGGAAGATGTCAATGAGGGATCTGTGGCTCTGCTTGTCTTTTTTTTTTCCCTCCATGTCTTAAAGGCTGCAGATGCTTCAGTTAATGCCCTCTAGGACAACCTTGCATGCCTGCCTATGTGATAGGTCAGATAGCAACATCGTGGTTGTATGCTCCAGCAGCAAGAGGTGGTGTGAAAAGTGATGTATTTTTTAAATGAAAAACTTGAAGACAATGTCTCTGTAAAATAAAGAATATATTTATTATTTATGAAGTGGCTGCTATGGTACCTGTTTGTTTCCACTGCAGATCATTAGCAGTTTGAAAGAAAGCTGTGAAAATCATTAGCCATTAAATGCTTGATGTTATTTACCATTTAACTCAAGGCCAGCTCAGCAGAGAGAGCCTTTGTATTTTCACCATTCCTGAATTAACTGGGACATCGGTTACCTTCCAGGTACTGAGTTACAGGTAAGCTTCTTTCACTGTCTTGTTTTAGTTGGCAGTGATTTCTCTCTGGTATCAGGAACAGGATACTACTGTACATTGCTGTAGCATCTGTTATACTGGAGTGCTTCCCTTCAGTGAAAATCAGAATCAAATGCTTCCTCTTGTTCTTTGTTTAAGAATTTGCTTGTTCTCTATCAGGTTAAATAACATACCCTTTCTATGTCACTCTTGTAAATGAGGAGGGAGAATCTCGTATTTTACATAAAAATTGTCTGCTGAAAAGCTTAACTGGTGATGGAGTAGCACTGCATCAGAAGATAGGAATAAAGCTGATATTGCACTGAGGATGTCTTTTGCTTTGGTAGGAGCTGTGTGTGTATGTTTGTGTCTATATTTTAATGCTGCTCAGAGAAACATTCAGTTTTGATTTTATTCTTTTTTTTTTCCCTTGTGCCTTATAGGAGAGATTCATCTTCTAACATGATGTAAAGCACTTAGCAGGGGAAGGTGCCCTGAGCTTGTGAGTTAAGAGGCAGTTCAAAGCACGTGTAAACATCTTTCAGAGGTGTGTCCTGGCTGTTGCTGATGTAGTTTTCTTCCCCCCCTCCCCAAACATAAACTATGCCCAGAAGATGCATTAAGTTTCTTCCTTGCTACTGTGTTCTAGAAAATGTCTCTGATATATGAACGAGGATTATCAGTATGTCAGAGATGGCATTAACTGTGAAGCAGCCTACCTAGGTCAGACGTCTTTGTCTCACTAGCGTACAGTTGCTAATAAATTCTGTCTGAAAGGAAACTGCAGTTTGTTGTCTGCAGAGACGTGTTTGCATTGTGCTTCTGAGCAGATGTGTGAGGTGTCCGATACCCTTCATGCTGTTCACATACGAGGGGGAATCAAAAGACTTCAGAACCTGTTTTCACTTCTAAGGAGTGTCAGATCATAGTTTGATTCCCATCACTGCTCTTTTTATGTCTGCTCACACTCTACTGCTCTTGACATTCTGCTTTTCTAAATGTGGAATTTAACTGATTTTTTTTTTTTTCCAAGCTTCTTTTCTACTATTGTTTGCCCTATAAGATACTGCTAGTGACAAATGTTGCTTCAGCTAACACTCAGCTTGTATCTGCTAATTAGAGAGGAAAAAAGCTTGTGAAAAAGACAACTGTCTAGCCCAGAAAACCTTTCTTGAAAGTGAAATGTTTGATGTATCTGTTCCAGTTGAAGCTTGTTTGCACCTCTGAAATAATACCAGTCCTTGATGTGATCAGAGTGTGATGCAACAGCTTTTCTTCCTTTGCTGTACTAGTTTTTCTTTCATCCCAACCTTAAAAGTCCACTCCTGTAAATGCCCATTTAATGCAAAGAAAGACAGAGGACAAGCAATGTAGGGGCTTTTTTTCAAGCAGTTGTGTCAATGGAAGAAGGGGAATTACCTTCCATGTCATATCAATGAGGGGTACAACTGGAATTCTTTCCCAGCACTTTGCTGTGAAGGCAATTGGATGTTTTGTGTCCTTTAAAAATAACATATCTTAGTCTTCTAAAACCACTTTGAGCTGATCACTACAATAGGTACACAAGGTCAGTGTATGTTAGTACACTTCCATTGTAGGCTCCCTAAATAAGAACAAGCAACACTTTATATAAAACATTTATTTTTTTTCACAAGTAATGTCTGAAAGGAATCCAACAATGCAAAATGTGTACATATGTCAAACGGTTGCTAAAATAGCAAAGTAAAGCCTATTCTGAAAGAATATTGTACAACAATTCTGAGATTGCTTATTCTCTACAGTTAGAGTGACTCTTTGTTTTCCAGTTCTTGACTCCTCACTCCTTCAGCTGCTTTTGCTGTGGCCATTTCTGCCCACAAGTGGCTAAATTTTCAAGAATACTCATTTTCCATGTTTAAAAGAGAACCTGCAAAAGAAAAATACAAATGGAAAAGAAGGACCATGTGGTGTGAATGCCATCTCAGTGTGTTCTGCTTTAAAGAACTTTAAGGACATGACCTGAGCTTGTGGTACTGCGCACAGCTGCCTGCATGCAGTGTAAACAAGCCTGTGGGAACAGCTATCGTGAGTGTTAACGTGCAGATGGGTCCCAAGTTGCAAAGTTTTGTTCTGATTCTGGCTCTTTGTAGGAAAAAAGTGTCACCCTGCTTCTCTAGGTGAAGCTTGCTTTCCTGTGGAGTGCTTGTTGAACAGAAAAGGACTTCTCTGTCATGTTTGAATTTTATAGAGAGGAGAAAAAGATCCAGCCAAGTAGGCCAGAGTTCAGAATTCACCCCTGGGTTTGCACGCACAGTGTGTCCTTCTCTCATGCTCTGCTAAAACAACAATGAAGTAGACAGACTTACAGCCGTTTGATGATTGTCTTCTCATGGCTGTTCTTGCTGGTGCCTGAGCTGCTGCCACAGGGTTCCTGCTCCAGTCCTCTAGTTTGGTCCTTTCTCTGTGAGATGATCCCACTGGTAAGAGAAGAGGATTTTGTTTGTTTTTGCTCCTTATGTAACTAGCTTAGCACAGCATTGCTGTCCTGTTCAGCAGACAGTCTGGGATGTGAGATAAGGTGGCTATTGGCTTATCACGTAACTCTGTATAACAAACAAACTCCATAGAATTACCTGAAACCTAAAGCAGCATTTACATGTTGTCTTGGTACAAAGCTCTGGCTCATTAACAGCATATTTTCAGCTTTTCAATCAATTTTTAACTTGGCCTGTAGTAAGGGGTGTATCACAGATGAGAAATCAAAGACAAGAAGCCATTCCAATGGTTGCACAGCAAAGGTAGTGGGCCAGGATGGGGAAGCTGGTGCCTCACTGCTATGTGAGAACTGCAGCTGTGCACAGTCTGTAAGCTGACTGCTTGGATTTAACTTTAACTTTGCCTTAACCCATTACAAACAAGGCAAAGGGCAGCATTAGTGAGTCTAAGAGTTTGTTACTCTGTTACCTCAGATGAAATGTTTAGTTTTTAAACCTTGTGAGTCTAGATGAAAAAATAATATATTGCTCCAAGGACCTTATAATACAGCCAGAATGATGAGGGGCAGAGGTGGGTGAGGAAAACAGCCTTGGAGGTGAAGCACAAAAGGAAGACCCTGAATCTCATCTTCTCCCAAGCTGCTCCTTTCTAGAAAGACTGAGGTTCTGCTCTGAAGAAACCAACTCAGCACAGAGCTGTGCAGGGTGCTCTACCTGCTGCCATTCTTAAAAGAAAACAACACAGAAATGAATAAAACCCCCCAGCTTCTCTTCAGTGATAGCAAAAGAGCTTAATCTGCTTTCTACAGTAATGCCATACGCATGCTGGGGGACAAGGAACAGTGGATGTGCTTGCAGACCCCCATCTGCACTCAAAGGAAATTTACTTCCTCTGACTTGCTACTAAAACAGAATGGAAACCCCCACGATCTTCCGGTAAGCGGCGTGGTTTAAGGCAGGAGCAGTGTGTGCAACTGCTGTAACTGTGCAGGTTAATGTCTGTGCATGAGAACTCAGCTTGTGTATATGGAGTTTTGGAAACCATGTGTAGGATTTCAGGAGGGCAGTTACCACAACTGCACTGAGTAAGGGGGAGTTCAGTCTTAACACTGTTGCACAGAAGCTTTGCTGTTCCCACATCTTTCTTTGCTCACTTGTAGGCTCTCATGAGCAGAGATGTCTTTTCTTCTAGGGCTGAACAGCACCCAGCCCAATTCAGGTGCTCACACCTGCAATACCATCATCTGATAAGCTCCCCAGGAAGAAGTAAATGCTGCTTGTTCTTTGCTGACCATGCTATATACCTTTTGTAGCACTGCAGCTCCTCTTGCACCACGAGAAGCTGAGCTTTCAGCTGGTTACGTTCCTGCAGCACATCTCGCAGCTCCTGTAATGTGAACCGAGGGCGATTTGGATCCGTGAGGTCTATCACCATTTTATCTGGTCCCAAGTTGGGCTGTAAGATAAATAGTAGGAGAATGTGATCTTGTAACCCATCAAAACAGGACGAGAGGTAATGGCTTTAAGTTGCACGAGGGGAGATTTGGGTCGGGTATTAGGAGAAATTTCTTGTCCCAGAGGGTGGTCGGTGCTGGGGTCACCAACCTTGTGGGGATGTGGTTGGTGGGCACGGTGTGATGTGCTGGGGTTGGTGATCTCTGTGGTTTTTACCAACCTTAATGATCCTGTGTAAACCAGGTCGCTCCATAAGTAAGGAACTCGGAATGTTATAAACCCACAGCGACCGTTATAACGAGCATCCCTCCCCCGTCATCCCGCTTTGTTTCCCGAGCAGTTCGTTGTTATTTCACGCTGTTTGTTCCCCTATCTCAGCAGGGTGCCCTCCTACCGGCCAAGTCCCGTTCCCAAGAGCCGTATCCCCATCTCCGCACCCACCTGCTGGCCGCTCCCCGCCGCTCCGCTGCCCCTCACCGCCTCCAGCTCTGCCCGCAGGTTGTCCCGCTCCATCCGCAGCTGCTCCTCGCTCAGGCTGCTCTCGCTCACCAGCGCCTCCAGCATCTCCAGCACCCTCACCATGCTGAACTGCAGCCGCGATACGGCGGCGGGCACCTCGGGGCCGGCGCTGAGCTGCAGCAGATCCCGGCCCACTACAGAGGAGATGTCGTACACATCCTCAGCCGTCAGCTGGAACGGGCTCTTCTGCAGCGCGCTCTCGGGGCCGCCATCGTCCTCTCCATCCTCCTCCTCGTCCTCCCCGCCGCGCTGCATGGCGACAGGCGGCCCGTTACCAACTTCCTTCCCCAGGGCCGGGCCCCGCGGGCGGAGCGAACCCCGCGGGTTCCCATGGAGGAGCCGCTCCGCCCTTCGGCTCCACACGGCGGTGCCGCCTTGGGCCCGCCCCGGAACCGCCTTCAGACTCGGGCGGGACGCGAGTATGTCCGCCGGTCCTACGAGCTGCAGCAAAGCGGTGTGAGAGCGGGGGGAGCGGCTGAAGGGAACGCGGCCTCCATCGGGTTAGTGTCGGCTGCCGGGACAGGGCCCCGCTGCGAGGAGAGGTGAGGGGGGAACGGGGCGGAACGGGGCCCTGCAGGCGGGGCGGCTCCGCTGTCTGTGAGGGCCCGGCCGGGCCCGAGATCCCGATCGGCTGTGAGGCTGAGGCAGACCCGGCGCTCGTTCTGAAGGGCTTTTGTAAGGATCGCCGCGCTCTGGAAGCGCTTCAGCCCTGCCTGCTTTCCCTGCTTTCCCTGCTTTCCTTTCTAAGATGCCAGCCATGAGCTGTGTTTAATTCGATTTCTTTTCCCGCTAGCAATGACCGATTGGGCGCCCATAGCGAAGGAGTATGACCCCCTCAAAGCGGGGAGCATCGATGGCACTGATGAGGAGCCCCATGACCGTGCCATCTGGAGGGCCATGCTGGCGCGTTACGTCCCCAACAAGGGTGTGACGGGAGATCCACACCTCACCCTGTTCGTAGCGAGGCTCAATCTTCAGACAACAGAGGAGAAATTAAAGGAGGTCTTTTCCCGGTATGGAGACATCAGGAAGATCCGTCTGGTTCGAGACTTGGTCACGGGGTTTTCCAAGGGTTACGCGTTTATCGAGTACAAAGAGGAACGTGCTCTGCTGAAGGCCCACAGAGATGCCAACAGGCTGGTTATCGATCAGCACGAGGTCTTCGTAGATTTTGAACTGGAAAGGACTCTCAAAGGATGGATTCCTCGGAGGCTTGGAGGTGGTTTTGGAGGCAAAAAAGAATCTGGGCAGCTGCGGTTTGGAGGACGGGACAGACCTTTCCGGAAACCCATTAATTTACCAAATGTGAAAAATGATTTCTATGGAGAAGGCTCAGCAGAGAAAAGAAACTGGTCTCGAGAGGGAACGAGGGACTGGAGAACAAGAGACCGAGAGCATGAAAGGAGCAGAGAGAAGAGAGGGCCAGAAAGAGAGCGGTCGTGGGGTTGGGGTGACAGTGAAAGAGACTCAAAAGAGGAGAGGAGCAGAGGGAGAGAGAGGAAGGACAGAGACAGAAAGGACAGAGATAGAGACCGGAGCAGGGAAAGAGATGCCAGGAAGCAAAGAGATGATGATAAGTATCGATAGCTGGCAGCACCTTAAGGGAATGATGGGAAGTTTGGGTATAGTGACTACTCTTTTGTGTCTCTAGAGTAGCATGAGACACACAGAACTGCCTGTACTGCTGGCTGGGGGCACAACTCTGCTGTTATGGTGAATGAACTGCTATGGAGGAGGTGATGCAGCAGGTTCTGGCATCTGCGGTGTGGAAAAAGCTGTGTCTTCTGGAGGACGTGGACGTGACTCAGTTGTAGATGTCACCTTCAGCAGGGGGCTGTGAACTGCATTCCCCAAACAAGCAGCATTCGTGTTATTGTCTTGTGCCTTTGACTTTTATCTGCTAGAAGCTCTGTAGCATGGGTCATAGCGCAGGTATCTTTTGTTGAATTGTTCTTAGGAGAAATTAAACTTTTCTGTTCATGTTTTAAAGTAGTGAAAAAGAAATGCACGTGTTACCATCCCCTCAAAATCAAGTACTCGCCTCATTTGCTATTCATTTTGCTGCTGGGATCAGTGTTTGTGAGAGAGCTCCATATTTAATTCTTTGTGTGCCAGATGCCCACTCATTTTGTGAGACAGATGCCCTTTATGAAGTCACTTCATGAAGAAATAGGAATGAAATGACAGCGACAAACTAGTCTTGAAGAAATACTCGTTTCTCAGAAATATTTATTAAACTGTTAAAATGATTTACTGCCCCAAACAAACAGAACACAAAAAAAAAAACCCATAACAACTTCAGTGATCCTGCACTCTGGAGACAGGATTGTTTCTGCCTTTCATCCTGCCTTCCTTTTTAAAAGCAGATTTTAGCTAAATAGTGAGAAACTACATGATGGGTCTTCAACCCTTTCCATACTCATCCCTATGTGCCATCTTTTCTGATGGCACTTTGTGAGTATTAACTCGGTGTTTCTAACATGAGAACGAGGAGCGGAGTGGTTAATGCTAGCGGGAGGAACTAATTAGATTTCTGAGGTAATGGGCTACAGAGATAAATAGGAGAAGGTTGTACTGCTTAGTGCCATTGTTTGATGTTGGCTGCAGATTTGACCCAACAATAGTGAGCAGGGCTCTAGTGTGTGGGAGCAGCTTTACATGCACATGGTCATTAATGCATGAGCTTAAATGCTGGGGGAAAACAGCTCAGCCTGGCTCTTTCTGTTGTCTCATTCATTGCTTTTAGCTGATTTGAAAAGTGATGTGCTTATTCAGGCTGTGAATCTGCTGCATCTCTGCATTGTTTCCGTTCACTGCATCTCTAAATCTCTAATGTATCAAATGACTGTAAACTGTGCTAGAGAGGCAGGAATCATCATTTGAACTGCCTACAACTGTAGTGTGCTTTTTTTATTCCCCACTCAATCTGAAAGTGAAATCAGGATCCAAGCAACTAAAGTATTACAGCAAGTCTTCCCTCCGTTTGAGAACTGCCTTTCATGCAAGGGAGGGAAGTGATGTTTTAATGAAAACAGTTTTCTGTGAGCATAAAAACTTAAGGAGTGTTACCAAAATGTAACCAGGCAAAATTCTCTCTGCCTAATATTAGCATCAAATGCTACTGTTGCTACATCAAATGGAAATGCCTTTAATATAAGGGCACGTTTCTCCCTCCTGCCCCAGGCAATGACAGTGACAACTGGCAGGCACAGCAAACACTCACCCTAAACCTGCTGAAGGTCTGTGTTCAAAACGAGCAATTACAGGCAGGCACAGAGCAGCGCTCAGCCCACTGTTGTGATAAATGATTTTCTTGCACAGCTTCACGTCAGACGAGCTAAGAACTGCTTGCTGCCTGCATGCCTTAGCAAACCCATTGCTGGATCATCCTGGGCTGAGAACAACTGGCCTGCGCTAATAAACCTTCTGGTTTGCTGTTATCTAAGTATCCTCCAGGATATCCTCAGACATTCAGTACTCAGAGTGAGCATCGCTCCTGGTTCTTAATGCCACTCCTGACAAGAGGCTCTTTGCAGAGGTAAGATGTGGGTTGCTGTGGGTACGATGTCAGCTGCAGCCCACAACCATCTGCATCCAGCTCCACCTGCACAGGTTGCCCATGGGTGCAGCGCTGGGTTGTGCGCTGCCACAGACCATGCACAGTGGTTATGCTGCATGGAGCTTTAGTGTTCTGGTTTTTGCAAGCGTGACCTTGGTCAGCCCCAAGGGTCTCGCATGCTTAATTGCAAAGCAGATATAAACCCCATCTCCTGGCAGTTGAGATGCATTCATGTGTTGGGCTTTTGATGGCAAGTTAAGAGTTAAGCCCTCTCTACTTGCAGGCTACCCACACATCAGTCAGTGCCAGCGGAGCACATACAGAACACATCTCTGCCACCCTAAGTAATGTTTAGGGTAGTCAGATAAAAGAAAACATTATGAGCTGGGGTCACCTGAAAGTCAGTTGAGTTAAGGTAGCTCCTGTCAGCTGAGGGTGTCTTTTACTGCAAAGTTAGGCAGTCTTACCTAGACAGAAAAGTGGAGTGTGACTTAAATCAAAACCTGCCTGTGGGAAGGGGACCTCACTCCTTAACAGCAGCTGTCTGCTACTCTAGGGGAAAGTCCCTCATAAGAAAGAAAAAATTCAAGTGTTAGAATTCCTCCTTGTAAGCAATTCTTTTTCCATTAATACTGCAGAACTTGTGGCAAAAAGCAAGGCACGCTCACCTCATACATGGGTTTCTTCATGCTTTAGGCACTGTCAGCATCAAGGGAAACACACTGCTATCCCTTTTGAGGCTGCTCCAGTTTGTCACTTTCTATCAGGTGGATTTCCAAGTGGTTACTCTGCAAAGTGCAGCTGAACTTGAGAGGACACAGCAGTGCAATGACCTGCACAGAGCAGCCAGCTGTGGTGCCCCTACTGAAAAACCTTCTTACCAAATTACAAAACCAGCAAACAACCAAAAGTTTTAACAAATAGGGTAACAGAGTCTTTGCCAGTAGATATTGTACACTGCAAACAAACTTCTAATAATGGCACAGGTCCTTCCTTTTTTTTGGTTTAGATAAGCTTGTGTTATTGTAGTTAATGCACAAACAAGACCGTAGACTTGTTATTCAGCATGAAACAAGTCACCTAAAAGCTTCCATGTCCCTGGGTATCAACTGCTCCTACAAAGCTTGGATTCTGTTTCCAGCAGTCACCAGGTGAACAGTGAGTGATCCCTTCTGAGGAGCTCATCTGGAACGCAACCACTGCGCTGTGCAAGGCAAATAAGGACCATGAACTGAAGGTCTGTTCACAGAAGCTTCTTGTTATTACACTGTCGAGATGTACTGCAGGAAGCTGGACACCTCAGGCTTATAATCACAGGTGCTGCAGGGCTTCTTGTCCTTGCTCTGTGTAGGTGTCATCTTTATTTGAGTTTGACCATTCACGAAAAGTATCCTGGAAATGGACGTTTCTCTGTGATGCCTGCATACGTTTCTTATCACGAGAGAAGAAACTAAACCTTCCAAGGAGGAAGGAGGAAAAAGGGAGAGGAGGGAAAAGAAAGAACAATGTTTACCATCTTGGAAATACCTCCAGCACCCGCCACGGTACACAGCACAACAAAACACAGAGCAAAGAAATCTGTTTGCATCCACAAAAACCAAGGCGGTGAAGCCTGATGGGAGTGCATGTCAAAATGTTATTAGAGATGGAGTCGTTGCAAAATCTCAAGCAGTTTTGCTACGGAAGCTTCAAATAAGCTCTAAATGCTGCTGACTCTACAAGTGCAGTTATCAGTTTAGATGTATGTTCCTCCTCCCCCAGCCCCAAAATACAGAAGCCACAAAATATAGGTTAGTTTCTTAGCATAAGTAAAGTGGTATCTTTAGCGTTAAATCTGTATAATTTACTGTAAAGCAGAAATAGAGGATATTCTTAGTGGTGCCAGCAGAGAAATTCGTAAGATAAGAAAATAAGCCTCCACAATTTTTTTTCCAAGTGAGCACGTTTTGTTGCTTAGACTCAATTGCTGCAAATGGAGATGAATAAATGCACACAGGTGCACAAGAGTTTGCAGGATGGAGGCTCTAAGCGAATGCACACAACTGTGCACATCATTTCCTGTCACACAGCTTGGGTGCTGTAAGATAATGACGCACGTGAACCAACAGCCATTTAATACAATGACAAATTGCCAGCTAACAACACAGCTAAACAACACAGCTGGAAGAATCCTTAGTATCATATGTTTATAGCATAGAGTTACTTGATTAAGCAAATTCATATCTTGTAATGAGTTCAGTAGAAGAGCTGTTAGCACTGTGCTTAGGTCTGCTGAGAAATGCAAAAGTTTTGGTGCCAGACCCCAAAGGTTTGAATTGGCCTCGCACCCTTTTGGTTTTAATGCTGCACTCTCTGTGGTAAATACTGTTTTGCTTGCACAGTGTCAAGAGAACTGCTGAATGCTTCTACATAAAGAGTCTAAGTAAATATAAACTCAGCTTTGACAGATAGTGGAATATTGGTCAGGGCATAAACTTGACCCTCCATCCAAACCCCCTGTCCTCGGTGTTCCTTCTCCACCTGCGCCCTGTTCAGTATCCAATCAGTACCAGGATCCCAACCTTCCAAATTGCCTTGTACAGAGCAGGGAGTTCTGCCTTCAGTGTCTGCAGACACACAAGGCTGTATGTGAGTGTCAGACAACGTTTAAGGCAGCTTTCATGAAGTAAAAAAAAACCCAACATCCAATCGTATATGCTGTTAAGCTCATTGGTAATTACTACTATTAATAATCTCAACTAGAAAGCTGTAAAAGGCTGCACAAGTGCAACACAAGGTAACCAGCAGGACCTGAACTTTTGCATTTCCTGGCTTCAAGTGTGCAGACTTCATAGCAAAATAAGTCTTTTACACTAAATTAGTCTCATGTTCTTTTTACCACCTTCACCACAGGAGCCCATCAATTCACACATGGATGGTTTGTCTTTTCAGGGACAGAGTCAGTTCAGCTGAGAGGTGTCCAGGCACTGAGGTCAGCCTCAGTACCTTGAAGTCCACACAGAGGACTGCTCTATTTAAGCAGTAAGTTTCAGTATTTTTTTTTATTACTTTTTATCGTGAAATTAAGAGCAAGCTGTTGTTATAATCCTGACACCAAGCAGGATTAGCCTAGTTCTGATTCCTTCTGAAACACTGAAAATTGTTCTTATGCCAAGAATTTTTTTTTTAATGGAGAATGTTTAAAAAAAAAGCGCATTTATGGAGAAGAAATAAATGTAAATCCTGTGTTGCTGCTGTAGATATAAAACCCTCCAAAGCAGCAGTTCTAATGCAAAGAGAATTTGCCTTATCAGTGAGCAGCATCTCCTCCAGAGAGAGTCAAGAATAGGGCATCAGGATTGGTTACTGAGTGTACGTTCTATTTCCAAGATACATCACTAGAGACAAAATTTGCAGTGCATAGATAGAAAGACATGGAAGCAACAGGCTATAATTAACACTGGAAATTAATGTAGAGATTCAACTGCTATGTTCTGTAAATCTAACTGACTTGTAACAAGTAATTAGAACAATTTGGGTTCTTTTAAAAGCATCGGTGTGAATTATCAATAGGCTGGCTTAGTAAGCTAAGTAAAATTAAGAGATTCTGGTTAAAATTGCACGTTGCAATGGTTTTCTGGTGAGTCATGGCTGGCTTAGAACGGTAATAATAAGGCAAAAGGTGAGGAAATGTCAATACTGGAGGATGAGCACGGAGGACTATGGCGGGTGGTGCACTGACTGGTCATTCTGATTGGCAGTTTGTGCTTCTGTGATCCCACAGGCAGCCGATGAGAATGCAACCAGCAGTCCATGTTAACAGAGGGTCATGCAAAAGGAAAACACGGTACCAAACATTTAAAAATAAAATCCTACAAGGGACACAAGTCTTCTTATTGGTTGCAATGTGGGATCATCTGGAATCAATCCAGCTGCTACCATGGGCATTATGGCTGTAAAGATCCTGGTCAGGAAAGTACAGACACAGAAGAGGTAAGACTGGAGCAAGGGAAAGAAAAAGCATTCCATTAAAAAGAAAAGACGCAAACATAATACACGGGGTTACTTTGAATTACCACACACGACATATTACAGGGAGAGGTAGATCTGCATCACCCAAGACAGCTCTCCTCAGTGAAAAACTCTTATTTAGAAAACAAAGTCATTGAGACAGATTAAATTGCTTTTGAATTTCTAAAAGATACCACTTTTGTATTGTGAAGCGATCTGGGCTGGATTTCATCAAGGTATTACCACCTCTAGCAATGCAGAGCAGGGTGCACGTTTTTCTTCCCAAGAAACAAACAGGCACATACATAATGAAATGAAGGATGAGGGTGTAAGTTAAGAGATACAAAACAGGACTGTGCTGTGACTACTGGCTCCTTGCACAGAAAACAGGGTTAGACAGGACCAGCACTGCAGGTAAAGACTCTACAAACGTTACGGTTGATAGTTTCAAGTTAAAAACCAATATCACAGCTGAAACCTTAAAATAACCTCCTAAGCAAGCTGCTTGGTTAAAGGGCCTGTGGATCTGCTCCAGAAGAACCTGCTTTGCTTCACATGCAAAAAGATGCTAACTGCAGGCAGCTAAATACTTGTCTGAAACCTTGCACTACTCTAGCAGGAGTATCTCCTAGCTGGCAGCAGCAAAACCGCTTCTTTGTAAAAGCTCAGCACTTCTGCTAGGCATTGTACAATTCATGCAGTTTAGAGGCTGACGGAGCAAGCTGGCTGGATGCTCAGTGCCCAGCCAGCCCCACACAAGCCTGCCAACAAACCTTCATCCGTACCTGGAACACCCTCTGTTTTTCTAAGGATTCTCCTCAGAGGTTCTCCCTTGTGCCAAATAATTTTTTGAACTGTGGACTAATGTCAGTTAAAGATTAAGTTGAAATCATGAAAGGCATTTCACTTGTGACCAAATGCAGCTCTCCCCAACACAGCCACTCTTATCTGCTGCTTTTAAATTCCAAATGAAAACAAACAAGTAAACATTGTTCTATCATTTGCAGTAGCTAGAACATCTGCTTTTATGCATCGTGACACACTCGGTTAGCAGCAGCAACCAGACAGACACATCAGCTTTTGTAGACTGCAAGAATTGCAAGGGAACTTGTGGCTGCTTTGGGCATTACATCAGTGACAAACAAGCACATATCCTTGAAGTAAAAACAATAGGGCATTTTCTGCTCAAAATAGAGGGTGCATTCCTAATACTTGAACTCTTCCTCCTCAGTAAGGCCTCCTGGTTACCTTATTTCATCAAAACCCTGACATAGAGTGTGGTAGACAGATGTAGAAATAAAGGAGTACAAGATCAGAACACAGTCAGAGCTTGCCCCAAACCTGCACGCTGGGAACAAGAAAAGTACTGTTTACTCTAACTTCTGTTTTCTTTATGTGAGTGCCACACAGAAGCATCTCAGATGGCACAGGACATATCTCATTCCCTGAGATACTGATGGTCGAGAAAAAAAAGGGGCACATCATACAGGCAAGAATGAAACTTCTCGAGACTACAGTATCAGTCTCTTGTTTTTGTACTTAGCTTTTTGTTTAGTCAGGAGAAAAAGCCTGAAACAGGAAGCAAAGCAAACCTACTTTCATTCATAAAAGCACTCTGAACACAGACAGAAGAGGTAGAAGTTTTCCTCATGTCATCGGGTATGTAGAGTTTGTGTGTCAGTGTGTTACCTACACAGTCATGGGTGAGGTGTTCTGCCTGTGACGAGAAGGCAGCTCACAGGCCAGGAGAGTTTGTGGAGGTGTTGTAATAGGACAGAACAGATGCCACATGTGGGCTCTTTGCTCTTCCCAGCAGTGGAATTTCCTCTCTTTTTAAAGGTCATGGCTGCCCCTTCTTAGCCACTTTGAGAACTGTTTGGGTTGTAGCAGTAACCAATCTACAAGCACAGTGCTGATGACACATACATGGAGGATGGGGCAAAGAAAATAAACCCACACCTGATAAGTCCCATCCAGACAGGCTGTAAGAATGAGACAAATCTGAACACCATTACAATTGTTTGGATTAGTTAAGTAACTCAGTGGCTTTATCTTCCCTTATTTAATGTGAGAGCTAAGTGAAGAGAGAGCAGGAACGATCCTGGGAGACAGAACAGGACTGTTGCCTTTTCTGAAAGGGACCAACATAAGAAGTTTTTACTTTTTATTGTGTGAATTTTCATTTTCATTCATTATCTTTCACAGGAAGATAAGGGTCTGAAAATGTGCATTGATCGAATGATTAGTATGATGCTCAGCAGGTGTTCACTGATAAATTAACTGAGGGGAAGAAATCATCAAGATAACGTGGTGAAGACACTTATATGCCTCCTATCATGGCTCCCTGCATTGCTTATGTATGAATGCAGAAGGTAGAGCCAAGGCTAACACTTAGAAAACCTCTTAAGAAAGCACTACAGTAATTGAAAGGAAAGAAGAATTACAATGGAGGGAGATCTTGTGAGTTGAGGTGTTGTTACTGCAGCTGCAGAATGAAAACTAAAGTCCCATCTTCAAGTGTATTTTCCAGCCGTGTAAGAGGAAGGGTTCTCTTAGCAAACAAAGCACAGAGGGAAGCTGAAGACTACTGAAAATAATCAAAAGTGCCCTCCTGACTTTATGGTGTTTTGGACCAGCCCAGATCTTCCCAGGAAACTCACTCTCACAGGGCTGCTGCTATTATAAAACAAGGTCTGGAGGTTATGGATGTGGGGGTGGAAGAGCTTTTTATGGGCAAACAAAATAATTTATACAGTTTAAAAAAGTTAAGCTTCCGGTATCATAACAACTCCAAAGACTTAGTTTGGAGTAAAAATCATTAGAAGAAAAGAATTTTTGACAGACAAATGGTTTGGCTAACACTGACTTCATAACCAAGTTTTAACTAGTACAACTGACAGTAAAATTAGCTTTTGGATAGCACCCTTAAATACTTCACCAGAAGAGGTGGAGGTTCTTTATAGCCAAAAAAGCTGGCACCCTCCCCCACCAGGCAGTTCAGCAAACAAAAAGTTTTTGTGCTATACAAGTGCTTGTCGGAATCTAAAGGCTTAGATTAACAATGAAACAGGAACAGCAGGGTCATGGTGAATGCTTGCTCTCCACGCCCAAATGCTACAGGGCTGCAGTTGGTTTACTTAGGAACAACACTCTTCACACATCTTCTGAGATTGAGCTGGGGCCCAGTGGTTTGCCTGTGACATTCCACCACCTCAGGGACTGCGCATTACGGAACTGGGACTTGCACTTAAACAAAGCCCCAACATTCCTTTCTGGAGAAAACACAGCCACTCAACGTCTCTCCCATTCATTAGGGATGTGGCCACCTTAATTCTGAATTTCTTCAAAAACTGCTCTATCCATAAGAAATGTTCAGCATTTGGAGACCATTTCCAGCATCCTTAGAAAATATGCTACTTACAGTCGTTTGATTCCAGACTCAGGCTGAGTTGAGGGTTTTGATTGAATTATGGGTGCAGGTTGAGGGGGTCTAGTTTCTTCTTCTGTTTCCTCACTTAAAAGAAAGAAGAGATAATTAATATTTTCCTCTCAAGCCATGAAAGCTTTATGTTCTAACATTCAACCTAAAGCAGTACTACTTATTAAGAAAGGTAAATGGTCTGTTCCAAGCAGAAATTTCTGTCAACTAAGAAACAGCACCTAAAACTGGCTCTTCCTTCAATATTTTCTTTTCATTGTGACAAGAAAAGGCATAAAAAGAAGACAACGTATAAAAATTCTACAATCTTAATTTTAGTCCAAGTCTTATCCTTACTTTTTCAGTTAACATTTATTAAACGCTTGTAATCTTTCCAAAACCGGGGGATAATCTGGGAGTTAAGGAGGACATATTTTTTCCAGTGTTGATAAAACAGATATACAGTAACTAAAGCCCTTGTGCTTTCAGCCTCTGCTTTCAGCCTTTGTTTGCTAAGACCATTTAAGAGCACATCTGCTGTTTCCCAGTGCTGCTCTACAGCTCCTCTGTGTGTAGCATGCAACAGGAGAGGCAATCTAACTCACCTTTTGTAATATAAAAGCTCTTCTTGAAGTAAAAACACTTTAGATTTCAATTCATTCCTCTCATGAAGGACATCTCGCAGCTCCTGCAAGGTGAATCTTGGACGATTTGGATCTTTTAAGTCCATTGCCATCTTTTCTGACTCTGAGAGGCAGTCATCGTTGTTTGGTTCTGTCTAGGAAGTGTAAGACAGGCTTTAAATTCACTGTGTGAACACAATTCTGAGAAGTTTATTTATCAGTCTATTCCCCTTCTTTCTTTTTAGCATTATTAAATACTCTTTTAAGAAGAACAGCATCTTTAAGAAAAAAAAGTAGAAGGAATTCATGTTGAAAACTGTCAGCAGGAACAGCTCAGTGATCTGATCACTTTGTTCTTTCTTGTGCTCACATGGACCGATGACATTCACAGTGGGAATACAAAAACACCTGCCCTGATTGTTTCTACCAGCCTAAGCACCGCGTCCAAACTGAGCCACCGCACAGGAGATAAGATTTCTTACGGAGAAATTCCTGTGGAATGCAGACTTGTTAGAAAGCCCTCTGAAAATGTAGAGTCTAATTTCTGATAAACAAGTCCATTTAAGGAGTTAATACTTCTAACAATTAGGGTATATCAAACACCTTTCTGTAAACACTGAAAAAATAGCATTGCAAAAATTGTGTGACAGTTCCTTCCAGTTCTTCCCACAAAGAGAAAGTGTCTCTGGATGTAAATATATGAAGCAGAGATTTAAGTTCCTATTGCTCCAAAGCCTTTGTTTAAAAACACGGGACTGGTATTAGCGCCAGGATTTACAAATTTGAAGAAACACACAGACAAAACAGCAGAGCAATGCTCGTTCTTCCATTTATTTGATTGCCCCATTAATCCAAATGCATTTCTTTACACAGACTGTACTAGATAAAGATAGATGCACGATAATGAGAGTTTATGAGGAAATTACCCGAAGTCTTGGCTTTTTCTTCACCCTTCTAGATTAGAATCTGAGTTGATGCCTCTTCTTTTGGTTATATATTTGTCCCACACCTTTCCCCAAATAATCTATTTTTTGCTGTATTTTGCTAAAATCAGCAAAGCCTGAGCAGCTTGTAGCCAATGCAAATGTACTTGACCAAAGCCAAGAAGCAACATCCATGCCAGAGCATGCAGCTATTCTGCTTTCTGCTTACCACTACAATTCCTGTCTAACTATCATCCTGGCAAAGAAAGTGGGCAGCGGCTCTAATTAGAAGAGACACCATCGCCATGAAACAGATGAGCCAGAAAGAGGTAAAGAATGCATCCTTTCTCTCCAGAGACTGAAGACACTTTCACACATGCTGGCTCTAGGCCTATGCTCTGCAGCCCTGTTTACAAAGCTGGGTGTCCTGGCTGAATTAAAAGCAATGAAGTCATCCTTTTCATCATGAATACAGCTCTTGCCCAACTCAGCAGTGACATGTTTAGTCGCTGTTACATTCCTGGGGTACCAGGTTACCCCATCAGCTTTTGCCGCTGCTTCCTGATGTACATTCCCTCCTATTACAAGTGAATTATATGTTATGCTCTCAGCTGCAGTCTATCAGGCACCTACAGTGCTGTTGTGCTTCTTACATGGCTCTTATCAACACAGCCAAACAGCTCCATGCCTCAGTGCTCCTTCAGATTCTTCTGTATCACAATACTCCTTATCCTAATTTGTGCTTTTCTAAGGGAAGTATTAGGAAAGGGAAACACAGCACTTTCACTTGAGTAAGACAGTAGTAGTGTCACATGCACAAAAGCCTAAGGAGGGTAGGTAGCACTTTAAGAACTTGAAATAAAGCAGGGACTTTAGGCAAAGTAGGCACATTCCACTGCATGCCAGCATTCTGCCCTCAGGTATGCGCTGAGTGCAGAGTTCTGCTCTCCCTCTAGGACTCCTCCTGCTACAATTTCCTTTCTACTATGGTTCATGAACCTCTGCTATCATAGTGCATTGCACCTTCAGGACCCATTAAGACTTGCAGATCTGCATACTCAACAAAGCTTAAATTACCTGTCAGCTGTTCATCTTTTTGAAAATCCTACTAGAAGATCACTTTGCTTTCTTTTAGGGGAAGAGACTGATCTGAGCAAATAAAACGAACCCAAATGTACTAACACAGCGCTACCAAAACACTGTCTGCTTTGAATACAAACTAACAGCTGGTACTCCAGAGATTTTGGACTCCCTTACAATGCTTTTAGTGGAATTCTCTAGTAAGCAATGATTTGTTCTGGTATCTGGAGAGTTCTGCAGCCCAGTGCATGACCAAAAGAGTACTCTCCCTAGAAAGCTTGATGTGTCACCAAGACTCAAAGGGAAAGCTGTCCTCTAATGCAGACATCCTAGTGCTAACCTGTCCTGCCACTCTGCCTTCTGCACAACTGGTTCTGTGTGTTAGCAATAGGGTTCTGTTCCATTGGGTTGTCATCCACTCAGGCAGGGCCTGTCCTGTGACAGCGCACTGAGTGGTGCTGATCTCTGTATGCCACACCTGAATGAAACCATGCTGTCCTCAAGCCCCACCGCTGCCTCTGATTCATATCAATCTCATTTATCCAAGGAGGTGCTTGGTATGGAGACTGAGGTTCTGTAAAAGGTTGTTTTTATAAAGTAATTTAAAATGCCTCTTACCTGTATTTCTTCCCCATTTTGGTTGTCCTCACCCTGCAGTTTTTCCCTCAGTTTCCCCAGCTCTGCTCGTAGGGTGCCCATCTCCTGCTCCTTGGTTTGCAGATATGCTTCCAACTCCACCTTCTGCTCAATCAGTGCCTTTCCCTGAGCCTCAACAACTGTGATGCGGTGCCGCAGGTCATGGTTAATTTTCATTAACCTGTTCTGTTGCTGCTGAAGCTGCAAAACATTGATGCAGTCTGTCAGTATCCATTCAGCCATCACCCATGGCGACCAAATCCCAAACACTACATTAAAGAATAAGCAGTGGGTTCCTATTAAATTTAATCTGGAAAACTCTCCTCACCCCCAAGCAGTTTTTTTTTAATATCTAATTTCCTACCACAATTGCAGTCACTAAAACTTCTTTAATTGGTTTCCAGAGTAACAACAGGTACTTTCCCCCAAGCACAGGGAATTCTCCAGATAAAAACAAATTCATCTTTTCCAATATTTTGTTTCATAAAAGCAAAGTTCAAGGACAGGGTGGTTTCCAGGATTGTGAATAATATCTTAACCCGAAGCAGAAGAGAGAAAGGTAAGACAGAAGTTCTTACTTTTCATGAAAGAAGGTTATAGAAACATGGGTGAGAAAGAAGGGAAACAGGAAAAGCAAGAGCCACTTACAGCCTCTACATCCTCATTTTTAAGTCCAAGTTCCCGGTCCTTTGCTCTGATTTCATCCCTTTGTTTATCTACAACTTCCTTCAGCTTCTTCATGACTTGCCGTTCTCTCTCTGACATTCCTGGTTAAAAAAGGAACACAGAAAACAAACTAAGGACAAGCAGGAGCTGCTGAGACCAAGAACACTAACAGGGCCATGATGCTTCATGGCATTAATGGCTCGCACCCTCTAGGGACACTGATACGCACTGCTACTTACTCTTATAAAAGATCTGTGATCTCTCAAAACCAAGGTCCAGAGTGCAAGCAGCCCACGGCCTGCTTTGACACATCTCTGATCTTAGACAGATCCCCAAACCACTGACTTACTTCTACTCACAGCAACACCAGACAAGACAGTAGAAACTTGGTAACAGCTGGATGGAGCTGTGCTGAAGGCAAAGAAACAGAGCCAGACAAGGACACCAGCCAGCTTAACAGAGCACTGGAACCTTCCCACAACTTGCTCCCATTTACTTGCAGTTCTTGAACCACTGCATTTACAAACAGACTCCTGAATCCACTCTTGCAGGCACTCTCAGGGCTGAGCCTAAAACATCGGCTGTACTTAAAAACATAAAACTCCAAAACTGCCATGGGGTACAGAGGGGCTACAGGGAGACTTTAGACCAGCAGTTTTACCCCATTAAGATCCAAGAACAGTGAGCGCAGCTATATTCATCAGTATTTGTGTAATGCTTTGAGATCTCCAGATAGCAGGTGCTATTTAAAGGATAAAACACCATTTTAGCACTAACTATTTTTCCTCCCAGTATGCTCACTCTTCTCTCTAACATCTGGTGAGCATCAAAGACTTAATTGCATGCACTGATCACTACATTATCCTTTTTACTTCAGGAGGAGGGGAAAGGAAAGGTGGGAAGTGTTTGCGAAACAGTCACATCTCCTTCCATTTTCTCCAGCATTGGCGAAGTGGGAAGGGAAATCACTAAGTGCCCTAAATGTAATTATCTCTAAATGACTCAAAGTCTATTATCTGCAAGATCTTAAATGGCACATCCAGCTGCCTTCCCTAGACACATCCTATGAATTCACAGCTTCCTGTTAATTGCTGGGATAACAGCATTGTTCCAAGGATTAAAGAAAGGAAAACTGTTTACTGATGTATTTATACAACATCTATCATTGCAGACCAAAATGCTGATCAGAGCTTGTGGCACTACTACTTCCTAAATACTCGTAATAGAAATTTGCCTTCACTTTGGAAAGGGAATAGTGGGCTCTTCTGCAGCCAAGCACAGGAGGTTTACATGACTCTTGGCATCCTGCTGCTTGTCTGTATTACCACAGCCAGTCTGAGGGAGCACCTCCTCTTCCAGAAGAGAAACAGCAGCCTGCTTGTCCTGTTTGACACATGGGTCAAGTTTGCTTGTGGCATTTTGCATCATCTTCACATACGTGCTCTGTTTGAGCACTTCAAGGAGGAGTAGCATTAATGGATGCTGCAAATTTATCCCTCTCGTTTATTTTGCATTTTACCACATGTGCCCTTTTGTATGAACGCTGCTCTACTCCAATTTTCAGAGTGCACACTTTCTGTTCAGACAACTCCTATTTAGGTGGGATGGTACTCATCTCTCTCATTAACATCTTCATTATGCTCAAATGAGGGTCTGTGAACTTAATGTGACTATTAATAGGCAAGGATTGGATCTCAAAGCCTCAGCACACCTAAATCACTGGCTTCTGCTGCCTGTGCTTAGAACAACTCCTTAATGAACTGTGTGGTGAGTAAGCAGCCAATTGCTAATCCTGGGAGTTAGCTGATAAGGGGAGACATGATCACAACACCAAATCATGCTGAGATATGAAGACTGGAGCCTGGTCAAAGTTAGTCTAGCTAACAAAGCATTTCGCTTGAAAACCAGCCTCTGTAGAGCCTATACACATCAGATCAAATGACAGAGAGGAGAAAAAAAGCAGCATGACTGCTTTCTGACACTGTCCAGACAAGTAATTTGAGACAAACCTGCTCATTAATGACGTAATTTCCTAAATGGAAAACAATTGAGTTTGATATAACAGGTCCCATAACAAGCTCAGTTTGCTGTAAATTAACATGACTTGACTTAAGTTGACCATTTCAGCTGATAAATATCAAGTGACCCCAGAATGTCACCTCTGGAATGGATTTGTTTGTTATTATACTTGCGTAGACACAGTAAAAATAACATGAAAAGCATGCGTGGCATTTGCTTGGCTAGCTGAATGTAAAGAGTATGGCTATATTTAAATAGAAGCACATGAGCTCCAGTGAGCTACATACCCAGTGGAAAAAAAAGGTAAGAAAACAAAGGGGAAGGTGGTTCTTTATAATAACATCAGCCTTCATGGCCTGTGACTCATAACTGCCATTCTGACACTTTACGTGGAGTTTGTGGGCTGACATGGAGCTACTTGTAGGAGATGAACTGACTAAGTTGAAGGAGCTGCCTTTGTTTTAGAAAGGTAATCATTTTTATTTAAAAAGGAAAAAAAAATAAATTAAATCCCCAGTTTCATAATTTAAATTTAATACTTTTTACTTCTTTATTTTCATTACATTCCTCCCCAGGGAGGAGCCAGCTCCTGGGTGGGAAGCAAGTGTAACTTCTGTAGTGTTGGACAGTCACCAACAGCGAGCCTCAACTTAATCCTGACCCTCCAGTGTCTGAAAAGGATTTCCATTTGTTCCTAGTGCTTTATTGGACCACAGCAGCTCAGCTGTGTGGTCTGGTTTTCAGACTGGCCAGTGACTTTGCATGCTAAATATGAGACATGAGCCTTCCAAGGGAGCTCTGACTTTACTAATAATCAGAACCCAACGTGAAAGTGAAGCTGTGACTTGAAGCAGTGTGCCAGAATCCTGTCCATGCACAGATAGTTCAGAAAGTCATCCCCTCCCAGACTAACTCATAATCACAAGCAGGTTTTGCTGCTGTCACCATTATCAGCTGCCCATCCCACCTCAGTTCATGGCTTCTTCATCCCCAAAGCCAGTCAGTTTTTCAGCTCCTCAGCTTAAACTCCTAGCAAAGTATCATGAAATGGACTTTGTAGCCAGCAGGCTCAAATCATATGCTATGAACTAGGGAGCAAATAGACATCTGCCCCTCTGCCCTCCCTCTTAGCAAAGAGCTGTTTGCTGAGCTGTGGGTAGGAGCTGAGGATGGCAATTGTTTCAGCTGCTGCAGTGAAATCTGTCTGCAGTTGCCAGTCCAAACTTTTTGTCTCAGAATTCATTCTGCCTCAAGAAAGAAGCTGCTCGTGAATTAATCAGTTGTTTCCTCTCCGTAGGATTCACCCATTCCCTGGTTCATACATATCTTCACCTACTCTAAATTGTCTGGAAGAATCTTGAACAGGTGAAGGAATCCTAAAGGGACACAAACCAAATAAAGTATCTCAGTTTAGCCTTCTAGAATATCTCTGTACAATGGATTGATGTCATCGAGACAAATCTTGATTTTCTGCTTTACAACAAATCATCCTGAATAGATCACCAGCTGCACTTCTTTTTGTGCATAATGATGTGAAATAAACATTGCTGAATGGATCATTGTTTGTGTTAGAAAACATAAGGAGGAATTTAGAATGCTGTTTGCAAAATGCTAACTAAAAAGATAGAAAAACAACAGACCAAAAAGTGATGCTAGACTTTACTTTTAGATGTGCTCCTCAGCCAAACAGAGAGCTGTTCAGGTTTCTCTTCCCCTTCTGCTTCTGCCTCTAATGTCTCCAGTGTAATCACTTGTTCTGAAATGTGCTATTTAGGTTAAAAGGAAAAAAAAAGCCACAAGCCTGCTTTGTCACGGGGAAAAAAAAGCCAGGATGTTTAGTCAAAATATTTTGATAAAATATCGCTTTTATCACAAAAGCAGGTGCTGAAATTGAAATATCAGACTTACCTTCATGCTTCTGAAATTCCTCTTCTGTGAAATTGATGTCTTTGTGAGACAAATTGGTCATCAGCTGTTTGTTCTCCTCCTGCAGCTGGGCAATTTGGGTAAGAAGGTCCTGTGCTTCCCCTCTCCAGACATCCTCCACCAGTTCTAACTCCTAAAGGATATACCAGGACAACATATTAAACATATTAACAGCCTTTGGCCTATTTACAGATCTAACCACTATAATCATTCTATGGTTCTCATAGAAAACAATTACATGAGACGACTTGAATTCCTTAGAAGATATCTACTCTTCCAATGCCAGCATCAAGAACCCCAGACTTTATGCTATGTGCTGAATGTAAATACACGGAGTCAGTTCCTGGTGCAAACATTTTTTACATGCTATTTACACAAAGGGAAATTCTTCTCATTTTACTGTGAGAACCTGATAAGGGGATTGCTGTATTGGACCATATAATCAAACGTGAGCAAAAGCTGCCTTCCACATCCCAGGAAGCAGCTGCAAAGGCTGTTAGAAATGCCCCACAAACATCACAGTGTGGGCAAGGGATGGGGGTCAGTGTTAGGCAAACTCTTTTGGAAGGAGTAACATCTCTCAGTTAAACTTTTGCTGTGAGCACAAGTGTAAAACGGGCACGTGACGCTGTGCAGCAAACCCAGAGCTCCCAGTCCAAATGATAAACAAGGCAAAACTGCGCTGCTACTTAATGAACTTGTTCTATACAGAAGATTGCAGTGGCATCTCTGTTAGTGGCAGTGAGACTGGCCAAAACAACAGCTCCCATTTGTCACAACGCTGTGTGTCAACAGCAGCTGTCACCAATCCCAGTAAAGGTTAAGTTAGGACAAAAAGTATAAGTGCTTAAGAAGAAACTGTTCCATTTAGAGCTTGTTCAAAACATAGCTGCAGTACTTCTGCAGTGAGGGACATTCTTTGCTCCATTTCATGTATGTGCTGCAAACAAAAAAACCTGCATGCAAATCACTGGAGCCAGCTGAGTCATTCGCTGGCTTCTGCATTCATCCAGCAAGTCCCTCTCCTACCTAACAACAAAACACTCACAACAACCCTGCCAAGCACAGCTCCAGGCTAAAATAAGCTCTGCTGAGAGATTAAAGGACAGCTTTCTGCTTTGAAAGTATGCTCCGATAATGGGATATCATATTCCTATTGACTTCCAGGTCCAAATTCTATGTTATTCCAGCATTTATCATGGCATTGCTGTTATTTTATAATACCTCCTCGTGTGCTGTTTTGCAGAAAACAATCCATGACAAATAAGATTATAAGCAACACAGATTGTCTATCATGATTGATGGACTTCATTAAGGATATTTCATGAATCACTGCTAATTTCACTTGAAACTCTTTGTCTTGAGAAATGCAATGCAATGAAACTTTATATTGCCAAATACCTCGACTGTTTACAGCGATGCTGCATATAACTCTGCAGCTACAACAGCGTGCTGACCTAGTTTGAAAAATGAAACAGCAGATTTCAGTTAGAAGCACGCTGAGATAAAACCAAACAACAAAAACCCCAGTCTGAACTTACATAGTTCAAATGCAGCTACGCTCTAAAGGCTACACTAAGGATTAACTCAGCAAACTTGAAGAGCCCAATGAATTGGAGCAGAAATGAACTTCTGAGCCCTCATTAGCAGAAGCATCAGACAGGGGAGGCAGGAGGTTGATGGGCCAGTGGGTGCCAGTCAGCTCAGGAACTGCAGGCATGTTCAGCCTGGTTTGGAGGCAAAACACATTCCCAGGTGAAAGCGGAATGCTAAAGGACCACTAAAAGCATGTCTGGATTAGCTTTTGGATGCTTCTTGTTCACAAACATTTCACAGTCTCTGGCCTTTTCTTTTTAGCAGTACCTGAGGAATAAGAGTCTTCTAACCTCACAGTGGGAACATGCTGGATGTGACTCTCCTGGTCTGCAGTGACACAGTGCACTGGCAATCAACTTGATTTTAAAAACCACATCTGTGCACGCTGTATATTTTGTTCTCGTTGCTCAATAAGTTCCCAGCAAAGTTCCATTTGGACTGTCTGAACACACCCGGAGGCATCTCATGACTGACTACTACAGACGCTGGCAGAGCAGAGCTGAGAGTTGGCAGGGATCAGAAGATATCTGGCAGCCTTTGGCAGCTGACACCTATAGGAAACTTTTTAACACATACATGGACTTTAGAAGCTTCTGTGCAGACCATCTACTCGTGCAAGGATACTGGGTGTGCTGCTACCTGGCCCAGCTCTATATTCATTTCACCAGGCAGCACTTATAACACATGGAGATAAAGAATTACTGCTTGCTGACAATGAAGGGGGCTCGGAAAACAGTGGGGACATCTGATTGTGTAGACAGCACAGGACCAACATGACAGCCCACCCACTTGCCTCCAACTGCTATGTGCAAGAAGGGCAAAAGCACGCTGTGACTGTGTCTATTCCCTAGACCAATAGGCTTCATACCCTGTAGGGCTTTAGGCACCACAGATCCTCTACCAGTCTTTTGAGACCCTATTCCTATCAATCCTTCTGCACAATATTGCAAGAATTACCTTGGATATTTTCATGAGCCAAACAAAAGTGCTCTATGTGGCTATTTGAAAAGATACACATTGAGCCCAACTCTTGAAACTTGGGGTCTCTCCTCCAGAAATCCTGTTTCCTCCCTATTGCTCCATGTGTGAGCAGGAATGGAATGAGGCGACTGAGCACAGTCAGTAGCTGGAAGAACCATTTCTTTTCATCTGTTATCTAGATGATGTGAAGATTGAATCTGCCACCTCCACTGCAGTGAACGGAGCTGCTTATGATGTCCTGGGACAGAAACAGGATATGGGGAATGTCTTCTGTGTTATGGAGTGCAATGTGGGAGAGTGCTCTCCCCCACTGCACAGCTCCAGCACTGCCTTGAGCTCGCTCTGACCTGGCGTACCAGGAATCCTGGACTCAACATCACCCCCAGCTATGCATAAAAAGGGGGACAACCGCACCGACCTTCCTTAGCGCTATGGGTAGCAGCGCTGCCTTCTCGTCCTGGAGAAGGGAAAAGCGAAGGGACGGAAATACAGAGAGCGGGGAAGGGGTGGAGAAAAGGAAGGAGGGAGGAAACTTCCAGGAGGGAAGGAAGGAAACAACCCACAACAGCCGCCCCATCCATCCCTCGCTACACCCCGGAGGCGCCGTTCCCACCTTCTGGTGCTTTCGCTCCTTCTCGATGCGGTCCATCCTCTCCAGGCGCAGCCGATCGAGCTCCAGGCGCAGCTCCTCCATCTCGGGGTTGATGTGATTCCGGCTCACCAGCACCTCCAGGATCTCCAGCACTCGCACCACTTTGGGCATCAGCCGGGCGATGGCCTCGCAGCCGTGTTGGTCGATCACCCGCTCAAACTCCTGCCCCACGGCCGAGGCGATGTCGTACACGTCCATCACCGTCAGCTCCGCCGCGTTCTTCTCCAGGGCGGGGGGCACCACCCCAACTCCGCCGCCGCCGTCCATGGCTCTGCCGGCCCCGAGGCGGCCTCATGGGCGGCGGCGGAGCGCACGGCTCCCCTCGGCGGGCCGGGCCGGGCCGGGCCTCGAGACACAGCACAGCGGGACCGGGGAGCCGGGAAACTCGGCCAACTCCCGGGGTGACGGTTTCAACTTGTCCGTACGGCGGGAAGGGAGCGGCGGCACCAACTGAGGGCGCGGCCGCTCCACCCCGCTCCGCCCCCCGCCCCCGCTGACAGCGCGGGGCCAATGGCAACAACCCGCCCGGCCGGGACAGGCCGCGCCTCCCGCCTCAACCCGCTCGTCGCTCATTGGTCGCTCTCTAACACAGGCCCCGCCTCCCGCCTCAACCCGCTCGTCGCTCATTGGTCGCTCTCTAACACAGGCCCCGCCTCCTCCCCTGCTCCTCGCTCCTCTCAGCGTTCGCGCCGTCCGTTAGTTTCTTGTCCCCTGTCGGCCACCGTAGCGCTGAGCCGTACGTGGCAATAGGGCCGAGCCGGCCAATGAGCGCCGGCCCCGTGCCCCGGAAGGGGCGTGGCTTCAGCCGGAAGTCCCCCTCCCCTTTTCCTGCCGCCCGCCGCTCGGTGCCGCTGGGCTCCGCCATGTCCCCGCTGCGGGCGGTGCTGGCGCTGCTGGCCGCACTGACGGCTCCGGCCGCCGCTTATTTCGTCAGTATCGACGCTCACGCCGAGGAATGTTTCCTGGAGAGGGTGCCGTCCGGAACCAAGATGGGGCTCATCTTCGAGGTGGCCGAGGGGGGATTCCTGGACATCGACGTGGAGGTGAGGCCGGGCCGCCTGACCTTGGGCCTTGTGCGCCACGGGAGGGGAGCGGGCGGCGGGGAATGGGGGGGGCGGGACGTGTTTGGCCGCAACGGGTGTGAGACCGGGAACCGGTGAATAGAGCCACCAATGAGACATGGGGAGTGTGGGGAGGGTCCGGAGGAGGGACAGGAAAATGATGAGGGGATGGAGCAGCTGCACTGTGAGCACAGGGTGAGGGAGTTGGGTTTGTGCAGCCTGGAGAAGAGAAGGTTGCGGGGTGACCTCAGTGCAGCCTGTCAATACGTGAAGGGAACTTACTCTTCCCTTAAACTCTTGGAAAGGGCTGACAATAGCAGGACACGGGGAAATGGTTTGAAGTGAAAAGAGGGAAGATTTAGGTTGGATGTTAGGGGGAAGTTCTTCACTAGGAGAGTGGTTAGGCCCTGGAACAGGCTGCACAGGGAGGTTGTGGGTGCCCCGAACTTGGAGGTGTTCAAGGCCAGGTTGGACGGGGCCATGGGCAACCTGATCTATGGGGTCTCTATGGGGTCTATGGGGATCTATGGGGTCTCTAGGGCAACCTGATCTAGTAAAGGTGTATGTTTGGTGGCCCTGCCAGGCAGGGGGGTTGGAACTACATGATCCTTGAGGTCCCTTCCAACCCGGGTCATTCTGTGATTCTCCTTGTGCTGCCAGGGCTGGTGGTGCTCCCATAGCAGCAGAGCCCTCCTGCCGCTCTTGGAGCCACTCGGGGTTCATTGGGTGTCCCGCTCTGTGCGGGCTTGTCATAGTGAAATGTTCCTTGGTGGGAGGAATGAAGCGTTTTTCCAGTGTGTTGCTCTTTGTGGGAGTGTTTGTTCTTTACTTACGAAGCGCTGAGTGTAGCAGGGCTGCTGGCCATCTTGAGTCAGGTTGATCAGCTCAGCTTGTGGGTAAGTGCTGCTCTTCCATAAAGCATTGAGTTGATATGAGGATAATGGATGAGCAATCCTTTCATCTTGGTGAGGAGCCGATAGTTTGTGTGGGGGAGCTTCAACATGAAAACTGAAATCGGATGGAATTGTTAAAAATTATTCAGTTCTGATGCAAGAAAAAGAGACAGGAGGCTGCAAACCTCCATTCTGGAGTCGGTGATGGAAGCTTACAGGCTGGGTTTGGTGTCATGGTGCAGTGCAACACATAAGGTCACGATGACTCTCATGGCTTAGCACTTTGTTCTGCTTCTGTCTGAGCTGACAGCTGCAGCATTGCACAACTGTGCATCCACAGTACCGTAGTTGTCCTGGAGAACGTCCTTTCTTCCCTTTTGTTTCCCTCCAAACATCAGAGATAAGGTTTCCCCTGCAGTTGTTAATTTGGTTGACAGCCAGGGTTGTAGATCACTTCTGCCTCTCCCGGTATTGAATGCTTCTTATCTTGAAGACAGGCGGTCAGTAAGCAAAGCTTTTATATGGCTTTCTTTACAGAGAGGGTGTTTTAAAGATTTCTGTGCAGGAAAACACAGAACTGCTTTTGTGCTGTGGGGAAGGAAATAGAAATATCAGCAAAGCAGACAGATTAAAGGTGTTGTGGGTCAGTTTGACTGGATGACTTCAAAATATGCACCCAACTGGTAGTGATGCATTTTAAAAACACTGTATTTTAAATAAAATGAATGATCTTTTGTTTTCCCTGTCCAGATTACAGGGCCTGATAACAAAGGAATTTATAAAGGCGATCGAGAGTCCAGTGGAAAATACACGTTTGCCGCCCACATGGATGGAACTTACAAGTTTTGTTTTAGTAACAGAATGTCCACCATGACTCCCAAGATAGTGATGTTCACAATTGATATTGGGGAAGCTCCAAAGGGGCAAGATATGGAGACAGAAGGTGAGGATGACTCCTGAAAGGAACAAGGCTCCTTTGGGAGCTTTTACCTGCATGCATGACTCGTGAATGTGACTAGGGTTCTCAGAATTCCTGTTTCTTCAGGCGGTCTATTCAGCTGTTCTCTTGCACAGCTAAAATGGATATGGATATTTTTAGACCACGTGGCACAACTTAATGCAAAATCACCAGGGAATCCCTTGGCCGTCTGCAGAAACGAATGCTTTCATCTTTTAGTCTTTTCATCGGTTTCTTTCTCTGATTTCTAGTTTGCTCAGCAGTTTGTAGATTGCCGTATGCATTAGTTGAACTCTTTGATAAATGTGCTAATGGAAAAAGATTTTCTCGTAGCCATGTAAGTTACTGTTTTATCTGCAGCCTTTTGTCCTGTACTTGTGTTCATCTCTTACACTTTCCTCTAGGTGGTGGAGATACCTGGGATGGTATGTGTACTGCTTTTTGAAAGCTCATTAGCATCTTGTCTTTTGCATACGTTTATTCACTAACAGCTAACGTTTGCTTTTTCTCTGTAATGTTTGTTTGTAGCATGAGAATGTCTTTAATAAACTACATCAAAGGTCTGATTCTGAGCAATGCTGAGCACTGCAAGCTTCCATCGAGAGGTTGAAATACTGAGCAGCTCTTGGGATCAGGTCCTCAAACTGACCGTGACACTTTGTCATCAGGTCATTATTTGTGGCTTGATTAGATGCTTGAGGTGGAATTGAACTAAAACAATGAGCATCCAGGAGCATTAAACAATGTTTAGTAACTAAAGTGAACGTTGGATAACCAAGAGCTTTTGGAAGCAACAAATTCCACCAAGGATATGAATTAGCAAACATGTTACAAGAGAAAAAACTGGAAAGTTGCCATTGCTGGAAATGAAATGTTTGGGTAACAAGTTGGAAAGTTTTCTTTAGAACTCACTAACTGAAGCTAGAAAGAAAATTGTCTTTTTTTTTAATCTATTTTATTGAGTAAATAACTGTGTGAATTGGGTGCTTGATTGATGAAATTTAACAAATTCTTAACATGGTTTTTCTTTTTAAAGTCTCAGTTAAATCTTTTTGTTGAATGTGAATGGACACTGTAGACATCAGTTCTAAGGAATACTAATAGAGCTTTAATTTTTAAGATAGATGCTTTTCCCTGTTTTTTTTAATGAGTTTAAACAATACCTGAGACTGTAATTTCTTCTCCAACAAGCTGTACGTATTGCATTGACCAGCTGTGAAATTAAGAGCTTTATCTTAGCAAAGTGAGTGTTGTTTTGGCATCTACTTAGACATTAATGAGGGTTTGTATGAGTGTTACTCTCTGGACATCTTTTTGTCTGTTACCCAAATGTGTATATTTTTAGTAGGTTTGTTTTCAGGGCGTGATCCGAAATAACTTAATTTATAAAGAAATAATATTAGGTAGCTTCAAAGTGCAATGTTTCCCTTCAAGAGATGTTTGCCTGGAGTGTGTCTGTGGAATGATTGCTCAAACTTCTCTTGGTGCTAGAAAACTCTGAAAATGACTTGCATAATTCATAACTTTTGTTAGTGGGCAGTTCTTTGAGCATGAAGGTATTTAAAGGATCCTGTGATTGACAAATCACTAAATCTCGGATCTCTGTTCCTTCCATGTGCTGAATTATCTCAAGCTAATTTTCTGTTATCGTTAGTTCATTTTCTTACTCTTCTGCTTTCGTGACATACCAGAACCTGAGGCCAGTTCCTGCCATTTGCCGTTCCCCTTTGGCATTGATTCTGCTGAATGCTGTGCTACAGCTAAACAGGGAGAGCACAAGATGTGATACGTTGCTTCAGACAGTCATCTCGTTTTGCCAGCATCATGATCTTAAGCTAAATTCTCAGTTGTTCTATTTTTGCATACTTAACAATTAGAAAAAGAAAAAGCTGTTATGTTAAGATGATTTGCTTGGAGTATATTGGAATGTGTTTGCAGAGTGGATAATAGTGTGTTAATGATCTCATGTATTTTTACATTCTGTTTTTCTGGAGAAGTGTGCCCAGATTGGATCCAAGTGATCTGCACTGACTAAATTGGGTGTCATCTGTCATCTAGTTGGATGTGGTGAGAGGTGTTTTCCCACTCAGTAAATGCCACAGCAGAGTGTTAGGAGAAGTGGCGGTGAGACAACAGAACAATTTTGCTGTAAGGATAGGGAGTTGTCATTGTACAGACTGCACTGTTCAGAGCTCCCTCTGTGATGGGAAGTTGATTACAACTGTTCACATGCTTTAAAAATTGTGGGTTTTTTTTTTGAGTAAATAACTTTCTGATGCTTTTCAAATTGCTCTGCAGCTCATCAGAACAAGCTAGAAGAGATGATTAACGAGTTAGCAGTGGCCATGACAGCTGTAAAGCATGAACAGGAGTACATGGAAGTTCGTGAGAGGATACATAGAGCAAGTAGGTGTCTTTTGACTTCAGTTGCCTCATCGTCTTTTCTTAAGATTTGTGTTTAGGTCTATTTCAAATTACTAAAAAGGATTCAGGTCTTCCTAGTAGAGTAAAAAACGTTTGACACTTGCAGTCTTTATGTTTTCTTGTCTCTCGCGTAATGAAGATTGTTATGCAAAATACAGGAAGAGCACAGACGGATGTTGCAGTGTGTCCAGAGGTGAGATGAACATCTGTCTGTTTAGGTTGGTTCAGGCTATGCAAGTTCTTAGTTCCTAGAAGCCTTGTACAGCTGTGCTACAAATACCAATGATATCACTATAAGGCTTATATACAGTGCTTCAGTTCCTATGACAAAATATCTTGTAAGTTTGTCTTAAATTCTTTGTTACTTTTCCCTCAACAGTTAACGACAACACAAACAGCAGAGTGGTCCTTTGGTCATTCTTTGAAGCCCTTGTACTAGTTGCCATGACACTGGGACAAATCTACTATCTGAAGAGGTTTTTTGAAGTCCGAAGAGTTGTTTAAGTACTGTTCCTGGTCCTGGATTTCAGTTCACTGTCTACCAAACATCCTGGTCACAAAAAAAAGAGTCACTTAAGTTTCGAAACCCTCTTTACTGAACTGTAAAACTTATTTGCTTACGTTCCTTCCTAGTCAAAAATGAATTGTTTTTATATATCTTCTGTAGCAAAAGCTATGCTGAAATCTCATCACTTAATTGGCCTGTTTTTTCTTCTGTTCACTTAAACCTGCCTAGTCTGTATGCTAAGTGAGATCCGAGCAAGCTGCAAATGCTGTAATTCCACGGTAGTAGCGAGCAATGTCTGTGTCTTTTCTAACTTTCTGTTTTCATAAGTACTTGCAGTTCTATCTAGGAAAACGGTACAAGGCCCTCACTGTTGCATCTCTCACCTCATTAACCCTGCAGTAAGCGTTACAAATTGAAGGAATCCCTTCTTCACTTATGCAAACTGCCATGGAGGAGCAATTGGAACTTTAATCTGATAACGAGTAGATCTGACAGCTTCTGATCCAGTACACGTACCTGATTAAAATTTAAAGGAAAGTGTTGAGTAACTACCCTAATTACACCAACTCACCCTGCAAGATTTTTAATGAAGTAACCAGTATCTAAATAGATCCTCCACCAAATGTTCATCATGTGGTTTTTAGTCTTTTCCAGGTTTTATATTGGAGCCCATTGTGTGCAGTGTCTTGGCAAACAGTAGTTAACCCTTTGGGTCCTGCAGCTCCAAAGCTGAGGCTGTTGGTGCTCATGCAGAACATGGCAGTGTTCAGGACGTCTGGATTCCTGATGCCAAAGGGTTAACGGTTCTTGGGGTTTATTGCAATGCTATGCAGCCCTTCTATTTAAGTTAAGTGGCAATCTCTGCCATTTTCTGGTCACCATTAGCATCGTGCTGAGTACCCGCGTGTTTTCTTTTTCAGGCACATGTAGATTTGTTTTTGTACGACTTTCCTTGGTATCTGCTGATTGGTTTGGAAATTAAAGGCGCGTCTGGTGTGGGTGCTGAGCCAGGATTCTGTTGTGACTGATGTACATTAGTTGTAATCATTTTTGGGGTGGGGTCGGGACCTTTTCCAGGGGGGATCCTCTACAAGTTACACACAGCAGTTTTGTACAATTAATTTAAGATTTGTTACAGGTTTTCATGTTCCAGGTAAAAGATTTTACAACCTCGGGCAGACGCCGGCAGCGGCTCCTCAGCGAGGTGGAGTCACACCTGATGGAGGCTGCTGTGTGCCAATATTTTTGTGTAAAAAAGAAAACCAAACAACCACTTCAATTGAATGATAAGATGTACATTTAAAATTGCTTGTGAATCTCAATATGACCCAGGTTCAATAAATAAATTCTTACAAAAAAAGATAATAATCGCCACGCTCTGTATTTATTTATACCGTGATGCTTTATGGAGGTGCTGCCTCCCACTCCAGATGGTTTTACAGCATCTCTGGGTATCCGGAATTCACCCAGGGTTGTGGGCAGGTAGAAGATGTTATGGTTCTTCTGTGCCATTGGGTGTTATGGTGCTTCCATAGGGCACAAGAAGAGCTTTGAGGTCCCTGTGCTATGGAGATGGGGCTGTTTGTGCTGTGGACATGGGGCTGTTTGTGCTATAGAAATGGGGCTGTTTGTGCTGTGGAAATGGGGCTGTTTGTGCTATAGAAATGGGGCTGTTTGTGCTGTGGAAATGGGGCTGTTTGTGCTGTGGAAATGGGGCTGTTTGTGCTGTGGAAATGGGGCTGTTTGTGCTGTGGAAATGGGGCTGTTTGTGCTTTACCTGTGGAGCTCCCTGAGGTGGCGGCGGAACTTCTCTTCTGGCGGAACCAAAGCACAGCGGTGTGTGTTTCCAGCTGTCCCTGTAGCCGGAAGTGGAGGGATGAGTTCCGTTGGTGCTCACGGCCGTTCCAAGATGGAGGCGGTGACCGAGGGCCGCTGGTCGGCGCTGCCGGTGGCGCTGAGCCCCGCTGTGCTGCGGGCGCTGCAGGAGCTCGGCTTCCACAGCATGACCCCGGTGCAGGTGGGGGCGGCTCTGGGGGCTGCGGGGCTGCGGGCAGAGGGTGGTATTTCTATCAATACTACTGCTCTGGTAACTCGGAGGGAGCTCTGGTGGCTCTTGGGGTATCTGGGCCTCTGTGAGATCATCATTAATGTGTTCATGTGCTGTTTCTCGTTTGTTTTACCCTCAGTCCGCCACCATCCCGCTCTTCATGAGCAACAAAGACGTGGCTGCAGAAGCGGTGAGTGTCCCCTGTGTCCCCTGTGTGTGTTCCCTGCTGTCCCGCTCTGTGTGGCTGATGGCTCTGACTGTTCCCTCCCCAGGTAACGGGCAGCGGCAAAACGCTGGCGTTTGTGATTCCCATCCTGGAGATTCTGCTCAGACGGGAAGAAAAGCTGAAGAAAATGCAGGTCAGGTTGAACTGCTCAGTTTCAATGTGTTTTCATGGTGCATCAATCAGATCAAGGCCCTCGGTACAAGTACCAGGCAGTCAAAATGGACATGTAAAGTGACCCTTTGGTATAGAGGCAACAATGAGAATAAATCCTGGGGTGATTTCTGTGCACTTAATACAACTTTTTATTTGGAGTGATCAAACCTGTTCTGAGCTATTAGAAGAGTATCTCAGAATATCGAATAAGAGGATGTTACTGCAAGCAGGAATCGAGTGCTTTTGGCATCTGTTGCCTTTGAATACATTCTGAGGTACTTGTGGTGCCTTCTTGGTTAAATGTTGTTATTAGCGACAAGTTGTTGGGAATTTACTTATTGATGCAGCAGTTCCTTCATCAGGCTTTTCTATGAAGAAGATTCCACTGGGAATTCTTTGCCTAAAGCCAGGGCTGTAAACATGGCTTGTATTCACTTACCTTACAAGTGACAGTTCTGCAACAGTCCTCCTGTTTTCCATAAGTTCCTTTTGTCTGCAGGTTGGAGCTATAATAATCACACCAACCAGAGAATTAGCTATTCAGATTGATGAGGTGCTGACACACTTCACAAAACACTTCCCCAAGTTCAGGTGAGTGAACGTGAAGCTTTTCATGACCACGGTTCCTTTTTCTTTGGACTTCTGTCGTCCATAAGGTCACAAAATTGAAAGACCTAAATCTTTCTGTTCTGTTGTTTTAGTCAGATTCTTTTGATTGGTGGTAGGAATCCCATGGAAGATGTTGAAAAGTTTAAGGAACACGGGTAAGCTGGTTGTCTGTAATTGCTCCAATGCCGTCTTGTTGTTTTGTTTTCCTTGTCATTAAGATACTCAAATTATGGCTCTGTTCTGGTTTTGCTGATGCTGACATTTGATGATACTACATAAATATGTTGAGCACGCTAAATAAATTGTGGTTTTCATTTTGCTGGAGTAAAATGCACCGTGATGAGATTGTAGTTAGATAAGAAGCAAGGGTTGTGTATGGAACTGGTCCCGTTTCTCTGCTGTCTGGCTAAAGAGCAATGTACTGCCTGGCGAGTTGAAGGCTGAGTATTTCAGCTCCTTCTTCTATATCTTCTACCAGCAGTGGACTGTAGTGAGGTTGAGTCTGCGCTGAATAATTGGAACAATCTGGTGCTGATCCTCACGGGGAAACTTTGAAGCCATTTTATTTGCCTTTGGCTTTTGCACAGAAGCATGCAATATTTCTTCTAGCTGATAGTTGCTTTCAATAGTTGTTAATTATCTTCTATACTGTTATTACCACAAATGGAGAGCCTTCACACAGGGGTATTCTTCCTGCCATCAGCATGCTGTCTGAATGGCACTGGAATATAAATACACTTGAAAGCAGCACACTGACATTTTTCTGTTGAAGAATACATTCATTTTGAGTGCAGGTTTGTGTTGTGGTAATTGTTAGCAGCTCCAACCAAAGGCCTTACCTGATATGGTTACAAAATGGCTGTGTCTTTGTTGCAAACAGGGGGAACATCATTGTAGCTACACCGGGCAGGCTGGAGGATCTGTTCAGAAGGAAAGCAGATGGGCTGGATCTTGCAAGCTGTGTGAAGTCTCTTGATGTGTTGGTGTTAGATGAAGCTGACAGGCTTCTCGATATGGGCTTTGAATCAAGGTATTTAATATTTAAAAAATAAACTCTCATACATCTGAAATTTTAAATGAGTTTATCATTAAGTGAACACTGTATTGTTCTTTTGCCCCTCTTTGCTCCATAGCCTGCATAGAGCAATTATGTTTTGCATGTTTTTACTTGCAGTTTAAATGCCATTCTGGCCTTTTTACCCAAGCAGAGGCGGACAGGTCTGTTCTCAGCCACTCAGACTCAAGAGGTGGAGAACCTGGTGAGAGCTGGGCTCCGGAATCCTGTCCGCATCTCGGTGAAAGAGAAGGGAGTGGCAGCAACCAACACCCAGAAAACTCCGACCCGCCTGGAGAACTATTACATGGTACGAGCTCTGTGTGTGGTGGTACTCGGGATTCTTTCTCCCTTTTCCCTGATTCCATCAACAAGTTTATAAGTTATGACCACTTACAGTCACTTCAACAGAGGAACCAGAAGTTTCTAAGATGTAAAGCTCTTGCAGCTTATCTGAAGATTGGCAACCATGTTGAGGAGAAATTGCCCTTCATTCTGAACACTGTAGTTGTTTGCTGTATGAGCTTAGCTCTGTTTTGTTTGGCCTGCCAGGACCCAAACTGCTGCACTGCTCTGCCTCCATGACCAAACATCGGTGCGCAATGAGAGGAGGAAGCTGGCAGATCAGTTTGTATCAAGTCCATTTTCTTACTTATTTTCTTTTGCATTGTGTAGATATGCAAAGCAGATGAAAAGTTCAATCAGTTGGTGCATTTTCTTCGACAGCACAAGCAGGAAAAACATCTGGTCTTTTTCAGGTAATTCTGTGTTTCATTGTGAAAATGAGGAGTTTTATTACTTAAATTCCGAAGCTGCCCTGTGTTGATAAGGACGTAACTATTAAACGTGGTTAATTGTAATAGCTGTCTTATGGAAAGAGGATAGAAGGAGATCATTGCTTCGTGTCAGGATTCTGATAACATGAACTTCACAAGACTATAGAAGTAAAGATTATAGATGCTGTGTTAATCATAAAAGTGATGTGCATACCTTAAGGGAAAATAGACAAGTGGGTGTTCTTGAAAGGGCTCAGACTGTTCTGACATGGCTGCCTTAGGTGGGTTAAATATACGGCATAATCTTCTTCTATTCTGTCTTCATCACAACAGCACGTGTGCCTGTGTGGAATACTATGGGAAGGCGCTGGAATCCTTAATTAAAGAAGTGAAAATTATGTGCATTCATGGCAAAATGAAACACAAGCGCAACAAGATTTTTACTGAGTTCCGAAGGCTCCTGGGGTAAGAACCAAGCAGGTTACTCCAGGCAAAAGCACAAACAGTAAGAGAGATTTAATAGTGTCTGACAGGGTGCTTTCCTTAAATGACAATTGAGTGAAAAAATGCTTTTTTCCTCTTCTTTCTAGTGGGATTTTAGTTTGCACTGATGTGATGGCGCGTGGCATTGACATCCCAGAAGTACACTGGGTTTTACAGTATGACCCTCCTAGCAGTGCAAGGTACAACTTCAGATCTCACCAACCTGTGCTCGTGCTACTGTAATGTTTAGGTATAAATGGAGAACACACAGCTGTGGAAAAAGCACAAAGTTGTTGTCTGAAAGTCTGAGCTACCTGCAAACAAGAAAGTTGTAAGTGATGTGAAGTTGATTGGCTTTGTAGGCCTGATGTGCAGAAGTAAAAGAGGTGGTTGCCACTTGCACGAAGGGGCTTTCTATTCTAAGGGTTAGCGTGAGAGTACGGGGGTAACAAGCTGAGGGGTGTGAATGAGTGCAGAGAGCTGGGGTGGAGCTATTTAAGGATGGTACACTGAGAGTTCACATGAGGGGAGCGTTTTCCACTTATTTTTACTTGTATTGTCATTATTTTCCTGTAGCTGAAGTTATGAGTTTAGTTTAAAAATACGGGAAACTCTGGGTTTTCCATTCTGTCAGATTTGTCCTTTTGCTCACAAATGCTTTAAAGTCAGACCAGGCATCTCTCCTTAAATTATCCCTGTTTTATTTCAGTGCCTTTGTGCATCGCTGTGGTCGAACAGCACGGATTGGACATGTTGGCAGTGCACTTGTATTTTTGCTTCCCATGGAAGAATCTTATATTAACTTTCTCTCAATCAATCAAAAGGTCAGTAGGCTTTTATTCTAACCCTACGCAGCAAAGGGCAGGGGAGCCAGAAGGTGACCAAAACTTACTGAAGATTAACTGGAGAAGAAATGTGTTTGAATTTTCAGAGCACGTTTCAAATCATTCAGCTGAACTTTGCCTTTCTTTTTGTATTCCTTTGTTGGTTTTCAGTGTCCCATGCAGGAAATGAAACCACAGAGAAACGTGTTAGATCTTCTTCCAAAACTGAAGTCTATGGCTCTCGCTGACAGGGCAGTGTTTGAGAAAGGGATGAAAGCATTTGTCTCTTACATCCAGGCTTATGCCAAACATGAATGCAATCTGATCTTCCGAATTAAAGGTAATTCCCAGCAGGAGCTGGGGATCTTTTACTGTTCTTCAGAAGATAATGTTCAGTTTGACAAAAAGCTCCTGTGATGTTACTGTCTGTAGCTGCTCCTTTCAGTTCTCAAAGTCTGACTGAAACAAACCTAAGCGTAAATGCGACCTCATATTGTCATTGCTATTAAATACTAATTTCAGGATCATCTTTTTTTGCCTGGAATTTTGTAAGTTCACTTTTTATCCAGCAGGAAACTGACTTTATAATCTTTATCTCAACAGACCTGGACTTTGCTAGTCTTGCTAAAGGCTTCGCCTTGTTAAAGATGCCGAAAATGCCTGAGCTAAGAGGAAAATGTTTTCCAGACTTTACTCCAGTCACTATTAATACGGACTCCATTCCATTTAAGGATAAAAATAGAGAAAAGCAGAGACAAAAGCAACTTGAACAACAAAGAAAGGAAAGAGAAGAAAATGGAGGAAAAAAGAAATTCATAAAAAACAAATCCTGGTCAAAGCAGAAAGCCAAAAGGGAGAAGAAGAGGAAAGCAACAGCTAAAAGGAAGCGTGAAGAGGTAAACCATGCCACTCTCTTAAGCTGTGTGTCATTACTAAATGTACCTGCAAAAGGCAGGGAGCATCGCTCAGGTGATGGTGAATTGCTGCCGGCATAGGTTCATAGGCTGCATGGATTGTAGGGGATATAGCAGCACTTCACTGGATAGTTCTTATTTGTTGTTGCTTTTTTTTGTGTCTCAACAAGTTAATTTGTTACATTGGTGGTAGAATTTGAGTATAATTTCCTGTTTGGATGCTGCTGGCAAAATCTAGGTTGTAAAATTCTGTTGTGTTCAGCTGTCTAGAGATGAAGCCTTTGGCGTTGTGTGTAATCTGTTGTATTTCAATGGCTAACAGGGCTCTGATATGGAAGATGAGGACATGGAAGAGCTGCTGAATGACACGAGACTCTTGAAAAGATTAAAGAAGGGGAAAATTAGTGAAGAAGAATTTGAGAAGAGACTAACAGGAAGCCAGAGTAAATTCAGAGAAGCTGCTGCTGACTGAGACTGAAGGTTTCATTCTAACTGGGCTTTCACATTAAGATACTCCCTATTCCAATAAAACTGTATTTTTATAACAAAATAACGATGCAGAGAACAGAATGGGTTTAATTTCTTCATCAAGAAACTTGGTTTCCATAAGCATAGTTAAGAACTGCAGTTGAGAACAAAGCTAAAGGCACTGCCCTTGTGTCATTTGGCTGGAGCTACAGCTTTCCCTCGGTGCATTTATTTCAGGGCTTTTTGTTCACAGGTCAGTGAGTGGCAGCATTACCTTGGAATGAGGCTGAATGCGCCATAAGTTACTTTATTTTACAGTACTAAAATACTTGACCCACTTCTCCAATAATTCATTTAAGGCATTCAGAAGCTGTAACAACTTCCATTTTTTTTCCTAAACAGTGGTTCATCCACAGGTAATGCCTTAAACTGAAGGTTGATAATGACATGAATCCTTGTAATGCTGCCTCCTCACCTTGTCCACCCCACTTGTGTCACCTCCCAGGCTCTTACAGCTGCGACAGTCACTGAGGATGGTACACATTGCACACCATGTCCATTGAGTTACAGATACAGTTTAATGAGTTCGTCGCTGACAGCTGATGGAGTTAACACGCCAAGGTCTGTAAACAGTAACGTGATAAGTGATGGTGACGTGTAGTCAATCCAGGGATGTTCCTCTGTTAGATTCTGACTTGTTTTCAGCGTGTCTGCTTTGTACTAGAAGGAAACAAGACCGTTAATTATTACACAGCTGCGAGCTAAAATTTCTCTTGGGCTGGGGCAGTGCTATAATCTTGAGCAGATATCTGTGGTAAAATGGAGGGAAGTCAACTGCTTTAAAATGAGGCATGTGCTGCCACCTTGGTCTCGAGTGTTTTACCTTCTATCCACCATACAACTTATGGTTCTGAAGTGTCTCGATGTAGCTGTTTCTTGCCTGCAGCTACTCCTGTGCCCCAAAGGAATTGCTTTAGTAACTGAACAAGAGTATTAGGACAAATTGTGGATGTTGGAAGTCTAACTTGAACATGGACCAACTCTGTACTGTGTCAAGTTAACTACAGTAGAGAGATCCAAACAAATGAAGATGTGCTTAGAAGAAAATTGCTCACAGACGAGTAAGTGGATCTTAGTTCGCCAGGAAGCAACCTGTATTTCTCTTACCTTAAACTTATCTGGGACATCCTGCTGGTTTAGAGGGAAGAGTCTTACAAACTTGAAACTTTCTGCCACCACATAAAACGGCTTGTTCTGAGCTTTGGCACACACAGCAATCTGATTGGTGCCAATCTGTGGAGACACAGAAAATAACGTGCAGATTCCATGCTAGCATGACTTAATATTGCCACGTTTCCAATAATAGACTTTCACTGATTGATATCCAAGAATATTTGAATAGAGTTTCTAGATTGATGCAATGCGTTCTCTTTTACCTTGTTAATAATGCCTCCGCTTTCTACTACACCTTCAGCACCAACTAAGACCAGGTCCACTTTCTCCATAATGTAGCTGTTGAAGGAGGGGAAGAGATCCAAGTCTTAGCAAATAACGTGACTCATTGAACAGAACAGAGATAAAGAATTCCAACAGTCTCACTTTTCTAAACTAGTTTTAGCTGCTGTTAGTTAAGTAAGACTGTGTTGTTCGACATCCTTGGAATGAGCTTTCGCCTGCTTGCTCAGCAGGAATGGTACAAGCCATGTCTGACCTTGACAACTGTGTAAGCGATGGGAGAAATCCATCAACTGTAGTCATTACATGGCAAAATATGCTAGAATTTAGCATTTAGATTGAAAACAAACACAACATTTAGAAAGTAGAAAAATCAAAGTAGCTTTCTTTAGTACAGCAGCTCCTTCACATATCCCCAGGCTCCACGCATAGGTTGATGGAGTCAGACCTAATAGGCAAACATCAAGGTACAAGTTCTGCAGCAGGCGTATTTGGTTAATCATGCACCTAAAGTGTCACTTGTTCAGCCTGTTTGATGACTATGACAAACGAAGTAACAATTCCTGTGTTTAGAACAACCTCCTACGGAACTTAAATGGAACAATGTTAAAATAAAATTGGGATGAACACTAAGATTTAATGATCAGACTCACCCAACTGCAGCATCCAGTATCACAGTCACAGGAATGTTCAGTTTCCTCAGGGCTTTTGCCATTTTTTGCCTGTTATATAAAAATGAAGCTTCAAAGTCTTTCTTTAAAGATGATGCTAGAAAAACTATGTCTGAAAGAATGAAACCCATCACTATCTACGTTCCTACAAGGCCAGCAGCTTTGAAGTTATGACAGAATTGATGCTGGCTGTAGTTTATCCTCTTAGCCAAGATGAAGCACAAGTTAATGAATACTCGCCCTGCTTGGTCTGGCTGTGATTCAGTAACATAAACGCTGAATCGCTTCTTTGACTCAACAGCTGCTTCTAGCACCCTGAGGACCACTCGTGAGTAGGCGTGTGTCAGTATCCTCTGTCAAAAGAGATAAAATGTTACTTCTTGTTGAGCTTTAAAACCTTCATTTCAGTTAGGAGGGTCAGGGCTTTTAATTCTGTCGGTGTCCATTAATATCTAACGTGTGATGTTATGGTCTCAAACTAAAAGAGGGACAATTTAGATGGGTTACAAGGAAGAAGTTAGTTATGATGGTAGTGAAGCACTGGCACAGGGTGCCCAGAGAGGTGGAGGTGCCCCATCCCTGCAGACACTCACAGTTAGGGGATGGGGCTGTGAGCTCTGATGGAGCTGTGGGTGTCCCTGAGCACTGCAGGCAGTGGGACTACATGAGGTATAAGAGTCTCTTCCAACTGAAATGACTCCATAATTCTATGATGTTGCTTGTATTTACAGATTTTAGTAGAGGAAACCACTCTGTGAGATGGGCAGGAATAATAACACCCCCCCTGTCCTCTGCTTTCCCTGCAGTGCAGGCAGCAGAGCTGGGACACGAGCAGCCCTTGTTGTACTTACAGCTCCGTCTCTGATGAAGGGATGGCACAGTTTGGCGATTTTGTTCCTGGAGAGAGAAACCTTCCTGAGGAAGATCTCCCCACGCTCGATCATGATTTCTTTGCACTTGGAGTAGTCCTGCAAAGGACACACAGCGCTGCTGCCGGCTGCCCTGCAGCAGATGGGCCGGCAGGAGCCCGCTCCTTACCGAGTACTCGAGCGACGTGAGGCTGATGAAGCGCAGGAACAGCTCCCCGCCGGAGTTGACGGCTACGGACGAGTCCACCCGCGACAGCGTGTCGATGGCGTCCCGCAGGCTGCTCCGCAGGCCCTGGATGGTCTCTCCTATGGAGACAGGGCACAGCGGGGGATCAGTCGGGGCCGGGCCAACATCGCTTCGGCTCCGGCCGCCGGGGATGGGCGCCCACCTCGGTCCTGCCGCAGGAAGCCCAGCAGCGCGCGGATGGCGGCCACCGCCGAGGCGACGTCGGGGTCATCCCTCAGCTGCGCCCTGAAGGTCTCGATCAGGTCTGAAAGGCAAAGAGCCGCCTCACACTCGGCTCAGCCCGGCCCCCACAACACCCTCCATAGAGACACATTACCGTCCGTGCTCATGGCTGCCCCCGCCCTGCTCGGTGTCATGCGGCGCAATGCGATGATGTATGTTCCGTGTGACGACACCAGCGGGCGACACCAGCGGCGGGATGGGAGCGGGTGAGGGGAGCCGGCGGCCGAGGGGGTCGGGGCGGGGGGATGAGCCGGGCCGGGCCGAGTGCAGCTCAGCTCAGCTCAGCTCAGCTCAGCTCAGCTCAGCTCAGCTCAGCTCAGCTCAGCTCAGTCCCCCCGGCTCCGGCAGCTCCCGGCCCCCTGCAGTGACTCGCTGTGTGTTTTGCAGACGAGGAGCTGAGCCTGCTGGTCATCGTCATCGACACCAACCCCATCTGGTGGGGGAAGCGGGCGCAGGGGGAGGCTGAGGTGCGTCCCGGGGCCGCTTCTATAGGAAACATCGGTGGGAAACGTGAAAAGTATCAGCAGACCGGCACAGGGTGCACGGGGAGGTGGAGGTGCCTCATCCCTGCAGACAGCCACAGCCAGGGGATGGGGCTGTGAGCACTGATGGAGCTGTGGGTGTCCCTGAGCACTGCAGGCAATAGGACTGCATGACCTTAAAGGTCCCTTCCAAATGATTCTCTGGTTCTACAGTTATGCATTTGTCAGAGCTTTGCTCAGCTGATGCCTCCCGTTAGAATGGAAGCCCTGCACCTTCTAGTTCTGAGTGCAGTTCTGCGGTTGGTTCCTGTAGGTGCTGTCCTGCTGAATTATTCTTTCCCTTGGCAGTTCACCCTGTCGAAATGTGTGGACGCAGCGATGGTGCTGGGGAACTCCCACCTGTTCATGAGCCGCACCAACAAACTGGCTGTGATGGCCAGTCACACGCAGGAAAGGTACGGCAGCCGCTCACCACCATGAGTGTGACGTGTTGTCCACTCCCTGCCTCCTGGTAGAGCATAGGAGAGAAATGCTTCATCTGCTTTAGTGCCTTACAGAAAGCAAGACAGTCAATGTATCAAAGTATTGAAAGGAGGGATGTGAACCATTTGTGTCACAACAATTTCCTGCCTTATGAACCCTATTTAATGCCTGAAGTATTAAAGTTATTTGGAGTTTTACTTCAAAATATCGCTGTCTGAGTGGTCAGCTGATGTCATTTCTTCCTTACAGGCTGAAAAGCAAACCGTAACACTGTTCTTCCTCTCTTTTAGCCGTTTCTTGTACCCTGGGAAGCGTTGGGCTTCTGCGGATCTCCTTGGAGATGGTGGTAACTCTGTGGAATCCAATTGTTCTGGCAGCAAGGATGGAAAATATGAATTGTTAACTGCAATCAATGATGCAATTGCAGAAGAGATTAAAGACCTCATGACGAAAAGTAAGGGAAGGAAAATTCTGGGTTTCATAACACAGAACTGCAAAATGTTCTCTGGGAGTTGCAGGAATTTCTTTGGTTCATTTGGATTTTAATGTGTTTAGAGTAGGTGAGTTTTTATGGCTGATATTGGGTGACTCTGCAGTGATTCAACATGGCGAAGATTGAACTTGTAGCACTCAATGAGATCAGGCTGAGTGAATGATTTTGTGTATCAAAGTAATCTGTGTAATTTGCTTTGCAGCTGACATGATGGGCCAGCAAACAGAGACCCTCCTAGCAGGGTCTCTTGCCAAAGCACTTTGTTGTATCCTTTTGATGGCAGAACTTTTAAAGGCTTTTGTCTGTTTCTTGTCATACTAATTATCCTTCAATACAGTCTTGACTACCAGTGCATTCTATAATAATTTTCAGAACTGAAACATTTCCCTTATAACTGTGGCTCAAACAATGTGTGTTGTTTGAGGTAGTGAGTACATAGCATGGGTGCTGCTGGTGCTTCCATGAACAGAGTGTGGATTCCTTGATGTTGTCTGATGTAGATATTAACAAGATGAGCAAGGAGGTGAAAGGTAATGCCTTTAGAGTGCTTTCACGAGTATTTGAACCTATATACCTAATATACCTAATTGCTTTGGGGCAATAAATGACATAGGCCCGCTTTCATAACGTCTGAATTATTCTACAGATAATTCTACATGTATTTCTATACCACTGGGACTATCAGTATTTACATTCACATTGTCTGAGACATTAGATCTGTCATTTTGGATGTTAGATTGATTGGATTTAGCTTAGTTAAAATGTCAGGTATCGTAGAACTGTAGGGACAACTACAGGGAATGGATGTACTCATGTGCTTTTATTTTCTTTTTGCTAATCAGCCAATCAGGAAATGAAATCAAGGATTTTGGTAAGAGCTTTGTTGTTAGTCTACTATTAGTGTTAAAATACATCAATGCTACATGGGCTAACAAGTCTCATTTGCTTTGTTTAGGTCATAAAAGCTGCAGAAGACAGTGCATTACAATATATGAATTTCATGAATGTGATCTTTGCAGCACAGAAACAGGTGAAGCTATTTGATATATCTTATCTTTTATTAGCATATAAAGAGTGAAAAAAAATGGTTCATTTACATTATGGCTGTGATCTGGTTAAAGAATCCTTGGAGTGAAGACTGTCATGACAATAGTGAAAGGTAACCGAGGTTAAAAGTCAGATCCTACTGCTACATCTTAACATGAAGGGTTTGCTATGAAAGAACGGATGGTAGCCTTCTGTCCCGCCTTGTAGGTGCTGTGTACAGGATACCTTTGCTGATAGTTCTTTTATTGTCATGCATTAGAAGAGAGGTGTTAGAAATCTGGATGTTTGTTCTGACAAAGGGAATGAGCTTTCTTATTGCTGTGGTGGTCCTGCAGCTGTAAAACATGGGTGAGGTTACATTGTTCCTAGCTGAACTCCTTTTTTTATGGGTCTCTTTACTTGCAGAGTATTTTGATTGATGCTTGTGTCTTGGACTCTGATTCAGGCCTTCTACAACAGGTACAAGCTTCCTATTCTTACTTGCTGTTTGCTTTAATTCATAGATACTTGATGCTAGATAGTTTGATGTATTTTAAAGCACTCTCAACTTTTTCAAACCAGAAAAAGAGACATTATTACACCCTCCTATGAGACAAGGCCTAGGTATTTTATGTTGGTGAAACACTGTCTCTTTTTCTCAGTCTTTTTGTACCCTCCTATTCTGTAACAATTTATTATTGTTTTGTTCTTGTTCCTTGGCTAGTAGAAACCATTGCCTTCCTGTTAAGACTGAGCTATCTGATCATTCTCTCTGCATTCCAGGCTTGTGACATTACAGGCGGCATATACCTTAAAGTGCCCCACCTGCCATCCCTCCTGCAATATTTGTTGGTATGTCTTCACTTGCTTTTTCCTGTGTCAGATGTGAAATCTTACTGACTTCACTGACACGATGATACAGCCATTTCCACACTATTTTTTTCCCTGTTTATATAGTGGGTATTTCTCCCTGATCAAGAACAAAGATCACAGCTTGTGCTTCCACCTCCCGTTCATGTTGACTACAGAGCAGCGTGTTTCTGTCATCGAAATCTCATTGAGATTGGTTATGTCTGCTCCGTGTGCTTGTCAAGTAAGTTTATAAATATGAGTTGAACTTCCTACGTGTCAAATGAGCTATTATTAGTGACAGCCAATCCTTTTATTTTCCAGTATTCTGCAACTTCAGTCCAATTTGCAGTACATGCGAGTAAGTTTAACTTCTTATTTCAGGAGTGGGTCTGAGAATGCGTTTGTTGTATCTGACAGTTCCTTTTTATGTTATTTCAGGACTGCCTTCAAAATATCACTGCCGCCTGTCATGAAAGCTAAGAAGAAGAAATTAAAGTTAGCTGTCTAACGATGCAACTTAAACACACCGTTACTGCTCCTGTTATTCCATGAAGGGGGATGTACTTGAACAATTGTTGACACTTTTTACAGGATATGAAAGAGAACTGTATGCAGTCTTACTGCTTTTTTTCTTAAAGTATTTAAGCCATTTTTTCTATGTAGTAACAAATCACTGTGTTAGCAGGTAATCTGTGCTGTCTTAAATACTGTTTATTCATTGTAATTAGAACCAGAATTTACAGGTTGTTAAGATGCAGGTCTTGCAAATTTGGAAGCATTCTTGCTGCTGCAGCTTCAAACTTCCAAGTTATTTTCCAAGACAATAAAGTTTTGGTTGTTTTTAATCACATGTTGGTGCAGAGGTGAGCTGTCACCACTGCTGATGTGTAGGGACTGAACCTCAGCACCACTATTGAAGGACCTCAGTGTTCTGTGAGCTTTCAGTGTCTGTCTGGGCACTGAAATGGGGTCAGCTTCGGAAGAAGAAAGCCAAATGTTTCAAGATGGCTTAGAACACACCTTCCTGTCGAGGGTGTTAATTCCTTGGCACGTGCACACGCACTGTGTCATATGTTTTTATTCTCTTTATGCTTTTTGGCTCTCTTGGATAGCTGCTCCTCAGTAACTGGAGCAGTAATATGGAGGTATCCTTCCCATGGGAGTTTTGAACAGAAGACCACGTTTATGTGTGCGAAGGGGTTTATGTCTGTACAATGACATCAGTAAATGTCCATGAGGTGGTCAGTCTTCAGTGCTGTGCTTTGAAACTGGAAAGGTTTCAGATCAGTGTGGTTTGTATTTGAGTAGCAGCTATGTGTGCCATGTCCAGGCGTGCATCTGGCTTCTGTCAGGGCAGTTGTTCTCATCAGCTCCCGTTCTCGTCGCCAGGAGCCACTTTGTTTGCAAGTTGTATCTATAACTCTGTTCTTACAACACCTTTTGGAATAAAAGCAGCTCTTTTTACAGACATGGATGCTGTTCGGCCTGTTGTGTGTCTGTGAGGCGGTCTGTGGCACGGCGGGTGATTCCCGCCCTCCCGGTTGCCGTGGCAGCAGTGCCGCCTCAAGATGGCGGCGCTCAGTGACGCTATGGCGGCCGCCGGGCTCGGGGCGCTGCTGCTGGCGGCTCTGTGTGCGGGGCAGCCCGGTGTGTGGGAGGGGGCGAGGGGAGGAGAAGGGGAAGGAAGGGATGAGAGGGGAGAGGGCCGTAGCAGCCTGTGCGGGCTGAGGGGGCACGGCCTGGTGTGCCTCCCAGATGCGGCGCTTTGTGGGTTTCTGTGTTACAATATGATTCTTTTCTAAACTTTCTCTTCCCCCCCAGTTTTTCAGCCTTCCTTTATCCACATGTCTGGGCTAAGAGTTAATGCGTTTTTTCTTGGAGATTCTTCAGGAGTTACGTTTTCCATTATTTTAGATGCTATCGATAAAGAGACAGGTAAGAACACTTCATTTATCTACCCGCTATTTCGAAAAATAATAAATATATTTGAATTCTTAACTTTTTTTTGTTGTTGTTGTCATTACAATTACCCAAATAACTGCAGTGCAGTTCAAAGAATCATCACAGAACTGTTGGAGTTTGGAGGGTCCCTCTGGTGCCCCATTCCCACATGAGAAGTTTGAAGTGACAGTGAAACAGATAAAATACATATATATATAATATATATATAATATATATTAATAATATATATATGTGTGTGTTATGTTTTAATTTTGATACAGGAAATTTGCTCCTTCCAAACTGCGGTGGAAATGAAAGAGCTGGTGACTGGGAATTGAGTGTAACAGCTGGTGTGGTATGTAAAACACTGCTTCTGCCCTAAGATAGAAAAGCTTGAGCAATCATATATGAAAGGCTGATGAAGTGCTAATGTAATATTAGTTTACTGACAGCTCAGTTAGAGTGCCTTCCCTTTTTGCCTTTGTTATGTCCCATCATCTGGATGCCCGCATTGGAAGTTGCTAAGGTGCAGCTTTGATGCTGGTTTCTTGTCTTTCTCCTTTCCCGAACTGCCTGTGCTTCCCGGCAGGTGATGGTACAAAGAACAGTGATTTGGTACAAGCTGTTGAATCCATCATTTTGTGTTTTGCAGGGTTCATCCAAAGTGACTGTAACCTTCACTAGAAATCTGCAGTTATGTTTGCCCAATGCCACCGACTGCTGCACAGCACCTCTCTGTGTGGTGGAAACAGTTCAGGTTTTAGCTTGCAGTGGTTCAGCAATGCTGGCACGTCTCATAATTCAAGCTGAAATATATGCCAACTCTTCCTTTATGGGAAATGTGTCAGGTAAGTACTTGGATATCCTGAGGAAGAAATGGTATTTACTTCCCCTTTCTGTACCAGAAAAAAGAAAAGAAAAATTGGGAATTGGACAGCAATGAGAGATTAAATTTCACTAGCATTTAAGGATTTATATGCAGGTGGGATAGGCTGTAATGCATGTTGTCTGCTTCTTGGGATTCCAGTCTGTATGACCTGAATTTTCTCTTCTTTTCTTGTAATTCTCTTATAGAAATCATGTCTGTCATCCCTAACCAGGTGTTTCAGCCCTTGGGCTCGTGTCCTTGTGACTTGACAGATGGAGCTTGTGATGTTCGTTGTTGCTGTGATCCGGTACTTATTTCATATTAAACTTTGATGAAATGGTTTTAGAATTTCTATGTTCCTTCTGTTGTCTGGAGGGAGAATTACTGAGTATTTCAAAGTAGAAATAGGGTCTGCCTGGGTTTTGTGGCATTTCTAATAGTAAATATGACATCTGTCTACAGGGCTGGCTTGGTTATCTGCAAATACAGCACTAGAGGCCGTGGTGGTGCAATTATGGCATTAAGGTGTTCTTTTCCCTTCCAGGAGTGTACACCAGACTTGAAGCAGTTATTCAATGGATCGTGTTTCACTGGAGTGTTTGGTGGGGATGTAAACCCACCTTTTGATCAGCTGTGCTCCACACAGACAACAGAATATACTCCTGATTGGTTTCCCTTCCTTTGCATACAGTCTTCTCTTAGCAATACACCATTTCTTGGCTATTTTTATGATGGCTCTATGTAAGTCTGAAAATCTTTCTTTCCTCAATACACAATTTAGACATTACATTGAAACTGTAGCATGTATTTTTTACAGTGAAAGTTATTTTGAAATTATAAATCGATCACTTTAAATGTAAATGGAGAAATATAATTGGTACTTTGAGAGCACGGGACTGGAAGGCAGATATTTAATTAACCATGTAATGTGAGGAGTAAAGAATTGTTTCATTTTTGAACTTATTTGCAGTTCTGCACCCAGAAGTTCTGCACCCAGAGTTCGTCCATTTAGGATCCCTGTACAGGCTTCTCCTGGAAAACTCTTCACTGGTTACAGAGCAGGAGATCCAATTATGACAGAAGATGATGAGTATTTTACCATCCCTCAGGTAATTGCTCCATATTTAGGAGCTTCTGATTCCTCTTGGCTAGTTGAAGTTCTCCATTTATCACATTCTTTTGTGTTTGTAACCAAATTGTGGAATATATTTTTCACTAAGCACAAAATTGTTGTTAATAACAATCATTATCTTTCCTCATCCCCTGCCCACCCCTCCCCTTCCTTGCCTTTATGGCCCACATACATTTCTGTTCAACTACCTGCAGCCGTCCCTGGCAGGGCAGTGTGCTGGAAATGCCCCTGTAGCGTTTCTGCAGGACTTTGACGTGAGGTGCCTTTCTGATGCAGCATCTTACAAGGAAGGACTGTCCCATGATGTGAAAATCAACAGTGGAACAGGAGGTATGTTGCATAGTCCTAACAGAAATGTAGTTATGTTCTTCAGAAATAGAATTAACAAGAGGACTGTTGACATGGCAGCTACATGGCTATAGTTCAGTGTTTAGGGATGTTATAGTCCTATTTCTGATCACCTGCCAAGCTTCTCTGTATTACCCAGGACTTGGGATAGGAGAAATAGTGGGATTAGCCTTTGTTTCCCATTTATCTGTTTCTGGTGACTCATATGGCTGCATGTGGCACAAGGAAGCATCTCTCATCATGTTTTTGTATTCTTGGAACCTCCTTTTTCTGTCAAGAGGGTGCAGTGTTGTCACTTTAGAATTAGAAGTGCTTACTCTCTGCATTACAAAAGCATAAATATAAGAAATGTCATTCTGGAGTTTGAGATGATGCAATTACCAACATGAAGAGAATTTTTTTTATGCTGTTTAATTACGTTGTCTAATTTTATTTACACTACCTTAGTAAGAAGCAGAGATAATTAGCTATGCTCTAACACATAACCTGCCTGGTTTATTACCAAAACTGGCTTTCTAAATACTTTTCTGCACAGTTTCTATAACAAAAAGGAGTACTTTGGATGTGAATGTTGTATATGATTCTTTTATCAGGATTACTGCAGCATTTGTTTTTTATTCTCAGACTTCATCCAACAAAATGTGACCTACAAAACCGTCACCGACAGGGACAAATTCATCACTAAAAGTGGTATGTTTCTGCTGTGTAATTAGTGTGTTTCTTACTTAACCTGGATGACACAAGTGACTGGGGTGCCTAAAACATTTACCTGTCGTGATTCCTAGGAAGGATCTTGTGTGTATTCTAATATTTGAACAAAGCAGGGCAGGCAGCCTGTAAGCAGTGCTGGATGTGCCTGAATTTTGAACACTCTTGTGCCTTTTTAAGGTTCTGGAGCCAATGAAGCAGCTTTTATTTTAGAACAGTGGCTCCCAGTCAGTGGGGAGGGTAATGCAGGATAGTGCTGAATCCATACTAGCATGTATTTCTGGAAGATGATGGCCCTCTCAGCAGGGTGAGATAAAAAGAGAGGGACTCCTGAGTCCAGAGGGCCCCAGCAGCTGATGGAGTAAGGCCTTGTGCTGGGTTCTTAAGGAAGGGGTCAACTACAACAGGAGCTAGAACTGCAGGTGTTAGAATATTGATAAACGAAGGGATTCTACTGTAAATGCAGCACACTGTCCTTGTATGATGGGACTTAAACAGTAAAAAAAAAATGTTAAAAGGATGAATGATTTATCTTCCAGAATTTTGTTAGAGATTTTTAAGTTGTTTTTCAGTTACAGCTTTCTAATTGGCAATACTTTTGGTTATGGTATGTTTTTCTTTCTTCTGCAGAATTTCCTCCTACCGTGGGCATTCCATTGCAAAGTATAACCTTTGCAGAGCATTATACATTCGTGTGTGAAGGTGACAACATAGAAGGAGTGAATGTCACAGTCTTCCAAGGAAATCTATATGGTGGAGGTATTGTGACTTTTCTTGTACAGATTTACTATTTTTTTTATTTCTTAAGTGAGTAAATTATTTGATAGTTTATCTTAATTAGTAATATTGATCAAAAAGAGTTTTGGACTCTGGAAAGAAAATGTATGGGGCAAATTTCTGCCAATTTCTATTATCCTGAATCTTCTGGTGCTCATGTAGGACAGAAATTTGTATCCTAAATAAGCAGCATACTTCCTGCTAATTTATGTATGGGAACATAAAGTCATTCCTTTATCTTTTACCAGAAATGCTGACGCAGAGATTCACGGCTGAATTTGTAAGATTAAAGAGTGATAATGCAGCAGAAGTGCCCAATAATCCAGGTAGTAATACCTCAGTTTGCTTCTTAGAAGAACAGATTTTGGTACTAGATTGGTCATTAGCAGTGACCACGTTTTGTACCTTGTTCATACTTGTTCTGCTGGTGCCCCTCCTTCCCTTTTATTGTGTTGTCAGCTGTAATTACAGTGATTGGCTTTTAGGCTCAGTATTGATCATTTAAAATGGGGCTGTTGTAATGGAAAGTCTGTCTGTTTGCTTTGAGACTAATTACGTGCATTATTAAATCGATGTTAATGCTTATAGATTTGTATAAAATGTTCACAACTCCTTCTGCATTTAGGTTATCAAGTTGGAAACGCAGTGAGAGCTGCAAACGTGAATGCTTCTGATACTGCTGGCAGCTTAAGCATTTGGCAGCCAGGTACTGATTTGTAAGGTTACACCCTCAGCTTTCATAAATGCTAAAATGCTGCCTTCATATACATGTTTTACTTCTGAATCTATTCTATGCCGAATTGTGCTTTTCTATGCTATTCTCTAGCCTTTATTCCAGCTTAATTGAAGAATTTGCATTTAATGAATGTAAAGTAGCTTCAGTATCCTCAAACATCTGAGTATGTTGTATGAAGTTAAGGTTTAAAACCAAGCAGTTGTTAAACTCATGAGATTCTGGAGCGTGTGAATTCGCTCTGTGTTGGAAAATGGAATTGGAGTAGACTTGGTTCTGTATTTGAATTACACTGCTTGCTGTTTTGCATCCTAATATGTGCAATTTTTGCACAAAAATGAGAAGTGGGAGTTGAAAGGTCGTTGTGAGGATCCCTAAATAGGATCTTTTCAATTCATAGCTGACAGAGGTCTGTGTACGTCAGCCACTCACACACCAGTTTTGTTCGGGGTAGATTCTTTCTCTGGGTGCCTATTGGAAGTTGATGTCAATGAAGACTGCAGCCATTTAAGGTGAGCCACACAGATTTATTGTTCTCTTGCTACCAGTTTCTACCATCAGCACAGTTGCATTCTTTTCAGAAGTTCATATATACATCGCAGGTTTCTGTGGTTGACCCTCTTCTGTTTTTTTAAAGGGAAATCTATTAAAATGGTTTCATTCAGATTTCCCTGTATTTAAGTGAGGGTTACGTTGGGGTGGAGTGCTTCCCTTGGGCAGATGAGTCAGTAGTTGAGGTTTGTTTTAACTGAGTAATAGCATCTGTCAGAGGACACTGATTGTATGGCATAGTGATGCTGTAACGCAGTTCATGCTGTAGATTTGCTTTTTGTATGAGCTGATGTTTTTATTTGGCAGACAAAATGTAATCGAGAAACTGAATTCGTTAATACAAGCTACTCATGTTGGGAAGAGACGCAATTCCAATGACAGCAATCCCAAAGACTGGGTGCAAATTATACGTAAGTGATACTTGTAGTTTTATTCACAGCCCACGTCGCTATAAAAAGATGCACTTAGGATTGGACCACCTCCAAATAAAGCCAACGTGTAATTTCAGATGCCTGAAGGTACCTGGGTCCATGCATCCAGATATGTACAGATGTGTTTAATAATATACTGGTGCTGTAGAGCGATGTGTCTGTCAGTCTGTTGATGTAATGATTTGGTGTTTTACTCCTCTGTTGAACTCCATACTTCATGTATATTTCGTATAGAAAACACATTTTTGTGCAGCAGTTACCAACATTTCACTGCAATATGACAGTAATATAAATATGGAAGAGATCATTTTGCATAGGATTTCTGTTTCACTCTGTTCCTCCACAGGATTGGAACCGTCTAACCTGAATATCAGTGGGAGCCCTGGAGATCTGAAGGGCATTTGCCCAGATGTTCCTGCCAACCTGAACATTCGGATCATTTTTGCAGCTGTGGGTGCAGTGTGGGGGGTTCCTAGGGAGGAGATACTGGCCGTGCAGACCAGGTAGAGCCCAGCTGTGTCTTTAATAGAGAAATGTTTCAACTTTGCAACTCGCTTACGTGTCGTACCCGGATAAATCTGACAAAGATGTTACTTATAGTTTGTAAATCCTCCTTTCATGGCCTTGTTTAAGCTTTAAATTCCCACATACAGCCCTCTAGTAACGCTTACACATGTGCTTCCAGTTACTCCACAGTCACGTGGCAGTTCCAGTGCGGCCTTCCCTGTGCAAACCCTGGCAGCCTGCTGCCCATCACGGCTGCTGTGGAGTTCATCCGAGTGCCAGCTCAGCCCCCGGTTCCCATGAGCAGGTAACGTGTGAGATCTTTGACCCTTGATGTTAAGTTAAGCAGATAAAATAGTAATTCACACTGATTAAAGGCTTATCAAAGGCTTCTACTCGTTCTGCTCCTGCCGTAGTTTAATAAGCACTTTTTTCCCCCTCAGATTTCAGATGAATTACACAGAATTTGACTGTGCTCGCAATGACATTTGCTGGCCGCAGCTGTTGTACCCGCTGACAAGGTTCTACACAGGTAAAAACAACCAGCAATGTGGAATGCCACAAACTGCCTCTGTTTCGTGGTAACATCATGAAATTTGGCCAATTTTGGTGAAGCAGTGATCTGTAGTGGGAGATCTGAACATGGTCTGTAAGCAGTGGTTATGTTTTGTTGGCTTTGTGTTCATTCCTGAGTTAGACTAGCACAAGAAACTCATCTCTTTAGGGTTGATGTCAAAACTAAAAGGCAGCTCTTGTGCTCATGCTTGTTTTTGCCCTTTCCCTTTGCAGGAGAGCCGTATTCTCAATGTCTGGCTGCAGGTCTGGCTCTGGCTTTCCTGGCCGTGCTCGCAGCAGTGCTGGGGAGCCCGTGCTTTGCTCAAGCGTGGGAGAATTTCTCTCTTTAAAAGCCGTTGATGTGGAAAGAACCGCTTTGTAAATATTTGAAATATTTTTATATTTTTATAAAAAGGACATAAAGATTTTTATTTCAAAATGAGGAAAAGCGCACAGAAAATGATTGAGATTATTAAAAAGGGGGGGAAAAAACAGGTAATCGCATCAAGTGCTGGACTGCAGGCGGTGGGGCGGGGTTATGCCGTGCTCGGTGCCGGTCTCTCCCGGTGCCGGTTGGCCGCTCGCTCCGCCCGCCCCCCGGAAGCCGCAGCCGGGCGGGGCGTTGTGCCGCGCTATGGCGGCCGGGCCGGGAGCTGCGGCCGTGCCCGTTCTGTGCCGGCCCAGCTGAGCCCAGCCGCTCTGTCAGGCCGCCATGGGCGCGCTGTTCCGCGGGGAGCCGATGTGCCTGGCGCAGCTGTTCCTGCAGAGCGGCTCGGCCTACGAGTGCCTGAGCGAGGTGGGGGAGCGCGGCCTGGCCGAGTTCCGAGACGTGAGTAGTGGCGGCGGGGCGGGTTGGGGGTCCCGGCGGGCAGAGCTGCTGCCCGAGCCCTGCGTCCCCGCCGTGTGGTGTCCCGAGCTGGGAGGGGCCGTGTGTCCGTCGGTCCCTGAGCCCCCACCTCCCGGTGCCGGTACCCGACCGCTCTGTGGGAGAACTAACACTTACACCCGATGTGAACCTGCCCTGCCGCGGTGTGAGGCCGTCAGTGCCCGGCCTGTTGCTGTTGGCTGCGAGCAGAGCCACGGCCTGCTGTGGTGGTTGTACAGAGCCTGAAGGCCTGAGATTCCTCCAGACCAAATCGTCCCATTTTCCCCAGCCGCCCCCGTAGTGCCGTGCTCCACACACAGCTCCGCTGCCCTTCTCCGGACCCACTCCCCAGCCCTGATATCTTCGTTAGTGAAGGGCCCAGCACTGAACACAGCACTCAGCAGCCCCAAGCACAGCAGGAAGGTTCCCTCCTGCTCCCGTCTGCACAGTTACTGATGCTGCAGTCCCTGCCCACCTGTGCTGCCCCACACCAGGTGTGCCTGCTCCCCAGTAGGCTGATAGAAACACCCAGGTGCTCTGTAAGCTTATTTCTCACTGTCAGGATGTGCCGTGCCTGCTCCCACAGGGCAGCTCAACTTGAAGGAAGCCAACTGCGTGGCTTAGAGAATGGGTTGGGTAATAATTAACTTTGTTACTGAACTGTCTTATAATTATATGATGCTTTACTTGGTGACAGAGACTTTGGAATTTCTCTTTGGAAATGCAGGTGACAAAATCTTTGTAAGGAGAACTTAAATGAATGGCTAGTTAGAAAATATGGCAGCAGGAGGAGGCACATCCATCAGTATACTGCTATAGAGATGTCTAGAGATGCTATTCCATGTAGTCCTGATTGGAAAGTTGAATATGCAGCCAGAGGCGTTATGTTATGTACTCCTGGGGAGGTGTGTGAGAATATCTATGAATGCTTCACATTCCACATAGATTCCATGAAACTCCATAGCAAAAAATCCAAACAAAAACCCAACAAAAAGAAAGCTGTTTCCATCAAGGTTTGTGCTTGTTAATACGAAGTCTTTAAGCAGTGTTTTAAAGTGGTAGGAGTGAGCTGTGTTTTGCAGGGGGGGGTGTTGATTTTATGTTACCTAATGAGTATTTTATCCTTCCCTCAGCTCAACCCAAATGTCAGCGTCTTCCAGAGGAAATTTGTGAATGAAGTAAAGAAATGTGAAGAAATGGAAAGAATTCTCGGTGAGCTTTATTTTCATGCCTGCCCTTTCTCATCTGAGATGTTTCTCAAGTTTATATTGCTGGAGCAGAACTGCAGTGTTGATTTCAGCTACAGCTTCTATGTTTGATTTTATCCCAGTGTTGTGCTGTCTGAATTTTGCAGGATCTTATGAAATGTTTGTATCCACGGGGAAGGTCTGTGTGCACTCGTGTGCTGTACCTATAGATCTTCAGAGCCAGAGGTGGCCTATCTGGCTCCTATGCTGAGTTGGGTCAGAACATACAAATTAAGTACATCTACAGCTGGAGACTGCACAGCCTATGGGCAATTCCAGTGTTTTGGTGCTGTCTGTCTCTTAATTCTCTCAGCTTTAAGTTTTACTTACTGTACAATGTATATGTATTAAATATTGCTGTTCTGTTTCTTCTCTGAAGTGAAGAAGAGTTGCTGAGTTGTTGCTGATGAATAGTTAAGACTGTTTCTGTACTGAATGGTTACAATACTGCTGGGGAAACAGGAGCTTTGTCTGGATATTCCCTAGGCTATATGATAAATCCCTTTTTTCTGTTGTTTTTTTCTTGTCACATTACACAACTCAGCACTGTTCAACTTCCAAGCACTCCCCAGATCATCTCAGGTTATTAGTAATTGCTTTCACGTGGCAGTCAATGCACAGAGGAAAGGCTGCAGAGCTTTATCAAGATGGACTTCACTGCAGCGTACCCTGAGGAAAGGTTATTGCTGAAGGATTCTTTTATTACAGCGTCTTAGTGGGAGCATGTGCTGGTCATGCTTTATATCCCAGCAGCTATCATGGCAGTCGCACTGCCCAGTGTGAGCTGCATGTCATGTTGGGTTACTTAAGCCTCTTTGTTTGAGCGCTGTATATTCAAACATGAGTTGTTGAGCAGAAGGACAGTTTTGTTGCAGATGGCATTAGAAAGCATTACTCACAGCAACAAAGGCATGCTTTGTAACGTTAAAAGCTTAAAAAATGCTGGTGGTTGGAAAGAAAGCTTCAGTCAGACACTTCTGAGGATGGGTTCCTTCTGCAGGCTTCCAAGAGGAGTTCTGTGTTCTGAACACATCAGCAGCACCTTCCCTCTGTGGAGGGCTCACACTTTCCTTGTGTTCTTTTTGCTTTCCTTGTGTTCTTTTTGAAGACTATATGGCTGCAAAAATGAAGGAATAAACTAGTGAAGGCCTGATGCTGCGGTGTGAGTGGCACCCTCACAATGGCTGGGTAGCGCTCTAGGGAATGTATGTGATATGCTTATATTTCTGATTCCATTTCTCTTCTTGCTCCAGGTTATTTAGTACAAGAAATTAAAAAGGCAGACATTCCTCTTCCTGAAGGAGATGTTGCTCCTCCTGCCCCGTTGCTGAAACACATTTTAGAAATCCAGGTAACTTGTTCAAGTACCAGTTGCCAAAACTGTATTACTGGGTATTGGAACTCCATTTCAAATTGGATCACCTCCTGTTTCACCACTTATGACCTAATTTACATAGGGGCATGTCAGGAGCAGAAGCCTTTCCTTCTCTTTTGGATTTTGTGTTCTGCCTGCCTTATTTCCAGGCCTGCTTTGAGAATGTTACATTGTCACAAAATCACTATGAAAGGCATAAAGCTAACCGAGGGGTTTGTAGTCACCTCTTCTGTTTTGATGGATTGGTGCATTGCGCTGTCAGATAAATTGCTGTATGTAGGTGTAGTCTTTCAGCCTCGTTTATTGCGTTGGGATTTATCCAGGACTTTTGTTGCAACCTTATTATTCAGGGTATGTGGGAGTTCTTAGTACCCGAGGCTCTGCAGTTTCCTGTGATGGTTGCTTAGTGAGCACAGAGTGCTCATTCCTCTGAATGCTTTTCCTGGTGTGCTGAAAGGAGAAGCTTGTAAAATGCAAATATGCTTCTGAATGATGATGTCTTTTAGTGTAAGTCTGTCAATAGAATAGGTAGGTGTCTCACACTCTGTGCTATTCCAGGTTCTAATTCCAAGTGTATCTTAGCTCAGAAATAAAAGAGGATCTCAACAGCAGACTTAATGGATTCTTCTGGTGGTGGATTAGGCACACTCAGTATGAAGCAGTCTTTGGCAGACTGAGTAATAGCATTTATTGCACTTAGGAATTTGGAAAACTATAATTCAGCCAAATTAGCATGTACTTAAAATTAACCCTCGCCAGTTCCTAAACCTGATTCTATGTCACTTATTTTGTGCAACAGGAACAGTTGCAGAAGCTGGAGACAGAATTGAGGGAAGTAAATAAGAACAAAGAGAAGCTGAGAAAAAACTTGATTGAACTTACGGAGTACACGTGCATGTTGGATGTCACACAGACGTTTGTCAGGAGAACAGCTGAGGTAATACTGCAGTGTCTGGGTGCTATTGTGTGTAGTGTGACAATCCTGTTGCATGCTGTGTTATTTTGATGTATAACTTGTTCTGAGAAAGGTGTCTTTTGCAGAAGTGACTGTTAGTTGCTGAGCGATTTGGTTGAGATCCCAAGGTCTCCCCATAGCTTGAGCTGAACACAGGAAATCAGTTTGTGTTTGTGTTGAAATTATTTAACAAACTTTTCTTCCTGTGAATAAAAAATAATTATTTTTTGTCCTGAAAGCCATGATTGATTTTTCTTTTTCTTTCCTAGTACGAGTCCCACTTACATATAAATTACGAAGAATTTCCATCTGTGGAAAATGAGCCATTTGCAGATTACAATTGTATGCACAGACTGGGTGCCAAGCTGGGGTAGGTATGGTTCAGTCCAGATTTGCCAGGTTGCCATGCTGTGCTGCTTCTGAACTGCTTGAAGAGCTGCTGTCAATAACAGGCTGTTTTCTCAAAAGATGGGGTGTTGTGTGAGTCCAGTGATTTCAGACAAGCCAAACCATCTTAGGGTGAGTGGCCCAGTTGTACCTCAGAAACAAAACTGGATTCTTTGAAGAGATACGTTGGGTTGCACCAAAAACTGTCACAAAAAACTGTCATAAAACTGAGTATGTGTGCTAAGGAAGAATCTCAAAATGCCCTGAATTGTGATTTTCTTCTACTGTTCAAACATATTTCTGGTATAAACACACTGAGTCAGTACTAACGTAACATTAATAATGGTATTGCCTACTTGCCTTTAAAGTGATGTATGGATTCAACTCCCTGCAGTGTCTTTATGAAAGTAAACAATGAGTGAAAAATTGAGACCCTTACTACCATAGGCAGAGATGATGTTAAACATTCTGTTTGTTTCCTCAGGTCTGTAGTCAGTTTGTTTTCCAAACAGAAATTGCCTCTTTATTTTACATACCACTTAGTTCCTATGGAGAGTGATGCTTCCGTCTTTAGAGGTGACATGTTAGATTATTGTGGCTGCTATTCCGTGATGTGATTTACTGTGAGATTTCAGCTTTTCTTGATTTTGACCTATTTATCAAACCTTTCTTTGTCCGTAGCTTTATATCTGGGTTGGTTCACCGAGCAAAAGTTGAAGCATTTGAAAAAATGCTGTGGAGAGCCTGTAAAGGATACACTATTCTGACGTATGCGGAGCTCGATGAATGTCTGGAAGATCCGGATACAGTGAGTAAACATTATAACTGAGTTTATTGTGTTTGTACTTTCGTAAGACTTAAAATAATTGCTGCTCGGCTGTGCACTAAATGGAAATGATTTCCCAGTGCTTTTGGAGGCCTTGTGGCCGCCTCCTCTCTGCATCCTCTGCTCTGGGCTGGGCCAACCCAGTGTCCCCAGCCACTGCTCATACATCTGACCCTTTGCTGTGGGGTAGCTGTGACTTTGATTGGCTGCTGTGATCAAAAAAAAGCATAAATGACTGCTTGGGTATTTATTTACTAGGTCTATACATGGTATTTTAACGTCCCTTTTATTTGTTCATTCAGTAGTTAAGGGGAAAAAAAAAGTTGTCTGTCTTCTATTAAAAAAAATCTCTGAACTTATAAAATGCACTTTGTCCGTCACCAGTCGATGTTATCAAAGTGAAATGAAATTCTGCTTTCATTCTAATTTGTAACACTTAATTTTCCAGAGGTTTTTTCTAACTTGTAATTTAGAAGTGATCAAATAGAATCTGTTTTTATTTCCCTGAAAACTTTGTTTTTTTCTGATCTACCAAAAAACAAACAAAAAAAACCAACAAACCAACCAACTCCTTAGAAGTATTGGCACACTTGAGTTTCAGTTTTGATCTTAATTAAAATGGTGGAGTGCCAATGGTGCTGCTAATGCCTTTTTCAGATTATACAGTAAAAGAATGTGTTTGAATAATGATGGTGTACTTGAGTGCTTGGTTGAAAACAAGCTTCATTAACTATTTTCTTTTCTTTAAGGGTGAAACCACAAAATGGTTTGTGTTTTTAGTGTCCTATTGGGGTGAACAAATCGGCCAGAAAGTTAAGAAGATTTGTGACTGGTAAAAATTAATATATGTCATTTCTTTTCATCTGAGTTCTTTTCTTGATTGTTTTCCTCCACTTCCTTAGAAATGTTGATTTTATGCAAGTCTTTGAAGCTTCTTTTTCCATCTCCTCAACTGCATCTAGCTTTAAAAATTGGCAGTGTACAAGTCAATGTGTGGGTTACTTTATCTGCAGTCCTTATTAAGTGTGGGCCAGATGGTGAGACTCAGCCAAATCTTGCCTATAGTTATTAGATGGCATGCTGCAGATTTGACTGGGACCTGATGTTGGCTGTGTTTTGTTTTAGTTTAGTTATTCAGAATGGATTTCTGTGTTTCTGTAGTTACCGCTGTCATGTGTATCCCTACCCAAATACTCTGGATGAGCGCATAGCAGTTGTTGAAGGGCTGAGCGTTCGTATTCAGGACCTTCGTACAGTGAGTAAATTGTAATGATGTTTTCCCTTTTCACTATAGGCAATAACTTAATGTATTGCAGCATTGAATGTATTAATATATTTCTGAAATACAGGCAGCTTTGGATCTGAACATGATCATGTATACTTTGTGGTCTTGTGTTGTATGTACTTATTAAACTACAGGGTCATTCCACTGCCTAAAACAGAAGGCAGTGCTCATTGTGGCCTCTTGCGAATCTTTGGACAAATAGTGTGTGCTTTTACTGCAGTTAACATAACTGTTATGTTTTCAGTGAAATCTCATTTTTCTGCTTGGACAAAGGTTCTGCATAAAACTGAGGATTACTTACGCCAAGTTCTGTGTAAAGCATCTGAATCCATCTATACATGGGTTATCCAAGTAAAGAAGATGAAAGCCATTTATCACGTACTCAACCTGTGCAGTTTTGATGTCACAAACAAATGTTTGATTGCTGAGGTTTGGTGTCCAGTGGCTGATCTGCAGAACTTGCGCCATGCTTTGGAGGAAGGTTCGGTAAGTCAGCTGAATGCTCGCTGCTGCTAAAGCTTCTGCCTCCATCTGACTGTACAAGTAGATTAAACATCAACTGAGTTTTCATGCATCTTTTCTTTCCATTTGTAAACAGAGGAAGAGTGGAGCCACGATTTCTTCATTCATGAATACCATTCCAACAACACAACCTCCTCCAACTCTGATACGTACCAATAAATTCACCTCAGGGTTCCAGAACATTGTTGATGCTTATGGAGTTGGAAACTATGGGGAAGTGAATCCAGGTTGGTCCTCTGAACTATGAACTGTATTGTCATTATTGCTCACCTGGTTTGTAAAATAGTGTTTAAGCACCTTGCTAAGTGGGACACCACTGGGGGCAGAATGGAAGTAAGCATACTGCTGGTAATTAGGTGTTGTAGATCATCAATAGCTCATCCAAAGTACAGATGGTGCCCCATGTGGTAAGTTGAGATTTGATTTTTGATACATTCTTTCAGCATTAAGAATAGTGAAAACGACTGTATGTTTATATGCTTTACCTTGGATGTGAACATATATTTAGGGGAAAGAGGAAGATTGGTAATGGCTGGTTGCTCTTGCTGAGGTGTGAAGCTCATCACCTGGGTATAAGACAACAACCTCGCTTATATAGCCCTGTTAGCATAATATCCTTCTGTGTTTTGTAGCTATCTTGACTGACAGCACCATGCGATGCTGTACAGAAGTATACTTATATATATTAAAGCAAGCTTTAAATTGAGTTAAATTTATATTTAACTAAGAGAGATCTCTTAGTAAGGGGTGAAATGTCCTTCAAACTTAAGAATAAACAAATTGTTTGGGAGGTTAAAAATAGTTGATTGCTTATGCATAATTCAGATACCACCGTCATCTGTTGTGCTGTATGTCTGAAATGTATCTTGTTGCCATTGCAGCTCTCTATACCATCATCACTTTTCCCTTCTTGTTTGCCATTATGTTTGGAGATTTTGGGCACGGTGTGCTAATGTTCATCTTTGCCCTCCTGACAATACTGTATGAAAACCATCCTAGATTACGAAGATCACAGGATGAGGTAAAAGGAATTATAAACTTAAAGCTCTTAAGTTTCATCTTCTGGCCTTTTTATAAAGGAGTTGGAGTTTGAATTTCATGAGACTTAATTTTATCTTTTAATTGAAGGGCTTAGAAAGCAGGAACTGTTGCATATCTTATTAGAATTATGTTTAATTAAGATTGATTGCAGGAGGCTTAACTTCTTGAGTTAAAGTCTAGGGGAAAAAATGTGGCTTAAGAGGACCATTAATTACTGTGATGATGCCAGTGAGAGAAGTGTCAGTTTATGTCACTGGAGCTTGTGTAGGGACTCCAGATCTCTTCAGTCACTTTCAAGTAAAGCTGTCATTCTGAATGTGCTCTCAGCTAGTTCTGTTGCCTAAATCACTTGGCAGAAATCTGCAGTGTGCAAAGGTGAATCTGCCATTAAGTGACTGTTCCTTGTAGACTGCATATTAATGTGCTTAAAGAAAGTTCGTTTTCCATTTTTATTGGCCTCAGGTTTCTTCATATTATTTAATGACTGTTTGAAGGCAAGTTTGGTTTATAGAAGTTTTTGTATGGCCAGAAATGCATCGGTAACATGAATCCTCTTTTTTTTCCCCCTAATATATTTACAGATAATAAAAATGCTATTCGATGGCCGTTACGTCATCCTATTGATGAGTTTGTTTTCTATATACACTGGCCTTATTTACAATGATTGCTTTTCAAAGTCATTAAATATATTTGGTTCCGGGTGGAATGTTTCAGCAATGTTTGAACAGAACGCTTGGCGGTAAGTGGTATGCCTCTGTTTGCTGTGCCATTAAAGCAAGAGTGTTTCCTGCAGCAGGTTCACTCCTTGACCCTTCAGCTGGTCTTTTATTTGAGAGTAATAATGAAATGTAGTGAAATCTAGCAAGGGCGGAGGGCTCAGTCCCTTCTACACTTAAAATAAAGAATGCAGTGGTGATTATTTAGAAACAAAGAATGCAAAAAGGTAAAAGAGGTTATATTACGGGTAATCCTTTGGGTGGTGGTTTAGCATTTTTCTCTAAAAGATCTCTTAAAACAAACCATTGTTCCAGCGGAATGGATAATAAAGTCTAAAAATGTATTTTTCAAAGACGGTGTGAATTAAGCCTAAATAAAAGGTGCCCAGGTTGTTGTTGTTGCTGTTGGTTTTATTTTCCACTAGCAAGACTGTTTTTACTTAAATTGCTTTATTCTTTCATAGTCGTGTCAGATCTGATTGTGGTTCTCTTTCACTGCAGTCCTGAGGATCTGAAGTCTCATCATTTTTTAATGCTGGATCCAAATGTTACTGGCGTGTACAATGGAGTTTATCCCTTTGGAATTGATCCGGTTAGTTTTATTGTTTTCTGTTATCTGTTGTACTGATCAGTCATCTTTAAGTTAGATTTTGGTATGATTAAGTTAGATTTGGTATTATTAGAAAGATAAACTTACTCTGGGGGACAAGAAAAAGCATTTCTGTTTTCCTCCTCCCTTCAAAAAGAGATTCCCCTTAATGAGCCAAAGATTGAACTATTGCCGCACACTTCAGACTTTGTGATCTCAGCTTAAGGTGGAATGCAGGTCTCCAGAGAAAGGATATTGCTTTATTCCTCCCATTACGTTGCTCTGAAATGTGTGTATCTTGTCATTTCTTCCTCAGATTTGGAATTTGGCAAGCAACCGTCTCAGTTTCTTAAATTCTTTCAAGATGAAAATGTCTGTGATTCTTGGAGTGGTTCACATGACATTTGGAGTTGTACTGGGAGTATTTAACCACTTGTAAGTACAAGAAGTCACGATAACGTTTCTTTTGCCAAGTCTGTCATTATATCAGTTAACCTGGCAAGAGAAATGGGGATGGCTGTGTGTGTTTGGTTTTCATCAGCAAAACCCAGCATAACAGTAATTGTCGTTAAAAAAGAAAAGCAGTAACAGAGGCCATCTTTCACAAAACTTAGAGTCAGTATTATGCCAAAAAGTCTTTCACTGTTCGTTAAATGCAAGCACATGCTTCACATAGTATTGATTTCCAGCAAAATACCAGGTTAAAATGTCACTATGAAAAAAACACTTTTAGGTCCTACATTCAGTACTGCTCTTTACCCCCCCCTAAGTTTGCCTCCATCTCACTTTGTAAAACTTACTTATTCCTTTTTTTTTCTTCATTATCTTTTAGACATTTCAAGAAGAAGTACAATATTTGTTTGGTTTTTCTTCCTGAGCTTTTGTTCATGATGTGCATCTTTGGCTACCTTGTGTTCATGATTTTTTTTAAGTGGTTAGCATACTCTGCAGTGGACTCCACAACTGCTCCAAGCATTCTGATTCAGTTTATTAACATGTTCCTGTTTGCTGGTGGTGAAGAAGATGCCTTTTATACTGGACAGGTTAGTAGTTTTCTTACAAGCTTCTCCGTGCAGTTATTACTTTACCAGTCATGAAAGGCTGATAGCTGAGTGCACTCTGCCTTTCCCTGGGGAGGGGAATGAATCAGACTAAGGGGAAATTGAAGAAACATTACCATTAAAAATTGTTTTTATTCTTCAATTATAAGATTAGTGACTTGTGGAGGTATGTTTCTAGAACAAAAGCCCCCAATTTAGAACTGAGGTGAGAGAATAGTCATATTCCTATAGATTTGTTGCTTGCTTATGTACAGTAAATAATTCTAAGACAGCGAGCTTCAGTAATGCCTTAATCTAGAACTCAGTCCTGAGGATGCTGGGTGTCTGTAATCTCATTTAAGAGGGTGATTAATGTAATATTTAGGTGCATTTCCAATTTGGATTGCATATGCATTGCAATCTATTTTTCTTAGACTTATTGAAGGAAGGCTTATTTTAATTTTGATTCTGTGATCTGGTCTTATGTTGTTTCTTTCCCTCTATTAACAGGTTGTTCTACAGAGATTTTTATTGGGTGTTGCCTTTCTTTCTGTTCCTGTAATGCTTTTTGGAAAACCACTTTATTTATATTGGTTGCACAGTGGAACTCGAGGCATTAGAACATACAGGGTAAGCATTGACATGTGCTTATACAGTTCTTCATTATAGAACAATTCATCTGGTGTGTTGCTTATAGAGAACACCCGTAACTTGGTGCTTCTAAAGAACTTAGATAGCTCTTCTGTTCCTCTAACTCTCTGGTCCTTTTTGCCATGGAGAATGTTATTTTCTGTGTCTACTTTAAACAAGTTTAGAAATCGACACCAAGGGTTCACTTCACAAACGTAATGCATTTCAATTTTGCAGCGTGGCTACAAGCTAATTCGGAAAGAAAGTGAAGAAGAACTTTCTCTGCTGCAGCCTCATGATGTGGAGGAAGGAAGCAGTCATTCAGATATTGGGCACAAAGAAGAGGATGGAGAGGAGGTAGTTAATTTATCTCTGATTAGTTTGTCCTTGAAAGGAAATTAGAAGTAGAAAATCAGGGAGATAATCATGGAAGCTTCCAAGAAGATGAGCTGAGCCTTTACAAAGGCCTTAATGCTAGAATGCAATTCATATATTCTTATTTGTTGCCATTTTATCATTATTTCTTGGTTCATTCACATTGCTACAGCAACCTACCATCTATCTGTAGTGGAGAACATGAAGAGTTAAATGCTTTATTTGAATCAGACTGCAGTCTCATCTTTAAATTGACAAAGTAGGGTCAAATTCTTCCTTTTTAAATGGTTTTATAGGCAAAAAGAAGGCTGTGCAGCTTCCTGTTAATTACGTCTGGCTTTTCCCGTAGATCAAAGTTTTTCATAGTTGAACATTAGATCTTGTGACAAAACTTCTGTAGAATGGGACCTGGGGGAAACAAGTTGCATTCCTTGTCCTTCCTATTGCTGTTTTCTACTCATTAAACAATTTTACCACTTCCACTGATTTCATGTGAATTTAAAGCCAGACTGATTCAGATTCCCAGTGTGTATCCTATCACTGGGGGAGGAGAATTTTGTCCAGTGGTGGATTTTCTGTATACCAAGATTTGCAGATGAATGCTTTTGTTTCACTTCGTACTCTGGTATTTAAACGGATACAAATATGTTTTTGTGTCTTAGTTTAACTTTGCAGATGTTTTTATGAATCAAGCCATTCACACCATTGAGTACTGTCTAGGATGTATTTCTAATACAGCCTCGTATCTGAGACTCTGGGCATTAAGTCTTGCACATGCACGTAAGTATTTCACGTTGGTTTTGGTTGCTTTTTCATCCTGATGAAGCTGAAGTGATGCTGCTGTGAAATTATCTTAGTTTCAAAAACAACCAACCAACCCTGTTTAAACTAATAGCCAATGAAGGTTCCTCTTCGGAACCTTTCCAACATTTCTCACTGTTCTTTGGATGCTATTACCTGGCACAGTATTATCTCACGTAACAGTGGAATGGCATTCACAGTACCATTTATTTTCCATTAGTTGACTAGTTCTGAAGGTATTTAGGTATTTGCTGAAGTCTTAATATCAGTGTAATGTGTTGCCAACAGTAGATGCTATTTTGAAACCAATGTGTAGGAAAGGGGTGTGGGGTGGGGGGGAGAAAGGTGGGATGGGGTGGAGGGTTTCCTGCAGTTCCCACATTCAGCAGATTCTGTAATCCTAGTTAAACCAGAGTACAGGTTAGGTAGAGTAGCTCACTTGATGAATGTATGCTGTACCAACATGAATTATGAAAGCTGTTTGTTTGTTTGTTTCAATAGAGTTATCAGAAGTTCTGTGGCAGATGGTGATGAGAGTGGGTCTCCGTGTGGACACATCCTATGGTGTCTTACTGCTAGTCCCTGTTCTGGCCTTTTTTGCTGCGTTAACAGTTTTTATTCTTTTGGTCATGGAGGGGCTTTCTGCTTTTCTCCATGCTATACGACTTCACTGGTAAGTTTTAACTCCTTGGTTTTTTTACTTACTTCAATCCAGTGTATACTGGTTGCTTTAGAAGGATTTGGGGTCAAAATATTAGGGGCCCTGAAGTGAAAATTGTAACAGCCTAATGCTATTTTAATTTATCTAATCACATTGAATGTGTGGCTTATTAGTTTGAGTATTCCTGGGTATTTACATTGAACCCATGTATTTCATTGGCTTATGATCTATACTGACCTCTACCACATTGAATTATCATGCAAATTATGAAACAACATATTAGGAAGAAATGAGAAATAAACTATAACAGCAGGATTTCTAGGCCCTTGAGGAACAGCAGGTCTGCCTTTGTGCATGAAGGTTGAACAGCTGCACTGAAAGTCTGAGTGGTGGGGGTAGGGCTGGTGGTGGGGTTAGGATTGTTGATGGGGTTGGGGCTGGTGGTGTTTGGTTTCTTGTGCTCCAGGTGTTGACAGTTTTTATTTAATATCCACTGTGTGCTTTTTTATCTTCTTACAGGGTGGAATTTCAGTACAAATTCTATACCGGTGGAGGATACAAGTTTACGCCTTTCTCTTTCCAGCACATTTCTTTACATTTTAATAAAGATGATATAGCATAGTTCAGTTGCTCTCAGCAAAGTGTTTGGGATCGTCTGTTCTTGTAGGACAAAGTATTTCTCACTGATTGCCTTATACCACAGCCAGATAATCCTGCCATGCGTACCTCCCATAGAAATACACAGCAGAGCTGGAACATCGTGGGTAGACACATTTTCCTTAATAATTTACAATGTGAGTTAAATTTTCTTAGAGATTGTTACCACATGTTCTAAATCAGCTTAGCTGTTTCTGTTTGTTAAGGATGTTCACTTTCTTGACCGACTAAAGTCACATTAAACATGAATTACTCTATACTTCAGCAAGCCGCCATCTCGTGTACTCTGGAACCTCAGCACTGCAACAGAAGCAATGTCTGTTTTCATTATTTATTCTGCAAGGATGATAAAATACAGACTTGTGCACAGCAACGCGTCCTGCTCGTTACAAATAAAACCCCATTTACTGCTCAGTTCCCCTCAGTTCCTGTGGAGCCGTTCCGTCCCTCACAGCGCCCCTCACGCAGGCGCCATGTTGGCGCGTGGCGGCCGTTAGATGGCGCCGTGTGGCCGCCATGTTGGCGCTGTGATGCCGTTAGATGGCGCCGTGAGGCCGCAGTCGGGCGGGTGAGGCCGTCGCTGTTTCTGTGGCGACCGAGCGGCGTCGGTGTGTGTGTGCCGCCATGAGCCTGGGCGACGTGCGGGTGCAATGGGTGCGGGATCGAGCTCTCGCTGCACTGGGACTGACCGACCCGGCGCCTTTCGAGGAGCTGCTGAGCCGCAATGGCGGTGAGGCTGAGCAGGCCGTGCTGCGCTTCTTCACCCGCGGGGCTGAGAACGATGAGGACGTCAGGGCCGTGCTGCTGCTGCGGGCCGGGCAGGCAGCGGGTGAGGCCGCCCTGCTGTGTGCGGGGCCTCGGTTAACACACATTTCCTGTGGTCCTTTGGCCACGTTTTTCTGTCCTTCTCCTCCATGCTGCATTTGTTCCGTCGCCCAGCCCGGTTAATGCTCCCCTTGCCCCTTTCTGTCTTCCTCTCTCTTGAGCTGTGTCCCATCCCCTCAAACCCTGCGACTCACACCATCACCATACAGGCTGGTTCTGTCTTTGCTTCTCTGATTTTTTTGGTGTGTGTTTGCAGACGAGGGTGGTACAGATGAGCTGGGAGGTGAGCAGGAGGATGAAGGCTCTGATAACTTACCTCCTGAGCAGCTGGATGAGGCTGCCTCTGCTGTGGAGCTGGAAGGAAGTAGGTGATGTTATGAGTTCTACACTCAGAGGGTGGGGACGCACTGGAACAGGTTGCCCAAGGAGGCTGTGGATGCCCCATCCCTGCAGGCATTCAAGGCCAGCCTGGATGTGGCTCTGGGCAGGCTGGTCTGGTGGTTGGTGACCCTGCACACAGCAGGGGGTTTGAGCCAGATGATCCTTGTGGTCCTTTTCAACCCAGGCCACTCTATGATTTGAGCAGCCAAAGCATTCAGGTTTCAGGCCTTTCTGCTGCAGGGTGTTGGTGTGACTTCTCAACACAGCCCTCAGAGCAGATCCAGCAGCACTTGTAACATCATCTGCTTCTAATGCCTGGAAAGCAGATCTGATGTTGTGGTTGGGGTCACAGGCAGAGAGGTGAATTAATGGTTTCTGATGAGTTGTGTTCCTCTGGAAGAAACCTCTCCTGGTACGGCTCTTTTATGTTTTGATGGGATGAAAGAGGCTGACTAGGATATAAAAAACTCACGCAGCAAAAACACAGCCAGCAAACACATCGTACTCGCAGAAAGGGAAGAATAAAGAAAAAAAAGGTAGAAAGGGTGTCAGGAGAGAACAATGATTTTCTATGGCTCAGAGATGCAATTTTCTTCTCTATTGTGAGCATGTTTATAACTTTCAGAAGCTTCTGAAACAGTCATTTGCAGAAGCAAAGAGTTGTGATCTGGTATTTTATACCATTTTCTATCATATTTTATTGAGGCAATAGGATAAGGCAACTTGGAAACTCCAGGGCAATTAGGGAATTATACTTGAAGAAGATGAGAAGCCAGGTTCCCCAGCTGAAGTGCCTCTATACCAACACACACAGCTTGGGAAACAAACAGGAGGAGCTGGAAGCCACCATGCTACTAGGAAATCACAATGTAGGTGCAGATAGAAACCTGCTGGGTAAATTCCCATGACTGGGATGTGGATGTTGATGGATTAGGATTCAGTCCTAATAATGACAGCAATAGTGCTGTCCTATGGGGAAATGTATGGATGGTAGGTTGTTGAAATGCAGTGTTGAAGAGGGAAGAAAATGCTCAGTTAAGTAGATTTAGAAGGAAAATGAAAGGATCTGTCTTATGTGCTTAGAATACCTGTGCTTTAAGAGAGTTCCTTTGTGTAAATTTTTTCTTAATTTCTTGTGTCAGCTCTCTCTAGTGAGTCTGCAGTGGGTGAAGTAGAGCAAGGACTTACAACAGAAGATGCTACGCAGGTGTGTAGCATTTCATTCTGATCTTTTTTGTGTTTAAACTAATGATTCTATCCCTTTGCTCACAGAAGGCAAAACTTTTGTTGCTGTTAAGAAACATGTCAGCAAATAGCAAATCGTTCTTCCTTTATATTCTCTGTTTCAGTTAACAGAACAGAAAACTGCCAAAGTGTATTTCTATGTGGCTCTTGATGAATTTCCTGAAGAATTTGCATCAGATTCTACTGTATACTTTTTAAGAGACACCAAAGGTATTTGTCCTGAACAACTGATTGTTCAGCATTTCCAGTCTTTGTGTTAATCCCAGAGCTACATAGGACAGGATAGGCCTGCAGACTATAAGATCCAACCATCAGTCTGACCTGCTGAGTCCTGTCACTAAGCCGTGCCTCTTAGTGATGTGTCCACCTGTCTTTTAAACACCAAGGGGGATGGAGTGGTTTTAATAATTACTTTTTGTACCAAACAGTTAGATCTTTGCTGATTCTTTGTATACTCTTTAGAAGAAGTTGCTGAACCTATTGACCTGACTGAAGCTGAAGTGGTTCTTCCTGAAGTGATTCAGTTTGGTTTACTGAATGATGATACTCTTTCGATGCTAAATAATATTTTCTCAAAGGTAAATGTGTTACAGCTTTTATATATGGAGTTTTCAGGGTTTCCGTGAGTCATTTGCCTGCTTAGTATTCTGCTGATTACTTGGACTAAGTGTATGAAATACTAGTATTTCATGAACAACCTTCACGTGCCAAAATGAAGTTTATGCTAATACTTGGAATATTTGGGGAAACAAAATATCACAGAAGTATATGGAGGGCAGTCATTATTTAACTGAATTGCCTGGGCCTATCTAAGAAACATTTAAGAATGTGATATTAAGTATTTTTATTTCTGTGCTGATAGATTTTTGTGAAAGCATACCAGCTCCCCCCACCCCCAAATATAGACCATCTAATCTGTGCTTGTCTGAATTATAGGAATATTCACTTGCTGTCTCCTCTGATCAGCAACAAGAGGAAGTGCAACCTGAGGGGTACCATGATGTGAACAGGCAAAAATTCATGGGCTTTTCTCATCCAGCTCTACAGCAAATTGAAGGCAGGTATTTTATCTGTGCTAGCACTCTGCTGACTGCAAGACAATAAAAATAGGTTCACCTAGGAATGGCTTTGCTTGGAATAACAAATACATTCAGTTTCTGGGGAAGCTGCAGATCCGACCAAAGTTTCTCTTGCTGGTAACAGTAGTATTTACTGCTCTGAAGCACAGCAGTCAGTATGGGGAAATGGGCTAATTCTGTGACATTCTTTCAGTCTGAAGTAAGAACTTGAGAGAAAGTCAGCATGCCTTGTTTCTTCCCACTATTCAGAAGACTCTAGCCATTGCTGGATATAGAAAGTGATAGACCAAATCAGGCTTTCACTTGTGGCTTAGCATTTCTTCTCTGACATGGGTTAGTGTACCTGCTATTGAGGGAAATGTAATGGTGTATACTAGGAGGACTGATAATTTTCTTCAGCAAAGCCCTAATCCTAATTCTTAACACTTAGTGATTGGATTGAGGCTTGAAAGCTGAGAGTTTTTCAGTTATTTCTATGAATATATCTTAGTATTGTGTTAACTATAGAGCAACTTATGCCTTTTGCCTTATTGTCAAACAGGCAGAGAGTAGGCGATAAGCTGCCTATACTCAAATAGACAATAAAATGGAAGGTGTAAGCCATTTAGTGATGTTACTGTTAACAGTGCTGGTGGAACAAGGCAGTTAATTTTAAGTGCCTTTGCTCCTGACAGGGCTGATTAAACTGGACATGCCAACTGTAAATCTAGATGGAGAAGTGAGTGTTCTCGCTACAGTTCCAGAAGTGGTTGAAGATCTTGAAAGCTGTGTAATGACCTGGCAAAATTTAATATCCACGACTCTAGAGGAACAAATGGAAAAGGTTCCAGAGGTAATATCTCCATTAAACCAAGCTTATTTACTCCCAGAAAATCCACAAGAGTCTCTCTGAATGATTTGTGTTTAACTGTTGGAAAGACTACTTACTAATAGAAGTAGAACAGAGGTAGTGAGGACATAGTGGTAGGAAATAAAGCAATTTTCTGTAGATCCGATCCACCTAGGAAACTGGAAAGCCATGGCACTTTTTTTAGTTGCATTTTTACTTCTAAAACCAGTGAGATAGCCATGAAATATTAAAAAATACAATGATTAAAGTGTATATATATGTATATATAAAACTATATTTTCCCTTGAAAAGTCATCTTTCAAACAGAACAAAACCCAATGATAAGGTTCTGATTCTGCATTTACACATATGAGTTAAACAATTAAATGGGAAATATTACATGCTTATGAAGTTATATGTGCATATATCTTTGCAAGCATGGCATCTTCAAATCCAGCCCCAGGGTATTCTCCCCATGAGCAATTCCTCTGTGCCTGTGTAAAACTTATGATTTCAGAGTTTATTTTGCCTTTTTTTTTCATGGTCGAATCACATCTGAGTTTTCTCAGTGTGCAGCATGCTGAAAAAGAAGAATGAATGTAAAAAACTGTTTATAGGATCTCACCCTTGTATAATAGTAATTCTTCTTTTATTCCACCTAACTTGTAGGGTAATGGCCCACTTGCAGAAATTGACCTCTGGTGTGTAAGAAATGCCATTTTAAGTTATCTTAATGAACAGACAAAGCTTCCAGAAGTGGAAAAAGTCTTGGCAGTACTGCAGGAAGCTGAGTCTGAGCGTGTCAGAGATTTACATATAGTCATCAATGATCTCAGAGAATATTGTGTGGAAGCTCTTGATAATGCTAGGTTTCTTTCAACTCTGGAACACCATTTGAAGGTATGTGACCTTAAGAAAACTCTTTGCAGATCTGCTCATCTTTAACCATCTGTGTAATTTAGTCACCGGGATGTTTCCTTGACTGAATTATTCATTTACTAACAATGGATTTTCTTCTTAACTCCAGACTAAATATTGATTTATAAGCATATGTATCTGTATTTTCATGATAACTTATCCACAGTACATGTATATTTAATAGAATTTAGCACATGGCGCTGGGTTTAATATTATCTTGGATACAATTCCTTCGCTGATGAATGCATTAAGAATGGTATGGATTGTCTCACGGTATTACAACACAGAAGAAAGGATGGTACCCCTCATGGAAAGAATTGCATGGGAAATTTCAAATCGAGTGTGCCAAGCTGTGGATTTACGTACACTATTTAAGTAAGTACTGGATTCCTACTGAACTGGTCTGTATTTATGAATAGCTTTACTTGTTTTATAGAAAATGTAGTAGATAACACTTGCATCAAACATGCTTCAGTGTTTTTCTATATCTCAAGTTCTATTAGAAGGTCAATTAAAAGTCAATTCATGTTGAAGTTTTCATAAATTACTGAATCAGTCCTTAAGAAAAAGGTGTTTGTCCTCTTTTCTCTTGGAAGGATGTAAATCAATAAACACCCTGCAATTTGGTACAAAAGTGGCATAAATATAATTAAAATTGGTCCAGAAATAATACCTCCTTTCAAAATCAGTCCCACTGGAAATTAAGATATAGCAGTTGAAAGTTTAACCTACTAATTAGAAGCTGCTAAACCAAGATACATTATTCAGTTGATATATTATTAAATATCTATAATCTTTCTACCTACACTATTTTAACTCTTTTGATTTGATTAATAGAGAAGATAGAGCTGCTGCGAAAAAGAAAATAGCAGAGGCCAAAAGTACTCTTGAACAGTGGAAGAAATCTTATTTTGCTGTTCGTGCCCAGATTCAAGCATCAGGAGGAGAGCAACACTGGGAATTTGACCGACAACTTTTATTTGGAAAAACAGATCATATGATTTCAATCTGTCAAGATCTGTATGATATTTTACAGGTAGTTGTATAGAAAGTAATTATAGAGTGTGATTGTGTCATCAGTATTTTCTTATGCAGAGAAGGTTCTTTTATTACTGTAGTTGTTGAAGTGCTAATAGCCTTTAGCTGTTTGTTTTTATCTGTGAGTGTTTAACCTCAGGACCTGAGCAATTACTTTGATTTTAACAATGATGCTCTTAATGCTGGAGATGAAATAACTCTTCTAAAGTATTAGCTAAGGAAAGGTATTACTGTGTTCAGTACTGCTGTTAATATACAGACTTGTAATAATTGTTTGACAGATTTGCAGTTTTCACAGCTTGTGGTATCATTTTAGATAGATTAGTCATTTAAGTATCCCACAATATAAAGTCTGACTGTATGTAAATCAGTGTAACAATTGCAAGGCAACATACATGAACAGATGCTCTGTTTAGGTTCCTTTTGAGTAGGATAACTAGAAGTCTTTGTTGTCTGTCAGTGGTCAGGTGCTATGTAGACTTTATGTAAAAACCCTAGTGAAATAAAAGTAATAAAAACTGAGTATTTTTTGTTTTGACAGCTGCAGTTTTGGGCCTCTAGAACTGTTTTTCTTAAAGGTACTTTGCATCTTGTATAGGAATGTACAGCACGTAAATCGTAATAAGAATGAATCATTCTCCGGGGTCATTCTTATTTTACAGGGAAACAATAACTGAAAAGTGTCAAATGTCCAGAAAAGAAACCAACACCCCATTAAAAATAAAGGTTTTTTATTTGTTCTTCTGAATTAACAGGTCATTGAGGAGTTTTACAATGTATTTGGTTCTGAACTGAAAGTTGTCACAGGTGATGCGAAGCAAGTTGATGATCTTCTGAGAAGAGCAGATGAACTAACTAGTCCAATGGAAGAACTGGCTTTTGACCCTTTTAGCCTTGAAGGTGCACATGATTGGAAATCGGTTATGAAAAAATTTAAAGCAGGAGTTTCAGTAAGTATAATATATATATATGTACATATGAACAAATATGTGAATGTGAGGTATTTAACCATTTTTTTTAAATCAGTACTTTATTTGCAAGTTCTTCTTGTTTATAGTTTCACTTTATCTTGCAAACTGATAAAACATGCTTCGTGTTCATCGGCAAAAATCACTGCAGCGTGACTGGAGGGCACATGTGACCTCCACTTACTCATATGCTCCATATCTTAATTACCTTCCACAAAGAAGTAGAGCTCTTTATGGATGCATTCATCCCTTTATCCCTCAGATAATGAAAGGTCTTTCACAAATGAAAGATGTTGCAGTGTTTTTTGTGACTCCTATACCTGCCCAGCAGACATAGGTTTAACGTCAGTTTTCTGTAGCTTACTGGAAAACCATCAGTTTGCGAGTCATTTATAAGTCAAAAGAATAGTAAAAAATACTCTTTACAGCTGTTACAAGAAGGTATTTTCATTATGCCTTCCTTTCTTGGCTTCATAAGATGAAGGTCTAAGGGACGGGATTTCTTGGCTTGTCTCCATTTAGATTATTGAAGAAGATGCCAAAAACTTTATTGATAAATCTTTCAAGAATCTTCGATCAGCAGAAACTGCATTTGACATGCTGTTGAACTTCAAAAACACCCGCTGTCGTGAAACAATTAATAAGCAGCTGATGATGAAGTTCAATGACATATTGGACCAATACTGCAAAGAGGTATTTAGGTTTTCTTTATTTATATATGAAGTTCTTTATTGAAAACAATAAATCTATATATTTCTTTACATATCTCAACAGAAGTATAGTGTCATTTACTGTCTGAAAGGCTGACAGGTTTTAAAAAATTAAGAATTGTTCCTATTTTTGAACCTGCCTGTAAGATATTATAGTTTATTTGCTGAAATGATGCACATATCTGAATGTGTGTAGCGCAGTATAGGAAGTGAAGGATGTTTGCCTTTACTATAGGGCTTGTGGCTGTTCCTTTGCCTAGTGAACAGCAGTACAACAGTAGTCCTTCCTGAGAAAAGCTATCTTTTAGTTTTCTGGTGCTCTACACAACTTTATGGTATGACCAAAATGTGCCTGAGATTAGTAGTGAAGGCAGAAATAATTCCTCGGTTCTGTGAAAATGACCTGTGAAGCGTATATATTGGAAAGCCTTTGCATGGTAGCATTTATCTTGGTATTTCCAAGAACACCAAGTTTCACAATGAAATGTAGTCTCACAAAGAACACGAAGTAGCAGTTCCACAAGAAACAGAAAGGAAAACGTTCGCTATAATGTAGTTGATACATCAAAGAGATGAATGAGGAATAAGAAATCATTGTTTTTGTCCTGTTGCTGGAATTAACTTCAGAGCTTGTGTTTTGTACCAAGCTCAATACTGACCATGGAACAGCAAATAGAGAAATTATTCTTAACGGTGATTCTCTTATTCTTTTCTAGGTTGAAAATGTTAAACAAATCTTTGTTCAAAACCTCACGGATCCACCCTTGTTCAAGAATCATCCTCCACTGGCTGGAGCAATATACTGGTGTCGATCACTTTTCCATCGCATCAAACACACTATTGTTCGATTTCAGGAAGTAGAGGGGTTGCTTGCTAGTGGACGTGGAAAAGAAGTATGTTGGTCTCTGCTGTTTAATGAAGGAAGAAATACTTTCCTCATACCTTTCTTCTAGGGATGTGAAAATGCTCTTATGTGAATGAAGTTCGAATAATGTCTTTGCACGTAGTGATCCATGCTAGGCATGAAAATTTGATTGGAAATCTTTCTACTGTTTCTTGGAGAGATAGTGACAGAATCCATGACAGAACTTAAAAACCTAAATTCTTCTTTGTCTGCATTAATTGCAAGGCATTACCTGCTCTCTCATTTAATAAAAATTGGAAACAAATCTTATTAAGACAGGATAGCGTAACATTTTTCCTGATCATCAAGATGATAGAGTTTTCCTTTCTAGGTAAGGAAAATATATCTTAAAGTGGCCAGGAAGATGAAAGAGTATGAGGATCAGAAATATGATCAGTGGAGAGATGAGACAGAAAAGGTGCTCCCATTGTTACTGGAAAAAACTCTGTTGATATTCATCACTGGTGGGTCAGCAACCCATGTTTGTCAAGAGGCTTTTGAGCAGGTAAGAGATAGGAAGATTTCACACTAGGCTTCTCCATGAGAAAGAGTTAAAATCTATCTGATGGTCAGTGCGATTTGTCTAGGAGTGGTGTTTTAAAGAGGAATACTGTTTTGTAAAGGAAAATTTTAAAAGGTCTGAACTCAGCGTTTTCTGTGATCCTTTGTAGGAGTTCAGTTGCTGAATGTCCTGTCTGGTGGACGCATGAATGTTGTTTCTATTTTCTCCTGCACTGTATTTCCTATCAATCTTTGGTAATTGGTGCAATATTTTGGGGACATTACAACAGAACTGAGGACTGAAGTTAGGTGGTGGTTGATTCCTAGCAGAGACTATTCATAATCCTGTTTAATTAATCTTTCATTTGACTATGAGCTTTTACTTGGGTTTCTGTATAGCTGATTGCAGCAGTACACAAAAAGATTTTTGAAAGTAGAATGCTGAGATGGCTATCGAATATTAGAGGCATTTCTACCAGCTCTGAATGTCAGCTGTACTGTCTGACTTTTACATACCATCTTATCAAATGTCCCCAAAAGTGAACTTTTGCCTTGAATTGGAAATGTCTGGTGTTGTTTCTCTGATTTCTGCTGCTTTCTTGCGTTGTAGACCTCAGTAACAAAGGAGCCTATCAACACAGAGAAAGGTGTCCAATTCCTAGTGAATTTTTCTCCCCGACTCCAAGAGATTATCATTGAAACAAAGTACATGGAACAACTGGGGTTTCCAGTCCCAGAAATAGCAAGAAATGTGGCATTACAGGAAGACAGATATCTTAGGTAAGGCTGTAACTGCTTGCATACACTTTTGCATCAATGTTTCAAGTGATTTCACTGCAAACCAGTGTGCCCTGAGTCCTTAAATTCTGGAAATAGGAGAGCTCTTACTGACTTCTTTTAAAGACAAAATTGCTGATGGCAGTCTAACACTAACACTAACAGTCTGTCCTCTGGTGCTGCCTACATCCTTCACCCTGTGAGACTGTTTTATAAATGAATATCAGAAGCAAATCTGAAGGGAAAACAAAGTAGGTTGTTTTTTGTTTGTTTGTTTGTTTTTGCCATGAATTGCTGATCTAATGTAAATTTCAGTTAACATTTGAACTCACTGCTACTTTCTTGTGCAGCATTGAATAAGTCTCTTTTACCCAAGTTATCACAGACGTTTGGGCACATAGAAATGCCAACAAGTACCCTAACTGGACTTTAAAATTCATTTACGTTATTCCTTTATGTGCTTCAGTCAGAGGCTGTCTTAAACACTTTGTTGGACCAGGAGAGGTTGGTCTAGCTGCTGTTGGGATCTCGCAGGATTTTTCTTTTCTTTTAGATAGGAGGTGAATGGCATACCTGATTAATACATATTCCGTAGTTCTTCCTGCAAATGTTTGTGTATGTTCAGAATGATGTTTCCAATGTACAATTTTTAGATATTTTTTATTGCTGTTAATATGTTTTACACTTATTAGATATGCAGATGGATTAAAACGCATGATGGATGACTATCACAATGTAATAGAAACACTGAATGAAGCAGAAACCAAACTTCTTGATGACCATATTCAAGATCTCTGGAAAGTATTCAAACCAGGGCAAAAAAGACTCAACTGGAACTCCTTGGGTAATGGTGATACTCTTTAAAAATAGTCTTAGATACTGATTTTGAGTTTAAAAATCTCTGCAATTCTGCACTCTATTTGATATGCCAGATGAAATCAATATACTCCTAAATAGCACATGCTATTGCTGTGGTCTAATCATGCATTAGGTAGGGTCTGATGCAGGAGGATATTTCTTATGTTTTCATTACATATAAAACATTAAGTGGAAATGGGTATAGACTCTTAAATCAGGAAGGAAACTGGATGAAGGATAAGATGTGAAAACATCTATTCTACCTGCAGAGTATTATTTTTATTTCCCAACACATCTGTTTGTGGTAATTTTGATACGTTGTTGAAAGTTTTGGTAAAAGAAAGCAAGCAAATGATTATGATTTATTTCAAGGTATTGCTGACTTTACAGTCCGGTGTAAAAAAGCCATCAAGAAGTTTGAATCCCTCGTACAACAGATTCATGCTAATTCCAGAGACATAAATGACAACCTTCTACAAATAGAATCAACAAATCTTTTTAAATTTCCACTTTCAAGAAGTGATGATATGCTTCCCAGTAAGTCCACATACTCTCTTTTCTGAGCTCTGATATTTTACTTTGTTCCATCTGCATTTTTTAGTTGTGAAGATAAAACCATAGAGCAGTTCCAGGAGTAGTTACAGTGGTATTTCATGGTGTAACATGGGAACACAAGCAGAGCTTCAATAGCCTAAAAGTGGCTATTGCGGGCTCTGAGCACCTGACTGAGCTGTACATGTCCCTGTTCATTGCAGAGGAGCTGGACCCCTGGAAAGGGTCCTTTCCAACTGAAGTGATTCTGTGATTTCTGAGTCTTATGGAGGTCACTTTCACATCTATTAATTGCTGTTGAATAATTGAATCCATATAAGATAGAGGACTGAAAAATTAATAAATTAGCGTTATTAAATGAAGATATTTTATTAGTGTACAAGACCAATTTTATGTTCACACATAAAGCCCAGCTAATTATTCCACTGTTGAAGATTGTTAAGTCTTTTGCAGTTGTTAACATTATTTTTTTGTACTATTTTGCAGAAATGAAAGAATTTTTTGAGTATATTAAGTGTGAAAGAACAAAAGATATAGATCAAATGGTTAGAAAGTATGCTGCCATTCCACAACTGTTATCACAACTGGAAGGACATGTCAATATGAAAAGTGGCAGATCTTCAAAACTGGCTCCCTATTATGCATACTGGGAAAATAGGATTTATCACATGTTGATACAGTTAATTCTGAAGTAAGTTAATTTAATGCGTTTTTAGTCTTCCCTCCTTAGGTTTTACCTCAATCTGTTGTTCTAAACTCATGTAGTGATACTCTGAACACCTGAATGATTTCAAGTTTGAAAGAGGCTTGTATTTGTACTGCTTTTGTGCAAAGAGCAGAGAACTGGTAACAAGGCAGAGGAGAGACCTGAGTTCTGAGAGAATGGGTATTGATGTTGTCAGCAGGAGAGAGAAATAATGTACATTTTCTGCAGGGTATGGAGTTGCCAATCTCCACTTCATTTTTAAAGTCAAATCCTTGTATTACTGAAGAATGCAGTTTTGTATATTTGTTGTCTGTGTGCCCAGTGCATCCCTGCAAAGCAGGGAACATGAGAACAGTGGTTTGGTGGATTATGCTTTACCTGGGGCAAAGGAGGTTCCTGTAGCAAAATATTATAAGGGCTTTTTACAGCATCTCCAACAGAGAATTGCAGGGTTATAGAAGCTTCCCAGCCATCTCTCCCTCCTGTGATCCAGATCTTTAAACTGTAGTCTTAGGATCCTTTTGCACTGAGATATCCCCATTCATTCCTTTCAGTAACTTATTTTAGTTAGCCAAGGTTTTGCATTAAATCAGTGGGACAATTTTGGTCAGATACACGTTAGCGTTTCCAGCTGAAATAACTGTTAACTGAGTTCTAACAGATATGCTCACATATTTAAATACATACCTCATAATTGCAGTCTCTCTTGGGCAGCTCACTGCTACCTTTGACACGGTTTTTTTCCTCTCCCAGGAATTTGCAAGCTTTTAATGCAGCTGTTCTTGCAAATGTGCCACTGTTCCAAATAGAAGCTGTTCTGTCTCCTCCGAAGATAATCTTGCTACCCAGTGCCAGTGAAATTTACAAAATAACAGCACAATGTATCCAGCACTGTGTTGAGGTCACAAAGGTGATTTCTGATTAAGATTTACTTGTTACCATATTTTGCTTGTGATTATACTGAATTAATCCCACTTTATGTTTGGGCGAGAGTTAATGTCAAAGGGAAGATTAATAATGATTTATTGTGCGATAAAACTATCCAATACATTGTTCTAATTTTACAGACTGTCCTAATGTTGCAAACTGATAACACAGGTATGAGATGGGTATCTAGGACACATTTAGTACAACTGGTTAACAGCAGACAAATTATTTACCTTCCTCAACAAAGATATCACCATATTTTATTGTATGAATATGATCACACTGAAATACTTTTCAAAAAAGAAGCCAAATGCTATGACTGCAATCCTGTGTGCCCTCTGTTGGTGGAGATATTATTCTGAATGTTGTATGAAATGCATACATTTAGATCAGGTGTGCTTCCTATGTTTAGATTTGCTGTTCCGCTAGACTGCTTTATGCAGCCTAATGTCTGTTTCCCTCTGCTGTGCTATATTGTGGAGGTTTAAAGAAATAGACTGAATAATACATGGAAAGATTTTATTAGAATGAAATTAACTCTTAAGTGTTTGGGAAAATATAACCCAGGGGCATGCTAGACTGCTCTGAGCAAAGAGGAATTGTCTTGGGCCACACAGAAAATGTATGATATAGTTAATGTGTACAAGTAACAAAATTTCTTCTATTTTTTAATATTCTTTATTAAAACATAAAAAAGAGAGCAACACAGCATAAAACTAGTGTGTTGAACATGTATGAAATAACTTCGTGCTGTCTTGAAAACAGTTGATTCAAGAAATCATTCACATTATTTTGTACATAGTCTCCTAAATAATGATGACTTATTTATTTATGTGACTCTCCACAAGGTAATTATTTTTCAAACCTGTCTTGAAAACTCTAGCATTTTGTGCGGTGGATGCATGGCACGTGTATTGAATGCCCTCCTCAGCGTGTTACAGAAGATGAAGTTATCACATTCAGTTTTTACAGTGATGTCTCCCAGAACCCTCTGATAACTGAGCAGGCTGCTCTCATCACTCAGAATGTCCACGGAGTCCTGACTTCTCTCAGCACATATTTGAACCACTGGGAGAGATATAGTTTGCTGTGGACTGTGGACAAAGACATGGCCATAAAGAAGCTTGCTGATGAAAAGCCTTCCTATGTCACCTTTGATGAAAAGCTGCAGTTCTATGTGAAGACAGCTCAAGAAGTCACTCAGCAGCCCTTGATAAAAGATGAACAATTTATCAGGCTTTGTCTGAGTACTTTAGTTTCTGCAGTGGAGGATAGAGCTAAAGACTGGATGATTTCCCATGGAAAATTGCTTAATGAATTTGCAAGAAATGAACTCTTCAGTCTTCAGGAGGAGATCGGGGTAGGTGTTTTGTGTTCTTGTTGTCTGATGCAGCTTTCACTGATTAGCAGGTGACCATCTGAATCACTTTGACTTAGAGCAATGTGCTGTAGGATGCCGTACGTATAGAGCTGAGCTGTCACTGTAGCTAGGAAATGAGAGAACGGTAATATGCAAATAAAGAGGCTTTCTCATTCCTGTGTTTGTGAATGTAGGTAATTTAGGTTCATGTAGGTAATTCTGCATTCCTTTTAAACCACCCTTCACAACTTCTTTTTTGGTGTAACAAAAACATTTAGGTTTTTATGGTATTTACTTTTTGTTGATTTGTTATTTTTTTGTATTATGTTTATCATCACATAAACTAAAAATGAAAGAGTCAGCATGTCATTTACTTGTGTTTTGTGTTATAGTAAGAACTGGCCAATTACCTTTCCAGTGTTGCCTCTGGAAATTACTTTTTTACTCTTATAGAGATTGTCACAGGATCTAAGGACACCTACTGAATCCTTGGAAGACCTGAAAATTGTCCTCGGTACAATTGCAACTATCAGAGGCATGTCGTTCATTGTGGAAATGAAGTATTTGGACATCTGGGAGAAATATCGAACTCTTGCAATGTATGATATTCAAGTAGGTGAACATTATTTCTTGTCTCATAAAACATTTCAGATTTGAGCTATGCTCACAAATGCTTCCCCTGTGAATGAATAATTGTTTTCCTGTTAAGACATTTCACAGAAACACAGCATTGTTGAGGTTTTAAGTGACATCTGGAGATTTTCCAATGCAACCTCTGTTCTTGAAGCAGTAGCTCCATTTTAAATGGACATATCGCTTATGTTTAAATCCGATTCATAGAATCATCTAGTTTGGCTTTCAAGGACATCAAGTCCAATCACTAACTTAACCTACTGAGTTCCATCACTAAACCCCTAGTGTATGTAAGTGCCACCTCCACACATCTGTTATGTACTTCTGGCAATGGGAACTCCACCGCTTCCCTGGGCAAGCAGTTAAAATGCCTAAGCACTCTCTGTGTCAAAGAATTCTTCCTGATGTCTGATCTAAACCTTCACAGGTGCAACTTGAATCTTATTAACTTCAGTGCTGTTTCCATCTTTTGCATACTTATATTGCACATTTTTCTCACTTTTCTATGAGTATTTATTGCTTGTGAGAGATATTACTGTTTTGTTTTAGGTGCCTAAAGAAGAGCAAGAGATGTCTGACAAGATTAAGGAGAAGTGGGAGAATCTCTTCTTGGAAGCATCAGAAGTTGATCACAACCTCGGAGGCATAAAAAGAACATTCACAGAGGTAGTATTTGTGATTAAATTGACAAAAAGAGAAAGGGAAAGGAAAATGACTTAAACTCTGTTCTCTTTAGATTACAAAGCAACAAATTGAGGAATACAGTACAAAGGTAGCAGATTTCTTCTCTAAATTCATGGCTGAGGGACCTGGTGCTGTTGGAGAAGATCTTGATAAAGGTAAATGAAGCATGTAAAGTGATGTCTTAACAATATTGGTTCTTGGAAAATTCATCAAATTTTATGTAAAACAAGAAAATTGTGGTTTCCTTAACATACAAATTGATCAGCTGATCAATATGACATTTTTAGTACTGTAATTTCTGCTGACTGCATGCAGATGCTGTTTTGTTTATTGCCCATAATGCATGGGATTGTTTATATAAAAAAATGTCCGTCCATTTCCAGGACTCGAACTCATGGCCATTTTTGAAAAAGAAATGGAAGAAATGCAAAAAAATCATCGAGAACTGAGCAGTGTTGAGAAACTTTTTGACTTGCCAGCTAAAGTGTATCCTGACTTAATTAAAGTGCAGAATGATATGAAAGGTCTAAAGCAAGTCTATGAAATTTATGAGTTACAAAAGGTAAGTGTGTGCATGCTCATATTCAGGCACATATCACATGCAAAGGGGGGAGATAGAAGAGCTTACACTGTCCCTTAGTTACTATGAACTCTGTTCCTTTGCATGAAATGAACTGACTTGTGATTTACCATCATTATGTCAATTTAATGATGTTAATGGAGGAGAACAGAATGTCTCCATAGTGAACCAAACACATATATTTATCAGATAGGAACAGTCACTCATTTCTTGGAAATTATTGGATGGTCTTATATTGTACACGACTCCTGATCATTTCAGTGGGACCACATTTGGATGTACAGGTGACAGTGGCTATCTCAGGCTTTAGTTGCTCTTACCATTTTTAAGAAGTTTTATTTATTCAAGATTAAAATGCCCTGATCAGCCAGCAGCCAGACTGATTGCCTGTAAAGTATGCTCTTAAGAATGATTTTCCTCTTCTCCATGCTTGCTTCTGATTTATTCATTATTTATTTTGCTTATAAATCTGTCTTGAATGTTAACCTGCCTCTTTCTCTGTAAAATGCTGATGCAATCACATGTATATCCTGACTGTGGTCTCTAAATCCTGCTGTATCAAAAAATAAAGAGAAATATGATTTTTTCCTCCTGTTAACCTTGCTCCCAGGCAGCTAAGGAGGAATGGTCTCGGACGCTCTGGATAGACCTCAACGTGCAGCTTCTTCAGGAAGGAATTGAAGGATTTCTTAAAGCTTTTCGAAAGCTGCCCAAACAAGTTCGCAGTATGCCAGCAGCCTTTCAGTTGGAAACAAAAATGAAGGCATTTAGAGACTCCATTCCTTTGTTGCTTGATTTGAAAAACGAAGCTTTAAGAGAAAGGTTTGCTTTAATCTATTTAAATTCATTTTTTATCATGTAGGAAGGCTGCATTTGTTTTGCTAGAACTTTCTGTCACTGGGGTTATGCTGCATCCTTCTCCTTAATGAGTGTACATAATGGCATGCAAGTGGACTATGATGACTAGGGTACTTTGTATTTTTCAAATACTCATTCTTCTATAAACTCTTAAGATGCAAAACATTTGTTTTCATTTTACTGTGTTGTGCTACAGTTGTTGATACATCAATTTTATACAGGCATTGGGAAGACCTTATGGAGAGAACAGGCACAAGATTTGAAATGGCAACAGAAACGTTTACTTTGGAGAATATGTTTGCTATGGAACTTCACAGGCACACAGATGTCATCAATGAAATAGTTGGAACAGCTGTTAAGGAGCTCAGTGTCGAGAAGGTAACTGAAAATGATAATAAAATTAAAAAGACAGGTGACAACAGTTTTTTTAATGTGAGATGTTGAGTGGCATGAGAGTAAGTTGTGCTATCTTCAGGGAGGTGCTGTAATGTAAATAAATCAATAGTTCTGTTAATAAGCTACAACACAGCACAAAATCCTAGCCGTTGTGGCTTTCACAGCAGTATATGGACTTGTGCTATCACAATAAGCAAGTGCGGTCAATGAAAAATAGAGTTCATTTGGTTTCAATTATGATGTTTTGAAATAAACCTCTTTATAAACCTGTGCTGGAAATCTGTGCAAAAGTTTTGTTGAATTAATTGGTTTCATTTTTATGCTACAATTATAGTTCTTGCAGTGTAGTCTGAAACACATCTTTTTATGCACATGTGCAGGGTATGAAGGAGATAGCAGAAACATGGGAACAGATGAAATTTACTATACAAACATATTTCAAAGGCACTGAGAAGCGTGGCTTTGTTCTGGGATCTGTGGATGAAATTTTAGAGGTTCTTGATGACAACACCGTCAATCTTCAGAGTATCTTGGGCAGTCGTTTTGTGGGTCCTTTCCTTACAGCTGGTCACCAATTGGAAAAATCTTTGGCATTGATTGGTGAAGTAATTGAGGTAGGGAAGAAAGTGTTGGGCTAAATAATTAACATTTATTTATTATCAGGATTTTCTTTTTTTCTTTTGTAATCTTTGATGGTGACATTTAACTCTTAGATCTGGATGGTGGTTCAGAGAAAATGGATGTACCTGGAGAGCATCTTTATTGGTGGAGATATAAGATCACAGCTTTCAGAAGAAGCTGAAATATTTGACAGTGTAGACAGCTTGTTTAAAAAGGCAAGTAACTGAACTGTACTGTGATTCCACAATGTTATACATATACTTAAAGTACGTCTATACACAGGAGCAAAGTCAAGTATGTGATTATGCTTGCATGGCTTGGGATACAGGCTTCTCTTACGCTTGATTTTACAGTAGTATCTTCATACTCTCAGCTGCAAGAACACGCATACTTCCCTCTGTGCTCACACAGAGTGGCAATATAGGGAACCATATTTAAAACTAATTCCTTGTTGAAAGAACCTATACTGCTTGTGCAGTCTGTTTTGTCACCAGCTAAATGTAATCTAGTGTAATTCAATGCTGTTTGGTATTTTCTAATTTTATTTCCCACATAGATAATGGATGAAGCTGCAGAGGATCCAATAATTAAAAAATGCTGTGAAGCCCCAAATCGACTATCAGACCTCAACCATATAAATAATGTGCTGGAGAAATGTCAGAAAAGCTTGAATGATTATTTGGACTCGAAGCGAAATGCCTTCCCAAGGTTTTTCTTTATATCTGATGAAGAGTTGCTCAGTATCCTTGGCAGCAGTAGCCCACTTTGTGTCCAGGAACACATGATAAAGGTACAGTGTCTGGTTTACCAAAGTGCCCTTTACTTTTCCTGCATACAAACAACATCTTGGCAGCTTCTTCAAGAAATTTCTGAACAAAGCAAGCAGTTATGGTGGAGAAGGTTCAAGATATGACATAATGACCTATCATTAAATAACCTTCCTATAGCTCTTGAGAGGTCTTTACTTTCTAGGGAAAAAAAAAAGTCACTTAAGCCTGATCATTTGCTTTTTACTGTACAGTGGGGCTGCTGGGCTATGCATCAGTGTTTGTATTTGATTGCTCACAATCAGATCCATTTCTCTTTGGAGATGGTGAAAATTTCCTTTCAGCATTAAATGAGGGCTAGGTACACTTGAATCTTTCCAGCTTGATTTCTCATATGTCACTTTCTCTGTTGGTGCATTTCAGATGTATGATAACATAGCTTCCCTGAGGTTTCAGGATGGTGAAGGTGATAAGAAAATCGTCACGGCCATGATTTCAGCTGAGGGGGAGGTGATGGATTTCCGACAGGCCATACCTGCTGAGGGCAGAGTGGAGATCTGGATGACAGCAGTGCTGGAAGAAATGAGACGAACAAACAGACTTCTCACTAAGGAAGCTATTTTTCGATACTGTGAAGACAGAAGCAGGTGAAACAACCAGTGTCAAGATAATACAAGTACTTATATGACTATGAACCTGTAGTGATATAGAAAAACAGAAACTTCATTTTCTAATTTATACACAGCTTAGCCTCTATTTCAATAATGCAGGAGGAGTAAGGATACCTGCGTATGTAGGAATGCATATTATAACTAATCAGAAAAATTGTTTGCTATATATTTACTGTCTTGAACTTTCATTTTTAGCATGTGTGCACGTGTTATTATAAATTCTGCCTTGTCATTGTTACACATGGCATAGGTTGTTTTTCACAAGAATATTTCTTAGGCTTTAGAAATAATACCTCACACCTTGATTTTATTCATCTTTATAAAGTTTTGGTCATGTTGTAGTTGTAGAAATAGGAGGGACTTCATTGTTGTGATCATTTACTTAAACAGTGACTCAGACTCCCATACTATATGTATTTCCCATAGAGTTGATTGGATGTTACTCTACCAAGGCATGATGGTGCTGGCTGCCAATCAGGTGTGGTGGACGTGGGAGGTGGAGGATGTCTTTCGAAAAGTGAAGAAAGGAGAAAAACAGGCAATGAAACTGTATGCTAAAAAAATGCACCGACAAATTGATGAGCTGGTTACTCGCATTACAGAACCCTTGAGCAAAAATGACAGGAGAAAGTACAACACTGTTCTCATTATTGATGTTCATGCCAGAGATATTGTTGATACATTTGTCAGAGACAGGTAAATCCTCAACCTCCTGAGAAACTACCAAAGCCATAAACAATACATCTATCTTTATCCTCATGTGTGCATGTCTCTCTTGTGTAGCATTCTGCAGGCTCAGGAGTTTGAATGGGAAAGCCAGTTGCGCTTTTATTGGGACCGAGAACCAGATGAGCTGAATGTGCGACAGTGTACAGGGGCGTTCTCATATGGTTATGAGTACATGGGTTTGAATGGACGTCTTGTGATAACCCCACTTACAGATCGTATCTATCTCACATTCACACAGGTATATGTTAAAAGAGTTTTTTTTAAACTAACTTGCACTTTTAAAATATGCTTCTATGCCATCACTGAATTGGCAACCAGGACATAAAGTAGAAAAAAAAAATACAACAGTGTGAACACAAATATGTAATAAGTAGGTTGCTATAGCCTTCTAAACTTAATTGCTTTGAAGATAATATAGAATGCATGCACAAATGAGATTTAAGGCTTGTTGTATCCATGGGTTTGTTTGTGAATTTGCTACCAGCTTAATACAAATCCTTAGTGTAGTGGAAATGCTGAGCCATGGCTTGAACCAGCGACTGATCATCTGGTAGGAAGTCAGGGCCACGCTAGGGGAGCTCAGGTGCACACTTCATTTAAAGGTTGGCAGTGGTGGCAAGGTTATCTTGCTGGATATTCCTGTATAACTGAAGCCTTATGAAGGTAAGCATCTTCTGTTGCTGCGTTTTCCATTGTGTTGCACTTTGCTTTTTGGTCTGTCTTCAAAGGCTTTATCAATGTTTTTGGGAGGAGCACCAGCAGGGCCAGCAGGTACAGGGAAAACAGAAACAACCAAGGATCTGGCCAAAGCACTGGGCTTGCTGTGTGTGGTGACAAACTGTGGAGAAGGCATGGATTTCAAAGTAAGTTTTTAAGATCTGTATTCTCTGGGAAAGAACCATTTACTGTTCTATTTCAGCTCACAGAGGAAGCACATATTTAGAACTTCTGAACATGTGCCTCCTTTTGAGTTTCTGTGTCAGCTGATAATGAAATAGAGTAAAAAATAACTATTTTGAATACATGCTGGAGGGAATTAGAAGATTCTGTTTGTGCTTTCAAACAGAGTAACAATGGCTAAGTGTGTCAAGGCTCATTATGGGCTATCTGTGCTTGGCAAATAGTTATTGAAAGATCTTAGCATAGATTGCTAGCTCCTGCATGTATCCTGAGATTTTTACCCAGTCATTAAGGGTTTTAGCATGCTCCAGTTTGCTGATGGTGGATTTTTTAATGGACTTACTGCTAAGATGTTTTTCTTCTTCTTGTCAGGCAGTTGGTAAAATCTTCTCTGGTCTTGCCCAGTGTGGAGCATGGGGATGCTTTGATGAATTCAATCGTATCGATGCTTCTGTGCTTTCAGTCATTTCTTCTCAGATTCAAGTTATTCGAAATGCTTTAATGAATCATCTGAAAATATTTCAGGTAAAGACTGAAAAAGAAGAGTAATTGTGAAGGCTGATCTTGTGCTAGAGACCAAGATCCGGGACCTGACCCAACCAGATCAAAGGGCTATTTCTGTGGTAATTACTTTGTGCTGAGTATTTTGGACTCCAGAATATGTTCTCTGAGATTCAGAGATACTAAATCTTTGCTTATTTCCTAAACCTTTGCTAGATTCTTCCTTTGTGAAGTAGGAGAAAGATAGGCCAAATAGAAAATAGTAATTAAATTAAAAAAACATTTATATCTAAAGATGAATTTTGAACTCATTGTCCTTAGCATGTGTCCCAGTGTTGGTGGTTTTCTCTTTTAGCAAATGGTAATATTTCAGTTCCAAACATACATGGTTCTAAAGTTTTCATGTGCTTTTAGTTTGAAGGACAAGAAATCAGCCTTGATAGCCGAATGGGCATTTTTATTACAATGAATCCTGGTTATGCTGGTCGGACTGAGCTCCCGGAGTCTGTAAAAGCTTTGTTCAGGCCTGTGGTTTGTATTGTACCAGATCTTCAGCAAATCTGTGAAATCATGCTCTTTTCTGAAGGATTCCTCACAGCAAAGGTAAGAAAATTGTATTGCTCTCCATACCCTTGTATGCATGTTCAGTGCTTGTTTGTGACTTCACGTTTGTGATTATTTAACTCTCAAACAGATCCTTGCCAAAAAGATGACAGTGCTTTACAAGCTGTCAAGAGAACAACTTTCTAAACAACATCATTATGATTTTGGGCTTCGGGCCCTTAAATCAGTGTTGGTGATGGCTGGGGAACTGAAAAGAGGATCGCCAGACCTCAGTGAGGTAGTCTTGCCACTTAGTTACCCTCTGCAGCTCATACTTCTCATTGGGAATAGTGTATGTTTACACATTTGCTGTAGCTTGTCTGTATTTGAAATAGAAGCACTGGTGTTCTTTGTCATATTATTTTTTTCTTCTGAGCTTCATGATGTCCTCTGCCAGCCAGATAGCATCAGAATGAGGGAGGGAAACCTATAAAACATGAGGTGTTTTACTTCATGTGCAGCCTTGATATTGGATCCAGGTTGCACCATTTATCCTGGATAAATAGTGAAAACTACTTTCTGAAGATAATACCCAAAGTGGGTGCTCCATTTGTGCCATTGTTCATTTGGTAGCTCAAGCAATACGTCATACTTACAAACGAAAGCTATTCAATGCTGCATTGACTGCAGAATTTGGGAATGTTTATAAAACAATTGGTTATTTCAGCATCAAATCAAGGAAATTATAGTATGACCACTCCAGCCACATAGCATTGTGTTAATATAGTTGGAAAAGGCAGTGTATTATTCTTAACTATTGGTCAACTTAATCCTTTTAAAACGGTTTTTTTTTCCACTAGTAACTGAAGCCAAGAAAGCATTCTCAAAGCTGTACTAAAGTAATTGTGCAATGGTTTTTAGAGATGTTTGAAATTACCACATATTAGATAATTGGTTTGCTGTTTGGTAGAGATTGATTCTGCTGTATTTTGTCTAGGAAATTGTACTGATGAGAGCTCTACGAGATATGAATCTTCCTAAATTTGTGTTTGAAGATGTACCTCTCTTCCTTGGCCTAATCTCTGACCTGTTTCCTGGCCTGGACTGCCCTCGAGTCCGCTACCCTGACTTTAATGATGCTGTAGAACAAGTGCTTGAAGAAGCTGGTTATATTGTTTTACCAGTTCAGGTATACAAAATGTTAATTGCCTGAGTTTTTGTTGTAAATGTTAGGCTATGTATGCATTGCTGCACTCCAGAATGGTTCCAGAAAGACTTAGTAGATGTAGACCAGCTGCTGATCTTGTCCATAGACTTGAACATGACTCCAATGGTCAGTCTGTTGGATTAATATGTATTTTTTTCAGGTGGATAAAGTTGTTCAGATGTATGAGACAATGTTAACTAGACACACTACGATGGTGGTTGGACCTACTGGAGGTGGCAAATCAGTTGTCATTAATTCTTTATGCCAAGCCCAGAACAAGTAAGTATGTGATTTGATACATGGAAATTTGGTTGTAAAATGACATCATTCAGACTTGCGTAGTCATGACAGAATCATTAATAGCTAACCATAACATATATGCTTGGGTTATCACGAGATAGTATTATGTCATCATAATATTTCTTTTCTTGCTGTATTTCTAGGCTGGGATTATTGACAAAGCTTTACACACTGAACCCTAAAGCTATGTCTGTGATTGAACTGTATGGGATCCTTGACCCTGTCACAAGAGACTGGACAGATGGAGTCCTGTCAAACATTTTTCGGGAAATCAACAAGCCTACTGACAAGAAAGAACGAAGGTAGACTGCTAGAAATTATTGTGATAACATTTAGGTACTGAATTTTATGTCAACTTTTATTTTTTTTAATATAATAATAAATATTTGATACTGTGCTAGTTCAGAAACAAATGCTAAGTGAATACAAAGAGTCTAGGGGGGGCTTTCTATTTCTTGTCTATTTCTATGTCTCATGAGATGAATAGAAACTATACAGCTATCAGAAATGCAGGGGAGGCTTCAGAAAAGCTGGACTGACATTGATGCCTTTGATGGTATGTCTGAGTTCTGAAATGTGTGACTGAAATCAGAGATTAGTCACCGTATCGCTTGGCTCCTGTGTCCACAGGTACATTCTGTTTGATGGAGATGTAGATGCTCTCTGGGTTGAAAACATGAATTCTGTCATGGATGACAATAAGTTATTGACCCTGGCAAATGGGGAGAGGATTAGACTCCAGTCACACTGTGCACTGTTGTTTGAGGTAGGTTGCAGCTGTACATGAAAGGGGTTAGATGAAGCTAGATCTATACAGCCTGAAAAAGTAGTTACTGTGTGTATTCTTTAAAGGCATGATTATGTGGTGTGTTTGTTTTGCAGGTTGGTGACTTACAGTATGCATCTCCTGCCACAGTATCCCGCTGTGGAATGGTCTTTGTGGATCCTAAAAATCTGAGATATAAGCCTTACTGGGAGAAGTGGACAAATGGGAGACAAAATGAGGTGGGAATTTCTGCATTTGTTCATAGAGTGTTTTTATTAAATACTGAACTGTAGAAAGATGTGGAAAAAAACCGAAACACGTAACATCTTTGTAATGTCAGTCTCACCTTCTGAATTGGCTTACAGTTCATTTGTCATTAAGTTCTGAAGTAAGACAACTTAGTTACTTTCACCTGATGAACGCAGAACCTCAGCTGTTGCAAAAACAGTCTGTATAACAGTGTTCAATTTCTTAATTTGCCTGTACCCTGTCATTGATAGAAGCGATTCCTGTAAGAGCAATCATACTTGGTCGTCCAGGTGTTGACAGGAAACTCTGCTTTCACAATCATCCTTCCACTTTGCTGTGTGTTTAATTATTGTCCCTTTCTTCCCTCAGGAAGAGAGAACTGAATTGAATCGTCTCTTTGAAAAATATGTGCCCAGCCTTATTGATTTGATTATAGAGGGAGTTGTGGATGGCAAACAAGAACAAAGACTGAAGACCATTGTTCCTCAAACAGATTTAAATATGGTGAGGAATAGAAAATAAAGGTTGAAAAAGTTTATCTTAGAGGTGGAGCTGAGTAATGAAGACAAAGGAAATCACAAGAGTAGAGTTCACAGTGAAGTGTCAGTTTGATATCAAGAAGCAACAGGAACAGTCAGTTCCTTACCAGTGCTGTCCTGCTATCACTAATACTTGTATCAGTAGATACATCTGTAAAGACAAAAGATAAGAAAATACTAAAACAGCAGAAAACATAAGAACTTTTACCTATCTAAATAGTGATTCTGTTTACATTTTTGAATTCTTTTTTTTTTTTTTTTTTTACAACAGATAGTTCAGCTGACTGTGATGCTGGAAGCTCTACTTGAGCAGTCTGCGGATGCTGATGTTCTAGAGTGCTTTTTCTTGGAAGCTTTATATTTCTCTTTAGGTGCTTCTCTTCTTGATGCTGGAAGAATGAAATTTGATAAACACATTAAACGTATTTCCTGTATGTCAACTGTTAACGATGAGAACGTCCTGGCTAAGCCAGGGGAGCTGCCAGGTAGGATTTTATCATAATATACTACAAATCCCATTGATTATGTTGGAAAAGTCTTGGTTTCCTTGAAATAAGAACATTGTTCTTCCTTCCAGCTGTCTGTCCTGATTGCAAAAAAATGTTTGATGTTCCCTGAAGAACTGTCACTAAAAAACATGTAGGGGTACTGTTGCTAGCTGCCTCTTAGCTACTGTCTTACCTTCACAAAACAGTACTTTTCTGTGTCAGCCGGAAAATGTAAACAGTGGAAGGAAAAACAAAAAGGGAAATGAAAACTAATAGAAAAGTGTTTATTAATTAAAAATGTGACCCAAGTACTGGACTAGGAGAATTTTGTTAGATGCCTCTCTGGTTAAATGACAAGTGGAATAGTGTTGCTCTACTTGGTCGAGAATCACATCTTTTACTTTCATTTCAGTCTTATGAAACATTCAAGTGTCTTAGGAACATTTCAGCTGTTTAATGGTTTTCAGGTCAGCTGCCAACTTTGTATGACTTTCATTTTGATGGAGTTGAAATGAAGTGGGTGCCTTGGCTGAAACTTGTTCCTGAATATATCCATGATCCTCAAAAGAAATTTCTTGACATCCTCGGTGAGTGTAAGATAAAAAAAAAAGTGACAGTTTGCTTTTACTTTATAATAAGTGAGTGGCACTGAGCGTGAGGTATCCTTACTGTGTGCTGTAGGTCATCTACTCATGTTCAGTTTCTTGTGATGACAGAAACCAATTTATTTAATGCTCTTGTCATAGTAGATTAGCAGGAATAGAGTTGATATTTGCAACACTGAGTAATAATGAAATGAGGAAGAACTTCTTTTTTCAGTGCTGAAGGCATTTTGAGAGGGTCAGAAGAGCAGAAGATTGAACATCACTTGTTCAAGTGCTCAGTAGATAAAAAGTACATTTTTAAGGCCATTATTAGCTGTTACTTGAAATACTGTATAATGATGACAAGTGCTTTTCATATTTAAGGATAAATTGGTCCAGGTTATTTTACAGTAAGATTCAGCAAGCACAGATTAATTTCACTGACACAATAGGTAATGGTGTGGTCTATAAAATTGTTCCTGGATGGCAGGCTGTTCGCATAGAACAAAATTCATCACTATGTGCTTCAGGGAAAAATAAGTCCTGATCCAAATATATTGTGATTGTGTCCTTGGAATAGGGATTACATGGGATTTAACCAGTCTGTGGCCCTCCTATGTGTAGAATTAATTTTCTTACATGTTAATAGCAGAAAAAGAGCCCAGTGATAAAAATTGAACAGTGGTGGTTAAGCAGTTAAAGTTTTTCTTTAGCATTGTTAGTAAGTTGATATTTCAGGTTATGTCTTTGTGTAAATGTATGTTAATCTGTTGTGAAACTGATCCAGCTGTGTTCTATAAATGTAAATCCCCCTGGCTGCACTGCCTTCTTTTAACCTGCAGTTCTATTCATGATCTTTTTCAGTGCCTACAGTGGATACAACACGCACTACTTGGTTGCTAGAACAGATGGTAAAAATAAAACGCCCAGTTGTTCTTGTAGGTGAATCAGGAACTTCTAAAACAGCAACGACACAAAACTTCTTAAACAGTCTGAACGAAGACCTTAATGTATGTATGAGGCATTTTGCCTTGCTTATGAAGCTGCATTTTTGTTTCGTGACCCTGTATTAAATTTCAAAAGCCTGAGTCTGTGGGTAGCAGTATTGACTTTGATGCCTCACGTGGGTTCAGAGATCTAATTGCAAGCTCAGGCCTAAATTGTATGGATGATTTGAAAATTCTTAAAGAACAGAAATATTTTGTTCTTTTACTTTATCAAAGATTTAAGAAGAATTTCACTTTTTTGGTGTCTGTAATTCAAATGAGTAACTGAACCAGAGGATTGTTTCTGGTACGTCTGACAATTTAACATAAAGAATATTTTTTAGAATGCTGTAGTTTGGAGGAGGAAAAAAAAAGATAAAAATCCATTCTTATCAATTTCCTCCCCTTTGCAGCTTCTCCTAGTGATTAACTTCTCTTCCCGTACAACATCAATGGACATTCAGAGAAATCTAGAGACAAATGTAGAGAAACGTTCTAAAGACACTTATGGCCCTCCTATGGGAAAACGTCTCATTATTTTCATGGATGATATGAATATGCCAAGGGTAAGCTGCCACTGGTTAGGAAGATATTTTAGGAGCATTTGGGGTGGCACTGATGTCATCCTTTCATATACAGATCCAACTGCATGAAAGGACTAGATCTAATATCACAAGTCAAGGAGATTCACAGAAGTACATAACTGTTTTTTAGTTTGGGAACTTCAGAACAGTTGTATTTGCGTGCAATATGGGGTATTTTTCTCTATTGCAGTATTTGTCCTCTAGATAAGAAATATTTCCTTTTGAATCACTTCTGAGAGAATCATAGAATCGCTCTGGTTGGAAGAGACGTTCTCGATCATCAAGTCTAACTCTAAATGGTGTTAAAATCATTTGTCTTTGGCCTAGTATTGGTTACAGGATGTTTCTTGTAGAAACCATCCCTTCCTCCCTGGAACTGGAGCAGGAAAGGATGTGTATTTTTAGTTTATCTTAGAGAAGAAGCAGTTTTATTGTATGGGACATTGAAATGAATGTTCACAGTCAGTGCCAGAGATCTACCAAGTGCTATGAAGTCTGTGTAATGCTGTCCTGAGTAGGGAGCAAAATATTTTCATGTTTATAGCAGTATTTGGCTTGTTGATATCCCGTGCTCTAAAAATATTGCTTCTTTTGTGTTGCAAAGGTTGATGAATATGGCACGCAGCAACCCATTGCCTTGTTGAAGTTGCTACTAGAAAAAGGTTTCTTATATGACCGCAGTAAGGAGATGAACTGTAAAATGCTCCGAGATCTGGGTTTTGTTGCTGCCATGGGGAAAGCTGGAGGAGGTCGGAATGTAGTTGACCCTCGATTCATCTCACTCTTCAGTGTTTTTAACGTACCTTTTCCTTCTGAGCAATCACTGGATTTGATCTACGCCTCCATCCTGAAAGGCCACACTGCGGTAATTTCACTGTTGTTAAAGGATCGCTTAGCGGGTTTAATTTGAAATCTACATATATTTCTTTGTTGTTACAGGATCTAAAAACATTTGTCATCATGTTTCCTTCTCATTTAGGGTCTCATGCAAACTTTTTCCTTCTTGTATTTCTTGTATTTCTCAGGCTGTGTTGATAAATTCTTGAATAACATTCAAACTTTCAAATCAGGAGGTAGTTTATAAAACTGATGCTTTTAACTGACTGCTGTGAGTTGAATCGTTCAGGTCTTGTTCCTATAACCAAATGCACAAAGGTCAGAAAACCCCCAAATGACAGTGAAAAATTCAGTACAATGCAGTAGGCTGTGTTGTTATACAGTTAAACTGAAAAATCAAGTAACAGAAGAGTAGTTTCTCATGCGGAAACACTGTAGAAATTCCAGTCATTGAATGTGACGTTATTTTCAATGAATATGGACTGTACTCAAACCATTTCACTTCTGTATGGTCACAGGAATGCTGCTTGGGAATACAAACTTCTAAAAATGTCTGCTCTAAGTTATTTGAGCAGCTGGAAAGCAGCGTGTGTTTGATAGTGATCAGTATTCTGTGGGCAGTTGCATGAAAACATTTCTTTTTTTCTTGTGTTTGCAGGTGTTTGATGAGTCTATATCAGCCATCTCTGATACCATAACAAAATGCACCTTGGAGCTTTATAAAAGGATTATCTGTGACCTACCCCCTACTCCTTCCAAATTCCATTACATTTTCAACCTGCGGGACCTTTCTAGAGTCTATAATGGACTTGTTCTTACAACCCCAGAGAGGTAAGAATATAAAAATTGTCTTCAGTAGTTCTTTACCCATTGGTTTATATGAAGCTGGGGGAAGATGAGGTAGCTTGGTATATGAAATAAATCAGATATCATTGCTTTTCATTAAACCTTCACCAGAATGAGAAGATGTTCAGGAACATCCTGAGTTATGATACTGCTTTTGATGACGGATGCTATTGCGTTAGTCCTTCTTAAATAAGATACCTGAAGGTAGTGATGCAACTTTTTCATCTTTATGAAGAGGGGAACAAGAAAAGAAAACACACCACTAAAACAGTTTAAAAAAAAAATAAAATCAGTTCAAACTTTGATCAAGATCAATTTGTTTGGGTCAGTCTGATATTCTGATATTAATGCAGGTTTCAAACAGTCACCCAGATGGTGAGAGTTTGGAGAAATGAGTGCCTGAGGGTTTTCCATGACAGGTTGATTAATGAAGAAGATAAAGCTTTGGTGAGTAATTTCTTTCAATTTTTAGTAGTTGCTGAATATTGCTGTGGCAACCAATTTGCAACAGCAATGTTACCAACATACGTTCAGGTCTTACAGTCATACTGCAGACATCTCTAACCACTGTGTTGCTACTACATAACCTTAAAATGCAGTCTGTGCATGGCAGACTAAATGAGATCAGCTGAAGGAACAGTAAATGTATATATATATATATACACATGTGGATATATATATATTTTAATTGGGTATATCTGTCTTTAATTTCTACAATCCATTGACTTGAATGGTTCCCAAACTTCCTCTTAGACCATTTTGTATCGTAGAACATGAAGGACATTGTGGTCTGGTTCTTCTGGTAACATCGCTGGCTTCTTTTCTTTGAAATCAGTCAATATTTGACTAAGAACGTGCATTATTAATATCACTCTTCTGAGTGTTCCTGGACTCAGAAATACCTGCTTTGTTGTGTTGCCTAACTTTATTTCTTATACTCAAAGGTACAAGAACATATCAAAAACCTGATTGAAGAGAATTTCAGTGATGAATTGGAAGATGCTATGAGGGATCCTATTCTTTTTGGAGATTTCAGGATGGCACTGAATGAAGGAGAGCCTCGTGTTTATGAAGATATACAAGACTATGAGGTGGCAAAACATCTCTTTCAGGTAGTGTGCTTCAACTTGGAACTGTGTGCGATTGTTGTGTCTTTGCATGAGGAACGGGCAGGAAATTGCATCAAACAAGGTGAAAGTGGTTCTTCAATGCCCATACAACAGTTGTGCACAGAAGACTCTCATTTGGAGTCTGGAGTAATGAAAATTGAGGGTCAGCTCTGGAGTTGGCAGTGCTTTCCAATTATTTATTTTCCTTGATGATCTTATCAAGCAATAATGTGGCTAAATTTGTTGTTATTTTATTAATGTTATTTTTTACTTGGTCTCCTAGTAGCATTCTGACCACCTTTCTCTGCAGGAGATTTTGGAGGAATATAATGAGGCTAATATTAAAATGCATCTGGTTCTTTTTGATGATGCTTTGGAACATTTAGTCCATGTATATCGTATCATACGGATGGATCGTGGCCATGCCTTACTCATAGGAGTGGGAGGCTCAGGAAAGCAGTCTCTTACGAGATTGGCTGCCTTTACAGCTGGATGTGAGGTTAGTGTCTGTGCATCTTTGCAGTGAAAGAAGACAAGGGAAGCAATAGTGGGATGAGGATTAAATTGGATGGGGATGAGAGGAGGAGTGGAAAGGCAGTCAAGATAAGATCAGGCTGGCATCTCTTCTGTGTGAAGAGAAAAACAGATTGATATGAGGTCTGGGCTGTGGGTGATCTAGGCAGGAAGTTCTCATTGCTTGAATCTAGATTTTGGCACTTGGGGACAGAAAACAAGGATGGGTTTTGGGGACAAATCCAATAGTACCTAATTATTGCTTTTGTTGCTTATCTGTACTACAGCAGCACTCTGGTGCTTCTCAAGGAACCTTATTGTGATTGATACTGTAATATTTTAGATAGGAAATGATCCTTCTTCAGTAGTTCCTTATGGAAATAGTTGACTTGGAGGGGAAGAATGGAAAAGGAGGGTGAATACAAGAGGCAATCAAATTTTAATAATGCAATCTTGTAGGTTCGTACAAATGTAATTATTTGGAAAGAGTGTAGTGCATAAATTTTATGATGGATGGGGGCCAAACCAAAACCTTTCATCCAATCCAGTTCAAATTGAGTTTCAAAGTTACCATTATGTCTTATTACCATTATATCTGTGTGTTCTTAATATTTGTTTGCATCCTTAGATATTTGAGATCACCTTGACTCGGGGATATAAAGAAAATAACTTCCGAGAAGACCTGAAAGGCTTGTACCAGAAGCTTGGTATTGAGAACAAGTCAATAGTCTTCTTGTTTACAGATGGCCATGTAGCAGAAGAGAGTTTCTTGGAGCTCATCAATAACATGTTAACTTCAGGTGATGCACACAGCCTGAATTACTGCCAGTTTAGTATCTGCTTGTGACTCAAGTGCACCTTTGGTCCAGCTATCTCACACTGTATTTTCTGCTGCTGTAGTTAGATATACCTTTCAGTACTACCTTGGCCTTAATGATGGCTTTTTGACATCATATTGTGATTTATATGCATCTGGAGAGCTTAAAAGTCCACACCCATCATAGTTTTGCAGGAGCCTCAAGCTTTTTCTAAGACCAGAGTACAACTCCAGTCGTATTTCATCACAAGCCCTCTTTTCTCTCATTTGTTTTTGAATAGCATTTACTTGAGTGACAACAGTTGCTTGTGTGTATATCCCAAGCTACAGTTTAGTGTTTTTTATTGTATGCAAATGGCAGAGATTAGCAGCAGCTGGCACTGTGTGACCACCCTCTCTATAGAAGTTCATACAGCATCTGATTTGAATATTTTATCCCTTTGCATGTTATGGTTCTCTCTGTTCTGTTCTGCTTGGGTCGGTCATTAGGTAACTCATGAAATATTTGATTGAGAGACTGGAGGTGTGATTTGGTGGTTTCTAGGCACTAGTGAATATTTTCCTTGCATGAGTAAAAGCATTTTGTGACATTTTGTATACATTGCTGAAGCCCAAGCAAAATCAAAGCAGTTATTCCTATAAATCCCCATGTGTCATCAGAAGTTGTCTTATATATGTCTTATATATGTCTTATATACTCTATATTGTCCACTATGGGTGAGGAGGAGAAGCACAGAGAGATTAATAGGTTCATTTAGAAGTGCCCAGAACCATTTTTGCTGAACTAGGTTTGATACTTGTTACACTGGCTTCCCATTTGCTCTGTCCCCAGCCATATGGTTACAAGTTATTCTCACTAGCATTTTTCTGTCCATATGTTACAGGAATGGTGCCAGCCCTTTTTGCAGATGATGAAAAAGACAGCATACTAAATCAGATTGGAGACGAAGCTATTAAAGCTGGTGCGAACCCAGCTAAACAGAGCGTCTGGCAATATTTTGTAAACAAATGTGCAAGCAACCTCCATATTGTCCTGGGGATGTCCCCAGTTGGGGACAGTCTGAGAACGTGGTGCAGAAATTTCCCAGGTATCACTGATATACACTGCTTTGTCCCTTCCCTGTCAAACACAGGTTTCTAGGCAAGACAGAATCTCCAGCAGACTCTCACAGCTAAAGCTGAGCAGAGCAGGTTTAATGATTGCACATTTGCATGATTTTTTCCAGTTGACTGCCATGTATCAGTGGGGATTATTGACTAACATTTAGCAGATCAGTTCGTTTTCCAGTTGAACTACTAGAAATCAATTAGTCATCCTCACTGAACTGGAAGTATACAGACTGCCTATGTCTACAGCCTCTCTTCTATAGTTTACAGAAGAATGTGTCATATTAAATCATTATGAAACTAGGATATGGTGGTAAGAGAAATGTTTTTATATCCAAAGCTAAAAGAAGAGTGGGTTAAGAAGGACACAGCTAAGAGAAAAACCACCTGGGCCTGGTGGATGCTACTGCAGAACAGGTGGCTGAAGGGTGTTCTAAGAGGACCAAGGAGACGCACAAATTGAGGTGTACTGGTGGGAATCCCAGTGCAGGCTTTAAAATATCTGGTTGTTGCTCTTGACTGCATCCTGTGGAATGGCGTAGCCTAAAGAATTGTACAACAGGTTTAGGAGGACGCAGATGCAATGCTGATTATTTACTATCAAGATGGAAGTACTGGCTTGATGGCAATTATTGTTCCTAAGTAGGAGACTAATAAGACTAAACCTGAAAATTCTTGATGCAAACAAAGTTAAGCTTAGGTCTGTCTGAGAGATTAAGATGTAGTTTTACAAAGAAACTTTTCAGGCAACACTATGTTTTTATTTTAAGGTCTTGTAAACAATACTGGTATTGATTGGTTCTTGCCCTGGCCCTCCCAAGCTTTGTATGCAGTTGCAAAATCCTTTGTTGGTAAGTAAGATGTCAGTATTTTAACTCATTAGTCCTTGGATTAGCCTAAGAAATATATTCTTTACTTTGACTTTATTGTGGATTTCATCTTGCTTTCCTGCTGTGGATGCCACCATAGATCTACAAAGATGATGCAATATCCCAGTAAAAAAAAAAAAAAAAAAAAAGTTTTTATTTGCCAGTTTCTTACTCAAATAGGTTTAAAAGACATGGCTAAGATTCAAGCCCGTAGCTCTGGAGATGATGTGACCTGGCTATCAGGATGCCTTTGTTCTCTTCTGAGCTCTATTTTGGGCCTTGCTTTTTGTTCCTAGGAAGCAGGTTTTTTCTATGCCTGGCTTAAATGTAATGTACATAAAAGAAAGAAAATGGTAATTGATGTCTACGTATCTATCTATCTATACATATTGATTTTTTTTTAATCTATTCTGACTGATTTTAGGAAGTAACAAACGCGTTCCAGAAGAGAACTGTGAGATGGTGGTTGAGCACATGGTCATGGTGCATGAATCTGTAGACAATTTCAGCAAGATGTTTCTGCAGAAATTAAGACGTATCAACCATGTCACACCAAAGAATTACCTTGATTTTATCCATACATTTTCAAAATTGCTTGAGGAGAAAAATGAGTTCAATTTAGGTAAGTCTGCGTAGACTAATGTCCTGACCACATATGACTGTTCGGATTCTGTCCAGTGTTGTGTTTACCCTGGATTCTTCTGTGAATGAACCCGAGCCAGGATTTCTAAAGCAGATACTCCTTTGCTTGAGGAAGGGTGATTAGATCTAATGGTAGCTCAGCCTAACTCAAGGTTTGACATTCTTCCTCAAACAGCAATTCTTATTCATGCTTCGGTGAGTACTGAAGCATGCAAAGAGGATCACATATCAGCAGTGCAGTAGTGAAAGCAAGTAAAGGTGCACGGCCACTTATTGGCAGCACAGGTAACTTTAATGATGTCTTGTGTGGGAAGCTTATAAAATAAAAAATCTTTCACAGTGATTTTCCTGTCATAACTGAGGTGTGTTGTAAAGTGCACTTATAAGCACGTCTACCTTCTATGACGTTGTCTACTGCTGTGCAATAATACCAAGGAATCACTAATATTTCTCTCCTTTCTAGCACAATGCAAACGGCTGGAGAGCGGCCTAGATAAGCTGAAGGAAGCCAGTGTGCAGTTGGTTGAGCTGAACGAGAAACTTGCAGAGCAAAAGATTGTGCTAGCAGAAAAATCAGCTGCTTGCGAGATTTTGTTAAAAGAGATTGCAGAAAACACTGAAATAGGTAGGTAGTTTATAACTGCTGAAGTGTCCCTCAGGCTAAGCAAGGCTTGCATAGCCTGTGTTGGGTTGGAAGCCACTTTAAGAGCTCCAGATGCTTTTAGAGATGACCCACTTGTTCTGCCTGTGCTGATGCAGGATCTTTCTAGAAGAGCAGGTCCTGCATTCTAACCAGCCCTTGTCTTGCCTTCCTAAGTTATAAGGAGTAATGTGGGAAAGAGGCAACAGCAAGAAAGGGATCTTGTGTTTCAGAAATGCTTTTGGAAGAAAGTCAGAGGGAAGCACACTAGAAGTGATTATCTGTGCTTTGTGTGGAACTCTGATGGTATTGCCATCCTGGTGATGGATGGAGCCCTGTAAACACTGGCAAGCTAGAAATAGAAGGGCACTGCTTTGGTGGTGATTTCTGATTTTGAGCCAAAAGCACATGTATATTAGTACATATTAACACATATATTAGTACATTAGTACTGCTCTGCAAACAAATTTGGTTAATTCATTTATGGTCCTGCTTTTATAATTTTTAGCTGAAACAAAGAAAAAACTGGCTGAAGAAAAAGCTAAGGAGATACAGGAACAGAATAAGGTTATTGCTAAGGAGAAGGCGGAAGCTGAGTCAGCTCTGGATGAAGTTATGCCTGTTTTAGAAGCTGCCAAACTGGAGCTGCAGAAACTTGACAAGTCTGATGTTACTGAGATCAGGTAGTTCATTTAGATGTACAATAGCATAAATGCTTGGAAACTCATAGGGAGGTCATTTTAGAGTCAGCCTCACTTTCCTTGCGGGCATAGTGCGTGGGTTATCAGGTCGTAAGTTTCCCAGGTGCAGATGTCACAACAGAAGCCCAGGACTTCTCCTCAAGCCTGTTCTTTCTATTTGCAGCGATGCCTTGGTAGCATGAAAATGTACTTTTGTGCTGAATTGCTTCTAGTGTTCTTATAATACATTTTGTATTTGGGGACAGGTATGAAATTGCACACAGTCCTTAGCTCCCCCCAGAACAGCAGGAGCTTTTCATTCCCTGCCACACTTGTCTAGTTTCTTTTCTGTGTTAGACCCCTGGATTCCTTCAGTACTGCACCCCCCACTGAACAGCTGCCTGATTGCACGAGGGAAAAATATAGGTCATGGTTTTATTGATCACATTGTTTGAATGCAACAACCAGTTCTGAGCCCTCATCTAGCTAACTAGTTCTTGTTTTGGCTGGATTCTATTTTTCCCTTTGTTTAAAATGTCTTATTTAATAGCTGTTGTTATATTTCATTAGCAGTGTCATTGGGAAGCACAAGTCTAGCATTGTGGTTTTTTTCCCCCATCGTCGTTTTTGCTTGTTTTCTAGATCCTTTGCAAAACCCCCTAAACAGGTGCAGTGTGTTTTGGAATGTGTCCTTATTATGAGGGGTTACAAAGAATTAAGCTGGAAGACAGCCAAAGGGATGATGTCAGAGGCCAATTTCCTGCGCTCTCTAATGGAGCTGGATTTCGATGGGATTACGTACGGCCAAGTGAAACATGTTCGAGGTAAATTACTGACCAAGGTAAATCATTAACGGGGATGTAGCTCAGTGGTAGAGCGCATGCTTTGCATGTATGAGGCCCCGGGTTCAATCCCCGGCATCTCCACTTTTGGAGCTGATAGTCCTTAGTATCTTTGTCAGTGACACCGACAGTGTAAATGTGCCATGGCACCGAGCTGCGGGATGTCCCTTCAGCTGTGAGGATTCTATGAGCCGTAGGCTTGGAATGAAAGTAACGCCGTGCTCAGCCCTCAGAAAACTGAAGGCTCTACCTTTTGTTTGAGAAGGAACTCGGGAAATCACTGTCAGTATTACTGTATAGTTACAGCCCACTACCTCCATCATGAGTTCAGAATCTTTTATATTCTGACAAGTGATCCATATAATCTGTCAAAATTGCTCAATATTGCTGTTTGGAAACCTTGTTTCTCTGAAGATTTCTGCACTATAACTTGGCTCACTTGCAATGTCTTTGTCCATTTAGCTGTGCTAAGGAATCTTAATACTACCTTCGCTGAAATGGAACAGGTCAGCAGAGCTGGCCTGGGAATGCTGAAGTTTGTTGAAGCAGTGATGGGCTACTGTGATGTAGTTAGAGAAGTCAAGCCAAAGAGAGAGAAGGTACAGTGCATGAATTCAGACTCTGAGCAGGATGAAACCTGATAACACTTGGAGATTTCATAGTGAGGGGTTTCTGAGGTGCTTCAGAAGAGGTGTTTGGAAATACTGCAGCACTGGTGAGGAATGTACAGTTATTATGTGCCGTGTCTGTTATGCTGTCATGCTGCAGAATGGGTTCCCATCCACTCTAGCGCTGAAAAGAGATGAGAGAAATGAGGTCAGGTGGAATTTGACAGTCTTACATGGTCAGAAAAGCAATTTTTAGCTGTCTACTGAAAACATGCTTGAAAACACGTGACACTTGAGCTCTGTCACACATCCGTGCCCCTTGAATGCTGACCTTCTAATCAACATTTTTTAGAGACTGGGACCTTAGCTGTGTTATGAAAGAAAATCTTATGGCACTGGGAAAATTCCTAACAGAAAATCTGCTTGTATACAGCTGACTACTGATAAAGTATATTTACTAGATGGGGGGCCTGACTATTTTTAAGGTCTTAATATCACTGTTATTAAGCAGACAAGCCTCATCTCTTGTCTGGGATGACAGTCCTGCTGACCTCTGATGTTGGCAGGACTGCTTACATCCTTAATACAGCTTATGTGTTGAGAACTCTGCTTCAGGAAGTTTGTCTGCTTTGGAGCTGCAGTTTCAGACCACAAGGTAAATGTTTAGGATGGGGAGAGGCAGACGAGGAAGTTTTGGCTGACACCATTTATGGTGCTTTAAAATACACCAGATAGCCAGAAAGAAGAACTTGATTTCTCTCCAAACCCCCTCTTTTCTCTGATAATACTCTATATTTTCCTTCATAACATAGGTGGCAAGGCTAGAACGGAACTATCTCTTAAGTAAGAGGGAACTGGATAAGATAAACGCAGAGCTAACAAGAATTCAGGAGGAGCTTAAAGCTTTGGGGGATAAGTATCAAGAGGCAATAAGAGAAAAGCAACAGTTACAAGAAGAAGCAGAGATTATGCAAAGAAGATTGGAAGCTGCTGACAAGCTCATCAATGGCTTGAGTTCTGAGAATGAGAGGTAAGTGTAGATTCCAAGAGGACTGTTCTTGACCTCAGAATATCAAATGCTAGGAATAAAATCTATGAAACTGAGATATTTTTGATTCAAATCTACTCAGTGTCATTACAGTAAATGAGAGAACAACAGACTGTACCTTTTGTGGTTGTCTCAATCATTAGATAAAGTAGCAGCAGTTGGAAAAGAATCCTCATCCCCTGGTACAGATTCACGCAGGATCCCATTATTTTTCTGTCAGGTGGGCAAAGGAATTAGAGGAGCTCAAGGTGAGAAAAGTGAAGTTGCTTGGAGATTGTCTACTCTGCGCTTCCTTTCTGAGCTATGAAGGAGCATTCGTCTGGGAGTTTCGTAACGAGATGATCTATCAAGTGTGGCAAGAAGACGTTCTTTCACGAGAGATTCCTGTCAGTCAGCCTTTTAGGTTAGAAAGCCTCCTGACTGATGAGGTGGAGGTTAGCAGGTATGTCCCGTTAAGAAATCAGTGACTGCTGTATCATGCAGTGGGAGTGTGAGTCTGGCACTGTGCGCTGAAGTGTAGGTGGAAAGACTGTTCTACTTCATGCCACAAGGGTGGCAAGGAGACAATTATTTTCCTGGTTGGCAGAGGCTATTTGTTATAATGAACCATTGTTCTCTATACAAGTACATTCACTGAACCTTACCTTTTCATGAATGCATACCTTTTTATTAGTTATCTATAATATGTGTTCCACTCAAGGCTTAGCAGCAGTCTTTTCATTTACGTCAGTACATTTGGAATTAAGCCTGTAGCCAAGTAACCCAAATTTCAGCTGCTGTGTGATTCCTCCCCAAATGCAGCAGTGTGAGTTGTGAGTGGTGTAGTCAATGAGTCAGTCTTAGTTTGGACACTGCTCTTGCAATCACATATGCTGCCTGCTTGCCTTGTGTTTCTAATAGTATACTTGAAGGATTGCATAATTTTACTGACTACTGAAATTCTCTGCTGTCCCATCAAGTTTGTGTTCCAGCTTGATCTTTGCTTCATAGGTGGGTTTCTCAAGGATTGCCTCCAGATGAGCTCTCTGTCCAGAATGGCATTCTGACAACATATGCAAGTCGCTTCCCACTCTGTATTGACCCACAACAACAGGCTTTAAATTGGATTAAGAAGAAAGAAGAAAAAAATAACCTGAGGGTAAAGATAAACAATAGTTTAATCTTGTTGGGTCTGATGGTTTGTTTGGGATATTTGCCAGCCTCAGTACAAGTGAGTGTAACCAAGAGGCTGTGCTGCTTGTGTTTTTTCTCAGCTCCAGGATGGAATTTCATGCAGGACAATGTCACGATCAGAAGCATAGTTGGAAGTCCCGTTTTCATAGCTTTCTGTTATTCTCTTGCAGATGTCTTCCTTCAATGACCCAGATTTCCTTAAACAGCTAGAACTTGCCATAAAGTATGGAAATCCTTTCCTGCTGCATGGTGTTGATGAATACATTGATCCTGTGATAGACAATGTCTTAGAGAAGAATATCAAAGTTGCACAGGGGCGAAAATTCATTGTCCTGGGTGACAAGGAGGTTGACTATGACAGTAATTTTAGATTGTACCTGAACACCACGTTAGGAAACCCAAAATATTCTCCCGCTGTATTTGGGAAAGCCATGGTTATCAATTATACAGGTAAGCAGTGTGTGTTTATTAACAAAATAGTCATGATGCTGTTTAGGGCCTGGGTGGTTATTTGAAACAAGAAAACTTTAACATTTAATAGTCTCACTAATACTTATTGTCTGATTTAATATAAACTTCTCACTTCTCTCTCTTAATCTGAAACACAAATGAAGATCTTATACCTGTCAGGTTAGGATGCATTGATACGATTAATTACAGTTATCATCCAAGCCACTCTGTTGCATTGCTGTAGTTTTATGAGATGACGAAGGTGAAATGGTTTGTCTAAAAGCAGTCCTTGTTCTTTTACAAAAGGCTGTTTTGTGTTGTATCTGTAGTTACGCTGAAGGGCTTGGAGGATCAATTGCTCAGTGTTATTACGGGCTTTGAAAAAAAAGAATTGGAAGAACAGAGAGAAAACCTCATCCAGGAGACAAGCTACAATAAAAACTTGCTGAAAGATCTGGAAGACTCTCTCCTTCGGGAACTGACATCGTCCACAGGAAACATGTTGGACAACATAGACTTGGTGCAAACCATGGAGGACACAAAAACCAAAGCTACTGAGGTACCAGCTGGTTGTCAGGATTTCGTTTTTAATAGGATTGAATCTTATTGAAACTTATTGAATCTCATCTTTCTCATTGTGTTTCATTTTCTTTCATGAGAACCCTTCATTCCTTTCAACCTAGTTCTTAGCTTTGAGAATGAACATGTTGTATCTTTCAGCACTGAGCAGTAATTTTTTTGCATCAGAGAACATTGTCCTATTTTCAGGACAGTCATTATTAGGACCAAAGAGATAGTTGTTCACAGTTTTAAAATGAAGAGTAAGGGATGTATATGTGCCAGCTCTGAAACAATCTTTGTCTTGTATCATATCAGATCTGAAATGGAAATTAAAGATTTTTGTTACTTAGGGAAGATGTAGGATATCTGTCCTTGGAGGCTTACAAGCCTTAGCTGGGCAAAGCCAAGGATGGCCTGACCTAGTGGTAGCAGTAATCCTGTTCTGGACTAAAAGTTGAAGTAAATGTCTCCAGAGGGTCTTTCCAATGCTATTTGTATGATCCTATGTAAATCTTTTGACATAGTTCAGGTGTCTCCAATTGAATGAGGACCCTGCCTCAGCAATGTCTCATTCTCTCCTCAGACTATAAAGCCCCTATCTCCCTACAGAGTATTAAGAGAAATTTTGCTTATTTAAAGTATGAAAGTATTTAAAGATGAATGATTTGCATTTTCACATAGTTAGGGTTTTTTTGAAAGTAAGCTAATATGTGAACATTACTGGTCTTCAGTATCTTGCCTCCTGGTATTCGCGTGCTTTTAATGCATGCTGTTACGTAATTTTACATCCTATATATTAATAATTGTTTCAACATGGCTAAATACACTAATTATATGTGTATATTAATATGTCAGTGCATTAATTATATGTGTATAAAATCAATGTCTGTCTAGGTGATCGAAAAACTTAAACTGGCTGTGAAAACAGCGGCGGATATTGACCAGCTTCGAGATGGCTACAGAACAGCTGCCAGGAGGGGGGCCATTTTGTTCTCCGTTCTGTCTGAAATGGCGGTTGTCAACAAGATGTACCAGTACTCTCTGGTCTCCTTCTTAGAGGTTTTTGGACTCTCTCTTCGGAAATCCATGCCCAGTCCTATTCTTCCAAAGAGGTTAAAAACCATCATGGATACAGTGACTTTCAACACCTATAACTATGGCTGCACAGGTTAGTGCAGTTTAATGATACTCTGCTGTTCGCCAGCTTTCAGCTGGTTTACATTAGAGGGGCAGATTATCAAACAATAACAAACCCACTGAGGTTTAGTTTTCAGCATTGTTCCTGGTTTACAGTCACTCCCTTCTACATGAAGTACACGTATTACAACTTAATTAATTGAATCCTTTCTTAATCCAACTACAAATGGCACATTCCAGATACGGGTCTTACATTCCTGGGTGTTTCTCACAGGTGCCATTTTGACAAACTTGCACTCGGTCTGAACTTGTGCAAACCTGATCCAAAGCCCTGTCTTCAGTCACCTTGAACTTCATGGGGTGACCAGGTGCAGGATGTAGATGTAAAGGCTGGTGCTAAAACATTTGGGACTGGAGCAGATGGTTGAAAATGTTGTCCTTTTAACATAGGCTTGTTTGAGAGGCACAAGTTATTGTTCTCCTTTAACATGACTGTGAAGATAGAACAATCTGATGGCAGAGTGCCCCGTGATGAACTTGACTTCTTTTTAAAAGGTAATGTGAATATATTTGTATGGAAATATACGTGTGGTGATAGCTAGAGGATATTTCAGAGATAAACATTGACTGAGTTGTGAAGTCAGCTGGAATATGTTGGTTTACGTGAACTGGGGATTTTGCTATTGGCATTTTTTTACTTTGTTAAGCAGCAAAGAGGTGAATCTCTTCTCACCAGAGATGCTGACAAATGTTGTGTTAGTTACAGATAATGAGAATGTTACCCGAGGAAATAATCTCCAGTTTCTTCCTAACTACTTATAAATAGAAATGTGTGCAAAGATACAACTTTGGCTTCTGCAGGCACTTTTAAATGCTATTTTTACTTCAGCAGAGCAGTTTAATCTCACAGTGCTTCCAGAAACGAATTTCCAAATGGTTTCTCTGTGTGGTGGGGCTCTGTGTGGTCAGGTACCTGAACTGATGATCCTGACATTCACGTTGGTTTCTGAATGTGACCAGGCAATACTTCCCTGGAGAAGAGCGAACGAAAGAAACCGTACGCTTGGCTTCCAGATCAAGGCTGGGAAGACCTGATTCGTTTGTCTGAACAATTTCCTGAGCAATTTGAATCTCTTCCAGATGATGTGGAACAAAATCCAGATGTGTGGAAAAATGTACGTGCTTTTCTGCAATCCTTGTTTTTCTTCTGGTATTAAATGTTCAAGTACGATGCACTGTGCCATAGAACTCTATAGGAGGCATGTCACCACTGGTGTTTTCTGTCAAGGCATTGCTTTTACTCTTGAACTGGAGGAATTAAGGTTCTTGTTATTAAATAACCCCCCAAAGTCTTCTGTGCTGCGTTGTACACACTTTGTTTTCCAGCCAATGCCTTTGAGGAGCTCTTTGCCCTGTTCAAGTCAGTGGAACTTTTGCTGTTGATTTCAACAGTCAGTGTTTCACTGTCCTTTCTGTGCTGCTCAATCACACAATGCTCTGATGCGCTGCCTCCTCCCACAGCACCAGAGCTCAACCTTCCTACCAATGCTTTGTGCTCAAAGAGCCGAACCTTTTCAAATCTCACTGCAGCGAATCAACTTCCTTCTTTGTTTTCTACTTTTGTGTCAAACTGTTTTTGCTTTTCCTACTAATTTCACTGATGGATCCATCTGATCAATCTGCATTACCTCCCACTTTCTCTTGCCAGTGGTACGATACAGATGCTCTGGAGCAGCTGCCATTCCCCATGCACTACCAGGACAGTCTCACAAGCTTCCAGAAGCTCCTGCTCCTGCGCTGTTTCCGAGTGGACCGGGTCTATCGAGCAGTGACTGACTACGTTTCCCTGACAATGAGTGAGAAGTGAGTCACTCTTGTTGCAAATGTAAATGGTTTGCATGCTTTGCCTACACAAAGAAGCATGTTTTTTTCCCTCTGTGTTATTTCCATGTGCAGTTTGAATTATAGTCATCTTTTACACAAAATTGATACTTTTTTTTTGGTAGAGCAGCTCACTGTGCTTCTTTTCCTACCAGGTTTGTGCAGCCCCCCGTGATCAGCTTTGAAGCCATCTTTGAGCAGAGCAGTCCTAACTCACCGGTTGTTTTTATCTTAAGTCCTGGCTGTGATCCCATTAGTGACCTCATGAAACTGGCTGAGAGGTCGGGCTTTGGAGGGGATAAACTCAAATTCCTGGCCATGGGGCAAGGCCAAGAAAAGGTAACTGAACGTTCTGTGGGCCCTGAGTTAGTGTGTGAACTGCAAGTCATGCTTTTTGTGTCATGGACTTGTTGAGTTTCCTTTCTGAAGGCCACTGAAAATGAAGTTAATCTGTGCTTTGGAAATAGAATATAATTTGCCAACCTAGAAATAATACTTTTTTGTAATGTGAGAGAGGGCATTCGGCTGCTAGGATGGTTTTATGGTTTTTATGTTCAGAGTGATGTTTTCAGCTGTTAAAATTGTTGAACTGAAGTTGCTCTGTAGCCTTTCAAAGGGTGTAAGAACAAGGGCTGATCTGAAGTCACAGTGTTTGATACAAAAAACATCCTGCTGCTCTTTCTGTCTTTCCTGTGGGTTTTTTTTTGTTATGGACCCTTATGCTGAAACATCCCCAGCTCAGCAGCTGCTGAATTAGCTGCAAGTTCAGTCAGAACTCTGAGGAGCTTCACTGAGGTCGCCCCTTGTTAGACTCTGATCACCATCCTCTCCTGGGCCACGTACACTACTTCAGAGTCATGAAAACCTACATGACTTTAATTCCAAAAGGGATTAATGAAATGAAAAAGAGAATCTTAGCGACTGGTTGTGAGATTGGTGCAATTCCATTTAAAGGGAGGAGCGTTCTACTCTAACTAAAAGACTGGGTATGTGTGCTGGCAAGAAGAATCTTCTGCTCTAACCTGTGAGAGTTGGTTTGCTTTCACAATGAAGGGAGTGTTACTCACAGATGGTTCTTTCTGCTCCTTCAGATCGCCCTGCAGATGCTGGAGGATGTGGTGGTGAAAGGAGAGTGGCTGATGTTGCAGAACTGTCACCTTTTGGTGAAGTGGCTCATCAGTCTGGAAAAGGCCCTGGAGAACATCACAGATCCTCACCGCGACTATCGCCTCTGGCTGACGACAGACCCAACCGACCACTTCCCCATTGGGATCCTGCAGAAGTCACTGAAGGTGCTGCAGGAGAACAAACCCCAGCGGGAGGGCCTGTCCTGTGAGCTCAGCTGTCAGGCTGCCTGGGGAGGAGCGTGACCTGAATGCAGCACGTTGACTTGGGCCGTGCACAAGGGTTTTATTTTCATTACCCCGATAGGTTTTCTACCATCTTGTTTATTTTCTGGTGATTTTTTTTTCCCTTTGGATGACAGCTGTTATTTTAGAACAGAGCTTTGGGAGTAAACCTGGAGATGTAACAAATGCTCTTAACATTCATTCTAATGCTGCCACATATGTAGTATATCCAACAGTCAGAAATAGTCACTTAGTGCAGAGCTGAGGTCTGTCTCACCTGTTAATAGTGTCAGTGGAGCAGACGCTGTAATAGGATAATGGTTTCCAGTTGCTACTTCAGGCTGCAGCATCTATCACAAGCTGAGCTGATTATTTTGACGGCTCAAGCCATGATGCAGTCCTGGTGTTCTATTTTGTGACTGCTTTACTTCCGCTGTGGTGAAACAGTGCAGTAAATGGGATAACGTTATTACACGGAGTTGATGGCAGTGGTGTATCAGATCCACCAGTATATGCTCAGCTCTGGAGCTATTCACCTCAGAATCTCTTTGTGCCACAGTTAGAAGTGAGTGTGAACACGTTTTTGATTTAAGACTGCACAAATGCACTTAGAAATACGTTTTATAGCTCTTTGACAGCGGTGCCATGAAGCTGACTCTGCTTTCATTCGATAATTAGCAAGGCGGTATTAAGCCATCTTAGTGTTGTGGTGTGCAGGATCTGTAATTACTGCTAATATTTCAGTAAGTGAAAGTATGATGAACCATTAATCCTTCCAATAACGCAGCTGTATGTCAAATAGTACCAGGTGTCTCTTCACATCTCTGCTAACCCTGATAAAAGGTCGGATGTCTTTACATACAAAATAGCCCCATATTGATATGGATTTAGAAAGCTGGTCAGTTTCTGCAGCTTGTGCTGTTTGCACGAGACATTTGACTGTTTACCTTCTTGATGCTATTTGGTGATCAATGGTGTCCCTGATTCTTTTGATAGGTTGTAACAGAGCCACCGAATGGTCTGAAGCTGAACATGAGAGCCACCTACTTCAGGATTCCCAAAGAAGCCTTGGAGCAATGCCCACATCCTGCCTTCAAATCCTTAGTCTACGTGCTGGCGTTTTTCCACGCCGTGGTTCAGGAGAGGAGGAAGTTTGGGAAGGTTGGCTGGAACGTACCCTATGATTTTAATGAGTCTGACTTCCAGGTAAGGAAATAATAACAGCTCTTCTGTTCCTGAGTCGCTCAAATTACTTCTGAAAATGTGGTCTATCCAGCTTCAGTCCTTTCTTGTAATATAATAATTGACCTTTTTTTTTGTTGCTGTGGACTCACATAGACTTGTGATCTTCCATAATGTCAATTTTGATCACAGTAAGACCACAAAACTTAATGAGATTCTCAGTCGTTTATGTTTGTATTTATGTACATGGTTTATAGAAATGCATTTATTTTACAACCCTCCCCCATGGGCTTCTTTCCTTAATGAGATGTATGCTTTCTAATTCATTCTGTTGAGGAACAAACTGTTGTTAGTTGTCAAACAAGAACTGGGTTAAGTAAAATCACAGACGTGTAGCTTTGAATCTTCTCGTCTTGTTTTAATATCTTTATCAGGTCTGCATGGAAATTCTTCAAACATACTTGACAAAAGCTTTCGAGCAAGATGATGGTAAAATCCCATGGAGCAGCCTCAAGTATCTCATTGGAGAGGTGAGTGAAGGAACCCCTGAGCTGTTACTGCTGCATGTACACAAATACATCACCAAGACTGGCTCTCAGGAGTGGCCCAGAGCAGCTCCTCTTGAGAAGGAGGAAGCCTTCAAGGGAGACAGCATTAGACACTGTGCAGCCACTGCAATAGCAAAATGCTTTGGAACTTCTAGTGTTATTTTAACTGTGTTTTCTGCCTCACAAGGCAGTGCTCTATAACCAGTGTAATTATTTCTAGGTCATGTATGGGGGCCGTGCCATTGACAGCTTTGATCGCCGCATTCTGACTGTCTATATGGATGAGTACCTCGGTGATTTCTTATTTGACACATTCCAGACATTTCATTTTTACAAAAATGATGAGGTTGATTACAGGATTCCACAAGGGAATGTGAAAGACGACTTTGCTGGTAAGTAATGCTTTCTCTGTCATGTAAGTTATTATTTAATAACTCTGCTTACACTATGCATGGTCTGGTAGCTGTAGTGCAATGTGTGCATCAGTATGAAGATAGTAAGTGTGTTTTTGTATTGCAGTGGCAATAGAAGGTCTGCCCCTGGCTAATAGTCCAGAAGTATTCGGCCTTCACGCCAATGCAGAGATCGGGTATTACACACAGGCAGTTCGGAGCATTTGGTCTCATCTTCTTGAGCTGCAGCCTCAGACAGGTACATCCAGCCCTTGGGACTGTTTGTGCAGATAGGAACTAACGAGGTGGTGAACTGCACTGCAGGGATTGTGCTGCCAAGTGTCCTGCAGCCACACAGCACAGTCTGGGGCCTTTGGAACCCCGCAGGCTGCAGCACAGCCCGGCTCTGCCTGCCAGCACATGGAATGGCCTCATGGAGCAGAGGCTGCAAAGAGCAGGGGCTGAAAAGCAACTGAGCTGCTGAGCCCTGACAGCAGGAAAGTAGCTCAGCATGTGCTCAAAGTGCTGGGCATACAGGGAACCTGCTGGTGCCAAGGTCAGTGCTGCATGGGGCGGGTAAAGACGTGTGGGTGCCGAGCAGTGAGTCAGCCTGCACAGTTCTCTTATAAAAATTAATAACAGGGGGGATTTAGTCTCACTCGGTTATTTTTGTTTCAGGTGAATCTGGTGCCGGAGTTAGTCGAGATGAATACATTGCTCATGTTGCTCAGGATATAGAAAACAAAATACCAGAAGTATTTGATCTTCCCAGGATAAGAAAAGCATTTGGAATGATCCTAACCCCGACAACTGTGGTGCTGCTGCAGGAACTGGAACGTTTTAATAAGCTCATCGTTTGCATGGCAAAGTCACTGGCTGAACTGCAGCGTGTACGTAACAGCAGTGCTACCACTGCTCACAGCAGCAGATCCATCAGCTGAGGCTGTAATTAGCACCAGCTCCGGCACTCAGCACTGTCACTGTCATTGCAGGCCTTGGCTGGGGAAGTTGGGATGAGCAGTGAGCTGGACGACGTGGCTCGGGCACTCTTTAATGGGCAGATTCCTGGCATCTGGAGGCGGCTGGCCCCCGACACGCTGAAAACACTCGGAAATTGGATTATTTTCTTCAGAGATAGGTATAACCAGTACAACACATGGGTAAGTAAGCAAGGGGCTCCAGGAAGCTCTTTTTCAGTCTATCTTATACACAGTGCAAAATAGTGATGGGGTGCAGAAGTTGTTGAAATTTCACTGCTTTAAATAATTTAAACTTATTGTAATCAATCACTGCCTCAAATGAGAATGAAGCCTCTGGCCAGCCTTTAAGATTAGCCTCTGAGCTGAGGAGAGCAGACCAAGCACTGCAGGCTGACTTCAGTTACTGATTGCAGGTAAATGAGAGTGAACCAAAGGTGATGTGGCTCTCAGGCCTGCACATTCCAGAGTCATACCTGACAGCTCTTGTTCAAGCCTGCTGCAGGAAAAACAAGTGGCCCCTGGATCACTCCACCCTTTACACCGAGGTGACCAAATACAGGACTGCAGAGGACATCACTGAAGGGCCCACACAAGGTAAGTGACTTCATGGGTATTTGAGGAGAAAAAATAGTTAACTGAGGCCAGAAGGGAGAAAGAAACTGCTTGGCTGAAACTGCTGAGCAGAATTTGATTGCACCTCTGCAGACAACACATGCAGACAGTGCAAATAATGTATTTAAACAAAAAGGTAAATACAGTTATGTGTTACCTACTGTGTAAAGATACCCTTGAAATTGTGGTGCCTCGCAGTGTTCTAATTACTGCATAGAGCACACCACATGTAGGGCCAGATGAGCAGCTCTGAGTATTAGACCTGATTGACAAAAACAGAGCTGCTGTCCCCCTCCATTTCCAACACAGCTTTCAGTTAGTTAATAACAAGTCACTTTCTTCCCTGTATTTACTAAGATTCAAACATCCACCTTCTGTCGGTGTGATGTAACCAGCAGAGTGACAACGCTTGCTTGGAACTGGGCTATTACACAAGCAAATAACTGGAAGGCAGCATCCACTGTAGGGAGGAAAACAGCAAGAAAATCAGTATTTAGTCCAACACTATTTATCATACAGAATGCAGCTCAGCCACTATCAATTGTAAATTGCTATAAATCCACAGCTTGCAGCTGTGTTAAAAGAACAAACTGCAGACAAGTTTCACTCCTCCTTGCAGATGCAGTTTGAAAGGATCTGAGTTTTGTCACTGCTGTCTAAGATGCTGCTTTTCTGCCTTTACAGGCTGCTTTGTTTCTGGCCTGTTCCTGGAAGGGGCAGATTGGGACACAGAGAACGGCTGCTTGATAAAAAGCAAACCAGGAGAGCTGGTGGTGGAGTTACCCATCCTGAAGATAATTCCCATTGAAGCACACAGGCTCAAACTCCAGGTACTTTTTTCCACTGGGTACATTTGCTTATTAACTTCCTCCTGTTCCTAAATCTCAGTAGTTGCGAGTCCTTTTAACACCAGCAGCACTATCATTGCCACTAGCACGTAAACTGTGCAGCAGCAAGTTTCTCCTCACTCAGAGTGAATGGCTGAAGACAACCATCTCTTACAGACCCCTGTTGCTTCCACTTTCACGCAGTACTTTGAGCACTACTCAGTGTCCTCCTTCCCTCCTTAGAACACCCTCCGGACACCAGTGTACACCACCTCGCAGAGAAGGAACGCGATGGGCGTTGGCCTTGTTTTTGAAGCTGATCTTTACACCACAAAGCACATTTCCCACTGGGTGCTTCAAGGCGTGTGTCTCACTTTGAATGCAGACTGACAGTCTGGAGTTAGGCATTACATGATCCTCACAGCATCCCCTGTGTTAGAGAGGGAAAAAGAAAGAGGCAAAGACTGAGCCCCCAGGTGGGGTAGCATCCCCTCAGGTCCACCTGGCTTCCAGCAGCACATTATAACTGTGAGCTACTGGCATCAATAAACAATAATAATCATAAATAATCAATAAATGAAGAGTTTTTCATCATTTGTATTTCCTCTTAGAAACACTTTAAGCTGGTATATGTGTGTGTGGAAAAAGTATATACATACATATAGAAAAGACATAATAAGTCTCACAGACACAAAGACTGAAGTTTGGCTGTACGGTTGTAAGAAATGGTTTTAATTGCCCAAAGCATCACTTCTGCTGGGTTTGGAAGCGATGCCTTCCACCAGCCTTGAACAAGAGGCAGGGTACTTCACTCATACAATAGCCATAAAAATATGGCAACGACCACCAAAGAAATCCCCAAACCCAAAACACTGCTGGTAAATACAATACACTTTGAACTCCAGGATAACAGACTTTCCTCAGCTGATCATTACTCAGGAAGAGCTTTCCCCATCCCCCCCATTCATGAAACAAACCCTAGCACAGAACTGGCAAGGCACAATGCTGACAAGCATTTCCTGGGCTTCTCAAACTAGCAAGTGCCTGAGCTGTGAGGGCACAGGGACAGGGCACAGGAGGCCTTCAGGTCAGCGGACAATCAGATCCTCTCTGACTGGGACCAACCCTGCAGTAAGTTCTCATGCTGCACAGGGAAGTTAGCAGTACCACAGGTAGGAAAGAACAGCTTGTTTTCATCCTGTCAGTGCCTTTTTGGGAGGGGGAGAAAGCTGACAAGTAGTTACCCAAGGCTCCAGAGGGAAACACACCAACACACAGCTGCAGAAAAAAAGCTGGAGGGGCAGACTACAGCTGGCAAGGGGAAGGAAAGAGGGCAGGCAGGGATCCTTCATCAGCTTTTACAAAGGTTACGTGTTCGAAATTTTTGAAGGCACATCATAAGCTTAGCAGCATTTGGGAGCTGTTTTTTCTTGCCGGTCCTACTCAGAGGCTGCAGACAAGAGTGAAGCAGAGGCAAGCTGGAGGTGCTGAGCAGAATGTAAGGAAAACTCCTTTCCAAAACTTACGTACGCACAGCTCTCAGTATGCCTTTCTTTCCTAGAAAAAAAGAACAAAAAGAAGGAACAGAAATCAAGTAGCCTAACAACAGATGCAGGGTCTGCCTGTTGCTAACTTGACAGGGGAACCAGGACAGGTACAAGGCAAGTGCATCCCAACTGACTAGGATAAAAATCAGGGATGCCAGGTTCTCCTCTTGTAACAAGCGGGTAAGTCAGTTACATTTAAAACTGAGCACACACGTTTCAGAGGAACAGCTCCGGCTTCTAAGCTACTATAAGTCAGAACTGCCCACAGTACCCTGAATAAGTCTCATCTTTTCAAGAAAAAAAACCCAACAACCTTTACAAAACAAAGTGCAGGTCAGAGCATAAAGAACCGTTCTCATACAGGACAGCCAGGTACATTTTCTCCCTGAAAAAAAGGAGCTCTCAGCCAGTATGGAAGGTGCCACAAGTGCAGTGCACTGACTGACTAGTGTAAAATGATGCCACTCAGTTTAAAAATACAAACAAAAACAATGTGTTCATACTCTGAGAGGACCATTAACCATTGAAGACAGTGATTTTCCACCTTCCTTCCTCATTTTTTGCTTAAAGCCACAAACCAAAGCATTTAGGGCTGAACAATGCTTACTGGGACTCTCAGGACTTTGAGAAACTATCAACACAGTTTACAACTGATAGCTTTTGAAGGAAAAAAAAGTCCTTAATTTGTTTTGAAGTGTATGTACAGCCACATGGATTTCCAATGCTACCATGAGGAAGGCTTTGTCATGAAAGTCAATGCTTGTGTATGAAGTAAGTGCTACATACACAGTGAAGACAAAAGAACCATTGCTATTCAAATGCTAACAGCCGATACGTATTGCTGCAGGTTTATAGGTAAGTTTGTTCTCACTAATATTAATAACACAGCCTGCAGCATGTGCCTTTGTCCACATGTGTAAATACAATAAATGGAGCAGTGCTCAGAAGCAAGCAGTCAGGTACCCCTGATTTGGCCACAGCATTTAGTAGTTATATACCTTGCCATATGAACACAGTCCTAGTAGGTTTCAATAGAGGAGGATAATCTATTAATGATGTATCTGGAAGAAGTTTGGCATGCATGGGGCATCAAAAAGAAACTTTACTGCAGGTGCTATTTATCCTATAGGATCACAGTGCATAAACAGCAACAGAAAAGGGCAACAGTGATTTGACTCAAACAGTTCTGTCTGTCCCTGAGTGCTTTCTGACCACCTTGCTTCCATTGACCTGATCCACCGCCAGCGTTTCAACCTCTGGCTGAGGCTGGGAGGGCGCGACGTGGTGGATGCGATGTGCCACTCCAACGTGTGCCTTGTGTGGCTTCTCTCGGGCTGGGCTCTGCGATTCACCCGATGCTCGATCCGAAGCAATGGGTGGAATAACCAGTGGCCTCTCCTTAATAAGATGGACCTCTGATGTTTCTCTGGCCAACAGAAATGGAGTGGGATCAGGCATGGCATCCACATGCTCTCTTAACAGCAGCTTCCGACTATCGGATCCTATTCTGTAGGCCTCTTCAAACTCCGGATTGAGTGGTGTTGACAAACTCTTCTTCATTCTGCGCCGTGGAGTCTCAGGCAGTTTATCTTTGGGAGGGGCTGGCTTATAGCTGGACAACACTGGACTGCCTGAAGGGGTCCCCTCTGAAGTCCCACTTGAACTCATCAGCTTCTTCTTAGTAGCGTGCAGTTGAGAAGTTAAATAAGCAATAGTGCTCGCTCTCTGCTCTAGTTCACTCGACAGCATATTGAGCTTATGGCTTTTCATTTTTAACTCTTCCAAATACTTCTTTTCTCTTTCTTTAATAGTGTTTTCCAGCACCATTATCATTGCATTCTTTTGTTCAAGTTCTTTCAATAATTCATTGTTTTCAGCCTCTTTGGCTTTCAGCTGAGCTTCAAGATCTTCACACTTTCTTTTGAGTTCATCACTTCTTGAACTAATGTTTCCTAGAACAGGAAAAGCAGAAGCATTTCAAAGTTAGTAGCTGTCATTAAGAAAACTGCTGCAGCAGGGTTCCTTTTGGCATTCCAAGGCCACAGGAAGAGCCCAAAGACCAACTTCTGCCAATACCGTAGCAATTACTTCATCTTCAGAAGCAGCAGGATGGCTTTTACAGGAAAAGGTGAAGAGTTTGTGCCACTGACTGTATTTAAAAGATGCTTCATTCACTGAGGAGAACAGATTACAGAAATCATGCTTGCAGAACTTGCTCCAAATTGGAGCTATTTTGCAAATTCTCTGACCATTAAGACTCTCAGTTATAAGTTGTTAGATGTTGTTCATAGTGGACAACAGTGAACATCACTATTAAACCACCTACTCTGAAAATCCTGTGATGAAAAGCATCTGAGCAGCACTGCAGTATTATGAAATAATGCTGAACCCGTGCAGTTCCTCACTTGCTTTGCTAAATATTCATGTTCTCTCTTACTCACATGATATACACTGTCCTGCAGTAGCCCAGATTCAGGAGGTTACTCCCAGGGAGCATTTAATTAATTCCTCTGCTTCACTTGTTGATAACATAATGCAGCTGAGCTGACTAGCAGCTATGCCAGCTAACTTCTAATTAAACAGCCTCACTCCTGCTGCTAAAATTCATGTTCCCATAAAGCCTGTTGGGAACTGACTGTCTATTAAAAGAAAGCAGTCAGTGGTTCTACACTCTATTCCTGGGTCTCTCAGACATCTCCTATGTGACCTTGTTAAACTTATTGTCAAGGTTTTATGGTTTTTGTTATCAGTATTCCAAACTGTAACACTGTGTAATGCACTGGGAGTTAAAGAGTTAATGCTCCAGTTTGTGGATGGTGTTTAGTTCATTGATAACAGTGATTCTGGAAAGGAGAAAACTACTCTTGCACCACTTGAATTTATAGTCAACAATATCCCATATGCAAAGTATTCTCAGCTACTTGTAACAGAGAAAGTAAAACATTAAGAAACGAGGCAGTTTAACATGAACATTAAAGAAAAATGCTACGTGTTCCTTACCTGACAAGTCAGAACTCTTCACTGTCAGCTCATAGGTCAGGTCTGGGGGAAGAAATAGTTACTTTATTTTTTAAAACAAGCATATTTAAAATAACGGAGATGTGCTGCATGTTATCAAATCTTGAGCAACCAGAACAAGAAGGTAACAGGTGTTTATTTTTTTTATCATTAAGCAAAGAATTTTCTTTATTTCACACTTGTTATGCCCTGAGATACATAAACCCAAAGCACACACTGTGATGGGCTCTACTGCCCAGCACTTTCCCCATCCTTGTGGGAAGAGACAAAGCCTGACCCAGCACCATCACCCTCCCCAGGTACCTGTGCAGTGCTGCTGCAGGCGCCGGATCTCGGCATGGAGGCCCTTCAGGGTGCTGGCATGTTCTCTCTGGAGAAACAAGAGGTTCTTCTGGGCGCTGTGCAGCTGGTTCTCCAGGTTTGACGTTGCCATCCTGGCATGCAGTGACTCTGTCTGTGGGCAGAGGCAGAACTGTATCAGTGACTTCACTTGCAGATACATACATATAAAGAGCCTCACTCTGCAGCCTGGTCCAACAGAATCAGCTGAATGATACCATTAATGAATTGATACGCAACCATGCAAGTGCCACACAAGTAAAAGGTTTTCCTGTTTCACGCTATTTCAATTAGAAATACTCTCATTTCAGACGTAGCCTAATTTAACTCTAGGCCAGAGCAGCTTAGGGAACTCATTTCTTTGGAGTTAACACATTTAGAGGATTAACTTCAGACAAAGTCACTAATCCTGTTACAAGATAAAAGTCAGGTTCTGAGAAATGGGCCATAATGCCTCTGTCTTGCTGGGGGTTTTGTTTACCTCCAGGGATACAGGAATTAGTGACATCCCTGGACAATAACATGGAAGAAAGGACTAAATTGCACCGTCACTACAGAGAAACACAAAACAAGGAATCCTTAATGCAGCTGAATGCAGCCGTGCACACTGAGCTGGGAATGGAGCTCTCTGGCTGCTGCCGCCTGCTATTGCATTTCCTCAGCTGTGCTCCTGCCAGCACTGCTGCAGCCCTGTGCCACTTGAGCCTGGCATCCCACACAGGCCTCGGTGACACTGTAAGATGGAGACAAGAAGAAGGGCTTTTTTAAAGAGTAAACAAGCAGATTTTTGTTTGTCAGGTTATGAGTACAAAGAAAACTTCACAGCAGTGGGGTTTTCTCCCAGAACAGTCACAGAATGAGGCCTTTAATGAGAGGCCGGTTAGCTTTATAGGCTAAGGCAGAAGATAAAAACAATCAGCAGCAGAGCATCATTTCCCCTGCAGCACTGGTAAGTTAATCAGTGAGAGCAATTAAACCAATCCTCTATGATGAGTTTCAGCTGCAGCCCCTCTGTAAGCAGAGCCTCCCTCCTGAGCATGGAGATCAAAGGGCCAGCATTCCCCAGCCCATGAACAAGAGATTCCAATGCACAGCTTCATCACTTGCTCATCACAAACAGTGGTTAGTACTTCAACAGACAACTCTTGCCTTGCAGGAGCTGGGCAGGCTGTGGGCCTGTTCTGATCACAGCTACTTGGATGGAGTTCCAAATACATCAATGAAGTGAGCGTTATTTTTGGGCTGTGCATTAGGTGCTGGTGCACAAGGTGAGAGCACACCTACACCCTGCTGCAAGGGAAGAGCCAGGAGATGCTCATCTGAAGACACAGCCTAAAGGAATCCACTGGAACAAAGCCCAGCTGACTGTAGTTATTAGAGACACCTCCTTGGTACCACTACACATAACAGACAGGGTGACTATCATGTGGGAAGCCACCTCAGCTCCCCAGCAGCAGACACGGGCAGGCTGTGACCTTCCTCTCCACTGACACCCAGCCATCGCTCCCTTGGAATGTGACAAAAGCTGCCAGATGCTTTGTGTGTGCTGCACTAAATACAACCTCAAGGACAGAAGTTCTCTTGGAAGAACCTTATATTGATAGTCTCTGTTTTAAAGGCTGCCATGGAACTGACCAAACATCCCTAAACGTAGCTTTAATGACAAAACGCCAACAACAGACACTTAGCTGCTCTTTGCTTAGATCAGCTCTCCCATCTCCAGACACTTATGCTGTACCAATAGTGTTTGCTCAGCTTATTTCAAAGGACATCCTGAAGGAAACCATGCAGTCTGGCTGTGGAGTCAGCTCAAGCTTTGCTGTCCTGTGCAGACATTCACTTTACCCCCCAGAGCCAACTCAATACCGTTGTTTTTCTACTGATGCAGCCCCAGCAGCAGCACAGCCCAATTCCCCCCTATTACACAAGTTCAGATCTATGGTCGCCCCTCACTCAGTGCTCTGTGCATCGGATGGAGCCCTCTAAGCAGGCAGTGCTTCCCACAGCCAGGCTCTCAGACCATTCACCCACACACAGCCCTGCCCTCAGCACACACTGTGATGCACAGCCACAGCTCAGTGCTGCCTCAGCCTCCAGCTGAGCACTGCAGAACAGGCTGCACAACACAAGGCGATAGGCTGAGAAACCATGCAGAGCTCCATCACACTTCCATGAGGAGCAGGAAGCAATTGAGCATGTGTGTGAATTGTGCACACCTTTATCATCAAGGAGCTCTGCCACTGATGACACAACTCACGTGTTCTTCCCACACAGATGGACACTTCCAGCAGCAAACCAAGGTACTGCCCCCCTTTAACACCACCAGGAGAAATGAGCATCACCAGAGCTATTCACTGATCACACAGATCCCAACCAGCACCCACTATGGCACTGCTGGATGCCCCCACTTACACCAAGACAATGATGCTATCATTTATAAACTAACATAGGGACAAATGAGGCACACGTTCACTGGAGACAGCACAAACATATCAGCAGGGCTGGCTCTCATCAACAAGTGAAGCAATCAGAGGGAGGCACAGCCACCAGCACCCCACGCAGCAGCACCCCACGCAGCAGCACCCCACGCAGCAGCACCCCACACCCCCTTTGCAGTGCAGCACTCAGGGTGGGCTGTATCCAGGCCTGGTGCTGCCCACCCTGCACATCTGACTGCAGCACCCCACCACCGCTGGCAGCGCTGCAGCAGCACACTGAGGCACACAACCTGCTCTCTGTGCAGCTCCAGCACACGCTGCATACTGCAGCAAAGCACCACCAAGGCCTCACAGAGAACAGCCACACACCTCATGCCTTTTGCCTCCCCTTTCTGTTTGTTTTATAAACCACAGCAGCAGCAAAATGACCATCAATGCGTGTGTCCGTTCAGAGCGCACCCACCCCCTTCAAACACAGCAGCACACTGACCCACACATTGATCTTCCAGTGAACTGCAGCTCATAACCCCCCACACTATTAGCTGCCATCACTTCTGAGTCAAAGCATTGGGAAGCATGGGAACGCTTCAGACAAATGAAGCCATGAGCTCCAGTGCCACCATTACATTCCTTTCTTTTCTTACCCTGAGAAACGAGGTGAGACTGGAACTCCAACAAAAGCACAAATTACGTAAGTGTTCCCGTTACACACGGAGCATCATCGCAAGGCCCGGCCAAGCTCAAGGATACACAAACAATCCTTGAATCTTCTGCTATTTTAAAACAGTTTCTTAACCCAGAAAGAAGCGCTGGGAGCCCAACAGAAATGGGAGTAAAGCTCAGAACGAGACCATTGCAACTGTGTATCTTGTACCACAACGCTTGTAACACTCAGGATATATTTTGTTGCCCATTAAGCTCCATGTTCTGGAATAGCAGCACTGGGCTGTTTCTATTCTCCCTGCTCTGTTGGTAGAGAATCAAGTAAAGCAGCAGGCCTAAATGAGCACAACACCCCAACACCTGCAGCCTCCCGAGCCTGAGCACACGCAGCAGTTTGATTTTTGTCAGTGAAATGATAAAACACATTGAAACAATAGCCTGAAAACCCCCAGAGCGTGCAGTGCTACCTGGAATGGGAACTAATGGAATCTGAACTAAAGGGCACGGCTTGAAGGAACGGAATTAAACTCTGCGATAACGATCTCGGCAAGGACGGGGCCAAGAACTGCACTAAGATACACAGATATTCATCTTGTTTTAAGGGAATAAGGGGGAACTTTGCAGACACACGGAGCGTGGGGAGGGCGGAAAGCGAACAGCAAACAGCAGCGGGGCTGACATGCACGATTAATATTGAAGCAGCCGACCCAGCGCTCACAGCCCCGCACACAGCGACGGGCACGACACCATCGGTTCACCCAGCAGCACAACCGCACGGATCAGGCCAAAGCCCACGGGATTACCTTGGCCTACGGGCGAGCTATAGGACAAAGCTATAGCTATAGGACAAACCGGAGCTATAGGACAAACCGGAGCTATAGGACAAACCGGAGCTATAGGACAACCCTATAGCTATAGTGCAAACCGGAGCTATAGGACAAACCTATGGCTATAGGACAACCCGGAGCCCTGTTCGCATCCGCCGCGGCCCCGCACGTCGCAGCCACACGTCGCTCCCCTCCGGCCCCGCAATGCAGAGCGACCCCGCCCCGGCCCCGCCCCCGCAGCCCCGCAACCACCGGCGCAGGTTCTGCTCGGCAGCACAACAACACAACACAATAGAATACAATACAATAGAATACAATACAACACCACACGGCCCAGCACTGAGGTGCCCCTCAGCACAGCGCCGTGTCCCCGCGGCCCTGTCTCTCATGATGCAGCAGGCCCCTCTCACATCCGCCGCCCTCGAGCCGTGCGCTGTCCCGCTCCGCACCCCGCCCCGTCCCCCCTCGCCCCGCTCACCTTCTCTCTGTATCCCGAGCCCCCGGTCGCTCCGTTACCGGCTCATCTCATCTCTCTCCTGTCCCAGCCCCGGGGGCGGTGGCGCAGGCGCACGTTGTGTTGCGGCAGCCCGGCCCGTCGCTGTGGTAACGGGGCTCAGCGCTGCCGGCCGTTACCGTGGCCACGCCCACTCCGGGAGGGCGCGCTCCCGCCGCGTGCACGCGCTCTGGTAGCGCCATGCTCTTATCGGGGAGGGCGCGCTCCCGCCGCGTGCACGCGCTCCGGCAGCGCCGCGCTCTGTATTGATGCTGCTCGCAGCAGCGTTTGCTTTTGCTTCCAGTTTATAGCACCTGCTGCAACTCTGCAAGGAACACGCTGCTCCCTGCAGCAGGGCTGTGCAGCAGCACGGCTGTGCATCCTCAATGCCATCGTGCATTGAGCAGCAAGCTGAGTGCACGCTGCTCTCAGCCATTAAATGTGCAATGAATTGACCTGCTGCTCGGCTGCAAAGCTGCACTGTGGCCGTGCGGGCCAAGCTCATGGGGTGGATGTAAGCCAGGATGGTGACTGTACATCTCCTAACAAAGCACTCCCCACCTTTCAGTTATAGCCTGGGCTGCCCTTTCAATCAGCAGATGTGTGATCAGGGTCCAGATCTGCCTTCCGAAAGCTCTTCAGCTGAGCTCGGTCAGCCCACAAAGACACAGAGCCCAAAGTGTGGGTCAGTAACAGAACACCAAGTGCAAAAAGAAGACCTGCGACATCTGCATTTTGTGTTTAAAGCTTTTGCAACAACAACATCAACAACAGCAACAAAATCCTATCAGCAATCACTGGCAGATGTATGCCCACCCTCTGCCCGTTGCTTTCTATTGAAGATCACCAGGATAAAGAGCAGTGACCCCTGTGTTCAGGGAGCACAGTATGGACACGAGCTGGATGTGCCGCAGCTGTTCCCATGCAGTAACTCATTGCATGCACTCACACACGAGCTGTGATCGTTTCCTTTCCGGTCAGTGATGGAGCAGCTCTGGAGGAGCAGATTCTCAGTGGGAGATGCACCCTTGGGCCAAAGGATTGTTAAATCAGCATCAAGAAACCTCCTGCAATGGGACCTGACAGCTGTACGGCACTAGGCTGAGCCTGTGTTTATTCTGGAGTATTTGCCTGGCTTACACAGAGCTCTTTTCCTTCTCTCTGAGTAATTTCCCATCATTGCTACCGCATGGGTTCATTTCCATGGCAGAGGAAGAGAAGAGGTACTGGAGCTGTCAATAGCTGAATCAGAACCATCCCAGCAAGAGCTGGGGCTGATGTTCTTCTCCCCATGGGGTACAAGCAGGCAGACAGTGCAAAGTCCTGCCTGCACCTGAGTGAATTCAAGCACAGAAGAACTGCAAAACTACTGCAGGGAGTCCAGAAAGTCCTCCCCCAATTACACTGTGTGTTGTAACCCTACTGGGTGTTTGGCACCCCCCTGAGTCACCCATGGCTCCATGTACAGGCCCACAACCAGCTCAGGGTCATGGAATCAGCATCTTTGAGGCTGGGAAAGTCCTCTAAGATCCTCCAGCCCAGCCCACCCCCACCGTGCCCACTGAGCACGTCCCTCAGTGCCACATCCCTGTGGTTCCTGACCACCTTTGAGGATGGTGACGACCCCCCACCTCCTTGGGCAGCTCGTGCCAGGGCCAGTGCACACCCTGCAGAGCTTTAAACCATGTTAGACAAAGCAAGGCAGGAACACAGCACTCATTTTGCAGATGGAAGATTCAAGGCATGGAAATATTAAATAACCTGCCAGAGCACACTGGAAGCTGAGCTGCACTGCCGGAGGGCTTGCCTCACATTTTGAGAGAAATGATCTCTATTCCCATGCAACAGAACAGGCTTACTGCTATCTAGGGAAGTACAGATGCCTATAATCTGCTTTGTGAAGAAAATGGGTTTAAACCATCAGAATACAGCACCAGGATCTGAGCGTGCATTGTGAATCTAACACACACACTAGCCTAGAGGTGCAGCATCCTTCCTCCACCCAGCTCAGTGCTCTGCTGTCTCCAAGTGAGAAAAAACAAACAGGTTTTGTTTTCACTCCTCTGATAGTGGCTGGTGCTGACGTGCAAACTGCTGTCATCTGTGGCTTTTTTTCTTCTTTTTTTCCCCCTTTTTCCTAGGCTATAAAATAATTAGGCCCGCTCCCCAGTTAGTTTTGCTCCTTGCATCTTGGAGGATCTGTGCTTGCTGTTGAGCAGCACTGCATGTTTGGGAGCTGTAAAGATGTCTGTGGTTTTATTGCTCGACTTTTACAAACCTCGGCTTTGTGTTTTTATGATGGTAACTGCTGTGAGGACATGTAAAAAATAGAGTTTCAATTTGGTGTTTCACTGCACTGATCTTCCTCTTGAAGTTTCAGGGAGTTGGGGATCACTGGCAGAACACAGCAGGTTGCCCCAGGAGATCTCCTTTACCCCAAGTCCTACCTTTGCCAAGCTGGAGAGACACTGATTAACCTGACATGGGTTCAAGGTAGTGCAAAGCTGTGTCAGAACAAAGCAGGGCATGCTGTGGTGTTCACAGCCCCCTCTTACCTTAGACTAATGGTAATACTGAGACATAGGGATGCACTGGCACTTGGCTGCTGTTGAGCTGCGTCAACTCTCTCATTACCAGTCAGGGGAACTCTCAAACCTCATCGTTTTGCCTTGAAGTTACAGGATTGTTTCCATTAGCTTGCTGAGAAGATCAGAAAGGCTCATGGGAACCTGCAGACACAAAACCTGTGGTCAGTGTTGGCTCTCATCTTTTTATCGTGTTCGATTTCAAAGAAGCCCAAAGAACCTGGCAACCATTAAGGAGTTGGTAATACAGCTGTAAATTACATGGCAGCGTCCTGAAAAGAGCCAGTTTTCAGCATTTGGAAAGAAGAAAGTTGAACTGCATTTACTGTATAAGCTGTGGCAAACACTCAGCCCTTCCGATCGATGGGATGAGGACGGGAACAGCTTAGGTTAGGATATTTTTAGATGCTGGGAGTAATCCTGTATTATTTATTATCAGAGATGGTTTGGTCCAGCCACTGATAATGATAGTGCTGTAGTCACTGAGTCTCTGTCTTAAATAAAGTATTCATGGATGCCATTAAAACTCTGCTGCTCATGTCCTCAGCAGATTTTGCAGTGATGAACTCTGAGATAATGGTGGAATGAAAGGCTGTACGAGCAGGAGGCAGGAGCCGCTGGGGGCCCAGCATGCTGCTTTGCCTTGGCCCTACTGCTGATCTGTGCCCTTTTGTGAGGCAGATCCCTCCTCTCTGCACATCTCCTGGCTCGGACTGATGCTGTGCAAGTCTCTGGTGCTTGGAATAATAGACTGAGATGTTGATAGAGGCTTCTTGGCAACAGAGGGACACCAGCAGCAGATAATCACCAGCCTGAGGTCACTGGGTTGCATGAACACAAAGCTGCTCCATCAGACACAAACCCCTTCTCTGGGCCTGCTGAAGGCAGAGCTGTCCCTGATTTAGGCTCCTTCATGGGTCCCCCATGCATGGCTGGGGCGTGGGCAGAGCTGGGCCTTAGCGAATGGTTCTGGATAAAACTAGGAGAGATAGAAGGCTTTGTGTTTTGTTATGTGTTTTCCCATACAGGGTACGGTGGTTTGGCATCTGCCAAGTGAACAGATTAAGAACAGATGGGGAAAGATGTGAAACCCCACTGATCTCTAAGGGATTATTTCAGAAACACAGAGCACGAGCACATGCTGGCTCTTGCTCTCATGTCCTTTCTGCAGAGACTGCCCCAAATGTGCTTCATGCTGGTGGAAAACTCCTCTGCCCCTGCACCTCGGGCAGCTCCAATCTCCTGCCCCTCTCTGCTCTGCTCCTTCCAGCCCCCACCACCTTGTCTCACTCAGGCTGTAGTGGGGGAACTGCTTATGGAGAAGGGCTGCACACTGCCCAGTACACACAGCCTAAAGACTCCCTGACACTCCTCCTTCATCTGCGCTGCAAGCAGCCAGCTTAGCTCCAATTCACGGTTGGATTATTGTCCATCTGTAAAACAAGTCAGGTTGCAAACTCCACATAACACATCCCTACCCGGTGCTGTCCCTAGGCAGGGTATCACCACATGCATTTTTTATTTGCAGCCAGCAGAGGACACTTGCTTTCTTTGCAAAAAGCTTGCCCTGAATTTGGATGGGAGAAGGCAAAAAAAGAGAACATTCAGAACTTGGCCACGTGTGGGCACTGGAATAGCAAGAGATGGGCCTGGCTTTCTGGCCCCAGGGCCTGGTGGTGCCTTGGCCCTTCACAAGAAGTCTGAGATGTGCCTGCAGCACACTGTAAATGTGGGGGAGGGCTGTGCTGTGTTCCCATGTGATGGCTGCCCTCTCCTGAATGCAGCCCCCAGCTGTGGTGTCACCACGATTCATTCCTTGGGTGGCAGGAGTTCATGTGGGTAGACTTGGCATCAGGGATGCTGGTAGCAGAACAGATCTCAGTGCAACATGCAAAGCCTTGGCGAGTGCTGCTGCTGAGCTTGAGTAAAGCTCTCTGCTGCACAGCTGGTGATTTGTAGGAAGGTACCCAAAAAAAGGAGGAACCTAAACGGAAAGCCCTAGAGGTGCAGGGAACCTTTGAAGTACACTGTGCTCACTGTGCTACATAAAGCTATCAGTCCTATCTGATCCCACCTGCCTGTATCTGGGACCAGTGTCATGGTTTGATGCCAGCTTAGGAGAGGAGCTGGGAAGACCCACCTGGCTCCATGTTACACGTCGTCTCCATCCAGAGCTAGCATGAGCCAAACCTCTGTCACAATTTGAAGGACACAATTCCAGCATGGTGGAGTATGGTCTGTACCAGGAGACAGACAGGCAGAGCTTGGATCCATACCAATAGGCCAAAAGGTTTTGTCCAGTGAAGCCTGACCCTACTCTGGCCATAAAAGTCCCACACTGGGCTTTAAAGATTTGCTAGCTGCAATCAAACAGCTTTCTGGTTCCTTTCAGGCCACAGAAGCGAGATGTACCAAGCCTTCCTATTCCATTAACAAAGACTGCTGGCAGGCCTACATTTGATGACTGTCTAAACAATATGAAGAGGTGGTGATTTGCTGGCGACGTGTGAAAACAGGCAACAAATCAGCTGGCAACGTGCATGGGATTGAACTTAAAGCAAAGCAAAAGGAAGATGACTTTGAATGGGCTCCAAAGGTCATGGGGAAACAAGCAAAAACTGATACAGTTCACTGGAAAACAGAGCAAGCAGAAGGAGCACTGAATCTTCTTGGCACTGATTGCTGCTGGCATCTATTTGCAACAAATGGATTTCTGAGTTAAAAAAGAAATGGATGTGAAGGAAGGCTGCTGGTGTAAAAGAGATGATCTGGTACACATAGGCCTGTCTGTAACAGCACTGTGGATGCAGAAAGTGTGGTGCTGGGAAGGGCTGAGTGAACCAGCGGGAGAATCACCCCCAGGTCAGTGTAGGGAGCCACAGAATGGGACAGCCTGACTGTGGTGGAATGTCTGAGCAGAGGGGGAATGTTGGGTAGTTCAGGGCCTATTCAGCTACGTTAAGGTATGTTCTCTGCAGTACTACTGAAACACACGAGTCACGTTTTCATCGTTTGGCAGCTCGGTTGGCACAACATTACATTATCCCTGCAGCTTGGGGCTGGCAGCAAGTGCTTTTCGAACATACCCAGACGTTCCAGCAAGGATAAAGCAGGCAAGAAAATCACACATATCCCCTTCTCTCTTGGCTGTTAGCAAGGGCAGAATCCAGCCATAAGAAATACCACAGCACACACCACCAAACCAAACCACTGCCACTAGCCAAGGGCACTGAGCTTTGGGGACAGAAGGGAGAGCTCCTCATGAAAGTCCCAGCCTCAGGTCTCTTAGAAATGGCCTGGTTCTGCAATGCCAAAAGTCATACCTGCTCCAAGCCCCTGCAAACACTCTGCCATGGGCTGTGAGTGATAGACGAACTTATTCCGAAGGAGGGATGTCTTGGTGGTTTCTAGTCTGGGTGGAGGCGTTGGTGTTGCTCGATGCCAGTTCCAATTCCTAGCAGGAATCTGGATGTGTCTGTGCTGGGAAATTGCAACATAGTACATTGTGTTAATTAATGCCAAACAGGAGGGCTTTGAACACGCATCATCAAAAAACCCTTTAGCAAACACTAGATCCCTTCTGTCCACGGGTATCTCATAAAGAACATTTATATTTATGACGTGGCAATGGAAACACATCTCAAGAGAACACTGCCCAGCACACCCGTAATGCTGAGTTAGGCTCAAATTGTCTGACGTGCGCAGAAGGGAACACCATTCCGTTCATTCATGCTCTGGAGTGCTATTTTCACCACTGGCAGCTCCTGCTGCACTAACTAAAATACTTCTGATTCAGTCCAACAAGACTTTTTTTTTCCGCAGGTTTGCTTCTCCACAGTGAAACCACAGATCGTGCTATAAGGAGAGCTCCGAGGCTCGACAAGTCTAGAGTTACTGTAGGTTGCAGCGGTTGGATCCGATCCTAAAACAATGAAACCGAATGTGAAAAAGACACAGATGGCTGTCGCCTCTGTGCCATTTGGAGTGGTTTTTGGTTTCCAGCCAGCCATCCCCATGCCACAGTTATGCAAATAAAGGCAGCAACGTTTGATGCGGCGGTATATACATCTCTAACAGGCTGTGGCATGAGGGATAAAATAGCTGGGTGTTTCTGAAGAGGGTCAGCTTCAAGGACAGAGGATGTGAGGACACGGGGTGAGGCAAAGAAGGCTTTGCTGTGGCTCCGATGCACCTGGACACCTGCACACCCATGGGCATGTCATTCTGCACCACCAAGGTCCAGACATTGAATTTCAAGAAGAAACAAACAGAACTGGAGTCTCCCATTAGAAATGTTGTTCTACAGTGAAACCCCAGCAACAGAACAGGTTTTGATATCTGATAATTAAACTCCTAATCAACTCCTTTCTAAAAATGCCTTCTCAATCTCCTGTGAGGATTGGGAAGGCTTAGAAATTTAATACAACTCTCTGGTCGGGTTAAACATCAGGCAGGTTTCAGACTATGTTTTACTAGAACCAGATGAATTTCTGAGCTTGAAATCCAGCACACAGAATGCTGATTGAGTTGGATCTGGTGGCCATCTGTCCTTGTGTTTGTAGTATGAGTAGCTAAATGAAATTCTGGAAAAAGGGTTATCTTAAATACACACAGGATAAAGCCAATTGAAGAAAGCCCCACTCGCTGTTGCTATGTGCACCTTCCCAGCAAGAGGGGAAGATTAGCTTTGTCTCTGAAGCTACATGTGCTCACTCTCACCTTTTTGACTCTCAGAAGCTGAAACATCAGTCTGTAAGTTCTGCTTTAATTGGACCTTGTGAATTTTCCCTTAACTGCACACTAAATCCAATCAGACAGTTCAGGTAATTAGAACTGTTTTACTGCTAGGGCAAGGCAGTATCTCAGAAGGTGTAAATTGGTGCAGCCCAGTGCAATTCCTCACCCCTTCCGACCTGACTTGGGTCTGTAATCACCATGAATTGCTCCTTCTCTCTCATTCATTCTCTTTTCATTCCTGTATCTGCCTGTGTATTTATCCACCTATTTATTTAGGTAGAGGAAGGGAAGACAATTGTGAGTAATAGCTGAATAACCATGAGGGATGCCAGATTTTTTTCTAATCATAATGAAAATTTGCCCAAGAAAAGAACAGCACAAGAAGTGACGGCAATCTACTGATAATCCAACAGAGACAGCACTTGTAGGGCTTGCTAATGGAAATGGTTTCTAACATGCAAAGGCACCAAGTCCTGGTCCCCAAGCCCCATCTCATGCCCCAGGGTTCTCCTCCCTTTGTGTGAGGAACCACAGGGAGCGCAAAGCAAAAACAAACTCAGTTTGTGTCCTCTGCCAGTTTTCCCCAGCTGCAGACTTTGCTCTTTGAAATGGAGGGTATCTGCTCTTTAAAAGGAGCTGTTTGTGTGCCAGCAAGTCGGTCTGTGTGTGTACCAAAGGAGCGACGCTGAGGATGGCTGCAGGGTCGGGCAGGGTGTGGGACAGCGGCACAGGAGGAGGCGGCTCATCAGTAACCACAACAAAAGGGACCTGCAGAGATTTGGGAGTGCTCTGGGTGTGGGAAGCTCTCTGCTGCTGCTAAGGGAGCTGCCTGTTCCACGCTTCCCACCGCTTCCCCTGAGCCCGACTGCTTGATCTCCTGCTAAAAGGGAAACGTCTGCGACTGCGGTGCTTTGCTGAGGGAACAGGGAGTCACAAGAAATGCCTGGCGGTGGCTGGCTGGGTTGGCAAGGAGAGTCATGCGGGTGCCTTTGAAACTCCAGTCTGTTGGCCTGTCTGCTCTGCTGACCTCTGCTCCCACAGGCACGTGCTCCTGCCGTGTTAGCACTGTGCTTAGGAGGGTCCAGCTCACTGCACATGGCCAGGAGGGAGGTGGTACAGGCAGTACCTGTGCAAGTGCACCTGCCTTTGAGAAAGCTCTGCTCTTAGTGTTCCAAGTCTCTGGCTGACACAAGAAAATCCATTGGGCTGCTTTCTACCTCCAGCAACCTTAGGAAAAGATCGTACTGGTCGGTCATTATTGGGCTAAACCTATGATTTTTATATGGCCATTTTCTTAGCTTTCTTTTCTTTTTTTTTTTCTCTCAGAAGTTTAAAGAGACGCTTGTTTTTCTTGCTAATTCTTTCCTCCCAGGTGCTGATAGGGATCTCTGTAACACGAGTCCAGCTGGAAGAAATTCAAGCTGCTTTCTGAATGCTGTTTTGATAGAGTGCAGGGGATGTGTCTTTGAAGCTGCTGGGCTCGAGAGATGTCCCTGATTCAGGAGACAAGCAAGAGGTGATTAAGCTCTTCTAGAGCAGGCTTGGAGCCCATACCTGTGAAAGCACGGCCACTTGCTGCTGTCACCCCACACCGACCAATGGAGGAAAAAGAACTGAGGAAGGTGTTAATTCATCCATGTTTCTACAAGCTGGGAGGTGAAGGGTGTTTGGCAAGGTGAAGCTGAAGCCTGACTGCTCTGGCTGGATGGCCCAGGTCAAGTGGAGGTGTGTAGATACCCTGCTTTGTGCTTTGCATCTCAGCCCTCTGTTAAACCCAGTGTAGGAAAGCGAACAAGGCAGTTCCCGTCTCTCTGCCTTCCCACTTTAAATGGTGACATATTTCAAAGTCACTTGTTGAAAGCAGAAACTGCTGCTGGCAAATGCGTGAGGTGAGTCGAGGCAACAACCCTGCAGCAGGACACTGGGATTGTGAAGATTTTCATGGGGGAGATCGTTATTGTGTCTTCTGTTTGTTTGCTTTTTTTTGACTTTTTATTTTTTCCTGTAGTTCCTTTGCTTCTATTTGTCCTTTCTTGCTGCTCTGATCCTGCTGTACCCACATGGAACACTGTGCTCGTGGGAATGGCCTCATGGCACTGTGCTGCTGGATCAACAGCAGTCCATGTGTGGGGCAGGAAGGAGGTGATGGCCACTATGCCCCTATCTGGCCCGTCTCCTATCCTGTCTGCTCCTGTCCTGACCCCTCTCTGGTGGATGCTCCTCAGACATCACTGTTCTTTCCCTTCCCTATTCCCTTTCTGCAGCCCAGGCTGGAAATCCCCACACAATGGTCTCCACTGGTCCGGGGGGAGACAGTGCCATGAGGCACAACTGTGTTATCAGCACCTTGGGAGCAATAAGGGAGATGAAGAGACGAGGCCTTTAGGGGAGGCAGATTCAGCCTAACGCTTAAGCCACGGCTGCAGGTTTCTTCTTCAGAGGAGAAGAGCCACGATGGGACTCCAGCATGGTGGAAAGCTGACAAAACCTCACAAAAACCATTTATAACATGTGGGGCCTAGGAAGCAAAACAAAGAGCCAACAGTCCTGAAAAAGTTGAAGGGAAGAAGCTGCACATGGGCTGGGGAGAAGAGCCCAGGTCTGCCCGGCTTCACTCCCTCCCCCAGCTTCCCTTTGTAGGTATTTCCTGCGCAGACGGTTTCTATACACATTTCCTGGATAGGCTGCACAGCCAAAGTTGCATTTTTCACATTTTTCTTTTAAACCACACTTTGCAAAGCTAAAGAGCGTGTGCTGGGGGAGCACAGAAGTATCGCGCCGAGGCAACTTTATCTGCACAAAGTCTAAGCATGTTAGCAGCCAAGTTTAACAGACTCTACATCAAATCATACAATCTCTTAAAACATGCAATGGCAAAAGTGCTCCGAGCACTCCCATGTCTACATCTGCATTGAAATTACAATCCCCTGACTTGGGAAAAGACAGCACAAGGACATTTTTCCTCCAGTCAGAGTGCAGGGAGGCAACGTCCCCAGATCTGGATGTGTTTGCTTTGCTATGGGTGCCCCCTTTGTTGAATGATTTCAGGGTTGAGGCACAGCTCTAAGTAATGATGTACACAACCCTGGTTCTGCCTCACAAGGTGGGGAGGGCCTGGACCACCACCACCAGGGACATCTCATTGCTGCAAATAATGGCAGCTGCCAGTAGGGAAATCAGACAGACAGCTCAGGCTCTGCCTTGTTTCTCTTGGCTCCACAGCTGAACAGAACTAGGTTGACTTTTGACAAGAGTAATGCCAAGAATGTTTGTAAAGGATGAGGACCGCTCTAGATGATCCTGTCTCTCACATACATGCTAATTTCCAAGTATCGAGCACATGGGAAGAGCTTCAGAAGGTTTCTGGAAAAGACCACTGGGATCAACAAGTCCATCCTTCGATCCATCCCCACCACGGACATTAACCACGATCCTCAGATCCACATCTCCACAATTCTTGAAAGCTTCCAGGGATGCTGACTCCATCAAAGTCCACACAGGACCCCATGGGAATGGATGCTAGGCTGGCCCAAAGGATGTGGCTGAGATCTGCCAGCTAATTATTGCCATCAGTTGTTTAAAAAACTGATACAGGCAGGGACGATCCCACCCAGCTGTGGCACCTGTAATTAATACAATGTGCAGAACAGGATAAATATCCCCAGATAAGATCCAGGAGTGGCTCTCTCTGTATTGCTCTCTCTGCTTGAGCATCTTGAGACATGTCTAAACATAAAGCAGCAGGGAAATCAAACAGAAGGAGCGTCCTGGCAAGAACATCAGCAAATGAACACATCCTAAGAATACCTCAGAACCACTGGGGACAAGAACCACCCTGTTTGGAGCCATGCTGAGCATCCATCTGTCCCAAAATTCACAGCATGTGCAGTGATTCTCAGCCCCACTTGGCTGTGGCACAGCAATTCAACCCTTTCTCCCTGTCCTGGATCAAAGTGCCCAGTGAGTCTGACTCCGAGCAGCAAACTCTGACACCAGGAAGGTAAAGCAGCCTCCTGAGTTACCACCCTTGAAACCCAAAGTACAGAACGTGTTTCAAAATAAAGGCAGCTTGAGTGGTGTCAGTTCTGCTCGTGTTTGTTTCTATGGAAAATTGTTACTTTAATGTGAGTCATGGGAGTAATTAAGGGATAAATAGCAGCACTGCAGTTCATCAACACCCTGGTGCCATTGCAAAAGCGAAGGGAAGTGTACACATTCCTACACAGACACAAATCCAGCCAGGGCGCTGGCAAGAAAACCATTTCAATCCTTTGGGCTTTGGCAGTCTGCTCTGGTCTTAGACAGGCTGGTGTAGATCCGGAACAGCCTTGCTTATGCCACTTAGCAGAGAATCAGCGAGGTCAGGATTGTGACTATTCGAATTTATGTCAGGAGGTACAGGACAGAGAGACCAGAGCAGGAAGACAACACACATGGTGGAAGCCCGGATGGATGTTGTTAACCAGATTGCCCCGCTAGAGCAGGGAGAGAGTGCAGGAGTGAGGATCTGAGCTGAACATCTGCAGCCTGAGAGTCAAGTGATGCTGAAAGAGAGAAGAAGAGGGAAGCATTCATGAAGGCACTACTGGCTCTTTTGAACCACTCTGCCATAGATTCACACAAAATTCCTCTGAATACAAAGAAAACAATGCAGTGAGGCACTAAACAGTACAAGGAGATGAGCTGGGAGCTGGGCAGTGATGGCAGTACAGTGTTGCTGCACAACAGGTTGATGCAGATGGAGTTTGGAAGCGAGATGGCTCTTGGATGGGCCACTGACATTTGCCAGATACAAGAGGGAGCCTCTATCCCAGCCATATGGCTGAAGTGGTGACTTTCCTGGCTGGCTGGGAGGCTGTAGCAAGTGGGTTTGTGTGTTCCAAGTCATACTCCCCCCACAGAATTAACCAGCGGTTTGGAAAATATTTATTACAACCCCCTTGGTGCTTCTGCATACATCTTCCTGGCATAACAAAGCACTATTTGGATGTGGCCAATTTACCTGGCTCCAGGGCTGGCTCATTCAGTGCTCAGTAAGCCATGCTGCTCTGCAAGAGATGCTTGCAGCCTTCCTCCCTTCTGCCCAGCAGATATACCCCATGGGCCCCCTGGGGCTGCTGGGGGGCACTGACAGCTGCTGTGGAGGGGGATCTGAGAAGCAGTGTGTGCTGCAAGTGCTCTATATTTGCACCTGTCCATGCAGAAAGGCTGTTTCTCATCTGAGATCTATACCACGGCCCCTAACTTTATACTCCCCATTCTTTTTAGCCTTTACAGATGATTTCAAGCAACTTGCTTTTCCACTGTCTAATAAGCAATTTAAATGCTAAAGGGCAGCTACTCTACTGAAGGCAAGTGAAGCCAAGAGAGCTGTGACAGTTTATGCCAGCTGAAGATTTGCCTTTAAGTAAATGTTTTAAACTTTCCACTAAGGAGACTAAAATAAGCCATAGCATGAAACGTTAAGAGCAGAGAATGAACTCTGGAGACCAGAGGGATTTGGGAAATGAAATGAGATCCATCTTACTGGCACATTTCCCCCTCTGTCTATTTTTGGAATTTAAAAAATTCCCCCGGATTTGTCTTCTCCAGACCAGCTTTTTTTTCACAGACCAGCACTGAGCAGCCTCCTCTTTCACACAGGGCAGGTGAGTTTTGGCAAGCTAACATACAAAATGCAGACCTGGAAGCTATTAATATCTTTTATTGCTGGTATACGGCAGGGTTGGTGCAGGTGCCATTTGTTTTCTTTAACATGCTTTTCAGCTAAGCAGCTTGCAACCAAATACGGGATGAACAAGAAGATTTGTAGTCAGTGAGCGAGTTGCGATCAACCCAACTCATCTCCAGAGTGCTGTGATGCCCACCATGACCAGGTAGATGTTACTTAGGTTATTAAGCACGGGTTTGGCCATGTGGCTGTGCTTGTGTGTTCATATGATGGAGTGGAAGGCAGCTTGGTGCTGCTCATTGCACTCTGGAAACCTGGGCTGTAACTCCTGGCTGTGTGTTAACTCTCAGTGGGACTTCAGCTTGTCACTTGAAGCTCAATTCCCCAGCTGGCTTGTAACCCACATTTTCCACAGACTTTAAATGGAGCAGGGGATCTTTGTTGCCTATGAAAATTGAGACTCCAAACACCTCAGCCTCCCCATGTTTAAAAGAAGGAGGAGAATGTTTTGAGATCAATGGATAAGAACACCTGCAATCACTAATACCTATGTACCCTGCCGAGATACTGGGAGATTAAGCAAATATTTTGAAGGGCTGTAAGACCTTAACAGGCAGGTATGGGGTTGTTTAGTTTGTCCAAGATATATTTTTCCCTCCTTTTATATGTTTTCCACAAATGGGAGAAGTCAGGCAGAGAGAACTAAGAGACGCATCCTTTCTTGGTTTGGTTTCAGGCATACTGATATGATTTGTGAAAACTAAACTAGGAACACCTGCAGAGCCCCCCGGTGAGCCCCAGTGGAAGGCTCGGAGCTGAAGAGGAACACATCTAATGGTGCCCTGAAGTTTGGTCTGAGTATCTGCAAACAGAACATAGCTGGAAAAACAAATCATTTGGGGAATGCATGGTCTGGCTGCACTGGCCACAGTTTCAAACAGGATGGAATGAAGCTGGTAAGAGATTTACTCTGAAGTGAGAGATCTGATCCATTCAGCGTTAAATCTAGGTCCAGTTTGGGGTAGTGCATTTGAAGGAAGATAATAGACCAACTGGAGTGTGTGCAAACAGAATGAAGTGAATGATAAAAATGTTTTGAAAACACGACCTGTAATGATAGGTGGAAGGAAGTGAGTTTGTTTAGTCTAGAAGAGAGAAGAATGAGGGGAACATGATAATGGTTTTCCAATATTTGCAAAGAGGACAGCAGCTGTTCTCCACAACCTGGGAGGGGCAAGAAGATACCAGGTCAACTTATAGCAACTGAGTTTAAGGCAGGACTGTAGGAAAAGCCACATAAATACAAAACCCTCAGATGAGCTACCTAGAAGAACGGGAAATGCACATCATGGGAAGTGTTTAGGAAATGGACTGTAACAATTCACATGCAAAGCCAGGTATCTCACAAATAAAACAATGGTGTTTGCAACTGCAGAGATATCAGCCTGTGCTGAGTGTGGGCAGGCTGTTGTTTACACAAAGCAGTTTTGAAAGTCACCCACGTGTGAGAGCACTGAGTGTAAGTTGAATCATTCTGAACGAAACCAGTGTAACTGTGTGGAGGTAGAGAACAGCGTGTCGCCAAAATTGCTTTCAGACCTCATCTCTGTAGCACAATGCATTCCTTTAAAATTACTGAGGACAAAGGAAATCAGAAAGAAAGGTGCCTGTTGTACTGACCTCAACAGCAGAGTGCTACAGCACCTGGAGGGCTTTCAAATCTGGCAGAGCACACGACAAATAACCTACTCCACTGTCTGACTCAGGTAATGAAGCTTTAGGAGGTTTCCCTTTATCTCTGTCTGCTCTCCCTCTCATCTTCTGTGCCTGAAGAGTAAAAATAGCAACTTTATGTGTATTTTTACACTCCTCATCACTGGCTCAAGTCATAGTTCTCACAGCCTTGTCTCCTTGCAGCTCGGGAATCCAGCTGTGCTGCAAGATGGAGAAGGTTCAAGTGTGTCAGTTCCTGGTCTGAATGTGGAAACACTGTGACAGCAGAAACACAGTGTGTAAGTGGCTCACACCGACAGCAAAGCGTCTGCAGATACATGGACAATACCAGCAACAGAGGCTACTTGCTTACCAGCCCATGCAGTTCCATGCTCCACAAGCAGCAGCACCTTGGATGAGCAAAGGCTGTGCAGGGTGCTGAGATTTGGGTGAAAATCCACACCCCATTGTGCTATTCATCCCTCACCAGTCCTCCAAAATTTCCTTCTCCAGGATAGTTTTTTGGATAGCACTGGGATAAATTCACTGGAGGATGGCAGAACTGGCCAAGAAGTGAGTAAAAAATACCCACTCATTTGAGGGAATTAAGTAGTGTGGAAGGACTGGGTGCTATTAAGTTGAAAGCTGTTTGTGCAGCACGGCTGCATAACAAACAACCCTTTCAAGATCTCCGAATAAGAATAATGATATTTACTCCAAGCTTGCAGACACAGCCTTGTTCTCTTCCCAAAGCGAGGGCAAGGTCTATGCATAGCCAGCTTCTCTGCAGGAAAGGAGATCTGTTCAACGCCAACATGAGTGTTGCCAGAATGGGGTTCACAGTTGCATGATAGGAACACAGCAGTACTGGGCTGGGGGGATTTGATGTAAGCACTAACCTACTTAATCCACTGGAGATTGCCTGGCTGTTCTTGTCTGCTTGCCAGAAGGGCTCTCATGTCTGTGCCTCACTGCAGGGATGCCCTGTGTTAGTTCCTCTTCCATTTTTCACTTCTCTTTTTTTTTTCTTTTCACCTAGGAAACCTCCTCAGGCAGGACTGAATGTCCTTGAAAGCATCAGTTATAACAAACAACCAGGGGCAGATCTCAGGCGAACGCTGCACAAGTCAGAGGTCACAGCTGGAACTGCTTTTAGGGGAAATTCAAAATTACTGTCAAAAGCAGTTCTCTCTCATTTTAATTGTAATTGGTTAATCTCATTTTATTTGCCTTGTGGCTATGGCTGTGAAGCTTAGGAAACTCTCAGGGCCCCTGCTCTGCTCTCAGTTACCCTGGGAGCAATTCTGAAGACTTCAGCAAAGTTGCACTGGATTTATTCCTTGTGCCACTGAGACCGCAGGCGATTGCTTGGAGGAGCTTGCAGAAAGGGAGGAAATGAATGTGGCAGATGGCTGTTCTTTTTTCAGCAGTGAAGACAGACAAATGGTTTAACCCTCACTGATTTAACCCTCCTTATTGCCCCTCTGCCGTGAGCTGCCAATGGTCAGTGCAGGGAGATAGGGGACAGGATGAGTATGAGCGTATCAGTCCCCTCATCCTTTCTTCTGGAGGTAGGGAGGGCTATAGCTGGCACAGCTGTTCTGAGAAGGCATGAATAGGGTGCCAGGATAGCACCAGTTAGGATATACCTCATTAGATCTGGGGAAGTCAGTGGGAGCAGACTGCTCCTGTAACTACGTAATGTACCATGCACAGTGTCAATAGCTTAAACTCATCTCTGCAGCATACCCGCACTGTCAGGCAGTGTTTATCCAGGGGTAGCTCACCAAAATGCAGAGCGCACAGTGAATAAACCATAGCCAGGCGATGCACCAACAACCTGTGCTGTGCCTGCTATGAGTCTGGCAAAGAACTGACCAAACACATCCAGCAGCTCATCCATGGCCACTGTCTCCATGCCCACTCCTCAGCACACGTGTGCAGTCAAGTGGAATTTGCTGCTCTGACTTGCAGGCAAGTCTAAAAGCTGTCGAACAGTGATCACATCTAACACCACTCATCATCACCATCAATTGTTCTCCAAACGAAACAGCCCATGTCGCCAAGCAAAATGCTTTGGAAGATACTTTTCCACTGGACACGCATCCAAAATAAATACAGGAAAATCTCCTTCCCCAAGCACTGCTCCTGACTTCTTTTCATTTGAATCATTAGTAAACTCGAGATATACGCACACAATAGCACAAGGCTGATGAAAACACACTTCAACATAGTGCCCCAGATTTTTGCAGAGATTAATAATCTTTGCTGCTCTCAGCCTACAAGAAAAACATCCCTCTGGCCGATCCAAAGCCAAGATGATGTGCACATTTTCACACACGCTGCCCACGAACATCCCTTGCTAGATGGATGCTTTTTGCAGCTGGCCATTTGAGCCCTGAAGAATGCTCCGATGGGAGCTTGCCATGGTTTGTATAATCCAGCATTACTGTTAAGTCTCTGTCTGCCCTAACATGCCAGTTCTGATGAGACCCTGTTGCTGTAGCTTCAGGATTTTGCTTCCAGACAACGCCACGTTCCACCTCTCTGACTAAATCCCAGCTCATACAGGTGCTCTGCATTGGTATAGAATGAGCAACCACCTTCCCACACCACACCTCCTTCGGCTGTACTGCTTGCTGTGAATTCAGAAAGGGTCCTGCAGGCCCACGGAGCAAGCTGAGCTCCTCAAGGCTGGAGCTTAGTTTTGCCAGGACCCGAATCCAAACCACACACAGCCCGCTAACTTCAGTGGGTCCCACCCAGATGGCCCAGGTTCACTCAAAACTCAACCCAAGACCTGGCCCAGGCGCTGCAAACAACAGTGACTCTTTTTCTCCTTGCCTGCAGCGGATGTCCTGGAGAACCTGGCTCACAGTTCAAGACCTTAATAAAACTTATGGAACATTCTCTCAACTGCAGTAGCCCAGAGATGGCAAAGGCAAATCACAGGCCTCCAGTTCTTGGCTTCTGTGTGTTGGCATTGCCTTTGAATGTGCTAAATGCTGTGGTCAAGAAAAGTTCTGGTTTGCAGGAAAGCAAGACTTCAGACAACTGCCATTCTCAATGGATTTTCTAATAATTCAGTACCTGTCTCTGCACTTGTCCCCATTTCAGTATGACAAGATAAATCATACGGATGCACTGAGCTACAGTGCAAACAGGTGGGATTCCAATGATCTCAGCAGGCTCCCTTCCAGATCTGGCACATCAGACGCCAGGATGTTTTCCTCTGTCTATGCCAAGAACAAGGCAGCCCACATTCTCTTCGGCAGGTGACTGCATTTAAATGGAAGACACCTCCTTTAATCTATTCTGACCTGGTCATGAGGTAGAGTCCAGCTGCTGTTTGCAGCCAGACTGGGAGTGTTTAGTTGTTAAACGTGCCAGAAGCTGAAGCTTGGGTTGTACCACTGCTTGGAGAATCAGTATTTCCAGCATCTCCGGTTTTAATGTAATTAACTTTCCCCTGCCTTGGATTGCTTCCTTTGCGAGAACACTTGGCTTATTTCTTATAGGCCCTCGGTCTAGCGGTGGAAACAGCTCCAGCTCAAGGCCCTCCCTCAGCTGTCGGCTGGGCTGTGCTTGCCCCTGGGATGCTCCCTGGATGTGACATGCAGCTGGTGGCCTGGCAGGACCAAACCAGAGCCCTGTGCCAAAAGAGTTCTGCCATCGGCAGCTGGGGGTTAGAACTAGATGATATTAAAGGCCCCTTCCAACACAAACTGTTCTACGATTCACTGTATATGCTGGAAGTGCCCAGGGCAAATGCGGTTTGTCCCCTGTTAAAGCAGCCATGATTGCTGCCTGGAAAAGAAAAGCCCTTTCTTTTCAGAATCTGATGCCTGTCCTGAGCAGAACTCGGAGGTGAGGAGCCTGGCAGAGCAACACTTCACACAACACGCCTGGCTCTGGCGTGGGTCACAATGCTGTGGCAGCCCCTGGGCCAGCAGCTCCCAGCGGGAGCCCTTGGTGTCCATGAGACAAGATGGTGAGGACCTGGGGGGATGCTTTCACCAAAAGCCCACATGTCAGCAAGCCTCCCAGCCCTGAGACTTCTGTGCAGATCCCTGACATTTACTTGCACTGCCTGAATTTTGGGCAGGGATTTCTTTTTTCCCCTCTTCTTGCTCCATAGCTCACTGCTGACATTTTAAGATCAGCAAGTCTGATCTACACGATAAACTAAATCCAAACCTCCTGAGGCTGCAGCCCAGTGAGCAAACAGCTCTGTCTTTCACCACTTGGAAAGCAGGGGTTGGAAGCAGCCTTCTGGGTGCATGAGGACTGTGCCAAACGACACAACATCTCCAGCATCACCAGGAGCCTTCCCATGACCAGCAGCCACCAGCCCGACTGAACACATTGTTCAGACTGCTGTCTCATGAGCGGGGCTTACAGTGATGGATTGTGTCTCTGTAAAAAGCAAAGGGAGGAGGTAGCAACCATGACAGCGACTGTGGTTGGTAAGAACTGGTCGTAGCTGCAAAGCAGGACATGCAGGGAGGAGGGGGCCAGAGCAGCATTGTGCTGCTTCCTTAGTGCTGACACCACTATAAACCAGAGCTTGGAAGAAATCTGACTTTGTGTTTTCTCCCCCTTCCCACTCCCAGCCCACCACATTTCTCATAGAACAAAAATCCTGCCTTCTGCCCAGCTCTACCACTGGAGCACTAATCCTTTGGCTGTGGCAGTGGATTAAATCTCAGGCCCTGAGGAAGCTCTTCCAAGGCACAGTGCGGATTTTGTTTGCTGGGGTCTAACCCGTGTGGCACCTCACAGCTGCCATGGTTGTGAAATTGTGCTTTTTCTTTCTGTTTTAGCAGCCCATATGAAGCAAGGAAAGCAGGGCTGTTCAGAGAGACCGTTCTTAATGGTCTGAAAATAGACCTAATATTTTTCTTGGCTTAGAGAGGAAAACGGTTACCTTGATTGAAACTTTGTTCTAGCTCACAGACAGTAATGAAGACTGCAGATACAAGACTTGTACAGACTCTGTTACACAAACCTTCATGGAGACACAGGGTTTTCTTTTTCCCTTCTTCTCTCCCTTTGCTACCCAAAATGCTGCCTGGTACGGCTAAGAACCTTCAACTTGATGGGAAAAGGAGCTTTGTCTCAGGTGCAGACATCGTGAGCCACCTTTTGTTCTTTGCCATGCTGATGAAGGTTAATGAAACAGCTGGCATTTCATCAAGGCCAGCGCTGAAAATTAGGGACAGAGCTGCCATTAAAAGTAACCAGATGCATGCATTTCTATCCTTGACACACCGCTCTTGAAATATCTCCCTCTTGGGCTGTACAGCTTCCAAGGAATAGGAAATTGCAATTGTTACACTAGCCAGAGAATGGATTTAATTTGTACTGTTTTATCCTCCCTATTGGAAAATATCCTCTGTTGTTTTTTTGTTTTCTTTGACCCCAGCTAAAGAGAAAAGGAAGAAAATCCAAGAAAATCAATACCATTATCTATAAAGCCTTCCATGCAGATGAGGCATGGCCTACCAGAAAGCATGCATGTTTCCTCTACTAGAGATATGGACTGCTTGCATTCTGCAAGGCTTCCTGCAACCTATCTGAACAAGGTTGTTCTATGTGCAATAATACAGAAGCTTAATGAAAGTTAGTTTGAATGCCACTGGTTAGTTAGCTCAACCAGTACACAAAGTTGATGCCAGTGATGCAAGTATGTATTCGCTAAAGAAAGGGCAACTGATGAGAATGAGCTGGTTAAAGGCATTAAATGAATGCTGTCTGAAGATTACAGTTAAAAGAGTCAGCAGGAGAGGAGGAAAGAAGCAGCAGCACAAATAACACTTCCAATTGCCCAGCAGCGATTGCCCAAGTGGAGGCTCAGGAGCTGGTTTAGATTAGTTCAGCAGGCATCAGCATGTATGCAGTGGTGATGTTACTTCAGTTGAAAGGCAGTCACTTGTTGAGTAACCATAATTTAATTGCATTCGATCACAAGCCTATACAAGAAGGAGATATGCATTCATCTAAGTCACCTGTTCTCTTTAAGTACATTCTGCTCTGGCTACACAGGTGGAACCAGCCTGAGGAAACACGTGCTGGGTAGGCAACAGAGTGCTGGAGGTTTATCAGGGCTGAGCAACACCAGACACACTTATTCTTAAAAAGGAATTTTGTATTCATGTGACATCACAGTGGGAATATATTTGGCCCCGTTAAGGTTGGAAAGATGATTGCAGTGATTGAGTTACAGAGGCTTAATGAATTACTGCTCATCAGCTGAGCTGCGGTAACTGACTCTGCCTGTTGAAGGCACAAAGTACAGTGCATTAGCTCAAGGCTGATTTCAAGCAGCGAGGCATAATGTGATTACCCAGAGCAGAAGCTGGCCTGAACTCATAGGCTAAACCCCAGTTGCTTTTGGAAAAGTACCTAGTAATGTTAATTGGCTCCAGCATGGTGGGTTTAACAACAAAATCTGGCTCCAGAAGCACAGTGATCCCCAAGCTCACATGAGGACCAAGGCTGGCTGCTGATTTAAAGATGTGAGGTCCTGTTTCAGCCAAGCTCTGAACCTGTATCGACAGCACAGCCCCGAGGTCAGCACCAGAAGCCATTTATTACTGACTCAGGAAGGAGGAATTGTAAAAACGTGGTGAATCATTAACAGCCTGAACCCGGGAGGTCTAAAGGAGGTCATCGAGATGGATGGCAGCTCCCCAGCACGGCCATGAGGAAGCACCAGAGCTGCTCTGCTGCAGCATCCTACCCTGAGGTGACCTGGTTGGACACAGGTTAAAGAAGGCTGGGAGGCACAGTGTGTTACTGCTGCTGGGAGCCATTCCCTGTTTCAGCAGTGACCATAGCCAAGAGCTGAAATGATCCCTGATAAACTGCTGGTGGGAAAGAGACAGAGGATCACACATCCCTCATTATGCCTATCATGTGGCCAGGCCATGTCAGAGCTGACAGCATCCCAGGGCAGGGGAACTGCAGCACAGGTGGGGCTGCCATTGCCAACATTGTTGGCTCATTACTTAGGCAGTCTTCCTCGTTACCTTGTCTGCCTCCTGAAACTTCATTCTTCCCCCCCCTAGAGAGGAACAGGAGCTTCAAGATAACCTGGGCATGCAAAAATGCCCAGAAATCTCAGGCTCCTGTATAACGGTATGAACAAAATTTCCAGCAAGAATAAAAGGCCCAGAAAAACCTGCATGGAGTCCCTGCACAAAGAATAGTTAATCCTGGGCTTTGCTACCTGTCACAGTGCATTACATCTCCCCACAGCTGACCCCCAGCGTGGAGCACAGCTCCTTTGCCCAGCTCCAGGACTGCAGGCAGCAGACCTGTGTTTGTGCTCAAGAGGCTCTCACCAAATGGGGAGCTGTGGGAGGTGGGATGGAGAGTAGGCAACCATCAAACCCTTTTACAGCAGGTCCCTGAGGATTCTGTTTTCCTGCTATTTTTAAGTTGAACAGGATTGAGTTTCACTGCAGGAAATAGTTCTTCTCCTCCCTCCCACCCCACTCATTTCTACAGCACATTGGAAGAGCCGTCTGCTGTCTGCTGGAGGTTTCTAAGAACCAGACGGTCAAACTGGAAACAAGGCGCTTTGCTATCTGCAGCCAGGAGAGAACAGGGAGAGAGGATGGGGAAGAAATACCCCTGGTAATCTAATGCTCAAAACAATAGGGTGTATGTGCTTGTGAGACTCACCCTTCCCTACTCCTTATAACTGAGTGGAGAAAGTGGCTGGAGTTTCAGGTGAGGTTTCTGTGAAGCCCACAGAGACGGGATATTTACATCCATGGAAGTTTCCCTGCCTTCCCTAATGGAACAATGTCACAGACACATCTCATGCAGCAAGCGCAGTGATCTGCCCTCAAATAATCAGCATTACATCGCCTGTAGAGCTGGACACTGACAACTGCATTCAGCTATAGACCTAATTCCTGCTAGAAATAAATTCATTCAGTCACTGCTCCAAAAGTCTCCACATGTGTGGGCTGCAGTAACACCATGACACAGATTCCAGCACGCCAATAAATCTGCACGTTGTCACAGGTGTAACAGGGTAGTCAGCACCCATGCTCTGTGACTCCACGCAAGACGCACTGAAGCCATCAGACCCAAAGCTAGAGCTCAATTCCCAGTACATCCCCTTGGACTCAGAGAGAGGCCTGGCTAATTAACAGCAGCCTGCTGGACATCTACTGTGTGCCACCTTTTAAAGCCCAGAGCCCACTGACAGCTCATCTGCTCCTTCCCCATTCTGCTGATACGGACCAATTTTGCAGGCACAGATTCACCCTTCCTGCACTGGGCTGGGGAAAGGCACAACCATTTCTCCTGCTTTCCTTGCAGTGACAATAGAGACAATGCCGCTGTTGTAGGTGATTCTACATGCCTAGTGAAAACCTACTGGAGACCAACACAGTTATATCAATAATCTCCTGTTTATTATTCCTGCTGGCAGGGGGTTTGCTGTTACCTTTCTAGCACAGGCAATGTTTTCCATTCATCTTTTCTCAGCCAGGTGTTTGCTCATTTGCAGCAGGGTGCTTCAAAAGAGACAAAGCTACAATTGATGGGAAACAGAAGGCCAGGTTGCTGCCAAGACGGGTTCTCCTTGGGGGTATCCACAGTTGTAGAAACGGTTATTACAAAGTCTTTCAGCAGTGGTTCTACACACCTGCTGAAAGAGCCTTCAATTTGCTTTCACTGGACCTGTCTTTTTGATGATCTTTGTTGGGCACCTGTTAGTCAAACACTGCTCATGTTCACATCCTTCCAACACAGCCAGTCTCAGGTAACTAACCCCTTCCACTCCACTCCAGCTCCTCTGGAGCTCACAGGAAGATTGAGACCGGAGTGGGACAACTCCCTCAAATCACAAGGCTTGATATTGTGTTTCTGGCCTACAGGGGGATGCTACTGTGGTTTCAGGCAGATTCAAGGTATTGAAGTGCAATATTCCCCTTTTCATTTGCAGAAGGGCAAGAAGGATGGTTTGCTGGAAAAGTTACATGGTGGAAAGATGGAGCCCTGAAAACTGAGCGAGACATGCAGGACAAACTGAGGAGATCAGATTTGAGTTTGCAAAACAAATCCAGCTGGTGGAGGGAAGATGTGGATTAGAGCAGACAGAGCAAGAGTGCAGCTGGGAAACAGACCACAGCTATCTTGGAGGAAGAAAGAACTTTTCCAGCCCTCCTTTCCCTGCACTTTCACTGCAAAGGCTAACACGTTTTGAACTAGAACTGCCCTCTTCCTCCTCCTCCGCTCCCACATGGACTGGCTGTCTGGGACATTAGCTCAGCTCTGCTCAGATCCCACTAGGTTCTTTCCGCATGCAGCTCCCTTGCTCCAGTAACAGATAGCTCTGAGGCATAAGATGGACCTATCACACTGTGGTTATTTCAGTTTTATCCCCTTTTGTCTGCTTTCTGGAGCCAGCAGGACATCGATTGCCCAGCTTGGCTGGAGTCCTCACCAGTTAAAGACCAAAGTCATTGCTGTTCAGACTCTACAAGTCCTGAACTCTCATTAGCGGTGCAACATTACTCCTTCAGTCATAGCGATTCACTCTGTAATCCCATGCACAATCAAGAGCTACTCAGCAGGATTCACACAATGAGCACAGGGACACCCTAAGCCCTCTGAAAAAGCTGTAGAGAAGCTGCAGCTAAGCCCATGGGGTTCCAGCAGGGTCTGCCTCCCAGATAAATGGGCATTGAATTGAGGCTGCTGGTACAGCCCAGCAAGTGGCAATGGTATCCCTGCATCAGTGATTCAGGAAAGACATGCACACACGGCTCTGGGAAGAAAGAGAACTCTGCAGGATAAAGAAGAAAAAGGAGTGGAAGTGCTGATGCTGGCCAAATATCTTCATTCAGAAGCGATTACTTTGTAAATACAACTCTTGCTCCTAGTATGTTTTTGCCCCTTGGCATCACAGAGGAGCTATAAATAAAGGTATGGATGATGCCAAAATCTGGGGAAGGTGCTACAGCCTGCCTCAGAATTGCGGGCTGGCACCATGGTGCACAGAACAAGAACACGCTGTTTTTCTCTGCAGGTCTTAACATTTCAAGGCAGACAGAGGGAACAAATGCCCACAGACCACTTAACCTTCAGCAGATATTAGCAGGACTAATATTAGCAGGACTTCATCTATGTGCCTGCAGCTCCAGCAGGTCTTTCCATGAACGTTTCCAGCATGAGCACTGCTAAAGAACATTTCTGTTCTTTAAACAGCACTGTGGCAGGAGACTCTCACCCCAGGAGGGATGTCCAGCCTTGGCTCACAGCACTTTCTTACCCTGGGCACTCCTTGTTTCTCCTCTGGGTGCAGAAGTTGGCAGTGAGGGGCCAGATCCTCCCCTTCAACCTTCAGAGCACCTTCACAGCTCAGTGCTGCTTAAATTAAATGCCAGCTCTGGTGTGGGACTGTGATGCCCAAGAGGTTTATACAGACACTTTGGAGCAAATTCAACTGTTACCATTTGGCACCCCATGAGTAACAGCATACCTGTAAACGCCATGGGCAGAAAATCGGGCTTTTGTGTGTTTGTGTGTGTGCAGTAAGTTCATAGTGATAGTGCTCTGTCTGGATTTGCAACTGTCTAGACAATGGAAAAATTAGCATCATGAAACTGGATAGTTTTATGAGATGCCCAGCCAAATATCTGGGAAATATTTTTGTAATGGTTCTCCTCAGAGGGAGATATGAGTCTGAGCCATTCATTAGAGATGCAGTTCTTTTGTCTTGTGTTCTGGTGAGGGACAGAGGGGTTTTACTGAGCCTGCTGTGCCTCATCTGCCATGCTTTTCAGCCAGATGCTGGATGCTACTGTGGAGGAAAATAAGCCCTAAGCGCAAGCATGGCAAATGAGCTTCCTGTAGTTTGGAGCTGCTAGTTTTCTGGTGTGGAAAAGAAATCTAATCCCAAAAACTGGAGGTTAGGACCTCATGAAGACTATTTTATGTCTGGGGACAAACAATTAAAGGCCTGTTTTACAGACTACAACAAAGCCCAAAGGATTTCTAGGTTGCAAGGTTTAGCTACTGCTCCCTATGGGGTAAAAGCTCATGGAGAGCAAGAAAGACTCATTCTAAGCCTCCAGCCTGGAGCCCTGGCAGCTATTTTCTTAAATGATTCACAGGGATCTCTCTTCCTCTAAGCCAGCAGAAGAAGATGCAGCAACCAGAACTGCACTTATGGCTGAGGCTCAGTGATTTGTCTCCATGATGTCTGTAAATTTCCTCCTCAGCAGCTCCATCCTCTGAAGAAATTAGAAGCAGCTCAGAGCACAGTGGCTCTCTGGAGTCCCTACACAGAGATAACAGGCCTGCTGCAGCCAGCCCTTCTCAGAAAAGCACAAGCGCCCACAGGGAAAGAACAACAGATGCACACCTAGAGGTAGGCTTCCCCTGGCTAGGAATTTGCTTCAGTTTTGGTGGTTACTTCCCTGTCCTAATGCAAAATAAACATGGAAGGAATAGGAGAATACATCAACATCTTCCACTGCTTCTATGAAAACCTCCAAAATAGGTAGACCAAGCAACAGGCACCTCATTTTAAAAGCAAGGATGTTATCTTCCCTTGGAAGGAATGGGCTGTCAATTCATCTAAGGACAGAAGAGTTTAAGTAGAGGCTTGTTACTGATGATGGTTGGCCAGTGAACCTTTGGCTTGGTTTAGGTTGTGGGAAGCCTTGAAAAACTGCTCTGAGCTTCCAGTGGATGCGTTAGGGAAATAAACAGAAATGACATTTCCAAGACCTGTGTAGATTCCAGGAGCTCATGGTGCTCAGACTGGGGCTTCTCCCCACAAATAGCAGTGGAAGCTTTCTGTCAGCGTCAATAATGACAACCAAAGGTCTGGATGCAAAACACAAAGACTCCTAATGGAGAAGCTGAAGCTGTCATTGGTCACTTTCACAAAGAACTCACATTTTCTTCTGTGAGGGACTGTGTGATGTTCCTGGATGCTGTTCAGCAGCAGCTAAAAGAGTCCTCTGGCAGAAGAGTGTGTTGCAGCATGGGGTTTTGAAAGCAATAGACCTGGCTAATCTGAGGAAGGAGATGTCCAATGATGGATAATTTGCTGTGGGAAGTGGTTCTAGAATGTGGCCAGATTCACACTGATGATAACAAGAAAACGCCTGGAGAACCAGTGCTTGTTTGGATATGGGCATTTTGGCTGGCTAGAGCAGATAGCATTGAAAGAATTTCCTATCCACGGCAAAATAACGGGACCAGAAAGTTAACATTTTTGTGCTGCAGATTCAGTTGTTGTTTGATGGTTCTGAGCTATTTCCTTGCTCCCATCCATCACACCATTGACTGGCTCATTTTTTCCCCCTTCCAGTTTTTGTAGAACGAATCTGTTAAGTTTTGTGGAGTTGATCTTGGCTCATGGCTCACACCCCACATCTGTTTTTCTAGGCCTTACCATCTGACTCAGAATGATTGCATTTTAACTTCTTCCCCCCCTGCTTCCGTCAAGCTTAAAAACGAAACAAAGCACTCCCACCACCATCAAGACATACCCGATGTCTGTGAAGGCACATGTCCCCTCACCTCCTGGTACTGAACAGTGAAAGGTTACTCTAAGAATTTCAACTGCTTATTCGTTATTCTTTAAGATGATACAGTGAGAACTGACAAGATAAGTACAATTATTCTGTACGAGTGAATTTTCAAAGCTCTCCTTTTGGTTCTTATCCAAGAACCTTTGAAAGCACATCACCAAAGATAAGCACACACACTGACCAGTGGCACTTGACATATTCTGACATATTCATTTTACCTTTTGAAAACAAGGCCTACTGTGTGCCTGAGTGACCAGTGACTTGTCAGAATCAGCCCCATGCACTGCAAGAAAGAGCCAACATTCAGGTAGAACATATTTGGTCTCTAAAGGTTCGGGCTTCTCCCCCCCCCCAGCTTGAATCCTTTCAAACTACTAATCCTCTTTGAAGACTTAAGCTCTTGGATTCTTAACACCTTTCTGAATTTCAGCTGGGGCAAATGGAAGGGAAAAATACTGATTTCAGTAGGATAACTCCTACATTAGAGGTGGGATATGCTTAAGCAAGAGCATGTCTCCTGAGCACGTAGTCAGAGCAGCTCTGCTGAAACTGCAGATTCATGACCTTCTGTTAAATCTGCTTACTTATATCTGCAGTGGATACGCTTTCTACCACTCTAAATCTGGTAAGACAGTTAATAAATACTTATTTCAGCATCATCGTTCCTGTGGTATTCTGCTCATTCTAATTTTGCTGCTCAGCAGAGCTCAGAAATGCAGGAATGTGAAAGTTAGAGGGAAGGTTTTGTCCCTAGTGCAAAATAGTCTGGACTCCAGCACACATTGCCTTGGGTGTGGGAGTTAAACCCTGGAGGACGAGAGAAAGATGAAGGCCATGGGTTAAAGGCAACTCCCTGCCAGGTTAACCTCCCTTTCCTAACCTAACTCTGAGCATTGCAGAGCCCTGACCAGCTCTGCTGGATTGGCCCCAACGTAGGACAGCTACAGAACTGAAATGGTAGCAGATGGGAAGAATAAAAGAAAAAGAAAAAAAGGAAGTGAAAGTGTTGAAGGCTGCTGTTTGGTAACTTAATTACCCCAAAGAACAAACAGTGAGGGAAATATTTTTCATAGGGGCAAACTAATAGGATTTGGAAAAGAAGGTAAAGCCTTTAAACTGTTACACAGAGTAAGCTCTCTGGTTGCAATTAGGAAATGCAGCTCAGTCAGGCATGCAGTGCTTTTCCCTGACAATGTCCGAGTCTTGTTTTGTCTCTGATAATTCCACATTCTGCTTTTAAAAGACAGCTCATGTTTCTTGTTAGAGGGTTCGATATATCAGGCTGTCCGGGCATATTATGAGCCCTTAAATAAACTGCTGGGTGGGGTGGGATTTTTTGACAGGCACCATAAGCATGAGCTACCATAGAATCATGTTGTGCCCAGTTAAACACCAGTAAGAAATGGAGGCAGAGGACATCCTCTGTACCAGGCATTGGTTTGCACAACTTTGAGCCATGTTACTTTTGTCATCATATTTCAAAGAGGTGCTCCCAGAATGCTGCATTAGAAGGAAAGTTTGAAAGCTGGAGAAAGAGCAAGGGTCCATCATTCTTGCTTCTAGTCTAGCATTCCTTTTCTGTTCTGCCAGGCCTGCTCTCAGCTCTCCAGTCCATTATGAGGTGTAATTGCAGCATAAGGAACTATAGTTGTTCCCTATAGCTCTTTACTGTATAAGCCTAGGTTAAAGAACAATCCATTCTTTAGTTATTCCTGCAAAAGGCTGTGTCAAAACCAGAAAAACTGTCAGGCAGAACAGCTGCATTTGAACACCTCCTCTTCCTTGGCTTCTGCAAGGAAGAATTTGGAGAGATGACTGTTGTACAGACACTTGGATGCGTTTTAGTGCAGCAGAACACAGCAGGCCTCCTTGGAAGTGAGCATTCCTCACTTCAGTTGATCCAGAATTCCTTGTGTCTCCTTGCAGCAGGTGGCCCTTGAAGCCCAGAGAGCTCCAAGCCACCCTGCTGTTTGTAGTATGGACTGCTCTACTCCATCTTTCTTATTCTCCTTAAGCCCCTTATAGTCACTCCTTCCTCTCACAGCCAAAATAAAAATCCTTGAGATAGTAGGTGCATCTTGGAACAGCTAAGAAAACCCAAAGCTCCAAACTTTGGTGGAAAGCAGGTGGAAAGCACGAGGAATGCATTTAGAGTGTCAACCCAAGTGCAGCACTACACAAAATACCAAGAGGAAGAGTTGAATGTTATTATTTTTTTAACTACAGATGGGCTGCATTAACCACAAAGGAAACACAAGAAAAGCTTATATCTGGAAGTAATAAAAAACATTTGCATAATGTACATGGTGCATTCAGTGCTAGCAGGAGGTGCTGCACGAACAGCCCAACAGACTGGAGACCTCATTTCTCAATGGGAGTGCAGAACCATCTCCTTCCAAAAGTGGCCTGAAAGCTCTTACAGAGGGAAGAAGCTGGCTCCATCTTGCAAACATAAACGCTGTTCCACCTTTCAGAGGGTATACACAGCTTCCCTGTAACCTCTGCAGTACGCAGCAACTCTTATTCAGATTCCAGGAATAGACAGAGTAAATTCATACAATTCAAACAACTATGAAATGTTTTACATCCTAAACCCGTGCTGAAAGTACAGCGCACAAGTGCCAAAGTGGTGGTCCAACAACCTATCATGCAGCAACACTACAGGCTGGGTCTGAAAGCTGTGTCACTGCCCTGATAGAAATCTGCTGGTGCAGCAATACCAGTCTTCCTGTCTGGACTAGCATGGAGATTGCTGGCACAATTTCACTTTGTCTCCGCCGTTCTATGCTGTACCTCTCACACACTGGTTGAGGTTGTAATAAATCCCAGCTGTTATCTCCGGCAGTCAGTCAGCTGTGGATGGCCTAAATCAAGAGAACTTAAAGTAATCCCAAATGAACAACTCTTCTTTATCTACTGTCTTACCCCTCTTTTCTTCAGAGGACGACATGAGTAAGAATGGCTCCAACAATCCAGTGCTGCCATGTATAACATCAGGGCACAAACCTTCTGTAGCGTAAGTAATAAGGACCTGTGTATTTTGGAGCAAGGGGAGCATGGCTGAAATTCTTCCCTTGCTAACACTCTGCACTGCTAAACTGCTATGGCAGGCACCAGAAGCAATAAATGTAAAGTCAAAGGCATTGTAATGTCAGGAAAGTCTACAGAAACCCAAACTGAGTTGTCATAATAACATAATCCAGAATTCAGTATTTTTGTAACCAAAAAGAAACTACTGATATGCCAATTTCCACCCACAAATAGCTGTAGTTGAGGTTCTGCATTTAAAAAAAAAAGTTGAATGACTTACCATGTGTCGCACTGGATGGTTTTGGTCAGAAGTCCACAAAGGATCAGTTAGACAGCAATTCCTCCTGTTGAGACAAAAACGAAGAGGTAAAAATCGCCTTGCCAAGCTCAGAAGATAAGCACAAAGACGCATTGTTTTAAATCACAGGGGAGCAGGTTGTGCTGGAACACATAAGGAACAAAGCAAACACAGACTCTTGGGGTGTTTAGATTACTGCCTGTCTGCCTTCTTCCAAGTTGGGTTGAATGAAAAAACAGTGTACAGAGCATTCAGGAATGATGCAGACACACCAGAGCACAAAGAGCTGTTTAACCCAGGGAGACAGCTCATCTACAGGTAAAGATTCCAGGTGTTCAAAAGGCAATGAGGAGACATAGCTTGAACCATGTGGTAGAGCTGAGCTGGCTCACAGCTTCACAACAGCTCACCCTTGTCCTGCTTTTCTCCACATCTCATGAGATAATGCCCAAGCCTCTCAGCAAATGGATCCCGCTGAAGTTTCCTATCTTTATTCTGGAGAGCTTCGTTCCTGGGGATGTTCTGGGAAGGGCACGGCCAGCAGCAGATGTCCCACATCTTCCCTGGATTTCTTTTGTTTGGTTTGTTCCTGTGTCCTGAGCACCTCATTTACAACCAGAAATAGGTCTCAGATTCTCAATAACTTCAGCCTTCACATTTCTACCCCTTTGCCTGAATAGACTGCAGGTGGTCTAATGCATGGCTTATCTTTCACCTTCTGTGACAGCACTGCGAGACTTACACCATGGGTCCTGGTATCAGTCAGCAGAGAGATAAGAAGAGACTACCCTAGTATAGTTACTCTCAGTTTATCCAATTTCAGGACATATCCCAAGTATATTTGCCAAGCTGTTGTATAAGCACTTATGAGGAAGCTCCAGGAGGCAGGTCCCAGCTTCCCATCTCTTGGACAGCTTTTCCTCAGCAGCTCCCGAAGGTCCCAACCCAGTGGTTAAAAGGCAGGAGAGGAGCAAACAGCGTTTGCTTTGTGTGACACAGAGGGCTGAGAAAATTTGAAAGACAAATTATTCGAAATAAAAAGCGGTGCAAAAACAGATTAGAAAACTACTGTGCTGTGACTATTAACGAAGCGATAGAAAATATCAATCACTCCCCGGTCTCTGAAGCTTGCTGTGAGAGAAGAATTAGGAGATTTTATGTTCCAAGTACCAGGAAACCGCAGGGCCCTGGTGCCTAGTTCTCCAAAGAACGCTGTTTGAAACGCGGGGAGGAAAGCAGAGCGCTGCAAAGACAGCCAAAGGGAAGGTTTAAAAATAGCAGCTTTCAGTTTTGTTTCTTTTTTTCCCTCTTCTAAAGAGCCTGGATATAGGATCATGTCAGAGACTGGATGAAGAGAGCAGACCAGCCCCTGCAGAGAGAGACGTCCTCCCAAGTAGTGATTGCTGGCTGGGAGGCTGTGCCTGTTCATGTTACCTTCCAGCTCAGGGCCCCTCAAAGAGCAAGTCTGTCTGCATCCCTGTTCCCGCAGCCCAAGAGAAGGGCACTTGCGGAGTGACAGCTGGATGTCGGTGCTTTAGACAGGCAAAGTAGACAGGACAGTATCTTCTGAAATGGACAGCAATGTCAGGGAGGGATGCAGGATGCCCCTTGGGTCTTTGCTTTGCTTGTGGAGAGAGAAGAAAGACATAGCTGACACTCTAGGTGGTTTTTCCTCTGGGAAGAATATATCCCAGGGAGCATTAAAAATGGGTCAAATGTATAACCAATACATTTGACTCTAAAGTTACTAAAAGAAAAGGCAAAAAGCAGTGCTTTTTTGTGGCTGAGAGGACAATTTTCCATCAAGACTCTTCTGGAAAATAGTAGGGAAGGTCTTAAAGCAATATGTTGTTGTATGTTCATCTCTTATGGCACCCTCCTAGCACAGACCCCAGGACTTTCATTTGCTTTTCAACTCTCAACAGTTGTAAAGTATCCACAGATGCTCACACTCAAGCCTGGGGACCTTGCTGTTTTTCAGCTGGAAGACTTCAAAAGGTTTCCCAAAGGCCAAAATGAAAAGGAGTTTTTATGTTTCCTAGAGAAAATCTTGTGCCGATGCAGGAAGTGCTGATGTTCAAAAGATAAACAACCAGCCACACTCACTGAGAAATGGCACCAAACATCTTCATATTCGCCTCAGCCAATATTTTGACTTCAGCACAGTGACCAGCCAGAACTAGCTGGAAAACTCTCAATATTTGGGAAAAACGTGGCACCATTCTACCATCTCCAATCCAAAGCAATACATGAACACATTGTACTTCTGGAACAGTTCTGGCCCTGGCTGCATTTTGGGGCTATAAATGCAGACAGCAGAGGAAAGGGGGACATAAGAGGGACTGCAGTGGAAAGCCGGCAGTAATGAAGGATGTTGTTTTTTCCATAGTCCAATCTAGGAACAAGCCATGCACAAAGAACATCGCGTCATGCTTACGCTTCCCAGGTATGCCTGGGTTGAAATTCTGAGGGATTTCTATATTACCGGTGGCCACATCTCTCAAATCCTCTTTCTCTGCATGAAGAATCTTGCCTATGACATGTAAAATGCCCTTGTCAAAACACGAGGTTCTGGCAGATCCATGTTAAGAACAATATTTGCACAGACAGCCAAGACAAGGGCGTCCAGCAGAGATAAGCAATTCAGTCATGTTTAGACACATGAGAGTTCATGTCACAGCCTCATCCCAGGATAACCAGTGGCAAAATCCTTTTCTGCAGCAGGTCCAGTTGTTTGAACCCCACTTATGCCAGCAGACATTGGACCTGACTGTTTTGCTGCTAGTTTCATACCTTCCTCCTCTGTTTGTCAGATATTTAAGGCAACAAGGTCTCATTCACCTCCCTTTAAAATAAATAAATAAATACATAAAATCCCTCTGAGAATCCTTCGGATGCTGTTCTCTTCCCATTTATGCCTCCAGCTGCTCTCGCCTTTTTGCTACCGGTTTTGTGCAAATCCAGGTCAACCCTGAAAATAACTTCCTGGCGACTCTAAAAGCCTTTCAATCTGTGATTTTAGGTAGAATTTCAAACCTTTCCAATAAGATACTGTTGATTGGCCAGGAAAATGACATAAATCATTCTGCTTCGATCCCTGGATTGGATGAAAGGTTCCAGCATAAATTTGCCAGGTGCTGTAAACTGTGTTCCCACAGATATTTGTGTTCAGATTAGGTCTCTGCTAAGAGCAACTCACCAGCAGCAGCAGCAGCACTGGCTACAAAGCTCCATCATCAAGTGTTTTGTCTGCCAAACCTCTGAAACCTTACACAAGGTGACCTCCTGTTGCCCAGACCTACAGAGCAACACAAAACTACAGCAAAGTGCTCTTTATTATCACTGCACTGAATGGGCTGGATCAACATTAAGGCCTCAGCAATAGGCACTGCAAGGCAGCCCCTATCCTCAGGAGTTTAAGATCTAAACCAGACAAAGCAGAGAATAGTCCTAAATTGCTTTTTCTTATGCTGGAATACTTCAGATGAATAAAGCTGCAGGTTTTGAGACACAGTAGCTGGCTCTGAACAATTCCCTTTGTATTCAGCCTCCTTGAAAGGTACCAGGGTGAATTCATCCCTTTGGTTTTCATCTGGGCAGAATCCCAGGACTCTGACTTAGCTCCACATCTTGACTGCACCTTACTGCTCCATCAGACAAATAACCACCCAAAGCAACAGCATTACCTCTAGCAAATCCTCTGGGAGTTTACATTAATGTCAGTGACATTCAGGCACCTTCTGTCCTTGTTCCTCTGCTCAGGACCGTGCTGCCAGCATAAACCAAATGAGCAACAATACTTCACATGTGGTCAGTGAGTTTGAGTTATCACAGTTAGGGCACGATGTCAGCAAGGCAAAACAAAGAAGCCCAGACAACCCAACACATACACCTGTGCTCCTGGAGCCCTGAAAGCCTCCACCTGGGAAAGCAAAACAGTTTCTCATATCTCAGCGTTAGTGGGGAATTTCCTCTCTGTACTTCAGGTGGAGCAATACTTTAAACAAAGCCATCGCAGCCTGATGGCTGAAGAGGCAATTTAAGGGAAGGCATCCAGTAGCTAGAAATAAGGCTCCATTACATTATATTAGCTATGAAGCTTAGTGTAGTAAGCCAGATAACTGCATACTGAATTAATAATGTTATTTATTCCATTTGGTGGAGCATGGAGGACACTTAATTGTCACAGCTTTTTAGATCAGAGCTGGCATCAACAGCTCAGCTCAGAGAGTATTTTATGGAAAATATAGAGGTGGATTAAGTAGCTGAAAGAGAAGAGGGTGTGAATGTGTGAAATACAGCAGATTTGGTAATAATAAAGTTATATGGCCTTGATTCTTCACTTGGCTTCTAATGCTCCAGAAATGCTTTGTCTTAGGAAAGCATAACCAAGTCCCTAAAGATAAGTTTGGGTTGGAGCTTGTGTAGGATCTGGAGGCACTTAACTTCTTTTATTCTTGTTAAAACATTTATTATTTTGAAAGCAGAAAGTATCCGCTCAACTCAAACAAGAAAGTGTTGTGGAGAAACCTGAAGCATTACTTTTTTTTTCTTGGGGAAAAGAAAGGTTAAAAAAAATTTCAAAGCTCCAAAGATGAAAAAGGTGCTGATACGGTTGTCTAAAAGCAGGTGTTCTCCCCCAACTCCTTTTACATTTGGAATGATCAACTATTAAATACTTGCGTGAAGTTTCAGCAGTAGAAGCTTTACCTTTAGAAATGGGAATTACAGTATTACAAAGGCACAACAGGGCATCCAAGATACTTTCCCTATTATTATTCTTTCATTTTTCTGCTTCCTCATGTTGGGCCATGTGAAGAAGTCGCTCCCCATGAAAGCATTAACATTTTTCCCCATCACTCAGCAGGTAAATCCCTATCACTACTCCGGTACGTTTTGCAACCCTAATCACTTTCCATTTGCTGTGAGTTCTAAAATTCAGTCTACTGGAGAAAGAAATAGCTGAGCTGCTATTTCCTGTCACTTCGATTTCCATGCCTTTCATGGAGCAATTTCACTGACTTCACAGGAGCCTATCTCGATTTACACCTGCACAAAACTGAGGCAGAAAACCTGACCCTTGGCACAGAATATCAAGTTCATAAATGTGTTCTGTATCTCTGAATCTCCCCATCTACAAAGGTGAACAGCTGTTGCCATAAATCAGGCGGTCTGAACTGGCCATTAGAACTTCATCCAGATGCTCCGTTTAAAATATACAAAGGCAACGTTTTGGAAATAAAATCTACCCTGGTGTCCTCAGGGACACCTTCTGTTGGAGAAAATCTCATAATTCAAAGCTAAAATTAGCTCACTTTAATGCTTTTACAGGAGAACCAAGATACTCAAGAGTAACATTGCCTTGAGAAGGCCTGTTAGATGACTTAAGGGATCCCAAACATCTGGCACTTTGGTACATACTGCGTTGGAGACATCTAGCATCTTTTTCAACTTTGCTGTGGTTGTAACTTTGGACTGTTAGATAGAATGGCTGTATCTAGTCCAGTTCCCATCAACCATTCTCTCCATTTGAGTAGGAAACACTTGCTAAAGTCTGGAAACAGCTGGCAGAGTTGACTGTAGCTTGTATTAACAAAAAAGAGTTCTTGTTTCTGACCACAGACTGCCCTTTAGATTCTGACTGCAATTGCCAAGGGCTCTTCATAGCTTCTGGGATGAGGCTGTGTCATCCAAGATGTAGCTGGCTGTGTTAAGGGCTGATTTTTGACTTGCTGTCAGGACAGATATAGCTTTATGCAAAAGCAGAGGGGAGCCAGATGAGCAGACCCATTTTACCAGTAAGAGGAAGAATAAATTGACTTCCACTGAGAGAAAGGGAGCTCTCTCTTTCTTTCTCAGGGACATGCCAGTATTCAGGCAGGCCAATGTGCAAGTTTTACCTATATACCATTCACCAGAAGTTTAATTCCAACTAGGGCAGCACACATTTTTTTGCTCTCATTCATAGGAAGAGCTTAAATGAAGCTCAGAGGAACAAAATGGTTCCTCAGTCACATCAAGCACTGCATGGTCACCCGTTCCTGAATGGCTTTCTTCTGCCTGCATCACAGTCACTGCTTCATCCTGAGGAGTAAGGCCAAATAAAATGTCCTGTTCTGTCAGGTTTTGCCATTCATCTTTCCAATGGTATCAGACACAACATGAACACGGAAGAATCAATGAAGTACAGACAGAGCTCTGCTTTGAGCCTCCAGACGGTCACAGAGAGTAACAAGCTAAGCTCCTTTCACTCAGTCCACGTGTTCTTCTGAGGCTATGAAAAGGAACTTTATGATATGCTGGAAGGGATGAAGTATCAAAAACTAGACTGAAGAAACTGAGAGCTTGGATTCTTTTTTCTTTGATACATACTTATGTAAATTTGAATAAATATGCCTAAATGCAACCTTTCTTTAATACTAGCAGAGCTTATTAAATCTATTTGAGTTAGACAAGCTAGGCTTCATGTAACGCCAGGAACTCCCCAGACAGTTTTCCTTCCTACTTAATATGATACTCTACAATTACACATACCAGAGACTTCCATTCTAGCATTTTAATTTACAAATACTTTTTACATTTTTTAATGTCCCTGTGGGCGAGTAGGCATTAAGAGTCCACTTTATTCAAGAGTGATCAATTGAAGAGTGGAGAGGCAGCCTGTTTTGCTCCAGATCGCACACTGAAATACTACCAGAATTTGGAAACCTCCTTCTTTGCCCCTTCTTAGTAGTCACACAGAAATAAAATCTCTAATATAATTTATAATTTAAAAGCAGATATGTTATCTGAATGCTGAGCCAAATGCTCCAAATGGAGACGCAGAGTACAAACTCAGTAGCAAAAAAGCTCTACAAAGCAAGTAGAGACTAACCTTGACCAAAACTGGCCATGGTGAGGATGTCCATCACTTCTTCCTCACCAAGGGAGCACTGCTCTCTGTCACACAAATCTGCCAGACATTTCCTCCACGTCTCTTTCCAGAGCCAAGTATTTTCTAGGGGAGAAATAGGTATTACTAACCTATACCAACTCATTTGTGTGTTTTCTCAGATGTCATACAGCAAGTGGACTTCATAGGCAGTGCAGCAAGGGCAGAAGATAAACCCCAAGGTACATGGGGCAGGTTACATCTGTAGGGAGGGATCCTGGCTGCAGGAGGCAGAACTGGGAGGTGAGCAGCCCTGGGGATGGCTTGGAGCAAACCTTGCACTAGCATTTCTGTTTGCAGGTCCATTCCTGAAACACTCTGTGCACAATGTTTTAAGGGGATAAACTTCCATCCCTTCATGTAAATAAAGGGAATTGTCACAAAGCTAACAGATCCTGCTTTTAAGTAGCTCCCAAGAATATGAAGTGAGAATGAGGTGCCTAAGAAAATAACTTTCCTGCTGCTTGGGAAAAACACTCCTAGGACAATAACTTTATAGCTGCAATTGATACAGGCTTTGAAAGAAAGCTGGGGTCTGAAAGACTCTGTGTACTATCTGAACAAAGAGAACAAAGACATCAAAATAAAACAGGTATTTTTTCTAAGGTCTGTTCCTTACCTTCAATTATCAGCTTACGTGTAAGTTGCTGGAATGGTTAAAGGCAGCCGGGTGCTTTGTGGGAATCTGATATGCACCTGGTGAGCACAGGGCTGTTGCTCATAGTGTTCTGCCCACCCAAGGGACCATCCTTGCGGGTCAAGTTCTTTGTGTGTTTCCAGAAGCAGTTCAGGTGCCACTCTCTGGCTGCCCCATCACTGCCAAAGGTGACATGGACCTTGTTTTAAACGCCTCCACAGAGAATTTTTACAGTCGCATTGCGCTCCAAAGGTTGCAGCAGAGAAACGTGAACCTGTGACCTCTGCAGCTGAAACCCTGGGACTCCACAGGAGATCTGCGGTTTGTTTACTCTGAGGAAGGATTTGCTGCCAGGTTTGAACCCCCAAGACTTCTTACTGCTCCACCTTGACGGCCTCCCTGTTGGACACACCACTTTCTATTCATATTTGACAGCTGCTCCATGCAGAATAACTAGGTGTGACCGTGGAGTCCAGCAATGGAAATCATTTACCTGTTGGGTAATGGTCTCACTTTTCTGCAGAATCCAGACCACTGGCTCTACTGAAGTTCTGGTGGACAGAGAACAAGGAAGCTCACTCTGTGAAGAAATCTAATGGCCACTCTTTTCATGTCACTTCACCGACTTTTGGGCAACCGCAGCACTGGAGGTAGGTTTGTTCATCTGGGGGAACACAAAGCTTCCTTCAAATCCTTTTTTATTTACTCCTGTCAGCTGTGTTGAGCGTATCGATTCAATCAGCTATTTCCCTCACCATAAAACCAGATGTGTGCCGTCACGGCCCATCTACAGGGACTGAATCAATGCCATTTAGAAAATGCATAATAAAAATAAAAAATCCCAAGAAAGCTGAGATATGCTGATGTTTGGAGCTCTCAGAGTTGCCTAGGTAAATTGCTTTCCTTTTGAGTCCCATTTATTTTTGTTACCTCCAAAGAAATGCTGTTGTAGCCACATTTCTTGGAAACAGTGTTGAGATCTAATGGGTTGTTACTGATTTGAATTCTCAAGGGAAACACTGGAGAATAAAGGGAATGTAGTATTATCTTTGCTTCTGGGCATCAGCAACTTCTGCAAGCAGTGTGTGCAGTACATGTCATTCTTTGCTGAGGCAATTAATTACCTTGGTCCCCAGTGAGATGAACTATTCAGCTTAAAAAAACACTGCAGTTCCTCGAGCTTGGGTTAGCTTCTGGGCATTTGGGTAGCTGTGTGAATTAGGAGCTGTAGTGCTCAGTTTTTATTTCTCTGAAAATGTTCTGTTATTTTCCAATGTACTTATAGACACTGCCACCTGAAGCAACTCCTATTAAGAGGAGTCGTATTGGAAATGTGGCCTGGATTCTTCTCAGCTTTGAGTACTGGCTACCAGGTCTCCAGGTCACCTCCTTCCTAAGCAGGTCTGAGGAGTAGAAGAAGGGAAGGATCCCTGTGCCCCATCTGTACCTGCAGCTACAAAGAGGAGTCTTTGTACAGGAACGGAGTGGAATTTGCTGGCTGCAGAGTGCTTTAAGCACTGCAGCTGTAATATGCTACATGCCAGACTGTAGACATTCCTGGCACAGATTTCCAGAATATGAATAAACTTGGGATGTATGTATAAAACAGCACAGAACGCGGGCCCTCAGAGGCCTAGAGAGTGCACGGCAATGCCTTTGTACACATACAGTCTGAAGGCCAGGCGTCACTTTCAACTCCAGTATCCATGTATGCTGGTCAATTATTTCAATGTATTGGAAGAATTATCTGATAATGTCATAGACTCATTTCCAATTGCAACATCCCTTGATGGCTACCGCAAGATGCAGCAATGAAATACCACAAATATCATGAGTAGGGAGGCAAAGAGAACTTGAGAATGTGTTAATTAAGAAGGCTTAGGTAGGCTGCAGAGTCTCTAAGGTCATCCATTCTGAGATCCAACGACAGGAGTAGAGTCAGAAGAGATTCATTGCAAAGGGAAGCATTATTTTAGAAAATGAATAATTAAAATTCAGGAACTGCTGAACAGCACTTAAGCCAAATCCTAATGTCTGTGTAAGTAGTATGCACAGTGTATGTCTAGTCCTGTGCCATTATAACGCTTCTTTGGGAAAAAAAAACACAACACAGAGGGAAAATATGGCATCATAGGCAGCAAATAAATAGTCAAGAAAGATACAGGGCGATCTCACCTCTAAGAGCTGAGCACTCTCAGGCTCTGGGGAAAGACTGCTGCCATGTAGATGTGAGGTGGTTTTCTCTGATGCAAGGTGGTACATCAGACCTCACAAGAGTCAGTGAGGGCCTTTCTGCTGACACAGCGATAATGTCTTTGCATCATCGAGAGCTGCTAATTAAAACTAAAAGCAAGAGAATGTTTTCCAAAGATTACTTGCTGTTTTTTTCTCCCTGTGTCGTTTGACAATTTAAAGAGTAGAGCTCTGTGAGGCTGTAAGGCAAACACTTAAGTTAGGCCAGAGGTAACTTGTGTCCCTGGCATAATTGCCATAGCTGCAGAGAGAAACAGGTCAGCAACAACAAATCCTGGAAACATACGTACCCAGATGATGGGTTTAAAAGCATGAAAATGGCATATATCCCATTCTGCTCCTGACCCGTTCTTTACACTCTACTACGTTGCACACTGTTCTTTCTCCTCTACAGAGCAGAAAGAAACCAGATCTTTAAACATTCACGATGAATTTTCAAATCAATGACATATGAAACTGCATCTAAAAGGTACAGAGGCTGTAAAAATCAATGTCAGAGAGAACACTTTGCCAATTCAATTATACTTGCTTCTCTCAAACCAAAAACAAACAAGAAAAAGAGACAAGAAGCAGAAAAAGGAATAAGATGTGGGCTTATTTCAAACCCAATAAATGTTCCTCGGTCTAACATCCCAATTCAGTAAATATTCTCAGGGCTTCTTATGCCAAGTCCCCTCAAGGGGTCTTAATTCACTCTAAATAGGGCTACCTTGTTTCAGAATCAGTCTCATTTCAAGCAATATTCCTGTCCATGTCCACAATTTTAAAATAATGTTGTGTCCATTAGATGGCATGAAAGTGTCCCAGAAATGGAAATCAGCCGTCAAAACTTAAACACAATTAAGTGTGATTAGTCATGGCAGCTGCCTAGAAAATATTCAGCTATTTCACTGAGTTTTGGACAAAATATGAATGACTGTACCCATTCCAGTAAGTGCAGAACCAGAAAGGCTTCCACATTACCCTCTGCTTCTCAAGGCAAATTCTGTTTCAAAGGTTGACCCCAAAGAAAAAGAAAACAACAGATATAAGTATAAACAGCTGTGCTCCTGTGGGGTGAGCTGGAGACTGCAAGGAGTCAGTGAATCACTCACCCAAAGACATGCTGTATGTAGCACCCAGCCAGACTGTGGAACACGGGCTGCTGCAGGAAGGGCTGAATGGCGCAGCAAAATCCTCATCCAGCAATCATAACAGTTCCAGTCTCAGAGCAGGACTTGCATTTTTGCTCTCAACAAGGTCATGTCACCTCCATACTCTCTGGAATGGAAATAAATTTCTGCCTGGCAGGCTGATGTGGGAGTCTTTCCACAGTGCTGAGCAGGGAGATCCTTTAACTGGTAAGGTGTGGTAAGCACCAACGCACAAGACTGAATGCTGTCCTCTGCCCTGGTGTGTATAACATGCAGTTTAATTTCAAACTCCTCACTTCACCAGAATCAGAATGTCCTCATATGCAGGTTGCCATATCCCAGTCCTTGTCCATCAGCCATCAGTAATCTTCCCATAGCTGAAAGAGAATGACTAGGAAGTAAATACCAACAGCAGTAATTTGGGTACAAAGCCAAACTCTGAATGACCTTGGCCACTCTCATATTACAAAAATCTCTTATAAACAGACACCAAATACAAAACCAATTACAGAATACCCTGGAAATCTGTATTTGGTTATCCTGAAACTAAACCATGTCAGGAATTTGGGTGAGTTTTTACTTAAAGACTATCATTATTGGCACTTGATCAGATACAGATAAGTTAGATTTTCAGCTCACAAAGAGAATAACGCAAAAGGAATTGGAGTAGATTAATTTCACATGTTTCATTATGGGACAGGTAGTTTTCTAAAGCACTAAGACAACATTAATATAAATCTAGATTATAATGGAGCTGTAATTTATAGGAAAAGTTTTAAAGGTTCCAGACCAACAGTTTTTGCAACGCTTAAAAGGTTTTTTTTTCAATATGGTGCCAAACCAGTAAGATTCACAAGCTGTTGAACATGTGATTATTACTCTTTTTACTAAATACTTGATTAAATTCCTTGGTTTGCCCCTTACCAGGGGGACAGAGTTCTGAAATAAAGCTTGTGATTTTCTAAGGGTCAGATTTATTATCATGTTTTCGGATATGTTGGTGCAATACCAATTGCAAACACAGCTGGGGCTTGTCCATGTCCTGTCTGTGCCCTCCGCAGAGCACCTGCTCTACAGGGATTTTTATTACTAGAAGCACTCCTTGAAATTCACATGGGGTGTGACAAGGATGTTCAGTGCTAATATGCTTCTCACTGAAATACTGAAGGCAAGTGCTGTTACAGGACTTTGGAATCTGCAGTTCTATGGAGCAGGGTTATATCATCAAGATCTACAATGAAAACTTCACTGAGCAGAGCACGTTGCAGGACACAGACCTCAAAATCAAGCCTTATTTTATCCAAAGATCTCTGCTAAAACTATGGAAGCAATAAAATACTTTAAACACACTGCACAGAGAATAAATAAAGCCAGCTGTCAAAGGACAAATCAACAGATCAGCTGGAAATACTCCAAAAATATCAGTGTTTTTAAGCCATTCCCTTTTCTGCTAAAAAGGTACCACATCTTGTTCTTTACCTAAAGCACCGCTAGACAAGAGGGAACAGATATTGAAACATTTTCAGCCATGGAACTGTTGGACTGCTCTTTATTGGGGAAGAAACATACAATGGAGAGAGAATATCCTTGGAGTGTCTTTTCACAAATTAACTGGCATACCTGAAAGCCATTTCTCTCCAAAAGCCTGGACTGATGTTACATTGGATCTTATGAAAATAGCCATAAAGTCTGTTTTACCAAAATGACTCCAATAGCATTCAGCCTCAGTGAATAACAGAGCACCCTAGAAGTAGAGTTAGACTCCATAAAACACTAAACAAAGTTTGATAGAGATTCGATTTTGCAAGTTAAAATGAAAATATTGAATTTTCCACGAGGAAAACAGAGATAATAGACCAGCTAGGGTAAATTTGTTCAATGACCACGTGGATATCAGTACGAAAGGCAAGATTTTTTTATAGTATAATCTCATTTTTATTGATCATCAGAAAACTGAAAAGCTCCCTGCATGAGGTGATGGAGAAATCCTGCTGGGACCTGGCTGTGGGTACTGAATTGTTTCACTCTTCTGACTTGTTTTAACTGAGCTGCTCCTGTGTGGTGGTTATGTTTCTCTCCCCCGACACCTCCAGATTGTGCTGCCATGTCTACCCCACAGTGGGGAGCAAAGACAGACAGGAATAGCAGGCTAGTTTTCCAACTGCTTTTGTCTATGGAAATTAAAGTATTTGTTGAAACACATCTCACACATGCTCATTCAGGGTGCTTGATTTCCTTCTAGCCCACTCCAATGGGAGTCTTCTTAACAGTGTAAAATACAACACCTGAATATTATGATGGAAGATCAGAATGACCTGTTGCAGAATATGCCAGCTACAGCAATCACAATGGTTTTCCTGTGCTCATCCTAACTGTGACTGGCTGGTAATGTCAGCAAACAACATGGAATGGCTGCAAATCACTTTGTCTTCAAGACTGAAGGTTTTCTGAACTGTGTCTTTAAGAAAAACCAGTGCCTAGTGACAAACCCAGAGTCACTTTCCTGGTGGTGACGGTGCTTTAGAGTTATTGAGAGAGACTATCCAGAAGGGCAATTTCTGAAGACAAATCTGGACTGTTTCTTAGTTGCACGTTTTTCTTTTACTTTACGTTTGAACACAGACTTGGGATAAATCCAAGAGCTCTTTCAGTGCTCCCAAGCTGCAGCCTTATCCACAAACTGAAGAGATGCTGAGCGCCCACACACTGCTTGTATTCCTATGAGGCAGACTTCTGAGCAAGCTCCCAGAAAATGGAGGCTTGTAGGCGTGCATTCTGCCAACAGAATGAACAGTCTTTAAAAATACAGGCTTTCAATTATGATTAAAAGGCCAGGTAGCCTCCAAGCCAGAAGAGAATAATCTCTCTGTCTCTGTGAAGTCCCTTCCTTTCCAGCGGCTGTACCGGCGGTTGCAGCCAAGCCAAAATGAAAGATGCTTTGCATGACTTTCAGTGTTTACTCTCACAGGAAGCACAGTATCCTGTCTGGCTGTTGGTATGCTCACCACCTGATTCCAGCACACTCCAAACAGCAGTCTTTTTACACAAGTGGAATGTGCTGCAGTTTAAATGCCGGGGAAAAAAAAATAAGCAAGAAGGGCTGCTCTATTAATTGATGGGTCAGCACACTATTTGCTTAAGTGTTAGCATTGAATCAAGCTCTTCCTGCTGCAGCCCAGCAGAAAGGCACAGCACTGCGTGTCTGTTCCCTTTGTGACTAACAAAATGAGGACTCATAGAGACACCACAGAACTCTGAGTCTTCCATACTACAGCCTTCAGCCAGTTGTGGGGGTGGCAGGAGCCAGGGCAGGACTGTGAAAGGAACTTAAGTCTGCCTTACCCTGTAGGGCAACCAATGGCTATAGCACGTGTCCAAAAACGGTCCCTCCAGTCAACAGTTCCATGATTCTACAATGTGATTTCATCAGTAACGCCAAGTGATTCCAGCACCTTTGCATTTGTTACTGGTACATTTGGAGGCATGTAACTTCCGAGCCCACCATTCAGAGTATGTCGATAGACTGGAAAAAGATTCAAGGCCTTGCAGTTTTTTTCCTATCCAACTCAACCCGCACTTTTGGAGTTGACCAAACTTAGGGAAAGTTCACAGGTAAAATGTGATCTGTAATTTCATACAACAGCTCGCTGTAAACTCTCTGCTTGTGTTGATTCAGTAACCAAGGAACCCCCAAGATACGTTTCTTAAAATCCAATTAAAACCCCACAGCACAGAAATGAATAATCTCAGGTTGCACACAAAACCAACCTGGCCTTTTATCTTCCTAATAAGCACAGCAATATGAACACAGCCATAGACATTGTTTTCTAATTAGGAGAATATATATTGTACACACTACTTCTCCTTCTAAATTTTCTCACCTTCCTGGTGATGTTGGTTTTACCCTCTTGGAAATTGGAAATAACGAAGTCTGGTGCAAAGAAATAACATGCCATCTTTCAGGTTTAGTAGTCAAACAGATGTGAGAAAACGGATTCTGCACTTGCTTGTGAAAAGAACTTTCCTACAGCACCATCTCCCATTGTAGTACTGGTTACCACAGAACAAACCTTTTCTATCCCAAATACAACAGAGATACATCATTCAAAACTACCTTCAGACTATGTTGTCTTCACGTTCAAGTTGCTTTTTTGTGATGAGGTGGTGAGAAATTGACTGGAATTAACTCCATTATCATTAGCTAGCTTTGCTCTCAGCCAAACCATTTCATCACACCTAATAAGTGGTGTTTGCAGCAGCTCTAATCCCTCTTTAAGAGATACTTCAGCAGTTTTCAATCCTCTCAAAGATTTCTTTTCCCCAGTACAAATGCACAGCTTTCAATGGTGAACTTTAGCTTGCTGATACTACCTCTCTTACCCACCGCAGGCCTTCAGCAATAGCCCAGTCCCTCTGTGTTCCTATGGAGCATTAGGTCACAGCTGCTGCTCACATAACTGGCCCTATTTGCGTCACTCAGCACCAGCACTTCTGCACAACTAGAGAACTTGCCTGCCTTTATTTTAATGCTCAGGAATATAAGGTGTGGTGGAGCAGGGGGAAGGAATGTTTGTGATGGCTCTAATCTGCAAAGATGGGTTCCAGCTGCATTTCACATATGATTTGGGGTTTGGATGAAGTTTTGACAGAATTTCTCCATGAATTATGCAAGAGGCTGCTGGAAAGCTGCAAGTACACAGAGAGACTTGCTCAGGCAGCACTCAGGCAACACACTGCCATCTAACACATGAACCAAATCAAAACCCTCTCTGAAAGGCACAGTCTTACACCGGGGAGGGAAAGCAAGTTGGACCCCCAGTGGTGTGGGGTGCCAAGGTGGGGACAGGCAGGCTGTCTGCAATGAGGTGCTGCAATGCAGCACTAGATGGTGCTGTATTTTAGAAATATCTTTGCCTTGTGGGTTCTTTAATACTGGATGAGGGCTCAGAGATGTAGCAGACACACACAGATACCTCTTTTAAGACACACTGCTCTCTCTCAAGGAAAATATGGGTTTTGTTTGCTATTTTATAGCATAAGATTTAACATGGATTGATTTCACAACTGCTGAATGTCCAGTTAAAACCTCCAGCTGCTTTTGGTTTCCTCTGAGTGGGTGAAAGGAACTTCAGGGCACCATGGAAGGTGTGTCAGGAAATACACTGCGTGCCCATGTCTGCTCTTCTCCATCCAGCTACCTCCAGGGTTCACTCTTACTGCTGTTTCTAACTGAGCTTGTGCTGGGTCTGCTTGGTGCATTTCTAAAGGTGTGGGGCACTGATTCAAAGCTGGCCAATTACCCTCACTCTCAGCCACTCTAGCTGGCATAGCAGGGATGCAGCAGTTGGCCTGATCCATACAAGGCTGCAACAGGCAAAGAAGCTCTCCTCTCTGGGACAGGAAGGACTCTGAGACACCTGCTTATTCCAGTTAGCTGTCCAAGGAGTGTGTCTACACACACTTTCTTCCCTCTAACTCCAGAGGTTTTTTTGATCCCAGGTTCAAGTGAGTTCAGTATCCTGGCCACAGACAGGGCAATCCAAGACAGGAAAGGGTAATTAATGTCAGGGATGCAATGCAGCAATGCTCACTTGGCAGGAACACAAAGAAGGGAGAAGGAGATGTCTTTTAGAGGATCTGCAAGATGCCAAACCAGCTGGGACAGGTTATTAGCCTATAAGCCAATCCCATCAAGGGATCATTCAGTTTTCTCTATAGGGCAGCAGCAGTCCAGATGCAGCTTATTAGAAGGAAAGGATGGAGCAAACACTTTTTTTTTTTTTTTTTTTAAAGGAGAAGGTGGTTCTACACGGAGGTAGTTCTGAAGGGAAGGACTTTTATAGAAGGCTGTGTAGGATGTAGGCTGGCATAACCAGAATACCTGCAATGATGCTCCATAGCTGAGTGAGAAGTGGTTCATCTCTGGTTGGGTGCTGAGCAGTCTACCCCATCATAAAGCATAGTGAGGTTTAGTATGGCAACAGAGATGATATCTGGCTGCCTGGGTCTTAGAGGGGAGTTGTGAGCCAAGCAAGTGCTGCTCCAGTCTACTGATGCACTCATGCTTGGGGCTGTCATTACTTAGAGTCAGCAGCTAAATGAAGTTGAAAGGTTTGTGATCATATTTGCTTTATAGTCTGCAAAAATTCAACCAAGGGTTGGAAAAGATGAGGTTTCCTACTGCAGATAAAACTCAGCTATGGGATGTGTAGTGCTCTAATATCAGTAAAACTGGGTAGCTATGTGAAATGAAGCCATTCCATGATGATCCTAGGAGCCCTCCAAGATACAACCTAGTGCTATGGGAATTAGCACTCTATAGCAGACACCAGTGCCCTTAGCAAGACTTGCTACTCTCACCTCAAGTCCCTGTGGCATCTCTAATAAGACAAAGCATGCCAGTCCCAATGGCTCTGTATAGACTGGAGATGTCTGAGTAGAAAGAAAGAAAAGACTGCCTGCAGCAGACAGCCTGGCAACAGAATATGTCATGTCATACCTGAGGATGCTATTCTGAGAGCTCAAGACAGGTTGAAAGAAGATTTATTCCACTCACCGGGGAAAAGCATTGGAAGGGGTTGGCATCTCTCCCAGACAAGAGCGAGTGGTGCTGCAAAAACAGCCCAGGAAAAACAAAAACATGCTTCCCCTTTGTAAGGAAGACCAGCCAAACTGGGACTTACAGCCTTGGCTCAGAGTCCATCTGCAATGTGTCTGCCACAGTCTGCTCTCACCACGACAGATTGTGTGGGCAGGAGGACACTGCTAGTCAGAACTCAGGGCAACAGGATGAAATCTTCACAACCTCTCCCTATCCTGTTTACGACTAATTCTGACAGGTAGTAGGGATCAGAGCCCTCCAGCACACCGATCTTGGTCCTCCCCTCGCTCATCTGTCAAACAAATGGGCAAGCAGAGATACCCAAGCTCACACTGCTCTTCTTGGTTCACTCAGCTCTCAGCTCAAGTTTTGACTCCTTATAGTTCTTTTGGTTTTATCAGACATGATGTTTTTTGCATGGGTTACTTTGAGGAAAACTTGTTTAAGGCTCTTAATGCAAGCTTCAAGGATGGAGGAAAAAAAGCCCTAAAGCTTATCTGCAGTAGCCCACAACCGAGAGGGCTGTGGAACTGAAGGGCAACTTGGATTAAACTATTAAAGCTCTTTCAATCAGTTCAGTTCCCAGAAGATCCAAGAATAGAGAATCCAGCCAGGAATGGCAAAGAGGGGAGTGGGAGAAACATGGGGAAGGCTGTGAGGGGAGATATCTCCTCACATAGATCTGTCCTGCAGAAAACTGTGGGTTCATATTCATCTGGACCCTGCCATTGCTGGGGATGTGGGGAGTTTAAAACCTGTTGTGTACAGATAAGGTAGACATTACAGTGTGCTCTATTACTTACTGACCTGCCTGGAGATCCCTCAGCAAAAGAAATGAAGTCGTGCCCTGCTACCCTCATACACCCGATGTGTGTGTGGCCCAGTTTCTGACTACTCATAAAGTAGCCTCTGTTTTAGAGGATCCAACTTCTCAGTCTCTCCATGGGCAAAGCCAGGATTTTTTTGGGTTTGCGCCTGCTGCTGTCTTTGGGATCTGCCTTACTGCTCCTTCTTGAATTAGAAAGTATGCACTACTGGCAGCTAGAAGCACAGTCTTCTCTCCCCACATAAGGCCAAAGACTCATTTCTTCTCTTCAAGTTTAAATAAAGCTCTACTGTTTTGAAGTGTTACAAAGGGCTGGCTTTTGTTCTTTAACTACTGATCAGCGCCTTGCAGCTCTAGGCCATCAGGCCACCACTCAGCTCCTGTGCATCACATTGCCAGGCCAGCTGCCTCTGGCTGGACAGAGGAAGCATCTGTCTCATTCCCACCTGTATGCCCAGATAACCAGACTAAAGAGATTCACTGGATCCCCTGTTGGAAATCAGCCTAGAAGCAGGGGGTGAGGCAAACACTTTTTCTGTCCCCAGCTCAGGTTCCCATCAACACTGCATGAATACCTGACTATGGCTGTGATACAGCAGCTTTTTTTTCATCAGAAACATGGAGACTAAAGACTCAGGTGATAGCCCCAGTAGCGTTTTCAGGCCTTAAATCAGCCATCTTGTGCAGATAAGACAAAGGCTTAGAGAGCAGAGATGAAAAATATGGGTCTGAAGAAACAAAGCTAGTTTGTTCATGGTATATAATTCAATGAGTAGCCCAGTCTATACTATATTCTTAGCTATGGGTAGGAGAACAAACCTACCTGAGTTTAATTCACTAAAACAACATCCCCCTAAAAGTAATTGGAAATCCTCTATATCTGCATTTTAGTTTTGTCCTTTCTCTGCCTTTAAAAGTCAATGAATGCCAGATGTGCCTGATTTTGCTTTCCAGTGAACAGGTATCTTGCCCAAACCATCCCATTTAAATTAGACACAATTTACTGCAAAGTTAGCTTTGTAGAAGTGAGGAGGGAGAAAAGAGGAGGGGACAAGCAAAACCCAGGAGCTGCCAGCATCTATCATGCAAAGTGACTCTGAAGGAAATGGGGGACATGCAGCTGTCATGGCAAACAGCCACAGATTGAGGGCATGGCATAAAGGAGCATGAAGCTCTAATGAACAGGAAGAGCAAAGCCAGAGCCACAATTTTATCCCCTGTTGATATCCTACAAGAAAAATGATCACAGAGAACATTTATTACCCCCTAATAAGATCAAGCTTAATAGCAAAGCTACACATGTTATTTACTTCAATGTTCCCCTGTTGCATAAAGCAGAAATGTCTGTTGCCTGGATCCTCACTGCCTGCTGAGGTCCTTTATCAGTCTGGCTGTATAGTAGGGAGGTAGGTAGAAAAAACCCCAGATCAGATACTAATGCTGGGGAAGATGATGACTTGCACTGGGCCCTAGCTTAATTACAATATGGAGAGACACGTAACTCAAAGCCCAGTACATCATGCCTTCTGCTCAGCTTGTACAACCTATGGGGGACAAGCAATGTCCATTCTAAAACCTGGTAGAATAAACTATGAAGGTTTATCACACCCAGCAAGCTCAGTTTTCCAGAGGGTTCCCTGCAGCACGCTCACTAGAAGCAGTACCTGGTTCAGCAGTGTTGCTACAGAGAACAACAGGCTGGTTATTGCCCACTAGTTCACACTGTGCCCCATGAACTGAACCAATTGAAATTATGCTCTGCTAGACCAAATGTACTGTAAACCATCTCTTTCCCAACTTTATTCCATGTTTATGAGCACCCATTGACCTTGTCTACCTCCATGCCCCAAAGAGGAACAGTAGGGAAAAAGAAGATCCTAATGTTTAATTTTCATGAGATGCACCGTATCCTCTTTTATCACATCCAGGTAGCCCTGGCACAACAAAAGCAGGAGTTCTAAAAATATCCTAAACACAGCACAGGAGGAAAGGAAGAGACATCTTCATCTGTCAGGCACTGTTTTACAGTTACACCCTGTGGATGCACGTGATTGACTGTCTGAGTATGCCTGCCACATGTGAGAGCATCCCAGGAGCAGTCAAACAGGAATACAGAACCACTATTCTTATATTGATATAATTGCTTTTGTTTTGTTTTGTTTTTTAACCTCCAAAAATGTGCAAGGACACACAATGTGGGGTACCTGAGCAGAGTGACAGAAAACTAACAGGAGAGACCTCAACATCGTCATGCAGCAGCAGAAAGTAGGGTCTGGGGGGAACCAGGGGACATGTGAACCTCTTAATATGGCTCAGAGGGGAAAACAGTGGCTGACAATGCATCTGCCTGAGAAGCAGTACTTGCACATACTCTCCTACAGAGGTGAGAAAGAAAGCAAAATACACGAGAAGAAAAAAAGAGAAGGCAAAAGGGGAGTGTAGCCTGAAAGGATGAACTGTGAAAGAGCTATGGACAAGAGGCTCAAGATTGTTTAGGAAACATCAAGTCCTTTCAAAACTGATGGGGTGCATAGAAGAGGGAGCCAAAGGCTGAGCAATCTCCATGCCTGGCCCTGGCAGCAATCTGCACAGTCCTTTCTGCTTCTCTGCCATTGCAAAGCACTCTGCTGCCTCTTACCTGGCTTGTGCTGCTGGTTGAGCTGGGAGACTTGCTGCTTGAGCAGTTTGGATCCAGTTGCTGTCAGGGAAGCTGCAGGGCCCAGCTCCAGCAGGCAAGTCTGCGCTGCGAAAATAAAGCATCAAAGCTCACTGAGTGGTTGATAAGAGGGAAAAATAAAATAAAATATGGGAGAAAGGGATTCTCTTCAGCTTAAAAACACTGTCTAAGCAACTTCGTTGTACTGTTTTAGGTCATGTTGCTGCCATGTGGCATCAGGCAACATGAATTGCAACGCCGTTGATGCAGTGCAGAAGGAAGTACCAATTACCCACCAAAGGCTTGGAGCATCAAACAGGCTGTCAGTAGCTGTTTCACAGGGAGTAATGCTTGCATGGTGCTAGCATTAGTTTAGCTCCTGAACTTCTACTGAAGCACAGTTTCAATGTATTTCCAGTGTTGGAGTCACTAGGAAAAGGCAGATATGTAACGCCTCAGAGCCAGCCAGCTCTTACCTGCTTTTGTTATCAGCTGGCTCAGGTTTTGGTGTTGTGTCTCTGCCCCCATGTGAAATACAGCAGGAGTAGCACCTGGCTGGGAGGTCTTTAGGACAGATGCATTCAAGTGATCAACCATTGTACTGACAGTTCTAGCTGCTCCTAAGTTCAACAGGATGGATTCCCAGCCCTAACAGAGTGAATCAGAGCCCTGAATTCAGTTTCTTCACTTCTAGAATTTGAGTGTGACTCCAGGATCTGAGCCTGATCAGGCAGTGTGCATCCCCACAAAAAAGCCCACAGTATTTCCGCAAGGTTCAGCTGCTGCCGTATGGTACATGTAGTGATGACTCACATTTACAGACGAACTTGTTCTGATAGTGATGAAGTTACTCTGTGAATCTTCTTGCATGGTACAGATCAACCATTTCCTTTCTCTTGCTTCAAACAAAGGTTGTAGGAATGCTTTACTCTCATCTGGAACTGAGTTTATCAATTCACAATGCACCTCAAATTCCATAGAAAAGAGACATTTCTTTCTCAGGCTGTTCACCCACAACGTCCCTGCCAAGGCAAAGAATTCACTGGTAACAAGTGGTGCTGCTTCACAGAAGTGAGGTAGAATCTCCCCCTTTCCCAGGCTCTAAAATCAGAGACTAAAGAGGCAAAACTGATCTTTCATGGAGGAGCCATCCCCCTCATCTTGCCATCACTGCAAGGCAAAAGCAAATGAGAGACTCTAGTTTCCTCCCCAAGGAAAGAAATAAAATAAATAGAAAGAACAGACATGACAGAAATAATTTGTCAAATACAACACTAGAGAGCAAGTCCTGCTCCTCACTGACCCATGTGTAACCTCCTTACAGCTAGCTGGGACACACACATGAAAATAAGGAAAGAATTTGGCATTTGGACTTTGAAAAACATCCGAGGAAGCTCCACCCTACTAGCATTATTTTTTAAATCCATTCTGTCTTCCATGATGCAGAAAGTTCCATTGTCTTAATTTAACCGATGGAAGGACAGAGAGCTGCAGTGTAACCTCAATTCACTGGTGAAATCACAATTTAAAAAGTTTTATCATCAAACTGTTTTGTTTCAGCTCATGCCTGACATCACAAATGCTTTCTCTACTGTCCCTTAGCTCCTTTTACTTCTATTTACTTCTCTGGTAAGCAGAGCTGTGAGCGTACCAGCCACAGCATCTCCATTTCAAATGGTTTGGCTTTCCTTTCCACAACACCATTTCCTGACTCTTTTTCCAATCTGTTGCTTGCTGAGCAGAGGATTAGGAGAAACTGAACCAGGCAGAGAAAGGTTTTCTCTAGGCTGGCCTACAAATACTACCTTTTCCCTCTAAGCTCAGGTACCCAAGCAGCTCCTGCTTTGTACTGGATACACAGAAATCTCCCTAAATTATGTGCATGTGCGCAAAGGGATTGTTTTGAAATCGAACCTTATGAAGTGTATCTTGAGCCCAGCTCAACTTTGGACACACTGTTGAAATTTGGATTTAATTAATTCCACTTGAGTTTTGAAATGGTGCGATACATTTTTCAGAGGTTCCCCCCCCCTCCATTTCCTGGATCAGAGCCTCAACCACATTCATGGAAACACTGAAGGGAAAAAAATCCGTAGCAATAATTCACCAAGTGGGAACTGAAAACATTTGCTGAAGAAGAAGGAACCTCTTGGTCTTTGGATGCTGGGAATAATTCAGCCTCTCCTCCTAATTCCCTGAGGCTCAAGCAGCCCTTTTTCCGGCAGAGCTGTGGTTATTTGAGCAAGCTGCCCTGGGGACAAGTGCATGTTACTTGTAGGATTTGGGCTGGGAAGATCAAGCGCACAGATTTGTAGGCAAGAAGGGTTTTGTGTTTTAATAACTGCCAGCAGACCCACAGAAGAGCCCAAGCTTTCAGGATGAAAAGTCCTGTGAGGCAGGATTCAGCTCAGATATCTTCAAAGCATGCAGGGAAGTAAAGACATGAGCATCATCTCCTTCAGTACAACATTCTGCATGCAACAAATGTACAAATCCAGGACTCATACGGCCTCCACTTCATGCTTCTCTCCTACATTACCCTTTTTTGGAGAAGTTTCCCAGTGTATAGTGTGCCCAATCAATAAAATTAATATTGCTCAGCAAGCAGTAAGCCATCTGCTCTGTATGTGCCATTTGCAGCTGTGCAAACAGTACCATGGAACGTGGTGTTAGAGCACTTCTCCCTCCAGAGACTGGCATTGTATGAGATTTCCAGGACAGTGGGGTGCCTGAATCTTTAGAAAGAGATGCCAAGACAAAACCCAAGCAAAGATGCTGCCGTGGTGTCCCCCCAGTCTCCTGCAGGTAAAGGATTCTTAGAGACCTACCCTGATAGCAACAAAAAAATGGGTGACACAAACTGATCTGAATTAGGAGTTAGATTCCTGATATCCTGACTGCTAAGAGAGCAGATTTTGAAGCAATTGCTCCCTTCTTATATAGCACAGTCAGAGCAGCAGAACACGTTAACGTCTGGTCATCACCCAATCTCCACTCTTTAAGCTGCTAGCAGGTACAAGTACTGCCAACCTGCATGGAAAAAAACATCCATTTCCAATCTGTCACGTTTACTCAAATCCACTACACATAAAACTAGAATACACACGGGGCAATGCATAAACCACCGGTCTAAATTCCTCTTCAAAAATATACAGCATGACCAAAGACAAACCACAATCCCACAGCAGAGCATACATTTCAGGACAGATGCTCTACATAACTGTAGTTTCCTTTACCTCTAAGAAGAAATAATTTCATCAGTTTTGTACTCCTGCATTTAGTGATAGCTAACTGGATCTCATCCAACATTCTCATCACCTCTAATGACTGCTGAACTCAAAGAAAATCAGCAAGCACAAACTTGATTGAATTCAAATTAACCCAACTGCAGACCAATAGTTTCCACTTTACAGGCTACAGTGTCTGTAGACTTGAGCTCTCTCAGTGATGGAAACAGGAGACAGCAGTGGAATCAGACACCTCTCTTGGACGGTCCCTCCAACAGCACCAGCCCAGGCACTGAGGCGCAGAGAGGATTCTTTCTTCCTCAGCAATTGCACCTCATTGTTAAAGATTAAGAGTTTCTGAGCTAGAAATCCTTTAACGAAACACTTTGATATCAGTAAAATGCTTGCTTATTGACAGAAAATATTTGGATGTCGTTAGCACCTTGAAATCTAAACAGAAGACAAAGTACCTTTGTTTTGATGAACTGGAAACAGAAATGATCCATTTTGATTTGAAGGGAGTAGCTCGATACTTTAAAACAAGGTGGAAAAAAATTAAAATGGAAATGAGTTGAGGCTTTTACTTGAACCAAGATGCCTCTTAAACGTCTTGGCATGAATGCTGGCTTTTCCAAATCTCTTTACACTGTTTATTTCTAAATACCGGATGTCTGGTTTGCTCAGTGCGCACACATGTGTGCATATGAAGTATCTGCCTGGCTTTTCTGCCCCAGCATCACAATCCTGACACACAGACTTGAACTACTGGCACTGAGTGGGAAAATACAGCAGACAAAGAAGGGGCAGGAGATAGCACAGATTGTGTTTGGTTTTCCATATACCCAGCTAGGTTTCTTCAGAAACTGCTCCTGTATTTCTGGGGAGCAGAGAGCCCTTGTAATTCAGAATAAAACCTTTCCTTGCTCAGCATGCTCCCTAGCAGGGCAAGGCCTGTAATAACTAACACTGCAACCACGTGCCGTGTCACAAGGCATGTTATTCCATCTTAGTCCCTCCAGCACCCTGACTGGAGAATCTGTGCTAATTACTGGTAATCAAATACAGATTGCCTTTCTAAGGATCTAAATCTTCAGCTTCATAGCAAAAATACAGCTTGGGAAAGATGCTGGTCATCTGCCATCCAAAGGCAGGGAACACCAAGACTTTGTCTCCTTTCACATTTAAGAGCAAAGCAGTGTTCTTGCTTTTGGGCTGCTGCCAGAGCTATTTCTATCAAATGAACCCACCGTGGACAGCAGACTGTGCAGTCAAGGATTTAACAAGCCAAACTGTTTCCCATGATATTTGGGCTACTAAAGACACACAGCCCAGCACAGCAGGTTTCTTCCAGCAGCTAAACTATCAGCCATGGGCGTCCCTTGCTGTCTGTGAACACAGGCTGGGAGCACAAAGGGCCAGGCACGCTCTTCGACTTAACGAACCACAGAAAGACCAAGCCAGCATGACAGCAGACGCAAACAAGAATGTAATTAGAGGTGGATTATAAATCTTTGGCTAGGTACCTGGAAACACTTGCATTGTGAGAGAAAGCCTTGCTGATGGCATTTGGGCTTAATTTAGGTCACGATTACAGACAGGGTGCTCTGAGCTGGCAGGGGTCAGATGACAAATCAAAAACAGGCTCCTATTTGTCTTGACTCCTGCTGCTGGCCTCACCTTTCCAGCCCCAAAGCCCAGACAGAAGCAAGCACTGTTTTCCCCTAGCCAGCTGGTGAGCAGCAAGTGTGGTGCAATTCATGCTCGCTCTGCTTGCACTGTGTCTGTCCACAGAGCAGGAAAAAAAACAACACAGTTAAGTTCTCCTGCTCTAAAGAACATTTTTATAACCAGAAAGCAGGAGAGCTCCAAACCCAGCAAGGGGAATCTACAAGTCAGTTCTTGTGTGCGGTACCCCAGAAGACATGGGCACTGCATGCTATGATGTACAGAGAACCCAGAGACTTTTGGAGAGATCTCTGTGCCACTCTGTATAGAAAATGTTCCTTGTCAGCCAGGGAAGTACCTCAGATCATGGCAGTTCTGAGGCCTTTACTGGCTTGCTTCTTTCTCTGTACAAAAGCAGGAGAGTGGCACAAACTAGCAGGAGGGTACCAGTACAATAGATGTCTACTCCCAAGAGCACTATTTCTCTAGATAGATCTTTGCCACACTTGGGCTATCACTAGAGACCGTCTTGCTCTTGATATTGAGATTTGAAAGTATCTTCTCTGAACTGTCTCCCTTTCAGTGTGTCACACTATCTAGGTAAGTCTAGCATAAAGTTTAAAACTGAACACAGCGTCTCAGACATGTGCTTCTATATGGGACTCAGCAGTAGAGCATTAAACTTCTTTGCTCTTCCCAGAACCACACCATGCCAGGGGCATCTGCAGCCAACTCGGAACCTCAAAGAAGTGTCTAAACTTCAATATAGAGTGGAAGGAATCACAACTTACCCAAACCTGAAGAGCATGTGCTTGACAGAGCAAGAGAGAGACTTCAGACCTCTGAATCCCATCACCAGATCTTGCTGTCTCTTCTAAAGTATCTCAGGGCTATTCTTTACCCTTGCCCATGTAGAATGGAGCAGCCACATTCTGACAAGTCCAGGAGGCAAACCTGTGACAGGAATATGGAAGGAACGTTAACGGGAACATTAATAAATGAGCTGAGTTTTCAAAGAGCTGGATGGTGTTTGAAGTGTTAATGGTTGAAGGCTACCGTGAGACTTCAAAACTAGCTGGTGTGGACACTGGCTGGCTTTGTTTGAGGTTGTTTGCATTTCAGGCCCACCGGCTCTCATTCATCTCCAGAGAGACATATTTAGCTGTCACTTGAACTGAACCCTGACTGACACTTCATGCAGATTTTCTTACATTGGGTGGCTGGTCAATGAGTCCTGGCAGGAGAGCAATACAAAAGTAGCTGCAAAGGTTGAGATCTGATCTGAAATCCTTCTGAGTTCCCGAAAAGCATTCCTCTGATATCAGTAGGCTTTGGATGGGTGCCATCACAAACAAAACGCATGTTACAGTACATCATAGTTATTTCTATCCAAGAGAACAAAACAAGTTTCTAGGGGACAACCAGCAGCTGGAGAAGGGAGTAGGTGTCCAGTCTCCTGGGTTTTGCCCTAAGAAACCTCCTGTGCCCCATCAAATTCTTTTCTGGGAACCCTACCCATTCTATTGTCATCAGACCCTATTTTATTGGTAAAGCTTTACATGGTGTTTTCCCAGCCCCCTTCCCTGCTATCAGGGCACAGTGCAGCATGGTTGCCTGGACCAAATACACATGATTATTGCTACTAATCATAGCCATTCTGTCCTTGGCAGACATAGCTTTTCTGCAGAGCCCCACAGAGCCATTTGATGCTTTTCAGTTCACAATTCTCTAAATAACTCACTGATGCCAGAGGGCACATCTGCTCTACATGCGTTCACCAGCAGACAGGTGAGATTTGGTATCATCTGCCTAATCTGAAGACATTTTTGTTTGCATTTTGTGGTTTTCCTTTCAACAGTTCCATTTTCTGTGTCTGTCGGAAAGATATCAGGGCAGTGTGCAGAGGCTCAGAGCCTCTTAATAGGAAGGGGGAAGAGAGATGATCTGTGAAATGGACTGGGAAATTTGGAGAAGCAAAAGGACAAAAATAAAGCAATGATATGTGCTGTATTGTGTGGTGAACCTGCTTGTAGCCACCCAATTGTTGTTTATTCCTTCCCAAATTCAAACCAGACCTGCTGTCTTGCTAGTCAGTGTCAGCACAAAAAAGTGAGTCTTTCCCCCCTCAAGGGATCCATTCTCCCCACACCGTGGCCATATTTTTGCTGCAGCCATGTTGACTGAGGAGGACAATGGTCTGGTCCTAATCCTTGCTGCTCTTGCTGATTCTGAAGTTAACTCCTGTTGAATGCATCAGACAATTAAAGAAGAGCAGAAGGCCTCACTAGAAGTATATGCATGTCCTTTTAGCAATTAGTAGCAGGAGATGAAAGCTCTTTATGCACAAAGGGCATAGGAGATGATCTGAGTTTCACAGTGCTGCTTTCCAGGGCCCTGTCCCCCATGACTCTGTGCTCAGCCAACATGAAAAAGATGCTTTTTAAACCTAGTTACATTAGTACTTATATGCCACAGCCAATTATTTCTCTGTCAAATAGTGCTCATTATGGGCAAACACTTATTTCAGGGCAGAAGCCTTCTTGCTTGGCAAGATGGGAGGCACAGTTTGCATTGGGGCTCTCAGTGCTGTCTGTGCCCAGGCAAGGTGGAGCTGCTGGGAGGTGTCACAGACAATACACTGGAGTCACAAGGGGATGGTATAAGTTTAACAGCAGCCCAACGAGCACAAGTAGATAATCCACCAAACATGGTCTATGAGACCAGCAGCATGTGAGCACACGCTTCAGTGTAAACTGGCTTCCAAAGCAGCATGGTCTAATCCAGATGGGCCCATGACAATATCAAGGCCAGTGTGCTATCTTGGGTTAGATTGTGAATATCCCATTTTTCTGCCATTTACTGCCATCTCAGAGGTTTGGAATAGCATCTCCAAAGGCAGGAATATGACCCACTGGTTAGCTGTCAACAGAACACAAGCATGCAGCCATGTCTTTCAGCGAGCATCGCACTGTGGCAGCAGGCATGTTTTCAGCAAACATAGCTGGAATTACAATTTTAAGCTATTTAAAAGCTGATGAGCTTCAATTTTAATCTGCCAGCATTGTTTTAATAACAAACTCTAGATAATCCTAAATTTTATTCACCCAGTGCCACTGAGTTTGGATATTCAAGACCCAGGTGCTTTGCTGTCACCAGTGAAAACATCAGTTAGGATTTTGAGAGTGACTCTGTGCTATGATGACTTGCAAACCTACCCTAGGATATACAGAAAAGGCATTATTTTAGCTCATCTAGAAATGGACTAAGAATGCACAAATAACTCAGTTACAGGAAAGAACAGGGCGGATGCCAAGCCTGTTAGAGGAACAGGAGTAAAGAGGAGATAAAGGCAGCTTATGCATTTCAAAAATAAATCAATAAATACAACCCTTGTTGCACTGTTTTTCCCCCATCTCACTAAAATATGCAATTAGCTCACTGACAAATCAATCACCAATGGCTTATAGACAAATTGCTTCGAGTTCTTGTTTGCTTTCCCTAACTTCTGGAGGCTGAAATGAATGCTCCCATGGAAAAATTACTAACAAGTTTCTAGTTTGGTGTGTCTTCCAAAGCTCCGTGAATTTCAGTAAAACCCAAACATTTTCTGAGAAATTTTCAGTTCCCTGCAGCTCCCCACACCTCCCAGACAGATCGGTGGAAAGGGATATTCGTGGTAAAATTTCCACTTGGATAAAGAACGTTTCATTAAGGAACAGAACATGACGCTGAATAAAGAGCTCAGTCCAACCCCAGCCCAAACACTGGCTAGATGTGTTTTCCCAAACTGCATTTCTTTATCTCCTTTCATGCCATTTTCCTGCATTCTTTTTTTAAATGGAAAAAGGTATTCCAATAAAAAAGGACTCAGAGGGTCCCAGTTTGAACTCTACGGAGCTTTTATAGCTCCTGGGTGCTCAGCAGATCGGGGCTTTGTTTGTTTTAAATATGCATTACATTTATTCCAAATAAACTCAATAAATCAATCTTAGTAATAGAAACCAGAAAAGTTTATGCAAAACAAATATAGAAAGTCATAAATACTGTGTTTAAGATGTCATTTTTGTGGCTGGTATATTTCTATGGTATGTTTTTTCTGTTCGTGGGATAAATTTTTCAGGAACATAAAAATCTTTCCTCCTCTCCATTCTCTATAGGTTTATCCCAAAGAAATAATGAGGCTAGCTCCATAAACCAGCATTTATTAAATCCAAATGGGTACTCCGTCTTACAGTAGCTTTCAATATAATCTATTTGATCTTTCAAAGTAGTTGGAAAATGATTTCAAGGAGAACTTTCACAGAACAAATTAACTTGAAAGAAGAGAACATTTTATACCCCAAAGAGGGAGGAAAGCAATTTCCCCAGTTTGGTTCTGCATTCCCCTTAGCCTAACTGCAGATATGGCTGTTTGAAGAGGCACTCCAGCTGCCATCGCAGCATCTTAGCAGTGATGCCAGCAGCCACGTAAAGCAGGGTTATGGACCCCAAGGATGGGGTTATAGGCCCATAGGACTATAATCAAGACAAATTTGGTAAAATTTCAGATTGCGGAAGAAATAGAGAAGAATTGGTTCATTTGGAAACTAAAATTTTTGTTCAAGTCAAAATGAAAATCTACCTCTTCAAAGTTATCTTTCTGTATTTTTGGAAAGACTTTATTTCCAGCCTGCAACATCTCTTTAGAGAAGTAAAACCACCACTGAGGCTATAACTTGGTCAGCAAATTGAGGCACTCTTTGATTTTAAGGTTCCAAAACTTAAGGCAGTGCAGGTCCATAGCGCTAGAGGTGAAAGCCCTGCCCCACGTGGGGTGCCAGCGGTTACTTCCAGGAAGGAAAACTTAAGATTTGCACAGTCTAAGCCAGCGTCTATCTGGTTTTTCTTCAGTAGCTGTGGGGAAGGACTCATTCTTACTTCAGATGTGGGGAAATGGGGATACTCTGTAAAGATAAATGTGATTTGGCCAAGCCAGGAAATACCCAGTGGCAGGCTCCAAAAGCCTAATTTTGTTGTCCTAGCCAAAACTGCCCACCTTACTGCACTAACAATAGGGGTGAACTTTGAAATCTTTGCCCTTTTAGTGCTGGAGGCTGAATTTGCAGGTAAGTCTTTCTTGGCTCCCAATGAAAGGTTTGTATCCCACTCAGGCACACAGGAACCCTTCTGGTGGACACGCATGCTGAGGAGTTTGCCTGCTGCCAACAGCACAAATATCATCACCTCTCACTGGACGCCTACCTCCTCCAGCACCCACCAGCCTGCCTAGAGCCAACAACAACCAGACTCCAGACAAGGGTTACCTACTGGCTTGGGGCTGTGAGAAACCTCAGTCCACCTATAATCACCTTTCTCAGCACAAGCAATCTTTGTCTGAGCTAATAGCCATGGCCAGGCACTTCCCTCTGGGCCAGCTACAAACTGCTTCCCCATACTCTCTGTAACTTCCAAGAGGAACAAAATCATTTGCTGCTCTGCCCTTAAAACCAGACAGGTGTTTTTATCACACGCTGCTCAGTGGATACCATGTTCCAGCCACTGATTTAAAGCAGGAGTAGGAGATGGAGGCTAGGAATGGAGGCAAACCCTCATGTGTTTCCTGAAAGGGTTTCATGCAGCTTAACTCACAATGGAAAACCTCCTGTTCTTGTTCTACAATTAAAATAAATTTCCCCTTGTTTTTTTTTTTCCTAGGTGATGGAGAAGGAAATTGCAGAAGGACGCTAGAAAATCAATTCAAGTGGAAGAACACCACTGAACAGGGTACAGACCATGCTATTAAATCACACAACTAAAACTGGATGGTTGGAGCAGGTATGGTTGGAGCTGGACCACTCAGGGAGCTGCAGTCATGGTGGATCAGGTGCCCTGGGTGTTTCAAAGGGAGCTGCGTGGTGACAGCATCCCAGAGCTTTTGCTAGAGACAACTTTGAGAAATGCTGTTGACAAGGAGGAGAACTATAACAAATGCATAACTCTCATGACAAGGCAGGAAAGTATTTATAGCAACCTTGAACTCCATGGCTGGATAAACCTACTGTGTTACTCTGCACATTCAGAGAAACAAAACAAGACAACCTTCCTCTTCAGCTGGCTAGATAATCAAGCAGTGCATGAAAGCATGCAGAGGGAGACTGACATACAACACTGCGTGTGGACTCAGAAAAGGAATAGTACAGCTTCAAGCCCAGCAGAAAGCACCTCCTGAGAGCATCTCTAAACATCCACCATTTCTTATTCCAAAGAGAACCAACAAGTGAGAGAACCAACATTTGGAGAGTTTTAGGTGGATGAGAATTCCCTCAAAATGACTGTTTTTGCAAAGCTTTGGCCAGCATAAAGGCTGACAATACTTCAGAATGGGAGCATAGAGAGAGCTAAGGGTATGTGTAATATACTGGAGGTGTGGAGCTTGAGGAACTGGCCAGCAGGCTGGGTGTCGCTGTGCAGCAGATCTCCCGGGCCATTCAGCAAGTTGCCATGGAAGCAGAATTGCCATGTAATAAAGTAAAGGCAAGATATGTAGGAGCAGGGGATTCCTTATGCAGCCTTTGGCAAGCTGCTGGAGGGAGGAAGCATGCTCCTGCAGATGCAGAGGAGCTGTCAGGGGACAGGATGCTCCTCCCAGTTTGGCAGACACTTTGCAGATGTTTTAGCCAAGTCACGTTTTAACAGCCTCATGCCTCAGTTTCCCCAGCTGTAAGCTATTACAGGGATGTTTTGTGGCTGAATACAACCCCATACTCACAAAGCAAGCAGAGCTCTTTGGACAGATGATCCCAAGGAGTATAAAGCATTTACTCGAGATTTTTTCTTGTGCTTCTCTCTGATCTTGATGCTGTCACCTAAATAATTTACAACGTGAAGAAGGAAAGAAAAGACCAGAAGCAATCACACCAAAGCATTCAGCCTCCTCCAGGCCTGGCCCAGGAGTTTTGAGTTCTGGGGAAGGAAGGAATGTGCTTTCCCCCCTTCGCCCCCTGTCAGACCTTCTGCATGATGACACTGTTGATCTTTTTATGGATCTGGGGACTGATGAACTTTGAAGTCTGAGCTTGGCACCCCCAGTTATATGCTAGGACTTGAAATGATCAAAGTTACCAGCATTTTCTGAAGCCTCATGAACGAACTGGTTTGGTAATGGGAGCTCAGAATTCAAGTTGCCTGCTAATCACCACAGCAGTGCCACAGGCACACTGCAGGCAATCTGGTGGCCATCCCTTGTCTGCTTGATGTTAGACATGCCTTGAGCTTCAGACCGAAGGCAGGCTACAGCATCATGAAACACTGCGCTACTTATCTGTTTTCCAGCACAAAGGATACATTCTGCAAGTAATTTTAGCACAGGATTTCCCACGTGAAATCCAGACCTTCAACAAAGGCATTAGTGATAACAAAGATCTTAGTTTAGCTTTTTAGATCCCAGCTAAAGGTTACAGATGTGGCAGACAAGGAAAAAAAATAATATATATATTTATTTTGAGTGTGATTTTGTTTTAGGAACTGCAGTCTGCTCTGAGTGTGAGATCTGATTCTATACAGGGTACTTTGGTGTCCTAGTCCTTATTAAGGGAACAGATTTGGGCTGGAGGGGACACAAAGAAGACATGGAGTGGCTCTGAGTTCACAACTGCCTATTAAGTGGCTGAGAGCAACTCTCAAGTGAGGCACGTGGGACACAGATATGAGCTGCTTCCAGCCTGGTGTGTCTGGAAGGGGTGGAGGGCAAGAGCTTTGTGAGCGGTTTTACAACCTGCAGCCTGTGTGTCAAGCCACCAGCCTACATGAGCTGTATCAGGTGCTCAGGTATAAATCAAACTCCCAAATATGAGACTTCTTTGATTAACATGCCCATTCACTCTCACATTCCTTGCAGTGCTCTTTGAAATCTGAACAAGCAAGGCTCTGTCCCAGCATCCCCATTAACTGCTGTACAAGCAAGTTCCCCAGTGGAAAGAGGAGCAGGAGGACACAGGCTGATCAAACAGCCTTTTGATAGGCCAGGCTTGCTCAACATAGAAATGCTGGCTGCATATGAATTCCAGCCACGAACTCTTACTGCCCTCAATACTGAGGACTGCTCAGACTGACAACAAACCAGCCCCTGACCCTTCACTGCTTGAACAGCTGTCCTTCAGATTCCAGCCTTGCAGCTTTATATCATGTCACTGTACAGAGCATTCAAGATTCACTACCACAAAGATACTTGCATGTTATGCCTCAAGAGTCTATGTCACCCTCATGACCAAAACCCTGTGTATTTTCCCCCTGGGTTTATACACATTAACCAAAAGCCTTGAATACCCAGACTCCCCAGGCACTAATAGATTGTAAATGAGCCAAGTGATATTCATTGCATTTCAAAGGGACTGCTGAGACGTTACCAAAAATGTCTTCGGAGTTTACAGTGCACCTCATGAATATAGTTTATCAGTATCTGTCCTAACTGGGAAGCATTTATAGGCTGTAAAATTCACATCACATATCCTGTTACTGAGATATTGTTCTTGGCCCAGAGGTTCAGTTCAAAGACACCCAACCCTCATGCCTGAAATTCAAGTCCACCTCTCCGCTTCCCATTCACCCCATGGAGACGAGATTAATTTCAACCTTTGCTGTGACTTCTTTTTTTTTAACTGAAAAACCATTAAAAACCATTAATAACCAACATGCTGTTCTCAGACGTGTCACAGCTCTGAACCCAGTCTGGTCTTGTTGAAAAGCAGCCCCATTTTTACATTGCCCATTACAAGTCCAAAGTGAACTGCTTGATAAAAAACATCAACAATTTTAGTAAGTCAGACAATATTAAAACTGGGAAGACTGCAAAACATCTCCTGAAAGCACTCAAAGACCACACCCAGAATGAAAGCAGAGCATATAATGAAAACATAGCCTACAGAGTTAGAAGGCTTCGTACCTGGGCACAGCAAATAGGAGACTGAGCCACCTGTTGGAGCAGACCCTCTTTTGATCCTGATATTATGGGAACAGTGGATGACATTCTCCATTAGGCTGTTATTACCATATCCTGCAATATACCCGAGGAGAATTCAGAAGCCTTTGCATTTTCCCATCTCCAGTAGCAGTCAAGAAGACTGTGTTCCTACTGTCTCCCTTCTTCCCCATCTCACTGCTGCTCGGGCTTTACACTAAGTGTTCAGTTTTTAGCATTCCAAAGCTCATCTTTGCTTGGCATTACACTTTCAAAAGCCTTGAAGAATATCAGATTTTTGAGTAAGAACTGAAATCAGTTGTGCTTTTATCAACCACCATCAAATGAAAAAGGTCAGTCAGAAGTCCTGTGTGATTTAATAAATACATACATCATTTATCTGCTTGGATTTCTTATTAGTAAATGTAATTGCAGTATTTTAGTTTACTTGCCATTTGTTAACTAAAAGCATTTCCATTCTTTATGAGGCAGTCAGCAGGTGTACACATAAATTTATGTCAACACCTGAGTGCTACTTATTGCTCATTTAACTCAAAAATTAAGAAAAAAAGAAATTGGACCATGTCTGAAAAAATAAAGAAATAAAAGGAGAATGCTGAGGAATTAGAGCAGTGCTTTTCAAAGGAAAACAAAACAAAACAGGGAGGCTTTCTCAAATGCTTTTTCCAAGCACTGTTGTTATAGGTGTTTCCTGAGGAAGTGACGGGCTTTTCCCTCTCCACCCCCTTCAACTCTCACACCCTCCAGTTCTTATTTTTTCTCTTTAAGCACAGAGTTGAGAGGTCCAAGCAAAGAACAGCAAGTGAGCACAGTGGACAGTTATTTAGCTTTGCTCCAGTCAACGAAGGGAAGAGAACCAGACATTTTTAATGCCAGTTCATTAAAGCAAAGCGGAGAATAAAGGTAGTCTTGTGCTTAATTTCAGGCAGGTGCTTCACTAAGTTATGGCCTCTACAAAGCCACACAAAAGCATCAGCGCAATTAAACACCATCTAGTGCTGAATGAAGACAAAATCCCAGTTATGAGCAGTCCTCACACAAGGGGATATCTGAGCCTTCAAGGTAAGGATAACTTCTTATGAATTGGCCACTGCCTGTTGCCACTAATAGATCTGAGTCTTGCTTCATCCACTCAAATTTGGAGATCTCAAAAACTTAATATGACCTTAATAGAGAAGGTGACAACCTCCACAAATCCTGAAGTTCAGAGTGGAGAGACTCCAAGGCCTTGTGTAGATGGTGCTGCTATAGGGATTTCATCACTGAAAACAAAAAAGACGACATCTGGCCTCTCTGTGCACACCGGGATTCAACTCCACAGTACAGCACCTTCTCAGTGGAGTGTGTCAGCTCAGAGAATAACCACATCTTACAAATTCAGCCAACAGCTGCTTCTGTAGGAGCACACACTGATCCAAGGCACAAGAAAAATGGTGCCTTTAGGACCCTGTTGCTATTGCATTCTCAGCAGTCACTGCAAGTCTTTCACTTTTCCCTTTGTCTTCTTGCTCTTGGAAAACCAGCGAGGCCAATTACCTCCCTGCTTTCACAAACACCTTTCTTAGCCATTTGAAGTGGAATACTCAGCAATGAGGTGTTACTTCTGTGACTAACAAGTTTCCAGGCTGCTAATCTAGAATTGCTGCAGTAAGGCAATATTTTACTCCCATTGGATTAACATTCTTACACTCAACTATGCAAAGAGGTTGAAACCAAATCTTGGATACCCTGAGTTTCAAGAGCCCTGTGGAAAGCTACTGCAAGGTCCAGACTTTGGTCTTCATACTGAAAAGCCTTCAGTTAAACTCAGTCCAGCTCATGCTCAGGTTGGATCCCACAGGATACAGGACTTGGTGACAGCTTTGTGCATCATTTGAGGGCAGCTGCCCATGCAACTGATCAAATGAAAGCACCAACAGTGTGCAGAAGCACTGAACTGTAAATCAAGGCAGACAGCAGAGCTCAGCTCTTAGTGCAGACACAAGCAGCTGGTGAAGTTGTCCTCTGGTTTTACATTTACAGGCCTCCTTTCAGTTCAGCACAGTGACTCCTGATCAGCACCAGCACCACTGAAAAAATCAAGCCAGCAATCCCTACCTCAGCTGAGGTTGCAAGTTAATGAGAACAGGGGCAGCACATTCTGAGCAACAGACTTTCATGGGCTTTTCCCATTGTTCCTTAGCCAGCATTGATCAGAGAACTAAAAAGGGTTGTGCCAAGTTCTCAAAAGATTTTAGTGTGAGCGATGCAGACCACATGTGCAGAATGGTAAACAGCTCTCGAGAATCAGAATAAAAAGGTCTTTACAGTCCATGCAAACAAAAGTAAATGCCAGAATCTAAATGAAATGGAGCTTTCCAAAAGCCTGAGGCTACTAAGATGTCAGAGCTGAAGATGTAGCCTTGTTTTTAAGAAAGTCCTAAAGAACATCCCATTATTGAGAGGTGACCCTGTCCTGTTCCCAGCAAAGCAGCAGCATCCTTTGATTCTCTTCACATTTCATCCCATCTGAGAAATGCCTGTTCCTATCAGATTTCTGGAGCCTCCTATTAAAGTTAAGTGTCACTGATTACTTTGTAAGAGGGTAGCCAGCAAAGGAGGGAATACCGCCAAGTAAACACCATTTATTAATGAACAGAATAATATGGAATACAGCAACCCAGTCTAAGCCACACCACCCAAACAGTCCTAACACAGAGAAAGCTTTGAAATACTTTGTGTTGCTGATTTTAAGATGCACATGCAAATGAGAGCTGAATGAGAGGTAGAGTTATTACACTGGGGGGGTCACAAGTCCCCAGAGACCCAAGTAAAAACACGTGAGTTAAAAATTTAGCCACTATAAAAGGACTGGTACCGCTGTATCCATGCTGGGTATTCAGAATTGTTCCACAAAGATCCTCAGTCCTGCTTCAAATAGCCTCAGAACCTTTCAGATCTGTGAAGCTTTGTGCAGGAGACAGCCTAGAGTTTTAACCCACTTGGGAGCCAAAGGCTCCTGCAGGGATAAATCCTCAAGCAAAAGTCCTAGTTGGCCCCAGGACACACTGACTCTGTGGAGGCTGATGAATGCCTGCAGCTTTGAGGTTAGACAGCTTTTCGTTTGTTTAAACTAAGTTTTGGCTGCTGTAGCATAAACCTACTACTGCTCATGCAGTCTTCATAGGCTGTGCAGAACTGCTTCCTCCACTTCAGCACAACTGGTGGTGCAGCTGCCAGCAGCTGCTGCTCTGATTCCTCCAAGTGCACTTACTCCATGTAGCTCTGCCCGAGGGTTCCAGAGCACCGCTGGCATGGAGCAGAATGAAACACACAGTTTCCCAGGTACCCCTCATCCCAACTCCCTTCTTCTTTGGCCCGCCGCTCCCATTCTTTCCCTATCTCAGCTTTACCCCCAGGCACTAACCAGCACTGCCTCAACTGATTTAAGATTAAGACCAGCTATGCTAGAGCTGAGAAGTTAAGAAAGCTTGTTAAAGCAGCACCAACCCTTGAGTTCTTTAGTTAGCTTTTTTATGGTCCTGCAGGTGAACAGGGAAAAAAAAATAAATATATATATGTATATATATGGCTCACCTTGGGTCTCTTTTTCCCAAAGAAATTCTTTCCAGTGCTATTTTACAGGTTTACGCATTCCTTCAATGAACAGAAACCTCATAGCAAAACAGGCATTTAAAAAACATGCTAAGCTACCGTGAAGTAAATTACTGACTTAACAGCCAAGCACCTACAGGCATAATTGGGTTTCATTTGAAGAACAAATTAAAGCAATATGCACATTAGCCTACAAGTTTGCAAGGGTCAAAAAGAGTCTGGAAACTTTCCAAAGTGCACAAGATTAGTAAAGCTCTAACAAAAATACCACAAGAGTCACGCTAAAAAAGGACCATCTCCCAGGGATGGCCAGACCCACACACAACTGCATCTAGATCCATTGGCCCATGCCTAGCTACAGTGGCACCCAGGCTTCCACAAGACAGGCAGAACAAAGGCTGCATTAGAACTACAAACTGCAGTGAGGAGGAAGAAATAGATCAACAGACACAACAGAAGAACCTGATGAAGACAGAGAAGGAAGCAGGGAGATGAGCGGTTACGTGGAGATTGCAATGACTCGCTTCAAATTCCAATGGATTTCACTGAAAAGTGCCTTCTGCTTAAAGTCCTGAGGCAGCCATAGTGATTTCCCTTTCCTCCTCCAGTATCAAGTCAACATCTCTTAGGCTTTACTACTGCCTGTATTACTATCAAATCCCAGTTCATGTGCTACCAAAGATGAGGGTGGGATAACATCCCTGAAAAAACATCCAGCCCCCAAAAACCAAAACCAACAACCCACTCACCAAAATACTCCACTGCAGTGACAGCATACCACAGATCTCCTCAGAGACACAGCACTTGCCATTGCAGGAATATTCGACTACAGCAAGTCTCTTCAGGATGTCTCTTCATAAAAGAACGGGACTGGCTTCCTTGCTGGTTTGATCTCCTCCATCCAGACCTTCTGATGCATGTCACCTCCTTCTCTTCTGCCAAAGAGAAAAGGATTTAAACAATTAAGCAGCTGAAAGAGAAAATGAATAACAGACATCAAGGGCTTGAAACTCAAAGCAAGGAAGTAAAATGTAGAACAGCTGAAAGAGGAAGGCATTGAGAAAAGGCAAAGTGGTAAAACAACCAACAAAAAAAAACCTCATGCCCCCCAAAAAAAACCAACAAAACAACAAATAGATGAAAGAAGTAGGGAGATATAATGAGCAATCTGTTATCAGCTTCAAAGCTGGTTGTGGATATTCTCCTCCAGTTATTCCTAGGCTTTTCCTCCTCTCAAGCCTGTCCCTAGAAGAGCAGCTTTCCTTCAATCCTACTTCATTTTTGAACTCTCTGCTTCTTCCCATTCACAAACAGGGCCAGAATTCGATGTTGCTTTGTGTCTTTTGGCTGAGAAGGCAACTCAGAATCTCAGCACGCACCTTACCCAGACAAAGCACCTGGATTTTGGCTGTGCAGCCCAGTCCTAGTTAGGGCAGAGTGACTGCAAGGCAACACTTTTTTCTTGACAGTACAGTTCAGAGTCCTGCTCTATGGAGTCAAGGGACTCCAGCAATGACTTTGCTGAAGGGCACAGTCAGACCTTTGAAGAAGGGGAACAACTTGATATTAAATCCTGCTAGAGCAGTGTAGAAGGGTGGGTTGGCTGGTGTCAGTTCAGAATATGAGACTGTAAAAATATTTGCCCTCGGTTCAACCTCATATACTTCATACAAAAGACTCTGTTTGAATAAAGGAATAGCCAGAGAGACATGAACTGAGAAGAGCCAAAAAAACTCAAAGCAAAGCTCCAACTCTCTTTGTCCGGAAATCTAACTGTTTTTGGAAAGAAACAAAAACACACTGGATGTAGACAAAGAAAGGGCAGGATGGATTTCTTGCTGAAGTCTCTCAGTTTTCCTCAATATTATTAAAGAAAGAGTGAGCAAACATATTATACATAAAGGGTTCACAAGATATATTTTTTTCCTCCTCATTGAGGGAACCAGTTTGACTCTCTCAGATCAGCCTTAGTTTCCTGGATGGATACAGTTGTAGTTTTTCACTAGGGTGCACGGTAGAAAGGAAAGAACCAGGAATTAGACAATCTAGATCTCACCCTGCCCCTAAGACAAACTACCTGCTTGTGTGGCTCACAGTCAGTCAGGAGGGGACACACATGTCCGCTTTTGTAGCTGTTTGAACTAGAATACCCCTCAATATCCTCCCTCACCTACCTTTGCCCCAAATGCTTTGAGGGAGCTGGTGCATAGCACACTGACTGATGGGGCCCTTATTGATAGCTGATCCTAGAATGCCTGAAAATAAAGGAAGAGTTGATTGTTGAGAAGGGTGATCGTGGTGCGAAGCTATCAGGATGAAGTCCCTCATTTAAGCCACGTTACTTCCATCACAGTGCTCAGACAACTGCCCTGGCACATCTGCCTTTTGTAGCTAGTGACCCAAATTGATCCTCTGAGATATTTGAGTCAGTACACAACCACAAATCCACCAGGTGATCAGTTTGGTGACAAAGCTTTCAGGGCAACAAAAACCAGTGTAGCAGCGCTAAATATATATCCTACATATACCAATATGTAGGATATTCCACTTGACTGTTTTTTTCCAAACATGTTAGAGAAGGCCCAGGCAGGCTTACCTGCCCCAAACACTACCTCTTTCTCCTTGAGGTATATTTAGCCAGATGGCAGGTATTTTATATTTAGAAAAACATTCATTCAGTAGGAAAACATTTCTGCAGGCAGGTTGACGTCAAGGGACTTGTTTTCTTTCTCTCTCTTTTGTGGGAGGAGGGTGCCTTGTACCAGACCCTGGAGCTGCTCACTAACTAACACTGTTTGCGAGTGAGACCATGTGAGAGGTGAGACTTGTGCTGCACAGCCATGGTGCTGATGGAGGACAGCAGCACAGCCAGCTCCCAGGAGACACCAACGCTTGGTACCAGCAGACTGAAGTGGGAGGGTGAGATCCATAGATACCACACCTGACAATCCAGATGAGACTTGGCTATGCACACAAGAAGCAGTTTCAAATCGTTGTAGCCATTTGTATATTTGTTTAAAAATAAATAAACAACACTGAGAGGCAACACCGGTTGTCAGCCTTCTAGCATCCTAATGGGCTGAGAAAGGCAGTTAGACTGCTGTATTTAACTCAGGTGTAACAAACTGAGAAGCATATTGCTAACAGTTCGATGAAGCACCAGCCCTGCCAGAAAACCCCAGCCACTTTCTCCACTCAGAAAGCAACAAAATGCTTGCAATTTGCTTTGGTTTGAACTGGGCTTTGAAACTAGTGACTGGGAAAGGATGCACCACTCTTCTGCACAAGATCTTTAGGAAACAGCAGGGTAATTTATGAGAGAAGCGATTAGTCTTCAAAGAAGAACATCTTTTCAGCAGAAATCCTTTTTTCTTCAAAGGAAAAATTGCCTTTGCCTTGTGAACTTGGGTTTATATATATACATAAAATAATACTATTTTACACTCACCATGTCTACAGCAGAAGATGTGTGTGTATAAAGGCCAAATGAAAGCCCTCACCATTTTGGAAGAGTTTTTGTCTGAAGAGAATTGCTCTCAACTTCTCCACAACCTAAGGAGGGATTGTAACAAGCTCTATGGAAGCAACCAGCAGGGAATGGCCTCTCCTGGTCCAGGGGTGCAGGAGCAAACAGCATGCTGGCATCTGGCAGAGAAATGAAACCTGTGGAGAACTCCAGCAGCAAGGAGTCCTCCGGGAAAACAAGCTCAAGCAATTAGAAAAGCAGGACTGTAGTTCCTGGGAAGTTAGGGCTTTGCCCTGCTGGACTCACTGCCCAGCCTCACATCTCCCCCCTTCCTATAGCAAGGCTTCTGGGGCAGCAAACTGCCTTGGAAGCGGTGGCCGGTACCTTCCTGACCCAACACACTCTGAATCCTGCCCCCACCAATAAACTGGGCACAACTCTCAAATGGTGGGAGCAAACGGTATAGTTGATATGAGGCAAACGGTGCATTCTCTGCAGGCAAGATCATGAATGCATCTGCTGTGGCCTCAATATGCTGAAGAATACAAACATCGGCTTGGATGTGTAATGAAATGCTTCTAATGCCATCTTCCCTTCCATGTGTTCCCTGGAACGCTTCCCTCTTTACTTAAGGAAAGCTGCATCATTACACGAAGTGCTTTCTACTGAGTGCTAGGACAATGAAAATGGATCACAAGCCTTGCTGGAATTAGTCCTAAGATGGGGACTGAACCATCCTGGAGCACAGATGGGGTCAGGTCAGGTTTTTCCCTACCAACAGGAGAAGCCATGTGGTTTTCGTATAATTTGGAACATTTTCTTACAGAATGAAGATTGATTAGATGTCTGGAGTTCCCCAGAAACAATGTTGATAGTGTTAGCAGCCTGCACGCTACAAGAACCCATTCATAAAAATAAATAAATAAATAAAAACCCTCATTTATTATTATTTTTAAACTTTATGTTCTTGGAAAAAGAAGCTTATTGGGTAACTATCAGAATTCTTCTTTCATCACCTTGTCATAAACCCCACTGGCTCTGAATTCCTTTAGCAATCTCTCAGTTAAATTGTGACCTGCCTATTCTAATAAATAAACCTCTTTTCCCCCTTAAAAGCTGGGAACAGCCATGAAGTTGCACTCCTGCCCTTGTTCCAAGTTCTGCTAATTGAGACATCAAAGCAAATGAATAATTGAGGTTGTGACTGCACAATCCCTGCACATTAACCTCTTTCTCTAGACCATTTTCAAACAGGACAACTAACTTCTGTCAACATAGATGTCCCTGTGAATTTTCAGCCATATAATTATCATTACTCCTATGAATGATGAAACAGCTGCTGTCTTTCTCTCTGAGGCAGCTGTACCTTGGGGGCAGGTGGTCGGTTCCTGGTTATATCTCATGCAAACTCTGACAGTCAGGTGAAATCTGACATCCTAACTCAGTTCCACATCAAAGCCAAGCTGTAGTTATAAGGAGTGAATTCCCTTCCGTCCCTCTGCACCTAAAGGCTTTTCCACCTTCACAAGAGCACTGACAAGTAAATCTGACACTTCAAACTGCACAAACACTCTAGAACCAAGGCAGAAAAATTACTGCTGTAAGGTGTAGATTAATGAAGAAAGTGCCTAAAATTCAAACACCAGGAAGATGCACTTTAAAATGGCCACAGGCTGTGTAGGAAGCATCATCTCCTTAACTACACTGGACTGGTATTTTGCTCTCTACCAGACAACACCTCTGGGGTGAAACACTTGCAGGACAGCTACATGGAAAAACACAAAGATACTCATGCAGGTCACCATCTTGTGTTTGGGCTGCTAATCCTCCACAGCTTCTGCCTACATCATTTTTTGTAGCTGTTTGGAGTACCATGTGTATCCATGTAAAACAGAGCAAACAAGATGCAGGAATTAAAGTAGCTGTTGGGGAGGAACAGATCAAGCAGTGCTTGTTTTCCCCCTAATTTGCTGGTGAATAACCCCAGCTAAGTTCCCTGGTACATTTTCACTCAGATTCAGCCCAGCCTCTGAACTCTGAACATTCAGGAGAGATTGAAATGGGACCAGGTTTCAATAAAAAGTTGGCACCTAAAACATACATTTAAATCCTCTACACACTGAGCACATTATTATGTTCAAGACATTACGATGATCCTAAAAAGATTTGCTTGTAAAGGGGACGTGTCCAGTGATCTAGTGCCATCCTCAGCCTTCAGTGACTCATACCTAACGCAGAGACACCAAATTTGCTGGGGGTCCATGTCCTGGAGCAAGAGCTCAGACATCTGTAGATAGCTTGGAGCACCACAACTTCTTTCCAGAGCTTCCTGGCAGGCTCTAACTTGGAGGATGGGGAGGGAAAGAAGAAATTTGAAAACACCCTTTCCTCTTTCAGAGGAGTGTGCTGCAAACAGCTCTGCCTGCCAGCTCTTGTGGTGTAGTTGCCAGGCAGTAGTACTGCTCTGCAGTCCAGAATCAACAAACTACACGTTTGCATTCTCACTAGAGCCAGCATTATTACTGTCACAACTTAACACCCTTAAACAGAGACTGCCGTAGCTGTGAGAGCTGCCTTGGGAATCAGGACAATTGCAGCAACCAGTTGATGGAGGAAACAGAAGAATGGCTGCTATGAAACTTGTGGATGAAGCAAAAACTTTCTTTCCTGTTATATATATAAAAAATATCCAGTACTCATATGGATGGATGGACTAACCATGCTGGTTGGTGGCCACTTGTACATGTAAGTGACCAGTTACTTGAGCTCAGCTTTAGAGATTCGTCAGCCAGCAAGCAGTGACAGCCCATTAAACACTCATGGCAGGAGAAATTAATTGAAATGCTGGGAACATTTTGCTTTTTCTGCACAAAGGTTGGACTCAGGCTGTTACAGACAGCTGGAACAGGACTTAGATGGAGTTTAGGCATAATAATTACAAGATAAGACTCTTTATCAGTATCTGTAGAGCAATCCCTTTATGGTGTGTAGCAAGAGGAATGGGTAGAGTGAAGGAGATGATAACGATTCATTGCAGCCAAGGGTTTGTTTCTCATTCTGACTCCTGCCAACCTCTCAGACCATGGACAGGATACGAATAACGAAAAGCACTTCTCTGAGCAGTTCTTCTCTCATGGGACAATACCTTTCACTGGTTCCCAACTGCACCATGGCGGGACTTCTCCTTTCCCTATACCTGAGGATGACCATGCTACATATATTGAGAGCTATTACTGCTTCAAAACCTTCTGAACAGAAAACTAGATAATCTCTTGAGACATCCTCTGTCTGTGGTTGATGATTCAAAGGGAAACAATTAATAAAGAACTCTAAACTTTTAGGCTGTAGAATGTTCTCTCTCTCCTTGTTTATCACAGCAAACAGAAAAAGATAACCAGCCAAAGAGATGGCCAAATCACTTCATTACCTTCTCTCTGACAAGCTCATACCTTCGGACCATCATGGTGGCTGCAAAGCTGTGGATGGCTTGAAATCAGGATTTATTTTTAGGTTTCCAGACTCTGTATATTCCTGCCAAAAGAGCCTGGTCCAAAGTTTATTCAAGTCCATGATAAAAATGTCTAATGGCGTGAATGACCTTTGGATCAGCTCCAAAGAGTGCGCTGATATTAGCAGTGGGGCTGGCTGGGGATTCCCTTTGGGAAGGCTGCCCAGTAAAGAGGTGGTTTTCACAAAATTGAAATTTTCAAGGAGAAAAACATCCTGATTTTGAACCCCTTTTCCATTCAGAATAAAGAAATAAAAATACACTTTTTTTCTTTCTTTCTTTCTTTCTTTTTTTTTTTTTTCTTTCCAATTAAGGAAGGTCAAGAAGCAGTATTTTTTTTGGGACCACTTGGAACAAAATCAGAAAACTATGTTTTAGTTTGAGTGTGTTCAATAAACCATTAAAACCTCATTTCCCTATAAGTATCCCAATGCCGCCTCGCAGGGGTTGTGGTTTAGGTGTCTCATATTTCCTACAGGCTGTTTCCTTGAGGACTTCTTCCTCTATGATGCAAAGTGGACTCCATCAGGTCTGTGAAACATGACAGCAACTAAAGCATGTCCCCTGAGAAAGACAGTCAACAAAATCCTGGAAGAGAGTGGCCCAGAGACAGTTTTGAGTCGCCACTTCCTTGGATGCCCTGGAACACATCTTTGAAGGCTCTCTAGAAGCTAATTTGACCTTCACCGTTCAATTGTCTTTCCTGGAGTTATGTGTACTTCAAAGAAGGGAGGCCAGAATCACATATAGTCACCACCCAGTTGGCAGGCAGTAAATGGCATGAGGAGCAAGCACTGGGAAAATCACCTTTTGATCTCATTGAAGGTGGTCCTCAAACCAGGTCATGGTTGAGAGAACTGGCAAGGAGACTGAGGAGAGGCTGGGCTGCAGCTGTCTGTGCAGGGGCAGTCTGCTGTTTAACAGAATATTTGTCTTTCTCTTGCTGCCAATTTTGGAGCCTTTATAAATACCACACCTACATAAAATGGAATAAAATAAACAATCCTCTTCAGGAACCCCACACCCTTCCATCGCCCTCCCTAAGAACTTCTCAGCATCCAATGGCTGCAGAGAGATGCAAAGGGAATTACTGTTAAAAATTAACCCGTCTGGGCAGGAGATCAATTTATGCTGGACCTGAGGCAAGGATGAGGTTCCATTTCCTACTGAGAGTCAAGTGAAAAATGTCATCCCAGGGCCTGCTGTGCAGTCACCAGCAACTTCTGCAGCGTAGCTTGTAACCTGCACAAATGCAGCCAGGACATGGGACAGGCCCTCCTTCAGCCCCTCCCCTGCAGTTTGTCCCACTAAATCTGTCTCCTGTTGCGCAAGGCTGTTTTGCTATGAAGTGCAAAGCTTAATTTGATGATTAGTTAGCAAGATGCCTTTGTCCCTGTGAATGCTCCTGGGGCTGAGCATAGGACTATTACATGGAAGTCTTGTACTCAAAGACCCATATTCACCAAATCCAGCAGGTAAAAAGAACTCTTAACATTTGGCCACCTGGTCTAAAGAAGGTGCTCAGGCAGAGTTGGGACTGAATGTACGTGCAACACTAATTAGCTCTGAATCAAACATGGTTCAAAATGCTGCTCCTGGGAGAGGATAATGCCACACACCTTCAAACTGGGCCATGCAATTTATAAAGGTCAGCTCTGGAATACATACTACAGCGTGGCATTTACAGCACCCTTTTATTATTGTTATTATTATTGTTATTATTTTCCTTCTTACCTGGGGGCCAAATGTTTGGGGACTGTGGAACGAGAGGGTCTTACATCTGGAAAGCGTCAGATTTAACGCCCAAAGTCACCAGCCCAGGTCAGCTAAAAGTACATGTTTGCTTCCAGCAGCAGCTGTGCAAACTCCTGTTGCCTCGGTTGTGCAGGGTTTATGTAAAGACTCCTCAAAGACAGTGCCCTCTTTGTGAGCTTGGAGCTCTGCTGATCCCTGGCAATTCCAACCCTACTTTCAAAAGAAATGGGCCTAAAATGGCATTCCCACCGCAAACAGATGTGTTTCAGCCTCTGTCTAAGGCAGCATTCATTTCATCATGAAAAGGAAAACATCATAATTTAGGGTCACACGTCTCCTGCCTGTCAAGCAGGCACTGCCAGCTATTTTTACAGCATCCCAGGGTGTTGTGGCAGTCTAGAGAACAAGTGACACACCTTTCCAAAGGTTGTTCAAAATGATACCACTCAGTGAGAAGCTCTGAGCTCTAAGCTTTCATTTTGTCCTTGACTTTTTTTCTGACCAGAAAATATCCGTGTGTGTTGCATATTGTACCATGAGAACAAGATCTCTCGCACTACAAGCGAACTGTTCAACATACACACTTGGTAAGATAAGCCAAATTTAATTCAGTGACTTTAGTAGCTTTTGGTTGCTTCTGTTTTACATTGAGATTGAATCTGGCCGATTTATTTAACCAAACAAACAAAATTCTAATTATAAACAGTGCAGTAAAAATACTGAGCATCTGAAAGGGGCACAGAAACCACTACAGAAAACAATCTCAAGCATCTTTGCCTTGTAGCCAAATATTGTATCTGCAGTGCAAACAAAACACCTCCATATTTATAGTTTAGTGGGAGTTTTGATCGCATTATAGCTTTAGGGTTCAAACCACTGTTCATTAAAGTCAACAAGAGTCTTTGCATTGACTTCAATGAGCTCTGAGTCAAGACCAGAACATACAACATTTTACTAAGAATTCAAAGTGGAAAAAAGCCCCACTTCTGGTAAAACCCTTACCTTGGTCTTTCTGAAAGCTGAATGATGGGAAGGACCATGCTCCTCTTGCTGAGCAGTTGCAGCTTCCAGCGGTAAAATGCCCTGCTGAGACCCTCCTGGTGGTGCCAGAACTTCTCACACTGAAGCCTGTTGGCAGATTTCATTACAATAATTGCCCTAAAGTTAATACTGCATTGTAGAAGAAGAGGGGAGGAAAATGCAAGGGAACAAAGTCCAGATGATCAATCATCCTTTTTTACTGACACTGCCTGTATGTGGGTTGTTTTCACTGGAAATATACACCTAATAATTGCTCAGGTTCCTTGTTTTTTCAACATCATTTCTATGGTAAATGCCATTAGTTACTGTGCCACAGTGATTTAAAGCTGAAAACCTACTGTGACCCAAACCAAAGGATAGATTAACTTATCTGCTTTAACAAGGAGTTGCTTGTAGCCTTATAGGAAATATTGTATGAACTTAAATTTCACATAGCCAGTAATTACTTTTCCTGTTATTTTTCTATTAAAGAAATACAAAAGGAAATGAGGACCGGGTGCATCATGGGGACTGGGTTGTAGTGCTTTTATTCTACAGGTCATCAATTCAGGATAATTTAGCTGATGACTCCTGAGGTCTCAGCCCAGCTGCTGGTGGACAGGTGACTACACTTCTCATCAACCATGGCTAAGTTCTTGAAAGCAATTAAGTAAACTTAGAGGACTCTGGCTAACCAGCCCAGCCCAAATTTGTATCATGTGTGGGGGTGTTGTTTCAGACTGCTAAGCAGCTGGGTACATGGTCAGACACTGATTAGCAGTACTAAAGTCAGCCAGTCTGAACGCCACAGTGGGTCTTGTCTCTGGTTATTACAGAAATCAAGAGGCTGAGTAGATTCCCACTGGCACAGGGTTATTCCTGGATTGCCATGAAGGAGATATGCGTGTAAGTGATATGCTAAGAGCCTGTTGATAAGGATAAAAAGAAAGAAAATAGATTTTCAACTCAATGATTTATAAGAACAATCCTGGAAGTTGCTGAGTTCCAGGATCTATAGACTGATATCCTCCAGGAAGGCTCTATCCGTAGCTTCCAATCTTTTATTAGGAGGGATGCTGAGATCCTGAAGCAGCTAATTGTCAGTAGTATATTAGCTTAGACATGGGAACCAAAGACTTTTAACTTGAAAAGTTCCCTAGGACAGTGAATTCTGACTTTTTCCTTTCCTTTCCTTTTCTTTTTTTTTCTATCTGTGGGCTCTCAGCAATGATGCAGCTTCTGCACAGTGAATTTAAGCTGACTATAGGTTTGCTTTTCTTGGTTTCCTTCCACAAGTGACAAGTTGACAGCTACTGTTCTTGGAAGAAGATGGCCTTCCAATCCCCAGACCACCATATGGTGCACAAATCATTTCATTTATGTCATACCTTATTGAGAGCTGTAGAAAATAGAGGTAAGAAATGAATGAGGCCATCTCTCCTACTGCCCATCACATGTCGCTGTGCAATGACCTGTTTTCAATGTGCCATGTCTCAACAGGCTGTGGCTGTCCTTCCAAGCTTTATAAACATGCCAGATGGGGTGGATACCTGGAGAAGAAACAAGCCACTGACTGTGAGACATGAGAAGAGGGATAATATGTCATAAATCAAAGAGACTCAACGCTACTCCAACAGACTAGCCAAGAATATGAACTACAGGAATTCTTACTGTAACTTCTGTTGAGTCAAGAATTTAATCTATAAGTTGCTCAGTGAGGATTCACATTTCCCCTCTGGTCTTGCACTCTTCAAACAAATCTGAGGAAAATGTTTTTTCTTGGGGTGTGTTATCCTCACTGTTATCCAGGCTTCTTCATCATCATCATCATCAACATCATCATTATTATTATTATTATTATTATTTTAACCCCAGAAAATCAAAAACATTTGATTTTTGACTTTTAAATTCATTAGGGTACTTCTCTCTAATGGTGCTTAGAACGAAACTGTCCTACCTAGAACAATATTTTCCCCTCACTAGTCACAAAACTAAGTAGGATAGGAACATAGGGTACCTCTATAAATCAGGGAGTGTAAGCATACCAGCAGAGTGCCACCCAGTTCCCACTGTGAATGGAAGAGTAATGGAAGGAAAACACATTAGACATCTTGGCAGCTTATATTCCTCCTTGTGACCTTTCTTCTCTGGCTTTCTTATTAGATCTCCTACTCTGCTCTATGGATGGAAATGGAGGCAGCTGTCAAACAACACTCAGGAGGCAGAGAACAATACAGAGGCTCTTCCCTTTCTTCCTCTGCAAAGTGGTTTTTTCAAATGAACAGAGCAAGACAGTTTGGATCAGAGACAGGCACCTCTCAGCCAACTGAAGTGTCAGTTGAGCCCTACATTCACTTTTTTGGCTGCAGATGTCACCATACCCTTCCAGCCTTAAGCAACAAGTGCAGATAAAATCTGAATGCTTCACTTTGCACCATGACATGACACAGCATTACTCTTATTCTGCAATCAGAAGCAGAGGTACAAAGTATTGAGCCAGGAGGCATCTGGTTCTGTGGGACATCCTGTCATGGCAGCCCAAACAGCCCTTTTGGCCTCCACTGGCACCCAGCAAAGCTTCAGCTCTTTGCTTTTGAAGCTTCACTTGCTCAAATCCCACCACAGTCCTCCTTGCACACGTTTGGTGCTACAACAGGCCCACCGGGGCTGCAGAGTGCTCCCCTCGAGCGGGCAGAAGGGCCATGTAAAAATCAAATCCACATGACTGTATTTATAGGCAACCAAAGAGAAGGTCGCTCTTCCAAGAAAAACTTTTCCATGTAAAGGAATTCCTAATCTCCCTTCTGACTGTCACTGTTGAAATGACGGCTTCACAAGCTTGAAATTTAAGACGCTAGCAGCATCTATTCTGTAAGCTGTGATTTATGAATGGTTTCGCAGTTGATTATCTCCCAAGATTACAGCACAGCAGCCCTGACAGACAAGCAGAGGAAATTTCACAGGATAACGGGCAGGTCCTTCGCCAGGGCAGTGAGGCAGGGAAGCGTTTTGACTTAAGTGTGTAACAACATCAGCAAATGCTGTCTGGACTCAACAGGCAATTGAACAGGTTACATGTAGTGCCCTTCTCAAAGGCCAGCAGAGTAGGCAGAAGCTTTTATGATAATTTTTCTCTGAGCTTTGGACCCTCTGTTCATTCTGCAATACAACATTCAGTTACGTTGTTTGCCTTGATTGTAGCACTTCACTCTGCGCAGTAACAAACTGAAAGTAACAATGAATGTAACTCTGGGCATGTCCTTTAGAGATCACCCTTCTTGACTGCAGCAGAGAAGTCTATTGCTGGAAGATACAAAGATACACTACCTTCATGTCAAGCCCAAAATGTTCCAAGAAAATTTTCCACCTTTGATTTACTGCCAAAAACAGCCACTCCTGACCCCCCAAAAAATAGTTTTTGTGGCTTTGGCTTCCATTTCTTTCTAGACAGTTTCTTCCAGGTCACTGCTATGAGGGACTGTTTATCTGGTAAGGGTAACAGGGCCATGGCAGGTGCAGCCAAGACCTGAACGAACTGCACAGCGTTCTGGTTTCTCCCACAGTACAATATTGACACAGCAGTGTACTAAAGGGAGACAGGAACAAGCCACAAGCCCCTATGGTGGCTTGGCAAAGCTGTACCTGAGGCAGGGGGGATCTGGGCTTGATGTATGTGGGTCCTGCACTGTGATTACCCTCCCCTTGCATGGAGTGATGCTGCTGCTTCACTTCAGTGCCGTTCTCACAAGGAGAGGAAAGGCCGAACCTCTTTGGAAGGAACAAGAGAGCATAGTTACATCCAATTGTGGCCTGAGCCATTCTCATACTGGGGCTAGTTATGCTGTGGGTGTTCTGAAGGATCAGGTTTGACAGTGAACCAGAATGGACATTCCTAGCATTCTTCCAATTTTGCCACCCAGCCTGTTTCAGAAAAAGTCCTGATGTAGGTGTTTGTATCCTGTCTATTTCTTCTCTCACAGTATTTGTCTTTCAAGCCTGGCAGCAGTGGAAGGAAACTTAGCACGTGATGCTGACATTTTGCCATGTCTGTGGGATGGCAGATACTTAAGGTACTCAAATCTAGCTAAGAGAAAAACTAGGGAAACAGGAGGCAGTGGACCTACCCAAGAATGCAGAGGTTCAAATCCCAGTGGATTCAAGGAAGGGCCTGGGCTTTCATTCAGAAGCTGGGCTGCTCACATCAGGAAGGCTCTCTGCGTCCCTCCCTCATGACTTCCTACCTGTGCTACATGATTTTGTGCTCGTGTGACATTGATAGTGAGATCAAGTGCACCCTCAGCAACTTTCCAGATGACACCAAGCTGTGTGGTGCAGTCAGCATGCCTGAGGGACACGATGCCATTCTTGATCAAGCTGTAGACGTCCCTGTTCATTGCACAGGAGTTGGACTAGATGACCTTTGAGAGTCCCTTCCAACTCTTGCAATTCTATGATATATATAACTGTGTCTGCACATCACACCCACAATGAATTTCTATTCAGCCTGATTTTCATTAGCCAAGAATCAGACTGTTGCTTCAGGAGGGCTTGTGAACAAAAAACATTTCATCATAGCTGTCAGGACAGGAGGCATTTCTTACTATCTGCTACCCTGTGATTTACATGAGAGCACTCCATCTTGTTTGAGCTGCACAGTACTAACCTTAAAGATATTAGTAATAGCACTGTAATATATGCCTACACATGCCCTGCAGAAACCAGCAGCAGTTTTGCCAGTTATAAGTGAAGTTTGTTACCCCTATGTACCTCTATGTAGGCTTAGGGCTGCTCAACATTGCCTCGCATTTCAACAATATGGGACTTGGAAAACTCTAAACTGTGAACATCCACCACTGCACTGAAAATGTGTATTGAGTTGATATTTAATTTTCAGAATGTTACTTAGATGCGGGAAATACTGGATTATAGGATCTCAAAACAAGAAGTAGAAAAAGAAGTCACTCTTCCTGTTGCTACCCAAGCTACAATATATCTGTACAGAAGTAAAGGATAGGGTACTCACTCCTTTGAGTCCTTTGTTCTACTCGTTTTTTTCTCCTGGAAGAAAGCAACTTTGAAGATACTCCTTCTCCTTGCACATGCAGTCTCAACAGTTCAGGAGAGGGGCAGGGGAACAGGGCTGCAGGGGAACTGCTGTGCTGAATGCCTGTAGTGTAGCCAGCATTAACTGGCTAGAGAATCCTATTACGTGATAGGTAGCAAGCCAGAGCCTAATTTATGGAAATTTTGACCTTTGGTCCCCTTTGACATTTTCGGATCAGCCATAGCCTGTGTGAGATGTTAAAGCTCTTACAGTAAGGGGCCCTAAATCAGCCTGTGTGGCTGCTGGAGCCAACGAGTGGGTCAGAGGTAAGAATTCACTGAGGTTCGTGTGTGGGCTGCTCGGAGCCTGTTTGACATTTATAAATCAGTGACATTCCTCTGCACAGCTCAGTACATACAAATCACTTCAGTCTCTGTGAGGAGGGCCCCTCATCGCAGTCAAGGGTGGATTTGGGCATCCATGGCTTTTCCTTTTGAGTAGAGCAGAATATGCCTAAACAAAATCCAGCTTTATCAGCCGGCAAGGTCACCTACCACTCCAAGCGTGACCTGTTGCTGGAGATGGAGTGAGGGCTCTTTTAGCATCAAATTCCTTCCAAGGACTTTGTGTGATCTTCAGGGCTTGGTCACAAAAGTCATCATCGCTAGATGCAAAACCAGACACCCCACACTCTTGTCAGATGTCATTACAAACGTTGTGCTCATGGACTGTTATTGGAGTAGCACAAACAGCCGTGGTCCTGTTCTGCCCAGTGCTGGGCCAGTTAGATGTCTACAGCTTCCCAGGGAAACCTACATGCTGCAAATAATGCTCCACCAGGCTGAGCACTATGAGTGGGCCTGCCTGAAATTTCTCACAGTCTGGACTCTACGTAGAGAGAAAACATGATGAGAAAAACATAACCAGGACTGTGGACAAGATACTGTTAACGTCAGCCAGTTATTGTGCAACAGACATCCATCTTGGCCTCTGTGAGCCTGACCTGTTTAACCACCACTACTTCTCCAAACCCTGAGGGTTTACATGGCTGCCCCATCCACCTCAGTGCAGGCACCATGCTCCTCCCAGGTAACAGTGTGCTGGGCTTTGGGGTGCCCTCCAATCGCACTTACAGTGGCCCAAGCACATGGCGATGGATGGTGAAGCCACTTCCTCTGTGTCTGTGAACCTGCAGCTGTGGAGATGGTCAAAGAAAGAGATGCTCATGTCTTGAGCCGTGCAATACCCAAAGGGCACGGCCACCAGAGAGGGGGTTACGGCAGCTGCATATACACCGTGGGACTGCCATAGCCACTCAGTGCTTGGCTAAAGCCGCCCCAAAATGAAGAGGAATGGTGGCTGTTGGAAGAGCTCCTCCCTCGTGCCCACAGGAAAAAAAAACTGCCGGGATGGGTGATGGGAGGGGGTGAAATTAGGTAAAAACCTGACAGGAGAGAGGTAACCATCTGACAGAAGTGAAGGAAAACCCGGGGTGAGGGATAATTCGGGGTGAGGGAGAACAGAACGGTCGAAGCGCAACTCCGCGAGGACGGGTGGACGCCTGGGGGTCCTCGTGTCTCTCCAGGGGCAGCAGCCCGGTGGGAGAGGGCGGCAGGGCGCTGGCAAAGGCGCTCCCGACTTGCGAAGAGCCTGAAAACGTACAGCCAGGCAGAGCCGGGGGCCGGGGAAAGGGGAGGGCGCTCCCCGGCTCCCTCCCACCCTCTCCGGATAAATGTGCCGCCGGGAGGCGGCGGGCGGACGGCAGCAGCGCGTGGAACGGCGCGTGGAGCGGTGCGGGGCTCGCCCTGCAGCCCCCCGCCCTGCGCTTTGTGCCGGCGGGGCCGCCGGGTTTTGTCCGCTTCCCGTCCGTTCCGACGGGCGCGGGGCCGGTTGAGGGGCGGGCAGCACAGCGCGGCCGATGCCGGCTCTCCCCGTCCCGCTCGGCTCGGCTCGGCTCGCTGCAGGCCGGTGGCGGCCATCGGGAATCGGAGCCCCCCCGGGCGCCCTTCCCCTCCCGTCCCTCCGCGGCCGGAGGGTTTTCTCCCGCTGCCGCCGCCTCGCTGCCCCCCAGACATGGTAGGGCACCTCCAGCTGCAAGGGATGGACGAGAGCCTGAAGGAGAAGAGCCGGGAAGGCTTGTTGGACAGCCCGGACTCGGGGCTGCCCCCCAGCCCCAGCCCCCCTTTCTACTCCCTGTCGCCCGGGGGCGGCGCCGGCGCGGACCCCCCGACCCCGGGGCAGCGGCGCGAGGCCAAGGACGGCAGAGGGGTAAGAGCAGAAGCGACGGTGGGAGAGGGGGGAGAGGGATTTAAAGGACGGTGGAACTTCACCCCAGGGGCCTTACGGGCTTCTTTGACGTATCAAAGACGTTTGGAAGTGTATTGCACACAGCTAACTGGCTTCCGTGCAGAATAAAAGCTGTCAGCAACAGAGATTGCCGTGGAGAAAGTTCATCTACCTGTGCAATAGTGACTGTTCACACTAATTCCCAGCAGAGACGCTTTGCAGTGACTTACTCTACCCTCATTTCCTTTCTCAAGTTTGAAGGCTATTTTTGTGTATTAATCCAAACTGCCTTCTGCTGTCAGGTATGCCAGGACCATCCCCAAGAACGTCTCAGCAGAGTATGGGGAGGAGGGAGTGAGATGTTAAATAGGGAAATCAAATCCGAAGCCCACTAACAAGCTCTCACCACTACACAGCCTTACCTGCAGGCGCCTGGGTGCGTGCTGTCTGATGGGGCTGTACACTCAGTTACCCACATTCCTCTGGTTTGGTGGGATCAGGCTGTTGCTACATGTCTGTAAAATAAAATGTGGGAGGAAAATGAATGAACGCTTGCTGGGTCAGAAAACAGCTGGAGTGGAGATGTCTGCAGAGGTCAGCAATGGGGGTGTGAGGGCCTCTGTTCCAGCTATCGTGACAGCCAGCCACCACTGCTCTCAAGAAGGCCCTTAGATATTAGAGATGAAAAAGGGTAAGAAAAAGCTATTCTTGCTCTTGGTCTGATAGGACTGAGAGTTTTAGTGCTCCCACAGGGGGAAAAAGTAGTTATTCCAGTGATCTACATACAGCAAAATTACATTTTCAAGTTATTTTTCTTTCTTTGAACACAAAAAAATAATTTAAGTATTTCTGAAGAACAGCTTAGATTCTTCTTTTCTGATTTTTATATCATACTTCATCATACAGTACGGGCAGCCCAGGGCTCCTGCTGTTAGCAGACGGGTGCCATGCACTGCAGATGTTTCTGTGCATTTAGTAGGTACAGAAGACTAAAAGATACTGATACTGAACCTAATTAGACTGCTTTAATTGGAGTGGTGCAGGACTAACTCTGCCTGTTTGGTGTATGGAACTGGTAGGGATTTTCACTTGACTGCACAGTTTCACTCCTAATTTCCAACACTCTACTTGCAGCTGTTAAGAAAATGGGAGAAATATGGGGAGCATTTCAGTGTCTGATTAGCTTTAATCTTCCCATTTAACAAGGACTTGCAGATCTATAAGCAATTACACAACCCATGAATGTGTTTAACTCCACTACTCTGCCGTTCATCAGAGCCTGCAGAGTTGGCAAATCAATAATTGCAGCTATTTGCACACCAAGGCGCGGGGTTGGGTTTTTTTTAATCACTTATTAGTGTTTGTTTTGCTTACAGATGTGACAGAACCAGGAATGCAGCCCGCATTCTTTGTGGTATAATACTATAAAACCATATATAAGCTCAGTTACTAATGGCCAACGTTCTAGTATGTACAGTTACAATAAATTGCTGTCAGGTGAAGAAAACAACATTCCAGACCTGTGGGAAGGATTTCATACTGCTCCTTGCTGCAGACCTATCAAAACCACCAGGCTGAACCCAGCCGCGTTCCTTTGCAGTCGGCTGTTTTGCTCTAACTTCACAAATATGTTGAAGGATTTTTCTGCTCTGGGAGAGCTCTTCTCATGCAGACTGAAATGAGATTGCATGCTCTTATCGAAGACTTCCTTGTGTGTAAAATCCATGCTCTGCCTGCTTTGTGTCATTAACTGTGACTCTGAAAAAGTAAACTCCTTTCTCTTTAATAAGTATGACTTTGTTTCAAAGACAATGCACCATTTATTCCCATTTAACCAGCCAATTTGGCTACAGCTTTGGGATCCAAGAAAATATGAAAGGCAATTTGGGGCCAGAGTCATAAATACCACAAGTTCAACACCATTTAGGGACCTTTTCTTTTTTTCTTCTCCTTGCATTTTACTTGCAGTGCAGGAGAAATTAGCTTTTACTTATTGAAATAAAACCCACATGGAAAATTTGTTAATTGTTTTCTGCTGAAATGCAAATATCCTAAAGAAAATAGAAGGTGACTTTTACCTAGTTCTGCCCCTTAAATCTGAAACATGATTAAATTGCTTCTTAAGACTGAATTCCCTAGGCTTTGCTTGTAATGCTGGGCCAAAAGGCACATATATAAAGTGAAATAAATCTCTAGTAATGCACACAAAGAAGCGGTTGCTGGAAGGGCAGGGAATGAAATCACATCAAAGTAGCCAGATCTGCTTAGAGTTTTCCCTGTTGTTGTTGCCTGTGTGTATAGTTTTAGGCCAGAAGGACTGATTGTGAGCTCTTGCTAGTGCTGCACTGAAATAACTGCTTAGCATCCAATAGCATCGCTCCTCAAGGACATGAGAGGAGATCAGGACCATATTCTTCTGCAGAACCATCCATCATGACTTCTTGAAGCAGCAGACTTCTTGTCCCTCCCACTGCTGTTGCCAACAAGTTCAGCTTTATTTGAAAAACTAAACATTTATGAATTCAACTTGCCTCACTGAGTGCTGACCTCAGTGGGACTGTCCCAGTGGATGGGCTGTCAGATGAATGTCCCCACGTAGGGAATTCCTACTTACATTGTTGACAGCAATGCAATATTGGAATCAGTATTAGGGGAGGAGATTCTAGCTTCATCTTCAGCACTGCGGAGGAGCGTTCTTTGTCTCTTGGTGTAGACTTCATGGGTTGGTTCCATCAATGGAGTCCGGGTTAGCTTGTGTGCCTTCTTCCTGAATTGCCAGATATTGAAGAACTCTTGGGGCCACAGAGCCTGCATCTTGTTTTATACTGAAAGAGATTCAGGAAAGGGGGCTGTCTTCTGGGGACTGAGTGGGGAACGTAGACCATCAAAACGTTTCCATGCAATACGTGACTTGCAGACCTGCCGACACCCCCAGTGAAAGCACATGTGAGAAACACCCCAACCTGAGCCAGCTCACAGCCTGCATGCAAAGCAGGTGATGTCTTTTTAAGTCCGCATGGGTGTCAGCAACTGAGGAAAGCTCCAGGCTTGTATGGAGAGCAAGGCACTCATCTGGCACAGCAGCATGGCTCACCTTGGAGCTTGGCATTTGCTACCTGGCATCTTGACCCTCTTCTGAACCACTCCCATGGGGTGGGATCCTGCAGGAATTTTCCTGGCAGATGTTGGCAGTGGTTTCAGCTCTTGTCTGCTGGTCACCATGTCTGCAGCCTGGAAAAGTGTAACCACAGATGGCTTTTCTCTGCACCTTGGCCCGTCTAGTTCTGAATGTGCTCCCACTTCTCTTCCTCCTTGGTTCAACACCAGCAATGAAGGAGAGGGAAGAGAGGAATGGCAGTGAGCCTCACCTAATCTGCAGGCTGTGACAATGGCCCTTCTGGGCAGATCAAGGTCTCGTTCCTTTAAGACCCACCTGATCCTGGCTCTAGTCTGTTCTGACAGAGCTGTTGCTGTGCAGTAGTTGATGGCTCAATCCTCCCAAATGGAGGAAGGAGTGTCAGCGGGGTGCAGCATGCATTGCTAGCACCAAGCAGAAGTGTTTCTCCAGGGACTGGAGTGCAAATATGTGTAACTGAACTGAAACTGCACTGTTGGCACAGTGCCTGCTGCCACAAAGTGTCTCTGAATGCTGTGGAAACGAGATGGGACTGGGCAAATCATTCAGCAGGCATCAGTCTGTATTATCAGTGGAATTAGCAGAGAAAGGTTGTGCATGTGGTCTTGATTCAGGCTGTTTGTGATAAAGGCAAGCAGGGAAAAAGTCATAGGAGTCTCATCATCTATCCTAAAATAATGTGGCTATATCTAGGGTGGTGGCTTCTGGCTGTTTAATTTCTGTTGCATCCGTATGTAACACTTGGCAATAAGCAAGGTAATACATTTCCCACTTGAAACAGAAGAGGCAACAGACAGGAAGAATTAATTCTTTGAAGTAATAAAGCCCTGCTTTATACCTGAGGTTTGCATTTACTGTTATCACTTCCAAATAAAATCTCATCCGGCTCTAGTATAAATTACTTGTAATATGCAATACATGGGAAAATAAATGGTCTGTTAAACAAACACTGCTTATCAGCTAGAGCGGAGAATGTAGATGTGTGTCAAATAATTCAGCTAGATCTTTCATTACAGCTGTAAATAACAGCTGAGTAAAGTGACATTTTCATGGACCTGACTTGTTGCCATAGTGGGAAAATGTGGTGAGAGATTTGCTTATGCCCTAGCTAAGTTAGGAGCTGGGAAATTGGAAAGCTGTATCCTGTTTATAGCCTTGGTGCCTGGAAAACTGTTTCCCCTTACAGTCCCTAGGGAGCTAACGCCAAATCCTAGTGCCTTCCACATAATGGCCATAGCTAAAGAAGTCAGCCTGTTCTGATCTGTCTTGCTTTCTGGGGAAAAGTTTTCTGAAGAGTTTATATGTTTCAAGTCACATTAATTTCCTTCTTTCTTTGTTGCATTGGTGCCTGAAGTCTGGAAGCTACAGGAATGGTCAGGGCCAATTTCATGGCACTTTATTTACCGTAACTCTGCTTCTATTCCTTTAAAACACCCAAGTAAAAAGCACCTTAACAGAATCCACTAACTCGAATTAATGTAAAATAAGATTATTCTGGTGTAAAATAAGATTATCCTGCCTACTGTATTCTTTTTGCTGCTGTTTAGGGACTCTGAGGTCTAAATGCCCCCAGGATGCAGGCACTGATATGTCACTTCTGGCAGGTATGAATCAGTTCTAAAGCAAGAAGTCCCCCACAGTGCTTATGTTAGCATAAAAGCAGCACACTTGGTCAGCTGTAGATTGAGTTCCCTTCAGTGAATTATTTTTGGGGGTGTATTTATTTATGTACTGCTTGAAAAAACAGCATAGCTGCCCAGGCCTTTACATGCCCGAAAGGCATCAGAGGTAAAGCAGAAGGAAAAATGCAGCCAAACAAGAAATCACTTCAGCATTTTAATACTACTTTAACCCTTTGCTGGTTAAGACAGATAATTAAGTACTACCTGTAGTCTTCCAGCTAAGCAATCCTAGGGTTTCTTTGGATAGACAGACCTTGACTTATGGATCGCTTGTGGGCAGCCTACTCTAAAGCCACACGTTTCTCCTCTCCATCATGAACAAACTCTGCTCAATTCAGCCCATCTGTGGTGCGGGGCTGGAAAGAAACTCACCTTATTTCTGAAGTGTCTTGAGATTGCTGAGTGATTGATAGAAATGAGCCAAAGGCCGTCATTTTCTCTGGTGGAGGAGGGGTCAGAAGTCCAGCATTTCTGTTCTTTCAACCATTCCCGTACAGAAGGAAAAAGAATTGAAGCTGAGCATTTTTGCTTTGTTTCTACCTTAAACTAGATTGGAAGGAGAGGGTGTCAAACTGTTGCCAAAAAGCCAGTTTTTGGCATGTGTCAAGCATATAACATTTCAGCTCCAAAGACAAATCCTTTGGAAGGCTTGGGTGCACTGCTACTTGCTTCCAAACTCCATGTTCAGAAGCAGGTATTTCAGAACACCACCAGAGGCGGAACAAGAAGTCACCTGAAGCTCCATTCAGTTGCTGCCCTGTAAAATCTGTGCTCACTGTTTAGTGACCCTTCCACTCTGTACAAGCAATGCAGTTGCTTGGTGAGCAGACTGGAGGGTCTTACAGATGATCTCTATTTTTAGAGCATGCTTTTTAAATTATCTAAGTCTTCCATATGCAGAATTCTGGGTGACTTTCAAGGTTTCCCACCTGCAGCAGCTCATGGCACTGCTTGTGGTAGATAAGTGTTAATTTGTAATGGTCTCTGCTGGGCGGTAGAAGTCTCTGGTCTGCAGTTGCCCCAGGTTTCTAAACTAATCAAGCGTCATCTGCAGATCTGTTAATGCTAGTTGGATGAAATGCATTATTCCCTTTTTTAGCCTTCCTGGCTTAGGTCTAGGTGAGGTAACCTGCAGTGCAAATAGTCTCATCACCACTCCATTCAGAGCTGACTTGGAGAGAAGTTAATCCAACTGCCACCAAATTCAGTGGCAACTTTTGGACTCCGGTTTCAGTCATGCATGACCCATCTCCTCCATGCAGATGGGTATTGTTTCTGCAGCATGTTCTTGTTTCCTGTTCCCTGCTGTGGGACTTGGGATTTCAACAGTGTTGGCCTCTCTGTCGTTGTTCTGACTGAGCAGCAAAATGCTGTGGGGTCACATGCCCCAAGAATACTCCCACTAAACCACAGGAAGGACATTGCCTCCTGCATCCTTGTCACCAGGGACATTCAGAGCATGCTTAGTGTCAACATATGCTAGCAATAGGTGTGAAGGTTTGTTTCCCTGGGAGCACTGAAATTGCTTCTTTCAAGTTATTTCTTTAATACAGCACCTTGCAGAACTCTTTTAACACCAGGATTTCCCTTGTGCTGATCTAGTCAGAATGCTCCTTGTTCTTTTTTTCCCCCACACCCATTCAGGCATTGTCCTTTTTTGACAGTGGAACAAAAGTAGTTGAAACGAAGGGTTAGCCATTTAATATTGCAGGTTAACACCGTAGTAGAGTGCAGGAACGTTTCAGTATGGAAGGAGTAAATAGCTTTGTGGCTTTGGGACACAGAATTGAAGGGCTTAGAGAAAATTCAGATGAAGCAATGACATTTTTTGCTTTAGCCTCAGGCAGAAAACCCAAGCCACCAGTGAAAACCAGACCTTAGACAGTGTGAGCTGATGCTATTGAGCAGGCTCAGGGGAGTTTTGCCAGTTGACACCAGCTGAGGGATGAGCTGGGGAACACTGTGGGGATCTGCATGGGGTACAGGACAGGGCACAAGTTGGAGTACCTTGCCCAGTGCTAGAAGCAGGTACTGGGCCACAGCTGCGGTGCTGCTCCTGTATCTGCCATTCAGAAGGTGCTGGGGAGGGCAGAGTGAAGTGACATGGGAAGAGCAAGCCAGTTTCTCTGTACCCTCAGCTATGTTCATTGGTACAATGAGCCCCAAGATAATCTGATTGACAAGAGACTGATGAAAAATGACTAATTCCAGCACACATGGTTTATACATGTTGGAAAGTGGAAAAACTCTGAGCTTTTAAGTCACCTAGAAACCTTTCAGCCCTGGCCAGTGGCTGCCAGCCATGTCCTTTAAAGAGACCCTGTGTCCCTGTGCGTCATGAAGTACTGCTGTCAGAGAAGTGGCAAGAACTAAAACCCACAATGACGTTTTTCTAGGATTAGGCTTAATTGGCTTCTGGGCTGGGTCTAGACACAGAACCCATATATGTGAGAACTGATATCTGAGTGGGCGCTCCACTATTGAGGAGTAGAATTATTCATTTTTGTACCGGGAAGGGGAGCCTAGCCTGGACTATGACAGTCTGTCAGAGTAACTAACTTCAGGAGGAAATTAGTCTTAACAATCTATGGTTTGAAGAAGCTGGAGTCCTAGCTTGAAGCTTGTTTCCTGCATCACAGAGGCCACAGGATGCCCCAGTATCTCACTCCATGCTCATCTGTGTGTGGTTAACTAGAACATCCCCAGGAGCAAGCCAGCTGCTCTTGGCATGGAGACTTCATCGGCTGCTAACCTACCAAGGAGTTGTTCTAAGGGTTACATTATTTGCAGCACATACATATTCATGTGTACGTATGAGAATATTATATACAAGCACTACTCAAGTAACGCCACATCCTTTAAGTTGGCAGATGTGGGCCCTATCTCTGTGTTACATCAGAGCCCTTCATGCTTTGAGTCTTTGTAAGAGCTTGCAGCCAGAGAAGCTGCTTGATTGTTTTTTGGTAATTTAGAACTGACCACTGGTTAAAGACAAACACTAAAGAATTGCAGTTCTTAGGAGAAACAAGAAAGGAAGAAGAAAAAGAAGGGTTAACATTCAAAGGCCAGATACTGCAGCGTAAGGTGCCAGAGATCTGGGCAGTGCCATACCTGGGGTGGTGAACCGGGCACAGTGAGGTGGGAACTTGGGTAGCGGTGGAACCTGGAGGGCAGCCTGCTGCATCACATCAGTCCTGAGAGATGGAAGCTGTAAATAGAGGCAGCATGGTTAGGCCTGTACAAGACTCGTCAGTGCAGAACTTGCCTATGCCAACCATCTTTAGCTTGTTTTTCTTTTCCAACTTGACAGCAATCCTCCCCTTTGAGCTTTCTGCACGGGGTGGAGCACCTTCCTTCAAACCTAGAAAAAGAGATTATGAGGGGAAACTCAATTATGCTGAGCACCAGCAAGGTGAGCTTAGCTTGTGTGCAGTGAAATTGGTCCTGTTGCTGTTGCAGATACCTGTTCCTGTTGCTAAAGAGCCTGTCACCTGCATTGTCTTCCATGTGACTCTGAAAAAACCAAGCTCAGCAAGACTCAGAAATGCTGTCTCCTGTGAATGCTGTTGATGGCTGCTCAGCTCCCAGCCACAGCACATTATAAACTGTGCCAACCTCATCTCTTGTGTCCCATCACTCACAGCACTGTTCCTCCCTGCAGATGCCTTACCTGCTCCTGAACCCGTCCGTGTCGGAGATAAGACCTCGAATGTACCCTGTGTTTTTTGGAGAAAGCATTGAGGTCAACCCTGAGCCCGTGCAGGAAATTAGGTACAGATGGTACCGGGTTGGGTGAGTGGGGATGTCTGTCCTTTTCTTGGTGCTTTTTCTTCTCCAAAAAATTAAATGTGATTACAAATGGGAGTTGTGGTTATTTGTATAGGAAGGGAGAGAGAGACAGGTAGGAGAGTAATGCCTGAGTTAAAAAGACACAGACAGCGGCAGAGGTGGAGGAGTAGGTTGTAAGAGAAGACTTTCCTTCCAAGGCCAGCTCATTTCCAAGGCAATGGGAGAAAACTGTGACCTTCTGTAGGCTTGCTGGTCTACACTGTGCCCTGCTGACTTGTATCCTCAGCTACACCGTTATAATTGGTACCTGTTTTTGTTAGCCTTGCAGCAGAGAAACCAAAATTCACAGGTACAGAACCATCTCCTCCTCATGACAGGGTGGTCCCTCTAGCCAGTGATTGAGGTATTCTGGCCTCCTGTGGAACTGGAGGCAATGGCCTGTGGACAAACACTGTTCGGCTCTTCTTTTGCTGGTGTGGAATGTGCTCTGCAAACAGCATGGAGCACAGTTACACACAGCTTAGGGCAGGGATGGTGGGAGGACTAGATCCAATTCCCACCCCCCTTCAACTTATGCAAACATCTCTCTGGAAATGTACCCCAGTAAATCTCTGCTTGCTGAGGAACTGCCGGCGGGCATGTTTTTATGGTGATTACATCGGAGTCTTGTTTTATGTGCGCTGAATGACTTGCTTACACCCTAGCTGTGCAAAATACATTACAGCAGCTCAGATTACATACAGTGCACAATCAGTCAACCCCCCTCCGGGTAGAGGTAATGACAAGCACACACCCAGCTTTTAATCTTTTTTTTTTTCTTTTTTAAACGTGGAGCTGCACATTCCTTGGCTGCTGAATGCCAGGGGAGCATTTGGGGAGTGGGGAAATCAACTGAGCTCTTCATTTAAGAGCTGTTAACATGGCCACTTCCTTTGTGCCCAGCCATACTCCATAGCATCCCTTTGCTTTACCACCTTGGCACTTGTATTTTTCTGTAGGCCCCAGTGAGCAGCTTCACTCCTCATCTCCCAGCATAAAGCTGAGTTTGGCTACCTTTGTGCTCTGATGGCTCAGTGCAGAGAAAAAAGTGGAAGACAGAGAAAGAAGCAGGTTCCTTGGAGCCAGTGCAGCAAGGTCCTTTCTGTCCTCGCACAAACAGGCAGGCTAAGTTGACTGAAGAAATGCTGAGGTGGCTTCACAAGGTGGGATTCTCTCAAGGTGCACCCAGCAGGAAAGAATCCTTTTGGCTCTCTGCTTTGGGTTGTAGGGTTTACATTTCTAGTGCTAGTGCACTAAGAAAGCACAGATGTTCCCAGCTCCAAAGGGTTGAGAAGAGTTCTGTTCATCCTCTTTCTTTTGCTGCTTGGGCTATTTTTGATACCTTGTTGTCCTCTCTAGGTGTAATTCCGAGGTGAAGTATGACTCTGAGAAGCATTACAGGGATGACATCATCTACGGCCCCATCCCCACCGTCACCACCTACAGTGAGACAGTCATTGCTGCACCCAATTGCACCTGGCGGAACTACAAGTCCCAGCTGATCTTTGAACCCCGCCAGAAGCCACTGAGGTTTCAGAGCACGACCATCATTTTTCCTAAGCGTGCCAAGAACATTTACCGGACCACCCTCAACTACAGCTTGGGCTGTGCCAAGCGCTGGTTTTCTTCCAGCGTGCAGCTGGAACTCTGCGAGGAAACCAGCCCATGCGTCACCTACAGTGAGACCCTCTGATCCGCCCGCCTGGCAATCTTGTGACCTCAAGGAGGCTGAGGCCTTTACTGGGTCTCTGGCTGGGCCCTCATTGATGACGACTGAATATTAATGGCTGGAGAAAATGTCATCTTGGGTGAGGCTGAACTGGCTTGCAGGGCATGGGATGGTTTTGATCAGTGAAAGGCTGGCTTACATTTTGTGACGTTCCTGATGTTCATGGTCTGGTTTTTATTCTATTTTTTTTTTTTTTCCAAGCATATCTGCTTTTGACTTATGTTTTAGACGAAATCAAGATGACAGAGGACCCCATTATCCGTAGCAGAGTCCTGTTTTGTGGGCTCTGTACATCTTGTCTAGCACATAGGTGAGATTAACTGTAGCCTTCAGAAATATTTTGGTCCCTGCAAAGAGAAGACCACCTGCAAAGTGCTGAAGACCATTCTGCCCAGCACACACCAAGCCAAGTCTCCTGGAGTTTAAATGCAGTTGATGTTAATTGTGTCAATTCTTCATGACCTGCATCCAGCAGCTCACCTGGGAGATAGCTGCAATATCATACCACTGCAGTACCTTCAGACCTAACTTGCTTGAGGGAGTAGGGACTATCACTGAAAAAGGAGGAAAGCAGGTGCACGGCGCTCTTGCCAGCAGCTAGATGTTTACATCTATGACAGGGGATGTCACAAGCAAGTGGCTGGAGAAAGGCCTACCCTGATCCACAGCCAGCTCGTCTGAGAGCCCAGCCTAAGCAAGAGGGTGCAGAGGAGACTGAGGAGAGGGAAAAGCTGTGGGGTTATTTTCTAAAAGTGGCCAAAGAGTTTAGGAGCCCAAAGCTCTTTTTATGAAATAACTGGTAGCTGAAGTGTACCATGCTGTTTGTTGTATTTGATACCCAGTTTCCAGGGATCTTTACGCACTTAACAACCCCTCTGAGTTTCAGGGTACTGGGAGAGGAATGTAGCACAGCGAGATGTTGCCTAGCTTTAAAGAAGCTGGTACAGGGTTAACTTAACTGCAGAGCAAGGTTGCTCATCCTCTCAGGAGTTTCCATACCTATGTCATGGTCAGCTTAGCTGATTGTGGAGGAGCATCCAGACTGGTTACAAGCAGTCCACAGGTACTTTACGGCTAGCTGAGCTCTCTGCAACAGGACCAAGAAGCATAGAGAGAACAGTAGTCACTTCAACCATCCTAAGGTAAACCATTCCCACTGATGAATCACATCTCCCAGTATTTTTTCATTTTGGTAACTTGCTGAGAAAAAGCAAGAGCCTACTGCAAACCTTTGAAACTGATACAGAATTGTCTCCAGAAATCTTACCAAGAATTTTTACATGCTGCTCTCAGAAGAGACCAGAATTAGAAAATAACCGTATAGTTCTGGAAATTAATTTCCAGCTTTCGTTCTTTTAAACTTTCCATGTTGTTTCTGACTTGATGCAAGCCTGATCAAGTTATTTCAGAACACAGCCAAGCAGCCAAGTCAGAAAACCTATTAACAATGTCAACAAGACATAGCTGATTGCCCAGAACTGTTGACGCACAAACCCACAGTGATTTATAAAAAAAACAACCAAACACCAGGCAGTCTGGCAAACTTTAAGAAGAATTACACAGTAACCTGCAAAGATACTTTTTCCATCAGTTTCAAAAGGCAATTGGTAGGTGTGACCAGAACTGTGACCTTTATGAAAGTTTTCGTGAAGCTGAATTTATCCACCAGAGGTAAATAGAAGATTTTTAGACACAAACTTAAATCCTGACAACATCATTTGTACTGAAAAATGTAAGCTGTGGCAGTGGTGAACTCTGCCTCTATCATCTGGGAGCTGAGCCTGGGTAGAGAGCAATGTCCTACTGGATTTCCAAGACCCAGCTTCTTGGTTCATGGATAGAGACCTGCCCAGCCATGTGGGCCTTCCCAAGCGGATGAGTCCATCTCAGACTCCCTGTTTTTCCAGGAATCCTGCCACGTATTTATTTTGCATGACAGACCTGGCTTCAGCTTTTCAGCAAGTTCTCTCCATCATGTGCATGACAGAACCAGTGTACCAGGTTAATCTCATGAGCTTTTTTATCTTCACTAACTGCAGGCTTCTGCCTGCTTTGCCTGCTGTTCTTCTTTCTCAACGTTGGCTACAACAGAAAAACAACTCAAAAAACAAGTGTGCAAATAGACCTAAACCACAGCTTGGTCTTGGATCACATGGGGACAGGGGCCACTAAGGCAAAGTCTCACAGGTGCAGGGTCCCCTCCCTCCCTGACCAGGCTGTTTTGAATCTTTATTCTTTGTTTTCTCTGCAAATAGACTAGAAATGACCTAACATGCTCCTGCTCCTTTGAGCTTAGGCAGCTTTTTTCATCTTGCCACGTCGGGAAAAAAAAGTCAGCAGGCAGCTTAGCTTCCCAGGCTGCCAACACACGGAGCTGTATAACCATGGACAGCCCGTGGTGGGCTGCCACCCTGGGCCACGTCCAGAACTGTGACATTGCCAAGTAAGTGCCCGAGATCTGTAGAAACTTTTGGAAAGTACCTTCTTAGATGGTGACTCCATTGGGCCCATCACAGGCTGCTTTTCTTGTCAGTAAGAGCTGGAGTTAGAAGGAGATTTTGCTCTTCCTGTGCAAAACCACAGCCGGTCAGTCCTCACCCTGGCGTGGGCACAAATCCCACCCCTTACCCACCCTCCGTCCCTCTTGCTGCCAGCCCCACACCTGGGTGAGGCACTGAGACCAAAGTCACCTTGCTCACAATTTGGAAAAGTGCTGATTTGTTGCTGTTTTGCTCCAAGAGCAGAATTTGAATTTAGTGTGCATGGTGCCAGTTAAGAATTGCTCCCAGGAGCCAAGAAGTGCCTTATTTGTAGTATGTTTTGTGCATCTAAAAGGAACAATTAGTTCCACTACAGAGATGTTTTTCTTTTAAACGGAACATTATTTATCTCAACTGATTTCTGTTCACCTGTTTTCCCAAAGACACAAATGATAAACCTAGACCATAGAAAATGCTGCTTAGAAAGGTGAGGCCCCTTGAGCAGCCCAGGCTGTGGCTACATGATTTCTCCTAAGGCTCCTACTATGCCGGTTACCCACAGTCCTGCACGCCCGATGGGTTAAGTCAGACTCCACCTGTAGGAATTACTTTCCATCAGTAGTTATTTTGGGATCAGAAGCTTTCACAAAGGGCTTCTGGTTTTATGTTGTCTTTTTTTTGTAAGTTGTTTGTTGTTATTTTTTTTGGGGGGGGGAGGGTGCTCACAGGAGAGAGGTTTGCCCTTTCCCCCCTTCTTTTCTGTGATTGCTTTACCCCTAAAATGCAACAGAGAATGCACGTGTCTGGTCTGCCTGCATTGCTGTAATTGTATTAGGGGCCAAAAAGGGGAACCTGAGCTTATTAATGCCTTTTAACAATTCACAAAACACGTTGCACAAAATGCAGAGGAAAACTTTGACCAAAAGAGTTTACTGCTTCTTTCTTTCCATTCTTTTCTCAATGTGAAATAGAGACAGATTTGCACCCTAGGTGCAGACTTCTTGGGAATGATGAAATGAGGTTTGAGTGTTGATAGCAGTGTTTGAGTGAGCTGCTGGTCAGAGAAGTGAGTGCTATTTACTATTTATGTTGAGTGAGTCTTACAAAATAAAATAAAATAGGAAAGGTCACCGAAAGGTTGATGAAGAAAGACTTTGCAGAGCAAACTGAGGACTGAAGGCAGCGTGAGACTGATGTAGAGGTGAATGGTTCAGGGTGTGAGCGCTGTGAGCTAGGGGATATTTAGGCACTGTGGTTTTAACGTGCCTTTTTTTCCTGCATGGAAAGGCATCTTTGCCCTCTTTAGAGCTGAAACAACATCAGATCCATTCTCTACCACAGCCATTCAGTTCCACTGAAGTCTGTGGATCTCAAAGTTCCCCAGGCTTGTAGGGGCCTCTGCATACTATGCACACAGAGCTGCGAAGACAGGGGAACACTTCATAGGAAATGTTGGATCTTGGTGAGGGAGATCCCCATCTCTACTGGCAGGTAAACTGCTCCTTGAGGATTACCCCTTTTCCTCACAAATCCCTCAGTTCTGAACTCCTCCCCTGCAGCTCACCAATTGGTTATTGTATTTGATGCCTGGCACGTGTTCCTTTCCAGATACTGTGATGGCCATCAAAATGAGCAAAGTATCCTGCCACATGAATCGTGACCTGGAGGTGGGGTTGAAAGGTGTTTGAAGGTTAGTGAAGGGAGAACACGTTACTGATGGAAATGCATAAGGATGTGTCATAATTTTATTTTTGTAAGTCTGATTCTCTAAGTGCTTGTAAAGTACTTTACTGTTGTATATGTGGTGATGCAGTAGTTTTCAATATCCTTTTATTTTTGTATATTCCCCCTTCCACAATAATCCCTTCCTGTTCAACTCATAGAAAATAATTTAAGATGACAAAATTTATATATCATAATAAAATGCCCAAACTGTCAGGCTCGTGTCTGAATTTCTTGCCCTTTACTTATCCATTGCCTTTGTGCCTCATGTTCTTTTCCCATCCTGAGGGAATGTTCCGGTGTCTCCCCCCCCTTGCCAGCAGGATTTGGCCCAGCTGTCAGCTCTCAGGGCAGTGGCTTGATTAGCAAAACCTGCTCTGTCAGGTGGGCTCAGTGAAATTTAAATGACTCAATCAGAGGGCACCGAACTCCTGCTTTGTGCAGGGGCAGTTTTGCCATCCTGGATTTGAGCCATTTTACCATTTCCTCACATTAAATTTCCTCCTCCTTGCTCAATCTTTTTTCTACCCAGCTATGAAGTCCTAGTGTTCAGGCTAGATAATTCGTCCCCCAGCTTTTCCATGCCTTAAAGGGCAGGCAGAACAAACACAATGCTGATTTAATGTCCAGGTATCCACATCCTAGCAGGCTGTCAGGACCCCTGCTACTTCCTGGCTTTCCAAATCACGGAGGCAGATGGGTTGCATCAGGGCTAAAACCCTGCCTAGCCATGAAGTACATTCATTTTAAAGCCATTGCTGTAAATGCCTCAGGCTCACCAGCCAGCTATTAGTAGAGCTCTCAGCTGTATTCCAAGACCTAAGATGTCTGCAGGGAGAATCTGACACTAATCCTTATGGAAAAAGCATATTGGATTTATAGGGATGAAGTCAATAGGCTTGGATGAAAACAGCTGTTAAACACTAAGGAATGGAAAGGAGAGGGAAAGCCATGTTATGCAAGAGGCTTGCTTCAGGTGCATGGGAAATGCTCTTGTCCTTATCCTAAGTTTATCGACACAAGGTACGGCTCAGCTACTCCTAGGTGAAGGATGGGAGACAGATGCCCAAGCTCCTTAGGAATGTCAGCAACATTTAGAAGGCAAGGGATGCATGGCCTGGGTGAGTTTGATGGTCGAAACCCAAGTGCTAGATGAAGGACATGTGCATCCACTCCTGTTATTTAAATAAAACCATAAAACGTGAATGCCGTCCAATGAAGATTCCTGAGGTGGCAGCTAAATCCTCAGAAGCAAAAGCAGCATTAGATGCAGGATATGTGTTTTGGCAAGCACACTCAGATGAGCTAACTCCTAAGCTAGCGGCTTTTACTGTGCCATTTGGATGCTGTAAATTTAAGCAGATGATGCTTGGTATTAGTTTTGCTCCTGGGATATTTCAGAGTGTAATTGCACATATCTCTGAGGGATTACAACTTGCTGACGTTATAATGGATGGACTTTGAGTTTGGACTAGACACCTTTATGAACAGAAGGAAAGGTTTAGGATGGTTTTACAGACAGCACAAATGCTCCATGTGAAATGCCAAAAGCCTCACCTAAAGAAGTTACTGATAATGGGCAAATACAAATTAAATAAGAACAGTAAAACCCCCATGTTGGGAATCCCAATTCTGCTCAACAAAGCAGAGCAAAACAACAGATGCCTTTCTCAAATTCAGTTCCACATCAACGTACAGTCAACAAACAATGGAGCGATTTGCCAGAAAACCAAAAACATTACCTGATTCTGAGTAGTAAAAGCTCCCCCCACTGCCAATCCACCTGCTCCCCTAGTGCTGTTTGTGTGACCATCTCAGCTCCTTATGCTCAGCAGATGGCAATGTCACAGCCTGGCCCCGAGATGCTCCAGCCACAGCTCTGTGACCTCCTGGTGTCCTGTGATGCAGACCTGCAGGGCCACAGCCTGGGGGAAGCTCTCAGCCCCTCCTGCTGATAAGTGCAGACACCCAGCTGTGCTCCTGCTCCTAACAGCCCTGCAGTCATTACACAGGAGAGGAGCAAGGAACCGTCCCAGCACCGCACAGCCCCTGCCAAGCACCGTGTCTCCCTTCCCTTGCCAGTGCCCTCAGCCACAGGGGGGAAAAAGAAAAAAATCAGTGCAGGAATAGTTTGTTCTCAAGTAGGTTTCCTCGAATTACTTTTCTGGGGCATAAGGAAGGAGTTTTACGAACTCTATTTTCTGCTTCTAATAATGATGCTGGATCCAAACTGTTCCACCCTCAGACAGATGGAGAGTTCACATCCACAAGGATGAACACATTTGTCCTGCCAAGCTTTTGGTGCTCACTGCATCCTTCCTACTCTGCAAACAGGCGGACAGCATATTTCTGGCGTAAAAATATTCTCCTCTCCATTAACCACCTCCAGATTCTCTTCCTGAGCCCGTTCTCAGCCCAGCGATCAGACATTTCTATGTACAAAAATATTCAAATAGTCTCCCTGGGGCTCCTCTCTCACATCAGATCCTGAGCCCAGTGGCTATTTGCAGCTCCTTGAAACATGAAGGAGACTGACTGCAATGCAACACAGCACAAGCATGCACGCATACACACGTGAGTGCAAGCTGCATTCCCTTTGATGGAGGATTGTAGAAACATTACCCTCCCCTAGGGCACTCCAGCAAAATGACCTGATTATTCATAAACCACCTAGAATCATCAATCCCTCATTTATCATTTTCAACATAAATAATAGGGGCGAGAGGAGCACACCAGCAATAAACCAGTTCTGGATGTAGTGTTGAAATCTGTCACTTCCTTTCAATACACCCCGCGTACTGATAATAAACAGTGATCCAACCAGTGCTTCATCTGAGGCCACGAGCATTGGGTTACCAAGGACAAATGCCACCAGCCTGCTTCGTGCTGTGCAAGCCCGTTTGGTGCTTGCGTGGGAGGCCAGCTAGGAAAAGGCAGCACATTTCAGAAAACACATTTGTCTTTCTGACAAATGCCTCAGGAAATAAAAGCCTTTGTATTCTTCCCTTTCCACTCACAAATGGGTTTTCACTGTGCTTCTGACAAAGATCTTTTTTAGCACCTGCACTTCCAGGCCATTGGCCGTGGCTGCTCAATGAGCGCTGCTCAGCTGCAGGGCCTCACCGGGACATCCCGGTGCCCAGCCACTCTGTGCTATGGAGCTACTGACCTGCTGGGGCCACATAAGGTGAGGGTTAGCTGCAGGTCCAGCTTCCAGTGGGGCATTATGATTTTTGAGGTCCCTCAGAAGTCATTCTATGATTATGGGATGGCAGCAGTATCTTAGAGCACCCTTGGCCACAAAGATTTGTCAGTAGAGATGGAACCAGAGGCTATAGCAGCAGAGCAGCACTCCAGGTTTGAGGCTCTTGGTTTAGCACAGCACTGCTCTGCCCTTGAACTCTGCAGCCCTGGCCCTTTGCAAGTCCCCTGGCCCTTATAAGCATCTAGCAGCACCAGCCCTCAGCACAAGCCCCAGCCGTGGCTGGAGCACGCTGTTAACGAGCCACGTGTTTCAGCAGCCTCCAGGCTTGGCACCTCATCCTGCATGAGCCCAGCTGAGCCCACTCCAAAGTGCCCTACTGCAATGCCACTTGCAAAGTGCACCAGAGGGCCTTGGGGAGTCGGTGGCTGGCAAAAGCTACACTTGCTGTTGGGAGATCTTTGGTCACTGAAGGGAATGGGGCTGCTCACCTCAACCCCATTTCTGGTGTCTGTGCCTCCCGTGCTGGCCTCAGCTCCCGACGGCACTCAGAAAGTGGGGATGCAGGAGAAACCCCACTTCCTTCAAGCCTGTTTCCAACAAGGCTCTCCCAGCCAACATTAACACATTGCTTTACTTCCCAGCATAGCCCAGGGCAAAAAGGAACATCTGGACCTAATAAAAAGACTGTTCACCTCCACAAAGGAGCAACCGTTACTGCTTGGTTTCTCCTTCCCCACTGGGTGCAGGGAGGCAGCTCCAGTCTGACAGGCAGCAGGATGCTCTGACAGCCTGTAGGGACTGAATGTACCCTGGTAGGTTAAAAATGGGCTAAGTGTGGGGAAGTCGGATGCACTTCTCATTTAAGGAGCCAGTATCACTTGAAATGGCTGTGCCTTGTCATCTGGGTACAGAGACAAGGCATGAGAGTCTGTTGAACAGAATGGAGCTCTTTTTCTGTTCCAAACCCACAAAAGCTGGAGATGGCCCTCACCCAAGGCCCAGGATTAACACCCCACAGGGAAAAGACCTGATTGGGTCCAGCTGGTGCCCAGCTCCAGGCACTGGGCAGCCTCCTTGGTGTGACCTCTGGCAGACGCTCTGCCTTCTGTGAAGCTCAGGACAAAGCAGCAGCAGCAAACACTGGCTGGATGTTGGGCAGAGTTGGGCCAAGCCTCATGCATCTCTCTCTTGCTTTCACAGAGCAGCACATGACAGCTGGAAATAGTCTATCATTAGCACGGCTGCAGCAAGTGCAGTCAATGCTTCCTATTCCCTGGCATCTCCTTAGTAAATAGCAGGGTTTGCTCTGAACTGAGCATGTGTCCAGTCATCAGAGAGACAGCAAAAGACAAGAAGTTGGGAAGGGTCAGCAGAAATCTCTGGCCAAAGATCAATCTTCACTGACAACTTCTACTTGCCCTAAATGAATGTGCCCTGTCAAGCTCAGCACAGTGCTGACATAAAAGCAGGATGGAGCCCACCCCCATTCCAGCACTCTGCACCTCCACACGTTGTGCACTTACAGCCAGAGACACTGCGGCACTCCTGACAATGGGGGTAAGCACTGCGTGCGAGTGACAGCAACCCCTCAATCGTAACTCAACATCATTTCATCACCAGGAGAAAGTCACAACACTGCTGTGCCTCCTCACAGCCCTGCCCAGGTCAACGCCACCAGGGACCTTCTTCTACCTTCCCCCCTTCCCCCCCAAACCCTATCTACCACCCAAAACTGAAGTCTGGATTTCTGACTTTTTTTTATTGCTGGCTTTCAAAGCCATCTGCTTTCATCCCATTTCATTTTCTTCTCTGAATGTGAAAGCTTTTCAAGTAGGCCTAAAGTTTTCCATCATTAAATCATAAGCTTTTGGCCTTAGACATTTCTCACCTGCTGTTTTGTCGACATCAGAGTGAGTTACCAACGAAGGCAATGGTTGTCAGACCTCATCACAGCCAAAATCCCAATGCAAGAAGCTGAGCTATTCAATTTGTGCTATTTATTGACTTACTCCAATTGCCTTCAGATCAGCAAAGCTTTCCCCCAACCTCAACAATACACTGTTACTTGTCACAGGAATCCAAAAAGTCCAAGAAGCCAGCAGATTTCTGCCATAAACATTGCTTGGTTGGCTGAAGGCACATGCCTTCAGGACAGGAGTCTTTAGAAGGCCACACAGCCCCAGGAACACATATAAAGCAATGAGGACTACACACAACCTCAGAGCACCCTCTGTGACCTGGAGAAGCCTGACAGCCCTTCCAGGTTTGTAACTCAATGCAAAGCACAGCAATAGCAGCCAAATAGCAAAGGCTACAACAAATGAGAACTTACTCAAATGTAAGAGCCGTGGACAGAGAAAGAAAGAACCTACTTACCTTCACAATGCCCCAGATATGCAGGGATCTCCAGCAAGATACTTCTCCCTCCACTGCCAACCCTTCAATGAGGGCTGGGAAGGGCTGGCAGTCAATCAGCACAATGCCTGCACCTGGGCTCCCCTGGGTTGGCCCTGCCTCCCCACCAGCTGCTCCATCACTGCTTCAAGCTGTGACCCAGCATTTTCACTGCAGAGTTTAAGCACCCAAAATGCTGTGCCTTATGCCTGTAAGCAGAGGTTTTTGATGCTTCTTTCAGGAGGAAAATGGGATCGTCGTTATTTTTTCTTTAAACAATTTGTGATTCTCAGAAAAGGCAGCTGAAGGCTCCAGGTGCACAACCAAGTAATGTTCCTCCAATGAGATAAACTCCATATAATCACACATGGACACACCACTCTGCCCTGCCATCACAGTCCATTCATTATGAAATAAAACCTCCTCCAGGCCCCTTTGCAGCACAGCCTGAGGGCTCTTTGCTCCTTGGGCTGTTACTGAGATATAAAGGCAAACCTGTGAGCTCCAAACAGTTCCCACCAGCCCCAAATGCCAAACTACTCATGCCAAGAAACAAGCCCGTAGGCGTAGACATGGGAAGGGGGGCTGATGGCTGCACCCCAGTCAAAGTCAGCCAAAACCCATAAGGTTGATATCAGGGGTAAAGCAATCCTGACCTGCAAGCAGCTACCGGTGCTTCTGTTGCAGTTGTTAATTAGGTAGCAGCTAATTAGCTTCCACAACAATTCCCTACAGGACTTGTGAGGATTTATCCATCACCAGAACATCTACTTTCTTTCATTTTATATTTATATATTTTCCAATCACAGTGGGACAGTATTTGCCTTGGCTGCTATTCAAAGGCCATCAAAACAAAGGTGTCTGTATTGTGGCATTTATTTAAGTGGTCCCAGAGCCATCCACAGGACCCTGGCCCCTTCCCCACTCCCATGAAAAGCTCCTGGGAGTTATTTCAGGCTGTTTTTCCAATTCCCCTGCATAAAACTAACAAAAACAATCTGGGGCATTACAGGGAATGGGGAAGAAGCCTCTGTGGTAGGTTGATGGATGGGGGCAGAGAAGCACGTGTGTCTCAAGGGGGCAGATGGGACTGTTATCTGGCCTTGGTTGGGGCTGAGATGCCACACAGTCACCAATATATTTTCCCCCCCTTTTTAGCTCACTTCTCTATCAGCACCTCCAGCTGCCCCCCATTACTGCAGGATCCCCACCCCACTGCCACCCACACTGTGCCACCAACCAGCTCCTCCTGGCTTTACTACGCATGCAAAAGAAGCAGGAGAGCTGTATTTTGCTGGCAAATAAGCTTTTTTTTTTTTTTTTTTTTTTTTTTTGGTTTGTTTGTTTGCTTTTTTATTATTTCAACAGTCAGGCAGTGTTCAGCCACTGCTGCCCACACCGCTTGCTGGTGGGCGCGCTGAGCAAAGTAACAGTGAACAAGCCCTTCACCTTCAGCAGCAGAACATCTCCCCTTCAGAGCAAGAAGCTGGGTAAATATTTACACCTCATGGTTTCTATGTACAGCCCTGTCTATCATACAGCTCACTTCAAAACAGCTATGCACAGTTTGGTAGCACAAAAAATAGATATCCTTCCCCTCTTCCCTCCCCCCCCGGTACAGTTCAAATAATAAATTGCTCAATAATTTGTTTGTACAAATTGCAAAGTGGGTTAATGTTACCTTTAAACATGGGTTGTTTGGGGTTTTTTTGATGGTTTAACATGCCTTCCTCCTCCTTGACTGCTGGATGGGGATGCACGGTGGTTGGCAGAACGAGGACACATCAGCAAGGACCTGCCATAGGGTTTGGGGGGTATATAGGGTGCTGGGGGCTGCAGCCACAGTAGGTGGGTGATTTGGGGTAAATGAGCAGGGCCTGTGGCCAGCAGGGCAAAGCAAGGGAGCAGTGCTCATGCCCGTGAGGAGCAACAGCTCCCCACTTCTCAAAAACAGCCTCACAGCCCATCCCTCTGCATGGCCGTGCACCTGCTTCCCAGCATGTGGTAAACTCACTGAATTTACCCAGGTTAATTAATTTCCAGCTGGAGGTGCTCTCTGCTCTACCATTAGTGGCTCACAGCTGCTGCTGGCCTGGTGCATCCCTCTGTGCTGCTGGATGGGGCCTAAGGAGGGACAGTGGGGACAAAACAGGACAGAAATCACCCAGAGAACAGCAGGCAGGGAGAAGAGCTTCTCTAAGTGAAGCCAACCCCACATACACTGCCTGGAGCTGGGGAAACTCCCAGCCCAGTGAACCCAATGGCCCCAAAATGGCGGACACCTCCTCACCAACACCTCACAGCCCACTGCAGCACTGCATTGCAGCTTCTCACTGCAGGCTCTCAGGGAGCCTTGCCAGCACCTTTGCTTTGGGCACACAAAGGGATAACAAGAAGAAAACAACCAGGCTGCAAGGCCTCCTCACAGGAGGCAGTGTGATGTGACATGGCGGAGGCCGTGCACCTCAGGCCCAGGCCGTGATGCTCCTCAGGCGGGCATGGGATGCCCCATGGCGCCAGGCCCTGGTGGCAGCGGGGCCGGCCACAGCCAGACTTTGGGGGAGAAAACAGGAGGGGATGTGACAGGACCATGTGGCAGCACCATGACAGCAGCCCAAAGGCTGCCCACTGCTGTCCTTACAAACAACAAGGCCCTCAGTGCCACCCCCAGCACGGCCAGCAGTGCCCGTGGCTGCCCACCATCCAATGGCTCCATGAAGCCTGCAGCCACCTCTCTTGGCCTCTCCTCAAGACACCAAAGCAGCACTACTGTGCCAAGTGGTAACTTTATTCTATGTTGTGGGTTTTTTTTCTTTTTTTTTTCTTTTCTTTTTTTCTCTCTGAAAAGGTTAAAGAGGCGGTTTTGAAGATGGGTTGAATTTGGACTTTTCCCAGAAAAAAAAACCTGTGACACTTTAATAGCGTTATGCCCAGACATCAGCTCTGTCAGCTCTGTGTCTCAGAGCCAGGGAGATACCAGCAGCAATAACCTGGGAACGGAAACACTTCCACATCGTTGTGCATTGTCTTGTCTTTTCTTTAAAAAAAAAAAAAGAAAGAAAAAAAAAGCACAACAGAAAAGACACAAACATTGATGAACATTAAAAACCTGTACATTGTAAAAATAAAACAAAAAAAAAACAAAAAGAAAAAAACAAAACAAAACCCCGTACCCCAAACAAACATACAACAAACACCACCATTCTCTTGCTTTGAAGTCAGAATCATTGCAGGGGGAAAAGAAAGAACCATGGGTTGGTGACCGGGCGATGCTCGCTGCCTGGTGGGTCAGAGCTGCTGCGGGCTGCGGGAAGTCTGTGCCGTGCTCTTGTTTCCTCTAGCGTATAGAATGCAAAGCATTTAATACTTCTTTTTTTTTTTTTTTTTCTTTTTTTTTCCTTTTTTTTTTTACCATTTTTTCCCCCCCAGAGCGATGAAAGCAGAAGTGAATGGAAAAAAAAAAATCTAATATTTTTTGTTCTTTAACTGCAGATATGATCCAACGTCATGGAATGAAAAAAAAAAAGAACGTAGAGCATCATCCGTGTGTATCACAAAAATACAATAAAAACTTTTTTTTTTCCTTTTCTATTTTTTTTCTTTTTAAAGTCTCCTATGAGCTCCCTGCCCTGCTGGCCTCCTGCTGTGCTCCGGAGGGCTCTGGAGAACCAATGCCTGCAACCAGCAAAGGCTTTCTGCTGACTCAGCAGCGGTGTACATCATGGGGGCCCTGCAACCATGGCAAGATCAGTTTTTAAACTAAGTTTATACATTCTCCTGACTTACAGATGACTTTGATGGATCACCGTTACCATCTCTTCTTTTTTTTTCCTTTTTTTTTTTTTTTTTAAACATTTCCATACAATGGACAAACACATCAAAGCCTGCGTGTAAGAACAGAACCTCTTTTACAGCATGTAATACTGTGTTTCGTTTAAGTCCTTCCTTGCGTAAAATATCGACATAATTCACCGAAGGTATCAAAAATATACCCTGTAGACCAATACAATTTACAATTGCCTTTTCTCACCATTCAGAAAACAATGCACTTAAAGCAACCGAGCCCATCTGTGGGCAGCACGGGGAATCTCTTCCCACACGGATGGAGCCCAGGCTCTCTGCCACCCAAGGGACCAGCAATATTCTCCGACATGGCTCTTCACGCCCTCCCTGCTCCCCCAGCTGCGTGCAAAGCGCATCGAGCTGACGCGTCCTGCGCGGTGGGGATGGCAGCTCCCACCCCTCCGATCTGCCGAGGGAAACCAAACCGGGTTCGATCCTATGAAGCATTTCACATCTTTTTGTTGTTGTTGTTGGCGTTAAACTGTTGCAAGGCTTTGTGTTTCCATGGCACGGCCCCACGGAGCCCCTTGCCCGGCGCCATGGAGCAGAGCGTCCGTGTGCACGCAGCCCTGGGACACGGTGTGCGGGGTCACTGCCCAGCAATGCTGGCAAGGACAAAGATGGGATCCTTGGGTTTTGTCTCGTTAAGGCTTCTTTGTTTCTTTCTTAGACTGAAGAGGATGCAGACGTTTCCAGATGTTGAGAATAACAAGAACAACAACAACAACAACAAAAACAGAAGGAAAAAAAAAAAACAACAAAAGAAAACTCATCCCCACCAAACTGGCCGGTCGGGAGAGGAAGGAAATGAAAGGAAAATTAAAAACCAAAAGAAAGCTCTGCTCCTGCGTCTTTGCTCATGAGAGCCAGTGGGGCTGGGCCCCGGGCACCTCGCTCCCCGTGCCTCTGGTTTGGTCGCCATCTCCCTGCCCCTGGCTCGCTTCATTCACTGTCCGAAAGGGTCTCATACTGGGAGCAGAGCAGGGGCTTGGGCTCCTCGTCCCAGGCGTGGTGCTGCCCGCCAGGCGTTCCCTGTGGCAGCGGCACAGCCGGGGCTGCCGTCACCACCCCGCTGGGGAGCCGCATGGTGAGCGGGTTGTAGGGGAACGGCGTCGAGCCTGCGTGGAGCAGAGAGCAGAAGGTCAGCACTGTGGGACCAGGGGATACCTCAGGGACACGTCCTTCTCCCCATCCTATACCTGCGGATGATGGCCGGTCCTCCCAGACGCGGTTGGTGAGGGGCGTCCTCCGGTTGCAGTCCCCCTCTGAGTGCACCGAGGAGACGGACGGCGGCCGCTCACCAGAGGACAGGCCGGGTGCCGGCGACTTGGCCTTGCGGCTGTTGGGTCTGGCGGCAATCTTTGGCTTCCCCCCTCCTGCTGCAAAGAGAAGTGCCTGCTCATCAGCCGGCCCTGCTCAGATGTGGCCGTGATGGATTTTGGGGGGAAACTGGGCACAGAGTACGTGCACCCCCCTGCGTTTCCCCAGCCCCGCGTGCTGTATGAAGCCTGCAAGGTGCTGGTGGCAGGAGGTAAGCTTGCCTTGCACAGGGGGATGGGAGCTTCAGGGACCCCATAGCTACACAGGCCTGTAGTTCTCATTCCTGTGGTTCTCAATCCATCCTTACAGCACATTAAAGGTTTAGTGGACGGAACATTCTGTGCTGGGGATGTCAGCCCAGCTAAGCAGGACAGAGCTCCCAAAAGGGGATGGATGGGCTCTTGTCCCACCCCACCTGCTCTGGGCAGACCTCAGTGGGCACAGGGAAGCATGGGTGACAGAAGCTGCTGGGCTCATGCAGCAGCCAGAGATCATGCCTGCAGCAAGCTGTGGAGTGCCTGCTGCCAGCTGGGCAGGGCACAGCACCGCGTGCCCCCACACACTGCTGAGCTGGAGACTGCCCCAGCCCCCACTGAGCCCTCTGCCCATGGGGCACAAATGCACACCTCAAACCAACTGGGGCTCCCTTCCCAAGCTGATGGTGTGCAGAACAGACACTGAGCAAACCCCCCAAGGCACTAAAGCTCAGCGTGCCCCAGCCCTGCTCTCTCAGCTGGTGTCCCCCATCTGTCCCTTCTGGCTCTCTGTGTGAGCTCTCTCTCTTGCTCCAGGCACTGCCCATCTCAGCACTGACACCCTGAGCCTGGGGACAGAGTCTTGGCACAGCACTGTGTCCTGTGCACCCACCCCTGGCTTGGAGCAACTCTGGAGCCCAGCTCTGGGAGGGCAGTGCTGGATCTGAGCATTCCCTCCTGCTGTATGGGCTTTCTCCCATGGGCTGATGGGGTTTTACGAACAGTTTGGAGTGGCTCTAAACAAAGGTTTATAGCTTTGGTCTTTTGGGTGTTGGCTTTCCCACCCCACAAACCTTCTTTACGTGATTAAAACAAACAAACAAAAAAAAGAAAAATGGAGGTATTAAAAAAAACCCAAAAATGAATGGGGAAAGGAGCACGGTCAGTGGTTTAGAGAAAGCATCAGCACCTTCTGAGACTATTAAATGAACATCAAACAAGACCGGGATTAATCAGCGGATTCACAAAGCTTGAAGCTGGGGTGGGGAGAAAAGAAAACCAAAATGAACAAAAAGGGAGGGGGGGAAAAACAAATCCACCCACAAAAGGGGAAACAGAAATGCTGAGAATTAATAATACAGAGAGAGTGAAGGTGGAGAGGGCTGCAGACCTGGCAAGGAGCGCACGTCCTCGTTTCGTCCATCAGCAGGAGTTATGGGCATAGCAGCGGGCAGGCTTGCACTGGCATTCAGAGAGTTAAAAGCATTGGCACTGAGAGGTGAGCGCTCTTCCCACTGCTCGTCATATTTACCCATTAGGGCTTTCCTAATTATTGCCTCCAACCCCATGTTGGTACTGGAATTCTCTTGGACCGACTGGCTCCTACAACTGATTAGCCCTGGGAGATACGGGAGGGGGAGGAAAGAGGGGACGGGAGGTGGGGAGGAGCCAAATGAGAAGAAAGATGGGGGGACGGGGAAAGGGGAGAAAGGAGACAAGGGAGGAGGGAAGAAACAAACAGTCAGCACATCCTCGCAAAGCAACAAATGTTGTCATCTTGTTCTGTAAAGCTCTGCAACGCGTGTTGGCCCCCCTCCTCCTCCTCCTCCTCGTCCTCCTCCTCCCCACACCATCCCTCCCCAGGGTCTGGCAGGGGAAGGGGCTGGGATGGGGCTGAGGACTCAGAGGGAGTGGGGAAGGGTCTGTGCTGAGCCCTGGGGTGCAGCAGGAGAAGGCTGTGCTCCCATCTGGCTCAGTGCCTGGCTGTGGGGAGTCCGCACAGATGCATGTATGGATGCAATACGGTTGTGTGGAGAAACTGGAGGCTGGGGCTTCCCAAGAAGGGTGAGACAGGGGAGGAAGAGGGGGCATTTAGAAAAAAACATGAAAACTGGATTGGAAAGAACTGCCCAGATTTGGCATCAGCACAGGAGGTGGGAGCGGGGCACGCAGCCCGCAGGGCAGGGTGGGTCCTTCAGTCCCTCCTTGCCCCAACCCTCCCCATGGGGCCCCTCCGGGCTTGGCCTCAGCTGCGGGACAGGCTGCAGAGGCAAGGTGTGTGTCCAAGTGGCAGCGAGTGTCAGAAGCCATGCAGTTATAGTGCAGCGCAGGGACCAGAGGGCACTAGGCTCAGCCACGCAACCGTCATTCCCAACGCGGTGGTTACAGGGAACAAGCAAGGGCAAAATACAGACACAAGAACAGCAGGCCGGCAAGGGAACCCCCTGACAGCCCCCAGCTTGCCCCGTCCTGGGGGCTTCACACCCCTGGAAAGGAGCAGGGTGCCCCCATGGTCCCCTCCAGACCCCCAGCTCCCTATGCTCACGAGCAGCTGGAACCAGGGGATGCTCTCAGGATGTTGGATTTCACCCCACAAATTCTGACTGCCACAGAAGTCCCACACTGTACTGCCCTCCTGCACCATAATCAGTGCCTGCAGACCTGGGCTTGGGACCTGGCACTGAGGCAGAGCAGCACAGAAGTGAGCAAAGCACTCCCTGCTCCTTCCCTTGGCAGGGGGAAATTTGGTCATTCCTCCTCCTAATTAAACAGAACAACCCAGAGGCATCCTCCACTGGAGGAGGTGCTAATCATTTATTAAGTATTACTTAACACTCCTCAGAGGGGATTCCTTTGAGAAAGCTGCTCTGCTGGCAGGGCTGGATCTCCATGGGGATGGAGACAGGTACACAGCACCTCAGGGATGTGCCTCCTGCCCAGCAGTATGTCACAGCTCTGGGAGAGCAGCCCGGCCCCATGGCTGTGCAAGGGGCCCTATCTCCTCACAGTGCTGCTGGGGAGTGCAGCCACCTCTGCCTTTGGGCAGGTGAGGCAGCAAAGGCCGAGTGCTGCTACCCACAGGACTCTCCTGTTGGCATTCTGTGCCCACACACACCTCTGCAGCTGTGCCAGAAGCAGGTGGCAGAGGTGTCATGCCATCTTCCTCCCTCAGGTTTGCCTGTCCCACATCTGGGAAGCCCCCACCGCCCAACCCTATAGAACTGCTTCCAGTCCCTCCTTGCTCTCCCTTTCCTAACTGGGCCGAAAGCCGCAGGTACAGATCTGGGGAGGGTGCAGTGCCCCTGGGAAGCCCCCAGACCTCTGGTTTAGCTCCTGCGCTGCCCTTTAGCTCTGCACGGCTCTGACTCTTCCTCACCCTCTGCAAAGCTGTCGGAGGAGTCACACTGCACGCAACAGCAGGGAGCAACAGAGGGCAGCGAGGCTGCAGCCTCACTTGGCATTATTGCAGAATGAAAAACGGAGATGCCCCAGTCACCCTATCCTCCTGCTCTGGACAGCCGTGAGCTTGGTATGGAATGAGGCACAGTACAGACATAGTGTGAGTTACCTGCTCCAGTAATCGCTGGCATATTGAAAATCTCTGTCCCAGGCTGCCCAACATCTGGGGAGAAACAAAGAAGCTCTTGAGTACAGAGCAGCGCTGCTCTGGTGCCATGGAGCCAGTGAGAGCTCACATCCCACAGCAGCGCCTGGGCTGACAGCAGCCCCCAGCCCCGGGGCAGCTCTGCCTAAAGGCCAGCAGGCACAACTTGAAAAACAGCAGAGAAGCAGATCCCAGGGCAATGCCTTCACACTCAGAGCTGCAATCCCTCCCTTCCAGCCCTTTGGATTGAGAGCTTTATGAAGTTAAATCCTCTCCCGCCTATGGGAATCCCACAGGCTCCAGTCCTCCATACCCAGCGAGCAGGTCTGGGCAGTGGGGAGGGCAAAGAGGACGAGAAGAAACATTACATCAATATTTTCCCACTTAGCTGAGCTATTTGACTTGGATAATGCTTTCCTTAGAATAACAGAAATTCTCATCAAATAAAAGGTGTTTCCTATTTCTGTATATTTTCCCTTGATAAGGAAAAGTGTGGAAAGTCATGGGGTTCAGCCACGCGTCCCCAAAGGGGCATAACAATACTGTAACATCATCCAGGAGATGAGACAGCTCAGCCGCTTTTATCCAATGCAGCTGTTGTAAGATGGATTCAAATTGAATTAGTACTGACTGTATAATGCGGGGCTAAATTAAATTATGATCCTATCTACTCTATTAGTGGTTAATGAATGAATGGGCTGGATTTTTAATATAAGCCAGCCTGGTTAGTTTTACAGAGCTACATCAATATTGACGTAAGGATTAAAGTAATGTTTGGGGGAGATGCATCTCGAGGAGGAAGGATTCAGCTTGGCTGGCCATTCATTAAAATATCAATTGCTCGTAAGTCTCCTCCATGCTCAGCTCATTATTTCCTTCCTCTTGAGGTTATCTGGAGCTGCCACAGTGTGGGATTGACAGCCCCACAGCATGGAGATGAGCAGCTGGGAAGGCTCCCATCACTTCCCCAGACACACTGAAAAGCATCCGGCACTCGCACTTCCCAAGAAACCACGGCATGATGCAGAGAGACGGCTGGGAGCTCACAGCCTGCAACACAACAGCACTCCTCCCCAAACCTCCTCCACTTCATGCCTCCTCAAGGTTTTCCCCTTGTGCCCCAACATAAAGGTCCCCACGTCCTTACTGTACTCCGTCTCATTTTTGTTGGTCGTGCTGAGCTTCTTGATGATCTCCTGTTTCTTGGACTTCACCATGGCAGAGTTGCTCTCTGTCAGCTTACTGAAGAAAGCTGGAGGCTGAGTGTTGTTTCCTGGGGACTTGGACCCCATCCTGCAAAGCAAAAGACCATCAGAAACCATCAGAAATGGCCAGGTCACAATGTCCTACCTAGAGCTGAACTTTTAGAACAACTCCTCATCAGTCCAGGGCTCCTGAGATATTTGGGATATCCAACCCATCATGGATCCATTAAGAGCTGGAAGGGACCCCAGCAGGCTGCCTGTTCCCACTCCTGCAGTGCTCAGGGACACCCACAGCTCCATCAGTGCTCACAGCCCCATCCCCTGACCCTGGGTGTCTCCAGGGATGGAGCACCACTGCTCCTCTGGGCACCCTGTGCAGTGCTTCACTGCCTTCATTGTAAAAAAACTTCCACCTCGTATCCAAAAATTCCTTTTTCCTCATGTCCTGCCATGATGACCTGGTATGTGACACTTCTTCTGTCTGCAAGAAAAAATCTATGCCCTAATTCTTCCCACCTTGCAACAAATGAGCCCAATTCAGCTCCTTCAGACCTAAAAACCAGTTCCCCAGGAGCAGATCTGCTGCTCAGCCAAGCATCCATGGAGTCAATTTTTATAGAAAGATGCTTCAGATGGGACTGAAGAGGGGCCCTGGGAAGCAGCAGCAGAAGGGATGGGAACACAGGCAGGCTGTGGTGCTGAGCAGCACGCAGGAGAGCAGCCGCATCTTAGGAGGAGCAGCACAGAGCTGCACAGATGGGTTGCGGGAGCCAGCTGGCCCCGCTGCATGATTATCAAAGCTGCTCAGCAGGGATGGGGCCCAGGGATGGGGTCACGCTCTGGGTGGAGGTGAGTGTGGGGATGGGCGCACCCCTGGCTGTGCAGTACCTCTGGTCCATCTGCTCGCCCTCGCGGTACAGGATCGGGTACGTGGCGCTCTTGGCGTGCTCCGCTTCTCCCACGCCGTCTGGTGGAGACACGGGCTCGATGCAGTTGTCCGACCCGCTCCCGGCTGAGGCTTTGCTCTGCTCCGGGGACCTGAGGATGGCGATGGGGAGATGCCATGGGTGCACTGCAACACTCTCAGTTTCCACGTGGAGTGGTGGGGAAGGACTAAAATAACTCGTAGTACAGCAGGAATGAAGCCAAGCTCCCCACCCTGGTGGGCTCATGGCAGCACTGAACACAGGCCCTTGGAGCAGTGCAGTTTGGGTGATTTTCCGAACCGCAGGTGTGCTGAGCAGCACTGAGAGGAGATGCGGCCCAGATTTCCAGGCAGCAATGCCCCAACATCCCCAGGAGATGCGAGGGAGCAGCACTGGGACTCAGCCTCAATATCTGTCCACTCCAGCATTTGCAGGGACACAGTCCCTTCGCAGGGTGGGATATCAATGCTCTGGGGACACAACTTGTGGTTCTCCACTATATTTGCTAATGCACAGGAGGGCAGCACCCACCATCTCCAACCACTTCACTGCAGGGTCATGGTGGGCCTGTGTAGGGTGGCTGGGGGGACACAGCCCTCCAACTGCAGCCTGGGAGGTGGCCAGTGTTGAGCCCACAAGGAATCCCTCATGGGTGGTTCTGGGAATTTACGCCTTTGTTCTTTCTGTGGTTTCTTTTTCTCAGTCTTTTTTTCATCTCTGGCTGGCCAGGGCCGGGCTCTCTCCCCTGATGTAACAAATCCAACTCTAAGACCATGCAGAGCTGAGGGAAATAATGGCATTTACTGACAAGGAACAGTAAGTTTGGAGACCTCTCTGCTTCCTGGGCACACCTGGACTTCACTGAACTCTGATGCTGGGATGGGAGGACAGACACCATCCCCACACTTCCACTCTTTCCATCTCAATCATACTTTCTAGTGCTATCGGTGTGATTTGGCAGTGGCTTCCAAAGAAATAACAGTGTTGCCTGAAGCAACAAGAACCACTAAGAATGATGAAGGTAAAATTTACTCTGAAGCAGTGGAAAGTATGTTTCTTTGTTTGGAACCACCTGTGGTCTGAAAGGTCACCGCTCATTGCTAGAGACTGACGACAGAGACAGCAAAAGAAGCAGTGGGTGCAAACCCAAATGGGTGAAACTCTATCTGAACAGAAAACATGTTTCTGACCATGAAGGTGCTTGAACACTGGGACAGGACGCCCAGAGAGGTTCTAAAGTCTCCATCAATAAAGACACTCAAAACCCAACTGACCAGGGCCATGGCCAACCTGCTCCAGACATCCCTGCCTGGGCAGGGCGTCGGACTGGAGGGTCTGAGGAGGTCCATTCCCACCTAAAAGCTATCTGAGAAAGGGATCATGGACAGACTCCAAGAGCATCTCTAAGACTACGTGGATGGCCAGAGAGGCTCTGCATAGCAATAACATCCAGTTCAGAAGGGAGTGATCCTTATGAGCCCCAACAGTGGAACACAAATCCAACAGCACCAAATGGCATCAGCCCCACACCTGCCCTTCCTGGAGTGCCATAAAACCAAGGGCAGCCTTGGTTTGAAGCCACTGCTTGGCAGAACCCCTGTCTGTGCCTGTTGTGGTTCAACTCTCTGAGCTCACCTTTTGCCTCCTTCGTTCTGTGGAGAGATCCTAGAAGCCACTGCGTGCTCCTGCTGCTGCAGGTACGCCTCGCTGGGGGTGCGGCGCAGGTCCAGCACGGGGCACGCGGCCCCAGGGAAGGAGTACACTGGGGTCTGGATGTGGGAGTTGAGCTGCTGAGGGTGATGGCGTGTGTAGTCCTGGGTGATGACCTCCTAGAAGGAAAAATCCTTGAGTCAGAAGAAGTGTTGGGGTTTCTTTCTTGCTTTTTTATTTCTCTAGATGTGGCCCTTCCCTCCTCCCTCCAAAGGAAAGAAGAAAATGAGGTTAATTACACTGATGTGTTGGGCCAGTGTGACCACCCGCTGGTTCATGCCCTTGACGCTCTGGCTGGACTGCAGGGGCTGGCACTGGGGCTGTGGGCCGTCAGACTGCCGGAGGTGCTGCAGGTGGGCTGCTTCAGAGCCTGAGGCCTTCAGAGAGGCTGGAGGAGGCACAAAGAGCAGAGCTGAAGTGAGGTGACACTCACGTCCCATTTCCTGATGGCTGAACACCATCTCGGCATGGCACCGGGCCCCTGCCCTCACCTTGCTGTTTCTGCCTTGGGTCGTGCTCCCCGTGCCCCTTCTCCACATCCTGCAGCAGCTTGGCCCCTTTCTCATGGGATAGGCTGGGTGAGCTGACAGGACTCACAGCTTCGATCCGGTCAGGGCTGTACCCACCATGAAAGCCTGGATAAGGGTGAGAAGGGCAATAAAACTGGGAGTCACTCTGCTGTTCCCTAGCACTGCATGGCTGCTGGTGGGCAGCTCTGCATTCAAAGAAGGAAGAAAAAGGTGGACCAGGTCTGGCTGAACCCTTTGGGGTTCAGTGGGATCTGAAGCCACATCTCATTCCCACAGAGCTGGACGTGCAGCTCACAGTGACAGCACAAGAGACAGGACCCAGGCTCAAACCCGTGGGTTTGCCTCATGCTTTTCCCCTGAGCCACCTCCTGGAATACAGAAATGTTCTTTGTATCCTCTGCCTTTTAAACCCTTTGCAGAGACTCAAGGTTCAAAACGTGTTGATTTGCAATGAACCAATGTTACTTTTAAAGAGAGTGAGGAAACTGAGGCAAGATGGGACAGAATTCCACAAAGTGGGGCTAAGGACCTGGAAAAGGTCCCCGTTTTCCCGTCAGCTCAGCGGGTTGAGCAACACTCACAACTTCTGCCCTACAGACCTTCACCCTCCTTGTGCTCCATTCCTAGAAACCGCCCCTTCTGGGCTGAGCTGGCCAATGCTGAGCGGTGCCCAGGCACACCCTGCCCCACTGACACACTGCCCTGGCCCCAGTGGGACGCCTTGGGTTGTCCTGCACTGGGAAGAGGACATGTGGGGTGAGCCGCCCTCACTGAACAGCCCTCCCTATGTCTTCTTTAAGCTACTGGCTTCTGGCAGCTCCCACCTCTCAGGCCCAAGGCTGTAGCAAGGGGACCTGGTCAGTGCCACACTGAGCTGCAGCCCATGGAGACCCAGATGGCATGACATGAGTGAGGATGTGCGTGTTGGGTGGCCAACAGCCACATCATGCTCACATGCTTGCTTTGCCTCTCTGCTCCTTCGATTTATTGCCCACAACTGTTTCTTACAGACTTCCTGGGAATTTCTAATGGTGGGGAAATAAGAATTAGCAAATTGCTATTGTCTGTAAAAAGCAATACCAGGAACTGCATGGCATTTGCAAAACAGGGCTTGGCTGGGAAGTGTGGGAGAAGGGAAGATCCCTGAAACACACACAAATAACGACTGCAATAACGTAACAATTGGGGAGCAGAGGGACAAGCACACTTTGGGAGCTGACAAAGCCAACAACCAAAATGTATGACAAAAAACAAGGAATAATGAAATAAAACTGATTTCAGGCCACAGCTCTCTGGCCCCTCCCACCCAAGGCCTTACCATCGCTAGTGGAGCTGTTACTCAGCGAGCCTCTTTCTTGCTGCCCCTCATTGCAAGAAATTTGGCTCACAATATTCACATCTATGAAGCTGGCTGCTGTCGTGGCGGTCTTACCGAGTGCTCGGAGCTCCTGTTCCTGCATGGAAAAGGGTTTACTTTGACTCTTTTCTCTACTGTGCTGCTCAGGGCCCGAGGTTGCGTGCTGCTGGTCCAGAGGATGGTGGTGCTGCTGGCTTTTCCCCTGTCCTCTGCTATAGTGATGAGAAGAACTGGGTCCGGAGGCAGGTAAAGGCCTCGACTCCATGGCTTTAATAGGTGAAGGCGACTGTTCGAGGCTAGCCCCACTGGGCAGCTTTGAGGTGAAGACGTTGCTGTCAGTCTGGGCTCGCTCTGCCTTTGCTTCCCGTGCCCTCGAGGCCTCTTTCTGCAGGACGGCTGGGTCCAGCATGGCCGCGTAGCCGTCTGCTGCACTGATGGAGGAGCGCAGGGTGGAGGCCGAGGGGAAGGCTGCAGAGCGGATTGGTGACGTGGTAGTGGTGGAGGAGGTTCTGCAAGGCAAAAGGTGATGAAGAAAAGGTCAGAGAAGAACATGTGGTGAAGGGGGGTGCTTGGCCAAGGACTGGCGCTGTCTGGCTGTGATCCTCAGTGGGCTTTGAGCACAGAATCATAGAATGGTTTTAGACTGGAAAGGCCCCAACCGCCTGCTGTGGGTCACAGAGAGGCACATGCTGGAACAGGTGAGGGAGCTCAGATGAAGTCTCTGCCAACCAGGTGCCTGCCAGAATAGCTGGCCATGGGATACCTGAAGTGACCTGGATGGATTCACCAGAGGGAACAAAGCCCACGGGACAAGCCCAGAGACATTCATAACTCCCTCTCCCCACCACAACTTTCCTATGAGTGCCAGCCGTGCTCCTGCTGGGAAGAGGCCAAACCAACCCTTGTGCATCTCCAAGGTACCCATAAGGTACTTAATAATGAGCAACCAGATCCATCCCAAGGCTAAAGGCAGGAATGGTGTGTGGGGACATACCGCAGGACGGAAGGAGTGGGGGTCTCCGAGGAGATGATCTTCATGCTCGTGTTGTGGAGCACGCTGGGGCGCTGCTGGATGGTCTCATGGGTGCGGGGCGAGACAGGAGAGTGCTGGTGGCTGTGAGAGTGTGAGGAGGAGCGGCTACTGGACTGCTCTGTACCTGGGGGCAGACAGACAAGGACTTCAGCTCTTCATTTAATAGCCCCAACCCCACCTCCAGTCAGCAAGGCCCCAAGGCATTGCCAGCACACCCCCCCCAGCCTACCAGGTCTCCAGATAGGTGCATGCTCCACAGTGGTGGATACTAGGATGGACTTTTCACGCTCCCTCTCACGTTCACGCTCCCGATCTCGTTCCCGCTCTGATGATCCCGATTGTTTGGTCAAGTGCGTGGGACCTCCTGAAACCCAACAGAAAGGCAATGAAAGGGCTGCAAACAGAGTCACTCACCACGGGGAATGCTGTCTGTCCTTCACATTGCTCCATCTGCAGAGCAGATAAGAGATGGCTCCATCCAAGGTCACCTGGAGCAGGACAGACCGGGGTGACCTGAGTGACAAAGCCCAGGAAAATCACACAGTAGTAGCCCTGGTGACATCTCCTGGGTCTGACCTTTCACAAAGCTGTGTGCTAGCTGCCACTTTGGGGAAGGAGGAGGAAAAGCAATGAACCTCCCCACAGCAGAACTGAAGGAGCTGTTGTGAGGGAGTACTGGTGGCTGGGTGGGAAAGCATTTGGGATCTCCCATGTCTCCCAGCACACTGAGCTCATGGCTGTGAGTCGTTTGAAGGAGTCCTGCCCAACTGCTTTCCTCTGAGAAAAGAAACCTGCAGCATTACCTGGGGAGAGCGGGGAGCTGCTGTGCCGGCTGCTGAAGGTCTGGGGGGGGCCGGGAATGTAGGTGATGCGGTCCATGGAGGTGGCAGAGGCGCCGGGGGTGGGGGGCACGAGGACAGGCAGGTGTGGCACTTGGGACAGGTCAATGATTCCTAGAGAGAGAAGCAAGAGGACTGTCAGGATGACAGCGAGACACTGTAACTTTGCCCCAGCTCCCAAAACATGGGAACAGCCCCAAACCCCCCTGGATGGGGAGGACCTGCTGCATAGTTGAGGGCGAGCGAGGGCTCACGGGGCGACAAGCCACGCAGCATGTCTGCCCGCTGCGCCATGGCCGTGGCTGCAGCATTGTGGTGCATCTGCTGCGACGTGATGTAGTCGTTGATGATGGTCTGCCGGTTCTCCATGGCGGCCGTGTCCGTGTACCCCCGGATGAGGTACGGGGGGTAGAGGTGGGGGTACGTGGGGCTCGGAGCCAGATGTCTCGGCAGGTAGTAAGCAGCGGCTGGGAGAGAAAGGATGGAGAAATGATGCAGCGTTCCCTAAGGAATGGTTTCTGGGAGGTTTCTCATCTACCACAACTAAACCTAGAGCAGTGCTTTTGCTTGGCACAACTTTAGGTTTTGGAGCATAATCCCAAGACAACCATCCCCCCTGCCAACGGTACCTGCTTCCAGTTGGATTCCCCTCGGGATGGCAGCAGGGTCAAAAGCCAGCGGGATGTGTCCTCGGTACAAATCCACCCCGCTCACACCACGCAGCAGGTGCTCGTAGGGGGAGATGGGGTGGTGGTGATCGGGCACGGGGGCATGTGGAGACTTGGAGTTGGTGAGCTCTCTCGATGTGGGGGTTATTTTTCTGTCCTGGGACACTGGCTTCCCAGCAGTGATGCTCCCTGCAGCGAGCAGAAGGAAATGAGTCAGAGACCCAGCACCGCAGCCAAGCCATGTCTCTGAGGGGAGCCTTGAGCCAAGTGTGTCCTCAGGGGACGCCCACAGCTCTCCCTGAACTCGAGGGACCTTTCCTCTTTGCTGTGCTGCCATGCCACATTACACCACTAACACCAAGGCAGCCAAGCCCTGGTTGCACGCAGGAGAAGCCTGTTCCAACCCATCTGTGCCCCATGAGACATAGAGAGGGGCTCCCACCCTCCACTGCCTGCGTCACACTCAGCCTGGACCTCTCCCTTTGGCATCCCACTCTCTCCTTCTAGCATTCAAACTGTCCCATGAGCACAGGACTGGGACAGGGCAGAGGTACCAGGTGCAGCACACTGGGCTTTGCTATGATAGCACTGAATATGGTCCTGCAGGACCCATACCAGCCCTGTGCATGGTTCAGTGCAGCATCTGCACAGGGAGAGACAGACAGATGGCCTAATTCTCCATCCCCAGAGGGAGGACATGCACAAGCCATTCTTCCAAGTGGGGAGTGGAGCCACAGATCCAAGGAGCAGTAGGACAGGACTTTCCCATTCCTCCACCTTGTGCAACCTGCAAGTTGCAGGCAGCGTTTTGGGGATGTTTGCTATATGTGCACCCAGCAATGGAAGCCAGCAGCCCCAGAAACTCCCGGCCACAGTGACGAAACACAGTTCAGAGGGTTCAGGCACCAGCTGCCCTGTCAGCTCTTGCCCAATGCTCACAGAGAGGTTGGAGAAATGTCAGGGTCTTCTCTTGGCTCTCCCAACCTGTGCTGGACATTGGTGGCACTTCTCACTCCACCCGGGACAAGGGTCACCAGTTCACAGCTGTAACAACAGCGTGGACAGCAGCTGACAGAGCCACCTCAAAGCAGCGTGAACACAGTTCTCTTGCACCAGAAATGAGCCCAGAACCATTCAGAAAAAGAGCCAGCCCATGCCTTCCCATGAGCCCAATGATGCACGAATCCGCTTCCCTGCTGGTGTTCTGCAGAAACGCTTGTTTTCCCCTTGGGATCCCTCCCTACAGCCTGGGCCTCCCTCATGCCATCCTCACCATATGTGCAAATCTCATCAGCCACAAAGCAGCTGAAGGCTTTGCCAAAGTGAAGGGCCTCACTGGAAAAACAGCAGAGCAAAGGGATGACCCTAGAGACCCCAAATGTGCCCAGAGCCTTATCATTTGGCTGTGAGTGATGCTGGAGGGTTTTTGGAGAGCTCTGCATCCCAAATTCCTTCAGGGGAGCTGCATCCTGGCATTGGTTTTTGGCAGGCTGCGGTGTCTTGTGCTGCACACCCCCAAATCATAAGACTGTTGGTGTAGGACAAGGATTTGCAGGTGGGAGATGCAAACATCCCCCAAACACTGCCAGGGAGCTGGAGGAAAGCAATGCCCCCAGGCTGCTGCAGTTACCCATAGCTAGCAGGCAGTGTCCTATGGAACAGGATCTGAATTCCCTCTCACCATGCTGTAGTGTCAGGGACCTTCTGTGCTCTGGTCTGTGTGCATCCCAGCAGATCACTGCACATCTCTATGGGCGCAGAGACCCACTTGTGCGAGGTGAGGTGCCTGGGTGCAGAGGTGATGAATAAACACACCACGTTTCCATTCCATTTTACCATATTGGTGAAAAAAGGGAAAATCCACTCCATGAGAGCACTGATCTCCTGACCACCTTCAGAAAGAGGAGTGCCCAGGGCCAAGTCTGGCACAAGGAAGACTCTCAGAAGGGCAGCAGCCCTCGCTCCCATGAGTCAGCCTTGGCTGCAGGCAGGAGTGGGTGCTGAAACAGAACAGGTCAGACAAGCACTTGCTGGGAACAGGTGAGGTCAGCACTGACTTCCCACGTGCCCTGCTGTAAATCCCAGCATCAAACACGAAGTTGGCAGTTACCTTCATGCTGCCGTGGCGTGGATTCCCTTGTGGAGACCGGAGACCCTCTGTGCAAGTGGCTGCTGAACGCCGTGCTGTGCCCAGCCTGGTGGTCCTCATAGGCGAGGGCACTTTGATGGGGCTTTCCTGGCTCAGGCACAATCACAGGAGCTCCTCTGGCAATTGAGCCACCCGAGTTGGTCACCGGGCTCGGCCTGTTTTTCAGGCTTTCTTCATAAGCTCTCTCCAGATTCCTTGGATCTTGTATGACATCCAGTGAGTGCACAGAGTGAAAAGTCCTCCCAGGGCTGCCAATGATGGACCGCACGTCGTGCTTTTTGGTACTCGATGAGGAAGAACCGCTGTCGTACTTCAGTGGGGTACCCTGGGAACACAAGGCACATGGGGTGTCAAAGGGGCATAGAGCAGAGCAGGGTGATCACATCATAGAGTCATGGAGGTTGGAAAAGATCATTAAGATCCCCAAGTCCAACCCCAGCCCTTCCCTTCCATGCCCACCAGCCATGTCCTTCAATGTTCTTGATCACCTGCAGGCATGGTGACCCCACCACTTCCCTGGGCAGCCTGTGCCAGTGCCTGACTGCTCTTTCTGAGAACAATTCCTAATATTCAACATCCCACCAAGCTTCAGTGGGGCTCACACTTCCTGCTCCAGTAAGTCAGTACAACAGAGACATCGGTTCAGTTGGTCAAATGGCAAGAGCCATCCGCAAAGCAGAGACAGCAGCACCACACGGAAACGGGCAGGGCGGAGTGCCCGTTCTGCATGTCTTGTTGTGCTCCAACAAGATGGAGATGAGTCACCACCGAAGGCTGGCTGTGCCCATCACGCCTCTCCTACACATGCCATGGAATGAGGTAGGTCTGCGAGGTGCCATGGGAACCTTGCAAATATTTGCAGCCCAACAGGAGACAGCATGCCACACTTCATCCTAAATACTGGCCTTGCTGAATTGACGCTTGCCCGTACAGGGAGGAGACCAAGGCTGTGCACAAACAGAGTCGCAGCTGCTGAGGGCACCATGTTGACTTTGGCCTTGAACATGAGCCAAATGCGTCTGCTCCAATGTGTGTGGACAGGACATCGCCTGCTCAGCATGCTAGGGAGCTCTGAGATATTGCATTTAGCCACTGGAGGATGGGAAAGGGGAACCCAGACCCAGGCAGAGCCTATCTACTGATCGCTGACCGAGCCCTAAAGGCCCCCTTCTCCCCTTTTTCTTTGGAAGCAGTCACCTACAAGCACAGCAGGCTGAGTAGGTCTGAGCCCACCTACTGCTCATCCATGTGCTCACCTGTGTGATGGAGCCTTCCTTCAGAGGCCTCGCCAGAGAGATGTCCGGTGTCCGCCTCAGCTCCTCTCGGGGGATCTCATGGATTGACCTCCCTGCTTCCTTCACTGTGGCCACCAGGCCTTCGTGGGCTGGCTTCATTTTCAGGGGAGTAAGGCCCTCATGAGACCTGACCTTGTACGCGTCAGATAAGTCCCGTGGTGGAGTGTTTTCCCTCTTGAGCTGTTTGGCTTCTCTCCTGAGGTAGTCCTCATGGGCCTCCACGTAGGACCGAGGTATTCCTGCCCCAAGACAAACAGATGGTGATTCCCAGCCACACACCGGATGCTCCCATCCGGATGCTCAGTCTAAGGGGCTTCCAGTCAACACATGTAACTCAAGGGCTGCTATTCAACCCAACACACATGCAGCTACATCACTGATGCAACAGGACTCTCCACAACCACTTCCTGGGCTCATTTAGTACCACTTTCAGCCTCTTTGTGCCAGTCAAGGGGAACGTTACTCCTGACTTTGCTGAAAGTTTAGGCTGGTAGAAACTGAGCACAACTGAAAATCTCTCATACCTGCATCTGGACCCCAATACGTGCACTGTGGGCTCCTCCTGCCCTAACCTGACCACAGGAACAAGGGGCTGTGTCTGTGAGAACACCCCACGTTACTGCTGGCCATGGCCCTGCCCTGCTGCAGCCTCACCTTGTGTGATGGAGCCCCGGATGTGGTGCTGCTCCTTCAGGTTATGGGGACTGTGTCTGTCTGGAGGGATGGCTCGACCCATGAGACCTACAATAGATCACAGGGGGAAACTTGGGTTGTGGCACAGAAGTTCATATAAAACTAATGTACAATGATCTCTAAGGTCCCTTCCAACCCGCACGAGACTATGATACTATGATACTATGACAGTGTTGCCAGGATGCTGGGGAGGAAAAGTATCAACAGTTTCTAAATGAGTTGATTTCTCTTTTTTAACACGTGCTTCCGTTTTTGTAGTCCTGAAATTGGTACACCAGGACAGAAGCCAAAGGCACACACAGGCTGGTCTGCGCCCTCTGTACTGCCATGCTGTCCTGCTGGGATGTGCAGTGGGGTCCCAGCAAACCACAGCCAGGCATGGGAAGGTGTGTTATATAGGCAAGAGACAAGATGGGGTCTCTGCAGACACAGCGTGGGTTAAAGGCTTCCCCCATACCTACCTTCAATGCTGGCTGACAGCGGATCCCGGGTCAAGCCACGGCTGATCCTCCCCTCCATCATATCGTAGGTCCGCTTGGTTCCCGTGGGCTCATGAGAAGCTCCTGAGCTCCTACTGTCTTCTTTGGGACACTGAGAAGCAGCAACCCCACCTGGGATGGGAACAGCAAGAAGCACCGTCAGACCCCATCCAACCAACAGCCACCACTTGGCAACGCAAGAAACGCTGCATGAGGTTGGCTTCCAAGAAATCCAGCTGCTGGCTCTCCCCTCCCTGCCTGCTCTCATTCCAGATCTGTGCCTCCTGTGTGGGTAGAGCATCCGCCCCACCGCGTCCCGCTCCCTCCCTGATGCAGGCAGGGGACAGCTCAGGGCCAACCCCCGTGTCAGCAGCTGTACTTCCACTGAGCTCAACCCTGTGGTTCCGGGGAGTTTTGCTGTTTGTTTTCAGTTTTATTAGACACCTACTGTTTGGGATCCTCTCCAGTCTTAACATTTGCCGAGACACTCCCTGGGTGAGAAAAACAAGAGAGGGGAGAGGCAAAGCAGAGAGTTCCTTTGAAACAGCAATGAGTGCACACGAGGACTGGGACAGACAATGAAAATCCCACACCACAGTGATGGGGCAGCACAGCAGCAATTGCAGAGCACAGACCGTGTGCTCACCCGAACCTGGAGCCAGTTTCTCTGCCAACTGGAGCCTGTTGTGTGCAGGGGGTTGTATACAGGGGTAGTTCAGCCCTGAGCCTTCAATCCAGCTTCATTCAAGGGCAAAGATCCGGGGGCGCTGCTCAGAAAGCAGCAAGCACTGCACGCAGCCACTCCCCCAGCACAGCACATCTGTGCCCTGCAGAGGGGATGTGGTCCCCTTTGTACTGGGGAAGGAGAGAGACTGAACAGAAAGAAAACCACTCCAGAGCCACGTCCCTGCCTCGCAGCAGCCATCCGCAATCATATGCAGAATGAGAATAACCAATCTAGCACAATTCAGCCCGCACATGCTGCAGGATCTCGCCTCATTACGGCTCTTTTATTTTAAGCACCCTCATGACACTAAAGAATTTGCAATTTTTTTTCGGCTTGCCAAAATTCATCATCAACAACAATTTCATTTTTCTCACTTCTTTTTTCCCCGTTGTTTGTTTGTTCACTATTTAACTCTTTGGCTGCAGGAAGGAGCCGGGCAGCGGGGCTGGGCTGCAGGGCAGGGATGGCTCAGGGTGAGATCGATCCTATTGAGCACGTAGGAGGGAAGGCATTAATCGCTCTGTACCCCACAGAGCAGGAAGAGAGGAGATGGCTGCAGCTGGGTACTCCAAGCCCCCATGAAGGAGATGGAAATAGCTGCTTGCACAACACGTCCCAGAGAGCTTCCTGCGCCCTGCCTGGCACCAGCACTGCCAACTGTCCCAAAGGGTGCACAGACACAAGCCTGTGTGGTGACACCTCTTATCTGGGACAGAGTTGACAGCAAGCATGAGAAGCTGTGGGATGAGGAGGCTTCCAGACAGCTTAGCCCTGTCCTCAGAGTCCCTGCAGCCACACACGGGGACGTGGAACAGCCAGAGCCCAGCAGCTTCCTCCGAGGGCTGGGCTGACCAGCAGGACAAAAGCAGCTCCTGCCCTCTTAGTGCTGCAGGTATATGAGCACAGCATCGAGAGCAGGATCTGGTCCTTACTCGTCTCTGTAAATCTGACTCAGAAGAGAAGTGATGCAGCCCCGTGAGATGGCCATGCCATGCCAAAGCCAGAGCCCAGTTCCAACTGCTTTTATCCCAGCCCAAGGCGAGCACAGCAGGCATTCCTGGCTTCACGGGAGATGAACATCTGCTTATTTCCCATGGAAGCCACCAAAGCCTGAAGACGAGCCCTTATGGGCAGCGCTGCTGCCTGCTGAGCAGGCACAGAGGCACAGAGCAGCTGTTGGCTGCGTGCTGATGCTGCTAACACAGCTCCAGTGCTTCCCGTGGCAATGTTCCTGTGCAGGGGGTCTGAGTGCAGCATCTGCAGGGTGTGCTGAGCCCTCCCGAGAGCAGCACTGTCCTCAGTGCAGCCACTGGCCAACATATGCTTTGGCAGTTCTGCATCTCACTGCTCTCTGGGCAGCCGGGGGTCAGCACACTAACAAGAGGAACCTCCATCCTGCCCCGGAGCCAGGGGAGCTGGGGGCTGACTCATTGCCAATCCCTAATGCAATTCAATCCATGTCACAACGTGCCAGTGCTGTCCTTCCCAACACACAGGACTGAGCACCAGCAGCCGGAGGCACAGGAGCCCCAGTATGGCACACAGACAGCTCTGTGAGCAGGGCTGCATCTGTCTGTGCTGCTGAGTGTGCTGTGCTGCTCTGCTGCTGGCTGTCACACAGCCCATGTGGGAAGGACACAGGGCCAAGCTCTTGATGGACAGTGAGACACCAGCTCCCATTTGCCACGGGGAAACGGAGCCACGGTGCTGCTGGGCCCAAGGCATCCCAAGGAGGAAGCCTGATGTCCCAATGTCTTTAAGCCAAGCTATCTGACTTGCCTCCACCTCACACACTCTCTAGCCTCCACCTTGGCCTAAGACCTTGGGGATCCTCTTTTGGCACAGAACGCCAATAAAACCATGACTAAAGCAAGAGGACAACATGAGACAGAGGGAAACCCAGCTGTAGGGAGGTGTGGTGGAGTGTAAGAGAAACCACACTGGAAGTGAATCCATGAGGTCATCCCACCTCACCTCATGGCCTTTCCCCACGCAGCTCCTGACTCCCAACACGGCTGCACAGCCCTCCTGCACTTGCCCCCAAAAGGCAGAGGGTTGCGACTTACCGTCATAGGACAGCACGTGGCCTTTCTTCCCCTCGTAAATGACATGTCCCTTTGGCATGGCATCCTCTCTCACTTTCTCCGCTCTGCTGGGGCTGTCTTCTCCGATTATCCTGGTAATGGTTCCTTTGTACAGCACTTCTGCCGGGGTGCCCTTGGAAAGCCACCAAGATCCATATTTAACAGTGTCACAAGCAATTAAGCAAGCAGCGCGCTCGCACACAGGAACACTCTGTTCCACCGGGGAAGCTGAGCGGAGGAGAGCGCGCCCGGCCTCCGCTTCCTGACAGCCATCAACGAGAAACCTGCGGCTTAATTATTGATGAGGACAATAACGAGGAGCGGTAAGGAGGTACGTGAGTGGAGATGGCTGCTGGGAAGAGGCAGGGGTGAGGACAGCGTGGGGATGGCAGGCACTGTGCTCCATAGGGCTCCCAGAGCTGGGTGTCCTTGGAGATGTCGCAGCCCATTAACACCCCTCTGCCATCACAACCTGCTTGGTGCCAAGTGGGAACAGGCACTGTGGGACCAGCAGTCTCCTTACCCTGTGGCAGGGAACACCGGTGATGACTGACATGCACCCACTCTGAGCCTAAATGGCCCAACAGAAGGAGAGTTAGAAACATCAGCTCTGTCGGTGTTTTGAGATCCTGCAGTGTTTCCCTACTCCACAAAGCCATCTGAGCAGCAGCAGTCCACACAACCCCCAGACTCAGTGCTTTGACTGCTGGCGTGCAGGGTACACCCAGTGCTGGTGTTCCCAGCCCCAGGTAAAGTCATCTTCCTTCCGTGGACGTGCTCAGAGGGGATTTGAGAGCAAGTGATGACAGATGGCTTCAGAGCACAGACCATCTATTCAAGATCTGCCTCCTGCAAACTGGATGAGTAATGTGAGATCAAATATCAGTGACAGCGCTGGGGGCTGCTGCAGGGCCGGGCGCACCGTCTGCACATCAGGGATGGCAATGCCCTCTCACACGGGGCTTGGTACCTTCATTCCCAAGCCAAACAAAGGAACGCAGATGGATCAAATAGCTGGATGTAGCAAAGCATCTTAAACTCTGCTGCTCTAATTCACTGTCTGAATTAGTGCTCCAGGCCCTCCACGCCTGCCCATCACTGATGCAGGGGCACGTATGGGGCTGTACTGCTCTGCTGTGTCACTCACAGCCCTGGCAGCTGCTGGATGTGGGGCACCAGGCAGGAGAAGCTTTTGCTCTGAGCCAGGATTTAGGTGGAGGTCCCTGGGGCCAAAAGGGACACGGTCACCCTACTTGAGAGAAGCAGGCAAAAATCTGAGCACGAGTGGCTTTAAATAGCTGAATGATGGCCAGATAAAATCCCCAAGGGAAACAGATGACTTTTTTTTATGCTCTCCGCTCCGTAACCAGATGAGCAATAACTCACGCTGCAAAAACTATCGCCCGCTTGCCAGCTGCTCTTCTAAAGATGGATGGTGGAGATTAAGGCCAAAGCATCATTCTGCTCAAGAGAGCCCTTGGGCAGGACCCACAGCGCAGCACAGTGCTGGCAGCAGAGCTCGTTACCTGACATGCACCCCGCAGCCTCCCCCTGCCTCTGCCTAGGCAGAGCCTTCCACCCATCTCCTCCTCCTCACCACTTCTTGCCCTGGCAGGATTACATTCTCAGAGCCATTTAAAGCTGCTTTTGCTTGCGTTCCTGACAGCTACTAAATTCAATGGGGGAGCTCAGACGTGCATTGCTGCTTGCTAAGCTCTGCCCTTCTCACAGAATGAGGCTGGTGCCATACAAGGCTGAGGCTGTCTGCAGGGGATCTCTGTTGCTCAGTACCCGTGCCATGTGCCCAATGAGAAGCACCCAGGTAAGCAAAGCCCGACAGAGACGAGGGACCTACATGTGTGATGGAGCCTCGGTACGTGATGGGCGACTCTGGAGGGGGTCTGGATGTGGGTGTCCCCTTGGTGATGCTCCCTCCTGAGGCAGAGCTGAGGGATGTACCTGCAGGACACAAAGGTGGTGAGTGGGAGGCAAGGATTTGTGGTCAGCTAAACAAGTGTGGGAAGCGCTCCAGGAGATGTCACCTTGCAGAGCTCTCCCCCACCCTGTACCCCAAGGGATGCAGCCATGGGGCTGGGAGGTGCAAGGAGCTGTTATTTTGAAGCTCCCATCTCCCTGCTGCATTCACTGTGGGTCTGGGCAGATTGATGGGCCTGGGAGAAAGCACAGCATGTCTCGGCTCCTCCTGATGCGATCAGAGATCTCCAGAGAGATGCAGCTCAGGGTGGTGTGAGTTCATTTGTGTGTTATTTGTGCTGGGCTGGAGCCAAGGCACAGTGCACTCTGCATATGGCTGCACAAACCTGGGAGAGCTCACAAACCAGAATTACTTAAATCATGTAAAAGCAACACCTTTGTATTTATTTTCCCCTGAACAGCCATGGGGTAAGAAAAAAGGGGAAACCCAGAAATCTCCCCAGAAGCCCCATGGCAGCCACAGGCAGCGTGGCAGTGGAGCATCCCCCTCCCTCCCACACCAGGGCACAGCTGCATGCTCACCCCGCAGGACGGAGCCCTCTGAGGCCGGCTGCATCACCAGGCTTTCAGGCTGGCTGGCCTGGCTTCTGGGAGAGAGTTGTTCCTGCTTTACTCCAGGAAAAGGCACTGGAAAACATGAGACACAGGTCAGTGTGGCTTTCATCTTCTCCAGCCTCCTGCTGGCACCTCCTGTGCTCATGGCCATCCATGTCCCTTCAGGGGTTGCAGCGTGGGGCTGGCATGATCCCCTCCAGATGTGGCCCCTTATCTCCTTCTACAGTAAATAAATGCTTCCAAATATGCAGACTAAGCACTTTCTTTGTTCACTTCAGGCCATTCACTCTTTATCCTACCAGCCTGAGGAGTGGCAGCAGATTTCCTTCCTTCAATCCCAGGTAGTATTTATAGCCTGGGAAGTGCTCCTGACCAAACTGTGCTTTCCTACACTGCACATATGGAACCACAGAATCTTTACAGTTAGAAAAGACAACTAAGGTCATCTAGTTCTCCCACCAACCCACCCCACTGACCCTCACTGCCATATCTCCATGGTTCCTAAACACCTCCAGGGACAGACAGGGACTCTACCCACTTCTCTGGGCAGCCCGTGCTGATGCCTGGCTTTGCTCTCCCAAAAGGCCACTCCTTCCATTCTTGGATCAAGTCTGTTCCTTCTGCACTTCATTGCCATGTCCTGCAAGACAGCATCCTTCACCCCCACATTCCTTACCCAGTTTCTTGGGATCCATTGTCAGTGGCAGGCCCATGGTGATGGAGCCGACGGGAACCTTTGCGTGCTCAGAGCTGTAGGGTGTGTGGAGCTGGATGGGCATTCCCTGCAGTGTGAGAGGGGAGGTCAGGGGGCGGCCCCGCCATGTGTCCCCACTGCCCACACCCAACCCCGTACCTGGGAGATGGAGCCGACAGGTCTCTCCAGCACAGAGGGGTGCTTGGTGGAGGAGATGAGGGGAGGAGGGTTGGAGATGCCCGCCAGCCTCTGCAGCCCTGAGCGGGAGCTCTCGTGCAGGTTGAGCGGGATGGGGTGTCCTGTGTGGGGAACACGAGCGTTAGCATGACCAAGGGAAAACAATGGGCAAGTGAGAGAGCAGAGCATGAACAGGGTGACCCTGCTCCAGAATCCAAGCAGCACAATCGCTTTGAAAACCACTGTTATAGTTTGAATTATTGCCTCTTCCCCTTTGGTTCTATATCCAAGATATGTGCCCTCCAGCCAGAGAAGCACAGCAGAGTGAGGGCTGAAATCCCCATGATGGCACCAAGGGTGGTTCAAGGAGAGCTCACAGTATCCCGGGACAAATAACATCCCTAACACACCCTGGTGGGATTCAGGAGCCCTGCCTGCCACCCTCAGCTCTGCTCCCCGCCCTGGGACAGGGCACCACGTGATCTCACGTACCTGGTGGGTTATACTGGAACAGGTGGGGCTCAGCCTGAGGAGAGGTTTTGATCACATCCCGGGAGTACGACAGGACGGGGGGCCAGCATGAGGTGGGCGGCAGCTCTGTGCCCAACTTCTGAGCCTCTGCGATAGATGGGAAATGCACGGACTTCTCTGCAGAGAAAACAGACACAAACACTTTGCTCAGCGGCGACCCACAGACTGATGGGCAGAGAAGATTCAGCAAGCAGGTGAAGCCACAGACATCCATGTGGAGGTGAAACAACCCTCCCCAGGCTCACACTCCTAACTGGTACCACCAGGGGCTGGCTCACCAGTGACAACTCATTTGCAGCCTGCTGGAGAGGCCAGAAAGAAAGGCATCAGCTTGTTGGATGGCGAGGGAATAATGCACAAATGTTCTACCAGCACCTGGGACAAGTGTGCTTTACTAGAGAGTCAAAGGCAAATGAAGATCAGGACAGGCTCTGCGGGATGGCTGGATGCCTCCTTGCTGCCCAGCAGCTGGGTAGGAGGCAGAGCAGCTTCAAGTTGTCTGGCTCAGGTGTACTGGATGCCAGGCTGGGTTCACCCCAACTGCAAGAAGGTTGATCCAAGGCCAAGAGGTGCCTGGTGATGGAGGAGCCTTTCTCTCTTGACCTGAGCACCCAGTGGGGTGCAAGAAAAGAGCTTTATCCGTGCCAGCTCCATCCCAGGTGAATCCTCACTGAGTATGCTGTGCTAAGCAGACAGATGAGGCCGCCTTTTTGGAACAGATCCCAGGCAGGTTTGGTAGGATTTGCTTTTAATCAATAAACGCTTAATTTTGCACTGCCCTTCCTTGCCAGACCCACCGGCGTAACGTCTGCATCGACCAGAAATCAGAAGCTGGGCAGTAAACAATGGCAGTCACAAGCGCACCCAGCCCTTACCCATCAATTTCTGATAAAAATAGATGCCTGAATCCTGCTAAGCCTAATAATAGGGCAAGTAGATTATCAGAGGCCCAATTTAATGAGGCTTTACTGCATTATCATTATTAATGCTCAGTGTACTCAGAAGCTGGGAGATTATTCTTGTCCTCTTTGGTGAGGCAAGAAATCCATTCTCGGTACACCGAGGTGTCTGAGCATCTTTGCTCCTTAAGGTCCCAGCTTGGATCCCAAAGCATTCCCTGATCTTCTCCCAGCTCCCAGGGGCTGATCTGGGGGCTGGAAGGTGTTGGGATGTCGGGGCTGGAAGGTGCTCTCCCAACCACAGCCCCACACATCCCATTTGAGCCACATCCTCCTCGGCCCCATGGTGTCGTTCCCTCCCCTCTGCGCCTCTGGGGCTGTGAAATGTGGCCAGTTCCTAATTGCCCCCACATTAGAGGGCGGCTATAACTCAGCCGGCTTTGATAAAATAGCACTTACGCGGGGAAGAGAGAGTTCCTATAACCGTTTATCAAACCCCTGGAATCGAAGCGAAGGAGTCAGAGTTTATATGATCCGTCATCCAAATTAATGCTCTTGGCTCTCCATCTCCTACAAAGGCCAACTGAAACCCAACTAAATCAACACGAAACCGCCTGCTTTCCAGCCGCTGTGATAACTGAAGATATGCCCGAAGGCAATGGGGAGGGGGTCGGGGTGGGGGAGAGATCTGTCTGCCCAACAGTGAGACCCGACGGGGCTGCGTGGCGCGTCCTGCCTGGGGTCGGGGAGGCACGGCAGGGGCCTGGCTGCCCTCCAAGGCGATACTGTCCCAGCCAGGGGCCGCAAGGCAGCCAACGCCTCAGCCAGGATGTGTGCAAGACTTTGCTTTGAAGCGGAGCCAAAACGGTGCGAAGGACGCTGATCCCCGCAGCGGCTGTGAGAGCTGAAGCTCTTATCGAGCGGGGCCTCAGCAGGCTGGGGGCAGTGGGAGGACCTGCTGCTGCTTCTCGCTAAGGCTGCCCCAATGGAGGGCTGCGGGGCTGAAGCCTCCTGTGCAGAACAATTATAATAACATAGAATAGCCTGAGTTGGAAGGGATTCATAAAGGATCATCGAGCCCAACTCCAGTGCGATGTGACAGCACAATAGCCCAAGTGTGGAGACTTGAAGCTCCATCCGGATGCAGGGGAAGGAAGGGGCTCCCTTGGCACACAGATCTCACAGCACCGTCTGGATCTCGCCAGCCCTGAATCTCGCAGGCTGGGTCAGCACTGAGCCATCATTTAAATCCACACCCATACTGAAACGGGGGCCTGGGCTCTTGGTTTCTCCCTTCGAGGTGACACTGAACACAAAGCTGCTCATTTTCACATGGAGATGCATTTACACCCCGAATACAGAAGGTTCCTATGGATCCATGTGCAACCCAGGCCTGTGGTGGTACCAGCACACAAGTGAGGATGAGAGGTAACGGCCTTAAGTCGGACCAGAAGTTCAGAGGGTGGTGAGGCTCTGGCACTGGCTGCCCAGGGAGGTGGTCAAGTGGGGATGTGGCACTGAGGGACGTGATCAGGGCTGGGTTTGGGATCTTAGTGGTCTTTTCCAGCCTTAATGACTCTGATTCATGGGTATGAAGGGTTTGGAGACCGTGAGGTGTTTGCTCAGTCACAGAACAGAGCAGTGCTCCTGTGCCACACAGCCCACTGGGAAGCTGAGCTGTGCAAGATCTGCACAGGACTGCAGTGAGGGAAGAGATCAAACCCAACTCTGCTCAGAGGGATGGGATCAGCTGGAGATGGCACTGCATGGGTGGCAGCACCGTGACTCATAGGAAACTCCCTGCTTTCAAGGTGAGCGGTCCCCTTCCTGGCTTCTATGCAAAACATTCTGGAGGGCAGATCCACACACAGTGCTATTTATTGTTTAAGGAAAGAAAGAAAATTTGGCAAAGACTCAGACACCAACTCCTTCTGCAAGCACATCCTTCTGCCCGATGGGATGTGGCTGCTGGAAGAACCCCGGGGCCAGGACACACAGCAGGGTGCTGAGATCCCAGCTGCCGGAGCTGAACTTGGGCACCCATTTACCAGCACAGAACACAGCTCAGAAGCAGGACCAGCCTCTTCCAGCCCCATCTCCCTGCACTTCTATCCCAGGACTAGGGGCAGCACCCACAAAGTCCAGCTTGCTGCTCCCCGACTGCACCACTGGTGACAACATCCCCATCTGCAGCGCAGGCTATGAGGGGCAGGGACGCAGATGTTGCACTGGAGCAGACTGACACTGAGATTAAAAACACATTCAGAGGATGGGCTCATCAGGACTTCCCGACTCTCCTTAACCTCGATCCCCAGGTGCTCAAGCTAATAACACTTGAGATGCTCAACGGTGGGAAACTCTGAATTGCTCATTAGGCAGCCAAATCGTATCAGAGCTGTTCCAGGGAGAAAGCACTGGGAATCTTTACAGGAACCTTCGGACTCCAAGTCACAGTATTAGCATTGATTTTAAATGAAATAATGGTCCCTGCTGAGCGTTAAAAGCATTCTTTATAAAAAGCCAGCAAGGTAGAAAAGAGCCATTGTGCCCAAAGCCCTGGCATGCCTCCAGGCCCCTTTGCTCTCAACTGAATGGCAGAGAGGCTAATAAAGGCAATCTTCACCTCCTCGGCGCTCGACACCAGCGCGGTGTTTGCCGTAGGCTCAGCGAGACATGATGTACTGTCTAACGAACACGGGAAATCAGCCGTGCCTCCCCGCTCCTGCTTCAAGGTGCTATTAAAGAGCTTTCAAGGGCTGAAGCAAATGTTGAGCTAAGAGCAGGAGAGCTGCCGGCCAAGCACGGCACGTTTCCTCACAGATAAACACACCGCCAGCACATTGCCCTACCTTCCTTGTCCACAGCAGTGGGGCTCCTGCTCTTCCCCCTCGGGCTGCTGCTTGGCTGCTGCTGCTCCTTCTCCTGCTGCTTGCTGGGGGGCACATCTTCGCGGGAGGATTCGTGGGCCTTTGTGATCTGCTGCTGGTAGAGGGCCAGGGCGTGGGGGGGCACCGGGGGCTTCACGCTTCCGCTCTGCAGGATCCCCTCTGAGAAACCTTCAGAAATCTGCAATAGGAGAGTAAGAGTTGAAGCCTGCCATGTGCTGTCAGCATCCCCAACAGCCGCGGGGACAGCGAGAGGCAGCTGCCCCATGGTGTGACCCAAAGCATGCTCCAGAGTTCACCAGGCACAGGAGACTGAAATGTCCCATGGTGAAGAGCATCAGCTCTGCTCTAGGACTAAGGATGCCCTGGATTAAAACCTCTAATCAGCAGCTAAGTGCCTGTGGCTTCAGCAAGAAGTTACACTACAACAGCCACATCTATGCTCTAACTGAGAGAGCACCTTTGGGTCTTCCCCAAAGTCTCCAACCCAGCACACGAGAGCATGGATTTCCTCTCCCCACCCTGCAAACACTGATGCTCTGGTGCTGACCCTGGAGAAACGATCAGTGTTTTCAGCACACGGCTGCTGGACAGCCTGAAAGGGGACACAGAAGAGCTTTCAGATGAAGAAAAGCATCAATGCATTTCACACGGTATCTTCAAGCACACGAGACCAAGAGAAGCACAGCCTGGGAGGGTGCTTGGTTGCTTTTTAAAGCAAAGGAGGCAGCAGTCACATGGCAGTGAGCAGCTTGTTCTGTCCAGACCTCCCACCACTTTCTGATAGAGGATCTTGAGGGACACTCGAACACTGCTGGCAGCCTCCAGCAGCTGGGAACACGTTGTGCACAGAGCACTTTGCCTGCACAGAGCTCCCACCACCCAACACAGGAGCTCAGCCCATTGCTGGTCCCAGCACTTACGATGGGAGGGATGGCAGCAGCACGCTGCTTCAGCTGCTTCAGGTCCAGTGGTTTCTGGGGTGAGGAGTTCAGCCTGGCCTCGCTGGCGGCATTGAGCAGGCTGGGCCGAGGGGACAGCAACCTGAGCACAGAACATGGGTTACATGGGGAACATTGCAGATGAACTACATGTCTGGGTGCTCTCCCACACCCTGCATCCCCCTGCTGAGCCTGGAGGACATCCCTGCCATCACTGGGGCCATATAGGACATCCCTGCCATCACTGGGGCCATATAGGACATCCCTGCCATCACTGTGGGACATGCGAGCATAGCAGGGCTGCTGGCCCTGTGAGCTGCTGCCTGCTCCCAAACCCCATTCAGATGCTGCAAGGCATATAGGTATCTCCACGTTCCCACCCGAGGGGATGGAGGCAGGCAAAGCCCATGGGCTACGAGGTGCCCAGCTCCCAGACCCTTGCTCAGACCCCAGGGCCGCGTCACTCCAGGACATCTCCACTTTCTCTCCCTCCCAGTTCTGAGTTGTTGAAGCCAGTACATCGTTTCTAAGTTTTACAGCTTGATTTGTTTATTTTAGCTGTTATTTCACTGCTCTTTTCAGCCTATAAATTTCAAGGTCATTCCACGCTCACCCTTGGATGAATAAACATGCGTGGCTGAGCCATGTGCGGGGAATAAATACACGGCTGTGCTGGGACTGCCCCAGCCCCACAGTGTGCAGTGCCTGGACTGGTGGCTGAATGGGTTCCCTGGAGATGGGAGCTCCTGCAGGACTGGGTTTAGGCACCCAGTGCTGGAGATGCCAACTGCTCTCTTGGAGCCTGACCTCCCACCAGCAGCAGGACAGGAGCGAGCTCTGCAGCACAGCAGCAGTGGATGGATGCTCTGCTCCATGAGGCACTGGAAATTTTGGGATTAAGCTTTGGGATGAACAGGGCTCTGCATCCTCCAACCTCCTTCAGCTTCTACGAGGGGCTGGTTGAACTGCCAGCTGACCCAACAACACACCATCCCACGGCCCATCCCAGGCGGCCCGAGCTCTATTCCTTGCATGCACAACCACTGTGCAAAGGCAACACAGCATCTCCTTGCCTCCCCACGCTGCAGATCTGCACCGGGGAGATGTGCGTGGCCTCACACACGCGTTCCCATCTGGCGTGACCTCCCACTGAACTGCGGTACTGGCAGTGCTAGCAGAGCCCTCCTACAGCACATGCTGCATGTAACCACAGACAACCCGCTGCCTCCTCCAGCCCTGACGAGCTCAGGCTGTGACTCCATCCCGGCACAAACCTCAGGAGCACCCAAGGTGGTCAGTGACCGCTGCATCCTTTGGGCACCCTCCATCCCCTGCTGTCCCTGGCACAGGTTGGGTACCCAGCCAACACCACCGGGTGGGTGGGTGAGCACTGCCCACGTGCCCAGCGCTGTCCCAGACGGGGTGGCCCACGCGGCATCCCCATCCCGCTCCTCGCCTCTGCCTGTGTGCTCGTGAGTCACACAGCACTGCAGTAACCGCCCGCGAGGATACACGGCAGCTGAAGCTCCGTGTCCCGCTGGGCTCTGCAGGCATGGCACCCCAACAGCACTGCCACCACCTGCACCTTACCAGCAGAGTGGTATCAGCAGTGACCATGCAGCAGATGAATGCCTGCTATGCTTAATATTCCTAGAAACTGGTAACTGTTTGACGAGCAGATAGACACTGACTCATGAAGGAGCCCGGGATGGAAATCTTGTTCCCAAGAAGATGTGGTTCTTTCACAGCTGGGAGCTGGCAAACGTGCTGCTGTCCCATTTGGGCTGGGTTAATGCTGGATGGGAGGCGTGGAGCCCTGCTGCTGGCCTCACTCCCTCTCATAGGGAGGCTTCTCCTGTCTGGGAAGGAGGAGAGGGCGGGGAGGGGTGGTGCTGGCCTCCTTCCACTGACAGAGAGCAGCATATAGCCAAGAGGCCCTGGCCTCACTGCATGGCCATGGCCAGCTGCATCACAGCATCCCTATCCCTGCCTCCATCACTGCCAGCAAGGGGCTGCTCCCATGGGCATGTGACAGATGGACGCTCCTGCAATTTGCCTCACTGCATCAGGGCCAGCACCCTCCTGGGTTACAGGTGGTACAGATGCATGATGGCTCCCTATCATCTTGTTCCACTGCTACACTTGGTTGCGTTGTAAATAGTCCCATGCATAGTGCAGCATTACAGCCTGACCAGCCCTTGGGGCACCCATCCCCTCCTGGGAGGCACACAGAACATCAGACATTGAACACTGGATGCAGGACACCAGCTTTGGCCCCAGCACCAGGACAAGAGCACAGAGGGGCTTCCATCCCTCCATGCCATGCAGGGGGGATCCAGGAGGTCCCTCTTGACCCAAGTGCCATGTGGATGGAGACACCAGAGAAAGCAACACTACAGGACACGTGTACTTATGTATATTAAATAAAAAAAGCAAAACAACAGGAAACCCTGTCCCATTTGTGAGGCTTTTGGGTGGGGAGGGCTCTATGGCCGTGCTGGGAAGGGACGGGAGGGGAACAGGACATTTATCCTCTGAAGAGCGGAGTGCTTCCCCTCCCTGTCCCAGGAGCAGCGCAGGACGGTCAGATGCTGGGGGGCTGTGAGGCTCAGGCCCCATTGCTGTTCCTGCAGTTCCTCATGTAGCCCTCACCACTCTGCTGCCTCATGACCAGGATGGGTATTTCACTTCTACAGACCCTAGCAAGATCTCTGCTGGGGCAGCAGCTCTCCCCTCTTGGCGCTGGGAACACGACTGCTCCCCTGCCAGCATCGACTCAGACAGAAGATCTGTTCCCAGCCCTGATCGCAGGCAGCCCAGTCTACGCCTCCGCATAACTCAGCTGTCCCCAAGGGCACGTCCCGCTCTGTTGCGTCACCCGCACGGGCTGTGAGCGGCAGACGCAGCAGTTCTGTGCCCAGCACCTGCCTGCAGCCACTGCCCAGGGACATTGCCATGGGCCCTGCGTAAGCGATTGCCAAAGGGCCGCTGCCACGCGAGGACACAGTCCAGAATGTCCCTGTGCCTGGGGAAGTGGTATTTCATGCACCTCTCCCCGCTCCTACCTGCTCTTGTCCATAGCATCCTGCTCGTCCATCTCATCTGCGCTGCAGGTTGCGCTTGAGTCACTGTCAGGGTTCACCCCTTGGCCTTTGCTGCCTTTATGGCCCTCCTTCTTCTCGGCCTTGGGCGTCCCCTCAGCCTCTGCCGTCCCCACGCTGCCGACACCACTTTCCACCTTCTTGTCATTCCCCTTGTCCTTCTCCTGGTCGTCTTCGCCCTCCTCCTTCACCTCGCTCTTGCAGGGCTCCTCGCTCGCCTTCTCCTCCGGCTCCTCCGTTTTCACCACGTCCACCACCAGCTCCTCCTGCGCCTTCTCCTCGCCGCCGGATGCTTTGGGGGCCTCCGGAGGAGGGCTGGCAGTGGGAGCAGGGTTGGTGGCGGGGGCGGCAGGGGCTGCAGCAGTGTCGGGGGGTGTGGGAGCCTCTTCCAACTTGAGCGCCGGTTCCCCGCCGGAGTCACCTCCCGGCCCGGGTGGTGCCTTGGCCCCGCTTTCGCCTCCCTCTTTGGCTTCGGGCCTTGGCGAGGGAATGCTCTCGGTGTCGGAGCTGTTATTTACTGCAGCTGAGAAAAGGGAAGAAATAAAAATAAGGATCGGGCTGAGATTCTCACTTCCCATACCGCTGCCTCCGCCCCCTCCCAAGGGAGGAGAACGCCTGCGCTCCGAAGAGAAGATCCCGGCGCTCGGAGCTGGGATCCCCGACAGCGGGGATGCACCCAGGGTCTCACCCCTCAAAACCCACTAAACCCATCCAACCCAGAGACCAAGTGAACACCCTGCCTGGATCTGCTGCTTGGCCCCGTTCCCTGGTGACCTCCGTCACCCATCACCCCACAGCTCGGCCTCGCTCCCAGAGCTGCTGCTGGCACGGCATGTGACTTATGGTGCCCATGTCCCCAGCTCTGCCAGCCCCGGGGCAGCTGGGGCCGGCCCAAAACACCGCGCCTGTTTGTTGCTGCTTAAGCCGCCAGTGGCAAAAGAAAGGAGGTCAGGGTCGGAGAAAGCAAAGCTCTGCCAGTGCTGCAGGACAGGTTAATTATTAAATCACAGAACCATACAACGGTTGGGTTGGAAGGGACCTTAAAGATCATCCAACCCCTGCGATGCGCTGATTGCCCCAAAGCCATCAGGCTGCCCAGGGTCCATCCAACCTTGGCTCACACATTTCCAGGGATGGGGCACCCCCAATCTCTCTGTGCCAGCGTGAATGTAAAGGATCATCAGTGAATCTAACAGCTCAAAATGAGCTGGAAATACAAGTGCCCACACACCATGGCAGATGAAGGACCTGCTGAGAGGTTGGGCCTATGATCTACATTCACCCTATAAAGGGCCAGGAGACCACACAATGTCCACAGCCCCTTGGGCACAGCTCCTACTCTCATCTCCAAATTGGCTTTCCCACAGCTCTCCCTTTTGTCTCTACAGCAGCATGTTTTGCAGGGAAACGAGCGATATGGAGACATGATGTGTCCTGAGAGTCGTACATCTGAGCACATCCAAAGTCTTCTGCTTGGCAGAAAAATGTGCCAGGAGCATATTGGGAATCTCACCATTCTCCAACATTTATTTCTTAGCGTTAAAGAATGAAATGAATGAGTGAAATGCAGCCACTCAGGGACAAAAGAAATGGGATTTGCAGTGAATGGGGTCAGACCCTCCTGCTCAATGCTGCTCTGAGCACAGGGGCTGCAGAGACACCCGAGGGCTCAGCCATGTGAGCACAGAGGGCTGCTCCAGCACCAGTGCCCTCCGTCCACCTGGAGGTACTAGAACTGGGGGACCAGGAAGGGAAAGCCTCCGAGCATGTCAGATCTGTCCTTCATCTCAAAACGACATTGTTTCCTCTCAACTGCTCCTACAAAGAGCAATAACCACCTTCTGCTCTGTGCCTCTGAGTCACGTATCACCTCGCACAAAGATTTACCTGGAATCTGCCTTGTAATAAGTCACTTTCAACAATGATTTGAAAAGATTTCCCATTTCAAGTCCCATTAGCCTGGGTGCTAAGGCCAGGAAGCAGCAGGGTGCCAGCACTGCTGGTTAAGTTATTAAATTACTTTGACAAAAGTCAAATGGGGCTATTGTTGGAAAATTATGCACATTTTCTCCAAACTCACTGCCGCGCTTTCTAAGCGATAAATAGCTGAAAATTGTCACTTTCAAGTTGTTTCCTTTCTTTGGTGCGGCTGAGAGAGAGGAAAACGCTCCCTTAAAAAGAGAACAAGGAGGAAATGACTTGCTGAGCCCTCCAGCCTCACTGCTCTGAACCTGCAGCAGCCCTCAGAGCTCAGCTACCCAAAAGGATGGGGATGGTCATGTTGGCAGCTCTTCCTTTGCATGACCTCCCCAAAATAACCCAGACAGACGCAAGAGGAGGGCAATGACCCAGTGCAGTCTGAAATCCTTGAGGCCTGAAACCCAAAATAATGGTACAGCCCTCGGAGTGCTGACACTGTCCCCGCACCACAGTCCCCGGGCACCTCACCTTCAGCCTCCTCAGCCATCTCCTCCTCGTTGCCACTCGTCCCTGACACCTCCATCTCCTCATCCTCGGCCACAGGAGGGAAGGTGGCTTCCTCGTTCTGAGCGGCGGTGCCTTTTTTCTTCTTTCTCTTAGCATTTCTTTCTTTCTCCTGAGGAAGAGGAAGAGGAAGGTAAGATGGAAAGCAGTGCAGGATAGCAGCTGCCAATGGCAGGGACAACAGGGCCACCACCACCTCTGTGACCCCAGCCCTGAGCCCTAATGAGTACAGACCCTCGAAAAAGGGGCCTCCATGACCACACTCACCACCCAGAAGCCCCATGGCAAGGTCTCACCCAAGGGCAGAGAAGGGCCCAGTACACAGCTATGCTTGGAGTTGCCCCTTCCTGGGGAGCACAACACCAGGGGAGCCCTGGGGACGTCGAACCCTGTGCATGGGGTGGACACCGGGTGTAGGATTCTGCCTCCACTCGGTGGTGTCTGAGTGCTGTGCACCCCAGGGGCCACGTGCCACAGTCACAAGGGCTCACATGCTGCTGCCTGCTGCCCACCCCAAGGAAAAGTCTCGCTTTTGCTATTGTTTCCTGCTCTTGTTGCTTAAGTAAATATTACCAGTAGGAACAGGCCCATCATCTCCGGCTCTCCCTGCAAGCCCCACACGGATGACGTGTGTAGGACGTTTATTTACATGGATGAGAAGATAAAGCCATGGCGGAAACGTTAACTCTGCTGCTGGATCAGTGCGCTGGGAAGAGCTGGTCCCTGCCCTCCCCCCGACTTTTCAATCCTTTAAAAAACTTCCAGATAAAACAAACAAATACAGCCGCTTTTTGCTTGGAAACGCTGCTTGCTCAAAGGCTATTTTTATCAAACCGGGCAGGAGAGAGGAAAAAAAGGCACTTGAGAAAGTGCTGCTTGCTGCAAGCTCCCACCCCACCCCATCCCCCCTGTGCCAGGTCGCAGTGCCCTGTGCTCACACCTTGGCCGAGCAGCACTTTGCTAACAGCAGGTTTTGCTCTGAAGCAGCAGTTCCCCATCATGCTAATGCAATGACAAAGCCCCACGTTACTATGGCAAAGGCTTCTCTCTGCCTCTCACTCACGGGTCTGTGACTCAGTGCAAGCCTCCCGTGGGCTCCTCACTGGGGAATGAGCTGAGCACGAGCAGCCCTGGAGCAACATCCAGATCCCAGCTACACCCAGGGATCCTCTATGCCCCCATCGGTCCAGAGGCTCCACGGGCTGTGTCTGCAGCCTGGAGTCCCCACCATCACCAGGTGCTTCACTTAATCTGCACAACCACCAATGAGCCCGCAAGAAGGTGCCAGGGCCATTTGCCCAACTCCTTTTGCATTTTTCCAGCCTCTACTCTCTGCCTACCAGGTGTTTCCTGGCACTCTGGGACATGGTGCCACTTACAGACCTCGCAGTAACAAAATGGGAGATATCTCATTCAACTGCAGCTCCAAAAATGCTACAATTAGGGGCAGCACAGATGGGTGAGATGCAGTCTGGGATGACAGGACAGAGCAGTGATCCCAGCATCACACCGCCTATCACAGTGGGGACAGCCTCAGCCCCCACCCCAAGCCCTGGCACGCTGCACAAACCATGCTGGATCTGCCCAAGGGGTTGCCAGGCTGTCCTGTACCCCTTGAAGAGCAGGTAATCACAGAAACACTGCTGGCAGCAACCATGCAGCGCTGGCAGCAGCCTGGGGATCCCTCAGCCATCACAGCTGTACACAGCACAACAAGCCCAGGCAGTGCCGAGAATCACAGAACATCCAGAGTTGGAAGCGACCCACAAGGATCATCGAGTCCAACTCCTAAACCAAAGCAAGCGCTCAGCAAGGAGGTGGTGGTGAAGACAGCACCTTATCTCCAACTGCTGATGAGAAGGGTGGGAGGACACCATGTATCCATGTGCCCCGCTTTCCCCTGAGATTAGCTCAGCAAGCAGAAGGTCAAGGTGATGAGACGGCAATGCCAGGACACATCCGAGCCACCCGACAGTGAGTCTGAGCCAAAACATCCCGTGCAGACAAAGCGAGGCCTCGAGGCTCTGCAGGATGCTGTGATGTGTCCTGGGGCACGGGGACACCTCCAGGCTCCACCTGCCCACCCTCAGCTGGTGATGGGACTGTCCCCCAACCCCACCTTGCACCTACAAGACAAGGCTATTAGCGTGCCCCTAATGAGAACAGCTAATTGAGTTTACTCTCATTAAGCAAAAGGAAGAAAGGCAGCGCCACGTGGTTTCTTCTCACATGATCAGCGATAGCCATTGTGAGGGCAGGGGGCAACCTGGGGACTTCACACCAACCCACACAATAACACTGCAGCCACACGTGTGCCTTACAGAGGCCAAGGCCAAGTGCTGACTACAAGAGGGAATGAGAAGGCTCAGTTTGCTCGTGAATATATTTAGGAGTCAGGAAGGAAGGTCTATGGCAATTTAATCTCGGTTGTTCTTTCATTTTACTCAGCTTTCTGGCATCTGCTGTTGCCACAAAACAATAGAGAACAATAAATAACAGCTGAACGCTCATTGTTCTCTGACAAAACCGAATCCCATAGCCTCGAATGCTCAGAAAATAAAATGATGATGCTGATATCAACTGCAAGTGAGAGTGAGCAATTAGACAGGAGCAGCACAGCGCTGCCTTGGAGGGACGGAGGCAGGGAGAAATGTGGCTCTGCAGAAAAACCCTTCTGTGATATAATTTCTGAAACATTAGGAAGCGGAGTAAATTAATAAACACCGAGTCCATTGCCAGCTAAGCAGCATGATCTTATTTCAGATGCTCCCCCGTAATGAACAAAGATATCTTTATAACATTTTACATTCAGAGGGCTTTATGCACATTTCATTGCAGTCTTTATATTTTTCTGCCTTTTGTATCACTTGCTCTGTTTCTAAAAGCAATTTGGTGAAATACAGGAACACAGGAGTGTCTCTGTGCATAGAGAATTAATAAGAAAAGAATCACCGATGCCTTCTCTCCCTCTCATTCCTATAGACTGACTAGGATATTAAATTCCTGGGTGAGTCATTGAATGTTTTCCTGTCTTTCTTTTTACTCTTGCTATAATAGCTTGCTTGGAGAGATTCCTGCATTGAACATTGTCCTTTGCATTTTCAAAGCACCCCTTGGGGGTTTAGCCATGTGAATTCTATTAGCCAGAAACTGGGAACCCCAGGATACTCTACAGATGAAATAATTATAATCCTCGGCTGCTCTTAGTGGTCTGTGCTATCTCCAGAACACTCACTGAGCCCCACTTCATTCATACCCTGGACCATATGGCAGAAAAGCAGCGTCAGCCCATTCTCACTGGGAAACCAAGGCACAGAGAGATGCACGCGTGCCACAAAGATAACCACCAGGATCAGCCCTCCCCGCACAACACCTGTCCCGCTGCCGCAGCTTTGGGCTCAGCCCCTCCTTTCCATGCACTGTCCCAAACCCCCGCATCCCTTTGGCAGCCGCCCTCCTGCACAGCTCCCACTGCCTGCTGGGCGGCCCCATCCGCACCATTCGCACTCCAGGTCCCCGTGCTCCCACCCCAACACGCTCTCCAGAACACCCTGGTGGCTGCAGGACTGGGCAGACTCACCATTTTCAGTTTGTGCTGCTGTAGGATCTCATCCAGGTTCTGCCTCTTCTTGTAGTTGAAGTAGAAGTTCTTGCACTGCGACACGGTCTTGGAGCCCACCATCCTGGCAATGGCCGACCAGTTCCTCCCATGCTCGAGGAGACCTGCAGTAGCAGGAGGGAAGGAGAAGGGTTTAGGGCCAGATGGACTCAAACAAGGACAGCACTACCCGCACAGGACGGGAAACACCCGCAGTGCACGCCAAGCTCTGCAGGAACAATATGGTCACAGCAACCGTCTGCAGGGCTTCCCAGGATGACTTAGGATGGCCTGTTTGTCTTTCCACAGGGAAAAAAGGCCCTGAACTGAGTGCCCCAGGAACAGAACATCCCACAGCCACAGCATGGGGCCTGGAGGTGTTCCCTTTCCCTCGGGAGAGCACTGCCATGCCCAGAACCCTGCCAGCATGGGAGGGACAGGGCAGGGCAGAGGAAGAAGCATCTCCACGTGGATACCCCCAGGTGCCGTCCCCTTCCTACAGCCCTGGGGCTATGCAGGGTCATGCAGACATGGTGTGTTGCAGCAGTGAGTGATGTGGGGTGTGGGCACACGGATGGATGCCCCAGGCACACAGCCATCCCACTCAGTGTGGTGCTGCAGGCACAGCTCCACAGCTCCTGTGTGGCACCATTTGTATGGGACAGGCAGCCTGAGCACGGTGCTGCCACAAACGGCGACTTCAAGAGCTGAAAACCTGCAAGGAATGAACCTGCAAAAAGCACTTTCCTCTTTTGTAAGGGGTTTTCCAGCACAGAGGTCACAGAGCACACAGCATGGGAGCAGGGACTGCCCGCGTGCCTCTACCCTCTGTCTCCAGGCTGCAGCCAGACCTGGTGCTGCTGAGCTCAGCACGTCCCAGGTTAGGGCTCCCACGGTGGCCATGTACACACCTGGGAGCTGTGTCCCAGTGACAGCCCAGCAGCCACTCCTGCAGCCCGGCACAGCAAGGGTTAAGCCGCAGCTGTGCTGTATCCTGCCCTGTCCCAGCACCGGGGCTTATCGAATTGCATACAGCACGCAGGCATCACACAGCGCTGAGCACCACAAAAGGCCGGGGCAAGCCAAGAAGCAAGTTGGAGCTTTAACTCTGCAGCTCCCAGCCTGCAAAACTTGCAGCCTCCGTCACCACGCTGCTTAAAATGGGGATTAAAAAAAAAAAAAAAGGAAAGGAAAAAGAGGATGTCCGGTAACCAACTGCTCGGGGCAGCCTGTGCCACAAGCCAGGCTGCTGCTCCAAAGCAAACAAGCCCCTTGGCTCATCGTCCCCTTGGCTCAGCGCCCCTGGGCTCAGCACAGCACCAAGCACAACGCTGGGGGCCGGGGTGGTTTGCTGTGCCCAGGGCAAAGGTTTCCCAGCAGCCGGGCTCTGCTGGGATCAGCAGCGGGACCCAGACCGGCAAATGTGGGCAGATGGAGCCCGCGGTCCCCGCTGTAACACAGTCTTTGCTGACTCTCGGTGCTACGCACAAAACCCCGATGCAAAACCCGGACACCTGCTGCCTCTGCACGGGAATGGATGGGGGACACGCACACAGGGACACGGCACAGCCCGGCTCGGCAGCCCCAGCAGCACAACCAAACCTCCAACCAACAGAGTTATGGATGCGGTGGGGGCTCAGCACGGCGCTGCCCCGATCCCCCCCTGCACTGACCCCATTGCCGTACTTACGTGCCGCAGGTCGCGCTGCGCCGGGCAGGGAGCAGAGGCGCAGCATGCAGCGGGCCGGGCGGGGGGCGCTCCTCAAAGCCCCCCCAGGCACGGCTGCCCGCTGCCAAGCGCTGCGAGGGCTGCGCTCGAGCCCTCCCCGCTCATTTTGCTTTCGTTCCCTCGCAGCGGGCGGAGAAAGAGAAGAAAGCAAAGCCGGTTCCTTAAATCCTGGGGGCGAGAGGATCGCAGAGCCATGGGCGGCCGGAGCAGCTGCTGGGGCTGGAAAGCAGGTCAGGGCCGGGAGGGGGCTGCCGACCCCGCTGCCCGGAGCCAGGGGGGGCGCATGGCCCGGCCCCGCGATGCTCCGAGGGCGCTGGAAGCACGAGCGCTGTGCGCTCCCCGGCTCAAAGCTCCGCAGCCCCGGGCTCCGGGAGGGGGCTGTGCGGATTTCAGGAGATGCCCAACGTTGCCAAGAAATAATAATAAATAAATAAAGAAAAAGCGGCAGAAAGGCGAAGGGGAGGGAGCAGCCGCAGCCCCGCTCCTGGCAGCCCGAGGACGGAGCCGGTGCCGCGCTGTGTGCGGAGCAGCGAGCTCTAATCTGTTCCTCTGGCTGACCCAGGGCTCATTGCATCTGAATGTGACCTCTAGACAGAGCATTAATAACGAACGTGGCGCTGACCCAAGCTGACAAGGGGTGCGGCCGCTTGGCACCGACTCCCTCCCTCCCTCTCTCACTTTCTGTCTCCCTCGCTCTCATCTGAATGTCGGCGCAGGGGGAGGGATCCAGGAAAACAAAGCTGGGCTCATAGTTTCCTCCGCTCCAAAGTGAATCAAAGGCGCATTTCTTTGGGGAGATGCGAGCCCGGCGCGGTGCGGTGTCCCGGTACCCACGGAGAGGTTGGGGATGAGCACCAGGAGTGAGTGGGCATCGGTGGCACCACGCAGGGAGGGCACAGCCCCTGTCCTGATGGATGGATGGATGGATGGATGGATGGATGGATGGATGGATGGATGGATGGATGGAGTGCAGCACAGTGGGAGGTTGGGAGCCGTGCTGGTGGGTTTGGGTGCAATGCTCTGGTATTCAGAGCAGTGCCCGGCCTCTCGCACCCAAAGTGGAGGGATGGAGGCGCTTTTGGCGCAGCCGAGATGTGCCATAACCCAGCCCTGCAGAACCACTGGCACCCTGCAGTACTGCGAACGCGTGGTCGGCAGCGCTGACAGCTCCACGCATTGCTCTCCCCTGCTGCCACGCGTGGGAGACGGCGGCACAAAGAGGTGAGTGATGCTGCAGAGCCAGCACCCAACAGCGCATACAGCCCATGGGGCAGGCAGGGCGCACAGCCATCACCCCCAGCACACACACACCTGGCCATGCAGGCATCCATCCCCATGCCCAAAGTACCGCAGCCTCCCCATCCCCTCTTCTACCTCCCCTCTCTCCTGCCCCATCCTGCAGGGCCGGCTCTATCCTGCAGCCCAGCGCTATCCTCACGCTCTCTCTCTTCACCTCATTCGGATATCACTCCCGCTCCCTCATTGTTGAAAAAATAATGCTCAAAATTAAAATGTGGGCTGTAAATTATAGTAATTACCCAGCGTTTCCCCCTGACAGGCCTTTTGTGCGCCATTTGCTGACACTCACTGAGCAAATCCTCGCAGCTCTCTCCTACACGAGGCAGAAGCGTTCCCCCAGATGTGCTGGGGGGGGCACAGCGGCAGCGCTATGCAGGGCCACGCTTGATGTGGTTTGGCAGTGCCAGAATGAGAGAGATGAAGGTTTTGTATGAAAAATCCCACTTCTTTTTCTTTTTAGTTCCATGGATAGAACAGGACTGGGGAAAAAAAATCCTAATGGTTCAGGCTGGTCTAAAATTCATCTTACGTTCTTGTGCTGCCTTGGAAATCAGCCCTCAAAAAAAAAAACAACAACCCCAACCACCTCCTGTATCCAAGGAAATATTGAGCATCCGCCCAAAATGAACTACTGAGTTTTTGTGGGTTATTTAACTCTCTGACATCGGCTTCTCACGTTCTGAATTAAACACAGAACGGCTCACATGAGAGCACGCACACAGCCAGCACAACGGGCCCCGCGTCACCTGGAGCCTCAGCCTTTCCAAAAGCCCTTTCCTCTGCTGCTCCATGTTCACTATGACAGAAAGCAAACTCACAGCACCTCCCACACTGCCCTGCCTGCACGGAATGTGCCCACGCAGCACCGGGCTGCCCAGTCCTGCCATTCCATCCCAGCAGAAGAGGAAGGTGCAGGGAGCACCGTGTTGGTTCTGTCCATTGTGCCAGGAGCACTCAGCCTCGGCACGGCCTGGGAGGAACTCAGATGAGCAAGAAGCTGCCACTGGCACGTGATCGCTTTTGGGAGTGCAAAACCACTTGTTAGAGGCGGCAGTGGGGAAAACCCAGAGCCGGGGTGAGAACAGATAGCGGGCTTAAAGAGTAACGAAGGTCACGCGGAAACCTCCCGGTTCATTGAGTTCAGCTCCACTGCTGCTGTGTGGCACAGCCCCAATGGGGCATGGAGCAGTCCTCCCCAGCCTGCCTCCAGCTCCTGCGTGCTTGGGATCCCCCAAATGCCCTGACATTGCCTTGTACAGAGCAATACCCAGCTCTGCCAGGCCCAAAATGCACTGGGGACCAGTGCTGAGCAGCCTGGTTAGTGAAAACCTCCTGCTTTTACCTGTAATCACAGCCCCTGTGCAACAAGGCAACATCAGAAAAACACGCTACCCCGTAATTATACCCATCTCAGCACATTTTGACAGACGAGTGAATCAAAGTTTATTGCATAATAAAAGTGTCATTAAGCAAGAACTTTCCTCTCGCTAGGTTTTCGTTCCCCTAGTTAACTTTAATAACACGGTACTCCCCTTTATTGTCTCTCCCTACAGACACACTCCTGCCCTCTCCTACTTGGAAGCACACCGTGCAGCTCTGCTCTCTCCCCATGAGGCTGCTGGCTCTGCTGCCAGCTCCCAGCATGGGGCGGGTGCTGGAACACCACCAGCAAACCCCTGCCCCATTCAGGTCCCCAGGCCCAGCTTACAGGAGCAGGAACGTGCTCACACACTTCGTCTTTCACCGCTTTTAGGAGTCCTTAGTGCACATCCAGCATCAAACAGTGAGAGGCACTTTTCTTGCAACCAGATGCGATCTCCAAAACAAAGGTCCCCACGGCAGCGCTCCCCTCCTGGCACCTGCTCACCCTGTGCATGGCACCGGGCCACGCTGCCTGATTAACATCTATCCATTAAGTCTGCATCTATGGAGAACAGCATGCAACAACACACAGCATTGGCACTGGGCTGCAGAGAGGGCTGGAATGGTTCAAGGCAAGCGAGCCAAGTGCTTTGGGACATTCAGAGGCAAAGGAATCCAAGTGCACAGCTCCACCAGCACCTGGGAGCTCTGAAACATGCCACCAGCATCCCGGCAGCAGGTGCACTTCTGAAACAGGGCCGTCCCCAAACAGCACTCATTTCCATTTCAATTTTGCTCTTACAGCCCTCCTGGACCGGCAGGAGCAGCAGTGAGACAGGCAGGACGCACAGCCGGCAACTTGGCAGCAGAGCAATGGAGCAATGGGACGGGACTTTGGGCCAACAGGACGGCGAGCACCAGCACTGCGAGGGGAAGTGCAGGCAGGGCAGTGCCACGCTCAGCACTTCTAGAGATGGCCTCAGCAAAGGCTCTGAATCAGCTCAGGATCACTGAGCACCTGTGACAGGGCTCAGCACCCACAAGGATGGAGCTTTGGAGAGCAGTGTGGAGCTGTGCCCAGCACCATGTACACCTGTGATGTCCAGTGGAACGTCCTCCTTGCTCCCACGCTGCCATCCAGGGGATCAAAACAGCTCCTAGAGCCCACACGGCACCGCCTGACACCCCTCTCACTTCCCCACAACCCCTTAACACCACACAAAGAAGAAAGAAAGTGGGTTCTTACCCTTCTTGGCCGTTTCCATCTCCTCTTCAGTCCAGCGAGAGCTTTCATTCATCTCCAGAGAGGCTGGGAGAGAAAGGAGAGTGGTCAGAAGGGTGGGCTGAGTGAGCCCACACCAACCCCACAGGCACCGCATCCACCCCATGGACACCTCATTCTAAACCAAACCACACAGACATCCCAAACCCACTCGCAGACACTGTGCCCCCAGCCCACTCGCAGGAGGTGCACGGCAGCCCGCGTGCAGCACCCTCCCGGGATGCATCGCAGTGACGCAGAGCTCCGTGTTGGTTTCTTTGGGGCTGGGAGCGCAGCCAGATGGCTCGAGGGAGGCACCATATTTCCTGCTGAACGGGTGCCATGCTCTTTGGCCCGCCAACAACAGGTACCTAAGCTGAGCTGACACCGGCTGCGTGCTTTGGAGGTGGCAGACGTGGGGTGGGATCATCACCCTCAGCAGAGACGGAGAAACAGCGTCACCTTGGCGACTCGGGCACACCAACTGCATCTGCCAAGGGAGCCAGCCCTGCTGACAGTGGCTGGTGGGGATGGCAACCCTGTCACTGTGCTCTGGGACATCACAGAACCACGACTGGGGGGGACTGACCCAGGGATGCACAGTAGCAGAGGGAGAAGGGGAGAGCAGGGGGTGGCTGTCACCACACCATACCCAGTGTGGGGACCCAGGGGTCCTGTGTGCAGCACTGTGCACCCGTCCCACTGGCAGCCTGGCACTAAGAGCAAACCCTACAATAACAAGCTGGGCTGTGAGTCAGAGGCAAAAAAACAACACGGTAAGGAAACAGATTTCCGGTTCGGGCTGCCAATGGGTTATTACTCTAAACAACAGGAGAAGCATTATTTCAACAGTGATGAGAGATGTTTTGACAGTGTCCTTTTAAAATGGAAAACAGGCTGATAGGTTAGGCTGGAGGATATGGACAAGGAGGGGAGCACCTTCCAGGGGCTGGACCCAACAGGAGGATGAATGAGACGGACGGATCCCCTTCCAAGGCTACAGGGCACAGCTGCAGGTGCCACCCAAGCAGGGCGCTTCCTCCAGCACCAAGGCACAGGCACATGGAGACCCCCCGGCTATCCCCTCCCCGGGCACAGGAGGGGCTGCAGCTCTCACTTCCTTGAAGCTGGGTTTTCCCGGCGCTCTCTCATTTACCTGAAGCCGTGTGTCACAAGGCTCAGCTCTGAGATGACTGTTACTGCACAGCAAGGAGCCGTCAGAGCGATGGCCCGTTTGCTTTGATTAACGATATTTACTGAGGTTGCGCAGTTATGTAACAGATGCCTACTGGGAGCTCCGGCACGCTGCAGTTAAACCACAGTATGGTTTTGTGTTGTTTTTTAATGTTCAATCAGTATTTAAAACGCAATAAGTTCCTTCGCCAACCTAAATTAAAGCACGATTGGAGACAAAAAGAGTAACCAATCACTCAGATCTGCCGCTGGAATCTGTCCACATCCTTTTCCCAATCTAACACGGTCTGAAGCCTTTCCTCCCCGCTCACGTAGATATCAGGATGAAAAACCCCATCTGAGTTACTGGCGTTATCTGCTGCTTCTCCGCAGCGCTGCTGAACAAGTTTGAGATGGAGCACAGGGCTCCGCTGTGCCGGGAACTATTTATATCGGCGGTACGAGAGCAGCGCCCGCCATCAGGCTTCAGCCAGTTGTCAGCAGAGAACAGGGAGCGAAACACCTCCGGGTGATTTATAGCACATGGAACAGAGCGAGCAAGGAACCGCGGGGAAAGGAAACCAAGAGGAGTCACCCTGCTTTATTTTCACTTGCCTTAGGTGGTGCGGTCATAATTTTGTACTTGATGGAGTACAAAACATTGGAAAATCAGCCAAATTCCTTCATTTATTTGCTGCTCTATGTCAGTTTCTATGGGTAACCACTATCAGGGCTGCAAACACGAGTGGGGCTGTGGATGCTACTGCGAATCCCTGCCTACCCCAAGCAGCCCTCAGATGGGGCAGAAGAGCACTGAGGGCAAAAACATGGGAGACCAGGAAAACGAGCAGGGAAATGATGCAGCTCTGAGAGCAAAGCTGGGCTGCATGGCATGGCCACAGCCATGGTGCTGGTTCCTAACACACACCAACACAGCACCGCGTGCTCCCCACCCCCCACACCCACAGCTACACACCCAGCTCGGCGCTCTGCTGCGGCGTGGCTGCCTCCTCGCTGTTGGCTTCGTTGGCCATGGAGCGGGTGATGCGGCCCTTGCGCCGGCCCTGGCTGTTGGCGGTTTTGCGGCCTTTGGAGGTGACTGTTTCCTTCTCATCGTTGTCTTCCCCGGACGTGTCGTCGTTCTTGTCCCTGCAAAACCAGGGAGAGAAGAAATCGTCATTGGGTTGGCATCATTTTTAGGTCAAACAACTGTCTCCCTGCACGTGCTCAGGGTGCTTCTGGAGGGGCGGGTCGGCATTTTTTGCACACGCAGACCCTCTTCCTGCCTAATTTGGGGCTGTTGGTGGGGGGGTCGTTCTGCAGCTGGCTGCAGCTCCACCACCGCGTGCACGCAGGGACCTGACAGAGACAGGTTTAATACCAAGCCATTCAAATTCATCACTGCCTCCTCCTCATTTATCTTCCTGAAAAGGACCTGCTGGTAAATGTCTCAGCAGCCTGGATATAATGAAGCCAGATGTTCCTTTAAAGCAAGCATTAAGCCCATTACAGAGTGCTAGCAGCCCGCGTGCCAGCCTCTCCCCGCCGCAGCTCCGGCGCTCCCTGTTAGTTATGACTGTGTCAGACAGCGGGGCGGGCGCAGCCATAAAACCGCTCCCATCCCTCACTCTGGAAGCTCTCACGTTGACATCAATAACACTAAAGGTGAAGCGCCGTGCTCGGCTGCGCTCAGCCAGCTCCTGCGGCACGGGGAGGCTCTCGCAACAGCAAAACAAGCCCGAGGAACAGGGTGGCTTTGCGGGTTGAGCAGGTTTAAAAATAAAAAGTACATCAGAGAGATGTTTGGGAGCAGCAGGGATGAGAACGAACAGCAGGGCAGGCGCTCCCCTTCCTTCCCTCCCTGCAGATGAGGAGGTGAGCACACGCAGTCCCATATGGCATCAGGCAGCCCTGGACCGCATCCCACCCCATGTCCCACCTCACACCCCACCAATGCATCCCATCCCACGCTCCATCCCACGTTCCAGCACTACTGGCAAGGAACTGGGAGCTCCCACACCCCGGGGTCCTGCACAGCCCTCCCTGCGGGCAGCGGGGACCTTGGGAAGGCTTTGCTTACTTTGTCAGTTCTTCTTTGTCATTTTCTGTTTCCTGTTTGTCTTCCTCCTTGTCTCCCTCCTTCTCCTTTTCTTTCTCTTTTTCATCTTTCTCTTCTTGGCTGCTCCGGGGCATTTGCTGCTGCTGCTGAAAAACAAGGCACATAATACAAAACAAACTCTCAGTGCAGGGCCAGACACACGGCAGCACCTGGGCCAACCCAAACAACCACAGTCAAACTACACCAAGGGGCAGCGGCCAGGAAGAAAACGCACAGTGGGGTGCCCGTCTGCAACAGGGCTAAAAGCATTATGGGGGCATTAAGGGGCTGTGAGACCGGCCGTGGCTGTGCCATGCCCCAGCTCCCATGGAAGGCAGTGCAGCAGCCCTGCTGTGCCCTTTGGGGGGGGCTGGGTAAAGCCCAGGGGTTGAGCACATGGTGACACCAGGGAGGGACGCGATGGTTGTGGTGTTCCTGGATTTTGTTTCCACAGCTGCAGGAAGGAGGATGCTGGGGAGGCCCGGTTCCCCTGACCTCCCTTCCCCCTGGTGACCAGCAAATGAGAGGAATTTCAGAGGAAAGGAAAAATTAGAGGCGGAAATGATTTATTCAGCCGTCCTGCTCCCAGCTAATGCAGCCAACAGCACCAGGATTGGGCTGGGATTGGGACATTAAAGGATTGAACCCAGCAGGTGCTACAGCACCAGTGTCAGATCTGGTATGCCAGCCCTAAACTCCGCAGAGAAGCAGTGGGCACTCGGTGGCAATGTGGCTGTGAGCTGGAGTCCGGCTGCAGAGGAGCAAGGGGCACAGCCCGGCACACACTGCCCTGAACTCCCTGAACCCCTGAGTCACACTGCAGGCGGCAGTGAACCCCGCATGGGTTCAGCCCCAAGAGGAGCTGCAGGTGATAGCAGGGACCTGCCTGGGGCCGGGCTGCATGGGGGTGCAAGGAGCAGGCTGTGTGTCCCTGCCATCACGTCTGCCATTTCCCATGTGCTGCAGGAGGGGAGGGGTGCCCAGGTTAGTTCTGTAGTGCTTCCACCCTTTCTTCATGAGTGTTTTGGTTTGGAGAGGAGGGCCAGCAGACCCCAGGCTTGTTCCTGTGGAGGTCTCAAGCCATGGTGGTGGGACACCAACCAGCACTTCTCCCACTGCAGAGAGCATCTTAATCCAAGGATGCCCTCTAGTGCTTGCCCTGCTCCAGCTGGGGCATGGTGCCCAATGCCAGAACTGTGTGGGGACAGAAACACCAGCGGCCAGCCAGCCCCAGTGCTGCGTGCCCAAACCTCAGCCCCAAAGCCACTGGGGCCAACACTGGGCACAGGGAGGTGACAGCTGTGAGCCGGCCCCTCGCCCCAAAGCAGCCGTCCTCAGGCTGCCCATGGTGTACAGCGCCTATTCTTAGCCCTGGCTGTGGACCAGCTCGGGATGATTCAAGGGATGGGACGCCATCCCAAAGCGTGATGGGCCAGGAAATGCTTCCCCAATTACCAGCCCATGCTGCCTTCTGATTCACACTGCCCCACTTTGAGGCAGGCCGGCAGGTGGGCTGGCCATGGGATGAGCTGCAGGCCGGCACCGAAACTGCTCGATGGAACCTCCCCTTCAAGCACAGCCCCATGGCCCCAGGCAGAGGCACTCGGGGGGCAAAGGGACAGACTCAAAGCCAAGGAAGGAGCTGGTGGCAGTGAGTAGGGCCATCCCTTCCATCCCTCCCTCCCAGGCCAAGTGCTCTCGTTGCCTCCCGCCCTTCCTCCCCAGCATCGTGCTGTTTGGTTTTGCTGCCAACACATCCTGTTTATTTAAAAAGGCCCCGGGACAAATCGCATGCTGTACGTGCAAGCAAGAGCCCAATCCCACTCTGAACCCGCAGAGCCGCGTGGCCTCCTTCACTGCTGCTCCATAATGCCAAACATCTGCTCACCTCCGACCCCACAGCAGTGGGAGGAGCAGAGCGGTGCCAGCCCCACTGGGAGCCCCCACGCAGCCCCACCGACCCGCCCCACACAGTGACACCAGGACAGCTCGCTCACATCATCTCGCCCTGCCCACCTGGCACATCGTGTCTGGGGGACACCCACCTCCAGGTAGGTCCCATACACCGAAGCTGAGAACAGACCAACTCTTAGCACTGCTCACCACCCCTGGGTGCAGCACCCTGGGTCTGGCTGGGAAAAAGCAGCAGCAGGGAAGCAGTGCAGCTCCTCCCATTCTGCTTCCTCCCTCGGTGGGAGGACGTGGGACGCCGCTCTGCACCTTCACCCTCCCCAGCCCCACAGCACAGTGACAGAGCCATGCGGATCCATTCAGGGACGCTGTGCTGCCATCAGCCCCATCGCACCCCAGACCCCGGCACTCACCTCCCCAGCACCCGGCTCACGCTCACGGCTGCTCCCCGCCAGCCCCACCGCCGGCCGCGGGCCCCTGCTCAGCGCCCAGCCATCCGGGCTCACTGTGCCTTACGTTCTCCAGCTCCAAAGGCTTCCTGACGATTTGCATAGTTAAGCCGTAAACTAACCACAACATTCCTCTTATGATTTTGCAATCTGCTGGAATAACGTGGTCGCTCTAAGTCGAGTCGATGAATCATCATCTATAAACCACAGCTCTCGTCACCAGGGCTCTCAGCGCTGGCTGCAGCCGGCGTGATTAATCCGCGAGGATGCCAAGCTTTAACCTACGGCGCAGGGCTATTTATTTTCCAAACTCCCAAACCTCCAGAGAACCAACTCTCCTCTCCTGCCTTCCCCGTCCCCTCCGTGGTGACACACACACACTGGGCTGCAGCATGAGAGCGGAGCCATGCGGACACCTCACAGCCCACAGTGCTGCCCAGAACCCTCCACCAGGCCCAGCCCTGTGCCCACTGCTCTCCTCTGATGGACACAATGGGGGTCCTTGGGGACACCCACCCTGAGCCAGTCCACAGCCCCATGCGGGGATGAGGCTTTCAGAGGAACTCTTGCCCCAGCACTGGGTTTGCTGCCCATGGGATGCCATTTGGCAGCTGGATCACATCACCTCCATCATCACCATCATCCACACCCTGGGCTCCTACTGAAGGCAACAACAGGCACAGGCTGCCCAGGGAGGTGTGGGGGGCACTGCTGACTCCCTTCTCCCATGGGTGACTTCAGATTTGTGGCATTTACAACATTCTCCAGGAGAACCAGGGCCGAGATCACCACACGCAATCAGAGAGCCGCAAATTAAAACCAGCTCGAGATAAGGCAAAGGCAGATGGCCCTGGAATGCCTGGGGCTGGCTTACCATGAGCATCCTTCCACCCGCTTTCACTCTGGATGCAGAGTACAGGCAGGAGGGCTTATGAATACATATATGTATCACGTCAGCAGCTCCCAGAGTCCGAAGCCTCTGATGTGATGGTCTGGAACATCTCATCCCCTGCTGCCACCCACTGCCACAGAGCCTGGCTTCCCACGGCCACGCGCAGCACCCTCTGCTCCTGGGAGAAACCACAAATCCAAACAAGCCGCTGCCAAAACAAGGAGGGGAGGAGGAATGTCTGCTGGCTGCACCACTTTGATTGCTCGCGGCCCAGCGTTGGGTTGGATGCTGATGGCTGCGGAAGTGGATAAAAGATGGGAGGACAGGCTCATATCTGATAAGGGGAATGGTGGGGAGCTCAGCAGGGAACACAGCGTGGCTCTGGGGCTGTGCTGCTTCTCCACTGGGTAACCACAGGACAGCACTGGGGCACGGTGACAATGGAAGACTGTGGCTGGCAGGGTCTGGGCACCATGGTGATGGGCTGATGGCTGGACACCATGACCTCAGAGAACTTGTCCAACCTTAATGATTCCACGGTTCTATGGCTGGGAGCCTCTTAGCACAACCAAATCCAGCAGGCTCTGAAACGTGGGGTCTGGTGGGGGCCCTCCTATGGCACAGTGATCTCACCCAAGCGCAGAAGCAATTGTACAGGATCCTGCTCACGCAATCCCTCCTTAACATCACTGAGGGCTTTTCCATAAGTGGAAATGTTTCTTTTCTGGGTCACTGCAGAGTTTTTTGAGAAGTGATTTGACTGCTTGCAAAGGGAAAATGACCCGAGGGGATGAATGCACAGCACTTGGAAGTGGCGGAGAGGAGCCCCACTCGCTCCCAGGCAGGGACCATGTGTTTCCTTCTCCCTCTGGTCTGCCAGCCATGCTCAGTGCTGCTGCCAGGCTCTGCTTTCTGGCTGCACAGTGACCCCCCCGCTCCACTCCCTGGTTCCCTAAAACAGGGGATAGGGCTCCCAGTCAAAAACTGGCATTAAAACAGCTCATCTCAAATCTGCTTATACCTGAGCTCCACCAGGAGGATGCCATCCCCCTGCAAGGCAGCGGCCCCGACCCCCTCACTACTCACATGAGCATGGGACACTCACCCCAGGGCTGCATCTACCTGCTGCTGCAGGAACAGCATGGGGTGAGCCGGGGGGTCACATCGCTGTTACACAACTTGAATTACCACTGAGATGCAACTAATATTAACAGCTGGCATTCCATGCTGGTGCCACCACAAAGGAGAGTGGCCACGTCCTACTGGCTGGTGCCATCCCCACATTCTCACTGCTGTCCTTGTGTGGCAGCTGTGGGGACCTGAGCAGCAATCTTTCCACAGCAATGCATCCTTCAGTTTTCCCAAATATGGCCAGCAGAGTTCTCATGTAATCACCCCCAAAACTGCAGCTGGGATTTCAGGAATGTAAGTTTCCACTGTGTTCGCCCACTGAGCTGTCTGGAGGGTGGCAGGGCTAAGGGAAAGCTGTGATGGGGCTGCACCGGGTGCACAACGCACCTCATGGGGCACCACCAGGGATGGGGTTTGGGGAGCAAAGGGAACTGCTGCCTTCAGACCCAGTGTGCCGGTACAGAATCAGGGCTGTCAGCAATGAGGTGTGCTCCAAAACCTCACGCAGAGCAACCGCAGAGCCCCCCTGGGAAACACACCTGCACAGGCACAGCTTTTGTGACAGCATTTCTGACATTGATGCTTATTACCACACACCAAACACCGGATCAGAGGTTGTACCACAACTCAAGCTTTTGTTTTTTCCCCCAGTGCAGAATTACGCACTTGGAAGTTATTCCTTTTAGCCCCGATTCCCTCCTTTCAGGGTTAAAGGAGGATTATTTTTGGAAGCATTTGCATCTCAGGAAGCCGAATGCTGAGCACAGCCATGCCTTGGATGTGTGCCCCTTCCATTCAGTGCCTGCAGGGCCGTGCCTCGCACCGGCAGCCTGTGTGTTTGGTGACAAACTGGAAGCAGAGCAGTGTGAAGTCCCCACTCTTGGCAGGAGGTTTTTAGCAGCAAGAAGCAGCTTTATGAGGAATATCCTTTGCCAGGGGACCATCAGCCAGGGAACGAAAGGGATTCTTGTGGTTTTTTTTTCATGTTTTTAATAAGTAGGCCACAGTGATCATCGTGACACTAGAGGAGCTTTATTTCTACTGGTAATTATCTCCCCTTTTCTCATAAGCTCCCCACAGCCTCCCAAAGCAAATAAGACCGACAACCTCTCCATGAGAAATAGCACCAGGCAACAGTGCGGGGCCACTGGAAACACGACTGTACCTGACCTCACTGCTCCTCTCATCTGATGAAATGCCATCTCCCCTCCCCAGCAATAAATCAATTACATCTCACCTCTGGCATTTAACCACTTCAGCCCTCACAGAACCACAGAATCACTAAGGTTGCAAAAGACCTCTAAGATCACTCAGAGGGTGGTAACGCACTGGAACAGGTTGCCCAAGGAGGCTGTGGATGCCCCATCCCTGCAGGCATTCAAGGCCAGGCTGGATGTGGCTCTGGGCAGCCTGGGCTGGTGGTTGGTGACCCTGCACACAGCAGGGGCTTGAAACCAGATGATCCTTGTGGTCCTTTTCAACACAGGCCATTCTGTGATTCTATGATCACCAAGACAAGCTCACCCCCACCATGCCCACTGACCACATCCCTCAGTGCCACATCCCTACAGTTCATGAACACCCCTGGGGATGGTGACCCCACCGCCCCCCTGAGCAGACTCCACCAATACCTCATCGCTCTTTCAGAGAAGATATTTTCCCTAATCTTCCACATATCCTCATCAGCAGGAACAACCACAAAGCACACATGGCACTGCAGCCAGGGACACCTTGGGATGGTTTCAAAGCAGGAACTGTACCTGCTGGTGTAGTACAGCAAGTCAGCAGCTATGGGATACAGCAGATCTCCTCCCTCCTTCCACACTTGTTCCTTGCTCAGCTTAACACTGAAAGCAGAAGGAGCCGTGCTAAACGTCTCCACTGCTAACAAGAAACAAATGTGGCCTCATGTTCTAGTTGCTGTGATCTAACAAAACAGACCCTGGTAAACACTATAAAAATGTACTGGAGGGAACCACCCTGTGTTTGCTGGGAGAGGGACTGGATAATCTAATAGGGTTTTATCCATCCCTAATGTCTCTGAAAAAAAGAAGGGAAAATTGGGCCCCGTCCATGACATTCGTCATGTGCTAACTATTCTGATGTCTTAATGCTGCAGAAATCAAACTGGAGCAAGGCTACCTATCTGCCTCCCAATCAGGATCTAGACCCAAGCGCTGCTTTTTATGGCCATGCAGCACGAGGAGCTGTTTATGTCATGGTGATATGGGACAGGATAGTTTTTCTATTCCTATTCCAACGTTATCCAGAGAGATGCCCCGTGCCACCCCCTCTCTAGGTGGACAGTGGCTCACTTCACCCAGCTGGTGCGCCATGGTCACGTTCAGTCTCACACCTAGGCCATGAGACGGCACAGGTTCGTCCAGTCAGCCCTATGCAACTCCTGATGTGTGGCCTCCATTTGCTCCAAGCCCATTTTTCCAGCATCTTGGGTTTGCTTTTTCAAGCCACTGTGACCTTGGCATGAGGACAGACAAACATCGACTGCCAGAGCACAAACAACTGCCAGAAAACAGCACGTTCTGAAAAGCCACACAGAGCAAACAATCACAACCCACTGCAGCACACAACCATGATCTCCATTAGCAGGGGGAAGGAGCACTGGGGATGCTCATCCCTAGGCTGGCACTAAGAACACCATCATGGCACCTCCTGAGGGACAAAGTTTCCATGCACTCCTCTGCCCTTACCTGGCTTTTCCCACGCCGCCGGTAATTCCTCCTCACGAGGTTCTTGTAGTTCTCATTCTTCTTGGTCAGGTAGTAGTACAGGACACAGTCTGCCACCGTCTGCAATGACACAGGCAGGTCAGGGAGAGGAAGGCTTTCTGCAGCAGCATTCAGCCCCTGCCATCACCAGATTCAATGCTTCTGAAGGGCCGCATCCAGACCAGCTTCCCTGCGTCACAGCAGAGCTCTGCCCACCGGCTGAGGGGGACGAGGGACATGGCCCTGCACTTCCAAGGGACAAAACGGGGCCTTTCCCACAGGCGTGCCGAGGCAGACAGGGATGCAGAACAAGGAGCGCCCTGTGCTTGGAGCAGAGCGCGGGGTCAGCCCGGGGCAGGGGGCAGGGCTGACCCCAAATGACTGTGGCAACTAAAAGCAGAACAAGGAGAGCTGCCTGTCACCCTCTGTTGCGGCGGTGCTCCGCACAACCTGCCACGCAGCTGTCAGCAGCCGTTACTTCCAGCCACTGAGCTGAGCTGAGCTGCCTGAGTGTGCTCCGAGCCCCATCAAGCTGCAGCTCCCGTGGCTCTGGCTGAGCATTGGCCTGGGCTGAGCACACTGGGGAACTGCTATAGCTGGGATGGGACTCTGCTCCTGCCCACAGGTCCTTCCCCTCACAGCCTGGGCACCTGAACTACATCCGCACGGAAGGGCTCAGTGGTGGTGAGAACACGACCAACCCACAGACCCCCACATCCCCCAGTGCTGGGCACAGGGCTGCACTCTCCCCACCCTTACGCAGAGCAGAACCATTTGCAGCAACAGATTGTAACTTTTAAAGTGTTAATTGGATGCCTTTCTAATCTAGCCCTGATTATACACACACACACGAACACAAAAACTTACAGTCATCTGTTCCAAGGGCTAAGATCACTATTTTTTTTTTTTTAATGCAATTTAAAAATCTATTAATTCATTACATTGAGCCATACTTCGCATCTCTCTCCAACTGGATAATAGATGTGTTCTGTATCATAATTACAGCCTGATTTACAAACGAGTACAAATAAAATTAGAAGACATTTTACAGCTTGGAACACAGGCTGGATTGGGAACATCATCCAAGTCCCACCACTTTCAGTGTTAACAAGTGAGAAAGGGCTGAAATGAGCCTGGTGCCTCACAGCACACCCAGCACCACGAGGCTGCTGCCGCAGTGCTGCTTTGGACAGGAAAGCTGAGCTCTTACAAACCATCTCCCCAGGCAGAGACTTGCATGGTCAGAGCAATTTAAGCCAGAAGGGACCTCTGAGCCCAACCCCCTAAAAGCAAAGGGTTTCCCTGCCTGAACAGACACCGTGTGGATGAAATGTGGCATGAGATGGGCAAGGGAGGTTACTACAAGGATCAGAGAAGCTATGGTTATTTCTTGCTGTGGGGACCACCAGTCCACCCAGGACGTGCCCTCATGGCCTGTCCCATAGAAGGTAGATGGCCTTGCTCAGAACAGGATCACAACATAAAATGAAGGAGAAAGAGCCCAAGGCAAGTTGGGGCCACACAGAATGCTTACCTTCCTGTCCAGAAAGGAGGCAATCAGGCCAAAGTTCTTTGGGTGCTGCATGAACCTGTGGGAGCAGAGGGACAGGGTGAGTGCAGGCACCAGCCCTGACTCAGTTGCTGGCTGGGTGGGAGGCCAGCTCCCTGAAGGACCTGTTGTTTGGGAACATACTTGATGCTGCTCAGCATCCCAGCAAGATGGGAAACTGATATGTAGCCTAACAGCGGAGCTGGGGCTCTGATGGGCTCATGTTCACCATGGGATGGCAGAGAACAGGGGGGTGACAGTGCCCAAGAGCTGTTTGTGCTCGATCCCACGGCCACCAAAACATGTCCCAGGGACAGGATGGGCCCTGAACAGGAGGAGAGGGATGGAACATGGGCAGGACACAGTGAGCAGCTCAACCAAAGGCACTGCTGCGACACCAAGCTGGACTGATTCCAGCATGGGATGGGGTTTGTGGGTGATGGTGTGAGGTTGGGGGCATGAGGGGAAGAGGAGGACAGCAACAAGAGCACGTTGTTTGGGCACTTAACAGTACAATCTCTACCCCAAGGAAGGCTGCAGCCTTACTTCCATCAAGTGTTTTGAAGGGCAAAACTTATCCAAATATAACACAGACACCCAAGGGAGATCTCCCAAGACATGTGACTGAATAAATAAGAGGATAACAAAAGAGACATCAGTAATGCTAAGCACAAAAACTGTAATAATCTTTTTTTCTTTCTTTTTTTTTTAAAAAAAAGCAGCTGGGCCATGGGATCACATCACAGATCTTATGTGCTGTGCTGCACATGGCAGGAATCAGGGGCAGATCAAAGCAGGGGGGTTTTAAGACCATGTTATCAATGACTCTGAGCCACCTGGAAGCAGGGAGAGCACCGGGGCTGCGATCCTTTGGCCTTGCTTACAGCTCCTGAGTGCCCATCTCCTTCAATTAGTTCTGGGAGAAATTCTTCTCTATTTATGCCTTGAGCTCCTCATCACCCACAGTAATGACAGAGAAACCACCGTGCACAGCAGGATGCACGAGCTGGGTGTGGGTTCTCCCAGCCCCATTAGCCAGGCATGGCCCCTCCATTAAAGACCGAGTAATTAGCCTTTGCGTCATTTGTGTGCAAGCCTGGGCTGTTTGGAGTGGTGCACTTTAAGGCTAATTAGCAGTAAGGGCTCTCCTCTACAATAGGCTTGGAGCTGGTTTGTTTATTTGCTCGTTTTTTGGTCCATCTCGGCAATTCCTTACTTGAGCTGCAAGCAGGAGCTGTTGCAAGAAGGAGAGAGAAGGGGAGGTCCCTGGCACTGAGTGTGAGCACTGCCCTTGTTCACACGGAGGGTGAGCACCTGAACTACACACCATCACTGAGACCTTGTGACTCTGCAGCCATCACACAGCACCTCAGCTCAGCAGGCTGCACTGCACAGCTCATCCCTCACAGCTCCCAGGGGCTCTAATGAGAGATGTCTGTGGGTTGCACTCACTTTTCTCGGAAGGTCTCCTTCTCCTGCTCGCTCCACATGTTCATCACCTGCCGGTCCTTGTAGACCTTCATGGGGTCATCCATGAGGCCGTTCATGTTGATGAATTTAATGCGCTGCTGGTCAGCATCGTAGAGCATGGGTGGGATGACAGCAAGCTGGCGCATCTGCTTCTCCAGGTTCTGCAGGGAAAGCAGAGAGAACAGTTGGTCAGCAGCAACGGGCCCGAGGGGACCCACGGGGACAGATGTTCGAGAGGAAAGGACAGGTGGAGGAACAGGAGAATTGAAAAGCAAGCACTAGGCAGCTTTATTGCTAGGGTAATTGTAAACGAAATGCTGAAAGAGGCTATCGCCATCAGCCAGGAAGCAATTAATCTTACATTTTGAAACAAAAGGCTTTAAGATACCGCATGGAAATGCCTGACTTAGGGAAAATAGCTCCTGTCTGCAACAGGAGAGGAGTCAAAGCAGCAGCGGCACAGGGAGCAGCCCCCTAACCCAGGGCTATGTGGAGGCCCGGTTCCCTCTAACTGCCAGCATCAGTGCTGAAAGCTTTCTGGAAGGGGGACAAGGACACCACCCATGTAGCACCTGGCTGCTCTGGACACCCTGGGGGGTGTTATCTCGTCATGGGAGGACAGAGGCACAGCTCAGGGCCAAAGCACTGACTGACGAATGCAGAAAGCCCTGGCTAAAAGCTGATGTTCTCGGCCACGGCTGGGTGACGGAGGCTCTCCCCTCCCAAGTGAAGCCATTCACTGCAGCTCGCCTCCGTGCCAAGAGAGTGGAACCCTTGTGAAACCAGATCCAACTGAAGCCAAGGTCATGGGGATGTTTCAAGATGAATGGAGCACTCCCAGAAGATGTGGGCCAACTGGCTCACGTACAAACCATTCATTCCATAGGATTCCCCAGTGTCAGGCTGCACAGCCCATTCAAAACAAAACGAAACAGAAAAACCTCTCCATACACCAGCCAGGGCATCAGCCCTCTTCACTTCACACTCTCTTGGCTTCCTTGGAGTGCAACGAGGGGTGATGAGGAGGAGGAGGAAGGAGAACCTGGTCTCACCTCTTGCTCTGAGAGCCCATCGATGATCTCCGACACCTCGTGCTCACTGCGTGCAGCCGACATGGAGAGCCCTCCGCTGCCCCTCTGTCCTACCCTGCTGGGAAAGGCCAATGGGACACTCAGGAACTGATGCTCCGCACTCCATGACACAAAGCACAGCTCCCACTGTCTCTTGCTCCTTACCTGCACCAGCAGCCACCTCTGCGTCGCTACAACACAAGGACATTTCACACCCAACCATAGCCTCCCACTGTATTTTCTCATGCTCACTTCATCACACAGTGGGGATGGCACGGACGTGTCTGTGCTAGCACTGAGCAATCAGCACCATGCCATTGCAGCTGGTGCAAATGCTGTGGGAAAACTTAAAGTCACCCATTGGCATCTATCCCCGCTCCAGCATCACCACACATCACAGCCACACATACCAAGTAAATCAAACTTTCCTTATTGAGCAGGTACAGGTTTAAAACGTTTGTCAGTTCCATTTCTCCCCTTCTCTCCATGATAAAATAAACCCTTCAAAGAGGAAACACATCCAGCTGCTTGCAGGGATGACAGACACAGGACAAGACAGACACTGCTGTGGAGTCTGCTCCCTTCTCTATAGCCCCTCTCCAGGAAAGAATGGGATAAACTCTTCAGTAGAGTCTGCTGTGACAGGACAAGGGGAAAAGGCTTCAAATCAAGCAAAGCTAAATCCAAAAGTTTTGGAACAAGTGCTCACTGATTCCCTTTGGAAATGAATGGATCAGTCATTATACTGATACCTGTTGCTAAAGCAGCCTATATCAGGAGCACAACACGGCATCTCCTCCTGGCAGGAAATGATGTGACCTCAGACGTGCTTTAAATATAAAGCAGAAAACAGACAGGGGTGGCAGATAGGAGACAGCTCTGTCAGTGAGACGCTGCTCCTTTCAGTGCCTGCAGCCAGTCCTACAACCCCTGCAGACGTCCCCTCCCTCTGCTCATGCTCCATCACAGCATGGGTATGTTTGAAGTCACTGACGTGACGAAATCCATCCGCACACCTGAGCCCAGCAATGAGGAACCAGTTGGTGCCTTCCCACTCAGGTGGCCACAAGCAGGGAGCTGCCCCAGGAATTCAGCAGCAGAGGAGCAGGCAGCCGCATTCCTGACATTTTTCCTCCTGTGATGGAGCAGAGCTGGGCCACCCAGGGCAGAAAGCAGCCAGGGACTCCGCTGGCTCCTACTCTCAGTGCATCTCCTGGTTATCCAACTCGAAGGGGAGAGATGGGACTGACGGCCACCCAGCCCCGTTCCTCCCACCCACCAACCCCACACCCACCAACAAACAAAAGAGAAAGGCTGTCCGCTACCGGCTCAGCCTCGTCCTACCGCTTCTCCTCTAACCTCTGCATGCGCTCTTGCAGTTCCCGCTGCTTCCTGATCTCAGGGAATTGCTTCTCATAGTATTCCCGCACTTTGCTCTCCTTGGCACGACGCCGGGGATTATTTTCAATGCGCTCCACTTTCTTTTCCCAGGCCTCCATCAGCTGGTCATAGCGCTGGCAGAACTTCTGTTCCTGGAAGGGCAGAGCGAGAAGAAGCTCAGTGCTGTGCCTGGGCAGGGCAGCTCCCCAAAGCCTTTCCCTGTGGCTGGCTGTGCTGAGCGTGAGTCACAGCGCTCCCAGAAACGTGGTTTGTGAGGGCATGGGCACGCTGCGGGGTCTGGGACCAACCCAAGAGTAAATACTCAGTACAACCCATTGGGTGCCCTGGGGCTTTTCTCTTCCAACCCAACATCTCTGGTATAACAAGGACTACCATCCCGCATGGCAGCGCCTACCCACCTCCCTTCCAACATCCAAAGGACCCGAGGAACTCCTCTGTAGCTACAACCACCGGTTGCTGCCCCAGTAACAGGAGCTGAGCTGCAGGCACACATCACTAGGTGCACGGGGAGCTCAGACACACCACAACCTGCTGTTACTAAAGCCCCGAGTGCAGCCACTTGTGGGGATTCACTCCCAGGGACGCTGTGCTCAGTCTCACCCCCATAGGCTGGAGCTTTAGGAAGGAAAAGCTTTCAAAGGCTGCAGAACCCTCCTGCTGCAGGCAGGGACACAATGAGATTCCACGGCCCTGAAGGATTAGCTCTCAGATGCTAATGTTCGGTTTCATGCTATTACCAGCAGCGTTGCTGGGATGCAGCACGTGCTCTGCGTGGCCCTATCATTACTGCCATTATCAGAGCTCACAGGATGCTTTCCATGTTAGCACCACTTCCAAACACTTAAAAGAAAACACTGCAGGTGAGTCGGAGCCCTGAAAACATCTGAGGTGCTGCAGAGCAGGGCAAGGAGGGACAGATCCCACCTATGTGACACTCTCAGTTCTTTAGGGGATGAGGTTGAGGGAAGTAATTAAGTGCTTTCAAAACTGATTAATGCTAAAGCCCTGGTGCTGCTGCATGCAGGGACACAGCACAGCTCGGTGACATGAGAGATCCCGCTCAGCCCTCATACAAACACAGCCAGCAACCAGTGGGGATTTTAAGGTTTCACTCTGAGTGAGTCCAATGCCTTCCAGGTCCCAAAGCAGGAACTGAAAGCAGATGGCGCTCTGCAAAACAATCAATGGCAAACCCTGGGCTGCTCCTCTCACCCTGCAGTGCCACTGTGAGGCTGGGCTGGTTCCAGCAGCAGGCAGCACTGCTGGCACATCAGCCACTGCAGCAGGACGGTGACTTCCCAGCTCGTGCCACCAGCCCCTCCATCACACCAGAGCTTATGGAAAGCCAAATGGGAGCCGACACGTGCAGCTACAAGCGGCAGAGTAGTAACACTGCCGTAGCACTGGAGCAGCTCGCAGGCAGTGCTGAGCCCCTGCCCTCCTGCAGCCCACACTGCCACAGCTCTGGGAGCAGAGCAGCAGTTTGGTGGGGAGGAGAAGGCAACAGAAGGAGCCAGTCCAACCCCTGTGCAACCCGCACTGTTCTGTTCCTCTGCTTGATGGAATGAAACATCTCACGGCCAGAACTGCTCCCTTGGTACCCTTCCCTCCCTGCAGCACCATCCCTTTGATGGCAATTAGAAGCTGCTGCCGGGCAGGCTGGTGCAGCGGGAGGGATTCCTGCAGGCTCCTGTTGGGGAGTGGAACCTGTGGGGCTGCCCCAGAGCACAGAGGGCAGGAGCCAGGAAGGAGGGCTGGCACGGAGACAGGCTCTGCTAAAAATAGGGGCTGCTACAAAACAGGCAGAAAAATAGCTAAGCAGACCCATTTTGCAAACAGAATCAGCAAATGCATTCACTTTGCAAAATCAGCAACCTTCTGGTGCCTATTTTGTAGTACAGGCAAAATGCTTCCCTAAACTGAAAAAATCCCCTTTCAAGGGCACTGAATCAACCGGCTGGCAGAAATTCACCTATTTTGCATGACAGGAGACTTTACTGCGAGCCGTATTTTAGGACCCGTGCCCTTGCAGCCTAGTTAAACCTTTTCCCCCAGCTCCTCGATATGCACAACACAGCAGCTCATCCTGAGTTCAGCACGGCAACTGGTCGTTTCCACCAGAAAACAGCTCCTGGTTGGATCCATTCTGGCTCCTACAAACCACAGGATGCTGAGTTCAGTGCATGCAGCAGGACTGGGGACCTCTGCTTCATGGCAAGGGGGGATATGGAAAAGGAAAGGCAGAGCACCAGGCAAAGCACTGGGCACATCTCTGCAGGAAAACAATGAATAGTGAATTAGGCTGCTTTATACTTCCAGAACGAGGTATAGAGGAATCACTTACCCACTGCTTGCGAGCATGATTTCTCCTCTTAAAGTATAAAATTAACTTCTTCCGCATTGCCTGGTTTCTGTGAAAGAAAAAAAGATGAGACCCCATTAAGGAGCCAGCTACAACTCAGCACCTGGCTGCCCCAGAGCACAGAGGGGCTCATGGAGCAGCTTCCACCTTAACCTGGAGCTGCAGCAACCCCAGCACCTCGGCTATGGGTGCTGAGCCCAGCAGGGCTCCATCTCCTGACCTCTGCGCCTAACACAGCTGCAAGGGAAGCATCTGGGAAAGCCCAGCTGTGTGCACAACGGGCCAGAGGAGAGAAAGCAGCCCCAGAACCACAGCCCAGCCCAGCCACTCGGCTTATGCTTCCTTTGGCTTTTTCAAGAAAGCAAGAAATAACCTTTCAGAAGAGAAAGCAGCAGGATGCTGGGAAGGCTGCACAGCTCTGGGTGAGCCTGATGGCTGCGGGTGTTCCTGTTACAGCAAGCAAGTTTCTAGGTGAAAGGTAGAGGCCAGGAACGAGGGAGTTTCCTTAAGCCCTTCATCCTGATTAGCATCTGAGCCGCAGCGTGCAATTACCAACAGCTCAGTGCCGTGCAGGGCGGCATCGTGCAGGAACCTCCTGTGGGATTGAGCCAAATGGAAGCGTTCCCACACCGCTTCCTCAGAGCCGCTGCTTCACACCCATGGAAATACACCCCACAGACCCCCAGCCCCACATGGGGCAGCGGGTGCAGCTCCCCTGGGCTACGCAGCCCACCAGCCTCTCGGTTACCAGCAGTAACAGCACTGCAGACCCATAGGTGTGCTCCTGGGCACTGCACATCACACACTGAGATCAACACACAACGAGGCTCCGAGCAGAGGTTTGGAGATCAGACCTTGTGTTCTGAATCCATTTCAGAAATCAAAGGGGCACTGATCAGCACAGAGGAGTGAGGGGAACGAATAAACCGGTGTGTGTGTGGCACATGCAGCCTTTGCTCTTTTTTTTTGATGGTATGTTTACAAAGGACCCACTGTTGTTCTGGGCTGCACAGCAAAGATCAGACACTGTCTCATTAGATGCATTAACAAATATCACTGCCAAAGGCTTCTCCCTGCTGGATCACACAGTGCCGCTCTCTTTCGTCTCTGTCCATGTGGCACATCCATGCAGAGCAGCTTGGCAGGCTGAGTTAACTTCACCACTCAGCTCTGAGCAAACAGCCTCAACAACCAGGAGCTGTAACCTGTAGGGGAAGCAGAGCTGGGTGCTGTGCCCAGTGCTCCCCCAGCACCCATTGCCCACTCCTGAGCCCACCCGAGGGCTCTGCTCCCAGCTGGGTCCTTGTGTCCCTTTCTGCCTGGTGAGATCTCTCCATACCCAGCACTGTGGGGTGCTGCAGCAGGCAGCCCTCCTTCCATCCCACACATTGTGTTCCAGGGCTTCAGTTCCATGTGAGCGAGCTCCAACAGGAGGCTGTGCCCAAAAGACATTCCCATTGTTTGCTTGTTTACCCCAGTTCAGATGGAAACTCTGCTGGAGCGATGCTTATAGTGGTAACTTCAGCACGGCTCAGATGGGTGCGCTTTGGCTGATGTGGTTCAGCTGGAATCCATCAGTGGGAGTGCTCCTGGGGAAGGATTTGGCCCTGGAAGGGGCAGCTTGGCTCAAATTATACCTGTCCATGCAGGAGCAATGTGGGGCTTTGGCACAAAACCCTTCAGCAGAGGGGAGAGCAAGGGAAGAAAATGAGAATCTCTTACACAGCTGATGCACTGCCTTGAGTTCTGCATCACGGCTGACCTTGCAAGTGCAAATACAAGCAAAGATTTAATAGCTCTGCAGCTGCAAGTATCAGGAATGCCTTGAAAGCCTGCGTGTGTTTACCACTGCGAAGGCTGAAGTAATCAAAGAGTGAAAGGATTACAAACAACAACAACCCCCTGCTAAGAACCCTAAACGTTTTTCCCCACTATCTTGTTGTTTTTTTCACATAAGGCCAACCTTTCAAAGGTTAATAAAATCCTGGTAAATATAAATAGGCTTCACAGTTTATCTTGCTACATGTGCTGCTGTTACTTGGAAACCATTTGCAGCGAGGTTAACTCGGGCCACTTGTCTCAGAAGCACACGCTGTGCTCCCCGGGCACATCAAGCAGCGACATGGAATTCCTGCAGCACCGGGAAGGCAGGGGCTGCCTGCTGCTGTCCTGCACAGGCACACAGTGAGGAGCAGCACGACTCAATAGTCACTCCAGCAAAGTGCCAGCTGTCCTCCAGCAGCCCATCGGGAGCTCATCAGCTGCCTGCATCCTTCATCTCCCCACCTGGGTGCACATAAAGTGTCCCATCTGGAGACCTGGCTGGCTTGGAGAAGTCAAGCAGCACATAGGAAGAGGAGGGAGGCTCCTTACATAAAGCAACAGTGACTCTCGGGGGCAGTTTCAAGTACTGCTGTGCTGCAGGAGATGCTCACATCACACATGTCAGGCTGTAGCCACACGTGGGATGAGTGGAGCTGGGATGGATGGACAGGTGGATGCTGGAAGCTGGGGATGAGGGGGGGGTTCTTCATCCTGTTTCTTTGCACACCCAGGGTGTGAGCAGCTCTCGGGAGGCACACTGCCCACACTGGGACTGGGTGGATGAGCACAGCCAGTCCCCAGCACCCTGACCTGGAACAGGGTGATCCCAACCTCAGAGGGTGCCAAGGGTGTCCCTGGGGCGGCCCCCCCAGCGCAGCCCCATGAGCAGCAGCAGGCAGAAGGAAGCAGAGGCTCAACAAGTTAAACAGCCCAGAGGTCTGAGCGTCACCTGGCAGCAGGAAGCAGGATCCAAGTATCTGTAATTCAGGGTGTGACTGTGAGGACAGCACGTCCTCACATACCTTCCCCTCACCCCACTGACCTTGCTTATAAGTCTCACACCTGAGCACGGCTCTCAGAGCCATCTGCAAACCATCGAGCACCAAAACAAAACCACCTCCTACCCGGAGCAAAGCGAAGGGCCGCCACAGCTTCCACCTTAACCGCCTCGGCACAAGGTTGCCGCTGGTTTTTGGCTTTCACAACGCAGCCAGTCAAGGAGAGAAGCTGTAACTTTGACGTTTGAGATACTTGGCTGTGCTCCATGTGCATTGCTTGGCTCTGGTCCTCCTGCAGTAAGGGCGCACGCATGCGTTGCAGTGCGGTGTGTGCGCAGGTGCTGCCAGGGGCTGGGATAAGGCTCCTAAGGACACAAAGGGCTGATGCACTGCAGCACACCTGGCCCTGCTCAACTGTGGAGACCTTGGGCCAGAGCAGGACGAGATGAAAGGAAGTTTGCTGTTTGATCACAACTAATCACGGGTATTTAATTACGCAGGAACGTCTTTCATCAAACAGCCAGAGCAAACAAAGCAGGGATCAAGCCTGCAAAGAGCGGCAGGGAGGAGGCCACCAGCAGCTGGCAAAGCCATTGTAGGGTGAGATTTATCATGTAGGAAGGAGAAACAGAGGAGCCTCCTGGCAGCTGGAACCAAACACGGCGCTGCCAGAGGGACTGTGAGCACAGCAAACCTGTCTGCCTGCCACCGGGGTGCTCTCTGCCTCCTGGCAGCAGTTACACCCACAACCAGGGTTCATAGCATTAGGTTGGGAACTGGTGTCCATCCTCATTAGCACCTATAAGCTCAGGAGCATCGTGAGACAAAAGCAAGAGCAGAAGCACTCCTGGCCTTCAGCTGGGCTCACGGCCTCTGCATCCCCTGGGAGCTGAACTGATGCTGTGAGCCCAAGCACCTCACCACAGCCCCGGGAAAACCAGCCTGTGGTCTCAGAGAAACAAACAGAAGGTTGCAGCGTGTCTCCATCGTTCAGAAATTCATCACAAGACATTACTGCTGCCCTAGCGTGTGCAAATAGAGAATAAAAGAGATGAGGAACCTTGAATGGGATGAGCAGGGAGCTGCTAGGTGAATTTCTAATGAGGAAAATGTCTACAAGCTGTAATAAAAAGACCTGAAAGAGAATGCATTAGTAATGACAGGGTTTGGAGGAGCATTTGTGCTACATGTCAGGCTTCTACTATGAATTCCGAGGCAATCCAATGCTACTAAACCCCCTAAACAGTCAGTAATGAAAAGATGACTTAAATTTGCCGAAGTGACAAGTGATTTGGAAAGCTGCAGTTAGCAGCAGATCTGCAGAAGAAAGCTGCTCTGCTCTTCTGGGAAAAGGGGGAGAGGCAATTTGAAACAAAAATGGGTTCAGCAGCCCCTAAACCTCTCTGAAAACCCAAAGATTTGGGTTCTGCATAGGCAGCCTTTCCCTCCCCAGAAAAACGTGCTTTTTCAAGGCTGAGCAGCTCCTATTTTGCTTTCAACCCCAAATCTCACAGACTGATTTCAACTCGACTGCTTTATGAAGGGGAGGAGAGTCCTCTGGGGTTGTTCTTCACGGCTGACCGGGCAGGAATCTGCTGCAGCCAAACTAAGGCCTCCTCTGAGAATCCCTCCCCAGGTAAACAGCAGGTAATGGATCCTGCTCCGTGAGCGGCACCGTGTCACTGCTCAGACACTCTGCAGAGAGATGGTTAATGCCTTTGGTGGCAGGAGAACACGTGGGATCCCTGCTGGGGTGGGGAGCACAGCCCCGCAGTGAAGGTGCAGAACAGCTTCTGCCCAACTAGAGCAGGATTTGGTGTCCCCTGAGTTTGTTGCTGCATTTCAGCCCATAACAGGATGGCATAGGTTGGAAGGGACCTTAAGGATCACCCAGTTGCACTGCCTGCTGTGAGCTGGCTGCCCACCCATCCCATCAGGATAAGCTCCCTAAGCACTGCCTGGTGCTGATGGAGCATCAGAGCCCTTCCCCAGCAGCACACATAGGCCACCAACCCAGCCCAGGGAGGTCAGCCCCTTGCCACAAGCCGTTTGGCTGCTCCTTCCATCCCACAGCAGCTGCAGCATATAACATTAACTGCGTCTGCTTGGAGCCTGAGCTGCTGGGTGAACTGAGGGGACCCGAGCAGCAGAGCACAGCGAGGCCGTTAAAAGGGACTTAAAAGCCTTTGGAAACTGCAGACACTGGAATGAACTGGGGCATGAAATTAATTCTAACTGTACTGAATAGCAGACAGGCCATAAAGCTCCATGAAAATAAGAGAGCAGGAACACTTTTGGAAGAGCAGGAGATCTTCCCGTAAGTCCCCAGTCAGCTCTATCAGCACAAGTGACTCATTCCAGCTGAAGGCAAAGCAAACAAGCAGGAGGGATTAAAGCAGTGTTGCAACGCAGAGTGTCACTGCAGAGAAATCGAGGAATCCTGGCGCTGTGATATTCAAATGCCCTCCCACTGATGTGCAAGCTGAGAAAAAAAACCTACACAGGAAAAAAGTTGGGGAAAAAAAAGAGAAAAAAGGCATCTGTGAATAGAATGAGCCCAAACTGCCCTTCTGTGCTCAGATACGAGGCTCATACCCAGCACAGACATGAGGCAGAACAGGTTGCAGTGTAGCCCCACATCCCTGCAGGTGGCACAACGCAGTGTGGGCCCAGGACCCCTGGGATGGGCTTCTGGGCAGAAGCAGCAGCATCTGGAGCCCGGAGAGCTGCAGGGCCTTCCCCTGACCTACATCAGTAAATGCACCCAGCTGGCATCGATAAGGAGCTGAGCACAGCTCATTGCAGGGGTTCTGGCAATGAGGATGGCAGCTTTTCATTAAAATGTGTGGTTTCCTTCCCATATTTTGCAGCATTAATCAGCAGGACCACCTGCCTCGGCCTCCCCCTGCGTTACCTCTGGGGGCTCAGGGCTGCCCCACACCCTGAGGTTCTGCTCCAGTCCCACAGCTCCTTCCCAGCGCCCTCCTGTGTGCCCACCTTCCATGCAGGAACAAAGCACAGGAAATGATTCAAATCACAGGAAAATGTGATCGTGGAACTACAAATATCAGGAGAAGAGCCAGCAGGTGAAGCACCAGGAGCTCCTTTAACTGGTATCTTTCAAGGACAAAGCTCCCATCTGCTCATAATGCCCCCCCAGGCCCAGCCCACCAGCAGCACACAGAGGGGCACTGGGGACCCCTGCAGCCCCGCACGTGGCCCCAGCAGCACACAGAACAGCAGGAGCCTGTTAACTCTTCCCCTCTGATTCCCCCAGCATCAATTAACAGACTGCTGAAAAGCAAAACATTATTAACTGTGGTTAATAGATTCTTAAAGATGATTATCAGCAGCTGACCGAGCCCGTATCAAATCAGACTCAAGCCACCAATGGCTCCCTCTGGCCAGACAGGAGTTCCAGACCAGGTCTGACTATTCCCATTCCCAACAATGATCACTATTACCACTGTTCTCACTGCCTATTTTATTTCTCCTACGTTCAAGAAGTCACTGTGGTTATTAAATGCGAGTTGATGATTAAATCACGGATCGAGGTGATAAGCCATGAATGAGATGATTAATGAGACTCGTAAGTATCTCTGAAACAACCAATTGCTGTCAGACATTCAAGAGGAGCCTCACAAAAAATCAAACGGTAATTGCAACTTTCCACTTCCCTCCTGCTCCCTGCATGCAGACACACACACACACACACAACCGGTCAATTCCATGTGTGAAACACACCCAACAAAACCCCACACACTCCTGGATGCTGGCAGCCCCCAGGGAAGCAGAGCAGCCCCACAGCACCACACAGAGCTGCATGTCCTGCAGCTCCAATGGGGAACCACGGGAGGAAACAGGGACCAGGAGCAAGCGAGCATCCCCTGCCGCAGCCTAACGCACAACCTGACATTTCAAATAGCCTTTATTGCCACGTACTTACATTTTAATGTTTTCATGGTACTGCCTGGTGTCTGAAGGCTGGTTGTATAACGGCTGAAATAAATAAGAAAAATGAAGGCATAAATGGGTACGCTCTGACATTTAGAAACTTCAACCTGTCAGCAGCACCGCTGCGGGCTCCCATCCCCTCCAGCAACGCTCCCACAGCAGCACCCAGCCCCATCCCCACGTCCCCACACGTACTGCAGGGCCGGCTGCCGTGCCGTGCAGCCCCGGGGGAGGCAGGCACTGAGCTGCTCGCAGCGATCCCTGTGCTGCGCAGTGCCCACAGCCGCGGCGCACTACGTGGTTGTTATGCGCTTCTTGCAAACGCAGAGAGCTTTGGAACATACGACACGGGGGAGGCTCGGGGAAAGGGGGGCTCAGGGAGAGGGAAGAGACAGCCTGAGTGCTGCAAATTGTTATGGCTACGCTATGGAAGCTGCTGCAGCTCTGCGAGGAGCTGAGCGCAGGGTGGGTCTTCGCCCTGGTGGTGCCCAGCAGTGCAAAGGGAGCTGCCCTGGGCACAGGGACCCCCATGAGCCAGGGCACGGCAGGGTTTGTATGCCAGCTGGTGCCCAGCCCGGCTGAATATGAAGAGCAGGTAAGCTGGGAATGCTCACAGCATCCAGCAGGCTGCCCAGACCAGCAGCTGCTTCTTGGGAAAGGATTGTAGGATTTGGAAATGCTGGTAAATAGAAACGCCTTCCTTCCCTCTGTGCTCACAAAAACCAAAGCAAACAAGCTGGCATGTGATGAGACACAAGTGTCTTCCTCTCAGAGCAGGGGGTGGGAGGAACATTTTGTGCCTAGGTTAGAGGCTACTCATTGTCACGGATGCCCTGCTGCTGCTCAGCTCACCGAGGGCTGCTGATTCATTTCCACTATTACTGATGTGTGATAGAAGTGGCCACTTACACTTAGTTAGCAACCCTAAGTGTTAACAGACAACCACTGCGAGCACCGCTGACGGAGAAAAGCCTGATTGCTCCCAACTCCAAAACTCAGCAACCAAAACCAAAGCCAAGACAACAAAGCACCTGGAGGGGACTCTGTCTGCAGACAGCCTTGTCACTCAGCTCAGACCAGGAGAGCTGCTCACCTACCCTACAGCTGGACACTAAAACCTCTCCTTCTCTCCAGGGCAGGGACTGAGAACCACCGTCCTTCCTCAGAGCCATCCACAGCAGCTTCCTAAATGAGTCAAACCTGACCGGCTCAGGGAGGTGCTGGCAGCACTCACAGCATCTCTCCTCATAAGGGACGTGTGATGCATTTCTCTGGGGGAAGACATTTAAGAAAAACAAAATTGCAATGCAAGCTATTCCTGGAAAACCCTTGGATTTACTGAAAGGTCTTTAAAAATTAAACACGACGAAAGCCATCAACTGCTTTCTGGTCACCGCAACACTCAGAGCACAAATCTCCATGAAATTTCTCCCTGGGGGATACACGGGGTCAGTTTAATGGGTCCCAAGTACAAGGCAGGAATAACCCAGAGAGCAGCAAACTGCTCTTCACAGCAGAACAAGAGAACTCCTGCCAAAGGCACAGCTGGGCTTTAACACAGGCAAAGGGCCCAACACATCAGAGCTGCCCCCAGGCAGGTGAGAGAGACAGTGGTAACGGGCTGAGGGACTGGGGTACAAATCTATGTGTTCCAGTTCCTGGGAGCACAGGAGAGGGGCTTCTCCAGGGGGGCTCAGGCACAAAGCAAAACTCTTCAGGTCACAAACACAGGGCCAGATGGTGTGAGATCAAAGCAGCAGGAAGCCAGGAATAGAGGAGGAGCTGCTGCCTTGGGACACTCAGCTCCCAGAGCGCGGTGCTGGTGAGCACGGAGGCTGCTGCAAAGACTGAAGCCAGGAGTCGGAGTTTCCTACCAGAGCTGGGCCATCACCCCGACGTTTCCAGCTTGAGGGGAAACCCGTGACACAAACCCACACTGCTGGGTAAGTCCCCACTCAAACTACAGCAGATCCCTGTCAAAAGTTCTTCCACCCAACACTGCAAGCAGCCTCCACGAGCCAGCGGGTGTGCTGGAAGATTCCCTGCTCCACCACACAAGGCTGGCTCTGGAGCAATAGCACCCCAAGGCAAAGCATCCACAAATCAAAATAAAAGGGGAGAAAAAGGTGTGTGGGGGAAGGAAAGGCAACGTGTTGTGTTTTAGATGAGGAAGCACCATTGCACTGCTTGACCTCAGTGACTCAAAGAAGTATAATGTGCCCTACCTCCCTGGGCAAGGAAGTGGCTCCAGCACGCAGTGCTGACCACTAATTCCTCTTTGACCTCTCCCTTCCGCACTCGGTGAGGACAGTGATTAGTGCCACCTCCACAGGGCCAGTCCTAATTACAGCTGATGAGCACGGTTGTGCTGTGTGCTCACCCGGCAGCCAGGGCTCCCTCTGCTGCACCCCACAGCCAATGCAAGAGGTGCTGCTGGACCCAAGTCTGGCCTGCTCTGACCTTTCCAGCTGCTTTCCTCCTGTCCTGCAGCATTATTCCCCATGCATATTTTTCCAGCACCTTTCTTCAGTTCACAGCCCCTCAGGTACTAGTTTCAGCCACCCTTCAACATCCAGCTGCTTAACTCACAGCAGCCATTTGCTGGATGAGGGAGTAGCCTCACAATAACAATTTAGTAAATATGTATTTCTCAACTTCTCTGTGCACAAAAGACAGAAGTAGGATCCACACAGACCCTGATACCTGCAGGCTCCCAAACCCCTTCCCCAGCACCTCCTGCACTCGCCTCAGGTGCAGCAATCCCACTGTAGGCTGTGCTGGAGCATCGCTCTGCCCTGCTGCAGCACAAGACAGAGGAACCGAAGGGTTAATGCTCTCCAAAGAGGCTGTGTGTGCATTCAGTGCTCAGCTCAGCCACTTCGCTTCCTGTCCTGGTGCTGTGACAGCCAGACGTCCTGCCCCACAGCATTTCCTCCTCACAGCTCAGCCCCACACCTCCCAGGGACCTCCGCAACACCCACGGCCGTGGGGAACACTCACCAGCTCCACCTGCGGACCCAGCCCTTCCAGGATGCGGTGGGCAGCTTCTGCCTTCTTCTGCACGGAGGAAAAGAAAGAGGAAGAAATAAGTTATTACTACCACTGACTACAGCAGCACTACCACCCAGCACCCAAACCCCTCCCCAGCTAAACCCACCCGGCACCTGAAAGAGGAAGGGGACTGCAGGTAAGCCCTGCAGGCAGTGAGGTATCACACATCCAACGCACAGCTCCTGAGCTCCTCCTGGCACTGCACAGAGCCACCCCAGCTGCAAAACCTCCAGGAGCAGCAGCAGAAGCCCCCATCCTCTCCCAGCCCAGCCCTGGAGTCCCAGCACCGTGCAGGTTACCTTGGCACAGCCGCAGCACGAGCGAGCCGGCACGCACGCAGAGATGCCCTTTCTAGGATCCATTGCTCAGTGAGCATGTGATCATTAGGTTGGAGCTGCCCTACGCTCCTCATTGCCACCGCTCCCCCCACACACACAGCCCAGCTCTGCCCCCTCTGAACCCTTCCTGACACAGGTTAGAGAAAACAGCAACCCATGGGGGGCTGCGCGGCGCTTCCTAATTAAACAGGCCTGAAAAGAGACGTGGGTTCACCCCGATGGGAGGCTGAGTAAAAGGTGATGCTCTCAGTAAACAGCACTTCCCTGCGAAGCCGGGCTTCTCAATTGCTGTTACAAGCAGCCTGATAAATCCACATAGCCCTGGGGCCGACACAGTACAGCCGGATACCTGGCAGTGAGGGGCCACGGAGATGGATTTTCAGAGGCATTTGATCCATCACATAGGTCCTTTCTCACACAGGGTAGGGAGAGAGGAAATCCAGGCTGCCTCCGAGAGGCTGCAGGAGCAGTGTGGGCAGCCAAGCTTCACAGGATTCACCCGTGGGGAGGGGAGAGGGAAGAGGATAAAAAAAACCAACCTTTTTTGAAGCGCATTCAGAGCTTTAACCCAGTGAGCACTACAGCCCTGCAGGATCACAGAGCTGGGATGGCAGCTGGCAGGAGATGCAGCCAGGCTCCTGGCAAGGGCTGCAGCAAGCAGAGGACGGGCCGTCACTCGTGCTGCTCTCTGGCTTATCAGCCCCAGCTCACGGCTGCTGTATCATGCAGGGTGCCAGGAGATGCCCCCGCCAACCCCGCATGGTGTGAGCTCCTCGCTGGGGCTTTGCACACCCACGCAGTCTGAGCTGTGAGCGTGCACTTTGCAAACCTGGCCACGGGACCAGAGGGATGAGTCACTGTGCCCACAGCCAACTGCAGGTCCCCGGTTGCTGCAGAGCCCAGGTGGTGCTGAGACAAGCTGCCAGCTCCTCCCTTACTGCACAGCTGGCAGGACACGGTGCTTTCTGCAATGCCAAAGCGACTTCAAGGATGTTACAGGAGACGTAACCATGAGTTCAGCACCTTCACACACCTGCCCAGTGCACAGCAGCACTGTTATCAATGCTTTTCACCTGGCTGTGGGGCTCCCATGCAGCTCACGGAGACTCTCAGACATGACCAGCGCTGTGAGCAGCTGCTGGGGCCACATGTACACACGGCAGCAGACCAGAAGCACAGCACAGCTCCACACTGCACTCCTCTTTGCTGCTGTCCTCCCAGCAGCAAGCAGCTCTGGGCTCCACACTGGAGCAGCCTGCGCAGGGCGCACTGTGCAGCACAGAGCCTGGGCTGCAATGCGCGCAGCCACCCAGCGGCCTCAGCTTGCATTGCCTGCATGCAGCCCTGTGCTGGCTGCTGGGCTTGGCCTGGTGGCAGAAAGAAGATAGAACATGGGGCATCCCCAAACAAAGCCCAGGAGCCAGGGTGGGAAAAAGCAGTTATGAGCATTGGAAAACACATGAATCAGGGGCTGGCTTTCCCTGCAGCCTTGGATTTACTGCCATTCTATTTTCAACTACCTCAGACTCCCCCGAGCACACAGGACACATCCAAGCAGCAATGGGTTGACATAGAGCTCCAGCTCAGACCCTGAACTGTCCTCCTGGGGAGATCAAATCAGGCAGACTTGTGCCCAGGCTTCAACACTCACTTGTGCCTCAGCTATTCAGTGAGCTGCTCTGTTCGACCCAACATGAAGAAATTAAGGGAAATAGAAAGTATCAGTGCTATCAAACCCAGCTCAGGTAAGAAACCCAAAGAGCGCATCCAAAGCTCCCCAGAAGGCACTGCAGAACACTGAATGTTCCCACTGCAGCTCTTCAGACTTCATTAGCAGGAAGAAGCAAAGTCTGCCCTGGAAAATGCCAGCCTGAAATATTCATAGCTCCATAGAATCATTAAGGTCAGAAAAGACCACTATGATCATCGAGTCCAAGCATCAACCCACCCATCCTGCCACAGGACACCCACAGCCAGAGCTCAACATTCTGGTCTCTGAGCAATAAAACCTGCTGACCCCACAGAACCTGCACAGAAGCCCCAAGAAGCCTCACACCAATACAACCGGGTTAAAATTTGGGGCAGGTGAAGGATGAAGGCATTAGAACTGCAACCAGTTGATGATGGCGGAGGTCTGTGCGTGCAATGTGATTAACTCCCAAGAAAAACCTGCATATATTCAACTGCTGTGTTTGCCACATTTAGACAACTTAATGAGACACGCCAGAGGCAAATCACCATAGGCAGAACATGTGGCGAATCAAGAAGAATGGCATAATTTGTCTTGTGTTAACTGACTGTAATGTACACATCTCCAGAACGAGCACGTCGCATCTCTGTATGTACACACAGAAACGACTCTGCCACGAAGGCTGCCCAATTAGCACTTGACACACGTGGTAATCGCTGCTGCTCCTCACTGCCTTCATCACATCAGAAGAGAAGCACCCAGAGTGGCAGATGTCACCTGCAGGAGGGAACCCCCGTGCCCAAGGACAGACAAATGGAGAACACAGAGCGCTGTGGCCTGGCTCGGGGTGCTCAGCCCAACCTGAGGGCAGGCAGTGCCACCGCAGCCCTGCTCCTCCTGCACTGCTGCCCCTGCCAGACCCTTCCCCGCAGGCACAGCCAGCACAGCCCAGTTCTGCTGCTGCACCATGAGGAACACACTCAGTGGGTGACCCTGCAGAAGGGAACTGGAAGGATTCACCCTACAGCAGCTGAACAACGCGGCCAGCTGTGCCTGCAACCCCTGTTATTTAACAGAAGGGAAAGGATCAGGAAGCAAATGTAGCCATTATTCTGGTGAGATGCAAGAAGATCCCCACTGGTTTTATAGCCCCTCTGCTGCTCCCCAGCAAGCAGCTAATGACCCCTTTTCCAGATTAATATGGAGTCCTGAAACACTGCCACAGCACTCAGCACAGTGTCTGCAGCACAACTAAAGCCCTGGGGCTGCATTTTGCTCCCATTTACACTGGAGTGGCTCCATTCCAGCAGCACAGCAGAGGCACACGTACATCTCAGGTGCAGGCACAGCCTCTGGGGCACATCCACGCTCACAGGTGAAGCCCCTGGCACTGCAGTTGTGTGTTCAGAGGGATGGAGGTGTCATGAGAAGCACAGCTGAACCACAAAGGTCATCAGCCTAAAAAGCATTTGGCTTCCTATTAAGGAAACATCAGGTCCTCTGCTCCAGTGGAACAGAACGAGGAGGGGAAGCGTGCAGGAGAGCAGCATCTCAGCCCATGACATATCAGCACCCCGAGCCAGGGAGCGGCCGGGATCTCATGGGGGCTCTTCTTCAAGCGAAGTTTAAAAATGGAAGTGAAGGAAACACGGGGTTATTTTGAGAAAGCGGATCTGAAATTAGGAGGCGGCACTTTCTTGGAGTGGTTCCAGCCATCATTCCATAGCGCTCTGTGCTCCCAGCATTATTTATAGCACCCCGTGGGACGCAGTCAGCCGGAGTGATGGGGGATGTGAGCGCTGCTATTGGGGATCCCACAGTGCAGGGAGCAGCACTGAGTCAACCAGCAGCTCTGCACCACGTCCTGGGGAGCGGCCGGGCCGCCGTGCCAAGCAGGCAGGCTGGGATGGAGATGGTTTGGGATGGAATTCAGGAGTGGTGTCACTGAAAACAGCAGAAAAACCTCAGGCGAGACATCACACCCCTGGTGCTCTGCAGGGTGCAGAAAGGCAAACAGTATGGAGGGTTTAAAGGAAAATTCATCTGCTGACCTGCTGGGAGCTGAGCGCAACCTCGTAGTGCTGGCTTCGTGGCCAAGAGGTGATGGACATGGGGTCAGCCATTCAAACAGAGTGCTGAGCACTGCCATGGGCTGCCCAGGGAGCTGGGGAGGGTCAGCATCCCTAGAGCTTTAGAGCTGTGCAGCTCATACTGTACCCAAGTTCTGCGAGCTCTTGGGCTTCATTTCCAGGACCCAAAGATGCAGGACAATGGTTTGGAACAGGCTATTTTCTTTGATACCTGAGCAGAAGTGAAAGGATTATGAGCAGCTCCAGGCTGAGGGTTCAAATCTCATCTTTTTGGCAACCTTGCTGTTATAGAGCAGTGTTAATAGCACCCGGCCTCTGACCTCCCTGTTTTCTCCTGGACTATTGGGAAGCTCCTCGTGCACCACTGAGCAGCAGTGAGGCAATCCCAGGGTAAATATCAGCAGGATCAAAAGCAAAACAAATTGAGGCTCTTCCAGCAGCCAAACACACACTGCCCCGTCCTGCCTACCCGCATCAATCAGGACTGGAAGAAAAACCAACACATCTAATGTTCAAAAGGCATTTCACTGATAAGGTTCTGTGCACTGCAGCTCCGTGCCCATGATGCAGGCCCGACTCTTCCCTTTCTCATGTAAATCAGGAGTTCATAGAAAATCAGTTATACAGACACAGAATCGCCATGGGATCTGAGTCACGCTCGATGGCTGCGAGCAGCCAGCAGCTAGATTGTACTTTGCAATGCTAAAAGCGCTCATTTATTTATTCCCTTATTTATGGATGGGGCATTAATGCTTTATGAGGGTAAGCGGATAGCCAGGAATACGCTCCGCACAGACACAACAGCAGCAGGGGGTGGAAAAAGTTCAAACCAAGCCTTTGAATTCCAATTTTACAGCATAATGCTGAATTTATAGATAGATAGCCGTGCCCTTTGGAAGGAACATGCACCGAGACAGAAAACGAATTAAAATTTAATCTTATTGATTTCCACCAACTCAATCCCCAGAGCGAGACAGACGGTGCTGCCTGCTTCCCCTGCCTGCACTGCATCAAACCCGCTATTTCTCAGAGCTGACAGCAGAGCAGGGAAGGGCAGCATGGCCCCACATGCAGGGTGCAGTGCTGCTGTGGGTCACAGCGCCTGGCATCCCTGTGCTGCCATAGGGACAAGTGACACCGTGTCCTCAGGTGACCTCTCCTTCTATGAGGGAACAGAGTGTGGTAGAAAGCACTGTGCACAACGGAGCTGATGGGGAGACAGGGCAGGATGGGGCTGTTAGGGAGGATTAACACAAAGGCTGCTCCAGGTACGCTGGTATGGCTGGGAACACACTGGTATGGCTGGGAACACACTGGTATGGTTGGCAGCAGCGCTGCCCTCCTGCACACCTAATGAGGGACCCGCTAATTAGAGCCCTGAGCACAGGAATGGCTTCAAGGCCAGGTATGCTAAATCAATTCTAAGGGAAGAGAGATGCAAGGAAGCCCATCAACAACTCAGCAGGATAAAACCACAGCTAAAAATACAGACAGAGGACTTGCCCTGGTCACGGGGGTTTGACGTGGAAGGAAGATAAATTCTCTTGATATCATAATGCATCCCAGAGGAGCAAATTAAAACCCACGAAGAGCCTGTATCACATCTACCAGCACAGAGGTGGCAGACCCTGCAGAAATGGGATGGCTCTAAAGGTCACCAGCAGTTTCATTTCAGAGCTGCCCACCGTGCAGAGCTGCCAGCCCTGAGCAGCACCCAGGATACCCGGCACAACCCAGTGTGTCCAGGAGCTCAGCACCATCCTCACATCCCCTAACAAGCCTCCATCGTGGTCACCAGAGCTTCTCCCTCTCCCTCCCTGTCACAATCTGTTCAGCCAACTGATTTTTTGCTGCAAATCAATTACTTGCCCAGCAGAGCGCAGCAGGCGGGGGCTGCAGGTCAGGCTCTCCATGGTGACACTGTGTGATGCTGAGGAACTTTCCCTTTTGCAGGCAGTCATTGGGCTGCAGGTGGGAAGGGCAGCACGATGCGGATCTGAGACCAGCATCCAGCCCACGGCCCGGTGCTCACCCATCCATCCCAGCACAGGGGGGAGGAAACGTACAGACCTCCCTGATGAACCAGGGCTAAAATTAGAAACCATTCACCCCTGAAAAGCCACAGCTATCGCCAAAAGGAAAGTAGGTCATAGAACGGCTGGCTAACTCGATTTTCCGGCGTTCCTAGCTGCTGTGTCCTCACATAACCTCCTCTCCCCCATGCATGGCTCTCACTCCCTGCTTCGTGCTGTGCTCAGCATAGGGCTGGGAACGGGCTGACACCCTGCACCGGGCAGCACCTCTGCTCCAATGGTGTGGAACCAGGGCTCTTCTGCTGCTCCCACCACAAGAGCTGCCTGGCTGAGAGCTGAGGCTGCCCTTGGGGGGACAGCAATACCCCAAGTCCCACATTTGCTCCCACAGCGATGCCTCGAGCCACGCACCCCACACAGCCACCCACCAGCCCACACTGTGAGCTGCAGGCAGGACGAGGGCACAGCAGAGCCTCTGCCTGCTCTGCAGCCCGTGAACAGATCGTGCCTTCCACAAAGGAGGAACTCTGCTGCAGCCCACTGTGGTTTCTGCCAGGCAGAAGGGAAGGGCTGCTCGGCCTGAGCCCGCTGCCCGCAGACAGACTGCTGACACGCTGCTCTCAGTGGGAGGAATCCTCACTCGCACAGAGACCACACAGAGAGGAGGAGGGGATTCAGAGAGACAAGAGGGCAAGCGTGGCCCTGCTGCTGGGCAGCACCGAGCAGAGGGGCACAGTAAGACAAGGGCCCAGCTCTGAGCCAGCTCCTGCTACAGCAACCACTGCAACGCAGCCCGTCAGAGATGCAGCTTCAGAAGACCACCTCTCCTTCCCTGCCTCACCAACGCCTGCTTCTTCCCCACAGCATGTGGACCAGGTTCACAACAGCATCCAGGGAGGATGAGGTCAATGGAATAAGGATGAAAATACCTGAGGTCTCCTTTTGTGAACCCAACCCTTGCACGGCAGGCAGGAGCCACATAGCCCAAGGCTCCTGGGCAGGAGCCTGGCCACGTTGTGGGGCAGAAGGGCTCCAAGCCCGGCTTTGCTGTGTGCTCACACCTCAATCATGCTGCCCTCAGCTTTCACTTACTTCCTATTGCTAACACAGAGAGGCAGATGGGAAAAGTACAACCAGGGAAACAGCACAGAGTATGTGGTTGATTTCTCTTTTAGCGTCAGGCACCTGGATTTCTGCAGCTCCCAGTGAAATCTCAGGCTTTGCAATTCACAATAATTAGCGACTGGTAGTTTTCCCTTTATGCAAAATCATCCTTTTTATCCAACACCTAAATGAAAATGAATGTGCTTGATTATCTTCCAAAGGGCCCAATTTTCCAGCATATCTCCAATGCGCACAGCAAAATTCACATCTCCTCGGGCTGCTATTGCAGGGAATGGCAGAGCACAACAAACAAGTGGTCAAGGCAGAGATCCAAACGCAGCGATGCCAGCGTGACCTTTGCTAATGCCATTTCCAGCTCAAATACCCACAAATGCACGTCCTTTCTGTACCAGCCCCACAGCCCAGGGGCAGCCAGGAGGGCTCGTAGCTGGCTGCCAGTATTGGAGCAGCACAGACTTCCCTCTCCACCTGTGCAGCCCACCAAGTCAAAGCCCATTGTTAAAGGCAATTTTCCACCAGGTTCACACCAGGGGAGAGGATAAAGCAAGCTGTTTAACAGGCAGGGCTCCAATGCTTCCAATCTAACACTTACCGCAGGAAACCCTACAAAAGCAGGTTCTCACATGGCACTTAATCCATACAGCACCCCAGGGCTCAGCCCTCCATTGTCACTGTTCCCTATGGAGCTCCATCCATCACATCTGCCCACAGCCTTCACCAAGGAACTCGCCCGGGGCAATCCCCATCTGCCCCACACCAGACCCTCCCAGCCCAGGCCAGGATGACACAGCACGACCGCACATTTGAATTGCCATTCGTTTCCAGACTCACCCTGTTCTCGTCGTAGATGATCTGCACCAAGCTGCGATGTTTGGACTCGATAGGAGGGGGGGAGATGGGTTTTTCAGGCTCCGGTGGTTTGGCTGCTTCTTCCTCCAACTGTTGCTGTGGAAGGAGAGGGGGGAGGAGAGTGAGTCACTGTGAGAAACGCTGCCATCACCGTCCACACGAGATTCTCTGCGGTACCATGACCAATACAGAAAGCTTCCTGGGAGCCACCAAGGGCAGCTTCAGAGACAGAGAGGGAGGAAAGCTGCCGACAGATGCACAACGCCGTCCTAGCCCAGGCAGTCTGTCCTCCATGAACAACAGGACCAGCCCTGAGCAGGCCTCCTGGAGAGCCTCATGGATAGGAATAATGGATTTATTAAGAACCCTAGAGGGGAACTGAAGCTCCTGCCTGCTTTTGGAGCTGCTGCCTCTGCAAGGGGAGCAGCAGAACAAGGGATGGAGCGAGGCTGCTCTCCATCACTGGTTTTATCTTCTGGTGCTGTGCCTGGAAGAGATGCCCTGGGATGACCCGTCCCAACAGAATACTCATCCAGAGCTTTGCACTAACTGAGAGCAACACTTGGGCTGTAGGATGCAGTCCAAGAAAACACTTAAGCCACAGCTCAAAGCTGCCAACAACCATCAGCCCACAGGCACCCCCTGCACCTTCACTCCTCCAGCACCGCGGTGCTCCCAGGTTGGTGAGGGCACTCCAACATACCCTGCTCCTGAACCAGGAGCTCTGAGCACTCAGAGGGATTCCCACAGAGGCATCTGTCGATCCTCCCCTCCTCTGGGGGAAATTATTTGGGTAAAAATGCCCAAAACTTGGCTTTATTGTTCTGGAAACCCACAAAAATCCTGCAAAGTGGTCGGGTCTGCTGTAATTGATTTCAGACAAGAGGATTTGATGGCGTATCAGGAAATGAAAGTTTGCCAGTAAGTGGAGGCTCATTAAAAGCAGCTCGTTAAGAGAAAAGAAAAAAAATAAAACAAATCTAATTATAGCTGAAATACAGTAGAGAATTACACTGCTCTCTATGGTGTAACACGGTACAGTTATTAAAGGGCCAGATGCTGGAGGCTATGGATACAGGCACTCTGTGGGCACCAGCACCCACTGGAACAGCAAACCTGACCTCAGCAGGTCCAGCACATGACAGCTACCCCTGGGAGCTGTAGGAAATAGCAAAGCAAAATAGGTCAAGGTTCTCAGACACGAACAAGATTTCTTAAAGGTCTGCCACAAAAGCTAGGCTGGGACTGTGACCTTTATAGGGAGAGAAGAGGGATGGGAGATGAGATGTGACGGCTCCACACTCACTCCCTCCCCACCCTCAGTGGTAACTGCACCCTCCTCTCCCCAAGAGCCAGAGCCGTAATAATGAAGGGACACAAAACGTCATCATTAGCTGTGCACAAATGTGCACCCAGTGTGGCAAACCAGGGTGGGCACCACGTTGCTTCCCTAACCCAGCGTGGAGGAGAGTGCTTCCAGCCTCCATGTGTTACTACTGCAAACTACCTCCAAAGAGCCCGTGGGAGAGATGGTGGGAACCTGCAGCCCTTCAGCTCCCCAGCCCAGAGGGGCTGCAGGGCTCAGCTGCACCTCCATCACCAGGTGGGAGTGTTGTACTCCAGCAGCCCTCAGCTCCACGAAGCCGCAGGCACCGCTGGGAAGATGAGCCTGGCAGTTTATTTCTTGTTACGATCCCCAGTACTGCTGCCAGGAATAAATGCATAGAGATTATCCTTCCCTGTCGGAAAGAGGGGGAGAGCAAACTCAATGAGAGATGGAAGCACATATGGCACATGAATGAGCAGGGGATGGCTGATCAGAGCAGCCTGCTGCCAGGGGTGTGCAGGACTTGGGGAGGGGTTTCTCAGCTCGCTCCAAGTCTTGTCCCACTCAAAACCCCTCCTGTCAGCAGGGCCTTCACTGCCATTTTTGGAACAACTGAGCACAGAGGGACGGTGGGGTGTTGTATTTTTTTTTGCTGCGCTGCTTTTCCTTACAAGTGCATTTAATTACCCTGAGAAGGCCTCCCAGAGACAGAGGGGAAACGCATTAGGAAATCACGGCTGTGCACAACCTCTCCCTTGCTCCGCCGCCTGCTCCAGGAGGAGTGGGATCTATTACAGGCTGATCGCTTCCCCTCCCTCGCCTTCCTCCAGCACTGACAGCTCAGACGTGCAGGCAGACAAAGCGATCCTGCAGAACCTCAGGCAGGACCCCCAGCCTGGCACTGCGCTCTCCTGGGGAGCAGACAGCAGCCACACTGTGCAGGCATTTGCACTGGGTGTACCAAATGGGTTTGACACCATGTGCCAAATCAAAAAAGCAGGGGGGATGACTGCCAGCAACCACTTTCACCTTCTTCCCCACTCATAGGAGCATTTTTGTGGGGAGGAAGAATTGTAAAACGCGTTCAGAAGGAAGAAATCAACCAAGCAAGCAGCCAACGATAAAAATCTATTTCCTTATGGAAGGACAGTTTGATTTTAATGGCAATGAGCATATGCTGCTCCATCAGCTTCAACAGCAGCTCATCAGCATCTCTGAAATAAGCCAGCTGAGGACCTGCAGGTACCAGGCCTCGAGCTGCCACCACACCAAGCACACTGCCCTCCTTGGAAGCCCCTCACACCACCAGCAATGGGAAATGATCAATATGCACATCCTTCCCCAGTGTGTGTTGAAAGCACAGACCACTGTCCCCTCTGCTCCTGCTGCCCCAGCACATCCTCAAGGAGCTGCACTCATCCTCATTTCCCACACAGTGTGACAGCCTGAGCACACATTCACCCCATCCAGAAACTGCCCACACCTCTGAGAGGCAGTTTGGGATCCACCAGGAGACCAGAAATTTGCCACAAGCAAAGTGAAAAACCACTGGCAAGAGAGACACACAAGTGATTTGCTTTAGGAAGAGAAAGCTTTTAAGTCTCCAGGTTTTTTAAAGGCATCCCCCAAGGTTTTGTCGTATTAATCCCTTAATGGATTTATGCTAATTGTAACGTGGCTACAATAAGGCAGGTGATCCTTCAGCTGGGGCATGCTCTCATGCAGAGGAACACAGACCACACAAGACTGTCAGCACCGTAGCCGTGCCATGACAAGAACACGGCTGCAGCCCACATTGGTGGCACAGGCACTGCCACTTCCCCTCTGCAGACACACATGGGAAAGGACAGGTCATGAGCCAGCAAGAAGAAGCACAAACACGAGCTGCCCTGCAGAGCCCAGCCTCCTACCTGCTTCTTCTTCAGCTTGGAGATCTGCTGCTCCACCATGGTGATCTCACGGTCCACACGGTCCATGTTCTGGATGAGCTCCTCCTTGGACAGCCGGGCTGGCAGCAGGTCCAGCTCAGCCTCTGGGTGCGCAGGGCTGACAGGAGACACGGGCTCCAGCTTGCCAGGCAGGCCACGGTCCTGGGGAGCACAAAAGCTGCTGGTCAGCTGTGCTGGGAGGCTCAAGATCCTCCTCTCAGCCTCCCACATGAGCTCCCTGGTCTATTCCCAGCCCTTTAAGACACACACAGCCCTCAGAGAACCTGCAGGGCTAAGTAGTACCAGCTGCCAGGTGACATCAGCACCCTGTGCTGTGACCTTCAGCATCCCAAGAGAGCACTGGGTTACTCTCCTGGGCACCCTGCAGCGGCACATTCCCACTCCCTGCACCTTCAGTGAGCTCACATCCCCATGGAACTGAACACATCCATAACAAGGAACCCTTCAGCTCCTTGTACACCCCCTGTTAAGGACCTGGCAGGGTGGGAGGAGCCCCAAGTGGCAGGTGACAAAAACATCTTTCTAGAGATAAAGACCACGGGGATATATGAGGTCAGCTTAGATAAAAATAAATGGAACTGATAGAAAATGGCTTTTTGCAGATTCTGGGTAAAGAAGCTCTCAGATCAGCGAAAGCAGATGGATTGGCAAAACCTCTGTGGTCATCACAGGAGACAGCTCTCATTATTCCCCTTAGCTAACAGCTCATAGCAAACACAGGGGCACACAACCCCTGTCCCAGCAAAGTAATACCTGTGTGGATGGCACCGCTTCATGAGCATCCCAGAGCCACAGCATCTCCTCTGCACATCACCCTCCACCCCTCAGCCTCCCAGTTATCCAGAAGCCCAACTTCTGCCAACACGGGCTGAGTGCTCAGGTGAGCTCACACAGCACTGGTGAACACAAGGCCCAAGGGGATCCAGCACAACCCGACCCACGGCACCACACTCCCAGCTGGCAGCCACCCAGCACCTCAATTAGAGGTTTATCTGTTCATTTGCTTATAGTGAGTGGACAGATTTTTTTTTCCCCTGGGGAGGAAGAAGTGGGGAAGAGGAGCCGCAATTGGGTCCATAACCTTAAACCGCTATCGGGCTGCACACAGCACCCTGCAGCTGCTCCGAGGGGAGGGATGGGGAAAGCAAACAAGTGAAGAAGTTTGCGCAGCCTCACTGCATCAGCCCCAGCACAGGGACAAAGCCCACATTGTTCTGCACCTCCTGACCATGACTGCAGGCTGCACACACAGCCTGGCCCTCGTGCAGGAGGGTGAAACGATGCTCTCAGTGACACCAGGATGGCACAGACCCCTGTGTGCTCCCCAGCTGACTCTCTGGAGCCCTACAGAGCAGATTCTGTCTTGCTTTACTTCCCCACTATCAGACAGCAAATCTGGTTGCTCTGCTTGCAGCAGGAAGGTGAAGCTCAGCGCCTTTTCCACAGGTGGGCTGTCGGCTGTTCTGTTCCACTTTAAGCCAATACCAGCAGGACAGCCACAAGAAGCAAAAGACAAATGAGCTGCTTGTATAATCTAGTTCAAATTAGGGAATAGGAACAGAAAGCAGCCGTGGCTTGGAGCTGGATGCATTTTTCTAAAACACAGGAGGCTGCTTGCCAAAAAGAGAGAGAAAGGCCTCTCGCTGGGCACAGCAAACAAAAGGTGCTCTCTCATCCCCGCCAATGCACAAGAGAGGGCATCTGTACACTGCTGCTTGGCACAGCCCCTCTGCAAAGCTGCTTTCTGATAAATAGGGATCATTTTACCCTGCAGAACCTGAAGTGAAATAGTAGCAAAGCTGAGTAAGGCAAACAATTGCAAGTTACGGCACAGAACCCATCATCATCATTCATTATGAGATGATGATAGCAATAAATAGAGGCAGCATCTCCAGACCTCAGGTAACAGGTCACTGTCCCTTCACAAGCACCTCTACAAATGGAGCAGCAGAGAAAGGAAAACACAAAACTGAAGGCAAAAATACACAGTGCAAACCAGAGCTGTGTGAGGACAGTCGCAGGGTGCCCCATGGGCAGGGCTGGCTGTGCTCACACAACTGCTGCTGCTGCTCTGCTTCCCTGCTCCAAATGCCCCCCAGCAACGCCAGCACTTCAGACAGCATCGCACCCACACTCTAAAGATGCTCAGCGTGACACCAAATTCTCCTTATTAACGTGAAGTCACTGACTTTGAAACCAGCACGAGACGGGAGAGCTGGAATAGATCTGCAGGAGGAAAGAAAGCAATTACTGCATTACTCAAGTTGATATTTTCTCAGTAATTACACTGTTTCCATGCGATTTGTTTTTATACGTGGCTAACAGCTACTGTAGTTCCTGTTTATCCCCAGCCTTATTAAGATGTGATTTGTATGATAACAAGGGTGGGTGAGTTGGGGGCAGGAGGAGAGTTGGAGCTGATAGAACAGTGGGGCAGAGACCCAAAGAAACAACAGCCTCCCCTGGCAGCAGCCCAGCACGTGCTGAGGGAATTCAGGGTGCTGGGGAAGGAGGAGCTGCCTGAAGACAAAGGTTTTTTTGTGTGTTTTTCTATGTTGTGTTGTTTTTCCTTCTCTTTAAATAAATGCGACTTTATGAGAAGCCGTACGAAATTCCTTTCCCCTGTAACTGGGCTGAATTCCACTGAGCCAGGGCAGAAAATATCCCAACCATTCTGAAGCTCTCACGAAAGTAGGTCAAAAAACTTCCCCAGTGTTTCAACAGCTTGAAGCAATTGAGTTGCAAAAGCAAGAACAAATGCTGGCCCTTCCCTGCCCGCCCCTCAAACCCCTCCAGTCCGTGTTACAGTTACATGCTCTAACCAAAACTTAGTGCTCAACAAAAGCCATTCCGTGGTGCTGTATGTAATAGATGCTGCCTGCAGGATCATAGGGCATCCTTGTGCATGGCTGCAAGGAGCAGGGCAGACCTGGAAAGCCTCACTCTGCCGGGGCTGACCAAAGCACAAGGTGTTACACCGACAGATGGATGCTGTGCTTCCATTGCTGCCTGGCATTTCCACTGACCTCAGATGCTCCCCACCGGTGTCACAGGGTGATGAATTCTCACCTACCCGTCTTCTGGTTACAAAGAGGAGCTCATCCAGCTCTCATTAAGGAATTCCCAATGCTTCCCATTTGAAAACATGCCCTTTCTCCAAGCAGCTCCAGCAGCACAGCACACAGGCTGGAAGGCCATACAGGGCTGTGCTGCAGCATGGGGCTGCACCGTGGGCCAGGCTCAGCATGGAGCTGGGATGCAAAGGACCGTGGGGATGGCTCTGCTCCTCCTCCTCCGTGTGCTGCCGGGCACACCAGGTGCAGCCTCCAGCCCGGGTAAAAGTAAAAGAAAAAAGTAAAAGAAGAGGGGAAATGAGAAGACAAAAGCCCTTCTCAGCCCGGTGTTATCAAGCAGAGGAAATGAGACTCCTAAAGCTCCCATTCAGAGAGGAGCGGGTGGGGGGGGGGGGGGGGAGAGAAATCCCACTCCAGACGCACTTGAGCGAACAGCTTTTGAAATGGAAATGTCGCTCTTCAGAAACATTTAAATTTCCTCCTATTGCCGGGGAGGAGGAAGGACTCAGAAGAGCGAGCAGGGACTCCTCAGCCATGCAAATTCCTGTGGGGTCCATTCAGGCAGCAGGGCAGGGATTTGTCGGGGAGTTAATCAGGGCGGCACACGGCGCTGCCGTCGGGAAGCTGCCTTGAAGGGCATCCGATTTAGAGAGACGGGGATGAATGAATGAATGAAGACAGCTCTATTTAATCACCGCAAGTGAGATATACTTCAAGGCCGCCCGGCTCGTGCTCCTTTCCTCCATTCTCCCCAGTGTAACGACCGCCCAAGCTGGCTCAGCCCAGATGCAGGAGACAGAGCAGTCATCTTTTAGGTCTCTACCAGCCCAACCACTCTATTAAGATGGAAAAGGGATACTCCAGAGAGAGCTCTGATGGAAACCACAGCACCTGAGGAGTGCCACAGGACCAGCCTGATTCTCCTGTTTGCCATAGCATCCAGCCAGGCTCCTGCTGCTCCCACTGCTGTCCCGAGCTCCCATCACCAACCACACTCTGCTTCTCCTTGCTTTAGCATCTACGGGGCTGTTTAATGGATGCTCTCCCATTTCTCATGCCAAGAGAAAGCCCCAGGGATTTCTGATCTACTGCTCATTCTCCATGCAGCAAGCTGAGCCTGCACCCCCAGCTGTAAAAACCAGCAGTTCCAACCCTGCAAGAAAACTGGACTTAATGGCAATACTCCAAGACCCTGTTTTCCCACAAATCTAGATCCATCTCAAGAGCAAGACCTTGTTACGCCCATCAGAGCAGTGTGGAGCACACACACACACACACACACACACAGGCCTTTTATGACTCAAACACACACAACAAGAGACCCAAACTCAACAGCCTGGGCACAGATACGGGTCACTGCTGGACGTGACCTGCAAACTTCCCCAGCTGAGATAACAAATGAAAAAACAAGGAACTTTGTGATCAGGAATGCAAGCTGGGCTGCCTTCCATTCAGAGGTGGCTGCGTTGGGAAACTTGTGTAGGTGCGAAACAGGCTCAGAGTCACTTGGGCACTTTTGGAAAAGAAAAAGCAATAACCATCATGAAAATAGGGTTGGGGGGGAATAAGCCCTTTCCTTCACACAGCTTCTCAGAGCTACTTAATGGAGCTCTGAGCATCCCTTCGTGTGCCCCCAGTGCTGTGTTTGGAGCTGCAGCACTGCCAGCCTGCAATGTGTGTCCCCAGCAGCTGCCCCATCCATCACGGCCACTCACTGCCTGTCAAAGAAACTTCTGGCCTTATTTTCTGCAGGTAGAGATGGTGTCGGGGTTTAACAACCATCAGGTCTTAAGTATGAGAGGGCCGTGATCAGAGGAAAAGCAAATGCAGGACCGAACCATCCTGCAGGACGTGGGAGCAGAACCACTTCCAGCTGCAGCTGCTGCCCAAACTGCAAGCCCCTGCCTGGGCCCTTCCTGCAGAACAGCACGAAGCACCTCTGCCCCACCAGGCCAGGATGTTAAAGAAAAAAACAATATCTCAGCTCCCATAGCAAGAACGAGCCCACAGTGAATTTGTTATTATCTGTTAGCAAAGCACCAGCTTCCCACCAAGGCTGGAATTTCCATCTTGGTTTGGCAGGCACAGACCTATGAAATGATTACTGTGTTTACTTTTCCTTTGCTAACTATAAAATCCCATTCCACCGCCCTGCCAAGAATGACTGAAGCTAATAAAATTCAGGCATTTGGAAGAAAGCAATAACAAACCTCCCTTTTGGGGCTTTATGATGAAATTTCCCCACTCCAATCAGAGATTATGCTGTATTCATGCACACCAGTGATGTCTCCAAGTGCGCCCAGATCAGCTCAAATCAATATTTAGCTTTGCTCGAGACTGTGAGCCTTTCTTTGCCTGGATCACTGATAGCACAGCTATAAGAAGCCTTTGAAAACACAGCTTACAAGTGTAAGGCGACGTGCGTGTGCGTATGCATATATTATATACATAAAAATGCAGGTTTTTCAATTAAACTGTGGAAAGCATATACGCATGAAACATTTATGAATGTATAATCTACATACCCCCCTCCAAATAGACTGAAAGCCATTAGCAGAATACATGATATATTTATGTACACAGACCTGCATATTCTTCCGTAGCTTTTGGTGTCAGGAAGGCTCAGAGCCCTGCACACACTTGTGCTGGCCCTGCTGCTGGGGGCTGTGTGCCCCACGTCACACCCGGATGGCTGGCAGGAGATAAAACAGCGCAGACCTGAAAAACAGGCTGAAATCAAAGCCTGTGCTCGCCCTGCTCCGTAACCCTGTGGGGCGGCTGCTCTGCATGGGCTCTTCCTGGGGCTGCCCTGGGAATGCCACCCCAGGAAGCACAGACCTGGTGCTGCCTGGAGAGCAGCTGGCAGCCCTCACCAGGACACAAGCACACAGAAGTGGGGCTGCACTGAAGAAGGTACCAATACAACACAGGAGGTGCTCTGGGTTGTTTCCTGGGCAAATTTCTGCCATACCCTCACCATATCCTGAAGGAGGATGGAGCACAGTGTCCAGCCCCACACCAGCTCGCTGTGGGTAACAGCACACTTCCAAGGGCAGAGAGAACAGGCTCCGCTGCATTCCCACTCTTTATCCTCTAGGAGGAAGGTGCCAAGAATTAGAATTACATTTTTTGAGAGCGGCAGAACAAGCCAAGGGCCTGTCAGCTTGTCCTAGAACAACCCCTCAGTGCACAGCCAGCATTCCTGCCGCACGCAAGTGTCCATCAGCACAGAGCTGCAGCTTTGTCACGCAGCGAGCCAGAAACCTCTGATGTGCTCTGCCTCAAACACAGCCAAAGAAATGTTGCATTTAAACAGCGGGTTTGGGGCCAAAAAGAGAAGAGGTTTTCACAGCGTGATTGCAACAGGGCCCCCTGACACCCACTGATGCTGAGGGCGCTGCTGGGAGATGAGGCACTATGCAAGGAGGTAAAACTCCCCAAGCTCCAGCGATGTCTGCTGCCACGTTCAGTGCTATGACAGCTCCCACACCGCAGCCAAGAGCAGCAGCTCCTCCGCCAAACCCAGCCCCACCAGAGTCACTCCCACACCCCCAGCCCTGTTGACAACACAGTGCAGTGCCCGCACGGCGCGAGGATGAGCGTGCCCTCCTCCTCACACACAGCACTCAGCTGATCGGTGTCACAACTCGCGGCTTCTGGTGCGTGAGTCATTGCTGTGGATTTACAGCATTTCATAACGATGGAAAAGTACAGCAGCACAGATGCTGTACACTCATGGATGCTGCCCAGGGTGCCTTCTGAACCCCTCAGCCCACGCTGGATCCCCAGTGAGGGAGATGGAAGGAGCCCAGGCTGTTCTGCAATAGCTGCAGTGCTGGCAGTAACCTCCCATCACTTTGCTGCCTGCACACGCTGGGCAGAGCACACAGAAGCTCCACACAGCCCATCCTGCAGCAATGCTTCAGGTCTAACAGCAACCAGCTCCCTGGATCCCAAATCAGAGCTGGGCAGCACAGAAGCCCTGCGTCTCCTTTCCAGGAAGCAATCCTCGCTGTTCAAGAAAGAACAGGCTTCAAAAGCATTTTACTCTCTAACAGATGTACCAACACTTCAAAGACAGAACAGGATAACCGCCGTGGAGCCGTGCAGCACTGCCCTGCTGCAAGCACAGAGCTGGCTGAGGTTCTTCAGCCATCAGAACTGGAAAATCAAACACTGTCAGGCACAGGGTCACAGCTCCCTGCCTTGCATTACCCTGCCTTGCAGCACCCTGCCCCGCAAAGCAGAGCAGCACCATGCTGTGCACGAGGCAGCACAGCGAGCAGGGGCTGCCACATGCTGCCCTGGTGGAAGACGGACAGATGGAGTGAGGGGGAAGCAGGGCAGAAAGGAACCCAGCCAGAAATGTTTGCAGTGTGACAGCAGGAACAATGCAAATATTTCAGCATTTAAATATGTTTGGGATAACAGAATGCCAACATCTCCCTCATCTTCCCAGAAATAGCCTTGAATCACTGCTGTCCTAACGCAGAGTCCTCCCCCATCCCATGGGATCATTCCTGCAGTTGGATTTATGTCAGTTGACAGCGTGAACAACAGCGCAGTTAGGGGCGAGGGGGGGAAAAACTGAACGCGTTGCAGTGGGACCCTTTGCTGCTCCAGCCATCAGCCCTGGCAGCACACAGCAGGGGACGCATGCCTGGGGCTCACAGCATCACTTTGTCACCCAGTCACTCGGTACACAGCCATAAGCATAGGGAGGCAATGGAACCCATTGCTGGTCCATTGGAGGGGGCCCCGTGCTGCCCCTGGCTGCTCTCAGCAGGTTTGGGAGCTGCTCCCACGCATCCTGCCGGAGCGCTGCGGCTCTCCAAGTTCAAAGCACTGCTCGCTTCCACCCCCTCGCTCCCTTCCCCCTGCGCTGGATTACTCAATTAGAGATTATGCGTTTGCCAGTTCCCTCGTAGCCAACTGGGGCCTCTGCCAAGGTCAACACGAGTTCCAGCCAGTTTCATTAATAACTGTGAGACCAGCCCACTGGAAACTCTGAGAGGTTAATCCCAGCAACAGATCAATGTTCCCATAACAAAGCCACGCAGAAAACCACGGAGCCGAGAGAGCAGGCTGGTGATTTACCAGCTCTGCACTGGGACTGGGGTGCTTCCCTTGCTCACAAATGGGATCCCAGCTGGTGATGCCCCATCCCCAGGCCACCCCTTGCCAACAGGGAGCAGGGATGGGGCTCCCCAAGTCTCCTCCAGCTCCTTGTGGTGCTTCCAGGCTGCTCAGGAGCCCTCCCACCACCCTGCCTGTTCTCCAGGAGTTCGGTGTACGTCAGGCTCTGGAACAGGCAGCTGGTGTGAAATTTGGCATGCGTGGTGCTGGCTTCAATGCATCATTAAAAATGCATTTTAAACGTGTTAATTCATCCTTTTTCAATTAATGGCTTTTAAAGCTGCATTAACGTGCATCAAAGCACAGTGCCCTTTGCCCTAATTTCTGCTTTGCAGCTTAGATTTCCTGGCCTTAGCGCTGCCTTTCCCCACAGTCCCACCTTCTCCTTTCAGATCCCAGCTTTTTGTTCGTAGCACAACAAAAACATTCACGTAGAGAGGGAAGAAATTAAAACCCTTCAACAATGCAAAGCGGAGTCCGAGCACTCACAACGCGTTGCTTTTTTAATAGCCCTTTTCCATCCAAAGCTGTTCACTCCTTTACAAAAGAGGGAAGTGGCATTGTCCCTGTTAGCAACAGGGAAATCTGAGACACAGAAAGGGGAAGAGACTTACCGGTGGCCAGCAGCCTGCTGGGGCAGATGGCAGGGAGCTTCAGGTTTCCTGAGCAGGGTTATGGGGCTCCTGCAGCAGGATCCTGCTGGAGCAACGGGCTGCAACTGCAGCAGCCAGCCCCTGCAAGGGGACTAAATGCAGATCACGACTGACTCACATCCTATAGGGAGAGCAGCAAGCCACGTATGTGGTGGAAAAGCGGCCTCAGAAGTGGGAAGAACAAGTGGAAGCACAAAGGGAATAAGAAGAGCTGGAAGGGAAGGGGAGTGACAGGACCAAGGTCCAGCTCTGCAGCAGGTGCTGGGTGGCCACATACAGCATGCAGCACCAGCAGCCACGCTGCTGCTGTGATCCAGAATGGGGCAGAGGGGCCCCAGCTCATCCCCTATTTGAGAAAGATGGATAAAAGCCATACAAGATCCACTCCTTTTCTGGGTGCGTTAATGGGAAAAGCTCCACAGCCTGTTACCAGGACTAGCCACAATCTAAAAGCCACCAGGATGAGCAGCACACGCAGTACTTCAGCCAGCCCTGCCTGCAGCCAGCCCTGCAGCTCTGAGCAGCCGACCCGGCCCTTTCAGGTGCTCCCCAGCCATTTTTCTCTCTTTCCAGACTGTGAAATTACAAATGGCTCCACTAAAAGCATAATCTTGTCCTGCTGAATGGCATGTATCTCAGCTTCCTCTCTCTCTCCTTCATTAACAAATGTTTTAAGCCCCATAAAACGCATGTAATTCTTGGAAACGTGTCACAGACCAAGAAGCAAATGCAGCCCTTTAACTCAGCGACTAATGCCTCAAGAGTGGCTTTGCCTGTTAGAAACAAATAGCTGAGACAACGCGTGGTTTTCCAGCAGGAAGCAGAACAGAACTGCTGATGGAAACAATGTGCAGACAGAAAAGCTGTCCTGGTTTCCTCACGTCTTTGGAGACAGAACATCTTAGGTTTCGTGGCTAAGTTTCTTTTCCCCACAGCCACCTGGGCCAGCACCCACAGGGATCATTGCTGTGTCCACAGCCCCCACACTGCAGGGTCCCTGCTGCTCCTGGCAGCACTCGCAACCTCCAGCTGTGGACAGGACTCTCCTGGAACCCCAGCCACCCAAACTGCCCTATTTGCCGTATTTCACATTAAATGCTCCTCTCCCCAAGGACAGTCAGCAGGATCTCACGTGAGCTCCACCAGGAACAGACCCAAGCCCATGCTAAAGTCAAACACTATCCATCCCAGTAGAGCACACAGCTCAATTTGAACAGGCACATGAGCAAGGGGTTGTTCTTTGTAATATTTATCACGCAGCAGAGGACGTAATTGCAAGTGAACAATCTGCTCTGATCCAGGAGACTAAGGGAGGCTTTCCTAGGGAAGATTATATTAAGGAACCAACAGCAGCCAATTCCAGCCCTTCAAATACCGATATTAAATAAGGAGATGTGATAAATGAGAAAGGTCAAGTAAAAATCAAATTAAGGCACAGTATCCACAAAAGCCAGACACGACCAACCCCAGCCCAGCACACAGGAACTTCCCAAACGCTCTTGTACTGCAAACAGCCAGTAAATATAAGCCCATAAATACCAGTCCACGACTAGAACAGTTTAGGAGACAACTCTACATCCTTTTCTGTCTCTTTAGAAGTTGCCCCATCTCAGCGCATGCCACCCAACAGCACCATGCGCTGTGTGACACAGTGGGGGGCACAGAGCCCCACAGGCAGCTCTGCACAAACCAAAGGGACCCATCTGCAGCCCTCACCTTGGGCAGCTCCTCGCTGCCCGCCTGCTGGCCCTGGCTCAGGAGGGGCGAGTGCCGCAGCAGCGGGTCCTGCAGCAGGTCCAGACGCGGCCGCTTCGTTTCGATGAACTCCAAATCTGATGGCTTGGTCAGGTCAGAGAGATAGGAATGAGCCTCGGTCCTCAGGTGCAGCTCCTGAGATCTACGGACAAAGAAAGGAGATTTTAGACAATGAGTTGGCTCTGCTCCCCTTGCTTTGAGACAAGACACAGGGCTCCCTGTGCTGCTCCCAAGGATGGAGCAAGGGAGAAAACACAGCTCCAGCTCACACATCTCAGCCTGCACAGACCCACAGCTCCCTGCCTCTCCCACACATCAGCCTGAGATCTCTTCACCTGTTACCTACATAGCAGTTGGTAATACCTGGAAATTGGCCTTGGTTTCATTTTTTTTAAGCAAGTATAAAACTTTGCAGCTCTATTTTTCCTAGCAGGATTCTCCTCCGGGAATTGTAAAGGGCTCCTACAAAAACACACTCAATCTTTTACTATGCCCAAAGATCAGCTTTGTTGCAGCAGCTCCAAAGGTGTTTTTAACACTTCAGGCAGATGTGTCTCTTAAAAATTACAACAAAACACAAGAGGTTCAAAACTTGGAGAAAACAAGCCTTTTTTCCCCCCCTTTCTCCTTTAAGGAAGACTGAGTTCTCCTAAGCCACGCAGCACGGTGCCAGCACACCCCCAGCAGCAACAAAGGGAGCAGGGCTGGAAGCTGCCCACAGGGATGGGGGAAAGCAAACACATTATGGAGATACCATTAGTAAGCACCAAGGGCAGGGGGCTGTGCGGTGTGCCCCTCCAACCCGGGGCTGCTGATGGCCAATCTCACCTTGCTAACTCAGCTTCTGGGAGCAGGGCAGGAAGGGATGGGCCCGGAGCCCTCTGAAGGCAGTGGGAGCACTTCCAAGGCTCTAACAGCCCTGGACAGCATCCAGGGGAGGGAGGTGCTGGGTGGAAATCACCTTCCCCGCAGCGTGACCCAAGCCCAGCTCCGTGCAAGCAACCCACAGCTTCTCCTTCATCCCCTTTCATCCTCCCTTCTTTTTTTTCCTTCTGTATTTTCACACTTTTGATTGAAACCTCAGCACCAGACCCACAGCACACACAGGCAGTGAGCTGTTCAGAGCAGGACAGCCCTTTGCTTTGACCCCAAAGCACAGCTCACCTGCACACACTTCACACTGAGCCACATACAGCAGCCCAGGCACCGCATGCATGTCCCAGCAGCCTGTCCCAGCCCATCCTGCACAGCCAGCCCACAGCTGCACACCGACATCCCGGCTCTGCTGCAAACCCAGCCACAAAACACCTAGATCACAAACAACTGTTGAGCTGGGCAGGTGTTAAAATATTCCAACGCCCGTGGCTTTGCCATAGCACCGCAATTACAAATCTGATGTGTTTATTCTCACTTCTTCCCCCTTTGCTTTTTTTTTCCTCAAGGCTGCGTTACCCAGAAGCTGCTAATTGCCGCAGAGCGCTGCGGTTGTGAGCACCGTCTGCAATGTAAGAGCAGCACACAGCTTTGCTGAGGCTGATACTTACACAGAGGCAGGGGCCACGCTGGGGGGAAGCAGCTGCGATGTTACAGGGCGTTATTCTATTTCTATTTCCATTTCCACATCCACTGGAACTGCCATTGACTCCGTGCCCTGGAATTTCCAGCCGCTCCCGGGATGACTGTGCCCAGCACCAACAGCAGCGCTCTGCTCACAGCCTTCACACCTCCACCCCCTGTGCACCCACACCTGCACCCAGCTCCTCACAACAGCCTTTTATATGGCCACGACACTGCTATCAGCCTAACAAGAGCCCTGCCTGAAAACAATCCCGTTACACTGAGCATGGGGTTTGGCTGCACTTTCTAAGCGGTTCCCATCTGGCTGCTTTAATCCAGAGATTCCTATTTTGCTGAAGGGTAAAGGTGTTACTAATTGACATGGGATCCCCCCTGTCACAATCACAGCAGTTCCGTTTGGGGTAGGTTTGAGGCCAGAAGACTGGGATGACCCCAGATTGGACCTCTGGTTCACTGCTGAGCTACACCATTAATTGCATGCTGCCAGCTGCATTACTCACACACCACAGCCCTTTCCCCAGCAAACTCATGGCACACGTGACTGGGAGCTCCTGCACTTGCTGAGCACTGAGATCTGATACAACATCGCCTGCTGCATCGTACCCAAACCAGAACCACCTGAGCACAAAATGGGTTAAAAAGGGCTGGTTGGAAGCTGGGTACAAGGGAAGCTGAGAGCATCCATCTCCTGGGAGAGAGGCTCCAACCAGACACCCCAAACTGCCCTCAGGGAGTTTGTAGCAGCAGCCTCGATTAGATCTAAATGGATCTTACCTTTATCTTCCTAACTCTGCACAAGTGAAATCACAGGGAAATGGGCAAGTACAAACTCCTCCTGAGGTCAAAGAGAAGCTTCCCAGCCCCCAGCCCAACTGAGGAGCACTCCTGTCCTCAAGCAAGGAGGGCACCTTCCCAGCAAGGAGATGCTTGGAGCTTTGCTCCCACCCACAAATACTGCTCCCCATTCCACGGGGACAAACACAGGCAGGTATGGAGCTGGCTCATGCTGGCTGCTGGAATGAGAAGCAAGGTAAGCGAGAGCCTTGGTGCAGCTGTTTATTTCCTCTGGCTGAGATGCTTTGGTGGGAAATGGTCTCCAAAAATAATATATATATATACATATGTATATGTCTTCAGGCCTCACAGTTATAGACAGACAAGAAAATGAGTGAGTACCACAGAAAATCACCAGTGCTGATGTGAATTATTTATAGTCAATGTTAAGATTTGCAAGAGGTTTCAGCAATCTCTTTATGGCCAATGTTATCCAGAGCAGAAGACTGAGCAAACTGAGATCTGTTAGAGAGAGAATCCAAAGGGTTTGTGGGAGCCAAACTGCCACCGGACAGCTAGAAAAACACAGGCTGGGCCAGCTCATACATTCCTTCATCACACTGTTGGAGAGGGAGTGAGCAACCCATCTGTCTGAGTGGAGCAGCTGGGTGCCCTCACCCTCCAGCAGCAGCAGGGCTGTGCCAGCAGGTCCCAGCATCTCCCAAGCTCCTGGTGCACACATACCCTGCTCCCCAAACCCAGAGCCTCGCTGCAGAATCCTGCTGGCATTGCCTGGCCAGCTCCCTGGCTCAACATCCCCAGGGACAGCCCATGCTGCTGCATGCATCATGAGATCACCTGCCCTCCTACAAATAACTCCAGTCCAGGATCAGGCGTGGGAAAGTTGCTCCATTCACTGTTATCCCTCCATCGACAGCAGCACAGAGCCCAGGTGCCACTCAGGGCACACTGACCTGTTCCACCTGCTGCCTCCACAGCTCCTCGCTCATCCACACAGCACTGGGTGCTCAGGAGCAGGCTGGCTATGGCCTGTGTGCCCACACAGCAGAACTGCCCTCCTGCAGCACACATTTTCCCACATTCATTTAAGGAGGACAAAAAGAAACAATCCACCTCCTGGATTGCTGTATCGAGTGGGAAAAGACACGAAGCTCTGCAGTTGCAGGGGATTTCAGCCTCACCGCTGAGAAAAGGGTCACCTTTAAGGAGTGAAACTTTAATTAAAGACCATAAATAAGAGGCAATTGGTCGCACAGCTCGCTCTGGAACAGTTGGTGCCATTTGGCCCGGCACAGATGAGGGCTGAGAAGTGCCCATTATTTCAGCAGCCCCTCTCCGGGCTCACACAGCTCCCCTTGCTCCACAGCCAGAGGATTAATCAGGTCCAACGAGCGCAGTAATTAGACCTGCTCTCATGCTGTACTGCACACGGTATCTCGGATGGCTGCGGAGACACGGCAGCTGCTCAGCGTATCCAAAATATCACACTTAGAGGAACGCTGGGAAACTCTGTGAAGTGCTTACGGCTGCTGAGCAGAACGGCTTGGAATAAAGGGCACGGGCTCATGAGCTGCGAAAGCAATCTCCTATGAAAACAGTGACTCATCTCATTCTGGATAAAGGCAGAATATCTGTGTTAATATGCACATCGCTTATTTACAACCACATCTGCTGGTGAAGCCATCATCCACCCCAACATTCCTGCGTTATTAAGGAATTTTGCTCCAGAGCAGCCTGGTTCTTGGATCTGTCAGCTCCCTCACCCGCTGGCACCTGCCATTTAGTGCTCACCTCAGTTCTTCTCATTTCCTTTACGGATCAAGATACACAGAGAAGAGAAAAACCCAACTCCTTGTCACCCTGCCAGCACATTCCCTGCAGGCGCTGCCGGTACAGTGTGTACCAATAGCAGACCCTGAAGCGCTGCTCCTTGCTCCCGCAGTCCTGCTGGCAGCACCGGCTGAACAAGCTGAGGGGAAGTCCATGGGTCCTTCCAAGAAAAAGCCTGCTACCAAAAAGCCATCAAAGGAAGCAGCACAGCCCTGCAGGGAAACGATGGGCCAACTTTCCCTATAGCAACATGTTCAGAATGCTTCGAGTTTTCCTTCCTTCTCTCAAGCCAGAATTGCTACAGATGGAGTTCTGATCATCCACTGCTCAAAGCCGATCCATTCAGGATTCACCCAAACCTGGGACCACCTCAGCCCCATTCCTTCCAGCAGGTTGGAAGAGTTCCCCCATTTCACACTTACTTCAAAGTTAGCAGGGAGGCAGAAAAGCAGTCATGAAATCCATAACCTGATGCCCACCAGCTGGTGCCAGGCAGGGACTGCAGGGCTGGGTTGGATGAGACTCCTGCTAGCAGACAATGCATCCTGTGCCCCTCTGCATCCATCCCTTCTGCATCCATCCCCCGTGCCTGCTCTGCAGACATTATTTGTTTGCCACTGCTCCCTCCTCCTGCCCTCATGCTGAGAGCCAGCTGCCTCAGCTCAAACCCAGCAACCCCAGCACAGGAACACAGCCAAAGTGCTTACAGATGCTCCTGGCATCAGCCTGCCAAGGGGACTCAGCAGCTTCCACTGCGCTTCCTAGGCCAGAATCAGCACTGGGTTTGGGGGTGAATGCCAACATCCAACCCAACCCACTCTGGGGAGCTGCAGGGCCTTGGAGCACTCAAGTGAGCAACCACACACCCAAAGGGCCCATTTACAGCACAGCAGGCTCTGGTTTGGGGAAGGTCCCCACGCCACAATGACAGAAAAGCAAAGTCTGTGGGAGAGCTTTTAACAAGGAGCACTTAAAGATACAGAGAAACAGGAGCTGGCTTTGCCAAAGGGATGAGCACCTCCCCAACCTCAACTCCACTTAGTTTGAGTCCCGGAGTTCGACTCATTTACCCACATCCACTTGACTGTCAGCTCGAAACTAAGTGCAGAGATTTGTGCTGGGTACAACCAGCAGAGCCCATCCATGTTACTACAGAGCTTCTTTTTTTTCTGCTACGCTCCAACCTGAATCCACCCAACCAGACCCAGAGCTCTGGCTGTGTTTCCAGCCAAATACCCAGTGCTCCAGTTGCTCTGTGCCCTTCAGCAACCACCACCCTGAGCCCTTTTTCTCCTCTCCCGTAACAATTACAGTTTTAGAGAAGCAGACTCATTTCTGGCTGGCCACAAGCAGCAGCTCAGTGACTCTGCACTACTTGTATTCTTAGCCTAAGGAACAAGCATCAAAAAAATCCCCACTTTGCATACATCTACTGCTGCAAGGTTATTTCACTTCCAGGCAATTTTTTTTTTTTTGCTTTATTTTTTTTTTGCAGAACCACTACAGCATCAAATGCAGAAGAGAAACTGTGAGAGAGCAGCATTTTGTGATGAAACAGAGCCACAGCGACGGCCTTGACAACAGAGCAGCTCCTGTGGTTCACGCAGCTGCAGCCCCACAGCGCCCAACCCAGCGGCACCCAAACACTGCGGCATCAGGAGAGAGGCAACTGAAGTCATCATTGGTGACACCACAAGGGCAATGGGGGGGAGAGCAGCACCTCGGGGAAAGTTGTGAGAGGAGCTCAGAAAGAGAAACGATAACAGCGAGAGCTGGGGGGGCGAAGAGCAACCCCAGAGGAAGTGGGGGAGAATAGTGGCAGTGAGCTATCTGCACTCCTCCCATCAGCACGGGCAGCCACACGCCTAAACCAGCAGTGCAGCTTCATAGATGGGGCATGCACAGTGATTGCTTTTTTAGCATGTCTATGAAATGCGTGACAGCACAAGAGAAGAAACCAGAAGGTGTTGCTCGCATGAACTACGGTACTGTTGGTAGCGATACCCAACATCACACGATGCACGTTGAGCAGAGCCCCACTGCACACCCCAGTGCTGTGCAAACACCTGCAGCCATAGTTGGGTTCCCCCCAGCCCCGGGAGCAGCCCAAGGTACCTTTCATTGCCCGGCTGGAACTCAGACAGCAGGGACGGCCTCCTCCGCTGCGGCTGCATGATAGACCCGGGTGGGAGGTGCGAAGCGTAGTCCCTGGAATGGTGCTGGTACTCCAGCAGTGCCACGTCCTGTGGAGACAGACACAGAGCTCGTTAGGCTGATGGCAGCTTTCAGGAACGCAGTGAGCCCCAACAGCTCAGAGAGGACCGTGTCAACACTCTGCAGCTCAAGGTGATTCCCCCAGCCCTGCAGCAGCACAGCCCCCCGGCCCAGGGGGCACACAGGGGCCTTCTGGCATCTCACGCTGTACTGGAGATGGCTTCAGAGCCAGGTGAGAGAACACGAAATGTCACAGGATGCTTTCAGCTTCAATAACCCACACTGTGGAACAGAGAGAGAAATAAAGAAGAAGGGAAGGATGACAAACGTTGTTCCTTTAAACACAGCTCCCCTGGGCACAGCTGAAGGGGCTCAGAAGGATAGTATGCTACTTATTATGTGCACGTCCCTTTTGTTCCTTGACCCTTGGAGAGTACAGTACAGTATGTTCCCGATTTTAATTAAATAAGAAGCCCTCCTGCTCTGTGCCACAGACCGATTCCAGCAACAGCATTTCAGCACCTACCTTTCAATCGCTCTTTTTTATTTGCAGAATAGATACTTGACCAGAAAAGAAGACTAATCATCTAATTAACTCAGACCTTCAGCAATGGCACAGAAAGCCCTGCCACAGAACACACCGATGCTTATTTACATCAGAACCAATCCCACCTGGGAGTCTATTTCAAACAGCCCTCACCCAGAATGACTCCAAACAAAAGCTCCGACTGCCTCACAAAGGAAAGGAAGTGTCAGGGTCAAAAACAACAGCTACAACAACAAAAAAACCCAAAGTGAAGCACCACCCACCAAACCTAACGCCGAGCACTTGCAGTTGGGAGGGGAAAACCTCTCAGCCTCAACAGCTGCACAGGCGTTATTTGATCAGATGTAACCAGGGCTGATAAACCCCAGTGCACAGCAAAGAGCCTCAGCTCTCGATGTGCAAAACACACTCGTGCCTTCCCAGCTGGGACACCAACAGGCCCACAGCCAGGGCACTCACCTGCTGAGGGTGCACAAACAAGAGTTACCTGTCTGGGAGGCTGGAAGGCTGTGCCCTTGAGAGGAGAAAAGGGCTCCTGTGTGTCCTGACAGCCATCTGTCTGCCCCCTCCCCCTGCCCACACTTTGCTTTGCCATCTCCTCCAACATCCTCCAGAAAACAGCTCCTGGAGCTCAGAGCATCCTGGTACAGCCAGAGGCAGCAGGTGAGGCTCAAGCCTGTGGTCAGGACTGCATCCCCACGCAGGGCACCCATGTCTGACTGCTTTGCTCACATTGGAGATTACTGGAAGAAAACATAACCTGAAAAATGAGCTACAGGAATCAAAACTGACAGGTTTCTGCGCCCTGTGATGAACTGTCAAAGGAACCAAGGGAGACCCGGCAGGACGTAGGTGGATTAATTGCATAGAAAGTTACTACAGTGTGTTGCAGTGTGAGCTAGGGGCGTGCTTTGCAGGCACAAACACCGGAAAGGTTTATGGGCTGCCTCCACAAGAGACCTCAGTGTTGCCCAGCAGTGCTTTGGAGACCCACTGGGACGCAGCTCCCAGGCTGGAAATCTACAGGAGCTGCCGGGCAGGAAGGGAAGGTTGGATCCCTGCACTGGGAGCAGCGTGACACCGAAATGCAGCACCAAGGCTGAGCTGTCTGTGCATCCCAGGCCCAGAAACACACTGCTCTGCTCTTTGTCCTTCACACAGCACCTGGCACTGCGCCGTGCTGGAGCGCTGCCCTGGCCCAGGCCAATCCATCTTGTGTGCAAGGAACAGACGCATGAGAAGCAGCAAGTCCTGTCTCCAAGGCTTAGGGAGAAGCTGGCTAAGTAAAATTAGAAAAACGACACGGAAAATCTACGTTATCCCCATCCAAATCGTGTACCTGCAGTAGTACAGCAACAAACCACCTTGAAGAAACCCAGCAGGGAGCTGCTCAGGGCTCTGCTCACAATGCAGATGGGCAGCACCTTGCCCCAAGGACACGGACAGGCACAGGGCTGTGGGGCACAGAGCACGGGGACAACACTGCAACCATCACCAACAGCACCTCGCAGCAGGGTTTGAACCCACAGTGTAGCTTACACAGCAGCTCAGCATCCAGCTGGAGCCTTCAGCATCCCACGCAACATCAGAAGAGGCTGCTGCAAACCTCTGGTCTCTACAGAATGGTTGGATTCACTCCCTTGCAGCCAGAAAGCAGCCCAGGGCAGGCTCAGTGCTCAGTGCAGCAGGTCCCTCTGCACAGCTCCCAGCCCCGCAGCACACAGAGCAGCTGGCTGGGCTGAGCCTGCAAGAACAGCAGCATCACCTGAACCGGACAGACACAGCGTGCTACAATGCCATAAATCACCGCGACAGAGCCGTGCAGCACAAGGCCAACGTTTAGATAAATAAAACGCTAACAAGCCAAAAGCGGCCTCATTAAAATACACTTCCTCATGCTGCAGATGGAGAAGGTGCCCCGGCAGGCTCCCAGCAAGCCGTCCTGTGCTGCCAATGGGGAGTGCAATGTGCTGCACCTCCCCTGCCTGCTGCTCAGCCTCAAGGACTCGCTGTGTTCTCCCTCAGTGCCGCAGCGCTCACAGCACCGTCTCCCTCCTTTTCCCACTAGATCCTTTCACCCTGCATAACCCGGCTCCATCGAGCTCATGTAAATACAATAATCAACCTCCCTAAAGCCAGGAGACCGAACGCAATGCTGCAGGAAAGCTTTCAGCATCACAGAAATGCAGACAGGCTCATGAAGAAAGCAAGCAGCTCTGTGAGAGCTCTGTGCTGCCTTACCTACTGCAGCATCGCCCGCGAAATCCTCCCTGTGCCCTATGACCTGGGGATAACCCAGACACCCAACCAATGTCTGTGCACAGCTCACAGCCCGCCTGCCTCTCTCACTTTCTGTTTTGAACGCGTGCACTCACCAGCACGCTTCGTTCTTCCCCCACTTGCAGCTGCCTGAGCTGAGTGCATGGAGGGTGGCTGCAAGGCTGGGCTCTGCCTGCAGCACAAGGACCAGGCAGTGCAGCCATAACACCATCGCCTGCTCCATATGCTCCCATTGGGCCCTGAGGGTGAGGAGCCTGCAGGAGACAAAGCCAGGAGCTGCTCTTGCAGTAAAACAAGTGAGCTGCTGCTCCTCTATTCCACCTACCGCTCTGCACACCTGAACTTAGCAAAAAATAAAGAAGTTGCTTTAAATCTCAGTCTGCCAGCGATGACTGTGACCTATTTTAGCAATAAAAGGAAAAGCTCTCTGGTGCCTGGATACTCCTTGGCACTGGCAGCAGTTGCTCATCAGACCGAGAAATGCACTTTTGAGCCACTGCCTGGAGAAAAAATTTGCCTACAGCTGACTCAGGTAAGAGGAGGTTTGGGAGGGACATGGGGACAGAGCCCCAGCATAAAGGAGCAGCACCCATCCAGGAAGCAAGAGCAAACCTCCAGAGCATCCCCGCTCTCACTGCTCACAGCAGGCTGTCCCCAGGCACTCTGCTGTCTGCCCCACATCCTTCCCAAAAGCCTGGGTCAAGATCTTCGCAGACTCAAAAAAAACTAAAAGCCAACACTGACTGCTTCACAATTAGCTGTACTGTTGGAGATAAGGTCGGCAATGAAAATCTGGCTGAATGCGTGCATTTTTATCTTGCCTACAGGGATGCAACATGTGCTGAGAAGACAAACGCCCTCATTGTTCTGACACAGCCTCTCTGCCATCCACCTCGCAGGCGCTGCTGAGTTGGCCTTTTGTTTCAGGAGGTGACCGCAGTGCACGTGGCCTCTTCTTGGAAGGCATCGATCGCTGCTGCCATCCCTGCACGGAGGCTGTGGCTGCTGCCAGCACCATCAGTGTCCGTAGCAGCTGCACAGCAATGCATCCTTCCTGACGCCTTCTCTGCACAAACCAGGCCTGTCAGCCATGTGTGGCTGTCCCATCTGAATGTGCCATTCACGGACAAGAAGTGATGGCGTGGTGGGGGCAGCCCCCAGCTCCTCTGGCTTCCCAGTCATCTGACCAGCACCCGGTGCCAGGCCAGCATCCAGCCTGTCCCTGCAGCCAGGGCCGCACACAGAACAGCAGCGCATTCATTGCAGGGCTGCATTTGAATTTCTCTCCATCACAAGACTTTTGGCTCCTTCTTTTGCCCCAGTCACGTCCAGGCACCGCTGAGCCAGCAGTGAGCCCTTCCCCCCCAACCCAATGCTGGGCACTGGGCTTCCTGCAGCTGCCCCCAGCCATGAGCCTGTGGGGTGAGCAACGTGCCAAACCTCAAACATCCAACCCAAGCAATTCTATGATTCTACGATGCACGTTAAAAGCATCAGGTCACTCTGCTCATCATCATGCCTCTTCCACAGCAGTCCCCCATCATACATCACCACCCTGCTGCCTTCCCACATCCCCCATTCAGCTCCCAGCTACACTTCCTTACAACTGCACAACAGAATCTTCAGGTCAAAGAACCTGACCCGCTCACAGTTTTGCATGTAAATGACTATCAGTGACAAACAGCAGAACCCCCAGTCCTACAACAGTTGGTTGGTGGAGCAACACAGAGTCAAGCTGGCAGCACAGGAGACTGATCGACACCTCCAAAAGCAGCATTAGTGGAGCTCTACCTTTGCCAAACCACATATGCAGCAAGTTTTTTCTTCCTCCGTGGATTTACAACTCTGAAATCAACAAAAAGCAAAGAAGTCTCCTCTCCATCAAATCCTGTCCAAGAAGTAGATTAGGAAACTGCCATAAAATTCTACTTGAAGAGAAAGAGTTGTTTTGTGTAAGTGCTGTATCCTAGGGAAAATGAGCCCTGCTCACAGCAGCTACTGTAAGCCAGCAACTCGGTCCTGGCACAGAGAGAGAAACCCTGGGGCAGGGAATTAGGTGTTCTGTTCCTTCACTTGCATCGCTCCTGATCCTAAATCACAAAGCCAATTTTCCCAAAACCACCGCTCAGCTGCACCGATCTCATGCGATATCGCACTGCAGATCTTAAGTCAATTCAGGAGGAACCATTCTGAGTTCTCATGGAAGCACTGATCGCAGTGGGTACGTTCCAAAGTAGGCTGCAGGTGATCAAGCCGTTCCCTGGGCTGACTGCTGGAGGCTGCAGAGCTGGCAGTGATGTCCCCTACCCGGCAGCACAGCTGGGAGCTGGCAGCTTCTTCTCACTTTGTGGAGATGGTTGGAGGAAGCTCTTTGCAGCCTGGGGGATTTTAGCATTTGGCACCATAAACCTTTCCGTTCTGCAAGTTCCTGGAGCACTGACACAGAATGGCATTTTGTTTGCTGGAGATAAAAGTGTGAATAAGCATTCTGAAAAACACAAACCAACCCACCATAGCAGCAGAGGAACCTTGTGTATGCAATGCCCTCCCTGTGCTTACCCACCATCGTGCTGCCACTCATTGCCTTGTGGTGATAAACCAACGCAGGGACAGCCAGCTCCTGCTAACACAGCACAGCAAGGGCCCAGGCACCCAGCAAGGAACCAGGGGCACCCTACTGCAACCACAGAGGGACTCTAGGAGGACAGGGGACTTGTGCTACGTGGGGACATCGATCTGTTTACAGAGAATATCTGCAGGTTGCCTGAAAAGGAATATCATTCATGCCACGGTTTGCTTTGAGAGAGCATGAACTTCGGACACATTAGAAGGTTAACAGCGTAAGCAATGCATTTTTTCACCTTTAGCTAAAGGTCACAAAGCATTCAAACAATTCTTCTGTTTCCAAGCAGAACATGATAGAATCAGCTGAACTGCCCAATACTACAGCTAATTAATATGGAAAACTAACACGCTTCACCTGCAGCTTGGCCAACAACCCTGTAATCCTCTTAAGAAATAAACACTGTTCATGGTTGGTGATTTTTTCTTAAACAGAACAGAATCTTTCCATCTAAACTTCTTCCCTTTGAAAGCACGCACACTTGGCAAGGTTGTTTTTTAAGTAATTTTTTAATAAGATGGAATTAAATCTCAGGTCATTATAAGATACCACGCTTTGTCTGCCTGCTGAGCAGCAGCTGGCACCGAATCAGAGAGGAAGAGGAGGAGAAACAGGAGGAGGCCCCAGGGCAATGGGAGCAGCCCACCCAGCAGAAGGCTGCCAGCTGCACACACTGAGCTCATGGCCCACAGCCCTGCCCAGAGCTGGTACCTGTGGGCCAAGCCAGCACACAAAGCAGCTCAGCCACTGCTGGATCTCCTCCAGCAGCCCCCAGCTCAGCAGCAGCTCCTCGATGTGGCTGCTGGTACCCGGTACCCATACACACACCAAGCACATTTCTGCAGGTTCATTGGAAGAGCCACTTTTTTCACCCTTTTTGTTGGATATTCCCTCAGGTTTGGTGTGCAGGGAGCAGAAAAACACCCAGGCTGCTTCCCCTGCCTCCCGCCCCTTCACAGCGCCTACACCCGCTTGCTTCATCTGTGAAATCCAACAGCTGAAATCCTTTAAATCACTTTTCATAAAGTGTCTCCAGGCCTAAAATAGTGTCACGGCTCATTGTGGAGCTCAGTGTTCCCGCTGCTCTGCATTTCCCTGGGTGCTCCAGTCACAGCTGGACTGCAATTACTTCTTTCTGTTCTCATGGCATTCTCAGCCCCGCTGTGCTCAGCCCCACGTGCCCAGGAGGTGACCGGGCCGCTTCCGCAGTCAGGGCAGGAGCCCAGGGCCAGCAAGTTCCCAGCTCGCATGAAAGGATGTCGTGGAATGCAGCAACCCAGAACTGAGCCCTAATGAGATGCGAGGCACGCCAGCACTGGGTTGGTTTTGGCCTTTCTTGCTTTCTTCCAAACAAGCTCTCACTGTGCAAACACACCCCATGACAAAACCGACCTGGCCAACACATGCAAGCAAATACCACTGACTTTTAATGTGAAGCTGCACAGCGGCTTCAAAGCAAAGGAGCTCTCCCAAGTAACCCCACCAGAGAGCAGCCCCATCCCCAAAGCCACAGCCCGGCCAGCTCCCAACATGGCACAGGGCTGCCTGCCCCCAGCACAGCAAGGTGTGCTCGGTGTGCATGGGGCTGGCACGCACCCACCCATAGGCGAGAGGATTCACTTGGCCTTCCAGATGAAAACCTCAAGCTCTCCTGCACCCAGACACCTACAGGGTATCGCGTAACTTCGGAAGATTACACATGGCTGTAAAAATAGCTGCTAGAAGCAAAAGCCAGTAACTTCTTCCAACATTAATAGGACAGAATAAAAACAGTATTCACTCAAGCCAGAGAGCAAGACAGGTTGGAGAAACCCAGAGCTCCGTCTGCCTTGCAAACAACTGCCCCATTCGGGTCGTTCTGCTGACGTGACATGAAGGGAGAGCTGTGGGTTGGCAAGGGATGAGGACTTCACCCCAAAGCCAGAAACCACCTGCACTCTTCTAAAACCCCCCTGCACCCTGAGCGCTGAGGTTCGGCGGGTTGTTTTTGAGTCAAAGCTTTGCACAACAGCAGACCTTGCTCACCTGGTCACATCTCCGGCTCCAATTTCTGATAAAAACAGAACAGGGATTTTCTTGTTGAGACAAACGTTCTCATTCCACCCACCGCCCAAATAAACACGCTCATACCAGGGGAAGCAAAACTCCCCTAGATCAAACCAGGTCAGCCTGTCTCATAGCCTGGATGAAAAGCCTCTTTGTGCAGAACCATGCAGACCCCAAGCAATCTAGACGAGCCAGTTAACTCAGCCAAAAGCTTGTCCTGCACCCTCTGTATGTTCCCATTTCAAAGCCATTCCAAACTCCGGCTCTGCTCTACATGGTGCTCTGTTAAAGCCCAACAAAGAAGGCAGACAGGGAAATTTCACCTCTTCGTTGACATTTCTTGCATTTTCAGGCTTTCAAGTCAAACCCTAAATTCATCGCGGCAGGAGTTTCACAGTTCAATAGCCTTCACCATCAGCGATGTAACCCTGAGACAAGGTCACCTCGCTAACTCCCATTACATGCACTGTACACGCTGCGGTCACTGTGCTGCAGCTCACCAAGAAGAGTGCATACCACACTCCAGCACCTAATAAGATTCATTTAAGCAGCCTGAGCTGACTAAAGCTGTTCCACTAAGGAGAGGGCTTTTTTTTTCCTGTTAAGAGCTTAAACCTAAAGCAGTCAAACACCCAGGATGAGCAAGCAGGGATGTGAGTGACAAGGCACAGGGAGAAGCAAGATCAGAGTGAGTTAACCCAGTGCATTCAGCAAAACACAGCCAGCCTTCATCTCAACACACAGCCTGGTGCTACAGGAGACAAGAGCACACATCAAAGAGAAGGGAGGGGAAAAACGTGAGGAAAGACGAAAGGTTGAAAAAAATAAAATTATATTAAATCAGATTTGCTCCTTGCCTCGCAGCACTACCAGCAGGCACACAGAGCATGGGAGAAGAAGGGTGAAATCCCATATCATGGGCATGGAAACACTCTGACTTCTGCGTAACAGCCACATCTGAGAGCAGCACAGAGGAACTGCTGCCCAGCACCAAGGGCAGCAGGGGAAGGCAGCTGCTGTCTTACCGCATGCGGCCGGGCGATCTGTACCGGGTAGGACATGGCGTGAGGAGGGTAGCGCGGCTCGGTGGCACGCCAGCTCTGTGTCACGGGCTGAGTAGATCCGGACATGTCGAAAGAGCAGACGTGGCGATGGCTGCTTCCAAATCACCAACAGAAGATTAGGAGAGCCGAGAGCTCCTCTTCATCGTGAGCGTGCTTTCCTCGTCATGCAACAACTGCGAGCAAAGAGGAAAGGAGCAGATTAAAACTCAGTCAACCACAAGACAACCAGCAGTGAGGCTCAGATGATCCCCAAAACCTGACCGCTCTCGCTGTTCCCCACCAGCCCTGCTTCCTGCACGCTCACCCCACCCCACACCTCAAGGTCCCCCCAGCTGCTCACACCTCCATGCACACACAGCACACTGCTCTCCTTCCCAACCCCAGCAACTCCTGCACCCACACGAGGCAGCCCCCACCACCAGCAGGAGCCAGGCACCGCACTGCCCATAACTCGGGGCTGAAGTGTGTCACACACCTCCAGTGTCACATCAATATTGAATCAGCCCTCCTGATTAAGATCCAGAACCACAGAGGGTATTTTCACAAACTGGTCGCCCACATGCGTGGCGGCTTATCATGTGTTGCAATTCCTTCTGCAGCTGCAGCACAGTTGGGAAACCAGTGGGAGAGCTCCCCTTGGCCCAGAGGGAGCTGCAGGGAGCCAGCGGGGCTGCAAGCTGCCCAGCTCTGCTCCACAGGGAGAGCAGCGAGCACAAGCCAGCACAGTTCAACTGAAACAGCAGTTGGCGTGTGCAAAAACCAGCAATGGGTGGGAAAGGGAAAAAAAGAGGAAGAGTTTCTTTCCCTGCATGACCACAGACCAGCCCGCAGCGATGCAGCGCTCGCTATCTGTGCTGGGCAGGCACGGGGCCGCCTGGTTGGTTTGCCCATGTCCACACAGCCAGAAACCAAATCAAAACACAGCAACGGCCCCAGCGGCGACATGCAGCACAAGGAGATCACTTACAGAGAGGCCAAGCTTGAAAATACACCAATACATCCATCAGGGCTACAGAGGGCAGAAATGCAGAGGTGTCTCAATGCTGCTGCTGAAGGAGCATGCCACAGCAACAGGGCAGCTCTGCAGGTGCCACCAAAGCTCATCCCATGGGCACATCGGTGTCTGTGGGGCACAGGGCACACCAGGACCTTGGCATGCAGCTACTCCAGGAGTGCTCCGTGCCCTGGGGACACATTGTTAACTAATTGTTTGTAGAAGAGGAATGCAAACAATAGGAACAGATTAATAGGAAATAAACCAGAAATAGCACAGCCAGGCTCTTTAAATCTGGACTGTTTGGTTACTACTTTTCTCAACTGATTTTGATGAGGAACAGACGTTGTCTCACCGGAAAAGTATTTCTCCCCCCTGGTTGGAGCCTTGATCGGGGAATGTTTTATCCACAGACCTGCATCAGCCATTATAGCGCTAGGTATGAGATTTACAATCTGATTAGAAACAGGAGAAAGCAAAAGGCTGCTGGCAAACCTGGCCCCAGGACAGCAACACAGGGCTGCGGGCACCGAGGGGGGGTTCCAAGCTCATCTGCTTCCTCCCCCCAAGGAGACTCCCAGATCCATAACCCAACACCTCCACTTTCCCTGCCCAGGAACACCCCAAGGACCTGCTCCAAAAGGATTAAGATGTAATGAAAACGATCTGAGGGACGTTCCTAAGAAACCACCCTGCAATGATAATGGGCTTGTCTAACCCATATGTGCATGAAATTTTCTTGGAAGACAGCTGACATTAGACACAAATATTTGTATGTACTGTATCTGTTAAGTCCTTTCAATAGGCGAGCCGGCCGCCTGCCATATATTTAAGGCTCTATTCAGAATAACAAAGCAAACAACATCAGTGTCTGCAGCCTAGGAATCCACAGTAGCATTCAATCGCAGCAGGGTACAGAGGTTTTAAATTAAAACAGCAGCACAGGGTCAACAGGAAAGATCAGGCACACCCTGAGCTGCACAGCGTGGATGAGAGGTTAGCCCGGCCCCAGGCTCAGAGCCTTTACCTGCATGGGATGTGCTGCCTTTGGAGAACCATAACACTGCAGGGCTGGCTGGCAGAGCTCAATGAGCACAAGGGCCCAGCACTGCTCTGCTCCAGGCTCCTTGCAGCTGCTGCAGGTAGGGCTGCTCACAGCAAACCAGCTCTCCTCCCTGTGCAGGTGTGGGTACAACCACAACAGGTCTTCCTTGCTGGGAGCCGCCAGTTCCCACTGTGGCTTCATGCAGCCCCAGAACCAACCCCAGCACCAGGGGACTCCACTCTGCCCCTGCCAGCACCAAGAGCCATACAGCAGGACTGTGTTCCAAATCATACCAAGCTATTTTGGGCCTGGGATGGTGTTCAGCTCTGCCCTGAGGTGACCTGTGCCAGCACTCACAAATGGAGCTGCTACACGGGGCTCACAGCTCCGCAGGGCAGGTCTGGGTGAGCTGCTGTGATGGGATGTCCAAGGAAAGGTCCTGACAGCCAACAGCGAGGAGAAAGAAACCCAGAGGGAAAGGGACGGGGGGGGTCTGGATCCAGGCACAGGCCATTCATGGAACAAAGGAGTTATTTTTAAATGTAGGCTGGAAATAGAAAACAAACGGACCACGTGAGGCCTTTGTTGAAGATGATCCGCAAAGACAAATGGAAATGCCCGAAGAGGAAATAAAAAATAATAATAAAGAATAAAAACACACAACCACAAGCAGTGGGGCACTGGGACGGAGAGGGGAAATGGGAATGGAGGAGGAGAGGGAGGAAGGCAGAGAGGGCTGAGTGTGGCCAGCAAGGTGAAGGGAGGCATAGTGGAACACTGGGAGCACGGCACAGCAGGGATGGACACAGCTCTGCTGCCCCCAGCAAGGTGAGCTCACACTGCACTGCAGGCCCACAGCCCCATAGACACACACACACAACATCAAGGGAGGGGGAAGGAGGAGAAAAGCAGTTCCTCAGCATGGTGTGGTAACAATGACTGCTTCAGCCATGCTCCCATGTACACTAAACAGCACATTAACAGCCGTGGCTGAACCAACACGCAGAGCACAGGCTGCAGCGCGGGGGGAGCGCGGAGCACCTGCGAACCTTCTGTATTTATGGCACAGCACACGCTGCTCATTTGGGTTTCAAACACGTTGCTTCCATGGCTGCCAAGATGGGCCCTCTGATGTCTGGGGTGCTGTGAGCGCTGAGGAGTCATCTCCTCCACATCCTTTTGTTGAACAAATTACTCGGCTCAGGAGTGACACTTTTGATTATTTACATCCCGCATAAAGAGGGGAAATTCATTTTCTGGCTTCCCTAAGATGAGTTCTTTGAGGGGGATCGCGCTGCTAAACATTTTCTCCTTTCACACGTTCCCAGTTTCAAAGATGACAAAACATCTCCGTGTTCTAAATTATTCTTTTTCTTTCATGATCCTCTAATGATTCAGGAGCCTCGACTTCACTCGAGTATCTTTGAAGAGCTCTGGCTGCCAGCATAAAAGCTGAACTGTTGTGACAAACTGCACTGTTTAATGCCTCCATAAGAAGATGTGCAAAGGAGCAAAATTACCCCGGGGAACTGAAACAAAGCCTGCAAATAAATTAAATGACCTGTAAAGCAAGGTACTCAGAACTGAGTACAGTACTGCGGCTGTGCCATGAGTTGGTAACTGACAGAGCCATGGGGGCTCTCAGAACAACCCTCACCCACATCATCCTGGTGCCAACCCAACAGCTCAGGCCAGTTGTGAGCCCTGCACAGGGCCCTTCTCACATCCCGGGGTGATTACTGGGCCACAAGTCATGTTGGTTAAAGACCGGACCCGACCATTTGCTCCTGCACACATCTGCTGCTTTCATTCCTCCACACAAAACCCAGGAGATCCAGCTCTGGTGGCCCAGAGAAAGGAGCAGCTTGTTAAGTTCATGGTAGAGCCAGGGCTGAAGTGGGAGCCATTAATTGGGCACGTCCTGCCACGACCCCACTGTGACTTAGTGTGCAGGATGGGAGCTCCTCCATCCTCCCACATCTCTGCTTTCAGGGGTGTGGAATAGCTTAATTATGCCCCTCGAGGTAGGAAGAAGTCACTTGTCTTTAAACACTCAGGCTTTTATTGAGTTAACGTGTTTTAGCAAGGTCACAGCTCCACTGGTAAACTCTTACCCAACGGGGAATTTGCTGCTTTCCCCCCCTCACGATTAATCAGCATCTCCCACCATTTAACTCTGAGGCCGGACTTACATGCTCTGCAGGCAAAAAGTCAAGAAAATAATACTCGAGCAGTCAGAAAAGGCAAATCAACCTTTAATTCCTTTGTCACATCCAACAAGCCAACCCACCCTGCGTCCTGCAGCCCAAGTGCATCCCGGTAGGACGGGCAGCCCCAGGGGTGGCCACCAGCTGCATTTGGCAGCTTTTGCTCTCTGCCCACTTGAACATCCCTCAGCAGCAGCTCCCAACCTCAGCATTCATCAGAGTAATTTTAACTTCTCCTTGTGCAGACCTGCACTGCTTTGACTGGATGTGCTTTCAAATCAGGACTGCTTGAGCCAGGTACCATCACCTGCAGCACCTCCAGCCAGGTCCTTCCTCTGCTGCAGGACACCCAGCCCTGCAGAACACAGCACGCTGTCTGCCAGCTGCCCACCACTTGTACGTAGACTTTAATATCGATATAGGCTATTCACGGTCACTTTTCCAGCAGGTGATGTTAAAAATACAGATGAAACATCGCCGAGCACTAAGAAGCAGTCCTTTGGGATGGCACTGGAGAATATTTAATAAAGCCAAAAGCTGCGGGCTAATTTCCCCCGGGAGTTTCCACTTAGAGCCTGTCGCAGTGAGGATCCATCACAGACAGCTCCGATTCACCCACGGCACAGAGGAAAAGAGCCCATCTGTGGGAGCAGCTGGGGCTGCGGGCAGCCCCCAGGCCTGGGAGAGCTGCAGGGATTGCACCGTGCAGCCCATAGGGACGAGGGAACAGCATCTCCCATCCACAGCACTAAGAAGTGGAGCTCAGGTCACTGTGCCTTATGCAACCGCAGCCACTCAGGGGGGATAAGATCAGCCACTAAGAGGGATTACAATTTTATCTTCCCACAGTAGTGTGATCTTCTGCAAATAATCGTATCATGGGAAATAACGCAGAGTGTTTTTAAGAACCGGACCTCACGTTCCCAGTGTTCCCAGTACAATCACACAAATCAAAACCTTTTCAACACGAGGGCAACACATGCCTGTGTGCTCCCCCCATCAGTTATGGCGTGGGGACCACAAGGTGCAAGAAGCAAAGAGAACCAGCACGGTGCCAGCAGGAGGTGTGAGGGCAGGCTGGGTGCCATGCAGGGATGGGTAAAGCCCATTACTCCAGCTCATAGCAGCACCTTGAGAACTGGCATGGCCACAGCATAAGGAATCCAGCACCTCTCTACCTGGCACAGAGCAGAAGTGGCTCAAGGAGTTAAGAAGGAAGAACACGACCCTGTGAGCTCACAGTACAGGTACAAAGCTTTAAACCAACACGAAACTTGCAAATAACCTTCCAGACACCACAAGTGAAATCCACAAGCCTCTACGCCCGGCCTCAAACCTCATGGTTTTGTGGTTGGATCAGAAGTATTTCCCAAAACTGTGCTGGAAATCAAAAACTATACGTGCAAATAACGCAGTTCACAGTGCAGGCCTCCTGCTTTCCCATGTACAAAGACTGCATCTCATCCCCATCACCCCAGCAGACAGCAGCCAACTCCTTCATCAATGACATCACTGGCAAACTGGATGGGGAGAATCCCCACACCCAGCCCTGCCGCAGGGACTCATTGCATTAGGGCAGCCATCAAGCAGATGCTTCAAAAATGCAGAATGACGTTCAAATGACATCTATCCATAAATCAGCCCAAACCACAAACATCTGAAGAAGATTTTCACTTAATCCAATTTACTGTAATCTCTCTCTAGTTAAAAATGACAGAAACGTCAAAATGGGACTTTACTCCTCTGTCAAAGCATCTCACGCTGAAAAGGAAAATAAGCAGGCGCTCACACGCAGCACCACTTATTAGGTTAGAAATGTCAAAACTGCACTTTGATTCTAACTACTGACAGCCACATCCACATGCTGTGCCCTTCTGTTTCCCTTCGCTTCCCATAGCAGCGGGCACAGAGCATATGTTAGATGCTGAGCACCATCAGTGCTAGGACAAGTCACCCATTTTCTGCTCCTGGTGACCCAGAGCTCGTCTCTGCCCCACACAAAGCAAAGCCAAATGACCATCAGGTATCTCAGGAAGACAGAATTCTGCTTCCAAAACAACCCCAAAGCAACAGACCGACCTTAATTCGCCTTCCTCCATTCTCCACATTAATTAGCAAACAGGATCATTGACTCTGTGCCTGGGAGTTCCACATATGTATGCCCACAACCCTACAGCTCTCTGTGAGCCTGTGTGTATTTGTCCTGAGTGGTCACAAAAATTAAGCTGTTACCCCAGAGACCAAGAAAATGAAAGCAAAATACCCGCTGTCAGAAGCAGGGTCTTCGTGCATTATTTAACGGGGACTCCGTTGGCAAAAGCCTTGTTGTTTTCATATGAAAGCTAATAGAAACTGTACCTCCAGGTGTCAAAACACTGATGGTAATTCCTGCTGCCTCAGACATCTTGATGTTTCAATTTTAGCAGTGTGAGGAGCCTGCAGGGAATCCAAGAGGGTAAAGTGCTCGCGCTCAAAGAGAAGCAGAGAGAAGGAGAGCCTTTTATTTCTTCATAAAGGGCTCAGGGGAACAGTTCTACTCGCTGGAATTATCAGATCTGGTTCCCCCGCTCCTTCCCTTCCTTGAAAGAGGAAAGAGCAGGACAGGCTAACAAGGAGTTATTGTGTCGTGCGGGCAGGAAAAAAACCAACGTCTGCAGCGGCGCAGAGACAAAGAGTAACTGCACAGGGATGGTGCTGGGGTGCAGCAGCGGCTGCTGTTAGTGAGATGCTGACATGGGTTCCAGAGAACAGAAGGGCTGTGATGGAACAGCACAATTTCCATGCCCAGAAGCACAGCAGTGTGACGGACCCTCCCTACCCCACACCCCAATGCTACCTCCCACAGCACTTAGCACAGCACCCCTGCTATACACTGCCAGTACATGGAGCCCACAATCTGGGCCCTCCCTGGTCATAGAATAGCTTGGGCTGGAAGAGACCTCAAAGACCACCCAGCCCCAGGGAATGAACCTGGAGGAGCAAACCAACACTCGCTTGCTCCTATGGGCATCACACAGATACTTTCCCAGTATCTACTTCTCACTCTTTCAACTACCTGCACACCTGCTGTCACCCACCATTCCTCTTTCTGACACAGCAGAGCTTTGATTTCTGGGCAGCAGCAGAACCAGTGGGATCACACAGAAGTGATGCAGCCCATTGCACCGATAAGAGCAGCAGCAGGGCAGGACAGTGAGAGCCAGAGGTGCACCCAGGATCCTCGTGTTGTGCACCCCATTGCAAACCAGCCCAAGTGAGACCCACAGCAAAGGCACAATACAGTTAAGTACGCTCCAATGAGGTGCCATTCATACAGCACCTGTGAAATTGTGCTTTCAGACCTCTGCCAATTTACCCACACCCCTATTCCAAATACAGCACACACAGCCCAGCACCAAGCAGCAGGTCCCCAACCCTGCAGCCAGGGAGTCCCCATGAGCTGCAGTGCTGAAAACACCAAGCCAAGAACTTGGGGCAGTGGGGAAGAAAACAAGAGCTCAGGAATTCGCAGGCAGCTCTGTGTGGTGTCCAGGAAAATAAACAATTTTCCTCTGCAGCCGCTTGGCCGGGGACACAAAAGTCCCAGAGAGATCCTCCATGGGGTCATGAACTCTCACACCCCACTGAGCAGCTCCTGCTTCAGAAACAGGGCTGAGGAAATTCCGCAAGAAAAGTACATCAACACAAGAGCAAGATCAGCTGAGGAATGCCACAATGTGCCGACTGCATAAGGATGTGCTGAGCCCTGCACCCACGGTCCCAGTCCTCCCCACTCAGAGCTGCACCCCACGCAGCCCCCAGCCCATGGAGCCCCTGGTTCAGGTGCTGCTTACAGCCCAGCTGTGCCCCAGGGCTCCTGGTACAGCACAGGGATGCCGGCTGCCTTCTCACCCCTCCTGCCATGGCTCACAAAGCAAGGCACAAACTTTAAGAGGCAATGACCTCATCGGGGCTGGGAAGAGGAAGGCGGGGGAGCTGGCGATGTGCCACCTTCTCGTTTTTCACATTAAAAAAAAAAATATATATATATATATATATTTATGTATATATATAATCATTAACCAGAGAAAGCTCATTTTTACCAGGCTATAAATAAATAAATAAATCCCATTGGACCAGGCTGGAATGCAGCACCCAGAGCTGTACACCCTGCAGCCACAACCCCAGGCCAGCTCTATGCTGAGTGTATCTCCAGGCATGTGGTGCCTCGCCGTGCTGAACACACACAGTGTGTGTGCAGACATGGGACACATGAATCCTGCACACTCACACATTTTATATCCTCGTATTACTTATGTTACAGATTCACGCATACATTACTCATAACTGTTAAGAACAGAACATACAGTTCATCCTGGCACCAAGCCCGGAGGAAGAGAAGAAAGAAAAAAAAAGCCAACAGAAAAACCTTGCAGTAACAAATCTAACTCCAATCGAGTCCAACGGCATCTGTGGTAGGAGTTAAAACAGTATTAAGGATCATTAAGTTATTAGTAAGTTGGTCCAGCATTGTGCATCTCCATCAACATGAGCTGTGCCTGCTCCTCCATGGAGCACTGCCCTGTGCCCCTGAGCTTCTGCCCATCCTGAACACGCAGAGCAGCCACAGGAAACACGTGAAACACCATTTATCTTCACAGAGCACATGAGACACACCTACACCAGTCCCACGTCTTCTGTGTGTGTCAGGCTGGGGCCAAGCAAAGGAGCACAGGGCTGGGATTGTACCCAAACAGCACAGCACTGTGTGCTGCCCTGCAGGGGCATCCCGCAGTCACACTGCACCCCATGGCAACACCAGCCCCGCAGACACGGGCCAAGAGTGTAACTGTGCAGCAGGTCCCCATGCAGTGAAGGAAGATGTCAGAATCACAGCAAACTCCAGCTTTGATACGCTTTTTAACCGCTACAGCAAGTTTGTGGCGCATCAAAGCATTCTTCTCCACCCCCCTCCACAAACAGGCTGCTCAGCTTTACACCCAGCGCCAGTGGGATTCAACAAGACACAGTTGGAATGTTATTCTCACGTACTGAAGGAAGGACACGAGGAACAGCCCAGCCCACAGCTCCCAGCCCCACCACCCCACAGCAAGCCTCGGCTCTCCATCAGGGCCCTGCAACCCCCACAGGACAGGGCAGGACAGCAGCACCTCCCCAGTGCCCCCACACACAGGGAGAGTTCTGCAAGCAGTTCACCAGCAATCACCGCCTTCATGCAACAGCCAGTACAAAAACAGCAGCTGCAAACTCCCACTGGCCTGACCGAAGTCAAAACACACCATGAGCTGCTTTTCAGGCAAACCCAAATTACAGCGTCGTCTGCTGACTGATCCAGGGACGAACAAACCCACATTAATTACAGGCTAACTTCACAATTCACCTCTCCGGAGCACCAAACATCAGCAAAACTGCTTTGATTGTGCTGACAAATCCATCTCCAGTCAGCACAGCAACGCATGAGACCGATACATTCAGAGCAGAGAAAGCAAGAAAGGAAGAAAACACACACAAACTTTGCCCCTCTCCCACCACCCTCCCAATACAAAACCCCACTAATGACAGACAGGACCCCCACAAGCAGCACATGGACACGCAGCTCATCCCCCTCCAGCACCAGGCTCCAGCCCCAGCAGCACTGCCATGTCGCAGGGCCAAGTCCCAGTTTCTCCAAGGAACTTCTTCCTGCCGTGGCCTATTTCAGTCTGAACGCCAACGCCAGGAGCGCGGTGCGGGACACTCACCCAGCATCATCCCGCAGCCCTCCCCGCATCCTGCACGGCCAGCGGCATGGCTGCAAAATAAATAAATAAGAGAGGCCACACAGCCTTAGAACCGAGCTGGAAATGAAATGGAAAGCCTGTAATTATTTCTCAATGCTCCTGCCAGTCTCAGCCTATAAACACAGTGGATTACATAAGTCCACCCCTCCTGTTTTGAAGCCAAAAGTATGAGCTTTTCCTCCAGCTCTGGCAGCCAGTAATAATTCCTCGTAGCTATGGTGACGCTGGCTGGCTTCCAGCAGACAATGGGGGAGCTGAAATACTGCGAGGCCTTTTTATAGCTTCGCTCTGAAACCCTCTCAAATATTAGCTATCTCCTGGCCAACCCGGCCCGACGGCCCCGCGTTAACCATCTCCTCCCCGCGGTGCAGGCGGTGCAAAGGGGCCACCCCCCTAATCCCCAGCCCCGCTCTTCCCCCCCCCCCCAGCCACAGCGCTGCTTTCACACATCGGCAACGTTTCCGATTTAATGGGTTTGTTGACTTCTCACCACGCGCCGAAATCCCAGCCAGGAGGGACTGCAGCACAGCACAGCATCTGCAGCCAGCGCCGCGGGCTGAGCCTGGGCTGCGTGCTGTCCTGCAGCTCAGCAGGTAACGTTGGAGCTGTGCATAAAGCACTCAAGTTTGCTGAGCTGGAGAGAGAGCAGCCAGGTTGAGTGCACGGCCTTTGGGAGCTGTCAGCACCCAGAGACCTGAAGGCAAATGGAAAGCAACGCTGCTTTCTTCATCTTGTTCAACTGAAGAGCACAGTTATGGGTGTTTTTTCAATGTGCCAAGGTGATGATATTGCCTGGAGCTTTGGTTGCATTGATTATTTGATGGGGATAAACTGGTTGGTCACAGTAGTTCACACCACAAAGGTTTCTCGGTACTTAGCCTGGCAGGGTCACTCCTTGCTACAAAGCTGCATTTCCCTCTGCCAAAGAGAAATAGTTTGCACAGAAACAATCCGAGGGAGTAAAACCAAAAGTCGAGCAGTTCTCCTCCACTTCTCAGCACAAACCAGGATGTGGCAAATCCGAGCAAGAAGTTGGTTCTCACAGCAAACCCCCCCACATTGGCCAGCAGCAGCGGTCACTGCTCTAATAACGGGATGCACGGAGTGCAGGGAAGCCACACGTGGGGGAACGGTGCTGTGCTGTGTGCTGGGCTGAAAAACAAAAGCCATGTTTCCTCCTGGCTCTGACGTATCCCACGCACGTGCCTGCAGCTGCAACGAGCCACAGGAAAGGGACAGAAGTGAGCTCAGAGCTAATAAGGAATAACTCAGTTGAAACCTTGCTGCCCTTCCACAGCCCAGCCCTCCTGTTCTGGGCAGGGAGCATCCCAGCATCGATCCAGGGCACTCAGATGTGTGATCCAAAATGGGGAACAACAAACTGCAAACCCTGCTTCAACTTCAAAATGGCAGCCCAGCGCACGCCGCTGCGCTCAGACCCTAATTAAAGAGGCTATTCTTTACAGCACTGGAGCCACTCCAACTCCCATTGTTAAATTTAAAATAAAATCCTGCGAGCCCACTGCATCTGTAAGACATTAAAGCGTTCTGAACTGGCTTCTTTACTCAGCTTTAAGACATCACTTAATGATTTTTTTCCTCTCTAACCCTAAATCTGAGGATTTAAGGAAAACGACCAACAGCACCTTTTACAGGATGCATTATTCCCTCCAAAGGAACCCACTGCCATAATTATCCATTACCTTTAACAGTATAAAACTAATTGAAGGTGCTCATCATGTACAGCTTCCAGACCTTCTACAAGAGCAGGATGCACCAACTGCGGGTTGGATGCATCAGGACAAAGCAGGTCCCATAGCACAGAGGCCAGCTCCAGATATCATCTATTCATGCCTAGGGAGAAACACGAAACAAACAGCTCTGACCACAGAAAATAACCATGAGCACAAGAAAAATAGATCAGGAAGCCAATTCTGATCATTGCTTACAACACTACGGAGCCACAGGGCAGAACCTTGCTATGATTAGCACCATCAAAGCAAGGTAGTTCGCTGTTTCCCCAGGTCCTTTTGGGGCCATGGCCACATGCAATCCCAGCACCCAGACTCTGGGAAACACACTTAGCTACAGCAAACGACCCCAGCATAAGGACGTGGAGAAGAACCAGCCCCTGCAAAGTCACCTGGAGTCCCCATCCCTGCACCAGGAGCAGGAGATTCCAGTTCTGGTCTCCAGCAGCACTACCTGTCGGCAGCTTCTAACATGTGCTGGCAGGCCCTGTCAAGCTTCACTTCTCCATGAAGCCCCAACAGCTTTAATGACGCTGCTGATATTCTCCCTGTCAGCAGATCCACAGCCCCAGAGACACCTTGGGGTGGCAGGAGGAAGAGGAGAAGACCCGAAGCTTAACAAAGCAGAGAGCAGTTTCGGAAGCAGAGGACGCCCCACGGCGACTGCTGTGCTGATAACATGGAAAGGCAGCGAGGATGGCAGAAAGCCCCAGGAAGTTATTTCAAGCAGTTCTCACAGCTAATTAAACCGTTCGGTCATGCATGCTTTAAAGTTCAAAAAAAAATATATATTAAAATAATCACAAAAACAAATACAAAAGCCTGACAATTAGTGGAAGCGGCTCTGGTCAATCACCTCTCCCCACCTGCCAAGTCATTCTATGGCACAACAGCAAACCCTCTGGCATGGCCACAGCTGTGGGGCAGGGTTAGCCAGCCTTCAGTCCATGAGCCAAAGCCTTCGGAGCACACCCAGCCTGGCAGACCTGCCCCTGCTAGCAGGAGAAAGCTTGGCATGGGCCGAGCTGCGTCTCCAGGAACCCATCCTGACGTCAGGAAGTGCTGCTTGCACGGGCAAAACAAGAAAGCACATGGCACGTATGTATGAACTGAAAGATGCTGGATGGGGAACACAAAGAGGGGAGGGGATGGGAAGACAACTCATCTAAGCATCTATGTGAGAGCTGGCGTTCCCAGGCAGCCTCCTTCCTTTCGTTGGATCTAGAGATTGCAGCAAAACGTGCACATAATGAGCCCACGTCAGCAGAGCAGAACCGAGTGTACACACACCCAGAGCTGGCACATGGCAAAGCAACACAGAGGGAGAAAATCCACATTAGTGAGATAGCTTAAAAGGAGAAGGAAGAAGCAGAGGGGAGCAGGGGAAGCATTTCTTCATGCCTTTTTAGAGCAATGAATTAGAAGGAAAGAAAAAACAAAAGCAAGACCACGATCCAAAGCTGTCCTACAACACTAACTCTTCTCAATTGTTTCAGCAAACTCTGGGTTGTGCCCTTGCCAAAGGCACTGCCCAAGCTATTTTAGAAAACATTGAAAAGGCACCAAGAACTGCTCCCCTGAGTGGCATATACCACTACAGACCCTTATGTGCTTCCTAAGAGCTGGGACACAGCTGCAGAAGATGCAGGAGGCCACTTGAACAGACATGACCTAACAGTTCCTGCAAGCAAAGCAAGAACACGGTTGTACGGTCAGCAGCCAGTTACAAAACACATCCAATCCCAGGAAAACAAACAAAAACAAACCAACCGCCCCCACTGGGCTCAGGGTGGATGTGGAAACAGGAGGCAAGTGAGATCAGAGGAAGTACGAACGTGGCTCTTGTGCAAGCCCTAAGGCCAGGTACGGATTGGAGGACACAGGCCCAGCCAGCAGACGTGGTCGTCACAAGAGTTTTGAAACAAAGCTGAAATCCATCGAAACATTCCGACTGATTTCTTCATTCAGGAAATGGTGAGCCCAGAGCCCACAGCCTCTTTCAGAAGAATGTCTTTATTTGCATTCTGAAATGGAAATATCCCACCAACAAAGAAAGCACCGAATCAAGGACAGGGTCGCCTCTGGCCACGCCATTCGGGTCCCTTCCAAGCACACCACTACTTTCTGTTTACCTCTGCCTCCTTCCACTCACACACCCACATGCCATTCCACTCTACTCACTCTGCCCACTTCATCCTCAGTGTTTAAAGTAAGAAAGCCGTGACAAAGGCAGCTAAACCTGGTCACCGCGAATAGCCCCAAAGCAGGACGGCTGAGGGCTATTGCAGACTAGTCATATGCTTCCAATATTTTGTCCCCAGGAGCCCGGCCAATCCATTTAGCAACAGAGCAGGACTAATAATAGACACAAGGATACACAGGAGGTAAATGTACACAAGACAAAAATAAACCCCAGCCTTGCTATAATTTTAATACAGGAGCTAAACTGGGAAGCGATAAATGAAGCCAGTTTCCACTGTTGAGTCAAGATGAAAACGTAACTCCCAATGTCCCAGGAGCAAACATGCTGAACACTGGATGGGAAACTTGCAGAAAGGCAGAGGATTGGACGAGTGTTTAAATACGTTTCTCATTATTGAAACTGACTCAAAAAAAAACCACTTCAGTTTTCCAGTACCACAAGGAGCAGATATTAAGCAACTGTACATGTTCCCAAGCACCCAGTGCCTGCAGTTGTGGGGCTCACATCTCTTACATAAGCTGCTTCCAGCTCCTTGAAAGCCGTGTAGCTGCACAGAGGCTCATTTTGATTTCAGTGAATGATCTCCAATTAAAGCTTTAATGTGCTCATACGCAGCCATAAACTCCTACATACATTTTTCCTTTATGAGTTTATGCCCGTCTCCAGCCTGCACGGTTAACCACACTCCCCCCAAAGCTCTGACTGTGCTTTAGACAACCAGCCCTGGTGATTAATGAGATGAACAATTTCCACATGGAAGCCATGCAAGGGATACTGCTTCCCTTCCCACGGGAAGGCCCAAAGAGCTCACAACCTGAAGCCACGTGCCAGGCTGGACACCAACATCCGTATGACCAGGCGGGCCCAGCACACCATGCTGCAACCAGGCCAAGCACCAGCTCCTTTCTCTGCTGACAGACTGCTCAGCCCCTTCCTTCCCTAAAAAACAGCCCTGCCCACTGCTTTAAAGTCCATGAGTAGATACATCCAGTGGTTAACCATGACCATCCCTCTCCAGGTGATGTTTGATTGGAAGGAAGTCATCACCAGGTCACTAACACAACGATGCAGGCGTAAGGAGCTGCTCAGAAACACTGACTGAAGTCCAAGCAGGATGGTCCTCCAGCCAGACTCCATTCAGGGAAGTGGAACTGGACCATAGTAAGTTTCATTACCTCTGCTCATCCTCTGTAAGGAGAAATCAGCCACGTGCAAAATGGAAGAGTCCACAAACACCGACTCACAGTAACCCAGCAGACTTTGCCAAAGGTCCCTCACCACACACCCCAGGTGCAGCGCTATCTAGTAATCCGGGGAAACATCCACAGCTTCTTCAGCCTCCTCTAGAAATCGAGATTCAACAGGAAACCACAAATACACCAGGCAATTAATTTTTCTTTACCAAATGTTTTCGGTCGTGTCGCAATTGTAACAGTAAGCAAACTATTTGGGTTCTTTCCAGTTCTTGTGCAACCGCGTTCCTCATTTTTCTGTTTCTTTTTCTTCAATGATCTGACTGAGATTTTAAAGCAGAATTTAGAACAAGTTAGGAAGTCCGTACCAACAGAGCGTGCTCCACTGAATATTTACCCCCCAAGAGGCTTTTGTATCACACAGCAGAGGTTTTCTGCAAACAACAAATAAAGGCTTTTCCCAGCTAAGAACGCTGTGAATAGCCTAAGAAAAAAAAGAGCAGAAAAACACATCTACCGACACAGGCAACACCAAGCTCTGGGAGCCACATAAATAAAAGTCTCATTCAAACGTTCCCCCCTTCCCTCCCAGCGCTGTTTCAGGAGAACAAAGAAACATTAAGTCTTACTTTCCCAGTGTACATTTGATCAGACCTTCTGTTAACACAATATGACAACGGCAATGAAGGGAGGAATATCACAGCTAAACAAGCGTCTACCATTCCCCTTCCTTCTGCTGACGCAAGGATGGAGCAGCTGCTGTCTGTTTTTAAACAGCTCCATATTTCATAAGAAGCTGCTGATTTCTGAGAGGACAGAAAACCCAGCCAACGCCTCACAAAACAAGAACCAAATGAAAGCAATTCAGGACACGGTATTTAAACACGGTGTCCATTTGCTCAGCTTCCTTCCAAGGCACCACCACAGCTAAAAACACATGAGATGACTTCAACCTCTACCTGAGCCGGTCTCCATTTTCACATCAGCACAGCTCTTAAATAATCATTTAAAACGGAGCAAAAGACGCTGGAAAAACCATCCTATGACCCTAGAGAATGAAAGTCCTGGAATATGGGAGAAAGCAAATCAGTGCTTCCAACGTGATCCAACCACAGACACTACGATGGCACCAAATCAACATTAAGCTCCCAAGTTCTGCCTGCTGCTGCTTAGGGCTCCTGTATCGACATTAAAAGGTTACTGGGATGGAAAGACACTCCTTGCAGAACCCAGCCCTACCACTTGAGCACCTGAACAGACAGATATTTATCTTTACCAGGGATGTATCAGACATGTGGAAAGCCTCATTGCTACAAAATATCATCTACATCATGGGCTACATCTGAAAAGAAAGGTTCAACCTTTTCCGTTCTGATTCTACAGCTCTTTGGCTGTTAAAAACAATGTCTTATACCAGGCAAGTCCACCCTGAGAGGATCCAGATGCCCGCTGTCTCCATCCCCGTTAATAGCTGTTACAACTATACTGCTCTTCAGGCTGTTTGTATTGTGTTGATTAACTTAGATAAAGCCATAGGAAAGGAGGAGGGAGAAGGGAACATGCAGCGGGAGGAGGATTTACAGGGGAGGGTGGGGGGGAAAGTCTTTCATCTGCTCTAATAATTAGCAGGTCATGCTGAAAGCGATCAGCATCCCTTTAAAGCAACTGTGCATGAAATGTGCAGAGCTCGCTCCGGTCACTGCACCCACGCAAGTCACTCAGTGCTGTCAGTCACCTCCTGCCTTTCTGACCTCCTCCGGCCACAACCTCCTGCTGCCACATCCCCACTCCAGAGCTGTGGGGTAAGCAGGCTCACCAGCCCTGCCACCTCATCACAGAGCAGCAGACACCGAGGTGCCAAGGCAAATCAAAGACTAATTAAAGGTTTGCAAAGGGCCTTCAGATCCTCTGATAAAGCAGCGCAGAGCAACCTGCTGCACAGCATTTGCTTTTCCTGGAGAAAATCAACCGTGTAAGAGCCTCGTGCTCATCACCTGGAGGCCCCTTTCCCCAGGGAGATGATCAGAGTCAGACTGCCCAAACATGATGAGCTCCTCATTATTCACTGCTGGAGCTGCGGTCCCAGACGCTTCTCTGCAACCAACATGTTGAATCACCCCAACAGCCCCCCTTCCCCGACACGCTCTGTCAGATTGGGATCCTCAGGTCCAGACAAGCTTGGATGAACGCTGAAGATCACATCTCATTTATACACAAGCCCTGTGCTAAAATTAACAGCAGAGCAGGGGAAGAGTTGTTAAGAAGCCATCAAAGCTCTGTGGCCATTTGGGCTCCCTCTCCTCCCCACACCTACTCTCACCTCCATTTGGCAGCTGGAGCACAGCTTCTTTAACAGAACTGTCCTCTTCCAAAGAGGTGAAATGATGACTCTGACAATGATCATTCCCTCTCTCCCATGTACTCGCATCTTTCTATTAAGGACACATTACCTCAAAGGTCAGTAATTGCGAGCCACAGACAGCTCTGGCCTTGACAGCCCATCTTCACGACGCACTGCGAGCCCGACCGCATGGCTGTGCCCAGGATAGCAGAGAGCCTGCTGTTAATGTGCTGTTTGGCAAGGGGAGAATTTCCTCTGGCAGCTGCGATGGCTGTGTCTTCTCAAGTGTCTTTAATTTCAGCGGCTTTCTTTCGCTTCAAAATAGTCCTTCCGCCTCAGCTTAATGCTTACACCGAGACAGGCTGACACACAACCTCTCAGTGCTGCTGCTTGAAAGAATCTTGGGAACATGAAAATTGAGAGATTATTTTTGAGTAAAGCGATGGGTTAAGTCAACCTGTCCAGCCACATCCCCATGTCTGAACGCAGCCATCAGCACGGCTGCCATGCACACTCCAAGCTGTGTTAGGAACACAGGAACGTGTCTTGGGAAGAGAGGCTGGAAGGACAGGGACTATTTGTGAGACATCAGTGTGGCACAGAGACACAGGGAAGCACCAGCCTGTCTCTAAAGAAGCTGCCTGAATCCTGACAGCCCCAGGGCTGGGCTGGGAGAGCAGGAGCAAAGCAGAAATCCTTTACAGGAAGGGAAAAGCACCTTTAAGAAGCAGAGACTGAAACCACATAAAGCCCTCCACACACATCAGCAAAGCAGAAAACACTGCTATATTCACAAGGAAACCAGGAAGGATCCAAACCAAACTGAGGCGGAAGATGCATCCCCTGGGGTATCAATGTGCATTTATGTGTGACAGGGGGAACTTCTTCCAAGAGGGCAGTGTGGAGTACCTCAATGACAAACCTACAGCAATTATTAGAAAGGCATCATCCATACATAATTTTGAATTTAATTTAATTAGGCACCCCGCTAACTTCATTACTTATTTAACCCGGGCGCTCATTCAATTTATGTTCCTACAACCTCAGCTCACCGCTCCAGGCCCACCTCAGTGGGAAGCGCAGTGGAGAAGCTGAGCCCCATCCACACGCTCACCTCCCCTGGGACTGAGCCATGGTCTGAGCCATTTACCAGCTCTTGGGTTGTAGGTCTGTTGTTCTACGGGATGGGAAGATAAAAATGGCAAAACCAACCGAAAAACCCAAACAGACCCGTCACTCACCAGGCAGGTCAGTGGGAACACGGCCCACTCCAGCAGCCCTGGAGGAGGACAGAAGTCAGAAGACGTAGTTCTTCCCCGACCAGAAGAGAAGCAGCAGCACAGCGGAGGAGCAGAGGGGAGACACACACCTCCAGCAGATCCCCAGAATAGCCTGCAGTAGGTAGTCAGATCCCTCCGGCTTCAGCAGCAAGGTCTGTCTCAGCACATTCATGCGTATAAAAAGAGGCATGACGGACAGGGGAAAGTGTGAAATGCTACAGACACTAGCTTGAAATCAGGTGATCCTCTGCTCAGATTCTTTGTTATTCAGTCTTCAGATCAACATTTCTTCTTTAAATTGAGCTGCTGTGAACACTGTGAGCACCCAGCAATACCAAGAATAAGATGCTGGATGGCCTGAAGCATCAGCACTGAGAGGAGCAGCCCTATGGACAGACCATTCCCCACCTGTGTGCACTGGGATCTCCTACGTCAGCAGGAACACACGGAGCCACAGGCAGTGCCCTTTATTGGAAGGTTTCCTGGTAAACAGGGCTGCAGGCAGTGCCAACAGGGGCTGACAACCACTGAACACCAACACAGAACCGGCCTTGGCAACCCAGCCACAGAAGGGGCTGCGTGGCAGTGACAGGATCATTCCAGTTGCCAAAAGGTGAAGAGATCACAGAGACTCCATAGCAGGAGAGGATCTCAGCAATCCCCATTTCCTTCCGCAAACAGCTCCCAGGGGCCTCTTCCAACCTCCTCCAGCAGGAAGAGGGGGATTGCTTGCACCTCATTGCTCACACTGATGCATGTGAAGCCCCAGCCACCAAGCTGACGAGGCAGCAGGGAATGAAGCTAACAGGTACACAGCTGCGTGCTCCCCAGGGCGTGGATTTCAAATTACAGTTTAAAAGGGAGAGGAAACAAACCTACAAAAGCAAGCAACTTTATCTGGGGTGTGTTTATCCATACATAGCATGTGCCTGTGCCATAATATAAACACATGTGTGGGTTACGCACTTCTCCCCCACCAGCAGTGTCCAAATCACAACTGCATCTGGAATCCTTTATGTATTAAGCCCCATTTTTACCTTCCCCTTGGTGCCAGAACGCACTGAGGGAGCAGCACACACACACATATCAGGGACAAGGACAATGGGACAGCCAGCACAGCACTGCAGTGCACAGGGATGGATGAGATGAGCACAGGATCGAGGGGCAGACATCCACCCATGAGCTCTATGTGTGGGAGATGCAGTGGAGGTCACACAGGGTGAAAAGTACTGTGAGTGGCTTATGATAAAAAGCAAACTCGCATTACTCCCAAGTAAATCCAATGTTTGTTACTTCTGGTTCTTTCTTTCCTACATAGAGCTTTAGAGCCGAGCAGCATCGTTTCCCTGCCAGCCATCCTGCTGTGCTCACACAGCTCATGTCTGGATTTTCCTGTATCCAGGAGCTGCAGTGAGTCCCACAGACAGCCCTGCAGCACACAGCACCGAGGGGCACACAGTGCTCCTGACACTGCGCCTGGCAAAGTGCTCCAGCAGCCAGAGCTTCCTAATGCGTCTGCTAGCTGCTGGGCAGACAGCATTACAGCACAAAGGCTCACAGCTCTCTAATGCTGATCTTTCCATCTGCTCGGGAGCTGCTTTCATTTAAGAACAAAACAAGCCAAGCGTGCCCTGCTGCAGCAACGACCCTGTGCACAGCCTTTGAGGCACCCCAGAGCATGTAAAAGTGCCCTGGGGACATGCAGACAAACAAACCAGTACAGGGAGATGAGCATTATGAGGCCCATTAGCAGCTCAAGGCACAGGGCCCTGCACAACCCTGTGGCTTTGCTCCCACCTGGGTGATTTCCCTGCAGCCAGCCCCTGGTCCCTGCCCCATCCATCAAGGTACAGACTGCCATGACCCCACCTGCCCTTCAGCTCTGCACTTTCAATGCCCAGCCCTCAAAGAAACCTGACCCACAGCCCAGCCAGGGTAACAGACAGGCACACATGGGCAGCAGCGAGGGCCCACAATCACACCACTGCAGGGTATGCCTGAGCTTGGGAGCCAAGACGCCAAGCAATGAGTGACCAGTGCTTTCAAGCACGGTTTGCTGCCTGGCTCTTGCAGGGTACTTGGCCCATCTCCTGCACACACACCTGGTGGGGCTCATGTGAGAAAGGACTGACTTTGGAAGCTATTCCCGTACCATCCATGCCAGCTTGTTCCACATTAAGCAACCAAAGCTCCAAGGCTGGGCTCTTACTAGGGCACTGGGCTCTGCAAAGTCCTCCACATAAAATGCAATAAGAATAGGCAAACATGCTGTTTGGGCAGCATTTTCTCCCACATATCCAACCGTTGGGCACCAAAACATTCCTGCGCTCCAAACCATTTCCAAGCTGGGTGCCCAAAGGCCCAAGGGTCACCCCCAGCATCCTATGTGAACAGGGTGCAGCACACAGCACTAGGGCTGGCCGAGCACCAGGCATCCCCATGGCAAAGCCAACAGGTTTAAGAGCAGCTGTGTTCTGTACTTCCAGAGTTTAACACTATCTAAGGAAACGTGTCGGCTGCATTCCAGAGACATTTACCTCCTGGAGCAGCCTGCCCTGCCACGGACACACCAACCCCTTGGCAGAAACAAACACATTAAAGAACTACTAACACAGCTCTTTGATAGACACTCCCTGGAGATCCTCACTGCCATCACAAACAGGAGCTCTGAGACAAGTATTCCTCTTCTCCCGTGCCAGAACACCTGTTTATTTGGATGCCAAATTCCAGTTGCTTCAAAAGCCCCCAGATATACAGACCCTCCCTTTCCACGCTTCAGAAGATGCAGGATGTGTGCAGTGGGAGCAGGGCAGCAGCACACCTCTCTAACAGCCCCAAGAGAACAGAACCGGGCTGTTCCAGGCCCAGCTCCCCCACCTCACAACAACAGCTCCCAGAGCAGAGCCTGAGGAACAACCAACAGCAGCACATCCCAAAGGCACCAGGCGGGGAGCCCTGGGGAAGGCAGCGCATGCTTCATCCTTGGGAAAGCAGCAGGAATGCAGCACAAAGGTGGCTGCTGCAGCCCGGGGCTGTCAGCTGAGAGCAGGATCAATGCTCCACTATGCTGCCTAACCCGTTTATCAGGGGGAGGGGAGATAAGGGAGCACTCCCGTTGCCAGAGGGCACACTTTCACCCCAATCTGAGTCAGCCAGACCCAAGTTCCTGCCCAGCAACACCATCTCTACCAAATGATTTCAGCCTTACAGTTCACTTAACCACAGCACACAAAGAGCCACTAACCCAGCAGTCAATAATGGAATAAACTATAGGTCAGTGACCAGGGGAAAACACACCATTTAAAATTATTCCAATATTGACACACACACAGGAAGCACGGGCCGGGATTGTTATTTATTTATTTAACGAGCCTATCAGCTCAGAGGCAGAGCTGAGCCAGCTGCTAAAATTACAAGATTAGGTTTTGAAGCCTGCAGGTAAGGTGTGCAGTGCCAGCACACACTCCCACCCAGCACAGCGCAGCCGAGCAGTGCTGCCAGGGCTCAGGCCATGGGCACGGAGCTCTGCCCAGCACCAACAGTGCCAGCACTGCCTGCAGCTGCACAGCCAGGCTCACATATAGCTCCATTTCCTCTTTTTCCGCAGGAAAATGCTGCAATGACAATTTGCACCTTGAGATTGAAGATCTCTACAGCTCTCTAGCAAGCAATGATGTTCAGCAAAGCCCCTGTTCCCTTCTGGGTACGAGGAACCATCGTGAGCAGAGGGAGGGCGCAATGACAACAGACAGGCCCCACATTGAGAGCATCCCCATGAGGTGTGTGGGGTCCTTGCTCCACGAAGCACCACCTGTACCTTAAAGCAAAATACTACCAGGTGAGTTAGGCAGGGCTATTCACACAAGGGGAAGTCACCAATGGGGCCAACCTCCCTGTGTTACATGCTAAAGCAAAAGCAATTGCACCACGTGCACCACATCACAGCACTGCAGAACTGCTGCAAAGGGCCTCTGGAGATCATGGAAGCACAGAACGGCTTAGGTTAGAAGGGACCAAAGTCATCCAGTGCTGCTTGCACACCCCCAGTAAGGGCCCAGGACCCCAGGCTGCCTTCAGGGATGGGCATCCACAATAGACTCACAGAAGCACAGCCACAACTTCACTGGGCAACATGTGCCAGGGCTTCACTGCTCTCTGAGATCCCCCAGTCCAACAGTGCTATCAAAGCACGTGCCCACGGTGCACAGGAAAGGATCCAGGAGGGTTTGGAATATCTGCAGAGGAGGCCCCACAAATGGGGTTTCAACAGAAGTACTGGATGCATTCAGCTGTTTGTGCCCAGCACACAATTACAGCTACAATCCAACACACTCAGACAGCAGGATCTCAATGCCAGCCCACACTACCCGCAGCTCCAGCAGCACCCGTGACCACACAACAGGGAGCACAAAGCAGAGATGAAGAACTTCTCCAGCAGAGCACCGAGTAAATAAAGCACGCTGCTCCCAACATTCATTTTTCTCCACAATACCTGTTTGCCAGAGGGAAAAGCCTTCAAGCTGGAATTTACTGTTCAACAAAAAGAGCAGATCAGGAGTCCCAGGGGCCACCGCTTCTGTTCTTCCTCCAGCAGCAGTGAAATGGAGCGGCTGGGAAGGGGCAGGAGCAGCGGGCACACAGGGCCGGGAGCCCAGCCCAGCTGCTGCCTGGCACCCTGCAGCACTGCAAGGCAGCCGGCCGCCGTTCCCAGCAGCAGGAGGCACCTGCCCAGCGAGCACTGGAGCACTGCCATGCTGCACAGCAGGGCCAGGGATGGGGCAGGAAGGGGGGCTCTGCTCAGCCCTCAGCCTGCCCTGGACTCTCACCTACCTGCTGGTCAGTCCCAAAGCGAGCAGCTAGTGACCTGTGTACCAACACAGGCAAAAACTTGAAGCACATTCCCTCCCCCCTCCTTCTCCCCAGTAACAAAGCATTAACCCAGACTCAATAAAGCACCAGAGCCTGGCTCACTTTCACTACAAGCAAATCAATAGCTTTCTTATATCTCTCTGCTCGGGAGGGAGAAGGGGCCATTTCTTCTCTCCCAGCCAAGACATCTGCACAAGGCATCTAATGTGCTGTGAGCCAGGACCCCTAATGGGGAGAGCTGACAGAAGATGAAAGAGCGCTTTGGCACAGCACAGCCGCCTCCTCCTGCCCTCATCTCTGCTGGCATGGCCACGGCGTTTCATGTGGGAAGGTTTTCAGCACCAGCCTGGCCTCTCTGGTTAGGAACAGCCCAGTGCAAATCCTCACTGAGGGTCGAGGAGCTGGGGCAGCTACGAGCACAGCAGTGCCCAGCTTACAGCACCCAGCAAAACCAAGCAATGGCAGGATGGAGCCATCCCAAACATCCCCACACAGCCCTATGGGAGGGATAACAGATGAGTTGGAAGGAACCTAAAGCCCACCCAGCCCCAAGCCCCAGCATGGGCTGGCTTCCCACAGCAGCTTCAGAATCCCAGCCACCAGCATCCCCAGCACCACTAAGTGCCACAGCTTGAAAATCAGGCTTCACACAAGCCTGCATTACAACATCAACAGAGCTGTGTCAATTAGATTAGGCTCTGCCTCGTTATCCATCATGTTTACAGTACATGCGAATGCTTTCTAAAGAGCAGATGCTTTTCAAGTTTAATAATTCAACCATTTAGAATTGAGCAGTGAAAACCCTGCACACAAAGAAATAAACGCATACAAAACAGAAGTCTTTTCTGCTGGGTTTTCAACTCTTCTTTAAACAAACTACCAAGAATGCCAGAATTTCTTGTTCCTGGAGAAGGACGGGGGCTTAAAGGCTGGAAGCACATACAGAAGGAGCAACAAAAACAAGGCGACCCTAACCGTATTCTGGTGGGACAGCTTCTGAAAGCCATATGAATAAGTCATGCAGGCTTCCCTTGGAACAACAGCAGAACAGGCATCAATGGGCTGTGTCACCAGGGCTTGATCTCTGCTGCAGATCAAATGCCGTACAAGCAGGAAACAGCTGACACAGCTCAGCCCAATTACACATGGTGCCCTTTCCACCAAGGGGCTCCTCTGCTGCAGGAAACAACCTGTCCACAGCCGGGCTCCCCCTGGGCAGCCAGCACTTGTGTGCCCTGAAGGAGAGCTGGTGTTTGTGCCTGCAGCACAAGTGGAAATCCACCCAGCACTGCACTCCTGGCTCTGACCCTGCCTGCACACACTGCACCACTCGCATCTCCAAACCTCAACTCCTCCAGCTACGAAAATAAAACATCCAGCAAACAAAATCCACCACTGCAAGAGCCGAATGGAAAACACCCATGAGAAAGATTTCCCACGTGTAACACGCACTGTGCTCGTTGCCATGAGCTGCTCAGGGCAGGAGCTCTGCAGGGCACACTGTGCTCTTAGAGCTGGGCTCAGCGTTACCACCTCCTCAGCCATTTACACCACGACTCCTTGTATGTTTACTGACACGAAACCACATCAGTGCGGTGCTCTGAGCGCTGCATCATCACTACAAACTGTCGTAGGGGACAAATTACATACACCAAGCAAGCTAAGGGCAGTAGCAGAGACCCCCAGCAGACCCTGAGCACCAGTGCAGGCAGAAACCATCACAAACAGTCTGGATTCAGGCACACTGCACAGGCTGGAGGAGTAAACTGGCATCCTCCAAAATGCTGCCAGGTTCTGAAGTGTCAGCATTAAATCCTGTGAGCAGCCAAGAAAGAAATGGATCCCAAGGCAGACAAATGCGTCTCGGTGTTTTTCCCTGCCTCACCCTCTCCGTTAGCCACTGCATGTTTCCTTCTGTTTTTCAAACTCACTCCTCTGCACAAACCATCTGCTGCAGGATTTGTGTGCTCAGCCCACAGGTTTTCTGCACTTTTACTCAAGCTTCAGGGCCTGAGAGCCACATGCTTCCAAAATGCCCCCAGCCCATCCTGCCAGCAGCCCCAATAGAGCCAGGCACCTGCAGAGGACGTTGCATCACCATCATCTCTGCAGCACCAACACCCAAGGATGGGCACAGCCATAGGGATGCTCTGAAGCACCACACATACGAGCCCAGAGGGACCTTGGGCTCCACACTCAGACACAGAGCCCAGGCATTGCCTTGGAAGCCACATTTTGGAAGCAGCAAACAGCTGTGGAGACACAGCCCAGCTCTCAGAGCTTCCTCATTAGCCAAGGAGACTCTGCCCCTGGACACGCTTTGTAGAGAGGCCAGCTCTGAAACCTGGCCCATTTAAAGTCAGCTTTCATACAATCATCTTTATGCTGCATGAGAGGTTTCCACCGTGCCCAGCAGCAGGCTCCCCAGGTCTGTGTGCTCAGCCTAATAAACGGAGCCATTTGCTCTCTTCCCAAGGCTACGGCCGTGCCCCACACCATGCCTTGAAGAGCCCGCATTGTACCAAAGCACCAACAGCTTGTGCTTGGAGCAGCACTACACACAGTCAGCCCTCAGCAGGCTCTGGATTCAGCTACAACACAACGAGGAATGCTCCAGTTCAACAGAAGCCCAAGGGACACAAACAGGATCTCCAGTCGAGCAGGATTTGGTGGATGGAGGTTATTAGTGCATTACAAATAGAACAGAAATTCAGGAAGCAGTTATCTCCAGAAAAGAAAGATTCATTTCCGTGCGATGCTTGCAAATCACACCGCTAACTTCAGATCGGAAGAGCTGGTGCTCAGTAGAATGAAATTAAGCATGTTGGATCACACAGGACACCTGAGTGGATAATAACAGAAAATTAATGGAAGCATATGTGCCTCAGGCAGAGGACTGGAAGACCAGCAAAGAACCGCGCGCAGCTAAGCCTCATCATGATAAATGACGCCCGCTGAACATACTGCAAAGGCAGAAATACTGTGATTAGATGTACACCGGAGGTTCAACGTCTTCAACATTAATTTGTATTCTCCAAGAGCATTTCTCCCAACCAACATAAGCAGATGTACAGTCTCCTTCCAGAGACAAAAGGACAAGGAGAGGGAAGAAGAAAAAAAAAACACAACAAAAAAAAACAGTCATGCACTTTTGGAAATCATTTGCTTCACACAAGGAATTTATCCCTGGATCACCTCCAAGCCTTCCAGAACTGCAAATGAAATGGAACTGCAGAGATGAAGTAAGCAGCCCCTGGCTGCTGGAATGGCCATCAGGAGCCCAGCACTGCTGTGGGCTGGTGACAGTCAAGGTCTTCCCCAGAGACAGGAACCATGGGCCAAGGACAGGGCTCACCATGGGCAGCCCCAGGCACTGCAGCCAGCCCTCCGTGGGGATTGAGGGCAAACAGTGCCCTAGCAGCACATACCTGTCCCTGTGTGCTGCCTTCCCTCCTCCACCACAGCACAAAGTACTTTGCTTGCACATTTCCAGCAAGCTGTTGTTTTCACCAACGCAAAGTCCTTCCTTGCAGAACTAAATCCTGGAGCCTCCCCCTACTACTTGCCTTCACAAGAATGTTAATTAGGTCTTTACTATCCCCAGGCTTTCTGAAAGCAAACAGGCATCTGCCATGTGCACTCCCACTCCCTCTATGTTTTCCCACTCCAAAACAACCAAACAAGTGTGTCACTCGGTCAGTGACACTGTTCCACCGCTGATCTGTACCGTGCTGAGCAAGCAGGGAGATGAAATACAAAGGTATATGCTCAAATTGAAACACCGTACAAGAGGAAGGTGGTTCAGGGCTGGAGAGATGCTGTAAATGCAGGATAAAGCCTTGGCCATGCAGCAAGGCACCTGGGCTGCGTGCAGCTGCTGAGCCAGCTCTTGCTTCCTGGAGGCAGGACAAGCTCCCTGCAGAAGTGCTCCTAATTCTAGCTGCATGAATAGGACTTCTATGGACAACACACAAAGATATCCTCAAGATTTCAGACTACTCAGCAAGTCCACATGTTAGTTCCCTTCACTTGACAGCTCAAACACCAGAGCAAGAGCCAACGCTCCCCTCCAGGAAGCTCATCCCACCTGGGACATTCTGCTGTCTGCAAGAAATCCTCACTTGGGAAGTTTGGTTGAGTCCAACAACGTTGCTGCTTCCGTTCCCAGACCCCATTCCACCCCTCTCCTCCCCAGCCACTGCACAGGGCTCTTTTGTTTGCAGTGCTCCTTCCAACATGGGCACAAAAGCAGCAGAGATAAGCGTGTAATCAATAGGCCTCACACTCATTGCTCTCCTGCTGCCACTGCCATTTTTCTAAGGGCACTTCTCCTTCCTCAGCCCCTTCTGTATCACCCTGTTGGCAGCTGAGCCAACAGCTGTGGCTGTGCTAAGCTGGATCTGGCAGGCTGCTGCACGCTGTGCTCTGGGACAGCAACTCACCCGAGCTCAGACATCTCCCCAGGCTCCTTGCACTACGTAAGCAGGGCTCACCGCAGCTGGGAAGCTGCCTCCAAGCCAGCATCCCACCCCATCCCCAGTGAGCGTGATGGAGAAGCGCATCTATGAGGTCCCATTTCTGTCCCCCCCAGCAGCAGCACAACCCTTACAGGACAGGCTGCAGCCACAGGAATGGTTGCATTCAGAGCACTGAGATGCTCCCACAGGCACAGGGATACAGTGGTCTCCCCAGGACAGTCAGGAGGCACAATATCTGAATCACACCTGAGACGCAGCCCAAAGGGAACAGGAAGGGCTGACCTACACCAGGACAGTGCAATCCCACTGAAACTCCTCCAGGAACTAATGTGAAGTGTGCAGCAAAGGAAATAAAAGCTGCATTTCCCCAGTGTGCCAGCATGGCTGAGAGACATGAGGAACAAGCTGTACTGTGTCTTCAGGAAATCCTCTTTTCCATATTTATGCTGTTCCAAAAAACTCCTACGTGACATCCCCTCTAGATCAGCACAAGCTACTGCAGAGCTTGGGAATCACAGAGGGAACCTTGCAGACACTCACAGCACACCGGATGAGCCTGTTGGTTTATCCACCTGACTCATCTCCTCCGTTCATCTTCAGCAGCTCCCAATGGCACCTCCTGGGACTTCCTCCAAGTGCAGCAGCCACTGTGTGACAGCACAAACCCATTCTCAGGACTAAAACCCATAGGATAGGGCATGAAATACACAAGGGAGCAAAGCCAGCAGCCACCAGCAGCCCCAGTACCTTTGGGCATCCCCCGAGGTGGCAGGTGAAACGCATGCACACAGGGTACAGAAAGGCCACGTAGCATTGGGCCCAGCGTGCACCTGTCCTGCAGACAAAGCCTGCTGCTGTGCCTCACAGTGCACAAAGACGGGTCTCAATCTGCCTGTAATGGAGCTTTTCAGGCTGACTGAGCTGTGATGTTCACAAGCTGCTCCCCTCGAGGGAATACCGTATCCTCCTCACTGCATTACCCCAATCAGAAAGATCAGTGCACAGCTCAAAGGCATCAGTGGAAGAGGCACTGCTGATGCAATTTCATTTAGAATCTATCGGAATATTTTATTCCTCCCTTTGAAAGCGACAGAGGAGGTATTTCCACATCTCTTTGAAGTCTGGCAGAACAATTCACAGCAGTGAGTGGAACATCCCTCTAACCCCATTCCTCTTACTGGGTACTGGAGGAAAAAGCCTCTCTGTAAAGCCCTGGGGTCACCCAAGGCACGGCCACCTCTGAACTCCCACTGCTTCAACACAGCAAGCTTTATTTCCATTCCAGCTTCTTTGCTTTCAGAAAACCCCCTGAAAATAACAAGCTTCTTCCAAAAAACCTTTCCTTGGCAATTGCTAGATCCTCCCTTTCGAGGGACACTGACACCAAACACAGCCTGCCTGATTTCCTTCTTGCTGAGGTCATGCAGGTCCTTGCTGAGCTCTGGAAGGTCTGAGAGCTTCAATAAGGAATAGAAATTTCATGTGTAAAAGGGGGAAATAAGCAACTCAGCCACTGCGTCCCCCAGCCCAAAGCACACATCCACAGGACCTGCTGACCTGATCCAGAGGGCATTCCCCAGCAAGCTGTAGCAGTGTTAAAGTAGGTCAAGGCTTGGGCCTGAACTTCTCAGCAACCCAACTCTGACATATTTCTAGAGCGTGTGTAGGTGCATGTGTGTTTTTCCCTTTCCCTGTAGTACCTCACTGAACAACACTCATAACCAGAAACCCAAATGACTTCAGTCACAGAGAAGAAGGAGATGTATGGGTTGCATTTCTGCTTGAAACAGCAAGAGTGAATTATTCCAGCCCAGTGACCCCTCCTCTGTCACACATGTTGGCTGGGCCTGGCAGTGTCTCATCACAAAGGGCACCCCTCCCATCTGGAGCTTGCAGGGATTAGAGCTGAAACACCAGCCAGCCCACGCACGAGAGGAAGGAAGCACCAGATCTTCACAAAACAAGCAATCATTCTGATTTGTCAGTCCACAAACAGCACATCCCTGTTCTCCTTTCACTACCCTGGGACCGCTATGAAACAAACAAGAAAACCATACAGAGCCATTCCTACAGCCGCACAACCAGAGCCCTCCCTGTTCTTTCATTTCAGACTCTCACAGCTGTCACAGCGCCCACACGGCCTCAGAGGACCGCAGACACAGGGGCTGCTGATGTGCAGAGCGAGGAGGAGCATCGCATTTGCTGGGCTATAAATGATTTATCACTGCACCGGCTGCGGGAGAAGCGGGCTCCCAGGGTTCTCCGCACAGCCGGAACAGCACAGGCAGGCTGCATCTGTGGGGATGTTTGTGTGCACTCTTCACATCATCATTAACCATCAGGACCCTCCAGAGGAGCATTTATTTCCTCAGGATCGTAAGGGAGATGGCTGCTGAGAAAACAGCTGGGCAGGATTTAGCCCCATTATATCCATCTGTCTTGTTCCGCTCTCCCTCCCCTCCACCTCTGCTATTTAACTGGGGACAGACATAGAGGAAATAACAAAATCACCAAGAAGGGGAAGGGGTGCAGCACAGAGCAGCCGTGGGCCACGGCTGCATTTCCACATCCCCCCATCGGGGCTGTAGGAGCTCATCTCAGCCCCCAGCAGCACTTTAAGTGCAGGTGTTGTAAAATAAGCCATGCCCACCATGGCACACAGCTGCCAACAAGGAAGATGGGCATGGAGGATTCTTAATGAGACACGCCTGCACTTCCCAGCAGCTCTCCTCTCTGGGGACAGGGCCATTGGACATGCACAGGAAGGGCCTGGCCTTGACTCCATCTACAGAGATGTGCCTCACACTGAGCAAGGCAGGAATGTCATCACACTGCTACTCACACTGTAACCAAACACTGTGCTGTCCTGTGCGGTGATACCAGGGGACAGCTGGGTGGTACAGCAGCAATCTGTGCCTGGGGATCAAGCAGGATGGAGCCAGACATTCATCACACCGTGTCTCTTTCCTTATGGGATTGCACAGGAGAACCTCACTGTAAGGAAATATTTACACTTCTTTAGTTCTAGACCCTGCAGACTTTTTATAGTTGCAATATTCCTGTGTTTTTGTGCACAAAATCCTTAACTCTACTTATTAAAAACATAATACTCCCTCGAACAGCAGTCCTCAAATCACTCTCTCTCCAAACCAACTGTTCTATATCCCCCTAATTACCAATTAGATGGAAACCTGAGCAATGAGGACAGCAGAGCAGGCAGGGAGCAGGCAGGGAGCAAGCAGCCCCACAGCCGCCCTCCCCTTCTCACTACCTGCACACACACACACTTGAATCATTTCCTCCTTCCTCCCCAGGCAACCTGTAGATTACAAGCATGGAAGTACAGCAATTACCCTCTTCAATTACCCTAAAGACTCCAGCGGAATAATTGTTTGCAATGGAGAGCCCTCTCGCCTGCTCATTCCTCCTCTCCCTCCCACACAGCCCACAGATCACAAGGCACAAGGGAAAGGAGCAGGGAAACCTATTCAACACAATCCATGCTCTCCCAGCTTGTGGATGGGGCGTAGAGGCTGGAAAGAAACCCTGGATGCCCCCAGCCCTGAGCTTCCAGAACCGGCTGGAGACGTGGCACCAGACATCAGCTGACACCTGCAATTACATCCAAATCACAGATACAAGGTCTGTTATCGATCTGTTCCTGGAAGGAAGGACAAGCCATCCAGTGAGAAGGGGTGTCACGTTATTAAATTCTGAAGGGATAATAACCCAACACAAAGGGCACAGCTGTTACTGCTACATTTCAGGCTTCATCTCTGAGCCTGACAGGGAGCAAAGATCATCGGAGCACTTCAGCGTTCGGAGACGGGCCCAGAAATTGCAGGCATAAATTAACATATCCATATCCCAGCGACTGGGCTGCAGGGGCTGCTCATCTGCTGGCAGGAGCCGGCCTCCTGCTACTGCCACTCACTCCCACCAAGTCTTCCAGTGCTGGAATGGCACAGCAGCACACATCCAGCCCTGCCTCAGAGAAGAAGCTTTACCAGCCCCAGACCAGAGAGCACAGTGCAGACACAAGACCCTTTGGAAGGACACAGAGAGGCTGTTTCTTACGTGCAGAAACCTGAGCTGGGGATCCTGGGGAGGGACACTGAGCTCCATGTAAAAGCCTGGATCAATTCTGCTGCAAAATCACAGCTGAGATCAGTGCTGTGCAAGTCAAAGTCACCCAACACCAGCAGAATGGAAGAGTTTAACCAAGCTGCTACTGAAAATAAAAAACAAGGAAAGTTATTGATTGGTATGAGCTTGGAGTCAAGAGACACATCAATTATTCCATGAGACAGCAGAGAGAGCAGATTTCCTGGGCATTCCAGCACCATGGGCTCCAAGCACTTGGCTGGGCTGCCCTCCAGCAGAGCCATGATGCAGCAGTCCCTGTGCTGGGTGCAAGGATGGCCTATGGGCCACCAGGCCATTAACAGCCCTGAGGGCAGCTGGGGGCTTCAGGAGGGACTGGGCAGACAAATGAGTTCACAACATGCTGCAGGGACTTCCCACCCTGCTGGAGACAGCGGGTCGCTGCATCAACAAGATTACAAACATAGCAGTGCAAACGAGAAACAAAATGCACCCACACCTCTGACCAAACAGCTCGGGCTGCAGAATCCATGCCCCTCCAACCATCCTGGAAGGCATTTGGAAATCAAGGTGAGAAAAGCCCCGCGGATACCAGCCTTCATTCAATATCCCGGGCAGAAAGCTTGCAGCTCTGCGGTGTATGCACAGCTCCAACACAAGCCTCAGGTGCTGCCCCTGGCAACCTATCTTTGCAGGCCGCTTCATAAAGCAAACAGCCACAGCCTTCCTTCATCTACAAAGGGAGCACGCTGATGCATCCAGACATGAGAACAAGAGTCCAGGTAGCACTCCAGATCCCGAACTTCATTCACAGCACACAAAGCTACATGGATCTAAAAGGCTGATTGCTCAACACAGGTAAAGCTATCACATAGCACAGCCAGGTCCTGGGGAGCTGTGTGCTGCACCCTGAGCCAGATGACGCTCCAGGGCTGCTAGGAGAGCTCACCACTGCTGAGACTCATGGGTGGGAGCAGTGGGTTGCCAGCTTGCCACCAAGGTCAGCTTTTATGAAATCCAGTGAAGGAAGATCAATATTTTCCTTTTGTTAAGTAAATCTGGCTGCTGCAAAAACACCAGAGGAACAGCTCAGAAGACACATTGTTTATTCACACCAGCAGAAGCAAGAACAAAGGCAGCTGCCCTTACCCACTGCCTTGACCTGAGAGCAAAAGAAAAGGAAGCACAAACCTCCCCATGTCCACACAGAAAGAACTTAACCTAAGAATGCACCAGGGCTGGGAGGCTGAAGGAGATGGACTCAGCACAGGATGAGCAGAGCCCAGCAGGGCGCTACTGCAGGAACCAGGCTCACCCCGGGCACCAGAGCACAAGGATGTGGGCAGGTGGCAGAGCAGAGGCAGCTGCAGGCTGAGAGCCTGGAGGGAAGCTCTAGCAGCATGGTGTAAATATTGTACGCACCCAGAGCCAGGGAGCTCAGCAAGGGCTGCATGTGGCATTTCCTGAAGGTTACCTCTAATAAGAGCTGTCATCCTGCCAGCCTCAGGCTGCCGAGTCCTGCCGTGGGAAGCACCGTGCTGCCCAGTGCCATTGTCACCATCTGCAACAGCAAGAGCTCCAAAATTAAACTCCTCCTACACGCTGCAGATGAGGCAGGAGTCGGACACCCAGGCGATCACATCCTTCCAAATCTAACAGAGGAGAGGAGGCTGAGACCCCACAGCATGAGCCACGGCACTGGGGTGAATGCACAGAAATAAGGCACAACCTGCACTGGTCCCCAGCACCTGGGAAGTACGTGCCAGACAGCACCGCGACTGCTGACAGGGAAGGAGCTTGGCAGATCTGTCATTCCAGGAGGGAAAAAATAAGCCACGCTCAAGGCCTCCTCAGTTACGTAAACTTCATTTCCATGTCTTTTATCACTGATAAGATAAGCCATTGCTCAAGTTCAAGTTCTGTATCAAGTAAACCATGATAATCCTCTTAGGAATTCCCCATGCCCCAGCTTGAACAGACCTGCAGAAAAGAGCTTAAGGGGTTGCCTTCAGCTTAAAAAAGAAACACACACAAGCACGCAGCCACAGACTTATTTATAACATAGGCAAATTGGGGCCCAGGATAGAATATGAAAGGCTTATTTGAGTCTGCCTGAATAGAGGCATCCACTTCTGTCCTAGTTCATAAGTGCTACAAGCTGCTGCTTGGTCATGCACCGCACAGTTTGACACAGCCCAAAGAAAACCACCCTTCTGAGCAGGATTTCTTGCAGCAGTGAGGATGTGGAAAACCAGATTCAAAGGAGAGATCGAATCAATTCACAACCAGATCCACACATTTACTGCTGGATGACACCAACAAGAGTTTTCCAGGCTTATGTACTTTAATTTTTATTACTCCCCTCCCCACCAGCACTTTCAGGACCCTCAGATGCTGGCTGACAACATACAGTACTGTGAAAAAGGTGCCTTTTAAATCAGCTGTCGGGAAGAGCTCTTCCAAGATAGCAGCTGAATTCAAATCACATCGCAATTAGCTCAGGGGGATTTCTAGGTTTTTCTTTCAGGAAGCCTATTTGAAGACAAAACATAAAAGAACTGCTTTAAATCTCATTAAAAGGTTTCAGAACAGGTCGCAAGCACACAATGTTTTCCACCAAGGCAAAGAAGAGCACACCTGTATAGACTCACCACAGTAGAAGGGCTTGGGCCCTTGCTGTGCCCCCCACTTCCCACCCAGCCCCATCCCATGCATTCCCCACGGGATGGCATTTCTGCATCCCCCTCCCGGAGCTCTCACCCCTCACCTCAAGGCCGTGAGCAGATGACCCCGCTTTTTTCTGAAGCCGGTGCCAATGAGGCCACTGCATTCGTTATCCCGGAGGATAATGACAGAGTGCAATTCAGTCAACAGCAAACTCTCCCCGGGGAGATGCCCCCTGACCCCTCCAGAGCTGGGGGATGAAAGCAGGCAGCCAGACCTCAGACAGGCGGTGGAGCTGAGTGAATAATTCCTAATGAACCCTTTCATCTGCCCTTTTGTTTTGGGGCGGGGGGGGACAGCTATCTACCAGCGGAAAATGGTTTGAGAGCTGCCCCAAAGCACCGCTGTCTGAGCAACACACTAATTGCCAGGGCCAGTGCGTGTAAGCCAAAGAGGGTGAATTCAAATATCCATTCAAACCACATTTTTTCCCAATAAAATTCAGCGCCAGTGGCACAACAGCAAACATCCGAGGGACAAACAAGTTCACTGCACAAGGCCCACAGACAGGCAGGGCCTTGCTTCCCCACATGCCTCTCAGCCCTCCCTGGCAGCTTGCTCCCATTCACCAAACCACGAGCTGGAAACATGGCCAGCATCTGAAATGAGATGTGATTCCCTAAGGAAAATAAGTGATTTTTCACTTCTCCTGCATGAGTTCGGCTGCATCAAGCTCTGCAGCGTCCCCTGAGCACGTGGGGTCACCCAGAGGGATTAAGGGAAGTATGGCTGGAAAACAGAATGATGAGACCCCAGAGCCAGGTGGCACCATGGGCCCTACATCTCCATCCAGCTGCTCCTACGCTGAAATTCACCTTCCCCAGCATTAACTTCCATCCTACAGACAGAAGGCTCACAGCCCTGGGATGCTCTATGCCCCATTCCAAGGCAAGCAACCTAACATGAACCCACTGTCTGAAATAGAGCTTGGCCAGTGTACTCATACAGACGTCAGCCCAGGGATATCAGAGACGATCTCCTCCCCAGTCAAACTGATTGCAGTTCTCCAACACTCCTGTGCTATCTCACACGTCACACAGGGCCAACAGCCCCAGTACCTTCACAGTGACGAGCAGAGCTTCAAATGAAGGCAAACAAGGGTCCTGGTCAATGAGTGACCAGCGCAGGGCTCACATGCTCCTCTCTCAGCACATTTGTTTGCAGGGTCAGATGCACAGAGTAGAGGGGTCATCAGCTGGGGGGTAACTTCAGCTCTGCTGGAACAAACACAGAATGCTGAAACTGTGAGCAAGGAAGTTCCCAGCCCTTACAATTAAAGCTGAAGAGATGTGGGTATGCAAATCCTCTAAGTTCAAACATGCCAGAGGCAGCATTAAAAAAAAGAAAATAATGAAAATCTTGTGATTTGTGAGGATAAGAGGTTAACAGTATTTAGTAATCCACCTAAAGTTCTGCCCAGCCTGGAGGCCTCAGTGGCTGTGGAAAGCAGCAGTGGGCTGACACAGCCAGCACTGGTGGATCAGACAGCATCAGTCCTGTCCTGAAACCCAGTGGGAGAGACTCAGCCTGGAAGCTGCTCTTCATTAGGTTAATTAGTGGAGTTTGATGTAAGCAAGCTGGTTACCATGAGCACAGCACCAGGCAGCAGGATTCACACAGCTCTCCATGCCCTGGATAGGGAGCACTCCTCGGCCACGCGTCATACTGGAGCAGCTCTGGGAAGCAAACAGCTTCACAGCACAGCCAGAGAATGCACTCACAGCAACAAACAGAATGAGTGTGAGATCTGCCCCCAGCTCTGTGTATGTGGGAACAACAAGATGCTGTGCTCTCCCAGAAATGCAGAACCCGCTGTCAGAAGGAGCACAGAGCTGCCTGCCTCCCCATGCACTGCATCTTAACATGCTGCTCCAGTGTCTGCAGAAAGACCACTGAGCTACAGCACCTCCCAAACAAGCAAATGCTTTGAGTGTCATCGCTGACACTGCCCAGCTATGATCAACATTTCAGCCACTCATTACTCTTCTCCATGTCCCGCTCCTGTCCATGTACTGAGCACAAGCAACTCCAACTTCCACTTCCCCCATAAGAATGCAATACCAGATTAAGAGAAGTGGGAGAGAATAGGCAATTTGCAATTCAACGCAGCCTCTCTAGAAGAAAACTCCCTCATCCAGCACTGCAGCCCAGGCTGACACCCCAAGTATGGCCTGGAGTCAGCTACAGGCAGCAAAAGGCCCCAGAGCTCAGCCCCATTGAAGAGACAGCCCCAGACTGATGAGGAGGTACCACTCAGTGCCACCTTTCTCAGCAGGTTCATGTTAAGCTGCTCCATTTTTTTCCCACCTCTTGCAGATGCCTTAATTGGCTGCTTAATGCAGATCTCACTGCTATGCTAATCACAGCCCGGGTGATGGAGCACGGAGCGCAGAGGACCCGTTTGTCTCAGTAAGTAATTGTTCTGCCTATCCAATGTACACACGGCATGGAGTTGGCAAGGCAAGGCTGCTGTATTTATTTGGAAATTTCTTCTGTGGGCTGAGAGGCTCCGTGGGGCAGGCCGTGATCCTCCAGGCAGCACAGGCATCTTCATTGGATCTATGCAAAAAACTGAAGCGACTGAGGGAAGCACCAGGCCCCAGGTTAGCAACATTCCTGGGCCAAGCACGTCCCACGCCTGCAGAGCCAACACTGCTTCGTGCACAGGCTTGTTGCTCCTGTGCAGCCCCACCAGGCTCAGGGAGCTCCTGCACACAGCGGGTAACCAGGGCCAGGAGAGCACTGCTATGGAGCCCTGGCACAGGGTGCACAGAAAGGTGGGGGCACCCCATCCCTGGAGACACCCAGAGTCAGGGGATGGGGCTCCTGATGGAGCTGTGGGTGTCCCTGTGCACTGCACACAGCAGGACCAGATGGCCTTTAAAGGCCCCTTCCAGTTCAAGAGGTTCTATGATTCCTCAGCCTTTGCCTGCTGCTGGCAGAGCTTCAGGATATGCTCAGCAGTATTAGAGACTGCACAAACACTGGTCTCAGCAGAGAAGATGCAAACCTTGGCTTCCCACAGAGAGAGCTACAACAAAAACACAAGCCTTAAGGTATGAGCTCACATCTCTCTGCTTGATTTCAGAGCAATGGAGAAAAACCCCAAAATCCTGCAGCATTTCAGCCCAGCAGCACTCGGCCCTGGAGAAGGCTGCAGGCATCTGGCTGGGTGCTGGACCAATCCACATCTCTCAGCGTGGCACCCTGAGTCACAGCCACCAAAACTCCGCAAACACAACATAAATTTTCAACAGCTCCCCTGTCAAAACAAAGCGAAGACGAAAACCTACAAATGAAGGGGAAAGGAGGGAGAGCCGAGGGCTGGCTGCCACCTCCTCTACGTGCTGTCAGCAGGATCACTTACTCCAAAAATGAAGACACGGTGAGCTGCTCAGCGCATCTGACAACTGCTCCATGGCCCCAGCGCTGGAGCTGCAGGGCAGAGGATGCTCAGTGAAAAGCCAACAGCCGATACCTGCTCAGAGCTAACAACAAATGCTGTGTGACAGCAGCTCACAATGGCAAAGCCCCAACACAGCCAGCTCTGCCCAGCCTGGGTACAGTCACACCGCCTCCTCAGCATCTCCCCAAGCGAGTTATTTTTCCACTGCCAGTTCTGAGAGTTTCCCCAGAACACTGGACACACAGACTATAATGCAGACTTTGCTGCATTTTATTCCTTTGACAGCTTTTAATCACTGCCGGTCCGGCATTTGGAAATTATTATTCACGCACACAACAGGAACAAGGCTGCAGGGAACACGAATTCCGCTGCCTGCCTGTTTGTGTCTGCGGACACCACCTCGCCTCTCACCAAATCAAAACAAGGCGGCCAGCTCCAGCACGAGGGGAAATGAAAGGGCAGATGGGTGACCTAGAAACCAAGCTGAGACTCTGGCATGAGCCTGAAATTCTGCGGCAAAAGGCAAGAAGCAGAATAGCTGCTTTCAAGACGGGGCTGGAAAAGCTTATGTGAATGGAACTGTAGGGCATGGGACCTAAAGCAAAACGAGGACAATGCTTAATCGAGGGGATCTTTCCAATAGGAAAAATCAGCCCCTGCAAGCAGAAGGAAGCCTTGTGCCAAAGAAGAGGGGATGCTGTTAAGGCCCCAGTGCAGGAAAAACACCTCCAGCAAATAAGCAGAGAAATTTCCCGAGCACACAGCTGTGATAGTAAACTCCAGCACTGCTACACACCCAGGATTTACATACCACATGAGATCATGAAACACATGACGGTGATGGCAAGGGCTTGACGAGTCAGTAGACAAAGCTTTAGGGCTGCGAGCAGCGGAGCAGGAACGCTGCAGTCACCCAGCACAGATCCTACAAACTCACCCTGCCAGTTACAATCGGCTTAAGGAGGTGTTAACAGTGACCTCTGTTCCAGCAAGTTGCAGGCTTGAGCAGGCAGCGTCACACCAGCAGCACAGACCTGACATGTGCTGCTCCAGCAGGGCTGGTACAGAGGGCGGCACACACCAACCTCCAGCCCTCAAAATCACACCACAGAAGCCCTCCCCAGCCCCCCATACAGCGCTGTCCCAGCACAGCAATGCACTCTGAACAGGACACAGCCCAGGGGAAAGCCCATCCTTGGGACTGATGACAGGAGATGGGACGATCTGCAGCAGCAGCCCCAATGCTGCTGTCAACCTCCACCCACGGGCTGACACATTTCTTTCGTTTTGCCTTCTTTAATGTAAAGACACAGCAAAACAAACGATCACAATATCCTTTTGCCCAAACACGCACAGAACAAACCTTAGCTGAGTTGCTTCGGGAGCCAGGGAAAGGCATGTGGATTGCAGAGCACCAGCAGGAAGCAGGGCTTAAAAATCACCAAGGTCCCCACCACTCAGTGCTCCTCCAGCATTGCCCAGGTGTAAGGGTTAACTTCCATTTGGGTCCGAAACGGCACTTCTGGGCACCGCCACTGCCTGCCGGTATCACGCAGAGAAACAATGCTAAATAAAGGCTACCCGAGTGCTATTATGTAAACAACTCCCTTCCACAATGAAAGGACAAACCTCGGCTGCCCGGTTAGCTATTAACCCAGGAGCCAGCGCTGCCGAGAGGAAATCCTGCCGGCTCTCCTCCCTCACCATACGCACTGTGATGCTGCAGATGGGCCTCGGGCCCAGGGCAGAGCCTATTCTCAGCCCTGTGCAGCACAGCCTGGATGCAAAGCCCCCCTCCTCCTTGCAGGACACACAGGGCTCGCTGCATGGACAGAACACACTCCTCTCCACATCCCCTCCCTGAATACAGGCCCTTCCCCTGCAGCCCAACCTGCTGGGCTCAGCACCACGGCCCAGAGCAACTTCATCAACCCTCCTGCACCTCCCTCCCTCCAGCCTTGGCCTCCAGACCGAGCACTTGATGTTCGTCATGCGATTTTAAATCTGTCAGCAATTCATCCATCTGCCGCCTCGTGGGCTTTCAATGCGGAGAGAGGTTCTGGGACACAGCCCTGCATAAAGCTCTCCATGGAAAACCAAGCCGTATCTCATTCAGAAATCGAGGCGAGCTTCGAGATCTCTTCTCTGCGAGCTGCTGGGCTGTGTCACAGCCGGCTCTTCCCGCAGCCAGCAGAAACACAGCCGTGCTATCCGCTCTAAAATAAACATTATGGGAGCGGCGATAAGGGGAAATATTTCAGCTGACTCAGAGTAATGTGGCTTCAAATCCAAGCGTAAGCTGATATTGCTTGTAATTTGTTCCCAAGCCAAAAGCACAGACTGAGAGTGGGGAAAAAAAGAAATGGAAGGCATTAAACAACAAGCCGCGCGCTCAGCGATGCTGGGAAACCTCAGCGTTTTCATTTACGCTATTATTTTTTTTTAAATAACCTTCAGTTTCACGGATCATAAAGTTAATTTGGAGTTAAGTTCCCTTCTGTGTAAGCAGACAGTGCTGCTATCCTTTACACTCATTAATGTTCACTCAGTGCTCTGCTGAGTGCTGCTACCAGCATCATGTCCTTCACAGCACCCAGACCCCAAAGCAATGAGCTGTAGGTGCTGCAAGATGACAGCCAGCACCAAGCCATGGCCAGGCCCCTTCCAGCACAGGGACAACCCCAGGTCTGCAACATCCAACCCAGCAGCAGGAGGTGCCAGGGGGACAAACAACCCACAGATTGAGGTATACAAATCAGAGGTGTCTCCTCCGAGCACTCCCAGCTGGAGCTGCCATAGGGCCAAGCAGTGCAGCTCCACCAGCAGCACTCAGTGCTATCAGCACAGCTGCACACACAGCAATCACAGCACAACCACCACCTTCCCCAGCTTGCGGCTCACAACTTCAGGAGCTGAACGCAGCTGAACCAAACCCACTTTGGATACTGGCACGGGATGACTGCGGGGCTGGGCACAACTCCCACACCAGGCAACTTGAGTCTGATCCAACTGCAGCCGTTGGCAAACAGGAGGCAGTGCCAAGCAGCCGCGCTCAGCGGGTTACAGGGAGCAAAGCTGATGGTTTCGGTCCAGATCTTGATGGGGGTTGAAACACACGCTGTGGGGTGAGGGCACAACGCTGTGAGGCCCCTGCCCAGCACAGTGCCGGGGGTGGCATTCCAGCACAGCGCTCTGGCAGAGCCAGGTACGCCATGCAGCTACAAACAGAAACCACCACCCACAGACAGCACGAACAACAAAGTACCACTGTTTTCCTGCCCCAGTCTCATGCATGCCCCATCTCCTCTCTCACACCAAAAATAACTCCGACTTTTTTTTTTTTGTTTGTTTTTTGTTTTTCCTTCCCTTTTGGCAACAACAAACCAGAGCCGTTGCACTTTCAATACACCCAAATTGCGGGATTTCTCTCTCATACTGAAACTCAAGTCACATCTCACACTGCCGTTACAGCTCCGCACTGCTCCCCCCTGCCCCACCATGGCGGCCGGGCTCAGCTCCCAGCACGAGGCACAGCCCAGCACAGCCCGGCACAGCCCCGGGGTGAGTCAGCAGCGCAGCCCGGAGCTCCGGGACAGGCTCGGTGCTGCCGGCCGCCTTTAACTCCGCGTTCAGCCCGAATGGAAGCGCGGAGCCCGACGAACCACCCCGAGGGCCGCCCCTTCCCCACATCCGTCCCAGCGGAACCGCGACGTTTCCGAGCTCGCCACGCACTTCTCTTCGAGGAGCCAGAACCGCAGACAGCGGCGGAGGAAACTGCCCGCAACAGAGGACACGGGGCTCCGGGCCGCCACCACGCGCGGCTTCGGGGGGCAGGGCCCCGGCTCAGCGCCACACGGGACACGGCACAACACGGCACAGCTCGGCACAGCCGCGGAGGGGCGGGGAGCGGCGGACACTTGTTGCCGCTCGCCCGCGGATCCACACGGAGGCGGAGCGCGGCGCCAGGCCCGGCCCGCAGCCGGAGCGCACAGCGGGAGGAGCGGCCCACGGCCCACGGCCCACGGCTCACGGCCCAGTACGGATCACGGCCCCGGGGTCGCTCCGAGCGTTGCGGGACGGGCCGGCCCCGCTCCGCTTTACGTAACCGCGGCCCCCCCTCCATCCCTCCATCCCTCTCTCCTTACCTACGCCTTCCGCCGCCCGCCGCCCCCCATGGCCGCCGCCACCGCCGCGCTCCTCCTCCCGTCTCGGGGCCGCCTCAGCGCCCGACCGGGCAGCGATAAACGCAGCGGTTCAGCCCCGCCATCCGCACGCGGTTATAAATCCGGAGCCATGGGGCCGTGCCGCTCTCCGAGCCCAGCCCAGCCTGCTGCTCCTGCTGCTGCTGCTGCCGCCGCACCGCGCCGCGCTGACCCGGCCCTGCCCGTACCCGGGGGGGCGGGCGCCGCTCCTCACGGCCGCGCCACAGCGGCCCGGGGCCGGGCGGGGCGGGGCTGTGCCGCCCGCGCGCCTTAAAGGGGCCGCAGCCTCCTGCGGTGCTGCCGGGCTGTGCCGTAGGGGGTGATGGAGCTTTGGGGCTGCACGGCCCTGCCGTCATCTCACCGTACCACCCTCTCAAAGCGGAGTTTCCAAACTTCCTACAGATGGCTGCAAGCCCACAGAAGCTTGTTTTCTTGGTTTTTTTTCCCACTTAAATCCCACGGGTGTTCGTGTCCCAAGAGCCGCTCGGCAGGGACACGGGGACGGTGTTCTGTGCTCCCCCCAGCGGGGCTGTCCCAGTGCCGGCCGTCCCCGCACACCCGGCCGGACCGCGAGCATCTCGGCTGGAGAGGGGTTGTGTCGGCAAAAAGGGCTCTAAGGAGAGACGGAGCAGCATCCGATGGGGGTAACCCGATGGATGTAACCCAATGGGGATAACCCGATGGATGTAACCCAATGGATGCAACCCGATGGATGTAACCCCACCCGCTCCTCCACCAATGCAGAATTCGGGGCGTTTTCTCGCTCGAGTTCACCTGAACTCCACCAGGAAAAGCGAGATGCAAAGCAGCACCGCCCTCGCCCTGAAACCGCCCTCCCATGGAAAGCTTCGGGGAAAGTAATTAAATCTGCTGCGAACCGCGGCCTGGAAGCAAAGTCAGCCTGTAATTGCCTTTATCGGAGCGTCGGCCCGCGGGGAGCACTGTGAAAAGCACACCGAGGGGGGATCCGCACGAACGTGTGACCCACAGACCCCAAATAAACCCCATGTGTCCCACCTGGGGGCTGCCCTGCCCGGGTGAATGCTGTCACTGCATTAAGTGTTGGGAAGGGACAGCAGGCAGGTGGGCACGGTGGGGTCTGCAGGGCTTTGGGGTGGGCAGGAGGGTGAGCAGCTGGGGCAGCCTGCACAGCGAGGACCTACAGCAGGGGATCACCTCTGCACGGTGACATCAATATCAGTTCCTAAGCTTCGGTGCCCAATTGTGGTTATCTCGCACGCAAAACTCCCCACCTCTTCAAATCTCTGATCTGACAGGGTTATAATTAGCTTATTACTGGCCATACATCTGCTAATAACTTTTCCCTCAGCCCCGTGAAGTGAATTAAGGAGCGCTAATAAACCGTGGCTGTTAATCCATTTATATGCCTTATGCTTTTCTCTGGGTGCCACCGCCAAAGCTCCATCACGGGGCCCTGTGCTCCCCACCCCTGCCTGTCCCTGGCCACCAGCACTGGCCGATGGCACACAGTGCGGTCCTCAGCAGGGTGGGACATCAGGAGGAACATGAGAAAGCATTTTACAAGTCGAGAAACCTCAGAAGATGGGAGGGCAGCTCCATTTCCTCCATGCTCCCCTATTCCACGAAGACTCACGACAATGCTGGGACCCCAAAGATGACACATCTTAGGGACAAGAAGCAGGAATAGGGGAAAGCAGGCAGTAGGATGTCAGACACGGGATCGCTTTCAGCACTGTTGCTGCCCTTCGTGCCAGAGCATCACTGGTGTCAGTCATTAGCAATAACGAATGTGGGATAAGACATGGCTGGGGGGGGGGGCGGGTTCGGAGCGGAAATGTTGATTTAAAGCGATGGCCGGTCATAAAGGGCAGCAGGGATGCACTGTGCGATGTGATGAGATAAAAGCAGATGGCTGGCTGCTGCTTCTAATTATAGGGCCCTGCTAACGAGGAGAGCGCTGATTAGGCTGACATTGTTCTAGGACATGTGGTGCTGGAGGAACTGGCACCACAATGATGGCCCCAGTGCTGGGTCTGTCCCCCACCTTACCCTGGGATACGGCTCCAGCACTGCAGGGACAGTGGGTACGGCTGGCACTGCCACCCCTGCACCAGGCAGGGCTGGAGACACACCAGCCACCTCCAGGCCACCAGCAGGGCCCTGCCCTGCCCCAGGTCTGGTGTCTGGAGACAAAAAGAAGCTGCTTTGGAGTAAGAAATGTGGTTGAGTCTCATGGCTGAATAATTTATGATGCTTACTGTAATGAAACAGGAAAAAAAAAGAAAAGCACACATTCAGTTCTGGTTTCATCATATTTTTGGCTATGAGTAAAACAGCAGAAAATGATGAGGGCTTCCCACAGCAAAGCCAAGTGCCTGAGACTGAAACTGGTAGCCTGGCCACTTCTAACCAGAGAGCAGATCTGCATATTTTCAGTCATGCTGGCTTTCCCCTTCCTCCTCCAGGGAAGAGCTCTGCTGTCTGAGCCAAGCCAGGCAGGCAGTGCCCAATGCACACCCACACAGGGCAGCAACCCACAGCTGGGGAAAACACACTTCAGCTCCAGCGAGAGCCCTGCTTTGGGATGGAGGTGCAAAACATCTTCACCTCAAGTCCCATGGATGAGCTGTGAAAATGAGGCAGAACCGTTGCAGAGCTGTGGATGCTCCGCACAGTGACCATTGCAGCCCTGCTCCATGCTGTGCTCCTGACTTCTGACATCTCCATGGGCACAGAGCTCAGCAGGAGCCTCAACAGGGTTATTTCCCCCCTGCTTTCTCAGAGAACACCACTTCTCGTCTCCTTCCTTCCGAGCACAAGGTGTGGGATAGTGGAGGAGCTCGAGTCTCCCCTCTCCTGGTGCTGGGAGCTGGCAGGAAGCACTGAAGAGGAGCCGTAATTAGGTGCAATTCAGGAACAGCTCATCAGCTATATTTAACAGAAGAGCGAACTTCAGCAAGCAGAAATCTGCATGGGAAAGGCAGCGGTGGCAGAACTGTATGCCCTGCACTGTACCACCACTCTGCTGTAGGGGTTCTGAGCCCGTAATTAACACAGCTCATTAATTAAGCCATCAGTTGGGTACCAAACTGCAGCCAGGTTTGGTGCTCAGCCCTCACGCAGCAGGACTTGGAACCAATGGGCATCAGATCATCGGTGCGAGGAGCAAACCTGCAGGCAAACCTAGCAGAGCACCCATTCCTCTACAGCAACCCCGAGCTCAAGGAGCTGCTGCTAAGGAGCAAAGCTCACAGCACAGAGCGTGCTTCAGGTGTTTGAACCAGGGCTACACACAGCTCCATGGTGAGGAGCTCCGTATGCCAGGACATGAGCATTGCAGTGTTATAAATAGGGCGTATAAACTTCCAGCTGACAAGGCTCTGATCCTGTTATTGTAAAAAGAGAGGGTGAAAAAGTGCCTGGATGGAGCTGACAAAGAGGGAAATACATGCAGAACTCAGGTTTGTTCCCAGTAACGCGCTTATTAGAAGTCAGATGTAGTTAGAGCTATTACTTTAGCTTCAAATGAATGAAAGGAAGGAGAATAAATCTACCTCTGTGCCAGGCTGCCTGCAAATAGCATCTCCCTCCAGCAAACCTGCAATTGTGTTTGCATGAGACATTTGTTAGAATAAATGCAATTTAGGAAGAAAAACAGTTCCCACCTACAGAGAAGGAAGGCTGCATGAATGGCAGCCAGCAGAGGAGGAGGGCTGGGAGGCTCTGCTGCATGTGTGATATGGTCACCCCATCACCCCATACACCCCAGGGATGGCACCTGCAGGAGTGTTACCTGCAGGGCCAGCATCTCCCATCCCACAACTAACCCACATAGTGGCTGCGCCACCACTATGCTTTACCACCTGGCCCATGCCCTGCTGCATCCTCTCACCCACTGCCCTCTGCCAGGCTGGATTCTCTTTTATTTTAACTGGAGAACCCCACGTCCTGTCCAGGAGAAAGCCCTGTTAAGGGGGGAGAAACTGTCTACAAAGTGCCGTCCTGCCTTCTCCAGTTAGTATTATTTTTAATGCGATTCCCATTGAATTTATAGGAGCAACTGCCTGGGAAAATGACTTTACCTCTGGTTCCTTCATAAATTTTTAATAGGGCAGAAATGGAGCCAAAAGGGATTTAAAAAAAATATATGCGTTAGCGTCAAACTCTGGCTCTATTCATAATTAATTATACTTTCACGGGGAGAGGGGGGGGGGAAAAGAGGAAACATAATTACAAGGTTCTAGTGAGAACATTTATTATCATGCTAATGCAGAAATCAGCACTGCTGTGTGTGTGTGTGTTCACTCTAATTACTCTGCAGCCATGTGTGGGTCTCCCACCTACCTAGGGGTGAAGCTGGGGTTGGGATGGGTAACAGCACAGCCAGGATGGCTGTGGGGTGGGATGGGTGGGTGGTGCAGTGCTGTGCCTGGGGTGTGCTCACCTTGCAATCCTGTAGGGAAGACATCAGGTTCAGCCAGAGTGCCAAACTGCTCTGGCACAGCCACATCCCATGGTGCTACAATGGGAGCTCCAGCTCATGGCTGGGAGGGGGAGCACAGCTCTGCCACCCCCAGCCATCCCAGACGTGTTTATAGACACGAGTTGTCTTAATTATATTAAACCTATGTTTGGCATCTGCACAATCTAAGTGTTTCTGTAGAATAATTAAACTAATCTCCCATTATTTTTGGAGCTGCCAAGCAGATGCCCTAGTTTCCTAAGCACGAGCGCAGCATTGCTTCAGCAACAAATCCCCCTGCAACCACATCCCAGCCCTAGGTGATGGGGGAACAGCGCTGGAGTGCAGTGCCAGGAGAAAGGCAGTGCTGGAGCTGAGTGCTGAGACAGGCAATAAAGTGCTCCCAGCTGCCCCCTAATGAAGCTGCTTCATTAGGGCTAATGGGGCAGAGGCTGTGTTGTCATGAGGGTTCCCAGAAAGCAAAGCAGCTCCAAGAAGTGCTGTGGGGCAGGATGGCACTAAGTGCTGCCTTATGCCATCTTCCTACTGGTCACCTTCATACCCTGACCTTGCTGTTTTACTACACAGAGCCACTCATTGATCATTAGAACACGGGAGGTGGGTATTCACTCAGCATGGTGCGGTAGGGACCATCTCACCAGGATTAGGCTGTGGCACTGCCCACGTCACTGCCTGTGCTGCTCCCCGTCTGTCTGCACCGCATAGCAGAGCTATGAATATTCAAAGGAAGAAAAAAATAAAAAAAAGGAAAAAAAAAGTGTTAAAAATGGGTGACATTTCCAGGATCCGCTCGCGCTCTCCAGCGAACATCACTCACGGTAATTACCAATCAAATCCACAGCCCTTCACGGATGACAACAAACCCAAATGGCCTTTTGGCGCAGTGAAAATATTACCCTTCACACGTTGCATTCACAGCTCTCCCAACCAGTTGCTGCTTTCACAGCCGCTCCGAGCGGGCGGCTTTTGGAGGAGCTCTCCCACCGATGCTCTGCACTGAGGCCGGTGCACAAACAGCCATTTCTCCCTCCTGCTTTCTCGGCAGGGAACAGAAGGCAGCCTCAACAGAATTACTAACCCAGAGAAACCACCCAAGGAACTTGATTAATCTGCCGAGGAACAGAGCCCGGTCTGTTCTTTTAGGCGATGTGTCTTAAAGTAATTGAATCACCCCTTGAAAGAAGCCAGCAGTGGCTGAGCCCCGAGGTACGCTCCTTCATGCTCCTTCATCAATCTCTCCTTATGAAGGAGGCAGTGTGCTTTTCTCATCAGAAAGCTGCTAATTTTTCTTTCCCTTTTAAGTAACTGAAGACAAAGTTTGGGATCCATCCTCTGCATCCTTCAAGAAGAAGAAATCAAAGGTTTATCTCGTGTTTCATCTCAGCGAGTTAATTACTCTCTCATCATTGAGTTAAACCAGCAGGTTATTAAAAGTACCACGGGACCTCTCCTGTGTTGGGTTGTGATGCAGCACCGCGTCGCGCCTCCCACCTCAGCATGCTTCTAACCAGAATTTTGCTTCAGATTTTCCCCATTCAACTAATTCCACTAATTCTAGGGAATTACAAAAATAATTGCTATTTTCCAATAGATACGGGCCTGCCTCTCGAGACAGGAAAAAAAAATAAGGCAAAGAAAAATCAATGAAGCACTGTTTAAGGAAAGTCAAAATAAGCTATTTCCATCTCCTCATTTGCAATTAACTTCGGAGCGTAACACAGTGGGAGGTGGTTCATGGGAAAACTACGACTTTGTGGTAATCCTCCCAGCTCTGAAGTGGAACAATGGCAGGAGATGGGCGCACCAGGCTGACACTGCTCTGCAAGGTTGCAGCCCCCTGCTTCCTGCCCAAAGCCCATCCCCATCACTGTCTCCATCCCCGTCCCTGTTTTCATCATCCCTATTCCCATCATCATCCTCATCCTCATCCCCATCCCTATCTCCATCTTCATTCCTATTCCCATTCTCACGCCAGAACTCATTCCCACCCCTATCCTCACCTCCACCCCCACCTCAGTCCCAGCAGGACTTCTGCACCACTCCAACACCTCTCTGTCTTGGATCAGCTGTTCTCCACCTCAAACACTCCCACTTTTTCAGCCCTCTTCCCAAAAGCCCAGACTGAGCAGTGGCTCCACCTCTCTGGGTACCCCATGCAGTGCCTCACCACCCTTGGCATAAAAAACTTCTTCCTTAAATCCAATTTAATCCTCCTGATGCTGCTGCACACTCCATCCTCAGACCCATCCTGCATCTACCCTCAGTCCTGCAGCTCACACCTCCCCACCATGGCCATAGAACTCCACCACTACCAACACAGTGACCCACTGCAGTGCGTTCTGTTCTCACCTACACCACGCTTCCTTTGAAGGCTTTCCCTTTTAACTGTTCTATTTTCATCCCTGTCCTCATCTCTCCCTAACGCTCCATCTTCTGCTGAAGTGTCATCTCGAAGATTTTGTTCCCAATTAATATTTCTATGGCAACTGAGTTTAATTTTGGAGCCGCAGCGCTCGCTCTGCGGTGGGACCAGACCCTCCCTGTGTCTCTGTGCCTGGTGAGGACACTGAAGTCATATGTGTATCCAAAAGACACAGCTCTGCTGCCTTGCCCTTGAGTCCAGCCAGGCTCACCTCGTTGCTGACCACCAATTAGTGAGTGCATTTCTTGGCTGCAGCACAGAGTAAAGCACAAACACTTGGGAAATGCACTCAATAGAATCATAGAATCAGAGAAACATAAGGTTGGAATAGACCACAAAGATCATCCAGTCCAACCACTGACCCATCAACACAGACTTTGGGAGTAACATACATGGATTGGGGGATTTAAAGTGCTGCGAAACAAGAAGAGATTGGGACACCAGGAGGCAGCAGGAAACCCCACGGAGCCCTGTGCCGGCTGCTAACAGGACAGAGGATGCTCCCCCAGGGATGTGCCCACTGCTCCATGTCACCAAGCAGAAACCAGGACCTCTGTGGAGCTCCAGTAACAGAGGGGGAGGAAAACAGGTGTGGAATGCTTAAACCCGGCTGGGTTAGCATCTGGAATGAGAAGTATTTGTGTGTGCTGCCTTCCCTGCCAGGGCTCCCTTTTGGCCAACCCAAACCCTTGCAGGCATCTGAGGAACGCCAGCAGGGTTGGAGATCCCATGACTTGGTTTGCATCGTCAGCACGTGGGGCCCCTGGGTGCAGGTTGGGTCCTGTGGGCACAGCACAGTGCAGTGAGCATAACCCCAAGCAGGGGCAGCACAGGGACTAAGTGCACATCAGCAGCCTTTATTGCACCTTTTGGTGCTTCCCGTTGCATAACTGGGGGGTGCTGTGGTGGGCTCAGGTCGGTGCCCCTCAGGCTGCCTCATACACCAGCTGCAGGCTGGGTGCACCCGCCTGGCCCCGCTCACAATTCCTGCATTATTCCACATTCAAATGAGGGAACCACAGAAAAATGTGGATTTGGAAGCTGAGTAACTCAACTCCCCGCAGCTGTGGCTTCGGCTGAGCTCCAGCTGCTCCTCCGCCGCCAGGGCTCCGCCGCTCCCCCACCAGCCCCAGATTCCTCCCGAATCTCACTTTCCATGATGGGCTCTGGCTGTGAACACAACACCAGCAGAGCAGGAAACCCAGCCCAGCGCTTTGCTGCACACATCGTTCTGCAAAATGTGTATTCCTATTGCAGTAACACACACATCCCACCCCGGATCAGCCTCCTGTGATTCTATGATCCGATCCTTTCCTGCCATTGCCTCGTGTCCCATGCACGTGATGGCTTCTCAGAGAGGATGTCCAGAACATTTTGGTTATCTGTCCCTCTCTAAGGGCTTATGATTGGGATGGAGAAGGCTGTGGTGCTGGGACATGCTGCACATCTGACATTGGCACTCCCAGGGGCACGCTGTGGCAGTGGGTACCATGGCACCCAGTGCTGCTCACTCACCAAATCCTCCTGGTCACGAGGTTCAGCCCTTCTACCCTGTCATCAGCAGCAGGCACCAGCTCTCTGTTTGACCTGAGAGCCCGAGGAGTGATCGGCAGATCCAAGGGGCCAATTAAGGCAAATCATCACTTCATTAGCTTCCTGAAATGCAGCCACCTCTGCAATGAAAGACAGCAGTGCCTGCAATGCTCGGCAGGGTGCTGAGCTTCAGCGAGATGCAAGGAGAGAGGGAAACTGCTGCAGCCATGGGCTACGGCGGGGAGTGAAACGTGCCTTGAGCAGATGCTGTGTGAGTGCCACCAGAGCCACCAGCAAACCCCAACCTGGAGCCCTGGCAGCCCAGCAAACCACCTCTCCTTCCCACATCCCCCTCCTTGTTTGTGACAATGCTTTGTTTTTAAGACATCCCTGCAAAAATGTCATGAAAATTTAATGGCTCCTGCATTCCAAGGTTGGCTGCCAGCCTCTGCAATGGGAGAACTTGGTGGGAACCAACTGTGAGCAGTGAGAGATGCTCAGTGCTGCAGGCAATGGGCTTTGGCTCCTGCTTGCTGCTCTTTAACCTTCTCCTGGACTCATAGCCAAGGAACGCTGTGGCATTTATCATGAATATACCCTTCGGTTAAAACCGGAGTCCCTGATTATATTTACAATTTTGTAATGAATTAATGAAATTTTCCAGTGGAAAAGAGATTGTGAAACTCTCCTGGGAGCTCCCAAATGGACCCCAGCAATGTGTCACCAGCCCATGGCAGCTGTCTGGCCCAGTATCCCTGAGCTCAGGGCAGCCCAGTGAGCAGTAAATAACTGACCGGAGATGGCTGATCAGCAGTTGGGAAGTTTGCAATGACTGCTCTCAGAATCATTAAGCTACAAACCATACACTAATTGTGGTGCCCTGAGCAAGAATGATAATCCAACGAGCATAACATTATAATTGCTTTCTTGGTGTAATTAGACCCAGCAAGACAAATGGCCACATAGAGCTGCAGCTCCTGGAGGAGGAGCTCTGCTGGGGCTCTGGGTGCGGTGCCATCATGATAGGATCCCATGCCCGTTTGTCCCACGGTTAGATCCCCACCAGTCCCACACACACCCTTGCTCTCATTTCCCTTGCAGCTCTGAAGCCTCAGCTCCCCATAGAACCTCCAACCCAATGTCTTCCATTGGGCACCACTTCATAGTTAGAGCTTAACCCACTTGCCCCACACCCACAGCAGACCCATGTGAGCGCAAAGAATTGCACTTCCATTAAATCCAATCAAGAACTTCTCCTTTCTTCCTGCTTTGCAAAGAAGGGTGCTGTGCGGTGTGTGCAGGCACAAAAGGAGATTTAGCAGACACCGCTGTGAATAAGGCGAGATGTAATTAGGAGAGGGGAGGGACATTTATCATTTGCCAGAGCGAATTAGGTATCTCGACTTCTCTACAGGATTGAAAGCAGAGGGTGATTTTTTCCCCCAGTTTCTCTCACATCTCCAGTATTATTAAGTTCAGCTAGAAAACACTCGAGACAAATTGACTCATCTGAACCCATCTCTTTATAATTGTTACCCATTTTAAATTGGCTCAGTTAAAGGAACGCTTCACATGGTGTTTGACAGGCTGCCGTGTCTGGATGCGATATTAAAGATATCAGAACCAACATGGGAGTGAGAGCAGAGCTCAGGGATATCGCCTTTCTGAGTGCTGCGCATTGCTTTGCCTGAGATATTGCATATATACATGACTTTGAGCATGGTTGCAGACATAGATAGAGAGATATTATTCCTTTCCTATGAACAGTGAGGTGCTTTTTCTCTTTCCTTATCACTTAGGTTTAAAGCTTAACCCCTGGGCTGAGCGGTGCCCCATGCAGAGCGCACTGCAGAGGGAAGCTAAGAGGAATTGGGGCCTGCAGTTCACCAGCGTGATCTCAGATCACATTCTCAGGGCTCAAGAGCTTTGTGAAAACCCAGAGCCAGGCAAAATAATTGCTGATACGGGAACATTTGAGCAGGTCAGGCATGCATTAGATAAGGGATCGTGTTTCTTCTCACTCTCCCCTTGGCTTTCGTGCTTCTTTTCTGTGTTGTTTTATCATGAACAGAAAATAACCAGAGAGATGCAGCAGGAATGAGCCTCAGAGCACGGAGAGCACTTTGGGCAAGGTTTTTGCAGCGTGGCAATAAGCAGGTTAGCAGCCTTCCTCCATAGAACGATAGAAACATTAAGGATGCCAAAGACCTCTGAGGTCATCCAGTCCAACCCCCATCCATACCCACCCACCCACCGACCACATTAGAATCAATGAGGTTGGGAAAGGGGGCAGTGCCCTCCCCGCTGCCACCAGCCATTCTGGTGTCCCTTCACACAGGAGGGGGGAAGGCCCTGGCAGAGGAGCACCTCAAAATGAATTGAATTGGCAATGGATTTCACATCCGCGTTTGAGGAATTAAAACCAGTGTGGTTTCACAACTATGTAATGGGTTATATATATGATCTGTTAAACAGGTGTTTGAGGTTTGGCAATTATCTAATAAGAGACTCATACATATTACAGTAGATAAACTTCAATAAATATGTTCTTAATCAACCGGAGAGCACTCAACATACAATTACCGTCCCCGCCACGCCGTGCTGAAGCGAGCAGCTGACTCGGAGCAGGATGGGGCTGACGTGCTGCTGGAACAAGCCCATGCCTCCCACTCACTGCACTAGTGCCAGGGGTCCCTGCAGGCAGCAGGGCCTGCACTGCTCTGGGGGATTCCTAGGGGAGGGCACTGACCCCTCATCCTGGGAGTTTTCCTTTTACCTTTCACCCACGTGGATGAGCACATGTTTAAATACAGCACTGGTGCTGCTCCAGCACAGAAATGCAATCCACTCCACCTGATCCCATGGAGAACTGACCCACAGCAATGCAGCCCTCCGGCACTGCCACCCCACAGCAGATCCTCTGGGCAGTGCTTTTTCCATCATTACCAGTGCAGTGCTATCGATCGCTGCATTGCTGGCTATTTAATTATGCCCTTTTATTCCCTTCAAGTAGACGAGACACAGAGCCTGGGCCATTAGTGGCTCTGAATCGAGCTGCCCCAGCCACAGCCACACTGTGCCCTAAATAAAGACCTCAAAGGGAGAAAAGCAAAGGGATGACATTAAAGGGTCCTGAGGGTGCCCCCCTCCACCCCTACTCCCCCCCTAAAAGACTGCACTGCAGAAAGCACTGAGCATCCCCACTGGGTCCCAGCAGCCCCGTGCAGCCCCATAGCCCCCCCAGCTCTGTACCATGTGAAGGGAGGATAAAAAACACTCATTGCTTTTTTTAGACCCAAGTGGAGATGTTGTACGATCTCAGCTTATAAATAATGGAGGGGCTGATGTGAGCTCAAACCCAGCGCTTATTAAATGGAAACATCCCTGTTGACAGATGGATTCCTGTAAATTTTCTCTGCTTGAGCTCAGATGCCCGTTCTCTGCTTTGAAGCAGATGAGGTCACCCTCACTGCAGTGAGCACTGCAGAGAGAAGGACATGGCCCATCCAAATGAAACATAAATAGCAATGATAGCAGTGAGACAGAGCTGAGACCTTATGGGCCACAGGGAGCCAGCACGGGTGGCACACACATCCCTGCCCCTCCTCACCTTTAGAGGGTCCCTGCAGCATCCCCAGCAGAGCCCACAGTGCCACATGGTGCTGCAGTCCCAGCACAGCAGTAGGGTCGGGGCTGTGGGGATGCCCCACGGTGCCCCCGCTTCCCCCCGTGCTGCACTGTGTTTACGTTCTGCCTTCCTTCAATTATAATTAATAGCAGCTCATTATCAGGAGGGAACCGTTTATAAGATTCAATTAGAAGCCATTTATTTTAATGCTTTTGAACACAAAATGAGTTTGATCTCAGGAAACATTTCATTAGCATAATCTTCCCGTAACGAGATCATCTCCCGAGCCCGACGTACACACCGGTGGGCACCAGGTGGGCAGAGCAGTGGAGGGACTGGGCACGAAGTCACCTTGCCACCAGCATGGTGCATGTCCCACTGTGCAGGGAAACATAGCCATGGCCAAGGTTGTGGCCCCAGGTTTGTGCCTGCATCCACGTCCCCATTACACCATCATCTTACCTCCCAGAGATGGGACTTTGCCATCACAGAGTGCCAATAGCAATGCTCTCACTGCTCTCCCCAGCTCAAAACCAGCTGCTGGAGCAGAGCAGGAGCCTTCCAACAGACCTGCAGCACGGCTCAGGGAGAGAGTGAGCTCATTCCATTTGATGGCTTGGCTTAGGAAATTTGGTCATGGAGCAGGAATGAAAACTTGCGTCAACTCCAAGTTGAAATGCTCAGTGCAGCACAGCCGTTCTGCTCCCCAAGGATAGCAATCTCTGATTTGTTGCTCACATGGAAGATGTATTGCTTTTCCATATACCGGATGAGTTATGCATTTCATAAGCTAAACTGCCCATATATTCAAAGCAATTATTCACCTGAGCTGTACGGTGCATCGCTGTGTCATTCGGGTACAAAATCATGCCACAAACATATTTTTAAATGCTTGGTGTGTGTTGGAGCCTTGTCTGGAGCTGTTGCATTGCAGAGAATGATGCTCACGATGCTCTGTGACCTCCCCTGCACAACAGCTGGCACAACTCCACACACAGCTGGGCAGGGTGGGGTGGGCTGCTCTGTGCTATCAGCAGCTGGAGGAGGGAAATACTTGAAATGGATGGACCATACATTCTGGGAAATGTATCACACGGTGTAAAGCCATTGCTTCCCCAGATGGGCTCAGAGGATGCAGAGAGTGCAGCATGCAGAGAGGGCTGGATGGCCAGGAGCTCAACGCAGCTGAACTGCAGCCCCTGGGCCAACTCATCCCCATCCTGCACAGGAACAGCACCTGGCCCTGAGATGGGAGGCTCACGAGTCCAAGAGTTGGACTCTGTGATACCTCTGGGTTCTTTCCAACTTGAGATATTCCACAATTTGATGAAATACCCCTTAGATAGGCATTGCCCCAGCATGAGGGGTCCGGATGCACTGACACAGGCTTAGAGCAGGACAGTTCTGGTTAACTCTGCCAAAAGCTTCAGAAACATTCTTGTACCAAACCTTCTCATGTTGGATAAAGGATTACCAGCTGTCTGCCAAAGGACCACTGTGCCCAATGGAACCACAGCGCAGGATGATGCTTACAGCACTCAGGAGGATGCTCAGGGGCTCCCAGCCAAAGGGGAAATCCCATTTCAGCACAGGGCAGAGCCACGCATGAAGCAAACCCATCAGATTTGGGCTGGCGGTCCCTTGGGTGCCCCAGCTCAGCACCACCCTGTAGCCCCAGCCCAACCCCCCCCTCCTGCAGGCAGAGCTCCCTGCCGCGCTCGCTGCCTCCAGCAAGAAAATCCATACATGGTAGAAAAGTTTGGAAAAGGCGCAATCGTTTCGATCTCAGATAGCGCCAGCGTGCTATGGAAAGAATTCCACCACTGGCAGAGCAGGGGAATCAATTTAAGGTGTTTACACAACGCAAAGCTCCCGGAGTATAATTATCATTTTATAGCCAGTCAATTGTAATTCTGATCCAGGAGCGCTGCACATGGAAATTAGCATTCGGGAGCACCTCTGATAAATTAGCGGGGATTATTGAGGCGGTGTTTGCAGAGGTTTTGGTCTGGCGCTGGGGGAGGAATTAAAAGTGGCAACGGTTTTGCTTCTGCAGCTGAGTATGGCAAGGGCTGAAGAATTTAAAGCCGTTTAGTTCTGGAGGAGAAGTGGGATTAAAGCTATGGAGAGGGCAGGGATCTACGCTGTATTTGATTAGGAGTTTTATGATGCAAAGAAGCTTTGGGGAACGCTTCAGCTCTCCCTGCACAAGATTATAGACACCACTGTATTAATTAGCAGCGTTAGGATAACACGCAGAGGCCCCGGGGGGAGATGGGGCTGCTCCCTCCTGGGGACCTCAACATGTCCTGGAGGGCCACAAACACACAGCACCCAATGAGCATCCCTGTGTTGGGTCCATGTCAACCCGAAAGCAGTGAGCAGCATTGCTCCCCAGCACAGCCCCATCCTGCAGGGCTCCTTGCAGAACACCGTGCTGCTGGTACATAACTGGAGGAACCTGAGCTGGGGAGCTGTGCTGAGCAGGAGCTGCTGCATCTTTATCATGTTAATGCCAGAGCCCGGTCTGGTGGTGATAATCTGCCCTTTCTCTGCTGTTTCCTCAAAGGGGTAAAGATCATGGAGCACTAACAGGGCGGATGTGCACTCTGAACCAGCAGCTGTTCCCCAGACCATCAATCAGAGCCCACCACGATGCCCAAAGACCCGGCATGGCCCTGCAGCTCTGCCCTCTGCACTGCCACTGCTCCACGGGACTCCTATGTGAGAACCGCAGCTCCTCCTGCAGCCAGCAAGGTTGCATTGAGCACGGTGCTGCATTTCCATCTCCAACAGACTGTCCGGGGGCTGTCTGCAATATTTAGTCTTGGTTTTTGTTTTCTAACATCTCAAGAACTGGTGCAGCAGAGAGTGTACTTTGTCCTCGTCTCGCATGAAATGGAAGAGGTGGAGCGTGCGGGTGGTGCCTTGGGGGCACTCAGCACAACTCCTGCCCCATTCATTCCCAGTGCCATCACCTCCTCCTCCCCATGGCAGTCCCGGTGGGAAGGGGCAGCACTGCTGCATGGCAAACTCCATGTGAAAATGAGACTTGAACGCGCTAATGGAAGGAAGAGGGTGGGAAGCGTGAATACAAACACAACCCAAGCAAAGCACGGTAGGACGGCAGCACTCAGTGCTGAGCTGGCTGCTCACAATGTGTGGGCTCAGACTGTTACTGCTGCACATGGTGAGAGGGGAAAGGGGACAGTGCCAGGCTCTTCCCACCCGGCTTTCTCCCATCTGTGTCACACAACCCAGCCCTCTCCATCCCAAGAAGGTGTAAAAAGGATGGAGAAAGAAGATGGCTAGAACATAAGCCGCTGTGAGTGCCATTTATTTAGGAGACATTTAAATTTAAGGAAGGAGAACTGCAACCACCCCAGCCCAAGGGGAAATGAAGTTGGGAAAGACATGATGAGACACATCATAGCAACGCCCTAAGGTTCCCAGGGCAGTTTCCATAGGAAAAAGCTCTTTGCCTTATGCTTGCTATTGAGGCACTAATCCTTTCCATTCTGTAACAGGGGTGGAATCGGAAGTGCTCCATGCATTGGCTCCTGCAGGAGAATTTCTGACAGCCACTGATGGCTGATGAGCAGCATGAAGACATCCAATGGCAGCTCCACACCCAATGGAGAGAGCTCTCCTTCCATTCAGACACTCTCCTCTGCTCCATCACAGTCATGTATCTGCTTATGGTCAGAGCCAACACGGAGCACTTTGTTCCTGCAAGGGGAAACCTGATCCACTAAAAGGAGGGGTTCTGGAGGGGTCCCTGGATGGACCATCCAGGCTGCAGTGCTACCCTGTTACGTGGTGTGCCTTGAGATAACCTCTGGAGGCACAGAGCAGGAAAAACACATCTTTAATTAAATGCTTTCAGCTGAAGTTTTTCTAACCGAGAGGTCCCGAAATGAGAACAAAAGCTTCCTTTCAGGCAAAACAAACGTTTGATGAGGATTTTAATGAAAACCAGCACAAGTCTGGGAGGGGAAAGTGTTGTGCCAGCCACCCCATAACACTACCCCACAGGGTACCTCATAGAAGCCCAGAGGGATGGTCCTGTGGGTGGGGACCCATGGCCGGTCCCTTGGGGACTGCATCCCATGGGATGCTGAGGTTCCTTCTCCTCTGCAGCATCACATCACATCAGTGGAGCCCTGCAAAACCTGCTCCAAAGGCCTGCAAGGGATGCAACACACACACAGACGTTTCCTTCTAATAATAAAACATTTAGTTCTAGGTCACTAAGCAAAGGAGGTGGAAGAGAAGAGGGAGAGCTGTTCTGATGTCTCCTGCAGCTTTTTCTAGAGGACTGTTCTGCTCAGCTGCCTGCCAACCTGTGCCTGGGGAATCAGGGCTGCACGGTGCTGCTCTGCCCGGCTGACATCGCCAGGCACCCACAGCTGGGTGCCCACAGCACACATCAATGGCTCCATCCATCCCCACAGACCGTGGGATGTGAATTCAAACTCCTGAAAGCTCACACTCTCAGTGCTCCACACACACTGGTTTCTATAACAAGCAGTTTGCTCGTTTCTCATCCCACACTGCAAACCAAGCAGCAAAGCAAGACCCGCGTCCTTACTGAGAGGCACACGCTCACGTCAGCCCTACAGAAAGTGTCTGCCTCGTGGCTCGATAGCCATAACAGAAATGATTAATAATCCGCTGCAGACACTTATAATTGCGAGAGCTTCCTCTTGTGAATTTAAATAGCTTTCTCAAATTACTGCCTTTGACATAATCGATAGAGCTGAGCGATGGCTCCAGCGGGCGGCGCTGAGCAGAGCAGCCCGGACCTGTGCAGGAGGAGCTGCCTGGTGGTGGCTGGAAGCAGCAGGGCAGCATTGCTGGGCTTTGTCAGGCAGGACTTCCACCCTCTGCTTCACATCACACGGGGCATGCAGTGCTTTGCACCCACAGCTCAGCGCTGCAGGAGAAGCAGCAGCCAGTGGGATTTCAGCAAACAGCTCCAGCCAGCAGCAGGGAGGAATATTTTATTCTCCCATTTCAGATTAGAAGCAGAAAGGTATAGATTTCCCTCCCCCACCTCCTCTCCTTTCTCTGCAGAAAACAATAATATTTCTTCCTAATAGGTAGGCCAAGCAAGAATTCATTTCGGTCTTTCAGCAAGGTGCGCCCATTTGGCAAATCCCCACTTTAATTCAATGTCCTTTCACAGAAACTTCATAAATTAAAGAGAAACGCTCCAGGCCCACCATGCAGGGAGCTTAGAGCACCGAGCAGCCACTGGGAGAGGCAGGACACCCAGCACCACCATGGCTTGTGTCTGTGCCTGAGCAGCACTGGGCCATCCAGCAATGGGGACAGACCCCACTCCCGGCCCCATCCCTCTCTGCTGGGAGGGAGCCCCAGATCAGATAAAAGTAATCCCTGCGAGGTCAGCAGCAGTTTCACAGAAGAAAGAGGTTTCAATTCTCCGAGCCAAACCAAATATTGACTTTTTATTAGTGGGTTTTTCTTTTCTCCCTTATCTCATTCCCGGACCGGGATGGAAAGAACCACCCCGATGAGAACTCTGTTTCAAAGCCGGCTACCCACGGCAAATGGATAACGCACTGACAAGATCCTGTGGTCAGATAAAGTCACTTTTTGTTTCTAAATCCACATCTTTGATAGATCCTTTGAAGAGCAAAATATTTCCCTTAAAGAAAAGCTGTGCTATATTAGCATTAAACTCTATGTTTTTATTTTTCCAGGAGAACCCTCAGCTGTATCTCCCCAAAGGTAGGAAAAGAACTCTCCTGGGGTTACCAGGAGCTTCCCACGACTCCCTACAGCTCTCCATCCCAATGGAGATGGCTGAGCCAGGCAGACAAAGGGGTATATCTCACTCTGTTAGCACTGTGTAGCAGGAGCTGATGCTGTCCCCTTGAAGCTCCCATGAGAATGATTGATGATTTCACAGGAAGGCAGAGTTCTGGGGAAAGGGAAAAAGCCAAGAGAAAACAGCTGGGAACAGGAGATGGAGCGCTGCACAGAGCAGCACTTTCTGTTGAATCTCCATTATCTCCATAGCGTTCCCATTTATGGAACTGCAACATGTCCTTGCACTGAAGAGGGATGCTTTCTGAGCCCCTGGCACCTTGATGCAATCACAGAATAGTAGAATATGTGGTTTAGGAAGGAGCTCAGAGATCACCCAGCACCCACCTGCAGCTGTCCCCTCCTGCAGGGACGTGTCCTCTGTATGTGAGCACCAGTGCTTTCCCCATCATAGGGCTGTGTTGGTTCCCCAACACCGACATGTCTCCCTTGACAAGAACCAGCTCCTCTATTTCTTGGCTCTCGCCCTGAACGCGGGGGGAGGTTGAAGCTATCACCTGCTATATTAAGCATGATATGCAGCTTAATGGCCAAAAAGCGCAGCGCTGGCCTCCTGCCGCCTCTCCCACCCGTGATCCCAGCTCTTAAATAATTTGCTCCCTTTAATGTTTTTATTCCAGCAGGTTTTGAGGCATGGCAGAAATCCACTGTCAGCATTTATGGAAAGAGAAGGAAGCAGGGAGGCACAGGCAAGTTATCTATACCCAGGGAAGCTTTACTCACAGCTTGGGACATACAGGCACTGAATAAAGACACGATGGACTCTCACGTCTCCAAAACTCACACCAATTTCTGGGAATGCCCAAAAGCAATGCAGAAATACAGCCTTGTTGTGACAGATCATAAATCAGGTGCCCCAAAAGAAAGTCATGCCAAGCCCTGGGGTTGCTCCATCCAGCTCTTGTATGGAGGCTGCAAAACCACTGTGAGCACACACAGTGCCTCCATGGGGCAACAGCAAAAGATGGGGCAGTGCTGCAGGGAGCCATCAGAGCAGGTGGAAGGGGCAGAAAGAAGGACTGGAGCTGCTGAGAGCAATTCCCGGCCAGTACGGAGAGCCCTTTCCTCTATAAGCACATTGAGAGCATTCGTTGCCAAACTAAACATTATTCTAACTGCAAAACCGAGACCATAATACGTGTCACAGTTGGAGACCAGCAGGTTTTTATAACCAAATGTGGGAAACAACAGCCGCACGCTTACTGCTAACACACGGCTGCTGCCTGCTTCCCGCGGGTAAGAGCAGGAACCCCCAGGGAGCTGCTGCAGGTGGTCCCTGAGCAAAGCCATTGCTGGTGGAGGGGATGGAACGATGACTGTCAGGACCTGAGGGAGGCATTGCCGGCCTCAGTGGGACCATCAGCATGTACACACTGCAGCCACTGCCTGCATCTCCTTTCTGTTTCCCCGAGGCAAGAGCAAACCTTGCTTTCAGCTCATTTGCAAGAAAACTCTCCAAAGACCATCATTTACCCAATACCAGCGTCATAAATCTTCAAAATCAGCGAGCTGACTCTTTGCTAATGACTCTAAATGCATTTGCTAACATAGCCTCTTTTTAATTAGTTGGTGGGAATGGCTGAGGGTGGAGCTGCTGGAGCTTGGGGTGGAAATGAAGGGAAGGTGCCATGTAAGAGAAGGACCTGGTGCCCCATCATGGCCAGCGGTGTCCCAGTGAAGCACCATGGGCTCACACCTGCTCTGGGAAGTGGTTCTGCCCCAAATCCTGCATTCATCCTTAATTACTTCACTATGAAGGCTGATATATCAACTGCCACACGCTGTCTGCATTGCTCATACCCCAGGACAGGTGATTTCCAAAAGCTGCCCACCTTGCATCCTCCCATGGGATGGGATGTAGCCTGTGGACACCTCACCAGGGATGGAGCCACCCCTGCAGCACAGGAGCAGCTGCTTTCCATCACCATCACAACACACAGGGCTGCAAACATCACCGCTCAGAGGCATTTTGCAAAGAAGCCATTTTAATTTAAATCAATGAGTTATTGATTCCTTTTTCATGCTGGAAAGAGAGAGCGCAGTGTTTATTTCTGCCACTCGATCTGTACTTCTGATGACCTCAGGCATACAGCATAAACCTGATGTAAAATATTTCCTTTCCTAATGGGGGAGCTTTTACAGCCTTGGACCTGAGCGAGCAGAAAGTCAACTGGGAAAGGATGCCTGGATAGGAAACCATAGCAAGGACAGTAATTTACACTCAGTGCATGCTCTCAAATTAGCCCAGTCCTGAAGAAGAAGGAAGTGAATCATGGGCTGAACTTTTATGCAGCACACCCTGTGATGGGCATGGGGGGCAGGCTCTGCAAGGAAGGGATTTTCCACACTTTTCCATAAGATACGAGCAGATCTTTGCCCAACCTGCAGAACTGCATCCTTTGAAGCCTGGCTCGTAAAACAGCAACAGCAACCAAATGGCTTTGATATCTCTAACAGAGCAGAGCTATAAAACCGTGAGCGAGCTTCCCAGAAGAGCTGTGCTCCCCTTGAGCCAGGGCTGTGCACAGCCCATGGGCAGAGGGATGCTCAGAGGGAGTTGGGGAAGAAACCCACTGCTGTACGTAGCTCCCAGCCCACAAATCTACTCCTCTCATTGCAGAGGCGCGTGCAAAGATGTTTTTGGGATGTTCCTTTCGAGAAATACTGCATTTTAACCCCAAAAACTGCCTCCACATCCCACCTCTGCTGCCTGCTGGGGAAGCTGTGTGCGAGTTGCTGCCTCCCTGCACACCAGGCACAGATCTCACTGCTCCTGTGGTATCCCCAGCATTGAGCAGGTGCTGTGGGGATCAGCCCCTTCCTGGGACAGACACCTCACCCCTCCCACACCCTGCATTACAAGGATGCACAGAAGGAATGCTCTGAAGCAGGAAGGGCACCAAGAGAGATGCCTGCAGGTAAAGGGAAGGACAACCCAATATAATCTGGATAGTAATCTGGAGGCTGTTTGTAGAAGAAACCCTTCTGGTAATATTAAAAGATAAATGATGTGCCAATAACTTCCCCAGCACCGGTCAGAAGGCATTTCAGAGACAAGCAGGAGACGGGGCCAGGCGTGACAGTGACAAATTGGAAGCACTGCAGACACACAGCCCTGCCAGCCAGACATTGGGAAACGCTGTGTGTCAGTGCTCACCAGTCAGAGCCACAGGGGCTGCTATGAGACAACCAGCCCGTGCCCAGCCATTCCCCTGAGCCCCATAGTTGGGAATTGGGGTGGCTGCACCTGCCAGCAGGGCAGGAGGGCCCAGCACACCCACAGAGAGCCCCAGAGGTGCCCTGCCAAAAGGAGGATTCCCAAGCAAACAATGGGTCTTTGTGTTGCTAAAGCTCACCAGAAAGCTGATGTGGGGATGATCTAATTTTATGAGATGCTCTCATCTGCTCTCAATGAAGAACAGGGATAAGGAGCATGGCAGAGCACTTAGCCAGCAGCTGCGAGGAGGAAGGTGCAGATCTGGATCTGCCAAGGGCTACAAAGGCTTTCAAAGCCAGTGAGTGTAGATCCCATGCTGACACCTGGGGCTGGCAGAGATGGAGGAGAAGGCCAGGCACAGCCCTGCTGTCCCCACCCAGCAATAGAACCAAGATACCAATGGAGCCACATAAGCAGCTATTTCTTGTTCCTGCCTCAAAAGGATCTGAAACAAATCTAGAAAGGACAAACACCAATGTTGGTGCTTCCATCAGGACTCCATGGCAAACAGTGGGTTTACTCTCTCCGAAGCCAGGCAGGAGTTAGCTGGGTTTTGTGAAACCCAGCTACCATTTAATGGGAATGGCAAACACCTTCAGAGATGAGTTTAGGCACAGCCCAGGTAAGGGCAGGGGTTGCCCAGGGCCACGCTGGAGCCACACTGTACTGGGAATGTGATGTGCCGGAGCCACGCATCACTGCAGAGCCCAGCACATCCCCAGGCAGCAGCTTGGGCAGCCGCCAGTGTGAGGCTGTGTTTCCACTCTCTCATACCTGGCACAGGGCTGAGCCTTCCCTGAGCAGCCTGGAAAAGGAGCTGAGCGCTTGGCTGAGCTGCCAGCAGCCATGCACAGCTTTGTCACCCTGCAGACTCAAGCACTGTGTGCCTGCCTGCCCCATGGGGCTGCTGCGTCCCCAGAGCTTTGAAACAAAGCCTTGCAGCAGCGACTTCACATGGATTTGTCATGTGGAGGGAGAAAAGTCCCAGTGATTTATTCCTCAGACCTCAGCCGTCCCTCCAGCAGGAGGCCTCCCACGCCAAGTCCCAGCTACAATAAGAAATAAATAAAATCACATTCATTAGCCAGCTCACTTGGCCAGGTCCGTCACAAGAACGCAATAAACTTTCCATATGTCTCTGATAAACCAGACAGCTTAACTTACGAGCAGAGAAAAAAAAAAGGCATCCGCTTCCAAAATGTCAAAGTTTGCCCTGCAGCTGAGGCCAAGCACTTGCTGTCATCGAGGCTGTGCAGGCAGCGGGCTCCAAGCTGCAGGCAGAGCACAGCAGTGCTGGCCCAGTGCTCACTAACAGCCCCATATGGAGCTGGACCTCACCTGGGCTGAACCCGGGATGAGCAGCTCTGAAGAGCGATGGTCCTTCAGTGCTCTAATTACAGAGCAGCAGGCGAGAGCAGGGCGTCTGATGTTCAGCAGGAAATTGAACTGCATAAGCAAGTCAGGCACAGTCCTACATGGCTCCCTGAGCAACTCTGGGAAGGCTTCCAAATTCCTGCACCATTAACATTTAAGGAATCATCTCTGAACTCTGGTAGTTAAACAGTGAGGGGAAACAGGACACTGTAAATGGATTTGTTCGGTGCAGGTCAGTCACTGGAGGGGCTGTTTAAATCAGGGCTTGCTGTTTCACAGTGACAGCGAAGGGCTGGCTCCCAGCACTCCATCACATCGCTCACCACCTCATCTGTTTGTTCTGTGATCACTATCAGCCAAAGGCAACCCCTGCAGCAGGGATACAGGGCACCCATCTGCACTCACCCCAAAGCCGTGCTGAAGGGCAGCCCCATAGTGAGTGCCCACGTACCCCAAACAAGCTGGAGGTCTCCAGCCTGAGGAGCCAAGCAGCCCAAAAGCAGCAGGGCTTCTCACCTCCCCATTTGCAGTGAACACACCCAATGCTGCATGGAAATCTAATTGCCCTTACAAGCTCCTGACCCTCAGTCCCATGTGGACAACCAGTTCACCACCTCCCCCATCCACTTACAAATGTGTCAGCTCCATGGCTTTGGGTGCCTAAATCCAGGAATCTAATTGTTAATGATTAGTCTTTAAGCCAGACACACACAAAGCACATCAGTATGAGGAACCACTTGGCACTATGCAACAAAGTCAACCCATCCCCATCCGATCTCAATGGGTAAAATAAAGTGGGCTCCAGCCAGGTCACTACACAGAGCACAGTGCAGGAGGGGCACAACGTGGACACACAGGAGCTCGACATGCTCAGTGCTCCATGTGCTGGATGCTGCTTTGGGAGATCATGGCAATATCGCTGTCCCAGGATTAATGCCTCTCGCTGCTGAAACAAATGGCCCCGGGCTCGCCTCGATGTTCCATTTTGATGAATGGTTTGACTTCGCCTTGACACTCCTGTAGCAGCAGGAGACCATTATCCTGAGACAATGTTTTATTCTATTGACATTATCTCTTAATTATAATGTGAGCCGTATCAAAGAGAGAGCCGGGGTGCACCCATCCCTCAGGCAGAGCCTCTGCAGCTCCTCCTGTCAGGGGAGGACGTTGGGAAGGCAGGAAGGTTTTCTGCGTACCTTCAGATGAGATTTGTGCCATGTTCAGGAGGAACCTGACATTTATTATAGCTTAGAATACAAGCAGCATTTGGATGGAGTCTGTAGGAGGGATCCTAAACCTCACGCTTCAGGAGGGGGCCCTGAGGTGAGTTACACACTCACCTTTAATTCTGGGGTCAGCCCCCACCCTGAGGAGCAGATATTGTCTGCAATATCATCTCACACACACAGGGAACAACCAATGGGATGGGGAACCACAGTGCTCTCATCCTTAAATCCCCAAGTCAGAGGCAGCAGCACTGCAGAGCTGCCACCCTGCAAGGGGGAAAACAACAGAGAACAGCATTTTTAATATTTAATCTGTGCCAACTTAATTAACTCACAGGGAGAAAATGGCTCAGCACCTCACACTGGGATGTGGGCTCCCCAAAGCATCACACGAGGCCCCTGTGAGACAGGAGGAGAATGCAGGGCACCAGGAAAACCAATCAGTGCCATGTAAAGCTTGTGATGCTGATCCTTCCTGGAAAGTCAACCAACAGCAGCCAGTGCCCACAATTAAAGGGGAGAGATCTTTGATTTACAGCAAGGGACAGAGCATGGTCTGGGCACATGTGGGCCTCACAGAGAGCGGTTCTGATTGCCCAGGGGTGGTTTCTTGCTGGGGCAGAGGATGTTTCATGTCAGATGAAGGAGTCAAACAGCTACACTGGTGATTTACAGGCACACAGAGGGGCTGCACCAACCAAGGATTACTTAACACAGGATGAAGGAGATGAAATGCAAATGGGTGGATGGAATGCAAACAGCACGGCTGCGAAACCCTCTGGTTTCTTTCAGGAGGCTTCAAAATAGGGGAAACGTACCTTGGGATAAGTTGTTTGCTGGGGCAGAGGGGTGGTTGTGAGCCAAAGGAAAACCAGAGGTACAGCTGTGGGGCTGGGGTGGTGGGAAGCACCTTGAGCTGGTCATGGCACCAAACTGCAGCTGCTGGAGAGGTGGTTATAGGGCTGTTTGGTGGCAATCAGGGACATGGTGAGATGGATCCCATCAATGCTCTAGGTTGCATCTGGACCCAGAGCTACCCCAGTTTGGAAGGATAAAACCAGGGGACTGAGTTTGCAACAACACTTGGAACTGTGAGTTGCTGAAATAGTGCTCCAAAAACAAACACAAATCCTAATCCTCTGCTCTTATTGGCACCAAAGGTCCCTTGGCTGCTCCTCGTGACACTGAGCACACTGGAGAAGCGCTGCTCACAAGGGATGCAGAGCAGCTCAGGCTTTGGGCACTTGGTGCAGACAGGAGCTGTGCATCATGAACCTGCCAGCTCCAGCCCCGTGTTCCCATGGATCTGCTCAGCTCCAGTTTCCACACACGTGGCTGGAAGCCAAAGGTTTACTTGGAAAAGCAGAGGAAGTCTCCAGTAAGGGAGGGAAATTCCTTGAAATGCTCTTTGGGGAAGAGATCTGCAGTTGCTGGAAATTCCTTCCCTGGAAACTCAGCTGCAAAGCTCAGCTGCCCACCATCACCGTGCAATAGCTCACACTCTGCACTGGGAGCTGCAGGATGTCGTAACCCACAGCTCCAACTTATTGTGGGCACGAGGTGAAGCATCAACTGAATCACAGCCTCCAGAAAACTCATCCAGAAGTTGGTCTGGATGGAAAAGGCAGAAAGCAGCAGGTCATGTGTGCGTCCCGGCTCCTTCACAGGGCAGGGCAGATACAAGCAACACGTTCTGCTCCATCCTCAGCCCAGAAATGGCACTCAGCAGCAATCGCAGAGCCCTACAGAGGAGATGGGGAGGATCGACAGGGCAGAACCGGGGGGGGGGGGTTCCGGACTCTGTGCTACCCCCCATGAGCAGATCGTCCTCTCTCCAGCTGCCACCTGGGCAGGTTCACTGCTACCAAACACAAGGCAAAACAGGCTGGGACATCACTCAGTCCCCTCCTGGATCCTATATCTGAGATCACAGCGGTGATGGGGGGATCTCGAGGCTCTTTCCAGCCCTGTTCAGTCCTGGGCTCCCTCCAGCCCGGCCCCTCCGCAGCATCACAGCGCCCCCTGGTGGTCGTGCTGCAGAACAGCAGCCCCAGTAGTGCCCAGCACCTTATTTGCCTTATCTATTGTAACGTGATAGAAAGTATAGCAATAACAGCAGAGCGGCACAATCCTAAGCTGCAACAAATGAAAACAAACCTAAAAATACAGCAGCCACAGACACAAAGAAAATCTGCTTACCTTTAGAAGGCTTCTGGCAAGCAGAGATCCCCAGCAAGATACCCTCACCTCCACTGCCAGCCCTTAACTGAGGGCTGGGAAGGGCTGGACCCTGCTCTGCACCCCCAATCAGGCACAATGCCTGCACCTGAGCTCCCCTGGGTTGGCCCTGCCTTCCCACCAGCTGCTCCATCACTTCAAGCTGTGACCCAGCATTTCCACTGCACCTGTGCAGGAGCAGTTAGCACTTGTGCCACAGAAAGACTTCAGGCAAGCTCAGCTTATGGGCTGGGTTCTGGGTAGACCATCATGATTGCCATTATTCCACACAACTTCCTCCATCCTAACGCACAAGTATCTTCATCAACACTCCTTCACTGAGTGCTGGCAGAGCAGGGGCAGACACCTGGATCTATGTGGGAAGTTGGATAGGACAAAGAGATCTTTGGCACGGCCTTGTGTGTTGGTCACCAAAAGCAAGGAGGGATCTGGCATGGTTGGAGTGAAAAGACTCTGGAAGGGAATCACTGGAGTTCAAGGTCATGGCACAGAATAAGACACGCAAAGGCAGGAGCAAACCTGGGCAGGCTCCAGGTGCCCTGGAGAGGCTCTAGGAGGAACATCACTGCCGTGACAGCACTCAGAATTGATTTGTGGTGTCGTCTGGTCACATCAAGTGGCAATAAAACCCTTAAGTGGCTTCAGGATAGCAAGCCCCGATCGTGTGAGATGAACAGTGGCTTTAAAAAAGACCACTAAATCCCACTGGTGCTACATATACAAACCTTATTTATTCTAAGGGCTCCTATTAAAGTGGCTTTTATTCCCGGCAATAGGCAGTTTTACATTGCAGAACAACAGATGAGCCAGCAGCTGCTTCCAGTCCTGCCTGCTCACAGGGGAGAGCTCAGTCTGGCCGAGGCCCCTCGCACACTGAGTTTTGGGTTCTTGGACAAGGCCTTCCCGGCCATGCACTCGCTGTGCCTCCATGGGGCTGCCCAGGACACGTCTCCTCCTGGAGACTGGTGGTGATCTGAAGCAGTTCCCATCCCAAGCTCAGGCCTCGGCGGTGTCCTGGCTCTGTGTGTCGGTGTCCTGGAGGAGCGGTGTGGTCTCAGAGGGCTGGGGTGGGGGGCTCTGCGTGGTGGGGTCGTGTGGGTGCTTCTCCTTGGAGGACTTCTGCAGAGGAGAGGGCAGAGGTTACAACCCCGCAGCATGACCATACAGCACACATCATGCATAATACTCATACCCACAGCACCTTGGATTACTGCATGGCCAGGAATCCTTTCCTGGCAGAATCTCAAACTGATGCTTTTACACCTCCTACCCCAACAGAACGTCATCTCTGGTCCTGCCCACCAGTCCTTGCAGCACCCCAGAAACACCCAGTCTGTAGAGCTGTGTCATCAGATGGAGGAGCTGTGGGTAAGTCAGCACAGCCCCACACACCTACTAGCTGTACCAGTCCCTGTGTCTAGCTATAGGTATCCCTATTTGCAAGGGAGATGAAATAGATGACCTTGAAGCGTCCCTTCCAACACAACAGACAGGGCCTTATCATGGACACAAAGCCAGGAGGCCTGCCTGGATGAATGAGTTGCTCGTGGCCAAGCAAACATGCAAAAAAGAAGCTCCTATCTTCAAAAGAAGGGGATTACAGGCCAGGCAGCCTCACCTTGATCCCTGGGAAGCACTGGGAACTATTTCCAGGCACACTAAGGACAAAGTCATTGGGGCCGTCAGCATGGATTCACCAAGGAAAAGTCACCTTTGGCCAATGCGATAACTCTGTGTGATGATTAGCAGCTCAACAGATGAGGGCAGAGCTGCAGATATTGCCAGCTTTGACTCCAGTAAGGTTTTTGATGCCATCTCCTCTGTGATTCTCATAGATGGCACTGCCCAGTGGCCCAAAGTTACTGGAAAGCACTAATAATTGGTGTACCCAGGGATCAGTCCTGGGTCCAGCTCTGTTGAATGTCTAACAGCTTTATTAATGACCTAAATGATGGGGGTGCAGTGCAACCTCAGCAACTAGGAGGTGACATGAAGCCAGGAGGAGAGGGTCACACTGCCATCCCAGACATCAACAGGCTGGAGAAATGGACAACAGGAGCCTCAGCAGCTGCAGCAAGAAGTGCAAAGTCCTGCACGTGGGGAGGAGCAGCCCCAGGCTGCGTTTAGTGAAGCACTGCCAGCAGCTCAAGGTGATCCTTCCCCCTGCTCAGCACTGATGTGGTCCTGAAGTACCGTTCCCAAGTCATTCTGGGCTCCCCAGCACCACAGAGACGTGGATCTGCTGCAGAGCTCAAAGCAGGACTAACTGAGATGATTAAAGGGCTGTAGCATCTCATAGGAAAGGCCAGGAAAGTTGAAGCTGCACAGCCTGCAGCAGAGAAGGCTCAGGGGGATCTTAATTCATTTTAGTGGCTGAAGGAAGAGTGTATAAGCCCAAAGAGAGAGGCTCTTCTCAACGGTGTTCAGGGACAGGACAAGAAGTGATGGGCACAAACTAAAACACAGCTGTGATCTGAATGTTAGAAAATGCTTTTGTGGTTTTTAATCTTTTTTTCTTTTTTTTTTTTTTTTAAACAAAAACCTGAGCCCCAGCACTGGGTCAGGGCACACATAGAAGTGGGGGAATCTCCATCCTTGGGGATTCAAGAGCCACCTGGACATGGACCTGAGCAAGCAGGCCTAGGTGGGCCCGCTCGAACAGAGGGGTTGCAGGAGATGAGCTCCACAGCTCCCTTCCAACTCCACTGATTCTGTCATTTTGTGTTTCTGTAATACAAACCCAGATATTGGAAAAAATCACATCCCTCACTGAAAGCCCTCACAGGGAAGTCAAACCCACCAGCAGGGTGTCTCTGTGATCCCTGAACTTACCTCCAGCTTTCAAACTCACAGTGGGGAGAGATGAGACATCAGCTCCTCACACCACACTTATGTTTTAACCCAGTCCTTGCTGATCCCATTAGACCAGGTGCACATGGAGCAGCAAGAAGAACATATTCTCACAGCCTGGTTAAGTGCCAGCACTAACACAACTAAATCATCCCGAGTAAAGCCAGGAGACAACGTGGCTGCGTCACAGACTCAGAGGACACATCTCCCAGTACACACGGACAGCAAACATTGCCATTTGATTGGTTTTTAGTAAAATTCAATCAACTCCGGATGAGAGACGAGCGTGTTACCTTGGCTGGGTACCCACCTACAGTCTGGCTTCCCGTAGCACCTTAATTGGAGGCAGATTTCTGGTAGAGGGGCCCTGGGTGGCCTTATTACTGTCTGAGTTCTTTTTATTGCTACTCCAAAATAAAGAGCATTTTTCCTAGAAGATAATCAGGCTCGTTTACGGCACACTTTGACACGTATTCCAGAAGGGTCCGGTTTTAGGAGGTGATTTTAAACAAGTTTCAATCACTGTTCAACTATGATCTAGTTATTAAGGAAGATTTCAGGATTTAGGTTAAACTAAAGCCCTAGTTAAGGTTTCAATCAGCACCGAGCCAGTTTTAAAATGGTCTGTTTGCACATGAAGTGTTTTCTTACACAGGCTTTGGGTTGCATTAGCAGAGAGCTCTGATGCTGGGTTTGGGCAGGTGCTGTGCCCAACCAGGAGACACGCAAGCATTTGGAACTGCAGATCCAACAGATGCATTTTAAACTGGCTCCTATGGAAGCTGAGCTAAGATTCAGGTGTTTCACAGTACCTCATCTGGGCTGGTTTGACGGCCCCACTGCTCCCTCTGGAAGCCAGAGAGATGTGAGACATACCAGGAAGGCATAGGGTTAAGCAAGAGCTTCACGCTGGCAGACACGTGAAGGTGTGGACAATGCCCCTCAGACATCGCCTGCGGCCTCCAGAGAGAGGAATGGGAGTGATTAGTAATCAGCTCTAGATCAGCAACACTTTGATCGAGGAACACACCTTGGCTGCAAATTGCTGTCTTCCAGTTTACAAGCTCTTATCTGTTCATTAGGCACAGAATTTAATGTGTCGCTGCACGGCTTCCTCTGAGATTTATAAAGGCATTAGGGCTATTGATTCACTTTGCAGGTAGTCAGATGCTTCCTGTGATTTATTTTAGTTCTAGCACTTGGTGAGGCACTGGCTGAGCACCCAGATGCAGCCATCTCATGGCTGGGTTTGGGACATTTCAAAAGCAGCTGTTCAGATGATTCAAGTGAATAGAGAAGGCAGCTTTTCTCCTAACCCCTTTGATACTGGGAACTGAAACCTGCACAAAGCAGGGCGAGGGAATGGCAGCCCAGGCTCTCAGACACAGCCACCTAGGAAACACCAACATGAGCTGGGATATACTGGTGCTGCAATGTAGAACGAAGCCTGCAGTTGCTGGTGCAGTGAGGGTGGGCACACTCAGAGCTCAGCTGGAACACCAGAAGGGTCAGCACTGAGCCCCAGCCCCTCACACTGCTCCCCCACCACCAGGTAGCACAGGGAAAAACAAGGGGATTTGGGATCATGTGTTTAAGTCAATTAAGCAGTTGTAGGCTTGGTAAAAATCCAATTACATGATACTTGGAGAACTCTAGAGCTATTTAAAGTGGGCTGGTATTAGCATTTCAGTAAGGGTAGCTATAGGTTGAGCAGAAGCAGCCTCTCGCCCATGCTCTTACCTCAGCCCACTCATCCTCTTCACTGCCTTTTCATCCCCACAAGCAGCCTCTCCTTATCTGCAGCTTTAGAGCCAGCTCAAGCCGTCTGGCTGTAATGCCAAGCTCAATAAGCTTGCTTTGATATAGGTTAGGGAGCTAGATCTCTACTTCAATGCTAAGCTCTCTACAAGCTTTAGCTCTTATCAGATGAGTGTTTTGCAGCTAGAGACAGATCACCACCAAGTACCCGAGCTATTGTACGTTGCCCCCACAGCCTTAAACTCAGACGAACGGGGCAGCCAGGCCCCTGAGCTGCTCCCAACCCACCCCCAGCTCCCTGCAGCCCTCAGAGGTCAGAGCTTCTCACCCATAGATCCCTGCAGGTCTGACTCCCACAGCTATTTGGAACAGCTGCACTTACAGAGAAATAGATGAGTTTCTGGGTGATGGCACAGACCTGATGCTTTACATGGAAACGAGATTGATGAGCCAGGGCTGCTCATTAGTTGGATGAGCTGAGAAATGCTTCCACCCATGAGAACCTGCTTTGGACACTGCTGTGCAACAAGATGACCAGAACTGCTTTTATAACATTGATTTGCAGCCCAATTTCTTGATAGCCGAGGAAGTCCTGCTGCTACCTACTGGTGTCATTAGGACACGGTTCTGCTTTAGGTTGTGTCAGAATCACGGCATCAACCAATGCTTCATCAGGAGTGTTAGATTGTCAGCCCAATCTCTGTCATCTGATTAAAGCCGATTTGACTAACAGCACTTTCCATCTGATATCTGCACGTTCTTACCTGACTCATCATCACGAGTGCAGCTGAGATGATGAGCGGGACGCTGAGCCCAAGGAAGATGTACTGCAGGTAGTCTAGGATGGATGGGATCAGCACCAGGTTGGTGTAAAACTGCGACAGGACTGAGCCATCAATGTATCCACTCTGCCCAAGAAAGCAAAGCTGTGATAGGCATCTCTCTTTCATCCAGAGCTGTGATAGACTATTCGTGCAGCTCCTCTCCCACCGTGGATTGAGGTATTTAGGTCAGAAGCAGGCCAGAGGCTTCTACCAAACAGCTGGACATGCACACAGCTGTAGGACTGCACTCCCTGGCACACATTGGCATGCAGATGCTGGCAGCACCGTTCTGGGTTCTGTTTAACCCCACATCTAGGACAGAGCCAGAGGCCTGCCAAGTAATTGCAGGGTTTGTTCGGCTCAGAAGGATTAATCACGCAGCCAAGCAGCACAAAGCCTTCTGTTGGCTGCTCAGCCTGGCTGGTTTAAAGCCTTATTCAAAGTGGTGTTTCCCCAGCACTCCCTTCCTGCACGAGACACTCTTCAGAACTCGGTCAAAGCAGGCAGCTCACCTCTGCAAACCACAGCAGCGGCATCACCACTGGCTGGATCTTCCCTGTTTGACTGTGGGGGTGGAAAAGAAATATGCATTTAGATTCTTGGTTCACCAGACCACAGCTACTGCTGCAATTCTTCTTAATGGGAAGAGTCTGGCAGACCTGCAGTGGCCAGGACACTGATGCAAGAAGGCAGCAATTCCTGCTGCTTCAGGGAGCTCCCTCCCCTCCAGAGACCAGGTTCACCTCGGGTCTTCTATGCAAAAGCAGTGACAGTGCTGTCATTTGAATTTAATTGCCCGGTGACAGCGAAAAGTGCCATCTCTAATCTGGGCTCCAGGTTCATTAACTCAGTGAACTGAACTTATGCAGATCTGAGACGCCCCAGTCATCTGCATGGCACTGCAGGGCAGTACTGCCAAGCTCACAGCACAGGGGCTGTCTGCCAGCATGCACAACAGGGCCAGCATTTGTATTTCAACTGCTCTGTCATGTGCATGAAGCACTGCAAGGGCTGAGCCAACGGGCAGGCACACAGCACTGCCAGGGGACGGCATCTGGAGGTCACTGGAGCAGCTGACCCTGCACATCAGCCAGCTGGCTGCTGCAATAGTGACACTGCTAACACCAAAGATAACTGGTCTGTCAGGGTGAGCTCTGCAGGGACCCCAGAGCCAGTAGCACTCCCTGCATGATGAAGAGAGCCACTTATAACAGTGAATCACTTACAGGATACCAGACACCTGCTTCATGTACTGGTTCAGCTGGAGCTTGATGGAGCAGTTCATTGGGATGCCTGTCATCTGCATTAGAAAGAAACCAACCATCATCAGTACAACCCACACATATCACAAGAGCTCTACAGCAAACTGACTCTCCACTTTCCACCCCAGCTGCTCTGGGTGCCACCTTCCCAATGAAGCAGTGAATTGGATCACTCAGAGATCCACTGCACGTGGCCAGCAGCAAGGCTGGGTTATACCAGCACTGGTCAAGCCCACGCTGCTCCCCAGGCTCTGAGGATGACTGCTCACATTTTGTAGTGCACATCTAACAGGCAGACTGCATGAACACGGGGAGGTGCTTTATGTGACACAAGGCTTAAGTTACCACAAGTAGCACTCACAACTTACAATAGATTCCCTGGGCAGGGTGTTCTAACAGAAGCTTCTAAGCCTGATGGGCCTCTTGTGTTCTTGAATCTATCTGCACTTGTTTTAAGAATACCCCAGTACACCAGCTCCTGCACACAGAACTATCACTATCTATCCATAGCTACCACAGCCCAGCATCACAAAGACATGGAGAACAACACCACGCTTCTAAGATGATCCTCTGGCAGTGGTTCCTCCTGACACTGCAGTTCTGTGACATGTTAAGGGCAGGGTATATTTGTTGGATTGCCCTTATTTGTACACAGCAGGCTGGGCTAGATAACAGTGAATTGTACCGTTATCAGAAGAGCTTTGATACTGTAATAAACTTAATTAGATTTCCGTAAATGTGATAAGAAAAGCAGAGAACCCAACATGTGGGTAAGAAGCTTATCTTGCCTTATTTCAAGAGGGGATTGGTTTCTTGCTCAAGCTAACATCACTGAACACCTGGAAACATTCCACTCATGGCCACATGCAGAGTGGGCCATGGGGAAGAGCCCCACGTCTTCTCTCCTTCAACAGAGACAAATATGACTTGAGATGGCACTGATGCAGCAACTCCATCCCTATGTTTGCTATGGACGAGGCACAGCACCGAGGCTGGCAGTGCAGAAGCAGCCAGTCAGATGGACTAGTCAGGATAGAGGAAAAACCCAGCCCAGAAACTGAGGCAACAGGTCCAGCTACAAAGTGGTCTTCAGACTTTGCCAGTCAACTCTTATGGCCATACATATTCACAGATCTGGGGCTGCTGCCAGATACAGCTCCTGGTGTCACAGGCCTTCCTGAGTCAGTGGAAAGAAAACAGCTGCGCTTATCAAAACAATTATGATTCCAATTAGTCCTGCAATTCCCTAGAAGCTAAGCTAATTATTTGATTAGTTTATGACTTTGGTGTTTTGGTTTGTTTGTTTTTTATTATTATTATTTTATCTGCACACGTCCTCACCACTTTGCACTCTGGAACCTGCTCCAGTCAGCACCAGGAGAGCAACATGGGGCAGGCTCCCATCCCCATCACACAGCTTAGGCTCAGCCCTCGGGGCTCAGACCCCCCCCAGCCCCTCACCAGGCGATGCCCAGCCCTGTTGCAGGTCCAGCTCTGGGGGAGCAGGATCCCACCAGCCTCCCACCCTCCCCACAGGGTGCTCCCCAGCCCCACTGCATGGCTGAGGCCCAGCCCTGGGGCAGCCAGCCCCCCCAGCCCCTCACCGGGTGCACATCGAGGAATAGCGCGTGCTCCTCCTTGCTGGGGTTCAGACCTTCCACAGCATCCACCAGGCTTGGGTCACCATTGTAGAAGTGAGGGTGGGAAATGAACATGGGTGCATCTGGGTGAGAACAGACACAATTTAAGTTCGTCCATCTGAGAACATGTTGGTAATACTTTTCTGTCCTTCTTCCCCAGCAGTTTGTTGCACCAGGAAGGTTCAGATCCCACATCTAAGCCACCTTCTGCCAAACACTCATTGTCTGCAGACATGGGATAAAACACTGAAGGTTGAATTCTCCACTCACTGTCCAAAGTCAAAGTTTAGCTTGGCAGTTACACAGCCAGCTCCCAACAGGGGGGAGGTGATGCTCCATCCTGCCCTAAGCCACCCCATAAACAAGCAGGGGGCTCTGGGCACAATGGATTTCCCACTCTCTCTCCCCTTGCTCAGAGGAATGCACACAGACCCCAGCGATATCTTCCAGCACTCCACCAGGAAGCAGAGCAAGTTTTTGGACAGGTAATCCCATCCCACCTGCCCCAAAGTTCAGTATGGAAAGGGGAATTGCAGTAGGACTCACTCAGCCTGCAGGAGCTGACGTTCTGGATGCCGGACTGCCTGCAGGGACAGAAGCCTTCGTTGGGGGGATAAACTGTGCCATTGGCAAAGAGCGTTTTCGGTGCCACGAAGCGATAGGTGGGCACACCTTTGAACTTCCCCGACTGCTCATACACCAGCTTCATGGATCTGGAAGGGGTTTGGTAGAGAGGGATCAGGATTAGCCAGCAGGTTCTCAGCACAGAAACAGGCTCTTATCTTCACTGGATAAGATGCAGTTGCAATGTAACTTAGACTTTGAGATCAAGATAAACAATCCAAGCACAGCTTTGGATTGGGAATGAGTATCTAAGCCATTTGTTTTCCATGTTTTAAGCACAAATAGAGGGCTGGTCAGGACTAGTTATGGGGGGAGTCACACAAGCTTATTAAACCTGTTTGCAGAATCCAGAATAGATTTGTTTAAGGGCACGGAGTAATCCCTGTGGCTGCTCTCCCAGAGATAATGCCACCTTTGTGCCAGCACTGGCTCCGAGATAGAAGTGCTCTGTCACAGCAGATGGATACCAGCTAAATCTCTGTTTTCCAGCAGACAGCCATCACAGGAGTGGAAAAATTTATCTTATGAACTACACTGCACAGCAAGATTTTAATCCAGGTAAAAGAGCAGAGACTTTATGCTGTGTGCATCAGTAAATGCATGTTTCCAGGATGGAAACTGGCTCCTTCACACTTCAAGCAAGACTTGTGCAGACACAGCCAGCCCAGCCAGCCAAGAGGGATGTTCATCACTACAGCTGCCTCCTGCACAGCAGTGATGCACACGCTTCTGGGCTGTGCTCACCCTCCAGCAAGGCCCACAGGAAACCAAGCTTCCTGCTTGATCTTACACCTTGCCAAAAACACATCACATTCTCTATAAGGCTTCCATGGTTCTACAAAAACAGGTATGTGTGTTTAAACTTTGATTACGGGTAAATTTCTCTGCAAGTCCTTGGCTCTGAGTCATTTTGGTATTTGCTGATGACTCTTGCGTAGAGGAATTCCTGCACTAACACTGGGCTCAGCTGACTTTGTTTATTGGCTGAGGTCAGTTTTCTATTCAGCAGAAGCACTTTGCTTGTTTTGCAGCAACTACAAAGCCCAAATCACCATTATCTTTCCCCAGCTGGGGACAGAGCTTTGTATCTGGCCGTCTTACTTCCCCTCCTTCCAGCCTCAGGGTGTTTCCACAGGAGCAGGGCAGGCTCTGGAGGTACTTTAACCTCTGCACACTCAGCTGAGGCCAGGCCATCACATAGGCATGAACAAAAAGAAGCAGTGTAGGAGCAGTGGCACAGCCCCCTGCATTACTTCTGCAATAGCTCTGTGGCCAAATAGCATTTCCTTCTGACAACCTTCATTTCCAACCTTCCTCTTCCCAAATCTTGACTGGTTCTCAATACAGGTAAATTAGGCTTCCCCAGAGATCCAGAAGGTATTTATGAACATCACAGGATGAAAGCAGACAGCTCTACACTCTTTGCAATGCTCTGACACTACAACACCAAACTGCAGCAGAATCTTTAACTACAGGAGCTCTGCCCAAGCCCTCTGCATCACCACACAGTACTCTGTGAGCACCAGACACACACTGCATCTCCCACCATCAGCACAGGGACTGCAGCTCCACGCCTACTGCAGCCTCACCTGCAGGCATCAGGGCTGTAGAACTCCAGTGATGTTGGGGACATGTACGGTGGCCACATCTCCCCTGCAGTCCCATTGATCATGTTGCACTCATTGCTCCGCCAGTAGTTCACCTGGGTGCAGAGAGAGGAGCTCAGTGCTATCAGCTCGATGTCAGCTTCCATCCTTGCCACACCATCCACAGGAGCTGGGGACAGCAAGGCTGGAAAGCTTTCAGGATGGGCTCAACTGAGCACTCCTTGCCACTGGGCTGCCTTATGGCCACTATGCCTTCGCACTGACATTCAACAGAAGTAGTGGAAGAAGTCCCATAGGAACTCATTCAAAACCTGTGACCCACTGACACAACAGCACCAAGAGCTTTCAGTTTACCTTGCTCTACATCAGGCACTGTCCCCATACTTGAGTTTGGCTGCCCAAAGCTCACCTTTTTCAAGCCATTCCACGAATCCACCATATGGACCTGACTGATGTTCTTCATGCCTGTATTCACTGTGAACAATCCGGAATTGCTGTTGTTAAACTGCAGAGAGAAGAAATTAACCTGTAATCCATTACATGCAGAAAGACTGCAGCATGTTAACACCTTTGCATGCTTCATCAGCATTAGGAGTACTCCACGTACTGTTAGCTTCTGAAGTTTTATTTTGGTTGCCAGAGACAGCTTCCAACACATAATTTTCCCCTCAAGCAGAAATACAAGGCGCCTTACACAACCACCATCAATTACACATGGCTGCTCCAAGCAGTTTGTGAAGGAGTCAGCCTGCATATTCAATAACAAGAGCAACATGTCTGGGACTTGAGGATTCCCAACGGGCATTTACTCACCTCTATAAATATGCCAAATTTACCCTTGTACGGGATCAGGCCAGGAACAATGGCATTTATTGTGTCTAAAAGAGGGTCTTCATAGCCCCACAAGATCTCCCCCACTGTCCGGTTTATGAAGGCCTCCTGCTTCAGCCCAGCCAGGGCCCCGCTCAGCAAGAACTTCACAAAACTGGGCAGGTTTTCCATCATGACAGCTGCTCCCTGTGAAGGAAACCAACCTCTGAGATACGAGCCCTGCCTTTGGCAGAGAGGATGCAATGCATCTTCAGCACACAGCACAGTGCTCTACAGAAGCCCTTTGGATAGCCCGAGGGCCACCATTCAGCCCACAGCTAGGAAGAAAGCAGTTTGTGGCAGCAGCCACAGAGAGCTCACAGGTTTCATTTCCCCAGATAAAGCTCAGATGAGGTTGAAGATGTGAGCCCAGCCCCTCTAATCGCTCTGATTTTAGAAAGGCAGCAGCCCAACGTGATAATCGACACACAAAGAACTGCACTCTGTAAACTTAACCATGCAGAATTCAAGTCTAACAAGAAAAGGAAGCTCCAAGTTAAGCACAGAGCATCACCACCCCCCCTGCCAGCCAGCACGTCTCTGGGAAGCGAGTCCTTACCAGCATCAAGATGTTGGGCATCACTATGTACTCATCTTCGGTGCCGTTGGACAAGTCCGGCCTGAAGAAGAGCTGCCTGTACTCCAGGTAGGAGACGGTGTCATTGTCGTGAAATGTGATGTTTGTTTTATACTTGAACTCTCTGCAAAGAGACAGGAGAGACCATGGGAACCTTCCCCCAGGTGGTGCCAACTGTAGGCTGTAAAGCAAGGACAGGCCTGGGCTGCACCAGGCTGCAGGAGAGGCAGTAGAACAGCTGCTGGGAAACCTATCTCTGTGAGAGTGATGCTCAGATAAATCAATCTACATCATCCCACACACCAAAACAACCTCCAGAACAGGAGAGGACCAAACAAGATGGCACAAGCTCTGCTGTCAAACCCGTGTGAATTTGTCCCAGTTCCTACCGGCTCCTGTGCAGCCCCACACAAAGCACAACCCCCATGTAGCATCCTGGCTCTGCTGCTCCTCTCTGGGTCACTCTTCGATGCACTGCCCAGCTCCTGCTCGCTGCATTCTGTTAGGGAGCCCAGCTGCAATGCTTTGCAGCAGCATGAGGCTGTCCCCAGCATCCCAAGCTCCATGGGGAGCTGCAGCTCAATGCACAAGCAGAAACAAAGTCCTTTATTGTGGAGCCTATTTTATGGTCCATGATAGGGAAAGGCACTAATCTTGCTCAACAGGAACATAAGGACATTAATAAGCTTTACCCCTTTGTTTATTCTTAGTGTAAGTGAAGCCTTTTCCCCAAGCCAAGTGACTGACCCAATCACAACATACACAATCTACATGCTTCTGTGGTGTGACCGGCAGACCGGGGGAAATGAGGGCACATACATAGTGCCAGGTTTCCCCCCAACACTACTCAAACAGCTTTGGGATTAGACCACTAATCTTCCCACATGAGCTCGCTTAGGCTGCTGACCTGACCTTGCCTACATGTGTAGGCACAAACATGTCAAATACTGTTACTGATGGGTAAGTTTCACAGGCTCAGTTCAATATCTCCCATCACTTCACACACCAGGCCCAGAGAGGGGCTCCAGCCACCATCCTTAGCCATGGCAAATAGATCAAGCCCTGCTGTTGCTGAACCCAACTAAGCCATGGTGTTCTGTACTGGTTCTCGTGACCAGATTCTTCGTGTTAGGCAAACTGCATCCCATAGGTCTATCATAGATTATAGATCTTAGAGCAATACAAGAAGTCTGAAGCTTCATATTAAGGAGGTCCCAGCTCTGGAGCTGATTTCCTAAATGCACAGCAGAGATTAAACCAAAGCCCATTCTGAGGATGGGGTTTGCCCACCACCATACCAACAGCCAGTGGGTCCCAGCATGGGACCAAGCTCCACAGCTCACACTGAAGCATTGAGCAGCCTCACAGCCCCATCAACCAGAGGTCCTACTGATGGCTTTAGCACAATCAGAGCAATTACATCACATTTGGATTGCTTTAAAATCCTATGCCATTGGTCTCAGGCCAGCTGTGCCAATGCCATGCTGTCCTAAAGGAGCCAGCCAAGAGCCTGGCAGACAGCACAGCAGCTCACACACAGCTGGACCACAAGCAGAACCTGACCTGTAAACATATGGCCCACGCTGGTTCACCTTTGGCTTCGCTCCCTGGAGGACCTGCTGGGGGTTCTGCACTTCAAAGAGGTTCACCGTCAGATAGAAAGGAACAGGGATGTCCCTCCACATGTTGAAGGAGATGCTGCTGGGGTCGATCCGCACGTTCTGCAAAGAAATAGAAAGGAGATGTGCTGCTTGGCCTTGGAGGCTGAGCACATCCACCCCTGCTTCCCACACCAGGCCCAGCTGAAGAGGGAAGTTTCGGCAGTGGATCTCTAGAGGACACAGCATGTTATGCAAACTGAAACAGAGCCAGCTCCAAACTCCAAACGTACATGCAGAAGCATCAAGTGCATGCCACAGGATGTCTGCAGGCTTATTTATTCAGGCTCAGCTTGCCAGACTCCAACCCACAAGGTTTCGGAGCTGTTTTGAAGTGCTGGAGGCTCTCACTGTGCTAGACAAGCCAGCACTGAATTATTCACAGCTCCGGTGGTTTGACTTGCCTGGCACAAACAAGCCCATCCCAAAGGCTTCCACTTGCTTGCCAGGTATGGCAGCTCCATAGCTACAACTACAGACCACACAGCTCTCTGGTTATCCCAAAAATAGACGAGGAGAACCGTGATGTCAACCAAACTGCAGCCAAGTTGCTTTTTGCTTCCTCTCGGATGTGATCCTGCAGCGATTCACGTCTGTCTTAATGCAGGTTGAAGGCAGTGCATAATTTTTTCATATCAATGTCCCATTTTGCAGCAGATGCCCACAGAAGCACGAGGCGTTACCCAAACCCTCACATCCTCCCCAGAGCCATTGCTGGCCGCCTGCCTGCAGTCCCTCCCTGCCTGCTGGGGGCTGCCTTACGGACCAGCACACCAAGAGCTTGTTTCTTCTTAATCACCTATTTTGGGTGCGCTCCACTAATATCTTTGCTTCCTCTGCAAGTACAAACTCTCGCTGCAGTTAAGTAATGCAGCTCAGAACCGGGTTTGATCCACTAATCGGCAAAGGCACGCGGGCATTATCCAGCTCCAGCTCAGCCCCACAGCTGTTTGCTTTGACTCCTATGGCAGGGGGAAGAAGAAAGCTACCAGCAGCGTCACAGCAGAGATGTAACTACAGTACAAGAACAACCCAGACTGTTTTATAACCATCTCCCCATGCACCCAGCAGAGTCTGAACACTGACATCTGCTTTCCTTTACTTGTTTGTTCTGCTTTGCACTCCCCGGGCTTCCCGTTGCATATGCATGCATTTATGTAACACACTGAGCTGCATCCTGCCTGCTCGCTGCCCTGCTCAGCCTCCTGCCATGGAGCCCAGCACAGAGCCATAGGGTTATTGAGGTTGGAAAAGACCACTAAGGTCATTGAATCCAACTGTAACAACTACCACTAAGATACACTGATCAGAGCAGCCTTGGAGGTCAACACGAACGTGGCACGTGTCTGAAATAAGAATAGAGTCTTTTTCACTCGGATGGGTTACAAAGGGTCACTGGGTGGTCTGACATCTCCTGACCACACTGAGTTCCCAAAGGAATGGGTTACCACGCGTCTCCTCCAGACAAAGACGGCAATGAAAGCACCAAGGACGAGAGCTCCTACGTGGAGTTATGTGATAAATGCCTGCCAAAGGCCAACCAGCCTCCAGCCCTGCCCAAGCCTCACAGCCACCGCTCCAAACACTGCCCCAGGAGTCTCAGCAAGGCCCTGCACATCGCTCCGTTGTTTGCTTTCTGTTTGACTTTAAGCTGTGCATGAATCCTTCAGGTCACGTAGAAGACGAGGAGATGGTTGACTTGAGATGAAGGGAGTCCTGAGGAAAAAGAAGGGTCAGGATTCTCCTCCTCTCACAGAGATGCACCAGAAAGCAGCTAAATCGGGTAGTTCCCCAAAAGAAGGGAAGTCTGGTTGCACTGACCACACCATATGTTCTACAGGTGCCAGCAGCAGCTCTGCACAGCCAACAGATGGACAAAGACCAGCTCTGGCTTAAGCCAAACATCCACCTGGCTCTGCACAGCCAGCAGCACAGCATTGAGCAGGAGCTTGTTCCTGACAAAGATGGGGCACAAGCAGCTACAGCCACTTGTTATTCATCCCCTGTGCCAGGGGAGCGTTTCTAGGTGTTGATGTGGGTAGGTGTGAGCTTGAAGGAACTCCAAGGCAGAGGGACCCTCCCTTGTGTGCAATGGGAAAGATCTGGGTGAATGTGGGGATGAAGCCATTGGGCTGATGCAATAAGGGTTTGGAAGTGGGGGGCTGCAGAGGGGCTGCTGTGAGGAAAGCCCAGCAGTGGCAACAAGTTCAAACTCTTGCTCACAGACAGTAATTGGTGAGGAACCTCCCTGTTCTCATCTCTACCCTTGAGCCTTTTCCATTGTATTTCCCCCCTTTCTGTCTTTGAGCACCGGTCCCAGGGCTCAGTGCAGCAGTCGCTGAGCAGAACAAGGGCTCAGCCCACAGCTCTGGGGTGCACACAGGGGATCAATGTCATCCCAGTAGCAAAACCCCGTCCAGCAGCCAGGAAACCCTATAGAGAGACAGCTTTTTTGCTTCACTCTGAGGCACCACACCATACACGAGGCAAGGACTCCATGCGAGCACTGCAGCGCATCACCTGTGCTGTTATTGGCAATGCAGACCCGCACAAGCCTTCCTATGTAGCTAACTAAGAGCACCCAGCAGCGATCAATCACCCATCAGTGCCAGCTGAGCACTAATGAGCCGCTAATGAGCAACGCGGCCCCAATCAGCCCCAGCACTATTGTAACAGAGCACAGAAACACCCGAGCTGGATTTATCCCTGTTGAAGGACGCTGCGAGCTGGAAGAGCAGCACCCTCAGCAGCACCCCCAGCCCCAAGCACCCAACAACCCCCCGCCCCGTCCCGTCCCAATCCCGCTAACCTTGATGACCTGCTCCTTGATGATGGCAGGTCCCGCCAGCAGCAGGCACACACCCAGCAGCAGACAGGCGGCCCCCACCACCCCCAGCCCCACCGCCGCCCTGCGCCCAGCCGCGGCCATGGCTCGGGCAGCGAACAACCCGCCGCCGCTTTATGGGCCCGGCGGGCACAGAGCGGAGCGGGGCGGGGCGGGGACGGACGGAACCGCCCCATGGGCCGAGCCGAGCGGGGCGGAAGCGGCCGATGAGTGAGGACGGTCCGTTCCGGTACGACCCGCTCACGGTGCAGGGACTGAACGAGATTAAGGCGTTTCCGAGAGCAAAACCATCTCAAAACGTTCATTCATTTCTTTACTTTTCAGCCCATTTTCCCAACGTGAGCCCCTGACCGACAGCCGGCAGTTCAGTAGAGATCCGTCATCAGTGATCTCAGCCCCTCACCAACAGGGCACTGCTCCTACAGGGCGCACAGCATTGATCAAGGATCAGTAAACTCTTGGAAAGGGCTGACAACAGCAGGACACGGGGAAACGGTTTGAAGTGAAAAGAGGGAAGATTTAGGTTGATTGTTAGGGGGAAGTTCTTCACTAGGAGAGTGGTTAGGGCCTGGAACAGGCTGCACAGGGAGGTTGTGGATGCCCCGTCCTTGGAGGTGTTCAAGGCCAGGTTGGACGGGGCCATGGGCAACCTGATCTATGGGGTCTCTATGGGGATATATGGAGTCTATGGGGTCTCTATGGGGTCTCCTGGGCAACCTGATGTAGTAAATGTGTATGTTTGGTGGCCCTGCCAGGCAGGGGGGTTGGAACTACATGATCCTTGAGGTCCCTTCCAACCCGGCTCATTTCTGTGATCATTCCCATAGCTACCCTTTAAGCCAGTGCTCAAGTTATAAAGTTTATTGAGATACTAAAGCTGCTCATTAACAGAACCAAGCACCAGCTTGAGGGCTACAGACTCACCCAGCTGATCACCAGAGCAGCTCTCTGGCTTTCAAAGGAACCTCATTTATCTTTCCGATGGGTTTTAGTACATTGATGCATGAGCACTGCATGCAGGGCTCAGCCCTCCAGGGGACATAGCAATATTATCACTGAACCTCCCAACTCTGGAAGGGTTTGCAATTCTATTACATTACACATATCCATAATGGTAGTTTGAAGAGCAGCACTGAGCTCAGCAGCACACGGAGTTACATCAGCACTTACACAACCCCAGCACCACCCCAGGCACGTGCAGGCCTTGCATAAGGCAGTTTTATAACACCTTTATATACTTGGAAATGAAGTCATCAGAATTTATTAGATTGCAATTAAAGAACTAAAATAGCTGCTCGAAAAAAAAATTTAAGAGACAGCAATCTGTGGATGCAACAGCTTTATTGGAATGAACATGTGCACAGGAACTTGTTCTTGGAAGCAAGGAATCTTCACTTCAGTTACCACCCCTGAGGCGCAGCACAAGATGGAGGGTGGACTCCTTCTGGATGTTGTAGTCGGACAGTGTGCGCCCATCTTCCAGCTGCTTCCCAGCAAAGATCAACCTCTGTTGGTCAGGAGGGATGCCCTCCTTGTCCTGGATCTTGGCCTTCACGTTCTCGATGGTGTCGCTGGGTTCAACCTCCAAGGTGATGGTTTTGCCAGTCAGGGTCTTGACGAAGATCTGCATCCCTCCCCTGAGGCGCAGCACCAGGTGCAGGGTGGACTCCTTCTGGATGTTATAGTCGGACAGTGTGCGCCCATCTTCCAGCTGTTTGCCAGCGAAGATCAACCTCTGTTGGTCGGGAGGGATTCCCTCCTTGTCCTGGATCTTGGCCTTCACATTCTCGATGGTGTCACTGGGCTCCACCTCCAGTGTGATGGTTTTACCTGTCAAGGTCTTCACAAAGATCTGCATGCCGCCCCGCAGGCGCAGCACAAGATGCAGGGTGGACTCCTTCTGGATGTTATAATCAGACAGTGTGCGCCCATCTTCCAGCTGCTTCCCAGCAAAGATCAACCTCTGCTGGTCAGGTGGGATGCCCTCCTTATCCTGGATCTTGGCCTTGACATTCTCGATGGTATCACTGGGTTCCACCTCCAATGTGATGGTCTTCCCGGTCAGTGTCTTCACGAAGATCTGCATCTTGTCCTGCACGTGACGTCACACACGTTACAGCCCCGCCCATGGAGCCCTGTGACGTCACGCCGTTAGCCCCGCCCACCCCCTTCGGCCACCTCCTCCCCTTCCCGCCCTCCGCCATCTTGGATGCCGCCGTTGCGCCTGCGCGGCCGCCATTTTCCCGGCCCTACGTTCCCCATCCTCACCGCCCCGCGAGGAGAAAACGAACATCGCGGCCCTGTCAGCGCAACGCCATCTCTGCCATCTCCAGCCCTAAATCCGCATCGCTCCCCGCTCCCAGCACACAACACACGCTCCGCCCTGCTCTCTCCCTCCTCCCCACCGAGCCTCAACCGCCCACAGCTCAGCACTCACCGCGGTGCTGACAGCCGGCTCCACACAGCGCACCCACCCCGTTAACGTCTCCAACTACGCCCCCCGCCGGCTCCCTCCCATTATATAGCTGCCGCCGCCCCGCCCCGCGCCGCTCAGATCACTCCGCCGCGCACTACTTTCCCTCGGCCGTTGGCGCCGCTGTGTGTGATGGGATGTAATGAGCGCGGGGCGGCGCGCGGAGGGAGCGGGCGCTGTGGTGGAGTGTAATGCGGCTCTGAGGGCTGGGGGGGAAGCGGCGCTCAAAGTCCGGTCAGGAGCCACGGAGCGGAGCCACGGGAGCGGCCTGTCGTAAGGTTTATAGCAGCATGGTGTTGTGTGCGGGGCTCTGTAGCACTGCAGTGCATCCCTACTCTAACTGCCCGCTGTTTACTCCATCAGGCTCGGTACGGCCCCACAAAGGTGCCCCTGAGGGAAGGAAACGCCTTTATCCCGAGGAGCTGTGTGTTTTACAGCTGATATTTCGCTTTTTAAAGGGAGATAAGTGAGAACATGGTCCTGTGTGAGATACACCAAGTACTTGGGATGGCACAGCTAAATGCTGCAGGCTGTGCTGGGCCTTTGGCTCTGGAGATATAGCCTTGACACAGAGATACCACAGCACCATGGCTTTGTTATCTACCAGAAATATAAATAACTTATTTCCAGCTTACAGAGCACCCCCTGGTGCTGCTGCTTCAATCCTTAAAAGCAAAACGAAGAGCTTGTGGAGATGCCGGGGATTGAACCCGGGGCTGAAGAGTGAGCAAAGCCTCAAAATGGTGGTAAGGTAACACTTTGCTATAGAAAGGGAAAGGGGAACTTCACAGAAACCAAGACAAAGGGTAACTGTAGATAGTTTACATTTAAAAGGGCAGGGAAAAGGGGAATTACAGACACTTAGTCAAAAGAAAACCAGAGAAGAGGGCAATAAAGATAAGAAGAAACTGTCCAGAGACCTCTGACAAGAAGAAGGATTAGATACCCCCGGGCAAGACGATGCTTACGTGGGAGAATGGTACCAGCAGATAACACCAAGAAGAAAACAGAAGAAGAATTTCACCCCAAAACAACGGCAAGGGTCGCGGGGAATGGGGTCAGGGGGAATGAGGGAATGGGGTTGCGGGGAACGGGGCCATAGGGAATGTAATGAATATGTAATCAAACTGAGGAGGAGACTATTGATTATGTATTAGCTTAACCTATATCTGTAACACACTTTTCTCTTTACGGTGTGCAAGTTTGGTGGAGCTATCCCCCTTGCACCCGGCGCTGCGCAACGCTGGAATAAACATACCTGCTTTATAACCCATCTCTGGATTATAGAGTTTGATTCCGCAAGTCAATTTGGCACCCCAGATGGGACCCTCTCTGTTCGGCTGCAGGACCAGCTGAGAAGGGGGACGCCTTTGGCGCGCCCCGAGATTTCTCGGAAGGACTCCCCTCCCTCATCTGATCACTGCAGGAGCAGACAAGAACCATCTATCGGCGGACCAGGTATGTGAAATGGGGGACCCGTAAGTCGTGAGGAGACGTCCTGCGCAGGGCACAGTGGAGTCGGCGTGCTCCCCCCCAGGGATGTGAGCTCACGGGTTAGGTTAGGTTGCCGGCTGGGTTAGGAGGACTCCCTAGGGAGTGCCTACAAAGGGGCCAGTAAGTCGTACGCATGGTAAAAGAGCTATTGCTCACATTCAGGTGATTGCTAATTGGGCAGAGCTTGTCTGCTTTCTCTGGTACAGGGTGATTTGTGTAATCCTGGGATAATTGGTATCGTACAGCGCTGTCTATATAGGTGGCCTAAGTCAACAACTAGCACCGGTGTTCTTAACATCTTTGGTTAAGCTTAACAAATGATATATTGTAATTCTGTTTGAATTGTCGTGTGAGTGTGGTGTGAGTGAGACGCAGCACAGCTGCGGGGCGAGTGCGGAGTCCCGACCCGCGGTTCCGTCCTCCCGCGAGGGAAACGGCCGGGGACGGACGAAGCGAAAGTTGTCTCCAATACTTGTTTATCTTTGTTTTAATACGTGTTTATTTTGTATTATTAGTTACCGGTTGTTGTAAAGTACGTGGTCATAAGTCATAACGATACTGTTGTGTCAGAAGTGGTCTTACTTATAAAAGAATACGATTGTTTATATTAAGTTACGATGGGGAAATCACAGAGCAAAGAGGTCCCTGAGCGCACACCCCTGGGTTGTATACTGGCACACTGGCGAGATATTGCTGGGAAATCAAGAGGAACCCTGAGTCGGAAAAACTTGATTAAATATTGTAATCAGTGGTGGTTGGTGTATAAGCTGGAGGAAGGGGAGAAATGGCCTCTAAATGGAACAGTAAAATATAATACAATCTTGCAGCTTATGTTGTTTCTGAGGAGAGAAAATAAGTGGGAGGAGGTAGCATATGCAGATATGTTCTTCACCCTCCGCAACCACCCGGAATGGCAGAAAGAGTGTGGAATGGGACCGCCACAAGATCCTTTTGTACTAACTATAGAAAAAGTACGGCGGGAGGCAAAAGAAAGTAAAATAAAACGCTGCTGCTCATCCTGTAGTATCGGACAGCAGTGCACAAAGACAGGCAAGGTTAGGGAGCCTGAAGAATTGTCGGAATATCTCCAGGTTCAGCGGGCAATAAGGGTGAGAAATGAGGAAATCCCACTAGATCCAGAAATGCCTTCTCTTGAGGATTCTAATCCTCCTTCACCCCCTTCACCCCCGGCCCTCCCTTCTCCCCCTGAGCCTCCTGCCTCCCCAGTAGCCTCACGTACCCGAAGCCAGCAGCCATTAACAATAGCTCCGTTGAGGGAAGTGGTACGTCCAGAGGGGGGTACAATGTTAGTTAAAGTTCCGTTCTCTTCATTTGACTTAGAATCTTGGAAGGAGGTTTGTAAAAACTACCGAGATGACCCATCAAAGGTAGCAAGACAAATGCAGTTTTTAGTTAGACAATTTGAACCAGACTGGAATGATATTCAGTTGCTGTTAGATCAACTGACCGAAACAGAAAAACAACTGGTTCTAAGAACAGCACAAACCCTGCTTGAGGATAATTTGCGAGGAACAGATGAAGATATTAAAGACTATTTCCCATTACAAAACCCTCGCTGGGACCCAAATACAGATCATGGGAGGGAGCTTTTGGAGAGATACCGAGAATGGGTAATAAAGGGAGTAGAAAGAGCTATCCCTAGAACAGTGAACTGGTCTAAATTATTTGAAGTGAAACAGGGTCCCCAGGAGACTCCCTCGGAATTCCTTGAAAGGCTGAGGAATGTAATGAGAAAACATACCTCCCTGGATCCAAATTCAGAGGAAGGTATTCATCAGTTGGTGTCACTATTCACAGGGCAGTCTGCAGGGGATATAAGAAAGAAGCTACAAAAATTACCAGCACCGGCCAATAGAAATTTGGAAAGTTTGCTAGAAGTAGCTTGGAGAGTGTTTAGCAATCGGGAGGAGGAAGATAGGAAAAAGGACAGACAGATACTGATTGCAGCTTTGCAAGGGACAGGGAGGGGTGAAATGTGCAGAACAAGAAAGCCCCTGGAAAAGGACCAATGTGCCATCTGCCGGAAAAAAGGACACTGGAAAAATGAATGCCCACTGAGAAAACAGAAAAGGGGGGCATGGACTAAGTTCCAAGCCCCCGTAAAGGAGGATTGACTGGAACCGGGCGAGTCTACCCTGGCGGATTCACTGGTTAAGATAAAGCTAGGGAAGAAACAGAAGAGTGTAGAATTTTTAATAGATACTGGTGCGGCTTGTTCAGTACTAAATGAAGAATTAACTCCATTAAGTAAAGAATTTATGACTGTAAAAGGGGCCACTGGTCAACCCGAAAAGGCTTACTTCCTTAAACCTCTGAAATATAAATTGGGGAAGCAGGTAGGGATACATCGATTTTTATACCTACCTGACTCACCACATCACCTCTTAGGACGGGATCTCTTAGAATTATTAGGGGCAGAAATAAAATTTGAGGCAGGAAAGATGCGGTTTAAAGTAAGGGATGATTCTTTAATTGAGGTACTGAGCCTAGCATTGATCACAACAAATTCAACTCCCGAAAACACAGGGATGCCCGAAGAAATCAGTAATCAGGTCTATCCAGGGGTATGGGCAACGGAAACCCCAGGGCGTGCAAAAAACGCCCCTCCTGTGGTAATTAATATAAAGCAAGGAGCTCAACCCCCACGAATTAAACAATACCCCCTAAGGATAGAAGATAGAGAGGGAGCACAACCATTAATTGATAAATTCATGAGACATGGGTTATTAGTGGAATGTGAATCTAAATACAATACCCCGATACTTCCAATTAGGAAACCAGACGGGAACTACCGTATAGTACAGGATCTGAGAGCAATCAATAAAATAGTAGAAGATTTATATCCCCTGGTAGCAAACCCATATACACTGCTTACAAAACTATCTAGTGAATTGGCTTGGTTTACCGTACTGGATCTAAAGGATGCATTCTTCTGCTTACCCCTAAGTCCAGAGAGTCAGCTATTATTTGCATTTGAGTGGGAGAACCCTAAATCCGGCAGAAAAACACAACTGACATGGACAGTGCTTCCCCAAGGGTTCAAGAATAGCCCAACTATTTTTGGGAATCAGCTAGCCAAGGATTTGGAACAATGGGAACGCCCCTTTGAGAAAGGAGTTCTGTTACAGTATGTAGATGATCTATTAATAGCTACTGAAACGGAAGAAGAGTGTGTAACATGGACTATCAGTCTACTGAATTTTCTGGGGCTTAATGGGTATCGAGTCTCCCCACAGAAGGCCCAGGTGGCAAAACGACAAGTAGTCTATTTGGGCTACGAAATCACAGCAGGACTAAGGATGCTGGGAACAGCGAGGAAGGAAGCCATTTGTCAGACCCCCGAGCCCCGGACTGCAAAGGAGCTGCGCACATTCCTGGGAATGACAGGCTGGTGTCGACTCTGGATCCATAACTATGGACTTCTGGTAAAACCACTCTTTGCACTTTTAAAAACTAACCCCAATACTCTCACTTGGGATGGGGAAAGCAGAAGAGCTTTTAAACAGTTAAAGCGTGAGCTCATGCAGGCTCCTGCCTTAGGGTTGCCAGACACAACAAAACCATTCTGGCTATTCTCATATGAAAAACAAGGAATAGCCTTGGGAGTCCTGGCTCAGAACTTGGGGCCTTATCGAAGAGCAGTAGCATACTTTTCTAAACAACTGGATGAAGTAAGCAGGGGGTGGCCGAGCTGCTTGAGAGCAATAGCTGCACTGGTATTAAACGTTCAGGAAGCACGTAAATTTACTTTAGGGCAGAAAATTACAGTCTTGACATCTCACACTGTTTCAACTGTGTTAGAAGTGAAGGGTGGGCACTGGCTCTCACCACAGAGACTCCTTAAGTATCAAGCTATCCTGATGGAACAAGATGATGTGGAAATAAAAGTAACTAATATTGTTAACCCAGCATCCTTCCTTAGTGGGACCTCGGGAGAACCAGTACTGCATGATTGCCTGGAAACCATTGATGCGGTGTGTTCCAGCCGACCAGACCTGAAAGAAGAACCACTAGAAGATGCTGAGGACTCTTGGTATACTGACGGTAGCAGCTTTGTGCTGCAGGGGGTACGCAAAGCAGGCTATGCTGTGACAACTACAAACAAGGTAATAGAATCAAAAGCCTTGACCCCAAATACCTCTGCACAAAAGGCAGAAATCATAGCTCTAACTCGAGCATTAGAGCTGGCAGAGGGAAAGAGAATCAACATATGGACAGATTCAAAGTATGCTTTTAGTGTGATACATGCCCATGGAGCAATATGGAAGGAGAGAGGACTATTATCAACACAAGGAAAGGGCATTAAGCATGCCGAGGAAATTTTAAAGCTCCTGGAAGCAGTTCATCGACCAAGAAAGGTGGCTATTATGCATTGCAGAGCACACCAGAAAGGAAAGATGCCGGAAGAAGTAGGAAATGCTTTTGCAGATCGAGAGGCAAAACGAGCAGCAAGGGAAGACCCGGTGGAAATGCATTCTTTAATTCCAGACGGTAAAATCCAAATTGATAGTGAACCCAGATACTCAAAGGAAGATAAAATTCTCATAGAAGATCTAGGAGGGCAAGTGGGAGAGGGAGGATGGGCCACTACCCCACAAGGTAAAATCATTATTCCCACGGCTATACTGTGGGCAGTGATAATGGCTGAACACAGAAAAACTCATTGGGGAGTGGAGGCACTGCATAAATATTTAGCCCAAAGAATAATTGCCCGGAACTTGTATTCCACAATTAGGCAGGTGACACAACAATGCGAGATATGTTTACAGAATAACCCCAAGTCAGGTCATAAAGTCACCCTAGGGCAGATAGGGAAAGGGAATTACCCGGGACAACAGTGGCAAATTGATTTCTCAGAACTCCCAAGAAAAGGGGGGTTCAGATATTTATTGGTATTAACAGACACCTTTTCGGGATGGCCAGAAGCGTACCCCTGTAGGACTAACAAGGCTCGAGAGGTAACAAAGGCTCTGTTACATGAGATCATTCCGAGGTTTGGGGTCCCTGCAGCAATTTCATCAGATCGTGGCCCACACTTTAATGCTAAAGTGGTCCAACAAGTAAGTTCACTATTGGGAATTGATTGGCAGCTACATACACCATACAGGCCGCAGTCCAGCGGTCAGGTGGAAAAAATGAATCACCTAATCAAATTACAGATAGTGAAATTGGGCCAAGAGGCTGGGATACCCTGGCCTCAGGCATTACCACTGGCACTCTTACGAGTTCGTACCAAACCCCGAACCAAGGAAGGACTGAGCCCATTCGAAATCCTTTATGGGAGGCCTTACCCTGTACAAAAGGGAATCTCTATGCAAACTGGGGAAGAAGTATTGAATGAATACATGGTAAATCTGACAAAGCAACTAAAGAAAATTGAAAAAACAGTACTTGGGGCCAGGGCACGGGGCCTAGATAGCCCAGTGCATAATATACTACCAGGCGACTATGTTTATGTTAAATCCCTCTCAGATTCACCTCTGGAACCAAAGTGGAGTGGGCCCTACCAAGTGCTCCTGACCACCCACACGGCAGCAAAGGTGAAAGGACTGACGCCTTGGATACACCACACCCGCCTGAAGAAAGCTCCCAGACAACAGTGGACGGTGAAAGAGGAAGGACCACTGAAGATCAAAATCCAAAAACATGTATAACAGCTTGGTAATTTTTAGCATGACCGTGACAACAGTCGTAGCCTGGCATGGGAACAGCTACCTGAAAATGACTGAGAAAATTGGCCAGGCTTTCAATAAATCTTGCTGGATATGCACGGCCCTCCCTAGAGGAGAGGGAAGAGTACCTATGTATGGGGTGGCAACACTAAACTGGACAATTCCAAGCTGGGTGGAATATGGGAAATGTAAGTTTGGTCTAGAAGACAAACAAGACAAACCACAGAAAGGTCCTAGGTTTGAGTTGCTAATCTTAGATTCTACTAGGTCAATCTTTGTAGATAGAAAATTTGATAAGGGGGTGGGGGTGGGATGGCGAAACTTAACGGGCATAGGGTGTAGTTGGGAATATGGGAATTCAGGAATAGTAACAGGGATTGTTAGAATTGGGAAATGGGCACAAGGCACGGGATGCGACCCTAGAACAGATGAGGCATCATACTGGGTCTCAGATAAGAATATTCTCGGAATTGCAAGGATGGCTACATCATTTGCCTATCAAGAAAAGATGCCCAAGCCATGTAAATTACCAAATGGGTATTGGTGGCTGTGTGGGGATGGGCATGCTCGAAAAGCATTACCTATAAATTGGACAGGGACATGTACTGTAGGATATTTGGTACCTCAAACTACAGTACATGAAGACACCCCACGAGGACTTTTAAGAACTCCCTGGATTCGAACTAGGCGCACATACAATCCCTTAGTGCACAGCACAGGCTTTCATAGCTTCTTAAGAATTCTCATTCCATCTCTAGGGGTGACACAACTAGAACAGGCAATTGTGAATATCTCAGCTACTTTAGAAATAGTAGAAAATGCCACAACAGATGCATTGCGAGCAATCCAAGAAGAGGTATCCTCCTTATCCAAGGTGGTGATTCAAAACAGGATGGCACTGGATATATTAACAGCCAAAGAAGGGGGGGTATGCACAATAATAAATCAGAGCTGCTGTGTGTACCTAAACAAAGACCTAAGAATTGAAACCGACTTGAGGAAAATTTGGGAACAAACAAAGGTGTTGCACAAGGCAAGTCAGGATAACATAGGTTGGGAAAAAGGATTGTGGGATACACTCACTAGCTGGTTACCAAATTTAGGATGGGTAAAGCAGCTCTTTTTGGTCGGAATCATTATAGCCATCTTGGTGCTGTTAATAAGTTTTACCTGTATAGTAGTAAAGTGCTCTATGTGCTTGTACCAAGGTACCGGAAGGGAATACGAGGTTTGGAAGAGACATGAGCTGAGACAAAAGGTAGAGAGCGGAGCCTATTTTGAGACCCATTAAGAATCTAGCAGGTAAAAGCCTGCTAGATTAAAGAAAAGGGGGGAATTGAAGAGTGAGCAAAGCCTCAAAATGGTGGTAAGGTAACACTTTGCTATAGAAAGGGAAAGGGGAACTTCACAGAAACCAAGACAAAGGGTAACTGTAGATAGTTTACATTTAAAAGGGCAGGGAAAAGGGGAATTACAGACACTTAGTCAAAAGAAAACCAGAGAAGAGGGCAATAAAGATAAGAAGAAACTGTCCAGAGACCTCTGACAAGAAGAAGGATTAGATACCCCCGGGCAAGACGATGCTTACGTGGGAGAATGGTACCAGCAGATAACACCAAGAAGAAAACAGAAGAAGAATTTCACCCCAAAACAACGGCAAGGGTCGCGGGGAATGGGGTCAGGGGGAATGAGGGAATGGGGTTGCGGGGAACGGGGCCATAGGGAATGTAATGAATATGTAATCAAACTGAGGAGGAGACTATTGATTATGTATTAGCTTAACCTATATCTGTAACACACTTTTCTCTTTACGGTGTGCAAGTTTGGTGGAGCTATCCCCCTTGCACCCGGCGCTGCGCAACGCTGGAATAAACATACCTGCTTTATAACCCATCTCTGGATTATAGAGTTTGATTCCGCAAGTCAGGGCCTCATACATGCAAAGCATGCGCTCTACCGCTGAGCTACATCCCCTGCCCGTGCTGCCCACCCGGCTGCACACAGCGGATCCTCGGGGTCCATCCGAGTTGGGAACGTGAGTTTGGGACAGGAACGAGCACGGATGGCTGCGGGGGTTTTTTTCCCTTTGGAAGATGGAAGAAAATAGAGGTAGAAAAAGCGAAAAGAGAAAAATTGCATTGAGTACAAAAAGCATCGCTACCTCCCCGTCGGGGAATCGAACCCCGGTCTCCCGCGTGACAGGCGGGGATACTCACCACTATACTAACGAGGACGGTGTACGCTGCGCTCCCGCAGCCCGCTCAGAGCTCGGCCCCAGCCGGTCAATGCGTGTTACTGCCAACGGGAGCTGCGGGAACCGGCTGCAAAACGAGCCGCAATGGGGAGAGTTGGGGAAAGAAAAATAAAAAGCTCTGCCGAAACCCGGGATCGAACCAGGGACCTTTAGATCTTCAGTCTAACGCTCTCCCAACTGAGCTATTTCGGCGGCGAGGCGACCCTGCCCAGGGTGTGGATACGACCCCGCCCAGCCCCGTCCTGACCCCGCTTCTCCCTGCAGCGCAAACACGTGCGGGCGGCTGTCGGTCGGGAAACTCCTTATCTCCCATCGCTCTGCGGTAAAGCACAGAAATAAAACAGGGCTGGACCCCCGGCAGCCCGCGGTGAGCACCCCGCCCCTCACGGCACCAAGAGCCAGCACCGGGCCGGGACAAACAGGACTAAAAATTGCACCGACGGGCAAAATATTTGTAACCTCCCCGTCGGGGAATCGAACCCCGGTCTCCCGCGTGACAGGCGGGGATACTCACCACTATACTAACGAGGACAGGTATGTAGAGGCTTTCCTTCCAGCCCTGTTACAGCTCTGTGTCCCAGCGGGCGGCGCGCGGCTGCCGCGTGTCGGATGTGAGAGCTCTGCGGTGAGCCACTAACAACAAGGGGATGTAGCTCAGTGGTAGAGCGCATGCTTTGCATGTATGAGGCCCCGGGTTCAATCCCCGGCATCTCCACATTTTTCTTTTTTCCTCCCATTATTTTCTACCCCCCTTCCTCAGCTCACAGGCACAAAGCAGCAGCTCTCTGTAAAGCTACTTTGCTTTCGCTCGCCAAGATTCCCTACACATCCGTATTTCACCTTTGCCAGTTGTAAATCAGTGCTCTTAGCTTTTTCTACCCCTCCGAAACAGGCAGCCAAATAACCCCTAGTTCTTAGTGTGCTGTAACTCATATAATAACCCAACTCACTTCGGTCCTTCCCCATGCAGATCCACAGGGTATAAGGCAGTGAACAAGCAGCTCTATGAGGCCACAGCCAGCCCAGCATGAGGGTAATGCTGAGTCCTAACCTTCTGCTCTAACCTTCTGCTTCTTGCAACACCCTGCACAGAAAACATTTCTCCCATCCGAATCAAGAATCACATATATTTATTGTAGTCCCCTATGACTAATATAGTCCAAAGAGAAACTTCAGCAAAACATAGCTGGTAAAATACAGTGGATACAATTATCCAAATATTAACAAGATAAAGCACCCGTGAAACAGCCGGTGTGGGGCTTCTGAGAGCACAGCAGGCTGAAAACCAGAGCTAAGAGCCAGCTGACCCACAGGAAGGCACTGCTAGCAGCCAGGCAGTCCCAATGTTCATCAGATCTTCATGGAAACAGATGCTCCCAAAACATTTCAGACCAAAGCAGCTCCCCAAGAACAGAGCTGGGTGTCACAGTGCGACCGGCGGCCACTGCTTGGCTACATCATCGTGCATAACCTCAGGGATCCACTGGCAATAGGCCGTGAGCAGATCTGGAATAGAAAGAGAGCAGCAGTGAGATGCCCTAATATCAATATATCAACATCCATTTGGTTCTTTCACAAGAATCAAAACTCTCAGCATTATGGTTTCCATTCAGAACATTTTATTCGGAGCACAGCAAGTGAAACAGCTCACCTTAAACATACCTAAAAAGCCAAAGTCTTCACTGATAAGACTAATATTAAAGTATTAGGACACTTACACTTGGGGTTTTTCTTCCACGCAGCCAACAGAGCATCACGGTTATCACAATGTTCAGCAACCAGGGCCTGCAGGAGGGATTCAGTCCTGGGCTGCAGCCTGTGTGAGTCCAGAACAAAGCGGTGCCATAAAGCAATGCCCATCAGCTCAGTTTAGCAGCATGTTACAGTGCTCAGCTCACCTTTCTGAATTCATTCACACTATTAGTGGGGGCTAAATACAGCTGTAAATCACACGACCTCTGGATTCAGACACGTCCTTAGCTTAAAGCTCTCATGCACTTGTAGGGAGCTGCCTGCAGAGGTCAGTGTGATCAGTGCCTTCTGTGTGTGCTTCCACCCAGCCCTTAATAGTGCAACTCTCACAAAACAGCTTTTCTTGGTAAAAAGTGAAACAACCCCCCCCCCAAACTGCATTTTTCCCCTCTCTGCAACCTTATCTCAGTGCCCTGCACACCCCTCCCAGCCTTTAATTGTTTGCTGTTACTTTTTAAAGGAAGTTAAAAGCATTCAGAGGAGAAAACAAACTTGCAACTTACTTGGACCACGTTTTCAGCATTATGAGAGGATTGGAGAGCAGACACTGGCTGTAAGAACCCAGTTTCTCAATGACCTGTGAGATAGGTTGCAGTGAGCACATAACGAACAGTGGAAGATATCCATTCCAACCCAACCACACGTACCTTCCCTTCAAGCAGGAACCTGGCAAAGTATTTATAGCGATCGATACCTTCTGGATAATCAACCTCGACAGCAGGGAGCTGCCAGCCAACTCGATCTGGAAAGAGATCACAGAGTCTCCTCAACACTTGATGGATATAAATTGCCCCATGTACCACCAGCCTCTCTCTTTAACAGGGGTTACTTACTGATAGAAATAAACTGTCAGGCCAACAGGAAAATGTTAATATTTAATACATTAAAACTTGTTGATCTGCTCAAATCGCTGTCAAGCCCTTGGAACAGTCCAAGCTGAGCTCTGCCCTTCTGATATCATGGACAGCGTCATTAAGAGACATTACAATAACTATAGAGCAGCTCTCAGACAGAATGACTGAGAGAGGCATTGTAAGAAGCTTACAAAAGACACTTGGCCTGTGACATCGAACTCGGCCTGTTTCGGGGCAGTAAGATGGAGGAGGGTTTTCCAGAGGCTTCCCAAAGTGGCAGTACGGCGGCAACAGGGCAGGAATCCACTCAGGTTCAACTGCAGACACACCTGAGAAAGGGAAAGCACACCTGAAGGAAGCCTTGCTGCCGGAGCCACCACTCAGTTACTAACAGTTCTACGAGGGAAGTTTTCTGCTAAGGCACCTCTGCTTCCCCAACCACGTCTGCAGAACGGCCCAAAGCAGCCTCACCTTTCATGTACAGTTTTGTAGTCTCAACAATTTCTTGATACACCACAAACTCCGGGAGCTGCTTGAAGAGGACTGAGCTTGGATGGATGAACACCGGGTCATCCAGAAGAGCGGTCTGTAAGAAAGCACAGAGGATTGAAGCAGAATAGGATGAGTTACTGGCAACCTCATCTCTTGATTGCATTGAATTTCAGTCTCTCTCATACACAATTATAGCGTCTCCTTAAGCAATGGAGGTTATTAGTAATGCTTTGCTTTTCTGCTTCATTTTCTCTAGAGACATCAAGCACTCTGTGAGATGGACTAACAGCCCTTCTTACTCTTTTACAGCACTTCCTGCACAAGGACTTGGAAACTGCAACACTGGAAACTTTGATTCTAAGGCAAGAAGCTGGAGAATACCAACACACAGAGCCCCATGGATGGAACCAGAAAGAAGCCCAGTGCCCCTCTGTCCTACAGACACAAGGGAAGAGGAACTCGGGTGAACTGAGCTGTTTACCTTGTAGGCATTCTTCCACTTCTCATCCAGGAGTTCTTCAGCCTGAACCCTCCGAGCAACATGGTCCCCCAGCCCCGCCAATACGATCTGCCGCAAGTAAGTGGCCTGAGCTTCTGTCGGGGGCTTCATCTTCGGGTCAACATAGAGGCCAGCATCAGCACAGACTGAGTTCACTGCAGGTAGAAATAACAAAGGTGAGTTAAGATTGAGCTGATTGGTTTGCTCCCAGAACATGGCAGTTCCCCCTAGAATCCATTTACCTGCTGTTGTCAGCTGCCCTCTCAACCGCCTGATTTCCAGCATGGCTTTGTAGCGGAGCCCGTTCTCTTCACAGAACTTAGGAGTACACCCAGAGTATTCACAGGAGCCCACTGCTCCTGGAAGTGAATAGTCAAGTGGAGAAAACAACTTCACAAATGAGTTGCAATTAAACCAGCTGTGGCACAGTACTGTCACAGTCAGCATGAACATACTGCAGTTCCTACTCAGCCAGGGCCATCTGTCAGCCCACAATGGCTGGAGGCTGCCTAGATCAGCCCAGGAATTACAATTCTACACTCAGTCCTACAGCAGGAAGATGGTTTTGTATAAAGCTGAGGTCGGGGTGATGGGGAGAGGAGAATAGAAGTTATCAGCATTGGGAAAACACTGTGTGCAATACCTAACATCACCATGAGGTCTCCGAGCTTCTGCAACGACCCTTGCCCAGCCCAGATCTTCTGCATCTGTACAAGCCTTCCTTTCTTCCCCTTTAGCTTTACTGTCTCTTCTTCACTTGCCGCTGGCCTAAAAGAAACACAGAACAGCATGAATCAGGGTGTGCTCAAGGTAAGAGAGGCATCAACAGCCCTGCTAGGTGAGAAGGGGCTCCAGGCAGCCCAATTTAGTGGGAGGTGTTCCTGCCCATGGCAGGGCATTGGAATTAGATGGGCTTTAAGGTCACTCCCAACCCAAACTGTCCTATGATGCTATGCTTCCATATCAACTGGGAGTTGGGCTCCCTCACTTACCTGTCAAACTCTTCAAAAAGCTCTCGAACGGTCATGGCAGACACAATGGTAATGGTGTAAGGCAGGCAGTCATGCTGCCTGCTCAGTGCCAGCATCTTCGCATAGCGGGGGGCAACAGGAAAAGTGGCCATTACTCTGCCCAGGGGACTAATAGGGCAGCTCAGCTTTGCTGCCTGCTGCTCCTTCAGCCTGTGGGGAGACAAGTCACGCAGTAAAGTAACATCTGCATTCATGCAAACCCGTGTTTCTGCCCTCGTGGGTGCTTTATCCCCATGAGGAAATCTGTGGGGGACCACAGCTATTACCTTCCTGTCATAGGGGGCTCCTTCAGGGCACCCAGGGCTATCAGTAACTCCTCAGCTGCTGCAAGTGCTTCTGCTGGAGGTGGTGTTGGGAATGGGAAGTTGATTACCTACAGGTACCAGATAAAATGCCTCTCAGTACATCACTGACATGGCAGAGCCTGGATCACTAAGAAGCCCTGGAAGGGAGTGAAAAACTCACTTTCCATTACAAGGACCAAAGAAAAACATTTAGAACGTGTGCCAGAAGTAAGAGGAAAGGACATAGAATAGGAGGAAACGCTTAGAACAAAACCATTAGGAAATGTGAAAACAAGCAATGACCCTCAGCTGCCACTGACTGCAGGCACCGCCTAGAGCAGGCTGCTTAACGTCCAGCTCTAAGCACTGTGCTTCAGCTATCTCCAAAACACAATCCCTATTTTGATAGGGGACTTTTCAGTAGTGAAAACGTGATGCAAAAGCTCTTATAACCAGAACAGGTCAGGTAAGGTCTGCTAAATTCATAACAGCATCTGCATTTTGCAGAATGGAAACCAAATCCCAGGACCCTCAATTCTAACATGGATTTGTGTTTGCTTCTGGCTCCAATGGGCAACTACTTCAATGAGCTCCACAGCAGGGAGCCAGTCCAACATCTCACCTTTTCTATATTCAGTGCCTTCATTTGCAGGATCAAGTCTTCCACCGGTCGCTTTGTTATTTCTGGTGCAGAAAATTTCTCAAAGTCCATGAAAACAGCTGATGAATACAACCTAAAGGACCAGAAACGCTGCTTGGAAACTTGCAAGACATCTTAACTCAGGAAACGCGTGTGGAAGAATTGGCAAGGGATTTCAAGTCAAAAGGCAGCTGAGGGTAATATTTACATAACCCTCCTTTCTCAGCAGCTCACTGACCTGTAGCAGTGCCCTGGTTCAGTCCGGCCCGCACGACCTGCCCGCTGGTTTGCTGATGCTTGAGAGATCCAGGTGACTCTGAAAGATGAAACCCCGGTGATTTTGTCATAGAAACGCTTCTTCACCTTTCCACAGTCAACCACGTATTTGATGCCTGGGATGGTGAGCGATGTCTCTGCCACGTTGGTGGCTACAACACAGAGCCTTGTGCCAGGAGGAGGAGGCCGGAACACCTACAATAAACAGATGGGTGTGTGAAATGCATTGCACATAAAATCCTTGATGCACCCTGTGGCTGTGAGTAATTTTAACATGCTACAGGACTGTTGTTTTTCATCTCTCCCAGCCCACTGGACCGGCACATCAGGGAGAGCACAGGCCAAGCAAGGACTGCTCTGAACCCAGCCCATCTTGCCCAGCGAGCTATTCCAGTCTGCCCACTGGCAGTAGTCTAAGATGGACCTTTTAGCTCACAAAGCACATTACACCTATCAGTAAGGATCATTTGCTTTTGTGATAATGAATCTTTTACCTTTGCTTGTTTCTCCGGTGCTAGTAAAGAATAGAGAGGGAGCACATAAAGTGGAAGGGATGAATCTGATTTCTCTTCTGTGAAGAAACAAAGCAATAACTTTATATTAACTCAACTTCTAGGCTTATCCCCAACTACATCTCCAGGAGCACAACTCATTAAAAAGCAGAAACAAATTATCTAGCATAAATCTGAATCTGGAAAACCCTAGCAAGGGACAGCTATTTGATATTGACAAATATTGATTTGTCTAGCAAGGGACAGCTATTTGATGTCACACGTTTCACAGCTAACTGTAGGTAAGCGACAAACCTTCTTCCGAGTCTCCATCTCCTAAGTCAAGGTCAATATCAGATCCTGCAACATCATCATCACTTTCAGCATCTCTATCCTCATCTCCTTCATCCACCGGTACAACAGCGTAATTGTCCAGATTGATTCGGGGAAGTGTCTGAGGAAGACAGGAAAGAAGAAAATGAAGTGTAAGTGGGATAGCCCAAGTCACAAACAGCCCAGGTTTCAAACAACACTCTTGCTGAGCCATGTTTCTTCACAGGGAGGACAGTGGCAAAGGGTAGTAGCTCTTCACACCACTCCAGCTTGCAGGACCCAAGACCAGCAAACAGTATCTCTGCAGCATCAAGATCTCCTCCCAGCACAGTGCATGTGGGAGCTGGGTGGAATCCAAATGCTACCATCCATCACAGACACATCAGACTCAATTCTGGGTAACAAATAACCAAAGAGAGGCAACCCTGGAGACAGCAAGTCTGCAACTCCTTCCATTAATGCTTTAAGATCGTACTTAGCTGAAATCTGTCCCTACCCACAATATCTGGGAACACATTTTAGCACTCTGCTGCTTGTAATGCAGTACTTAGGAGTGCAAACAGTGCTGCCATAGTTCTGCAGAGGACACTTGCAAGTCACAATGCTTCATGTGAGCCTAAACCAGGCTGGTGAGAATCACTGCTATGCAGTAGTGCTCTCCTGCAGGGAGGCACCTGCTGTGTCTGTGGGAGGGACTCTAACCATCACAGTACCGTAGTTTTCTTCCGCCTCCTTGATTTCTTAAATTTTCGCATTTCTTCCACTGATTCTTTTCTGTCGTCATCATCATCCCCTACAAAAATAGCCATCATATCGCCATTAGCTGCACATGCTTTCATCTCAGGAAAAGGAACATCCAGCTGGCCCCTACTCCCACCTCCCAAAGGATTCAAAAGGCATCGCAGCATGAAGGAAGCAAGCAGCCCTGCTGAAGGAACCATACTGAGGACCAACAGCAGCACACAGCAAATGTGTGTCCTGAGGTTGAGAAGACAGTTAGCTGAGCTGTGGCAGGACTCAGCTTTCTAAAGCCATCCCGAGGAATCCCATTATCCTTAAACCCCACCCCCAACTTTTGTCTTGAGAAACTTTAAAATAGAAGTTCTTATTTTAGGTGCAAAGGAAGCTCAGTTCTCGGAGAGGGGAAATTCCATGTTTAATTCCATTCCAAGTTTAATTCAATTAATTCCAAGTCTTATTCAGTAGCATTACCTGCAGTACTGTTTTTCTGGAAGGGAAAGGCTTTCCTCAGTCTTCTACAAAGAGAGTGAACTTCAGCCTGGCCTGTCAAGAACACCAAAATCCCACCTGCAAGAGAAGCAATTGCTCTAAATACCATGTACCATTGCTTGAGTTACCCAAAAAGAGCTCAAACAATTCTAGAGATGGTTAAGCAGGAAGAATGTGAGAGGCTCCACAGTGCCCTTACCTGAGGGTAACATCCGATGGATTTTACACACCTTTCGGAAGCATTCCCCACTGTAATCATCCAGGGGGGTTTTCTTGTTGAAATGAACAGTGACAGGGAACTGCCTCGCATCCACCTACAGGGGAAATCCAACAGCAAACAGGCCCTGTTTGTAATTCCAGCACAGTCATTGCAACCCTCGTGGCAGGACTAGATACACAAACTATTCTCTCCTGGATTGAGGCTTCCTAACCATAACTTCCAGTCCTTCAATGTAATCCAATTCTGCCAGGGGAAATTCTCCAATAGAAGTGGAGAGAAAACCACCAAGTACCAAATGACAAAACAGCATAACCAAAACAAAGCTGAATTTTAAACTGACATCCAAAAGATGTAGGCACCAAAATGATGTTTTCTATTTCATAAAGGAAGCCCTCGTTGTATTTTAGCTGCTTTATCTGGCCGAGATCCCGGCGAGAAGAACAATACCTGCAGAACGGGGGGTGTGACAGCAAACAGCCGGGTGTTGTCAGTGAAATCCTCCACGCGGAGTGTGGCCGACATGATGATCAGCTTCAGAGGCAGCCCCTTCTGCAGGGACACACAGCTGTTATTCTTTGCCTGGAGGCACGTGGAACTTCTATACAGCACACAGAGCAAGGACTATTGGCAGCATTGAACACAAGCGCTTTCTAATAGGCCAGCAATTTTAATTACTTGTGTCTGGTGGCAATGCAATCGGACATTGTGTGTTAAATTATCTGCTGGCACCCCTTCCTGGTGTGCTTTCTGCTATGCAGCTTCTCTCACCTTCTCCCGCAGAGGCACGATGCGAGACAGGAGCCCTATCAGGATATCAGTGTACATACTTCTCTCGTGGGCTTCATCGATAATGATCACTTTGTACTTTGAAAGCAGAAAATCCTGAGAAGAAAGAACCATTTCACAGCATGAAGCCTCAGCTGAGGATATCCCTGTCAGAACAGCCTCTGGCTGCACAGACACTGCCCTCACAGCCTCACACCTGAGCACAGTGGCAGGTATTTCCCCTCACATAGCAAGATAACCCCACACTGAGAGACTAGGGCAGGAACATAAAGGGTTGAGATGAAATACATCTCAGTGCAATAAACCCACACAACTTGGCTGACTCTTCCTCTGGCTGAAGGAGATCCCCCCCTTCTCCCAGCAGCAATGGCAGCCCCTCACCTTCTGCACTTCTTTCAGCAGCACACCGTCTGTCATGAACTTGATTTGTGTTTCATCTGTGACGTTTCCTTCATATCGGATTTGATATGAAACCGCTCTGTGAGGGAACACCAGGAGAGCCACAAGGCACGGAGAGAGAAGTGGGAAATTAAAAGTGCAGATCAGGAAGCAGCCTTCAGCATAACTCAGTGCCAACAGATGAAACAATGCACCCCCAACAGCCCACCAGAGCCTCACACACAGCAAACACCAGAACCTCACACAGCAATTCCACCCCGAGCATCTGCATGTGCTTTTACAGACACCAGCAATGCAGTCTGTAAGTAACCAGCCATAGGCTCTCAGCAGAGGCAGAACAGCAAACACACACACGCCTCTGTTTCAACCTATCACATGTGCAGTGCATCTCAGTGCAGCCTCCCCAGCAAGGTCCCTGCAGGTTTCCTTCTCACCTATGTGACAAATTCATCTCCTTAGCGACGCGCTGAGACATGGACACTGCAGCCACGCGGCGGGGCTCGGTGATGCCAATGATGCCATTAGAACTAAAGGGGTGAAGAACAACAAGGGGGGGGGGCGTTGTATAAAGGTTTCAAAAGATTGCTTATGCGGAAAGGGCTTTTAAACCCTTCAGGTTTTTAAAAGCACCTTCAGCATGGCCACACTGCACAGCAAAGAGTGAGCTCCCCACTTCAGCCATTTCAGAATACAGGAGACTAAATCAGAAGTGACCAAGCTCAGCTTCAACTTTTCTACCCACATGTGCTGCATCCAAAAGGCAACTCCTACCTGGTATAACCAGCTTCATAGAGAAACTGGGGGACCTGGGTGGTTTTACCACTGCCCGTCTCTCCGCATATGACGACAATGGGGTTCTCGTTAATGGCTTCCATGATGACTTGCTCTTCAGCCAGAATGGGCAGCTTTAGTCTTGCTTCCTAAAATAAAACACACGGTTTACACACATCGTTTAGGCTTCCCTGGGACTGACAGGTGTTTCCTTGCTCAGATAACAAAACCCACAAGAAGGAATTCTGCAAGGTTTGAGGCTCAAAAAGCCCCAAAGCAGAGAATCTCCCACTGTCAGGCCTAAGAACCAGACTCATCCAAACAGCTTTCCAAAAAGCAGCCACAAGTTTCTGCACTTTAATTGGTGAAACTACAGAGTCCCCTGAGCTTATCGATACCATATTTCCAACAGAGCCCTTCCATAACCTGCTGTGTCCATTCAAAGACACACAGAGCTACTCCCAGTTCTGGAGAACATCCCACTCACACCAAACAGAACGGAACGACAGCAAATAGATCTGATGCAAGATGCTGTCATTCCTAAGCCCACAGGTCACTGCTCAGCCTTACCTGAATCTCTGGAGATCTGTCCACTGGAACAAAAACTGCAGGCTTGCACAATGGTTTGCTGGACACCGCAGGAGCAGCCTGCTGGCTCACCACGGGCTTCTTCATGCCTTCCTCTGGCTTCCCAGCAGAGTTCACATTACTGGCTGAAGGCTTTTCAATTTCTTGTTTCCTTTCTTCCTTCTCCTCCTCCTCAGAACTGCTGGATTCACCCTCAGGCTCGGGCTCTGAATCTGAGCTGTGCCTTCTCTTATTTGCACCGCTGATGCTCCTGATCTTCTCAGGTCCAGCAGCGCCTGGCTCCTGCAGCACCCTGAAACAACACACCACCATGTGAACTACAGCGTCAGGATGAGCTGATGGCCTTCAGCAGAACCAGGGGAGGCTCATACTAGTTAAAAACAGGCTGCATAGAGAGGTGTTGGGGCCACCGACCCTGAAGGTGCTCAAGAACTGCGGAGTTCACCTGTCTGCCACAGCAAACAGTAACTGTAGCACAAAGTCACTGCGTGAGCCCAAACCCAGGTTTTAATCAGAGGAAGAACTGCTGCACAGTGGGCATCACGCAGCACTAAGCCAGGCTCCACTCCCCAGACAGTGATAATGGAAAGATGTGAAGGTTGCCACAATACAGCAGTAAATCAGCAAGGTTCTCCCCAGGGCTCCTTTACCTTTTAGGCTGAAACATGCGTCCCCCAACACCCAGCTTGGAGGTGGTGTACAGCAGCTTCATCTCTGCCTGGGATGCCTGCACCTCACTCAGCTTGCTCAGCAGCTCAGCACGCTGCGAGGGAAATACAACTACAGTCAATAGGAAATAACTTACCTAAAGATCGGCTGTGGAGTTACCGACCATTTGAAGAGGGGCTCATGACTCACACACAGCACCGTACCTGTTTTTTCTTTTCCTTCTGTTCTAAAACTCTCTGTAAGTTTTTCTTCTGTTTCCTGCTGAGCGGTTTCTTCTGCTGTTGCGCAGCTCTCGGTACTTTCTTCTTCTTCTCTTTCTTTGCTGGCAGGACCAGGGCATTGCTCCCATCGATCCCCTTTAGCGGTGTCTCATCTGCAAGCATCCGTGTGTTACTCACCAGAACCAGGAGGGCCGGTATCAGTGAGCAAACACACACTGTAGTGAATGCAGAGCAGCTCGGAGCTACACGACGCTTCCACACCACGTAACAGCAGCACAGTGACACCGCAGCCGCCCCGCACGACCCCTCGCACCTCCCAGCTCCAGCTCCAGCTGCAGCCCGGCCGGTTCGGCCCCAGCCGTGTGGATCGGCTCCGCCCCGCTCCGTGCCTTCCAGTTGTGCCGCCGCCGCGCTCGGCCCATCTCGGAACCGGGACGAACCACGTGCAGCACCGGACAACCCACTTCCGGGTCCAGTGGTGTCACGAGGAGGGACTGCGCCTGCGCACAAGGGCAGTATGGAGGAAGGGGGCGTGGCTTGTGGGTTAGGGGGCGGGGCCTGGGGGTGGGGGGCGGGGCCTTAGAGCTGGGAGCGCCATTCAGGAATGGGCTGGGGTGGGGGCGTGGGACCACCGAGATACCCACCCATATATCCACCTAGATGCCCACCCACTGAGATAGATACCCACCCAGAGACCCACCGAGATACCCACCCAGATACACACCCATATATCCACCCAGATAGATACCCACCCAGAAAGATACCCACCCAGATACCCACCCAGAAACCCACCCACTGAGATAGATACCCACCCCGATGCCCACCCAGATACCCACCCACCGAGATATCCACCCATATACCCACCCAGATACCCACAAAGACAGATACCCACCCATATATCCACCCAGATGCCCACCCAGATAGATGCCCACCCATATACCGACCCAGATACCCATCCATATACCCACCCAGTTGCCCACCCATATATCCACCCAGATACCCATCCATATACCCACCAAGACAGATACCCACCCATATACCCACCCAGATGCCCACCCCGCCCCCCGGCGCTACCAAACACCACTCCGTTTAAAAAGGAAAGATCAACTTTTAATGTGCTGTCATCACAGTCGGGTGGAATTATCCAAAAGTTTAATAATAAAATACATGCGGATACAACAAAACCTTTTGTTTTCCAGCCCAGACATAGAGAACTCGTGGTCATTCACGTCATTAGCTGCCAAATACAGATTGGTACGTGAGGCAAATCACACCTAAAAAGAAACTTGTACGCCACCAAGAGCTACGGTTACACTGGTCTATGTTCCACATCCACTACGCAACACATCTGGGAAGCGAGTCACGAGCTGGAGGACGCACTAACACGGCACTGAGCTACAGCAGGTCACACAAGGCACTGACACCCAACGCCACTTGTGGAAGCGTCACACTGCGCACGACAGGTCGGTTATCTACAGGTGAGGTGCCCTACCTGCAAGGAAACCCCCCAAAGTATCAGCTGAACAAAATATGCCAATGCGTTGAGAACACAGCGGTAGTTTCCAACATCAGGTCTAAGCATGGAGCTTAGAATACCAACAACCCCCCTGTTATTCGGTACCAGGTGGTTTGGAGGCCACTCAAGGCATCCCCTGTGTGATGGGGGCTCTCCTGCCCTTGTGTGCTGTGCCCACACACTGTACCTGCTCACACCACGGCAATAGCAAAGCAGTGCAACCAGTCACTGGAACCAGGTGTACGAATCAGAGCCAACACTTGGTGGGTCAAACTACGTGACTTGGAACGGAAAGTATCTGTAAAAGGTATTTACAAAAAGAAGTTGAAAGAGGTTAAATACCACATTCATATCTCGAAAGCATCTTCACTACAGTGCATGTTTAAAAATACAGAGCGTTTTTAAAGTATATATTTGTATTTATATATATATTTATTGAAGACTAGATTGTGCTTTAAAAAAAAAAATCATTACTTCTGAATTGGACTAACGTGAAAACTGGGAAAAATACTGATTAAAAATACCCACTTTGATCTCTACTGCTCTTGACACAACAGTTTGCTATACATGGGATGCAAGGAAATACAAAAATACTTTTTCCAAGCAGCAGGGCCATCAAAACTAAGAGGATTAATACAGGAGGGCTGATCTTTGCACAACTAAAAGGAACGATTGGAGACACAGGGATAAACTATAACCCAAATCAAGTCTCATATAGTATTTGTAAAGAAATCTTTCTAATAGACAGCTCTTAATATAGAAACGATTCGGCATTTTTTTAACTTCCAACATGAAATATGGATTACGGAAAATACAATCTATGCGAATCCGACTCATGCACGTAGCCCTACTGAAGGCAATGGAGTGAGGTTTGCAGACTTTGGTCCTCAGGCCTCAGATTAAGGAAAACAAAGAGACGTGACCATCTTTGCTAAGCAATTCCTAACGCCCGGTGCTGCTCAGCTCAGTCCTCTGTGCACAACAGCAGCAAAGCTGGAGCTTACAGGGCAGGCTCTGCAGTACTACAGAAAATGAGCTGTAAAATACATGAATACACCGTCATTCCAACGCTCAGCTTCACAAGGCAGGTTATTTGTCTCCATAGTGCTTCTCTGTTTATGGGAAAGATTCTAAGTCATTAAAAGCAGCTTCTTTGCAACTCTAACCATGTATTTTCTTGAAAAATGGGAGTTAGAGGAAATTACGGAGGCAATTAAAACAATTAAAATGCATTACAGCAGTTGGCAACTGCACATCAACTCCAACCACGCTGAACTTCAGCGATTGCAAGTCGACATGAAGGCCATAAGAATGAATTGGAAAGTAACCATTCACATAAATGCCACAGACAGCCCAAAAGAGTTTGGCAAGTAATAGTAAAAACCTGTTCAGAAGAGCATCGAACTTCAGCAGAAAGGAACAAAATCAGTCCAGCCCACAATACATTCAGTAAAGCAGCATGCTGAGGCCCTGCCCAGGCAGCGAGCAGCCCCAGCCCTGCTCAGCAGCCACATGGATTTGCTCCCATTGCTTTGAGGCCAGTCCCTGCTGCACAGCCACTTCTTGTTGCAGGTTCTCTTGACCTGCTGTTCAGAAATGAGGGAACGCATTGTCCCTCAGCTGTGGCCCATTTACCTCTCCTGGCACTGACACTGCGCTCATCACTAAGCACCATCGGTCACCACACAAAACACTGACCGACTTCCCTCCCTGAGGTCACCTTTGTTTCAGTACAATTCAAACTGCACAAAACCAGTGCTCACCTACCAAGCTACTTAATCACGAGGTTATAAATACATCAACCCTTCAAAATACAGCTGCTCCAGGCTCCTACATCGCTTAGTCCAACACACCTTCCCCAAAGCCCAATATATTGAGCACAGACTTTGGGATAAAAGCTCCTACAAAACAATTACAACTTTAGGGGAAAAAAAAAACCAACAACCTATATCCAGATCTTCCTGAAGGTAATTTATTGCCACTTCTTGGTCCTGAGAAAGCTTTAAGCAACGATGTGCCTGCGAGTGGTTTAAACCGCTGACTGCTTTTGTGTGAAAGCAAATGGTCCCGAGATTAAAAACTGTGTTCCCTCCTATGTGCTGATGCTTGAAATGAGCTTCACTCTGAAGGTCAGATATAAATCATGGATTGCCACGCTAAGCATTTCTCTCTTGTGTCCATCAGTTACATCAGATTTCCTTTCCAATGTCAAAATTTAAGTTCCTGCGAGGAAAGGCAATGAAATAAAGCCACACGTGCACTCCTTAATTCCTTACACGGGACTGGCATTTAAGGACCTGGAACTTAAGAAATCACCTTTCTCCCTTATTCTCTGCCTCCTATTAAAATCTAGGGCGTGAAATTTTTGGCCTGGATACCAGAAATCCACTTGATATCCTATGAAAGACAACTTCAAGGCAATGAAATAAGCCAACAGCAAGAGAAAACAAACATCTGTGACTCTGCACAAGCAAACAACAACAGCGAAGGATGGACCCACAGCAGCAACTTCTCAACAGAAGCGTTCAGTAGCTTTAGATTTTAACTCCGTGTGTTAAATTTGCATACAATTAGCTGGATTTCAGCATTGGAAAGACTACTCGATTGGCTTTTATAAAAAATTTACAAAAGATGTTTTTTTTAAATGCTTGTAAAAGTAAGCGTTTCTCTACTGATAAAATTCTAGTACTGGATAAAACTCTGAATACACGGCTTAATTCTTTTTCCTACGAGTCTAATGGCTGAGTGTGTAACCTAGATTAGTCTCACACATGATGAAAAGTTAGAACTCCGCACACTTTTTACCATGTGATGTTTTGTTGCTTTGTAACTTCAAATGAGACAGTGCTTAGGAACTTTCTAGAGCTGGTGTACGGCGGTCTATCGAGGTGGGGTCATTGGTCGCTGCCTCTGTCCAGGTTCTCGATCACCCTGGAGAGGCGTATGTTCAGCAGTCTGATCTGACTGTCGAGGTGGTCCATCTTCTCCTCCAGGCTGCTGCTGCTGTTTCTTCTCCAGTAAAACCCCACCGGCCCCGTCATGAAGTAGACGGCCACCACGAAGCACAGAGGCAGGACGGCGTGTTCTGGGTCACCTTCGTACTTCTGCAGGATGTAGATGCACGAGAGGGTGAAGAGGGCGACCCTTGCAATCCAGAAGAAACGACCAAAGATCATGTGCAGGAGATAGAAGAAGAATCCGAGGAAGAGAGATAAAAACCAATAGGCGAGTAAGATGGCACCGATCAGCAGAATAGCCCGGGTTGGGTTGTTGGCAATTGCTGCTGGGCTGAAATAATGAGTCAAGTTGGAGGCTGAAAAACAAAGGAAAACATACAGAATGTTAACGAGGGCACAGGAAAGAGAGGATGGTGGAAATACAAGCACGGCTTCAGCACTACAGTTTCTGGATGGATCCTTCTCTAATCACTGGCCCAGCTCTAATAATACAATTCAATTGATGCTTTTAGAGTAGAGGTATTTAAGATTCTTCAAAGATAAGCCATTGTGGGGCATAATGTCCAACATTCTGCACCTCTCCTCCATTTCCATGCACTGTTCCACACCATTTGCACCTGTTTAATGATGACACTGAAGAGCTGACCATGAGCTGTGACAGGTATTACAGACATCATTATAAATACCCATTCCAAAGCACAACAGCTGGGTTCAGGCCTCTTTTTGGAGGCCACAACAGCACAATCAAAGCCATGTGAAGTAGTCATAGCTATTGCTGGTGGATGTACTATAGAGCACGATGTAATAAGAGTTAGTTTCCCACTCAGCCTATGCTTGTGAGCAATGACACAGGCTGATAGAGCCCAGGGCTTTACAGGCATCATCACACTTACCATCAATTCCAAGAACATCCAGTAAATCAGTCCATATTCTCCAGAACGTGTCCATTAACACATCCACCCCATTCACAAACCTCTCCGTCAACCTTGAGAAAAACTGAGGAACAAAACCGAGAATTAAAAAAAAAAAAGAATAATAGAAGCCCTCAATTATTTAAATACACCTGCAACTCCGTAGCTGTGAGCACAACTATACACCGTGCAACTCAAACTGCAGGATACTTTGAAGACCCTAAAGAAAAAGCAAATTGAATCAGACTCGTGCAGGATGGGACTTTAGTGACCAACCATGTTGCAGCCCTTGTTGCAGGCAGGGCCATCACCCACCAGCTCAGGTTGCTCTTATTAAGATATTCCGACATGTAAACCTGCAGGTTAACAGACTTTAAAAGCAAACTGTTCGCTGTGCCATCGCTCAGAGGCTTAAAGAAAACACGATGGACATGGGTAGAGCATGGCAGAGTAAGGCACCTCATCCGGAGGGCTCCTGCCGCCAGCCCCGGCCGACTCTCCCACCTCCAATGGCTTTAAGCGGAGATCTCGCTGCCGACATCCCCCTCCCTATAAATCCAGCCCCCCGCTGCTCAGCACCGGGCTCAGCTCGGCCTCTCTCCGGACGCTGCCCCCACGCGGCCCTCGGACACCAGCGGGAAGGGAGAGGGAAGGAGCGGCCTCACCTTCTGCAGGGCCCGCACGTTGTCCTCCCCGAACAGGCCGCTGACTCCCTGGTACAGCCCGCTGGCTGCTCGGCGGAAGCTGTTCTGCTTCTCGGCCCCTCGGCTCCGCGCTGCCCAAGCTCCGGGCCCCGCTGTGTTACACAGCACAAGGGCGAGAAGCAGCAGCACCGCCGGCAGCCGACACGCCGCCATGGCCGCCCGCTGCTCAGCGCTTCCAGCGCCGCCTTCAGGCCGAGCAGCCAGATCCAACGCCGGCCTTAAGGAGGGGAGTGGGGCGGTGCGAGCCCGGTCCGGATGGGTTTCACGTGGGTCCTTCCTGAGTGATAATGAAAGTCTATTCAGGAGGATTTAGGCAATGCTGTCTGCTCCTTATGGGAAACATAATCAGCATGTGAGAGCAGATAACTCTGCTTCTGGCTTCTCCTTCCTGGGGAGCTCCACAGCCTCAGCGTGTACCTGCTCAGCTTCCTGCATCTCCTTCCTGATGCTGGAGCCAGATGCTTAATCTCACAGCCAGGCCTAAATCGTGTTACATAGTCAGGCAGACATTTCAATGATAGCTTCTTGTTGTTATTGCCTTTTCCCTACTTTCAGTCTGGCCAGAACACTTATTTTCCCATTAGAGCAGAACATCTCAAACCTTTCAGCGTGTATTTATTTCTATTTGGCCCTGAAAGCGCTGGGCTCGGACCCAGGGAGGTACTTTGGCTCCCACTTGATTTCAGCAGGACGCTGGTTCTTTCTATATCCATAAAAGCAGCTTACGTTCTGTTTTAGGATGGACCCCAAGTCCCCAATGCGGTCATAGCTGTCCATATACTGTCCACAATGAGTTGGCAATGGATAACAGTTACTTTGAGGTTCTTAGGGGCTCTCTGTCTGCCCTCAGTGTCACACATTGATTCCCAGCACACAGCATCTGCTCTGGGGGCATTTCCTTCACATAAAGAATTGAGTGTTACCAAAACACAGCTGCAATTTAATTCAATGCCACAAACGCTGTCTCCTGTGCCAGTTACGATGGCTCGATTTGCTTTCAGCTGGTGCAGCTTCTTCTGCATCCCCTTGTGCCATTTGTGGCCCAGCAGGTGATGCTGAGAACATGGGACGGTTCCTATTTCCCTGCATGAGTTTTTTTGGGGTATTCCCTCAAAATCCATCCTGCAAAGTGTTCATTGTTTCCTTGCAGACACTTATGGGCCTATTTTAGAGGCTGCCTTTAATTGTTGGCCGTCCTTCACATGGGGTCAGGTTAATTTAGGAATCATCATCGATTTCTGTCCCGACGAGCCTATTTTAGGTAAATTCACCTCACTTTGCCCTCAGCTCTTAGGGAATTACCCAATATTTCACCTTTCTCTTGTTTAAATAAATGAAATCACGTCTGCTCAAAGAATGCATTGCCTCATGGCATGAAATATCAGCTCATTTTCCTTTAACCATGATGAACTTTCTATCAGGACAACTGTGAGGCTTCTAGAAAGATCTGAGGATGAGCAGCGTGACAGCAATTGTGCCTCCTGATCTGGAGAGATCTAACATCATCATTAACAGCTCTGGGAATAAACTGGGGTCTTTGCAATGTCAAACTTCTATCATAAGGTTCTGCTCTCTCTAAAATCATTATTATATTGATAAATAACTGGTATAGCCTTCAATAGGGCTGAGTGGCATTGATGTGAATCAGTCCTTAACCTCCCCAGCTCTTCTTTTCCTGCCTTTCCTTCATCTTATGGCTCATTTTACCATAGAAAACCTCTTTTCTGTGCCTTTTTAATTCACGTTCTGCTGTTATCTCTATCCTTTCATCCCACAACTGGCTCAGCCTGCATTAAACCAGGCCTTTTCCACCCCAAGGGCAATTTTTGGGTCTCATTTTGGGTGCAGTTTCGCTTTGGGTGAGGTAGAATGCAGGTTTGATGCTGCTTTTTGAGGTGAAAACAGCTAAAACCAGCACTCTCCATTACACCAGGCCCAACTCCCCTCACCACACAGAAATCCGATAGAATGAGAGCACCCCGCGGATTGGGCACACCTCCTTCCTATCCATCATCTGATTGGTCGGAAGAGACGACGGCTTACAAAACGTCAGCGTCGATTGGTTGCTCGCTATGCCGCGAGCAGAGCGGGCTCTGGGCTGATGTGGGGCCAGCGGCGTGACGGCCAATGGCGAGTGGAGGCGTCGGGACCGACGTGCAAAGAGCGGATCAATGCGCGGCGTGGGGAGACATGGGGGCGGATGGAGGGGAGGGGGCGAGGGGGGTCATTGCCCCTCATTGCCTTTCATTGCCCCTCATAGCCCCTCATTGCCTCTCATTGCCCCCCATTGCCCCTCATTGCCCCCCATTGCCCCTCATTGCCCCCCATTGCCCCTCATAGCCCCTCATTGCCTTTCATTGCCCCCCATTGCCCCTCATTGCCCCTCATAGCCCCTCATTGCCCTTCATTGCCTCTCATTGCCCCCTCATTGCTCCTCATTGCCCCTCACTGTCCCTCACTGCCCCTCATAGCCCCTCATTGCCCCTCATTGCCTCGTTGTGAAGGTGACAGGCTGACCCCAGATTGCTGAGTTGAGTTGCTGACTCCATATATCACATCTCAAAACACGAGGGGAGCAGCAGAGCGGCCACGCGCGGAGCACGGGGACACTGACCGCTCTTATCTCCTCTCACTTCACACCTGGCTGACCCCAGCCCGGCCGTAACCTCGTGTTTGACCAGGCTTGTCCCAATAACTTGGCATCAAACCTGCCAGTTTACAGCAATCAATAGATTAAAACCTGCCGGGCAGTGTCGGCGTGCAGCGGAAGGACACGCTGTGACGGGGAGGGGCGCGCTCCTTTGCTCCGCGGAAGGATACAGCAGCAGGCGGTGAGGCGGCCCTTAAAGCGCAGCGCTGGGCGCGGGGCCGCGCAGTGTGTGCTGTGTGCTGTGGTGGTGTCGTTCTGCGGCTCCGTGCGAGCGGTGACGGTTCTTCGTGTGCCTCCGTTCGCCGCCGCCATGTCCCGCGAGCCCGAGATCATGGAGTCGCAGGTGATGTGGGAGCCTGACAGCAAGAGGAACACGCACATGGATCGCTTCCGAGCCGCGGTGGCCGGCAGCTGCGGGCTGCGGCTGGGTGAGTGATACGGGAGGGTGGGGCGGCCTCAGGGGCCTTGGCCTTCAGATGGGGCGGGTCGGGCCGTGCAGGCTGTGGTGTGATGCTGTGCTATGCTGTGGTGCTGTGATGATGCTGTGATGTTAATGCTGGTGCTGTGATGTTGTGTTATGGCCGTGATGCTTTGATGCCGTGCCGCAGCCTCGCTCGTGGGCCTCGGGTGCTGCGGGGCTGGGTGTTGGCTGAGGGTTGAACGGCGCTGTGTGTGTGTGTGTTACCTGAGGGTTGTGAAGCCCTGAGCTGTAGGATCGCTGTGATGGAGGTGAGCCCTGCTGTGCTGAGTGGGGTGAAGGCTGTGCTTGCAGCTGTGCTTGAAGCTGTGCTTGCTTTCTTGTTGTTTATGAAGGGAGTGGCTTTGTTTGTGGCCTCTCTGAGGGCTGCAGAGGGAGGTGTGATGTTGGCTCTGTGATGGAGATGAGGTGACTTCTATAAGATCTTCAGGCTCTGCTTTGTGCCCACTCTATGTGGCTTTGCCTACTCACCCATTCACCTGTCCATGTGTGTGTCTGGAGTGTTCATGGATGTTCTGCAGGGTGTTGTCCAGCAATCAGATCCCCTCTGAAAAGCTGTATTGATAAGGAACGTTGCATCCAGGCATACTACGGTAAAGTTCTGCTGTTGTAAATGCAATGTCCAAGTCTTTGGCTACATTGGAATGAAGTTCTCGCAGGGTTTTAGCCAAGCCTTGAGTCAGGATGTCCCATAACTGATATTCAGATGGTCAAGTTCAAATGCAGTTTCAAGCTGTTCACATTTCTAGAGCTAGATTTTTGTTCTTCTTCTTTTCAATGTTGCTACCACTTCAAAATGGATTCCTATGTATAGGAGCCTTTGTCAGCTTCCATTAGATATGAACTGATGTTCTCTGGCCTGCGTGCTATTCATCAACTGAGAATGGATTCTTTATATAATATCAAGATGTGACCTTACTAAGGAGAGCCAAAGGCAATGGAGCCCTTTAAACAGCACAGCTCTGTCCGACCCTGAAACGCAGCAATGAAATGCAACGTTTAATTGCTGAGTAACAGGTCTGTGCCCTGAAGGACTTGTGTGCTGAAGCTCATCTGGGGACGAACTGCACAGACAAGACAGAACAAGCTATTCATGTTAGGATAAACCAGCTGGATAGTGGTGTTTGTAGCACTTACTACATGGTTTGGATCACATGCTGCAGTTTCCTTTTGAAGGAGAAGGAAGGGAGTGACTTTAGTAAATCCCATCCTTGCTGCAGCTTATGGACATTGAGTAGTATAGTAGATCAAAGACAAACTTGGATGGAGGTTCTTCCTTTGAGAAAACACAACTGGAGGCTGAGCTGGTGGCTGCATAGAGGTAAAAGTGGAGCCCTGAGGAAGGGGCATTCTTTGCTTTCACTGTGTTGAGTTTGGCTTTCTGCTATATAAGTAGTATCTGGGGAGTGATCTTCCACTGATAAAGATGATGTGAAAGGGGCAGGCTGGGTAGGGAAGTGTCAATAATTGTGTGAATAATGGTGTAGAGATGGCTCAGATGTTCTCTTATGGGGCTGAAAGATCTTTTTCATGTAGAAGGAAGACGAAGGTGACTTTTAAACAGTAGATAACAAGCTGACAAGCCAAAGAGGACTGGGGAAAATAGCTTCAATTGGTTTAGCTGAAAGAATCAAACAGGAAACAGTTGGCAGGGTAGGAAACTGTTACTACCTCTATTGATGGCAGATACTCTGTTTAACTTGGCTGCTGGCACAGCTGCAGGCAGTATGACAGGGCAGCCTCAAGCCACGTTAGTTTAGGTATGAGGAATTTGCTTCAGCCATTCATACCCACAGCTGCTTTACACGCTGCATTTTGATGTGTCGAATGCTACAATTCTGAATTTGGGCCTAAATTGTTGTGCTGGAATTCTTGTATGGATTCCTCAGGTTCCTTCACCTGTCTGTTGTGTGAAGCTTCAGCTGCTCACTGCCACGTGCTTAATGCCCCCTAATGGTTGTTAAGTCTGGCCAGTGAACTTGTTTTGTCACAGGAGACATTTATGCTGTTTTAGCGTGAAAATGATTCTATCCTTCACCTTGCACTGATGAGGAATAATGCATTCTTGCTTCATATGGTGCTGTTAGACAGTGAGTGCATCCAGCCTGTGATGTAGCACGGCTATTAGAAAAGGGCCCTCCCTGTCTCTTTGCTTGCAAATGGCTTGTAAAGCAGTCAGGTGAAATGATGCCATCTGTTCAAGTCAGGCTATGTCTGCTGATGCTGGAGTTGCTGGCCTTGAAACAGTGCGTTGTATTTATGCAGCAAGGGTTTGGCTGTGGGGGGCTGCAGGGATGGCCTCTCTGAGCAGAACCCATTAGCTGCCCAGTGCAGGGTCAGAAGCAGTTCCAGCTCCCTCCCAGCCAGAGCTGAGCCATGAGCTATAGTTTCTCTTGACTTAGGACATTCCTAAGTATAGTTGATCTACATTCCTGTAATGCTGTGTAACACTAACAGCTGTTTGTTACTTCTAGCCAACTACAATGACTTGTACCAGTGGTCGGTGGAATCCTTTGCAGACTTCTGGGCTGAATTCTGGAAGTACAGTAACATCGTGTGCTCTCGTCTGTATGATGAGGTGAGTTGCTGTTAATTAATCAAGTACAATGCAAAGGGGAGATCAACCCCTCTTACAGCTGATCTTTTGAACTGCTGTTGGAGCCTTGTTCCATTAACGTGAAGAATTGAACTTCCTTGCGTAGTAGACTTGTAGTGTCTTGTTTCTGATAAATTCTAATGCAGTGAAATCCTCAAGTTTTGTTGTCCTACACAATTCTTTAGTGGCTGTGTGCTCTCGGATACCCTGGCAGTCCTGGCTGATTATAAGAAGTCTACCCAATACATTGATTTCTGCTTCAGTGTTGTTCTGATAGTATATAATGAAATGCTGGCATGCCCCCAAGTTCGTGTTTATATTCTCTGAGTCAGCCTACCTGGTAAGTGTACCTGTTCCTACCAGTTCTGTGGGACTGCTTCTGGATCTACCTACAGTCAGATAGGGGGGAAATAGCCCTGAGGAAACGATAGCAGTTGAACACAATCACAAATGGAATAGCAGACCTTGCTGCAGCATTGCTTTGAGGCAAAGGAGACTTCCTCTTGCAAATGGAAGACAAAGCTGCTATGATGTGGGGTCTTTAAACAGGGAGAGATGAGGTCTGTTATATAGGCAGGTACTGCAAACAAATATATTTGGTGTGATACAGAGCTTGGTGTATGTTTATACATTTATCTGTGTGAGCATAGGAGGTTCACCTTCAAGGCTCAAAGCTGGAGTCAAGCCTTGAAGCTGACCTGCTGGTAATTCTTAATCAATTTCTGGTGAATATCAGGAGGAAATGCTGCTCACAGTAACTGAGCTGTAGTGTGATAGCAAGAGCTGGAAAGTTTTGTTTGTCCCACTGCTTGATCCCTGTTGCTCAGTGGAAATAGGTGTTATGATTTGAGGAGAATAAAAGTTTTCACAAATGAGAGTTAACTCTTGTTCTTCGCCAGCAAAACATCCCCTACTTCTGTAGATCATTCTTGGAAAACAATAAAATGTTGTATATAACACAGGCAGCCAGTGTTTTATTGAAACTTGGTGGAGGAGTTGCATATCTGTGTAACTTATGCCAAGAACAAAGGTACTCAAGCATATGATGCTCTCCTGATGTGGCAGCACTGCCATTATATCAAATTGCAAGTAGCTGTTGGTTTTTAAGTGAGAAATGTAGCTTAAACTTATGGTCTTTCTCCTGTGGGAAGTGCCTGACTGCTGTCCTCCATATGCAAGGGCTGCTTTTGGTATCTGCTCTTGCTTTTCATGAGATATGCTGCTTTGCTCTTCAGGTTGTACAGAATATCACATGTACACAGTGCAGGGCAATGATTGTTTTTCATTATAATGGTTAAATGTATTCTCAAAGGTGTAATCTCTGCTTAGGGTAAACACAATCTGTGGGGTGGTGATATTGTAGCAAGCACACCATTTCATGTGGGAGAAACGTGGTTGGATACTGCAATACAGTGCTTATTCTTACTGCTGAGGCCAAGGAAGTGGTGAGTGCTGTGAAGAGCAATTACAGAACAGCACCTGGATGTGGGAGTGCAGCTGACACTTGCCATGTTTGCCTAACCTCATAAATTGGCTTTTTATGCTTCTGCTGTAATTAAGAGTCAAGACTTAATGGTCCTCATTTAATGGGGATTGCAGCTAGCAATACTGTAGAATACAATTTCTTCCCTTTCCCAAGAACTTGCAAAGCATTCACTGTGTGACTCTGAGGTGTGAATGAAAGGGCTGTTGTGAAACTTTCCATATCCACGCTAGAACTAGGAATGATCTCCCACTTAATAAATAGGAGGTATTACCAGCAAGCAGCAAAAAATATGTTGAAGAACTCAAGTTGTGCTTATACCCAGGTACCACAGTGGCTGGGTTTGACACCGGGTTGTAAAGGCATATTGACAAAGGCATGTAAAGGCACAGGTTTTAAAGGCATATGCTTACCTGCAACTTAATAACAGGCAACTTAATATTTGAGACTAAAAGACATGAGGGGGAGTTGTTGTTTCAGCTGACTATGACTTCTGTGTGTTCTATTTCTCAATTCTTCACGTTCCTTTTTCCTAAATTGGAAGCTACCCAACACGGGGTTATTGGGCCAGATCTTGGGAGAACACCAAACAAATCAAGGATGGTAGAACTGTGAGCAGTTTGTGATGCAACTTGTGCAGGTTGCTGAAGCTTTTGCTCTCTGAATGAAGCTGTGGAGTACTTCAGTGCTGGCAGCTTGCATGAGTCTCTCAGTCTGGCTGTTGTTTTGTTTCACTTGTATGTTTAAGGCTGGTCTGGAGGTGGGTCCATCAGCAAGGAATGTTTCCAGTCTTTTTCTTCTGATGGCTTTCTTTGGTGACAAATCCTTAATTTTTCTAGGCCTTTAATTACAGTTCTGGTGTTGGCCATCTGCAAACCAGCTAACGGTTGTACAATGGTCTTCAACACAAAGAGATATTACAGTGTTGGTTTTGACTGTATTATGCTTTTTTTCCAGGTGATTGATACATCCAAAAGCATTGCAGATGTCCCAGAGTGGTTTAAAGGAAGCCGCCTGAACTATGCAGAAAATCTCCTGAAGCACAAAGACAATGACAAAATCGCCCTGTATGCAGCAAGTGAGTATGAATTAGTGCCTTTCTGGTATGCATTTATAACTCATGGGAGTTATAGGCCTTATAAAGCAGCCCTGCTTTCAATGAAAGCTTACAATAAACTGGATTCGGTGAGCAGAAAAGGAAGTAAAGGTGTCATGTCCATAGAATATGGGTGGTGCAGCTCATAAAAGATGGGAAGACATGCTCTGGGAATGCAGATAGCTCAGAAAAGACCTTGGTGAAGTAAAAGAAGATTTTTTTCTCAGTATTAATTTAGACATGCTGTGATTGTAGAAAAAAGTAGAGTTAAATACCAGTGGTTTAAGTTATTGGTGGAATTATTTGGTTTGATGTACGTTTATGTTGTCCATATAGATCTTGTTTCTTGTTAGGAAATGGTGGATTTTGCTCTGTGCTTTGTGTAACTTAATCATAGGGGATGATACCAAAAGGAGCAAAATTCTTTTCCAGCTGAATAGCGTGTCAGTGCCCGAGTAGAGCGAATGCATTTACTTCATTGCAAGGGACAGACTCGCACCTGCACTTCTTTACATGACCTGCTGTATTTAATCTTCTTAAGGTCTTTTAAGAGTATTTTTCATTAACCAATCACTGCTAGGTCAGAGTGGTGCTTAAGGAACCTGTGTCGGTCTCCTGAAATCACTGGGGGTTGATCCTGTGGGAGCTCTGTGGGTCTGATAGAGCACAGGAACAGAAATATGACTTTCCTAAGCCTTCATTTGTCATGAAGAAAGATCAGAGTCCTCTTCCCTGTTGTTTTAGGGGAGCACAATGTCTGTAGATAAGATGCTCAGTTTATAAACTACTCTCCATTGCCTTCTGTGCTGCACCCCAGCACCACCTGCTCTCTTAGGACTACATTTACTTGAGCAGAGGTCTAAGAAATCAAGAGATTAAGAACGCTGTTTGCTGCTTGATGGAGATAACAACTGGAGCTGTTCTGCAAAGCCCTGCTGTACCGCAGCACACAGTGCATTTTGTGTTGCATTGATCTTGATCTGTGTTTTCATGAGGAATACTCAATACTGGAAACAGGGTGGGCCAAATGGTTTGGAGAACTCAAGCTAAAGAATTACAGGGCCTTTAAGATGGCAAGCTTTGCTCTTCATAACGTTTAACTTGTTCGTTTTGTTTCGTGAGTGATTTATTAACCATTTATGTACCATCTGACGTCCAGTGTAGGAATGAAAACACCCTGCAGACCTTCTTAGAGGTGAATAGTCCAGTTTAGTTTATTTGCTCTGTGGTATGTTGGCATACCACATACTGAAAGTCCTGTGATTTTTCTCATCAGCAACCCAGCATAATAAGACAGGTGTTAATACCTTATGACCCCTTTCTAGACCTAATGAGAAAGTGAAGCAAGAAGGGAGAATGAAGCTGTTCTTTCCATGTTTAGAAAGGAGCCTTGGTAGGTGCGCTCTGCTTTGAATGCTCTTTCAGAACACCCCTATCTCTGGTGAACAGCTTGCATTTTCAGCTGGATGTTCCAATTTATAAGGAAGTTTCTCATGTCTACTGAGTGAATATTACTGATTAATGCTGGATTCCCATCCAAATGAAAGGCTCGGTACTGTATGCTTTCTGACTGGTTGCTTTAATAAATCTTGTTTCCTCAGAGGAAGGCAAGGAAGAAATCTTGAAAGTGACTTTTGAAGAACTGAGACAAGCCGTAGCTCTGTATGCTGCAGCCATGAGGAAGATGGGAGTAAAAACAGGAGACAGAGTTGTGGGTAAGTATTTATTTATTTATTTTAAGAAGAGGAGGTAAAACTTTTTGATGTAGCAGAGCTATAAACACTTGGTTATGAATTTTCATTTCATAGTAACTAAGTGTAGAAGTAAAAGCAGTTTCCTTTATTTGGTATGAGGTTTGCTTCTGGAGAGAAGGAACTTGGATTAACCTGGAAGTTAAGTGCTGTAGAGAGAAGGAGAATACCTCATTCATAGCTTTTTTAAGGTCTGCTTCATAAGTGCTCCATAGGAGCAAAAGTGTTGAAGGCTGCTTGTCTAGCTGAGTTTTGACTCACTGGGTACAGCAAAGTCACACTGGGGCAGCCTTGGAGATCAGGATGCCAGGTTGTGCTGTGGTGCCAGCTGGCAATTACAGTGCCTACAGCCCCAGGTAATGCACTGCAGTTCTTGAGGAACAGATGTGTGCTACTTTGTGCCATCAGTGCTCCTGGGAGCAGGGACTTCCATCAGAATGGTGGTAGTGAATGGCTGATAAGCAGTAGCTTTTCAAGTCATCCCAGCTCCAGGCTTAGCACTTGGAGCCATGGGATGCTTTCAGTTCTTCACAGTATTTTCTGGAGTAATTTAAGATTCTCAGTCCTAAGACTCATACAGACTCCTCCATATGAATGTCTTTTTCTTATGAACAGCTTGTACAGTATACAGGCATTACTGAAGCTGGCCTGAGTCCATTCATTTCTGAATCGTTTTTGATCTGCTTTGTGTATGCACTTTTCATACCCCGTAACACACTCTGTGGTTCTGTTACTGTGGTGCAAATCAAAACTGCAGTATCCTTGAAGCTCCCTGACGCCTACCTGGTATTTGTGTTGATGTGCTTATCCATCTTACTGCTGGGATCACACGTTGTTTGAGCAATGCCTGGCAACTGTCCTAAGTCTTTGTAAATTCTTGTATGGTGCAAACCCAAAGTGATGAAACTACTTGCTTTGCTTTGTTGCATGTTATAAACCTGAACCTGAGCCCACGTCTTCAAAACCAGCAGGGCATGCATTATGATCTTTTATTACATCCATAAATATGATTTACAAATGTGACTGTAAAATACACTCCAGATATCTCATACTTTGTTATGAATATTCTGCAGAGCTTATAACTGAACATTTAATTATCACAGCTATGGGCTTGCTATTTTTCATAGAATCAAGTCCTTAATCTAGTATGAACCATCCATCACAGTCAGGAAGATCTGCCTGAATTAAGAATTTAGTATCTAGTTTTGTTTCCATTTCAATCTTAGCATTACCATATTTGTACCTGACATCTTGTTGAGGAGCAACGGCCTCTGTCTGAAACCACGTGAGCAAATAGAACTTCAGCTCTTATAACATATAGGAGAATTATTCTCTGTAGCTGGAGAAGAGAAAATGTGCTATTTAAATGTAATCGCAGTCAATGTTATTAGCATGATTATTACTACTATTATCATAACTTCAACAACAATTTCTACTAGTTAATGAGCATATTTTGCTCAGCGCAATGGGAGGCTGGCTGACTTCTGAATCTTATTTGTTTTGGCAGTTGACTCACCTCTTTGCTTATTTTAATCAAAAAGAATCCTTGGTGTGCTTGCAGAAGGTAGCAATTCCAAGTTTCTGTTGACAATTCATCATTAATATCAATGCTTCCTTACACATGAAAGGTAGGATTCAACTGTACGCTTCAACATCCTGTTCTCAGAGGAGAAAATACATGTATTGGCTCCAATGGGAAACCGGGTCTTCTGGTTATTTCAAGAGGAGGTGCAAAATGCGGTGAGGTTGCAGTTATTAAAACAATCAACACAAAAAAAAGCAAGCACGCATTGCCTTGGATAATGGCCCCTATCCAGGGAGAGCTTCCATCTGAAAGAAATCCAGTGGGGCTTTTAACAGCAATTGAGCTACACATGCACAAACACATACATACACACACATTAAAGTGGGTCTCAACTTTGTTCATGTGTGTCTCTCATTTGCCAGAGGATACAGGCAGTCCTTGGGAGAGCTGAAATGTGACTTCACAGTTGGAGGCTGAATCTACTGGTTGTTTTCCAAACCCCAAATTGACATGAGGAGAGAGAGAAGTGTAGGGTGGGAAGGCTTTGGTCCTACAGCCCCTTGTGGTATCAAAGATGAAGCTCTCCAGTGTTTACCAAAAGCTGCTGGGGCCTGATTTCTTCTGAAATTTGGCAGATGGCATAAAGTGTGATTCTTCACATAGCTTCTAGAAGTGCAATAAGGGGCGTGCTTTCACTGTGTCTGGAAAATCAGCTAAAATGGAAGGGACATATTCTACTGATTTTATTTCAGTTGTGCAACTCCTATTCAGCCTGCCAAGTTCTGATGCCCTTTGTTGCCATTTTCTCTTAAAATTACTGAAGGTCTTGAGCTGTTTGGGTCATTCAGGACCATTATAGCTATTTTTTTTCCTTGTGAATTTGATTTCCATTCTTTACCACCTCCAAGACTAGTTTAACTTTTCATTACTTGACATATCCCCTAGTTTGATCAGTACAGTTTGTGGTTGCATCATGACAGCAATAGTCAGTTTAAGTTGGAGGTGGGTGAGTGTGGGTGGACAAGCAGCAATGTCAGCACTTTCTCAGCCTGATTTCTTTAGTTTTCCATTTCCATCTCTGAGGAGATGGCACTTAATAGTAAACATAATTGAAACAGATGCGTAGTGTAACATCTCTCTTTGAAAGATGCATTGCAATATTGTCCCTGATGCCTAAACAGCTGGAGGAGATGGATACAATAGCTAATCCAAGCTACACAAATCCAAATGTGAAGTGCTTGTGGTCTCCCACTGGCCATCTGCTTGGCAAATAGCAATGACTGCAGAGTGAATCAAGTAAAACTGGAAGTGTCTGTGTTATCAGTCTCCAGATACTCTGCTGCTATTATCCCATAGCCAGCTTTGTCCTCGTACAAGTCAGCTGTGCAACCAACTAATCTTCCCCATGTGTTCACACAAAAATCCTTAACAAAACATCAATGAGTTACATTGTTTAGAGCTGCTAATTTATCTATAGTAACTGCATTAGCCCTGGTTGCTTACGTGGGTTTTAAAGCTAGATCTGTAAGAAGATTAGCATGTTACTAATAGTCTCAGGCCACAGTAATGCTAGGTGGGATGACCCTTTCAAAATCCTACAGGAGTACAAAATCTTACGGTAATGTCAGGAAGAGAAGCTGGGAGGCTGGTGTTTGAATTGACTTTGTGAGCTAATGTAGAAGAGTAGTACAAGCCGCAGGGTGGGTGTTTACTTGTGGCTCCTGACTTCCTCCCAGCGTGTTCTTCTAAGGTTTGTGGTACATCTTTGGTGCCAGGTTTGTATTTTCTTCATTCAGACAGCTAGAAATGCCTGTGCTGCTGAGTGCTCGCTCTGCTCTGGGCCATTGGGTGCCTTCAGGGAAGGTGTTCACAGCATGACAATGCCAGGATTTTTTGGACCACAGTCCAAGTCCTGATAGAGGTGGAGGAATGCAGAGTAAGTTGCTTTACATGCTTCATACCTTTTGGCAGTTTGGGCTGATTTGCTCAAACACCACTTGGAAGCCATCTGACAAATGGGGGTAATGATTTAATTGCCTGGCTCACCATAATGTGCAGAGACTTGTGTTCTTGCCTTGTGGGCTTGCGTAGAGTGAGGAGAACGTGCCTGTAGTAAGTGATGCTTGTAAGCTCTGGCAAGGTAATCAAACAGCTCTGAAGCCTGAAGAGGCTTCTTGTGCTTATGTGGGCTGCATACGACTGCAAAACCCCCTCCAAAAAGGGCTTAGTGGAATTACTGATTAACAGTTAAAAAAATGCTTCTGTGAGACAGTTAGTGGTTCAGTATGAATGGCTCACACACTTCAAATTAGTATTCTAGGAAAGAGATTTAACTTAAAAAACAAACAAAACAGTGATCAAGTCTTGGGATACCATACTTCATATTTGGCCCTAACAAAGTGATAGCAAAATAGACGTGCCTTTATGGACTTTGAGGCTTTGCTGTACATAAGAACTTCCCTGAACAAAGCACTAGAAGCTGTACACAGCTCTAGGGAGTAATTTGCATTCTAATGATGAGGTTTTCATTCAGTTGTTCTAAGAAAACTGTTGGGCCCAAATCTTAACACTGTTTTCCGACTTGCTGCTCCCAAAAGCAAAGTGCAGCAGCTCATTGAATTGTCAGGCTGGTTTGAAAGACTGGTTTCACAGGTTTTGAATCACAACGAAGAAAATTCTAACCTCATACTTCCAAGTTTACAATAGATTTTCAAGCCGAGTAGGCAAATGGACAAGAATCAAACTCAGCACCCTCTTACTCAATGAATTTAAAATGTAATAAACTGCTGTTAAGATCTATGATTTAGTTCCTGTCCTGAAAAAATACTTCCATAAACCTCCATGGATGTCTCTCCCTGGGAACTGGCTGGCCCTGCTGAGTTTCTGCTGCCTGGCAGATGCTTCTGCAGTGCTGCAGCTTGCCCAGAAGTCCAAGATCTCCCTGCGCTCAACACTTGTAGCTCTGGCTTCCAATGCATTTTTAAGGCCATTTGAGTTTGCTTTCAAACACTGAATTCTAATTAGATGTCCAAATAACTAGGCCTGCCCTTTACCTTTTTAAAGTACTTGGACATCTTTCAGCTGCTTAAAAAGGATTATCTGAAACTGCAGGTCTTTGATCTGCATTAGGGTGGTTTCAGTGTGAATTTCATCTGTCTGCTGTTGATCTGTGGGTTGGACTCTGATCGGTTGAGTCAGTCTGGCACAGCACTGAGGGCTGCTCCCATTGAACCCATTGGAAGTTTGACTTGACTTTGGTTTCTGTGTGCTTTAATAAAGTGACCTGAAAGCTGAGGAGTTCCATTTGTGTAGGAATGTTCCAGGACTTGTCCCACCGTATTCCCTTAGCAGTTAAGACTCCGGTTTTGCTTGTTTCTATTTAAGATTCTGGTAGTCTCCACCAGACAAAGCTCAGCTGTGTGAAGCTGATTTTCTGCTCATAAATGTACTTCAAATGTAAGGGAAAGACATGAAGAAAACACTGGTCACCCTCTTGCTTTGTGTCCCTCCGTGTTCCTAATACCCTGACTTGCACTGTGCTTTACCCTGTGCAGTGTCTCTGTGTAACCTATTTAGTCGATAAACTGACTTTCTTAGCACCTCTCTTCGGTATGTCACCTTCTTATCCTGGGAATCTCATTAATGAAGTAGAAACCTTTGTAAATTGGAAGTAATTCCGTAGGTATAAAACTGTGGTAAGACTTTTTATAAATGGAAATCTAATTAGTGATACAAGAATGAACTGTATGGATTTGAAGGAGGGCAGTATGACTGTGTGGTTCAGGCTATGACTTCCATTTTTCATCTGTGCCAGCTGGTTATTATATACAGAATGTTTCCTATAAGCTTTGATAGTTTGTTTTGTTCCATCTCTAACCCTTCAAATTCCACCATAGGTTACTTACCAAACAGCATTCATGCAGTAGAAGCGATGCTGGCTGCGGCGAGTATTGGTGCTATCTGGAGTTCAACATCACCAGACTTTGGCATTAACGTGAGTAGCCCTATTGTGCATTCCAGGAAAGCTGCCATTGTTTTGGACAGAACTGCATAGCACGAATTAGTGGCAATTGGGTGCTGTTCACTTTAATCTTACTGCCACCTTGTGGCACAGCACAGCACAACGGATTCTTTTTTTTTCTAGCTACTCCAAGGGAGGCAAAAAACCCAATTTTCAGATGGCAGTTAAAAAAAAAAAAAAAAAAAAAAAAAAATAGAGAAAAAAGGCTAAAAAATGTCATGACACCCAAACAGACGTTACAGCATGCCCTGGAAGGTTTGGATATACTTCATTTGGATAGCACACCATAAACAGTAACAAACTGCTTTTAAAATAGAATGCTGATTCATCTGTTTTCATAGTTTGAAGGTAAGCATTTGGAAAACACGCTGTTTGTACGCTGCAGGATGCAGAAGCTACCAGAGTTCTTAAGCAATGTGTGCCCTCAATCTCACTTCGTGATCCCAGTGGCTGGTTAAATGCATGGAGCTGCTGTCTGTGGGTTAGCACTAGAGGGCAGCAGCATGCCGTCAGTTTGCAGTTGAGGTTCTGCCATTGGGAAAGAAAAATGATTAAAAAATAAATCAATCAATCAATGCAGCATGTAATGATCAATCTGTTCTACGAACATTTTCTGCTTGCGTAGAAAATGACAGTATGGAGGATTTTGATTCAGTGTGATTTCATCTGTCATCTGCAGGAAGGTTGTTCATTTCATTTGTGTTACAGTCCTGCTCTGCTTTTTGTCCATGCTGCTGTGCTGTTATTTTCAGCACCTGGCTTTATTTTGGCTTTGTGATAGGATTTTCTAATGAAACTTAGCTGTGGAGCAGCACTGCTATCGGTATCATTTATCCTCCTTTGGCTTGGCAGCGTATGTTGGCTTGAATTCAAACCCTAAAATCTCAGCAGATCAGAAGAGGTCCTCAGGGAGATCGACTCCTACCGAAAGAAATAGGTTTTCCTCCTGTGAGCTTGCATTAGTCTCATTAACTTAAATGAAGATATTTTTGTATTTGGGGAAATAGCGTCATGTTTTCAGCACTTCCAATCAATTGTGTATATGTTTTCTGAATTCTAGCACTGTTTCTTTTCAGAGCTGCCTACACAGTGCAAGCCCTGAATGCTGTGCATCCATAGACTGTAAGCATTCAGGATGCGTGCTGTCAGGGAACCAGTGAGTTTCCTCCCACACAGAATACTGCCCTTGGCAGCTCGAGCTTCATTTCTCTTGGTCTTGCTATTCATTTAAGTGCATTTACAAGAAGGTGCTTCTATTTGGCCTGTGCACATAAGAGGTTGCTGGATATGTGAGTTTAAAAGGAAGATCTGCTCTTAGAAATGTGTGAGGAGCCTTTGGTAAGGCTTAACAAAGGGCTTAATTCATAGGGTCCTTCGCAATACTTAGTGCGGGGTTTGAGGCCCATCGAATAGAATGAGCTATATTTGATGTACCTGAGCTTTTCATGAAAGCAATTCCTTGCTAAGCCATCTGGTTGGATTAAAGTTCCAGTGTAGCAATTACACGTTCCATCTGTTTGTATTCCCTTTGTACCACACCAAACTGCCCCGTGGGATTTGATCCTGCCAGTGCTAATGAATCTGACTGGTTATGTTAGCAAGATTAGTAAGACCCTGAGAATTGTTGTCACCTCTGTTTCTGATCCATGCTTCTCTTCAGATTCCATTCTTCTGTTAGAGTACCCTTACTCCTCTGGTTTTTAAACAGGCAGCTTGGATTTGGGGTGTATATCTGTGTATACACACATACATGTGCACGCTTTGTGTAAATTGATCTATCAGCCCTTCCAAATTGTTACAGAGGAGTGAGCATGCTAACATACCTAAGACAGATGGAAGTTTGATTCTGTACTCCCTTGGGGATTAATGTTTTTAGTTAACCTACATTTCTGAGATCTTTGGCTAATGTGCTAATGCTTTATTAAAAGCCTGTTCTGTTACTGAACCTGGGGATTTTTTAGAGGTAATTGATATAGTTAGGTGTCAGCGCATTGTCACGGTGTGTATGTATTTAGGCTTTTCTGCATAGTAGAAAGCATTTTTCTTCAAGTGATTGAGGACGAAGTCTGTTAAAGTGACATTCAGCAGAGGCAGCTGCTATTCATCTTTAATGGTACCCCCAGACCTCACGTGTGATGTTCACTGAGCTTTCCTCACTAGGCAACATGGAGATCAGTTGTGCTCAGACCTCCATACTTTTGCACTAGACTTATTTGTTGTTATTTTATTGCAACCCTGACTTGCTCAGCTTGAAAAGAAGTTTAATAGAGATGATTTGATGGATGTCAGAGACATGAAATAGGTAGTTAAAATTATGTTACACCTTGAAAATCTTGGTGTGAGTGAAGGACAGGGTCAAACAGTCTTTTCATGACTCTGTCAAGTCCTGTCCTTGCTCCTGGCTTGAAACAACGCTGAAATTCAACATAGAGTGGGTTTTGTTTTAGTAATTCATTTTTAACTTGTTTTTTTATCTTTGTCCCTAGGGTGTGCTGGACAGATTTTCTCAAATTCAGCCTAAGCTCATCTTCTCTGTTGAAGCTGTTGTATATAATGGCAAAGAACATAACCACTTGGAAAAGCTGCTTAGTGTGGTAAAAGGTATTTCACTGCATACCGTGTATCTTATACCATAATTGCATGCACTCAAAGCCTCCACTGTCACTAAAAACACCTTTGGCTGCTTGTTGCTGTCCTTGCTCCCTTATAGTATCTTTTTGGCCACTTACAGTTGCAGAGCTGATATGAGGATAAACTTTTTTTTTTTGCAGGATTTTAACATGGTCTTTCGCTAGCTTAGTTTCAATCTGTTGATAGCTCTATCAGCATACATTAACTGGCAATCTGAGTGGGGGAACAGGAGCTGTTAATGCTTTTTTATGCCTATGTGAAGAGCTGCTGAGAAAACTGAAGAGGTTTTACAGCACTGAAACTTGATTTTTACACTTATTTATTTATTTTTAAGGCAGGCAATAATTGCACTTAAGATTCTTTTGGGGGGTTTCTTTGTCTAAAACTATTTGAATACTCTGTACATCAGAATTATTTCTGTAATAGGGTATTACACTGTGTGATACAAATGGATTGCAAAGACTTATCTAACTGAATATGGGCAATATTTGTTTTCTTCCTTACAGGGCTTCCAGATTTAAAAAAAGTGGTGGTGATTCCATATGTCTCATCAAGAGAAACTATAGATATCTCTAAGATTCCAAACAGGTAATGGGAGCTTTTGAGCTGTGAATCTCTGAGCTAGGGATGAATGCTGCCATCTCTTGAAAACGTATGACCTTTTCAGCTTGTAAAAGCTGGGATTCAGCCAGATTTCTTGAGTTGGGTCCATATTGCAAATAGGTATTATGTTGCTGTAGGTGTGTTGTTTCCACTAACCACCTGTTGGTATTAATAGCTCTCAGATGAAAGCATTAAGTTCCTCATGATCTCTCCCTTCCAAGTCAAGAACGGATGGATGAAAAAGAATGGGGGGAAAAAGAAAATTGATCTGAATTTTTCCATTCTTTCTTTCCCTCATTTACTCTGACAGTTCTTTCATCTTTAAGAATCACAGGGACTGTGGCATTTAATTTGGTGCCACAGTCCCCATACTAAAGGTGACCAAGGCTTGAACTGAATTGCTCTCTGCATGCAAAGGAGGTTGGCTAGGCAGCAGTTTCTGCCTCTCTGTACATCATTGCAAACTGCTTTGGTCAGGAGATGCCTTTTCTTGGCTCTATCGAGATGGTAGGCAGAGCTGCCAGTATCTTAATAATACCCACACTGTAATCTGTTTTATGGTCTATACATAACTTTGCTCCTTTTTTTTTAAGTGAAGCACTGATTAACACATAGACACTCATTTCCAGAGTGAGCTGTTAGCAATTTAAACAGATAATAACATCTAAAAATTAATATATGTATTGTTTGTGTATATAGTTTATAATAAAAGAGCTACCAGGTAAGGAGCTAGTCTTATATATGGGTTGGGGTAATGCTTTAAAAGAAAACACACAAACATTGATATATTCCCTTTCTTCCCTCTTGTGCAGTATCTTTCTAGAAGATTTCCTTGCTGCTGGGAAAGGAGACCAGGCACCCCAGCTGGAGTTTGAACAGCTGCCTTTCAGTCATCCTCTATTTATCATGTATTCATCAGGCACAACAGGGGCACCAAAATGCATGGTTCATTCAGCAGGGGTATGTCTTCCCTATACAGTTATGCTATCTGCAGATAACTCCCTGTGCTGTGTTTTTTTTTTCCCCCTGTAACAGCATCTTAAACCTTTACAGCAGCAATAGGAGATCATACCAAGCAGTGTGTGACATGTGAAATGGTCCCTTTGGGACACATGTCCTATGTTTGGAGGAAGAAGGAAATGCATTTTGAAGTCTGACAGCTGTTTTGAAGCTGTGTTGGCTTCAGACTGGTTAAATACTTGCAGAAATGAATTAGCAAGAACAGGGCAGGTGTTTTGTTCAGTGATGCGTGATAAGCAGTTGGGAGATGAAAACCACAGATGTGGATTAGCCAACAGGATTTCTCTCTGTTGAAGAGTTTACTCTTCCTGTTTTATCCATGTAGCTGCTTGGCTCACTCGTAGCTTTGCACCTTCTTCTCATCTCAATGAACAAAATGCTGTGATTTGGGACCAGCAGCCACGAGATGCTGCTCTCTGAGCTACCTCACTTCTCGGTGCTGATCCTTATGTGCTGATGATGTGACTCAGGAGCCTCAGTGCCCACTGACTGATCTTTCCCACTCCAGATGTTCAGCCCTGTATTAGCTGCATGTTAAGCCTAGTGAAGACATCCAGACCAGTGGGCTTCCAGACACGTCTTGTAATGCTAAATGCTTAAGATGCATTGCAAGCATTGTAAGGAAACAAGTTGAATAAGTAAGCATGAGGGAGCATGTTAGGCTGTAAGCTTCTGATCTATTGTGTTCTACTGGAGTACATTAACGTTTTTTAATCAGAGTTACCAGGTTATTTTTCCTTGGGGAATTGTTCATGGCCTCTGCCTAAAGTCATTATAAAATTAAAAACCCACCTTTGCTTTGGTTCCAGAATTGTGGAAAAGTAATAACTAAATGGTGAGAAAGAAAGCAAAACGTCATTTAAATTGAATTTAGTTCTCAGTTTCACTACTTGGTGTGGCTCTTCCAGAGGTAATAGGCATATGGAATATTTACATTAACACCTGGATTTCTTCTGGCAAAGCTAAGAAGTTATTCATAACATTTCTGTATCTGAAATATAAGCATTTTAAATGTAGATAATAGTAGTGTATAGCTAGATGGCAGCATTGTGACAGCTCTGTCTATTCAAGCAGTAGCAGGTGAAGTTGGACCTCATTCCAGAGAAAAAATCAGATTTAATTCTTTAGTTTTATTGAATGTTTTCTGCCTTCTCTCCCAAAGTTTGTGCTGTCCTCATGACTTTTTCATTTCAAATGTTTATCTGTCATCTGTTTTCTTTTAGCATAAATTTCATTGCATTTACAGGCTACAACTCATTGCATCAATGGATAAAAAATGCAAAACCCACTTGATTTTAAAATCAGGCAAGTTGTTTCACTGCAGTGCAGTTGATGTAGTGAAGCAGTTTGTAAGCTTCCTTGGCCTGACATATCACATGTTAATGATTGGGGAAGTACAGCTGGGTCTCAAACAAAAGTGGAAAGAAGAGATTTCACTATTTCATTGTTAATATTGATGCTTTAAACAGTGAGATTTTTCCACACTGCTAGTGGGTTCAATATTTACAAGGTATATGTATGGTTATATCTTTTGTTTCCTGACAGTTAATGGGAAAGTTGATTTGTGTGAATAATAAATGATAGCTGCTGCAGTTTATAGCAGCTGTAGGTCCCTCCAAGCTGTCTGGATGTACTGAAGATGAAATCCTCCTGCTTATCTACCTGGCAAATCTGACTGGTGAAGCCATACTGTGAAAATTATAGCCTGCATGGACTATTCTGCAACTCTGAGTGGACAGAGTTGGAAGAGAAGAGAGCTGTTTACTCCACAAATTACAAGTGATGTGCACTGGGAATTGCTGAGGTCTAATGAGAAAGGCTGAAAAGTTATGTGAGAAAATGGAGAATGCAATTGCTGCTGCTTTAGACAGGCCCTGGAATTTACTTTAGCTGTGGTTAGAAGGAAATGGTTGTCTGTAATCCTGGAGTGCATCCTGTGAAGGACTGACAGATTAGTTTTTTAGTGTACCATCAGGTTGTTTTTTCTATGTAAACTTAATTTTTTTTCTTCTCTTTTCTTTTTTCAGGGTACGCTAATACAGCATCTGAAGGAACACATCCTTCATGGCAACATGACCAGCAATGACATCATTATGTACTACACAACGGCAAGTGTGGCTTATTGAGGCAATTCTAAAAAGCCTTTAATGCATTTTCCTTACAAGACTGAGTTTTTCCTACAAACCTCCAAGTTCACTTTTATGTACTGTTAATTCTTGCCCTGTTTGACTGGCTTTTACATAAATATATAAATAAAATGTCAGGTGAAAAGTTTGACCTTTCATCAGAAAATGTTTAAATGTTTCTGAGCTAATTAGTGAGGAAAAGTAATTTATTTTTACAGTCTCTTAGGGTCACTGATCTAACTGCCTCATCAATTTAATCTGCAAAACAGGCTCTACCTTCCTTCATCCTGTAATTAACCATACCGAAGATGAGCTTTTTTTTGTTGTTCTGTATTGATGGAGAAGGAAGAATTTGCACATCTGAGTTGAGCAGAGGGAAGGAATAAAGCTGAGTGATCTTTGTAGGACTTGAGTTATGTGGTTTTCTTTTTTTAATGGTTTTGTGGTGAAGGAAATAACTCTGCAGTCTTCTCTACCAGAAGGCTCATGCCTTTCCTTGTGTTCCTTTCTGAACTTTGACGCCACTAATTGGTTTGTAGTACTTCTGCAGAGGAATTATAATTACCTTGTCCTAATGTCATTCCATATTGTGACTCATGCTTTATAAGCTATATGTGTAGGGAGATATGGAATCCCTATCTCAATAGATAAGGATATGTTATAAGCATTCATTAGTAATGTGTACCTGATCCAGTCTTGGGACAGGTGAGAGGAGAATCAGTGCTCCAGCTTTATTTTCTGATTTCTAAACAATGTAATTAGAGATAATCAGCAGAGAGATATAAACTCACGTGCTGGTTTAACAGTTTCAAACCTTTGGATGAGGAAAATGGGAGGGGTAGATAGCATATCTTGCACAAGGGCAGGGGGCGTGCTTTGTGCCTGGTGATTGTGCAAGAAGCCATGATTTCTCTAGTTGCCCTTGGCTCTTCTATAGCTGCATGATAGGAGTACTCCTGGTCCCATGGTAAAACTGCCAGTAAAGTGGACCAGTAGCTGACAAAGATAGAAAGTAATTTTGGTATTTTCTCTTTTCTAGACTGGCTGGATGATGTGGAATTGGTTGGTGACTGCACTTGCTACAGGAGCTTCAGTGGTTCTGTATGATGGATCTCCTCTAGTTCCATCACCAAATGTGCTCTGGGACTTGGTTGACAGACTAGGGTAGGTGAAGAATCTTAAATCAAGTGATATGGACTTTGCTTCTGTTAAAATGCTCACATGAAACCAACCTCATTAAAGATGCTTTCTTGATGTGGAGTAGAACAAATTCTTCAGATTTTACACTATAAACAGTCTTTGAGAGCAGAAGAGACAAAGAGTTTGATCATTTAGAAATGGATTCAACCATTTGAGTTCCCAGCAAACAAAGGATTTTGGTTCAGTAATCAGTTTTCAAGAGCAGCCTTTTCAAAACGTAGTAATTGGGAGCAACCTGAAGAGAAATTTCTCAGAACACTCAGAACTTTTAAGAATCTTTTGTTTCAAGCAGCCCAGCGTGTGACTCAATATAACACACTGACTTCAAGACAGAAATTCACTGAAAAAGGCTCAGCAGGGCAACTTATATTTCTATATTTTGCTTTTTAATCTATAATGCTGAGTTCTCCCTGCTTAGTTACGAAGTTCTTCGTTCCTAACAATGCTCAGAGCGCCCTCTGCCCAACCCTGGGAAAATAACAGGGATCAGATAAACAACTGAAATCCTGTGCTGCTATTTAGCTGCTGGGTACCCTGGTTAAACTTTGGTTTTTTTGCAATTCACCCATTTTTCGAACGGGCTGTAAGGAGTGCAGATCTGAGTGATGTTACTTTATAGTGAAATAGGTGTAATTTTTGTTGGTAGTTAAAATTAATTTGTTGCAGAAGGTGGATGCCAAAAGCCTGACTTTCTGACTCGGGATAATTAATAATTCAAGCTTCGCTCTGTTTTTTGTGCCATGTAATATTTAAAGGCTGTCATTTAGTCTCCGGCTGTTATAACTGAAAGTTAATATCTTGTTTGAATGCATCCATTTGGGGAAAAAAACAAAAACCCCACAACTTTCCACCCCTACCCACCAAACCCCTAAAAAGCATTAGAACAGGCAGAAGCGTAGACTCAGGAAATAAGATGGCTTATTTTTAAGCATTGTTTCTACATGCCAAAAAGTAAGTGAAGATATCTCAAATGTGTCTGCATGTCTCACTTTTGTAATCTGGTGCTAAAAGCGGTGGCCATCTGTGTGGTGCTTCATAATGCAGTCTGTTCCCAGCTCAGTCATGTGTTACATATTAAAAAAAAAGCTTTAACATGTTAAGATTTCCTCACTTCTCTGAAGATGCTCCATCCTCTCCTCTGGTTCTCTTGATGATGCTATAAAAAAGCTATCATGTGCTGCTCGGCAGGAATTACTTCTGTGGACATCGGTGAGAGATCTATTTAAGTGAATTTAATGATTGCCCATCAGTTATGTAGCATTTGGAAGGAATAATAGCAGGTTAATCTCTACATGTGCTGGAGAGGAAGGTTTTAAAAATACAGAGAGAAGCATCATGTATTTTTATCTATAAAACAAGAAGTAACCTGGAGCACGGAAGGGAAATAAGATACAGTAAAGAGATTTTAACAAGAGTAAAGCTAGTTAGTGTGATTGGGCTATATGGAAAGTGAAGGAGCAAGTTTCTTGCTTCCTGCCCAAGGTTGGCAGCCTCTCAACTCACCATCATCCACCTGAATGGTGAAGAAAGGGATCCCTGATGACAGTGGGATAGCTCTCTTTCCATTTCTGAAATGGTGTGATTATCTCAAGTGCTGTTCTACCTTGCATCTTGCCTTTGGAGTGAAGATAGGATCTTGTTTTAACTTGGTTATACTGATGTATGTGTTGCCCAAGCTCTGTGCACTCAGCCCATATCCCTTACTCTAGTTTGCTTCTACTCTTGTTCTTGAGTGAGTTTATTGCTATGATAGAAAATGAATTAGCAGAGAATAAGGCTTCTTGAAGGTCAGCAAAGCCATCCAGCTAGCACTTCCCCTGATGGAGTAGGAAGGGGTAGAGCCTTTGCTTCAAATTGCATTGAAAAGCTCTTTTCTCTTTTTTTCCCACAAGTTGTTCTCCAAAAAGCTGCTCTGGGTACAGATATGAGGAGTGTCATGTTTCTAATTTGTCCAATATGCGAAACGGACAACGTTCTCAAAGCTGTATTTTATTTATTACATTAATTGAAATATTCAACACAGTGCCTTCGGTGTTTTTGTGAATGTCCTATATAATGTAATTGCTCTGGGTCTGATTGCATTGGCACAAAGACCAGTGATGTGCAACTGGGAGACAGAATGGTCTGCTCTGTTCTAAAGATGCTAAGTGTGATGTCTCCACTTTAATGCGTGCACTGGCTGTTGTAATGTAGAATTATCCTATTTTAATGGGAAGCCAAAAGCAGCTGAAATAGGAATTCTCACTGAATCTTCCCCCCTCTCACGGATACATACAGCCAGATACTGAATGCTCCCCCTGCATGTACTTACTGCAGTGACAGAATTCATTTATTAAATTAGCCAGGCCAAGCTTCATGTTCAGTTAGACATCTGCAGCTCAGGCTTTCATCAGTGGGAATGGAAAATGTATCTACAGAGCACATCACTGACTGCTGTCTTCAGAGTGAATTCTTTGTTAACACTGTGCCCCAAAATGGCAACATTCTGATATGTTATAGCGTAACAAGGCAGCGGATCTGTGTTAAAGAGCTCAGGGGCAATTATACCCCATTAATGGAGTAAATGTTATAATGTTTTGTGATGTCTTTGGAGTGTTCAGCAATTAAGAATTCTTGTAAATGAAAGTGAACGTTTTCCAGAAGGTGGGAGAACTTTGCTTAATATTTAAGGATAGAATTAAGGGTTTGAAAGCTACAGCAATGACGTGTGATCTGAATTATTTTGATGGCTCAAAGGAATGCTCCTTGCACTTAGAAAAAAAAAGCTCTAGGAGACTTCATTGCTTGACTAATCAATGCCTGGAGCGCCTTTAGCCTCTGCTTACTGCAGTGGGGATTGCCAACCTTCTGAATCTTTGTGTGTTTAAAGATGTAAAACTTCTTTCTCTCTCTCTAGGATCACCATCCTTGGAACTGGTGCAAAGTGGCTTGGTGTGCTAGAAGAGAAAAACTTAAAACCATGTAAGCTTCTGTGAACTATTGCATCTCTTTCCTTTTTTTACCCTCTGCCCTGCCTCCCCTCTCAGGTTCCAGCCCTTGTCACAAACAAAACTTACACCACTGTTGTGGGTTGTTGTGTTGAATGATTATATAAACTCTTACGAAGATTCAACCTGAACTTAATTTGTGGATTTCTTCCTTTAAAGGTGAAACACACAATCTCCAGACGCTCCATACTATATTGTCTACTGGATCGCCTCTCAAATCTCAAAGCTATGAGTATGTCTACAAACACATAAAGAGCAGTGTCCTCCTGGGATCCATTTCAGGTGATGCTTCTATGCTACGTGCATCTTAATTCTGTTCATTGCCTTTATATTTCCTTTTTTCTTGTTTGCTACTGTGTGTTTAGGAAACCTGGGCATTGGAGCTTTTGGGTTTTTGGGTAGGGTTAAACTAGAATTAATTCTCTCTAGTGCAGATATGAGTAATTCAATATGCCATAATGAAGCTGATACACAAAAGCTTTTAGATTGAATGTTTCTGACGTGGTGGATGTTGTGTTTTAGCTTTATGGGTTTTTTTGGTTTTTTTTTTGAAGCAGGATCATTTATTTTGACTCACTGTCCTTAGGGGTAGCAGGGTGAGATCAAGAAAAAGAGTCTATTAACCTACAGAACATAGTGCTCTGAAAACAGCTGACTTCAGCAGGAAATGCCTCTTAGAGAGGTTTTGCCGTGCTCCTGTTTCAATTCTTTTGTGCCTCATAATTGGCACTGCAGACAAATTTTTGTAAATTACATAATTAGAGAAATATCAAGCCCACATATTGTGTGGTTTGTTGTGAGGAGTGATGGCTGAGGCAACTTCTGTATGTAGAAGGTCCCTCACAACTCCTCACGCTGCTTTGAAATGAAGGCTGAGTTTTCCCAGGGCTTTTAAGCTTCGTTTAGTTTGATGTTATAGTCTGACTATTCTGCTTCTGAAGTCACTTCTAACTCTGCTCTAAGAGTAGTGCTGAATTTTAGACTTACTACTATGGACATTGATGGTCTCAAATGTGGAAGACTGTTTTGATAACTAAAGCTAACAGTATTGATCTTGTCTTAGAATTCTACGTCTTTAAAACCCTGTAAGCATTCCAGTTGAGTTCTCAATACCTATTTTCATTGAGAGAACAGTTCATCCTCTGAGTGTGGTTACCTTCTCCTTGGTTGCCAATGAGAAGAAGAAATAGAAGCTATGTATTGAGTGGAACAGTTTGCTTTCGTTAGCTTCAACTAACAAGAAAAGATTTCCAGATGATCTTGAATACTGAAGTCAGTGCACCTGGGTCAGTTTGTTTTCTCATTCATAAATGGATCCTTTTTAATGAGGTTGAAGAACCCACTGATATGGAACTACTGGAAGAAAAGCTATGCCTTAAGGAATATTTCTGCATGAAAAGCTTTTGTGGTTAAAGAGATGCACACAAAGCAGGAGAAGAAACCTGTTCTGAGAAATCATATGATAATGCTAATAGTGACTGTTATTCTGTGCTGCATGATGTGGGTTAGGAACATTTTACAAACGTGGTGGTCTGATGTTCTGGAGTTCTTACTGACTTCTTCTGTTTTAGGAGGGACAGATATAATTTCATGTTTCATGGGTCAGAATGTTACAATTCCGGTTTACAAAGGAGAAATTCAGGCCAGAAATCTTGGAATGGCTGTGGAAGCATGGAATGATGAAGGTACCTACTATCAAAATGTTATTGCACTTACAAAACAGAGCAGTTATGGTGTTAAGTGTGTCAGTCATCAGATGGCTAACAGTCAGCTGTAAGTAGTGATTTCACTATAGAAACATGTTCCAGAAAACCTTATTCTGGATCTGTCTGATCCCGAGTATGTAGTGCTGCAGTGAAAATAAACATGTAAAAAACCCTGCTTTTCTATTACCTTGAGAAAGCACCTTGGGCCATTTTCTAGCCTCTGTGTGTATGTGTGGTATTCAGCAACGTTGTTGTGGATGCCAGTCTGTCCTTACCCTGTAAGTGTCCTTAAGTTACTGAAGTTAAGGTAGGGATGAGTTCATGAATTAAACAAACTGTAAGATCATCAGTCACCCTTTGCCTCATATCCACATCAACACCTACTCTTGTTGTTTACACGCAAGATGCTTCTTGCTTTGCTATTGTGTTCTTTACAGAAGGGAAGTGCAGATAACTTTTTCTTTGTAAACAGGAAAACCCGTTTGGGGTGAAAGTGGGGAGCTGGTTTGTACTAAGCCCATTCCCTGTCAGCCTACGCACTTCTGGAATGATGAAAATGGAAGCAAATACAGGAAGGCTTATTTTTCAAAATTCCCAGGTATGTGATGAAAGGGGCTGGGAATTGCTCCAGCTGGCCAAGAGTAAAGACCGTGTTGCTGCTACTGTTAAGGTACAGGTTTGTTCTTGCTCAGTGATAGGCAGGTGCAGCTCTAAAACAAGACTGTGAGGATGAGAACTCCAAGGCATATCTGATAATTCTCACTCTGTTTTCTAGTGTTTTAAATATGGATTCAAATCTCTTTAATAAGAATGTCTGGAAAGCTTCAATCCTATTTTGCTCCTGCTCTCATTAGGCAGATATATGGCTACAACAACTTGGTAATCTGCAATGCAGACATAAACTGCTTGGCATGAGCATGAAGCAAAAGTGCTCAATAGGTCAGGGAGCAATCCTCCATTAATGAGTCCTGCAGCACCTCTGCCAGGCTGCTCCTGCCTGGCAGGAGTGGATCCTAGGGGATAAGTGCTATAGCCTGCTGCTTCATTTGCATGAGGCATAGGTATGTGCTGCCTTAGACGTGCATATTCTGCATTCATACAGGTTTTCATCCTAATCATTGTGAGAACTCTGCACATCCGGAGTTCTCATATGCAGAGTGGCGATGCTGTACTCACTCCTGCCCACTGGACAGGGGCTTATAGGAGCGAGTCCTCGAGCCCTTTCTGGAGAGGGAAGGCTTTCTGTAAATAACAGTACTGGAATGTAGAACCACAAGAAAAGTTGGGATGAGCAGAGGAGATAATCGTATGGGAAGACTGAGGGAATGTGGAAGTTGGTCTGAGTGAGTTTGGCAATAAGTAGTAGAAAAGCACTGAAGAGTTGTTGGGATGAGACAACTATGGTTCAGAGGTTCTGTGTGAAACTCCTTTCCTGGTGTTCCTTGTAAACAGGCTTACAGTTGTAACAGCAATGATGGTAAGTTGTGTTTATGTGCATGTGTGTAATTGAGGGTTGTTTTTCTTTAGGAAAAGTTTAATAGAGCTGGCTTGTATTTCTGCTTGTGACAGCCTGATGTACTGGTCTCAGCCTTAAAAATAATACAAGACTTATTTCTGCTCTGAAGAGTCAAATCTGATTCTATGTTTTCAAGGGTATTGAACACATAAGAAGCTCCTTAGTGAACCGCTGAGACCTATTGTGCAAACCCAGAGAGCTTCTTGCACAGAATTGTGCAAGAAATGGGTCTAGAAAGACCAGACCAACGGGATTACTGTTACCTTTATGCAGGATTCTTTGTTTATTCATAATGTGGTGTTTGGAGAAGAGTTCTGTCAATTTTCTAAAGGATGCAGCAAACAAGCAATCATAAAATAACCTCAGGTTTGATCACAGTGTGTGAGCTGTTTTTGTGTGTGCCAGCTCGTAGTGATAACTGCAGAAGCAATCCACATTGCATTGAAGTACTGCTGCATTTGCTGTGGGTTGCTCTTCAGGCGCATCTGATGCGGTAGGATTCTTGCTGTACAATAGAAGATGCTCGAGTTATTACACAAATGCATTTTGTAAGTGGAAGAATGAGAAATCAGCTGCTAAAAATGTTGTCATTCTCTCACAGGTGTCTGGGCCCATGGTGATTATTGCAAGATTAATCCCAAGACGGGAGGAATTGTCATGCTTGGGCGCAGGTACAGTGTGTTGGTGGAAGTGCTTTCTGTAAGCAGGCCTTACAATTTGCAAACCTACCCTTATTACAGAAAGGCAGCCATTGAGTTGTTAGGGATCATAGAGCAATTGAAGATCACAAATAGGGGTGAATTTTATGCTTGTATTTGCATGTAAGCGTTCAAAATTGAGGTGAGTGACTGTGTTGAAGCTGACTGGCCTGTCACCAACAGACCTGCTTACAGGTGTGAGGTGTGAGGCTGCTGTGTGTGAAACACGAGTCCATCAATAACTGGGAAGTAATGGCACACAACTGCAGTACAATGAAGTACCAGGAAGCCTGTTTTGTTGTTGGTGTCAGCGTGTAACTCTGAGCTGAGAAGAGAAAGAACTAAGCCTGCATTTGGGCTACTGTGAGGAGGCGAGAGGGGGAAATGGGAATGAATAATGCTGGATTTCTCTGTGCAATTTAGTTGTAATGAGCAAAAGGCCTTTTGCACAGAATTGAGGTATTTTAAAATTCTGTTTCTTCTGTGGCTGTCTGCGTGTTCACTGCGTGAAATGTGAAGAAACTTGGTTAACTGCGCCGTGTTTTGGCCTTTTGATCAAGCTGTAATTATGTTTTAATGCTTCTTTGTTTTGTGTGTGACTTTCAGTGACGGTACATTAAATCCAAATGGAGTAAGATTCGGAAGTTCTGAAATCTATAACATAGGTATGAAATCAACTTTTCACATCCTTTAACTACAACCTTGTTACCATAAATCTGAAATACGAGTGTCTGAAAAGACTGAGTGATAAAACTTGCTCTTTTTCAAATGGAAAATGGTACAGAGCGTATTAACATGAACAATAAAAGTCTGCCCTGTAGACTTGAAATTGGTTGCCATCCTAAAGTATCTGGAGCACTGGAGGTGACTTGTTGAGACGTTCTCTGTAAGATGTTGCTTTCATATAACAAGATCTTACAGGTATTTCAATCAAATTTAAAGAGTACTTCTGAAGCTATTCTTTTTTTCTCCCTTAGCCAAGCTCTTGACACTATTTTGTTTCATCTCGTTGTTCCTAATAAGTACTTGAGCTCGTGTTGCAATAACTGATTGAAAAGGATTGCAGGTGAAGCCAAAAGTGCAAAGGGAATGGGGAGGCTACATTGCACTGCTGAAGCCTGTTCAATTTCAATAGTGTTCTGCTGGGAAGGGTGTCTTCCCAGTGCTGTGTGAGGTTTGGAGGATCAGGCTCCCTGAGAAGAGCTGTGTGGGTGTTTGTGGCAGCTGCCCCTGGGTCATGCTCCATTTCAGCACTGCAGTACTTTAAATGGGTAACAGGCTTCTTGTGTTGGAAGGCTTAGCCTGGTACAACTGACGTCTGGTTCTGCCTCCCCAGAATAGGGGATAGGGTTCTGTAGTATAAATAGCAGTTTTAGCAGGGATTGGTTTGAATCCTTAGATTTTGAATCTAGTGCAGGCTCCATGAGGCTGTCAAGATGCAAACTGCTTCGTATCTCAAATGTCTGCCTTGTGAAGGGCCATGTAGCTGCGTGCCAAGGTGTGAATCTGCCCTTGGACACCTGTTGCCACACCTTGTTCTTATGTGATCAGACATGTTAGATTTCTGTCTGAGCAGCAACTGCAGATTGAGAGAAGAACCAAAGTTCTGTGTAAAAACCATCATCAGTTCCAGAAGTTGTACGTTTTTGTTGTCCCGGGCCTATGTACAAGTAGGCCCTTAAAACTTCACCTGAGCAGAAGTTAGAATCATAAAACTCCTGGAGGCAAGGCTTGCAGAATAACCTGGCCAGGAAGTCAGCTTTCCCTTTGTACATCTCAGGAAGTAATGCAATGCCAGAAATCATGTATTCAGAATAAAGCAAAAACACGTACTAAAAATGATTCTTCTTTGATTTCCAGTTGAAGCCTTTGAGGAGGTTTCCGATAGCCTTTGTGTCCCTCAGTACAACAAAGATGGGGAGGAAAGGGTGATACTCTTCTTGAAGATGGCTTCAAACCACGCGTTCAGCGAGGATCTGGTGAAAAGAATCCGAGACGCAATCCGTGTAGCACTTTCTGCCAGGCATGTTCCAAGCCTCATTCTAGAAACCAAAGGCATTCCGGTATGTCATGAAAAATGCTGCCTACTTTTTTTTTTTTCCCTTTGTCACCTTGAATAGTAATTAAGGAGCAGTTGTCATTGCTCTTCAAGCCCACATGCATGGAAATTTTAGCATCTCAAAAGTGTATTCGAGCTTTATAAATAGTTTGTCTGTGTTGCTTAGCAACATCATTTCATCTCCTTTTCAGCTAAGCATGTTTTTGTTTTTTTTAACAATACCTAAAAATGCCCATTCTCAGTTTATAAATATACGAGCTGCATTTTCCCCAGTAATATATACTTAAAGTCTTTTAAAGGAAAATATTAGGAAGGTAATTTAACTTAAGCTTTTCACGCTACCCATAAGCTTGGTTTGTTTCTGTTTTCCAGTTTCCAATGACATGCTTATGAAAGCTGAGAGCACCGAGCAAATTCATAAAATCCTTTTGTAAACCGTTTCACTTGTATATCTGTTTAGCCAGTTAAAATGGAGCTTTATCACTGTCTTCCAAGTAGCAATAACTAAAACTCTTTCCCCTTCTGAAAAGGAGAGAGGAAAAATGTACAGCTAAAGGCACTGCATGCTCAGTTTTCTGGCGCTGTGAGCTGTATTACTCTACCCTACTCCTCCTTGCTGTATGAACTCTTATTTGGGAGGCCTGTCTCTTACCTAGTCCTCTCTGATACTGCATCCTCCTCAACAGCTCTATGGGCAGCTTATTGCAGGATGGGGATGCAGGCTGTGCTTGTCTCGAGGCCGCATGCATGTAGGTTTGAGGCTTCAGATCAAGCATTTTATGCTCTGAAACTTCACCTACTGCCAGTGAGGTTTGCATATGGGTATAGTCCAGGGCATAGGACTGCCAACCTTCATAATACACAATTATCTGGATCTGATCTGTTGGGTTATTTCTGTGTCAAGCCACTCTTCTCCAATAGCATTAGCTTTAAAATGTTGTCGTAGCATGACTGTAAAAGCCCCTGCACCTGACAAATGGTGAAGGTTCCAGGCTGTGGTTCAGCTTCTGCATGAAGCGTTGAACTTGTAAGCTGCATAAATCACTTGGATGTACAGCACAAAGTTGATGGCAGTGAAGTGTTTATGATGGTCTGTCCCTCAGGAGAGCCTGCTTAGATCATTAATTAGTTCACACTTTGACTGAATGTAAAATAGAGCAAATTTTAATTACATTTCAGGTAAATATTCCAGTGGTAAAGCCATCAAAGCTGTCTCCTATCTTTCTTTGAAGGTTTTGCTAGGAAAGGGAAGCCTCTTTCTATTTTCTGCTACTAATAGATTTGTGTTTTCTGACAGGGGATAAAAACCTGTCTAATCCTGACTTTAAACTGCCATTGCCTACTGGTGGTAATCATACAGCTGTGCTGCGGTGCCCATTGCTTCAGTTATACAAAGCATTGTTTTTCATGAGATCTCCAGGTGTTGAAAAACACCGTGGGCTCTTTGTGCAAATCTTCATAGTCCCATCCTGACCTGATAAACACTGATCAGATGTAACAGCAAAGGGCTGGCACGAGGCTGCGCTATGGCTGGGTTCTTAGATAGCTGGTGGTGTTCTTATTAATCTTATTAGTCTTTCCATGAAAACACTGCACAAAAAGTGTAATTCTGTCCTTGCTGGCTTTGTTTTTCAGTACACGATAAATGGGAAGAAAGTGGAAGTGGCCGTGAAGCAAATAATTGCGGGGAAAGAAGTGGAGCAGCGGGGAGCTTTCTCTAACCCAGAGACTTTGGACCTCTACCAAAATATTCCTGAGCTTCAGAATTTCTGAAGCCACGTGTTTAAGGGTTATTTCTATTATTATTTTTTTTTTTGGCATCTGTCTTTGTTCCGTGTTTGTTTTGTATATACCAATACTGTATGTAAAGAAAAAGCTCTATTTAATACCAGTGGTTCTTTTAAAAGAAGAAGAAATATCTCGTAAAGTGCATTATGAAAGGCTTGGGTAAAGCTTAGCTCCCTTTTATTGCTTCAATATGCCATACGGCCTGGAGTTTTTTCCAGCCTGGAAGGAGAAACCTGCCTGTTCTGATTTTTATATATATGACAAATGAGTTGTTTCTGGTTAGATTCCCATCAAACGGGAGCACCATTAGCAGATGTTACAGTCGATTATAGAATATTTCTTTCATAAAATGTTCACGTTTTTTAAAACAAAACACAACTGGATTTTTAGCATTTTTCTTTTTTCCATGTGTGCGTTTTAGAGCCACCTGCAAGGAAAAGTGCAGCAGTTGTAATGACTCGTCTGTGAAACACAGAAGCATCCTATGTGTGCTGTGCATTTATATGTTTTTATGGAGCCGAATCATAATGCACTAAATCTGACTTGACTCAGAGTAATTCCAGGCCTGAAATAGCTGATAGCTATTTAACAATAGGTCACTGAAGGTCACTGCTGCTCTGTTTTGTGATGGAACCCTCCTGTTGTTTTAAGCTCTTCATTCACAGACTTCAGGGGATTCCAAAGGTGGAGGAGCAATCGCTGCTGTGTTCCTGGTGCAGCTCTGGGTTCTGTCCATGGAATAGACTGCAATAACTCTGAGTTTAACATCGCTGTACATGGAGGCAGCATTTGCCTCCTTGTTTTGATGTTCCTTACTGACAGCAATCCACTGTTAGGTCAGCTGAAGGATTCTAGTGTGTTCATTTATTAAAAGCTGATGGTTTTCTAACATTTTTTTTTTTTACTAAATGTCACAATGAAAGTGAGCGACTAAAATGTTTTCTAGCTCTGTACCCTTCCAGTTCATAAAGGGAAAAATACCATAGTGAGCATAGTTAAACAGTAAAATGGCAGCACTAAATCATTGTTTTCTTTTCCCACAAGGAAAATACAATGGCAGCAGTTGTACCGAACCTCTGGCAGTCAGCACCTCCTGCACTATTTTGTGGGTTAAATATTTAATGCATTAAAATAATGGATGTCCTTACAATTGTGTTGAATGCATTCAACGGTAATAGAGTTAATTAAAATAAATTGATTCTTTATATATATATATATAATATATTTGTTTACACTTTCACTCAGCTATTGTCTTAATTTTCTTTAGATTGGTTGTCATGGAACCATTTGTAGCTTAATTTCTGCTGCTGATTTTAATGTGTTTAAGCCAAGTCTTGTCCCTACAGCAAAATGTTTTATCCTGTTTCTTTCTGGTATGGAGCCCAAGACAAGCAAACACGGGTGCTGGTTGTATATGCATGGCTGGCTCCTTTAGAAGGTCACAGGTAAACAGGAGGTGCCTGGTGGCAGTATGGGAAGGAGCTGCAGGCTGCAATACATTGGGGTATGTCTGTGAGGAAGGGGCACGCTCTGTTGCTTAGGGCAGAATTGAGGAGTTCCTGGTGGTGATGTTTTGCTGCAGACAGTCAATGTGAATTGTAGTTTCCTCTCCTCGGTGACAGATGACAGCCAGCTCCTGTAAGCTGAATGATGCTGCAGAGCTCATCGAGTGTGGCTGTTCGTTTACTAAGGGTGAAAGTGCCCCTCTGTGCCAATCCAACGCACCCATGGTGGGCAGCAGCTCCACACCCACTGCGGGGCTCAGGAATTGCCTCATTAGCAAATGAATCTTCAAATGAATTGGCTTCCATTTGACTTTTTGAACTGTACCAAGTTGGACAGTATAGATGCTGGCATGATAAATACTAGCACATAAATACCAAGCACCCATTAGGAAAGGATAAGAATGAGCTATCTGGCTGCCAATAACCTATGATTAAAAGTATTTTGAAATTCTTTCCCCTCTGGCGTGCTATATATAAATTTTACATTAACTCTGACTTTGTATTCATTAAAACTTCATTATATTGTTCTTTAATTCATGCAAAATGTCTGGAGTTTACAAAGCCCACAGACCCGTATTAATAAGTAATTTGGGGATATTTCATTAATTAAAGATAGTTTAGAAGTACAGATATGCTAAAAACATATATAATCCCTAGAGGCTGCTTTTTTTTTTTAATCCTGTGTTATACTGGAGAAATAATAGGAAGCTTTAACAGATCTAATTTGATCTCCTGCAGATATCAGGTGTGTGCTGCCTATTCCCAATGCCAGGGCATTGCTGGCAAGGCAGGGCAGTCAGTCACGCAGGCAAATGAGCATGAAGGTAATATTAAAATTATTTAATATTGGAGTAGAGTGTAACAGCTTCATCCTTAGATGGAGCTGCAGGGCTCGGGGATGTTTGTAGGGTCACCAGAAAGGAGCTCAATGCTGCCCTGTGTGTTGCAGCACAAATTGCACAGCCTTGGTGCAGCGTGGCCAAGCTGTTGCTGAGCTGATTGGTGTCAGTTGGAGCACCTCTTGAGCTGCTGTTAGCTACAGGAAGGTAATGCTGAACTGAAATGACCTGCCTGCAGGAGGGAGCTGAGCTGAGGCAGGTCCGGCTCCGTGTGCCTGGCTGTGAGGCTGCTGTACTCACCTGAGGGTTTTAATTGGCCTGGTTCTTATGTATAATGAAATATGCTGGATACACGACACTTCATGAATTAATGCAGCAGTGTAAAGCATGGAGAGAGGTTCTCATCCAGGGTTTGTTCTTTAATGCAAATGCCAAGTGAGGCTGTAAATGGCCCCGGTTATCCAGCATTGCGGGGCCTGTTTCACACTGTGCTTGAGGGTTTATTCCTGTTTGCTGAGCCGTGCTGCTCTGAGGGGACATGGAACAGAGGAAGAAGCCCAGAGCAGCACGAGGAGGCTGCTGTGTGCTGGGATTGCTGCTGTGTGCTGGGATTGCTGCTCCAGCTGTGCTTGGTGCCACCCCATTGCATTCCTATGCAATCGCTCTCCCTTCTTTCACTCTGTTCCTCCTGGTTTGTCTCCCTGGCTCCTAACTGCCAATGCAGTTCTGCATTGGAGCAGCACAACAGCTCTGTCCTTACAGGGCTGAGACCCGCATGGCAGTGCAAGGAGCTCTCATCTGCCCCTCTAATAGCCTCAGCCCTGAATTTAGGGTTGCTAAATGCCATGTGTGTGTACGTGAAGGGCATGAATGCACTTAATATTACGCTGCATTGATGTGATTTGGGAGCAGTGACACACAACCATCTCCAGACCTGGGAAGGAGCATTTGGCATCACTGCCTGACCCCCCCCCCCACCTCCCAAACATTCATTATGCCTTAAACATTCTCACACTGAGTTATTCCAACGGTCTAATTATAAACTTCATTATAATTGTTCATTAGTTTTATTTTGTTCAATTAGCTTAACAAGTTGCCAAATGAAATACAAGGCTGGCAATTAGCTTGATCTGATTGTAATGAGCCACTCAAATTGGGTCACCAAATATGTGCATTTATGGCACTTTCTTTTTTTTCTTTCCCCATTGGTGAACAATAACATAAATATTCAGAGCGTCTCCTGCTGTAAAGAGTGGAAATTTCCCCTCTCATTTGTTAAAGTAGAAGCCAAAATCGATAGTTCTGTGCCTGGGAGCCCCTTGTCCTGCAGAGCTGTGAGCAGGATCCTTTGCCTTCAGGTCTCATCTCTGCATCCCAACCATTGCTGTGTTCAGACACCTTGCAGGCTGTGCTGTGCCCTGAGCTCTCCGTGCAGCTCCTACAGAAGGAAGGAGCAATAAGTTGTGCAAGTTCTGCTTCCACTTGTGCTGTCCCTTCAGTGCCAACACAGTGTTTCAGCTGGGATGGGGAGCACTTCATGCTGTGGCATTTGCAGCTTCTCTGCTCCTAATTCACTTTGCTCGCTTTCTATTAGCTTCATTCCTGCTGGGCTCGGATCAGGCAAGGCCAGCTGTAAACAGGGCTGTAACAAGCTGCTAATATTGCAAAAGGGGCCGTGACACACATGGGTTTGCATTCGATTCGAGTAGTTACAGCCATAATCTCCATTAATTTCTGCAGTGCTCCTGGTGGCAGGAGTCTCTCCTTTTCATTAGAGACAGACTTGAATTGCTGAGGATGGGGGTGTAAGATGCTGCCTGCTTGGGCTGGCACTGAGTAGATCCCTGTTCTATATCAGTGCTGGCCTGGAGCAGCTCCCAGCCCTTCTTTAGGGCTTTGTGCTGCTCATGTCCCCCCACCTGATGGCACCGAGCAGCGCAGGTGACAGCGTGGAAAGCTGATGCAAAGTTAACTCTTAATAACAACCAGCTGCTTCTGATGGAGCTGCTGATCTGTGTTACCTGCTCCACCTGCGGAGCCGCAGGAGCACGGAGCAGCCCCTTGCTGAGCATCTGTGCCACTGTTCTGCTCGGTTCAAGGGCATCAGTGAGATCGCTCCTCTTCGCTTTGGCAAAGCTGAGAGATCAAATCAGGCTCCTCGTCATTATGCAGATAGCAGCATCTCTGGGGCACGCACTGATTCTTCCGTACACAATGATTTCCTTAAAAGTGGCTTTTACGAGCAGCCATTAGGGCAAATAAAGAAGGGATAAGCAAAGGATGCTGTACGATCTGAATGTTGAAGAGCCCGCGATCGCTGTTTGGGTGCAGCAGTAAAACAGGAGGCTGCAATTTGGTACCATAGTGTGGTACGTTCATCATAGTGCAACAGAACAGCCTCGGGACAACTCGGTGTTTGCAAAGCCGGGGAGGAGCCCAGTGCCGCTCACAGCCCCCGTTTGCAGCTCTCTTTTCCCGTCCTCTCGCCCCCATCTCGTCCCACCCCTTCGGGCCCCTCCCGGCCCGGCTGCTCCGCGCAGTGACGGCGTTGGCCGCGAGGGGGGAGCCGCGCTCTTCCCTCCGCCCCACCGAGCTCCGTTCTCTTCTCTCCGCTCCGCTCGGGCCGCCCGGGGCAGCCCCCGCCGCCGCCGCCGCTCGGGGGGATCCGGCCGGGCCCCGGGGGCAGCGGCCTCGGGCGGGCCCCGGGGGGGAGGGAGGGGGGCGGGGGGTGAGGGACGGTGGAGGAGCGGGTCGGGCTCGTGTGCGGAGCCCTCGCTCAGAGTCCCGTCCCCGCAGGTGAGCGGGGGGCAGCGGAGCCATGCGGCGGTGAGAGCGGGGCGGTGGGGCCGTGCCCCCCCCCCATCCCCTGTCCCCATCCCCATCCCCACCCCCGCGGGGCTCCGGAGCGGGGGAGCGGCGGGGGAGTGGTTACCGGCGGCGCCGCGACACCCCCGGCCCCCGCCCGCCCCGCGCCCATAAATCAGCACCATGATGACTACTACTGGGCATGGAGCGACGAGGATGCTCCCCCCGGGCCCCGCGCTGCTCCTGCCGCCGCTGCTGCTCCTCTGCCGAGGTAACCCGTCCGCCGCGACCCGGCAACTCTGCCCTTCTTGTTATTTCTTTTATTATTTCCTCATTATTAATTTGATCCCCTTCCCACTCACCCCACTTTGCTTTTCCGAATGCGGTTCTGTGCGCTGCCCGCTCCGTGTCGGGGGACATTGAGGGGGGTGGGGGAAGAGTTGGGGGTCCGCGAGCGCTGGGGGGGGGTTACGGGGAGCGCTCCGGGACCGCGCTGTGCAGCTGCTGCCGAGGGGTTTCTCGCAATTACTTGTAACGCAATTGGGGTTGCGGGCAGGTCGGGCCCTTGGAGGGGTCGTAACACCTTCTATGTTTTCCTTCCTGCGTTTGCAGCCCCCGGTCCCGGTTCGGACGGGGTTCCCGGGGCAGCTCCGCTCCTGCCGTACCCGGCATTGGCCGCTCGGAGCCCGGCGGTGTCGGAGCGCTGGGGCTGCGGTCGCTCGTTGCTCCGCTCGGCCGCGGCTCGGGGAAACTTCCGAAACGAACCGGGGGGGGGGGGAGAAACCGAGCGGGCAGCGAGTGCGGGGTGAGGAGAGTGATGTGAGAAGGGGCTGATGTGGGGCTGGAGGGGCCTTGCCCTGCCCGGGCTGTGATGGGGATCGCACCGGGCGCTGGGCACAGCGATGTTTTGCTGCGGGCGCTGCGATGCTCCGCTCTGAGCGCTCTGCGTTTAACCAAGGAGAGAGTTAAAAGCAGCGAAGGAATGTGTTCTTATCCCTTTTCTTTCTTGCTTTCTTTTTTTTTTTTCTCTCGTTGCTTTGCCACGTTAATGGTAATCTTTTCTCTGCTGTTCCCCTCTCCTCCTGTGTGGGCAGCTACCATGGTGAGATCGGGCTGTGGGTGTAATGCTTCCAGCACGGCTCCGAGTGTTTCAGCATATGGAAAGCCGCCTGGGAGCGGGCTGTGGCTGCGAGCCCCCCGCCGGGCTGGGCTGTGCCCTGTGGGGGTGGGCAATGGGGGCACAGCAGGTGGGTGCCACACACACCTGTGTGAGCTGTAGCTCTCTATGGGGCTGAGCCAGGTGTGCTCAGCATGGGGCAGCTGCTGGAGGTCGTGATCCAGCCATGAGACTTAAGGCCACAGATATTGGTCCATAGTTCTCCATAGGGGGTCTGGGCGCTGCGTTCAGACTGAAGGAGAGCTGTGGGGCAGGCAGTGTTTGCTTTGGGGTGCTTGTCCCCATGTTGCTTTGCATAACGAGTGCCTCCATGTTGTGGTGAGGCTCGTCAGGAGCAACAAGGAGCAGCTGTGTTGGCTGCTGTACGTACAACAGGTTTGCAGAGTGCAGCCCTGGAGTTGTGGGTTATTTGCTGCACGTCAGTGCGAGCTGCAGCATTTTGCCCCTATCAGACTTCACATGGATGTGGTTGAGGGGCACTGGGGTCAGCCTGACATCACCAGGCTGCCTCCAGCTGTGACACCCATCAGGACAATGTATTTCAGGTGTTTGGCTTCTGCTTTCAGTCTGTGCCAACCTCCAGCTGCTGCTGTGCAGGTGGTGAAGCTGCTTTGGGTTCGGGCATCGTGTGGGCAATGCTCTGACCTGGGCACCGTGGGGCCTCTGGGAGGGGAGAGCCCACATTGCCCTGGGTTCTGTTTGCTTTCTCCAGCTCATCAGGTTCTGTTGCAGAGCTCCATGCGCTGACACCTGACTGCAGCCGATCGATCGATTCTCCTGAGGTTTGGATGCCAAAACAGTTACATTAAAAAACAAATCAATGCAGCCCAATTAATGTGCTGTATTATTACAGGGGATGATAAGGGGCTCCGTAGCTCTCACCCTGAGCGCCGTCAGCTCTGTGTTTAAGGCGGCTTAGCGTGGTGGTGAGACATGTTCCGTGCACTTCTCATGCTGTGATGTGTTGCTGTGACTGCAGGCATCCCCGTCCTCCCTCCTCCAGCTTTTATCTCCATCATCTCACAGGGGTGAGATCAGCACCCAGCCGACCTGCCTTGTGCTGGACCCTCTTGGTGGGGTGGGGGATCCCTGTGTGTCCCCTTTCTCTGGGGATTCCTATTCCCAGCTGGGATGCTGGAAGTGCTGGGAATGGCCCTGTGATGCACGGAGGGTTTCCTGCTCACACAGGTTGGGCTGCAGGCTCAGGTGCAGTGCCAATATTAACATTTCTTCCACGCTATCCAGAAATCCTCTTGCCTCACACTTTCAGCTTCTCTTTGTTTACGTAAACGTGTTTGATTCCTGACAGCCTTCAGAAGCTTCATGAATTTATCATGTGCTCCAGATTCGAGTCCGCCTTTCTCCCTTTATTTTATGATTATTATCTGTCTTTAAAAGCTCTTTCTTCCCAAATCTTGGTGATGGAATGGCGGGCAAGGTGCACATGTCTCTTCTGAGGGGCAATGTAATGCCATCCTTTATAGACCTTCAGCTTGCTCAGTTTCCAAAGCAGCCCAACAAAAGGTGATGCCTGTGGATGCTGGTGGTGCTGAGCCATGGGCTGTGCTCCACAGGTGCAGAGAAGGCCATTGCGTTGGCTCTCACCTTGCACAAAGGCATCCTGCTCTACTCTTTGAAGTAATGGAGCAGCTTAGTTTCCAATGTTATTAAATCCTCATCTCTGACAGCCACGAGAATTAATATAGAAAGGTTTCCTCCTCTTTTTTGTTAATGCAGCTCAGTTACTCATTTTCTGTCTCTTGCTTTGGAGTCGCCCGCTGAAAGTTATTACCGTGATATCGGTGCAAAGAAAGGTTCAACTCCATCATTAAGGAAGGAAAAAGCAAGTGAAACAGAAGACAGCTCGAATTTTATTGCAGTTGAGGCATTTTTCTTTCTTTTTTTTCCCCCCCTTTTCGAATGTGATTCATTCTTCCATCTGTAGCTCCCAGAGGGGGATGAAGCAGGTGCTGCTGGGCTGCAGTCTGTGTGCTGGGGGCACCAGGAGCAGAGCGGGGTTCTGCCCCATTGAAAGAGTTATGGGGCAGCCTTTGGCACAAGGTAAGAGATGGAGGTGATGCTGAAAATCAGCCCCCAGCCCTGGTGTGTAGGGAGCAGGGCTGTCCTTATAGGGGCTGTGTTGCGCAGCCATTCAGCAGCCACACCTTTTCAGAGCCCATCTGTATAGCACACAGCAAAACCATCTGCATATGCAATGCCCTTGGAGCTGTGATGAGCTCATTGGTGTGAGCTGGGCCCCAGTCAGTGTGCAGGACCACATCCTGCCCTTATCTCCTATGAAAGCTCTCTCTTCCAACGGGGCACTCGCATTTATTTACTTCGTAGCTTCTCCCATTAGTATAATCATTACTCCTCGGACTGGGTTTGAATTCTGAGCATCCCACTGTGGTACTTAAAGAATTAATTACAGCGATGAAAGAATTTCCTCTAAAGACTCCTATGAATTGGTCTGGTTGAAGTGTTTTAGCTTTGCTTCAATTGGTGCAGCTCTTGTCAAAGGATTGTGAGAAAATGCACGGGTCAGTGATTTAGATTAGGCAAATTACGTTAGAAAAATTGATTTGATTTAGAAAGGGAGCTTTCAGATGGCCGGGAATTGCCTGCTTCCTCCTCTGCTTCGCTGCTGCTCCCTGAGGTTGAGCAGGGGTGAATAACACAAGGGATGTACAGGAGGGCATGGCTGAGGGCTGTGGGCTTCTGCTTGGCTTCAATGGGATGGAGACCAGCAGTGGGTTCCTGCTGAGCCCTTTGGTGCTCAATTCCCTGCTCTTGCTCTCCTCCTGACCCCATGTTTCCCCATCATTATGGAGGTGCCTCATGATGCTCAGGGCCATTAGTGAGTCTCTCACTGCTGGCAATTAGGGTTAGGGGCTGAAGGTCCCCTGAGGCTCAGCCCTGCTTAGGTGGAGGGGCTGCAGAGCAGCAGCCCATCTGTCCTCATGGGAGGAACCTGAGTTCATTGCACAGTAATCAGCCCCCTGGTGTTTAAAGGAACAAAACTGCTGCAGGTTTCTTGCTTTAAGTAGAGGATGTTAGAGGCAGTGCCATGGAGGAGAGATCTGCCTCCATGTGGCTGAGTGCTTGCTGTGATCACAGCAGTGAATGCAAACCCCAGCAGACACACACTGGGGGTCCTGGAGGAGTTGGGAGCCCAATCCTAAATGTTTTACCCACATCCATCTTCCATTGATGTGAGTTTTGCTGTCTGAGTCTGAAGGGGATCCAGTTAGGGCAACTCGTCTAAGAAGATCGAGCCAACAAGAAGACGACTGTAAGCAAATTAGAATGACTTATGTTCTTCTTTGCTGCGTGGTTATAATCTTGTCTTTCTTTCCACCTTCTGCTGAGCTGTGAAAATCCTCTGCAAAGCGATAGTTTGGAGTTGATAGAGAAGCACGCCCCTGTCACCAATTTTCCTCTATTGCTCATCAGAGATGGGGCTCTGTACCGATGTGATCCGTGCCTGAAGGCACAGCAGCAGCCAGCAGTGAGCTCCCACCTCCCCAGCAGTGGGATGCTGCAGCTGCATGGATGTGGGCTCCCAGCCTTGCAGACAGTGCACTGCTGCCTTCATAAACAATGGGCTTTGTGTTAAAGGATCCCATAGAGGGGGGTCTGGGGTGCTGAATACCCAAGTGTTGGTTAAAGTGCTGCAGGAAGGTGCTGTCTCCTTCCCTGAGCACTGTGGTGGTCATGGCCGTGTAAGCATGCAGAAAACAAGCTCCCACTTTCCCCAGTGCACGTATATGTGCACACGTGTGTGTGCTCTGACGTTAACCTGGCAGGGTGTTAAATGTTTCCTTTTCCCAGCCATCAATTTCAATTGAATTTCATAAGCTATTCAAGTTCTCTGCCGCTGCCTTTGCTGTTCCAGTTTCGTGAGCTCCAGCCATTTAGCTGCAGGTCCTGGGGCACGATTGCTCTGTGGAGCAGCAGAAGTAAATTGGTTCCTGATGTAGAATCTTTTATATATGTATTTTAATATCTCTAACTCGCTGTGAATGATGATGTCGGGCTTGGCCATTCCTGGTCCAGTTTTGCTTCACCCCAACAGCATTTCACCCTCAGTGTTTGGGGTGAAGAGCAGCACCCTGTGCATGAGGGAGGAGGGATTCTTTTGTTTCTCAGGTATTTATCTTTAGAATCGTGGTGGAAAGATTTGACTTGTTGTTTTTTTTTCCCCCCCTGTGGGTTTGAAATGTTTGAGGACGATTCTTCCTTGGATCAAAGCAGATCTCCTGGCAGCCCTCTGACTTTGTTTCAGCGCCGGCAGCCTGACAAAGAATGAAGAAAGCAATCATTTCCCCTTTCTCCCACTTTTATTTTTGGGATAAATGGATGGTTGAGATCTCTGTGCTCAAAAAATAATTGCTCGTGGCTCTTAGAAAAACAAAAATCCATAACACTTATCCTCTAAATAGCTGATTTGATCTTGTCTGTTGGTTTGCGTGTTGCGCTGGTCAGGATCTTTGCTGTTGGTTTGACCAAGCTTGTAATGGGGCTGAGCAGGTTACATCTGTGGGAAGGGGTTGAAGTCGGTGACTTTGCTGCTGTATATGGGAGCTCAGCAGCAGGATGGTGCTGCCATGGGCCATTGACAGGACTGCACAGTGTAAAGCTAAGGAATCGGTTGAGAAGTAGAGAGAATGAGGGGGGAAAAAGAGTCATTTTATTTCCTTTGTGGGACCTGAGCTGGTTCTGTGTCCTGACTGTCGTGCTCTGCCTCACCAGCACTGACCTGTGCTGCTTCCAGCAAAGCCAGGCAGCTTGGGGATGACTACCATCCTTCTTCCTTAATGCTTCTGCTGCTAATTGGTGCTTTCAGCCTCTGCTCCAGCTTAATGAAGGCTGCTGTCTGGGAATTGTTATGAATGGTTATGGAAATGCATTTAAATGCTCTGAGATCTGTTGTAATTTTTCCTTTATGGGATTATTCCTTCAGGAGGGATAAATGCACCCTGAGTCCCAGGGTGAATGATCCTGTGTGTCCCTGCTGTGATCTGGGAGGGAAGCACTCAAGGTCAGGCTGGACGGGGGCTCGTAGCACCTGATGGAGCTGTGGGTGTCCCTGTGCACTGCGGGGGAGTGGAACCCATACAAACGTTCCCAGGTTGCTCACGGTGTCTTGGTGGTTGCAGTGGAGCTGCAAGTGCATGGTGCTTTGTGAGAGTGGCTGTGGGCACCTGAGTGTGTCTGGGAAGTAAAACAAGTGCTTGTGTTGAAAGAGCATCACGGGTACTGCTTATTTTGGGAGATAAGAGTGGTCTGATTCTTGTGCTCTAAGAGTAACATTCAGCCAAAATAATGGACTGGGAAGATGAGAAAAGACTGCTACACGCCAAGAGCAGCAAACTTGTGAAGCAGAGCTAGAGACAGCTTAACAGCTAGGGACAGAATAGCCCGAGGAGCCTGCCAAGGAACCAGATGCTGCAAATGAAAGAACTCTGTGCCTTGGGTCTGCCCGCACTGCAGGGGTTGGGATGCTCCAGCTGCATGGGGTGCCCCAGGGTGCTCACTGGAGAGTGAGGAGCTGATATCCATGTGTCTGCTGCTGTATTTCTGTCCCTGCCCTGTGTGCCTGGTGCTGTCCCAGCTTGGGTGGGATGTGGTGGGCAGGGAGATGTGGCTGTGCTGAGCTCTGAGCTTTTTGGGTCCCGTTTTGGCACACTGAGCTCTGTTCTCCATGCAGGACAAGCTCAGTTGGGTTTTAACATCAGCATTTGCACTTGCTGTGTGTAATAAAGCAGAGGCACACATTGGTGTGCCCGTCCCCCTTCTGCAGCAGGATCTGGGGGTTATTTTAGGCAGTGTTACATCTTCCTATCACCTGAAAATCACACCCTGGGCATTGCTTTGGTTTCATCAGATCAGCACCTGTGGGATCGATGCGGGCAGCCTGGGGTCCTCATTCACACTGTGATGGGCAGCTGAAATCCCCATAAGTGACCCTGCAATGAGGGCTGAGTCATTACTGATGGCTTCTTTTTCTTTTCAGTGAGGGTTTCTGCTAGCACAGAGCATAACTTAATGGCGGAGGAGATGCTGGGTACTGGCAAGGACCCCGATGAGGCTGAGAGAGGGATTTCCAAAGCAGAAACAAGCTGTTCTTTGCTCTGAGTTTTTCCTGCCAATTTAACATACTCATGAAAATTGCCTCAATTTAACTTCAGGGGAGAAGAGAAGTGACGCGACAGGGGTGGTGTAGCTGGAGGGCTGCATCCAATCCATCGCTTTGCTGCACTTGAGGTTTTCACCTCGAGGTTTCTGCTGGTGGTTGTTGTTGTTTTTAACCATACTTCCTACCAGCACCTTTCCACACCTGGTGCTTTAGAGAACTGCCCTGCGATCTGCAGGAGGAAGGTGCTGAGCAGTGCCATCCATGGCATGAAGGCAGAGGCTGCAGTGGAGGAGCTGTGGCCGTGCATCCCAGGGCTCCTCCTCTAAATAACAATACAATTAAGAAGAATCACTAAGAGAAGAGTGTGCCTTGTGCCATCAGATTTACATAGCTTCCTCTGCCCAAGCGTGGTCCCGTTGGGGGATGGCAGTGATGATGGATGTGGGCCTTGCAGTGTGCTTAAGAAGTTTGTGGGATGTGGGTTGCAGAGTTGAAGGTCTAACAACCCGAAGGCGCCTATTTCTTGTCTTTGCTAATGTTTCTACTGCTGTTTAAATGCTGTCTTTGAGGTTTACCGGCAGCCAACATTATCTCATGCTTTCATTTAAAGCCAAATCGGAGTGCCTGCTCTATATCTCTATGAGGAATATAAAAGCCCTCTTCGCAGCTTTGCACACAAATGGAGATTGACAGCTATTAGTTGAGAACCCAGCTGCTCTGACAGCGTTTGACACGGGGATGCTCAGGCGGTGCCCATCAGCCATTGCTGGGACATGCATGGCCCTATGATGATGCTGTGTGTGCAGCCCTGCGGTGCTGGAGGCACCGGGCAGGATCCCACTGCTCACACACAGTGGATGCACAGTGGGCCCTTCCCAAACAGGTTTGGAGCTATTTGGCCACAATATAGAAGCTGAAGATTTGTTCTGTCTATTGTGGGTCACTTTTAATAATAACCAGTGGACTTGAATCTCTACAAACCTCTTAGAAAAGGTGGAGCACTCGCTGTTTATTTCACTTGCAGCAGTTCCTCGTGCCTCTCCCTGCTTGTGCTTTGCTTGCTGCCCAACCCTCTCCTATCACCGGGTGCAGGCAGCACTGCTGAGCAACCCCTGTGGGCACCACAGCTGCACGCTGGGCTTCCATCTGCAGCCCCATCGATGGCATTGACTGCGGGAGATGGCGGTGACCGTGGAGCTGTGCAGGCAGAGGCTCCTGGGGGGGCTGGGGCTGGGGAGCGCTGCTTGCAGGGATCGATGCTCGCGGCTATTGACCGCCAAACACTTTGCATCGCATCGAGTGGCGGTTGGGTTAGTTCATGAATGTATGGATGTCATTGAGCGTTTGGCACAAAGCATCCTACTCTGTGTTGGCTGGTCTTGAGTTGGAGTGGAAGGGCTGTGCGATTGGTTCTGAGCAAAATGGAGCTATGGGGATAAAATGCTTCTTGTATTTATCTTGCATCTGTAAAGGAGGTGCTTGGCATACCTCTGCTTGCTGATTTTACTTTCTTTATGTGGTTTGGAGCCCAGGGACATTAGGTATGTACAGATGCAGTGCTATTGGTGCAGCATTTGTGCAGTGTTGGTGTTTGGAGGTGGTTCTCAGAGAACTTTCATTTTCCACACACAAACGTGCAGCCCTTGTGAATACCCTTGGGTTGACTCCAAGCCTTTCAGACACATGATGGGGAACTGGAGGCAAATGTTAGTTTCTCTTCTGTGGCATTGCACAGCAGCCGCAGCCCACCATGACCAGGCTTTCACCTTGGTGTCCTCATCTCCCTTTGCCACCTTGGGGATGGTTGTGGGTGAGAACACTGTGCCTGGTCCCAGTGGTTCCACCTCGCCTCCCTTGCATCACTCCCTCTGTTGGTTCTGTCACTGCAAGGATAACAGTGATAGGCAATGGGACGAATGATGCAGGAGGTGTTGTGTGAGGTGGGTGCATGGTGTGGGAGCTGCAACCAAACCTTGCTCCCCCCCGGGACCCAGTCTTCCCTTTGCTGGTGGCTGTGGGGATATAAAAGCCATCGGCAAAACAGCAGCAGCGGCGCCCAGGCTCATTTCTGTTTGAGACCATCCTCCAGAGACTTCTCTTTCAGGATTTGCTGGGCTCCTGAATTGTCATCTTATCATAAGAAGGGAAATAAATCCTTTTGTTTGCCCTGCACATCCATTCTCCCTGGACCCGTGGCAGTGCTGGGAAATGCTCTGCCTGTCGTGGAGAAGTTTGAGCACCGGCTTAACTGCTGCCTCACCAGGCAGAGCTGCGAGGGGACGTGCTGAGGATTGGTTCTGTTTGTTCGTTAAATAAAAGGAGCGGGGAAATATCTCATTCAGATGCTGTATTTTCTGAGAGCGACATATGCTGTTGACTCACAAAAATATGTCTTCTCTGGAGAGCCCTTGTGTAAGAAATCTCTCAGCCTCGTCAGTAATGAGAATTTCTTTCTTTCAGCGGAGCTGTGAAAACCTTGGATCTTAGTTCTCCAAAAAAAATAATGCAAAAAGATGTCAAATTATAGAGCCGCAATATTTGATATGTTAATAACCAAGGAGGGTTATGAGAGAGGAAATGGAAACATAACCTGAGGAAAGGCGCCGTGTTCCTGGCTGTGGTGCTCCCCTGGCTGCTCTGTATTCCTGTCCGTGTTACCTTGGCAGCAGTTTCCTACGTGTCCCCAGGTAACGGTGTGTGTGCAGCCCTATGGATCATGCATGGTGTGTAGCAGCATGTGGTGCATGCAGGTGGCTTTTGGCACCGTCCTGGCATGGGGTGCTGGAGGAGCAGGCACTGCCACGTCCCTTTTATCCCAGCTGGCCTCCAGTGGCTCCTTGTAACATTAGGATTTTCCTTCCTACTTGTCCTGTAAGTGCCTATAGAAAGGCAAAACTCTGGGGAGGTGGGATGTGCTCTGATGTTTGGCTGGCAGGATGTTCAAGCAAAGCAAAGTTTGGTCATGGCAGGTTTTGTCCCACTTCTGCTCACCCTTCTTAGGATAATTCTCTATACCAACTCAGATGCTTTAATGCTGTGCTCTGCAATAAGTCCTCATGTGTTTCCTCCATGGGTCAGAACACGGTGTGTTGGGTGGGATGGCATTTCCAGCAGTGAAATGATGTATTTCCAGTCCTCACCTGCAGCAGTTTTTCTTCCCTCTGTCCCAGCAGAGGGAATTATCATCTCAGTGAGGCAGTTTAGAGCTGCGTGAGCTGTGGTTGCAGCCAGGGTTGTCCAGTGGTGTGAGGACAGCATGAAGGCCTTGCTCATATTTATCGTACTGCATTAAATTGGATGGAAAGTGGTTACAGAAGGTGGGTGGCAGAGGGCATATAGCCAAAGCTGAAATCCATTTTGAGGAAGTATGAAATCCTGTTTATATATTTATTGGTTTTGGGGAGGGATGCTATTGCATGTTGGTAAAGCATCCTGCATGCCCACCATAATCCATCCCTTCTGGTCCTGTGGGTTCCCATACATAGCTGCGCACTTGTGATGCCACGAGGACAGGATTAACTAATAAACCCATGCTTTTCCTATGGAAGGGGCTGCCATGTTGCATCTGCTTGCTGTCCCAGGTTGCACGGATCCTTGTTCTGCAGCCTGTTACTTTGCTCAAACAAATCCCAGGACAACCAGGGGGAGCATGACTCACAGAAATGCAGAATGGGGTCTCCCTGGTTGTAGGGATGGTTGTTTTATGGGATTGGCTGGGGGTTGTGGGCTGTCTGGGTGTTGGAAGGGACCCATAAGGGTCACTGAGTCCAACTCCTGGCTCCTCACAGCACCACCTGAGAATCAGACCACACTGGTTCCCTTTTATTATTAGCTGCCAGGAGATCCTTGCAGGATAGGTAGGAGAAATAGGGAGGTACTTGGGCTTCTGATTCCAAGGTGCCGTGCTTTGCTGCTGTTCCAGAGCTGTGAAATGCTGCACGAGCAAATTAACACTCGGAAAGCAAGAGCTGCTAAAGCAAATGTCAGGGTTTGGAGCCCCGCTGGGTGGCTGGGGAGAGCCCTGTGGTTTTTGCCATTGATCACAGAGGTGCTTCAGTGGCTAATTCTGCACCTTCCTCAGCAGCGCTCCGTGACATGTTATGTACTCAGCAGAACAGATCGGGTTCGCTGCCTTTCCTATCTGTTGTGCAATGTTTGAGGCTCTTGGGACTGGAAAGGCAACGCTGGAAATTTGCACAGAAATTGGAATTTAGCTGTGAGGATTCAAGACACTTATTTTGCTTGGATTATGTTCCTGTTTATCAGCATCGGGAGGTATTTGAGAGACCTAAAAATTGAATTCTAGGTTTTGCATTAAGGACAAAAAAAAAAACCCCACCGTCTTCTTAGAATGAGTTTCTCTGTGTGGAAGCTGAGTATAGATCTGACTCTCCCGTGTCTGCCCAAAGAGGATAAAGGATAAACCAAGCTTATTTGTAAAAGACATATAATAAAAGTGAGGAATGAGAGTTTCAGAATCATCCCCCTCTGTTGGTCTGCTTTGACTCGCCAGCACTGACCTGGGAGCTTCAGTGGCTTTTTAGAACAGTTCATGCTCGTTTTCTTTTTATCTCCTCTAAAACTGGAGCTAAGAAGGAGAAGGCACTAATGAAGATGCTAAAGCATCTATTAACTATCATTTCTCGATTAAACCATCCCACGAGGAGCCTCTGGGAGCTGTGGTTTGAGGAAGGATGTTGTTATTACGCCGCTTTATAGCAATACCAATTCTTAACCACAGAATGTGTTCCTTCGCCATTAAGTACAGGGGAGAGCAAAGAAAATGAGGAGCCTGAATTATAATGCTGATGAAAATACGCTTATGGGATGGTGTTTCTCTGCTGGTGAGAATAAATGCAGATGTACCCTTGATGGGCTGGAGCAGCAGGTGCACCTAGAGGGGCTGCTCTGACCTTGGTGTGCTGCTGGGCTCCCCATAGGACTGAGAGCATTCAGCAAACAGCTTCCATTTACATAAAGACTTCTAAACTCCCCTCCTGACTGTACGGTTCACTTTGGAGATACACTGTCATCTGACAGAGGAATGGCTGTCGCAGTTAGTAATGTATTTTTGGGATCTTTGAGATTGGAAGATGCTATCAAACTCTATGATGTCTGTTATTTTAATTTTATGTTCTGCTCTGCACAGTCCTGAAGCCCAATATATCTTCCATTCTGCTGGAGGGAACTGGCTTCTTTGTAAGGTTTTACAGGCTGTTTCCGTTGCGCCGTGGAATTCAAATTAGGGATAATTCTATTCTGTTCAGAAAAGAAAATCTTATGTTAAGATGGGCAATGCTCAATGGCAATAAAGTGTTGGGGAACAGAGTCTATGGCAGCTAGACAGGGCTGAAGGACTTGAGGATTTCATTGTGGGCCTTAAGGAAAAGCAGCCCCTACTAAGTTATTGGTGTTCCTTAAAAGAAAAATTAAAAAGAAATAGGTCTGGTGCAGCTCTTTCGTGCCCAAGAATAAACCTGTCTGCATCGTATGAGCCTTTCTGGGTGTCCCGTTTGCCTCAAGCTTAGCACAGATGGACTGAGCTCAGAATTAGCTCGGGCAGCTTTTCAGGGAGAGCGACAGCACGAGCTCTGCTGCTGGAGCAAGGACATGGGGCTGTCCTTTGCATCATACAGAGGTCTCATGTGCCTGCGAGCTCCATGTTCTTCCTTGGGTTTGCTGAATATACCCTACCTGCTGTAGAGCAACTCGGCCTTGTTTTAATAAGTGCTACATAGCTCCGTGCTTTAGCTCCACAGCAACTGGGTGAGAACGCTGGGGAAAAAAAGCCATTCTTGGCGTTCTGTGAGCCTGCAGAGCTGAGTTGCTATGGGTTGTGTTCTCGCATGCGCCAACGTGAAATTAAAATACAGAGAAGGCTGAAAAAAACCCCAACAGCCATACCAAGCCTTCTTCAGCTGGGTTACAGCAACCATAAGTAGAAAAGGTCTTTCTGTCTCCCATTCAGGGGGGAGAGAAGCCAATAATGTTGCTTTTTAAACAATTTTCCCCCTGTGGATGTTCTGCACTGATCTAATGTTGATCTAAAGGCTGGATTGCCAGCAGTGGGAAATAATATTTATTTAATAAGCCATCCCCGTCACAAAATCCCTTTGGACTTAAGAAAAAAGATGTATGGAATAAAAATGAAACGTAGCGGAGGTAAACAGAAATTTAATAAGGTTCTATAGGAACTCCTGTGCAAACCGAAGGAGTTTAATGGAAAACGAGAGGTTATTTTTAATCATCCTCTGGAACTCCATAGCACGGTTTTAATTAAATTATGTAGGCTGGGTGGGGAAAAAAAACCACGGAGGCAAGATGACTAATTTTCTATTAACCTTTATTCAACTTTTTCGTAAAATAAATGAAGTAAATGACTCATTTCTGTTTGTGTCGCCTTGGTGAGAGCTCGTATTTACCAAGTTAAACTTTGTCACCCCTATCTCCAGCCTGTCCCCGTCCTTGCACCCCTTGTCTGGTTATCCTGCACTGTAGCAAGGTGAACCTATGGAAGACATGAGGCTGTGGGGTCCCGAACCCACCTGACTCTTGGATTTATTTTGGCATTGTGAGATGTTCTGGATTATTTTCTTGTTCGTGTGATTCACTCTGGAGATAGGACCATCCTGAAAGCCAGAGGCTGAGGCACACGAAGGTTAAAAGGTGCAAAAGGAGGATGAAGTCTTGGGTTGAGCAGCATGCAAAGGAACCATGGCTTGCTGGGGCTGAGTGTTGGGTAATTGGGGTGAATCATGCCTTGGGGAGGGTTTAGGACTGGAATTGTAAGATAAAAAAGGCATTGAGTTTAAGTGGATGGAGTAAGTTTTGTGTTTCCAGGACAGAGTGGGTGTCTGAGGGGAACTAGCATGATTCTGGGCACCATCAGGTCAGGCCGGTCCTTTACGGACCTGCTGGGTTGTTCTCTCTTTTTGGTCTTGTCAGATTGGATTCACTGTGTTGCTTTAATATCTGGAAAATGAAGGAATTAAAGAAAAAAACTTGAGAAAGTCGTCAACCTTTTTGGACACTTGTAATTTTTCGCTAGGCCGCTCCTGAGCCCGGTAATGATTGCGCTCACATGGGCCATTGGTCTCTTAAATGAAATTTCATCCCCTGCTTTGAAAAATGCTTGACGTTTCCTGCCATATGAAGGAATGCAAGTCCAGAGATACCCCTTTGAAAACGGCGTTGGTAATTAATCCCACGAGGCTCATCAATGTTGCTGGTGTCTCTATTAGTTACGTGCAGAAATAAAGACAAATGGCTCTTGTTATTAGCCCCAGGAACGCATAAATCTTGCTTGTTTATGGGAGGAGGCAACACAAGGAGACATTATGTTACGAGGCTTTTTGCTCGATTTATGGCATGCTGCCTGCCTCACTGGACTGGGATTTATGTGGAAATGTGAGGGTGGGTGCAGGGACTTGGGATTGCTTGTGTTTATCCATGGTGTGCCCTACTGCTGCTGCAGTCCCCTCTGTGCCCTGGGGGTGGGATTTGCAGCACTGCTCACCTTGCTTTGGATCCCTGTTGGGGTTGGGCTTTGCCTTCTTGTGATGGCTGTGTTTGCCATCCTACAGCAGTCTGGGTTTGACTGTCAGGGTGTGGATGGCGTTCAGCTGGGGGATCTGTTGGGCTTGTTTTTCCCCCATGCCTGAGATGTGCTGGATGGAGCATTGGCAAAGTCAGTAATGCAGTGGGTGGGCACGGCAGCATCTTGAGCCATCGTTGGTTCCTCAAACAGTGCGGGGAGGATGGAGAAATTTCCTCTCTGTTTTGAAGTGGAGGAGCACAACCACTGACTAACTCTGTGGAGCTTGTTTTTGCGGTTGATGTAATTAATTCTGCTCTTTTAGCTCAGGCTGCTATTTTTATCAGCCCTGGACTTGCTGTAGTAACAGCTTTGGGGCAGACCTCCTGTTCCTCCCAGTCCTGAGTGTGAGGTACAGCTCTAATTATATTTACAGTTAATTCACAGGTCATTGAGCGGAGCTTGGGGCCGGTTTCACAAGTGCTTCGCTTTGTTATCAAACCACTAATAAATACGGGGAGCCGTCATGGGCAAAGGCAGGCAACAGCATCCTAACGAGGGTGGAAGCTCGCGTGTCATTAACTCTGCGCTGTGGCAGCTGATGGAAGGCAAAGCCCTGCAGAAGGAGCGCGTGGGACATAGCGGGGCATCCATCACAGAAATGATACTTTGCTGAAACACGGCTTAATTGGTGCGTAAGCTTTCCTACTCCCTTTTGAATCTTTAATGATTACTGAGGTATTTCGACAGAGGAGAGTAGGAGATAGCCGTGTGTTTTAAGTTATTAGGCAGGGATCGGGAGAGCTGCACTCAGCCGGCTCCGAATTTCAGAGGACGTTTGGTCTGTGCATGTCTCAATTCTCTGGTTGTAAAGCAGAGATAATGTTTGCAAAATGAGGCTGCCGTTGTAACTGCTGCCTGGCTGCCCTGAGCCGGGTGGACGACCTCATACAGCTGCTGGCTCCAGCTGTGCTGTGGGTGAGGGCTGTGCTGCCAGCTGGGCACCCATGGCACTGCTGCTTCCCCATGTATGATGGGCATTGCAGGGCAGTGCTGGCAGTGTGCCTGGGGGATGTGAGTGAGCTCCATGCACAGCCCTCCCCCGGTCCCATGGGTTTCCCCATCCATGTGTGGTGCTTCTTCAAGAGGTGGTATATTCTTCTAAAAGCCCACTGTTGAGGCCAGGGTTAGTCTGTGAGGTTTATTAGCAGACACCGTGGTTGAGGTCAGAGAATCGTAGGATGGGAGAGACCTTAATGATCACCCAGTCACACCCCCTGCTGTGGGCTGGCTGTTCCTCACCAGATCAGGCAGCCCAAAGCCCCATCCAGCCTGGCCTCGAATGCCTCTAGTGATGGGTAAGGCCAGCAGATGGATTCATTCCATCACTGGAATATTTTCAGGCTCTTTCAGAGCCCCATGCGTGGGGTGGAGGATGCCTGGTGTTCAGAAGTACCATGAATCATGGATATATCTGACTGGGATAGTGGATATGCAGCATGGCACTGTTACGTCTTGCTTTCCTTCCAGGGTTAGGCTGCGTGTTGATTAGGATCTCATCTTTATTTCCACATTTCTTAGCCAAGCTGTAGGTGTCAAACAAGTTTTTAGCAAGTACAACAAACCGTCAGACTTAGTCAGTAGAATAAGCCCTTTTGTCAACCAAAACCCCTGCCCTGTGTTGATGCTCTTTGTGATGTGAATGTTGCCATGCAGGAGGCTGAGGCTCCTGTAGTACTTTCCCTTCCCTGAATCCACTCAGGGCTGCTTAGTGTGAGCACATAATTCAGGTAAAACTGCAGAAAGTGAGAGAGAGTCCATTCTGCCCCAGCCCTCCCCATCCTCAGCCTTGTCCTCTGTTACTCTTTGGCATTTGCTGGGAACCTGAAGGTGCTTTGCCCGTGTGTCCCTGCTCCGAGTGTTATCAACCAGGCAGAACAGAACACCATGCGTTTTTCCTGCTTCTTCAGGTTATTTGTGTCTCCCAGCACATCTTGCTTTGCTTGATAAGGCACTGGGTCTCTCACCTTGTGTCAGGGGAACATTAAAGACCGAATTCACCTTCAGCAAAACTGGAGCCCTGTATTTATCTTTCCTTTCTGGTTGCCAACCATAGGGACCCTGTTAAGTTTTGATCCAATTAGTACCTATTGTATTTACTTAACATTTGGATTGGAAGACGGATTTAAGTGCTTTCATCCCTTGTGTGCTGATGGAGAAAGGGTGAATACCTCGAGTGCACCAGTGTCCCATTTCTGAAGCATCCCATCCAGCTCTTGTCCACCTGCGAGTTCCTGCAGAGGAGGAGAGGGCAGAGCTGTGCTGGAGCAGCTGCTGAGGAAGCTGTGTGTGCTGACAGCTGGTGGGGCTGGCCATGTGCTGTGCCCCCAGGGGACAGCCCTGAGCAGCTCCTCTGTGCTAAACTGTGACCTTTCTTCTTCCTCATTCTTCTTCCCCCCCACCCCCACTCCTCTTCCTACCCCTGTTCTGCTCTAGGATCACTGTAGGTCACCAAAAGGATGGGGCTGGTATCAAGCCGTTACCTGCTGCATCAGTAATTAAAATGAGCCGTTACAGCAGGAGTTATATTGGGAAGGCAAGCTCTGAGTTGTTGAGTATGCAATTACTTAAACTCCGTAGGTGCTTATGTTGCTCTTGAGAGTCAGAGTTGAGCTCTTAAATCACTTTGACTCTTTATGGACAAAGTAGTTATTAGAACTGGGGGCCTTTTTTTTACAAGACCTCATGTTTGTGAGATTTCCCTGTGACACACGGAGGTGTTTGCAGAGCTGCTGCCTATGTGTTTTAAAGGCAGGAAGGTGGCAATGATTAATAGCTCGGGCGGCCCACGGTGGCCTTTCTGCTTCTATAGCAGTGGAAGACAGAAGATGCTGTGCAGAGAAACACGAGGCTCTGCTCTTGGGATGCTGTGCTGGACAGGGTCAGTGAGGCTGAACGATGTGCAACAGTGCTGCTTAATAGAGGGCTTTCTGTAGCAGCAGCTAACGTTTTGGGTTGGGTGAGAGCCTTTGTAATGGCTGGGATGGTGGGATCTTCACTGGCTTCAAGGGCTGAAACACATGGGGAAGTTCTGCCAGTGGGTAGCAGTTAGGGGGTGCATGGATCATTAACGCATAATTAATCCTAATCTTCCTACTGCTATGCCGGCTTCATAAACAAATTGCACTGGTTTTACCACTTCTCATAATAGAGAGCAGCAGTAAACTCGATTCTAAGTGGTAAAAAGTGACTTAAAATGGATTGCCATTAAAAACCAGCTGAGTTGCTAAGGCTGCAGAAGGAAGCGCGGTGCTGGCTGGGGTGCACGGGTTGTTTGCAGCCCTGCTGCAGATGGAGGAGCAAGGCGTGCGTTGGGAAGGAAGCACGGAACTTTTAATTTGTTGCTCATGTTTGCGAGCGGCCCTGAGTTAGCAAATCACCAGGAAACGGGCTGAAAAGAAGTGATTTCGGAGCAAAATGAATTGTTAATTATTGCGCTCCTGTGAATTCCTGTGATTTTAAAATGGTCCTGGCAGCGGATCAGAAGAACATGTGGTGCCACGGCGTTAGAGTATTTGTATTTATATCTGATTCACAATTGTCTCCATGGCAATGTGAGGGATGAAGGCGGAGGGAAGAAATGAGTTATCACGTTATTAAATGACCCAGTAGAATAGGGGGAAAAAAAATATATTAAGACGTGTTAAGGATTAATTTAACATTGTGGAGCTGCCTGGCAAACTGTTCTCCATTAGTTAAGGATTTGTTAGCGTTTCCATTCTAAACGTGCTTTTGAAGTGTTTATTACTATCTGGATTTGTATTGGGCCATAACATCGTATGTGGGCTCTCTGCAAAATGGTTTATTGTTTTAAAATGCACCCAGAAGTCCAGTTTATTAATTCTGGAGGTTTTTGTTGCTCCGTTTCTTGTCAAGAATGTTTTTTCTCCACTCTAATAGCTAAATAAAGGCCTTGTCCCTTCCGAAAGGAAACTCCAGACCCTCAGCTGGAGGACCAACCTTTCCTGCATTTTGATTTATTTAGTTATAAGCAGAGTTTTGGGGGGAGGAAAACTGTATGGCTTCTGTGGAGGTGAGCACAGCTCTCTGCAAACTGAGCCTGCTCTGCTCTTGTTGTGAATATTGTTGGTAGATGGATGACTGAAACGGAACAAAAGGCTGCTGGAAGTGAGCATCTCTTAGAGGACAGAGGTTTTAGTTGCTTTGTGTGCCCTTGTGGTTTTGTTTTGCTTTGTTTTCTTTATTTTTGCCCCCCAGCAGAAGGGGGGAAGCAAAGCCTTTGGTTACTGCATGCAGCTTATGCAAACTCCCCCCTGCTCTCAGTGCGTTATTGCATAACGCAGAGCTGCATTTTCAAGCTCATCTAGCTGTGATTAGAAAGCTAAATGGGGGGAAAAAAACTCAGCAACTTCTGTTCTGAGTTGTGTGTTTGCATCCTTTACCAACCTGCGTGATGAGCAGGGAAGTGCTGAAGGCCTTGCAGTGCCTCACAAGGGCACTGTGAGCAAAAGGCCCCACATTTACCTACATTAAATGGGATGCTTCTCCATTAACTGCAATTCCAGCATTAGCCCAGGGTCTGCAGAGCTTCAGACACCACAGAAACTTGGCTGCAGCACTGTGCTGCTGTGGGTGCTGAGCGCATGGTGCCTGTAAGAAAGCCAATGGTGCAAATGGTACTGGTGCTTAAAAGAGGAGTCGAGGCTTTATGGAGCAGCACATTTATCTCTGATTCCCAGAAAAATCTGAGTCTCTGCAGGGCTGGCTCCTGTCCATCTCTATTCAATATTTTCATTATCAATCTGGTTAATGGAATGGAGAATACGTTTGTTAAACTGACAGGTGATACAAAGTCAGGAGGGACTGCAGACTCATGGAGGGAGGGGGGGGGGGGAAATAAGTACCAGAGTGCTTTCTTAAAATAATCCTGACAGATTGAAATGGTGATCTGGAAAAAAGGATAAAAGGGCCAAGTGATGGCTTAGGGCGAGAATTGCTGCAGATGGCAAATAGCAGGCTAGGCAGTGCTTCAGGAAAAGGATCTGGGGTTACAGTAGGCTATCAGCAGGACAAAAATCAGCAGTGATAAAAGCAACGCTCTGCAGGGCTCGTGTGCAGGGAAGACATGAGGAGTGATGCTGCTGCTCCGGCAGCCTGGGAGGGCTCAGTGGTGTGGAAGCCTGGCTGCTGACCTGTGGGCTGGGAGGGGAGGAAGCCCTGGTGTCTTGCTGGGAATCTCAAAGCAATCCATGTGGGCTGGATGTGAGGAGGTGCTGGGGAAGCATCCTTCTGGGATGTGCGTCGTGCCATCTGGTTCTGCAGGAGTGCTGAGCCTTGCTTTATATCTTCTCCAGAAACCGTGGTGCCCAGCTGCAGTGTTTATATAGAGGAAATGAGCTGCAATGCACAGTTTTTCTGTGTCTCACCCGTTGCCTTGGAGGTGTTTCGTTTGAGCACTGCCCCAGCTTGACTCTGCTTAGCTTTCAGCCCTGATTTTTCTTAAAGAAGTTACTAAAAAGGTGACAACAGTGAGCAGGGCAGAGCTTGTTGAGTTCTGTCACTGAAATGCTACTTCACTTGATTAAGTCCAATGACATCTTTGCATTCAGCTAACTAGCTCTCTGCAGGTGATGGAATAACTAATCAGAGTAAAAACATGAAGTGAAATGAAATATAGACTGTAAACACCATTCTAATTAGTAGCTTTATGGGAGTCTGTCAGTGAATGATTGTGGAGCAGATTTCCATCTTGAGAGTATCTGGGGGCATTAGTCATGGCTGAGTGCCTGCCTGTGCCTTCCATTCTGGGGTTTGGGATGTTATAATGGTGGTTCTCTGTGCAACCCTATCTGAAAGCTATCCTTAGCCTCACAACCTTTGGTTTTGTCTTTGCTTCCATCAAATGAAGTTGAAGTGGTGTGGTCTGTGCTTGGTAGCGAGGGGTCCCCAAGCTGGGAGGACATTGTGCTTCTGGGAAGGATGGAGGAGCTGTGGAGATGGTGATGCTGTAGTGTGGGGTAGGGCAGGCCTGGGGCACAGCGATGGATGGAGAAGGGGCTGCTGTCATAAATCTCCCAGTTAGGCAGAGAGGAGGAATGATTTCCATGACAACAGTTCAGTTAGGGAGAGAAGTGAAAGCTCTTGGAGTGGAAATCTGAAGGGAAGGTGTCACTGCAGTGAGTCTGGAGGGGGCTTAAGGGAGAGCGAGAACCTGAGTACTATCAAAGTGTTAAAACAAACGAAACCACGATTCATATCAAAACAAAACTTTGCAAGAATTATATTTGTTGAGCTATTTGAATTCAGCGCAGCAAGAAGAGGCTTGAAACACACTTGGATGTGTTTCCCTGCCGTAAACCAAACGGGATGTCAACTTGAAAGGTACTTGGTTATCGCTGATAAAAGATGTGGCCGGTAAAAGGCAGGAGGATGCACTGGGAATAAATAACCTAGTCTATAAACAATTGCTGTTTGTTATATGTCTTTGTAATGCAGTGTTTTTGTAGCCTAGTGCACTGAAATTTGAACTTATCAGATTAAAAATATATATATATAAATTCTGCTTGTGATGGGCGAGATAACAGTCTGCAGGGTAATCACTCTCCTCTAAAGCACTGTGGGAATACTTGAGTGTGAAGCATTGCCGAGCTCAGCTCAAGCTGTTGAGGGGCTGTGTGGGATCTGCCTGCACTGCAGCCTGTGTCTGATGGTAGCAGGACCCTGCTTGAGTCCCTCTGCCACCATGGGGTCCGTAGTATCCATAGTAGTGTGACCCTTCTCATGTACCTCTGCCAGTGTGGGGAGCAGGGCAGCTGGCTGGAGATGGAGCCAGTGTGGTGTGGGTGTGCACAGAGCCTCCTTTGCTGTGAGGTGGTAGTGATCCACGGCTGGAGAGTTGTCTCTGAATTACAAGACTTCTACCTTTGTTTTCACCATGAATTTCATGTGTGATGTTAAGGAATTTGATGCAACCCAACCAGAGGAATTCTGGTTGCCTCTCATTGTGTGTTAGGTTCCCATCTCAGCAGCCCAAAACCAAAGCACTCAGGGATGCAGGGTGAGCAAAGCAAAGACTTCATGCTGCCGAACTGAGAGCCTGATTTCACCTCATCCTAATCAAAGCTGGTGGAAAAACTGTATGACCTAAAGGCTGTATCATCAGATGTGAAGCCAAGCAGCTGTGACAAGCTCTGGTGTTACCATCCCTATCCTCAATAGGGTCGTGAGGAAAATCTTAATTCTTAAATTTGTGTCTGTTGGGTTACGTAACCTTGGTTTGTTTATTTTTATGACACCTTGTTTGAAATATTGACGCAGACTTAATTCAGGAGAAGAAACTGTCCTGCGATCAAATGCAAGTCCTGGATTATATCAGGTTTCTCAGTGCAGCATCTATGCTTGACCACATCTGCCACTCATTCGCACTTTGGCTTGATCCAGCAGTCAGGAATGGGTGCCGGGAGGAGAAGCTGACATGGCTTTTGTTTTTATTCTTAATTTCTTAACTGGTATTTACATAGGGACAGGGTTTCACAGACCCCTTGGAAGTGTAGCAACCTTGTAGAAAATAATCTGCTTTGTAGTGTGTTTGGAAAGCTGCAGAGGAGCATGTGTGGAAGGGCTGGTGTGCTATAAAAGATGAGCACAGCACCTGCAGGAGGGACATGAGAGACTGGGGAAGCACTTGGACCAATATATTGCTTATTTATTTTTTGAGAATCTCACTTCTATTTTCTCATCTCGTTGGGCATTAGGAACCAGAGCTCCTGTTCGGTTGCTGTTCTGAATTTAATCCTGGGTCAGAAAGTTCTAATAATCCTGGTGGAATGGAAGGCAGGAGGGCAAAAAGAGCCCTCACATTTCCTAAAACATCTAATTCATGTTTTTTTTTCCAAATGGCATCATTAAAAGTGGATATGCTTCAAAGATGCCTGTATGCACAGTACTGAAGCCTTGGTTTAATTGCTGGTTACAGATGCTGCTTTTGATCCAAGCTAAACTTCTGAGCCAAGCTGAAGTTTTTATAGAGAAGAGTTTGTGAAATTCTAAAGAGGAGGAAATCAGCATTAAAATAGCGTTTGTAGAGAATCTTAAGTGAAATGTGCACTTTTCAGTAAAGGCCTTTGCATCATAAATTAGCAACATCTGTCCTTCTATTCTATATGTTATTTCCTCTCCAGATCCGCATTCTTGGATACAGCGAGCCACGGTTGAAGATGCTTCATAAAATATGCATAAGCACTTGTCTCTTGGATAACACTCCTTAGCACTTGCTGCTTTGCTGTGTTTTAACACATTAACCCTCAGAACATGACTGATACCAGTGGTGAATACGGGTTGTGTTTCCCAAGGGCTTGGTGCCTACCTATGGGTGATAAAAAGCTGCTGATTAGTCCCTTTCTGGTGGTTGTGGGCTGTTTTTAAGAGGACCCTTAGCCCTTGTATTCTGTTATAATCAAGTTCAAAGCCATGCATGGCTAAAAAAAAGGTGTGTGTGTCTATTTGCAGTCTTGAGTTGAACTGGCCCATATTGTGATGAAACCATATTGGATCCAACAGGTACTGTTCCAGATGTGTATAGAGCTCTGAAGAGCTACTGCCCTTTTTTGAGCAATACTTTGTGGTGGCTGGTAAGATCTGAGAATTCAGAGTGTGTTTATAGGTAAATGCTGAGATAACCAGGTTTTTTGAGGGATGAGATAACCTCTCAGCTTCCCAGCTGCTGAGATACTGCTGATGCTTCAAAGGGCAGATTAACACAACTCTATTGTTTACTGTGCTTGGCTGCTTGTAGGGAAATAGGATTGAGAGGGAATGTGTGGGATCAAACAGTCCATCCCTCTGTCCCAAGGACGGCTCAGCTATTCCTTGCAGATACCATTGTGCAGTCTGTTTTTATGGGCTCCCAGATATGAAGAGCCTGCAGTGCTGCCAGGCGATCTGATCCAGTGTTTCACTGTTCAGTGGATAATATTGAGGAATAAAGTCCAATCCTGGAAGGCTTTTAAGTGTGAATGAAAACATTTAAAAATCAATACTGTGCTTTACAAGGAGAAAATAGGTGTGCAGTGACACTGGAGAGAGATACCAGACAGATTTAATGCCTGATCCAGAGGTCCTTAGCCAGGCAGAAGTTTCATTTTATTTCTGAATTCTTTTATTTCTGCTTTACTGACTTAACGACTGTGTGAATCCATTAGCCACACACTCTGCCCTTTGGGGCCAGTCTGAGGTGGAGTGGCTGGTATTTGGGTTATGTGCTAGGAAGTCAGCAGCAAGAGCACCCTACCGTGAGCGTGTGTGTAGGCTGGGAGCTGGCTGGGGGTGAGCAGGACAGAGGCTGCCCTTACTTGGTCCCTGCAGAGATGGAGGTCTTAGTGATCACAGTGTCCCTGGGTTACACGGAATGGTTGGGTTGTATGGGACGTTACAGGTCATCCAGTCCCAAACCCTGCCCTGGGCTGTTTGTTCCCCCACCAGACTGGACAGCAATGGGGCCAATCCAGCCTGGCCTTGAGCACATCGAGGGATGGGGTACTACAGCTTATCTGAGCAACATGTGCCTCATCACCTTCTGAGTAATTCATTTCCTCATAATATCTAATCTAACTCTTCCCTCTTTAGGCTGAAAACCATTCCCCATTGCCCTATCACTATCTGCCCCTGTAGAAGGGCTGTTTTCATGCCCTCACCTGTATTCTGCAGTCGGAACTAGTTTGGAGGTATCTTTGTGCTTCCCCAGTCCTTTGGCCATGCTGGATGAGGGAAGTGTGCTTGGGGAATTGTGAGGTGGAGTGGAGAATTCAGCTCTGAGCGGCACTGAAAAGCCAGGCTTTGCTTCTTGAAAAATGCATGGCAACTATTGTAAGTCAAAGAGAAAGGGAGAGATGTGAAGTGTGTAATGTATGCTGCGCTGGTCAGTGAAAGGTGAGCTGGCTTTGTACACATCAGTAACATGCTTAAAGAATTAATGAGTCTCACTAATTGGTTTGTCACGGAGGAATTTTGTTAATGAGACACGATCGATTTTTAGTTTAGACTAAAAAACATAAAGTGCAGCAAAAGGCATTTTTCAGCATTTCTGGTTCTCATTGATTAAAACAACAACGCTTGTCACTGGTGTAAGCTTTGCCATCAGGGACAGCTGAGGTGCAGCCAGCAGCTCATGCTCCCTCGGGGTGGGTTTCCCACTCTTATGGGATGTCTACATTCAAAACATGAAGACTGGCTCATTTGCTTTGCAGGGTTTTGCAGCACTTCTTGCTTTTGGAAAATGAACTAGTTTGGGTCTCTTCTGCAGGTTGCATATGCAAGAAATGTGATTAAATGTTCAGGGAGGGGTAAGATTAGAGTGCCGGTCAGTTTGAATTGTGTTATTCCTTTTTGCTCCTGCACTTAGGAGAAGTGATGGATATCTTTGATTTTATTACAGTCTAGTCACTAATTGTATGAATAAATGCGCTGTGTTTCTGGAAACCTAATGCTCCTCAAGAAGACTGCAAGTATGTTCTGTTTAGAATATGGTTATCTATTGTGAATCCTGTGTGTACCTGGTCTGTATTCAGACCAGCCTCTGAGATACTGGTGCTTTGGAGATAACAGGGAGCTTGAGGTCTATAGGGATATAAATAAGGTGCTGAAGACAGAACCTGCTTGCAGCCCACCTGTAGGGCCCAGTTTAATACCTGCACCCAGTATGCAAGGCAGGAAGGAAGGAGGAATGCCCACTCATCTGGCTGCCATCTCCTTCTCAAGTACCTGCAGTTTCTGTGGCTGCTGGGCAGCTCCCTATCATGAGGAAGAAGAGAGCATCACAGTATCTACATGATTTTCCCCCTCTCCCCCATAACTTACTTGGACCTTGTTGAGAATTCATTAGGTTGCAGACTTTGGGAAGCCTTGATGGATGACCAGCAGACAGGTGTGTTTTTTTTAACTTGTTGAGTTTCAGGGAGACTTTTTTGCAGCATCCTTGTTCTTCAGAGCAGGTTGCTGACAAGCAGTCAAAGTGCCACATTATGACGGGCGGTCACCACCGAGGTTAAACTGGAGATTTATTGTGGGCTTGCATTAACAGCTTTGATTGACAGGTTCCTCCCCTTGAGCTGATTCAACCTCTGTGTTCACGTCCCTGTCTTGCACATCTGGGAGCTGAAGGCTAGAAGGGTAGTTGCAAAAGGGAGGGTCGTTTTGAGTCTGGTGCCCAGAAATACTTGGCTCTGAGTTTAATCTAAAATTCAGTGAAGATGGTGAGGTTAAAGGATGTGTTTGAAGTGCTGAGATTTTTTTTTACCTTTATTTTTGTAGCCTGTACTTGGTTTTTGGAATTATACTGCAGATCTTTATATGAAGTTTCAGAATAAGTGACTCTTAGAAGGGATTTTTGTCAGATATCGGGGTCTGGTGATGGAATTTTCCATGCCAGGTGACAAATGATGCTGTTGTGAACCCCTCCCTGCTGCACAAAGCCATATTTTCTTGTTTACACTTCTTAAAATATTTCTGTGTGAGTAAGAGCTGCAGAGCTTTGCCTGAAGATTAGCCAGGAATGGCTCTAGAAGAGGCTGCCTTGGGAGGCAGAGCTTCCTGTTGATTAATTTAGCATCACCCCCCCTTGGTGATCCAAGTGTACTTGGTGTATGTGAGATGTTGTTTGGTGAAGATGGCACAGTAAGCATTCTCTGCCAGCAAATGGCTTTGCAGCACAGGATGCATCTGGGGCTGTTGTTCCGTATCCAATGCTTGTAGGTAGAAATAGAAGTACCCACAGTTTTGTCTTTAGGCCTTTTTCCACATCCACACGAGAGAACAACTGAGTCATTCATCTCCTTACCCTGAGCTGAAGTCTTTGGACATGACTGTGCATCACCTTGTGCCCCAAAGAATGAGGAGGAGGTGAGCCCATGGCAGTCACTAAAGACTCATTAATTCTGGCAGCCAATCTTGAACCAAATCCTAGGCTAATATTTGACTGCATCCCTTTAAAGATTCAACACCTGGTGTCGGGTTAGTAGATTCCCAGCAGTCGCTTCTGATGTAAATTTGAAATGCTGATACAAATGAGTTCTGATCCAAAGTGCTTCTTCTGCAGGTGTGAAAAGGAGTGGAAGTTTTGGCTTTAACTGCCATCAAGATGATTATTCAGAATCAATATTTGTCCTTCCTTTTCGGCATATTTATTTGTTTTTAACAGTTGCTTTGGATTGACTTTGAGGTTTCATAGTGATGGTTGTCTGTATTTTAAGTCTGTGTAATGCACTGAGGTTCCTATCCTGCCTCTGGAAGAAGATATAGGGCCAATTTTAATGACGGTGTACAATTGTACTTACATGTCCCAAAGCCTGGGGAAACCTGTCTGTTAAGAATTAATGGAGTAGGAAGTCCCGGCATAAAGTAAAGCCTTGAGTGAAATTCCACAGCTTCATGGACTGTTAATTCTTTATTAGGTTTTCCTTACACTGAGATAAAAGGCATTTTATCTTTTTTAAGGTTTGCATTAACATGTCATTGAGTTTTATAGATACATTGATCTTCAATTGGCTAATCCGGAAAGGGTGATAGAAATTTGTGTTATGTGCTACAGCACCGACAACTCCATAACACTTAAGATTTCTTTTATTTCCTTACATGTATTTATTAAGTTTTCCACAGAACAGAGCTGTGGTCACTGTCAGGAGTTGTGAAATTCAGCCTGTGCTGTTTTTATTGGCCATGATGTCCGGGGTTCTCTTTCCTTTTTAAGTGCCTTTACTTTCTAGCTAATTTGGCAGCAAGGTTGATGAGTTTCCTCTGAAAGCTTGCAAAAAAGATTTTTTGCAGTAGTTTTTCAACACGTCGTCTCTGTCTGTGATGGATTCTTGGCTTTCTTGGCTTCCTGGTTTATTTATTTATATATAATGTATTCCAGTATGAGATGGAGCAATGAGGTATATCTGTGGATTAAGAGAAAGGACCTGAATCTGATTGATGGCAGTATAGGTTGTTTGTTTGTTTGCTTTTGCTGCTGCTTCCTATGACTAAAAAACTAAATGTGAGGGTCTGCAGATGTCCAGTAAGGTGTGCTGTGCCATAGGGTGCAGCTGGGAGCTCAGACTGCCCAGCCTCACTGCATCTCTGCCCCTTGACCACCACTGGATGCATCAAGCACTGAGTTGAGCCCTCTGCAGTGCTGCGTGGCAATGACCTTCCCAGCTTGCTAGCTCTGCAAAGGGAAACCTCCTGTTTGTCCGTCTTGGGTGGGCTGCAGGGATTGCATTCAGATGGGTTGATTTTGGAGATGTTTTCCTTCATATCAGGGATTTGTTTAATCCTTTCCTTGCCAACCAGCCTTGCCAAGCCAAAGCATCAGAGCAGCTTAGATCTCGCTTCTCGCTGTCGGCTCCCACTCGCAGCCTCTAGCAAATGCTTATTTTAACACCAGCTGGCTGTGATCCCTTTGAACTTTCTGATACGAGATTAAATGTTAATTTATTACATATCATTATAGGGTTATATGTTATCTCTAGGATAACGGAATCCAAATACTGGAATAGAATGTTTGGGATTTAATGCTTGCATGCGCTTTCCTTTGCTAAGGAAACAAGAATAGTTGAGGGCAATAAGACTGAAAAGTAGATGAATTAATCTAACTGATTACAGCTAACCAGGAGCTCAAGCCCTGGAAGAACATAGCCAGAGGTTCATAATTTTCTCTCTTTTTTGCAGAGTTCAGATGAAGCAGATTAAAAATGGACTGAATTTTCTAAATAAATAAACAGGCACGGAGCAATTGTTGTGTGCTGTGCGTGTTCCAAGGGCTAAATCCCATGGATAAGTCATGCGGTGTGAATGATAGGCTCAGCTCTGGTTATGAATGCCAGGCAGAGCGGAGCACTGAGGTGACCTGTGTGCCCAGCTCCTGCTGGATTTGATTCTCTGGGCTACGGGTAGATGAGCAATATCCGATATAATAAGATATGACTTGAACTTGAATTGACTCAAACCTGAACTGCACTTGTGATATTTCCACACAGAGGTTTATAGGAGGTGCCACCGGGCAGAAGGTGAACGCAGCTTTTTTCTGTTCCCTCTTGCTTCCAGTTCGGGCAGCTTTGGGTGGGCAAATACTGGCATGGCACCATGTCCCCAGTGTACAAACACTGTGTGTGGGTGCAGTGCCATCCACGTGCAGAACGCTGCTCCGGATTGCTGTTAGCTGAGGCACTTATGGGTGAGCATCTGCCTTAATGTGTGGACACATGAGGACCACACAGCCAGTGTGACATTATCCAACTTTGATTTCTGCTTGGAAGTTTTTATTCTCTGCCTGTAATTGTCTGTGATGAAGATAACTGTGTTTGGTGCGCCATGGTAGGAAAATTGTAATACGGTTTCGCTCTCGTTGTGCACCACTATTTTGGTAGGGTCTCCTATTGCAGCCTCCTGGAGCAGCTGGGAATCATCCTTGTGCTTAGCAAATGGAACTCTAAGTTACCAAACAAGCGACCAGGAAGATCTGGGTGAGGTTGTGGGCTGCTTCTCCTCTCCCCAAAAGGAGCTGCTCTCCTTGTGTGAGTGACAAGCTGCAGCCTTTGGTGGCTGTAGTAAGAGCAGAGTGGTACCGAGGGATGGTTGTTTTGTCCTTTCTGACAGCATCTGCCATGGATTTGTAAAATATGTCAGCGGCGTATTCAGAACGTAAAATAATGCATTCAAGTGTGGAAAAATTATGCTTTGTTATGCACCAGGATGTGCTTGAAGGGAAGTGTTTCAATAAGCGAGGGAGCAGGGGGGGGAAGGTCGGCAATCACCCCAGGAATGCAAAACTCTTTTACTCCGTAACAAATTAATGGAGTTGCTCGAGGCTGTTGTCATTTCAAAAGTAAAAAGTGGAATCAAGCAAAGGAATCTGAGAGAGCACAGAAACTTTTGTTCTGGGTGTGCTGGGTGTGGGGAAAAAAGGCTGCTGTCATTAGAGGGGAAAGAATTCATATTTCCTGTGCGGCTTTCGTTGGCAGGTCGGTATCAACTGATAACTTTATGAGCTGGTGATGAAATGATGTCTGAGATGTGGTTGCTCCCCCGAGAGCATAGTTCACGTCTTGCAGTGGGAGTCTGGTTGGTATGATGTTGGCTGCTTGTGTGAGCAATGTGAAGAGCAGGGTAGAGGTTGGGTTTGGAGACATGAGGTGTGGATATCTCTGAAATAATGGTGAATTTTTGGAGCTGTGGAGCTCTGATTTGTCATCTTCTGCTGTAGCCTAAAGGCTGGTGGCCTCGTAGGTCCCCTGTCCTGAAAGTTCACAGCTTGTGCTTAAACTTTGAAGCATGTATTGGTAGGATTGCTGTCTAGATGGGAAACCCAACAGCAATGGGGAGCACAGTGAGCAGGCTCCTGGTCTGGGGCAGAGCATGGGGCTGGTGCAGCCCCCAGGACCTGGTTGTGGTGCCTGTGCATCCTATTCTGCCTTATCTCAGCCCCAGGTGTTGCTGCACATGGCACGTGCTCTTTCTGGGATTACAGTCACCGTGGGATATGGATGAGTGCTGTAAGACAGAGGATTTTCTATGCGCTCAAGACACATCTGTGTTCCTAATAACTTTACAGGGGTTTTATTGTAAGCTGCTTTTGTAGTTTCCCGCGGCTGTCTGGGCCCATGGTTTTGGAGTTTGTTTCTTCCAGGAGTTCCAGAACAAGAGGATGGAGAAAACCCATTGCTCTGGGGAAAGTCTTTGGACCAACATCACCTCTTTGTGACAGTGCTAATGAGGAAATGCTGTCAGCATTTCAGGATCCTGTAATTTCTGGCTCATGCAAGGACTTTTTCAATATCTCCAAAGCTTCTGAGGGGAGAATGAGAAGCACTCTAAAACGATGCATCTGTGTATCCTATGAGTGCAGATAGTCTGTTGCATGTGGAAATTCAAGTTGCTTTGCTTCGTTTCATGGTTAGGTGTAATGCCTGAGGCTGCTGATGGCAGCCACAAGTTTTGGGCTTGGCACAAAGGCAGGCAGCCAGCAGGTCCTCCAGGAGCAGGGGAGAGCTGCCAAGGAAGGGTCAGCCCAGAGAGGAGCAGAACTATGGAGCCAAGCTCGTATTGCTTGGGGAAAAATGGAGAATGTTGAAGCAGATGCTTATGAAATGGCTTTCCCCCCCCCTTCTTCTCTTTTTTTCATCTGGATAGTGTGGGATTGTAAGTAATGCAGTCAGTGCTGTTTCTCCTTATTTTAATAGGGAATTTAGTCTAGGAGTCGAAGGCAACCCACGCGAGTGATTTGGGAAGCAGAGCTGCTTCCTGGGAAATGGTGAAGTGGGGTTGAGTGGGACTTGGTGTCTCTGTGGCACTGCAGGATGCCATTTCCATCAGTGCCCCTCATTCCCTGACCCCTGTCTGTGGGGCTCCATGTCAGTGTGAGAGTTCTTCCCCCACTCCTTTGCAACTGAACCGATGAGTAACTTTGTGAGAGACGGGGATGCACTTTGCTATTCAACCTTAGCTGCTGAGATCAATATCTGCAGCAGGAGAGTGATTTTAATAAAAGGACTCTCGCTCAGCTTTCCTATCTCTATGACAGATAGGCCCCAGTGAACATAAATCCTAGCCTTTCTCCTGTCAGTCTCTTGGCTTCCTGTGACATAGATGTTTTGACTCTGAATACAAATATTTCACAGTTGGCTAATAGTTTAAGGCATGTATTTAAGAGATTTTCTTTTTGCGATCACCTGGTGAATGAGTTCCACTTGTAAGGCCTTTCTCCTGTGCAGGGAAACATCCACACACTCCTATTTTCTGTTGTTTATGAAATACCACCACGGGAAAATGAGTTTTGCCTCATACAGCAGGAGCAGGGAGTCTTCTGCTCAGCTCCTGTTAGCAGTGAGGCCCTGAAATCAGCCCTGACAAAACCCAATGTGTCAGATCTCGGGAGGGTTTGCTGTGCTGGAAGCATCATCTGCTCTTTGGGACCAGGAGCAGCAGTGTGAGCAGTGCTGCAGGACCTGGGGTAGGTGTGCACAACCTGTGTGTGTGCACATGGGCAGCCTTAGCAGTTGTTTCTCCCCTGCAGGTAAGCAGAATGGAAACCCTGCCTGGTTAATCAGGTGTGTTTAAGCTTCAGCTCAGCTCATTCAGCTGATGAATTTGTGACCTTTAGCTGCTGTGCCAGTGCCTCTAATTGTAACGGGCAGGACAATTTCCTGTTGCTGTCAGAGGAGGGATGCAGAGAAACTCACCAAGAGCAACCTGTGGCTTTTAACTACCTTATCAACACCTCTGACATGAACCCTGCAACAAGTTAGGCCAGTGATCAACCAACAGAGTAACACCGGAGTGACTGCAATGGCCACTTACATGACAAAACTCCTGGGCAGGTTCCCCCCGTCCTGCCTGCTCCCTGCACTGCCATCTATCACTTGTCTGCTTGGTTTTTGGAGAGACATTTAAAACTTAGCTAGCATAGCTGTCCTGCAGTTATAGGTGCCACAAGTTTGATGTCCTGTTTCTCAGGTCCTTCCTGGCCTCGACATGATGGAAAATTTGAAGGAAAGGGGATCTCTCATCTCCATGGTGGAATAAACTTTCTGCTTCATAACCTGCAGAGATTCAGGACCTTTGGCTTACAGGCTCTGACAAATCAAATAAAGCGGGAGGAATTTTCACTCCTCAGTTTTGGAGAGCATAATTTTAATAAACTTCTCATTTGGGCAGGAATTGTGCTTAAGTCTGATGGACTTGAGAAAGAAATGATGGGGCTGGGGCTTGCGTCCTTCTGCACAAGGTCTAGGAAAGTTAAGCCCTCATGAGATGCAAATTGAAGTTATTATAGTGGCATGATGCTTTACATGTGCAATCTGATTTCATCCTAAAAAGATTATTTTCTGGTTTCAGACTGTGTCAACTTTAAGCTAAAAGAACTCCAATCTTTGGAAATAAACATATCCGCTCGGAGAACCATACTGCTGTAATGATAATGGCTCAGCTTCAGCTGCATGCCTGATAAAATCTTCTTATGCAGGCAGATCTGATGTCTGCATGGGCCAGCATGGCAATCAGGGGAGCAAACACAATAGTGTTATTGCTTGGGTTTGCATGCTGCTCCCTGGCCAGGATAAATATGTGATCTATTTTGATAAACAAGCTTGAATGCCTCCCTCCCCGTAATAAAGTAGTTAACGATCATCTTCTCCGTGAATGTCAAATAATGAGGCAGTGGCTTAACAAGGCAGTTCCTCAACCTTGTATAAGCAGAGCCTCGTTTCCTTGAAAGATAAATAAAGCTGCGATCCGCCGTGTGCTGTGCTGCTGTAAGGCTTTTTATTTGAGACTTTAAAAAAAAAAGAAAGTAATAATTCAGGGTAAAGTTTGTTCAGCTGTTGGATGCCTTCGCTTCCCCCTGTTCTGTTTGCTCACTTGGATCTGTGTTGTGTAACGCTGTGTCCTGTTCTGCAGCTGCTCTGTGGATCGCCCTGAGCATCACAGAGGGGAGCAGGCTGGTAAGGCTGCACTGACCCACCTGGCCCAGCCCACTGCTGAAGCACCCCGAGGCTGCTGCTCAGTTGGATGAATGAGCTCAGGCAGATACAGGGGGATATTTCCCCTGAAGGTGCTCTCAGCACCTGCTGTCAGAGGTCCTGGCCTGGCTAATACTGATTTAGGGAGCACAGCAAGCATCATTTCCTTTGGGATCCGGTGCTTTCTGAGCTTTCCTTGCAGGGCTAAAGGCAGTTCTGAGCTCTCCTCTAAGCTTTTGCTGATAGAGAACCCCGAATTAATCTTGAGGCCGTTTGGGTATTGGATTACACTCTTCCTCGTTCCTTTCCGTGCCAGCAATGCTGGAAGTGGCATGGGATGCTAATCCTGCCGTACCTATTCACTCTGTCACAGAGGAAAATCTATGAAAACAAATTGCTAGTCCAAGCTAAATTTATTCAGTTGGAGTTAATTATAATCTTTATTTAGTCTCAAGTGATGCTTTCTTATCATACACTTATTATAGCTGAGAAAATTAATTTTTATTCTACCATAAAGGTGAATGTAATAATCTGGGTTCAGGGAAGGGATTACTTTAATAAGATTTATAGGCAGCCTTTCAGACAGCGTGGCTTTATTACTATCTGTAGGTGGCCTTGCTGTGTGTGTGTGTGTCTTTCAGTCTGGGTGACTGTGCAAAATGCACATGAGCTAAAAGTGCAGTAAACCCAGCTTGGGAACTTCCCTATGCAACTTCATTTTTTGGCAGTGGAAAGCAGCCATACTGCTGAACTTGCTGAGGAGTGCAGTGATGCTGATTGTTGTTGAACTTTGCACTCTGCTCAGAGGGTTTCATTCATATGCAAGGTTTAATTTTTTCACTGACAAATGTGTGTTGGGGGATGGGAGCGTTCAGAGATGGACTTCTGCCTTTGGTAGCTGCAGTGATACCTGGGGAATAGCAGTTTGATGGGCCATGTGGGGGGTGAGTGCATGGGATGTTGGCCCAAGCCTACAAAAGTTAATTAACTTCTCTTCAGCTTTAGGTGTTGGGATTAAATAGTGTTTTTGGTTTTTTTAATATTGCATCATTTTTCTTGTCTTCATCTTTCAAAAGAAAACGCTCAACCAGCAACATTTTGCAAAGTGAATGGCTCCACTAAAGTCTAATCAAGACCGAATTGAAACTGGTTGTGGGTCTCATATTGAGTCCTATCGTCACATCAAAGTAGAAAACAAACAAGAAGCTTAAAGGGATCCTCTCATCTTTTCTTATGCTGCAGTTCTTGGTATGCTGGCAGCTTGTGGGCTGACTTGAGAGTTAGAGGAGTGTTGGGTTGTCTGTATGCAGAGCATATTGAATGCTGAGCTGCTCCTGGCTGGGGTCCTCTCAGGCTGCAGGTCTCACCCCTTGTGTGCACAAGAGATATGAACCTACTGAGCTTGTTCAGGGCTCAAATATTCTCCTATAATGTAGCAGTTCTGGAATAGCTTTCCTTGTGTGGAGAGCAAGTTCTGGGGTACAGTGTGTTTTTATTCAAGGATAATGCCTGCCTTTCCCGAGCAAAATAATTATTATGAATAGAGCCATTTTTATAGTGGAATAATGTACATGTGTAGTTTGGTCTTTATGGTCTTTAGTGGGGGCTGGTGGGAAGGGCTGGTGATTTTTCTCCTATACAGACAAGCCATTGATTGCCTCCGTATGAGTCATGGATAACATCATAGTACTTACTGGCACCACATTACTTGAAATTATTCCTCTTACAAAGAGGAGTGTCTGTATGATCTTATGCTACAATTCTGATGATGCTGCAGGAAAGATGAATTTTAATGTTTGCAGTCTTTCACAGGTGTGAGATTAGTTCTCGTTTGTTTTCCACTATCCCAGAAAGAAAAGAATATGGGAAGAGTTGAGTATTTTAAATACTTCTAGCTCCTTCAGCTTATGGAGCCGATGGAAGACTTGACTCCTGTTAAATAGTTGGCTAATAGAGAGGGAAGATATTTATGTTCCAACAAGATTAGTTTTAGTATCTCAAATCACAACCAGCTCTGTGTTATTCCCACACACCCCTTGGTCCCAAAGTCATTGGAAAAATGGCACCCAGCCTTTGAGGTGGCCCTGAGCTCTGGGGATGCCCATTGGCCTCCATCAACTTGTTCTTCCAGTCATGCTCTTGTTTGTTTTGCAATTAGGACCAACCACGTTCTGCACACTTTTGATCCCGCTGGAGTGATTATTAAAGGAGCAGGTGATTCATTATCTGCTTTGTTGTCCATCAGGAGCTGGATGTGTGTTCTGCTGGTGATGGTTACTGTAAGGAGATTGATGTTGTGGGGCTGACGTGCTGAATTAAAAAGGTGGGGTGAGGCCTTGCCATAATATGAAGTATTCTTTTTCAGATGTTCCTACAGCATCATAAAATGCTGCTAAATTCAGACATCATATTTTGTTGCAGGCTGGTTCTAGGACAAAGCCCAGCCCTGTCTACTAGTGTTTATGGCTTCCCATATAAGCTTTCAGACAAAATTTGTGTCTCGTTTAGTTTGAGTTACAGCGGGCTGATAGCCTGGCTCTCACACCAGCTCTCAGCAGCAGTACTGAATGTTGCCACTGTAATGTAGCGGAGGAAAAGGGGAAAAAAAACCCACACATTTCAGACTTCCTGTAAATCAGTGCTCGAGAGAGATGAAGTATCTGCATGAAGGATAAGGAGAGGGGAAAAGTGCTGTCATCTAAACACAGATGCGTTTAAGCCTTGGCTCGTCTTTTTTCTCGCTGTGTGCTCAGGAGCTGTATCAGTCTCCTCTGCAGTGTTGGGTGGGGGCGGATTGTAGCAGTCCTCCCCCCAAATCTGAAGGTACTCTTGTATGTCCTCTGCTTATATATATATACATACAGCAGCACAGTTTCAGTGATAAATGTGGCTCTTAAAAAGCATCGCTTTCAAATGTAGCCTTGCGGAGCTGGGAGGAATCCTAGCAACTAAAAGTAAATGAGCAGCATCTCAGCAGAGAACAAGAGTGCAGCAAAGTCAGACGGACGAGCTTTGCCCTCACAGCTGTCATTGAGAAGCGTGGGCTTTAAAGCACACAACCTGAAAATAAAACCAAAAACCCAGCTTAAATATTCCAGCTTTTATCTGTGCTAAATTTTGGCTGTAAGTACCTGATTGCCCAGCTGCTAACAGGTGTCGTTGTTTCCACAGTCATTGCGTTGTGTATCTGCTTTCCCCAGCCCTGACAAACAGTGAAATCGCCACCGAGCTCCAGCAAGAGACAACAAGAGCTCTGACCTTAGGATCTGTCATTGTTGCTTTTGTTATCTCTGCATTATGGAGCCGCTTCGTTTTAATTCATTTGCCTTCTGTTTATTTCCTCTGTGGCGGTCCCAGGAGCGAGCTTACATTCACCAGCAGATGAATTGTTACTCTGAAAGACCCACCACTTCTTTTTGGTAGAATCTCTCAGCCCAGATTGAATATATCTCACTATTAATTAGAGATCAGCCCCAACCAAAGGCAGCTGTCTGAGCCCTCCCTCCCTCTGGAATCTTTTCTTGCTCAGGAAAAATTGCTCGGTGCTGGCTGGAGGATTGACCATTGTGTTGTAGAGAAACTTGTGTGATCTCCAAATGTGTTTCATTCTCCTCTGGAATTAAACAAACAAACAAAATCCTTCTGAACCTTCTGCCTGTAAAGGATTTCTCCTTCTCTCAAGTTCTCCATAGCCTTTAAGTCTGTCCCACTGAGACTCTAGCAAACCCTATATTTTCTGGTGTCTGAAAGCTCTTTTTAGATACTTTTTTTCCCCCCTTCACTTTGATTTTTGAGACTAGCATCCTTTTATCACTTTGCAGCTAACTTCCAAACTACTGACCTGGCAAAAGTAGAGGGGGAGCGATGCTGATTTGCAAACTCCAGCTCAGCCTGCATTGTCTTTAGTAGGAGAAAACAAAAGTTTCATTGCCTACTGGAGCCAACCCATTGGGATGCTTGAAATATGAACTTCAAGCCAAAAATGGCAGGATGTAAAGAAAATGTTTATGCTGAGGGTTGTGAGGCACTGGCACGGGGTACCACAAGAGGTGGTGGTTGGTGGCCTTGAGTGTTTCCAGAGATGGGGCTCTGAGCACCCAATGGAGCTGTATGTGTCCCCACGCACTGTGGGGGAGTGGGACCACATGGACTTTGAGGGTCCCATCCAACTCAGCTGGTTCTATGTCTCCGTGTTTATCACTCAGTACCTATAACAGCATTGATCTGCTCTTTTGGGATGTGCTAAGCAAACGTTAGAATTGTCTTTGTTTCCTCTTTCCTTTGGCCTGCAGTGGTGGAGAGCCGAGGAGGGATCATGGACAGCGTGCAGAGGTTCTCAAACCTGCCGACGTACCTCCCCGCCAGCTATCACATCTGCAATGCTGATGTTTTCTTCTTCCTTAAGGAAACCAACCAGGACATCACCAGGAACTCCAGTTTGCAGTCCAGGGTGGATTCATTCATTATATACAAATCCAAACTGCCTCCCGTCCTAAATGCCACGTACGGACCCTTTTCTGTGGAACAGGCTGTTCCTTTGGACCTCATGCTGTCTTCTACATCTTTTGGTTTCACAAATGAATTCACTTTTAATTGGAAATTAAAATCGCACATAATAGACAGCTCGATTTATTCCAACAAACCTAAAATACAAACCTTGTTCTATATTGCGGGGAGAGACTGGGATGACTATGACCCTGAGGAGAGGTTGCCTTGTGTGAAGATGTTTGCTTTCCTGGAATCTAGAGAAGTGGTGGCCAGCTGCAGGTTGACAGGCCAACTGGGGTTATGTGTTGCAGAGCTGGAGTTGTCTCCCAGCTGGTTCAGCTCCCCTCCACCCCTGGTTTCAGAGGATACAGCCCCCCTGGAAGGGATTACTGTAGAGCTCTTCTATAAGATTTATACAGCAGATGGGGAATGTTCTCCAGAGGATGAAAAGTGGGAGAACAATATTCACGCGGATCAAGAGAACGAACAGAAGGCTTTGCCAGCTATGGAGAGGATTGGTAGCATTGTTGTTTACCCAAATCAAGACACATTAAAACAGTCTTCATTGAGGTTAGATGAGAATGTTGTAATCCGCTTGCCACTCAGCCCGGTCAGAGAAGGGGATGTTGTGACCTTCCATGTCTCCCTGGCAGATGACTCTCTGGCAGACCAGTTTGTATTAAGGTAAGAGAATATTTGAAGTGCTGTATGCTAAGCAGTTTACAAATAGGGACAAATTGATCTCAGATGTAATTGCTGTGGTGACGTTCAGTGTTTTCCTCGGAGAACTCAAGTATTAGCTCTCCAGCTGGGGAAAACTATAAATACTCTTAAGTTACTGTGTGGATGACTCCTTTTGGAATGTGGAAATTGATTTTAAAGTATGCGCTATGAACGTATGCATCATCATCTTTTGTTTTAATTGTTTGCTTCTTGTAATGCTTCTTTCTCTTAAATTACACCTCTCTGAGTCTGCCAGCGTAGTTGACACAACCCATTTTACGAGGTGGTTTGGTGAGGTATCCTCACTTTTCATTATTTTCCAGAGAATCGTTCCAAAGCTCAAGGGCTGCATCTTGTACGTGTTGTATGCAGTGAGGAGCTGCTTCATTGCATTGTAGAGGGGAGCCAAGAGAAATCACATGTGCCTCAACTTGTGCAGAATGTCTCTGGCAGAGCCAACATTCAAACCCAAGCTTTGCAAGACCTGCCTTGATTTTGCTGCAAGACAGCCTGTCTGACCTCAATCTTGTGACTGCTTGTTGCATGAGCCATTTTTGTTCTAAGTTTAAACATTTTTGGTGACCTTTACTCATGAATGTGCCTGTAATAGGAGAAATCAGGCATTTCTAACCACCCTGAGGGTTAGTGCTGCATGTTTGTTACGTCCTTATCTGTCAGACTCTAGGTTCAGAGCTGTGTAGAGATGGGATTCAGAGAGAAATGTGAGCCAGACTTTGGGAATAGAAGGGCCAAAAGGTAATTGGAAAGTGTCATCTGCAGTGAGAACACAAGACACTCAGGAGGAAAGGAGCTGCAGTCTGTGCTGGCAACCTCAGACAGCTTCGTGCCTTACTTCTAACTTTTTGATCTGAGAAGGATGGGAGCAGAACATGACAGAAGTGCACTTCAGGGACAGATGTTGAGAAAACAGACAGCGAGCTGTAGGCAGTGCTTGCACATCGTTCAACTGTTGTGAAATAGCACATGCATATGAATGAGATTGCAGCACAAAGCAGGACACTGTGCACATGCAGAGGGTAAGTCATGGGCCACCTGCACCCAAGCATTTTTCATGCAATCATAGAATGTCCTCACTTGGAAGGGCACTGTGAGGATTGTTGAGTCAGTCTCTTAGGTTTCATTGTGATAGGGTCAAATACATGAGAAAGGATATCACATCATAGGGTTTAACCAGTCTTCAGATGGTTTGGGTGAGGGAGACTCTTCCTGTTAAACCAAGTTATTCTGTAATTGCTTCTGCCTGCGTTCCCTGGTTTTTCTTTGATAAATATGGCTTTGGTAAGCAGCTGCAGTTGAGCAGAGCAGTAGATGGACCTCGTGGAGTGATTGGACTCAAACAGGTGTCTCTTGATCCTCAGCTCTGAAACAGAGGTGGTGAGATTTGCTCAAGGTTTTGCATCAGCTCTTGCCAGGTTTTTGTTCTTTGCCACACTGTGGATAAAATTCCTGAGGTTTTATAGAGCCTTTGTAATAAATGGCAGTGAGGACGGTAGTTTTGTAGTTTCCACTGGCCAGGAAAGCACCAAAACACTCCTGCAGAAATAGCTTTGCAATGCTGTCTTCAAAAGCACGAAACCAAAATAGCATCTGGAACTCCTGAGCACAGTTATGGGGTGGGGTTTTGAGGGAGCAGAACTAGAGGGATCCTTCAATCCAGGAGCCCCAGGATGAGCCCCAGGAGCACAGGCACTGCCGTGACCTCAGCTTCCCACAGCCACCAGAGCCCCTGAGCTGCTGGGAAGGGGAAGGCAGTCAGTTTCCATGGGGATTTCCTTGGAGAAATGTGCAGAATTGGTGCGTCTCCAGGAGATGTTTCTGTTAGAATAAATAGGTATGTGGTATGTACCCAGAAACACTGCTTTGGAAAAGCCACAATCAGCTCTTGGTTGCCTGTCCTGTCCTGTCTGTTCTTTCGTTTTGTAGTGATTTTCATCAGAGAAACTGCAGTGATTTCTGTTTAACCTTGTGTTGGAAGCTGTAAGTAAGAACCAAGCTGAAGCTGTGATGGTTCACTCATCCTGTGGGATGGAGAGATATCGGCAGCTGTAGCTGAGATAATGGGGGTGACATAATGGGGGCCCATGAGGGGTCATCCAGCCAAAGTTTACCTATTGGACAGGATGTTCTGCTGAGGGAAGCAGGAGCACCGTAGTGCATGCATCCCATGTAGATGGTTTCCCTCCTAGGCTTTTCCTGTTGCTCAGCTCCGTGTTAATTTAAAAACCCAGGAGGTTTTTATATGCATCGAATTTCTGTGTGTTACAGGGGAAAAATACACTGAAGTAAATGTTTGCCTTGGGGAGAAGTATTTTTTGCCTAATATAACTGATTGTTTTTAATCATATCTGTTACAAGCGGAGTGGAGGAAATTGCAGCCTGGCTCATAGGAGATGATGGATCAAAATCACGTCATCCTCTGCACAGCTCTGGCACTGTGCAGAAGAACAGATCTGCTCAATTTTATGCATCTTCTCGCTGTTTCATGCTGTGTTGTGTAGTACTGTATCTGGTGTTGCATTTTGCTCTAGCCAAACTGTTCTCCCTTAGGAGAGTCAGCTCTTCCTTGTTCTGCAGGCTCTTCCCCAAAGTGGGAAGCTGGAGGGCAGGTGGGAGCACTTTCCTGGTCCAGCACTGTGCTCAGTTGTTAACCCCTATCCTTCCATTAGTGTTGCTGGACAGGGGATGGATGCTGCAGGGTGCATGTGGAACTCTCTTCCTCACCCCTCACTGAGTTTGCTCAGCTTAACTTAAAGTTTTTCCATTTGTTTTCATTCAATAACTGGAATTTAAGATGGAGTTGTGGGCTGTGGCCCAGGGAATTTCTTTTCATTTTGCAATCTAAACAGTGTTACCGGGTGTAATTGAAGGGCTGAGGTATGTCAAGGGGCAGAATTTGGAGGCTAAGTGTGGATGTCATGCTTTTGCTGTGCCTGACAGTCTTATTGCTCCCTTTGTTGACGGATGATCTATATGTGTGTACACTGAAATTCTTGTGACACTGGAGATTAATTTGTGGCCTTGCTCTGGTCCATACTGTGAAATCTGCCGTCTGTGAGCATAAATCGTGGCCATTAATGTGAGGTGGGCTGCTACTGACCATAGCATAACCATAAAGATAGGCAAAATGGACTGAGTTACTGTGAGTAAGCTTCTTAATGAGATGCTTTGTTTGAAAAAAGCAAAGATGAAGCATAGCTTTGAGAATCCTGCAGGACCGCTACACGCATTTGTCACCAATTTGTGGGCACTTTCTGTCTTTACATGCACGGGAATATCTCATTTACCTTCTTTTACTGATAAACGTGGCTATAACATAGCAAACAGGGGAAAGATGGGAATCGCGGTGAAGGAAGGGTCAACACCAGCCAATGTGTTAATCATTAGACTGAAGAAGTCCCACGAAACATATGTGAGAATGGTAAAAAGGAGAGATGTGGTATTATTTAACTCCAGCTTGAGACTCAAACGGTGTATTTAGAGGAAAAAATGGGGGTCATTTTATACAGCATCTAAAGGAAAAAATGGACAATTGCAGCGCGGCTGTAAGAAAGAAACCAGGACACTCTTTGTAAATGAATGGTGGAGTTTTGTCCTGTTTCCCAAGTCTCCCTTCTTAAACCATCCACAAGGATGTTCAAGTAATGAGGGCTGAGCACTCACAGCAATTTGTCGGGTTGCAGACAAAAAAAAGTGGGCTTGTTGGCATTCGTTACACGTCCCCAACATGAACAACCCATCCTTCTTTCATCCCCAGTCAGAATAGACACGGAGACTGGAGATATTCCAGGAATAATAGGAAGGGACTGAAACCAGGTAATGAATACCACGGCAGAGAAATGAAAGCGGCTGTGGCCCTCCGTCTGGATCGGGGCTGCAGAGAAAGCTGGCTGTCATCGGTGCCTTGGCAACCCGAGGGAGAAGGATTATCCTCTCTGCTGTGCTCCACATCTGGCAGGGCAAAGATGACTTTTTGATTTTTGGGTGAACCGGTACAAGGTGTAATACACGCCAGTTGGCTTTTACTGATTATTCTCCCTAGGAAAGATGATATTAAGGATTTATATTAATAAACATATATCCATATGGAGGAGGTTATGTCTCCCGCTAAGGGATAAAAATTGCACAGGCCATTAAAACTGACTTACAAGGCTTCCGCGTTAATAATGAAAGATCCGTAGAAGTCTGAGCAGTCGTCTAGAAGGCCAGAAAAAGATCATTAAGAGGATGTCTCCTGCCAATAGCTGCCGAGAGCAAACAAGGGAAAGAAAACAGAAGGTTTTAGATCTGGAAATGGATAGAAAAATGAGAGAGCACAGACTGTGGGGAGTGCAGTGAGAGGAGTGGGCTCTGCACGGCTCCTGCTGCCCCGAGCAAGCTGTTGTGGGTGGGGATGCGGGGCAGGGTTATTGCTGGCGAGAGAAATAAATGATTAACTGAAGCATCGCTTTAGGATGAAAATGCAGCAGAAGCAAAAGTGTTGAGAAGGAGAAAAACATACGTCAGGAACTAATCAGAAATGCTAATTCGGATTTAGAAATAATTACGGAATTAAGGCAGTACTGGCGACTTGGGAATATTTGTTTTTTACTTAAAGGCGTTAATAAACCCGGAATGAACGTTGGAAGTGATTATTTCTCTCTTCTGTCTAAATGCACGCTGTACTAAATGTAAAATATGAAACACCAGCGCTCAATATTAATTAAAAATACCAAGCACTGCAAGTCTGGAAGAGCCAGAAGTATCTGCGCAGTCTTGACTCAGCCCTTGTGTGTGTGTGTGCATCTTAGTATATTCCTCAAAGATGAATTCTCACTACCTTTCCCCAGATAGCTTTCCTTATTAGATACAGAGCCTGTCTTGCTCCCACTGTTTTCTTTTCTTTTCATCTCCAGATAGAAAAAGGAGTGACATCCTTTCAGGGCCCTCCTGCAAAGGCTGGGACCTGTCACTGTGGTTTTTTTTTTAGCTCAGATAAACCATTTCTATAAATGTGGAAGGGTTGAACCATTCTTTTGCTTTTCTGATTTCTGAGATGGGTGTTTGGCTCAGATGAAACTTCAGCTGATGAAAGCCTGGCAGTGCTGTAAGCATCTTAATCGATGGTGTTTGTGACGTGATGGGATGGAGCTGTATGTTTCAATGGGGCGTTACATAACGTAGTTGGACTGGAATTGGTGTTGGCTGAAGTGCAGGGCACCCAGGCTCTCTCCTTTCTGCATGCTTTGAGATCACCTTCCGAGAGAGGGAGAAGGGAGAACCCATGTCCCTTTCACAGTCTTAAAAACAGCTACAGGTGCCAAAAATACAATAGCTCCTCCTACAGCTCAAACAGCTCAAAAGCCACTGGATACACGGCAGTGACTTAATGACTGAGTGAATCCATAAAGACCCATAAGATTGCAGTCAATAAAGCAGTTTGATGGAGTTTTAGCTGAAGATGAGCTGCCTGCCTGCCTGTGGTCACATCTACTCCAAGGGGTGGATGTGCACTGAATGCAGCTGGAATGGGGCAGTGCCCCGCAGTGCATTGGAAAGGTGCTTGGTTTTCCTTGAGATCCCATGCACTGCATTCAGCCCTGCCAGCAGCACAGCTATCTCATTCATCAACCCATCTGAGTTTATGAGCACTATGGATGTAGCAATGTTATGTAAATGGGTTTGCTGTATCTCATATTCAGAACCATAAAGCAGAAAAAAAAATATATGTCATTTATGTTGGGTTTGAGTCAGCTGATGTGGGGGGCATCTGATTCCTGAGGTGCAGAGCTACAGGTGGGGATGAGGGGCTGCCTGGTGCCAGGGGAGGGAATGTAGAATCATTAGGGTTGGAAAAGATCTCTGTGATCATTCAGTCCAACCATCAGCACCTGGTGAGATGAACATCATCTGTTTAATTTAATGATATTTTTGCATCTTGTATACTCAGGTTGAGAACACAGGTCAGAACAGGTTGCTGTCTTGGAGTGATGGATTCCAACCAAGGTTGCTGTGGCTGTCGCAGGCTGTGTGTCCCACTGAGTGAGCCCCTGGCTGGGAACATGGGGGGGTGGGGGTCTTTGTGTGGGACAATCTGCTGCGGGTCTCAGCTTTGTGCTGCCTGACAATGGGGGCATTGTAGGGCTCTTCATTAGTTGGCAGCGCAGTAAATCACGGGCTTGTCGCAACATCTCAGACACAACAGAGTTCAGTCGTTGCTGCAGTTACTTCTTATGTGTAATGAATAGAATTAAATGTATAAAAATGTGCGTACTTTGAAATTTGCTTTCTTCCTGAGATGAGTGTTTTGGACTGTGCCTTGCTGTTGTTTTGTCTGGGCGCAGGCACACAAAGCGATGAGGTATTGCTTGGGGTGAGCAGCTGATCTCTGTCTCTTTGTGTTCCTGCTGATGCAACAGCATTGCTTTCATCCTTGTGTTTCCCCATAAGTTTTTGGTGGCCTTGCAGAGGTTTGGGGAAGAGCAGGAGATGTGGTATTGCAAGAAAATGTTTGGTGTATCTTCCTGGTTTGGAAGATAATGCTCCCTATTCCCTTTGCAATTTATGCCCATAAAGAACTCATGAGAAAATCAGGTTTCAGAAAGAGCAGAGCAGGGACCTGCACTCAGTCTGTGGCTTTTTCTGCTTCAGAGAGTTGCCACATCTGCCTTGGATGCTGCGCTTGACCAGTGTATGAAAGCAATCATATTAACAAAGTTATTGGATCTCAGGTGAATCAAAGGAGCTGCAGGAGAAGGAAGCAGTGACAAACGATGTGCCATCCTGTGGTGCAGTGAGCAAGGCTGGCACGTGCAGCTATTTCTTGAGCCCATGGAGGCTGTATCAGCACTCTGTGCAGAGCAGTGCTTCGTTTGAGACCAATTTACACGTACATAAGAGAAGAACGCCTATACAAAATGTATACCTTTCCCTCCCAGTTTTCCTCTCTCTTTTTGTTTTCGTTTTCCTGGCAAGCAGACTTTCTCGGTTGCTTTTTTCTCACTGTGTGGCCCGAGCTTTTGTGGGATTAATGAAGGAGTCATCAAATGTGCTTTCACTGAATCTCCATCGTTAATTGCGCCGCTCCTAGAAGACAGCAAGTGGGAAAGGAAAAGAAGGACAAGTGAGGGATAGATGGAGCCTTGTTTCATGGGCTTCTGCTTAAGTTAATGAGAGTCTGGGCAAGGAATGTGCCACAGGAAGCACACGTATGAGCGCTTTGATACAGATCCCCGGTGGAAGAGGGTGATGAAATGCACTGAGTGGTGCTTGGGGGCAGCATGAAAGGTTTGTCCCATCCTGGGAGGTGGCAGAGGGTGAGGGAGAAGTGGGAGCAGACTGTGAGAACCTGGACTGCGACCCAAGTGCATTGTGAGATTTGGGTTGATTTGGGTCCGGGAGTTTGGCTCTGTCCCATCTCTAATTTAATTTGCCTGGCCAGAGTCTTCTCTCTTATGTGGAGAAAATGGGGTTGATTTAATTAACTTCTGTGGAGTTGTCTAGGGTTTGTGCCAGTAAAACTGTTTGAATGTGGATTTGGTTGTTTGCAAGGCACACGTGTGTGTGCCAGCGCTTTAGCATCACGATCCTGATAACTGCAGTGAGATGTGCTGTGGGCAGTGGTGGCCCTGGGGTGTGCAGGTAGGACATGGATGGATGGGGAGCTGTCATGTTTTGGGTCCTGATTTTAATGACACAAACTTACATTCGTACTACCGTCTTAATTATGGTGTTTCATGCTGTTATCTCCATAATGTGGTGTAAGTACCTTTGCTCTCCATCTAAGATGACTTTTGACTCATTTACCAAAGCTAATAGCCCTTTAAAAATAATGTAAGCATTTTCAGAAGTATTTGACTGATGCTCTAGGGACTAGTATCCTTCATTGGCTATGGAGCAGGCATAGAATGAATAGAGTACTGTGGGCTCTCTCAAACAACGACCTTATGGGAGATGTAGTGATTACAGCAATTAAATCCTCTTTGCCAAGGCAACCAGGGCTTTATTTCAAACTGAAGTTAGCTTTTTTTTTCCCCCACCAAATGAATCTCTTCTGTGTGAATTATTCATTTTTCTTTGGAAGACTCTGCCTTGTATGAGTTGCATGAGCTCAGTATTATTTATTAATTATTGTATGGAGGTAACGTCTAGGGCAGCCTACAAGGGGTTGGAGAGCAGAGGTCCCCTGTGCAAACAGAAGCAGAGTGAGGCACAGTCCTTGTCCCAGATGGGGGCTACAGGTCAATGGCATCTGTGGAACAGCTCACAAAGAGCTTGCATTTGCTTTTTCCTTGACACCATGACCCATGCCAAGGAAGCGTGGGGCTCTGCGGTCCAGTGGATGCTTGAGCTGCTACAGTTTTGACCGTGCTCTGACACTGTAACTCAGGTATTTTTTGGGGAAAAAAATAAAATAGGCCATGTCAGCTCAGGCTTTCCAAGTTGGATTGAGTTTGCTTGGTGTGAGCTCGGAATTTCTTGTGCTTCCTGACCAGAAATTCTGGTCGTGTTCAGAAACGATGGCTGTGGTGGAACATTTGCTTCAGTGACTTTGGAACTTATAAGCCTAGGACATTTTTTTTCCCCCTATTCCCATTTTTAATGGGAAAAAAAAGTTAAAGCACTGCTAACCCTTGCCTTCAATATGCTGCACCTTCGTTTTAAGATTAGACGAGTTCATTGTCTGTTTCTGCTATTATATAAATAGCATTTTGATTGACAAGAAAACTAAAAGGATTCTGCTTAAACCTGTACTGCTCTCCTAAGAAATCTACATTCATTATTCCTGGGATGACTGAAAGATTTACAATAGTTTATAATCTGGTATCATTTCATTCTTTCTCTTGGTATTATTAATCACCTTGTCATAAAGCGTCAGGAGAACTTGATTCAGCCTTCATGATTTGGGCTGAGAAAGCCATACTGTAATATTAATGTGTCTTAGGAAATTGGGTAGATATCTCTGCATTCTGGGAACCATCAAATGGGATGAATGATGTCCTTTGCCTAGATGCTGGGTGCTTACAGATTGCTGAAGTTGAAGAATGGTCGAAAGAAACCTGCAGCTGTACTGCCTGGGGAAGAAAAATGACCATGCAGAGCAGAACTGGTTCAGGTCAATATCTGGTCAGAGACCAGTGTTGTTCCTCCTCTGTGTTAGCACTGGGCTGTGTCCTGCTGGGCCAGGTGGATGGCAGCATCTCGCTGGTGACACGCAGCCCAGGTCTCAATTATTTGGTCATTTATAGATTCTGGGTTGCATTTCACAAGCCTGGAGGCAGTCAACCAGGATCCTGGCTGGGTTTCAGTGGCAGTAATTACAGCTTGCCAGTGTAGGTTCTGTCTGCCTCTTAAATCGCATCCTCTATTTTTCACTTCCTTTATTGAAGTGCTGCACCCCATGCTGTTGTCGGTGATCGTGGCTCTAATGCTTGGCCTATTTATGTAATGTTATTTTATCTGTAATGCCTCGTGGTGTTTTTACAATAAGAGCCAGTCATTGCTTTCGTTTTACAAATTGCTGTTCTTATTGCTCGTGTTCCAGTGACCCTCCTCAAGAACGAGATGCTTTCCAAAAGTAGGAAGGCAATACCACCTCTACCCCTAAACTCTGCTGTTTCTGAAGAAGGGCCATGGGGTTGAACGCCATTCCTGCTTTTTCCTGCAGCTCTCTCACCAGGGCAGATCAGTTCTGAATAGCCAAAGGAACACCCAGTTTTGAGTGGTGATTTTGGGCAGGGAGCTGCCATCCCATTCACTCCCCCTGCGCTGCCCCATAGTGGGATTTCATCAATGGGGGATCTGCCTGCCTATGTCTGTCAGTGCCCACCTGGATCCTCTCCATTACCTCCAGGTGTGATTTTGGGAGGGCTTGGAGCTGTGTGGAGGCTGGGAGAAGGAAGAGTGGGCTCACGTTGGATGGTGGCAGGAGCAAAAAGCTCAAGCTAAAAGCCCAAATGCTGGGAGGGGATGATGGATTCCCCTTGGGCAAGGCTTGGTGTGCATGTAGGCAGTCCTGTCCCAAGGAATCAACGTACCCAAAATATAAATACATGCAATTTTTTTTTCCCCTATAGGTTAGGAAGCTGGGAATGAGTTTGTCTCCCTGCAGGGCAGCTTTCTTTGTGAACTCGCAAGACAATGGAAATGTAGTTAACGTTCGGTGTGACAGAGTCTTAAGGGCTTCACTTAATAAAATCATGGTTCACTTTCATAGACTGGAAGTGGAGCAGAATTGAGTCTGTTGTAAGAATGAAGCTCTCAGTAAGGAGCCTGCATGTGAGGTTCATCCTCAGCTCAGTGCTTGAGGAGCAGGGGAGGTTTAGTGCAGCGTCTTCCAAATTGCGCTGTGCTTCTTTTGGAACTGAAGGGAAAGGGAAATGTATCTTCATGTTAACCAGACGTGAAACAAAATGTGGCTTTTCCCAAAAGAAAAGTTAAGCATTCGCAAGGAAAAAAAAAAAAAGGCTCTTTGCAGAAATTTCTATTCTGTGAAAAACACATTTTCTGTCAGAAAATAATGGTGCTGCATGAGCTCTAATAGTAAACCAATTTGTGTGTACCACGGGAATGGACTTTCCCTTCCCTTGGTTGTAAGTCATGCTGGAAGGACTGCCATTGTGCTTACGAGAGCACGGATATTGTCTCACTGGGATTTGTGTCTGCTTGAATTATGCGAATAACTCCACTGAAATACTACTGGGAGGGGGGAAAAAATCCATCAGGCGACTTCTTATTAAAACAAGTTGCTTTTTGCTCCGTTTCAGCCTGGTGACCAGCTCCATGTATTTTCCCTTGGAGTTTTTTTAAGTGCTTTTTTAATATCCCCCCAAGCCCTTGAGCCAACCCACTTGTGCCCATTGGCAGCTGCAACTCATGCATGGGCTGGGCAGGGGCTGCCCGAGCCTTGTGCAGTGCTCTGCCTTCCGTGGTGCATCCATTGCTGGGGATCACTGCCGTGTGCACATTTAAACATGCTTTGAGGAAAACCAAAGGGTATTTTTCCCCCAAACGAGCTGTTTTTGGGCATCTCTGCCAGCCAGCTTCCTTAGGGAAAGTATTTGCAGAAACGGAATTGAGAGGTGGTATGAACACAGCCAAACTGAATATATTTACAGATGTTGAAGGTGTTTTAGGCTTGTAAAACTTGATCTTCATGGGTCAATGTTGGGTTAAAGAATGGTTGTGGTAACAGTGTTAGTCCCACCCTGTGTACAGACCTGCAGGTACCCTCTCTGGTCTGCCGTCATGCTTGATAACAGTGTGAAAATTGGATTTGTCAACTGGTAATTCCTCAGTGATCGATAATTAGTTGTAATTACGTGCTGTTTAAGTGCTGTGGAGAGAAATTGAAGTTTGTGGCCAGAGTCGGAAATGAAGAATGGCAGGTACACACCGAGCCATTTGCTGGAAGAGAAATTCATTCAAAGGAGTGGGTTCGCACAAAGCGTGGCAGGTTGAATGCCAACTTGTGCAGCCAGAAGGGGAGCATTTAAGCTAAGCAGGGTAATGCAATCATTGGTGAGTTGCTGACTATAAAGTATCATATCTTGACCTGCACAGAGGCTTGCATTCCCTTTAGATTATCCTCAGAGTGTGCCCGATGTGAGGTGCCATGAACAAGCACTGAAGACACTGCTTGAACCTGCACTGATGGGGCTCTGCCATCCCTTTGCACCATCCAAACAGGTGCAAGCTGATTATTTTTCTCAGCCAAGGACCAAAAGAGGATCTCTGTTACATATCTGTTCACGTATGTCTGATTTCTGCTATTTTGTACATCTGATTGCCATTCCCTAAATAGACGTTTTAAAAGGAAGTGTTTAACTGCAGTAGATGGGAGTGAAATGGCTGGAGCAGACCTATTACCCAGTGGTATGTGAGAGAGAGCCAGCAAAATTTATGGCTTCTGGAGGAGCAGTGTATTTTTAAGCTTTTTATCCTACATTTCATAGCCAAGATTGGCAGATTGTTGACAGCTCTGTGATGTATGTGCTGTCACCTGGCTGGAGTCCGAAGCAAGTGATAAATGTTGGGTTTGAATGAGCTTTTGTGACGTGCAGTGACATATGTATTTCTGTTACTACAAGTATGTAGAGTGTCCTGTGGTGGGGGATTTGGGTGCTATTTTGGTGTGTGGCCTTGAGTGATTTCCTTGCTTTTCTTGTGCTTCTGTTTTACTATCCAAGTAAAGATGGGGAGGATGACACATTCCTCGTGTGCTGCGATTGCTTGTTCTTATTGTGTGATGTTGGAGCCTGACACTGGCTCGAATCATTTTTGTTAGGCTTAGTAAAGACTGTCTGCTGGCAAGGAGGTAAGTGCAATGAGAAACAGCAGCTGGAAATGCTGGATTCTGAATTTCATGTGTCCTGGGGATATGCCACATAAACTTAGATTCAAACACTAAATGTTTTGGAGTGAATTTTGGTGATGCTGTGCCCTGGGAAGAGCCTCCTCCCTCAGTGATGTGTTCAATATGGATGATGATGAGCAGTATGAATCAACGTGGGCCTGGTGGTGATGGATTGCTGGTTGGACCAGATGATCTTAGTGGACTTTTCTATGCTTTGTAATTCTACAAAGCCATCCCTTCCCTTTGGTCCAGCAGACAAGCAGAGGGCTCTGGAGGGCACACGGAGCATATGTGTGGCAAATGGCCTTGTGTGGGGCTCTATTAGCTGGTGCTGCCTGCTGCTGTGCTGCGGGGGGGCTTGGCAAAGGGCAGTGTTTTGGTGGAAGACATTGCCTTGTGAGGGGATTTCACAGTACATGCACATGTGGGCTCCCTGGATCAGGCCTGATTAATGGATTTGGCCAGAAAACTGCAGGGAGCAGCCAGTTTGGGAATGGCACTGCTGTCTGTGTGCTCAGAGCATCTGCGCCCTCCAAACTGCCAAGGAGGGAGCAGTGGCAATCTTGGGAGGTGTAAAGGGAAAGATGTACAGACAGCAGGTGTACATGTAAGTGGGCAAAACTCCCACCTCTGCTGGGTTTATGTGCTTGGACCGCTCTGGAAAGAAGTTCAGGCTGTACCTAGAAAGGGGTCCTTCCAGAACTGAGAGATGAAATGGAATGGTAAAAAAAATAATAGTAGGAAACAAATAAAACAGCAAATCTGTGTAAGCAAAATACATACTTAAAATTTTATGTTGCGAGGCTTTATATTTTCTAGATATATTTTCAGAGGTTCCAGAAAGCAGTGGTTTCCAAAGTGGGGCCTGTGCCATTTCTGCGTACCTTGGGGTGATGGGTGCAGGAATCCAGACATGAGTATTCTTATGTGGAACTCTACGTAGACAAAGGCAGATGCAATTGAAACTAAGGAAGTATCCATGTCCATACACAGAGTTTGCTTTGAAATAGTTTGTTTATGCAAATTATTTTGCCTTTATGTTAAAGAAGCAAAGTTGGAGAATGATGCTGAGAAAGAAGAGGAAGGAGGAGGAAAGAGTGGGCATGGTGCTGTTGGGTTGATGGTTGGACTGGATGATCTGGAGGCTGTGAAGCACGAGGGCAGAGAGCTCATGTGGAGGCAACAGCAAGAATTGAGCTGGGCAGGAGGGCTGTGCCTGCCCTGTGCTGCACAGAGAGGTGCTGTGTGTGGAGCTGCCTTGTTTTGGTGTAGCTCTGTATCTTGGGCAGACGAGCTGGGAGAAGCCTGACTTGGGGACATCTCTCCTTTGGGCTTCCCTCTGCCTGTCGGTGCTTCCAGATGCCTCTATGCTCAGCCACCCACACCTCTCCCTCCAAAAGGGACACAACTTCCACATGCTTACGCATCAGGAATGGAAGGTGAGCCTCTTGCTGCAGACAGTCGTGGTGATCGCTTGCCTTAAGGGGGAGAGCATATGTGCAGCAAATGGACACTTACATAACCCTATTAGCTTATACTGTGTGATTCCAACTGTTGGTTTGCCACGGGGAGTTGGACGAGAAGAATTAGGTAACATAAATAGAAAGATGACATCCTCAAAAAGAGCACCGTTCAGCACATACTGCCGGCTGGCCTCATGGTTCAGAGCCGATAAGCAAATTTGGCCTGAATCCCATTGCAGCATTTTCCGGTGGCACCAGCACAGCAGAGGGATCTGCACTGCCTGTGGCTGCAGCTGCAGAGCCTGCCCCTGGGACACGAACCTCCAGCCAAATCAGTGGTGATTTATTTTGATTGCGGGCCGTTCCCTTTGAAGCGATGCTTTAAGATGAATTTATCCCATACGTGCTTTAAATGGGAAGTGGCTCAGAAGCGCTCCCTGCTAATGCATCCTCCAGGTTTATTTCCACTCTCCTTTTTCTTTCATTCAGGGATTGGTTCCTGATAGAAATATGCAGGTACTTTTCATTAATTCCTCTGGGGCTTCTGAGCCTTCAGGCTTTTGAGTGACATTGTGGAAAAACATGAAAGCATCATGCAGAAATTGTCCTAGGAACTCAACTGAAGGAGGGTTGGAGCAAGGACCTCGAGGTCTGTCCTGTAGTACAGGATGGATGTTAGCATGTAGAGTGGGTGTAACTGGTTGGAATGCTGGAGCAAGAAAAGAGTTAATGGCATTGTCTGTTCAGCACTGCAAGGAGCTGTTACCTATTATTACGTTTATAGCAAAGGAAAGTACAATGAATGCACTTTTAAGCCAATTCCTCCCACTGTTCTTTTCATTCTGTCTTGTGAATATTCTGTGGGACTGACTGAAGGCTTTGTCTGATGTAGCGGGAGCCTTTCGGCTTCCTAATAGCGGTGCAGAAGGCATGGCACAGCACCTTGCCTTTCTTATTTGCTTATTTTATTTATTTTTAAAAGAGAGTGTTTACAGCAACCTGAGATATTGTGTTTTGACCCAGGCTTTGAGAAAAAGCCGCCCGCCTTTCGTTCCTTGCAGCTTTCTGAAAGTTCCCACGCGGAGAAGCACTTCTCACCACGAACAAACTGCCAAATGCATTTGGAATGGAACATTTCTGATTGAAATGGCATCCCGGGGCTTCCAGCTGTGGGTGACCGTGTTGCAAAACAGTGGCAACGTTTGCAGTCTCTTTGCGGATGCTGCTGCTGTAACAAGCAGGGCAGTTTTAAATATTTAATTGAGGCAGGTTGGTTTTAAGTGTTGAAGAGCCCTGCTTTTCTTTTTTTCCCCTCTCTTTGTCTAATTAAGAAAGGGTGGAGGCAGATAGAGCTGCCGTGTTGCCGATGTTGTTGTTGCTGAATGTTGGTCATCTTGTGGTTGCCCAGGTCTGTGCAGAGAAGGAAAAACATTTGGACAAGCCTTGGTGTGTTTGAAAGTTATATCATAAGGGTCTTTCTGAGGGAATGAGAAAACTTCAGAGGAAGGATTACGAGCAGAAGAAAACCACAGGGCTTCTTGATTTCTAGGCAGTGATTGAGATCAATGGGAGCTGCCCATCTTGTGCCAGGAAGCACAGCCCAAGGCTGGGACTCTCCAAGGGCTCAAACTTAAGCTGAGTTTCTTCTTGTGCCAGTTTTCCTTGGCATCTTTCCCCCAGTCTGGGGGCTGCTCCCTCCATCTGTGCCCTCCTGCTGCCCCTACTCCCCCATGAGCTCCATGCCTTGGGTTGGGTGAAGGCACCGTGGGATGTCGTGTGTCCCAGCACATCCTGCCTGCTCCTTGTGCTGAAAGACCAAGTGAGGGTGGTTCTTAAAGTTATTCCTACCCATCCTCCTGACAGCTGTATCTGTTAGAAACTCAATCGGTACCGCATTGTGAATTCAGTCAACTTTTCCCCTGACATGATCTGAATGTATGAAGTGATGAAACGTCAATCAAAATGAATATGCACTTATTCCAGAAAGAAATCTCAATGCATAACTGCTGTAGTGCTGGTGGGTGAGCAGAGATTATTTTCAGTCATTTTGCTGTGTAATGAAAGCCCTGACGAGCCCTGCAGACCCCCCTGCTAACACCGTGATGCTCTCCCCATTGCCGAGTTGTTGTCTCATTTCACACCACTTCTGGTTCAGGTTTGAATCACTGCATTTCTTCCTTATTTCTCCTGGTGCTTTCTGGTACTGCACTCTGCCAGCAGCCTTTGCCTGAGGGATGTGGGGAGAACTCAAGGGGTCCTGGAGCACCTCTTCCCTTGTGCAGTGCTCTGCTTGATGGTACAGAAGTGGTCTGACATTGAGTGCCGTGCTCAGTGTAAACAGAGGGTGTGGAGGAGGCTGCACTTTTAAACCAGCGGCAGGAAATCACATTAAATTCAGTGTACTTACATTGTTCTAGAAACGTGGCTATGTTTCAGCTACCAGCCTCCCACTAAATGACTTCAGATCAGGCTCAATCTGTGGAATAAAATCTGCCTGATGCAGCTGTGAAAGAGGTAATAAATATGAAGAAATGCATTTTGCAGTTATATTTTATATTTACCTGCAGATGTTGATTACATTCCCCGGATCTGGTCTTTCTCAGTGCATGCATCTCTGCTGTGTGTGAGGAAACTGAACCTCAACTTCCCTTTATGCCACAATTTACTCTCTGTAGCACCATGTGCATGATTTTAGCCACTTTGTTTTGCCAAATCCTGCACAGATCTCTAAAGAAAGGGCTTCCTCATGTGAAAATGAGACAAAGTGTTCCCAGGAGGAAGTACAGCCTGATTGCACCAGCAATGCTGAGGCTGTCGGTAGTTCAGAGGGACAGTGCTGGTCTATTGGACAGATGAGTGTTGTGCTGCGGGTTGAAGGCTTTTTGAAGGCTTTGCTCTGCTGGCAGGCAGCGTGTTACACCTGAAGTCATTGGGCCTGAAGTTAATTGAGAGTGATGGCTTGACAGTGAAGATTGAAGTCAAGGAGGCTGTGGTACCAGGAGGAACAGAGAGCTTTTCTCAACACCGTTTCAAATCAAAGGAACTCGTCCATGCAGTTAGTGGTTTTGTGAACAGTGCCTTTGTCACTTGAGCTTTTCATCAACAAATCAGGTAATTTATATCCAAACTACCAGATTAGAAAGAAAACTCAGCCAGAGTGAAATAGTGGCTTCTCTTTGAGTATTCACAAGCTATCGATGCAAGTAATTGAGAATATGGTTTTGAGTCAGCAATTACTGGCACAGAAGATATTGTTACTTTAATGCCTTGGCACTTGAATCCATGATAGTGTTGGATACAGTGCAGTGAGTGCTGGAGGAAATAATTACAGCATGGGGCACAGGTAGTGACAGCCCAGGGTTTGTTGGTCTTTTGCTGTATTAAACCCAAAACGTGTGCCTGTTATTTGTAGTTAAGAATGAAGCTGAGCTTACCCCATCCTCCTTCCAATCACAGCCATTTTTTGGCCAGCCCCAGATTTGCAAGCAGACGTTCAGCATCCTTTATACACAGGGATGGTTTTGTCCTGGATCCTGAGCTGCGAGAGCATAGCTGGGCACCTTGGGGCAGAGCACAGCGTGCTGCCCTGCTGCAGTCACTGCGCAGCTGGTTTCCTTTATGGGAGGGTTGGATTCCCCCCAAGGACAGCAGATTCCCTTGCTGAATGAGCTCGTCTTTTTGTGCTTCCAGCCTGTATATCAGAACTATTTCAGCATTTGCATCCTCTAAACAAGGCTCATTAATCGCAAATTCACGGCTGACGGGTGGGGAGTAGTTAGGATTGCGAAAGGAGAACAGGGGGATGGTAAGTGCTTAATGCTCAGTGGGACAGAGTATCTCACTGAGTGTTTTTCACTGAAAACCACTGAACGTGTTAAAAAGCATCATAGCCTTTTTTTATTGGCAGTTGATTCAGTGCCCCCCAGCTCCCTGGGGAAAAGCCTGTGTTTGTTATTGCAAACACAGCGGATGCTTTGAAGTACTCAAGGTTTAAGGGACTTCTTTCTATCAGTCATCTGTGTCACTGAAATTCCTGGGGATGGCACTCAGTGCTGGTGTCCACCTTAGGAATGAGTGAAGGACTGGAGAATCCCTTGTCCTGTGCTGCATCACGTTTGGATCCATCCTGAAGCAGGCTGCTGCCTGACTGCTCTTCTGCAAACACTCAAGTTTGAATTAAAAATTGCTGCAAGTATTAAATAATCCTTCCCCAATCCTGCTGGCCTGGGGTGAGTAATTTCTTTTGACGAGCAAGTAAAATGCCATTAGTTTCTTGCATTACCATCAATCACGGTCACAAATGGCAAGCAGCTTTTCTATTGAGGCTGGTAGATTTTCCTGACAGCAGCGTAGGGCTGGGTGGCTTCAGGGGTGCATCCTCCCAGCCTCCTTATCCCATTGGGGTAGTGGCCAAAGGGCTGCCTGGGGTGCCCCTTTCCTTGGGAAGTGCTTGCTCTCTAGGAGAATCTTGGAAGGCCGTTGTCTGCAGCTAGAGAAAAATGGTTACAAGAGGGAACGCAGAGGGGAAAAAAGCAGGAAAGAAGACTTTGATGGCTTATCCCAGCTGGAGGGCTGGTTCACATCAGAATTCATGCATTATTAGCCTGCTTGGTGGTCATTGGTGCCTGGAGTACAAACCACATAATCATAATGCTCACTAAAACTTTTGCTAGCAGCAGAAAAAATGCTTTCTTACTGTAATTTATGGTACCACCTTTTCAAGAAAAGTACTGGTCTGAGCTGTACTGGAAATTGAATTCTATCTTGTGGAAAGGGAGATTATTTCCTGAGCTTTGCTTATTCTCCATCCTGGTGTACGCTGCTCAAGGTAAAGGCGCACTCCAGGAAGATTGAGCGTGAGCAGACCTCTGTTCTGTGTGACAGGGGTATAAAGAACAACATTTTCCTTTTCTGACAGTAAAGGAGAAATGGCATTACCAGCAATATGCAGCAATGTACTCCGCAGCCCCAGTTAGCTCTGCATATTTTATGGCATCCATTTTCTTTCTTCGATTAAACAACATAAAGCGACATAAAATAATTCAATAAAAACAACAGCCACTAGTTCAGGCAAAGTTCTCGTGGCCTTTTTAATTCTGGGAGGATTTTCATTGCAGTGCTTTGTTTTCCCCCTCCCTTGTGCTCAGGTGACTTATGTCCCCACCACAGCCTGGGCAGTGCTCCTGACAACAGCCCTTCCTTTAATGGTTTTTGGTTTGGAGTACAGAGCAAGTGTCAAAAAATGGTGATATGACACCCTAATAAAGGTGTGTTGTAGGTGCTGTGGCATGTAGAGATGGGCTACAGGTGGGATGCCATAGGCCTCCCATGCAACTGGCTGCTTGGGGCTTGGCTGTCCCAGTCTGACTTCAGTTGTACATACTGAATAGACTTGTTTCCTATAGGAAATGTGCGAGTCTCCGAAGTGGTGACCAAATGCAAATCCACCGTGATGGATGACTTCAAATGCTTAAAACTCCATCCGTGTTGGCCAAGATACGGGCTACGCAGCTCATTATCTGATTTTGCAAGGAGGGAAGGGATGGGAAGTTTTACTCTTTATTTTTGTTTAGGTGCTTTCAGAAGCTGTGACCTTCAGGGCTTTTTTTTTCCTTTTTCCCTCTTTCTTTCTTTTTATTTTTTCCCTCCCACTTGTAGAGGCAGAAAAATGACCCCTTCACAAAGACTCGCTGTCTCCCAGGAGGACTGCACTCTGCTCAGACTGCAGACGTCTCCGCAGTGCTCATCTCTGAAAGGAGCCCTTCAATAAAAGGAAACCTATAAGTATCTTTGTCTTTGCAGGAGGAAACCTCTGACTTGCTTTGATATTTTCATTACAGTTTTCAAAGCTGCGTTTCTGCATGATTGCAAGAATCCCAAGTTCAAATACTTTGGACACCTTCAGATTTGATAATGCATTTTCTCCTGTGCTTCTGGGCTTGAAGGAATGGTTTCATCTATTATAGCACTGTGTTGGTTTCAAGGTAAAGGACATAGTCGGTGTGTTTCAGATCTTTCAGAGAAAGGTTGAAGTGTCTGAGCAGGCTTTGATTTTTGTTCTGCAGCTCTATGTTATGGGAAACCATTATAGCATTTTACCTCTCCTCTCCATGGAGGAGGGACAGCACAGCTTGTTGTGTTGCAGAAGAGAGGGCACATACTTCAGTTCCTGCAGGTGTCGGAGGGGTGCATGGCAGCAGGCGCTCTTGAGCTCTTTGAATAATCACCACGTGGTAACTCCGCTAACGGAGTGGAGGCAGAGGAGGAAAGGAAAATGTCACTCCTCTTTCAGAACAGGGTCTGCATACCAATGAGGAAGGGCTGTTTGGTAATAGAATGCTGTGAGTCAAAGGGCTTTCACCCCGCATCTCCTGCCCTGGTACGTGGCAGCCTTCTTCTCCTTGAAGGAAAACATTGCACCGCTGACATATTTTGATGGAAATGGTGATTGCTGGGAGACAGTGTTTTGATTTTTGTATTGGCAGAAAGATTTCAGAACCTCTCAGGTCCCCATAGCAGCGTTGCAAAGCCATATAAACAGGTCTGGTTTGTGACAGGAATAAATAAGAATAAAAATTAATAGCTTTAATTTCAAGCCAATTAGAATGTCTTTCTACTGTTGTTTTATGTACCTGAGTAAGAGAGAGAGAGAGAAAATTGCCACGTGGCAATAACAGTAAAAAATAACTTCTTTAAAAGAAGAAGCTTGGGATTTTCCATTTGGGTGTATGAAGGCATGGCCATGTTTGACTGCCTTGGAGATGCTCACATGCTCTTTGTTGATGTTATGAATGCAGCCTTATATCTAGAAAGGGGCACCTTCCTTTTGAACAAACTCGTGAGAGGTGACCCCTCCTTTGGCTCACCTTCACAGATGTGAAATTTAACTTCTCAGTATCATGAATTCAGTGTGAAATTCAGTGATCTCTAGTGATTTAGAACAGTGGAGAATCTCCCCTAAAATATTGATAAGCTTTTAGAAAAAGGGAGATTTCTCTGGAGAAAATTTGGTGTACTTTTTTAGCTGAGTTCTATGAAGATTTTAATTGAAGGGCAGGGGGAGGATTTACCTCCTGTTGGTCACGCTGCACCTTATTTTGGTAGAATAAGCTTCCTTTGAACCACAAGCCATCATGCTTCAAGGGTAGGTTGTGTTAGTTTGTCTTTCTTAATAGTTGATTTATCATGCCAAAAGCACTTTTGTGGTAGTTGGTAGAAGAGTGGTAATTGTATTGTTTTAAGTCTAATGCATTGGTCCCCTCTGAGGTTGCAAAGGGCTTCCACCTCCCCAAGGCTTTCTGCTTTTGGGCTGCCGGGTCAGTGTTGTTCCTGCCTTGCCTTGCTCTGGTCACTGCAGTTATTTTCTCTTACTTTGCTCTTCCTGGTACTTTGGCATTGACTTTTATTCCTTGAGTGCCTGTTGGATGGAGATATTTTGATATACAGCAGTAATAACTGCCTTCCTAGCAACTGCATCCCCTGTGCTTGATGGGGTTAAATAAGACTGCTACAAAAGGTTATATAAAAATAGCAGATGCTGAGAGAAATTGAGTTATCCTGGAGAGAGGAAAAGGCAAATTTCCTGATGTGGTGCAAAGGTGAGAGGCACTTCTGTGGGGTGGTGATGAGGAGCCTTGGCCCCATGGTGGCTAGGCAGGACAGGCTGAACACAGTGAATCTATCTCTTGTTTTGATAAATAATTTGGACCAATTATGTATTGGGCTGGCAATGAAGGAGCAGCCTCTGGAGTAGGTTTTAGTTGGGCTGAAATGTGGAGGTAATATCTTGACCAAAACTCTAGCTAACCCAGAATGTCATTGCTTCCATCTCTGCTGAGTTCTCTTTAGGGATAAAGCCTAATAATGGTGGGGTTTTGTCCCACCATCAGTTCCTGCTTTATTTCACTGGTAGTACAGATTGCCACTGGGTTTGTACCAGGGAATGCTTTGTACCTGGAATGCTTTTTAACTTGTTTGCTGCACTGCAATGCCCTCTGTTCCACATCTGCCTATACCTCTCCTCTGGGCTTTGCAGGTTGCCTGCTTCACTGATGTGATAAAAAGGCACATTATTTGTGCTTCTGCACTTGTGGCCTCTAGAAGAAGGCTTGGCTCATTCCAGGATCTTTGTGTATTTTGACGTGTGTTTTAGATACTTAGATAGCTTTATTCACATTGACATTAATACAAACACAGCTGGCCTAGCATTGCTATTTTAAGAAGAATTTGATAGGGAAAGAGATCGAATATAAAGCTATGACAAGTCTTTTAAAATGTAAGAGAACAAAGAAATAACCTTCTTGGATAAATACTTTAGAAAACATGCTCTACCCCTGTATAGGGCTGCTTGTGTCCCTGCCATACGGGAGCAGTTGTCTGTCTCACCCACGCTCCTGAAAGTTCTCAGCTGTTATGTCTGACTTCAGTGATTATTTTAATTTATAGTGCTTGGCTTAATGTATCCTAAAACACATGTATTTTAACTAGAAACACCCCGGGGACCTCATTCTGAGCTAATTGCTCGCTGTTTGTGTGATTCTTCAAATCTGTAAAATGCTCTGTGAGGGCTTGGAATTACACAGCTCTGCTGTGTTTGGTGTTAAAGATGGGTCTGGGTGTGTAGCCCATGTGTGAGCATGGAGTTGGGGTGGGTGGGTGCATTCCTGGCTCTGCAGAGGCTCTATGATTTTGGGTAGCTTAGCCAAACTGGTCTACAGCTTGGATTGCCTGTATGGGAGTGATAATGATTTTGTTTTTAATTAGGCTAAAGAGGAACACTGAAGGACTGAATGCAGGAGTACTTGGAAATGGCAAAGGAAGTTTATTATCAGGACCATTATCATTAGTACATTATTGAGAGAGGATTTAACTCAGATTATGTATTCCTCTGTTAAGGTTTTGGGGGGGAGATACGCGGATCTGTAAAATAGCTCCAAAAGAGTCCTTTTCCCATTGTTTTGAGCACATTCCGTCTGCTGTGAGCACATTCCTGTTTTATTTCCTAAACATCTTTCTCTTCTCTTTCTATTTTAAAGTTCTTTTTACCAAGATTTTACTCCCAATTATGGCTTCTAGGGGGGGGGGGTGCTGGGTGTGTTGCCCACTTTTACCTTTCGGATGCTGCAGCTAATTGACCAGGAGGCAGTGGCAGTCCCAGGACTATTCTGCTGAGTGCTCATCGGCCTAAATCCCTCTTGCAGCCCTTCAGTTACAACCCAGCCCTGGTGATTACTTGTTCTTTCCCCTCTCTTCCTCTTGTACTAAGTGAGAGAGCTGCCGAATTCATGGGGTTGCATACATTTAAGGCTGGGATTGCATTTTAAAGTAGTTGTTCAAACTTGGCAAGCTGGGAATGCTTCTCTTACCCACTCCATTCAGTCCATCATGTTTTAGCTTTATATTCCCCAGTACATGGAGGATGAACAGCTTGGGGGAAAAAGCTCTGCTGGGGATAACAAATGTATTCTGTAGTCTAACTCAAAAGTTGCTTCCTCCATTCTGCATTTATAGCAGGAGAAGAGGGCAAGATTCGCTCGAGAAGCAGTTGTGCTATTGATTCCCTTTCTGAATAGCTTTGACACTACCCCCTCCATCCCCACCTTCAGAAGCTCTCTTTTCTGAAGATCTTACAGGCATAAGTGCCACGAAAGGCTGTGCTTGAGAATGTCACATTTCTCTTGGGCACTCTCCAGTCCTAAAGAAGAGAGCATCATGAATAAATGGTCACCTCCTTTGTGGTACAGACTGTGAATACAGGTGGTAAATTTAAAGGACATCAGACTCCTTTTTTTTTATTTTTTTTTTTTTTCCCAATCCATTCTGTGCATTGTTGCAGCTCCCTAGGAGATGGAAGGACGGCACTTCCCCATAGTTTGTATTGGGGAAAGGAGGCGTAAGGAAATGAAGCAATCCACCCAAGCCTGTCATTGAAGCCTGGCACAAAGCATGCAGCGCACCCAATGCCTGGGCTTTCACATTGCCCATTCACCATCTCTGCTCCAATTCCTCTCAGCTCCTATTGGGTTTTCCCATTCTTTTCCGTGCTCTGAGTCAGCAGCTCTCAGAGCAGTTTTGTGCCTGAGGATTTGGGGGCTGACTAAAAGATGTGAATCACTTATCAGAAGAATAGTAAGCTCCGACCTTCCATATGTAGGATGCTCAATTTGAATTTCTTGACTTTTTCCTAAGCAAGAAGCTGAATTCACTCTTTTCCTTCTTTCAACCTTTCTGGCTGTACTGATATCCAAAAATGCAAAATGACATCTTGTCTCAGCCCACCAGAGCAGATGCATTGCAAAGGATTAGACTGGAATTTTTCCTAAAATGAAGCATTTGGAGATGTTTTTGGAAAACAGAGCAGGGAAGCAATGGATGTGATGTTCACTTGATGCTAACCCAGCAAGACAGTAGATGGATAGGCAGTGAGTGGAGGCTGCAAGTGCAGTCAGTGAGCCCTTCTTATGGGACATAAGGGTCCCTGTAAGGGTGAGTCTAGTGGTGAGCAGGACATTGGGAGAACCTCAGCTACTGCCTGGATGGGCTGCATTCAGGCCCAGGAGAGGAAGGATGGAGCTGTGCAAAGGTTCCACGTGGCTGTACACTGCTTCTGCACCACGTCCTGATGGTGTGCTGAGACCCACCAGGCTCAGAGTGGAGCAGAAGACAGAGCATGCTGCAGAGTGAAGATATCCATAGTGCAAGAGCTGTGTGGGAGGGCATACCAGGCTTCTGACAGATGGGAAGAGGCTGATGAATCTTGAAATCATGGTGTAATCCAGCTGTCCTGGCCCCATGAATCTCCTGCCCTTCAATGAAGCTTTTATTCACCAGGGCCTTAACTCAGGTGGAAAGCTGGCTTAGAGTTTTCCAAGTGTGTTGTCAAGAAAAAATAGGTAAATTGAGGGGACGGTAGGGAGGTGAATTTGTTGAAAATACATAATTTTGTCTGGGAAAGAGAAAATTAAAATAGCAACTTTTTCCCCCTTTTTAATTTCTTCTCCCTGCTGAAGAGTGGTTGACTAAGTCTAAAGGCAAAAAAGGTTGTCTCCATTGCTGAAGGCTTGGTTCTCTCTCATGTAAACCACACGTCCATCTGAAATGGAGCCATGTAGGTGTTTTGAAGGAATGATTTGGTCCAGTGTAATTACTACAAAATAAATGAATGTTCCCGTGGGAGGAAAAGAAAAAGAGGAAATGATACGGAAAGGGCACATAAGCTTTGAGGCGTGTTGTCTGGAGATAGGAGTGTCTGTGGAGAAACATGATGGAAACAATTAGAAAAATATCAAATGAAATTCTCTCCCTGCAGGAAACATTTTTCATCAGATTGGTTATGCCAGGCATGGGTTTGGTCCTTCACATTGGGAAAGCCTTGCAGGGAGAAACAAGGACATCATAAAAGCAGGACAAATTAATTCCTTCTTGGAGGGAAAGACCACCTGCTGAGTCTTGAAGTTGGTTTGATCCCAGACCGCGAACTCAGCTAAAACTTAAAGGAGATTCTTAATAGAGCAGAGTGAGGGCTGAATGGCCACGAGGCATTGGGGCCAATCCATCACAACTCAATGTTAAGTAACGCTTCAAGTCGCAGCAGTTGCTGTTTAATTCCACCATACAACTAAGAGGTCCCTCTTGGCTTTGCTTTTAATTAATTAAGTCACAGTAGTGGCAAATGTGGTTCTACAGCAGTTGCTTTCAGCCTAATTGTTCTCCAGGCATATTTGCAGCACTCCTGTCGAAATCCCAGGCTTGTTTCTGGAGTCAAGCTGCACAAATGAAGTTCCTGCTATTAAAAGCAGTTTGTTTCCTATTTCTTAGCAATCTGTTCCTAATGCAGAGCCCCACTGGTGCATGGACTTCTTTTTGTATAAGCAAATGGCACAAAAAAGTACTGTATGCTTTTAGTATTACCTGTGCTTGCGAAGTTAAGGTTTTTCATGTTGACAGACCATTTCTACCAGCAGGTTTTGCATACCTCATTTGATGGATCCCAGGGCTATGGGATTATTTCCAGCCTTGTGTCCAGGGTTTATCCTAACATTCCTTCCCTTCCCATCTTATGGTCTCTGAGCAGCAGAGCTCATTTTTTCCCTGCAGATCCCCCTAATATTAAGAGCAACCTCACTCCCAAAGGTTTGCAGGCAGGAGTGCACAGTGCACTGAACCTCCATCTAAGATTGCAGGACAGACGCAACAAATTAAATCAACTTATGCTTAGTCACATCTGTTTCATTTATATCAAACTGATGCCACTGAAGCAGAAAGTATTCTTATTCTTTCCACATTGTTCCAGCTGAAAATTAACCGCCTTTGTACATAATGAAACTCATACTTCATCTGTTTAAAATAATTGGGCCCGTTTTATATTTTTGAAGCATGCTGACTTACAGTTGCAGTGTATCAGTCTATTACTAATGCAAGAGGGAATATTTCCTCTTTCATCTTCTGCATTCACCTCTGTGGATTTATTTGGATGGGGTCTGTAACTAAGGAGATCTCTGTGGTTCTCCAACAGAATTAGAACAGCCCCAGGTGTGAAGATCCTGGACGTCAGAGTCAGTGATGCGGACCAGTGGGGAGTTCAAGAGGAGACTGATAGCGCCAGGACCACTGCCACGATCACCTGCATGCACAATGATCCAGACCCAGAGAGCAGGTAAGCTCCTCTGTGCATTAACTCTTGCCGAAATGCTGATGAAAACTCATTCAATGAGTGGTAGTGCTCTTTTAACAGCAGTGCTTGCTCCTTCTTGTCTGTGTTGGAAGAACTGTAAGTGCTGTGATTACAGCTTTGTTCCTTTCATTTCACTTCTGAGCTTGAGAAGTAGATGACTGAGTGTAACTAGAGGCAGCCAACTCATCCTGGCTCACATTTGCTTTGCTTGCACCTACAGGGCAGCAAAAGTCCCATTGCCAAAGAGCCAACAGAAATAAATGAGTTAGAACAGAGAAATGTGGAGAATAGCTGAGAAATAATCAAAACAGGACAATGCTGTCTCTTTTATTTGAAAAGCTGTAGAAGTAATAGCTATTAAGTGTTCTTCGTTAATGCTGCAGAACGCCTATGAGTATCAATGAACTGTCTTGTGAATGCCGGGTACATTTGTTATGGTAATGCTCCTACCAGCTATATCAAACGTAATGAGAAATTTATATTGTTAGTCAGAATTACGTATTTGACAATACAAGCAATTTCTCTTCATTATCATGCAGTTACTGTACATTTAGAGTACACTATGCATACATTTAGCATGAAATTGCTTCGTAATTAGAAAAGCACAAAACTTTGTGTCAAAACTTTGATTTGAGGAGCCTTCTGCACCCATCCTTCCTGAAAGCTCTTTGTTTAGAGCTAGGAAGATTATTGCCAAAGGTTTGGCGTGCAAAGTGTATTTCTGCTCTGTTGGACTACTGTAGCTGTAGTACTGTAGTATTTGGGGAGCAAAGTACCCCCAGCTGGTTCTGGATACCTGCAGTAGGTGTGCTGAGGTGAGAGATGTTTACTGTAGGTTCACTTTTCAGTGATAAAAATGCACAGTTGAGGTGAGAACAATGCTGGATGTGTAAAACAGGCCTAGTGCATGGCAAACTGAAAGCTCCTGCTTCTCTTCAGTAAGGATGGAGAGTGGAGGTGACTAAGTGGGATGCTGGGCGTTTGCTTTGCAAACACACAAAGCGAGGGGAGGCGGTTCCTACACTCTTAGTCTCTTAAGTGATGCTGAGCTTTCTGGCATTAAATGTCACAGAAACGCTTCAGTTCATTACCTGCTTCATGCCCTTTCTGCCCATTGAAAAACAAACCAACCGAAAACATCAACAATAAAAACCTCGCTCTTGTTTCCATTCATTGAAGTTGTAAGTCTGAGTTTGAGATATTGGAAATAGTGGCCACCTCTCGTAGTTTTTGTCACCAAATCCTTTACCTTTCAACTACATTTCCCTGCTCTTCCAGTGCCAACAAGAACCTGTTGGTGGTGGAAAGCTCATCTAGGGACGGTAGCTCTTGGGTTGGGGGTGCAGCCTTGACCCTGGTTCTGTAATGCTGAAGCAAGAGGAAGATTGGTGTAACAGAGGAGAGTTTCTATCTCATGCAACTGTTCTTATAAGTTAATAAAAAGAACAGGCAAGATACTGAAACTTACCGCCTTGTACGTGGTGTCACTAATCCTTGGAATTACACCTGTCACAGTAACTTACTTTTTATTAAAACTGATTTTTTTTTTGTATTGAACTGTTAAATTGCACAAAAGCAAGGAATCTCGAGTTAATTAATACTTTGACCCTTTCCTTTGTGAGATTAGTTTTTAATATTTTTGGATTAATTAAAGTATGCAAATGGAAACTGCTGAAAGATCGCTCCCAGATTTGCAAATATTGTAGTGCTTAGAGTAAATATTTAGCTTTGATCTTTACTTTAGTTTGTCTTCTTGGTCATAGCAGTGGCCCTCTTGTTTCTTTTGAAGAATGTTAAGTGTTTCGTAGGGATTCTGGTGCTTCCTGTAAACAAGCAGAGACTTGAACTTGCTTCTACTAAGGTCAGTGTGGCAAAACTGCCTTTAAGTAACTCAAGTCGCTATTTAAGGGCAGTTTATTTGTGAATAGAGGCTTGGGGAAAGTGAGAACCATCCCGCCACGTCTCTGCTGAAATCTGTCTGTCCGCTGCCTCTCGCTGCTCTGCACTTGGGCTGCTCCCACCTCCCCAGTGCATGACCCCAGTAAAAGCCTGCAGCATTCCCAGCTGCAAGGAGAACTGCGGCGTCAGGCTGTGACATGGTGGTAATCCCTTCTCCATTCCCTTCAGCCGCTGTTATCGGCGGGAGCCTTTTCAAATTTGCTTACTTTCCTAATCTTCTCCTTCTCCCCTCCGCAATGTTATCATTATCGTGAGGTTTTCATCTCCGTTTCTCACATTTCCCTACGCAAATGGAGTGTTCATTAAAATGGTTTAAATTAAGACCTTTCCTCTCTTCATGCCGAGAGCATCATGCCTTTTCTGTGCATTACTTTAAAAAAACAATTCCTTATCACAATGTTTCAGGCAGTTTACATTATATTCTATTAAAAATCCATTTTGTCCAAGCTTGTCACAATTCGCAGATTAAAGCTTTGCAGAGTGTGTTTTGTTAGGAATACATTCATAAATTCACCTCTTTAGTAGTCCCAAAAGCTTGTATTTAAAACCTCTTTTGATAAGACAGTTGAATAAAGAGTATCAAAAGATTTATTTTAAATATACACAAGTATATTGTACGCACCTATTCTGCTCTGTGCAGAGCCTTGCTTTGCCTTACTGCTGTCATCTCAAAGGGGCTTTTTGGGAGCTCATTGAGCAAGGAGATAGGTTGTCATGAGCGCTTATTCTCTGCTTGGGGCGGAACTCCATGAATCTCATTTTGGATGAGTTAGTTGGATTAGAAGCTTGCTGCTTCAAAAAGACACAGTTTCTACTTCAAGCACAAATGCTCCTGTATGATGCCTGTAGCTGGGACCCAGTGCTTCTCTTCCATAGGAAAGGTTCTTAATGGATTTCTGTGCTGAGCGCAGAGTGCATCGTGCAAGGAACAGAGGAAGTCAGGGCTGGCAGGCTTAGATAAGAATCAGGTGCTCCCAGCTGTCCATGCAGAACAGCTGTGTGTGTGTGAAGGACTGGCATCTTACCCTGCGGTGTAGGGTGATACGTTGAATTACTGCCAAAACAAATGTTGAGTTATTGCTAGCTGCTGTGCCCCATAACTGTGCGCTGATATCCAGAGGAATGGTATGGTAGGGAACTTTGCCAGTGATCCTGCATGTTATAGGATTGGGTTATTTCAGACTGCTGGTGTTCTCATTTGAAAGGCCCCACAAAGCAACGTGTTTCATGGTGCTGAATTTCTACTTTGCTGGCAAGCCGAAGGACAGCACCTTGATGTGCCTGACCTTTGGTTCACGAAGAATGAGGTGGCACAGACTTGAAAAGTGAGGCTGAGAAGTGGCAACTCGATTTTGGTAGGGAGTATAAGAGCCATCATTCTCCTCGCTCAGGAAAACCATCATTACATTTTATTGGGTTATTAGCTGGGGGGGAATCTAATTCCATGACAAAGTAGTGCTTTAATCAGAAAGGTTGTATTTATGCTAACTGGTGAAGTTACTGAAATTGATTTTACCTGCAGGCTGAGCATAAAGTGACCAAACCTGCTCTTCTCACTCAGGGATTATTTTATCGCAGTGTCAATAATGCAGCTTCCATCTCTCAGGATATCCATCACTGCATAAATTAATCTTGCATGAGGGATGCTCAGAAGGCAGAAGTAGGGAAGCTGAAATCTTCAGAGGTTTCCTTAAGTTTCTGTCAGAACTATTTGTTCTGTTGCATGGACATTGTACATCTTTTTTTAATTGATGCAGACCAGCTCAGCTGTTTGGCATTTGACATTATCTATCTTTAAACTTGAATGAAAAATTAATAGTCTGTGATGATGTTCCGTTTCTCTGCCATTTTAAAAAGGTGTTCAAAGAATTCAAATAATTTAAATGACTTTAAAAAATTATAACCATAGCGCGTGCGTATATATATGTATCTTTAAATCAGGGAAAGCAGTTATTATTTCATGTATTTATAGGTATGCAAATAGAGCCTGGTGTTCTGAAATCATTCACTTCTTTTTTTTCTTTGCACTTGGGAATACCCTTTGAACCTGAAATCTCACTTAGGAAAAAAAGAAATAAGTGAATGTGAAATTGGCTGCCAGTTAAGAATTGTGCGTGTGTTTATTTAAAGTAAATCTGTGTTATTGGAGCTGATGAACTTAGCAAAATGTTGGATTGTTTGGTTTTGTTTTTAAAGCTTGGCCCTGGGCCGAGGTAGGGGAGGTAGAAGGAGTGCGAGCTCCTGTCCTTCAGCGCTGCATCCACCAGCCTTTGGTCTTTGGAAAGGAAGGTTTTGCTTGAAAAGGAAAAGAGGAGCTGAAGATGTGGGCTGAAGTCATAGACTGTGTGGTGCAGCGTGCTGCCTTGGGTGTTCCTCTCCTATTCTTATGCGCTCGCTGCTTTGCTTAGGTCAGAAGTGTCATGGGCAAAGAAATGTGCTTTGAATGTGGAGTGAGCGTGGCCTATAGATCCTGTAGGAGTTCATTCTCTGGCCTTGGCCGGACCCCAGGACAGTGCTGTCTCTTGAGCCATTGATGAAGAGAATTTTATCTTATAATGCACCAGTTTTAAGGTTGTGACCTCTATTATGAGTGATGGAGTCTGCTCTGCTTTGTGTAAAGAGGATTCCACTGAGAAGCATCCACACGCATTTTTCAAACGTAAATGACTCAATAGTGTCACACAGGAAACCTGATAAGAAGAATTTTAACTAACCTTTATTCTTTACATGTATGCCTTTTTGTATAAAAGAATCCAAGCAGGCTTGGAAATGTTTCTATAAGATAAAAGCACTGACACCTCACAGTAGCTTAAAGAGGACATAAAAAATAATGGACAATTAACAGCAGTAGGAAGGACCACTTAGTGCAGAAAGCTGCGGTTTTAGGATCAAATGGAAATGTATCATTTCAGGAGAATATTTTCTCTTTTTTTCTCTTCTCTTTTCGTTCAAGGCTAAGAACAATGAAATTGTCTGTCCGTCTCCTGTTGGGAGCCTAATAGCCTGATGACCACATGATTCCTCTCCTAGCCATCCAGTTTTTTCAGATGGCTGTTTCTTACTCTGTCTTAGTTAAACTCAATGCTGCTCTAGTAAAGTCCCCAGAAGAGATGGGTCAGAGGGATTACTTACTGCTAGTCTGGGTAATTGCTTCTTTACTGTGGTTCATGCATCCAAGAAAGTAGTGGCTCTTCTTAGGGCGTCCATGCTGTGCTGGTGCAGTACTTTTATTATGGCCCAAGGAAATCTTTTTGAACAAATGCATCTTTGATAACTAGAAAATCCTGTTGAGCAGTACAGGAAGGGACCTTGGCAGTTGTCTGGAAAATCCTGAAAGTGGGAAACTTCCTTCTGGAAGAACTCAATGGTATTCACCTGTATTCAATGATTTAAGATGATGTAGTGTAGAGGCATGAAAATGACTTGGAAAACTAACATCTGATAACATCTGACATAAGGAGCATCTAAGGTACATCACCAGGCCTTTCTTCACCTCTAGGTATGATCATGGGATCAGAAGAGCTGACTCTGGTTCCTGACCCTTTCAATTTTGATCTCCTTTTTTTTTCCTGTATTGGCAGTTCAGATGGTGGAAGCCAATGGAAGCCATTTCTTAATACTTGTCTTTGTTTTTATATATTATCTGGGTTGAAGAGCAAAAAGTATATGTGCAACTCAGTGATACTTTGGTCTTCTCAGTTCAGCAACAAGTATAACCAGTGGCTTCAATAACCTCTTCACCAATGTGCTCCACAAAACTTGATTCAGTGGATATTTGGAGTGATATTTCTTCTGAAAGATGAGCCTAATCATTCTGAAATGAGTCTTGTTTTTGAATTTGACCTAATTAACTTCATTTTGCGTATATCATTCCAAGATGTGAATCTTAATGTAACAGTTGGGAAAGTTTAATTTCAGGGTAGGATAGTCTGCATAATTAGGACTGTGAGAGTATAGCAGGGAACAAATACCAAATGCATGCTGATGAGTGAATGACTTCAAATTGTTATTCATCCATTGGTGCTTGCATGACTTTTCCATATTAGTTGCTAAAGGGAGTATGACATACTCAAGAGTCATTGGGCTTCTCTGAGGCTCTATCAGTCTGTTGTCTGTTTTCACAGTTGTTTGAGATTATTGCATGTGAGTTACTACAGAAGGTCCATCCTTACTGATTCTTCTGTAAATATTGTACATAGGCATATACTCCCAGTAATAAAACCTGTTCTTCTGGCAAACTTAAGTCTAGTTTCAGAAGAGTGGCACTTAAGTACCTGCTTGCTCTTAAGTATCTACCTTGATTCTGTTGATGCCATTTGTAATGATAAAGGAGGTACTTGGAGTCAGCAATTAGGGAGAGCTCTGTGTGGAAAATAGAGGTCTTGATGGTAAGACACACTATGTATAATAAGGAGCATTAGTGTGTCACACCTGAAAATATAGTGGTAATTGGAAATTGAAGTCTTCTATAGCACAGAAATGTGTCTGAGCATATTAGAAATGTTACTAAGGGATTTATTTTTGGCAACTGTACACAGAGATTTGAAAGCCATAATTGGATTGTTCCTCGATATAATAGGACTGGAAAAGATTACTGAATGTGTATGAAATCAGGGAGCTGGTATGTGTGGCATGTTTAATTCGCACCTTTACCAGCTTATGAGCTTGACTTGTAGCAGAGCCTCCTGCACACATAGGAATTCCATGCAACATGTGCTGAATTGCTTACTTAACAGCCAGTGCATGAAAGTACCAAAGCTAACAACTCATTTCTTAGGCGTTTGGCCAAAAATTAAACTCATTTTATTGTTAGGAGGTGATGTTGCTAGGCAACTATTAAGTACAGGCAAATATTAAGTTTGTTACTTTGATTTATTTGAATCATCCGTGCCAAATAAATTATATAATATCCCAGCATTAATTTTGCATGAATTAATTCTTGCTTTAGATTGAACCTGTAAATGGAGACTCGTCTCTTGTGCAGATCCCCTGGTCCTCTAAGGTAACCACACAGTGGTTATGCAGCTCTGGAGTTGGCATCACTCACATGTTTAGAGCATTTCAACTCTGCTCAACCAAAAAGAAGTTTAGGTTGTTCTCTTAGTAGTTTTTAGTGTGGAGATTTGACTGCAGAAGTTACTGAGCTCAGCGGTGAGCGGATGGTAGAGCTATTTGGAGTTGAAGATTCTTATTTTTGCTCTCCCTCTTTAGGCAGTTTTCATCCATGCTATTTTTCCACATCTGACTGGTGGATCTTTTTGTTAGATAAGCACCCTTCTTAATGGTGTGCTCTTTAATTTCTCTGGTGACAGGGAGAAGGAAAGAAGCTATTCCTCTTTTTAAAAGAGTGCTCTAAGTAGGGAATAATGAATGCAAAATGCTGTCATTAAAAATCAGTAGATAATCTGATGGATCATCTGTCACTCCCGAGCAACTTGCCATAAAAAAAAGCAGATAATAATTTTTTAAGAAGAAAATAAAAATGTTAAGGATGAGTATGGGGCGTATTGGCTGTGAATGCCTTAATAGTTAAAACTGTTATTTATTTACCAAACAACGCCTTGAGACTCCTCCAATAAACTCACTGTAGGAGAATTTCTTTTAAGAGCCTTTTAGAAAGGGTCTACTGTGGGAGGTGGGGTATCTTACAGTTCTGCAGTCCTTTGGAATGCACACGGCTAAAGAGCAGATGTCCTTGCTGGTTTGTATGCCTTGATTTCACTATGTTTTTGGTATCATTTTTAAGGGGTTGCTGATCTCCTTTGAAATCTGGCCAGTAATTGAGTTATTTGATAGCTGCTCTGCATTCAGCTGGACTAAGGGTTTTTCAGTAACGTTGGGATTTTGCCACTTATTTACTTATTCAACTGGATTAATGTCATCCATGTCACAGCATATGAGGGTGCAGAGCATGGGTGGCAGTTCTTGGATGGACGCAGGAACTGCCCTTTTATTTTATAGAGGTTTGACACCATAGCAGAATAGGTCAAGTGCAGCACTGCAGCTCCCTCCTGTTTACCAGCACACAATTCAATCAGCTTTTCTAATATTCAGGTTTTATGTGCGTTGTTGCCCTAGGCCAGGTGAACTTATGCATGTTCCAAAAGATCTGTAGTGGAGGAATTAAAAAACCATATCATGTGTAGGAGCTGAAAGTACCAGCGGACTTGCATTGGTTTGGAGGTGCTCAGGCATTTGTGCATTTATCCTTAGCACAAGCGCTTAAAGGCACTTTGAATTTGGAGCTCTCCGTGATGAAATGAATACTAACTGCAAGTTTATTTGCAGTCCTGCCTGTTACATTTTTCTTTGTCAGCACAAGCTTTATTCCTCCAAATATATGGAATGAAAGAAAGGAACTACTCCTTTATCTGCTGTCGCTGATGCCTGTAATCCATCCGTTCATTTTCTGTGCTGCTATTTTCTTTGTGTGGTTTCCTCTCTAGCTTATGTAGCACAGAAAAACTTAATTGCTCAAGTCTGATGTACTTTTCTATTCCAGGCAACAGTGTAGGTTGCTAAACCATTATGTGGGAGATGCCTTCTGGAATATGAAGCGCATGTTGCAGTTGGGATATGGCAGGGTTAGGGCCTGCTCTAGGAGGAACATTTTAATTGGAGTTTTGGATATCTTCTATGGAGCTGCCAATGCACTTTCCATCTGATGAGGCGAGGAACGACCCATTTCCCTTCATAGCAGCTTTCTATGTTTTGCCTTTGAAAGTTTTATTTGGTTGTCAATACATGCAAATAATATGCTTGGTGCTGGATTGAGCGTAGTAATGGGGCAGATCACTCATTTGCACACACTATACCCAAGTCTTAGTTTTCTTTTAAATTAAGAGCTTTAATTGGGACTCTGGATGATCAACTAAGTTCACTTCTGGTCTGGTGCAAAATGGTATCTTGTATAAGGATGGCTGATCAGAAACCAAAGTGCTGGGGAGTTGATTAGGATTGAATAGTTCCCTGGTCTGCATTTGATCCTTGGGCTGGTGGTTGGACTTCTCTCTAATTTCTCTAAGTGCTGTGGAGGAATCAATTGTGACGCATGAGTTCTTCGTGAGTTAAATGAACAAAGTTAATTTCAGCTGTGGTTTTACTTATTTACTGTAAAATACTGGGGCAATACTCTTTGAAACAGAGGATCCTGATTAATTAGTATTGGTGGTGCATATTGACAAGTCTTGCTGTTTTTATCACGCATCCTCAAATGCTTATTCTGTAAGTCACAGACTCCTGGAGTGATTTAATAAAAGGATTCATCTTGAATCTAAAGGCAAAAGCAAGATTCTTCTTGTCATGAAATATTATGAAAATTTCATGAGATTCAAAAGACAAGAAAGCAAAGAAAGAAGACTGAAAAACTCTAGGAATCCTTAGGATGAGTTCATGATTCTGCAGGGGCTTTTTGCATGTTGGTGATGCTGAGGGAGGGCTCTTGCATTAGACCAGCTGGACCTCATGCTGTGGTAGGGCAGGCTTCCACACGGTCAGCCCTAAGTCATCTGTCTTCTGCTAGTGGTGATTTGGTTTCTTGTCTCGACAATTAGTGATGGAGCAGTCAGTAATTCTAAGATGAACATGGTCAGTCTACTTGCTAATACACCGTGAACACAAACACTGGAAGTTCTGAGGATCCCTGCACTGCTAATTAGTATTTCTGTGGTTTCACTAATCACTTGAACTGGGAACTTGGCCAAAACTAACAGAAGAGACTTCCAGTACAATAAATTGTTTTAATTTTGTGATCTGATCTTATGCATGGCTCAGTGTTTCTGAAGGCAAGAGTAGAATAAAAACTCATTTTGCATGATAACATATGCAAATCAGAACTTTTTGCTCCCAGTTGAAGCTCTGCTTCTATTGACATGGTGCTAGCAAAATGCTGTGAAGAATAGAAAGCCACTAAAACTTTTTATTTTGCTGATAGTATTTCATTATTGCTTTGTAAGCTACCTTATCCATAGGGCAAAATCTGCCGAAGAGATAAGATCCCATAACTCCTGTTTGCTTGCGTCGTTCTCTTTATGATTTATACGGTGCCATAGATGTTCATGGCATTTTGCAGCCATATAAAAGATTGGCATGTTCCTGCCTCAAAGAACTTAAAAATTCCGCAGTTTAGCAGCAGTCAGCAGTTCCTCCTATCTGAATTTTACTTCTGACGGCACTGTATAAAATCACTATTACACAGTTACTAAATGAAATAGCATTTTATTTTTAGTTGCCAATGTATTTCCCCCACCCTTGACTTTTGCTAAAGGTTCCACTCTAAATGAGGGGCTGCCTGAAGGTGGGACAGAAGCAGTGTGGAGCCGCCCTCCATGCTCTGCCCTTGGACAATTACCTGTAGCAGTGTCCCTGTGACTGCCTGTAAGGGGACCATATAGCACTGAATGTGGCAGGGACATTTATGTTATGGGATCTGCTGAGGAGGGGAAGATTCATGGCTCCTTTCACATCTCCTTTCATATCAGGGGCCAAACTGCATTCCATGGCAATGACTCCTGGCCATCCCTGCTTTATGCGAGGTTTGAACTAGTGACCAGCAATTAAACGCTCTGTATCCCGTTATCAACTTATTGAGCCTCTCAGCAGGCACTTCATGCTGTTAGCAATGACAGTGATTTCTAGAGCTCTTACAGAGGTCAACCAAGTAATTCCTTACCTACTACCCTGGAAACCTTTCCATTAAAGTTTAAGGGTCAAGGTGACTAAAATTTTGGAGGTGGGTAATACTTACATCCCTGTCTGGAAGAGGATACATTTACTTGCTCAACTCTTTAATTAAGTATATATGAAACCATTTCCCATGATTGATTTGCAATGTTGTTTTATTAGCAGCATTTTTAGTGTCATTTTTCTACTTGACACATCTTTACAGTCTGCATCGTATCTGTATAGTAATTATACATGCAATTTTAGGATTTCTAGGCAGTTGTATAAAGTGAAATCCATCTACATCCTGCCCAAGTAATTTAATGGAATTACATGTATAAACATAACATTAAAAGCAATTTTCTGAGTCTTGTGATTACGCTGATTTTGTTTGTCACACACCTGCATGTTACTGATCTCCCATGTTCTGTCACTCACTGTAAACTCCATCCCAAAGCACAACATGACAGATGATAGTTTTTGAAGAAGGTGATACTTGGAAGGCTCTTAGTTTCACCCCATTAATTGCTCTGAAAAGAAATTATATTGAAAATAAGTAAGATTCTGGGCGTTCTAAGGGCTGTACACTTGACCCTAAGCATAACTGAGATTCTCTTGAATTTTACAAATGGCTTTGATGAATTATAGGAAAGGAAGAGTGTCTTTGATTCTTCTGCCAGCCAAAGGTGGATGTAGCACCTCTCCTGATGGACAGATAGGTTTTGATTCCCTGTTTGCTATATGGGAGGTTGGTGCATGTGCATAGGGTTGACCAAGCACCAGCTCCTAGTGTCTCAGTGGTGCTCTGTGTTTGCCTTGTTCTCATTTGCTCCTTGTGTTTGTTGCTCACCATCTCTGCTTGCTTGCAGTGGGTAATCATGCTCTGGTATGAGCTGTTGTACTTTATTGGGTTGCACCTTCCTTTTAGGTTTTTATCTTTTTTTTCAATGCAGTGTTGTCTGATGTCTTTATCTGCAGATGAGGGGGCTCACCAAGGGCAGGAGGTGGTTTTCACCCTGCCTATACTATGCCTCCTGCTGGCAACTCCATGTTGCCCAGCTCATGTACTTAATGAAGAAGGCAATAGTAGATCCTGGTGCCCTAAGAAAAAGGATGGGGCATGTGGGAGGAAAGCACCAAGGCGTTCACCCCCTGCATCACCCAGGTTGCTTGGTTTGAGGCCACTGTGGTGGGAACCAGATCGGTGTCCCTCTGATGTGCACAAATGTTCTACCAGCTGTGCTGTAAACTGCAGGGATTGTAGGAATTTCAGTTGCACGCTCTGCTGGGGGCAGATAATATCCTTCCTGACTGAGTACATTGCCTAGAGGGACCATTCTGTGTGTAACACTCTGGTAGAGAGAGTGGTACCAGGCGCTGAGCGAGGCGGGGTAAAAGACTAATGTGTTCTGTGTTAAATGGTGTCTTGGGTTTTGCTGGGTCCCTATTCATAAAACACAACAAAGTGGCGACAAGGATAAACCTTGTCAGCTAAAGGAGCTGCTGGGAATACCAGAGTGTACTTAGTGACTTAAACAAATCAAATTTTGAAATCCTCCCTTCCAAAGGAAAGCGCAGAGGGGATTTAAGTGGAGTGAACAAGTGTATTTGCAGTGAAATGGCAGTGTGTGTGAGCTGGGGGGTTGGGGAGAGGATGCTGTAGGATGAGTGTGGCCATGTTGAGTAGCACTACAGGGCTTGGTCCATTGCAGGACCCTCAGTCCACCTCCTGTTAGTGACAGAGGGGGTTAAGCTCTTTCCAAAAGTGTTCTGGGTGGCAAAGACCCCTGCTGCTTGCTGTTGGTTCCTGCTGCAAGGGGTTAACCATACCTTGGTTGCTGATACCCTACTTGGGTCTGGGAAGATTCCTTTTTAATTGTAATTAGGCTGTCCTTGTGTTCATGGCTTGTTTCCACATGGGAATTGTTCCCGACAGAAGCTGTTCCAGCAGTTTGGCTGCCAGCCTGGTGCTGGGCTGCAGCTCGTTGCTGAGCCAGATGCTCCCTCTGAGGCTCTGGCCAAGTCTCTAAGACTCTTTGTGCCTCAGTTTCTAACAGTAAAATGCAAATATGAACATCTACCTGTCTTACAGGGGACTTGGCTACAGAAATCAGTGTATTAAGTGCTCTTATAGAGCACTGTCGGGAATGGCATGCATTCCTCAGGCAGGCAGACAGCAGCACCCATGGGTTTGAGTCTGGTTTGGCCTGTTTTCTTAGCTGAGGAAAATGAATGCGCCAGTTACAGAGCTTCTGTGGAAAGAGGAATGATCAAGAGAAGGCTTTAAAATCTATGCTCTCTTCTTCTGCATAAGCATGCCAGCAAAATTTCTTGGGTTTTTCAGATATACTCTCATTGAAGCTGGCAGCCATATAGCAGAAGATCCCATAAAAGCATCTATTTGTGTCTACCGCCACTAGTTACCCAAGGGGGCTTCACCCAAGAGCCTCTCCATCCTCTTTGGTGGCCAATGGCTTGTCCAACAAAGCCTGGTTGCTGCTGTCCTCATGCTCTCCAGGTAGAATATGTGATGTGTATGTTGGAATGCTGAAGGACAGAGATGTGCCCTTTTCCTAATGGGACACGATAGTGCATTGTTGCATGTGTATCACCAGCTACGTCAGAATGCTGGTCTGAAAGTCAATTTTTATCTCGCTTTACCTGTTTCTTTCCTTCTTCTCTTTTCCTCTGAACTATTACATTGTATTCCCTAAGGGTAGGATAGGGCCTTTGCTCTATTACATGGAAAGTTATTGAAAACTTGTGGAAAATTATGTTCCCTTTCACAGTTCTCTACTATTGTATTAACTTGTTCAAAGAGCTCCAGCAGGTTACTGAGTTCTCTCCAGCAGGGACTCTGCTGCCTCAAGCCTTTGCTGCGAATCTCGCCTTAATTAGATCCTTCATCCCTTTCTCAAGAACAGATGGGAGGCTCCTGGCTCTGAAATATTTGGGGTCTCCTGAGAGACCTGAGGAGTGGTCCTCCATGGTGTGCACCCCCTCAGAAGTACAGCCATCAACACCAGTTCTCCCCTTTGAGGCTGTCTGTGCTGGTCCAGTGTGGATATCCTTCCTGCTGCCTGTGGTGTGCTGCAGGCTCCTGTTGGCCATAGAGGCTCCCTACTGTCCTGCTTTCAGCTGGGATGGAGGTAATTTCTTTCTTCATGGTGTCTGATATGGTGCTGTGTTTTGCCTTTAGGAGAAAAGCGATGTTGATTGGTACTGTTAAGATTTTTCTTGTCATACAGTACTCACCAATATTCAGTGGTGGTCACATCTCATCTTGTAATCTTAATATCTACAAAGGCAGAGGCATCCATCACTTCTCTTTCTGCTTTAGCATTTACTAGTTAGCAGCTTATGCAACTGATAGAGAGCTTTGTACCTTTCTGCCTTCTAAATGTTTCCAAGCTGATGAATGGGTGCCAGGAAGGAGCACTAAAACATGACCTATTGAATACCCTACAGGGCAATTCATAACCCACATTATCAATGAGAAGTCTGGTCACCACTGGATTGTACATGTTTTTTTTTCTACATGCTTCCTTGAAACAGCATTTTTTCTGCCGGTAGCTCACAGCAAGACATGTCCCTGCCATGTGTCTGTGAACTAAGCCAGATACAGCACAGATGATCAGAGGGGGTTGTAGACAATGGAAGGGGACTGAACCACAGGAGATCGAGCCTTCTTTCTGCTGGATACTCTAAAGAAGATGTATTGCTGTGTGTTTGTGGTGACTTAAGTTTCTTGTCGCTATTGTAACCAGTTCACTTTCTTGGCTTGTCAGCCAAATACGTGCTAGCCAGCAGTCTTCCTTGTCTTTGGATCGATACCTGCTACTAGCAGTAGTTTTTCCAATAGAAAATGTGACATATAGCTTTGTTTGCTTCCTTCATTCCTTCCTTTGCCAGCCTTATCCTTTGGTCTAACTCCGTGTATGCCAGAGGGGTTTTACAAGTGAAGCACCTGCATGCTTGGAGTTTAGTCTGAAATAGAACTTAGCAACCGTCATTTGGAAAGCAGGGATGTGGTTCCAAATGCTGAACTGAGCCTCTGAAGGCTGGATATGTAAAGGATGAAGAAGCAGCCCCATATGTAAACCCTTGTAGAAGGTTTCCGTTCTGTTTGCTGGGCCTTGGAATACATACAAACCCATTAAAATAAGACCATAAAACAAGCCACAGACTTTAGTGTATGTGGAAGTTTGGCAAGAGCCAAAGCAAAGAGTGGAAAGATTTAAAGCAAGTATCCTTCTGAAATTATAGTTTCGAACAGGAGCTCTACACCAATCGATGAGAGTCTGCTTTTGTTATGGTCACAAAAATCACGAGTCTGACTCATGCTGTTACAGTGATGCACAGTGTTGTCAAGGTAATGGATTTGGGCACTTGGCACATATAGGAAAGGGGAGGGAAGGCGTAAAAGGCAAGGAGGTATTCTGCAGACCTCCAGGAACAAGTTTTTTGGATTAAGGATTTCTTTGTTTTGTTTTGTTTTGTTTTCAGCAGTGATGGAGAATACTCAGTTTTAGTTGTATGAGTGAGTTTAATGCCCTGGCCTATTGCTGCTGTCACACACACCACCCATGGGACTGCTGTTCTTTCCCTTATGTAGCAGAGTTCGTGAACTTTTGCTGCTTTACCTCCCCTTGCTGGCACCCAAGAACCTTCCCTCCATCAGGATTCAGTGGAAATGAGAAAGAAGGCAGAGGTATTGGGTATATGACTCCTGCTTCACTTTAGGAAAAGAACTTGGCTCTAATGCTGCTATTGAATTAGCAGAATGCATAAGTGACTGAGGTAGGCAGGAAGCCTCTAAAGACCATGGTTATAATCTATCAATACATTTTTTCTCTTCCTTCCTTTTTTCCCCTTTTTTCTTCATCTTTTCATAATTCTCCTGTTTCTTTTTTGCCTTTTTCCTCTTTCTGTCCTCATTTCTTCTCTTTGTTTTCATGGTAGAAGCAATGTTTTAAAGCATTATTTAAAGACAGACTTGACAGAATCAGCCAAAAAGGCAAGAGAAGTGGGATTTCTGTTGTCAAAACTTTGCAATCCAGTCTGCTTGCTTAGTTGTACTTTGATAAAGAGAGAAACTGACAGAAAAGAAAAGGAGAAAAGAAAGCAGCCAACTTTGAGAAACTATCAAGATGAGGGATTGCTGCCTATAAAGCTTTATAAGACAAATCCTCCCGTATATAACTCCTTGTCGTTCTTTCACTAACTTAAATGAAATCAGAAATGGGCAGCAAAAGAGAAATGTCTGCCTTAATGAGGTATTCTGATTTATAAGGACCGATAATGCAAAGGACACGTTAAGCATTTGAATAATGCACTGAAATACTGCACTGTAAGGAGCTGAAGGCACAACCATGGCTGAAACAGAGCTTACAAATGGGGTGATAGAGTGCAGTTGCCTGTAGAACCTTCTGAATGGGCTGGATCATTCAGATCTGTCAGTAGGACACCTACAGTCCTACTTTGTTGCTTTTTGTGTGTTGACTCTCTGAGTCAATATAGGGTGTATGGCACTAATGAGCAGTGACAATATTTTATCCTTCAAATGACAACACACAGTGAAGTTGGCTTAGACATGCAGCAAGTCACTGAGGCTAAATAAAGTGCTGCTTAAAAATAATGTGGTGGGTAGACATTTAAACACCACAGTCTAATGGTTAGATCCAGCAGTGATTCTTTTGTTTCCATAAATTAAATACCAACCAGAGAAGTAAAAGACTGAGAAGACTGTAAGAAACGTGGTAAAGCTCTCAAAAGTCAGTGCATGACTGTCAGAGACAAAAGCTTGGTGTTCAGGAGTCGCTCAAGGTGTGTCTCGCAACTCATAGTGTTTTCTTTCCAGTAATGCACAGTACAGTGAGGATGCTATTGATATAAGCTGGGGGAGGAAGTACAGTGTTATCTCTTGTATGCACAAACCACTGATTTAAATGCTAGCAGATCTGAGGAATGTCTCAGAGCAAACCCATGTCCTGGGGAAATAAGCTTTTGATCTCTTTTTTTCCCTCTTCCTCCCTCAAATACTTCTGTTTCATCACCTGTGTTATTATGAAATTTGACATGTATAAGTCACAGGCTTTCCAAGAAAATAGCATAATAAATTCCTGCTACTGCATGAGAGCTTTTTCCTGATTCATCCTGGGCACATAGAGCACCGTGATGAGTATTCTCTGGCTCTTGGGTACAAGGGACAGTGGGGATGACCAAAGCACAGGAATAAAGCATTCTCTGCTTTGCAGCAGCAGTCAGGGCTTTCTGTTCAGCCACTGGGAGGTGCATGAAAACAAGAGAAACAGCATCTTCCTCCCGAGGAGCAGAGAGCTGCTGCTCCCAGACAGGAGAGACTGAAGTTGATGTGTGTTCAGTTTTCCTGCTGATACGTGAGAATTAAGTGGTCTCTTCTTTTGAGATAGAGGTATATATATGTATGGTATATATATATATATATGTATTTTCTTGTTTGAATTGGGGTATTATTGGGTCACTGTGCTAAAAATCTGCATAGGGATGAAGGGCTGGATTTCAGTCTGGGGACACTGAGAATAGAGTTGTGCCCATGTCAAGAGTGCAGGAGGAACTGTGCTTATTGAAGCAGGAATGATGCTGGATGGAACCTGCCCTACCCTGCTGGAATTTATACTTCTGGACCATAGAAAGTTAAATTGCAGTAAGTGAATGAATCCTGACTGGTTTTGGTGCACAGTTGGAATGCCAGCAGTCCCACCCTGGGAAATAAACCCACACCCATCATTTGAGTCCTGTCTGTAAGGTAGGAAGCTTTGATGGCTGCCTCAAGTACAGATGTACTTAAGGCTGTATGATGACTACAATTCACAATGTGGAACATGTACAACATCAGTGCAGTTACTTGGACATTCTGTGCAGTAACAGGGCAGTGCTATAGGGATATGGATCCATAAAATGGAGGCTTGGAAATGACAGTAAGGGTTTCTGCCTGATGCTGCAAATTAACAATAAGCCTCAGGGGCATGGTGTAATTATTTACTTTGCTAAATAACACAGAGGAACTATGGTTTAATTACAGTAGTTGAGCTGTGCAATGGAATTGCAGAGAATGTAGCTTCAGTGTGCTGCAATAATGAGCCTCGCTAACGGTTACTTCTAATATTGGATAATATTTCCTTTGTTTTAAATCATCCTTTCTCAATGAGTTCCATGCAGATGAGAAGGAACCTTTCCAAAGTATCACAATGGGTTGTTTTTGTTTCTGAAAGACACAACCCAACAAGGCATTTGATATTACAATTATGCTCAGTAATGCCAGATGCATTTGGCTCTTCTGTTATGTCACTGACATCCCTTTTGTGCTGAATTGTGATGAAAGTTCAGTGAAAAACCATGTAACTGGGCATCTTCAGATGGGAAGTCTCTATTTCTCAATCCTATCTCCAATCTATCCTACTTCTTAATTTCTTTTTAGCCATAGATGCTGTTCTAAGGGCTTGGTAAAATCGTAAGTAGGCAAAATTGGCAGTCTTTTTCTTGCTTCATACCTGTAAGGAGATTGAATGCCTTTCCCAGGCAAGCTGATAGAATTCCTGTAGTGTTTTGTGTCATGCAGGGCCCCAAGAGCATGGAAATGCAGGTTGTTCCCTTGTACAGCTGTCCAGGCGTAGTTAGATTTCATGTTCGGGGAGCTGGTAATTCTTCAAGCTGTCAGCTTTTGGGGTGGGTGAGTGACTGAAGCAGAGAGACTGATGTCTGGCGGTTGGAGGACTGCAGGCTGTGCTTACAGAGCAGCTGAGCATCTCGCCAAGATTCAGAAAATAAATGGCACAAGTGGCAAACAGGGGGACGTGCACCAGGAAAATCACTCCCCCTTGTGAAAAGCAGGATATAAAAGGCTGTTTTAGTGCTAACTTTTGCTGTATAAGTGAGGCGGCTGTACATAGGGATAGAAGGGATGTCAGTGTTCCCTTCTTGTTGCTATTAGCCCATGTCCTGGCCCAGGTGTGGACTGGGTGATTTTATTTTACAGGTGAACATTTTCATTGTTGATTCAAAATATTGCAACTTCTTTGCTTTTCATATTTAGTCATGTTAAATATAACTATATATACATTCTTTGCGAAGCTTTAATATTAGGGCTGCATAGAGGTCCATAAGTTTTTGCCTGAAGAAGTGCTGAGGGCTGTGCACGAGGAAACCTTGTGCAGGTGGGAAGGACATCTGAATTCAGCCTGGCTCAGGAGCAAATGCAAGCAGCAGCAGGACTGCAAGTGCAAATAGCACACAGGCAAGAGTCTGTAGAGATCTGCAGCAGAAGCAGATGAGCCAACCTGCTTCTCACCAGGACCTACTGTGTGCCCCATGCATCTCCCCTCCCTGTGACCTGCACGCTCTACGTTCAGGGTTGCCGAAGTGCTGATCCATAAACGGTATAAATATAATAAACTCAGACAGCAGCAGCAGAGTTAGAGAAGCCTCATGCCACAATCTCCTGCTTCCCACTGCTAAAAACGTGTAGTCAGAGCATTGCTGATCTGCCTGCTGCAATCAGAGATGTTTGCATGCTGCACTGAACATATGCTCTAGGTACTCTCCGCAGGGGCTGGCAGATTGCTTCCTCTGTGCAATCATTTGTGTTGGTGCTGCTGTTCTCCTGCCCAAATGCAGGTCTGAAACCCACACAATCATTTCCAGTCCTGTTTTACATGTTCCTGATGTTGCGGCCCTCAGAGTGCTGCTGTTTAAAAGGTGCTGTCTCCTTAAAATCAGAAATACTGAGATCTGGAGATTCGTATTTTGGATTTGTTTAAATTTCTTGTTGGGTGGAATTTTAAGGCTACATCTCATCAGCTATTAGAATAAAATGCAGAGATTCTATGTAACCATAGGCCCGAGTTCTCTCCTGAAAGGGATTCTGGCACTGTGGGCAGCCCTTCTTATTCAGCTCCTCTACATATGAGCCAGATAAATGAGCAGCATAAGAACACTTTGATAACAGCATGCAGAAAAAACGCCTTATGCCAATAGTGATGAACTCAGTGTGCAGTTTCACCTTTTTGGTGTGTGTGGGTCACTCACACCAGCAGTATGCATTGTGATCCCTGCAGGTCGTGGATGTCCCTCAGTGCTCAGAGGGGTTAAGAAAAGGAAGATGTTAGGGGGAAACTGCTGCGCTGCTGCTCTTCAGTTCCCAGTTGGTGTAATGCGTATGGCAGAATGACAAACTTTGTTTGCACGGCTGAGGTGTTAATCCAATTTTGGTGTTGACAGTCCCTCTTTCCTTCCAGCAGAAGCAACTCGACGTTTTACTCTATGCTTTCCCCCCTTCGTTTTTTTCCAGGGCCATATGGGCATTTTGGCTTGGAGTTGAGGCACGGGACATGGTGGTGCAACCAAGCACGCTTTGCATATGGGCTGCTGCTTTGTTACGGCGGCTCATGTCTGCTCCGCTGGGAGCAGAAATCTGTTTAAAGAGACTGTAAGATAGCAGTGCAGCTGGTTAGGTGAAAGTTTCAACTTTAGAAACTTCCCGAGGAGGCAGAGAAGAAGAATTAAGTGGGTGTCAGGGGAAGAACAAAAGAATGATGCTAACTGAAATTGCGTTATTAGGATAAAATCGCTCTCTGGATCCACTCAGGCAATGATGGATGGGATGTGTACACAACATTGATCAGCGCACATTTTATTTCCTTAGTCTGTCTGCTGCCTACCAGGAGGGTGTGCCATCTCATTCTTAGCAGTTTCTGCTTCTCTTAGAGGGGCCCTGGCTTTATCTGCCCTTAGACTACTATTTTGACAGTGGGAAAGGATCACTGTATGGCTCTGAATCAACCACGAGACCTTTCCTAAGCTCTCTGTCCCTATCCAGCATGAAACCAAAAGCAGAACATGCTCTTTTCTTTGTCAGGTTGGTATCCGTTGGGCCCCTAAGGTTGGTGTCTTATTAGAAGTGTGTGCCGGAAGCGGGAGGGGAGCTCCAAAAGCACAGAGCCCTTGGACATCCAGGCACATTAGGGGATGCTTTGCCCTGTCCTGATGGAACAGGTGAGAAACAGGAGTTGATGTCAGGTGAAACAACAAGAAGGCAAAACGTCAGCGCCTCTCCCAAAGACCACGTTATTCTGAAAGCTGATTTTCTCAGGTGTTGGCTTTTTTTTTTTCTTCAGTAAAGTGATTTATGTTTTCCTTTTCCTTTTGTTAGCCCAACCAGGAATGAGCCCAGCTATCACTGGAGATTGTTTCTGCTGGAGAGAAGAGCTGGCTTTCCCAATTAAGGGTTTCTAGAGTCGATTTTGTAGCCTGGGGCTTCATCCCTTTTCTAACAGACGCTTCTATGTCTGTTAAGAGTGAACTACGGGATATTTTATAATTGATACCATTGGAATATATTGTAAATACTCTAGGGAGTGAAGACCAAATTATTGGGTACTGTGCTGTGAGCGCAACAGAAAATTAATGTCAAACACATTCAGAACATGCCAGATCCAGCTTCCTTGCCTTCCTTCTGCTTTGGCCATCTCACGGCACAGCAGTGCTGCTCATCAAATGATACTGAAATAATCTGCTGAATTTTAAACAAATCCAAACCTTCACGTTTTGTGGCTCTTGTTCCGGTGAAAGGCGCAATTACGTCCTCTATTAAAAATGCTAATGAAGCCCAAATGGGGTTGGGTGGGGGGTCAAAGCCATTGTTTGATTTTAATGAAACATATTTTCTTTTTGCACTTTATTTTAATGAGAGATGTCCTATTAAGCTTAATACAGTCAAACTTCTGATAAAAGCCCTTATCAAAAATCCAGCCATAGAAAAATAAATTAATTTAATTGTGGCAGCTAAACAAAATGGGCCATTTTCTTGGATGGGAAGTGAATGGGAATATGATCTAATAACGCTGCACTTATTAGTATTTCTGATATGTAAATTAAAAGCATAAAGTGAATAGCAAGATGATCCATAGCTTCCCTAGACAGAGTAATAAATGTAAGCTGTATTTTTTTTTTAACACAGAAAACTGATATAATTAGAAGACTGTTAACATTTTTTTTTGACTGCTTGAAATGAACAAGCCACAGGAGACCAGTTCATCATAATAATTAAAGTTCAGAAATAGTTTTATATTACCATAAATGAGATTTGATATGTATCTTTTTAATTTACTGTAAATAGCCTCCCTCTCTCTAAACAGAAATATGCATCATCTTTGGGTGATGGTTCTGTTTGTCTCAGATGCTTCATAGTCTGCTGTTTGCCAAGGGCATACATTAAATATCTTCCTAATGTGAGGAACATATGGGTTACCACTTCATAATGACAAGAGCAAACAAGCACAACCATTTCTCTCTCATCCAGGGGACGTGTTGAACATGATCATTGGATGTTGCTGAATTTCAGAATTTCTTTAAATTCCAAGTGCACTCTTTACAATAAAAGTTTATGAAGTGTAGGGTACAAATTAATGACAAGGAAGTGATATCTGCGTTAGGCTTGCTTTGTGCTCTTGGGAATTTAATAACATTTACCATTCCTATTATTTCGGTCTCTGAGTGCTTCAGTTTGAGACACTATGAAACAAATGAGGTGGTGGCTTTGGTTTGGTCCTCTCCAAACCCTACCCCAAGCATCCAGCCACCTCACAGCCTGCAGTCCTGCTCTGAAAGTTCAAAGAACTTTTGTGCCTTTGGGAGCACTAGAGGCAGGATTGCTCTTCCACTCTAAAATGTGTAGCTTTCTGCAGCCCTGACTCTTGGACCTATCTTCACTTAAGCTCTTTTGCCTGCCTTAGCCCTGATTCAGTCCTGAATCCCTTCTTTGATGTACTTGCCTTCATTTATTACTGTGTGGATGATTTAAGGTCAGCAAATAACTTTTTCCCAGTGTACGCAAGCGTCCTCTTTAATAAATAAGGACCACATCTCACATCAGTGTGCACCCTGGGATCTGTGTAAGTCATTCCTTTGCTGTTTAGTTCTGGTGGCCTGGGCACACAGTTCAATTGTGTTGTTTGCTGCAGAGGCCATTTCAATGCGGGAGCAATTTTCCACTTATAATGGGGAATATGACTTCACTGTGTTGGGAGGAAAAAGACAAGAAGCCAGTGCAGTGTGCTTTGCTGTGTCTATTTTGCTCTAAATATGTCTCTAGAAGAGTTTAAAGAGTATCAGTGATAGAACCTGTAGTGCAAGAAGACAAATATTTAAGTTTAAAGGAGTTGTGATTGGCAGCTGTGGATGGATGGCTGTGGTCCATTTCTAAACGTTGACACTTGGTTTATTTGGGCTTTCAATCATCATTCTTGAGCTGTATATCCATGTCAGGGGTCCTGTTTCCCAGTGGTGCCCAGGGACATAGCCAGCAGGTCCAGAAGCACACAGTGCAGATTGCAGGAATGGCAGTGAACTGCCATCTTCCCTTGTGATGCTGACAGTGCTTTCTGGATGTGAGCTGGTGAGCAGCCCTTCTCTCGGAGCTGTTGTGGAATGGAGAGCAAAGAATGGGCCATAAATAAGAAGAATGAGTTAGTGTTGCTTTGGAAACAAGCATCTGGAGAGATGGGTGAATTCAGGAGTCAAAGAACTTATTACTGGCAAATGGAAAGTTTATCTGAATGTGTTGATTTATCTGTCGATCATACGTAAGCTGACAGTTTCAATTCCTCCGAGCACTTTAAATTTGTCCTGATTACTTTATTCTAATTCCCAGAAGAGGAGTTAAGAGCTGCTCTGGGTTAAAACCGTAGGGAAATGTTGAAAGGTTTTGGATTGAATTTCTGGGCCTGTTGTAGACTACATCGCTGAGCTGGTGCATTTTGCCCTGATGCTCTGTCTGTACAAGCAGGGAACAGGACTCCCTGCACAGGAGGAGCAAGGGCTTCTTTCTAAGGCTGCTGTTCATTGTAGATCCTTGGCTGTGATCCTTAATGAGAGGAAGGCTCGGGAGGGCCCACTTTGTTCCCAGCTTTGCTGCTTTTGGCTGTGCCACTTTTTGTTGCAGAGGATGGTCCATCTGCCTTCCATCATGCATCTGAGCGTGCTGCTGCTACCTAATGCAGGGGATGATTATGAGAATAAATACCCCATTTTTATAAAGACTGGGAGGCTGGGGAGTGACAGGTGTTGTACAGCCGATGAGATTAAGAAGGTGTTTTACTGATAAGAGTGTTTTTAGGGAGAGTAACAATTTACTCCTGATCTCCCATACAAACCAGCCTTAATTTTCACCTGTCATCTTGAGACACACTGGGGAGGAGAGTAAATTCCCATAGTCAGCCTGGAAAGAGCATTCCTATAATTCTGATTTAGTGCCATTTTCTTTTAGCCCCAGCCTCTCATCAGCCATCCTCCAATGGTAATTTATGTTTTAATGGGCGAAGCACTTTACTGCCCACAGGGTTCTAAACCAGGCCTGAATTAATGTCCCATGTCTCTGAAATACCATATTTTTATTTCCCTGGCACGTGGGGGTGGCAGAGTTGAATGTGTAACAAGTCCAGCTCTGTCTGTGTGTGTCAGTGTGAGGGTCTGCAGCTGGCTTTGCTTGGAAGCACAGACGGCATCATGGCAGTTCCTGTGCTGGGAGGATGCTGACTGCTCATCTTATTGATGGGGAATCTCCTGTCCCAAGAGGTGCTGCTTTAGGAGCTACCTTTAGGAGCAACGTTTTGAATTCCTGCTAGCAGCTCCTGAGAAGATCTGTTGAAAACTGTGGTTTTGTGGATATATTTTTAACATGTGCAAACACTCCTCTGGCTTTGACATCCCTGGTGTTTGCTTTATGTTTCACCTTTAAGTAAAACTAGTAGTGAGGTTTGAATTATATATGCCCACTAAAGAGGTCTTAGAAGAGCTGCCAGGCTCCTGCGAGCCCCCTGACAGCAGCACTCCTGCCTGCTGGCTGAGGAAGGGAGCTCAGACAAGGTGAGATCCTGAGATGCTGTTCAGAGGAAGAATGTTTTGCATCTCAGCAGAAAGCTGCCTCATGTTTTAACCAGCTCAAAGGCATGGCTAAGTTGCCTCTAACTTGGTGTGAAATCTCATCCCATTCATACAGATGTGGAATGCAGTGGAAAACTTGCGGTACTTTTTTTTTTTTAAACAGAGAGTGTGTGGGTGATTATTTGTGCATAAATAATTGTGAAACCAGTCATTAGCATGGAGACCTCTGTAGCTGAGCTCCAGGAGTGTGTGATTCACCCTTACCCCTGCACCTGGCTGCACAGCTGGGCTGGTCTCCCTGCCCTGGGGTGACAGCAGGATGTCTCCATTCACAGACAGCACAGCTCTGGCAGCCACTGATCAGTGCCAGCACTTGGTCAGCGTGGTTCTTTTCTAAGAGCTCCCATACTCACGTCATCTTCCCAGTAGGTCCCTACTCACTTTGGGAGCCATGCAGGGCTGATAGCATCACTCCTTGCGGCATGGAGGCAGCTGGTGCTGCTTTGATCTCACTGTTGACGAGCTTTGTGCTGCTCCCATGTAGGGCTGGATGTTGCATCTCACCTGTCGTTTGTATGGCACTGTGCTCAGTGCAGGTGCTTTGAAGCTGCAGTTAAAAGGAAGCCAAACCTCTCTTTCCTGATGCAGGATCATGCCCTTTTAATGTGAAAGCACTTTACATTTATTTAATCACTGCTGCCTGGAGGAATTTCTGCGAGCATTTAATGTGCATTATTGTTGAGAACCTGTTAAAGAGGTTTAATTCGTTTATGTTATATCACAACAGAACATCCACTTCCCTCTAAAATTAAGTTGTGCTCAGCACTGAAATTCCTTTCTTGTAATGCTTGGTTGCAAGCTAACTCAGACACGCCATGGTTACAGGTTTTGTGATGTTTGGCAGTCGTTTTTCTCTGGGTTTTTGCTGCTGAAGCAATTGAGATTTCTGCCTCTTTTCAAGCATACCAGCTTATTTTAGATTCAGTCTGCTTGCTTTCTTTTGGATCCTCCAGTTGTTTGCAGGACAGGTTGCTTGCTTGTTGAGTCATTGTTGTGTTAGCTGTGCGCTGTATCTTGGCATCTCACCTTCACAACTAGAAAAGTTAGAGGCTCTAGTTTTCACACAGGTAGGAAATCCTCTTCTCCAGGAGATAACAGGGGCAGCAGCTATACAGGCCCTGCTGAGGATCAGCACAGACGTGGCTGTTTGGAGCAGAATCTTGGTGGGCAAAGTCAAAGCGACTCCATTTCTGCTTAGTTCTCCATCCTTATATAATACACAGTGAGCTGAAGTTGCCAGGCTGACTGCCTGAAATCCTCCCATATAAAACATAATGCAGTGCCACATCTTTCGCTGCTGCAGCCTGAACCCACTTTGGAGTGCTTTCTTTATTTGAAAGAAATTATTACTTGTAACCTTTTAATTTCAGAGTACCATCATTTTAATTTGCTTTAATGAATATCTTTCTAGTATTTATTATTTAAAGAAATGTACCTACTTTCTTCATCTGAATTTCCATAAATTCCTTTGCCTTACATATAGCAGACGTTTGGTTATGAAACTGAGGATGCAGAAGGTAATTTTTAATTAAGTGAAAAGAGAAAAATTAGCAGCTTAGGAGGCAGCATCTGTGTTTTGCAGGGAAGGGAACATATCTGCTGGCATGAGGATGCCTACCTCAGAGAGAAGGAGGTCTGAAGAAGCGAACACTGTGTCAGGTGAATAGGGAGATTCTTATCCAAAAAAAGAATTGGTGGCATCAGCTGAAACTGGCAGCTTTGGTGTAAAAGAAGGTGCTGCATCTCTGACTGCGTGACCCATGAAAGTCAGAGGGTTTGGAAGAGCAAAAGATATGATTTCAGAAATGCATTAGATTATATTACATTTCATTTTTTGTGGGAAATTTCTGCATAGTGTATCATTGCTAGTTTTTGGAGGGCTCTCTACCCCCTTAGACACCTTCGCCCAGGGATCTTTGGGGTCACAGTGAGGAGAGGGATGTGCCCGTGGTCTGCTCTGCTCCTTCCTCTGCACAGCACTGCTTGTTTCTTAATTGAGTGATAGTCCTGAAACGAAGCGGGATGAGGCAGGGATGAGGCATGCTGAAGCTGCAGTGCTTCCTGTGCTCAGTGCTTCCAGGAGGGAGGGGGCAGTTCTAGAGATGCTGGGTTCCTTCACGTGGGCTGTTTGCTCTTCTTCTCCCACACCTGGGTGCAGCACAGTAACAGGCAGCTGTAGTGTGTGGTTTGTTGGCCTCGTTGTGGCCATTTGGCTGCAAAAGCAGGTCTTGTCCCCCCTTAGCCAGAAGCCATCTGATAAAGTGCTGACACCAGATTGGAGTTCTCCTGAGGCAAAGCCCTATCTCATTCCAAAGCAGAGTGAGAGGTGGTGTGGGCATTCCTCAGTTAATATGAAGCTCTAAAAGGAAAGTTGAAACTCCTTTGGTACATTGTCATGGGAGAACGTAGGCTGCAAGCGTGGAAATGCAAAGCATCAAAATGATTGCTTGCTTTAAACCACTTAATGTGGAAAGCAGAGACAATGCACTTGAGTGAAGCTATTAATCTCAATTCCTGCTCACCCCCCTGCATAGCAGGCTGCTGCAGAGATAGCCAGGGGTCAGCTTGCCTTTCTTTTTGATTCCTGCCCGCAGCAATCACATCATTCCTGCTTCTGACACACCCTGTATGGAGCCTTGCTCTTCCACCCGCCACGCAAGGAAACAGGCTGTCAAATCACACTGCTGCCTGACTGCAGCTCCATTCCATCTTCCCCATTAACCCTCTCTGTTACACCTTCTTTCAAAACCTTTCTTTCCTTCCTTTTGCTGGGAATTAAATCAGCAGATGTTGTATCGTCTACTGCGAATCCTAAAGTCCCGTTGCTTCTAGGATATCTCGGTTATTATAGTGAGAGCTAAGTGGAAGAAATAGGAGGAGGAGGAAGAAGAAACAGATGGTCACTGGTGTTGCTGAGCACCACCATCCATGGAAATCTCAAATTGGCAGCCACAAGATGTGGTGATGCCAGACTGCAGACGTACTGACATGGGCTTCAGGCTTTCTATTTGCTGGGAAGCTGCACTTGCAGGAGGCTTAGTGCTAAGCCACAGAGACCTGTGCATCATCTTCATAGTGAGAGAGCGGGTGGGTGCTTTTTCTTGCTTCTTTGCTGTAAATATTTTCATCCCACTTCAACATTACACATTTAATATCATATATCTCATACATAAAGGGGCCATGCTAATGTACAGTACTGATCTAACACTTGTCCATTTTTCCCCCCTCCAGAAACTGAACTGGTTTTTTAAACCTCAGTTATATACTAAGCTTGTTTGTGTAACTTATTAAGGATCTTTGATGTCTGGACAAGATGATCTGATGGTTAGACTGGATGATCACAGTGGTCTTTCCATCCTAAATGATTCAATGCTTAAATAATTACATACTGGGCAGCCTTGTTCAGATACTGTTGTAATTTCACTTTGTTTCCCTTTGCAGTCTTCATAAGCATCTTTATTTCAACTGAGATACAAACGTGTCCATTGTTTCTATCTAAAAAATCATGGCAGTTTTCCAGGCAGCCCCAGCTTTGTAATACTCCTTATAGAGATCTATATTTCAAGTGATAGAGCTCACGGTCTATATTTCATCTGTGACCTACACACACAGACCTTATAACATCGTTGCTGAGTGGAACTCTAAAATAGGATACATTTATTCTTCAGCAAAGATTTTAGTTCCTTACTATATCATCGCAGGTGACAAACCAAAACATAACAGTGAGTTATTCAAGGCAATTCTTTGAACTGGGTGTACAATTTGTAACGGATGCCTTGTTTTGCTTCTGCTTGGTTCGGGTTGTCCATCAGCTGCTTGTGATTCGAGCACGTTGTTTGACTTTGGAAGTGATTTTGCAAGAAACTTTCATAAATGACCACAGCCTGTAGGTCTGAGCATGGGTGAGGTGCTAAGTGTTCTTTCTGCATACAATAGTAATCATCAGCAGGTAAGTTCATGGCCATGAGGACATTTGCTGAGTATGGTACCGTTACCCATGCAGTAAGGATTATACCCTAGCTAGAGATATCTGGGGTCCTACTTTGCTTATTGAAGCAGTCTTTTTGCTCAAGCAAGACAAGCTTGTGTGTTTGGATCTGCAGATCCAAAGTGATGGTACCACAAGCGTGTGTTATTTGTAATATATGCAAATAAATTTATTCTGGTAAAGCTGCCCTGAATTATTAATTCATGAGTTTGTTAAAGTAGAGAAAGGTAATTATCCTTTTAATTACAGCAAAACACTTTTCCAGATTGCTGTGGTAATAATTAAATGTATTTTCCATAAATTTATTACAGTGATTGTAAGGACCGTTCATTTGAAATCCACTTCTATTATTGTTATTACAAATTATATATATGTTTTTCCTAAGGTTAAAGAGCAGAAGGAAGGGTGCAAGAAAGAAACATGTTATGTACAGGAGGAGAAGCATCGTTCACCTTATTGTCTGTAGTCCTGATGGTTTGGTTGGCAGCAATTGCTCCACTGTTCCAGAATGAGAGTATGGATCCAGGCGGATCCAGGATGACTTGCTCACAAATGACTAAATGATGTCCCTCTTGACTGCTTTTCCTATGTTTTGATTTACATCTGCTTAACAAAAACATTGAGTAGCTTAATAGGACATTGTCCTGTTTGGTGCTTCCTTTCTTTTTCCATTGCCTGTGTGGGAGACCTTAGGCTCAGCTGTCTGCTTTATCTGGTGGTCGTGGGCTTGGTCAGGGGTCCTTGCAGAGCACTCAGTGTTGCCAAACTGTCCTTCTCCTGCAGGGTCTGGGATGTGCTGTGTGATACAGCCCGTGTCTGTGGGCTGCTGCTTTGTTGTATGAATGGGATCTCAGAGGATGTAGCTGAAGGGGACTCAGAGTAAGCAGTGTGTGTACGTTCAACTATGAGATTGGCACTGACTGTATCTGACTGTGGTGCTTTGTAGATAGTCTCCTGTACCCTCGGGCCTTTGGAGCAGGTGGCCTTGGTTGTGTTTGGTTGGCAGCTGAGGACGTGAGAGCATCTGTAGAGACCAAGACCAAACCACAGGAGTCGTTCAGAAGAGATTAGTTATGCAGTTACCTTCATCAAAAGCAAACCCACTTCATTAAGCACACAGGGAATGCGAAAGTGAGGGGAAAAGTGGTTTCCTTGATGAGATAAACACATTACAAGTTACTCATTATACATAAAATAATAGCATATACCACATGTTCCTGGGAGTTCAGGATGGAAAATGTATCACTATTGCCACGTTCCTCTCATTTCCTGTGTATTCATGTAAAAGGTACTGATTCAGCCTGTGTAATTGGCTTGTTATACGCTTAAAAAGACCCTAAATCCACAACAAAAGTCTTTATAGAAAAAAAAAGTCTTTTTTGTGTGTTTATATGTGTTTGAATCTGAATATGAATCAGAAGAACTTGAATTTTCATTACTCCAGTGGGTAGATGAACAGCTGAGTGAAGAGAGGAAGAAGAGTAAGTTAGTAAAGAAGAAATCCTAGGTAAAAGAAAGGGCCTGTGATGAGCCTTGCTTCTGTGCACTGCTATGGGAGCAGAACCATCCAGCCTCTTGCCCCATTTATTCACATGGTCCTCTCAGTTTTAAATGAAGAGAGTTTTAGGAATGCGCCATCATCTGTATTTTCTTGATGGAAACAAATTTCGGTGCAACCTGATGTTTTCTTCAGCACCGAGGATCTGAGCAGGGGCTGGGTTGGGAAGGAAAGCCATTTGGATGTGTTTTGCAGCCTGCCGTTTTAATTAGAGCGTTGTCATCTCTTGGCTGTTTGCAGACCTCCAAAGAAACGTTGTGCCCTGCTGGGTTATTCACCAGATGTTTGTGTGATTGATGTTCTTAGTGTTTTTTTTTTTCTTGATTCTTTCTTTTCTGGAAGCAGGTTTCCAATTGCTCTTCAGATGCTGGGGTCGAAATGGGGTGGGGTGAAGAGGTGGTCCTCACTTAAGTGCATGTTTGGCCTTTCTGTGTCACTTCTGCTATGTGATGGGCTATGGGCAGGGCTGTGGACTCGCACTGGGGTTGGAATTGGAGGATCTCCAAGGTCCCTTCCAACCTAAGCCATTCTGTGACTCTCTGATCTTTAGTCCTATGTGAGTTGTGCCACTTTTGGCACATTGGACTGGTTTTTTTTTGCTGAAGGAGAGGATGGAGGGGGTTTGTGCTCAGTGAGATGAAGAGATGCTTTGGAGGGAGACCACCAAACCCAGCACTGCAGCTCATTTTATGCTGCTTGTCATTTACAGGAAATACTTAGTGTGAAGGAAGGTGATAGAGAAGTAAAACCTCCATGACACAAGGAGGGGCGATGAGGAGAGGGTTCTCCCAGAAAAAAGACTTTCAGGCTTAGGCTGGTTCCAAGAAGATCCTTTTGTTCTTATTCCGTAAGCCAAATGCAACTGTACAGTGTAAAAGGAGGTTTAAAGCCAATGTGTCATCAAGTACTGATTAAAGGGAAAAGAGCCTTTATTCTTGTTTATTCTGCTTTGTAGGTCTCTTTGGAACACCCACGTTTTAGCATTGAAATCAAAAATTGCTTTATATGAAATTAAAGTCATAGCTTCTCCAATTGCCCACAAAACATTAAGAAAACCCTAGGATTAGAACAGGATTGCCTTCCAACCTGCTTCCTGAGTTTTCCTGTTGTTATTTCTTTCTGCATTTTCTCCGCTGGAAGGGAATGCAGAAGTACAAATCTTGCTGCTGAAGCTGATAAGCGACACTTCCCTCCCACATTGTGCTCTTTGTACCTGGTGCCTGGGCACAAAGTAGGTGGAAGGGTTGGGGTTCTGGAGGGAAGTGGTTTAAATTAAAAAAAACCCAGAGTTTGAAAGTGTTTTTTCCAGTTATTTTTTTTTTCCCCTCTTTTTTCACTAAAAGGAATTTCCCTTGCTTTCTTAAATCATTTTTCCTCCCTGCTTTCCTGATGTTGCAAAGATGGAGGTGGAGGCAGCAAGGGGAGGGATGCTGTGAGCAGCAGTATCCAGAGGGACCAAGGTAGGCTTTAGATGAGCAGGAGTGAATGAGAAGCAATTTCCCTTCATTTCTAAGGTCGCTGCAGAGGAGTGAGACCAGAAGGGATACGTGTCATATTTTTCTCCTCGTACGTGTTGGAATCCTTATCAAAGCAGTTTATCAACTGATCTCATTTTCAATTATTACCTGCGGAAACATTTGTATTATTGGATGTGCTGTTGTAATCCTCTTGAAAACAAAATATGGGCACGGTGCAACTGATAAACTGAAGTAGGAGGAAGCAGCTAATGCCTGTCTTAATAGCAGTAAGTCCACAGTGTGGATCTTATGAATTCTAATAGTATGTTTCTGCCTTTTAGATGCATCCTGTAAAGGCAGTAGTAAACTTTGAACTCAATATTCCAGCCAGAAGTTATATGTTGATCTTTTAAAATGTATGTTCCTCTTCTGGAAAAAAAAAAAAAAAAAAAAAAAAAAAAGAGTATTAGATTTAGATGAAAACAGATTTTAATCATCTGCCCACAGATCTCAGCTGCAAAGCTCACACTGACTTCAGAAATTCTGACTTCCAGTGTGGTCCTGCCCTGTATGCTGAACACCTGCCCTGTTTAGTAATATGTGGAGTACTTCTTGGTCTGGTAACTGGTAATAGATCATACCTCTGTTGGTGTTCTGACCACAGGTGATTATACAAGGACCCAGGCACAGAACTGTCATTAGAATCCAGTAGATGTGGCTCAGAGCTGGCAGTGAGAAGGGCTCTGCAGAGGGAAGGCCCCCAGGGATGCAGGGCTGTGACATGGACTGCAATGCAATGGGAGCAGGTGGGGGCTGCAGAGGACACAGAGGCATCTGGGGACCCCAGGGTTTGCTGCAGCTTAGTAGAAGAGGCAGACAGGGCTCCTTCAAAAATCTTGCTTTAAATCCTTCAGTAAATAAGTTCTCAGCAAACATCAACACCTAATTTCCATCTGTGGGTGGAATGTGAGAACAAGAGCCATGAAAGCTGAGAAGCAAATGAATTTTGTTCCTCAGACAGCAGTTTTTGCAGGGCCGTGGGGGGGTCTGCACTCTTGTCTCCCTGTCTGCTCCAGATTAGCTGGGGAACACAGGAGGATGGCTTGAGGAGCACGCAGGAGGAAGCCACGGTCAACAAGGCTACTTTTGTGGTGCAATCTCAATGACAATTAATTAACTGCAGGGCTTACCGCTTGGGATCTATTAATTGCAATCTTCCTTTTACATCCTGCATGATGTGTTGGGCTGCTTAGCCAACACTCCAGGTTTGCTTTGCAGTGGTTTTGCTTCTGAAGTATTTTAGCTTTGGAGAAAGGGGAGGCTGTCTCACTGAGTGACATATGGTGGGGATGGGGATGGGGTGGTTGGACTTGAAGACCTGAAAGGTCTTTCCAACTGTAAGCACCTCTGTGATTCTATATTCTGCTGTACCTTGGGTTGCCCTTTGAATGGCTTCCCCTCTTCTACATTTACTAAACAATCTCAAGTTGTTCTATCCTGCTATTTAGCAAAGAAAAATGGTTTGGGAAACTGAGATCTCTCAGTTCAGTTGACAGTTCAGGACCAAATGCTGAACACGTGAGGTAGAATTAATAACAGCACACCAAAACCAAAAGCATCAAACCTCTGGGTGGATATTCCAATTACAGTATACAAGCTAGACGTCCTCCTTCACCAGTTTCCTAATTTGATAAATGCCTTGAGCTGATTTCAGAATGTGTAGGCTATTTTTAACCGTGGTAGCAGAGCCATCTGTATTGTATCTGATGAAGTTCTGTGATAGAACAAATTCATTTATTCTGTCTCCTCACAAGTTATACTAAGCTTTATGTTATAAATAAACTGGTTTGAAGTGCATGATGTCATTGAGCTTGAAAGTCTGCAGATAAATTCACGCTTAAAAGGTTCCTGTTTTGTGTATGAATTTAAAGTGGTGCAGATTGTTGCATCTCTTTTCTGTCTCTGTCTTGTGGACTGCACGCTCTGTGGGGTCAGGACTGCCTTTATAGTTGTGTTTGTACGAAATACACAGAGGGCCCAAATCCAAGGCTGGTGCTCTCATATGTTACAGCGAGAAAAATAAGAGCAGTCAACAAAAACAGAATCACACATTTGATGGCAGGATTTTCAGCAGCACCGCAAGGAACGATGTGCCTAAATCCTACCATTTGCTGCTAGAAAGTATAGGGAATTAATTAGGAGCTCCGTTCACTTGAGGTATAAGCAGACCTGGTTGTAGTGGGGGCAAGCCTTGCTCTGGCAAGTCTTAATGGACGTCAGTTGGAGATCTGTGCTTTGGTTTCTGTTCTGGGAGGTGAGCAGGGCTTGTAGAGCACAAAAATGGCAGCTTGGAAGAAGTAGGACTTGTAAAAGATATTGGTTAGAATGGCTGTCCCTGTGCTTGGGGATGGTGTTGGGAGACATTTCAGCCAGGAGCTTCCATAAAGAGTGCAGCGTACAGCCCAGATTTTAGTGTAATTAAAATAAAACGAGCAATGCTTTAATTGAGATCTGAAGATTAAACGCTCAAATCTTGCTGTCCTCTATTACTTATTGTCAGATAGGAATTACACCGCATATGTGTAACAAACCATTGCATTTTAAAAATGGGACCATAAAAACGCTGCTGTAATTTAAAAGCAACCGATTTACGAGGAGTACAGTTTGCAGCTCTGTCACTTGCTAATCAGTCTGTTAAACATAATAGCCGTTCTTGTCTGGAGGCTGTTAATCTTATGTTGTGAATGCACTTATCAGCACATATTAGAAATACAATACAAGGCTTTCCAACAGAGGAATGGATGCAATTACTGCAATCAGTATACGTTTAGCTGCTGTCTTATCATACCGTGTTTTTCTTTCCATTTCTTTTTTTTTTTTTTCCTTCCTTTTAAATGGTCCAACACTGACAGAATTTCTTTCAGTAAACATAGAGGACACACTTGAAAGTGCTGTTAAATCCGTGGAGGTGCTCAAAAGTGACTGCTGGTCCAATTGAGAGACGGCTGCTGGTGTGGCTGGTGAGGGACTGGCAGGTTGGAAGCTGGATCTGGGAGTTTGGTGATGGTTTTCAGGGCCTTAGAAACAGATTCATGGATGTAGAGGGATGGATTTGGGTGTTGGGGAGCTGAGGTTGCTGCATTTGAATTAAAGTCATGGATTCATAGAATCGTTAAGGTTGGGAAAGACCTCTCTGGTCCAGTGGGGAGGCATGAGGAGGGAGGGAATGGCTTGAACAGTAAGTCTCCATTGCTGAAGAAACCCATGGAACTGCAGTTTGGGGGGCACTTTGTCCTATAGACACGGAGTGAGGGAGGTGGGATGGAACTCCTCCCCTTTCTGTTTCTAATCATTCCTTTCCAGAGCTTAAATGAATAAATGAATTAACCTCGCTTATTGCTCGCTTGCAGCCAGGCTCATTAATTCATGGGCTGACCTTAGTTCTGAGCAGTACCCCAGCAGCCACCCAGTGCTTGTCATTAGCTGTCACTGCAGGGGAATCCATCACGTGTTGGGAAATCATTGTCTTGCAAGTGTGACAAAGTAATGATTACCCTTTAAAAAGGTGACCCGGAGATGTTATGTGGTGACCATTGTGCTGACCTCACTTACATGCCATTAGAAGCTAATTGTGGAATGATTTTAGAAGAGAGAGCGAGCGAAATATTAAATCCACCCCGCTGCTTTTTGTCATTTGGAGTTATCTTGGCACTTTTAGAGAAATTGGGATTCCTTTCTTGGAGAAAAATAGGCTTTATGGGAGTGGATTACGTTAAACCTCCTTGCTCAGCTCTCTTGCTTTGGGTTTTGTTGCAATGATGAGAGCTGTAAGCAGATCTCAGCTAAGAAGAGGAGGGGGTATGCAGTGGGACTGTAAGTGGCCCTTTGCAGTTCTTACCCTGCATACACACCCTGCTTGCTCAGCTGAGTTAATCCTGTTTATCAATTAAAACATGGTTAACTTTTAGGTGCCAGTTAACTGTAAGTTTTGCTGTCTGTTCAGTGGATATCAATAGCAGCAGGAAAAGCTTAGCTCCTTTTTTCTCAGAATTATCAGACTATAAAATAAAGCATTCATATGTGCATCAGGTCTCTCTGAAGGACGTGGGGGAGAGGAGGTCCTGTTTGTGTTAACACTGATGGCCAGCACTAATCTCTGTTAGCTTCATTGAGGATGTTGTCAGAACATGGGAGGAAGAAACTAATTCTTGCCCACGTTTCTGCTTTAATGTGTTCTTTATATTGTGCAGGTGGAGTTATGGTATCTTCTGCAGCAGATTCATGAGTTCTGTGCACTCAGCAAGTTTTGGAACAAACCATTGCTTATTAACTTTCCACTGTCCTTGCTGACTGCTTGACATTCTGCTACTTGTTCATTTCCACTCTTTGCCCATTAAGCAGAGGATTAAGATGAAGGTGTCACATTAGGCTTTTAAAGTCCTCAAGAACAGAGCACCATTTGTCACTGTTTTCATGCATCCTCCAGCGAATTAGGTATGTGAGTGCTACCATCTGCAGCTGTCTCCTCTTCCCTTTCATTCATAAATGCAGCACGTGGGGAGTTTGCATCCTTAGATTATCCCCTCTGCTTGCTGTTTCTCCTCTGTGGTGAGGCTGCCAGCTTCAGTTGTGATGCTGAAATCAAAACAGCAACTGGATCACCAGTAACTTCCCCAGGGGCAAATCACGTTTTTCTGTACCCATACACCTGGTGTATATGAATGAGTTTAATCAGTAAGTACTAATGTCAGCCATGTGGAAATTGTAAGGTGTTAAAATGCCAAGGAAACTCTGTTGGAAGTGTAGGTTGAGAACTTGACCCCAGGATTAATGAACCCAGGGTTTGTTACCAAGCTCTTGACTTGAGGAACCTGTGTCTGTTTGTAAGGATCCAAGAGCCTGGCATAGTGGTATGAGCTCAGGAGCTGTCATGTAGAGCCATTTGTCCTGGTAAGCTGTGGTAAATTTGGAAGTGTTCAGGGAAATTAAACTATTACGTGTCTTCCATTTGATAGTTGGCTGGGGAAGAGCAGGATGGAGTGAAGCATCTTTTCTATGCTGAGCTTGTAGACACTAATGTGGGATAGAGGGGATGGAGGAGCTGCGTGATCTCCTGACCGAGCCTGTCCCCCTTGCATGGCAATGGATTTCCAGCAAGTAACTTTTGGGTTATATTCAGTGGCTGCACCATCTGAGTGACCCAGACCATTCAGTTCTCTCTGCAGGTTAACCGCAGTGTTTGCTGCCCTGATGTTATGTGCAGCTTGGCTGAATATAGACATGCCTTGTGTTATTAAACTACAGTATCAGAAACAGTAAAAGAAATGTCTCCCAAAATTGTACTTTTGTTCATTTAAAGGTCTTTTGGGAGTTTCTGAAGGGAGATGTTTGTAATGGAAGTTACGCATTGCAAAGAAGTTCTAATATCACAGTATTTATTATCTTTAAAGTTTAGTCATTAGTTGCTTGAAAAGCCATCACTGCTTTATGGTGTATTTCAGCTGCTTGCACAACAGTGTGCAAATACACCATGTGATTATGGTATGTAAATATGCAAAGATTTCTGAGCAGCGTAGAGAAAAATTCTAAGCACCATTTGGGCTCTGGTATTTATTAACTGGTGAGAATTCAGCCTAAATCTTTCATAAAGGAAATTATTTATTGTTTGTGTACAAAAATAGTTCCCTCTATATTTGCATCCAACATCAGCTAAACCTTGGCCCCAGTTTCTTATTGGATGGGTTTATTATACTCCCCAGCAAGATGCTTTCTCCTGGCAGAGGAGCTTTATTTCAAGAAATACACAGCGCAGCAATAAAGAGGCTCTAAATAGTAGTCAGAAAAATATTCAGTGCAATCAAAGTGCTTTTATAAACCCCAAAAGCTTACATGCTGTTTCAAAAGGGAGAGCTGTAACAAAGGAGCAAATGGAGTCCCACTACCCAGCAATGGACTGTACCAATTACATCCAGACTGATTTTGGTTCTTTTAAGTCCTTTTTTTGCTAAAGGCCAACTAAAATAGTATCTAAGGACTCTTTTACTGGAAGAATTTCTGTACGCAGTCACAAGGGGAGAAGCAAATAAAAATAATTGAAGCAATTGTCCCGGTTGTCTCCAGGGTTGTCGTGATGATGTTGATAAGATCAAATAAAGTTATTGCAAGTTGTTAGTGAGCAGCACAGTTGTGAATTGGCAGTGAAAGTAGCTGAAAAGCTTAAAAGGTTTGCTCATTATCTAGATTTATTGTTTTCAGTTGTGGGAAAATGTTGGCTAAGCAAAAATACCATGAATAATACCTGGTCTTGGTGGTGCATTTTAAACAAAAATTTCTTCTTTGGTTTTTATGCCTTTTACAAGATAGTTAAAACCTACTCTGCCAGTCCATGCATTCTTAACATGTGCAACAGCTTGGTTTGATCCCATATGGCTATTTACATAGCCCACATGTCCGTGACGTACTCAGCAAGGTATAAGGATGGACAGTATGCAAATCTTTACAATCTATAAACTGGATGCTGCTCTGTTAGGAGACATTGTGTCTCATTTCCTTCATTTTGGACTACTGGAGTCTTAATTTCCTGAAGGGGAAGAAGGTCAGGACCTTCAATCTGGATCTTCTTCCCAGGAGATCCTGGCTGTCTGTTGCTTCATTTGACTTCAGTAGGAAATTAGGGTCACAAGCATTTCCAATCAGTTGTTGAAAACTCTCTTCTTGTAAGTGTTTGCTCTTTGGTAAGCCACGCTTGTGAAATTAATCCTCCTGAGATCAAAGGAGTGAGACCTGTATTACTGAAATATATCATAAACTAATGTACTTTGCTTGTATAATCCTGTTCTCATTGAATTTGGTGACGATTTGTCAGCGAGAGTAGAATTGACCATTATTAACCTTGAGAAGACTCAGCGGCAACACGATTCCAGGCATTTTATTCTTTTCAATTACCTTGTGTCTGCTCCATTTTTTGAGTGTATTTACTCTGCTGTGTACCTCGTAAGCAGTTAGTTTGATGTTTACAGGAAAAGCTGTTTTATGAATGGATGGAGCTCATGATTTCCTCTAGTAGCCAACAGTACCAGTAGAAGGTTCTGATTGTCAGCTAAGTTCTCAGTGCAGTGGTGGTGGGGGCCAGATTTCCTTCTCTCTGAAGTTATGCAGATAAGACTCTTCAAATCTTTATAGCTAATAATAGATGTTTGTTTATTTATGGTAACTACTAACTATTTAAATTGCCACTGCCACCATAGCATCAATCACCATGTACCCTTATGGTACTTAATTCAATTATCCCATGTTTTGCATTGACAAAAATGAGGACTAAGTTGAATTCTTTAGTTTTTCAATGCCAGGTGATTTCGTAGTCCTTACAGAAATCACTAATATTAATGCTACAGTGGGCATTCACAGTAATCTGTCATTTTGTAAAATGAGCCTATGCAGTTCCATATGAATTCCTAATAAGATAATAAATGGTGAGAAGCAAAATATGGCTTTTTTTTTTTTTTTTCTCTAGCTTCAGATTTAATATATATTTCTTACTCTTTGCACATACAAGCAGATTCAGGAAGAGAATCCATTAGAATATATGTAAGAAGGTAACAGCCCTCCAAGAATGGCGTGAATCTCTAAAAAGCACCTGAATGCGGAGATGGAGGACCTCTCAGAGGTGCTTAGGAGCACTTGAAACCCAAGTCTTACTGTTGTAGTTCTTTGTGCAGCCTGTGCTTTGTTCTGCTGGGAGAATGTTGTTGATGGAGAAGAGACAGGCTGTGTGTGGGTGCATGTTGCTTTCTGGCTTAACATCCAGAGGAAATGCTTCAGTTTCAGCCTGGTGAGGTGTGCGTGATGTGTGACATCAGGAAATTGAGCCCAAATGTCAGGGCTTTGTGGGGGGTTCTTCCGGCGCCAAAGGTGGTGTTGTGAAAGTACACAAACAGGATAATAAACTGTGATAGGAAGAAGGTCTACTTGCCAGAGTTCGAGAGAGGAAATAAATCCAAGACCATGGTTTCTTTTTCTCCTCTCACCAGAAAGAAAAATGTCTAATGAATGTCTCATGTCTGAAATACTGGGCTGGATTCATCAAAGGGAGTTAGTAATTACCAAATTGAGAGAATCATGAAGCGCTTTTCTAAATTTGAAAGGCTCATCAAGAATAGATCAGGAGCAGGCAAAATTAATAGTTATGAACTCATTTCCATAGAAATGGACTTATTAGCAACCATGCCAGCTGCCTAAAATTATAAGGTCTTTTCCTTGTGCTTGCAGGAAATAATCTTTTTTTATAAAAGTAATTTTGACTTTTTATTTTTTATTGCTCCTCTAAACTCAAACTGAGGTTTGGCAAAATCCTTCTAAACCAAGTAAAGACTTCTCTGGGCAACAGAAGTATTAAACTAAAAAGAGAAGAAAGATTTAGAAAGGCGAAGTGATTTATAGTCCTTAGATTCCATCAGGCTCTTCCCAATAGTGCAGACGTACTTAAGAGAAAAATGGAATAAGTCTTAAGAAAAAGCTGAAATAGGATAAAGGATAAAATATGGTTTAGTGGGATTTAACGACTGATAACAGCGTGAGTTACAGTCATCATCTCCTCTGTTGGTGGGTTTTCCCACTCGTAGTGCTTAGTCTCCACCAAACTCTTTCACACTGACAGTGACCACAAAGTCCAGCATTGGTCACCTGCTGAAAGTCACACCAAGGAAAAGCTGAGGACTGGCCATGGCAGGGTGGGATGTCTCCTTTGATAAAGGGATGCAGTATTGCGTGTCGAGGAGAGAAATGGAGATGCAGGTATTGTGATGTGGAGTTATCAGCTGATGGAGCTGATAGAAGGAAATGCTAACCTTTAAGGTCTCGCTATGATTTAATATAATTGTGTTTTCACTTTGGCAACCTCATTCAATTTCACTGGAAAAGGCAGAGGTCTCCCACATGGTATTATAGAGGATGTATAATAAATTGCAAGAAGTGTGAATATAGTACCAATCCTCTTGCTAGGAAAGAAGCCTCTGCAGGAGATGCAATGGTGAGCAGAAAAGCTCTACTCTGAGTAAACTTCTCAGGTTTACTTGAGGTTTTGTTCCAGCTGTAACTCAGGAAGAGGCTCAGAACAAAGAGTGTGGGTTAGTCCATAGGGGTACTCTGTGACCCAGATACTGTCATGCTTGGCACTGCATGAAAGCTGAGTCTTTGTCCTGAGGAGGAAAAAAGAGCCCATAGCTTTGAGAAAATCCATTGACCTGCTGTTCTGGAGGTAACTGAAAACCTGCTGGTGAACAAAGGGGGGCAGAAAGTTGAGCACTTGTTTGCCAAATCTGCACAATCGGTGGAGAAACTCTATGAGTAAAAGCTGGCTGGATACAGTAAGTCCAGCAAAACTCCAGATGAGAAATGGACCCTTACTTATTATTACTATTTCACACTGCATGGCTTGCTACTGAGACAAAAACAGAAAGCATTTGGTGAACCCTGTTGTTTTTCCAGGCAATGATAAGGGTTCTCCTTGAAAGCAGGACCACCACCTGTCTGGGAAGTCAGCTCTACTTTTAGTGTGCACAAACTATCACTTGGATCTGAGGAAAGTTTCTGTTGTGTCACTGCTCATTTCCAGCCTAGCAGTGCATGGTCATCGCTGTCTTTAAATGAATCTTTTGTCTGGTGTAGCACTCCAGTTTAGGCTCCTTGCTGTGCTAAGGATGCAGTGAAGGCCTTTGTGTATTTGTAGGGGCAGCAGTCATTTACTCCCAGGCATTATTTCAGCTTGCTTATATAGGCAAGACATATGTTCTTCTTATAGGGATCTGAGTCCTGGTGTGCCACAAAAATATAACTTCTCTATTATGGTTATGTTGGGAATGTATAAAAGAAAAACAAGGACAGGAAAACTTGAATGCATGAGAGAGAGACCGAAGGCCCATCAGTGGGACATAGAGATTTGATTGATCAGTGCAGGCTGACCCAACAGTATCTGGACATTATTTCACTGGTGAATCCAAAGCAAAACCCTCTGTCAGTAGTTTTGTTCAGAATTGGAAGCTGTTTGTGGGTGTTTGTGAGTGGCAAGTATCGGCTCGAACAGATTGAACCTAAACTGCAGATCCAAACGTACTTAACAGGGCTAATAACCACATCCATAGTTAATGTAAAGCTCATCTCGAGCTTTTATTTCTGCATTGTGAGCAAATTCATTTTATGTAATGTAGATAAAGCAAACTGCCAGAAGTGATAAGTGGAAAACCATGAAGTTGAGTGCGCCATTGTAGTGCCCACAGTGGTTACACTTTTTAACAGAACAGCCTCAATTACATCCATAGCAATGTGCAGTAATATTTCTCTTAAAGAGTTTTTGCTGGCTGCCTGGTTGGCCACCCAAAGACGCTTCTAGTTTTGCCTGAAGGTGGATATTATCTTCTGTCAGCATGGAAAATATTTATCCTCCAGGCATTGAAGCATATGTTTTCGTTGTTTCTTGTCAGAAAGAAAACATGAAAATCAATAATTCCTGCTCAGATTTTTTCCCTTTACAATGTGCCTACAAAAACATATGGCAAAAACAGTTTCTTGCCTCTGTGCGGTTGGGAAGAGGAAAAGAATGTTTAAGTGTCTGTTCTTTGTATCAGCATACAGGCAGCTCACTGTGAGCACAGCTGTGCTATGGGAAGGGGCACACCAAAGTGTCTGGTCAATTCTGTTGTTTTGGAGTATTAATATTTATGGCAGCATTATAAAAATGTGATATTGAGTAATTCAGCAATAGCCATACAGTGCAGTTCCCAGGGTTTGGGGCTTATTCTGTATGTTCTTCATGGAATGAATGCTTGAGTTTAAAGGGCAGGATGCCTCTATGTCAGGAAACTAGAAGATGTTGTCTATAAAGGATGGCTATTGCCCAGTTTATAGCCTAATTTAGGCTTCCGTCTTCAAGTCTGCATGTTAAATTTAATCTCCAGTTGAAAAGAAAAGAGAAGTTGGAATGTATTTTGTCAGTAACATCTTAGTGATATTTCTTCTACGGATGAATTTGTTCTCTTTTCCAGAGCAAACATCACCTCCTATGAGATCCTGCAGATGGACTTTGAGATCGACAACACCAGCAGCCCGGCGGGGGCTCAGCAAATCACCTGGCAGGTGGAATACCCTCGAGACGATTCTCTGAGCGAACTGATGGTCTCTGAGATCTTTGTCAGCCGAACGTTGTTTGCTGGAATCGTTCCTCTTGCCATGGTAAGAACCTGCTGCTGCTTCTTCCTGCTAAACGTTTCCGCTGATTCTTGTTAGTATTCAGGAGAACACAGGCTGTTTTATTATGTGCTACTTCCTGTGCACCTGCTGCAAATGATTTAAATGCAAAAAATACTTTTCAATAATATTTTATTTACCTGATATGCCATAATGGCTCCTAGGAAACCATTTGAGTCTTTTGTGTAAATCCTTTAGTGTTTGTGGATTATTGGCCTGGTACATGGTAATAGCTCCTTTGGAGCCATTGTCTTCTGGTGTATTAATGTGACTGCCGTGCGTGTGCTCTAAGGGTAAATGTTGCAATTAGTTGGGACGTTTTCAATGAAATAAATTATCATGCAAGTGAGGAGGAACTTCATTGCTAAACCAAACAACTGGACTGGTTTCTGCTTTGCTTTTCCCCTGAGAACCATGCAGACCAGTGAGCTGCAAAGTGTCCATTTAACAAAAGGTCTGCTTGGAGTTACAGGAAAAGGACAAAACACTTTCTGAAGGCTTTAGATGATAGACGTGTTTTGCAGGCAGGGTTTAAGGTGCATTCATACTAGAGTAACAGCCATTTATCTGCAAATTTGAGCTAAGCATCTCTGAAGAGTGAATCATTGTTTCCATACTGTCCCTCTTTCTGGGTTGCTTTTCTCTCTCTTCTACAAATTAACCAAGGAATATTGGTATTTTCCTCTGCATGGCCACTGGCTTCGCCCAGTAGGTCAAAAACAAGGAAAGATACTTGTAAAGGTAAACAAGGCCCTACATAAATCTTATTTCCAGTTTGTACTGCCAAAGGCAACACTTACTGACAGCAAGCGATAGAGGAGAAATGATGTGTGGAAAAGTCAATAGGGAATTTTCTTCTAGTAAACAGTAAGCATGACTAGAGGAGATGAAACAAACCTCTAATTGTGTGGATGGAATGTTATCAAGTAGCAGTGATGAATCAGATATAAAATAAAAACAATGTAGTGCGTGAACTGACTTGCACATTGCATTGCTGGTTCCAAATGGATAGTACAGGTTTTGTGCCATGTGGAGAGAGAGCTGTGCATATAAAGGAAAAGCAGATCCGATCCCAAAGCTCACTGTCAACGCTGGATCGGAGCTTTGCTTCTTTCTGTGCTAGGGTTTGGCCAGGGCTTCACTTCATCTCTTTGCAGTTATGGCAGCTGCTTTAAGCTATCTCTAAGTGTCCTTGGTCAAAATCTGAGGCGAAACCTGAATTTGAAGTGGAGCTAATCTCACAAAATTCATTATTATAAGGTAACTGTGGAGTAGAGCAAAAAGCTTTTATGAATTTATGACCTTACGTCTTAATTGAGGGTCTCGTGTGGGCTATTACTTGTCACCTCATGTGAGCATCCTTGGCTGGCTTAGCCTTAGGCTGATAGGAGAACTGATGGCACCAGTGGCAGGAGCAGCAGCTTGTATTTGCATTTCCTCCCCTTATGATTGCCAGTTTGCAGTGCTGCTCCATTTAATTGTCTCTAACTAGTGCAGGTTCTGGCACTGTGTTGCCCAGTCGGGGACAAAAGGAGCTCAAGGAGTGTTTGGACGGTGCTCTCAGACATAGGGTTTGGGTTTGGGTGGTGCTTGTGTGTCTCTTCTAACTTGGGATGTTCTGTGATTCCTTCATTCCAAGATATGTGTGCCCCTGTAGGCTGCTTTGGGCCTTTTAATGTGGAGACATCCACATTCATATACTGTTTGGAGCATCTGTTTTGTTGCTGCAGTTGATCAGAAGTTTGTTTTCCGTGCTACTTTCTTAAACAAGCGATAGGAAACAGAAAGAGCTGCAGATGACTTACTCTGTCATTGCATTGTGGTGGCTCTGGAAGCAGCAGTGGGGATATTTTCCTCATTAGCAGCCTGTTTTTTGGGATTGTTTTTTTTTTTTTTTTTTTTGGTAGATAAAGATATGGCAGACTGCATAGTAACATTTGAATAATAGCCTGATGAAAAGAGCTGATTTCTTGCTTTAGTGGGTTTATGAAGCCCTTAACATAAAATCTGATGTTCTTAACATTTACATTTTGTAGCAAGCTTGAAAGGCATTTTTTTTTGTTGCTTTTGTCTTTTTTTTTTTCTTTCTTTCTTTTGCTTTGGGGCTTCTGAGTGAAGACACAGCTGATTTTTGCACATTGTCTAGCAAAAAAATAGCTCCTTATTAGCAGACAATCTTGCTGTAATGAATTGATATTGCAGCTTATTTCTGGCTAATCCTTTGGAGTCGATTCAGAAGCACATTAATAGGCACTGTTCTGAGATGCACAGAAGATGGCATGGTCAGGGAGGGTCTCCAGGTGAGATACTGGTCTACCAACTTCTCTATGCTTTGTTCTTTCTATATGATGCGTGTAAATAAGCTGGGACATTTTATTTCCATTTTAGTTGGAAGAGGAGGACTAAAATATAATTGCAGGCTCTTGGGAATTGCCCCAGACTGTCCATTTTCATTTGGATGATCCTCCATCTAATAAATCTCTTAACTTATTTGTTGCCAAATTCAGTGCATTCAGAACATGTAGATAAATAAAACATTAGCACTAATGAGAGAAAACGAAACAAATTTCATACTGGAAAAGAGTCCTTTTTCTGCATCATTGGATGCTTCTCCCCAGGTCCTTAAGCTTCTTCTAATTGAAACCCCCCATTTCCACAGCTGCACGTGGCCAGGCTGCTGGGAATGACAGCCAGATGGAAATGGCATAGTCCAGTGGTTCAGGGTTTGCTTTCTAGAAGTCATCTCTCTGTCTTTGCGTGGGCAGCGTAGGTGCTGTGCACAGTAGGGAAGCACATGGGCAGGATGCAGTGGGAATGCAGACCATTGCTGGCTGACACAGCAAAGAAAAGAGAAATGCCAAATGGGTGATCGCAATTGCACACAGCCTACTTGCTGCCTCAGGATCGGGTTTGGGTGACAGCTGTGATAACCCCAGTGCTGCAGGAAGGACCAGATTTCTTTGTGGGGTTGTTTTTAGCTCCTCCTGTAAATCAGATACCTGCTGAGAAGTTTCAGTCCTTACTAGAGGATCGTGGTGGGGAAGGCTTTCGTTATGCTATGCTGTCATTTCCATCATCCACAGCTGCTGAGGCTGCTGTGGGAGAGGAACCAACCAAAGCCTGGTGAGGAAAAAACTATTGGGTTTTATGTGAGGATTGATTTGAGACATGAAAGGATGTAAGAGGGTAAATGGCATCTCTGAAACAAATTGTCCATACCTGGCCTTATTACCTCTTAGCAGGTGATGAGCACTGGTTCAAAAGCAATTCCAAGTGTGAAGCACTCGCTGTACTGCTGGCACTGTTTCCAGCCCTGCTTAGGAGCTGATCCCAGATGGCATTACTGTGTGCGTTTTACACCATTTTAGAAGCAGATTGTTTATTTTGTCTGGTATTCACACTTCGTTGACTTATGCTGAGATGATCAAAGGGGACTCAGGGTCTTCCATACCTATGTACCTCCTGTTTGTGTTATAAACTAAAGGATGATGTGAGTCCTGGAAGTGCTGATACTAATAACCTGTCTACTGTTCCTGGAAGGTCTTGTAGATAGAGCTAGACTGGAAAATTCACCCCCTTCTGAGCAAGGAAGTCTTACTGATAGGATTTCCTAATTGGATATATGAATAGTTTTGCTCTCATAAAGCAGCAGAAGCATAAAAAATACACGTATTGAAAGCAGGTGTAAGATGCCCAGATATAAAGATGTAGGGAAATGCCTTTCTCAGACAGTGAAATTCTAAGGTCTTTGGACAACAGACCGAGAGAACACATAGCTCCAAGCTGTAGCAACCCCTGAAATTGGAATAATTGTAATTATTTTAATCCCAGAAGCAATGCAGCTTTGGTTCTTGCTGAGAGGGAATTTGGATTTGAAAATGAATGCAAACAGGATGTATCTGTGTTCCTCTCTAAATACAACATCACGAGTAATTCTGAATTCATTTTGTGTGGATTGTCTCACATAAAATACATAATGCCACCTTGTCCTGCACATTTTCTGATAGCTGAAATGGAGCAGATAGACCCGTTTACATAGGGAAAGTAAATGCTAATTCCTAAAACTCTATGCAAATTAACAAATTATTTTTACTTTAAGTGCACTGTTATTATTTAGTATTTATGTAGCATTATATACTTTCAGAACACTTTGCAGGCATTAATTAATCAGACCTGAATAAGCGGAGCTTGATAAGAATGGAAAATTACATGGAAATGAAGTCACTCTTGCTCAGTTTTACCTGCTCCTGAATGATGTGAGTCACTTTTCATACCCCTGAAGGTACTTTTTAAAACACTTAGGGAAAAAATCTCACAATAAGACTGCTTAATATCCCTAAAAATGTTTTCGTTTAGGAAAGAGGTAGGATTAATTCTGTCAAGAAGTAATGACAGCACAGATGAGTGGCTCTAAAGAATGTAAATGCTGCTTTATCATCTAATGCTGCCCATAACTATTTAAGCCAATTTAATTCAGGTAAAAATATATGGATGGGGGATTGCTTCCTTAATTTGAAACTTACTTAGGAGCTGCGGCATTTGACTCCCGATAGTTTATTTAGATGAGAGCAGGAGGAAGGCTGAGTTTTGTCTTAATGTTTTACTGTAAGCTTTCAAGAGGAAAGAACTGCTTGGAAGTGTGACCCATAGGAAGTGAATGGGATGGATCACTGCCTGGGCTGGCTGTGTGCAGCCTTCCAACTCTGGTACTGCTGCACGGTGCTAAAAGGTCCCTAAAAACCTTTGAGGATCGGTATGGCTGTTCAGTGATGCACTGCCAGATGAGAATGTCAGCTGCTCTGCTCCTTTGAGGCTTATTTGTTTCCTTTTTGACAATAACGACCTTAGGTAATTGATTCTTCCAACATCTGGCGTGCAGATTGACGCGTGGAGCTGAAGTCCCCAAAAGTATTAGCGCTATCCATTTTCATTGTGCCCAGCAGGATAGAGATTGGGGGTGGAATATGGAACTGAACCACTTTGGATGGTCTTTGTTGTTGTTAGTGAATATCAGGATCGGCATTTTGATGTCACAGTTATTAAACTCTGTGGGGGATTTTTCTAAAGCAAATGGTACAACACTGAAGTCAGGTGTGAACTGTGGATTGGGTGATGACTTGTGAAGTGTACGTCCTGCTAATTACAGACACTGATGGCACAGATAAATGCAGTCTGTCTGACAGGGATGCAGTCCTTAGTCACCTCCATTGATCCAACCAGATGTGGGCTGGGATTCCCGTGGTTATAGAAAAGTCCTTATAATGAAGCCATTGGCAGAGCCTGTCTCCTGGGATATAAGGAACAGACTTCATGAGTTCTCAGCCGGGCATGAAAGTTTCTGTCACAAATGTGATTCGATTGATCTATTATCTAACAGTTGGGGCAAAAACAGAGGAAAACTCTGATTCTTTTAGAGAGTTTCTAGGCAACCAGGAACTTAGTCAATGTAAAGCACAAAGTCCTGAAGAGATGTATACAACTGTTTTTTGGGTTGTTTTTTTCTTTGTGAGGGTGAAAGCTTGAGGAACAATGGGTTTAATAACAGATGAATCTCTAGTGTGCTTGTCTTATCTAGGAAAATGATGGTTTGGTCTGTGACTGGTGTCGCTAGTGCTTTAGATATACGTGCTACAGAGCCTTTCTGGTATAGTAATAGGATTGTAATTCCCTGTCTGTCATTATTCTAAAGTGTTTTTCAAAGGCAGCAATCAATATTTCACTGGTTCTTGCAGCCCCTCTGCCTGAAACATTCCTGTATATGTTAAAAGTGTTTAATCTATGTCTTCAGAAATCTCGTTTTCTCCCCAAAAATGTAAGCTCGTAGTTGACTAATGGTTGACTAATGTTGTGAATCACTTAGAACCACAGATGGCTGTATATACTCTAGTAAGGTTTCTTTTAAATGGGAGCCTGAATAATAGCATCTCCAGTTGCTGCTAGCAAACGTGCTGACAAGAACACCCAGGAAAAATGGTCCTCAAAGATGCCCATTTCTGTAACTCAGGCTGAAAGGGAAATGCTGAGTGCAACACTTTGCTTATTTGTTTTAGGAAAAGCAGGAATGCAGGGTGATTTATTTATTTCATTTTTTATGTACATCTCGCTTTGGCTGCCAAGTAGCAATGAGCCATTGGAAGGCAAATGCAGCCTGGGAGGACTTTCAGTCATGACAGCTCCTGTGCCCTTCTTTGGGGAAAAAGATTTCTCCTGCTCATTTGTTTTAATTCAGTTCAGGCTGAAGGATGTCTGAAATAAGGTGAATTTGAGTGTCTGTGTTCTTGCACAGAACTCTGTTGAAACCCTCTATCGGAAAGGGAGTGTTTAAAAATAAAGCAGCCTTTAAAGATTTTTATTTTTCCTCCAGAAAAAACAACTAATGCTGATGGCGGTATAGCAGGTATAGCTAAGCAAAGAATGGCATCAAGCCAAGGTGGAAAGCTGACCCGACCTCTAACAGAGCCTTACCCTCAGCCCATTGAAATAAAGGAAATGTCAATGGCAGCAGCCGCTTTTCTTCCCTTTCTCTGGGGTCAGTTATAAAACCTCAGAATACCCAGTGTTGGAGTGGCAAAAAATTCAGAGTAGGATCAGTCATTTCTGGCAAACCCAGATGATTTACATATTTTTTTTAAAGGCTGGTTAAAATGGATTTATGTGCACGGAGTCCCATGTGTGTTTATCCATTGCACTTAATGTGTATGTCTTACCTGAAATCATTCTGACCTTTGGCTTTCCAGTTCCCTTTAAGATGATGCACTGTGTCTCTGTTGTACCTGAACCATGGGAACATGATTGTGTCACTATTGCAAGGGAAAAAGTACCAAAAAAGTATATTCAGCAGGAAGTAAGTCTTCACTCTGGAAATACCAAGGACTATCAAGGTTATATTTCTTTTTTCCTTCTAAAATCAGGTCCTGAGAATCTCAGATCACAGATTTCAAAGTGTATTTTAACACTGATTAATGGGAGCGGGACTGAAGCCTTGGGCATCCCTAAAACCCCACAGAGGAAGGATGTTCAACTCAAAGCAAATTAAGTACAGTGGAGAGGAAAAAAAAAACAGAAATTCATTTGTATTGTTCTATTTCCCATGGCCACAGTGAGCATTCTCTGTCTCTGTAGCAGAGATAGGATCTTCTGCAATTATTACTGCCGTCAAATTAATTGTTGTAGGGAATTAAGTGGCTTTGTTTTGTACGGATGTTCTGACAAGAGCAGGGTGAACTTTATGGAGAAAGATTCAATTCAAAAGGATTCTTTGAAACATAGCAGCTGAAATGCAAAGCACTGAAGATGGGATTAAGTTGGATCCAGGTTTTGACTGCGCTTAAAGGAGTGTGTGGGGAAAGCATGTCATGAAGGGCGCCCAAATGGGCCTTGTTCAGAGCCAGGCAATTTCAGCCTCGTTTGGGAAGGAACATTCAGAGAAGCTATTTTGGATTAATCAAAATTGTTTAACAGAGAGAAACCATCTTTCCTTGCAGCACTCAGCTGCTTGATTAAACTCGATTAAATAATGTGCAAATATTTGATTTAGGGATGTGGGTGGGAAAAGTGTTTTCCTTAAGTGAAAACACCCCATTCTGGATGTGTCAAGAGTAGGAGAATTTTAATAACATCAAACTTCTTTGTTGGTGTTCTTCCAAAAATGAAGTTCCAGCCAATTCTCCTCTATTTTGTCAAGTGTTTCAGTTTTGGCTGAACTGTATTTTCCAAAGAATATCACAATTTTTTCCCTTTCATTCTCATTCTGGGCATCTGAACTCATTCTTGGAATTGCTCAGTGCCATCCATTGTCCCTTGTTCTTTCCTTCTGCTCAGTTCGACATACTCTGCCATTTAGTTCTTAGAGCAAAAAATGAAAGAGACCAAAAAAGAGTTTGCTATTGGTGGGACAAAAATAATGGCATTTTGACTGTTTCTATGAAAGCGATGCAACATGACAAATTTTAAGAAGCTCTGTGAATAGTATTAATATTTATGAAGCACTCAAGAAAACAGCTATTGTGTGCCACATCCATCAAAGATAAGGATTGTATTCAACTGCGTTGGATGATAAACATTGAATGACAACAGCTAGAGATTATGTGCAGGATTTCATTCTCGTGTTTGACGCCTGCTTGGGTAAAAGCACCGTGTTATTCCACTGTGAACCAATAATTTTCTTTCATAAAATTAGATACACTTGCTGATACTTGTTACAACCGTGGTCCAAAACCTTAATGACTGTGCAGGGCATGCAGATGCCAAGTGCTTCTGAGTTCCTGTTGCAAGCTGTTCAGAATCAAGTCCTAAAGGTACTGTTGTCCACTAATCTTGGAAATCTGGTGCTTTTGTGATTGCAGTGATTGACCACATATTGCTGGCTGTTTGCACTTTGGAAGAGCACTGATTGCCCCATGAAATGAAGGTCTCCCAGTCCAGCAAGTTGGCTTTGAGTATTCTCTGGGTAGTGTACCTAGAAATGTCCCAAGTGCCTTTGTTTCATGACATGCTGAGGGACGTGGTTTAGTGAGAACTATGGGTGAGAGGGTTGGACTGGATGATCTTGTAGGTTTTTCCCAATCTTGATGATTCTATGAGGCTGCATGGACTGCTTGTCTGTTCCTATTTCTGCCCTGTTTCCTTATTAAAGGTGTGCTGGTCTGGAGATTCTGTGTTTGGTCAAATGAAGTCTGTACTGCACACCTGCATCTGTAAAAAGGAACGGCAGTTCAGACTTGATTGACAAAGAGCAATAGAGGCTCGGGTGAGGTGTTTCTAAATAAAACTGTGTTTGGAAGCATTGCCATGTTCTCCTTGCACGAAGGGTAGGAGGACATCCAGGTATTCTTGCAGCCAGCGCGATCTCAGGTCTCCCTGTTCCATCTGCAGAGTTACTATTCTTAGAAAATCCTCTCCAAGGATGCATAGGCACTAAATTCTTGTTCGAAGTAAGTGGTTCCAATAATAACTGCACAGAGGAAAATGCTAAGAGATGCTCTGTTGCTGAGCTGCTATGGCTGTGCTGCCTCCGGAGGGCTGTTTGCCTCCATTCCTTCAGGTTTGCTGCTTTTGTCTTTATGAGGATTTGCTGGTTGGAGCTCAATGTGAGCTGTCAGAGGAATGCCTGGGCCCTTGGTGAGGCTGTTGGGGACAGGGGCATGGAGAGCTTTTGGCAGAGCAAGTGCAAGAGAGAAGGCACAAGCCAACCTGTGCTGAGTGTTGGGAGTAGTAGAGACCATGAGCAAACCCAAAAACAGGAACCGCAATGTGCTGAAAGGGAGCTCCAAAGCTTTAATGTTGTCTGCCTAAAACGAGACTCCTCTTGTTCCTTTACAATTACCCAATAATTTGGCTCATCAATAACTTTTTCCAGAGTGCTCATTTTGGTTTTACTGCCAATTAATGCAGCGTTCCAGTCTTGGGCTGCAGTGGATTGGCCAGTAATTTGAACTACAGCCCTCATCAAAACAGCATCATTTGTAAAACAGAGAAGAAATCTCAGAGATGCTGAAATTATTGTTAATTAAATCAGCACATGAATATAATGGGCACGCATGAACAAAATTATGTTTGTTTTTGAACTGTTCTGCTAGTTGGAGAGCAAATCCTGTTAGGACCGTTTAATTGTCATCCCATGTTAGAGAGATGTGCAGTGAGCTGGGTCCCTTCTGCATGTACTGATGGTGTGTTGTGGGTACATGAGTGATACATACAGGTCTGCACTTGTGCAAATGACTCACACGTTCTTGCCAGACAGATGCAATGCTGTGTTTCTTGTGCACACATTGCTGCATGGAAAGCCTTTCTTTTTAAACATTTATACTTAGCTCCTGTTCAGGGCTGGCACTGACTTTCATCTGTCTCCTTCTGATTTCTGTGGCCCCAGCATCAGTTGGGTTTGGTGATTATTTTCCATGTAATTTCTGGTTTTTTAAACTCAATTAAAACAGCATCGTAATGATAGAGCAGAGCAGCAATCAGAGCGTGGTAGGAGTTGTAAGGTAACCTGTAAGCAGCTATTGTGTTTAAATAAATTTCTTCCAGAGGTGCCTCAGCTTTACTGAAAATGCTGCTCTACAGCTTTATTAGGATAATCACGCAGCGCTTTGGGACAGCCTCATAATCTTCTGTGTTGCTCAGTTCTGAAGACCTTGAGTTAGCAGTATTACAGCTCTGCCTCCTGTGGAGCTGGAAGGTAAAACTGTCTGTTCTATACTGGGAGACTTCAGCCCTGCACAGAAGGCAGCATTGCCCCACAGCAGGAGTGGGGCCAGCAGTGCTTGTGGGAGCAGGGATGCAAGTTCCAGGTTATTCAAGAGGTGATAAATACACTCCTTCTCTGATACTGAGATTCAACGGTGCTCTAAGAGAATGTCCCTGAGAAATTGTTGTCTGGTTAGAGCACTTCATTCATTCGATGGGGTGGGAGTTGATGGCCTTAGGTTGTGTTGGAGAGGTTCAGGCTAGATTTTAGGTGACATTCCTTCTCCCAGAGTGTTGAGGCATTGTCACAGACTGCACAGAGAGGTGGAGTTGGAGGTGTTCAAGAATGTGGAGATGTGGCACTGAAGGACGTGCTCAGTGGGCATGATGGCTAGGATTGGACTTGGGGATCTTTGTCATAGTTTCCAACCTCAGTGATTCTATGATTTATCCCCATTCCTGCAAGAGGAGAAGACACAAGAGCTGAAGTTTGATAGGAAGGTGCTGTGGAGCCATTGGGTAACTGTAGCAGCATGGGGTGCCAGGTGTGGGTTAATGGCCCAGCACACTTCACCTTGCTAGAGGTTGGGGTGACAATGTGGAGCATTTGATCTCAGTCTCTCATTAGTGTGCAATTTCTTCCTTACTGTATGGATGTCAAAATGCATTTGATCTGCTGCAGAGTTAAAACCCTCATTGTTTCAGCCTCCATTTTGAGGCTCACCTAATTAAAATTGAATTTCAAAGGGAAAAACATACCTTTGAATTCTTTGTCAGAGAAGGGATTTGCAGTGATTGCTCAGCCTTTTGCTTCTGGGTTGATGGTTCAAATCTGGTCTACGTACCATAATGTGAGTATCAAACCTCTGGTTCAAATAGTTCCGTCCAGTGGAAAGATATTCAGGTTAAGAATTATTCACTGAAAATAATTCTAACCAATGTGTGCATTTTCAAGTTGTCCTAACTGGTCATGAACGATTCACAAGGAGGAAAAGGAATGCAAAAAATTCATCAAATAAATTATTCATTATATTCACTCAGCTATAGCTAACTGAATTGTCTAGACAGTAATTACTAATTTTTAAGCTATGGATGTTCGCATAACACTGTTGTGTGGATAGCTTCAGTATACAGTGACTTGAGATAATATTAATGGATATAAGACAGCTAGCAGATGATTTTAATTGGGAAATTATATTGGATTTTTCTATTGAACTTCCATGAAATACTGCATAAATATTGAACCTCCTTAATGTTTTTCTCCTGCGGTAAATAGAGGCACAAGCGCTTCTGTTTGATTTGATCAGTGTGTAAGCAAACTTTAATGTTTCAAGAAAACATTAAATTCAGAACACAACAAGTGTACTCGGCAATAGTGCAGGGCTATGCTGGCATGGGAGAAGATGGTCTGGTTTTAATCCTTGTTTGCAGAAACATCAGTTATTTATGACAGTTAATTAGAAAGTCATAGAAATTAGGAAATCAGTAAATTTTATGACCATAATCAGAAAATCGTAAAGTCAAATAGATTTGTTATTGGGGCACGTGCCCTGGACTGACTGCAAGTTCATTTCGTGGCACGTTGTCAATTGCTCTGAGGTGGTCGGAAACTCTTCCATTTGATTCCAATTGATCAGAGCTCTTCCTTTTCTTACTTATTTCGCCTTTAAGAAAACAGGAGCAGGAAGCCCACATAAATGATTGGATACGATAACAAAAAGTAGGACATCGTTAACAAGTATTTGCATGAAATGTTATTTTCATGTGTGTTACTTCAAGCAATATCCTTTGGGGTATGGTTTATAGAGTGGCACATTAAAAGCCATGTGTAGCTCTCATTAACCCTCATACAAGCTGCGGTTCTTAGTGCTATCTTACTGCAATTTGATTTGATATTTAATTGCAGTAATTTAATTAATGGTACTGTAAATAAAAAGGCTGAGTTCTACCCTCCTACACACACATATGCACAGCCAGCAGCTCCAGTGGCTCCTGTGAGACTTCAATTTATGCATCTTCAAGCAGAATTTAACCCTAAGGATTAGGATAAAATGCCCAAATCCCAGAAAGACGCTGTAACTTGTTTGCATTGGAAATGTTACAGCATTAGTTTGAGCTTACAGGGAGAGCACGGCATGGAAAAACAAACCTATGTATCTCCCTCTAATGCTTGCAGGCAGGATAGGTCATGGAATTGCCTCCTTCTAATAGGACTCCATTTACAAACAGTTTACTAACAGTTATTAATACTTTTAAAATTAATTGGATAATTGCTAGAAAATCCAAATGGCCCAAAGAGCTACTTATGAGCCATAGCTTATAGGTGTTTATGACCTTCCTATTGACTTGCCCATAACCTTTGCTAACACATGCTACTCATGTCTTCTGCATGCTTGAAGTGCCTATTAAATATTGATTAGTCTCTTATAAACCATTTATAAATAGAAGCATGTAATATAAAATGTAACATAAAATCATTAAGGCTGCATGGTACGCAAGTTAATAGTAGCAATCTTGAAAAATTAGTGAGTGCATGAATTAAGCAAATTGTATCCATAAACTCTTAGCGGAGCCGCTGTTCAAGTTAGTGATGGCTCTTAGTAAAAAGCACTTGGCTCTTTTAATAAACCTATCTGTAAACAAGGAGTGCAACATAATGCAGCTCCAGGCCTACCAGGTAATGCTGATTTCCTTTTCAGAATAGGTGAATAGCTGCAGGTTTTTACATGAGGAGAAGCATTGTGGTTAGGGAAAAAAGGTCCACGTTCCCTGGTGTTGCTGCTGTGAAACACAGAGATGTTCTGCTGATGTTAATGGAATTATTGCCTCTCCTTTATATATGAAATCACTGGCAGCTGCTCCTAAATCAGCCCTGGTACTGAACTGAAGTCAGCATGAGTAAAGTCCCACTTCAGAATAACGCTGCGCTGTTAAGCCTGGGGGTAAATAAAATTGATGGTCATCCAAAGCTGCTGTGAGCGACGCTTGAGTGAGAACTTCTACCTGGATTCATGTTGCATGGGTTTGCATTGCTGTTTCATTAGGTATTATTGCAAATACTCCTGCCACGTTTACAGTGTTGTTTTTATATGGAAATGGCACTTGACCCCTAAGGACAAAGCAGATTTGTGTCACCACCATCCTGTTGTTGTTAACAGGTTATTCAGACAGGCCAGAGCCAGCTCTGGCCAAAGTCTGACTTGTTCTGCAAACCTGCATTGCACTGACATTCCGAGTGGGAAGGACAAGCACAAAACCCCTGGCAATAAAGCAATCAGCAGTGCTTTTTGTTATGCAGAGGATAAAATCAGATAGATGGAAACAACAATAACAGAACAATGATTCAAAGTGCTTCTTTCAAACCATCTCTTGCAATTTCCAGCTGCCTCTCCTCTTTGTCACATCTCACTTCTCAGCTAAACAGCAGAATTTGTGAGGCTCTCACTTTGCCTTTGACGTTTTTTACTTGTTACTCAGTGTCTGTATCTGACCTCCAGCTCTTAAAAGCCCAGCAATTAAGCAAATTCCAAAGAGGATTACAACTGAGAATCAGAGGGTATAAAAGTGATTTAGCATGGAGTGCTGAGCATGACAAATCATTTTTGTGCCTAGACCTTGCTTTTCCGAAATGAGTTTCATTTAGAAGCACAGACAGACGTGGCTGTGTCTGGGTGCCAAGTGTCAGTGCAGCCCTTCTGCACTTGGTTCCTGCAGGGCTTCCTGAGGCTGTGGGACCTTACATAGGGACCAACTGCCTCCATGGTCATCAGCTCCCTTCTATTAGGAAACACACTGCCTCTTCCATGTGCAAACCCAGCTCCTTGGTTCTTCCCTGCCTGAAAGCACTGTGTTGTAGAAAGCAGAGGGATGGCAAGAGAGGGGTTTGGGGTTTCTGATATCTGGCAGATGAGACAGGAGGTGTTGATGCAACAAAGTGTCTGAGCGTACATTGACAAGGAAATGTTTCTTGAATGCTTCCCTGATGTGTGTTGCTGTGTGAGAAGTTTGGTTTAGTCATTCCCTGTAGCTGGAGCTGATACTTCATTGAGAAATGAAGAAATGATGAAGGGTATTAGCATGCACGTGTGTTGTTTGCGTGTGTCTGTGTATTGGGTTGCCTTGGAAACAAAGGGAGAAAGCATCACGAACCATAACATGCTTTCCATTTAAGGAACTTTGTGCTATTATAAAGCTACATGCAGAAATAATGCATGTATTCATTCATCCGTTCCGTAACAACTTGCTTATGGCAGACAGCAGCCTGAGAGTGCGGGTCCCATGTAAGATAATAGGAAACCACTTGAGTTTGTCACTGAGCATTGGGCTGAATGAATGAGCTGACATTGGTGAAGCTGATAATAATGTGGGAGGGGGGGGGCAAAAAAAAATGTATGAGAAATGTGAAAAATGTTGTCAGTGCTCCAGATGTGCATCGAAATCACTAAGATCTGAAACAGAAGTAGGGGATCCACATTGAAAAACAACGCAGAGAAGTTTAAGAACAGCTGTTTCAGCATATTGGCCTCCAACTCTCAGTATGTTGAAACAGCTGTCCGAGTGTTTTGGAGGTTAATCTGCTCCGTTAATCACCGTGTCCTTTGTTGGTTTTTTTTTTCTCATCAATTTATAGTAATGCTCATAGCACTCTTTGTGGGCATGTGGACAGAATGATAAATACAAAGCTTTATTAGCCATCACCAAAATGTGTGTTGGAAAACCTGCGAGTGGAAAAGCAGTCTTCAGACTGACCCCGGCTCTCAGAGAAATACAGGTTGGTAACATAGGAGCTAATCTCAGCAGCCAGATCATGGTAGTTTCCTAAGCCTCAGGGCAGGGCATGGTTAACCAGAATTGCTGGCAATGCTTTGTGAATGAAGTGCTGGAACCCAGAACCGTTTTCTGTGTGTTCAGTCCCAACAATCTGCAGACAGTCACTCTGGCAATCCATGTGACCAGAAATAGGTAAAACCTAAACATCACTTGCAACCTTTCTAAATATCACTGCACATGTAAAGATAGCAAAGTCTTTACGTATCGTATCCCAGTCCACATTTCATGTTGTGTTTTTTTTTTAAAATGAAATATAGGGTCTCTGGCTTTGTTTTCCCCGAGAGACCATATTGGATAAGCTAGAAGAATATATTGCAAAAGCTGGGGAAATACAGGCTGCAAGAGCTACACACAGCTGTGCTGAGTGGATTCTAATGCCTGCAGATGGAGCTGCTGGTGGCAGCCTGGGACGGGCTTCCTGTGGCCAAGGCTGAGTCAGTCATCCTGCTGCCAGCCCTCTGTGACTCGTTCAGTGTAAGCTCACCTCATCTTCTCTTTCACTCCCATCTCAGCTTGGCATTAGGAAGAAACAGGGCTGCAGTTTCATTCTGGGTTGTTCTCTGTAATAGATTGTGTCACATTGCAGTGGACGTGCATATGGGAGTTCAATTACAAGATTATTGAGGGAAAGATCCAAAACTAAACCAACAGCTTACACAGTTACCTCCGATAATGAAGAAGAAGAGTTTTAAAATGCCAGCTATTGCTTCATTTAAGAACAACCTTTGGGCAGTTTGTTAAAGTCAGTCTCATTTAACAAGAAAGAATGAAACAAAGCAGGAAAATGCGTTTGCTATAGCTGCTGATGTTAGAAGAATGGCTTTAGTTGGCCACCTTGTGTTGTGTTGGCCATGAGAGCAAACATCTGCTACTCAAAGCATGCAGTGAAGCATGAAGAATGTGGAGTGAAGCTGTTGAGTGTCTTTTTCCATGTTTTGTGGTAAGATGCCTTCTGGCAGTAGTTCCTGGTCTTTTGGAAGGTGATGAAGCTGCAGCATAGCAAAAAACAACCCCAAAGATGTATTGAAACACCTTTTGTTTCAAGATCCAATTTATCTGTTTTCATAAGATTCCCACTGCTGAGACAAGCTGAAATTGCAGTACTAAATGTGACACTTTACTCACCATCTTCTCTGTATATCTTTCTTTGTGGACTTTCTTGTTCCCAGCAGTCAGAGGTTCACCTTTTGTAGGTGAATGCTCCCAATGAGGCTTTGCGAATAGAGGCTGGTGTCTGTGAGTATCTAACGCTGCCATTTTAGAGGAATACTTTGAAAGCAGATTTGCAGTGCTGGTTCTCAGAGGATTGTAGCACAGGCGGTGACTACGATGGGGATAAGGGACTACAGGAAAGGGAGGGAGGGGGGAAAGGGCACTTTCTTCCATTGTCTTTCTCACCTGTGGGGAGCACTGGCCCATACCTGTGCCATGTGAGCCCATCTTGAGCACTGAAGAGGGCTGTCATCTGGGAGGGAGAACATGGCTGAATGCTACGTGGTATTAGAAAGGGTAGAGGGAAAGCCAACATAACAAGAAATGGAAGGTGAGGAGCCCTTGCTCCTTTCAAAGCCGTAATTGTATAGGGTTGCTTTCAAGTGAGAGCACTTTTGAGCTGGAATTCTGTGATACATTTACAAAGGCCTTGAAATGCAACACTCTCCTCGTCATTCCTTCACTAAAATGATGTGTCAAAATGCCACAGAACCGTATCTTTTCTTAAGCTCCGTCTTCTGTAAAAAGCATATTCTTTTGTATTGGTCTGTCCCTGTAGCAGGAGCAGTGGCTATATAGCAAGAGGACCTCATCAGCTTGAATACAAGAAAGAACAGGGTATTACACCTGGCCTTCTTTCTACCTTACAACAGTAAACAATTTGAAATTCATCCTGCAAAAGAAGAAATACAAGAACTATCATTTGGAAATTTGCCCGCTTTTCGAGAGAAAGGAAGGAATGAATAGTTAACACAGCCAGTTTTTGGGAAGATAAATTTCCTTAATGGATGAAAATGGCAACTATTAATTCTATTTGAACAGTCCAGCAATGGCGATCTAATTTCTCTTTGCCAGTGAGTTGGGCTGTGTAGTCATTTCATGTTAAATAAAATGGCAGCAAATGGGGGATATTCTCCTCTTCCACGATAGTTCTTGCAGATGAGTTCTTTAACATGAAGTGGGTAATTCTCTTTTTACTCACTTACCGTACCTAGCTTGTCTTTCTGGAAGATTGGTATTTTTCCCATTACTCATAATGTAGCAGGTTTTGAAGAAATAATTGTGAAGTTTGAATTGTATAATGCCTTTTAAAGGCTAATTATGAAGATAATGCTTTGGAAGCAAAGATAGAAGGTCTTTTTTCATCTTCCTCCTGTTCTTCGGTGCTTTTTGTTGGGACAGAGAACCAAGTCAGCCACTACTTTGTGCAGTTTCCAGGCATTTTAAAACTTAAACTTTTAAAGTTACTTTGGAGTCTCGAGTTGGGCACAGAGTTAAGGACAAGGAGCCATTGTTAACAATTCTTTATCAAAGAAACACGCTGTGATTTTGATACGTGCTTGCTTTCACAGAATCACAAGTGCAGACCTTTGTCTGCTTACAGAATGCTTCTATCAAAAACCAATAATACTGTCACTTTCTATTCCCGTTCCTGAGAAGCATTAATGTCATCCCCCTTGTCTTCTTATTGTCTTGCCCCATTTCAAACCACCTGTGGGATGGCATCAGAAGCCCTCTTTAAATGCAACATACTGCAGTAGTTTCAAATTAAGAAGTATTCTTTTCTCTTGGGGTTATCTACAGCATTGGGATACACGGTAGCATGCTGCTATCATTTTCCACTTAAGAAAGGCAGCAAGTAAGACAGTCTTTCTTTCCTTGCATCTGTTACTGGTCGCTTTATTTGTGGCCTTCTGTATTTCTTTACAATCACTGGCATTTGTTTTGCTGCACAGCTGAATTTCAGCTAACCAACCAATAAATTAACTGTTTGAGATGTTGCATGCTCAGCATTTACAGATAAAAGGCCATTTGGTAGGAAAGATGAGCAAATCAGTATTTAAACTGTGCAGAACGAGCAGCAGGTTTGAGTGTAATCTTACTGGAAAGGCATGGATCTAGGACATGGGAAATGGGGATTCAGTTTCTCATTGTGTCATTGGCCTGGTGGGATTTTCCTGCGTTGTTATTTGACCTGTAAAATGGAGATAACCATCTTGTCCCTTGCAAAGCTGAGAGCTGTTTTTAAAAGTGTTGATGAAGGGTAAGATGCTATAAGGAGTAACGTAAATTAAACATTCAGTGTGTAATTTTTAGAACAGATGAAGGCTGTATGGGAAAAGATGAAAGATTAAATAGTTTGATCCTGATTTCACAGGACTCTTACATTTGTGTAATTCCATGATCTTTGCTGTAGTTCCTCTCTTGTACCATTCTAGCCAAGAGCAGAATCCAGTCTTTACTCAGAGGTTCTTAGAATGTTCTTCAGTTCAAGGGTCTGTGTGTCCCCAGAGCTGATGGACTGAAGAACACTTTGGTTCTGAAAGCAGTGGCTCAACTTGTGGAACACAGCTGATATTGGCCCATCCTGCAGCAAATATCAGCTGTGCTGAGAAATTCAATCATGAAAGATAAAAAAAATAAAATGAGATTTAGTTTTGAACTCGAATAAAGCAGAGGTCGTTCTTTATAAAGTTGAGCAGAAAAAGAAGTAATCAGACATAAAGACAGGATGGAACTGACAGCACTTCTGAACAGGTACAAGGTGAACAAGTAGAAAAACAAAAATGAAGAGCAAAAATGCAAGTAACATATCAGCAGGGAAAGGAAGGAAGGAAAAACCTCCAGAAATCCAAAGGGCAGTTAGAACACTCAAATAAATGAATGTTGTCATTTGGAAAAATCACTCTTTAATTTGAGCTTTCTTTTTCTTTCTTCATTCCTTCCTTCCCCCACCCCCCCCCAAATACTCTCACAGGTGTCTCTTTTTCCATTCTTGGGTTTTGTCACATTATATGGCTGTAGAATTGTGTGTCAAAGTTAGGAATCATGCAGCGCTGTAAGTACTTGCTAATGCTCTCCTTGGAGTAAATAACAGAAGTGTATAGATGCTGATTGTTCGTAATTGAAAACAGGGAGGAAAAAAGCTCTCTCCTCCAGCCATCAGGGCTAAACTAGACATGTGAGCCCTTAAACAGGCAATAGAGAGAGAGAAAACTTGCACACTTATGCTGCCCTGAGATATGTGGTTGAGGCAGCAGCTGCCAGGGAGGGAATGGCACACTGTGGGCACTGGGGGGATTGCTGTGTGGGTGAGGGCTGGCAGTGGGCATGGTCTGCTGATTGACAGTGATGCTGTGCTGGGTGTGTGGCTGTTATATCCTGGGAGCAGACAGATGGAAGCCCATGGAATTACTTCCACAGGTGATGTAGGTATGAGTAGCAGTGTGGTCCTGACAGATAAGAGATGAAAAAAAACAGGAGAGAAGAGAAAAAACAACCTAAATCTTGTTTGGATAATCGTAGAATCATTAAGAATAGAGTTAGGGTAGCATGGCTAGATTGTGGTTGGACTCGATGATGTTAAAGGTCTTTTCCAGCCTGAGCAATTCTGTGGTTCTGTGTCACATCTGCATTCCCACATACTTTGTTTTGCTCATAAATGGGTATTATCATGCCATAGCTATTGTGTGAATGGCCTAATGTGTGCCAAAGGAGAAAGAGCTGTGCTGTTTCCTTGAGAGGATGCTCCTGAAGGATGTTGGGCAGTCATGAAGACATGCTGTAATTAATTGGTGCACTCTGCTATAGCATTAAGCAGCTGTTATTACAGAAGGACGTGGATTTCTGCCCAGGTAGCGCTCATGGTAGATGATGAGCACACAGATTGCATCAGTAAACTCACATGATACGCAACCTTATGTTTCAGTGTCTGTAGTTTTGCACTTGTGAAACTGAAGCCTTTTCAAGCTGGTGAGTTGCCAACATCTCCATTGCCCCCATAGCATAGAGTTTCCTTTAAAAAAAAAACCCACACAAACAAAACCCTTCTTCCAGCCTGCACCGACAGAAACTACAGTAAGTAGGAAAGCAATTCATTGAAATGGTTACCAAGAATGTTGTTAAATGTTCTGAAACTGGTGGGACAGAAATAGAGAAAGAAAATTTCATGTTGACCAGAAAGGTTTTTATCTTTGATGACTGCTGACACTCAAATGAATCCAATAGTTGCATTTCCTAAACTAGGCAAAATATGGCCTTCCTAGATTCTTCAGAGGAAGAAGCCTTTGACAGATCCTCAGGTGATTGTTTTGTGATTATCTGGAAAGAATTATTTATTCATTGGTTCATCCAGAACATCACTGCATGTGAGCAGACAGCTCTGCCCATTTGGAATCCTCTTGAGGTCAGGGGGACATAGTTTAATTTCAAATGGAGATGGCCCATGCTCTTATTAAACATCAGAATATGGTAAAAGAAAGGAAAAACCAATGGTGTTAAGCGATCTATGATGTTCTGTTGAGAACAACTGGCACAGATCTATCAGATAAATGCTCAGGTGAGTTGCAGATTGTTAAGCATAGTGCAAATTCAAGTGTGGGTGATTGGCTGAGTTTACCATAATACTTCTAGGTTGATCTTTATTTCATAGGATGCTAAAACGACAGAGAAATGCAAGCCAGGAGCTCTTGCAGTCTGTATTCTCCGTGCAAACAACTAAAATCAGATGTGTGATAGCTGCTCTTCAGCTGTAAAAATTTCCCATTTCTTCTGCTTCAGGCATGTGCTTCAGAGTGATGGTGTCATGATGTTTAACATAGGTTTGGAGAATAGTGTCTGCTGGTACATAATGGGCTGAAGTGAAATAGCAGGAGCCTGGTCCCATGAAAGGTCTGTTGCTGATGCAGAAGGCACTGGTACTTAGCTGAGCCAGTGGAGACTGCCTGACAGGTTGCAATTACTTCTGCCAAGTGCACCAGGCTGCATTCTGAACCTTTGCTTAATGGGGGCAGATCTGTTCTGAGTTACAAAAAAAATGAAACAAAACTGCCTCAGGTCCTGGATATGACAATGTCTGCTTCTAATCAGGTTTCACCTTCAGCAGCAGCTTTTGCTTATTCATCCTACATAAACCTCTAAATGAGCTGAATTTCCATCATAAAAAAACACCAACATGGAAATGGCATAAATCTCAACTTCAGTTGTGTCAAATTCCAAGGCAGAGTTTCCACTGTCTGATCACGTTTGCCAGGTACACTCTGCTAAGATAAGAGCTTCCTTCAGTGTATCTGTGGCAAAAGGGCAAGATATAGAATGAGATTCCGCTTTGGAATCTGTATCATGCTTTTTTTTTGTGCTGTAGCAAATTGTTTTTGCAGCCTGCACTGTAATATGCATCCAGAATAATATTCAATTAGGCTAATAGTTGCTGCTTACATTGTTCTCTAAGAATCAGTGATTAAGAACCGCTCTGTATGGTTCAATCTCCATTAATTAATTTCCCATGCAGAATATATACGCCTGCCTGTTCTTCCTTGGGGATCCCAATATGAACTAAAGCTATTTTGCAGGTAAACAAAGGAGGTAAAAGATGACCTTTAACTCTGACAGCAGCATTTGTGATTTACCATCTGCCATAACCGATGACTCTTGATAGCAATATATTGGAAAAAAGATGAAATGAGGGAACAGCTGGAGACAGAGGGAGTTGGGGGGGAGTGGGGATGAGCAGCAGGTGTGGCTTGTTGGAGCAGAATCGTAGGATCACAGTCATTAAGGTTGGAATGCCCACTAAGATCATCTAGTCAACCATCAACCCATTGAAGGACTTGAGTGTAGCTCTGATACCTGAAAACCTGGCAAGCAGCTGATTTCACAGGTGAGTCTACAAGTTTTTTATTTGCACAATAAGGAATTAACGTTGTTCAGCCCTTAGTTCAGCAGCACCGACCACCAGAGCCACCAGCATTGCTGTGGGTCTGCTTCCACGCGTGATGTGGACTGGTTGTGGAAAAGTAGGAAGGAAAAATGTTAAAGAACAATGTGAGCTCTTTGCAAAGATTGTTTATGCGTTTAATAAACACAGTCTCAGTTGTTTGTTCTCAACACTGGGTTGCAAAATGGTAAATCTTACCTGATCTAATGGTGGTATACAGAAATAGCTTTCTAGCAACCCAACTTCATTAATATGTATTGGAAAGCTAAAAAAGTAGTCAGCTGTGAGGGGAAAAAAAGTACAGAATTGCTTTGGATTATAATAATTTCAGCAAAGCATCTAATTTATATATTAAGCTTGCTTAATGGGCTTATACTGCCTTGCTCTTTGATCTGAAGAAAAAGGTGCTGAATAATTTATCAAATATATATATAAGAAAAAATCCCCTGGCCCAGCCCACACATCACAACCTGCCCTATAATTTCCATTTTCTAAGAGATGCCATTTCCAGGCAGCAGAACTGGTTCCTAAAGATTCCTTCCAATGTTACAAATGAATTTTTATGAGGTACACTCTGGGGAAAAAATAATAATGAAGCAATGCAATTCTGCAGACAAATGTTTCGGGTCTATGCCTTCCTCACTAAAGACAGTCATTTCAACTAAATGCCAAAAGGCATTTAGCTGTAACATTTGTCAGTGGAATAGGGTTGGCTTTAGGTTTCCCTCCTGATTTACAATTGAGTGTTTATTGGGTTTGCTGTACTGTAGCGTGTTTTGTTAACCTCTGAAAAAGCACATCTAGATTGTGTATTAATCACTAGGATGATGTCTGTTGCAGTAAATTGGGTCGGTGCAGGGTTTCTGTGGAAAGGAGGGGGATGCAGGGTGCTCTCAAGGGGTAGGAAAGATGTACTGGTGGTCCTGGTGTGAGTAATAAGGCCCCTGAGATGGTTCCTTGTATGATGGATACATCACTATCTTCTTGACTTGCAGTGGATGGGTGAGCTGTGAGAGTCATGGGCCTGGTGAGGATTTAGGTCAGTGTGGCATTGTTTAAAGCCTGATGATTGGGACCTCAGTGCCTGGAGTTCCTCAGTGATCCCTACTGGTCACATCCCCACTAACAGCCCTGCCATGGCTCTTGACACCTCTCCCATTCACATTTCTCTCTCTCCCCCATTTGTCCAATGCAATGAGTTGTCAAACATTTACCATGGCTGTGTGCAGGGTTTATTCATATTTAAATAAAGCCATTATCCTGGCCTTGAGTTTCAGTAGTTTTCTACTCTTCCTCTTGAGTATTTCTCTCAGTAGTGCCATCTAATCAGCTTTAGGTTTTAATTAAACAGCTGTCATTTGCTTCCTAGTTCTGTTGCAACCTGATGTTGTATTAAATTTTAATTTAGCCTAGGCTGGATAAGGAGTAGATTCCTTCAGACAACAAAGAAACGCTATTAGCAGGTTACAGTTGTAATTAAGAAGAGCTCTGCTGAAGTACTAATGCATTCAGGTACAGAGAAGGAATGGAGATAAACACACACATAATTGTTATTCAAGGATAGTGCAGCAATGTGAATGTCTAGTTTCTGCCCCAGCTGCTTAACTTCCAGGTCTTGGTCAAGATCCCATATTAAACCCATGGCAGAGGAAGTACGAAAGGACACTGTCTTTTACCTGGGTGCTCCAGATGTCCAGGGATGCTGTGTGACCTGCCCATGTAAATCAGTGCTGTTACCTCTCTCTAGAGCTCAGTGATGCTGATGGTGACCAGCAGAGTTGTTTAACATGCAGTGACCCTCCTTTCTCCAGAAAACCTTGCTGTGGAAATAGAAGACACACCTAACAGAATCTACTGAAGGTGCAAGTAAATTAAAAAATAAAAAAAAAAAAAAAAGAAAGAAGAAAGAGGTCTGCTTATAAATCTAACAGACAGTCAATTAGTTCAGTTCTGCCTTCATATTTCTTCCTCAGAGGAAATATGTTTTGTCAGTCTATAAATAGCCAGCTCTTAGAAAGGTCTTTACACGGCCTATTATACTCGTGTAACACCCGATGCAGGCATCAGGCATCTGAAATATTGATTTCTATGGTAGAATTGCTTACCAGGGAAGCGCAGCTTTGTGAAGCAGCACCGGCTAATTAGCACTGTGGGTATCTGAACTGACTGGGACGGAGGGGAGGTTCGGGACTGTGCTGTGTCAAGAAAGAGGTGAGCATATTGCAGAGCATCTACAAACGGAGGAGTGGTAACGTGTCACTTCTGAGCTCTTTTCTCTCACACTGAGAGTTGACAGAAGAATGTAAATCTTTCTGCATTATCCTTTGGAACATCAGAGCGTGACTTCAGCTTGGAAACTGAGCAGCTCTTAGGAGTTAATAGACTAGAGGTTGTGTTTGGCTGCTGTCACACGGATGGTCGGCAGTTGGGTGATACAACAAAAAGTGCAGAAGCAAAGCAGCCAGCTCAGGCCTGCTGAGAACCTGAGTCCACTGAAGTCAAAAGAGGTTTTTCATCTGTTGTTCAGTAGAGCTTTGGATCAGACTGTGAGTGCTGCCTGCCCCTGTGCTAAGAGCAGGGGCTTTGGAAGCAGAATTAGGCACGCATGTGCTGCCCATGACATTGGCAAAAATGCTGTTTCTCCTGATGCACTGAGGACTGTTTTTGAGGAGCATCTTAGAAGCATCCTGATGACAAACCAGGACATGAAACCACCATGTCTACATCATGTATTCAACATACATCAACTTGACGGTGTAGATTGATTTGCCATTGGTCTGGTGCCATCTGCCTACTTTCTGCTGTATTTGTCCATGAAGCATCCTTTGTTTATCTTCACCTGGTTTACACAACCCCTTTCTACCCGTGCTGCAGCTAACTTCTCACACAGCAGCGAATTTCCTTCATGTTGTTGGAGCCTCAGTCTTTATACAGGTTCTTTACTTGTTCTTTCACACTTTTGCTTTTTCGCATCTGTTTGCTGGTGTCCCTCTGTCATGGGTGGCAGCTGGTGATAAATGATCCCATTCAGCGTAAACAAAACCCAGTCATTTACTGCGTGAAACATCTGCCTGGTGCCTGGCAGAGAACAGGACAAGGAGGATTGTATTTATTTCATGAGGTGTAATTCAGAAAAACATCTCTATTCAGGACAGCACTTACACATGTGCTTAAATCACAGAGAAGTCTAAGTGTCAAGTTGAGCCACATACTTTTAGTGCTGTTTTGAACAGAAATGGACTGGAGTACACATTTAAGTGCTTTTCTGGAACATGCCTGCCCATAAAGCTCTACTAGACTGTATTAGTTAGCTGGCACTGGTGTTATTAGTACTTCTACTTATTTAATTCAGGGTGCTTTTTGTAGAAGTTTCCGAATATTGATTAATAATACATCTTAGTTGCGAGTATTTATTGGCCTTCTCCAGCTGTCCTTAGCTGGTGGTCAATGCCCATTATTTTCTATCAATCTAACTAGCAGGCAGAAGTAAATGATAGTGAATATATTTTCCTATGTAAGCTGCCACCAAATTTTCCACTAAAATCTGTTTATTCTTCTACCAATTCAAATAATGGAATTTAAAGTTAGATTAGTTGGAAGCAACTTCTTTTTCCCCCCCCAGCTCAAGCAATTAGCTTTATGGAAGCTGAAAAATGAGCAGCAGATGGATTTAAAGCAGTATTTCCTCGTGAAGGCTTTTCTAGAACGCTGAACTGAATCTCTATGGAAGCAGAGGTGGTGTGAAGCTTTGGGCCTGCAGTGAGCAGTGCTTAAGCAGAGACGTGTTCCTTTGCAGGCCTCCATCAGAGCTGTTCCCCTCCAGTCTGCTCTGCTTACGCAAGGCAGGGACCTCTGGGCAACTCACTTGGAGCAATTAATCAAACTGCAGCCACACTGAGATGCTGGGGAAGGCTGCTTTAATGCAGTCATTAGAGTGCCAGTGCTGTGAATTCGTCAGGATTAGAGAGAAATGTGGTAAAACATCTCCAGGTGGGATTTTGATGGGGAAAGATTAGAAAAATTGCATGTGACATTGCTTAGTTGGTAATAGCATACCTCATGCATGGTTTTTCTAATCATATATTAATGTCCAGAAAAGGGACAACTGGCTCAACTTGAGCCAGTATGGAAGAAATGCTGTTGCTGTAGTGCTTGGCAGTCGCTTCCTATATCCCAGGCATGATTTGGGACATAAGGGTGGGATGAGCTGTTGACACCCCTGGAGGTGGTGCTTGAAACACACTGAGGTTCTGCCAACCCACAGATGTGTCTTTGCGGATCATTGCATTATGGATTTCATTTCCACAACAGCCAAACCTATAAATGGACTCAGAAAGAGTAAATCTGTATGTCTGTCAAACCAGAACTTGGTGGTCCAGATGCAGATTTTGGCCTTGAAAATTGTGACACCATTAACTGCAGGGAGCTCGCAGGCTGTGTGCAGGGAAATGTCACTCCCCTATCCCTGTCTGAGAGAAGGTTTTGGTTCTGTGGTCTGATCTCTGCAGTGTTCTGTGCTTATTGCTTCTCTAATGCCCATCCCATAATTGTGTGTGTGCATACAGGACACAGAAGTCCTTAATACGGCCATCCTGACGGGCAAAACGGTGTCAGTTCCAGTTAAGGTTGTTGCAGTGCAAGAGGATGGGTCGGTCGTTGATGTTTCAGAGTCCACTGAGTGCAAATCAGCTGATGAAGACGTCATAAAGGTAAGATGACCACGTGAGATGGGGAACGAGGGAAACACAAGTCTTTTCCCTTGCCTTCTCCACCACCACTGTACTGGGACGTAGCCCACAGTTGGGATTTTGCATGGTTTTATACAATTATAGCTGTTTCTGCAGTGTTGGGTGGCTTCTGCTGTGCAGTAAGGAGCCTGATCTCCAGAGGTTATGCAGTGTTAGCATATTTCTGTAGACTGATGTGGAGCCATTTGTGCTGGTGCTTTCCATAAGGTGTGGGAGAAGGCAAGGGATGCTGATAGTGTGTTCCTGGTCTTTGCTGCTGGCCAGCTAGAGCTAGCAAGAAAGAACGTGTTGTCTGATACATCCCATGTGGGAACAGTCAGCTTGCTGTGCAGGAATCTTTATTCTCGTGTGGCTTTTCTGCATCCATTATTAAATGCAGTTCCTATTTTTGACAACTCTGAATGAGCTCTTCACCAATACTGGGGATAAATAAGATCCTCTAAGACACACAACATCTAATTGCATTTTAATTCTTACAAGAAATAGTTAAATATTTTGATACATTTTGCTGTTCTTTTTTTTTGCTATGTCCTATGCAGCTAGTTGTCTCTTACCAGTGGCTATTATTTATCAGTTGACAATGAAGCGTTTGTGTTATAAACTCAAGCACCACTTTATATATCATCAACATACTGCTCAGTTTTCTCTTCTTTGCACTTCAGAAAACGAGGTCTAAAAGATGATATGTGGACTTCTCTTTCTATTGAGTTTATTGGATTTCTAGGACTCGCTATTAGAAAATACGGGACAGAGCCAGATACAAAAAGATGAGGGAAAGAACTCCCATTATTTCAAAGCACTGCTTGTTTAAAGTCCATTTAGTTCAATCAGCAGTTATCCATATGGATGTCCTGTCAAAACTGGCTGTGAAGTTGTTCTGGTTTCTGAATTTAAAAGGTCCACTGAAGCTGGCAACTACATAAAGCTTGACGCGACCCCTCTGAGCAGAGACATGATTGCCAGCCGCTTCCTTGGATTTACACACTTGAAGAAAGCAAAGCTCTTGCCCTTTGACCATCATCTTTTCTAGCTTTTAAAAATGAGCTGTATTTCTAGGTGGAAACAGACTTGTTTCAAAACACCTTCAACCTGATGAGGGGGCTTCCATCCCTTGCAATGAACTGGGGAGATCAGACCAAAACGATGGCCAAAATGCTGCATAGGTTTTACAGGATTTTTGCTGTATATTCCCACAGCTCGTCCTTTCTTTGTTTATTTCTAATGACTACACTGGGTACTAATCCATTCTCCATGCCTCTGTGCAATTATTTGGGCATCAAATTGCTGGTCGAAAATAGTGCTTTGGGGACTCTTTCCCAGAACTGGTACCCAACTTTGCTAACATAATGAAAACACAAAGGTTTGAATGTGGTCTTTTCTGTGTTCTACTTGCCCCATCTTGGAGATATAAACTGTCTCAAAATGGGTGTAATGTTATTCTCCTGTAAATTTGAGGATCCTTATAATGGATTTCAGTCACAGATTGCTGAGAGGAGCTTTCAGGCTTAATTTTTTAACTGGAAATATAGATACTGGTTGCAAGACTGAATTCATAAGGATGAATTAGATGAGTTAAAATTTAGTACATGCTGGATGTGCCTGTATTTTTTTCACAGAATTGCCAGTTTCCCTTTAGAAGCCCCTTTGGTAAACTCAGTATTGACTTAGCTTCCGGATTTGTGTTGACTTTTCTATCATGGTCATAACTGCTAAACCCTCTAATGAGGGTTGTCAGCATTTTGGATGCATTTACCTAATTCTGATCGTTTCACTGTTAATTCTGCCTTTATTGTTTCTTTTTAATTGCGGAGATATTCATATTCTTTTGGGCAGAACAGAATGTTGCATTCTTAGCCTTTTATTTCTGTTTAATAGCTAATGATTTAATAGACAATTAATGAGACGATTCTTTGATCACTGCTGCAACACCATTATTTTCAATTAAGACACAATGAACTGAATCTAATTTAAATAGAAACAGACTTTGGCTCAGTCTGTTATGTATTTATACCAAATGCACTTAGCTGGGCAGCTACCTTGGTATCATACTGATAAAAATGCTACTCGGGGGAGGCCCAACAGACAGGTGATGAGTGATTTGTCTGTAGACAAGGGATGTGAATCTCTCCTGCTTAAAGCCATATATCCCCTCTGCCTAACAGTTTAATAGCTTCCCAGCAAGGCAGTAATTCAGCCCACATTTTTCATGGCCTACATAATTAGTGGTAAATACAATGAAACACACCCATTGCTTGACATTGCATTTACCGACCTTAGTGTGACTCACTTGATGCTGCTCAGCGGAGTTGCACTGATCTACTTGTTCAGCTGTATTGCCACCCCTGGTCCCTGCAGTTGGGCAGACACCATAATACTGACCAACCATTTTGGCTTGAAATGGCTTACGCTGTAAAAACTTGAGATGAAAACACTATTCCTGAGTCATCGAAACTCTCATGTTTATTCCGTCATTGAAAAGGGATGTTTAATGTTTTTGGCATTTGAAAGAAAAGAATGGCTTTATGATTAAGGCGCTGAAATGCTTCTCAGCATTTATTTCCATATCTTTTGCTGATTTCCTGTGTGTCTTTGGGTAAGTCAGTCATTCCTCTTGGAATCTCACTTCCTTATCTGCAAACAAGGCTGAGAAAAAATGTCTTTCCCATCCTCAGCCTGCAAGATATAATTTTTCAAGCTACAGTTGACTCTGAATGGACAAAATCCTTATCTTCAAAAGCCCCATTTACTTCAGTGGTCTTCTGCCATGGACTCTCTTGAAGGTCTTCTCCCAAGTCTTGTTTTTCCTGCAAACCAGAACTAAATAGGGGGGTGAAGCTGAAAAGAAAGAAGTGATGGGAATTTATGAACAAGTTGCTCAGCCGTTGGGAACCTGTAGGCAAAGTGGGATGTGCTTCTTCTAGATGTGTATGCCAAACCATGGGGCAGTCTTCACAGGTGGGGAGAAAAGGCCTTAAAGAAAAGGATTAAAGCAGTTGTACCATGGCAGGGACCTCCTTTTCTTGACAGGATGTATAAGCACTGCTGAAATTCGCTGGTCTGCTACAGTGGGTTTTGCATGCTCCTCATTGGCCTTTGAGGCATTGTTAGAGAGAAATGGTAGAGATGGAGGGAGCGCCTTGGGATGGTTGTATTGCATGGAGAAGTCTGACCTGGTGAGTTTTGGTGCTGCCAGTCTTTACAGCTTCCATGCAAGGTCTTTTTGTCCCTTTAAAAGCCCAAACCACAGTAATTTCACATGAAGAAAAATCCTGAAAGCATCGTTGTTATGTGTTAGTGAGGAACGTCAGCCACAAAGCAGCATCAGTGAGGAAATGATATTGAGGACAGCTTCTTAGTCCAAATGTTTATCTTAGTAGTGTACAAATGAAAGGGAGACAGCTGCCCAGTTAATTCATTCTTAGATAGTGATATTTTCTTGTTCTTTGCAAGTTACACAGAAATTGACTGATGGTTCAAATTAATGTCTGCTGTAATTCATGTGGCTTCCATGTAGTTATGCCGTGGACTAATATAGCCTAATTTTATTGTAACAGAAAAGGCCCTCAATGGAACAGAAGGAAGCCAGAGGGCCTCAACCTCCTCATTTCTGCCCACCTGTGCAGTGCAATGGCAACAGGCTCAATGTGCCCAAGCAGTGGCATACATTAAAACAGTGGTGCTTCAATAATATACCACGAACTCCATCTGTGCAAGAATGCACTTTTCTTGTTAGCTTGCTAGAGAAAAGCACTTCAGTGAATTATTTTTCACCTTTACATAATTTCCTGCCTAATTATAATGAAAGTCAAATTCAAACCATTCCCACCCCCTTCTTTTCTAACACAAACCTTATCTTGAACTCTCCATAATTAATGTTAAAACAATAGAAGACCTAATTTTGCTAGCAGCAGCCGGCGAGGCGTTATCTAACGTGCAGTAAAACAAGTGTCAGAAAGGCTGGCAAGGTAATAGCTGAATTAGATTGAATCTGCACAGCGTTCTTCCCTCTTTCAGACAAAAGCAGATGAATGACTGAGGACCTTATTCAACAGCTGAGCACAGTGATCTCAGTTCACAGCTACATGGGCCATAAGGGGGAAAAAGAGGAAGGATGGTGGGGAGAGAGACTGCAGTGCTTTAACTTGATTGTGCTGAGTTTTGGGAGCAGACCTGCAGCACATTCTTAGGACAAGTTACAGAAAGAAGCAACTGCCTGCAGTTGTTAACACAATGTTTATGCAGAAGATCTGAAAACAAAAGCAGTACTTGTAATTTGCAAGTTCTGCAGCTGCGTCGCCATTAAAGTATGTGATCAAGAATGTAATGTTCATAAAGTGGAGCTAATCTTATTTCTCCATCTATCATATTTTTGAGTGCCTATCACTGCATTTACCTGAGAGCTTTATTTGTCGTCACTCACTCAGAAATTAGCTCATTCTAGGAGTCCAAACTCAGTAAGCAGTGAAAACGCTCTCTTCTCGTTTATATGATGGATTTACTTTTGGTGCCAGTTGGTTTATTACACAATTCATTTTGAACTAGATCGTATTCTTTAAGTGATTTGTTTTTTTCTTCAGTGCTGCTGAGGGATTCGAGATTGACAGCACCGGAGGGTTCACTGCTCTGCTCACCCCAGCACAGGGCCAGCTCGGGGCTGCAGCAGGCAGCTGTGCAGCTAGAAAGCTTTTCATGTGCGGGTGTTTAATTGGGTGAGTCCACCTCTGTGCCCAAGCGGTGCTTTTAATCTCACCTGATTAGTGCCACTGAATCAGTATCATCAACTCCATGAAATCAGCTGGAAACAACCTGAAGTCATTGTTGACTTCATCTCCATCCATCTTTGACAGCTGGGAGGTGATGGACTCTGCGGTCCATCACAAATCCTGAAATAATGACTCCCCCTGATGCTTGGCCCAACCAAGATGCTTACGGCAGCAATGTGTTCCTCGGCCAATAGGAAGAATGATTTAGGAGGTGAGGATCCCACCCTGGATTTAGGTGTTTGCTTTACCTCTCTGCTTTACTCCAACCCTGCTTTGTGAAGTTGATGGTCTGTAGCAGTAGTGCCACAGGGATGACCAGAATACATCAATCTCAGAAGGATTTATTGGCAAGAAACCTGCTGGAGACTGTGGATTGTCTTATTTTATACTTGTAGACAGGTTTACCTGAGGTAGGGCAATAACTGAATATCACTGAGCTGCTTGAAATGCATTAAACTTGTAATTAGAGCTTCTGGTTTCTAGTTATTCTGGCCAGAAAACAGCCCCTTTGCCCCCAAACAAAATTCATCTCTATGAGTCACAAGAGAGAGACAGCAGAATATGGCACATCTCTCAGCAATATGTCAACTGTTGAATTAAGGATTTTGCTTTTTGTTGAAATACCAGAGGTTCTGACATTTAGGTCACCAGATTCTGCTAATTAGTTTCCTATCTGGACAAAGCATGATCAGAAAAAGAGTAGCGTAGCTGCTTGCTGAATATTAACAGATTTCTCTTAAAAAACATGCTTGTTACACAGCAACAGGTTGAAGTCTATAGTGTTCTTTGAACGTGCCAAGCTAAAACATTGGGTTTAGAATCATATTTGCACACAAAACGGCTCCATGTATAGCAATAAGGATGCCAGTGAGGCAGTGTACGAGATCACATATTGAAGAATTAATATTCTGTACACAGTACACATTGTACACAGTTTATAGCAAAATATATGTGTGTGTCTTCCTGAAGCTATTTTTAAACACAGCCTTCAAAGCCAGCTTGAGAAAACAGTGTTTAGTCTGGGAGAGGATCCGTTAAGAACAGACCATGCCGACATGTGCAATTACACAGATCTCGGCAGAGATGCTTATGGTGTCTTCCAAGAGACCAGCTGCTGCTTCAGAGGAAGAAAACAATTCTATGGCGTAGCATTTGGCTGCTCTGAGAGCAGAAATGCAAAGGGCATGGATCCCAGTGCTGGGAAACAATCATTAACCTGAACTGCGATACCGCTCAGGATCAACTCTGTATATGTTATACTAAGAGATGCACAGAGCAAATGGCTCAACAGAAGCAAATGGAGCAATAAGAGATTGTTGTTGAGAGAAAATTGACAAATATCTGGAGGCTTTTTCTCCAAGTTCTGTAGGAAATCAACCTTGCTTTATAAACTTCGATGCGGTTGGGCCATTTGAATATTTTAATTGAGGCTGTGTGAATCTCGTGGATTCTCAGGCACTTACACCTCTTGAACTGTCATTCTGGCTGGGCAAATTAACTCAGATTTCCATTGTCATCATAACTGGGGCCAAAACGTGCTTCCAGCTAATGTCTGTGTGAAAGGCACTGAGGTGACAGAGGTGTTCCAGAGGGCAGAGTCTGTGAGTGCAACAACAGCCATTAGCTGTCAGCTAAGGGACAAGGAAAAAGTCCTTATCTCCACCCTCTTTGCAGAGGTCGTAGTTGAGAGAAGGGATGGACAGCAAATGATGCTTTCTGGACAGCAGAGCCTTCCATTTTAGGTAAGTGACAATTTTTTGAGCACAGAGGTGCTGTGTAGCAGCAAGATGGGTGTACAATGCTGAATCTTCCAACCCTCCTAACAGGCTTTACTTGCAAAGAGCTTTATGCTGATGCAGCAACCACCACTCTGCCACCAAAGCTTTGCAGCTATCCCCCTGGCTCTGTGGGCCTCAACTGGGTGTTGCAATGCAGCTTGAGGGTTTGTTTTGGGGTTGAATTGCTCCACATCCATGTTTCAGTGATGTGCTCCAAGATGCCACTCCCTTGAGCTGCATAACAGCAGCTGAGGATGGGGCTGATGAGCCTGACACACTTGCTGTCATTTTGAAGTGTAGTTAATTCATTTGACATGAAAAGCACCTACCACTGACAGCAGCCAGCTCCCCTTCTCAGCTGTGGGAGAAGATAGTTTTGTTCTTGCTCTATTTTTAATTAACATTTTTACATTCTTACTGTACTGAACTGGAAACCAGAATGAGAACTACTTTGCCTTCATTGAAACAGCAGCAGGATGAGAAATAGACGTAGCTCAATGGTTGCATCAGTATTGGGGTACATCTATGATCGAGAGGGGAATGGGGAAAATCCAGCCAGAAGGGACGGTAGCTACATAGTGTATTGGTGAGTTAGACAAGGATGAAGGAACAAAGAGAAGTTACCAGTGGTGTTTTTTCTTCTGTTTACGTAAGTACGGAGGATGGAGGTGCTTGCTGGAATGTGGCTTTGTCCTCCTCCAGTTCTGCTATGCGCTGTAATTGTGAATACCCACCAGGTTCCATTGGAGCAGTGCTGAGTGGTAATTAATTGGCAGGATTTAACCCTTTGTTTTGTGTTGTGGATTCTTAAGGTCTGATTTATACAAATGTCATTGGACTGAAACATAAGAAGAGGGATGAAACTGTAAGGTGTGTAATTCACTCCCACATCAGAGACCTGTTTCCATTGCTAGATGTGAGCTGTTACGTTTGTGTGCTGAGGTCGCAGCACAGGCATCTCTAGAACTTCAAAGTTTACACTTGTTTAATAGCAAATAGCAACTAAATCCACTATCTCTATGTTTTTCCAAATGGGGAGAAGCCAGAGCATACAAGCGTATTCTGGCCAGTGAATGAGTAACTGTTCAAAGACAGCAAAGGCAGTAAGATCTATGCTGGAAATAAGACGTATGTATCTCTGTATACAAAATCTGTGTTATGCATACAGTACAGACAGCATAATGATTATTGCTCCTGTTCTATTTTTGCTGCTATAATTATTGTGCAAACGGTCCCATTTGCAGTGAGTAACAACTGCTGCCATGCAGCCCTGTGTTAAGTCCTCCCTTAAACGTGAGTGCAGATCAGAAAGCTGTCATGAGCCAGAAAAAGGGATGTGCTGTAATCAATGAAAGACTGCTGAGCAGAGATGCATGAACTCCTTGAAGTGCCAAGAATGGGCTGTTAAATACACATATCCCTCATTGAAGAGCATTCATTTGAGTTGCACGCATTTATTATTTGTAGAGTATTGACGATGTACTCAGCTCTGTATAAAAAGCAGTGCGGACGCTGTGCCTATCCTACAGATCTCACAGCTGAATGAGAGCTGCACAGGGCCTGTTACAATATAGACGTTCTGGGAGGTAATCCTTTATTGAGTTACTTGTACAAATACCCAGAGCAGCTTAGCAGTGAGGAGGGAATGGCATTGCCCAGGGAACAGAGAATGGAGAGTGCCCAGCAGGACTGCCAGCAAGGGGGAGTGCTCTGCTGGAGCTGCAAGGGCAGAAATGATAAGTTCCTAGCAGGAAGCATGATCTCCTATTTATATGCTGTATTTATTTGAGCTTTTCCGATTCCTGCTCCTGCAATTACTGCCTGCATTTAATTTACAACCCCTCCCCAACGACTCTTTGGTTTCCTCCTGTAAAAATAAGGGAAAATCCTTAAGACATGCAGTCCTTCCTTAGATCTCTTACACTCACCATTATCCGCTGCAGAGCAAAATTAATGCAAACTCTTCCTTATTGTTTTCCTTCTTAATTCATTTCTTTCTATAGAGGCTCAGCAAGGACCAATTTTCCAAGCGAGTTTTTAATCGCCTGAGCCCAGCATGATTACTGTCCTCCAATCTAGTTGCCATTTGATGCAATCAGCATATCAGAATACAATGATTTCTTTTTCCCCCCAAACATGAATGCTGTATGGCCAACTGATGACACTTGGCTTCATAGAAACATAGAATCCCAACAGCGCTGCGTGGAAGAAAATAACCTGATTGCAAGGACTCCCCTGGCCAAATGTGTGAAGATAATGTGAGTTTCTTTCCAGAAATGGTGTAATACAGAGCACAAAGAAATGTATGATTCCAGTATTGAGGGTGTGGAGGCAGGGAGGGATGGGCGGAGGAGCTGGGAATGCAGCGTGCACAAGGGTTTCTCACTGCTGGAATGCTTTGAAAGGGCCTTTCAGGAGTACACGTTGCCAGGGGAGATTTTCTCTCCGTGTCTTTTTGTGCCACCCCACAAATCAAAGATTTCAATACGCCAATACTGGATAACTGGAGGCTTGAGGAACTCCTGCCATGCAGAAGCTGTAGCCTTTTGGATTTCCCCAACCTACAGCGAGTTTAGAGTGAAAGATGATCAGTGTAAAATGAGACGATCCTTCCTTGGGCTAAAGTGCTTTACTGTTGTGTTTGTAAGCACATTGTGTACATTATAAACGCCAAGGCTACATTTGCAAAATTAGTGAGTGCTGAGCAGGACCACAGTGCCATAGGCAAGGGCAAAGTAACACAGAAAGTTAAAGGATCCCTATAAAGGATGGGGAGGGGATATCGGCTGCATCTTCCTTGCAGCAAATGCCCACAGCTGGGTGTCTCCTTGCAGCCCCTTCAGGAACAGCTCGTGGGGAGGTCTGGGGAATGCCTCTTTGTCTTCTTATGCAATAAAGCCCGGGGAGGTAACAATGCAGGTACAGCTGGGTCCTGAATGACTGCATTAACCCTGAGATTGGGAAGGTTCATCCAGCAGCCTCACTGTGGAGATGCTGGGGGGCTTATCCTGTGTGCATGTTGTAGAACAAATCCATTGCCCACAACCTGTGTGTCCTTCCCACTGTTCTCTGCAATGCAATGTGATTCCAACTATTTAGGTTACAGCTTGTTTGTTTTTTTACAGTGTTGTTGGTGAGTATGGTTGTCTAAAGTCTACTAGACAGCCATTTGCTGGGACCTTCTGTTCTTTGCAAACTTGACAATGTGGCTTGTTTAATCGCCTTATGTTATTATTGATATTTTCATCTTCTGTAACTAATTTTTGCTGAGGAAAAACGTATTATTGCCAACTCTGATCTCCTTAATTCTGGTAAGAAAATGCCTCCGACTTCATCCCATTTGAAGGAGACACAGATGGTTTTGTACAGGATCGTGACTCTTTGGAGAAGGCTGCTGGCATTGTGTGAGTGTCTGCAGGGTCAGGACAGGAAGGAATCCTGCTTAGTGAGACTGGAAGAAAGCTGGAAACGTGTCTGCCATTGCCTGTGTTTCAAATGATTGTTAATTTGTTAGTGGGAGTTCAGAAAGAGCTGTAGCAAGAAAAAGCCTGAGGTACCTGAAAGTGAAGGTAGTTCTAAAGAAAGATGTGACTGAACAGCAACAAGAAAACTAAGGTAAAGAAATACAAGGCATCCTGAAAAGCAGGGTTGGAAGCAGAGCAGCTCGGCCCTTCCAGTCCCCCTGGCTCAGGGTGGGACATTGGTGCACACTGCTGCAGCTGCTGTGCATGTGCTCTCTGGAAGGCAGGATGATGGAAGGATGGAAGGATGCCCACTGATGCTGCCCAGCTGCTGTTCACTGAGTTGTTCTGTTCTGGTTTTGGCTTAAGAATGCTTGCTCACTACCTTTCAGTATTATAAAGTGTGAGATGTGAGCTGTGGAGTGCAGGCATGTTGGCTTGTCTGTATGCTCCTACAGCACAGGAAGGAGGAGTGTGTTTTAGTGATACCCATCTGAGTAAAATCTTTGCTGGATAACCCTCTGGAATGTGGGCACTCAGATGGAAGTGGTGTGGGCTGTAGATTGAGGAGGCAGCGTACAGATGCACAAGAACAGCTCTTGATGCTGGCCCAATAAGACAAACAGCAGCACTGAACACGAGTTCACTGAAATCCAGAGACCTACTGCAGACACAGTCCATGTTAGGTAACAAGGAAGACTGCAAAGTGTAGAAAAGCAAACATCTTACCACCATAGAAAAAGTGCTCTTTCCCGTTAAATCGATAGGACTACATCTCTGACCTGCATAAAACATGAGACTTTAATAGAGTTATTGCGGTAAACAGAATCTAATAGCTTTAGTAGCTACAAGATGACTTGAGAGATGCCTACTGCAGGAGGATGGCCTGCTATCGAGGTGAGCTTATGGGCAGGCAGGACTAATTTCCTTCAAATTCATGCACTCTCCCTCCTTGAAAGTTGGTAGTTCTGAAGAGAGCATGAGCTTCTTAAAGACAAGGAAGAGCAAAATAATTTAGAAAGCCTTCAGTGCTGTGCTCATAACTATAAAACCACAGGACAGCACCGGTTACCTCGGGTAGGGCATGCCAGGGACACAGTATTAGCTGCATAGGATTTGTGTTCTGTTTAGGCAGAATTGTGACAGCCACAGCACCGGGTTCTTTGTCACTATTTAATTTTGTCTCTCTGTTTAATTCAAGCAGGGAAGAAAGTATCTTCAGAGCACAATAGCACAAAAGAAAAAGTATGCATTAAGTAGAAAAATGAAATCAGTATTTCACGTTAATTTGTAACTTGTTCTTTTTTTGGCAGCTTTAGCAAGGTAGGAGAGGAAAGGAAGATAATGACGTGGGGTTTCATGGGGAAGTAGTTTGTGCACAGAATACTTTGCATCTGATTGCTCCTATGTGGTTGTTCATCTGGTAGAACTATGATATCCCTCTGAGTAAGCCTGTTTTGGACTGTCAGTGTGACTAACGTTTGCACAGAATCGATGCTAACTTCAACTACTTTTGGTAGCAGCCAGTGCAAACAGTTCAGCTTGGGCTAAGAGATCTGAGTCAGTGATACATGTAAGACACAGACAAATGTAATACATTTTTCCCCAAACCCAGGTGAACTACAGCTTGATCAGGTGTATTTGCTAGAGCTGTAAACACGCTGTGCATTTGGACCTGGCTGATTTATTTCCATTTTGCTTTTCAGGCCTCTTGTTCTAGGGTTATTAACTTAGACTTTCTTTGTCTCTTTCTTGGGAATTTTAACATAGTTCTATTCAGGCTTAATCTGGAAGTTTTTGTTTGTTTGTTTGTTTGTATAGTTCAGCTCATTTTTCAGCTCTTAATGCCTTCATTATTACTATGTCACAACGACAACAATTCAGCCACCAAATTTCCCATCTGCATGCCTGTTTTCCTCAGTGTTGGAGTGGCCTGTAGCTCCGACATCACTATTTGACATGCAGTAGGGGATGCCATCTGAGGATGGGATCTACATGGGATCAATGGCAGAGGCACTATATGAACCTATAATTGCTCAGTTCCATGCCAGCGGTTTCTAAGTGTCATTATTAAAGAAATACATGTTGGTCAAGGTAAGTAACTGTTCCCATTTTGCTCACACTTTGCTTGTACCACTGGTTGAATATACTTTCCTGTTAAGTCCATAATGTACCTTTAGGCTAGGAAAGAGAAACCACAGCTTCTAATAGAAGCACCAACTCAATGATTTCTGTGATTCCAGGGATGAATTTTTATGTTGTAGATAGCTTTTACATACACTTTTTTTTTTTGTGATGAAGAGAGTTGGTCTAAAGAAAAACCATTTCTTCATGTCTCTGTACTTTTATATTCTTTGACTGCAGCCTGTTTTTCTGTACCTACACAGCCCTAGGGGGAGATCCTAAAAAAACAACCCAAAAGAGGCAAAAATCCAAAAGTACAACAGAAAACTAACGGCGATACTCTGCGGTTTGTCATTTATCTTTCATGCATGAGTTGGAATGGCTGTTTTGGCCCAGATTTGACAGGGGAGCTCGAGAGCGTTGCAGATCTATCTTGGCATTTAGATAGAGTTCGTGAAGGCACAACAGCCGTAGATGGCAGAAAGATTGACAGGAAAAACATTTGTTCGTAGCTGGATTTTAACAGGGTCTTAGTTTGGTGAGCAAGAAGTTCAGTCCACCCAGGTCACATGGGCTTAGAGCTGTGGAGCAGTCATGTAGCTCAACACTGATCCTCCTGACAATTCAATCTCTGCCTTTAAATCAAAGTCAGTAGTAAACTATGGGATTTGATACATCACTGTTCCTGAAGAGATCTGTGCAGGAAAAGTAGGTTTTGTGTCATCCCAAACATAGATGTTTTGATGTTTGTTCTCACTGTCATTAGCATTCTCCAAAGAGAAAACTCCATGTCCTGTCATGCATTTTGCAGATCCTGGTAGTCCTTAGGTCTGCAGCCCCTTTTACAGTCTTCCTGTTGCTGTCTTGTCTTGGAGACTTGGAAATTCTGGGCCAACACCACAGCAATCCTCAGGGTTCCTCTTCTGGTCAGTGGTTTCAATAGGCTGTGTTCCCTTACTGGTAAAAAGGGTTGTGTAGGGGAGATGCCATCCTTGGCTATGCCATGGCCTCTTAACTCTGTCCCTTGCCCTTGGAAGATAGAGTAGAAAGAGCAGGTGGAGATGGTGGGAGGCTGCAGTGACCCTTCTTAGCCCTGCAGACACTTTAGTTAGAGAGCTTGTTTTCCATCTTTGGTACTAGAGATTCTTTTTCTATCAGCACAGTGGACGAACATCAGTATGACAGGCGTTTGCACCAGGCATGCTGTTCCTCTGCTCTGCACGAGGTAGCTGAGATGTGTCGCCTTCCCCCTTGTCAGAGCGTGGATTTATTGATGCAATCAAAGTCAGACAACAGGCAGCAATAGGGCACGCTTCACCTGAGTGTTCTCCCCAAACAGGGCTGCTCCTGGTTTAAGCCCTGCAGGATTTGTCCTGTTTCATTCCCTGCACCAGAGGGACAATTCCCTCCTCTGCTGCTGCAGCTGGAGAACACAAAAGCAGATGCTGCTGTGATCAGATTGTTATACTTGTAACTCATGAGCTGTGTAACCCCTCCGTGATTCAGAAGCATTGCAACCGCTGTCCCTGGGTGGGTGGCAAGAGGTGAGCTGTGCCCTGAGGCTCCTTCTGGTTTGGTTCCTCTGATCCCTCTGCATGTGAGCTTCCCTTGTTCCTGGCTTCTTGGGCCTCTCCACCTGCTCTGGTAAGGAACCTCAGCCAGGAGTGGGAGGGATAGCAGGGCTATAAGGCAGCGGGTTACATAAGGATCTCTTTGCAAGAGGCTCCAGCTGACTGAGGTGCAGCTCTTGTATGTATGGTGTAGTAATTCCTTTGAATTTTTATGCAGAATTTAAGTTTCTAATTTAAGGCTGTGTCACGACTGAACCATGCCATCTTTAGCACAGTCTTACAGACTTGTTTACATACCTAAGCAAGCAAATCCAGTGCTTTGCATTAAGGAGTTAAGCTCAGTCTCACAGTTGTGTCATTCTGACAATAAAGAGAGATGAAATATTTTCTCTGACAAAATCTGCTGTGTCACTCAGTCACCTCCTGACAATTTCAAGAGCCCTGAGACTGTGCACTTGAATGGTAACCTACCTGCATTTTTGATACACAGAGACTCTGTTCTTTCTAGTGCGCTCACCCTGAAGGACCTCCCTGGTTTTCCTTCTATGTCTGTCCCAGAGCTCTCCCTGCAAAGCACCGTCTGCAGGAGCACAGCTCAGCAGTGTGCATTGCACAACCACACCAGCACAGCAACTGGGATGCACAGGGCAGGTGCTGTATTGCTGGAATACCACGGGACGAGTGATCTAGCAATGTCTAGAGACTGTTTGTACGTGCGTGAGGATCTTGCACCATCCTTGTATGTACTGCTCTAAACCTGGTTCTCTGAACAACACCCAGCTGTATCCCTTGGCTTTTTCCACTTACTGCATAGGGAGATCTGTCTCTTAATGCTGAATTTCTGCATCAGCCTGTATTAAATGTTAATACAGTCTGGTAAGAGGGTAAATATGTATATATCTATACGACCAGAGAAGGAAGACAATCTCTTAGCTCTTGGCTTTCCCTCTGGACAATTATATTGAAGCACTTGGCTGAGTGAAAATGGTTTAAGGACAGTTTTTGTTGGCCGTGTTTGCTGTCTAAATATCCTCTTTTCCTCATTTTTCCTAATTAATGAATTATTTGTTGCTCAGAAACTAAAAGCTAGCAGGGAAGACTTATGAATGTAGATGCACTAAAATCTAGGCATAGGACCAAAGCTTCCTTTGCAAAATAGAAGTGTACTTCTGTGTATTTAAGAACTCCTCTTGGAAATTTGTTTTTCTGGTTTTCAAATGATTCTTTAGGCTAAAAAAACGGTGTATCCTTTCATGACTGGTACAAGATTAAAGGCTGCATTGGTGTGGCCAATATTCATGATGGAGCACATCACTCTGAATACTACATTAAGCCCGTAAGCTTTGTTACTTACTCTGTTTGTCTGATGGACTTGTGGCTTTATGGTGCTGTTGTAGTTGCCATATATTCAAATCCCATTCCAAGGGAAGGGGTGCAGGTGTCCTTCAGAGGCAGAAGCAGCATATGGGTTCCTTTTCCCTATGGAGCAGTCCAGGAGCAGCACAAAGATGGGGCATGCGGTCCTGGCCCTGCAATGAAGTCCTTCTGTTCCAGCATCATGTTGCTGTGCAGTGGGAGGGCCGGGTGCCCTTGTCCTACACCAGGGCTCAACATACTGTGTGTCCTCCAGCTTCCTGCTGTGTTGTAGCACCTATGAAGCGCCTGTGGGAGATGGGGAAACATGGAGGTGACCTGCATTTGCCAGGAGTGAGAAGAAAGCAGCAGGCACAGTAAGCTTTAGCAACTGCAGCTGACCTGCAGGCTTTGTTGCTTTTTCTTTCTAATAACAAGTTCTTTGGAAACCTTTATTTTCCCTCTTCAAATTTCATTGGGAAAATTGAAGGATATGCAACACATGAAATTGAATGAATACGCATGTAATTGTTTCTTTTTCTTTTAATTTCATGGAGCCTTAGATCTTAAATTTCAGTCACAGGGATTAGAGCCATGAATCTGAACAATAAGTTTACTTAGTACACAGAAGATTACTTTTTAAGCCCATTATTTTACAAAGAACTTCAGTGCAACTGCAGTACTCTGTGTCTGCCTAAATATTCTCCCCTCTCACTCTTCTCAACGATGTGCAAATTACTGTCAGCCCAGAACCCCATTTGTGTGAGTAACTCAAGTGAAGAAAATAAAGAAGAAAAAAAGAAACCACTGAGGAAAAAAAAAAAAGAAAGCAGTTTATAGTTCAAACACATGTGTTAGTCTCACCCAATGAGCAGCTTCTACAGAGCAGGTTCAGTGCTATAGATTAGAATTGGTGCAAGAAAGTGCTGGCACCATGTTGCTGGGGTTTCACCAGGTAAACAGCTCTTAATCCCTCCTGGGACGCCAGCTGATGAATATGAAGCACATGGATGTTTACTTAAACTACCAAGTGTTGGTAATGCTTAATCTGCAGGCGTTTAAGGATCAAATACTTAAGCTAAAGACACCTCATACAAGTATGTGCTTAGAATTTGTGCCTGTTAGAGATGCTTTATTTCAGTGTAAAGAATGAAGATGTCTGTCTAGAGATGAGCGTGGCTGGCTGGGAAGGCTGCTAGCCCAGGAGCAGCACTGCTTTGGGTGACAAGACAAGCAGAAGCCAAGCTGACTTGTGTACCAGCCTGCCTGAGCAATAGAAACTAGGGGAGCAAGGATGGAACAACTTGCATAGCAAATGGACAAAGGTATCAAGGGTGGACCAACCACTATTCCAGGTACTGCAAGCAAAGATGTTCCAAAGATATCATCTTAATCTGCCCACTGATTTCATCTAATGAAGATTATCTCTTTTTTTTTGTGATCTGTACAAAGTGGTGCTGAATCACAGGGGAGAGCAGAAACAGTCGCATTTAATTCTGAGAGAACTCCTCAGATTTTTTGTAGAGAAAAAGCAGATAAAAGCTCAGCTGATTAGTAAAGGGTCTTTGCACATGGAGCAGAAACCATGTTGGCAGGAACCATGTACTGCTATTAGCTGCCCCTAACCGCTTCCAGCATTCACTCCACAGAATCAGTGAGAACGAAATGCCAGAGTGTCTGCCCATCTTTGCAGCTGCACAGCCACTGTGAATGCACAGCAGTTATTACTGAGCCTGAATTATGTCGGGCCAAGGAGCAAGCTGAAGCCTGAAAGCACATCCACCTTTCTCTGGTCCTCCTCTTTTAACCTGTGCACCCAACAAACTTATCATCTCCAGCAGGAACGCCCCTGCATGGCATGCTGGAAAGTGAATGAGAGCAGCTGCTCTGCACCTGGGACTGAAATCTTGGCAGATCTCATGTGTTGTTTAATAATTTTGCATAGATCAACAGTTTCTGAATAGTGCTCACTTCATTCAGTACAGCAGGTTTTTAAATTCTCATTGTACGTTTATGGATCATTGCACCTTTTCTAAGCCACGGCAATTGTCTCTATTGTGAAACCAAAATGTTAATGTCTTCCATGCTGTCCTTCCCTCTAGTTCAGTGCATTTCAATGGGGGTTAAAAGGTAAAAGCACTCTGAAACTTCAGATAAGCACTGACATCATTGGAAGCTACACCTAATCTCATCTCCCTCCTTCTGTCCCTCCCTGTCAGTAAACAGTGACATCTAGAGAGAAATGAAGCTTCTTTAATGAAACAATAGAGTGTCACTAATTCTGTTGTGCTAATTGCTGCTGAGCTTGCATTGAAATGGTCTCACGTTGTCCATGCAGAGCTCTGTGCAGCTGTGTGACTGAGCATCCCCTCCAGAAGCCTATCACACATCCCATCACATTTCTGTGCTCTGTTGCTCATGCAGCACTTCATTTGTCATGAAGTTTTCCAACTCTTTGGTTCCATGGACAAAGGATCTTCCTTTCATTCCAGCTTCCAGCTGCCCATTGCTACACTTCAGAGCATAAACTACAGTTTGTATTTTGTACCAGTGTCATAAGTAGTCTTCAGAGTGAGCCCAATCTGGCAAATGGAGTTATGGATGATGTTGTCTGTATCTGACAACTAAAGAAATAAAACATGGGAAATCTCTCAGGCCCATCTTGACCCCTGTAAGCTGGTATATGGGAGAAATTTCATTGTAATGATATTTTTAAGTGTAGCTATTGGAGTGCACTGAATCACGCTGCTTGTGTATTGTTTATATGTGACATTATTACTCACTGCTAAGATGAAAAGCAAACACATACACCGCATTGGGGAATACTTGATTGGAACTCTTGCAATTGTTTCTAAGTAGGAAACAAACTTCAGATCATATCTCGAGGGATTCTCACGGCCAACCCTTGTATCTGAACTTACAGCAGCTATTCCAGAGAATAGTACTTGGAGAACTGTTACACCTGTCTCTCAGTCTCCCTATGCAATGACCTGTGAGCTGAGGATGATGTGCAAGATTTTGATGGAAAGCTGTAAAAATTAATCACACAGCAAGCTGATTTGTTTTCCTGTTAGTTCCCATCTCCTCTGTTTCACCTGTTCCCCCAAAGAGTATGTAAACCTGCACTGACCCTTACAGGGAACGCTTTCCCAATTACTCTTTGGATTGCCAGAGCTTGATGAGGGCCAAACAAAGCGGCTGTGAGAGGCAGTGCAGGGCAAACCGTGCTTCTCACAATTACCTGTGGGAATTGCAGCCAACCACCTGCTTCAAAGCCCAGAGGGGTTAATTGCAGCCTTCTTTCTCCTGCCCTGCACACAGAGCAGATAGCCAGCTGTCCTGCACACAGCACTTGCTGTCTTTGTCTTGCAGTTGACAGTGGCAGACAGTTTTACAAAGCCTCTGCCCATTTTAGATTAGGGAGCAGTTTGAAGTTCTATCCATGCCACCTTCTCACTGTGTAATGCCTGCATTAGACCAACCAAGCCTTTCCCACTTGCTTCCCTCAGAAGCAGCATCTCAGCAGCGACTTATGGGACTGCCCCAGCCCCAGCAGCAGGGACACGCTCTCCTCCAGAAGCACCAGGATAACAGGGGACAAAGCCAAGAGAAATCTTTGCTTTATCCCTTGACCTCCTATATGCCAGCGGGGCTTGCATTGAGTCCCCAAAGCTCAACACGTTTCTCATTCTGTCTTCAAATCTGAGGACTGGCAGGATGCTGTGAGCATCACATCGCAGCTCTTGTCTCAGATCTGGACAAAATTAACTCTTTGTGCAAGGAGCCAGAGTAAGCTTTGCCTGAACGAACAGTGGCTGTGATTTCACACACCACATCACAGACTAACACCTGGATTCAAAGGTTTTTCTCACCCTTACTTCCACAGTCAAACATAATTTGATTTAAATTCCTAGTATCCACACAAAAACACAAACTCTAGACAGGGAACTGAAACAACAACTAGATCTCTGTTCAAATTGTCTTACCAAGACTGGATTATTTTCTAGAAGATACACTGAAGTGAAACAAGTGTGTACGAGGGCATCAGGTGTACTTCTACAGCACAGGTGGATGTACAGATGTATACTTACCTCTTGGTCTGTATGTATGTGAATGCATGGCCCTGTCTGGATGTAATCTGTGAAATGTGTAAGACAAGCCTGCTGATATTTTTACAGCTACAATTAAAGTCCATCTTTCTGTTCCCCAGTTCAGAGCCTTGCCTGCTTGCTGACAAAAATCCAAGGACTTTTTAAGCCACTACAAAGAGTAACCTAAAATATCAGCCGCTGTCTTGTCAGGTATTAGTTATTCCCTCGATCAGGCCTTGGTGTTTATCCCTCCCTCTTTGGGTTTTCCTAATTATTTCTGCCTTGTTTTAATTCTCAGAAAACTCCCTAGATGTGGGGTTTATGAGTTAGAATCTCAACTGCTCATTCAATTAATGGGCTTGATTAACGTGCTTCAACTTCCCAGAGACACTTGTGACACATTATGAGGGGGAAACAAGGATTCCGAGTATGCTCCATCTCATTTGTGATACTCCTGAGACTGGAATCCATTAGAAGCTCTTTTATCAGATAGCTAGAGTTTATTTCTCATATTTAAATTTCATTTTTTTTTAATTGCTGCATTTATTCAGCATTGATGTGGAAGGATCATTCTCTCCTAGAGTGACTTAGGGTCCTGTGCTCCTTAGTTTGTAACTTGGGTTACTTTGCAAACAAGTGATTCTAGTATCAGTATATTGATTAGAATCTGACAAGCTGATGTGAACATGGCTTAAGTGGAGGTGCAGCTCTTTTGCTTTATGTTTGAGTATCTTATACAGAGAGAAAGCCTATCAAGGCTGTAAGAAATTAGGATATTCTGTGCTTCTATGAACTCCATGTAACTAGAATTTAACCCCTGCTTTAGCCAATAACCCTTCATATTTTTGTCTGTTGACACTGCACAGTACTGGTGGTAGGTGGATGGTTGGACTAAATGATCTGAGAGGTCTTTTCCAGCCATAATGATTGTGTTATTCTATATCTGAGCCTCAGTGCAATGCAACATGGAACAGTCCTGATGAGAGAACGGAGCCCATTTCAGTGACAGAACCACCTCGTGTGACTCAGAGTGCAGACGTGTAATGAATACACGCACATAGGCATGTATATATACATGAATATGCATTTATATAAACTCAGTACGCTAATCTAAATGCATGCATGGTCTAAAAGTATCCATATACACACACGCATGAGAATATAAAAAAACATGCTTTACCAAGAAGTCCCATCCTTCCTGGATGCAAGTCAAATGCACTGCTATGCCAGATTCCTTATATAACGATTCCATATAACGACACACAGCCACCATGAATACATTCTGCTAAAACAATTACAGAGAAGTTCTAAAAATTAATGCTTCTGCTGCACTTTTGCTCACGAGCCATACGGGGAGCTTCTGCCTTTCAGTATTACAGTGCTCAAGGAAAAAGAAAAGGATTCTATTTTACGGTTCTGAGTCAGTCTTTTTCTTACTAACATATGGCCCCATTTTTCCAGGTTCTTTAAGCGAGTTGTAAACATAAACTTTGATGCATATGGAGTTTGATTCATGAAGAGTTTAATTTGCCTGGTATAAAAGATTCACGTAGGTTATATAACATCATGAAATTATTTTTGTCATTTGAGTAGGCTCCATTGAGGAAGGCAAAACTGTTTCCCTGGCGTCCTTTTATCACTGTTTGCTACTAATTAGAAAACTGGAAAGACAATAAGCATGATTCGCATTATCTGCATTGTCTTTGGGCTGATGCGCTGTTCCTTGTGCTTCCTCAGGATCTTTTATGCACTTCTCAATTAATCTTTTTATTATCTTTTTTTTTTTTTTTTTAAAGGTTTCTGACAGATGTGACTCCGTCTTCGTTAATGGCAAGGAAATGAAAAGCAAAGTGGATACTATTGTTAACTTCACTTATGAGCATTTTACCACCCAATTAGAAGTGACGGTCTGGGTTCCGCGCCTACCGCTGCAGATTGAGATCTCCGATACGGAGCTCAGCCAGATCAAAGGCTGGAGGATACCCGTCACCTCCAATAAGAGGTATGCATGCAGCATTAGCACCAGCCTGAGCCTCTGGTTTTAGAATGCTTCACATTTTTAGTGTTTCTCAGAATGTAAACCCTCCTGTTTGAAATGAGATCTATGTTCTGTCTTTGCCTTCATTACAATGCCCAACAATGGTATAAGCAGGCTACATTTTACCCTGACTTGTATAGTTTAAAAGCCAGTGGCTGTGCTTGGAGCAGTAATCGATTCCATGCAAACTCAGGACATTGTATCACAAAGTCCAGTGTGCAAATCTGACAAAAAAAACCCTAGACCTCTGTCAACCCCATATACAGAAGTTTAGTGATGTTCAACACTAACCAGTGTATGTGGCTGCATAAAAGAAGGCAAGGGAAGAGTCAGGCATTGAGTCACTGAGCAATCGCAGCTTGGATGTTGCACAAGTCCAAGTCAGCCTGTGCTCTGCAGGACTCAACCTGGGCATGGTTCAGAGGACAGCTTACACCAAAAAACAAAGGACACCTCACAGATCCAGAGGATCTCCCTTCTGTTCTCCATTTGACCTTGGCAGCCCCATATTCATTATTGTAATGCAGCATCCAGCTCCCCTAACAAACACCCTACAAGTTCTTTATTTTTCCTTAGCATAACTTGGCATTTCCAAATTCCAAAGCAGCAGCAAAAGTACACTTTGCACAATACTGTTTCTGTTGCACTCTTGTATTGCCCTTTCTACTGCACTGACTTTTCTGATTGTAACAACAATACTTAATATTCACAAATTCAAAGCAGAATAATGGCTTCTTAACAGCCATTTTCAGAACCTGCTTTGACCATGTTTCAGGTCTCCGCACGCTCTCACTGTCCCATAGCTTTGCACCGTACGTGGTTAGGCACTCAAAAACAACACATAAAGACTTGAAGGCAAAATTCTACCAGGACACGCATGGATTGAAAATGATGACGATGAAACCAACTCACATGGATTCTAAGCTCGGTTCTCTTACCCTCCCTTACTGAAAATATCCATTCTGGTAGAATAGATGAAGAACTTCCAGGAATGTGACTGTATTGGTGGGTTTCAGGAGAAGTTGAGAAATGGTGCAGGGCACCAAGGCATGGCACCAAATCACATTTATAGTACAGTGGGAAAGCATTTCTGGCTGCAGCACCAGGAGTGCTAAACAATGTGGCAATGTAGCTGAAGCACTCAGTTTGCCCAGGAGAACATCTCAGCTACTGAAGAGCCTTACAGAGCCCGGATAGACCACAGTGGAGAAGAATTATCTAACACTTTATGAGAGCATAAAACTCAGGGTAATAATATAGAAAATGTACAAGAAACTCAGGTAATGAGCTCAGAAGAAAGAGACTGCCTTACCTCTTGGCTATGTGGATGTTTTTTCCAGCTATAACAGAAGAATACACAATGAGGATCTGATGCAGAAGAAATGTGTGCTTGCTTCAGTGATAAAGGCCAAGTTGCTGCCTGTGGAAGGAAGAGATGTGCTAGGCAATGAATGAACACACACCAGCTGCTTACAATCTTGCTGAACTTACCTCCTGCATGCAGCGTGCCTGGTGATGTAACACCTCCTTAGGCACAACTCCTGTCAATGCCAGTGGGGATTTCGCTGAGTAAATGGCTGCAGGATTAGGCTGTTGGTATTTATTGCAGGAGTAAACTTCCAGCAGAAAGCTCAGCAAGTCAGACTTTCAACTCTGGTTAACAGTCGTGGACATTCTGACTTTAAATCCATTACACAGAGTGCTGGAAATTTACCCCCTGGTGCCTAGTCCTGATTTATTTGGCCAGCTGAAATAAAGACATGGTCTGAGAGCCTGCTCTGTTTGCAAGCTGGCAAGCTATGGAAGCGTGCTGCTGCTCACATTGCATCCCAACTGCTGGCATGGCTCTGGCAGGCATTTGCTGTCAAGGGTGGGGAGTAGAGACTTGCTTGTACCATTCCCAGAACTGCAGCTGGTAAGTTTATGGCACTATGTGTCAGCAATCCATGCACTTATGAGCTGGAAATAATGTACCCCTTATTTTATGCAATGTTCATTTGTTTTCTTTTTTTTTTTTTTTTTTTTTTAACTTTGTGGGAATATTATAAATCAACAAGCAACCTAGCACTAGCATTAGCTCTGCTCAGTCTGCTATTTACCTTGTACCTGAGGTTTTTACATTTCTTTTATTTTTAGATCTGGCTGGATTTTAGCTGAGATTTAATGGCTTTTCTTCTGTTATTTTCTTCGGGTTTTTCTCTTTGATTTTCAACCTACCTTATTCCTCCATCTCTTTCATAAGTGCTTTCTTTCCTAATGCTCTGAGCAAGGGGAGGAAAAGCAGATGGAAGTGAGCTATGTGGGTGTGGTGAAGGGTCCTTGAGCCAGCACGGGCTCACAGAATTACTCCTGCTTGTAATGGGCTGCAGAGAAGCTCACAGTCGTAGCAAACAGATGTATGTTTAAATTAAAGTCAAATACTGGAGTGGAGAAGAGGTCCAGCCAGATTCTGCCAGTCTAACAAGGACATTTACTTTGATTCCTCATGCATCTGAAAAATAATTATCCTCTTCCTGAAGCTCCTGCACTAGTTCTATGCCCAAGACATTTATGCATGATGAATGGCTCTTAACTTGCGTTAATATGAACTGCATGGCTAAAGCCTCACAGAACAAGCTAGAAATTTAATTTAAGTACTTGTTTGCAACTGGAATAGCGCTTTGTTTTTGTGAGGCTCCCAGGGAAACAGACATCACACAGCAGGACTCCAGCATATGCTTCAGTGTCGGGCACATGGTGTGTTGGACTTGTACCAGCATCTGGTCACTGAGCAGGAGCTAATAAAGCCTTTACTAGATCATGGTGACTGGAACCTTCACATCACATAAACCTCTACGATCTATTAAAGCCAAACACGGCAATCCTTGTGAAAGGCACTCAGTTGAACTCATGGTGATGTGTTTGGTGGTGAGTCAACTTCAGTCCTGTCTGCTACTGGAGATGAACACAGGAAGATCAGGTGGAATGAAATTAATGGACAGGAAGTGCTTAACTGGACCTCATTGTGAGCGCTGTCACCTGGAAATGAAGCCATCCTCTTAATGTGAATCCAGCATCTCCCACTAAATCACCTTCTACTGGCTTGAGTTTTGTGTTGAAATAGATTGTTTTTCGGCTGGGGGTGTTGCACATTCCTTTTCAACACGTGGCTCTTCTCTATGGGTATTTCAAATTCAAAACCAGCAAAACTGATCTCGTTGGAGTTTTTTAAACACAGAATTAGCATCTGGCCCAAGAACTGGATGCCTGGTCTGAGAGTGGTGCAAATTAAAAGGGACATACTTAAACTGCTTGAAGGCTGTGTCTGGAACGTGAAGCTGACAGATCACTGATTAGATCAGTGCTAGCAGGCACCCTCACAACAGGGCTGCTGCTTTAACTCAGCTCTCTGGCAAAGGCTTTTCTGTGTGAAATGTAAATGAAATGTAATTCTGGCAACCTTGCTTTGCTCCAGAAAATTAAAAAAAATAATAATAACAATAAAAAAGGCTTCCAAACAAGGTTGAAAAGCAGCAAGAAACTGGATAATAAGGATTCTGAGTGAGTTCCAGAGCTAACCTCAGAGATGACCATGGGGTAAGGGAAAGCAAAATATTCAGCAATAGCTCATATTCATGAGGACACGTCTTAAAAAGAAAATGAGCTCACTGCTTGAGGAGGGAAGGGTTTTAATCCTACTGAAAACACTGGAACAAGAAATTTAAGACTCTAAAGGGAACTGTGCAATTCAGTAGATTTCAAACATTTTGTTGGGTCCGTGGAGACAGAACACTCAAATGCTCTTATAAACTGAATCGGGGATTTGTGGCTTTGAAGTGGAAATGGATATCATTTATTTAATAAAGAAGAAAAAAGAGAAGAGAGAACCTGAGTTGGTACCTGGCAAAGCAGAGTTGCAAAGCGTGCACTGAAAATTCAGACACCTCTGTTTTTCCTTAGCGCTGACATATGAAATTCTCTTGCCCAGTCCGTGACTTAAGGATGCTTTTCCACTGTTCCACATTAGCATGCAGTGGAAACCACGTACTTTGAAGGAGAAATATACAGATATCAATAGCTGTAAATATTTCTGTAGGGGAAACAGAGCCCTTACCTTTGCCTGCATCAGATAGCACACGGAAATACATGGCTTGAATCATCTTTTGGCTGCCCAGATAATCTGAAGCTTCATAACCCAGCAGTAGTGCTCCCAATCTGGCCTTTCACCATGCTCCTTAACTCCTGGTCTTGCTGCCCACAACGCATTGCTCAGATCTGTCTGGCTCCTGCACATTCTTTTCCAGTTCTGCACTGGTATTAATAGCACTGTCAAAAAGCAGGGTAAAAGCTCAATTTCTTGGGGCCTTGGTTTTCCCAAAGTCTGTGATTACTCGGAGCTGGGTTATGGTTTAGATGAGCTAAAGAGCATTAGAATACAGGAATAATTTAAAAGCGGGAACCTTAAGGAGTTGATGAACTCTTTTACAGCATTATAAAGCCAAAAGACATCCAAATGGGTCAGGAAAACTCTATCAACATCCCTTTGAGTGCTGCCTCAATGGCTGTTTTGCTGACTAGCTGCATCAGTGCACGGCCCAGGTTGAAACTCAGGCTGGGAAACAGAGAACAACTGAAAATTTCCCTCAGCCACTCAGCTGGTGTCCTTTGTTTGTGCAATGTAAATCCTCTCTTAAGATCCTCTTTTGTCATAAAAATTAATTGGTGCTTCATTCAGTGACTAATGATGAACACTGCTGTTTTACACATACAAAACCAAAAAGGGCTGTACCAAATACCACTTATTTCAGGCTGAATATATACGTATATCCACCTAACAAATGATGCACTGAGAATATATTTCTAGTGAATGAGATTCTGTAACACCAGGACTTTATAGCATTTTGAAGAGCACAAGGGCTTCTCTTAGATACATTTTCAGCTTACAGTTTGCCAACTTTGTCATAAAACAATTTATAACAAAAGCAATTCTGTTTTATAATAGTTTTTCATAGCCAGTATTTCAAAAAGGAAGATAAAAGACCGTAGTAAACACAAAACTGCTTCCCAAAATACTGTGAAAAATAAGAGGCTTACCTGGTATTTCACACCTTTGCTATAAAGTCACTTCAGCTTCAATAAATGAGCAAAAGAGGAAGGCAAAATATTTCTGAACAATAAATTCCACAGCGTGAGGGCATAACAAGTAAAAATTTGACCACCTAGGACTTAATGCCTGACTTGCAAGAGATAAGAACATCCATGTATTTGCTCCAAGGAATAAATAACAACAACAAAGAATTCATGGGAAACTAAGTTTTAAACTAGAGAAGACTGTGAGATGTGACCAGCCCTAAAACCATGTACAAATCACTGATAAAAGGCTTATGTAAAACTGTGATATTGATATGGGTTATATTTTGCATGGGGGACAAGGCAGGTAGAAAACATTAATGGAAGTGTATGTAATGCTGTACCTATTCCTAAGGGTGAGTCTGACCAGTTTGGGATGATGCTTGTGGAGCACCATCATGGATAACATCATCATTTAAGCGCCTTTATGGGCTTTTTGGAGTTCCATGCAGTGATTGTGTTTCTAAATGTAACGTTTGCATGAACTATATGAGGTTTTCAAACACAGTGGCATGACGTGGGGCAGCATTTTGAGCAGATTAGCAATGCAATACAAATGTTATAAGCAAGGGTGGAGGAAGGGAGGCTAAAACTTTTCCCACCTCTGCTGAGCTACTGTACGGCTTTGTTCCCAAATGGCCCCCTCACAGACCTTTCACACTGCTTTCCTTAGCACTCTACAAGATTTGACTGCTAAACGAAGGTAAGCAGAGGTGGATCCACTGAAATCAGTACCAACAGCACAAAAATCTATATAAGTGTAACACCCAGATGCAGTTCTCTTCCAAAATCTGGTTACCTGTTTCTCAAGCAGTAATAGATAACGCCAACCTTAATCTAATTGAACATACTGTGTAAATGGAGCTCTGCAGTGTTGTATGGAGATTCAATGTGGCAATTCAATAAACATAAATACGTTTACAGGCCTACCCGTGACAGTGAGGATGAAGAAGATGATGAGAAAAAAGGAAGAGGTTGCACTCTTCAGTATCAGCATGCCATGGTGCGAGTCCTCACACAGTTTGTAGCCGAATCCTCTGAGTTTGGAGGCTACCTGACCTATATGCTAGGCTCTGAGTGGCAGTTTGACATCACTGACCTTGTGACTGATTTCATGAAGGTGGAAGATCCCAGGATTGCTAAGCTTCAAGATGGTCGAGTTCTGGTGGGTCGGGAGCACGGCATCACCACAGTCCAGGTACTGCTTAAGTTGTCACTGCAGCTTCAGTAGAAGCCTAAAAAGAAGTTGGAACAGGTTTTTGTTTTTGCTGTTTGTCACTTCCAAACAATACCTGTAGGTGAAATTTAGCAAGGTTGTATTCATATTATTAGGACTAAGGAATACAGTGGGATTTACCAAACATTATCCACACAGCTAGCTTCTTTTTAAATAGGGACCTTATGAACTTACTGGTTAGAAAGTTTTACTTATGATAAACCTGCATTTTTACTTAGATGTAGTAAAACACAAAATGAAGCACGAAAAATGGACACAAAAGCAATCTTTCAGAGTTTTCAGTTACCCATCAATCTTAATTCAGCTTTTTAAATCAAAATAAAGGAATATGAGCATTGAGGATAAACCGTAAGCACTCATAACATTCCAGTCATGTTAAATTTCCCTAGTAGTCAGTGCACAGAATCAGAGCTCAGTTCCTGTCAGCCTAAAACAAACAACACAGAGAAGACAAGGGATTTCTGCCCTTGAAGTGCTTGTTTCTCCCCAGTGACTGTAATGGTGCAGAAAGAAGCCAGCTCAGATGCAGATATCTTATAACATAGATATCTGATGTTACATTAGATGACTTACACAGCGAATATTTGGGGCTTGATCCAGCCGTACTGCATTCATTGGAAACATTATAGAGCATACAGAAATTCATTTAATTTAAACCACGCTCCATAGTTGAGATGAGGTGGCCATTTTTGAAGTGTTTTATTAAATTATTTTTATAAATATAGTCATTTAGTAGCAAATTAGTCCAACCTCCTGGGAGAAACAGGAATTATAGTTTATAAATAAATGTGACAAACGTGAGATTAACCAAAGCATTATGCCAATGAGACTAATGATGCTTTCTAACACAATTGGTTGCTGTTTCATGAGTGAGTTTTCTTTTCTCTTTCCAGGTTCTGTCACCTCTTTCTGATTCCATCCTGGCAGAGAAAACGGTGGTAGTTCTAGATGACCGTGTAACTATTACAGATCTAGGAGTGCAACTAGTTTCAGGCTTGTCCCTCTCCTTACAAATCAGCAAAGGAAATAAAAGAGCTATTGTATCCACCACCTCTGCACACGATATCCTTCATACACCAAAACAGGTATGAAACAAAACAGCATATAGAAGTAAAGTAGAGTAAAGCAGCTTGCTATAAGTTTGGACTGCATGTATAATAGTGCTGCTTTCCATGAGGTCATATAAACTAATGGCTCTTCAGCTTAGTAACAATTTCTACAAGTGCAAACATTCATACAGAATGACTGACCTGGTAGGCAGACTTGCACTGAGCGAAGAAAGCGATGGCCTGTCTGTGCACATGTAATGCTGTAGAAAGCATTAAGCATGTAGGAGTCATTCAGTACACTTTTCCTATGGCTCAGCTCTGTAATGAGATGTAGAAACCTCATGCCTTGACAGTCTCAAGGTCAGAATGGCCAAAGGAACTTCTTGGCTGCACACACAAGTTTTCGTGGCTTCCATGCTGAAATATGATGGGTTAGAGCATGTAATATGAGAAGATACAATGGTTGGGATGAGACCACTGAATGAAGCGTCTTCTATATTTTCCACTATGTTTATATAGAATTGATGCTCTGTAACAGAAGAAAAAGTACAAACTATTATTTTCACACCAGCAATTTGCAGTAGGACAAATTATTTTCATTGAAGTCTTCCTAAACACTGGAGAGGCTGCAGTGTTTCTTGTATAAAGAACTGCAATCTCTTTTGCGTATTTAATATGGTTGCGTGCATTTGAAAGCATGACAGAACATTTAAAATGCTGCACTGAGCTGTTTTCTTAACCTAGTTTGTTTCAGCAGGCTGAATGGGATCACCATTCCAGTCTGTAACCGCTCCACATGTTGTACTAAATATAGCATTGGAACTGCAGCATTACAGGGATTTCCCATTATAAGGCAGTTGTAAAATTAATTAACCAGGACTTTGAAAATACAATTATTTTCATAGCAGAGCTCCATTATTCCAAGATGGAGTTTTGCTTAAGACTTAAAGACTTTTTTTTTTTTTGGCAATTTTTATTAAAGCAAGATGCCTGTTAGATGATAGCTCCTAAAGATGAGATAAATGCCCAATGGCCTGCAGAACTCAAAACAACAAGAGGAGAATGGGAAGCAGAGCAGACCTTTCCATTTTTTTAAAATTGAAAAACAAGATAAACCAAAGCCAAACTGTGTATTTCTTTAGCCGATGTCAAACAAACAACTGAGCGCTGCCTGTGTGCTCGCTTACATTTCACACATCTTCTTTCTAATCCTCTTTTCCCTGCAGGAAGCCATAGTCAGTGCTTGGATTTTGTTCAGTGATGGGTCAGTGACACCATTAGATATTTATGACTCAAAGGATTTCTCAATCACCATCACTTCACTGGATGAGATGGTAGTATCTGTACACCAGAATCTTCAGTCAAAATGGCCCGGGGTAGTGGCAGAAGGGGACGGTCAAGGACCTCTGATTAAAATTGAAATGGTCATCAGTGAACCATGTCAGAAGACAAAGCGAAAGAGCATTCTGGCTGTTGGAAAGGGAAACGTCAAAGTGAAGTTTGGTCAAAAAGATTCTGATCAAAAAGAAAGCACCAATGACATTGATGATACAGATAAAGATTTTAAAAGCCATGCAAGCAATTCCATAGAAAAAACTGCAGAACAAGAGAGGACAGCACAAGAATGGTCCAAAAATGGAGTCCTTAGTGAGGACAATGCAAACAAAAGCACAACTTTCATATCTCCCATTGAGCAGGATTCCCTGGAGGATGACCAGCTCCAAAATAACCCAACTGCCTTCACAGGTTTCCCTGCCCAAGTAGAAATACCAGGAGAAAACAATCCCAGTGATCTCACATTGACTTCGAGAGGATTAACAGATTTAGAGATTGGCATGTATGCCCTGCTGTGTGTTTTCTGCTTAGCAATCTTGGTCTTTTTGATTAACTGCGTGGCATTTGCTTGGAAATACAGGCATAAAAGGTTTGCCGTGAGTGAGCAAGGCAACATCCCCCATTCCCATGATTGGGTCTGGCTTGGAAATGAGGTTGAACTGCTGGAGAACCCAGTTGACATTTCACTCCCATCTGAGGAGTGCACTACCATGATTGACAGAGGAATGCAGTTTGAAGAAAGCAATTTTCTCCTTAATGGGAGTTCTCAGAAGACTCTTCATAATCATATCCTCAGATCTTCTGAGTACCTTTGTGAAAAAGAAGTTAAAAGTGAACCTATAAATCCTTCTGGGCCAAAGCAGAAGCGAGTGAAGTTCACTTCCTACACAACAATACTGCCGGAGGATGGAGGCCCCTACACCAACTCAATTCTGTTTGACAGTGATGATAATATTAAATGGGTATGCCAAGATATGAATCTTGGTGATTCCAAGGAACTTAGGGACTATATGGAAAGACTGCAAGACAATATGTAAAACTGCTTTCTTATGTTTGTAATCACCTTTATGCCTTCTGTTTATGGATGGTGGAGCAGTCAGTCCAGTCAGCAATAGCAACAAGACAGTTCAACCTTGGAGTTACTGAGATGATAATCGGGCATCACTGAGCAGGTACAAGAGGCTGGCTGAGTTAAACCTGTTTCACCACAAACCAGGATGTGCCCCTAAAGCAGCTACCTGTAGGTGTTGAAGGTGTCACACAAGATGGCTGTTTTTGTATACTGCCTGGTACTAGCAAAATGCTAATACAACTACGCTCAGACTCAGAGGAGACTTCATTTGTTTGTCATCTCTCATGATAAATGGTAAATCAGAAAAGAAAGGGATCTTTGTTTGCATTGATTTTTCTAGTTGTCATTCTTTGTAAAGCACAGTGGACATTTCTTGCTTACAGCCTGAAACATGGCTTATATTAAAAGGGATATGAATGAATCTAATCTTATTGCCTACGTGCAATGCAGCCAAGTAGTCTTACTGTTTTTTACACATATAAAAAAAAACCCCATGTGGTTAATTTCCTTTTGTATTGTTTATGAATTTTATTCGACTTAGGGAACATTATTTCCATTGATTTTTTTTTTTGTTTTTTTGTTTCTGTTGTACCAAAGTGAAGTACAGTAATATTTATAACAACTTAGGTTTTCCATTCACCTGCATCAGCTCCTAGAGCTACCTCCTTCACCACCGATTATCTTCCTTCCATGTGACTATATGGGTCATTAGAAACATAGAAAGGTGTTAGAACTCTTACTGGGAAAGGGTTTTATCTTACAGGGAACTGTAAATACAATAATAAACAACCCCTGGAATATAAAAATCGAGGAGCAACTCCAGATTTACTTTTGTCATTGCTTACATGAAAACGTAACCTGCAAAGAAACAGCACATACTTGAAAGGAAAACACAGCAGCTCGGTTGACAATACACATAATCAGAAGGAGAAAGCCAAATACGGTACTGAAATGCATAGAATACGAAGGAGATGTCCTAGCAAAGAAGCAAAGGCTTGGAATCAGTGTTATGTAGTACTAATAAATAAATACACTGATGGTAGAGTTTAGCAGGACATCAGACGATGCCCCAGACACCCACTAAACCATCACTGATCATAGGGCTGCTAAAAAGAAAACACACAAATAAACTACATTTAAGTCATATTTCATTAAAAAGGGAGCAGGAAGGAAAAGGCCCACTGGGCACATTATAAAGTGACTATCTACAGTTGTGACAAGGAATACATGCTGAGGATTCAAAGCTGCCCTTGTGCAGGCATTGCATGTATATTTGTGTGGAAGAATAACTGAAATAAGTTGAAAATTACATTTAGAAGAATGGTGAAGCTATATAATGCTTAAAAAACCACCACTATCACAACAAAGCACGGGTTCTTCTGATGGATAAGGTCTGAACTATGACAACACTGCTTCCACATTGCAAGATAAAACCTTAATTGTATAACTCTGTTCTGATATTAGAACAGACCAGGTAGCCTTTACTCCAGCAAATCAGGCATTTGGATCCAAATCCACCACTAGGGACACGCTTAGAGTAACTACTGCAAAATAGCAGAATTTTAGATAGTGAGACTATAAAGCAAAATGAGGACACCAGGCTTATAAAAGTGATTAAAGACTTTCACTTGCTGGCGTTGAACTGCGTAGTCAGGGAAAAGCATCTGTTATAATCCAATTTTAAGCAGATAAAGTAATGAGCCACCACGATGCTTCCATTTGATAAGGGATGCAGTACTTGTACTTCAGTGAAATCTCAGAGTGTCTAACAAATGTTTCCCTCTTCTTTAAATGCGCCAGATCTCATGAGGAACCATTAATTCCTGCTATGATCCTTGTTAATAAGAATAGGGGAAGAAAACCCACCTTCATAAGATTTAGCATCTCTTCCCAACATGCTGAGAGTGCTGTCCAGGTGCCCCATGAGCTGCAGCAGCTCAGTGCCATGCCCACCACCTCACAGTGATTAACGCTGTCCTAATATCCAGCCTGGTCCTCCCCTGTATAAATCAATCACCAATAAACCTGAACTAGATGTGAGACAGCGTGGCGATGGTACTTGAGCAGAACAAACAGCATTGCTGTCTTCATGAATGCATACCCAGCAGCTTACCAGTGTAACCAGGATGTGCTGTGCTCAGCTCTGTAACACACTTCAGTGTGGCCACAGTTCTGCCAACTGCAGCAGCAGATGTTGAACTCTGGCCCCAGTCACTATGGCACATTGAATGGAGAGACCTACAGCTGTGCTCATCTTCTGAACTGAAATCAAACAGCTACTCCTAAACTGTAAGGAAAAGAATCGGTAAGCATGCAAGAAACTAGAATTGTCTGAAAAAGAATACAAACAATACAGATTAATTAGAATTGTGCTTCAGTAGGTGCCCAGGGAAGCAACACCTGTACATCTAACAAAGAGTAAACAGAACATCTTATTTATAGCATACAGAGAAGGCACTGCAAGGCAAGTTTCTTCACTTAATATTGAGGACAGACAATATGTAGTATGAATGCACATAGAAGAAACAATCCAGCAAGCAAAGAGAGGGTTAATGAAAAATAGCGAGTTTGTGAACTGTAAAAACAGAGCTGAAGCCAGACCTTCAGCTCTTGTAAATCAGAGCTCGGGCACTGATGCCAGCTGAAGAGCTGGCATTCAGAAAGCACAGAAGAGCTAGTGGTTTTCATCTGTTTGGAACTGACTTCATTCGAACATCACACACAGCCTCGCTCCATGTGGCTTGTCTATGCATTCTTTCTCATTTAATAAGAATTAAGGAAACCAGTGCCCTGCTCTCCTCTTGATGTAGAACCACACAGAGTAACGTTTTGAGCTGCTGTTTCTTAATTCATATTGGGGAATGTACAAGATAATCCTACAGCCATACGACACAGTACAAACAGTCCATGATAGAGTGGAAAAAAAACCCCAATAACTGTATTTCAAGGTAGAGTACCCTATGAATGAAATACCATTTTTTCATAGAGGAAATGCTCTTTTCTGAAATATATCATGTGCACTACATTGAAATACACTATAGTGTATTGTGAAATGCATACATTAACTGCTGAATCTATAACACTGAATATGTATATACATCACACCCAAGATGTTTATACGATATACTAAGTCTTAGATGTATAACATAATGAATTCTGTACAAAATAAACTGTAAGTTAAGACAATGAAAGACAACTTTTATATCTGTGTAATTTGTATGCTAAGTTATTCAAGCCGCAGTTTTCATCTTTAAATGTGCCCTTAAAACAACCACGCTGATTTTCTATAGGCAGATGTCTGAAATAAAGACTTCACTCTTCAGAAAAGAAGCAGTTGAAAGACTGTGAAAAAGACACAAATTCTTCTGGAGAAATAAACAGACTGTTGGTGTGATTTTTTAAAACTGACTCTCAGGCATTTTCCATTCGTACTGATTGAGGTGAGCTGATGGTTGGGTTGAGGGTGATGTGCAGACAGCAAATAGCGCTGGGCCCAACTGCCAGCATGTGGATTATTTGGGGGCCTCCATGCTTTAAACACCGTGGTTTACAGATTGTATCCAGGGGTTTTGCTTGCTTTTCCCTGCAAAGTGGTGCAGCCACCTCCTTCTGCAGTAAGCAGTCCTTCCTCAGCTCAGAATGGGATAGTGATCATGATGAATGTCATGACCATTAGATGACCACTGTCTTGCAAAGTACAAGAGATGCTTGTAGGAAAAAAAGGTAACAAACTCAACCCGTCCCTTTACCACTCTGTTGCGAACAGATTTGCCTTCATTGTATCATATTAATTTCCTTCTATTTACATGTCTATGTTCCCATGAGAATCACAGAGCCTCAAAATTATTAAGTCCTTTGTTGTTTTCAAGTGGACTACAGCTGAGACCCAGTTGTTTAAACTCACAGCAAACCTGTTGGCAGTTTTTGTGCTAACAGGGGCAATTTAACATCACTTGAATAATTCAAGGCTCACTATTGTCATTTCTAGCTTACAGAAACTTGTTATTATACAAAGTCAACTGAATGAGTAGATTGAATGCTGATGTAGAGAGCACCTCAGAGAAACTAATTTTTAATGTGTTTTGGGCACAGATTCCACTGCCACCACTTTGCATTCTCAACAGTAAAGTAAGAAGCACATATTGCAAATGACTCTTCTTTTAAGCCAGTAATATTTTGTCCATAGTTGGCCCATACTATGACCTTTCTCCCTGGTAACATCTTACTGAAGAGATTTCCTGTACAGCAGATTTTAACTACCAACGTGTTTGTGCCACGTAACTGAAAATAATTACCTGCATTCATTTAAGAAAATGTAAGAGGCCAAGAAAAACATTTTTTGCTTCCAAAAATCAAACCCTTGGAATTTGGCAGGCAAGAGTTCACTTAGCATTGTATGTCACAGATGAAATAGGTCAGATCCTGAAGGCTGTCTCAGCTCAAACTCCCCCTGGACTTGTTAGGAGATCGGCTGTGACAGGAACAAGCACAGATGGACAATTACCCATCCAGTCTGAAGCCTAAGAGGTCGGATATGGCCTCATAGCACCTAGCACTGGATGCTGCTGTTTGCAGTCAAGTAACTCCCCTAGCTTGTAGCAAACAGAGCAAACAATTGTGTTCAGAGTTTACACAACTGATGCCACATGGCACTGTGTAGTATCCATGAAGAGTAGAGATACTGTTTAGCTGAAGTGGAGAAAGCTGCACAATTAACTAGTTTTTCTAAGTCTACTCCCTCCCATTACGTTCCTTTCAGTGTAGCAGTACATTTCTGTTTGTTTCTGTTCCAGTGATGTGTGTGGACAGAGCCTGCAGAAGTCAGGTTATGAGGGAATAAAGCTGAGCTGTATTCTTGATAGAGGCAGCTTAGTCATGAAACAGCATTGAGGTGAGAGCTCTGAGAAACTTCAAACGTGTAATGCTGTTACTTACTTCCAAAAGCACACCTGTTGGATTAAGGATTTATAAACCAATATGGATAAAGGCTTATGTCGTTCCTTCTGATAATCTTGGGTTAGTCTTATTAAAAAAAAAATCAATGGGGTCTGATGATATAAACCCCAAGTAATGAGCTCAAGATTTGGTGGAAATCAACAGTGGATATTTTTAATCCTACAATTGGAAGCTGTGGTAAGGAGAGCTGAAAACGCTCTGAAGCCTCAATGTCGTCTCTGGAATGGTTTTTAAAAATAAGGAGACTTTAAAAAGCATTCACTAAAAACCACAGCCTGAACAAAGTTGTGATCCTACTAAAATATATGACTGCTCAACAGCATTCATTTCCAGCTAAGTCTAGCTACGCTACCTCTCTAATTTACACACGTTACAAATAATGATGCCATTTCGTAGTGTATTTACACAGAAATCTCCATTCATTACTTCCTGCATCCACATACCCTGCTGGCAGGCATTATGGGATGCTGTAAATAGGATATAAACTCGGCGCCATGGAATCTCTATGATTTCAGACCCAGTCAGGAATTCCCAGTATTCTGTGCACTGCTGCTGGCCAGACCAAGGCCTGCAAAAGTTGGACCGGCCCAAACCTGACCCTGCCTGGCATACAGATAACATGAGGTGGCTGCATCTTCCTTAAAAAGAATGGCCCCAGAAATCTCAGAGTGAAAGCTTCCCTTCTTCACTAAAACTCCAGGAGGCACAACTGTTTGTTAGAAATTAGCAACTTTTCAAACACTCTGAAGTGTTTAACATATATAAACAGGTGCCACTTATCATAGTGCAGTACTGCTATAAATCAATCTTTCACTTGAGGTAAAATATTCCACCTTCCCAGGAAAATTAATTTTGACAAGGTACTTCACTTTATTTTCAATAGATAGATTGAGAGTGCTTTATTTCCACAGTTTAATCCAATTTTGTATAAGCTAAGTATTCAGAGCCAAAAATCAGACAGGGTGAGAATCCATACAGATCTACCTGGTTAGTGCTAAATCTGAACGGGTAGGTCAGTTCCAAAGGCTGAATGTGTGAAGACAGGTTACAGGGAGCTTTTTCTGGAGGAGTTAAGCAAGGACCAAAGAGGCCTGGACCAATCAGGATATTAACAAAATACACAAAATTAAAGGAAACCAAAGACAGATGATGTTAACTGGGAGCTTTCCATTGATCTCAGCTACAAAAAAAGATGGGTCAGCTGGGATCCACACCCACTCACTCTGCAGCAAGCAGAAAAGGCTATTTTCAGTAGTTTTTCATTTAAGAGTAATAAGACATTGGCACTGCTCCTGACCCCACACATTACAGGTATCTGCCTACAGAGAAATGGAAGAGGACTGCACAAGCAGGAGCTCACCCGCAGCCTCTGAATGGTAAAGGAATGATCTCAGCAGGAGCGAAAGAAATCAGAGAGCTCACCCAGCTCTCAGCTTCTTTCTTGGTCTTTGCCAGAGAGGGCCCCTACTGATGTTCTTTTAGCATCCTGTGGCATAAAGGGAATGGCCACTGTGTTGTGTTACCCAGCAAGTTAGCGAAGGGATGTTTTGGCAAGGCTGCTCACATGGGGCTCAGAGCAATTCAGCCGTCTTTGAAGAAAGATCTACCCTGAAATCTGCTCTATCAGCTCACAATAACAGCCACCTATGCTGATGTCCTCTTGAAGTCCACAACCACAGTAAGATGGTTCAGCAACCACTGAGAAAACCTACAGCATGGAAGTCTGCAGTAACAGCTCTGTTAGACCAACCTGCAGAATGCCTGGCCAATACCACAAACACTGGCTGTGGTTCAATACAACAAATCCTCCATAATATAAAACCACGGAATTATATACACCTGCTTAGGTACAAGGTTTCTTTGTTATTGGTAATAAAAGTAGCTCCTCTGCCTGGTGTATTTGTAAATATGGTGCATTGTGCCCACACTGATTCATATTACTTCTAGCTCAGTGCAGAACTCCTTTCCTGGCTTTCAGCCATCTCTAATGCCTCATTTTAACATTGCAATCTAACTTTGCTGTAAAAGGACCAAAACATGCATCACCAAAATATAGATTAGAAAAGGATTTTAGGCTTTTAGGGTTTGTGCCATAAGAAGCTGAGCAAATAACTAAAGGGATTTAATTTGCTGCCCCACAAAAGCTGCATTCCTTTAGATAAGGTTTAGTAAAAGCCAAAGTTTCTGAGGGCATTCCCTAATTTGGAAAGAGTTCATCTTATTCCTGCTGTCTTTCTTTCTGCTTGCAACATAAGCAGAAAATACATTGAAAAAGGGAAGTTGGCAGGATACCTGATCGTGGTGGGGATGTAGGGAGTCATTTCAGCATTCCCAATTACTTCTCGAAGAGGAAGATGCTGATGACTGCCGTGCTGTAAGCCATGCAACTGCACCACCTTCTGGACCCTGTCCAAAGTGGAACAGAGATGTGCTTCCTTAGGGTGACTTTCCTGTACAGAGGTGAAGATATACAATGCACCAGAAGCCAGACAGGGACAGCAGGGGAGCAGAAAGAAAATGTTTATAGTAAACACAAAAGCTCAATGTGCTGTTAAGGATTTTGCACTTGAGTAACAAAGAATAAATCAGTCAACCATTTTCTTAATAGGAAAAGAAATGATACACCCAGGAGCCACTATGGCATTCCTGAAACAACTGCTTCTACTTTAAACTAAGCTTCATTTAAATAAAGGCACTTGACATAGTATTTCCGAAGGCAAACAAGGATCAAAGCAAGGATTTTGCTGTATGTTCAGCTGTTATTTGACTGGGCTATGTTTCTTTACAATGGCTTACTTTGTTAGGCTCTTGGTCATTGTAACTCATGAGGATGTATAGTATTTTCGAAGGAAATGCTAGTAAGCACTGTGTGTTCCAGCAGTCTGAATAATGGAAGCATGCATTTGTCAATATAATAGAGTTTGTAAGGCGGCTCATTCCCTCGACTTGCCAAAGCTGGTAACTGGGGCCATGCTGGGAGACATAGAGCTCTGTGGGGCTGTCTTCTACTTTTATTTTCTGCCATTTTAAAAGTATGGACATATTCAAAATGTAAACAAAAAAACACCACAACACCAAAGTCAAACCAAAGCACAACCAACCAACTCCCCCCCACATCTCATCAAGCAGCTGCTTTCCTACACTGGTGCAGCACTGGGTTTTTCTCACTGCTCAAGGGGAAAGAAGAGTGCACGGGTGGGGAGGAAACAGCAGATAGCAGAGCATTGCTCAGCAGTGCTAGCAGCTGACTCTGGCCCAGGTTGAGCTCTCTTTAAAGAGCTACTGAGATTCTGAAGTACTCCTTGGTATCTACATCTATTCTGACATCCCTTACAGAATCCAAATGCCTTTAACAAATCTTTCAGGCAAGCATAAGCTGAGATTCTCCTGAAAGCTAACAGGGCTTGTGCTCCCAGGTTCCAGTGGGTAGCATTCTCCATGTGCCATCAATGATTTATGACCTTAAGCTCACTGTCTGGCAGCACCACTCAGTCACATTCAGAGTTTTTTATGTTTAAGCAGTGCATGCACCAAGAGAAGCTTATGGGATACAAGGACAGATAACCTGATGCTCACTTTGCCGCCTTTGCTGAGAAGGACCTGGTCTAACCATGTCCTCATTGAGCAATGTGAGCTTTTCTCCTCCTTCCTGCTGAAGAGGGTACTTTTCCTTATACCTAAATTAGAAAATACATGCTCTGTCATTTCAACTGTAGTCATAACTTAGTGAGCTATTAAATATGAAGCAGTTCACTGAGCAGAGAAACTAAAGTGAAAAACAAATCCCCAAATTAGTAAAAATAATAATCGTAATGCCTCAGGCAACATCTTTTTTAACTCCCATCACAACGAACCCATCCAATTAGTTTCAAAACCATGCACCTGCTTTCTCCTTCTCTTTCCTTTGGACTACATAAATACTTCCAAAGCCTGGAAAAGCTCCTTGACACTGCTAAGACCCCACCTGCAATACTGTGTTCACTTCTAGACACCCCAGAGGCAGTGTGACAAAGCAGCATGTCACACAGTTGTGCATATGAAGCAAAGATACATCACCAAATTCCACCATGCTTAAAAAACGGCACCCACTGACACCTACTGAGCGTTAATGGAGACCAATGGATGTGGGCACTGTGAGGCAGTGGGTGGTGTGTTGCAGCAGCAGTTACAACGATGTGAAAGATGCCACGTTCCAGATGGCCATGCAGATTTTCATGAGCCTATTTTCATGCATGCCTATGGGAATAAGCAAGAGGCACTACTTTCAGAGCAAGCTACATATCTGTTCCTCTGGCATGGAGCTGAGGAAGGGATGGACCGGGAATAGGTGACACATAAGGACTGCTCTGTTCTGCTGTAGCTGCACCCTGAGCAAAATGAGCACATTACCTTAGGTATGCAATTAAACAGATGTTGAACTTTTCAGTCATAGAGAAACATGCTCTGCCATGCAGCAAGGGACTGTGCAAGAAGAATGAGATCATGCACTTGACACTCGGGGCAGATCTGCACACCATTGATTCCCTGAAGAGTCAAAGACACTGTAGGGACTGCGGGGAACACAAACAAAGCGTAGCATTTTGGAGCTAGGGATCATAATGGCCTGAATAGGACAGCCATAAAGAACACCACCAAGACTTGTTTCTGCTCCCACAGCTCACAGTGAAGGCACAACAGGCAGCATCCCTTACCATCTGTCCCCTGGGGAATACTGTGCAGCTCTCGAGTTGACACAGCCATCTTCCAGTGCCTTCCATGAAATTCTATCTCCCTCCCCTGTAGCCACACATTGCTGCCCAGAGGAGCAGAGCTGTAGGTGCCACAGCCACTTGCCTTCTCCTAGCTACAGGTTTCCCAGAAGCAGAGCTGCTCTGCTTGTTGAGGACTTGTTGAGGTAACGTGTTTTTTATCCCCTTTCACTTTTCTCCTTCAGATACTGTAAGAGGCATTGCAACTTTACTAATTTATTTGCAGAAACCATTGAAGATTACATCTACTGTGATCAAATCCCCTTAAGTAAAATATAAACCGCTACTTCTCTGAATGTAAAGCCTAGATCAATAATGGACATGAAATCATCAAGTTTAATCTCAAACACAGTGAACCCAAGTAATCACTCTTCTTGATATAAAACTAATTTTGTTTGACAATAAAATACTACTAGTCTGTGCTATAAACCAATGGAACAAATAACTTTCTTAACCCTGACAGCTGCTGTCCAGAATCATTACGTCTCCTCTCCTTAGTGATCAAGCATTTCACTGTAGTACTATTTCAGTTCAATTGCCTTTCTGTGAAACCCATCATACACACCAGAAGTTTGGAAGAGTTTCTTTTAAACCAAAGCCTAATATTATTTTTCTCTGTTTGCCAAAATGGCACAGGTTGAATGATGAACACACAAACAACACATATGATGCTCCCTGGCATCATCTCAAATTTAAGTGTGAGATGAATTAACTTGAGGCCCAAAAGCACGTATCACAAAATCTGTACTCAATAGCACTGATGCTGAAATGCAGTCTCCAGTCCAGCACATATGGGGATGGCTGCAGACACATGCTAACAATACCTGGCCACATTCTTGTCATGTTTCTCATTCGTGGAGCTCCCTGTGTAATCTTGATGCCAAGCCTGTAAATTCCTGGTGTTACTGACAAATAATACTCCAGACATCCAAGATATAAAAGATGCCTCAGCTGTCCAAACACACCACAACTTGCAATTACGAAAACCGAGCCTTGTTGATCTGTAGGGTGATAGCCAACTAAAATCCAAAACACTATTACTCCAGGAAACAGGAGTGTTATCTAAGTAATAACTTGTCCTTGCAATAAAGCAAAGGCAGGCGAGCAGAATGGGAACAAGAAGTGACTGAGCAGATGCACCAAACCACTGGGCTTAGACAGGTCAGCGCTTCCTGCTTTCTGCTTGCAACTAGAAGAAATGATGTAAAACTGATTCTATGCACTCTCCAATTCTTGATGATTTTTCTCCCACCCTACTGGCAGAATATTTCACATTGAGATCCTCATTTCATTACACAGGATGGATCCTTCAGGCTCTCAAAGCTCTGGATTTTCAAGAGCTCTCCTTACAGACAGAAAGCATCCAAGGGCAGAGCTAATTCCAGGATCTGGATCTGTCTGTGATTTACCTGCCTACCACACTCTCTATTCTTAAAACCACACTTTGGGATTATTTTCATTAAAATTCTTACAGCAAATAACTGCAAACAGTAACATCCAGGTCTGAGCAGAGCACGATCTAAGTCAGATCCCTTCCCATTCGAGTCAGTGAAAGCCAGATTGTGTCAGTGCTGAAATTCTGGGGTAGCAGTTACTGAACAAGAGCCAATGGTTGTTATCATCTCGTTAATGTCAAAGCTTGAATTTCCCCCCCCTCTTCTTTCAATACTTCTGAAAACATACATCCTGTCACAGCCCTTGATAGCAGTTTGGCATCCCTGAAGCTGAGAAGTTTTAATGTTCTGTTGGCTTTTTATCCCAACACTTGAAGGAAAAAAAAAACCTCACAACTTGTTACGGTTAAAGAGGAGGGGCAGGAGCATTGGTTACTGTGTGAGCAACATACAGAATTCAAGCATTGCAATCTCATAATTATAATTATGGGAGTAACTAATGGGAATAAATAGCTCTGAAACAGAGCACGCTTTACTTTCTGTGCAGGTAGGAAGTGTTGCTTCCTACTTGGGCCTTGCGTATCTAGGTTAGGGAAGATCTTAAAAACGGAGCAAGTCAACAGGCTCATCTCTTGTCAAAAAGAAACAACGCCTATTTCTTTACCCTTGCAAATGTATTCAGAGCGATAGTTTATAATTATACATCTAAAGATTCGGAAAGATAATGAATTTAGTATTTTAAACAACATGCCAGATTTTAAATGACAATTACGGCTTTCTCTGGTTCAAGAATCAACATGCTGTTTTTCTTCTGTTGGGTAAATACTCATCAGCACCACGATGGCATTCTGGCAGCAATTATTTAGAGCTTAGTCAGAAATTGATTTCCATTATTACCTATCACGAGTGATGCAGAAACCTGTCTGGCACTGAGGTAGGAAGCTTGAACCTTCAGCCCGAAAGCAGGACGTGCATTCCAGCTTTCCAATATACTTTACAATGCAACAGGACCCTATTTTAGGATGGGAAAGGCTGACAGATACACCTCTTTGACAACATCTAAACACCCTGATGATAAAAATGCTCGTCTGCTGCATGAGATCTGGATTCAAAGGCTTTTTAAGATTCAAAGAGATTCTTTTGTGCTGGAGCTCTCTCCTTTTACCTGTCTGTCCCAACAATCCAATTGCTCTACTTGCATCAGACAGCGGTCCTGCTCTGTTGTGCTGTGTTGAGAAAACTTTCTCAACAAAAGGCTTCCCAAAAGCAGCCTGGCCCTGCAAATCCCACCATGTTTTCACAGCATTCTAGATATAGTGACCAAGAGAAGTCAGAGAGGGATCTATGCCTTTTTTCCCCCACAGCTGCATCAGGAAGCTCCAATAATCAGTTCTCTGTGTACCAACAAAGCCCTCTGACTACAGCCTTTCCCCAAATTGCTGTCTTCCCCAGCCCAACCTGTCGCAGCACACTGCCATGCACAGTTTTATATTGTGCTAAGTCATGAAATTTGATGCTTCTTCGGCATTTCTAATTACTGGCGTTGATAAAAGCAATTAGTTCTGGTGGGTGGAAACTGCATGTAGATCTGTAAACAAACAGTACACAGTGTACCAAGTGTGTCACTGTCAGCCACCACTTACTCTCTTGAGAAAAAAAACTTAGCAGCATGCTGCCCTTAACAGTGGTGAATATTTGCTCATTCATATGGATTAGTAAGCCAACCGTGATAGCAGCAAACAGACCTGCTAACAAAGGGAAGGATTCTTCTCACCTCCAAGGTAATGTTTTCATACTCCAGAGATGTTGGTTTGTTGAAGCCAAGTGCTCCATTTAATGTTATAATCATCATGAAATCTCACTGAAAAGATACTTGAAAGGAGATGCTTTAATTAGGTTTCCTTTAGAGATGAGAAGAAAACATATGCTTAAGAGTCTTTTAGAAAATAAGGTATAGTTTTCACAGAATTACTGGCAGGACCTCAAGAAACCACTGAATCCAATCCCCTGCTAAAGCAGGGTCCCTACAATAGGTTGCACAGGTTGGTGTCCAGATGGGTCTTGAATATCTCCATAGAAGGAGACTCCACAACCTCCCTGGGCAGCCCGTTCCAGTGCTCTGTTACCCTTACTGTAAAGAAGTTCTTCTGCACTTTTGCATGGAATGTCCTATGTTTGTTTTAGGCCATTGCTCCTCGTCCTATCGCTGTGCACCACCAAGATGAACCTAGTCTCATCCATTTGCCTCCCACCTCCCATCATTTATCAGATACCCACACAGTCTTCTACAGCAGCACTGGAAGAAGAGACCTGGGAAGGGGAAGCTGTGCAGGTTGCCCACCTGTGATTAAGTAGATCCTAGCACCTGCTGAACACTGCTCAAAACTGGATAAATTTTTAATCCCTCTAAGTTGACTCTGCAGCTGCAGAAGGTTTCTCTTTCTTTCATAAAACACTGGTAAGGTGGGAGCAATAGTCAGCAGGGAGAAAAGACTGACACTAAAAATGTGATCTCCAACCATAAGCATTTCCATTGGAAAATGGATTACCTTTAAAACGTGTCTTTATGTTGGCGGCCATTTCTTCTGATGAACATCCTGACTTCCTATGGTGATGACGTGCACATCTATGAGGTGCTAACAGGTACAGAGGAAACCACTGCTACTTAGTCTCTAAACAAGTACCTCACTGGATTCACTTTTATAGTCAAATTTCTTCTGCTTTTATTGCTTTGCCAAACAACATGCTTTCTATTAAACTGATTTTTTCTCTTTGCTGTCGGTGCAACATTTTAGACTAATGGGATTTGAGAGGATCAAACAGATGGGTGAGCAGGCTTGGAGAAACCAGAAACTGACCTCTACCAAAACATCCAAAATGTGTGAAGCCACCCTGTCTCTATTTTGCTGTTAGATAAAAATGTGAGTGCTCGCTATTCCAACTAGAATTTGTTAGAACTCTTAATTAAAAACATCTGAAAAACTTTTAAAAAAAAACAACCATACAACTCTGCACATATGCTGAAAACTCTGAAATAAAACACCTTTGAAATATCTGATTATACTCAATATTTAAACCTTCTTAGTTTCTTCTACTCCAGTGTTTATGTTTCCGTAACAAATACCTGTAGAGTATCTAAAGGAGTTGTAAGAAAATACAGACTCTTTATCAGTCTGTTGTGAAAGGATAAGGGAAATGGCTTCAAACTAAAGAGGGGAGATTTAGATTGGATACAGCAAAGAAGTTGTTCACATTGAGGGCAGTGAGGCACTGTGCAGGGTGCCCAGAGAGGAGGTGGATGCCCCATCCATGGAGACAGAAAGTCAGTAAGGGGGTAAGCACAGACCCATCTGATATTCTTTTTGCCAGAACCAGTCATCCAATAAAAACAATCAGTTTCATTCAGTTTCAAGCAACATCTGATTTTCTGCTGAAAACTACTGCTCAACATTTACCACTGGGCTAAAGGACTCCTCGCTCCGAGCCCCTTCTCTGTTTCCACTTCACAACTTCTCCAATTTAAAGCAGCGAGAAAATAATTTGAAAAATCAGAAGATCTCTTGAGACACGTATTAATTGTCAGCAGGTAGCTGAAAACCATCACACCCATGGCTAGGCCACAAACAGCAAGAATTAACATTTCATCAAGCATTACAAAAGCCTGACAGCATAACCGATAGAATTACTGAAAACATCCCACTATGGAATATACACCAATACAATTCCAAGCGTTTTCTACCAGCTCTTTTGATTACTTCTGTGTATAATGGCACAATATCTTAGGCTAACACAAACACAACTGGGAAACCATATCAACAACAAGTGGAGTTGGTTTTGTTAGCCTGGTTCTCACCTGGATCAGCTCCCTCCATTTTCTCAGTGTGAAGGGATGAGACTGCAGAACCCAGCACACATGGCAGCCTGCATTGCTCAGTTTTAGGAGATAGGTTACCACCACTTAGAATCTGCTAGTTGCCTTCCTCCCAGGCCTGCTTGCATAACAGCAGACCTACTGAAATAAGGCTACAGGCTGAGAAACGTGTGAGCCGTTATGGTTAAATTGGCCTGTCTGCCAGCAGGAGTGTCTGGGGTAGCAGGAATTCTGCCAAAACATCACAATGCTGCAGTAAACACAAACAGCATTTATCCACGACTTGTAAATCAGGTTGCAAAGATCACAGTAGGTTTGTTATGTGCTAAACCTCTTGTTAGAGCTCCACTAGCAAATCTATTTCAGGCAGAAAATACTGGGCCCAGTCAATGTAAGGTCAGTGGTTTTTGCCCAGGTCTCCTTACTTATCTCCTACCAATGAAGACATGCAGCCATCCCACAAGGAACAAAGCACAGAGCCCCCCACAAAGCAATATCCTAGGGAAAAGCAGCAAGTATACGATCAGTTGGCACCTACTGAAAGGAACATTTTTCATTATGTAGGTGAGGGTGTTTGTCAGCAGGCTCCAGGAATTGGCTCTGATGCTCAAGTAGACCCTAGGTTAGAATAACCGGAGTACAAAAGTACTTCATTCTTTTGTAACACCTGATACTTTGGCTTCACATCTGTCAGAGGGACCAGACTTTTCATTAGTCTACTGTGTGGGCCAAAGGAGAACAATTTCAATCAGATGTAGGTCTCTATTATAACACTACTGCTCTGCTACTTCCCTCAGCTGAGCTGAGTCCAAATGGGTCTGTAATTGGAATCAGAAGAAGGAACATTCAGCTACAGTTAGCAATGTGTTAATTATTAAAGGCTAAAGGGCCCCACAGTTATTAATATTACAGCATGAATTTCTCTTCCTCTTCTGGGGAGGAGAGGGGACTCTGCTGTGCCATTTAAGAACTGACAGAGGTGGTAATTCACTGTTGGCAGACACCACAGTAACTGCTCCAAAGGAAAAAAAAACAACACCACAACCTTTTTTGTTGTTTTGACCTAATTAGGAATCTTCATTTCACTGAGTTATCTGCATGTGCTTAAACACTTTTTCTTGTACAGCAGCTGTGCCATACATCCCAGAGAGACATGGGCTACTCACAGTAGCTTACGAGGCCATTATTCATTTCCAATTAGAAAAAACCTATTTATGGATATTGGTTCTGGATCCTTTAGCCAACATCCCTGTCACTTTACTTTCATAGGGCCCGTGTATGTTGCTCTAAATCCTACTGCTCTGCAGAGTGAAGATGTAGCAATGCTAACTTGACATGAAGTGGGCAGAAACTGAGAAGACTGCAATAATTGCGGTAAGTTTTTCATATGGCAGAATGAAGCATTTGGGCTTCCTCCAACAAGACTGTATTAAAATTCACTATAAATAACTTACCCTGTCTATGTAGAACAAAACTGCATTTTGCATATTTGCCATAACAAGACAAGCCACATATGAATTAATGGTGATTTTTTGATTTTGGAAGACAAGAAAGAGGAAAGGTGTTCCTTCTCCAGATGAGTTCTTTCCTTTTGCACTGTATTCAGTCATCCCGTAAACACCCATCATGCAGCTACCACATGAACTCATGCAGATGGCAAACTGTTCCCAGCCAGATCCCATCAGCCAGCTATTTTTAAAAAGCCACAGCTACCTGAGATCCCAACCCACACTGGCACCAATTCCTGCCCGACAGCCTACCATGATCCAAGGCTATGGGACCACCTGTGCAACCCCAACCAACACATCCCTCCTAGAGCACATGTCGCTGGGTAGCATCAAACGGCCCATCAGGCACATTGTGCAAGAAGCCCTGTTTGGAAGAGGGCAAAGCACAGAACATCCAGCTTGTTTGAGATTCTGACCTTAAAATCTTACTTTTCCTCTAACATTGAGAAGAAAGATTCATTTTATTTTTTTTTACCCTGGGACAGCATTTAAGAGGTGTTTTAGTTGTACAAATACCAATGCTTCCTTTTCCATGAAGGAAGACTGCTTCATTCTGAGAGCTCGAGTCATTGGAATCAAATAAATAAACATCATAAAATAAATAATTATATCAAAATTGTGCATTCGCAGGAATGAATAAACTGAATCAATAAAACAGAGGGGAGGAAAAAAAAAAGCTAAACTGAAATTATAAAGTCAAACTGAGTCATTTACATTCTCCTCCATTAGAAATTCACTGCGAAGCCATATGTGCCATGAAATGCTTCCATTTCAACACAACCACTTTTTTCAATGGAAAACTTCCATCCAAACATTTCAGAAGCGTTGAGTTTTGGGTTGGTAGTTTTGTTTTTTTTTTTGAAGTTTCCTTGCAACAACAGTGCCATCCACTGGCTGCTGCTATGCGCTCCGTGCACAAGTCCTGCACATCACAACACTCACAAGTCCGTGTTTCTTAAGGAACAGAAGTGTCATAGGGTTGTCCTGCAATTAACACTGACCAGAATACTGCAGCTGATGAGCTGGCTCATCTCAGCCAGTGCCTGCTGAACAACAACAGGGCACTGATCACCTTACTACAGCAATAGCAGCTTCTCAGGGGATGGTGCCTTGCTAATTTTCACCACTACATTGCTGCAGTAGCACTGCTACCTTGTCTCCATCCTCATAATACAACATGAAAGGTAGCTGGAGTGTCATATGCCAAAAAGCATTACAATTCTTCATCTTAATCCCTGCTGATCTGTCCAATACCACAGTGAAGTTAGTACCATAACTTGGTACCATAACTGCCACTGGATGTTTCAGGGAGCATGACATAAAGGCACAGCAGCAAAGCATGCTCTTTCCATTTACAGCCTCTTCACACAAACATCCCTTATCCATCCCCAAGAAAAGAAAGTCTCAAAGGCATTTAAATGGCAAGTTTACCTGAGAATAATTTGCAGCAGATAAATGTAGGAACAGTGTAAACTGACAGCAATGACACAGATGGTGTTGGTGTGCACAAGTAAAGCTGGTGCAAGTGGCTCAATCTACTGATAAAGGTTTGTTTCTTGCAACCACCAAAAGTCTGAAACATAAAAAATCTGGCAGAAAACTACCATTAAAGCACTCCAAAACAGTTAATTTGGACAAAGTTGAAGCACTTCATTTTGCCTTCCTCAGACCTCACAAGCTAAGGAAAACTGGGAAGTGGCTCAAACCTCAGAAAAAACAGAGTTTTTTGAATGAGTCATATGCGTTTACTTTTCATTTTCTAGATTTTGCTGAAAGAGTTTGGCTTTTATTTGTGATTCTATATGAGGCAGCACTTCTTACTGCTGAATTTATTGTGCAGGAATTTGAAGCTCTGCTCAAATCCTGGCAGCGCACCACAGCATCACGTCAGGCTCCTGGAGTTACTTAAAGAAGCTGCTAAAGCAACTTTAAAACAATATTAAGATACTGAAACAGCAGTAAAGAAAGCAAAGCTTTTCCAAACTTTCTTTTTAAATGAAGATGGATGAAAGCGCAGGCTGTGCCATGGAATAACATAACAACAGCATGGCATCAGATCAAAGTGCATCTTGCTCTGGCAGAAGGTAAGACAGACCGCCCAGACAAAATGCAGAAGGCATCAGGTAAGTGACCCTGCCCTGATAAGCACTGAGCTGCTGCAGGCAGTCAGAGCCTCAGTGACCCCTCAGCTGGAAACTGCAGCCAGGTCATCTTGCTAAGAATCACTTTTACCTCTCCATTCTCTCATGAATTTGCTTGACACCATTTATACCCTTTGGCTACTTCCAGCACCCCCTGATACCAAGATCTGCAGTTCAATCACATTTTGTATAAAAAATTAATTTCTCGTATTTGTTCTGAGCCAGTAGTTTGACAATGAAATCTGTCTCTTGTGTTACAAAAAGTGATAAAGGAGTGAATAAACTATTCGGTATGTACCTTCTCCAGCTCCTTTTCACACACCTTGCACTTAGTCTGTCTCAAGCTGATGCATCCTGCCCTGTTTAATTTCTCTTTCTCTGCAAGCCATGTCCTCCTGCAAGGGAATATCTCCACCTCTTTGCAACTTCTCTGCACTAACCACGTGTGGTCTGGGGACAAGGACCTTGCACAGCGCTTCCCCAAGGCATAGAGGCACCACACACTGGGGAGAGCACAGTTATATTCTGTTTTCCTCTGACTTCTCTATTCATCCCACAGTTCTGACTGCAGCTAACACAGGCAAACCAAGGCTCTTTTCAAAGAGCCGCCCTTCACTGTCACATCTGTTTTGTATTCTGCCCTCTTCCATGCTTCGTGCCAGCGGCGTTAAGCAACCAGCCAGAGCCTGGATTATGTTCAGGACACTAAATCCTTGATTGGAAAGATGGCCATATGCTGCAGACTGCCTGGTGTTCCTGGATGGGCCCAGAAGCACATCAAGAGGGAAATACAACTCAGGGACCAATTTGGCAAATATTTTTAAGTACAGCATTTCTCTGACCAAGGCTTTAGTAACATCCTCCTTTTTGTAGTCAATCACAGGGTGATGTTTGCTGCTCTAAAGCAGCCCCCTGCAAGAGGCACAGTGCAAAGCTGGCCATCCTTCATCAAGATTTTAAAGTGACCAGTAAGAATGTGCTGCAATTCAGGCCTGGCTGTGGTTTCCCAAACACTTCAAATCACAGATATTGCTCTGTTACATTCTCCAGTCTTTCAGCAGTCCATGGGATGCCTGCATGGCATGTAGCACATTACACTTTAGCTTCCCTTCAGTTCCCTCTGCAATGTGCGTCCTCTCCTCCTCCTTCTATACCTGTACCCAACTGCAGACACAATCTGTGTCCCTCCTTCAGCTCCCTGCATGCCCTACCACCATCTGTGCAGTAGGTCTTCCTCCCACCTGTGTGTGCCAACAACTCCACCATCAGACCCAGAGTGACCAACACTAGGCAAATCCTCAAAGTTACAAGGGGCTGCTCCAAAGTTTCTCTTTATTAAGATGACCTTACCCACTAGATTGTTTTTCCATCTCCCCTAAGGTCATAAAGGAAACTGAGAAATGACACACACTGAAACAGGCTTCAAAAAACATGAAGCCCTTTCTCCTCTCCCCTCTCTGTGTTAGTATTCCCATAGCAACTCTGCCCTTGAATCCCCCAGCTCTGCCACTTACAGCATCATTTACATCACTGTAAAATATAGCCTGTAATTCTCATCCACGTCAGTTATCAGTTTAGATTTTGTGATTTGACTCCATAATTTTACAGTTAATACATAATTCATGACTAATAGCAGCCCACCTGAGATTCAGGCTATTATGAAAAGCACAGCAAACATTATGAAAACCAATCCTTGCTCCACAGAGCCTGGCAATCTACATAGGCAAATAGTGGAAGCAGCAAATAGAAACTCAATAAGGGAAAGATCCATCCAAGAACCTGCAGAAGGTCAGTGCTACAATCCTGTCTCTGCCACAACAGCAGTCAATACCTGAGCTCTGGCTGGGACTCAGGGCACAGCTACTTCAGATTCTCCAGCTTCTGAAAGCAACAGAATCAAGCCAGAATGAGGCAACACTCAATACCTGTGTGTGAGATACTGCTGCTACACATTTAACTGGAAGTATTCAGCCCTTTAACTTTTGTCCCTTCAGTTATCGAGCTTTATTGCACACATCCCATAACACAGAAAGGTTCCAATGCCTCTGCAGAAGCTTCATAGTGTCTCTTAGGTGACATTTTCTCAGACTATAAACATAAAAGAGAGGTGAGATCACCTGCCACAGCTTTGCTTAGTGTGAAGTCTTCACATGTCTGCATTTTCTCCCCCATTAATGAGATTCTGCTGTCAGATTCAGGCAGTTCTTTGGATTCATCTAAGAGGGTATTTTTTTCTGACAGCCCGGATTCTAGCTCATCTCTTCAAAAATGAAGGCATTAATATTAGATATAAACAGATAGCTCTAACACTTTCTGTCATGGGAGTCAACTCTGGTGACATCTTTAGGAGACCCATTACTAGGAGCTTCCTCTGTCATCCTGTAACATGGAGGCAAACTGCTGTGTAGCACCACATTTCAAGAAAGAGCCCCTACAGGCAGTGTTTAGGACATCAGTTTAGATATATACTCTCCATAAATCAGACAAGGTAGTAGTCTTTCCATTTGAGGCAGCACTAAAAGAGCACATTCCTCTCTAAAACATCAGTCATTTGTAAACAGGTGGATGTGTGAAAATCTGTTATTACCAGTAGATAAAACTAAGTAACGTTTCAGAGTCCTGCATTAACATCATCATCGTGTCAGTTTCCTTGGACAGATCCACCAGCCTGTTCAGATACCAGCCCAGTTAAATGGTGAGCTAATCCTGCCTCTTTCCTACCTCCTTCTCTTACCCATACAAATGTTCAGGCTCGCATTCCCCCAACAATAGCTTTATCCATAGTAGAAGTGTCCTTTGCCATCCCAAACCCCGGCCAGGAGCTGTCTGGAAGAAAGCCAGCTGAAGGCCAGCTGAAGGGCCCTTAAGAGAACCTGAATGCTAAGCATCACTGGGGATGCCTGTGCCCAAAGTCTATTTATCAGTACAGATACAGTCACAGAGTCCCATGCAAGACACTCGGAGCACATTTCTCCCACACTATTAATACTGGAGACAGATAATTATCTCACTATCAGTTGGCTGAAAAACAACACATCAGTTTCCAGACATATTCAGCTTACAGCTGGGGTCAGATTTTTCAAGAGAGTTCTGCATCTAAGTACTAAAATAAGTTACTATGACAAGGATAAAGAGATATCACAGGAAAGAAGTTAAAACATTACTTTTGAGTGAAACAAAAACAAGTTTTGTGCTAGGTGAGCCAGTCAGAAATAACTGCCTGTACACGTGTATAAAAAAAGAAAGCAGATATACTACAACACATAGGAATCTAAGAACTATTTCCCCCACCAAGTTTAACACTCTTCCCTAGCAAAGAGTTTCAATTCTGATCCACAAAGAATCTGTACTTAATTGGAAGCATTCTTGTGCCAGTTCTGTCATAAGAAGCTCAACACAAGTTTTTAAGCCATTACAGAGAGAATAAACGGTGATGCCTAGGTACTGCCTTTGAATCTAGACCCTTCATTTTGGTTTTATTTCCCTCTTTAAAATTAATGATATATTCCACGTGTCTTTGGAATAATGGGAACAGAAGTTAAACAAGGAAGATAAGCTGCTCCTAACTGTTCGCTTGCTCTGCAGATTCACACTATCCATCTTCCCATAATTGCAGCTGTGGTAAACAGTTATTTAAAAATACTGTGATGGCTTTCACTACAATCAGCTTGCATGAGTGTGTCTGTTTAGCCAGTGCAGAAAAGATGCTGGGTCCACAAAAGAAAGGCTGTCACAGCATGCCAGGTATGTTGGATCAGGTATGTTGGATCAGGCCTGGGGCATGATCCAGCCCACTACACAGACCAATGACTCTTTGCTGTTGTACCTTCAAGAGAAAAGTTTTGTCCAGCTCCAGTAAGGAGGACAATGCTAAAAAATCATTTTGAAAATGCTGCCTCATAGAACCATGGCAAGCACTTCACTGCTGGGTCACAACCTGATTGTGCTTTCTTCTCCCATTAACACAACAAAGAATGAAAACTACCCTAAAATTTGACACTAGCAAACGGTTCCTTGTATCAAACAAGAGGAAAATTGCACAAAACAATGGCCACGTCCTACATTTCTGAAGACCATAGATTAAAAAATGGGAAAACACTATCTCGTTGTGATAACAAAAAAATTAACTCCTCTCTAGAAAATTACATGCTGGTGTTCAATTTGGCACTAACCAGGGCTGTGAAAGCACATAATATAATTACTCTAACACAATGATTAGCCAGTAATTAGCACTGGCCTATCTTACATTAGAATCCTAGCTTTTTGTAATATGTTTTTATCTTTACCTACATTCATTTAGTACAAAAGCTGAGACATGCACATCATAGCAAATAATTAGGGCACAGATTTCAGCTTAATACTTCGCAACTGTGCGCTACAGTCCAATAAGTGGAACAGTTTCATGTATTACATAAGGGCTAATTCACATTATCTATATGCTAATTATTCATTTGTTTCTTCACACTTTAATTAAAAAGCTAGCTGTTATATATTGCCATCAGCAGACACACTGCAGGTCCCTCATTTCACAGAACAATGCTGTTGGTCACATCTGGCAGATAACTCTCAGTAACACTGGAGGTTATTCCTCCATGTGAGAAGGGGCAGAAAGGACAGGGTCAAATTGGACTCAGCTTGCAGGAATGCAGTAGAGAGCATGGGGAAGCTTACTGCAGCAGGGCAATACTCTCTGAAACCAAAGCACTGCCATGAGTGACAGTGTGGAAGAAATATTTGTGATGCTTAGAGGTGAGCAGAGGATAATCCCAGTTGCTTCCAGACTTTAACAGCAAACAGTGCAGTGGAGGACAGCAGGGAAGCTGCCCCCTTCCCCAACAGCAATTCCATTATCACTAAGAGAACAGCTCACATTCTAGCAAAGTAAATCTTCAGCCAGTACCACCTATTCTCACTCCATTAAACTGGCAAGCTGACTTGACCACAACATCAGATCTCAAAGTGGCAGATACTCACTGTGGTCACTGAATTCCTCCTTCTGGTCCTGCTGGGAAGTCTTTTTAGTATTGACTGCCAATGGAACCACATTATTCTGGTTGCCAAGGAACACGCACTATATGCCAACAGGCAATCCTACTAAAATTGGGCATGGCAGATGCCCCAGGGGTTGTGCTTCTGTTCTGTAGCATTTCTAACCTCTGATCATTCAAAGTGCAAGGAAACAACCAAGAAATGGTTCACATACAGCATGAAATAGAGCAATGCATGAGCACCAGTGCCCATTGCTGGTAGCACAAGATGTTGCGACCATACATGCAGGACAAGCTAATTGCCTAAAGTTTACAAGGATTTCTGCCTGTTCAAGGTGGAGGGGAGCAGCAATTGAGAGAGGCAGACCCCAAATCTCCTGCAACACCCATGTGCTGCACGGTGTGAGGTGGCTGAGGGTAACCAGGATAAAACCCATTAGTTGTTACAATGCTTCACACTGTAGCAGCACTTTGCAATTGGTTTTCAGAGTATTGCATAAACATGTTTGCTTAGCCAAATCAAGCACTGACTCAAACACCGTGTCCTTATTCTACTGCTTTTCCCTTCTCTTCTTCAGTATATGGGTCACAGCTGCTCAGCTCCGTGGTTCTGTTACTCACATGACCTACTGTAACCAACAAAACTTATGAAGAAACCTTGGCAGTTCCTATTAATACACAAGGTGGCAAGAATTCACGACCCAGAAGAGGATCTATCATTTGCTGGCAAACTTTAAAACAACCCATCTTCCCAAAGTAGCTCCTCTAAGAATAGAGCAGTGCTGAAGATGAGATCTGTCAATGTGCTTCTCCTGCACTGCTAAGCTAGAGACTGAGAAGTATTGCTCCCAACCAGCACAAGGACCAGAAGGAACACCTCCCTGGGGCAGGGCACGAGCATCTGCAGAAACAAAGCCTGATGTGAGAGATGCTAATAGTGACGATCATGAGCTCAGCAATCAAAGCACATTTTTGTTCCATGTGGTAGGAGTCATCCATTTACATATAAATTCCAATCACATCACAGCAGTTATTTTCAGAAAGCGTTTTAATATTTGACATTAGAGGTTTCTATTATGGTGCTGAAGAAAACATTCTCACTGTGAAAGAAACAAAAAAGACCCTTCTGGTGGGAGCCCTTCATTTCCATTCTGTTTTGTGCCCATCTCCACAAGCAGTGGGCACATTGCTCACTCATCCCATGCTGCCTTTCAGTCTGAAATCCTTCTTCTCTTGAACAATAAAATGTGTGATAATGGGGAGGAAAAAGAAAAGCAACAGTATGTCCCCACTATAGTATGTTGTTGCCCTCTCTCTCATAATTTTGCCATCAAGACACCTCTGTCATTATGGGAAGAATACGCACTGTCCTTTCACAGAAAGAATATGTTAATGTTATTACTTCACCTGAGAATGCTGCCATTTTCATTGCTTTCCTAATATCACTGAAAAAAATCTAGTTGTTATCTTTTATTTAAAGCTTTTTTTCCTTTTCTCTTTGAGAAAAGTGCAAAATGTGCAAGGCTGCAAGCGCTAAATTAGAACCAAGAGGAATGACAGTCCAGATTACCAGACTGCCTCCAAAACAATTTGAGGTGCTCCTGTCCAAATGGCTTGCAGGATTCAACTGACTGCTGCAGAAACCCAAGCTCCTATAATGACTGCCAATTAAACAAATGGTGGATCAGCCTCTCCATCCTCCCTGTATCATCCAGGAACTCAAGCTAAGGCTGCAGTATTACTGAGCACCTGTGGCCTGCATTCAGTTTTCACTGACTTGTGACAGCAAGTGTTATCTAATAATGATGCTCCTGAGCTCCACGTAGTTTAATGTATCTCATTCAGTTATTAATCACCTTATATGGGTGATCTTTCTGTCTACTTCTACTCCTCACCATTTCTGCTTTCCTTAATTTTTTTCTAATAGCAAGAGTTGTGAACAAGGTGGTGTTGTATAAAATATACACACATATTCCCCAGCTGAGAAAATTCTAAATAATCCACTAATTTAGTGATCACATTACTGGTGATTTTGGAGGCAAATTCCTTGGTAACTTGAGATACCTAAGGTGAGGTTTATCTGCTAGAAGGCAGATAATGCAATCTTTCTGAAACACCAGATCATTTGCAAATGCCTATCAGAAAACAAAAAGGAACTGCTGTACCCCAAATTCCCCAGTCTCATTTGAAAGCCTTGGTTTATGCTTTGCTGGTCACTGTCAAGAAGATCAGCCTGAGAAATTCTCACTCAGATCTGAGCAGTGGGAAGTGTTCCACGCTGTTCTGCTCTCCCTGCAAGGAGGTGGTGAGAAATTTCAGCAGCTCCCAAAAAACACATTTGCAAATTATGATCTGGTTCCAGCACAGCTCCAGCACAGCAATGTTTCTTGTTGCAGTCCATTTAGCATGACACTACCAGCTGTAGGAAAACAGACCTTGGAAGTTCATTATCATCAGGATCCAGCTAAAAAAATATATGTATATTTGGAACAGTACCTAAAATAATTACAAGAGTATGTGAATAACAACACAATTAACAGGAAAAGGTTGGTGAAGGGTTTTTTTCCTGCTCACCTCTGATATGAGAGATACAAGTCTTTTCTGAAAACACAATCAGCCTTTAAAATCTGCCAAATGGCACCGTGAAGAATTAAAACTGAGATCCTCTTTCAGGCATTATTAAAAACAAATATATACATCCCTGGTTCTATGTGGGAGTCACTATCTCATTCCCAATGGCGACACTTCTCCAGTACACTATATTTCATCTATCTTGACATTGCTCATTGCTTTAAATATGATTGGCATCTAAAATGCAGCCCAGCTAATCTCACTAAATTTTATCCTATCCATTCATTGCACTGCATTGTTTAATCAAACCTGAACTTTTTTCAGCAGGACTGAAAACCCATGACTGATGAACTCTTATTGGAGCCTGAGCATTACAGTCCATGGTGTGGAATGCTAAACAGAAAGTAGGCGAGGAGGAGAGGAGCATTTTGTTTTTCAAGAACCAAACTCATTTTATTCCATGTGAGAATGCAGTCACCTGAAGAAATGGTGAGTTTTTCTTCCAGTAGAGGATTGAATAACCCAACTACTGGCTCTTAAAGCAAGCTGCAGTGGCATGGTGTCAAATGATGCAGAAAAATTGATGCCCTTCTGCAACCTCCTGCATAGGCTTATAAAAAGGAGATAAAACAGAGGGCTCTGGAGCCACAGCTCTCCATTATATTTAGTATTAGAGTGGAGAAAGCAAGCTTAAAGAGTAGTGAAGAGAAACACAATTTCCTTCTTTTTGTTGATATTATATTGTAACATTACAATGCTGATATTTGAGGTTTTAGCGTGAGATAGCAATGGATGGTGACAACAAGCAGTACCATCATGGAATGCAGCAACAGACAAAATCTGTCTTTCCCTTCTGTCATACTGATTTAGCCACGTTCCTTCATTCTTGTGATAACAGATAGCCAAAATCCACTTATTCATTTGCAACTGTATGTACAGTGCGAAGGGCTTTGCATCTAACTTCACAGAACACCCATCTTCATAGCCAAAAATCCTTTCCTGGATGCTATTCCAAATGTATCAACATATTACATATGACCAAGAAGTAAATGTAGAAGAGCAGAGCACAACTGGGCACAGAATGCCTAGAACCACTAAAATGTGTTCTCTACATCTATTTAATTTTATTTTTTGACAAATTAAAATGTTGAAAAAAAAATAAATTAGGAACCAAAACCTCCCAAATCAATCAGAACAAAGTAATTCTGAGGAACAATTCCTGAACCTGCAGCATTTCAGGAACATTGCTCACCCTGATATTCAGATTTTCAATTGGCACAGTAGACAAATCCACAGAGATAAGCTCCAGGCATGAATATCTGTGGTTGTGAATGCCACACTGCTTTATTTCTGCTGCTTTCTATTAAAATGAGAAAATAAGAAAAATGAGTAAGCATGCTTGTTACTGCAGTCAGACTCAGAGCAGTAGTAGAAAATTAAACATAGGGAAAACACGGTTGGAGAAATCTGGTTTAAAGATTCAAATAAACACTAGCCAAGTTTTGCTTAGCTGGGGCTTAGACCTATAAACTCAGTTCCAGTTGATGGATGCTATCATTTGTAGTTGGGTCCCATAGCTGTTGGCTTCCATGAAGACTCACAGTGTCCAAGAGACAGTGTGAATGATGCAGTTCTCAAATCACATCAGGGGAAATTCACACACAGAGCCACTGAGAGCTCAGAATAACACAGCTGAACCCTGCCAGGTATCCACTGAAAAGCTCTTTTGGACAACTCTTCAGAGGGTGACAGCTGGTGCAGTCCAGTGGGGAGAGGATGAAATGTACCAACTAAGGACCTGGCTCGTCACGTTTCTCATTTTTGGAAGTATTTAGTAAAGCTATCAAACATCATGGCAGGTCACCTAAATGGCCTTTTGTCTTTAAAGTACTCTTTCCAAAGGATGTAGTAATAGAAAAGCGCAGTACTAGTTCACTAGTTAAATATTAACAATTAAAAGGTATGTAATGAAGCTTCACTAATTTTTGAAAAAGATTATTGGTTCACAATACATTTCATCACTGAAGGTCTAAATCCTTTGGCAAGAAGTTGATGCAGAGTGAGTTGTGACCTTGCATACATCAGTTTCTCATAGGGAGCAGAATAAATTGTGCTACTACTTGCTTAAATAAAGCCAATCCTGTACTGCACTTACAAAGCAACAAGTTCTTGTACAGAATCTCATAATTAAAGAAAATGCATCTTTTTCAGGTCTAAATGATCTCGGTGCACACTGCAGCCTGTGGCTCTGTTCTGCTGCGACCTGCACTGCAAGGAGAAGAGCATCCTTCGAGCACCACTGCTACCTGCCAGAGCACACTGCTCCATACAGACCCAAAGCAAAGGGTATGTCTCCAAGCAGAAGCACAGCACAGTGGCTGAGCTACACAGGTCAGGCTTGGGTGATTTCATTTCCTATGCTGAATTACCCATTGCTGGGCTACTGTATTGTATTGCTTCCTTCTACGTACAGCCTTAAGTATTGACAGCTACTCTATACCCCATGAATATGCAAGTTACCTCATGACTGGAGTAAATGCCAACGAGGCCCTACAAGGGCAGCCAAGTGCCACCATCCAGCTGGTCAAAATACTTTTATTTTAAATAAATTAACTGGCTGCCTTCCACAGAGGTAAGGGAGAGGGTAGCCACTCAAATGCTCCCTGCCCTCAATCTTTTTTTGTGTGCCTTTTGTTTTGGATGGCTGTTCTATGACACTCAAGGTGCTCTGGCTTGCTGACAGCCATGCAGCAACACAGCAAAACGGCTTTGGGTACAAAGGATGCTAAAAAAGAAGATCTGTGTTTTAGGCATGGATCTTTTAAGACTAAGTTTGTAAGCCTCTAACTGGAAAAAGGAATTTTTCTAGTAACAACACAAGACAGGAAAACACTGCTTAAGAGAAGATCTACAGGCTGAGGAAGAGAGCTCAGCAATTAGTTGGGACCCCACCTCACACCATCTCTAAACATTCATACTTAGTCAACATGCAGTAACTTTTCTGGGATATTCTGCAGTTCTTAAGTAATAAGTCTTCATGAGTGGAAAATAACTTAATTTAATTACTTCTGTTTTTCTGCCTCTCTTGATTTTTGGCTAATTTTAGTATAGACCACTTGAATAACACGTAGAGCTCTTAAAAACAATCTTGTTTGTTTGCTGCCATTGTAGTGATTGCACATTGGAGATAAACATTCAAAAGAGTATTTTGTAAGCAGTGATGGTAGAACGAAATTTACCACACTACGGCTGAGATAAAAGGCAATGATGACTATAATGCATTGCTCTTAACTATAAATCACAGCAGCTGTTTTACTACTTGGCTTGAATGTTTCACAGTTTCTTTCCTACGCATGGAAAAGATCTGTATTTCTGTTTTGATTACATTGATATTGGAGGCCCCACTAGAGAGATTTACTTCTCTCATGTAAACATTATATGCATTATAGTGGATTCTTTGGTTCCTCAAGATTTTTAGGTTTCTTATAATTTAACACAAAGATTTAAGCCCTGTCCTTGTAGATGGAAGAAAACAAAGTTACTCCAGATAAAAATCGTGTCACCTTCCAACTATTTTTTTTTGCATTATTTGTGAATTTAAATTGAAACCTTTATGATTTGCTGTTACCAAGATGAAAAGTTGTGCCAAGGGAGATGTCCACAGTCATTCCCTTTCATTTCCACCCTCTCCTCATAGCAGTAGATGGATTTCTTTGTCCTCTCAAAGACAGAAATTAATATCACACATATAATAATGGAAACAAGAACTAGGATATGAACTGGAGACATTCTAGCCTCCAAACAATAACTTCTCTGGACAAACTAAATGCTTTTGACTCAGTCAATAGAACATTTCTATCTATAGAGGATAATCACACCCTCCAGCACAAACGATAACAGACGTAACGTTTGAGCTGGGAAAAAAGACAACGGGAATGCAGACCCATCAAATTACATTACTTTAATATACTGGTTAGTCGTTGTGTTGAAGGAAAAAAAAAGACAAAACAACAGAAACCAACACCAAACTCTACACCTGATTTGAGCCATGCATTTCTAGAAGCTGAACTCAGAAATAAGAGGCAGAATTAGTGTTTTATTACAAATGCACTGGAATATACTACTTAATTCCTCCATTAGATTCCTATCCCAGTTCCTAGGAACACAGTGCTGCAAGAAAAGCTACCTGAAATACTACTTCTGTAATGGACATAAAAGCTATGGTACATTCAAGCTCATGCTTAGCTGGCACTCTTTTCTCTTTTTTCCCCCCTTCTAAAGTGATCTGAAGAACTGGGGCCACATGATATGGCACTTGGCACACTGCCTGTAGCTAAAACTCTGTTGAGCATCCTAGCTACCTCCCACAGTCAATTACAGTGATAAATCACACACCTACTGCTGCCCCAGAGCCCACTTGGCCAAGGGTATTTTAGGGTCATTCTCTTCATTACAGCATTACCTGCAGAAACTCGGTGTTCTGATTTTAAGGACTTCATCCTTCCTGTACTTCATCCTTCTATGATGCAAATAAAACTTCTTATGCAAGTCTATACAGCCATAGAACCAACAATGATCCTTAGTGGAACACCACAAAATATGAAATCTGGACCAAAGTATCAGATCTTATCACTGCAACAGAAAAGGCCATATGTTGCTTGGAATAAAGGAAATCCCTATTTTTGGGCACAAATACTAAGAGAGGGGGAAGCCATACCCTGAAGTTTTCTTCCTCATTATGAAGTTATAATGTTGGTCCATTTCTAAACACAAGCTCAAAAGAAAGACTAAACACTGAAACACAACGCGTGCCCAAAATGAGGGGTTGCCAACTCAAAACAAAGTTGCTCTTGGCCAATTTTCTATGTTGCACAGCTTTCTTACAGAAGCTGACACACAAGAAAGCCTTGAAGCCCAAATCAATAAGCAGCTCATCTCCTGACAGATTTTCCTTAAGGTTTAGATCAATGCTAAAGATAAAGCCAGTGCTTCAAGGCCTGGCAAAGCAATTGGTTTGGCATCAGTACTGGGTAGCTGCATTCATTAAGGCACTTGAAAAAAAACCACCACAAAACAACCCCATAAAAAAAAACCCCATACCAAGTAACTGCAATGTCTCATTCTTCCAAGAACAATACAGAAATCATATTCTCTTTCTGCTATTTAAACTTGAAAAGTTCTTAACAGAGGCTGAAGAAGAGCAGTGCACGTGAGCTCAGACACTATATATTAGAGTAGGAGCTCAGGGAAACAAGCGCTGTATATTTATCCCACACACTGTTTCAATAGTCTGCCAGCAGCGACCCTAATAATACCTCAAAGCAACAATATTAAAGTTCTAAATTGCCCTAATTTCAACCAAAGTCTCCTGATGCCACAAAACGCATTCAACTTTGTTTTGTTAGGACAGCTAGAAAATAAAGACCCAGAGGAATGAAAGCAATTTTAAACACTTTTCAGGAAAACAAGCTTCACTACTGTTATCACCTTGCATTTTCTTTGGTCAGAACTTGAGAAAAGTATAAAAGCTCAAATAAGGGCTCAGACAGAGATATCTATAGAATCACCACGTTATTGAGAGATTACATTTTCTGTTGGGACTGGAGATAGAGAAGAGATGCCCTGTAAAAGAAAGGGGAAGCTAGCGATGACCCAAGACAGTGGCTGTAACAGACATGAGGACTTTTTAAGCTGAAAGAGCATGCCAGGAATGATGGCCTGCAAAAGGAGAAAATACAGCTAAAAGAGGATACAGCAGCAAAGAGAGAGGTGATCTGATGTCTAAGAGGGACAGAACTTGGCAAAGATAAGAAGAACATTGCTTTACTGAGAACAAAGTGAAAGAGGCCTTAAGACAGCAGTGAGGAAGAAAGGCCTATTAGAAAAGACAGGAGACGTTCAGAATGGATTGAAGATGACAAGACAATGATACCAAAGGCAACATGAGCTAAATGGAACAAACCTATGTTCCAGGGGATGAGTAAACATGGAGGGGTAACCTGCTACCAGAAGCAAAAGAGGAAAAATGGGAGACTATTAAAAAAACCCTTCATTATTCAAATAAAATGAAAAGCCAATAATCTTAATTGGAATTCTAATTTTTTGAAGTTCTCATCTGCCTTTCTCCTCCCCTTTTTCTATTTGCTCCTCAAAGCCTGTGAAATAAATGTACAGGTGGTGTTGAAACTGTATTGCCAAGTTTATTTCAGCCGAGTCCTCCTAGTGTTTGCTCTTGACAGAACAGCAAGCAGTTCACATAATTGCCTTTTTCTTTCTCCATCAGCTCAAGGGGATTTCTGCTCCTGGGAGTGCCTTTTATCTGTTATGCTGAGATCAGGTAAATGCTGCTGACATTTGGTTACGTACACTTCAGCTGAACCAGTGATGCACAGGGGCTGGACGCCTGATTCTTACCTAATGCACTGCTAAAAGTGAGGAGCAACTCAGTAAGAGCACATGAGGTTACACATGGTGTGAAATGGGACTAAGTGAGCCCAAGATCAGACTTTGCATCTTTCTGTCCATAGAAGGCGAAGCAAATAGCTTCTGAGCCTAAATGAACAGCCATAGTCAAAAGGCAGTTTTATCCTAATTCAGTATCTTTACACTAAATAAAGATACTTTGGCAGCATAAATAGCTTGAGAGTGGCAGGTATTGCCCTACACCACATGGATTTCTAGACTTACAGAAGGGAGATCACGAACCACACTTCTTGACTGGGCAAAACAGCAGCAGAATGGTTTACCCTCAATCCCAAACATCTTCTAGTTTTCAAGTAAACAACACCAACACTGCTGAGGGATCTGCTACTTGTGTCCTCCCACCTCCCAATATTTTCCCCAGCTGAGATCCACTGGATGGATTCCAACACGTCACCAACTCTTGTAGTGCACAACTAACACAGCAGTGGTAGCTGCAGCGTGGCAATTATTGCCAAAGGCATCAATAGAAGAAAGAGGTATCAATATGACAATGCTAAATTAGTTTTGTAGAAGGTGGCATCCAAGAATGTGGACATCTATATTTGAATCCAAATGCAGCACACAGAACAGGCAACACTTCTTTAAAAATCAGCTGTGTGCCCATGAATTTAAAGGTATTCAGAGCCACGCATGACTTACTGCTGGAAATTATTTTTCATGCAAGAACGTTGGCATATAATTGACTTGTCACTGTAATAACTTTATCTGGATTATCCAAGAAATACCTCAGATGACAAAAAGACAGCTTTGTAAAATGCTTATTAAGGTCTCTTTTCTCTTCTGTTCAAACAAGTGGTTATCCTGAGCAGAGAGATCCATGGTTCCAACTAAACCTGCCTTGGATGGACATCTGTGTATGCACAGGGAGAACTGAGGGAGAAACGTGACTGTGGTCTTCAAACTGAAAGCAGAGGCATTAAAAATAAGGCAACAGTATGTTTGCTTTTCATTTAAATATCAAGGATAGCAAGCTATGCAAGGAAGAATCATGCCAAGCTCTTCTAACTTACTTAGATTTCAACAAGCAATTTTTAAAGACTTTCCTATATTTAAAATAATGCAGTTAAATATCAAAACCTGAAAGTTCTTGTAGTATTTAAGCGCGGGTGCTCATATCAAAACATATTGTAGTTTAAAAGGTTAGGCTCAAAATAAAAAGCCTCAATGTAAATGAAATGCTAAGGGTTTTTTTTTGTTGTTTGTTTTTGAATTAGAATGTTGTACAGCAGTACCAAAAATAAAGACTCTTTCTTGGAAACTAAGAAAGCTGCTCCTAGAAAACCCACTTTACACTCAATTCTGCTTTTAAAAGGGACAGAATAAAGTCCTAAGAGCCCACCTCATTTTGCATTGTTTCAAACCCACCAGTTCTATAGTTTTCAACTTTCTTTCCCCTCAAATTAACAGCAGAGGATCAGAGCTTCCATTTCCACTCTATAAAACAAGCCTTAAAAATAGAATGCCTTCTATATGACAGATATCAACCAATAAGACCCCAACCAGTTCCAGAGCCACAAGGAGGATCTATGTATTGTAACACTTGCCAAGGGATGGCCACAGCCCACTGTTAGGAGATGGCTTAGTAGTGAGGACTGTATGGCACACTGCTGACACCCTGCCACTTCAGCAAGAGGCACCAACTGCAAATTCTATCCACAGTCTCTTGCACATGTCCTTTAAAATATGAGCTCTGCATTTTTCCAGCTTAAAAGTTTGGTTAAATTGTGGACAAGATGAGTTTTGCTTGAGTAAGACGTGTAAGGCCCGTCTCACTGCATTCCATTCACTTCGAATGCATTTGCTGATCATAATAGGTAATTGTGATGTCAGGATTACATCAGTTGTTGAAATTTGGATGGAGTCCACCTCTCCTTTCATGGACTGAAATGTGTGAAATTCAATTGCTCTGGTGAAGTCTTAATTTTATACCAATTTACTTACAAACATTGAAAGGAAAATAAAATTTAAAACGTGCAAAGGATTAAAGCACTCTTTTGCTAATGAGAGCCATCTGTTTGTTTCTTCCCTTTTTAAAGCATTTTCAATAGGTGGAAATGAAAGTCTTTAGACACATTTTCATGTCTTGAGCACCATCAACAAAGAAAACCAAAAGCACTCATCTTCAGTCAGAACTAAGAAAATAAGCCTCATCTCAGCTTGCCAATCGCTTTGGGGCAGCTTTGCATCACTGCAGTGAAAGTGCTTTGCCTCACACTGAGATACTTATCCATGTCCGGATAAGAACGGCCACCTCTTGTCATAAACGGACTGTAGTATGTTGCTAACTGTTTAGAGGCTGGCCATTCTCAGCCATAGGCACCAGCCCATCTCTCAGCTCTTTGCAAGCAGGGGAAGTGGGTTGCTCCACTACTTCAGCATTGTGGCACCACTCTTTGGGACTTCATAACCAGTACAGTGTGATACCAGAAAGTATGTCCAAAGCAGTCCATACACAGCTTCTGTATTTAAGTACCATAATATATATCTATATGCAACCCTGAGGACTATGACCATATTGAACCAATACAGCAGCAGAAATCCTTTGAATACGAGGTCTGCTAGAGGAAACATCACACATTGCTGGAGCACTGGAGGCTCAGCTCCAGCCTACAGAGTAAAAAGAAGAAATTAAATGGGAATTCATCACTTCAACCAATTTTGCAAGCTAGCCATGTCTTAGACACATACACAAACATTATAGCAATGCTTGGAAGCACATCACAGTAGATGTATGCTTAACATTCAGCCAAAGGTGTTTCTAATTAGGCATATGCTGCAAAATGGCAGTTGTAGTCATCAACTGATCAAGCAAAAAATTACTCATTCTGGGAGTCATTTTACAGTTAGATCATTCAGCTCTTCCCAGTATGAATTAATGAATGGTGAGTGATGAGCTGGTGACAGCCACCCAGAGAGCGTGCAAAAGCAGCACTATCACACATTATCACATCCTGGCCTAAAACATAATGGTGGTCAAATGCAAATCGAACTAGTTACACAGCCAGACAGCCAATATTCAGAGAAAAAATACAAGCCATGTGTCATCTTGTGTGCAGGGATAGAAAAAAAAAAGCTTTATGAAGTGTTATGCTTCAAAAAAGCAAGGCAGATTAATGATAAGGGGACTCTGAAGAATCCTTTTGTTTTTCTATACAACAAGTGTTAACTGTGGTCTGTCAGAAGTTGGAATTGCAAGTTCTAGGATTACTGCCATGAAGTTCTCACTGTGTCATAGAGATGCACTAGCAGAATTTTTCTTGGTTCTTAAAAGACTAATTTCCCACACGAGTTTCATTGGAAAGTTTAACAATGCTCTTTAAAGTCTGAGATCACAAAGACACTTTCTAAGGACAAATAACTTTCAGATTCTTTTACTCCTATTGAAAGTTTTGATGGGATCTGTAGAGCTAAAAAAAAAAAAAAGTTCCTGTCATTAGGAATCATGATTGGAATAGATCTGACAGAAAACATGAAACTCAAGGAAAGTGTACTAAGCAGTCACTTCAGAATAGATAGGAACTCAACAGGCATATCCAGAACTGGATTCTAACACCAACCCAGCCATTTAACCACGGCACCATGCTGAATGTTGCAGATTATACGGATGAAGAATCAGACAAGCTGGAGGAAATATTTTGAAACATTTATTTTGACAAAAATTAAAGCAGAAAGGGTGTGAAAGACTTGTCACTTATTGACAAGCAGCCGATCCCACACTTGGCTGAACTTCTAAACTCTGCTGAGGCTACAGCAGATAACCAAGTGATAATTAAGCATGGACTTCCAGTGGTGGCCTACTGTGTGAAGCGCTATTGGCAAGTCAACATCCAGGCCAGAAGTCAGATTAATAAAGTTACTTCACTCTTTAAAGCACACAGATGAAAATCCCCCTAATATTTAATATTTTCTGTAGCATTCCACCTTTTTCTTTTCATCCTTTCATTCAGCTTGGCACAAACAGCTTCCTCATAAATTAGCACAACCTTGATTTGACAAGCTTTTCCCCTGTTGCATTACAATGTCAAGTACCAGGGCCACTGCTTTCAGCATAGCCTTGACCATTTGTCATCTTCCTGTAATTAATTACAGCTCTCTCAAACAAGGCTGCTACAGAAAGCGATAAGACTATTATACAGCTTTCAGCATTCATTGTCTATGGGATTTTCACGCTACCCACTGTTTGACAAGGGGGCACTGGACAATGCTTTGGATGTAAAATTAACCTTATTAGAAATTCAAAGCCCAATTTCTTGCACAACTCTGAAGCTTTTGTTTCCTCCTATTTTGCTAATAGCTGGCATGGTATAGAGCACAGCATATACTGGCTTCAGAATATATTGTGCATATGTATACCTGTGCTGCATTAGAACACTACTGAGTCAAACCCCATAGCATTCACCTTGTAGAAAACACCAATATTTCAAAGCTTTTTCTCATATGAAAGAATAAACCAAGTTTACAGCATCCAGTCTGCTAATCCAAGTTGTCTGTGATTCCATGACCTTCATCGAAAGAAAACCTGCCAGCCAGGTTTCCAGCGACACGGGATTATCATCACCTTTCCTTTTCTCAAACTGTGCCATGCTTTGAATATTTTGTGCACAAACTTCCAGTGCACTACTTCCAGAAGTAAGATTTCCTTTATTTTTATTACACAATTAGGTAAATTGGACAGATGTTCTACTTGATTTTCCCACTCTTTATTGCTGGCATCTATCTGTGTCGTTCCTCACTAGCCTGCTCCTCTCAGCTCCTGGTGTTGCTCACTTGGGTTACTAATTGTTCAATTTCTGCTTCAACAGCCACATTTATTGATCATGCACAGTAGGAATTCGGATCGAGTTCTGCCACAACAAACACCAGATCCATTAGGGAAAGTATTTATTTCTCTGGATTATATGCTGACCTAGACAAGGAAGGGCAAACAGGTTTGAGGATCACACCTATTCACACTACAGCATCACTTGCCCTTGTCTCCACTTTGCAAGGAGAGATGGTAAAAGCACAAGGTGTGGCTATACATGCCCTGTCATCATGCATATTAAAAGTAGCATTAAAAAAAATGCATTTTAGACATCTCTCCCTGTTACTGAAGAGAATCACTATGGAAAAGTTTTAATACAGCATTTACCCTTAACTGTTAACCTTACAGAGAAATACAAGCATTCAAAAGAATTCTAAAGATCTCAGCATTTTTAATTCTTTGCCTGAAAATAAATTATCTGAACTACATTATAAGACTTCCAGACAAGTAATGTATACGTTTCCCCTCCCCCCCCCCCCCCCCAATCAGGACTCAAACTTGAAAATACTTTCTTCCCTGAAGCTTCCAATGAAAAGTTATTTCATTTTCAGATGAAAGCACAGAACAGCATTGCAGGATATTCAACTTTCAATCAAATTCCAACTTTTAAGTTCTGTCTACGCCAGCCTTTATATACATACCTTTTATTATCTTTTTAATTCCCTATTCCAGCCACTCCCACTAAGCTCTCAGGAGACTCAGTGAGACCCCAAGTAGTGGACATATTTAACCAGACCTCCAATTCTTCAGCTGTCCTGCTTGGAAAACTAACAAATGAAAACTAAGCAGTTGAATTTTTATCTAAGATAGTCTCTCCTGTTGCTAATTTTGTGTGGAGATTGCTTTTTGTGTCCAACTATCTCTCCGCATCTAGAAGAAACAACAGCAAGACAGATGGACATGGTTGTTTGCTACCAGAGATACCTGATGTTATTCAGCATCTTCAAGGACAAGGAATTTCAGTGTGGAGGAACAGTTAACCTGACATTGAATCAGAGTTGCTAATGGTTACAGAAAGCATTTTCACAATAAAATGCTGTTCCTATTCACTTGCCAAACTGTATTACTTTGATGATTGAATTAGTTCATTTCTACCTCATGAGCATATGAAAATGACCTGCTAGTAAGAGCTATTCTGAAAAAGTAAATCCATCATACACAACAACAACATCAGAGACAAACCATATGGAAATGCTTGGGTAGAAGAACATACATGGTAGGACTTGGTTTTGCACCTGGCTAGGGGATGGCTCAATGAAGATACATTGTCAAGGTGACTCCAGCCTCTGAAAAACTACACAGAGTATAAGGGATGCACCTTTCTGCTTAAGGCTGACCTGGGATATCTGCAGCTCAAAGTACAGAGCTGTTCTCTTTCTGAAAAAGGACTACAGATCATCATCATTTTCTAGGTAAAGCCTTTAATGCAAGTGCTTGTTTGCATATGTAATAACTCCTGTATTACAGCAGGTAGCGGTCCTCTGCTTTACAAGGAATAAAGGATTAGGCAACAATTTTTCAGTTTTGTGGTACCAAATGTGCAAATTAATGGTCGTACATATTTCATGTTCTTTTAAAAAGCTGATGGAAGTGACAGACAATGAATGACATCCAGAAAACTCGAGCCTGCCTGGTACTGAGAAGTTTCTCTAGTGCCAACTGCAGTCTAATCTAGTACTTCTGGCACTTCAGAGCTCTCTTGGGGAGACTAATGCACCAGGATTCCAGAGATGAGGGCTCAGGATTTCCTGATGTGTTGCTAAAGCCTCAACCCACTGCTCTTAGAAAAAATATATCTTTTTTTTTTTTTTTTTTGCATTCAAAATACCACTCCCTTCTTGGTGCTCAGATCCTTCAAACATTTGTGTGCCACTCTGCCTCTTTATAGCCATTACTAAGCCAAATTCTGTGTACTTCACTCCTTTAATGTTGCTTTTCATACGAGCCCCTACAGCTCACTCTTCCCTCTGAACTACCTCCAACACTCAATACCTTTCTGATTCCAGAAATCTGACAGCGTTTGAGTTGGATTCTCTTTCCTGCAGCCAGGAACATTCTGTACTGAGTTATTCTTGTGATTTAAAATTATTTCTATGAACATATTTTAAAAGTTCCACCTCCTGTATAACTTTTCAGTACCGCAGTACAGCTGTAAAGAGGAAGAACTAATGCGATATTCTTTTAAACACCCGCTCTAGATGGGTTAAAGGGGCACAGAAGTGTCAGAGGGGAACGGAACCAGTTGGATGACACAGGAGAGGGTACAGTTTTAACTCTAAAGTTAGATCTGTGCCAGTAGATCTCACATGTATCCATCTGCTGCAACATACAGTGCACTGAGCGCATCCGATCTGCTTTTTCTAAGGCACAACACTGTTTATTTACTTTCCTCTAGCAGATCATCACCCAAGCTAACATGGAAGTGGAAGCACACAGCATAAAGCAGCAGCAATGAGTGGAGCAGTCAGTGTGGGAGGCGGAGAGCTCAGCTGTAGTCCAGAAGCCAAACAGCCTATTGTCAACTATTGCTGAAGAGCATTTTGCCTAGTTCCATACCCACTATGATCATCACAAGAACCTGGCTACGGAGTCATTCATGGGCAGTTATAGATTTTAATAAGATTTCTCCAAAGGATTCAGATTCCACATCACGAGTTATGTGAAATCTCAAGAAGCCATTCTGCCAATTTATGCATTACTCAGAACTCCAAAACAATTCTTCCAAAGCAACTCTTGTAAACTCAAAAGAAAATGCAAAAGCTTATTTCAGTTCCAACTTTGCCTTCACTTCTTTTTTTATTGTTTAAAGAAAACAAAGACCCCAAGAAATTAACAAAGAAGTCAAAATCCTTAAAACTTCAGGAATTTCCACCTTCTTTCTTGATGAAGGCAGCTTTTGAATAGTCCCAGAGAGTCATTTCCATCCTGAATTTCCCCATTTGCCAGAAAGCTAAGAAATTCTTATTTCCATTCTGCTCCACTTGGCACCTTTTAGAATGACGCTGCATACAGCATGTATACCTAACCCATAATTATTTTCCTGCATTAGCATCTGCCAACTCGGTAAATTATAACAGAGAAAACAAATGTATTTGTCACAGCTGTAATAAGCCGTATCCATGCTACCCACGTTGTTTGATTGATATTAGGGATGATGTGGATACACAGCAAATCTTAAGGCTGGCTCAGCATTGTTTTTTTCCTCATTGAAGAACCTCACATTACCTGTTTTTCCTCTAACCCTGATTAAAAGAATAATGAGGGTCATAAGAACTATTTGGCTTGATTACCATCCTACCAACACTCCCACTAAACCACGCTGTCCATAAATTAGCTGGTGTACTAAAGCACTTTCTCTGCACTGATACACAATGGGAGTAATTTCAGTGTGGCTGAAAAAATGAGAAATAATGACAGACATAATCATAATCAATGGTTTGTAAGGTTTCCTTAGAAACAACGCTAAGCTCAAAAAGTAGAGAACAAAATGTTTGAATACACAGGAAAACAAACACTAGAAAAAACCTTCCAGACACAAAGAGGAACGTAAGCCAACAAAGAGTAATTTATATTAATCCTCACATAAGTTATCTAGCACTAATACTCAAGCTATCTGTTGGAGCCTTGGAGCAGTAACTTTTCATTCAGACACTGAACCCAAATTGTTTCTTTCTCCTTTCCTTACTGAAATTTTTGAAAGAGCCATTTTTGTAAGTAAGCTTCCATCCTCATGAATGAGCACAGCAAAGAACAAAACTCTTCTCTGGAGAAGCCATCAGGTTTTGGCAAAGGCACGCTGGAGATTAATAAAGCAACCACACTGTCAGAAGCTCATAGACCTCTGTGGCAATATCATCATAGAGCAGCCCGGGTTGCAAAGGACCATAGTGCTCATCCATTTCCAAACCCCTGCTGTGTGCAGGGTCACCAACCACCAGACCAGGCTGCCCAGAGCCACATCCAGCCCGGCCTTGAATGCCTGCAGGGATGGGGCATCCACACATCCATGCTGCTAAGTCACAGACTGACAGAGCTCCATCTTTCAAGTCAGCCTCTTCCTTGAGAGTAACAAAGTACACAAGTATCTTTCTTTATTAGCCAATGGTTATTAAGTTAAAGATCTTAAAGGAAATGTAAACAAAATGAGGGAACTTCTCACCATCAGATAGCAGACATAAAGCACCTCGCCTCCAGGTAGGACTTAAAGAAGTAAGACAGTCTGATTTGCTTCCAATAATTTAACATTAAATGAGATTTACTTCACACATAAACCAGCTCTGTTTTACACTTGATTTCAGAGATACACCCTCGGCCAATACAGAAAACTCCACACCTGCCTCAATGCCAAAATGATAATTAATTCACTGAATGAATAATGAAGAAGTTACACGTTTAAGGACATGGACACACACAGATCTATGGAAGCATTTACATGAAAGAGCAGAAGACAAGCAAGTCCGCAATCATAACAAGTTACCTTAGCTTTGTAATCTACATCAACATTCATGGGCTCTCCAGCTGAAACCAATTGCTTATGCTAGAAGCTCAGCAGCAAAGCAGCCATGATTACTCCCAAGAAACATTTACTATGGCTATGAATTAAAGGCAGTATTCAGAAGACACAGAAAAAAACTCATTATAAAGTTATCCATCATGCTCAAACATGCCATTCTTGAACTAACAGAAGTCAATGCTCACCACAAAACTCTAAGTGGAAAGATGGGACACTGACAAATAAACACATGAATGTTTTCCACACTGTTTCAGCAGAGGGTTTTCCATCAATCCCTGCCCGATATACTACACGACACCCCAAGGACCCCGCACTGCCCACCAGCCCCATCTTCTGCTTCAGCTCCTCCACGAAGGCACACAACCCTCCGAAATCACATCGCCGGGAGATAAAGGCACATGGACCCGCGGCACAAGAAGAAAAAAAATCACAGCTCACCTCAGTCCTGGATGCTCGGCCGGCCGAGACAAAAGGAGCTCACAAAGCTGCAACTCCCTCCGCTGCCACCGTCCCGCAGCCGTCGCATGCAGCTCTTGCTGGAACCTTCTGCACCGCAGGGTGAGGGGACACACGTGCAGTCGGCCGGCGCTGCTGGGGGCTCATTCACTCTGCCATTGGTACCGCACAGCTGCGGGGGATGGACGCTGATGATGCCCCGAGGCACTCACGGGGCGCTGCTTTCTCACCTGTGGCACTTGGGAATGTGCTGAAATAGAGCTGTGCTCCTGCTGTAGCCCAGTGACCTGCTGTGCTGATCAGCAGCTTCTCCAGCAGCATTCATCTTGTCCAAAGCAGTTGTATTTCCACTACATCTGGTGTCTATTTAATAAAAGCTTTTTTCCCCCCCTTCCCCTCCAGAGGCATAGGAGTGGTTATTTTTGTTTTTTTTTTTAGCTCATCTCCAGCTTCATCTTAATACAGAAGAAGTGCTCATCTCCATTTGACTGTGCCAGGATGTGCTCTGTGTTTGGGTCTGTAGAATGCAGATGGAGTTTGTTTGAAACCCAGCCTTGCTGCCTTCTGGGATCTGCTAAGCAAACAGAGCAGCAAGCTTCAAGCAGCAGTTCTGTGCCACCAGCAACTCCAACACTGCTGGGTTTCCATGAGGAGTTTGAGGTGCTTGTGGGTATTGTGGGTCGTATCTTCCCCCATTTCCAGCAGTTAAACCCTCCTGAAATACATCAGAAAAGCACCAGATACCTTTCCAATGGCACTACCACAAGGAGCAATTGCTCTAGATGCCATGGGAAGCCATTCCTTTCCCTGTGTCAGGAAAATGATGTATGTGACAGAGTAGACAGGACACCATCCTACACCCACCCAGGATCCCCAATATGTTGGTATGTCCCAGCTTTTGTCTGGGAGCTGCAGGTTCTGCTGAGTTCTCTCAGCTGTGCAGGCATAACAGGTGGTCTGATCACACTTGTTCTATTCAGATGTGGCAACTGTGCAGTTTTCTCCTCTATTCTCTTGGCTTGAGAGAGTTGTAAAGAAAATGCTGTCCTTTCTTCTTCACCACAGACTGCCTTCTTGATGGCCAGATTTTACCAGGTCAGAGGATGTGGGACATGGAACTCCATTTTATGTAAGAATCGATAATTGCTAGGTATATATTCCATTTTTACTTGAAGAAAATGATCTCATTATATCTGTTTTTTATTCTCTGTGATTTTCAAGAGTCAGTAAATGGGAAGGTTTCCAAGTGAGTAACTGCATTCTTGATGAACCTGATCTCTTTTTACATAATCCCATAAAAGACATCCTTCCTCATATTAGTTGGTTAGCACTGTGTAATATACAGTGTTCCATCATTAGCTAGCCTAAATGGACATTCATTGGATGAGCATTATGATGTTTAAATTTCTCCTCCAAAATAATACATTAGAGATTATTGCTGTAGTTTTTGCTCCAAGGCACTACTGCTTGTAATCAAAATCTCATTAAAAGGAATTCATATATTCCGTAGCCCAAAGGATCTCAATTTCATTCCTTCTCCTGTCCCTTTGCCTCCCATGCACTGATTTATATGGGTGTTTTACCTAAGGAAAGTCTGTCCAATTTGGCTCTTTTAAGAGAGAGTGTCAAAGGTATAAACAGCATTAGACACCAAGCTGTTTATGTATGCTGAAGAGCTCTGATAAAACCTACTTCTCTCTCTTTGCCAATTTAAGCCAAACATTTAAAGTAATGAGAACTTCTTTTGCAGAAGCTGCTCTGATGTGTGATGAAGAAAACCTTTGACATCATAATCTACCTGACCAGAAGAAAACATGACTTTAGGCAGATACCTTGAAACTCACTTCTTTATCTTTTGTTTTTTGCCTCTCCTCTCTGACTAGATTTATTTCTAAATTTATTTTATAACTGGTTTATTTTGAAATGACTTGGTGATTACTGGAACCAAATCCTATCTGTATGACACATCAAATCTTCTAGATTTTATATGGAGGAGTATTTGCCTGTCACAATAGAGGAAAAAATAGAGGGCAGTTTATAGTAACCGCAGCTATTAACCTAATTTTTACTTAAGCATTGAGCTTATAGGAGAACATCTGTTTTTGTTGGTTTTTTTAGAGGAAGACAAACAGTTCTGATATGCAGGAGATGCTCCTGAAAACCTCTAAACTAGTTCGTAGATTTTTTTTTCTGTATTTCAGAAAGGTTACAAATTCTACTTCTGGAGTCTGCAGTTGCAGAATGTGCCCAAGTACTGGGTTCTTCAGGTAACATTCTTCCACATGTCTATACCAGCGTGAGATAGCTCACCCCATGCAGCCTGCATTACCTGCATCTTGGCACCTTACGGCAGATGAAATGATGAGCGAGTCTCATAGAGCACATGATATATACTGTCAGTCTAAATAGGCGGGGTGTGCTAAAGGATATTGTTGCCTTGGTATGATCTATGAGTAGATGAAGGGAAATTCCTATACCTCTTCATGTTGAGAGCAGAATCCCAGATGGAGTCTTGAGGATGACAAATTTGAAGTTTAAGTGCAGAGCTGAATCCAAAGATCCAGTCCCTTGTTTTATTCACACCTATCCACTTTAATTGGCATAGTTCTTTAAATATTTTAATCCACATTCTTTTAATCCACATTATTAATTAACACAGGCTGCCTTTCTGAATTGTTTCTGCTTCTGGCAGACTTTGCGTCCAGGAGATCTTCCTTCAGACAGTCATAACATACAGCCCAATTTACATGTGGTTAAAATAAAAGAATTCTAGTAAGTTCTTTGCTTCAATTTTGAATTCTCTAAACTATTTTGGTACCCAAACCCAGCAGGTTTAGCACGCTGAGGCTCCCTGGGAACCCCTCTTAGGTCATTTTACAGATTGATTGCCTCAAATACGATGTTGACAGTAGATCTATTACGCTTCTTTCTTGGTCTCCTCATTTTTCTGCTTTTTGGCTTCACAGTGGCAAGATGGAGACGGAAGAGTTTGATAGAGCAGCATTTACAAGGAGAGAGAATGGATATGTTTTTGAACTGCTACAGCAGCACAGAAAATATTGACCTCAATTTGAAGTCAATTTGGAATCCTGAAATATTTTTAAGGTGAATGTGATGCTTGAGAACTGATGGAGAATTTGAAATAGTTGCCTGTTATACGTAGGTTTTGGCCTCTTTGATCTTCTCTCCTGTATGCACAGAATGCAGGAATGCTGTTTGTTTCCCAAACCCAGGCTGACAATTCAGATTGCCCAGTTCATTTCCTTGTATGGAAAAAAACTTCATAGATTCCCATTCCTCATCTGTGAGCTGCAAATTTTCTTTGCACTTTCTCAGGTAGCGAAACACCATTTAATGACCTTCCCAAATGCTAGAAGTAATTCATCACTAATTGTTTTTAGAAATAGGTTTTCCAAGGTATCAGTTTAAAATAAGCTTGTTTACTGATGCTCGCTCATCCGTATAATTCACATCTTGCAGCTAAAATCCTTTTTTTCTTTAATATAATGAGTTTTAGAAAGTCCTCTATAGGTTTACCAAATGTTCAGAGTAAATACTAGTGAGGTATATTGGAGTATTTATAAACAATTTGTCCACTTCATATTTAACATAGGGACTTGTAGCTAAAGGAGAATATAACCCACCATTGAGGAAGAGCTATTCAAAAGCAGCCTTATTTGTGGTCCTTCAGAGCAATGACTTTTGCTTTTCTTATACCTGCATGCCTACAGTCTAAATATGAAGTGCCTGGAGTCCCTGGATATAACATAATTCAATGGAAAACTTTGTTATTATTCAGGATTTGAAGCTGATCTTTGGATAGATCACAGAAAGTACTTACTGAAGATAGAAACCCAGAAAATCAAGGGGCCCATTAATACTTTGCAGATGGAGCAATGCATTGACTTTCACTTTGGTACCTCATACAATGACAGCAGACGCAGCTGTTCTAATCCCTGTATATATGTTATACCAGGTCACTCTCTGCATGTCTTGCCATTATCCTTAATTGTTTTTTCACTTTGCAACTGAGAATGGGGACAGAAATCCGGTTAATTGTGAAGTTTGTTATGTGTCAATTTGTATGACATTTGTTGTCTGTGCCATGTTATGAATAAAACTTTAGACTTTCACATATTTTCTTATCCTTCACTCATGTCAGAAATGCCAGATTCTTGAGCAGTGCAATCAGAGAGAAAATAATTGAAATGTCCTTTCCTGAATCAATCTTGTCTCTGCTGACATGGTAAGACGTCCCAAAACCCCAAAGATGAAAAACTGCTTACTATTCACAATAGTAAATTAATAACAATACAAATACCTGAGCCAAATCCTACAGGTGTTGCTCAAATCTGATGTCCATCATCTCCATTAGAAACTATTCAGCTAATACCAAAGGCTGTATTCTTCACAAGCTATTCCCTATGATAATGGGGTATACATAATGGATCTGTAATACTAGAACAGAATGAAACTCACCCATGGGCACAGCGTTTGCACAATAAAACAAACCAGTGAAGTCCAGTTCAGTGCCTTAGAGGAAGGTGAATGTGGTGCATCTTTACCAGTGGGATTTTGAAACGTGTTTCAAGCTGGCCTAATTAGCCTCACATTAAAGTCACTAGTATCCCATTAAAGTCGCTGGTAAGGTTCATCAATTCACTTTGAACAGACTCAGGTTGAAAGCTGTGCATTTTTGAAAATCCCTTGCCAAGACAACTTAACCACAATCAGACAGATATTTCTATATCTAGTTGTAGCGTGCAGAGGACCTGACCAAGATCAAACTCTCACTGGCCACAAGACAAACAACAGACAACTATGATTTGATGAGTTTTCTGCCTAAACATACAAGGGCAGTAGAAAAGGTGTTATTAATATCCCAGTTTTTCAAATGGCAGCTGAAGGCAGCAATGTGTCTAAAGTACCCGTTCCTGTGCTTCAGAAACACAACAGATTTTCCCTTCCAGGACTGTTCTCTCAAGATATAAGAGGCACTTGTGAACAAAGGCTGTTACGGTACAAATATCTCAAGGCTTATTATTGCTTCCATTAAAGACAGTGGAATCCAGGGAGAGCAGGAGTTAGCACAAAACAGTAAAAACAACAGACGGTTGCAGAACAGGGACACAAAAAAACAAGTGAGGAATAGCACAGCTACAACTGCTAGCTCCCTCCAGCAACTTGCCAGCCAGGCTTCATATCTTTTGTTGTGGTGGTTTTGGTTTTGCTTTTTTTTTGTTGTTGTTTTTTTGTTTTTAATTCATTTTGATTTTCTTGATACCACAAGCCAAGTAAGGTTAATGACAAACAATGCATGAGGAGCCCCTGTGTACACAAAAAAGTGCAATGAATTGAACCACTTGTTCTCTGCTTATTCAGCTAAAGAATAATTAGATATGGAAGTGCTGTATAAGTTCTTCAGTAGATTTTCATTTATTTTTATGAAAGAGGAAGGATGCAAACCTTCACTGCATTGGAATTATCTTAGCAAGAGGCAACACTTGTTGGCCTATCACATTTCCTCCCCACCTTCCCCCTGCTTTGCTGTCTTGGAAGATATTAAATTGCAAAGTTCTCATAAGAAGCTTGTAGCACTTGTCAATAAATGTTTCACACCATTACAGCTGCTCAAAAGTTGGCAAAATGCAGAATATTCAGAATTTCATGGCAGAAATGGCTAAGACTTTCTGGTAACCTGAAGCTACCTAAGGTATTAAAATCCTGCATTTGTGGGCTAATTTTCCAATTCTCACCAGGAATTAAAAGCAGCTCTAGCTACTAGATAATAAAAGCCCTGAGCAAAGGAGCAATAACTGTAAGTGCTATGTGTTTCCATACTTAGTTCAAACAGAGAGAACCAATTAGGATCTGAAAGCTCTTGCAGAACTCACCAACATCCCAGCAAGTGCACTGTGCTCTTACAGAGGGCCTGAGGTCTAACTTACAGTGTTCCATTTGACCTCAGTCAAATCATTTCTCATTTTCCTACTGGAAAAATTGGGGGGAAAAAATGTGGTCGCTGATGTGCCTGCAATACATTTATCAGTCAGTGCATTAAGCTGCAGTACCAGATCTTTTCTTGCATAAAACAGATTAAGAAATCAAAGTTGTATGGCTTTTATACATTTTCAGATCTACAAATGAAAGGAACAGTGTGTACTTTACTGTCATGGGACAAGGCTGACCTTGAACACAAGAAAGAAAATGTGCCAGTGATGTGCCAGAGATGATTAATGGCAAAGAAAGGGGAGATCTTTCCAAACGGCATTAGTGATCAGGTAGGGGAAAACTGTGAATAAGAGTTGAAATGCACCAGTGCCCAGGCCAAGACCGCACACAACAGATCCATCCCTCCCAAAGCTACGTACTTCTTCCTCTGCAGCTCATCCATCAAGCCTTAAAAAGACTTCCACAGAGAATTTTTTCCAGGTTGTGATTTGATAAGTGTAGCCAAATAAGATAACAAGCTAAGGCACTGTACTCTCAGTTCAGATGGAGTACACACAGGGAGGAAAACAGACACATTTTTGCTTAAACAAACAAACAAACAAATAAATAAGACATCTGAAAGAAATGTGAGAGTTTAATAGGGATCCTCTTTAGATGCTATTGGCATCCCATCTCTGGTGTGATGATGAGCTTATGAAAACCCTTCACTTCCAAATGCTTTTCCATGTCCAGGACAATGAGAAATGGTCACAAGAGGGTTGTTTCAAAGCTGCCTTTGTAGTGGCTGAACAAGCTAGAAGAAGATACTATGATCACTGAAACTAAGGGAAAGTGGAAGAACAGAGATTTGGATTCAGCAATTCAACTCTTGTCAGTGACACACACCTCAGAGCTGTTCATAAGCAGCAGATTAACAGTCCTATCTTCTAGACTGGATGTTGTAAATCACTAACTCAAGAAAAGAAAGCAATGCAAAAGTCAGCAGATATCAAGTCTGGCAAAAATAAGTATTGATGTGTTGCTTTTAGGTTTGTTTCCTTTCCACTTCCATTTCACATGCCTGTGAAACGCATTGGTGAAGACTCTACTCAACCTCTTTAGCTTTCTTTCTACACTGAACCCATCACCTTGTTGCCAAGTTTGCAGCTGTTCCCATCCAAACTATAAACCTGAGAAGTTCTCAAACCTTGCAATAAAATATCACAATTCCAAACAAATCACAACAAATCTTCTTGCAATAGAAAGGGGGTCATCTATTTCTTCTCTTTCTTGGAAAGTGGCACCCTCAGGTCTCACGAGTGCATGGGATTTTTCCAGTCAATGGACTTATCTGCACTATAAACCTATTGTCCCAATGTCCTCTCCGTGCTAACGCAAATATATTTAAGTTTGCTCTGAATATCTGCAAAAACTGATTTTTGGGTAATAAAGAGAACTAATGTGAGAAATTTTTTGGCTGCATTAAAGAACATGAATCCCCTCTGTATTTCCCTGAACTGCTAACAACCATTAAACTTGTTCCTCCATGTATTGTTTTTGCCAGTCTGTGTTTTCAATCTTGTTCTTCTTGTTGCTAGAGGGATTTCAAGCTGTGCCATGTAACACAGAAAAGTAAATTGAAATTAGCATTATCAAAACCTTTAATTAAAGAAGAATTCATTTTTTTCTTAATGAAAAATTAAGGGGAAAAAACCCACGCTTGACAAAAGAAAATTCATTGTCACATTTTTAAGTCAAAGTTAATTATGAATTATGGATAATTTGTAAGAAAGCAATACAAAAGTACCCACCGGGCCTGCATCCAAAGTAAAAATGAATTTATGACAAAGTTGATATTGACCTATTATTTATAAAGTCTGTTAAATTCATCTTAGACTGGGCTTCTAGTGGACGATGATTTATTAAACAAAGTAATATAAAATGTAATGAAATAGATTAAGTCTCTTTTTGAAATATTGTTATCCATTAGATCTGCTCAATTCAAGTCTGTTTAAACATGAAATACCACTTTAGCAGATACGCCAGCTCCTATGTAAATGTGGGACTGCTGATGCTTTAGTCTGCTGTGTTGAAAAATCTTGGTCTCAAAAGTAGATGGCAATAATTATTTTATTTATTTGGGGGCTTTAAATAAGTCAGATATCTCAACAATTGCAAATCATTTTTGTCTCTGAAGAGAAGAATGGCTTTATCTGATTTAGATGCAGACCGGTTCCTCCCTGGTTATTAGTGATATCGATGGTGCTGCTCTGAGTTAAGCAGTATTCCCAAGACTCCTTGCGTGTTCACCAGGGCTTTGCCTACACTGTAGTGGCAATGGTAGCTGCAGCAGGGGAGATGCTTTATTTGGCAACGTGAGAAAGCAGTGACAGTGAAGATGCATCAATTAGCAAAAACTTCACTGACACATATTTGCTGGTGGGTATGTACTTGTAGGTGTCCCCTGCAGCATTTCTGCATTGTACAGTGGGGTATGATGCAATCAGCACTAGTCTAATGCTAAGAAAAGCCAGCAAGACTACAAGTTGAAGAGCAGCAATGAGTTGGCTGGCATCAAGTTGTGTCTGTGCAGTGCTGGCAGTGGGCTGCCAAGTTAGGGCAAACAAAGCTAAACTGGTTCCAGCTTGAATTTAGTGTGTGGTTACCTATACTAAGGAATCTGTGGCCTGTAATATATATTTGCTTTTGGCAATGTTTGTATCTAAACAGCATCTCTCTTTGGCCGCTGAATATTATACTGCCTTTTTCTTTTGGTTATCTTGCCCACATTAAGTAGGTTTTGGCTCTGGATGCATTCACGAGGGAGAGGAGCCAATGGAGCTACTCAGTAGCTAAATATTTGGGGAAACTGCTGATGTCTGTTAACTTTGAAGGCAGCCAGGTGTGCAGGACACAGCCAGGAACCCACCTTAAAGCTGAGGGATGAACAGAAGCATGTGAGCAACCCCAGTGAAAGCAAAGGATCCTTCATGGCACTCAGGTAATCTCCCGCCAAGTGTAAGGTTTCTCTTCACTGCTGAGCTGTGCACATATGTTTTATAGTATAAGCTCCCATGCATTTCCTGCCCACTGTTGTCTGGACCAGGGCTCTAACGTTTTGCTACAAGCACCAGGATTCATTTCTTGAAATAAATCTGGCATACAGGGCCTGAATGGTTTATAACCTTTCTTCCCTCTATGTTCCAACAACATTAATTCTGTTGTAATGCCTCCTATAAATATATCATTTGAATAGTAATGTTTTATCAGTTTTATTTTCCAGAATAATCCGTTCTCTTATCTCACTTTTACTTTTCAGTCTTTGAACGTTTCCAAGCGTTAGTATTTGTGCACAATGCAAAGTCTCATTGCCACAGGAAAAGCAGTTTCTCTCTTAAAAAAAAGAAAGCATTCATAATTAAAACTCTCACGTTAGTGGCAGTTTTTAAATCTGACACAACATTCTTATAATCTAGTTAATATCTCAAAAGGTTTTTCTGCATTGCAGCCTGGGAATTATGCAGATTAAGGCAAGAAAAAAATCTTTGCCTCAATGTTGTTTAATCATAAAGCTATGACTGAAGAATTATTATTGTTTTTATTACAGGAAAACTACATTACAGGTTTGTTGTTTTTTTTGCCAAGAGCAGGTGATAGCTTAGTACATTATGCACTGTAAGAATTCTCCCTATACTGCAGCTTGCTTTCACAGACAGAAAGATATAATAACAGATTCACTGCCACTGCAAATATACCTGGCCTTAGTCCAAAGCTAGTGCTCATTTTAATAGAAAGATTCCATAATGGGCCTGGGAACAGGCTCTTTATAGATATAATTGACTGCCTTACTCCCCTCACTTTTTTTTCATGCCACTTGACATCTTATGCTGCAAGATCCTGTATGTACAGACAGGTTTTACACACCACACATTCAGCCTTGGCTGGAAGAGCTAGATGTTGCTGGAGACTAGATAGCAAAGACACAGTTGTTGCTTTAGAATGACTGAAGTTTTTGTTTTGTGTCTCTCTGATTCATTACTGATTTCTCATTCCTATAGTGAGATGAGATTTGCTGGGTACCCTCAGTGCAGGGGCAGATACAAAGTGCATCACTGAACTAATCCATATATTTCATTTACTTGCTTTGGCAGAGCAAATGGGCAGATCAGAATGGCCACAGAAATGTACTTGGAATAAAATTACACAATTGAATGACACAAAGGTCTTGTAGCTCAAACATCCATTCAAACATCCATGCATCTCCGTCACACCATCACCCAAAGGAAGGAGAGAAGTATTGAGACTTGGCCCTGCTTTTCAGGGTAGAAGAAAAGCAGAAGATACACAGCCCTTTATTCAGAATTCCTTGAACTGCTAGGGGAAAGATATGGAATAAATACCCAAAATAGGGCATGACCTAAAGACGCACAGTATTTAAAGGGGAGAGTTGTGCATTCCTGATGCACTGGCTACAGCTAGCTTGAGCTTTTCTCTGAGTGAAAGTAAATCGTGATACAAACGCCTAAGCTGTGAAGATGCCTAGAACTGAATTCCTTTAGCCCAATGATTTATGGCATTGTTTCTTCCCCTGGCCAACCGGCCAGCAGTTGCTTCTTTAAGCTACTGCTTTTACTGCATCATGGAGAGTCTATTATTGCTCCGGTCTCTTACTCATTTTCACTCCACTCTTTGTTTTAGAGGAGGGCTGGGCAGGGTTCATTACACCAAGACTTACATATCACAGTATTCCTACAATGTCTGCCATTATTGGTTGTATTTGGTCTTGTAAATGGTTTCTCCACACATGCCCAGGTGGCCTAAAACATATTCAGTTAATTCCCTGAATTACATTTTATGTGATACACAGATCCAGACAATTTGTTCCACTAGGAATCTTTCCCACTTCTGTGCTGAAGAGCTGCCACTGCAAAGCTTAGAAAAGTCATATAGAACTGCCTTAGTCCCCTGCGGTAAAATATTTGGGATGTGAGGCCTTGTGTTACCAGCTGATCAGTTATGTCTATAGCTGCAAAACTGATCTCAGACTTGATGTTTCCCTTCACAAGAAATGAGTCACTGTGAGTGAAAGAGCAAAAGTATGATCAGTGCAAGAGAGGAACAAAGTGCACAGCTTGTGTGTGTGTAAGTAAGTGCTTGTAGCTGTAAAGGACTGCAGCTGAGAGGTGTGAAATGTAAAGAGATGGCAGACAAAGCCATAGATGCTCACCCAAACGCCACAGTGATGGAAATGAGATTGTCCATAGAAAAGGACTGACCTCTGGGCTCAGGCCTGGGCTGTAGCTAACTCCTGCTTCATTTAAGTAGGTTGCCTAACTCCATTTAGCATCATCCCATAAAACCAACTTTCATAACTCAAAACCAAAGCGAAATTTGTCTGAGTCATTTCAGTAAGGGTTTCTCTTGTGGCTTCAGGAGTGAGGACAGTCCTCTTGAGTTCACATGCATCAGTGTTTGCTGGTTGCAGGACTGAGCTTGTGAGCCTTGTGCAGCCTGTGCACAGTGCTCAGAGTAAGGCATGTTCATAATGCACATCTGAATATTTGACTAACTCCTCTATCTGTACAAAACCAGAGCTACAAGCCTCCCCTTTTCCTTATACATGTACAAATTGGGAAGCTGTAACTATAATCATTACTTATGGCAAGGTCAATTTTTGCATGTACACTATGTAGAAAACAATGTAAGCGTGTTCATACTACTATAATCTGGAACAACCCTTAAATATAAAATGTTGACTGCTCTACATTCACTACCTGAATATGAGTGTCTGCCAACAGAAATCCATCTACATACCCAAATAATTCTTATATAACTCAGAAATGCCTTTAGCATAATTTATGAAAGTTGCTTAGCTGATATTTATGGCAGCTGCAGGAAATCCAAGACGCTGCTTCAAACACAACTCACAGTGTCTCCCTAAGATGTAACCTAATACTGTCAAGAAGCGTCAGCCTTAAACAAATAACACAACACTGTACTAAATAAAGATCATGACAATCTAATGCTGGCCTTCAAACTTGAGATGTTTAGGCACAACTGAATTGAAAACAGTATTACAGAGGTCAGCTGGTTCACAGCTCAATCATAGTTTGCTATTTTGTAAAAATTCTATATAGAAAGCACATGATGAGAATTTGCTTTGTCCGTCCAAGAGGGCGATAGGAAGGATAAGCCATCCCCTGTGTTTTAGTGAAATAGCTGCTAGTTCTTTTCCTGATGTAGAAAATAACCAAATTCAAATTGCAAAGTAACACTGGGTTAGTTTAATGATAAAACCCACAATCATTGCGTTGTCTTATTTTGCATTTGTTCCATCCTTCTGATTGTGACTGTGCATCCTGTTCATCCATCTTCCATGCTTTATTTTCACACACTGTGGCTGTTACAGTGTCAGTAAAAATCTCAAACAGCCCCATTCTCCCCTGATTTCCCTACAGCTCATTTCAAAATGGTCAAAAAGGGTTAAGGCAAAAGCAGGCAGAGAAGTGAAGTGACAAGGCCCATGTCACATGGCGGCTTAGTACCAGATTCAGAAATAGAACCCAGGTCTCCCGAGTCACACTCTCTTAGATAACACTGTCATCAGAAATAAAGACCAGTTGTAGGTTAACTGGTTGATGAGCACACACTGGTTTGCAGGAAGGACAAGTGACAGGCCTAAGCTTTCTCGTCTTGTCATGCCTGCTCCTCGTCCAGGGGAGAGATGTGTTAAGCGAGGAGATGTCTTCAGAGATCCATTCTGCAGAAGGAGGGAAAAGAGTCACCAGTCCCCTGGGGAACATGGACTTTGAAAAGAAAGAGAAAATTCCTAGTAAGAGGATTTGATAACTATTTTCTGTTTGGAAATTAGGGAGAAAAACAACAACAACAACAACAAAAAACCACCAAAAAATGGACTGAATGTAATACTTCAATTTTAGAACACTAGTAATAATGGCACTGCCTTCCTAAGGCTGAAATGTTCGGTTTGTCAGTCCTCCAGTCTCAGGAGGTCAGTTACTTTAGTCAGGCAATCTGGAATTACACCCCCATTTCCTAATGCTAAGTGCAAATTTCATTTTCAAGTCATTCTTGCTTTCATTTTGTTATCAGGTTGCTTCCCTTTTGTCCCTGCTGTAGTATGGTTATGGTAATGCCTCTTATGATTAACCACATTTTTACATACCACTTAAAAGACTTGCCTCAGGAAGATGAGGCATGAGAGATGATGATATTTGAGAAAGGAAGAAGGATAATAAACTGCTAAGTACTTTATTATGACACATAGAAGAGCTTAGGTAAATAATTAGCATCTTACCTTAAGTCATGACAAGGTATGAATCAGAGTGAACTTGTCACACTACAGTAAAAAGATTATTCAAGCATAACTTCAGATGTCTAAGGGGGAGAAAGAGATTACAACCCATCCTGTTGTGTATTTTTTATTCTCCTGGCTCTGCAGAAAAGAAAATGTGCTATTACAGCTGACTAGAATTTCTGATGGAATGCAGTGGGTTGTAACAAGTTTATCAAGTGAGCTTGTGTCTTCCACTACTGGAAAAAATAAAAGGCCTGCTTGTGCAAGAGCTATCATTTCAGTAATCTGTGTCATTACATTCCTCTCTTTGGGGAGCTGTGCACGTACATGATGTCTAGGTTCAAATGGCCTCACCATGGTTGGTTGCCTCCCATTCCCCAGGCAAGTTGGTGTTCTGCTGTTGATGTTGCTAGCTAAATAATTGGGAAGTGATCTCATGCAGTGAATGTTAACCTAACGCTTAGTGAGATTAGCAAAATAATTAATTCTGTCTACTCAGGACACGACTGGCTGGTGTAGACAGGAAATTATTTTTCCTTCAAAGTATGGTGGGCTTACCACTGAGAGACATTAACTTCACCAGAGACTAGGCAAGGATCTAATCGTTTTTCTTGTTGCATGTTAAGGGTGAATCCGAGCACCCACGAAGTGAAAACAAAAGGAGAGCTCAGGAAATGACTGGTGCTTGAAGTCGAGTAATCTCTGGAGCCTTCCTCCAACAGCAGCAGCAGTGGGCACTGCATCCTTAGTAATGGCATGTTGCCATTGTCTACACTGCACAGAGAAGTGCTGTGCAGGTTGTAGGAGCAGAAGCCCTATTTCAAAAGTATCATTGCTTCTCAGAGTAAGATCTGATCTGCATACAGAAGATGGTGCAGGCAGTGTGCACAACCACTGCAAGATGGAATAGGATTCAACATGAAGCATCATAGGGGATTACATGAGGACTGTGCCTTTTCAAAGGTATCCAGCTACTACTGCCTTGCTTCCCCTGAGGGCATCAAAATGGCTGATGGTATCCAGGGCTACACCCTGAAGAACTGCAGGAAAAAGTCACAAATCACTACTGACGACAACAGGAAGATGATTTTAAGAGTCGTACACCCTGATATTAATGCTAATACTGTCCTATCATTGTGTGCATCTATTACAATCTCTAAAAACAAGTCTAAATCACTGACTGTCTCAGGGAGACCTACTGTTCCTTCACAATGCTTGTTATCTTGTAACTGAAAGTTTATGTCTCAGTCCTCCTTAACTGACATGAACATTGTCAGAGAAAGAAAAACTTTATAACTTTTAAACTATGATGTTCTGGAAACGGAAAGGCTAGAGTTGAAACTATTTGTAATTATTTAATTGGGACTCTTCAGTTAATGCTGCATTAACACTTTGCATAATCTAATCTCTGCTTTACAGATGCGCTATTTTAAGCTTTAAAATTCCATGTCGCAATTTTCAGGATAAAGAATTTTGATTGTAATGATAGATCGGAGAGGAAAGTGACACGAGACAAGAATTCAAAGCTGTGATTTTTCTCCCTGGCCACACTCTCCCTCACATTGTGCTCCATGGAATGAGGAGTAAAGATGAAGCCTGCAATTAGATTAATTTTACAATTGATTCCAAAAGACTCAATGATTAAAAACAACTGTAAGGAACCAACATTTAGAAACCGAAGCAAATGCTGTTTATGCACCGGCAACTTTGTTCAAAACAGAAGAAAAAACCCTCAAGTCAGAGGAACAAGCCCAAGGTTTAATTTATATAAATTGCAGCCACCTGCTCACTCAATTTCCAAAAGAAAGCTTTTTCTGCATGCTATAAATCAATTTCTCCAGCTAAAGAAACCTCTGGGAGCCTTACCCATTTAATCTTCCATCTGAGTTTGCCAACCTTTCCCCTTAAACTATATGCTTTATTAGAAATTTAGTAAGTGGTTACTTTCAAATAACCAACCATTACCTGTCTCCAGACAATCAGATGCACACATATATTAAATGCAGCAAAACATGAAAAAATGCATAAAGGTAGGGAATACCGCTGCACTAATGAAATATCGATTGTTAGCACAGAGCACTGTACAAAAGCACTAATGGCAATGGAATGAAATTCTGATATAGGGTCTGAAGAGCTGCTGGTTCGTTCTGTTTTATATCATACCCATTTGGCACTAATGCATTTCCACTAGGTGGATGTCTCATTGATTGTCACTTGCAGAAAAGCAATGAGTGTCACTTAAGGGATCCAGAGGTCAGTGGAACAAATATGTAGAACAGGTTAGTGTTATCACCGCATAAATGCACAAATGAATGCTTACTTTGCTATGCTATGCTATATATGCTCCTCCACTGGGAACTCATTTTCAAAAGGGGCTCTCAAGATCCCAAGTACTGCTCAAAGAACAAGTCAAATACTTTTATTCTCCAATAGTTACTGATTGCCTGGAGAAAAAAAGGTTATTCTTGGATGGCTTGCTGGTCACTAGAACATTTGGTTCCTTTGGGCTAAATTCATCCCTTGTGTAATTCCACAGATGTGTAAAGAAAATGAACACTGCTGACATTCTAAAAGTACTTATTAGTACTTTGTTGGTAATGGAGTTGGTTTTCCAGCTTCACTTCACCTAACAGTTTCTAGACATGCTCTATGTCTATGACTGAAGTCACAACTATTCTTGCCTGGCCTCTTCCTTATTTTGCTGATTTCTTGCAGCTGAGCTAGAACTTTTCTTCTGAATTGAAAAACAAAGTCTGAAGTCCTCTGTCCTGCTTTCTGAAAATGGTGCTTCCTGGAAATGGCATTTTTTTCCTTGGAGATGGCTATTGCATGACTACAATGTAGGGCAAGGATGAGCTAGGTTCAGAAATGCCTTCAAAAATGCATCAGTGCCATCAGTTTCCTATGGCAGCCTCTGACTAGCAGCAGTTTGAGTTCACTGGACTTCTAGCAGATACACATTTGACCGATAAAACTCACATCCAGACAACAGTCAGCAGAGGAACCAGGATCTCAGTGAGCTTAAAAGCTGAATTCACTTCTATCAATTTATAGTTTGCACACCCGTGGTGCTCAGCCTCAGTGCCTGAAACGCTGACACTGGGACTTCACAAATCTTTTATTGCCCTATTATAGAAACCATATTCCCAGCACATTTCATCTTTGGATGGACAGCATCCTTCCACCTGTCTCAGTGGCTAAACTAAATGAGGAACAATACTTATATCTGGGTGTTTTCACTGAAATGTATTGAAAGATCTGTTTCTATGTACTCTATCAGTACATTCAATGCGAAGCTAACTCACCCACAGCTGGGGTTTCTTGGGAGTTCAAATAAGGAGATGGCATTGCACCTTTAACTGCAAGCTTAGTAGGAAGCTCTGAATCAGAATCTTCATACTCGTAATTAATCTCTGGCATCCTATTGAAATGCAGGTGATCTTAGAAAATAGTGCTGTGAGCTTTTGGCAAGAATCAGAACTATTGATTTTGCTGGTGTGATGAAAATATAAAAAAACCAGTAGCTTAACTCAAGGTATGTTTTCCCTTTGCAACAAAAAACTTTGGTAAGTGGGGAAACATGTGGAAGATGAGATTTTCTACCTACTACTAGGTCAATCCATTTCACACTGTCTTGAAATCCTGCCACTTGGTCACTGTCTCTGAATAATGTCGCTTGAAAATATTTCCTCTACCATTTCTTTTGCACTTCAATTAAATATGATTTCCAAAAATTAAAAAGCCATTTGCTAAAAGAATCATAATTAAAAAGATGGGAAAAAAGGTGTATCCAAACAACACTGAATCAAATAGGGCTTTACTACTGAATGAGGAAAGAGTGTACCTGAGGCTACGCTCCTCCAGCCATGCTGCAGATGGGATTTGCTCCTTCAGTCCCGAGACCTTTAGTTTAATTCTGTCCACCTATCATCCTGGATAGTCTCCTGAAAACATTGTAAAATGCATTTTAGCACCTGGTAAATGATGTTTTACATCCTGACTCATAGATGCTTCAGTATTCTCACATACGTTGCATATTTGTTGTATGTGGGCAGTTAGTCTGATTTATGAACTGATGTTAATGTACATTATTTACTTGTGCACACTCCGATTTTGTGCTGCATAGTCTAACAGTAATGAGGTAAAAGAACCCTCATGATTCTGCTTGAGGCATGATTAAGGAGTCCATGTTAACAAGCTGGAGGAGAGGGAATTCCTATTGTAATCAGTGCAGCATCCACTGAGCTCAGCAGTGGCCTTGCAGGTGGTTTGTTAGCAGTTGGTTTTATGATGATGGCTTGGGGAGCCTTTGAATCAAAATAAGTCAGTCAGGAAGAAAATGATCACCCTTTAAAATTATGAACTGCCATGTCCCTCTTGTTCCTCCTCCTAACACTTCTGTGAAAATGTCTCCTTTTTTTTTTCTTTTTTTTTTTTTTTTCAGTTCTTCACAGTATTGAAATTATATTTTACCAAGAATTTTACTGGGTTTTTTCTAATGTCTAAACTAGTCCCATACAGTGTAATTCCTTTGTATCATATCTTGAATATTCCTACCCTCTCCAAATCAGACCCAAGTGATGAGAGCTCCACTGTACACAGGCAAGTCAAGTCCCCTCAGTACAAGCAACGTGGATACTACAGTTCCACTCCAGTGAATGTCTCATTCCCAGCCTGTGACAGGACTTCAGGTTTTTTAAAAGCAAAATGACAAGTAATTGCAGGTAATGGCATGCAACAAAAACGTTTGACTGAATTGTAAGATATTTGCCTAATATATGAGAGATGTTATGTAGAAAGACTGAAAAAGCAGCTATAACTCCATCACGAGACCTTGTAGTCTCATGTTCCTGTTCTTTCAAGGCTTTCACGACTGTCTGTTCAATTTGAAAAGACTTGACCGTAATCTAATAGAACTATAAATACCATTACAGTGAGTATGATAGAAAGAAAATGGGCAGGTAGTAAAACACAGAAAAATATCATAAGAATCTGCTGTTGGAAAGGAAAGGGCAAATCCCAGCTAGTGTAGAAATGACAGTACTCCATTCCTCTCAGGATTTGCTTTAATCATCTTCCCAGTGGCTGAACCTCCATTTGGTTTTCAATAACTTCTGAATCAAAAGTATCTAAGTATTATAGTCAAAATATTTATCACTGAAGAGAGTAATTCCACTGCCAGCTAGAGAGGAAATTAATCCTTTTGTAAGCCAACAGCAGGGAATACAGACCCAAATGCTGTTCCCCTTGATGTGCTGGGACTGGTTGTGAATACAGCCTGGCAGAGGGCTGATAAAGGAAGCTGGAAGTGCTGTGCTAATGCAGGAAACCACTTCCATGGGGTTAGGACTGACACTGGAGCTCTGCTCTAGAGATGACTTTGTTACAGTTATAAGCAGAATTGCAGTATTTCTATATCTACATATATACTTCATTGAACTCAGCGACAGAATCACGATTAATTAGGTTGCATTTGCAGATCTCAGTTTTCGTGGATAGAAGGTGTTGGAGAAAAACAAATGACTAATTTTTAATTCACACTATAATCTTTCAGTTATAGCACATATGCCACATAAGAACAGAGTGCAGAGAGATTTCAGCAACACTCAGCTGCAATAGCATATGCTAGTGAATATCTACTTTATTCTATTTATTTTCTTTCAAATTCATCTTTCAGCTTTGAGTCAACCTCATGAGTCTGATCTCACTGGCAGGAATAACATCACAGAAATACACTGATGTAAAATTAGGATGTCTGAGATCCAGCATCAGATCTGCCATTTGTTGCATTCAACTGTGAAGATTCAGACCAGTCATAACCTTCTAATTGGAAGGAGGAAGTCTCTTTGATAAAAGCCAGTTATAAAGATATGATAAAAGACAAATGTTCAGCTTTGATTTCAATTTGCACAGGAGGTCAAAGTGTAAAGGGGGAAGATAATAAAATAAAATCTCAGGTTGTTTCTTACCCAAGGACTTTAAGACTGAAGAGCAGAAATCTCTGTTCTTCAGTTCTTCATTGGACTGCACTGGATGCAGAGGACAGCCAAGTCTCCTTTACAGCAGCAGACTGCAGTCTGTAAACCACCAGCTCAGACATGTTGGCATCGGCCATTAAGAAAACAGTGGCCCTCCAATTCATTTTCATGAGACTGCCTTGAAAGAGATACAAGAGTGAGACTAAATGAACATGATCTTCATACAGATTGGGGATACAACTTTACCCTTGTTTTAAAAAGCAAAAATGATTAATGGCGTACAAGCACAAGAGACATGAATGAACTTTAGCAAACTCTGTAGCAGGCTGAAAGATATGATTTGTGAGCTGTATTTTCTCTGCGGGCCTTTCCTATCTATGTGTCATAAATATGCACACTGGCTACAAAATGAGACAGAATCTGTCCTGGCCTTAAAGTCTCTGAACCTCCTCCCTCCTTGTCTTACCTGTCTGTGCATGTCTCACCCTCTGGATAATTTACAGGTGTAATCTCTTTTTAAGCTAAGCTTGAGGGTGGAACATAAGAACATAGCTGGGTGTCAGAATGCCAGTGAACTGCAGAACACAGCTGCCATTTGACTGGTTTTTATTCACTGTAGGTGTAATCCAGGTTGGTCAAATGGCAATTTTACCATCCACACTGAGAAAGAAGCAGTTCATAGTTACCTAGAAGGGCAGATCAGAGACTAAGAGATGCCTCAACCTCTTGTTCCTCTGATTCATCTCTTTTTGGTTAAGAAGCTGACTTTCCCTTTTGTATGCAGCTACTTGAGCAGACTGCAGCAGGCGCTGGGAAGCACAGCACTGAGCCCATCCATCTTTGCTTCTTGCCCATCTGCATCAGATCAGCAGTCCCTGTTCCCTGCTCAGGAGCTGTAACCACTGAACAAGGCACAGCAGGGCATGGAGTATGCTTGCATTCTCCCCAGGGTTCCTAAATAGCCTAAGACAATGATGTTTACAACAATATTTCTTGCATGCAAGCTTGTAAATCCAGTTGCCTTTTTAGGCTCCCCTTTCTGTCCTAGTTGGCTTTTGGCTGTAGGCAGGTTTGTTGTGTAAATCAGCCTCTGGACCCCGTGGGCAATTTCATACAGATTTCTTGCAGAGCAGCTGCTGGAGTTGAAAAATATTCTGACTCCGAAGGTGTTGAGATCCAGCCTTCTGGTTTATGCTTATCTCAAGAGAAAACTGATCATGCTACAAGCTACATATGACCAATTCTGGCAGACTGTCCCTTTCCTGAGTGATCTGTGAAATCCAGGAAAGAGATGACAAGGGGGGAAATGTTTCCAGTGTTGTTTAGCAAGAGCAGCAAGTCACAGTGTAGTGCCTGGATTGAAGGGCTCTCAGCACAACTTGCATCCTCGTTAAGACTGGGGAATGCTTTTTAAATAAGGGGATTGATGTCGTTTTGTTATAATAAAGCTGCCCCTCACTGACCTGAATGCTGTAAGGACTGATCTTGAAAACATCACTGACATCCAGTTGCAAGTTTAGAACCTCTGCTGAACTAAAAGCCTAATGAAACAAATACTGACATATTGCTATTTAACAGAGCTGGAGTAGAGAAATTTCTGAGTGAAAAAAGGCTCTTGAGTCATCAAGCAAAACCAGAACTTACGCCATTATGCATTTTGGTGTTTGTTTTTCCCCAAGAAGAAAACCAATATCTTCCTACAAAAGTAATTGCCACTTTTAATCCAACTAAACAAGAACATATGATCTGTTCAGATGGAAGGCCATTTTGTCAACAGATTGCAAACTAGATTAGAAAAAAAATAATAATGAAAAGAACCCTTCGATTTGAAACTGTAGATAAAAGCTGGACCCACAAAGGAGCAGAGAGGATGCAGAACAATCAATCATTCCAATACTTCCAAATGCAGCTAATTGCCTCCAGCACCATTTTAGCACCCTGGAACAAGTCAGAAATCACAAGCTATTTAATGTCAACACATCTAAACTGTAGTAATGGTTTTCACCAGATTATTAGAAAGCAATTTTATTTAATTCAGTGATGGGAATTGCATCAAATTTCAACCTTACCTAAGCCTTGGCAATGCACCAGACGAGCAAATGCCAACTTTGGATCCAATGAGAATGATTTTCCTTTTGGATTCCAGAGATAACTCTGTTATCTACATCCACAAAGACCTTTCTCTGCCCTCAAGGGCACTTGGCAACTCAGTGAAGACATTCTATTACAATCGCTCTTTCTTTTCCATTCACATTATCTAAGTGTTCCAGTAACAATGTATGATGAAGCCAAATGTTTGAGTTATAGCACAACAAAGTTTTAAGTCATGCTTCTGCTGCCTTCCTCCCTTCAATTCAGAACTATTTCTGCTATTGGTTCTAATGATATGGTCAGGGAATAGAAACTCAAATGTTAGCATATCTTATGTTACCTCAGATCATTTTCAGTAATTGGCATTGTATCCCCTTGGCACAGAGCAGCAGTAAGAATAAAACCCACTTACTTGCACTCCTGAAGTCACAGAATGTTTTGGTCACTGCTAAAATCCCCACCTATTGCTTGCACACAGTATCCTGCATATTATGGGTTAGCTGAGATTGTTTTTCTTCCACAGGGATATATTTTTTAGTCTTTTAGTCCAATGAACTTTTGCCAAGGAGAGAGATGGGAAAGGTTGGCCCATAAGAGCTGTGGTGCAATCAGGATTCATGTTGTGCTTTCCTCTAAAATGCAAGATTCCAATTATGTTTTGTTTTCAAGTACATGAGGAAGATTTGAACTCTAAAGGAAAATATAAATATCTTCAGCTCTCCTTAATGAAAAGGCAAATTATGTTGGTTTTTTTTTTTTTGAGAAGGCAGACATTTTTAATCTGAAAAATCACTTTCTGCCCACTTCTTTCAGTTCATGCCTTAGACCTCCATATTTCCATTGGCATAGGGCTATGGGATGCATACAGCAGTTCATTACAAGGTTTTTTGTAACTAACAATGACTTCTGCCCCATGGACGTTTATGTTGTACCATGAAATGGAATGTGAATATGTGTTTAGCCACGAATATTCAATGTTCAATGACAAATTTATTTCTCCAACTTCAGTGCTTTCCTTTCAGAAGCACTCATTGTGAAGGCATCTGCAGCTGTGTTTAAAGCAGTTAGGTTTCACACAGGCACTCTTTGTTCTCTGTTTTGTTTTAAGTGTAAAAGTGGCTTCTTGGTTGGTAAAATATACCCAACGTATCTAACGATGGCAATTATTTAAGAGCAGCAGTTTCCAAATAACAGTTTTACATCACAAAATTAACTTCTTAGTTATTCTGACATTAAACCATGCTTTGGAGACTTTGCAGAGATTATCTTTCAAATTAAGAATGATTCCACCTTGCTGAGTCTGAAGCCTAAAGCAGGGCAGCCCAACCATGAGGCACAGGATAGTAGTTATGATGTGCTTTCCTGTGTGCTGCATTCTACTACCAACACGATGTTCTTCATATCTGAAGCACACTCAATTTCATTAAAAGGTTACTAAAGATATTCTTGTACCTTTCCCTTCTTCAAAACGCATCTAAATTACATCAAAAGCCAGAAAACAAGGAAAATCTCCTGCAATAGCGGTGAAATACGTGTCAGAAGAGAGACATCAGTTTCAAGTTTTGGGGAAGGCAATGAACAACAAAGAAAAATGTGATGATGCCCAACAAAGCTAAAAATTCAAAGTTAAAAATTCATCCTCCTTTTGTTAAACACATGGATCGATGGGATATTCTCCTAATTTCTTCTCTGCTGTATTACCTAAACTATTATTCCCTTCTCTGCATTCAGTTCCCTCTTCCTCCATTCACAGACCCTGCCTGTGTTCTGACCCCCAATGGGCAAACTCATTCTCTTCCCCTCCATGGCAAGGGAAATGCAGGCAGAAAGTGATGACCATGGCTCACATTGGTTGTGGTTTTGGCTTTGGCTTACAAAGCATTTTTGAGATGTATGATAATCTGTGCACATAGTACAGAATAACAATAAGCCTCTGAGGGTAAAATAAGGCTACGGCTGTGATAAGGACAGGTAGATCCTCATTTTACAAGGCATGGGAAAACTATTACTGCAGAGTTTTCCACTGCAGAAGTGTTAGGCCTTGGGGCATCTGAACTGATACCTGTAACACTGGAGAGTCACTGGGGACCTGTCAATGAAGCATGGCTGAGAGATGCCCAGCCAGTGCCCCAGGCAGGCTGCAGCCTTGCCCCCCTGGGGGTGCTTCCAAGGCTACACAGAAGCCCAGGCTTGGGAGGACATCTGGGGACACAGAGGAGCAACAACACAACTCCATAGGAATCAGACTAAAACGAGCAGCATTAATAGCTCCCCATGAGTGCCTCTTTTTCTCTTCAGCCCTTATCTGAAACCTTCATGAGTAGCTCAGAATGAAACTTAGCCTCTGGAATATCAAAGATGGGTGAAATATGTGTCAAAGATTCCTTTAAGGACTAATAATTATTGCAGAAGATTATATTTTCAGCACAAAGATCTTTCCCCCTTTTTGTCTAGGGGACAAAGAAAAAAAGGCATATATATATTTTTCTCCTTTGGTGCCACCGTAGGGTTTTGCAGAATTTGGCAGCTTGATAAGGTCGATATGATTGCAGCAATTTCTTTCAGTTTTACTCTTCAAATTCCATCCTCTTTCCTAAAAAAAAAAACCCGAAGTCTCTTCTGTCATTAATTTTTTCACATTTTTCCTAAAATGTGATGTCTCTTTAGCACTCCTCTTTTGTTGCAACAAGTCTAATTGACAGTTCTGTCAGGCCCGTAGGCCCAATCAGCATATGATGTTCTCAGTCTCATCACATACTTACCAATACCATCAGCAAGGGATGTTCACATGGATTGAAGACAAGATATTAATGACTGGAGTTAACAGAAGAAAAAAACTTAAAACTTGCTCTGACACCCTTTGAAGTCAATTAGCATATTTTGATTGGATTCTTCAGACTGTGGGTCAAGCCCCCAAAGCATCTTCTGGCGCTGAGTGCCCCTAATCCTTACCAATATACTAGCATGAGAGAAATCTCTGTTTTTCATCCAGGTCAGTCAGCTTCTGCTGCATCTTTTCTACTTTACCATCATGCACTTCAGTGCCTGGAGACTGCTGCATCATTCTCCTTTCCTCAGTCATTCATTCAGTGGGAGAATCAAACCAGAGTCTGACTGTATTTCAGCTCCTTCCTTCCCCTCACACTGATTTCTGACTTCATAACTTGCATTAAACAGAAATGCTATCCTATTAATGTAACAAATGAAAAGTGCATCTCAGAGGAAACAAACACCTTCAGCAGCATAAAATGCCATTCACATTTATGTTGCAAGAAATGATGGTCTACATCCATTTGAAATGAGGAGCTAATGGAAGGTAGGCCAAATGTCTTTGGCTCAGAGGAAGTGCTGTTTTCACACTCCATTATACTATACATTACTGGAGAGCTCCATGAATCCACAAAATATGAATGCATTAGCCCTGCAGAAAGTAATCCACATTGCTACATCAGGGTTCATTTCACCTCCAGAACCTTCATGCATTTGTCACAATTCCCTTGACATGCATTCAAATTTGCTGAGTTAAATCCATAATAATGTCATATCCATAATCATGTGTTTATCTTTAGAACAAAAGTAAGCTCCAATTCTGGAAATTAAGTTTTATAGCACATGGACTGTCCCCTTTGTTCAGTGTTTGTGCATCATTTACTTTAGCCAGATCAGGAATGTAACGCTGACAGCAGGTGTTAGTGCTGCCCCAACTTATCACGGTGATTACCTCAACAGATCAAGTGCTCTATCTGCTTTTTAGAGTCCTACTCAAAAAAGTCAGTGGGAGAACTGCAGTGCACTGTGATGGGCTTCTGGATCAGAACTCTCCAGAGAAAACTTTTCCTGCAAGGGATCTTAGAAGATTGAAGCACCGACATCCCTCTGGAAGTAAATTTAATTACTTTGAAATCTATAGACCCATGTTTCATCCATTTCATCGTGGATTTAGTGAGAGATTTTACACTGCTTCCTTTCTACTGCAAATATTTAAACACATGCAAAGTACTATTTTATTATTACTTCTTAATTTCCCTGTTCAGGCCCAGTGCCCCAAATGGATCAAAGTAGAACAGAGATGAACGACAGCTTAGTAAAAGAGGAACAGAAAATATTCTCCCTATTACTTCTTTACTTCTCTGCTCACTGCTAAACCTTGCTTCACGCGGCTTTTATCATGAACTGTGAGACACTCATATGACATTGTTGACCTAATTTTTGGTTCTTTGCTGCACTGGCTCCTGGTCTCGTAAGATAAGCACCTTTTTCAGTTGATACAGGCTGGAAGTATAATAGGTTGAACATCAGCCACCCTAAATGGAAAGTCTGTCAGCAGACAAAACACTGTGCTGGAGACTGAATGGAGTAGAAGGAACAGAGTGAAGTGAAGCATAATTAAATACGTGGGAGCTATTTTTGAATCTATTGAAATGGGAGACAATTGAATGGAAAAGAGCCAAGAGAGATTCAGTTATGCTAGAGATGGAAAAGGGAAGCTGCATAGCCAGGGTTTGGACCCAATCACGTTGTGTCTGAATTTTGAAAAGGTCAAAACCTTGTATCACTGTAGGTTGGTTTAACCAAAGAAGAAATGGGGCTAGCAGAGATGATGGCAGCTGCAAGCAGTTCACAAAGCCCTGAGATCTTCAGGAAGAAGATCTATATATGGGAAACACTAAAACAGTGTAATTGTTCTTACCAGTTTTTTTGGGTATTTTTGCATTGACCTGTGGATTTTGCTGAGATTACCCATGGTTTCAGATATCAACAACTGTGGATTAATCCAATTGTGACTGATAAAATGAAGTTGCTGCACACAGACACTGCCTTCCTTGTCTGAGAATTTCATTTTGACATGTATTTACCTTCATAAATATGCACCTGCCTCTATGTTGCTGAATAAATGCCCGACCAAACTCTTTGAAATTGTTCCCTGTATTTCAGTCCTTTAGTGTTTTTTGAATGGAGTTTCCTTTTTTCTTTTTCTTTCTTTCTTTCTTTTTTTCCCCATACATAATTTGATTATTACTGGCAACCTCCATGATTAAGATGTATAAAAGCAAAGAATAATGGACCAAAGGACTTGAACTCAATTTTCTAGAGTTTTTAGTTCAGATAATTCCTGGAGCAAAACACACAAATTTAGAAACATGACAGTCAGTTATTTCTTGCTCTTAATCAATTAAACCTCTTACAGGTATTCGGATGACCCGTGCAGCTTTGAGAGTTCATTTCAGATCACAAGAACAGATAAAGGAAGAGAAAAATGTGAAATCATCTTTCTAGGCAGAAGAAGTACAAATGGAAGGCACTTAATATTTTTTTTTATAAACTATTTAGTAATATTTATTTAATGATTGCCCAATTCAGCTACTGTAACATTCTTTAATAACTCATAACACATATTTTATGCCAGCCATGAGATTTAACGGCATCACAGCGGGAAGAAAATCTATCTTGACATGAAGCTTCTGAAAGCAATGGTAAAAAATGAAGCTGGGCTTTTTGGAAGGGAAAAATATTCTTTTTATTGAGGAAAATGCTTTCTACCAGCTTCTTCATCTGTGTATGGTAGCCAGGCAGCTATTATATGCGATTCAAGTCTGACAGTTGAAGAGCATGATGCATATTAGTGTGGGTAAAAGTAGTTGTGAGAAAGTTAAATTTAGCCCTTATTACCTGCATTATGTTAATGCCTCTAGGTGCTAACAGATTGAAACCCGTTGTGATAGACACTGTACAAGCACATAGCAAGACAGAAGTCATTCAGGGCATGGACTGAATCAAAATAGACAAGACAGAAAAAGGATAGGAGGTTTGGGGATGAAAGCAGAGGAAAATAAAGGAGATGGCAGAGCCAAAGGAAAAAATGGTTCAAGATTTTTTTTTGGCAAAAAAATAACAAAAATAATAATTTCATCTGTAAGTGAGCATTTGTCAAAGCTGCAGAATGATTTCATGAGCTATTTTCTTCCCTATGCACATGAAGGAGAGGCGTTCTAGACTGTGTAGGCCCAGGTTCAAATCTGGTTTTCCAGGATAAAAAGACTTTTGATCTTTGATCCCCTGAAGAGTGACCTAATAGTCGGGCAACTGCGGCTCATCCTCCCCCCTTGGTCTGTTCCTGAAGACAAAATACAGAGGGTTTTCAAAACTGCACAGGGTTCTGTGGCACAGGAAAATGGTTTTCAAGTCATCTCTTCTTGGGGCATCAAGCTACACCTGCAGAGGCTGCTCCCAGCTGCCCTGGCCCTCTGCTCTCCCCAGTGGACCACATCTCTTACATTTGAGAAGCCATGTTTTGATTTTTTCTGACCATAAAACTCGCTGCATCCTTTAGAGATCTGCAGCATTCTATTCTGACCTTATTAAGCAAATAGCAGCAAGTTTGTAAACTTTCCTAAGTACACCCACGGGGACTCTTTTTTTATATCCAGTTAGAACCACTGCTGAAATATCTCACCGGCAGCTCTGAGCTCACTTTAACTCCATGTGCCTGATGCAGTGTGTGGTGGAGGTCAGCACAGAGCCCTGAAACAAACCAAAATTACTTAATAGCTTACCCATACCTACTAATAGCAATCACTGAGCTCTGACGTGACACAGTTACAGCTTGAAGCTGTAACAAAGGAGGCAGGGAAATGAAAACTGGTGCTGATGTGCTGATTACTGATTATGGTCCCACACTGTTTTATTTAATAGTTAAGTACTTGCGCAGAATGATTTAATACAAGAAGACGCAGAACATGTATATGTTTAGATATCAGATTATTAGCTGACAAGCCTCATCATATCATGCTGTATTTCTTTGTCTGTTACACAATTTCCATTTTAATGTCCTGAAAGGTGACTATTGCACAGTGACAGGCAACAGAGTGAGTTCCCGTGTTTGAGGATTTGGAAGGGCTGTCATCACACAATGGTTGGAGGCTTATCCCTTGCCTTGCTTTGCAAGGATGTTAAAAAATACTCCCCCAGGAACATCCTAATTCCACACTGCAGCAGCAAATGAGTGCCTGTCATTCTGGTGAGGTTTGTTTTGAGGCTTAAACAGCGGTTGATGGCGTGCCTGAAGGAAGGCAAATATCTCTGAACTGTGCCTGTTTCCCCAGAATTCCTTACAATTCAGCAGGAAAAAATTTGATTCCTTTCTCACTTCCACACCCCCTTCCAATTGTATCTGTGTACTCTGGATACCTGTGAGGCTGTCTGATGTCACCACAGGGTAAGTCATAAAATAAGATGCATCAGAACTGTTATCCTCTGGCAAGTTCATTTTAACAGCAGTGTTGCTATAAACAGTGTCTTCATCTTTACCAAGCTTAGTAACAGCAACAGGAGAGACTACTGAATACAAGTCTAGGATCTATCAATAGGCACTTACCTCCTGCAGCATAGGAGTGCAAGGATGGAAAGGTATGTGTAGCACGGAGGTATCAACACAAATGGTGATATTTCACTACCTTGTTTTTCCATCATGTCCAATGTTCTTGAAAACACAGGACAGAAAGGCCAGCCTCTCTGGGTTCTCAGGACTGAAGGGAAGATGCAATTTCAGGCCATTGCCAGTTCTGTATGGGAAAACAGTTTTCCACAGTTAAATGCCAATAAAGAAGCCATCTAACTATCCAATACTTTCATTTCCTTTTCAAGTCGCCTTCCTAATCAGTTCCCTCATTTTCAGAAGTTTGTGAAGAACTTAAATACCAATGTCAAAGGGGTCAAACCAATAGGTCAGTACCAGCCTTGAGCACTGAAATCAAAACAGTCATGTAAGGCAAAGTATCTAAACTTGTCACATCTTGGAGTGGGAATACGTGCCAGTAGCAAATGAGTTACGTGGCCAAGGTGAGTATCAAGAATATTGCTTTGTAATTTTCTATTGCAGGTCATACAGCCCTACTCTTAGAAGGGCCACCAAAACATTAATTTGTTCATCCTCACAACATATTACAGTATGGAGAGAGAAGAAATATTTTTCACTTCACTGAGGCAGAGAGGGATCGAGGGACCAGATGAACACAGAATATATTTAGCCACTTACTTCACATTGAAATGGCATTATGGGAGAATTAGAACAGGCAATATGTTTACATAATTTATTTACCTATATTGCTATAAAACTCAACAAAAGCATGTGAGAGAAAAGCAATCTGAGCATCTCCTGCAATGTGAGAGCTCAGCAAAGATAAAACAGAGTATCTACCAAATACTTTCCTTCTTTTGGTGCATCTCTGACCCTTTACTTAGTGACTGATTAATATTTATGCAAACCACCACTTCAATTAGAAACCTAGTGAGATTAATTGGATGGAAAATACTTGCAAAGCAGCAGATAAAGGGAAAGAAAAAATCAAAGAGAGCTTTTCTCTCTTTGTCTATTGCCACCAAAATAAGGCAGGCAGTTACAGGTTTAGTACAGGGATGTACCCCCTAAAGTGTTTCCAAACTAATAACCTTTGAAACAGGTTTGCAGCCTTGGAGAGGTAGCAGAATACACAGGGGAAAAAGATTTGATTTAAGATGAACACTGGCTCATGCACTCATTAAAGCAGCCTGCTCTACAACAAAATGTCACAGGGTCACATCCAACTCGGAACAATCTCAGTTTTGATTATTTTACCCCCTTAGCCCTGTGGGCTGCATGAAGTGAACCCTGTGCCTTGATCTTGGAATATCAGATCATCAGGAGTGGGAGCAAAAAGCTGCTGTAGCCACACCGATAGCCATCTGGTGGTACCGTGGTGTCATGTAGAGCATTGTATGCCCATGAGCATTGTAAACCTGCAAAGGGTTTCAAATTGCAGTTCTGCTTTTTTGCCATTGAACATCTAAAGGATATCACACTGAGATTTCAGTTAACATGTGTGTGTGTGCATTTCACAGGCTGATTCATGTTTGAAACACTATATATATATCTATATACATATGAATATATATATATATATATGAAGAGGAAAAAGAAAAGGCTCCAAGTGAGCCCACTTTATTAAAGCTCTTGCTGCAGTCTGCAAGTCACAGCATTCCTTCTACCTGACTGCATTCCAGTGGGCTCATGTAACACAGCTCCTGGAGATCACAAACTTTTCTAGCAGCAGGGGAAGCTGAAGCTCACAGACAGGAAGCTTCAGTTTTTCAGAGTGTGCTTGGGCATAAAGACATCACTCACTAAACGCACCCTAACTAAGTCCTTTGCCACCTCCTTCTCATCAGGACTGTGTGGTCCGGCCACTGGCAGACTGAGGAATTTCACTCTCCGGTGTTACACAGATACAAACTGATGCTGATCCTGGACTGGCAAATATTTGCAATTATCTTGTCAGCCTGCAGTACACAGCCAGCCCTCTATGGAACTCTGCCTAAACATCTTCAAAGAGCACAGCCTTACAACTTTTATACTCCTGAAAACAAAGATGCAATTGGATTGCTGCAATTAAAGAGAACATTGTAAATGAGTATTTCCATTTTCTGAGGTAATTTTTCATTTCTATCTCCAGCAATATATCACTTATGCTAAAAACTGAGACATGAAGTGTAATATTTACTATAGGGACCCAGAAATATGTGCTGCTCTTATTTACACCCAAGGGGCCTGAGATCACAATCTGGTGTAGAGCCAAAGTCAAGAGCTGTGGGGCTGATATGTAGAATCATTAGTTTGAAGGAGAGCAGAGCAAAGAAAATACATGTTATTGATCATTAAAATTCATCCTATCTCGGTGACCAAAGACAAGCCCTGCTGTGTTACCAGGCTGTAAGGTCATGCAAGTGGAGAAAGTCCACAGGCTTCAGTCTGCAAAGCAAAGAACTATGGGGATACTCCACGCTGTATATATTTGCTCAGAGAGGTGATGGTGCCCCATCCCTGCAGACACCCAAAGGCAGGGGATGGGGCTGTGAACACTGACAGAGCTGTGGGTGTCCCTGAGCACTGCAAGAAGTGGGAACAGGTGGCCTTTAGAGGCCACTTCCAACACAAATGGTTCTATAACTCTGTGATATGGATGAGGACATCATCATCCTCTAAGACCCAAAGTGACCTAGAGACATATTATGCGACCAAAATAAGATAGGATCAAGGACAGGATCAAGGACAGTACAAACAGGGCTTATATAACAAAAGATCTTACATTGTTTTCCATTAGAAAACACCACTTACCTGCATCATGCATTAATGCAGAACCTGGTCATTTTTCCATAACAATTTAAATAATTGCCTACATTTCTCACTTGTGATTTGGGCAGGAGATTTCACCTGACTGCAGCAATAATGACTTGCCCTTTTGTCTCTCCTTTCTCCAGATGTTGCTACAGGTATAATTCAGTTATCTCAGGGAAACTTTCTGATTACTTGCATCTGAATGGGGAGAGGAGCAGGACCTACTCCACTTTGATATGCATTAGTACCCCACTTAGCTTCCCAGAATAAATTCAGGGAACTATAGAAGATTTCTTGTAAACAATCAGATCCCTCTTTCCCTCATTGTTGAAACAGAGGGGCATTTGCTTGGAAAATAAATATCACACCTTTCCCCTCTGCCTTCTTTTTCCAATGAGCCATATTTTTCCTCAAATCGTGGCTCCCAATTCAACTCCAGTGTAAATAAATGAGGACTTCTGAACAAAAAAAGTTTGCATGAAATGGAAAACTCAGTTTAATTCTGCTGTCCTTTCCAATGGTTATTGTGGATGACAGAAATAACTGTTTGTCAACAGAAAAAAGAATTTATGGGGCAAAATGTTTCAGCCTAAATTATTCAGCTAATGGTTATTACCTCTGCAAAATGGAATAAAGAGCCACGCAATGCTGCAATGGCTGAGGCAATTTTACTGCGGTACCTACAGCAGCAGTGTGAAATGTCTCCCTCAAGACACCACTCTGAACTTTGGCTTTCTTGGAGAAAAAGCCGCTGCAGAGGCACTTGCATAGTAGACTGGAAGGGCTCAATTACACTCTTGTGTTCGCTGCTTCTGGCAGGAAGTTTGGAGCTGTCTACATGAGCTCAGAATTTTATTTGCAAGGTTGCTCTTCTGCTGCTGGTTTTAAACACTGGTTCATGCAATGCTAGTTTCTCCTGCTGCCGTTTGGAGGTGTTTTCTGCTTTGATGGACAAGATGCTGGGTATGTGCTTCCTTCTAACAGCATAATTCACAGATTCCTCAGCCTTCTTGGCATACTGAGCGGGAAATGGTTTATTGTGCACTCCCCATGTGCACTAATTTTGGCAACCCTCACACTTAGCATAAGGAATGTAGGATGCCTTTGGCTTTATGCCCTCCTCAACCCCTAAAAAAAGATACCTTATCGGTGGTTAGCGGTGCTGTCAGAATAGAAAGTTTGCCTCTCCATTTCTCCTAAAGCTGGAGTGGGTATAGGCTAGGTTATGGATGAGATCTCTACCCAAATCCAGCTCTGGCATGAGCTGATACAGCCCCAAGATCAAGGGAAATCCTGTTTGTTGCACAACACAGGGTACACCCATGCTGGCTCCTTGCATTTCTACTTCTCTTCCCTTTCCCCAGCAAAACTCAGTTGTGTGATACACAGATGTGCCTCCCATGCTGTCAAACAAGATTTTTCCAACTATCTCAGGACAACAGCTTTTCCTAGGTGCATCACTTCCTTTCTCCTATCCTAATGTTTTCTGCTGAAATAGCAGATGCAATGGTACATTGTGTGTAAGGAGTGAATTGACACAGCTTTGAAGCCTACACAGACGACACTGTTTTCTCTTCAGGCTGCCCACCAGCAGGAGATGCCTGGCGCTGTCTCTGTGCTAGCACAGGCGCATCCTCCTCCTTTTGTCCTCATTAGGAGCATGTGGGCGCTGCTCCATGTGCCCATTCTGGCTGTTCTGCATCATTAGCAATGCCAACAGGTTTCACAGTGTCCTTCTGCTATCTGTCCCTTCACCACCACACGTAGCTGAGCACAGGAAGAGAATGAACAGATGCTGATTGCAATGCATGGGAATTATTTCTGGAAAGCTCAGGTCGCTGCAGATAAATAACTACCCTTCAGAGCTCCCTCATATGGATTTTTGTATACATGCATGTATTTTGGCTTAGTTCTTGGATAGAACAGCCATCTACAGTGACAACATGGATAGGATTACCTGATAAGTTCAGGATTCAACCATCCCAGGTGTGCCCTAGATTAGTAGAGTGATGGGGCCAGCTTGTCTAGGAAATCTTTCTCTATACTTATCTATGTGCAAAAGTGAACAATCTGCTGCAGCAGAAGTCCTGTTTTATTTATTTATATTTTTTAAGAGTAGAAAGTATCTGTCATCCCTCCACATGTCATAGTCACCAGGCATTCATAAAAACCTGGAGCCTAAATATGTTTAGTATACAGCTATAGATCAGTCATGGACCATTTATCACTGTTTTACAACATAACGGTGAGCTATAGATCATCCCTTCAGAGTCATCAGAATGGATCTAGCTGCTCAATAGTTTTGAGCTTCGAAAGAAACATGTATGGCAGATAGATTATGTTCATTCAAATCCCCCTTCCCAGCATTACTATGCAAAGTGCTAAAAATCAGGAAAAGTTAACACTGGGAACATATATATATCCACAGAACCCCTGTCTGTGCTATTTGGAAGAGGTAACAAAAAGAATAACACTGATGGCACTGAGTTTCATTGCAATGAGGCCCAGGCAGCACACTCTTCTCTTGGAGAAATTAACAAAAGCTCTGAGTTGGGGTATAAGGCTGTGCTGAAATGTGTTTTCAGGATCGAAGGAAGTAGGAAAGAAAGTTAAAGTGTACATTAAAAAGTATCTGCCTCTTTTTACCTCCTGCCTACTTGGCTGAAGGGCTAAATAAATATATCAGTAAGAAAAAGAGATATAGCAAAAATTAAATGGACATTTCCACATGTGATCAACAATTTTTACAGATGCAGGATGGAAAAGACAGGCCAGTCCCTTTTCTGCAGAAGAAACATCAGAGATTTTAGATGGTCAGAAGCAGAATGTGAACCAAGAGCTCGATAAACCATACAGGAAACACAAGTGGTAGCTTAGCTGTGAGCGATGTGTCACAGCACAACATCCCCTACTCGCCTACAACTGTACTGAGTTTTGGAAACTGCACTTCAAGAAAAAAGTTGACTAATTCCAGCAGTGGGACAGATCAAAGCACCAGGTGTGTGACTATGAGGGAAGGCTGAAAGATTTGGGGCTTTGCAGTCTAGAGAATAGAAGGCTAAAAGAAGGGATAACAGTCTTGAGAGTACATAAAAGGCTGATGTAAAATAGAAGATGAATGAGAGCTTTTTACCTGCTTTTTTAAAGGGGAAGTCATAGTAATGAGCTGAATCTGCAGAGGGGAGAGTTAGATTAGACGCTGCAAACATTCTTGGAAGCTAAGGATAAGTAAACCCTGAAATACACTGTGAGGAAAGATGGGGAATCTTTGTTTCTGGTGATTTTAAAGAATGTGTTGGGCAAACACAAATGATAAAGGTCTAATTTACCATGCCAGGAGCAGAGAGATGGACTTTAGGAATCCATGGATTACATATGCCATATATATCAGCTGAGTGAAACCGGGCAGCCTGGGGATACTGCAGACATCCAGCCCATCCCAAGGTCCTGCCAGGCTTGGCAGATCACCTCTCTGTGTCTGTATCCTGGCCAACAGCTGCAGTAGTCTGAGGTTAGGGAAAGGGTGAGATGGTGGTAATTTTCTCTGCGGGATTTACCATTATTGGTGCAGAAGAATGCCATGCCCTGAGTCTCCTCCAAGTCACTTCTGTGCCATGCTGGAGTTGAACTTCTCAAAGCAAATGGGAGTAAGGCACTCTGTTGTCACTAATAAGTGCTCTGCATTGTTTGCATCTCCCACAGTTGGCATGGTCTCCTCCTGCAGATACTCTGCAGACAAAAAGCTGATCAACAGAACCTACTCAGTGTCTTCCCAGTTTTGCTTCCCGTGACATGTTTAGTGAAAGAAGCGCAGCCATTCAGAGGTTTTAGGTCTATCAAATGGAATTCTATTAAACAAATCCTGACAAACAAATTATTCCATGAAGTGATGCTACAGATGTGAAAACAGGCTCCATGAGAACACAAGAGGAGGTAGCTTTGCTTGTCCCAGTGAAGTAAGTATGTGCTGTTTGGTTACGGGATTCATTTTCCATTGGATGACACAGAATTGCCCTAGGATCAAGATCTGTGATGGTAATATCTCAGACACCATTTCTATGGCACTGCTTCCCTTCTCTCCATGCCCTGCCTATGAATTTGAATAAATTATACAAGATAGCACGACAAGGGAGCATTAATGGGCCATTTACCACTTAGAAGTGCATTAATGGGTCATTAATGTGTACCCTGCAGTGTTCTGCTGTTAGGACTTAGTAGATATTTTCTACTTTTAAAAAGATTATTCCTTTTGTAAAAGTAATTTTTTCCCCCGCTTTGGAATAAATCTCTAAATTATTGGGGAATAATAATTTGTGAAAGAAGAATGAGAAGACAGAGTAAAATAAGAACAACAGCTTTCTCTTGTTGTTCTGCAATCACATCTCCTTTTGTGGGAACATGACACAGTTTCACATAAGCTTCAACTTAGAAACTAATGGTCTTAGTTAAGCAGACTGACCAGAACAAAGATTAAAACCAGTGAAGAGATGGTTCTCCCAGCTCACAGGCTCTCAGTTCACTGAGAACTGAAGGTGTCTAGCACTGCATATGTGCAGTCCATGAGGGAAATAAATAAATAAATAGTCAGTGCATGAATTTGACCGTCAGTAGTCTTTGTACAGAGGAGAAAATGAATGGAGAGCTCTTCTCAGTTCTGTTCTCATTGCATATGCTATATTTTCAAGCGTACGAACCAATCCTTGATTGGAAATATTTCAAATTTGGAGGGGAGATGGATGGTTGATTTTATTTACTATTATTATTTATTTTATAATTGTTTTATGAGCCACCTCCTCACATACTACCAGAGAATCTCAAGATCACCATTGAGCCACAGGCTCAAGACTGAGTGACTGAGAATAAACTCTTTCTATAGCAAGAAACTCACACATCTACCCTGATGACAATTAGGAAAATCAACCATCCTGTTTTGCCATTTCAGCTGCTTCTGCAATGGTAGGGCTGCTCCGTTCTCTTCTAAGGGAATATTCTAAAGGTTACAGTCTTGCTCTAGAAGACAAACGTTTGTTTCTGTCTGGCTGACTGCTTAACAGACTTATCTGAATTTTAGAAATCCATGCAGCTTTCATTCACTGTAAGATGTCTGTCATGTTTTCTTTAGAAGAAGTGAATCCAGCAAATACTTAATAAAAATTGATCTATGCTTGTTATAAACAGCAGCTGTTCAAAGAAGAGCAAAAGTGGGGAAAAAAGCCACTTCCATTGAATTGGAAATATGATATCAATTTTTGTGAGTTGGTTTTTGTCCTAGTCAATCAGCTCTCATACCTACACGCAGTTCTCATACTCCCTAATCCATAACCAGGAGCAGATGAATAAACATATAAACATAAGCAGATAAACATATACACATACACAGATCACCAGGAGTGTTTTTCCTTTGATTTAAACACATTGCACCATGGTGAATATCAGTACGCTTTTATGATAACAAACACTGTTTATGTTAGGAAGGAAATACTCCAACATCTTAAGTTCCAGTATAAACAAATTATGCTATATCAACTACAAAAATCATTCTAGTTCTTATTAGTGTGAAGGATGCACTCATCCCCTTTCAAAGTATTCTTGAGATATTTCAGAATGACCATAGTTTAGTTTGGGAAAATAAAATAGCCATAGCAAAATGATAATAAAATGATTTGGATTAGAATTTACAATTATAAGTGATTCTTGCTGACCAAGAGACCTTGGCATTTATCCTACTGTCACTCAGCAATATAAAAAGCCACAACCATGAAGTTATGAAAACTTCTTCTCTTACCCATTTTGCTGTAATAAGTGCTATTTGGGTCCACGTTATTTGGCTATGCAGTGGCCCCAGAATTTCACATCAGATTTTAATGACAAGGTGTGAACAAAATGCCTTTGAACATAGACAAGTAGAGATGTAGGCTAAAAAAGGAAGAAGCATATGCAAAGTAGATATAAGGTTTACTCACTACGCTTCCACTCTAAATCAGAGATTCAGGGCAACTTGTAAACAAGGCTAATCCTACCAAAGAAGCACTGGCTGCTGTAGCAATCAATTGCCCATAACACATTATTGAAATGAAATCCACAAGAATGGACTGACTGCACAGCCAAGGCACAAGCAGCCTTTACTGTAAATGCCATGTTACCCAAGGACTTCTGGAATAGGTTAGAAGTATCAAGCCAGAAGAGAAATGAGAATAACAACCAGCACAAACTCTTTGTTCTCTTAATCTTTCAGTCTAACTTTGTGTTCTTCAAGCTACTTGGCCCTTCAAAGCAGAAGAGGTAATTGAATTTCAATCACATCACGATCAGATTCAAAATAACCCATAATGGCACTCATTTCAGTATTGCACAGTGCTGATTTTTATTCTGGATGTAGTGTCAGTTCCTTGCTGTAGGAATTTCCATATGCTCCTTGCCCTGAATTTCAAAGAATAACTTTGTCTAATGGAGCTGAATATTGAGATATTTTTTTTCCCCCATGACTTATGGTTGCAATTTTAAAGGGGGGAAAAATGTGATGTGTAAATGAAAAGCGTGCACTATGCTGTGTGATGATAAACAGCCTTTGCAGTTTGGTTAGCTACAGCTTGTTCTTCATTCACAAAGGCACTAGTCACTTTTATTACGAGATGGCAGCTGAGTTTTATTCTCAAGACTGTGAAGACTTCTCACCTGACTAACTCACACCTTTATCATATTTCAGGTCAGAAGCAACACAAGCTGGGATCTATTTTTCTTCTTCTCCTGGCCATTCTCCTCTGTCACCCTTTATGCTGATTTCTATTTCTCAGCCCCACCAACAATTTCAGTTTTCTCAATTTTCTTTCTTTATTTATTTACAATCGGATTTCAGAACAGACTGGATGGCATCTTTCAGAGGCATTCTTTGCACAGCCCATTTTCAATAATCTAAACCAGTTCTGCAGCATCCATAAACTGAATTGACTTGTGCATGAATCAGCAGACTTATACTTTCAAGTTCCCTCATCGCTCTCTCCACCTTCACTTTGTGTGCATTTGGAAATTATGTCTTCTGTGTTACTGCACACAGATAATTTGCTCCATTAGAAGAGTCAGAGACTATTAGAAACATTTATCAGTAACAATTCATGAAACTTAAAGGGTAGAGCACTGAGTGCAGCTCAGAAGTTCAATTACCTGTGGGGTTACTGTGGTCTAGCTGCTTTCTTCTAGTGTTTTGATTCCCCATGTGTAAATAGGCAAATTGTGCCAATCAGCTTTGTGAAACACTTGGAAAATACTTGTATATGTAAAACTTGATGCCTAGATAATAGTGTCTGCTATTTAGAATGTGCTTATATACATTGTCAGGGAGATACTCACACTCTCAATTCGCTTCTGAGTCTGTGGCTTTGAACTGGGCTGTCAGCATTATCTCCTGGTGCTTGAAATTACAAGACAGCTCTCTCCCAATGCGTAACAAAGTTGAGTTTTCACAGAGGTGTTTGGTTTGGGTTTTTTTTTCCACATCTTTACAAACTTGTATATAAGTTAAACACACACAGACACTGGGCAGTTTCCCTCTGAAAAAATAAAGAGCAATGTCAGCAGTTGGATGGCTGTGATGAGGTTATTTGCATTTCCTCTCCCACCTCCAACTTTCTGTATATTTCTCTGAAGGGAAGAAACACACGGTGGACTTTTTAAATCTGTTTGAAATGTGTGTTGGCCAAGGAACTACGTTACACTCATCTGTGAAGGCATCTGCTCGCCCACCCTTCTGTCTGCAGAGGAGATAGATACAGAGGCTCAACAGAATCTTTCATCTTTCCAGTGTGTTTCCCCACTTAATCAAAATCCTCCACCCCTGCCAAATGACAGCAGACGTATGGTTTCTAAATGTTGCACTTCAACAAACACTCATACTGTATGTTATGTTATAATAACAATTTCCACCTTGAGTAAAATTAAGATGTATGTATCTATAAACATCCCTCAGTTTTACAGGGAAATGTAAAGAAGCATCTGACTCTCACCTGGCTTTAGACATGGTTGTGTACACCCGCAAACAGAAACAACCACATTGCCTTTAACACACAAGGAGAAATTATACTGGATGAAAGACTCTAAGCATATACCTTCTGCATGAGTCAATGTAGACGAAACTTAGGAAAAAGAAGGGATATTGAAAGCAGAAATCACAGACTCTCTTCTAAATTTTAAGCCTGCTTTACCAAGTTAACAGCACTAAGAGATGAGCACGAACTTAACTGTAGCTTTGATGGAATGTTGTTTATTAAGCATCTCAGAAAACAACATCTGGCTGCATAATTGTCTGTGGGCTTCCTCTTCTGATGGGATTATAGTGATTTGGATGAGAAGGAGTGGAGAAGGAGTCAGGATCAGTTTTGGTCAGGAAAACAGAACGCAATCCCTTCCAGACAAAGCTAGCTTAAGGAGAGAGACCCCACCGTGATGCTAAAACTACAGTGTTAGGAAAGAAATCAGTTTGGGACTGGAGGCTTAAGTAATAGCACACACTGATTAAATGTACTTTGCTCTGAACATGGGAAAAGAGGCACAATCTCAAAGGAGTGGAGTCATGAAGGTCAGGTGAAAAGAGCACAAATCCGCTTGGCAACAAGCTTAGAGATCTTAGCCAGAAAGCTCAGGTTTACATTCACGCTTCTAAGAGGGTAAGCAGGCCAAGCACCTTTTGAGAGCACAGTGTAGCACCTGAGATTTAATAAAACACCTTTGGCAGAGGTAAGTCTAGCTAAAAGCAAAAAGGAAACACAATAGGGTAAAAGGAACCCTTTACTGTGGGTACAGAAACAGGCAAATAGTAAGGAGGTACGTTTTGAATAAGGAGACGGGTTACTGAGGGTATTTGATGCAGACCAAGTCCTAGTCATGGTGATTGAAGTATGCTTTCATTCATTAGACATGATCCTTGAAAATGGACAAGAAGGCCCAGGTCTGTTTGTAAACCTTCTCATTCTATGGAATGTGAACACTTCAGATAAGCTGCTGCTCAGCGTGTGCTGCAGTGTGTTACCCTCATGGCTACAGAACTTAGCATGCGACACTTAACCTCTGTTCCTCCTCAAAATGCTTCGCACATCCCAAGTCTTTAATTTCTATTAGTTACCGGTTGTTAGAAACACAGCTGATATATATGCAGTGCAAATGCACACAAACAGCTGAAGAAAGAACTGAACACCAGCGTAAGAACCAGAAGACAGGAAGGTGGGGGTAAGGCTCTTGCAGTATCTCATGCTTTTGAAACTTCACAAGAAACTTCACAAGAAACATTATCCCTGACTTCAGTACTTCAAAAGAAAGACATTTAGAAGAAATCATCCAGCAATGAAAAATCGTTATTAAATCTGCAGTAAGCTATCCACTAGGGTGTTTTGTTAAGGCTGGGCTGTTAAAGAGAAGCCTAAAACACTAACACAATATTGACAGCATTTGTAATGAGGAATCAACACTGAGACTAGACACAAGACCCTGGTACAGAGATAAGGGTTTGACTTTTTTCAGGCTGAGCAAGAGCAATTCAGAATAGCTCTTTTCTAGCAATCCTTGCTTGCACCATCAGACCTGATTACCTCTCAGGAAAACTAAACACCAGGCCTGGCTGCAAAAATTTCGCATACTTTGGCTCTTCTGGCATGTATCTTTAAAGACAGTTACTGTGGGATTTTAAATGGAAGTTTGCTCACACCTTGCAGATGGAATAACAAAGAAAACTAAAGAAAAGCCAAACCCTACATTTAGAAGGGTTTGCAATCTCTTGTCAGTGCTTCCAGATTTCCCTTGGTCTCACCTTTGCTCTCCAAACTCTAAGTTAAGTTCTCCCTGAGCTTGGAATGTTTTCTTCCAGGAGAAACATCATAGTTTTCATTAGTGAGTAGCACTGACCTACAGCTGGAAACTAGTTAAAATACTGCTTACGCTCATTCTGTTCTACTGTGAACTTCAGATCCTCATCCAGAAAATCCTTTCCAAATCAGTGAGGAGTTTTGCAGGTCTTCTTTAACAACACTAATAAGTTGCTAATTTAATTAATCGTATAATCACATGGATTGTCAAATTGAGCTTGCTGCTGTCTGACGGTGGGGGGTGAAAACAAGAGGACTCTATGTATGTCCTGGAAACACATGAAGACAAGAAAGTTGTGCTGAAGTCCACAGAGGAGTGTGAGAAGATGCTAAATTAATGACAAAAGGATCCCAGTTGCTGTATCAGTGCCACTTCCACAACTAAAACAAAGGCTGATCGAATAAGATTTAAAGAACTGATTTACTCTGACTGCTCAACTTCATATCAGCAGTCTCCCATGTGAAGAGGTGACTGGAGGTCTACTGGGTGGGAGGAAAGAAACTGAAATGTGAGAGCAGGCCGCAGTGTCAGCTTGGCAATTAAACATGGGAGGCCAGGAATGCATTTTACTGTATTTCGCCAAAGGGGGTGGAGAAAAAAATCTTGTTTGTCCTTATGATTAATTCTGCCATTTATGCAAATCAGAACAGAATTCAAGAAATACGATATGTCTGAGTGTAACAGCTGGGAAAAATTGCAGAGCAGCTGCCAATATCAATAATTTATTATTAATTGGTTCTATCATCATTTCTGAAACATTCAAGCCAAAAACCTGTGCAATGGAATGTCAGCATTACAAGGAATGGAAAAAGCATGCAATTCTGTGCTGCTGTCTGTGTAATTCCTCACATATTTGAGTATTACCCACTTGGGTTCAGCCACCATTAATACAAAAGGCAACCAAACAACAAAAACAACAGAGACAGACGGACAAATTACTGAATTTGTGTTCACCATAAATACATGAAGACAGAAATGGAGGTGTAATACACTCTAACCATTAATCCACTCTGCAGCCATTGTGCTAATAGACACAGTTTCTTATCAGAATAAAATGAGGCTTTGGAAACTTGCCTGGTTGAATATGTGGAGGCTGAATCCAGTTTTATCTCGATATGGTGTGCTATCAGTTAATTTGACTGAATTTCCTGGGCAAGTTATGAAGTTCCCATGGCACTTCCTTATTATCTGAAATACTAATATTATTAGCACTAGCATATTATGAAGAAAACCAAGGATTATGTAGAACCACAAACCATTCCCAAATCCTTCTTGAAAAGTGCATGCCAATGGTTTCTTTTTATCTGAAAACCTCCAAATGCTCTTCAGTGTCATTAAAAAAAGACTTATTCTAACAGTATTTTATGAAAACAAAACAGGCAGTAAGAATTTAAGATAATTATTTGCTTAGAATTGTAGCTGGACTGCTGTTCTCCCTGTTTTCTAAAAGGAATCTATTTCTGAAGGTGACCCGCATTACCGCAGTGTTAATAAAAATGCGCTGTGTGTAATCGGTTATTATTTTATCTCTAAGCATATTCAGGCATTCAAAAGGTGCAAGCATCCTCAGGGGGAGCATCATGCCAGTGACAGAAGACTCTTCTTGAGGAAAAAAGCGGGTCAAATCTTTCCCCAAAGTATGTACCCAGTGGTGCTGATCTATTTAAACACTGCATAATAGATCTCATGTTTATACTGCTCTAATATCTTGTACTTTGCCACATATTTAGTATTTTGCCACATGAATAACTTGTTTTCCTTTCACTGTAGATCCCAGTGACCACAACCGAGGTTAAAATTTTTCTCTTGAAAGAGAATTACTAAAAAATATGCTAAACTGCTGAAAAATAATTTAATTCCCAGCCATTTATGTTCTTCTTGTTTTGTTTTCAGTTATGCACTCACAATATTCCAATAAAAAAAACCAACAGCAGCTATTTCTGTCCAGAAGCATCTCATTTTTTCATGCTCAATATTAGATATGTATAGGATTCTAGAGCCACAGGGAGGACAAAACCCCTGATAGCCAGTATATTTGTTGGTGGGGAAAGGCAGGGAGGGAAGGTGTCTGAATAACACTCAGCTTTCAGCCTGTGCTGTGCAAAAGCGATTCAGAGGATGTACTGAAGGATATAATACCTGCATTATCTCTTGATTAGCTGTAAATAGTAATTACACATAGTACCTGTAGTCCTATCAAATTAAAATTTGAAGGAAGGAAATTGGATATGGTGTGGATTGAGAATGAAAAAATCAAGGCAAAACTCCTTGGTTAAACTCAAATATTCTGTGTAAACTTGAGCAAATCATTTCATCCTTCCTCCTTTCCAATTTTCACAGAGAAAATGGAAATCACACATTACAAGAGTAGTGCAAGGATATATATGGCTCAGCTCATACTTTTATGCCATCTAATGAAAGAAGGATCTACGGCTTGTTTCTCAATAATTATCTCTTTCCCTGTGATCTACCAGACGGTGCCAATCTTCTGGCTCACTCGGCCCTATTGGGGACTGCAGAGCCCCAAGAAGCAGCCTCTGTCTGACACATTTTCCCTGCATAGCACTCGAAATGTGGTAAGTACCTGCAGGACTGAAATGAAGCTCTTGTAACAAATGTATTTAGATCACATCTTCTGCTGGCATTATTTAATAAATGGTATTTAGTAGATTTTTACAGGAAGAACTTTTGTCACTGAGATCAATATTCCTTGGCGAGGAGTGATTTTTAGTCCTGTATGCAATACACAACGTGAGCAGACAAATGCAGTTATAAGTTTTGTTACGTCTGTTCAGTGTGTGGTTATTTATTTAACAATTCTGTACTGTAATGAAAGCTGCTGATTCCACAGAAAACATTCGACCAACTGTGATAAATAAGGTAACAGAGAATACGAAACAAATATTTTAGTCCAAATAGCGCATCTACATCTCATCCTTTTACACAGTTTTGTTTTTTGTTTTTTGTTTTAATCTACAGGGTAAATCTCTCTTCAGAAAGAGAATAAAATCTTAAAAATACAAATATGCACAGGTAGGAAATTATTTGACAATTTCTCTGCACCTGCAATTGTATTATTTCCAGGCTCACACTGTGACATAAACTCAGGGAAAAAAGAAGCTCTGTGTATCTCCTTGAGCTAGCAGCATCCAGTTCAATGAGGGAATCCCTTCTGAAAGAGGAGTAACAAAGACTGGCCATATTAGAATTGTAGGTTCCTCAATAAAATACACATTCAAACACTGAACATCTGCCACTCTGCCTCCTTCTGCCTAGGGTTACTTGTTTACAAAACCAGAGCAATGATATCGACCTCCTTGTTTAAAAGACTTTTGGTAGAAGGTGTAAAATAAGAGTATTTAACACCATTACCAGTATAGAGAAAAACAATTCAACTGCATTCTGCAAATGTTTTTACAAATGGGGCAAAAGATTTTCTTCATGTGATTTGTTCTCTCCCTGGCAGGTTTTATTCTTATCTAAAGCTTCCTTTTGAAAGTCACATTTAGTTTTACTACATGCTTGGGAACCCTTTGGAACACTGTATACTTTATAAATGCAAGATAAAAGCCACTGTTTCCAAGCTTCTGTGTCTAACTAACAGTCATCCGAAAATGTAAACAGATTGAAAATTCTGTTGCAAATGCCCCATTTCTATCCCCAGTCTTCCATAACATTTGAGGGGGGAAGCGAAAGAACTGATCTAACTACATTTGCTTATTGGTAGGTTACACAGAGCTCATTACATCATGTGCCTGAGCTGGATGCCAAACATTTATTTCTACTGCAAAATGAATTCAGAAACAGAGGGAATATCCGTACGCAGTTAGGGCTTTGGGCACTGGGGTGTTAGTCTGGGATAAATGAAAGCTGCCCAGTCTAGAATGGAGTCATTAACAGAAAGCCAATATTCTCAAGTTATATTTGTAATCTTAAGAGAGCCAGAAAGACTCCTTGTACTTTCTTGGTTTAAGTCATTTGATGACAGCTTCATTTCTAGCACATCCTGATGTCAGACAAAGTATGATCTAACTTTCTGTAATGGTCTTTCAAGGGTACAGCCATTTTTATTTATTTATTTATTTATTTATTTATTCATTTCTTTAACATACTACCTTGTGTTTTCCTCCTTTTCACCATGAATACACTCCAGATAGAGTTAAATTGAGCACAGCACTTTCAGAGACCACAGAAACATTCCAAACCTTGCAAATGTCAACTGTGCAAATCTAACTGTGCATAACACCATTTGGGGGGAAGCATACAGTCATGTCGCAGGGCAATTCAGGACATTGGAAGTAAAATTAAAATCACTCATAAAAATACCTCTGGGGCATATCTTTAGTATTATACATTCTAAGGATCTATAGCTCACTCACTCATTTGCTGGAAACTGGTGCATATTTTAAGTCATTTTTTTTTTTAACCTGGTGGCTTTACCATCATCCATTCTTTCCTGGGCTGGAGTAGTTGCAGCTTCTAGCCCCACTTTCAGGAATATGGCCTGGAGAAAGCAGTGCCTTGGGGAGTGACCTACATTTCTGTAATCATTTAGCTTGCCACCATACAACCTGCCATTCAAGCTTCCTTTGCGCCATGCGTTTTGTTTTTAATATCACACGCAATCTCATTTTTCATTTCAACCTAGGTCTGGCATTCATCCTTAGGCAAGATAGGTAATTAAACAGGCTACTTATGTTCATGTGCTTCTGTTCCTTGACTATCATCATCAGATATGAAGTAGTAAAAACAAAGTCAGAGAATGGGACACACTGAATAATTGAAAGTGATTCACTTGCATGGAAAAAAAATAAAAATAGAGCAGCTAATGGGGGTCTCATAGGTTCTGCAAGTCACTCCACATTAAGCCGGGACTACTTTCCCTGATTCCAGGGGACATGAGGCTGTTTGAAAACGTATCCAAGCTATGAATACTGCCAGCAGACCTGCATTTCTGGAATCAGATCAGCAAGACAGTCATCTCACAGACAAATGGTTTCAAATTAGATACTAAAAATTCCGAGTTCTATTATTGCAAGTTGTTAAAAAGAATGAGAAAAAAACATGCTTAGCTGTTCTTTGTCTCTGCTCCTTCCTCCCTGTGTACAGACAGTGTCTCAACAAAGCAGCAGTGATGTGATGCAGTGTTAATGGCTGGTTTTGAAGGGATGCTTTGAACAAAAATAGAGTTCTCTGCACGCCTCTGAAATCCTCCTGCTGAAAATCAAGACGGGACATTTGGAAACACTTTCAGCTAGATTAAGATACCACTGATGCAGTGAAAAAATAACAACTACACAACTATTAAACAAACAAATAAATAGCCAAGAAGGTAATGAAGCAGCATAAGAGATTACAAAGTTTTAGCAAAAGTAGCTCAAAAGACCAAAAGACCTTCAGGCATTTATAACCAGTATTCAAAATCTGTACTTGTCTTGATGATATGAGAGCTGACAGAACACTAAACATGAGATAGGTGAATGTGTTTAGCACAGATAACAACCAGACAGTGTGACCAAAACTGGGACACTGAAATGACCTGAAGAAGGATGTTGTTACTCCAGAACATAGTCAATATTATGTATATATTTATCAATCCCCAAACATGGAGGAATGTTATCCAAAGACCAAAATTTTTGGAATGGCTGTTCTAAAATTTACATCTTTTTTCATGGAGCTTTGCAGACATCATTTTGAAGTCTAGTCTGAGATTTCTGCTTAAGCAGCCAAGTTTCCCAGCACTGTAATACGGTGAGGGCTGCTATCTGGGAGTGGAAGCTTAGGAGTTTGTACACTTGCAGATAAAACTAACTGGTTCTAATCTCTAAAACCTTCTGAAGAGCATCAGGACATCCATCCTGGTCAGTTCAAAGAGTAGAGCGATGCCTGCCCTCCTGATAGCTTGCCTGCATCAAATGACCTATCTTCAGTATTATAAAACTGCAGCTCCAAACCACGCCACAAAGCCAGTTCTCAGCTGCAATTATGCACCTTATTTTTCTTATTTTGATGCTCATCCTTTAACAGTGTACAACTTTCCTCTTATAGTGATGTTCTGTGGATACAAATCATGGAGAAGGAAACTCCTTAACCATCTCTTGGAATTTTTCAAATTGATCTGGTTTTGGAGGTTTGTTTGGAAGAAAGGTTGCAGGTTTATCAACAGCGATTAAATATTATGGGAAATGTGCAGGGCAGAAATTAGCCCTTCCGTGACTTCACATCCCATTTGAATTCTGCTCCAGTGCTTCTGTTGAAGCCTGGCACAAAATTTTGTGTCTCTTGAAATGGCTCAGACACATTTCAAGAGCATTTTTCAATCTGCCTCTTCCTCATAGCTTTACCTATAAGCCAACTTTGACCATTACCATATTCTTTCAAGCTGTCTTTCATCACTATCTTCTCTGCATCCTGACAGCTATTTTGCTTCAGTGCCTTGAAAAGTCTTCTCCCTTAGTGACCCTTGCACTTAAATTCAGTTCCTGCTTCTACTTTCTCTCATAAATATTTAAATGCTGTAGTTTACACCTGCTGGAGCTCATCTTCTGTCATTAAGATCATTCAAGTTTACTGTGGGGAAAAGAAAACAGAGTGCTTTGAGGTGTCCAGTAATTCTCTGAAATGATTCTTCTTGCATGTCTAGTCCCTTCATTTTCCTTTAAAACTCCTTTTTCACTATAAGGTCTCATTCTCATGATCCATTTGCTGCTACCTTTTCCCACAGCACAGAGCCCTTGGTAAACTTTGTCTGATTATTCCTATACTAATTAAAGTGACAGTTTCCAATTCAGAGTTAGCAATTCACCTTTATTGGCTGGATAGGACAAGTTCAAAGATAGTTCTATTAACATGGATCAGAACATATGATCATTTCCCTTCTTATAACAGCATGAAATGAGACTGTAGGGAAAAGCAGCAGTTTCCACTGTCCATACTTGTTACAGAAATAAATCCAGAGACTGAAGATCAATTTCTTTCCTCCAAAAGCTTTTCCAGTTTGCAGTTGTTCTATATATAGTTGCTGACAGGTTTCAGTAAGACCATTCAGTTGAGGAAAAACCAACGGATGAATTTTAAAACTTGAATCAAAAAAAACACTGAACTCTTAAGAGCTGATGAAAAAATTGTGCCATAAAGCCAACTCTGGCACCTCTCCATACAGATTCACTAGTCACGGAATCAAAGAGTTACCTAGGATGGAAGGAATCTAAGGAATCAACAAAACCAATGTTGTGTCTTCTCCAGTATATTATCTCAGTGCCCACCAGTTCCATTGTGTATTATAATTTACTGCCATTTTGTCCAGGACAGACATCCCCCGTTGCTTGTCTGTAGTTTTGCACATTTCTCTCCTACCCTATCAAAAGAAACAAAAAATACTGCTGTGCCTTTACACACCCCACATTCCATCCTCTATAGCCACTGCAGACAGTACTTCATTTCAAATCCTCAGGAAAGCCTTAGTGTGGAATTTTATTGCTTTTATAGACAGTGCTTGATGTCCCTGATGCAGGAGAAAAAATAACAGAGCAACTCATGCACTGTCACAACTACTTGTGACAAGCCTGGCACAAATTGAATTTATTTTTTTAATTTAGTAAGATAACCAGATTTCTTGCTTAAAACTCTCTCTTTCTCCCACAGTATTGCAGAAGGGGTGAGATTCTTGCAGGTTCCTGCATGCCAACCCCAGTAGAAGAAATAGAACGTGCTATTACTTTCTCACCTACAGAGCAGGAAAAAATATTCAAGTAAAAATATTTGATCCTTTGCTGATGATGAAACAGAATATCTGCTGCTTGAACTCCAGCTACGACAGGAATGACATTACTTAGCAAAATGATGCTGGTTTTGGAATGAAAGTTAGAAGTGTTTAGAAAACAGAAGTTTAAGTGTTTTATAACAACTATACTTGCAAAAGACCACTATTGTAGATCCTTTGAGTCAGGGGTTTTTCCTTCTGTCTTCAACAAGTGAAGAACTTTTCTATTATTTGCTGATATTTAGACACTGGATAAAGTAAATGAGCTGTAACACAGAATCTTCCATGTTTCTACAGATTATGAATGCTGTTTGTTACAGAATTAAACTACAGTCTATTAATAAGACAATAAAACAATACACAACTATTTAAATTCTTTAAGCAATTTAAATTGTTCAAAATTAACACTTTTTTTCCATAAAATAAATCTTATTATATGATCCAGATTTTGATTCAGAGATAAAAACAGATATAAGTTCTAAATAATGCACCTTGCTGTTAAATCCTGGTTCTTATTTCCCTGCTTATTTGTGATTAAGGCAGAAGAATCATAATACATTAATCTTGCTGTATATATTCCACAAAAGCAAACTGTAAAGTATATTTATATTGTATATTTTAGCAGTAAACAAACACACAAAATTCATTACCTGCTGATAGCTTTAATATCCTTGTCTGGTAGAGGAAAAGAATGTTCATTTATAGAAGGTGGGAAAGTTGAATATTTTATCTGAGTATTCAAATACATGCACTGTTATAGGCATAAAGTGCTTCAGTGAGAACAAGAGCCATACTGCCAAGTAGAATATATAGGTTTTAGTATCAACAGAACAGGAAAACAGGTCTTGGGAAAATAGGGATATATTTTCAGTTTAAATTTACCAGATGCAGTGTGATTTCATGACAGAAACATTAGATAGAAATAGTAGGGTTACCTTAATAGACCATATGGTGACCACCTTGTAATGTCCCTATGAACCGTGGAATACCAAACTAGTCTATAAAGCACAAAGGCAAGAAACAATGATCATTGCAACCTTGTTCTTATAAGGACTATGTCAAATCTCGTCTTACATCTATGACTAACCTATTGAATTACTTGTGTCAGTAACCCGAAAGGTATCTAAAAAGCAGGAACTCTTGTTCTTTCCTCCATCTGCCTCCTACAAATGCATACATCAGCTTGCCCAACCATCCTGAACTGCACCATAATTTTAAACATGTATCAAGTAAAAGCTGAACATGGATGGAGAAAGTGCCTTTTGAACTACACTTCTTGCATTTTAGGACATGAAGTATAGGTGCCCATGGAAGTATCTACAATCATCTAATACTGCTTAGTACTAAAATAGCAGCTATGAAACATGTAGGGGATAACAGATGCAGTTCTTCTAATCCTAGTTGTACTTTCAGCCTTTTATCATTGTAAAGCAAGATTTTCTGGGTTCCAGCACTGTGTTAAGACCTGCTGACTAACACCTTTTTTAAGAAAAAGTAAGAATTTAAGGTATTTTTACAGCACCTTACACAAAAAAACCCATTACAGAAACAGACTTTTTAGAACATTAAAGCAAAAATGGGAAATTATTGGATTAGCCCTTAGGTAGGAATCAAAACCACAGCACTGCTCCACTGTCACCACTATCAGAGTGAATTCCAGCCAGATTCTTTTTCCTCTCTTTATTTGTTTAAGGGCTGTGCTCATATTATCACCTGATGGTTGCAGAGGAAGCCATCAGAAAGGATATGAGCTGGATAAAATTCATTAAAAAGAAAAAAATGGAACAAATTCACAACTCTTCTGTTTGAGAGACCAAGGACCAATGGATGCTGATGTATTTTAGGACATGGCAGAGAACTGCAAGCCAAGCTACATGAGCTGTGCTATGTTGCAAAATGTCTGAGTGCTCTAAAATATTTTCATACTCCAGAGGTTGATATAGGCTGTGAATTTATGGGTTTTGTTGCTATGGTAATTTGTATTGTCAGAGTTTTAATAACCTCATCAAAAACATGCATTCAAGAGCAATGTGGCACCTCTACATAATTTAACACCAACCATTCATAGCTTGTGGTACCATTTGAAACACTGCATAAGGAAATTAAAAACAAATAGAAATAAATCACTTAAATACTGAAACCAATAAATATTTAGGCTGAAAAGGTGAGCAGTCTGTGGAAAGAAAAATATATTTCCAGGGATATGATGGAAGCCTCTAACACAGCTATTCTCCTCCTAGCAGCAACTGCAAGGTTATCCAGCATCAACTGCAGTTATACCAGGACTGTGTATTTATTTGCTCACTTGCACATGTATTTGGAAAGTAATTTTGACCAACTACTTCTCAATAATTAGATCGGTTAATCTTGCAAAATAAAGCGCACAAGTTGTTAATATTTAGTTAGTGCAAGTTGAAAATAACATGCTGAAACCTACAGAATATTAGGATTACACATGACAAATTCTTTTTGAGTTAGACTTCATTAATGCCAATGGCATTTCATCAGAGTGTAATTTGGTCCTAATTCTAAATTTCCTCAGTGTCCTCATCCACTATCAAATGACTCGTATCATTTATTTGGTAGCTCTACATGCTGCTTGTGCATCATTTACAGGAAGATATAATTATGTTTCAGCTTTTTAGTTTATTTTTCTGCTTAAACTTTATTGCATTTTAATAGTTTTTCTAACTCTAATGCCTAAATGCATAACGAAAGGAAAGGGGACTTCAATAAATAGTTATTTTTTTTTATGCTTCTATGGTACATTATAAAAAAGAGCAGCACCTTCAACTTCCTTTCATTTTTAAGCTCAGGTTATACAGATCTAAATAGTGAACACTATATATTAACTGAAAAAAAATAATTAAAAGAAAAATCTTCTGACAAATAAGAATCTCATACACTGTGAACTTAGAGAACCTGTAGGTAGCTTATTTCATTTCAGTCCCCGACAGATGCACAAAGTGTTACAATGAACAGTTTCCTTATGGATGCCTAGTTTACCTAAAGCTTGTTTCTCTCTCTGAACTGATTCTCCTTCCAACATGTATCTTAGCCTTTCTTCAGCCATATCCATGTAATAACTGTTATTTTATTCTTTAGGCATAGTTTTGGTTTTGTTGAAAACAAGGCAGCCTTTATTTATTGCCCTACTTCCATTTGCAGCTAGTATATGTAAGAGTAGCACTGGTACTTCTGGCTTCATACTGCCATTGAATAAGAGAAAAGAGCAGCTTACAAGGCAAGTGCTTCAAGGCATGAATATCCATTGGCACTTTCACGGAATGGACAACAACATATTCAGTAGACCTGCAGAAAACCTTGTAAATGGCAGTAAGAAATTCTGCAGGAAATCAAATCTTTTTTAATACCAAGATGTTGATTTCAGTATGGTAAGGACAAACCAATGCTTCTTAGGGCATAGACAAAAGCTCTCAGATCAGAGAAAGCGTTTCTTAAAAAATGCAGCTCATGCCCTGCTGCTAGAGTTGCTCTGGTGAGCAAATTGCTTCTCTACCAGGATAAGGAAGAGTTCATAACCTGAAATGGAAAAGAAACTTCTTGAACTTGGATCTCTCCCACCACTTAAGGCTCACAGTTCTCCTCAGTAGCCCAGGTCTGTGCTGTGGCATCACAGTGAGCACTTACTGCCTTCCAGTCTTCAAGGAGCTGAAATTCTCCCTCACTGCAAGGAGCTAGAAAGAGGCCTATTCAGAGTGAATATTTTAATAGCCTTGAATACCTTAGGCAGTAATCAGAGGTTCCCCAGGTGCAAAACTGTAAATGAGTCTCATGTTGAGCTTTTATTTTTAGAGAAATATAATGATCAAAATTCAGAATAGCACAGTTGCAGTTGTCACATCTTTTCAAGGGACTTCAAAAATAATGAGACTTAAAATATATGAGGTTAATTGATGAAAACAAAAAGATTCTTACCGTGTATAGAAACCTTTGTAAAACTTGTGAATTGCCACTGGATAACCAGAGACCCCACCTCTTGGATGGCCTTGTGATGTGAATGGGGAATGGGAGGGAAGAAATGCACGGATTAAGGAAGATGGAAGAAAAGGCTTATACTAGGTAGAGTTTGCCAAGAGCGTCTCATTCGTGTCAATGGTGTCATCCTCTACAGAAGATCTGTTTGAATGTCAAAATACACCAAATCTTTTCTGTAGTGGGACAGAAGAGTCTTTGAAACCTTGATCCACAGTTCAATTGAGATAATATCGATGGTGCAAGACAGATATTTATTTTTTTTTTTGCATCTTTGTGTTGTAGTAGTCTACAAGTGTTAAAATAGCACTTTTTGTTATATTTTATTCACATAAAATTATATTCTCTTTCTGAGATTTCAAATTGAAGCTACTTAATATCTCCAGATCCCCCATATTAAACACTGTTAGCATACTTTTCTATATCTATTCAGCAGCTGTAATCACCAGCAAAGACAAAAGTCCTTTCTAAGCCTCTCTACAGAATATAATGTTTTCTTGTAAGCAGAGAGTGCAGATGCTTAGTTGGGAGACTGGAAGTTTCCCTCCAAGAGCCTGTGAGAATTTTAGTCACTGTAATGAGGGATGTTATTGTATCAAAGCAGGTTTTAGCATCAATTGAATCAATCACAACTCAAGTCCTCTTTAAAACACTGAGTTGTTTCTTTGTTCCATCTCATAATTAGAGTGTGTGTCAAAATACAAGCAAGAGGGCTTTTCAGATACCTGTCTAGAAATAATGAGGAGTTGACTCTGCAAGCTGTTTGAGAAGGAAGACAGCTGTCTACTAAGTACCCAGCCTGGGGCCAGGCTGCAGCGTCTCTGATCCAGTGAGTTACAGAACCAGATGAAAATGGGAGCCAGTCAGAAAACCTGAATCTCCTCCTCCCAAAAATCACTTTCAAAAAATCCACCCATTTCTTTCTCTTGTAGAAATGTTTTCTGCCCACATAAAATGCTCCATGCTTTTATAAACTGCATCTCAGATAGCCGGTGACTAGACTTGTCAATATAACGTTTAAGAAAAATTTCAGATTTGGTGATATTGCAATAAAGCATGTGTCTCTTGCTTACATACTTTTATCTTTGATTTTTTTATATGTTCTGGGCAGAAGATGACCAATCAAAGAAAGTACTGACTGAGGAAAGATGTGATGAAATGACTTCCACTGCTTCTCTGCTTTCACAGTCTCCTGAGAGCTATTCGGGACTCAGATAAGTGACTTCATGTCCATTGCTAACTATAATGAGGCTGAAGGTTTGAATGAAAGAAGCCAAGATACTTCACTTATCTCCTTTTGTTTGAATATAGGTCTGGGAAATTATAAAGTAATAATTACTGCCCTGTCCTATTGCTGTTTCTCATGGTAACGGCCCATCTGTTTTAGGAATTGCAGCAGGGCCAATGAGCAAAATCTGGCTGCTGCAGGAAGGGAAAGCAGTGATGGTAGAAGTGAAGGTGAAAAAAGTGTCTGATTCATGATTTTGTCCTTAATGTGGTCCCTAGATAGTCTGAGGAAAGTGCTGCCACTCACAGTGGAAAAATAAAAAAGCTTCAACATAGCCTTCAATTACATGCAAGTAATCCAGACAGTCTGTTCATTTTTACAAGCCTTATTCCAAGCATAAATAAAGCCAGAATTTTCTGAAGAAAATGGATTCCTATGAATAACTCTGTCCAATTATTAAAAGAAATTCTTTGAAAATTTTGCTTACAGACATGAAAGGGAAATTTGACTTTCAGAACATCACGTTCGGGGGGAACAATGAATTTCTTTTTCAAAGTGAAATGTCACCAAAGTTTTCAACAGAGGCTATCGCAGAAAGCACAGCAATTTATTCAATATTCTTGAAACTAGGCAGAATTGATGATAACATGGCCAAGTTTGCAATTCAATTTGTTTCCGCTCTTTTCATTTTTTAATTAAATCTTGATAGTTGTAGACAGGACTACCTTCTGCATCACAGGTGAACAGACTAAATTCAGATGCTCATTTACCCTTTCTCTTATCCTGATTGCTTGAAAACAGAAAAGAGGTTCCCTGTCCTCTTCCCTCCACACTAAGCCAGCAGCAGTGCTTACTTCAAACGCTCACCTCCTTTTTCTGTCCAAAGGCTTGCCTGGTTCTACAAATTGCTGTAAGAACTAGGTCAGAAAGTGTTTTAAACCAAAACTCTTACTGGGCTTGTTCTCTGGGAACACTGATGCAGTGCTCAGGAATCACATCCTTGCTCGTTACACTTCCCTGCATGTATGTAAGAAGTAGAAAGGCTTGAGTTCTGAACAAAAGCATCTCCTGTTCATCCTTCACTCATGCCAAAGTCAGTCAAGCAAATTGGTATTGTCATTCTGTCCATTGCAGGCAGCCCTTCTGCCTCCCCTCAGCCCATCCAGAACAATCTGAAAATCTTCAAGAGAGCAAATAGAGGGACATCCATGAAGATGCAGGATATGACATGAAATCATATCTGAGTATTTATTCCCATAGAATATATAAACAGTGTTAGAATAGAATATATAAACAATGCAGAAGTGGTTAAAGGCATGAAGCGGGTAGCAGAGACATTCAGGCACTTGGGTAAGTTGCTCACGAGGCTGAGTGCAAATTATAAGGGTTGGATCTGAGGAACTGCTGTCTGCAAGGAAACAAGGTGAGCTTGCTGTGCACATGTATTGCCGCTATGGTCACTCCAAAGTACTCTCTAAAGCCTTTCTTCTGGAAAGGTGTGATTACATGAATGCTTAATCATGGTCACACTAGGAGACCTAGGATTGGGCATTAACTTATAAAGTTGTGTTTCAGGAGTGTAATCATGAAAGATGAAGTGCAACTGCAGCTAATGGAGAGAAAAGTAAGTCTCTGGCAATGCAGGTGGAAGGCCACAGGATCAGAGAACATTTTACAGACAAAGATGGAAACTCCAAGAGATATCAAGCCATAGCTAATGTGCCATGTCATTGCTGGTAACCTATGCTGCGTACAACACCAGTATTCACACTCCTTCCTGCTACTAAAACCCAATCCCTTTACACAGAGAAAAATAAAGAGATGTAAGTGTTTCTCTTAATGCAGCCCAGTTGGGGAGGAAGGCGGTGTTTGATCCAGAGAAAAGAAATGAGGATGAAGGAAACAGATGCAGAATGCAAAGAGAAACAAATGACACAGATATGGCATCTCTGTTGACTTCAGCGCACTCAGTTTGTACTCAGACCTGCTGTATAATGATTGTATTATTGTGAATTAAAAAGCATGGAGGAAAAAGCAAAAGAAATGATCTTCAGCTGGCTGATAAATCCGTGTGAAGGACAAATAGTCCTACAAAAAACAAAAAACAAAAAACAAAAAAAGAAGGGACTCCAAACCCAGTGAAGTCTTTCCATGTCAAGGACTTATTTCAGAAGAGCCACATGTGCTGTGTTTTATGAGAAAAGCAAGTATCTAGAACAAAGCGTCTCTTGTGAAATGATGGGATCTGATATTATTCCCTTCATCATCTGACATCTAGCTAATTAGCAGCAAAAGATTGCAGGAGCTGATCAATTAGGTCTCGTAACCTGCTTAAAGTTAAAAGGGATTTTAAAAAAGAATGCAGAGGGGAGTGACGGTTTTCTCCTCAGCAGCTTAGCAACAAACCAATCACTCCATTAGCTGTAGTAACCCAAGAACATTTTCTCTAAAGCTGGTAAAAATTTGCTGAAGCGGTTTTGACAGTAAGCCACAACTTCTGGTGAAAACTCTTAGTGGAAAAACTTTCACTTGAAATTCTGAACCATCTCTTCAAGGTAATTTGGAAACAAAGTATTTGTATTATCTATAAGCCAAATATTTGTTTTGGATTAACTGTGGAATACATCAAGTCCTGCTACTTTCCTGCCAGATTCCCTTATGGCTTCCTACATACACTGCAGCTATAATACAACAGTGAGCTGAGAAATCTGAAGGTTCTGAGTATACCACACGTAGGCTGAGCATTGTATGTGACAGTACAATCCATGTAGGCAAGAGACAATCTGCAACATTATTAATGAGTATGGTATCTGTGATGCAAAACTGTACAGACTATGGAGTTCATCCCCAATTTTTTCTTGTGGAAAATGTGACAGAAGAGGAAGAGGTGGAGAAGGCCTCAAATGCCACAGCACAGCCAGAGCCATGGTTAGAAATCATACGTATGGAGAAGGACTTCTCTGAAGTGGGATGTCTTGAGAAAATCTCCTTGATAGGATCTCCAATGGTGGAAAGTAGAGTTTGCTTTTTGACTATTGAATTATCATGACAGGTTTGGAGGGGGAACTGGGTACCAGGACTTAGAACACAGGCAGCAATAGGGACAGGGACAAAGACAGCTACTTTGGGACAAGCAAGGACACTCACTGCCTGTATCCCAGTAGAATGCTATGTCTTTCTTATCTTTCTTTCAGAGAAAAAAAAGAGCAGTTCCCATGGCACGTTACTATTTGCTGAAGTACATCTTTTTAGGTTAAGAATGGATATCTTTATCAGAAAAGGAAATAACACGCCTGTTTCTAAGTAAGGAGATAACTCAACGGACACAGGGTTAGTCAAATTCAAGGGTATGAGTTTGAGACTTTAATGGAGACTAAAGTGGCTGTTTGAATTTTTACACTGCATGATAGAAGCATCTTTCAGAAGTTCACTTTTTTAAGTCTGTGAAAGTCTTCAAAATTTATAACTTTGTCCATTAGAATAGTAAATAAATAAATAAATAAAAAGATTTCACTAAAAGTGTCATAGGCTCATTAAATCACTCTTGCAGAAGTGAATCATATAAGTATAGTAATTAGACCACTGAAGATTTTTAATACACATACTACATTGCGTTGCATCAAAGTTCATCTTTGCACTGACACCTGACTTGCTGCAGTGTCTGCAGAACCAAATTTATAAAAGAATGAACACCATAATGTGCTCCTAATTGTTGTGCAAAGTCTTAATACAAGATGGGGTCAGGGAGACAAGGAGCTTAATTGATTTTATTCCAGGAAAGAAAGACAGCATGCAAAGAATTTGCTGCTATGATATCAGTGGGAACGATCATTAAAAGCTTATTAGTGGGAGAGGTCCAGGCAATAAGATACAAACATGAAAGGAAATAAAGTTTTCTCGAAAAGAGAAGTATGGTTTTATTTTCCTCACTGAACTTTCCTCTATACTTTAATATGATTAAGATAATTACCACATTGAAAATGCAAAATTTAAGAGGCTTCTCATCAGGCAAAGAGAGGAGCTTAATGACTGCAATGGAGCAGCAACTTCTGAGATAGGTCTGGGGTACAACTAAACTCTGGGAAAGTTTGATTCTGTAGTCTGCAGCTCCTCTAAGTGCTATAAAAGAGGGGCTTGGAAAAGTTGCACAGCCCTGTAATTCTGCATGCAAACAGGCATACGAGTCGTTTTGGCAACTGAAGCACAAAGCCATTAACAGAGCAGACCATGCTCATTCCCCTGTGGGCATGGAGGAATGATGACTTTCTTCTGCTCATGATATAATATATTGCAAATCAAGTCTGCAAAGGAAAAGACCCTGTAGTTCCCAGAGGCCTCCAGCCCTCCACCTCCCATTGCAGCCATCCAGGCCTTGGATAGATCTCAGCTGCAGTTTCTCATATAGCACAGCCATGGACACTCACCCAGTAGCTTCCTTTGGGGGCAGCACTGGGGGTCCAGCTCCAGACACCTGATGGTAGCAGCTGGAAGGGATGTTGGCTCCTGAACACAGAAACAGGCAACATTCAACTTAGAAAAAATAAAACCAGCACATATTGTTGGAACACGGTTTGAACAAGGCATGATATTTTAATTGCATGCATCACCCTATAGTTATTATCCAAAACCACTTCTTTTCCTGAAAGTGCCTGGCACAGTCCCTAGGAGACAAATGATGAATGTTTACTGTCTTTGGATAATACATATAAATAAGAATCTGAACAGAGACAGTCATTTGAAGTAAGAGTCTGAGAAAACCCTGAGACAAAGTATCATAACTACATATTTAGTGTGAAAATGAAAATCCCTTTATTGCTTACTAGGAATGTGGTCCTTTGTGTTTAACCACTTTTAATTTTTAATGGTATTTATTCCTCTCATGACTGTTAACTGTATGCTCTAATGGGAGGGTTTGTAATGATTTACTTCATTCTCACTTTCTGCAGTGAATATTGGGCTATGGCTACCTAAAGAAACCCAAGTTTCTATTCTTTATGCAGTCTAATACCAAAGGAAGGGAGCATTTAGGAAAGATGTATTATCTTTCTGATGACCAAATATTACAAGCAGACAAGCAGTATTTCAGAGAGATAATTTGAAGCTAGTGCCTAAAATTAATAATCTATCAGCAGAGTCAGTGCCCGTGGTGAGGTTACTAGAGGTCTTTGTTTAAAAAACGCTTATTGTTTAATATATCCTTCAGGGTAAAGCAGTGTGCCAGGAATTCATAAGCCATACTGCTGCTGCTCTCTCTTTTTAAGTGCCCTCCTTTCAAGACTGGTTGCAGCAGAGGCAGAGGGGAAAGAATAATAGATCGCAGAATCCCTGTGGAATATGGGTTTCAGAGAACAAGCAGATGAGAAGGGGCTTGCACGCTCCCAGCTCTGGGAGGCCTGATATCAAGAGAATAGGGCTTTTTCATTAAAACAAAAAAGCAGCGAATTATTAGGACCCTAGCAGATAGTGAAGTTATTCACTGAAAGAAGACTAGACAGCAGAATAAAAATGTTGACTGAATGATTGGCAGAGCAGAAGGGAAAGCACAAAGGAGAAGGAAAAGTCAAAGCACAAGCAAAGTAACTGACCTGTGCCTGCATTACTGGTTCTGTGCAAGTTCCTATTTTTTCAGGTTCTTAAGAGGTAAGGAAGTGATGGCATTGGGAAAATCACGGTGTGATGATGTACTCAAATAAATAACGTCATGAAATCCTGAAAATCAACTTTATTTCAGTTGTCAGCTACAAAAATAAACAGAAGGGGCAGAAGGAGAAGCTGTGGTCTGGTGGCTAATGGACCAGTGTTTAAGTACCTGGGGTTTGGCTCTGGGTTTTGTCGTGGGATTTTCCTGTGGTATTGTGAAACTATAGACCCTTGATATGCGTAAGAGGGAAGACTTCTTTATGTTGGCATCAAGGAATGAATTTCTACCCCACACCTTGGTTTTGTTAGGACTTTAGATCTTCTGAACTTTGCAATCAGCTCCACTCAAAAGTTACGATATTCAATTAAGAGGAAAATTTGAAAGAAGTAGATGAAGGAAATAGTTTCCAGCAAAGCAGGATGCTGTAATTCTCTTTGCAGAAAAAGCAAGTCATCTTGTAGCAGTCATGAAAATAAGAGTTGTCTCTTATGTGTGTGGCTGCCTCTGTGAGCCTGTCATTCATCTACCTCTTCATATATGCATTCAAAAAACTGCTACTCCTCACATAGCTCCTCTCCAACAGTAAGAAAACAACTTGCTTTCAGTCAGCTATAACTTTCTCTTCAAAATATGCCTTTGCAATACCTAATGAGAGTGCGGCACCGGCCCAGCAACACTGTCAGCTTACCTGGGTGAGCTGGGAGAACCAGAACACTCCTCAATAAAACCCAGAAATTGGCTGGGAGAAATGGTATTTCTTGGGCACATGACAGTGATTTTTTTGCTTAAGGTGAAGACATGGAGCAGCATTGACCTGAACTTTTTACGCAGCCACAAGCACATCACCAGATGTAGCAGTACACCCCTATACACCCTCCCCCAGGGCACACATTCCAAGTTTATGAGGTCTGTTTAACATAAGATTCTGAGGCCTTTGTTGTGTAGGGGTAATATTTTACTGAGCTGATTTATTGACTTGCGAAACAAAGTGAATATTCTGGCAAGCAACAGTATCAGGATCTGACTGTGAGCTATTCTGATCTCAAATGCATTCTGGAAAGACTTACACTGATTCTAAGTCACATTGTAAAGCTCTATGTAAATTCTAAATAGGGCTATTTACTGCATTTTCACTTTTTATTCATTATTTTTAAAATACCAGAAATATTCAAAGACACACAGCTTCAGTTTCAAACAAATGAAAACCAGTTATAAGCCATAGTAGTAAAGAGAATCTAGATAAGCTAATGTGTAGCATTTGCGGAGAGCTGGATGTACAACTTACAACAAAAAGTGAATTGAACAGGTAAACTACCTTCCTTTGGAAACTGATTAAGGTACACATTCAAGGATCAATCTAAAATGATACAATTGCTTCTTATGTTTCTGCATTTCACTGAGCTGGATCATTAGTTTTTATTAAAAAACTATGTACTATATAGGTGGAGAAAGGGAGCAAGAAATCATATCCAAGCAAGCTAAGAAAGAACTATGACAACTGTCTGCGTGCAGCAAGAAAGCAACTGAAAAGGCAAGTGTAGGAACTCCCTTAATTTGGTAGAGAGAGGGGGTAAGAAAGAGAACTTTTTTTGATATTGCTTTGCATTTTTTTTTTCATAAGTACAGATTCAGTTTTAATTAGCAAATCTGATTCAGAAAAACGCTTATGCCATCAACAAATGGCTCTTTCATGTTGCTGGTACTCAGAACTTTAACAGGTGGTTAACTAACTCATTATTTCATGAAGGCTTTTTACCTACCTTTGTTTCCAAAGGCAGAAAAAAAATCTTTATTGTTACATGGGTTTTTTTGGTAATACAGCAGCTGCTGTTTATGCTAATTCTTGCTTACTTGCAAATAGACCTATGTTTATTTTGTGCCATGCCAGCTGTCAACAAAGACACTTGAAGAATAATTTCCATACACAGAAGAAAGATTTTGCTCCCTTTCCTATTTGGGTCCACATTTCAGACCCAAAGCGTGTTCAACTGGAAAAGTGTCTAATGGTAAGTTAAGAGATGAGCTGAACCTGAAATGCCTGATGGTCCCATGGGTATCCATCAATTACCATGAACATCTGCATGGGGCGCTCTGAACTCCTACTGTCTCTGTGGTTATTTGGAACTTGTTATCCTGAACACATTGATCTTCCAAACACTGCTAAGGACACTGTAACAGTTGCTTCCTCAAATGGGAATGTCCCAGTGTTGCAAAGAAATAGACTTGCAAGCATTGTTGCTTACCTGTATTTAAGATAAGTCACTCTACACAGCCCTATAATAAGAACGTGTAAGTGAAGCCTTGCTGAACAGAGCATGTCACAGAGAGGGCTGGCAGGCTTGAGACCTACCTGATTTTATCACCAGCAAGCTGCTCCTGTAAACAACTTACTTGATCCATCACTTATACTTGATAATAAATTAATCTTGGGGAAACTCAAACTGAATGCCTAAGTAGCATCTTCTTCAAGCATTTAAATTGGAGACCTCTCAGCAATTGAATATGATCTCAAATAATGTTTCCCCAGGCTGATGCTGCAGCCTTGTTTTCCCAAAGCTTCTGGATTGCTTCTGTTTTCTTCTGAGGTTTGCAGTGCATAATACCTTGCACCTTAGTGCAGAGCATTACCATGTATTAGCATTTAGTACTTCTATTATTAAGACCATCAGGACCAAGCAGGACAAAACACTTTTAAAATCAATCATCCAGGCATGCTTAGACAGAACTCCTTTATCCCCTATTGGTTCTATAGGCCTAGAGGAAATGAGTGAAAAGTTCCACTCACTTCTCTTAAAGAAACATATGCAGATGAAGCCGTTGAGGTACTGATTTACTGCTTGTACATCATGGCTCTGCTGAGGAAAGGGCAACAGCTGCAGGGCTGTGAGGTTAAGGGAAGCAGGCAGGGAGCCGTTCCTTCTAGCTTAGGTGGAAAGTCTGTGGCAACCAGGAACTCAGCTGGTACCATTTAAGTCTGAGCTGGTTTCAGTCATCATCAAACCATCTTATATTGGTTTGTTATGTGCCACAGAGGAACAGAAAACTGGCAACTCTAGCAATTTCATTGTTTTTGAATAGAATCATAGCAACTGCTTGTAGCCAAATGACATGAGAGTATGTTGTCACCACCACATCTCACTCAGGATGAGCTGCCTGAAATCTGCATTCACTCCTTGCCAAGGCTTTGCTGGCTAAATATATAAATCTAAGCAGGCAGAAGAACATGCCAGCACAAGTTGGTGATTTCTTCTTATTCTGCTACAATTACTTCCCAGCCAGCAGACACGAAGAGCATCGCTGAATCTATTCTCACTCAGTGCACTCCATATGTTCCCGAGGACTCAATCAAAGATGATGCCAACAAAAATATAGTTACACTTCTGTGATATGTCTTATCCTATGTTGAAAGTCTAACATCATGGTTCAGTTTGAACGACGTGCTCCTGTAGTGCAAGAAATCCCCTTACAAGTAGTTACTGAAGAAGTTTAACTTCACTTTTCCCCACTTTTTCTGTGCTTTATGTTTATCATAATGTTTTACTGTACATATAGAGTGCAGCTTGAAGAAAGCACTGTATAAATGTTATATAACATTGCTGCAGAAATCAAAAGCATAATGTAGTGTGAACCAGTGAAAGGAACTGATCATAACTAGGTCTTTCCTTAACAGTTGCTATCAGCTGAAACTTTTAGATGAGGTATGCTTTTAGTCAGGGAAATGGAAGTCCCTGAAAGAGAAAGGATCTCTGCACATTCCATCCATCCCCTGCACTCAGGAGCATGCTGGGGAGAAACACAAGGAAATATCTTCATAGCCATGGCTTTGTATGCTGGCTGGCTCTCACTTGGTTAAGAAGAAAGGAAAGAATAAAAAGCTGATATGAAAAGGGGATATGAAAAAGAGGCACTCCACAGCAGAAGTAATGCTGGCACATAGAAATTTGTGTGTAACTCTGTATCAGGGCTTTCCATCAAATTAGGCCTATTTCCAAATCTGAGTCCGGCTAGCAACAAGTGCAGGTCAGTGAGAATAAAACAAATTGCCGGAGTGGGAAGAAGGCACAAGATGTACTCCCAGCTGGACAGACTTACATTAAATCCCCATTTCAGAGAAGCTCTGGTCTGCCTTGAACTGAATGGCTTCCACTGGGTGGGAGGCTCTGCAGTCCGATACAGCCAGACACAGCAGTAAGAACCTCTCTGCTCCAGGCCAGCAGCTGGCAGGTACTCTTTGAAGCCACCAGAAGTATGTCAAGAACTACAAGCTACCAGCACATACATATCCAGGCTACAGATCTGAACACTATTTCTGGGGAAATGTTCTGAATTTCCATGCAGTTGGCAAGAGAGAGGAAAGTGGGTGGAGGAGGGAGAGAGAGTGCAGTAAAGCAGAAAGGCTCTGTGAAAATTGCCTCCCCCCGTCTCAGAGAGTGGCTGATGTGTTGTCAAGGGGTAAATGGGAATACCAGTTTTCAGTTTAAATGTCTTCAAGCGTTTTTCTTTAATAACTTGTCATTTCTTGTTGGGAAGAACTCCTGCGGCAATGATTTTGTGATGGTAATTCTAACAGCAAAAAAACACCACTGGAATTACGAAAAACAAAATCCTGCTATGCTACCAGGTCACAGTATCCATGTCAGCTGAGAGGAAAAGCGAGCAGAACCTGTCGAGAAGCAGCTTCTGTCTGCCTGTGAGGCTGTCTGCAATGTAGCAGCTCTCAGGTGAGGGGCAACTGGACTACAAGGAGAGATCAAATGAGCAATGCACAGAGAAACCAGCCACAGTCAGGAAATATAAGTGTTTAAGCACTGCAGGTTTAAGTGCTCGGCATGTTAACTTGAAATGAAATTAGTCAAAGCTGCCATTAAAATCTGAGTTTGTGGTGTCAAGACTTTGCTGTCCAGCATGTAGAGGTTTGCAGCTTGTAAGAGCCAAAAGTTTGCTGAGCTATTTTAATCAACTGTTGCAAAACAGTAAATAATTTCAAAGAAAATAATTAACGAAAAATGCTTTTTTTTTTCTCCTGGTTCTTTCCCTGAGAAACTACCAAAACAAATTCTGTGAACACTCTGTCTTAAGAGATAGGCATGATGCCATCCTATGAACGGTGTATGGAAAGAGTTCCCATACACTATTAACTACACACACTACCAGTAAATGAAGTCATAAATAGGTTATCATGAATATACACAAACATCCAAAGTCTCCCACAGTAAGGTAGTAATAAGAATCAAAATATGAAAGAAACACTGCAGTTTTACCAGAGTTATTCCTAACACATTGTTTTGCAGAGTGAAAATAAATACATGAGGACAGAAAAGGTCTGAAACTTCTGCAGAAAGTTATCTGTTTGTTAAAAATTGGTCTAGTGAGCTTCAAATTTCATGCACAAGTTGTTTACATAGATTCTGCATACAGCAATTTTATACAGATTGGCGCTGTAGGTGGGTAGATAACTGTGGAAGCATCCAAATAGATCCAGTATCTTGAGACCAATCTCAGAAGGGCTTACAGATAGCAATTGACAGTATTGAAAATATAGAAGCCAAACTGCATATTTCTCAATTATATAACTGGCATTTCTTTCACCTACAGTCATCAGACTCAATTTAATTTAAAGACCTGTAAGTCCTCCTTTAAAAGCTCCATCTAGTGTCTGGTTTTGGACAGGAATAAATGCATGGGAAAAATAAAACCCATGCACCTCATAGCAATTTCACAGTACTGTTCTGAAGAGTCCAGCCATAGACTTTGCTGTACATGGTATCGGCCTGACACACTGCTATGATTCACTACAGTCCCCCTTAAAGTATCTGAAGCTAAGTGAATCCAGCAATGGGTGGAAGCAAAGTATAAAGAATTAAGAGATCTTCATTACGGAATACTATGAGTCAAAGGATGGGAGCTGATGGGAAACTGGCATTACAAGCACATGGATATTTAAAACTTTTAATCGCCATTTGAAATGCATTGAGAAATCTAAATACTTTAGAAGATGAGGGCCATGTTCCTTCCTTACTGCACACAGCCTGGCTTTCAATGCATTTTGATTCTGCTTGTGGCTGAGACACTGGCTGACTTTTTACAATGTGCCAAGTGATGCATGTATGTATCTGGAGACAGAGTTGAGCTCTGAGAATGTCTGCAGCTTCCAATTGGTGGTTACACAACATGACAAGAAGGAGAAAACACTGTGAAGCTGTGAACTGCTCTTTGTTGGTGATGTCTAGAGGTGGGATTAGAATAGAAACTTTATGCAGAACATCTGTAATGTGGACAGACAGATGCTTGCATCTGCAATTCTGCACTTCAGGTTTTCCTGAAATTAAAATATTTTAATGGTATCTCCTTCTCTCTCATGATAAAAAAAAAGAAAAAAAGAGGTAATCTTTCCTTAAAGCATTTCACTCTTCTGTTTTACTGTAAATGGGGAGGTGGGTGAGATTTATTTGTTAAACATTGCCATAAATATTTAGCAAAGCAAGGCTGGGTTGAGAAGAGGACGTCTAAACAGATTGCAGTGAGTTAACCTTGGAGATTTTCCAGATTTCTCTCTCTTCCTCCATTTTTTTTTTTTTCTTTCCCCCTTTACAGAGAAACTAAATAAACATTTGAAAGGAAGTGCATGACTGGAACAACCCCTCCAATAAATAATTCAAAAGAGAATTAATAAGATTCAAGGCAGTGGTTTCTGATTATCAGCATGGCTGCTACTTTATTTTTTTTATACAGTAGCAACCAGCTGGTACAGTGCATAATGCTAATCAGTTGGTGTCTTTCACGTTTTTGAAACTCCTTGGAAACACATCCCCACCAAGCTGCTTTTGAAGTTCAATTTTAATTTAGATGCAAACTATCCCAAAAGTACTGATAGTCTAAAAAGTGCCTCTGGCAGTCTATAATTATAATGCAATAGAGCTGTCAGATTTGATTAAAATGCTGTTTCAGTCACTCTGTCCATGCAGCACCGTTTAGCCTCACGTGATCATTTAAACATTCCTCCCCATCACTCAATACTTACCGACAGTTGGCTTTGTAATAGACAGGGCTTTATTTACTTGTTGGTTTTCAATCATCCAAATCCTCCAGACCATTGGAATGATAAAGTTATGCAGAAAAGCATCCTCCAATCTCCTTATCATATGGATATTCCCAATGCAGCATTTCATCTGCAAGAGATTCACAGCATAAGGCTTAAAACAATCTACTAGCATTATGGATTAATAAAAGAGCAATACTATATCACAAAGAAGGGTTTTGATGAATATCACTATCACTGAAAAGATCTGTTCTGATCCAAATAAATAACATTTGGAGGATGAAAATGCTCTCAAAAAGATTTTCTGTGCTTCCGAGTCCATCATTCATCCACTACGTAAGTGCAGTGCATTCAGCTGACTCCAGTGGCTTTCCCTAGACACGTACCTGGACCAAACTCTTTAATTAGTGTTTGATGTTCTTTTTACTTCCAACATTTATAGAAATGGTGAAAACAGAGATGAAATGTGGGTAATGCAGACAGTTTAAACATCCACACTGGCTTCAGATACTCAAAATAAATCTGAAGAATGACTCTTGGCCCAACACTCTAAAGCTATAACCTTGATCTCTAGGCTATTGGAAGGGCACCGGGGAGATGGAAAGTCTTGAGAAAGAATTTAGAGTACCTGAAGAAAAATCTCACACCCAGCAAGGATGGCAACACCAAAAGTAAGGGTACTATTCTCTGTCCAGCTGTGGGGCTAATTCTGTGGGTTCCCTTTGGGAATGCTCTTCCTCAGGCCCATGGCCCGCAGACTGCCTCCCCATCCTTGCTGTATATTCACGATTTTCACTTAGCATTGCAATCTTGTATCTGGAACAGACACTGTGTCTGTAATGTCTGAAAAGAAAGAGGCTTCTAATGTCTTGGGGTAAGCATTTTGTTCAGCTCCATTGTCTGTTATGTAAAGAGATTAGGAAAATCTGGCAGAGTTTGGGGCTTGGCAACACTGGCTAAACTTTGCCCTTTTTGACCCTGTCTTTTCTGGATGCTTTTCAGAAGCAAAGACAGAATAAAATCAATTCTGAGGGTTCATCCTTCAGACAACCCAAGTGCTGGGAATCCCGCTGACCACCTAAGTTCTTCCTATACAAGATTTTCCTCCTTCCCACCTATAAAATAATATCTGATTATTGAATGAAGCTCTTATTCCTAGCCAGATCTGAAGGTCACAGCAGCAACCTTGTTGATTCTAATACCAGAAAAAGTTTAACTTTTCATCCTTTTCACTGTGTGCCTCAAACGCACCAATAGTCCTTTGGATCTGCTCAGGGTCATGCTGAAAAATAAGCCTATTAATGCAGCAGGGTATCAAAATATTTGAAGAGCTAATTCAACACAGTTTATATCTCCTCCATAGACTTCACTGGAGCCAGCATTCTTCACTCTGCATGCAGTCACTCTGAATAACAGTCAAGGCACTTTACTCAGCCATAAAAGAACTGCAAGCAGAGATGAATCTCATCCTTTCTTCTTTCAGGTGGCTAGGAAGCCACCAGCTTCCCATTTTAAGCCTAACTACTAAAGACAGCCTAATGAGGCTCAGTGAAGATCACCTTGAATGTTAGCCAACAGCCCATTGTCACAAGAAAATTTCTTGTGTCAAAACCTGTATAAACCCTTGAATAAATCTCTTTGATTTTGCTTACACTAGGGCTGTGCTCATTCTTGCTCCTTCAGCTGTCACGGTGGGAGGCGTGAAAGTGTGTGGGATGCTTATGGTGTGAAAGACAAGGGTATCGTATTAAAATCTTGGTTGTAATCATTAATTTAGGAAGAGCTATATAGTGAGTAGTGAAGAAAGAAGAATTTAGAGACAGAATCTTTCATTCATTTTTAAGTTTCTAACAGAGGCAGACAACATCAAATAAAAAGCCCTGCACAAGCGCATGGACACAGTTCTCAGCTTGCTACATGAAACATTCCCACTTCAGGGCCTCATTTTACCTGGGGGGGTCACATGCATGCATAAATATGCATTTTTTCATGATACCTAAAATTGGAGAGAGTCAATTATGAGAAGAAATTAAGAAGAAATGAAAATAGCAGAATTTCAAGAAAGCTAATTTTCTATGCAGGCACAGCATATATTCCCATTCCTCTTCCCATAACAGCAAAGACATACTGGAATCTGAACTTTTGAAAAAATAATGCTAATGCTGACCTCAAAATGGCCCAGAAATAATTGTGAATTAGATCTTTAGCATTTTCTGCCTGCAATTAACCAGACATTTATACCTAATAACTTCTTATCTCTCATTTACCTATAAACTAATCATTATAATTAGGCAATAGGGGTTCTTTGACCACTGCTTAATATGTGGAACACAAAAGTCCCATCACTACTCTGAATCCTCTCATCTGATTGTTGCACTTGCCTGCTGTCCTTTTATGTGCAGAAACTGTTACAGGCAAAGAAGACTTTTTTTTTTTTTTTTTTTTTTTTCATGTTTGCACAGCACTTATCATAATGGGATTCATGTATAATGAGAATAAACTTTCTGGTCTTGTTATATTTACTGGTCTTCATATGAAAATCAGGTCATTAAAGGAACACACAACTGAAAAGCAGTTTGCATCAGAAAAGAAAAAAATTCTTTTTTTCCCTTTTTCTTAAAAAATCATGACATTTTCTCTTTTGTCTCATGGATTAAGAATGTACAGTCAAGAGAAAACATCTGTCCAGATGGTGAGGAAGGAGAGAAAGCCATATGTATGCCTGAACGGATTGCTGCTTAGAAATAAGGAAAGAAAAACCTAGAGAACTGTCTTGGGATTTAGTTCTCTGGAGGAGAAAAAAAGAAAAACTTACTGCAATCTGTTCATGTACAAGAGACGGTCAGAGGAAAAGGCAGGAGGGCATTGTGGTAGGAACATCTGCAGAACTAATCCTTTTGAATAACAAGTAGCACATTCTGGTTTAGGACAGACATCTGTGCAGTATGCAATAGAAACATCCACACAGGTGTAAGCAACCCTCCTTCCTCAAATACAACCATAGGAAAGGGGTGGAAAGGACACGAGACAGACTGAAAACAGATGAGGGACAGCTACTCCATTAAATAGCACAACATCCATTTTCCATTTGTTCCTATGTGCTCAGTCTAAAGGTAGTGTTAATAGAGGAAGCTGTAGGCAGGCAAATTACCTGTCAGATGCTAGAGGCTCCTAATGAAGAAAGATTCAAAAAGCATGGGAAAATGCAGCCAGTAAAACAGCTCCAAATGCAAAATGGATGAAAACTCTTGGCAGAGGTGGGTAGATCTTTTTTTCAGAGTGGACATAGAAGACTTGGAAGAGCTGATGGAATCTATGTGTCAGGGTTGGTTAGAATTCCCACATAATTCAGTTACTCTGCTCTCAGGTTTACAGAATGTGATATTCTCTGAGAAGTAGCAACTAGGATTACTTGCAGTAGGCGTATGCTGGAATGCAGCTTTATTGCTGGGCTACAGTTTCTGGAGACCTTGTTTTGATTATGCAGATCACTTGGACTCCCACGTCACACTGGAAGCAGTGTGTTTGTCTGAGTTGTCTGGGCTGCCTGCACAGGATAATAAATCACCCCCTAGAAGTTTTCTCCTCTCTATTGCATACAGAGGAAGTTCACCTTATTTAGCCCAGAAATCTACTTTTCGTGTTGTATATCTGAAGTTATGTGAGATAAACCTCACTATTTTTCTACCTCTTTTTTTCTAAATATCTGACAGCAAACTGAGAGCAACACTTCCAGTCACAATATTGCACGATGAAGACATCATCCATTACTGTTGCACAGGCAACTGTAATAACAACGATGCTGGAAGAATATAAACAGATAATGACAGCCAGAGGGATGTTTTTGTTGTTGGTGGTGTTGTGTGTTTGGTTGGTTGGTTGGTGGGTTTTTTGTTGTTGTTGTTTTCTTTTATTTCAATAAGAAGTTTTAGATTTCAGCGCTAGTTTCATTTTTCATATCTAGAAGAAATTAAAGGCCCACTGTGGAGTTTTAAAAGGAGCACTATAGGATATCAAAGGCAGTAGTACAGAGACATTTTTTTATTTGGATGAAGAAGTTTGGATGTTTTTCATAAAACAAAAAGAGAGGATTTGGGTTATACATTCTAACAGTCTCATTTCTGTGAAGTTTGACAGGAGTTGCACCAAAACACTCTTATCAGTCATGCTCCATTTCTATACCGGGTAGATGAAAACTTGGCAACTTCAGACACTGAACATCACAGCTGACTGGATGGAGTACTTATAAATGGAATAACGTAGTGTCTGAAAACACAGATTTGACAGAATTGAAGTGCTTCAAGCACAGATATCAATCTCTTTATAACTGGATATAAAAATTATTGGTTGAACATGGTCAAAACGTTTGTTTGTCTTGAAGTATGAATTAAATGTTTTAGGTAGCTATGACTTTTAGATTATATGCTGAATTATACCTGTCAAAAAGATACATGAAATGTGTCAGAAAGAGCAAAATAACATTTCAAGTTAATTGTAAAATGATCTCTGAGGCTTTCAAGAAATCTTGGCTTTTTTTTTTATTAAATTTGAAACAAACTCAGAATAAAGGATGATGCTTCCTCAAGGAGCACAAATGCTGTTTCAGAGCCAGTTTAATGCAAAGTATCCACACGACCATACAACCTGCTGTTATCAATTAATCGTAGAAGGGTCTCTTCTTGGTGGCTTATCAGAGGAAAAATGTTTTACATTTCAGGGGATCATTTTCTTTGCTCTCCAGCTGACTCGATATTCTGTTGCACTGTGAGGAAGAGCAAGGCACAGGACAAGGAAGCCGTGGAAAGATGGTAATGATGTGAAGGTGTTTAAGGTTTTGAACTACTCAGGTTTCTAAGGAATTGTTGTTTGTCTACTGAAAATTACTATAATATTATGCAAGCAGCTCTTAGTGCTTTATTCCCACCTTAAATCTATCACATCTCAGGAGGTTTTGGCCACCAGGTGCTACTTTGATTTAAAATGCATGCAGGAGAGATTGAAATGAGTAGAGTATATTATCTCTGCATGCATTAGTCACTGATGAATGTATTAATTGCACATGGAAATCAATGCAAAGCAGTGTAGCTTTCAGCCAAGCCACAGAATTAAATACGGGGCCCATCAAATCTGATAATCCCTCATTGAATCAAGCGCATTGCCAAGGTCAGCAAAAATAAGCAGCCTGTGAAATATAACAGAGAGCAGTAAATCACATGCACAGCTGTGTTGCTGGATGTGTGCGTTACACTACATGTACTTCATGGCACATACCATTAAACATATCCACAACTATACTGTCATAAATAAGATGTTTTCCATTAGAGATAGGCAATTTAGAGCAGGGAGGGAATACTGCTATGGGACTAAAGGAATTAAGGCACAGTTCTCAGCTTAGTCTCTGAATTTCTGCAAATTATCTTATTTTTCTCTATTTGGTTCCAAGTTTGTTGGATCAAGGTATTTATTGCCTCCATGGAGCTATTCCACTTGGAAAGTTCTTTTCATTCTGTTTCAGGAACTGAATGACGTATGTCACCAAAAAGGGCTCTTTCAGTAATGCAACTGTCACTACAGATTGTCAGTGATTAATACTGAGTAAAGATTTTGAACATAAAACTTTGGATAGATGGTGATTTCCTATTAAGGAAAATATCAGAGTGGTCAAATTGAGCATCACTCACACATTTCAATGCACCGCTACAGTTAGGCACTGATGGACACTGATGGTGTTGTCTGGCTGCTCCCTCCACCACTTTTGACTTAATATTCTCCCTCTCTGCTGGTCAGCTATTTATTGCAACTTCCTTGCTCCTCTTGTAGCTATTACCTTTGTAACCTGAGATCACAAGCAAGACTGAAATTACGAAACTACAGACATCACAGAGTGAAAAGGATATTTGCAGACAACTTACTGCATCCTCATCAGTACTTGCTGCTCCTTTTCCTCACCCTTTACCCATTCTGTCTCTTTGGATTTGTAAGGTCTTTGGGTCTGGGATTGATTTTTGCTCTCTAACAGAAGGGGGGTCAAGAAGAAAAGACCTGTTGTTTACAAGCCCTTAGTCATTTCCACATTAATGTGATACCAGGAGTCATAGGTACCTGATTATCAAGTCCATGCCATACCTAAAACAACACACAAATTTATTCTTTTTTAAAGCAACGTAGTTTTCCCCTTGGTAATTCTGTCTGTTGCATTCTCAAGAGTTCCTTTGATTTATTAGCCCACTGTGTTATTAAAATAATGAATTATACGTGGGCACGTTGCATTTAACACAATATACACAGGGGCAAGTACATCTGCTAGCTATTAATCATATATTCACTAATAAAGGTTGATTAACAGCATTTCACATACTAACAACAACAATGGAATAAATAAAACTCCACCAAAATTAAATGAAAACAGATTAATAAAATGCATTTATCTGAGCATCAGTTAGTGTGTGGGATAGACGGGACTGCAGCTACACTTTTGTTCAGCACACAATACCATTTACTTATTGAAACAAACATTTTTTTTTTCATATTTCACAAACACTTTCAGCTTCCAGAAGAAAGGCCCCCAAGCTGCATACAGCCGTGCACATCTTCAGTCTAGGTTTACACACAGTCTTTCTGTCTGCCAATCTACTGGCTGAAGAGTTCAAACCAATGGTGCTGTTGATGTGTAATATACAGCTTGACATTCACATGTCCCCAAGCCAGAGTTTGGTGTGACTTTGGGTAACATTCTGGAAGCTGCCCAGCCTTCAGCAGGTGCTACAACTAGAGATTTGATAAATAAGCACCGAAAATCAGAAGCCTTTAAAATGTGTATTAAAAACCTTCTTTCTGTTAGGAGTTGGAGTTACAAAATCCTATTCCTATATTTAATATCTGGAAAGAAGGCTGGGAGCCTTTTTCTTTTTACTGAAGCTGAACGGACTGACACAGAGCTAAGCATCATTTCCGTAGATAGGCTCAGCTCCCAGCTGTGACAGCAGATTAATAGTCAGGAGTCTGTGTACCCCACTAAATCCTACTGAAGCCCAAAAGAAATCCCCATGCTTACAGCCAGCAACATTGGTCTCTTTCATTAAGTATTCACAGTTTCTTTAACTGGAGTTAAGATCAAACCATGTTGTTCCCTAAATTGCCCTATTATTGATTTTCAGCAAAACAGTATCCCATAAAGCAAATGTAGACTATAAATGAGAACTTAAACATGCATCATATATTCTATTCAACATGGTAGAAAAGCACAGTATGTTAATCAACCCAGCTAAAACAATACAAGCCAGAAAGTAAATAAACAGATGTGGGAGTTATAGGAGTCCTAAGTTCAGAGAGAAGGAATTAGGGGTTAGACAACATTACAGATCTAGACAAAACATTATAGGAAAAATACTCGCATCTGATGTAAATCAGCATTGGCTCTGCTAATTTACTCCATTTAAGACTCTGCTCCATATATTCTGATGTTCATAGTCAGAAGATAAACCACATTTGTTCTCTGTGGAAATTAATTCCAGATGAAAAAAATCTTTCTCCCAATCACTTATCTCATTTGTAGAGCATTCTACAGAGAGTAAATTACTTATCAATCTTTTCCATAGAAAAAAAGTGGAGATAGAGTCTCTACATCTAATCTGCTGTGAGTGGCACTGTGTGGCCAAGTAAGTAATTTATAAATAAGAGTGCAATTAAAATGACCTTCAAAGTTTTGCAGTATAAAGAAGCACAAATGCGAGAAATTGAAATGGTGAACATTTCAACATAGAAAACATAGAAAAACATAAATTGAATGTCTCCATCAGAGTCTTAACTAACTTCCAAGGACTCAGGTGGGTAGAAGACACGTGATGTGTGACAAGTGGTTGCACTGTGTATTCTTCCAGTGGTTAAGTCTCCTTTGCCTTTATTTGCCTGATGTTCTGGGAACAAAAATCCACAGGAATGCAGGCTTCATGAGTATGAGTGCGGATGAAGCCAGACAAAAGTAAACATCTCAACAGTCTCCAGAGCTAGTAAGCAGAACTCCAGCTAACAGCAAAATGAATTAAGATATTAAATCAAAAAAGTTTGGCATCTGATGCCAGGAGTTGTGGGTTAAAAACAACAAACACCTCAAAGATGCTGGTATCCAGTGATGTGCTAGGGATCTGGTCAGCCTGAAACAGCGAAGATAATCACTAGTTACCAGAGCATCTGTCAGACCCTGAATCTATTGGGCCAGTATTGTGCCTGCTTTGTTTAAGGAACTCCAGCACCCAGGGTTCGTCCAGAAAATGGAGATGTCTTTCTCCACTACCAGCTCCATGCTCTCCTTCCCCCTCCTCCTCACTCCCAGTGCCATGCTAATACCAACAACTCCCTCCCTGCTCACTGCTGCTGCTCAGAGCTGTGACTAGTGGAGAAAGGATTTGTGGTTCTCTTAAAGCAGTGGCTCTTCATTGTTGAAGGGCCATCAGTCAGATGAGAAATGGACACAGGAGTGACACAAGAAGAATGGATGGATGTGTGACTGCTGCGTTATGGAGCTCAGATGCAGCTCTTTGTGTTTGCAGGCTGCAGAATATTCACTCAAACCAGTGTTTTAATCAGAACAAGGGCGGCAAATAATTGATGCAGCACATCTATCCTCAGTTTCTGAATTGGTAACAAAGATTATTAAATGTCACTTAATAATAACCCCCAGTTTTGAGTTATCCAGTCTCTTCATGCTACCAAGCACACTTTTTGTTTTTAAATAGTATATTAAATCTAAGCAAATATCCATATTAGGACTATATAGATTGGTGCTCATTACAAGCTATCATTAAAGATTTATGAGAGTGTAGATGGGACACTAAACACATATGCATTACTCTAGAACACATTTTCAGAGTGTTTTGTTATTATAAATTAGCACCACACTGTGCTGATGATGACAGATTATGTTTTAAATATAAAATAAATTTGGATCACAATTTTTGTTACAAGTTACCATGTATTGCTCTTTTTCTGTATTCTTAACATATAATTCTCTTTGTCAGCTCTATCTGCAACTTAGAAAAAATAAGAGCAATTCTGCTTTCTGGAAATATACAACTGTCAGTGTCTGAGAGAATATTTTTGATCAAACACCTGCTATCTAAGCTGAAAGATTTTCTCTGAGTCAGACGTACTATTATTCAATTATCGGACATGTCACGTCCTGAAATAAATAGAAAAAATACAGGTGTAGACTGCTAGCCACTACACTGAACATATAAGCAGCCATTTTGTTGGCTACAAATCTTACTCTGCTACTCGTTAGTACCCAATGCTAGCTGTGAATGGAAACTTTTCAAGCCATGTTCCAAACGCTCACTGACTGACATCTTTTATATCTTGGATTTAGTCAAAAACCTTGTGTTAACATGTCTTAGAGCTGTCAGTACAGCAATGAGTTCTGTGCATGACTGGGGCTGGGGAACATTGGGAAGATAATGTCAAGGAAGGGGTAATAGGATGCATTTCCAGCTGTAATTAATATTCCTAGCCATGTTGTGCGCTAGTGGTCTGTTCTGACTGAAGCATGTCATGAGTTTTTAAGCTTTTGCAACTCTATTGCCCCAAAGTTACTGATATAAGTTCTATGACTGTGTCCATCAGTTATACAAGATGCATGATTATGTGTAAATCGAATTCTTGGCTATAAGTGGTTTCAAGCTTTAACTTAATAAAGACCCTACTATTGAAAAGAACAGTTTTCTACCAACTCACCTTCAATGATGTGCAACCAAAAGGCTACAGGTATGCTTAATTGTGTCTTGGAGTGCCAGGCAGGGAGCCCAAACAGTCCTGATGGGCATTGAAGTAGAACAGACTCCTCCTTGGGATGGGTGAGAGCACTGTAACCAGGTGCTTGGCCTGAATTAGATTTCCCTTTCTTTTTCCTTTTGCTTTTGAGTGTGGTACTCAAAGTTCAGGGACCTCATACAAGGTAAATAAACATCTTGCCCAGGGCTATACAGGAAGGCTGCAGAGAAGACCTGAACCCAAGCTGCTAAAATGTGACTACTGACTACTGAACACAGCTGCCCTCCAGCTTCCCTCTGGAGTCTATGGAAAGAGAGAAGCAAGGGAAGCCATTTGCACTGCGCTGCACTGCCCTGATTTTAGAAACACTATGTATAACGCTGCTTGGTTTTGAGCACCATCTATTGGCATGTTAACTACCTACCCACCTATGGACAGAACCACCACTTCAGAGTATCCCATGACATATGCTAATGCCAGAAAAGGAAACAAGAACTCCTCATGCTTGGTGTTGAGCCAAAATGAAACCAGTCAGACAGAATTTACTATTACATTTTGTCATGTCTTGTAACAACATTGTTTTAACATACTCCCTTCAGATGAGTTACTACAGCACAGTTGCTATTTTGCAGTGACTGTAGAGCTCTTAATGTTATTGTCTGTGATTTGCGACTGGAACTACTGTGTATCATCCCTTCAAAACAGGTAACTCAGATGTGTCAAGAATTGTGCATCAAATTCATCCACAGTGTAACTCAGTGGGAATCCAATGAAATTTGTACCACAGATGGATTTGGTCCACTATCTCTTGATTCTTGATATATTGGGATCAGAGCCTTGCCAGGTATCCCACTGTGTATGAAATGGTTGCATTTGTCAGTGCTCAGACATCCAGTGAAATACTCCCCAGTGTTTCCTCCATTCCAGAAAGAGAAAACACATTCAATAATAAAAGCCTAAACCAAATACAAGCAACTGCAAATGCAGAAAATGTGACTTGATCAACAGCAATTACTCAAAACCTGACAGACCATTTATGAGTGGATTACTTTGCTTATTATGTTTTTCTATTAACTTTTCCTTCTTGCATGTAAACAGAATGGGATGTTCCAAAGCCCTGTCACGGTATTTTTTAATTATTATTATTTTTTGCTTTCTAGGTGAGACATAAAAATGATCAGTATTATTTCCAGTGGGGTACTAATCATTCAAGAAATAGAGTGCAATGATGGGTTGTCAGTAATGCTATATACTATCAATAACACTGCAGCCATCAGCATAATTGGTTAGAATTACACAGTATTTATGAATCACTTCGCTGAATGCCTGACACCTTCCTGAAGCTTCTGCTATGGAAGGTAAATGACATCCTCCCCCCGATTTTCAGTCACACTAAGGTCTGTTACTTTGTCTAGTGTTGGCAAATGTTATGTGGTTCTCTTTCCGTAGTAGTCTTCTCAAAGCTAGCAAACAAACAAACAAAAACATAGAAGCAAAAAAATAACCACATAATAATAATAATAATAATAATAATAATAATAATAAAACAACAAACCACCACCAACAGAGAAGGTCAACAGAATGTACTTCTGTTTCTTTTCTCACATCAGCAAAACCCTATAACAAACCTGTACCTGCATCAATCCTCCTGCAGCAGTGCTTTGTTAGCACTCAGAGCACCATGAACTGTTGTAATGGCAATGCTGGCACCCTCACAGCCAGAAGACATGGAGGTTAAAAATGGTACCACATGAAGTATGGCTTGGGTTGGGTATGTTTTTGAAGAAGAGAGAGTTTAACACATCTGGTATAAGATGTGTTTCAATCTTACTCTCAACATACATACAGGGAGACATATGGCAAAAGTATCATTTCTTAAGAAAGGAGAGTTTTCTTGTTAGAATTCTATGTAAAAAGTAAGAACTTTTTAAAAACCATATGTCTCCACTGTGTATATGTTGGGCTTGGAAGTGTGTGGTAGCTCAGATAAGAAAAGGGCACATGTTAAAATCTGTTCTCTTTTCTCTGTTCGAGAAAATCAGAAGAAATAAACAGCAGTTTCTCCAACAGACATGAAGTCAAAGTAATACCTAACACTGATTACAGCAGTAATCAAGTCAGAGCCACACTGCTCCTCAGCGTAATTATTTGCTTCCTTTTCTAAAATTAAGCAGAGTAGCTGACAGCGTACTGTTGTGTGGTGCTGCACACCCTGTGCTATAAAGAGAGCATCAGTTACGCAAGTAAAAGAGATTCAGCAGAAACGAAGCATGACGAATGAGGCGATACAACCAATGTAGGCATCATTATAAAAGTCATAGCAATGATTTAAGCAACTTTGAAACACCCAGGGAAATTTAGTATATTGTAAATTAAACAAAAATTACAGATTTCCTAAAAACTTGCATTAAATGTTGTTTTGAGTGAACCTGTCATTCTTGGTGACATGATTATAATGTCTCAGATACTCAACATTTGCTTTTTACTGTTCTACAGTACACACACTACAGTACTGTACTAAGGACACCTGCAATAATAGCTGTTTGCTTCTATTAATACTTGAATGATTATTTAAAGAACCACAGCCATCTAAATACAGCATTGTTAGTTAGTGTAATTGAATAGCCACTGAAATAATCAGCAATTCTTAATTGCTTATACTTTTCTCTTATAAATTCTGCTTGCAATGAACCTCTACACCTTAATTTTCACATAAAACGTTGAAATTCCCCAGGAGTTCCACATAAAACCAAACATTTTTCCATTGTAAAAGTCAGAACTAGACAAATTTCATTCAGACACATGAAATTTAAACATATATAACACTATAGCATTTTTACTTAAATATTGGATAAGAAGCAATGTCAAAAAAGAACAAGCATAGAGAAAAAGGGAAGGTAGACATGAGCTTTGCTAAGCCCCACACAACTGACCACCTGTGCTGGGTTCTGATGATGAGCAGCACTAAACACAAGCACTCTTCATTCCTTCACTTAAAGCTGAATTTTTCCATGTTAAACTGTGCCCTATGAAATAGCTCCCATTACTCCTTCTTGGCAACAATCAATTGGAAAGTCCTGCATATCTTCTCTTTTTTAATCTTATTTTCAGACTACTGGAATGCTTTATTTAAGCTATAGCTTTTCCATTAATGAAATCAAAGGGCTTGGGTGCAAATGTTCCACAAACTTCTTACCACTAGGCAGGTTACAGGAAGTAGCGAGAGGAAAATAAAAACCTGTAATGTCTGGAGGGGAAAAAATAAGTGAGAAATAATTCAGGGAAGAGATTAGAAAGCACATATATGGGAAGGGAAAATAAAGGATGTGATGTAAATGTTATTCTGGTTTCTGTTCACAGCTCCTAAGTAATTTCTCCTGCTTATGATCTGAATGATATTGCCTGTGCCCCTAAAAAGCAAATTATCATTTACAGGCTTCTTTCTGTGGCTGTAATCATTTATAGCCCTTTCAAAACTGCTGCCGGGACTGTCAGTTAAACAACAAAAAATAGTAGCCAACTATTATCAATTTCTTTGTCATTTCCCTCTGCCTGTTCTTAGTCCCCATCATCCAGGTTGAAAAGAAGCTCCTGGCACAAAGGTCTATCAAAACAACTTCAAATGTCTGCAAAATATGAAGTAAAAAAAAAATATGTTGGTTTTCTTTTTTCTATCATTTTTTATTAAAGATACTTAACGTGAACCCCCTGGAGCTCTTCTGGCAGCTGGCTGATGGATCTGCATACCTGACACCTGAGGGTAGGAAGGGGAGTGAATGTTACACTCTCACAAGCAGAGGACACAGAGGACTCCAAGCACCCAGCTAGAGCTGAATGAGGCCTTTCTCCCTGTATTGCATAATGAATGCAGCAGGATAAGGTTCCAATGCCTTTCAAACAACAATGAATGAGAACTCAATAGATAACTCTAATATTTCATGTCAGACCCAGGTCACATTTGCTGCTGTTTTGCAGAATCATAATAAACAGACGCATTTAGGACAGTGTCCTTATCCTGCACTGCTCAGAAATGTCTGGCAACATCTGTAATTTACATCCAGGAATCTGTCTACCAGAAAGAGAACTGCAGTAGTGAGAGAAGAGGGGACATAGAGAGATGTTTCAGCTGAGGAATTTTTTAATTAATAGGTTGGTTTATACTTTCCCACAAGGTGACTTCTTTGCTTCCCTGTGACTCACTGGTAGCCTGTATTGTTGCAACGGTCAGATTCCTAATGCTTTTCTGATTTACCGTGTATATTAAAGCCAGCAACAAAGAGTTCTGCCACCTCCTAATGTAGGCTTAATAATCCTTATTTACACCAAATGGGTACCAAAAGACTCTAACCATTCATATTTGTATAGGGCTTCAATATCATCAGGAGAAACACAGCAGAGAATACAATAATCAAAGAAATTACTATGTGCTGCCATTCCAGAATGGGTTGCAATAAGAAATACACAGAGGGGTCTTCGCAGAGGCTAATTTTAGGCACAGAAGACTGGCCTTTGTAAGCACTTTCTGTAATCAATAGAAAGAGACAGGTACCTTCAGAGGGCGATTCAGAGCAGGAGCTAATTTAAGTGCTCTGAATTGCACTCTTGAAATCCCCATCTCTCAGTGTTTTATATATTGGAGCCTAGGGAGATATACCTCGAGTACTGACACAGAAAGAGCAGGAGAGACTTAAATCTTCTGTGTTTTGTAAAAGAGTCGTGACACTTGTAAACTGGGGGCATGTCAATGCTGCAAAATAAGACAAAGTGCAGAGAGGCCCAATTTAGCACTGACTTGGACTGGCAAGTCCACAAAACACAGTATCAAGCAGGTGTAGAGGTAACAGAGACCTGCTGGAATGGGTTGTCTTGCACCAGGCTCCGGGCCAGCATCTCCACTGCTCTGGGTGCAGCCTGGTCTGTGCAGGGCCACCCACTGCATGCTGGAGCAGCAGAGAGAAGTGCTAGGAGAATAGAAATGCTGGAGATTCTCCTAGCGTGACTCAAGGGTGATTTTGGAACAGATATGCAAACAGAGAAAGTAGGACACGTCAGATGCATGCGTTATGTGGGATGATACCTATTCATGTTTACTTTTAAACAAAAGACCTGCTGACAATTTTCAACAAACTTTTCTCACTCTTGATGCACAAATAAATACATATTCAGAAACATTAACGAAGTTCTGTGCAAATTCTGTTCTTTGGCAGAGATACTATTTCTGAACTGTGACAGGAATAGGGCTACTGCATCTCCTCAGCAAGGACTATATTCATTTTTGTGGAAACATTAGAGGGTATGAATCAGGAATTCAGTTCCATCCAGCAGGTAAAGCAGCTGGAAAAAGAGAATTTCCACTTCTGAGCCCCAGACAGCCATCCTACAGCCTGTCCTTCCAAGCCAGCCTCTTCCATTTAGTTCGTGTTTGTTACCTATGCCTCAAGGGCAGCAAACAAAGCCACTCAGAAAGCTGTGTTCTTTCTGGATCCACACGTCCCTTCTATGGCAAGTAAGTTACTTCTTGGCCATATTATTACCCATTAGGAGGGGAATTGAGGGGAAAAAAAGGAGTAGTTTTTTCCCAGCTTTTTGCCTTCACCTGTCCCTGATTTGCAACAAAGGGAAAAAATGAGGAGCTATTCATACCTAGCGGATGATGGCTACTTGAGATATCTTCTTCCTAAAAACTCTCTTGAAGTTATTCGTTACTTACCTGATGCTGGAAGGAGCAGCAGGAAAGAAAAACAGGAGCAGAGTTACTTATAGCACTCAGAAAAAAAAAACCATGAACAGAGAGGATGGAAAGGAAATCAATATGTGTGATTGCTCTTCTCCATCCACTGTAACGTGTTGGTGAGGGACATGATTCATCTCTGCTGGTGAAAATTGGATTATAAGTGTTGTTGAAGCAGAAAGGGAATTTTGAAAGGAAAATATGCTCCTGCATTCATGGCTGAGCAGTCTGCAGCGAGTCTTTTAATTGGGTATATGACAAATCCTGTAATAGAAGAACAGACCTGGCTAGAACCCCAAGGAGCAGAAGTCAGCAGTTGTCCTGTTTCCCTGGCTTCAGACTCTGCACTTCCTTTATAGATAACTTTGCATTCCTCAGGCTTTCTGCATGGCTCCCCATGAATCCTGAGGTGGGAAAGGCATACTGTGCAGAGTGCAGAAGAAGCTTTGACACAGTAATACTCCTCTTATGGCTCCCACAGAACAGCAGAGAGCAGGTATTAATATAAATGTGTTCCATTTGCCTAGCTTGTTCCATTCAACAATGCTAAGTAGCTTCAAAAGACAGGCTTACACTGTGCCTGAGAAATAAGATGAAACAGCAAGTACATGCCAAACAAGAAGGGTTCCTTAGCTGACCACAAGATGTTAGCTGACACATAAATATAAATGACTGCACACTCTGAAGAAGGATGGAAATAACAGATTTAGTTACGTTGATTGACTTATGCTCTTCCTAGTTAAAGGTGAGAACAGGCAGGATGATTTTTATTTACATAATTAAGACCAAAGATAGGAAAGAGATGTCAGAAAATCTATTTCTTGTTGCATTCAGAAAGAACAATGTCTGGTTAGACAATTAGGCAATCTCATCAAAAGCAAGGTGAACATTTCACTGTGTTTCCTCTGTCATCTCTGCCACTGAGGTACTGCACAATCTTAAGCAAGAAACTGCTTGTCCATCTTGCATCTCCCCAGGATGGAGTTAGACATTGCCCAGCTACACCATGGAAAGGAAACTGCAATGACGGCAGTTCCACTTCCAGCATTCGCAGAGGAGATGTTAAAAACCTCCCAAATGGCTCTTTTCAAGACTGCTGGAGAACTGCCTTTTGGCAATCCAGTGCAAACCAAGCAAAACCACAAGCCATTAAAAAATTAGAGCGTCAGCTTCTTCTTCTCAGGCAGCAATTTTGTCTTGAAGCAGCTCCAGAGGGCAGGTAGAAGCCCCTGGGACCCTCGGGCTGCCAGAATATGCCAGGCTGCTCCTTCCAAGGGGAAAGCAGCAGCTGCGTTGTCCCTGTTGTCATGGAAGTTATTCCTACTCTGAAATAGTTTAGACAAAAATAAATTTTCTGCAGCTCTACATAGTCGTAATAATCAATATTTAAAGGGTTGTGGAACATTATAATGAAGGGGTTTGATTTCAGTCCCTGACAACTAGAGAGGTAACCTGATTTAATAAGGGAATGCAGCAGCAACCATGCGTCTGAGCCATTGTGGCTAATTCTAAAGACCGCATAGTGATAAAGGAACAATGATGACTGGAGACTAATAAAAACAAAATCAGTTAGGGCTTAATCATCAGCAGAAGGATAGGAATTGAGTGTTAGGAAACATCTTCTGTTTAGAGAGTTAAGCTGTTATGCAGACTGACGCATAATTTGCTGTCACTGTTTTATTGTCATGCAATATATATTGTAGAGTAATCATTTTAATCTGCATGCAGATTATTAATTAGTGAAATAATAATTTAGCTCTGAGTGAAAGCACAGGCAGGAAGAGGAAGCAGCTGGCTATTTCTCCAACCTTCTCTATTCAGAAGCTATTCCATAATGACCCAGCTGCTGTTCAGGGACACAAATATGACACAAATTTTATGCTAACTTCATTGCAAAAAAATCTGTTATGAGTAAAGTCGCACTTACAGCATGTACTTACATGATGAGATACATATACAATACTGGTGTCAGGCTAATCAACTGTACTTTGCCATTAATTTTAGGATATCTACTGCTGAGAAGTGGCTGACACACATTGGCCCAACTTCTAACACAAAGTGCAGGGGAGAAAGCAGAGCAGGCAGAAGTGCCAGAGCCCATCTGAGCAGTGACAGCAAAAAGGACAAGCAGGGTAACAACTGTTCCATATGCTGGTGGGAGCTGTACAGTATTTTACTACCACAGTTACCTGCTGGCTAATATTTCTCTTCTTTTGGGTCTAACTCTAAAGCGCTCCATAGCCGTTTCCTTGTTAATGTATTTGTAGATACACATACAGACAAGGAGATGCTCTGTTGTCTCTCTTGCATCCTTGATAATCTCAATAACTCTGAGCTTTTCTTCCATTTCTGTATATACTTCATCCACTCCTGGGTGCTGAATTCAGGATTTGGAATACCCAGAGCACACTCATGTCTTTGGAAAATCCATCCAAAGCCCTACCCCAACTGGGTAGGAATTTGACCATTTTTCTAACAATTCCCTTCATGGAACAAAGGTGCAAGCAAAACCAGCATGTACAGGGCAATGTCCAGTGCCCACTACTTCTAATTGCCTCTTGTTCAACTATGCCAAACAAATGTGCTTGTCCAGTAACAAAGGCAGGACTACACAGCCAAACCTGCCCTCTCCTTCTCCACTGTGGCTTTCAGATTTCCCCCCACAGTAAACCTGCAGCCTTGTTCAAATGAAGGCAGGCAGCTGTGAACAGCTGTAAGCAGCAAAGTAATTATGGGATTTACTGACTTCGGTGAAAGCAAAAAGAAATGAAAACAGAATATGAATATACGTAGGAAAATCAATGCAAGAAATGCAGTGGGGTTTAAAAAGGCTTAAAGTAGAGATTTTGATAGCTTTCAATGTCTTAGTAAGCTTTTGCTTTCACCTGGTTCAATACTATGATTTGTTTTGATGGGGAGAACCAAGTAATCCCAGACACTGTTGTGGTCTCTCAGCCTGGAATTTCTGAGGAATGTTTGACTTCAAGAAGCCACTCTGTTCTATTGCTGAGAGCTGTGTCTGGCTGGCACTTAGTAATAAGGCTTCTTTTAACCTACATGTTCCAAAGAAGGTTTACATTAAAAAAAAATAATTAAAAAAACAAAAGTTTCTTGAGACCTCCTAAATTGTGCAGCCTGTGAATATGCCTTCCATCAAAGCTTTATATTTTCTCCATCCAAGTAGGCTGTGATTATGAGGGCTCTAGATATCTTTGAATACTGCAATGTACACCTACGCTCAGAGAGCACTTTTCTAATTATATCAGCAAGTCTTTGAATTATTGCTGGTTAAACTCTGTATAAACACCTCCAAATAGAGGTGATCGGGGATTGTACTCCACCCTCATTAGACAGCCTGCACAAAGCAGCCAAGTTTTGTCAGTCTAAAAATAAAAGCATTGCTTTGCTTGCTAAAGGGGGACTTATTAGCAGACTACAGAGCTCTCCCACTTCAGGGCAGTGCAGCAGCAATTGAGAGGGAGAACTGAACCTTGTTAACAGCCAAAGTTTGGTTTTAACCTCTATGAAATACTAAGAAGGTCTCACACCACTGCCTGGAGTGTAAATGTCCAGGAAACCAAAATGCCTTGGAAGCTGCAGTCCTTCATAGTAGAGCAGTCATTTTCATATTCAAGTCCTAAAAATCCCATTCAAAGAACTGTCATTATTCAATGCAGAGTCTTTTCTATTTTCACGGAGCTGGTCTAAAAATAAAAGCAAAACCACAATAGGCTATATCTTCTTCTATATATTCTTTCCGGCTTTCTCTAATTGGTTAAAGTTTAATGAGTCTTTAGCTTTTCACATACTTACGTATGTGTGGGAATTAACCAAGTATTTTCAGTGAATGCCACTTGATGATACACGTTTGGCTCTGAACACAATTATCAAAGCAGCTCACTTTTTAAAGACAGCATAGGTGGGCTCCTGAAGCGTATCTTACATGGCTGCATTTTGCCCAGAAAAACTCCAGCACATCAGCACCATGTGCCTGGGTGTGCTGAGCTGTGTCTGTGTGCAGACTGCCAATGAATATGGCTCTCACAAAGTGGAGCTCGTCCTGATCCAATGCAGTTATGACCACCTCTCTGCCAGTCTTCTGCTTGCTTTCCTCCTACATACAAATACATTCATCTCTTGGATTTATGGCTTTTCAGCTGGTTGCTCACCTTTCACAGTAAGATTATAACATGTCTTATGAGTTCAGTGATATTCACTCTTCTATGGTCCATTTCCCCCTTAGGTGATACTGTCTGAGCCTTGATTGCTTGCTTTCAGTCAGCCCCAAGCACAGCAATTTCTGTGACACTGCCCCACGATCCCAGTAATTGCAGTGGGATGTGAGAGCACCCACTGCAATACAGCACGGTTTCATTGCAATGTACACCTTCCTTTCCTGCAGGCTTCCACTTCTGAGCCTGATCTCCACCTCCATCACTCTACCTCCCTGCTACTCCCCCACAGGAAAGAACATGGGAATGAGTGTGGCTGGCAGTGAGCAACCAGGAGTGGCATTTATACACATCAGGACACCACCCAAGACGTTGTATCTTGTGCTATCACACACGCGCAGAAAAACTTGAAATACAAGCTCTTTAGAAGAGCATAAGTTACTCTAAACCCACACCTTTAAAATTTATAGATAAGGCCGATCCTGTAACCATCATACTCAGAAATTAGCAAAGCTCCATTAACGTTCTTCTAACTTATCAGGGGAGTAGAAGGAATATTTGAACATGTCTGGAAATACGACAGCTAAGTGCAATAGATCACAGATGCACCTTTCTAAGCCATACATAAATTCCACCACTGTTTCGAACAAGAAGATAAATAAGCTACACCATCAGATTTTTTTTTCTGGTAATTCTCCTTACTGAGGATGATATGTAGAGAGAGTTTCTTCGCCCACAGAATTTTAAGAAGGGTTTCAGACAAAGGACCACATGGTGCAAATAGTCTTTATGCAGAGCTTCTATCAGCTTCCTTCTGGGTATTAGCACAGTGCTGCTGCACCGAGCTGCTCATACACAGTTTAGGAGCAGTGGCTTCAGTGGGGTTAGGAAACAGCTTTCTGGGTAGGTATAAAAATGCCACTCACTGCTGAAATGTATCCACACACAAGGAGGACCATCAACGTACTCCTATAATTTAGGTCAAATCAGACCATACTTACAGACATCCATGTATGCCTTTATTTGCAAACCTGCATGCCTCAAGGAATTATTTTCAGGCCATGGGTATATTGTTTACTTATGATGAGAGTGTCTATGCAGATGAAAGTAGTGTTTGAACATGGCATTTGAGAAAATGAATATGTATGTGACTTGGAATTCTGCAGCATGGAGTGTCTGAAACTACCTACCCCCTGAATAAGCTGCATTTTGCTTTTACTTAGGACAGAAAATGACTACATAAAGAAGATTAATGATGTGAAAAGAATACACCATGAGAGGAATGTTGGTATATAAAAAGATGTTGAAAAGAAAGATATAAATGCAGTCTTCTTATTAACCCAGAAAATAATCTTGTTCTGCTGGCTGAATTAAATGTAGCTACAGGAGTTTCTCAATTAGACACCTTCTCATCTATCCAAATCTACCGGAAATCCTTTCAGCTGGATCATGTTCATGCACGTTCATGAATCCACCAGACAGACGGGGAGTCAAAATCCGTGATTCTTTATTCTTCTGTAAAACAAAGGAAACCCACCAACTGACATTTCTCTTCAAGGGCTGCATGTAACTTGAGCACAGACACCAAAAATGGGTTCAGAGAGGAACCAGCAATCAACATGGAAGGTTTCTGTCTGGCTTTAAATGTTCAGACCAAACCTGATTCCTTTGCTGACCCCTATTTGCAGTGCTAGGATGCCTGCACTCTTCTCTGCAATGTGACAAAACCCATCTCAGCGTCCGCATAGACTGCAAACCACAATCATCCTGAAACAGCGAGGTCTGAAACATCACCAGAAAGCGATGACTTGATACTCTCTCATTTCTTTCCCTCTGTATTTTCTGTGCTTGCAGACAAATTATCCTTTGTCTCTTCGTTTCACAAATTACCACATACAATAGAACATTGGCAGAGTTGCTCTTCCAGGCAACTGTATTGTTGGGAGCCACTAAGTTTTCCTCAAGCTTCATGGACAGCTGTTCTGGAAACAGCAGAAAAAGAATTCTGCTTGGGAAGCTGAAAAGGTTTAAGCTGCTGAGAAAATGAGGACCCAAGCTGATATAGAGATTTAGGGGCTATTGTTTCTAATCTCTCATTCTCTCTCTCCATGAGTGCTTCTTCCTACACGGAGTTGCCATAGTTTCAGATTTCTGTGGTTCCCTGGCTGCTGGTTACTAGGATGTTTTTATATGCCCTGATGATTTTATGATGCATACAGTGTATGAATTCCTTTTCACACTGTACACAGGAATACACCTGATATACTGAAACAGACGTAATTATTCTTTACTTTTGAAATAATCTCTTCTGGGGTTCTTTTCCAAATTGAAACCTTTAAAAAGGATTTCATACTCCTTTCTGTTTAGTTCAACATCTTGTTCTCAAAAATCTATTTGAGAGCTACAACTTAAAGAAAAAAGTTAGTTTTAAATGATCATTCTCCACTGCATACTAGAGGGAGCTCGCAGTTAACTCTATGTACGAACAGTTCTGTGCTGTCAGAAGGGAAACTGCTACTGGGACCTCTGGAGCAAACTTATTTTCTTGTGATTGATCTATATGATCTGCATGGATGCTTAATTATTGTTGTCTTGTTCATTTTACAGTGCATTATAAGCATGAAACTAACAACAGATATTTATGATTTATATTTTTAGCCATTAAACTTCCAGTTTTGAAAGTGTTAAAACACAGGATTTGAAAAGCCTTTCTAATCTCCTTTCCTTTTCAGCATCTTCCACATTTGGATCATCATGCTTAACTGGGCTCTGTTATGGTACGTTTGTTTCTCTCTCTCCATCGCCCAGATCTACATGGCTGCCTACAATAATCTTTGCCACCTCATTGTATTCCTAACCAATTATTCTTTCTAAGTCCCTTTTTCCAGGTTGCCAGTCCTCCTTTCTTTGTATCTGGGCTTGGCAACATTTCTTTGAACTTCTTTCCCAAATAGGCCAGGTTTTAGCTTTTTCTTTATCTCTGCCTCATTTATTTTGCAGCTGCTTTGTTCTCATGCCCAGGCTATTTAGTAACATGTCTCATGGAAACGTGAAAAATTCCCCCCCAACAGCCAAACATGTAGTCCCCTCAATGTATTTGCATCTGATGCCAATGCTGCTGCCTGAATCAGATTTCCTGATATTTTTAATTATCTCTTTCATCCCCTAAGAAAAACAAAACAAAATAAAAAGTCATGCCTTTAAATAGTTTGGAATGGAAGCACTTGGCTCTGGACAGCTACGTGTGACTACTGATGGTCAAGAATGTGGCTGCAAGCAACTGCTCTGTGTGGAAGTAGGATGTGATCTACTGTGAATCTTTTTTTTCCACCTTGATTTTTAATTTCTGTGGGTTAATATTATCTATTATCCACTCTCTCTAGTTGTAGAACTATTCTATAGGTTGATAAAAGATCTCAGGACAGCATTCTGAATTGAATAATGAATTGTTCCTATATCCATTGGTCCATAATACTTCATGCCATGAGCTGAAGCAGAGGTTAGAGATAGGGAACTCTGTCCTATTGGACTGCAAGAAAATGTTCCGTTTTTATTGTCACTGCTTTTTGTGATTGCAGTGTGAATGAGTGAAACAATCAAATACCCAGAGGTATATTTAAATATTTGGAGAAAAACCCTTTCTGCTTGACTGCTACAACAGTTGTTGAATTGCATTAATATTGGTTTTATTTATCTATTGTTTTGGGGATATGGGTTTCTTTTTTAAACTGGCTGCCTATGGGAACTGCTGATGCATGCCCAGGGTATAACAGTCAGTAACTGTTATTCTCTTGGGAAAGAAATAACTGGTTGGTCATTACTGTATGCACAATTTTATCGTTTTACACAAAGGATTTGTCACTAATAGAAAATGCTTAAGGGCCACTAACCAGTAGTATGAAGATAAATTACCTCTGCTTAGTATCAATGTGAATGCCAGTCTTTCTACAGCCTGATGTCACAAGTTTACCCCTGAATTGTGTGATTGAGATCTGTAGAGTGAAGGAACCCACGGGATGGTAAAGGAAGGCATTGTATGTTTATAAAGACTGATTTTGCTCCAGAGATAAATCTGCAGTGCATCACTGCCTTATTATATCCTTTCCTTACAAATGGAAATTATTGAATTTCTTTTGCCTCATTTAATTCTTTTTAATCCTTTTTCTTTTTGCCTTCTGGTGATTGCTTTTGCTTACTAATTGTCCAAGGCTGACATCCAATATACTCCAATGCTCACAAAGCTACATGTGCTTCCTAAAGACTGCTATCGAAGGGAACCTGAATTCTGGCAAAATGTTTTTCTTTTCTCCTTCTGTGATGCTGACAGGCCTGGGCCATTATCTTGGTTTGTTTTATGGGAAGTAAAAACTGATTTAAGATTTGCTTGCTTTGAACTATTTTGTAGAATTTCAAGACAGGCAGGTATAAATCCCGGTCTCAAACAAAATAACTTCCAACTGTCAGCACTTAGACTCAGTATAAATCTGGAGTTCTGTGGTCTGATCCCACACAGAGTACTCAGTTCCTGAATTTATGTTTATCCAGGCATAAGCAGGGCTGTCTAAGACTACTTGTACGAACAGAGTCATTTGTGGGAATAAGTATTTCCAGCACTGTCCCTCTGTATTGCTGATTGAGCTGGTATTTCAGCTCAGGATGTTGTCCACCATGCATTAACCTCCTGCATAAGAAACATAAAGCATGGCCACAGTGAATGCATTTCTTCTTTGCTATACCTCACTCCAGCCCATCAAAGCAACACATTTAGATGAAGCAGGATGAGAACCCAGTTTGATTGTGAATCTGATTATGAACCACAGTGCCTAGATGTGCATTATGCCCACTTTCATTTCATAAACCCACTTATGAAATACATGGATTATTATCATTTTAAAGCCACAGCAGTGCACTGTGCAGCAGATGGTGTCAAAATCTGAGTGTGAGATAAAATACGGGAATATAAAAAATGCTATTAATGCAATTAATTAGTTTTGTTTCTCTGTGCAGCGTTTGAAAAAACAAGACAGGACATTAATATAAAAGACATCCTTGAGGAGACAAATTAATCAGCATTATGATGCACCGAGCGATTAAGTTAAAATACGGGGAGACATAATGAAAATGTCAGCATTAGTGAAGTTTGAATTTCTCACCTTGACACAAAATGTTATTACAAATGTTAAAGTACAAATTGTATCTTATTTCTAGGACTTGTTGTCCAGAATTAAACCTTTCAAAAAAGATTTGGTTTTCCATTCCCACTTTTTTTCCTTTCAAAAATTTTCCTGTGTTCTGAAATTAATAGTATCCTTTTAAGAAACAGCCATACAAATGGGGGTCTGATACACGGCCCTTTGAAGCCAGAGGGCAGATTATTTTTTACTTCTGTGAGCTGCTTTTTCAGATGTTAAAAGCTGAGTTCATAAAGGAATGAAGTTTCACGAGGACCAAAGGGAGTCAAGACTATCGCTTCTTCCTTGACTTGAAACAGCGTGCTAAATCAAGGACCAAACCTTGAAGTAGACAAAGTCTTAGCTAAATTTTTCTCTAAACTCTAAAACACGTGTACAGAGTCCCTTTATTATCTCTGCTAGCAATTGCTAGGTTAAGGCATGGACATAAGGTGTGTATGTGAGGGTGTCACCAGAGCACAGCCCTTTCAGAGGTGTTGAAGTGTAATGGTTCTTGGGGTTTTGCATCTCTGACCGGGTTGTGCATTGTCTAAAATCAGCAAAGGACAGAGAGGAATGTAATAGAACGTAATACAGAGTCTCTTTTGATAAGTAAGCAAGGCCACAGGGGTGGATGTAATCCTGTCTTAGCACCTAAAATAAAAAATGCACTGAGATGTCTTGCTTCATTCTGGGGAAGTATGCACATGGTAAGCTTTTGAACCTGAGTAAAAGATTAAAATATCAAGGCAGATAAGAATCTGAGGTGGCATATTATTTTAATAGAAAAAAAAAAAAATAGAACTGGAATAAAATAAAATAAAATAAAGAAATAAAATAAAATAAAATAAAATAAAATAAAATAAAATAAAATAAAATAAAATAAAATAAAATAAAATAAAATAAAATAGAAAAAGGTAAACTAATCTACATGCTTAGTCTGAGCCTTGTGGGTGTTGATTTTCATTAAAACTCTAAGATCTTACTGATGTTCTCCCCCAACAATACTGAACATTTGGCTGCTGCATAATTGGCAAAAACTGCAGTAGTTTAAGCACCAGGATGCTGCTCATCTTTGGCAAATTGCCATGTACTAGCAAAGGAGCAAAGCACTCTGAAGCAGCAGCCTTCTTCAGGAGTCTGATGATGGAGAAAGACTTCTCATAAAACATCTTCTTAACATGATCATCCCAGTATGAGAAATGCCATATGAGAGCATTTTAACCTGCATTGCCAAATATGAACTATCTCCATAGGGAGAAAATAAACTTACTGTTATTTTCACAAGAAAAAACACTGGCTGGCACTCTCTGCTGCAAGTGAGCTGCAAAGGAAACTTCTTGCCAGCAGGAGGGCTGCAACTTTCTTGACTCCTCCTCATACACCCTATATGCATCCCCAGTGACCAGGAATCCAACAGCTGAGAACAGAGCTGGAGATAGAAGACTGTGTGTGTGACAAAGAGAGGAGAGGGACTCATTGAGAAGACAGGAGTGACGGAGAGACTGAAAAAAGAGGAAGGACTACCTGTCAAGCTGTTAAGTATTTTCAAGATCTCTTGTGTCTGATTTTCCAACATGAACATTGGTGGTGGAGTTTTATTTGCATGTAATAGACAGGTAATGTCGAGAAGAAATTCTGAATCTCAGACATAGCCTAGCTGCTTACAGTATATTGTTATTGTACCTAGCAATTAGTGGGGATATGCTGCAATTACTACTGCTTTTTGTCAGTGCTTCTTTGTTATTTTGTCAAGCACAAGATTTATACGTAGGACCAAGTTCTTCTTTGAGTTATGCAAGTTGAAAAAGAGAGGAAAAAACATGTGGGAACCAAACTGCTGAATATCAGTCAAATGTGGTTACTTTCAAGCCTCCTCTTTGACTGGTCAGGTCAATTAAGCAATCTTGCTCATACAACACCTCAATCCTAGCCACCTTGCAAGGGCAAGACCAAGACAACATTTACGAAGTAAAATATAGCACATAATAACCTGCCAGATGTTATGTGCCTTTGCAGGTAGAGAAAAATCCTCCATGTTGTTGGTCTTCCAATCAGCCAATAAACTGAGTTTCTAGAGCCAAAGAAAAACTGTCTCACAAGATGAACCAGCCCTCAGGCTGCCATTTCAATATCCTTGTCCACATCTATGATCTTGATATTCTCTTGGCTTTCAATCAGAATTTGACCAGCCTCACTCATTTCAGCAGAGGTTGCTTAAACACATACATCTGTGTTTAAAATTAGTGATAAGCACATTAAAACAAGATGCATGAAATTGCTTCATGAACTCTAATGAAGAGAACAAAGTACTATCCAAGCTAAATAGGAATAGCTAGCTATTATGATGATCTTATTCATCTTTCATCTCTCAGCAACTACTATCAGCCACTGACGAAGTCAAAATATTGGGCTAAATTTATCTGTTTCTCCTTTCTTGATGAATTATACTTATCATTAGGTTAATTCTATGCATGATGATCTTGCTTGTAAAGGAAAATACACAATTTAGGCCTTCTACAAAGTTTCTCACCACTCACTTAATGAAACCAAAACAGAATAGGATTTTTTGCTATGTTGTTGGCTGTATTTCCATGGGCAGGACTGGTCTACCTCCTATGCAAATCAACAGTTGAGAACAGCCTCCAAGGTCAGGGCTAAGGAAATAAGACAAATAGCAAATGAGAATGGTGCTGACAACAACTGATAAGGCAAGTTTTGCAAGTGCTGAGTAGCTCATCAATCACACTTCGAGTCTATGGCATGGAAGACCTGTCCCAACTACTATAATTCATAAATTATATAATAAAACAGGAATAAAATGAACCTCAGCATAGAAAAATTTACCATTCCTCATGACCTGGATTAAGGAACGTGTAGATTGAAAGTATGTGTGAAACAGTGATAGAAAATCTAATTTAAGAAGCTGTACTGAGAGACAAGAATTTGATAAATGAGGAAGGTTCCATTTTGAAGAAAGCTCTCAGCGTGGGGTGAGTCGTTTAGAAGTTTCCATGTGGTAAAGCAGTGTGAGCATTTGATGAAACTTCAAGTCTGAACACAAAACATGATGCAATTAGGTATGTTGTCTTAACCTGCAGGAAAATCGCATCACAGAGCACCACGGCCATGTTAGAAAATGTCACAGTATCTGTAGTATTCCTATGTAGCTTAGTTCCCAAGGTGGTATTCTGGAAAAACATCTTCCTTCAAACTTCAGAACAAAAGTGAGATGAAGATCACAGTGAGCCGAGGAGGCACCAAAGACAGAAAGTTAGAACTCCCCTGTGGGTTGGCCTACCCCCCATGACAAGACTATATCTTCCCTATAGTTAGCTCCTTCAACACCACCTGAGTCTTATCTGAAATGAACTTACCATTTTCTATTTGATTTCTTGCTACCACTTCTGGGCATGTTCCCTGAGCTGGTTGTGTGTTTTGAAGTCATCAGCTGTTACAGTGATATCTGAATGATCTCTAAAAGCCTGATTGTTTTTAACGAAAATATAACACTAGCTGAACCTGTCAGAGAAAACAGAGGGGAAATCTATCCTTAGCTGCTATGGTGTGCAGCTAACTGTGTTCAGCCTTCTCTGTTAAGCCATGGTGCTTTAGCAATGAGACTTCTCTTACCTCACTGCCGAACTATCCCAGCTCTACCATAGAGCACAAGAGTTAATCCAGGTATTAATTCCAGTATCATACCACCTTAAAGCTTTTGGTGAATAGGCACTGAACAAACTAAGCAGTAGTTTTCATTGTCCAAAAGATCAGACAGATCATCCTTTACTTGAATCAATTCATTTTAAAAAATGTATAAGATGCCAAAGCACTAAACATGCATCACAGATGGAATTTCAAAGGTTCAGAGCTAACCTGAACCTTGCATTGAATGTGAACTGTTTGATTCTGCACCTTACTAACATGCCTGATTATTCTGTGTCCTGCTATGCACATTGTTTGCAGCAAAATTAATGAAAACAGCAACAACAGTACTATAAGAAAATAGAAAAATAGAAAAAATAACTCAAGCATGTGTGATCACTGATTATTACATTTGCAATGCTACTGAAAATAATTTTATTTTATTTTTTTTTGAGTTATATTTACAGTCATCTCCAGGTTCTACAAATATTGCTTTGATATTGACTTTGTGCCATGAACCTCATCACTGCCGATGGCAAAGCTGTGCTCTCGTTTTGCTTGGCCGTTGTGCAGTTTTAGTATTCATAGGACTGAGAATTCAATGGCTTAAAAATAATAAAAAGAGTGCAAACAGAACAGCTGCCAGAATGAATGAATACAAATTTTAAATGCTATGTACTGTTTACATAAGACCATAGGCAGTATTAAAGCTGTATGAAAGGGGTGGGGGGAAAGCCTCACTAAAAATGGCCGCACAAGGATTTTTCCCTGTTTGCCAGGTTCACACAAAGTTATCAGCGATAACTTTGAGTTTTCACAAGTTATCAGTGATACTGAATTAAAATGTCCAGGTAGTACTGCTTTTAAAGGAAGATACCAAACCTGAAAGATAATATTCTTATAAACAGAGAGCAGGAACTTATTTACCATATTTCTATTTCCATCAACCAAGGGAATGCCAGAAACCTCTCCGAGGTTTCCACTCAGCTCCACTGAGTTAAATGCTGTTGGCAGGGCTGAGCTCCTGCAGTACATGTGCACACGCATATGAGCAGGGCAGTCCTGATACCAGCAGGTCAGTCCTACAGATCCATTTCAGGCAGTTAAGTACAACTGATTGCAGTTATAATTACTGCCTTAAATTCTGATCTCTGACAGATGAGCATTACATTCTGATACACTTGCAGCTCAGAAAATGCCACAAATTAGAGATGCTATGAATGGCCAAAGACTTGAAAACCACGTGGTTTTGTTTTTGTTTTGTTTTTTTTTTTTCCGCTAAGGAAATTCCAAATAGAACTACATTGCAATGAAACTATTGACAGTAACTTCTCATGAACTTCTTACAATTACTTCCCCAGTTTGTAGGTTAATCAGAAAAGCATTAATTTCTTCTGCATTTGCAAGGCTTCAGCGTAAAATCAAAGAATGGATATATAGAATTGCTGAGCTCCAACAATAAAAGTTGATCCAGCATTTGCTTACAGGTTGCTCACCACAGTTGCAGGCACACTGGCTGTTCAGGCAGGTAATTTGTTTTGTAATAACTGGCAGTGTTTCTCTGAAATAGGTTAGGACAGCGGATATGTCTAAGGTGATGGGAAGGTATGGCAGGATCCCAATGGGCTATTATCCCATCTTACAGAAGCTAATGTAGAGGATGTAGCAGTTGAAATAAGAACTGTAAGGAGAATTGCAGGAGAAGGTTGGTGCTGAATGTTCTGTTTTATTCTTGTTCATCAATTCATTAACAAGGCCAAGCCCAGCAGAGAGAACGTGTGTAACTCCACACTGTCTGTAGTCTTTATGTGTTAACCAAGAAAGACATTTATTATTAATACTATGAATTCAGTTTTATTGAGCAGCATCTAAAGACTGTATTTGTTCTGTCATAATGATTCTTCCATTATGATAGAACTCTTACCCTGAGAATTTAGTCTTGGTATAATATTAAATGGGAGAAGAGACACAAGCAAGGGACTTATTGTGCTATTATTATCTTTTTTCTGTAGCTCTCCATTGATACCAGTTTGAGTAAGAAGGATCTAACTTGCTTTACAGAGTCTGTGTCTTTCACCCCTTCCACACCCTGGATATTAAAAACACACTGAATATTAAATATTTGTTAATTGTTAGAAATGTTTTCAACTTGATGAATGCTATACAAAGATGAATGCAGTACCTGGATAGCTTGAATTATTGAGTGTATGAAGATGAGACCTGGAATAAATGTAAGAGGTTGTTCAAGGACAGAAAGGTTGTGCACAAGGACCTGTATTCAAGGTTAACCCTTCCCCTTTGAAAGAAGGAAGTCTGGCTATGTGATCCTCATAGTAGAACTGTGGGTTTCTCACCACTCACTTAATGAAAACACAACCATGTTGTATTTCTAGATTTATGGGCAGAGAGTTTTCTAATTTTTAAGGTTTTTTTTCTCCTGGTATGATTTATGGAAATCATTCCGAGTTTCCCATTTCTTCCTGAATATCAGACAGGAGATGAGCAAAGCACAGGTAGTTTGAAGCAGCATTTTGGTGAAGTGTAAAGTTAATGGCCATTTGATATTATGTTCATTATCATTTACTTCAACTGTCATTATATAAAATAAAATTGAACAGCCTTTCTTTTTTTTCAGATTACTAGGAATTTGCACAATTTTCTGCTTTTGCTCAGAGCCATACCACGACATTCAACACATTGTGAAAGGAAAAGAAAACAAAAATGATCCCCAGCAACTCAGCTATAGACATCATTAGTCTCTCGACTCTCTTCGCCCTTTACTTCCTCAGTTCCTTCAAGCATCATTTATCCCATAGAGAAACAAACCAAAGAAGGCATGATGAGATGGCACAAGTGCCCTTCATGACAGAAGGAAAGGTACAGATACTAGTGAGTGTTAGCTTTTGATTTTCACAGCGAAATTTGAGAACTGTATTTTCTGTTCCCCGAGAGAGGAGAAAACACTGTTTTTTTTTGCTAGTTGCAGCTCTGTTTTGACCAATATTATTGCCTGATACAATGCTGGATAAAGGTCTACTGCACCATCACAAGAACCTTCTCCTGACCATGCTTCATGTACCTCCTGATCCCTTGAATCCCCTTTGTTCATCTCTCTAACACGTAGCTTGTCTACTTTTCATTACATTTATTGGCATTTACTTCAAGACTGCATGTTTCCCAAAAGATTTCCTGTTTCTGTGGGAGTACATCTTAATCATCAATTTTTCTGTCTTTGACCTCACTCATGTCTATTATAATACGTTTTCATGCAATAACAGTATTGTGGGTCTTTTATCATATTGCATACTTACAATCATCTCTCATTGTATTTTTGTGGGTGATTCACCTCTGTCATCTTGAAATGTTTTATTTTAACCTCCATTCCATAACCAGAAAAAAAATAGACCAGTAAAAACAGCAGAAATGCCTGGGCTGTCTCAAATCACAGTAAACTGGCCCAGTCTCATAATGTAAAATTACACAGATATATTGAAATCAACATTTCCAATCAGTATTTAAAAAAGCCAACATATTGCTAAATATTATTGAGAGAGAATAAAATAAACTAGTATTGGATGCTTGTCAATGAAATTTAAGCTAAGCAACCTGCATGTGTGTGAAGGAAGAAGACATATAAAGCAAAACTGTTACATGCAAAAACTACTGTCTAAGTTGATGGTCTTATTTCCCAGTGATAAAGGCCAGCTTTTAGATGGTTCACTCTGAGAAAGTCGAGGGCTAGAAACTGAGTCAAATTTTCTAATTTGACACAAAAATTGCAACACATCGATAGTAAGAAAAAAATATCAGAGCTGAAAGATTCCATAAAGAGTATATGAAAAACATTGTGGAAGAACAAAAAGTACAAAGATGAGATTGGACTGAGTGACTAAGAGAAATAGAGAGATGCTGCTGCTGCTGACAGATTAGACTGATACTTCCAGGATCCAGAGTCCAGTTTGATGGTAGACGGAAAAGCTGAAAGTTAGTGACAGATAGGACAGCTGTTGCTCTTGGTTGATTAACTGTTGTTTACATCATATGAAAGACCAAGTTCATAGACTACAATAAGGACGAGAAAAATACTTGTGAAGAATAAAAAATTACTTGATATGTGAGGAACTTACTTCGGTAGTACATCTCTGTGATTGCTCTCATTCAAACTGAGCTTTTCCCTTGAAGATCATCTTGCTAGAGGTCTAACACAACTCCTCATTCCTCTCACAATGAAACATTACTGTAGCGACCATTATCGTTAACTGAGGAACAGGAAAATGAATGGTGAAAGCTTTCTAAGGAGCCCAGGATGGGCAATTGCTGAGTGATTAAACCCATTCCACACCCCCAAGAGCTCTGCAGAAGAACATGCAAACTGTGCATGAAGTTAAGTATTAAAACTGACTTTTTTATGACTTTATTTCTTAAGAAGTTGGATTCCAATGATTTCAAATAGATTTGTGATTTCCTGGCATTTCTTAAACTTGCTTTATGAGATGATCCAATAGGGGAAGCTTGGGGCACAAGATGCTGATATACACAAATTGTCTGAAATTCAGTCACTTAGTAATGTCAAGGTCTGTGGAAAAGGAGTAGTAGTAACATTACGTTTAACATATTTCTGAGTTGTTTTTATAAGACACTTTGGGCAATATATTGTAGGAGCATCCTCTCAGTGTAATGTTACAACTCAGCGTTAGTCCTGTTAGGGACTTGTGCATTAAAAAAGGATTAACTGGCTGTTGCTTAAAATAGCTCAGAGTGGAAAGGGAAAGGCATCCCAGCAAGATGTAGAGTGGCTCTGGGGCATAAGGAAGACAGCTAACCTTGAAAATCACAATGACACTTCTGAATATGTCTTCATAAAGTGTTATAGCTGAGCTCTGGAGAGGAACAAAGCAGGTCAAGGTTCTCAACAGAGTGTTGGAGTCAGCACGTAGTTCAGAAATGAGTTCAAATGCCAACATTAATTAGAAAATATTGTTCTAGAGAAAATAAAAACAATTTGTTAAAAATAACAAATCACAAAAAATTTTAATGGAAAAATGTGGCCTACACAAAGAATTCAAGACAGCGTGTTTTGTTTTTCTTCCTGCTGTGATCGTTTGTTCAGTTCCATCTATGATTTAGTGACCGTTCCCCTGCACTCCTTTGTGCTCTTTTCATATACCTCCACTTTCTTTCCTCTTTTTGTATTTTACCAAGATGGAAGACATTATGTGCAGAAACTTACTCCTCTTTTATTTGCCACTTGAACTCAAGATTATGCTCTTTCTGGGGGGAGGAATGAGAGGAAGAAAAGATGAAAGAAACAAAGGAAGGAAGGAAGGAAGGAAGGAAGGAAGGAAGGAAGGAAGGAAGGAAGGAAGGAAGGAAGGAAGGAAGGAAGGAAGGAAGGAAGGAAGGAAGGAAGGAAGGAAGGAAGGAAGGAAGGAAGGAAGGAAGGAAGGAAGGAAGGAAGGAAGGAAGGAAGGAAGGAAGGAAGGAAGGAAGGAAGGAAGGAAGGAAGGAAGGAAGGAAGGAAGGAAGGAAGGAAGGAAGGAAGGAAGGAAGGAAGGAAGGAAGGAAGGAAGGAAGGAAGGAAGGAAGGAAGGAAGGAAGGAAGGAAGGAAGGAAGGAAGGAAGGAAGGAAGGAAGGAAGGAAGGAAGGAAGGAAGGAAAGAGAGAGAAGGGGAGAAAGAGAGAAAGGGAGAAAGATTTTGCTATACATTTTTTCCAAATAGGTACTACAAAGCACTTCATAAGAAATCACTGTATTAAATTCCAGTAACACCATTAAGAAGTAGGTAAGTATCATTCCACTGATTACACTTTATGTGACAGAGCACATAAAAGCTGCAGACTTTACTCTGAGAATATGCAGCCATATTTTGACTTTTGTCTTCTCTGAAAGGTGTTATCTCCAGCAGGCAGCTGGAATAGACAGTAAGGAGAGTCCTCCAGCCCAGTATGTGGTTGTGCTCTCAGATATGACTTTGTTACTGTAGAAAATAAGAAATAAATCTACCCTGAATACATCCTGCAAATTCTATTACTTGTATGTATATGCACATATACAAAAAAAGTGGCTTGTAGAAATATTGTGCATATTGTCCCATGTGTTCCTGCATCCACTCAATGCCTTGAAATTGGAAATCTGCAGAATGGTAGTTTCATGTATAATAAATATAAAATAGTCTAACACAGGCTCTCTAAGCAATGCTGACAGAACGTGAATGTGAAATAACACTCAAGAGATCACTCAGAAATCAATAAACTCAATCAGATAGGATCTTAACACTGTCTACAACAATAATACAGGAAAAGTGATGAACACTGCAAGGTTACATGGTGGTTTAAGAAATGAAAACAGAAAAGATACCCCAGATGTTTTCTTTAGGCTGGGAAGCAACTCGAAGTTATGAATAAAATAAAACAAAGCAACTGAAGAAGAAAACAAAATAATCCCAACCTATCGCTCCTTGGAAATGCTGAAATACAGAGTATGGGACCTATCATCAGACTAGCCCACGTGGTTCATCACTCTGATCTGATAGTGGCCTGTCCCACATGGTTCAAGAAAAGATAAACGGTGGTAGGAAAACATTTTTTTTTCTAGCTTAAACAGTTCCTGACCTTCTAAGTAAGGATGGAGCAATGAAAATGGGATTCAGTTTTGCCAGTTTCAGTCAGCTGGATTCAGCTCATATGAAAACAGAGAAAGAATTTTATCCAAGATATCAGTGTCTGAGAAAAGAGAGACTGAACTGGAAGGTTGATGGTATATACTATTTTGAGCAGACTACAATGAGCCTAAGTTTAGAAGTAGGATTTGTTAATAAAATTACTGAGCTTTGTTTGAAATGCTGACCACCATCATACAAGTTTCAACAGGAGAAGAATCTAACTGAAATCATCCTCAAGAATACTAAAATCCCTTACCTATTTCATAGAAAAGGGCTTAATAATACCACTGGAAGTTAATGTGTCCCAGGGATTCCATGATCAAGGGAAAGCCTTAAGGCTTTTGCACTGAAAAAAAGTTCAGTAGAAGTAAAACCGAATAGGCAGCAATGGTTGAGGCGAATCAACAGCATTTTATGTACCCAAAGAGTAGTGTTAGAAACAGTGCAGTGTGACAAGGAACAAGGCAGCTGGCAGCTGCTCCTAGAAGAAATGACAAGCAGGAAACAGATCTGTGCCCCAGACCTTTGGGAACACTGGGCATGACAAATTGTAGTGAGGGATTCAAAGGTCTGCCACAAAGCACACCTCCAAACCACATACATAAGCCCAGCTGTTTATGTGCTGCTTCATTTAATACTTTCCAAAAGCATCTTTCTATCAGCTTTGGGTCCTTCATTAGGACACTATTCAAGCATTGAGTGATGTCTTCTGGTGCAACCCCCCACCTCCAACCCCCCACCTTTTTATGGCCAAATAAGCTGCAGCATAGAAGTAAGGAGCTTGCTACCACAGAAAACCTACAAAAGAACAGTGACTTGAACGCAGCCTCCCAGGAATGTTGCCCGCTCTTCCATCCCCAGGTCTTTTCCATATGCATCATCACACAGTTTTCCCAGTGATGGTTTAAATTATTTGAAGCCAATCCCACCATTTACCAAATGAATGATTTTGTGGAGCTTGTGAAGCTGGTAAAATTACCAAGTGGCTTGGTTTGCATTCCATATGTTCTTAATAAATGCATTTCCACACCAGCTGGTATTTGGTTGCTGCAATTCATTTGCAAACATGATTAAAAATTCAGTCAAGATTAATCTTTATTTTTCACTCAGCTACCTTCAAACAGAATCACCTACAGCAATGTGTATGGTAATCAACGCAAGAAAGAAGCTTAGAAGTAGAAAAAACACATGGGTAAAAAGTAAGGTTATTAAAAATTGAATTATTCCTTTCCTACAAAGTTTTAGGTAGTGCTCTTTAACTTTGGATACAGCAGTTCCTCTACATCCGCTTCACCTGACATGAATAAATAATTGACAGTCATTTGACAGTGTTTTAGAAACAGCCCAGAAAATATACAAATAAAATGCTACAATACAACCCCCATACAACAGACATAAAAGAGAATTTGAGAATTATATTGTGTTGCAGAAACTCAGCTTCTTATGAAGTTTCTTTAAAAGAATACTGGAACAACCAAGTTAAGCACAGCGAAACAAATAACCTGAGGGGCAGAGGCAGGAGGTGCCAGAACCAGGGTGCAGCACAAGAAGGTTGCAATGCCTGAGAGCGGCCTCTCCTGGCAGTCCATCCCAGTGACAAGGGGGGTGTTTCCTGGACCCTGCTCCATGCAGGGGCTGATAGAAACATCTGAGCAGTGCTGCTGGATTGCATTTGTTGATTACTGTGGGTTAAGCATGGAAGTAATGCATCAAGTCCTGGAAGTACATCTGCCAAATACAGCTCTTCTCTACTCTGAACACATGTGGAATGGGAACAGGAATCATGCCATTGTGCTTGCAACTAGGAGTCAGGGACTCTAAAAGTGCTCTGTGAATCTCAGGTGAAATAAAGTGCTTTGGAAGGATATTTACTGCTCTAAAGACTTTATTTTTTATTTTGGCGTGCCACAATCAGATACATGGAAAAGGCAAAGGTGAAGGTGCAGGGTTTGTCCTCTCCATTTCAGGAGGTTCAGGAAGGTTTATTTGTTCTATTCTCAAGGCCAATTCTATTCCTGACTGAGATTCTATCTACTTCCAATCAGTTCCAATTTACATCACTCGTCTTTGACCCTAGCAACAGTAGGTAAAAAACCCTAAAAAATGTTTCCAGCCGTGGGAGTGACTAACCTCTGTGGAGCTTTTCTCTTTAGCTTCAGTGGGAGCGTGGGCTGGCTGCAGGGAGAAGTTGCTCACATAAAATAATGGTGAAGATTAGAAAGCATAAGCATATCCACTTCAGGCAATTAGGTGTTCTCTTTTTAAGCAGAAGAAGGAAATCAAGGAGAGTGTATACACACTAAGAGCTGGTCTGAAGTTAAACACTTTTCTAAAACTGGCTGAAAAAATGAGGGCTCCTATTTAAATATGAGAGAGTGAAAAATGTCTACAGATTCTCAGTGGGATGTGGGAAAATATAGTGATAGAGAACTTGCTTTTCAGGTCCTGCAACCCATTCTGACAGCTTGGCCAAAGATCAGATATTCCTTTCCTCTAGCACAAGTTTCCCTGGCAGACTGGATGGGAAACCCATGTAGCAGGAATGCCACCATGCACCTTGCTAAACATCCCATACCTTCTGTACTTTCACAGGGTTGTTCCCAGCAGAGATTGGTTAGTCTGAATATTGATTGTGAAACAAACCAAAACACAGACACAATTTGTTTCACTCTGCCCTGCTGCCAGGTGAGCTCTCCTGGCCAGATCCTGTTCCCTCACAGCTGTTCTCCCATATGAAGATGATTTTTCTTTTTTCTTTTCTTTTTCTTTATTTTCTTTCTTTTTTCTTTTTTTTTTTTTCCTAATCTCTCAGAATTATAATGAATTTGGCTTTGACAGTTCTTTCCTTCCTCTCCCTGAACAGCAAACTCAAATAATGATGAGTATATAATGAGAGATACGTAAAGTGACAGCTATTTCAGTGATGTCTCCAACATGCTAACACACAGAGGTCATTAAGCTTGCACACCAGGATGACCTTTGCTAAAGAGCCAGACTGGGAAAATGTGTTTCTTTTCTTTAGGATATGAAATGAGCATAATGTTATTTCAGAAGTGATAAGGATCAGAGAGATGTAGCATAAGGAAGATGAAATCTGACTCGGGGACTTACTCAGGCTGGAATATCCTACTGATTCTTTCTTTCATCACAGGCAGCCCATCTGTGTTCAACCGAGTTTGGGTCAAAGGATCCACCAGAATTTCATTATTTAGACAAGTTAACCTACTTAAACAAAACATTATCAGCTACTTCAGGATGACTTGAACTGATGCAGACCTTCTGAAAACTAAACAATGACAAAAAGCAGACACTGATGGCAGTAAATATCCAGCAAGGAAGACACTCAAGAACAACCAGCATTTACATACAAATTGTTTGTTCAAACATCTACTGATGTGTATAGGAATTTAACATCAGGGATCGTTGACTCAAGAGGTTGAAAACTACCCTGTTTTTAATTTTCAGACTTCAGAGTTTTCCCAGCCATGAAACAGATGCTGGTAGAACGAATTTCTCTCTGCCAATAATGGCCCTGTTTTCACCATTTTTTTTCTAACAGACCGCTTAGAAGCAACCCATACATCTCACTACAACCTACAGATCACAGGCTGAAACCTTCCTGACTAAAAGGGAATGAAAATTTTTCTTGTTAAGAAAGTTTTAATTACCGAGGTTGTTCTGCAGAAAAAATGCACAAGCAAAAATCTGAAGTTGTCTAAAGAGAAAAGGTTCTCAAAAAGTTTATCAGGAAGAACCTAAAGAGGATGCCCACAGAATTTCCATAAAGGCTCCTCAAGGTTGTCATTTTGGAGCCACAGAACAAAAACACACGGACAAGACACCATGATTTCAGTTTTGTGAAGAAACAGGTGTTCAGAATGAACCAATTAAGGTTTTGCATGGCTGAGATAAAAGTTTTGTCACTACTGAATCTTGGATTTAATAACACAGTAAGTGATAATGGCTTACTTTTATATAATGAACAGCATAGGGTTCCTACTAATTGGGTAAGAAGAGCAATTAACCTCTTGGTGCATCAATGTTCCTGTTTTGAAATATTTGTAAATTAGGTGATTTGAGTGTTTTAGCTTTAATACCCTGGTGAAGCAAGTCTGGATTTTCCAGAATTCATGTAAAACTAATCTACAAATAATTTTTGAAAGTTCAGTGGTGCTGTAGTGGAAGTATGAGGAATGTATGATGTTAACCAGCAAAATAACATGCATAAACCATTAGTGTACATGAGCCAGCTATTAGTGTGGTTTATAAATGCATATGGATAGTAAAAAGAGAAAAGTCATTCTGTTCAGTTTGTGTTTCTTTTGTTAGAATAAAAGTAGATCTCACATCTGTCTTCTTTGTTGACCAAAGACAGAAAAACGTGTATCATTGCAGAGATTTTCCTGTTAAAGCTTTATGCACTATATTGTTGCTTCTCTCCACACACACACCCCCCTTCCCCCCCCCCCAAATATAACGTTTCTTATAGTAGATTTATTTCTATGCTATAGAATGAAAAAAGCCCAACCTTGAGAAAAATAGCCTGATATAAACAGAACCAAACTTTGGTCAAGAAGTACATTTGGTACAATCTCTTGCAATCTTGTCCCGAAGCTATACAGCCTGGTGTACTCTGTCATGCCATGCTTTGTTTTTCCATGGTAAATAGGTAGAATGACTAGGAAAATATTACAGTGATATTTCCTGATAGCTTAAGGGGACTTTGCACAGGTTATATGTCTCAGAATAGCTCCACGGATGAAAGAAAATGATTTAAAGCTCATAGATCTAAATGCCATGGGGGAACAGTTTTATCCTAATGCTGGTCTTGATATTTCACTTAAATATAATCACTTAGTGCTTGACTCTGATAGCTAAGGTGACATTTTTCCCCTCATTCAACTCAATGGAAGGGTCCCTCTGGTATTTTTATATTCTCCGACGCTTGATTCACTGTCTAAATCACATGCTATGGTTTCTCCAGTATCATATTGTTTTTCAATATCATAATCTACAGTTATGCAAAGAGATTTAGGCCTTGCTTTGAGGATCCAGTTCTGCAAGCTGTGATGACAGCATATGTTGGAGGAGTAAAGTTGGCCACTTGGGGTTTTGTGGAGAATACCAGTTCCAACAGATGAGTACAGTATAAGAGCATTCTTATAAATTTATTTGGAAAAAAAATGGCATTGTCTGTCCAGTTCTCTGCACAGTGACCTTGTGTCATTTAAATTAATGTGTCTTTGGAAAAAAACTCATGAAAATTAATAAGGCAGCATATTGTTCAGGCCAAGAGCACTGCTCAGTATACGTCCCTTCCTGTGATGTGCAGGCTTTGATATGAAACTGACTCTTGCTTATCATTACTGTTTGGAAATCAATCCTTCCACTTTACAGCATATTCTCCTTGAGGTGTAATGCACATGAATCATATCATAACAGTTACCTGTGGCCATTATTGGGAATGATGAAAGTGCTGGTAAGTGAGAGGGCCCAGGGAAGAGTAAACAAAGGAGGGCCAGTGTGAGCAGAGATCTAAACCAGAAATCCTGACAGCAGGGGCCTTCTTCAAACACTAACACAGGTATTATGGTGGTCTGCAGGAGCAATCCCATCTCGTGCTTTGTTAGATAAATATGAATCAGCAAGTGCTCCAGATTTGCTACCAACTGGTAGTGACTCTTGCCTGCTGTTTCGTTCAGTCTGTTCTGCCTGGTGGAATATAATCATTTTTATAGCATTCCAAACACGTGAGTCTTCTCAGCAGGTTTCAATAACACTGGCTAGCTCAAACAGCCCATTTGTAAATATTTCAGCTCCTCCAGTTGAGAACAAGAAGTTAAATAATTTGTCTTTGTCCTCTTCTACTACATAAATTTGCTTACCTTCTTTCTCTTATGCTAAATCTTTGCTTCTTCACATCATTTTTCTTTCTTTTTCATTATTTAAAGCCTACTTCAGTGAGATCAGTTCTCCATCTGCTAAGGGACAGTCCAGACAAGCAGCACATCCTTATTACACAAATCCTGATGGCGTGTTTGACTTCTTACAGCCTTGAGAGATGTTTAACCACAGACACTTCCACGCAACAAGCAGATATTCACAGTTATCTTCTGAAGTTTTTATACTCTGATTCCAGTACAGACAAGGTATTTTAACTATGTGGGGTGCTTGTGACTCCTCTTTCCTCCTGGTAACCTGTCCATCCTCACCTGTCTACTTAACAGCCCATTCAACAAGTGTTCAACATTCTACATCTCCTTACCTAAACTCAGATATTCACTAGAAACAGGAGGCTTGGCTGCACAGCACCAGTGAATCTCTTCTCCATTCTTGGTGATCAGCTCTGGGGTGCCACTACAAAGCCGTGCAGAGTCCTTCCTACACCACACAGCAAGGATGGACCCAGCTGGGATTCTGACTTTCAGCATGACAAAATGGAGGAGAATCTGCATGTTGCCGCTGCCCCTGCACCCTGCACCTGGTGCTCTGGGAAGGCTCATAGGCACAGGATAATTGCCAGTGAGGAGTGCCTTGCACCCACACTCCTGCCTCAGCACTGGGGACTCAAAGGGAAGGCACCCATGGGGGATGCTGAAGGCAGGCTCAGCTAGCAAGCTGGTGCTGAACAGGAGCAGATTCACCTCACAGGGCTGGAGCTGGCTCCCTGCAGAAGCTGGGCAATGTGCCTGCACAAGGCTCAGCAGCACATCCTTTATCTACTTATTGCTGTGCAGATTTTCTTCAGCAGCATCCAGATAGCATGGCTGAATGTAAGAAATTATCAGATCATTGCTTTCCTGGCAGATGAAGCAACAGATTACTTTCTAAACACACAAGTCATCATCCAGGCCATTCTGTTGCATATGCCCTTTAAGAATTTTGATGACACAGAGATGATGTGCAGGAGAAATTATGAGCAGCATCATGCTGAATTTGTTTGTCTCCTTATCTCTGCATATTCATCTGATGGAAGAGAATGTACAGAGGGCACATCCTTTGCCCTTTAGGATTCTAGAAACTTCTGTGATATCAGACAACCGGTTTCTCAGCTTTTGAAGTGACAGAGCTCCACAAGCAGGGAGAGAAGAGGGAAAAATTAGCTGTGAAAAAATAGGTTTGGTTCAGAGAAGTTTTTTGGATAAAATGGTCAAAAAGAAAAAAGGGAGATGCCACCGCCATAAGATAGCAGAGTCCACTTAGCACAGTTTCTTAACTGGGTGAGATGCGTGTGCTGATTTACCAGAAAACCTATTAGCAGGTTGCAGAAAGGAGACATCCTCTCAATGTATTATAGAGAGGGTTAATGAGATTCCTTAATTAGGTACTATGGAGAGGGGAATTTGGAGCGTTATGCTTTAGCTCTATGATCAGACAAGACCTTAATACTCTCAGAGCATGGTCTGTAACAAGAAAGAATAATGTGAATAATTTTACAGCCACAGAATCTATGAGGGAGAAACCAGATCCAGCCAGCTAGGAAACTACAGACAGAACATAACATTTGCAATCAGAGTTTTGCCAAACATCTTCCTGTGTTACCAGAACTCAGCATTGTGAGCTCTGAATTTGACTTATTGAGCCACGTATGCAGCCTGGCACCATCTCTGTGTCCAGGCACCAGCAGAAGGCGCCTGGCAGCAGCAAACCTTCAGCTGGAGGGCATGCGATGGCCAAGAGATAGAAGTCATCCTACTCTGCCTGGCCAGAGGAGCCACTCTGCAGCTGAAGTGAACAGAAAGATGCATGTGCTTGGATACTCATTTGGATCAAAGCAGTCCCATAGCATGGACTCTGCAACCTTCTGCATGACAGAAGGCACAAAAGCTTGCTGTCATTCAGCTCCTGATTATCTTTCAGTGTTTCCTTTCTCATGAGGGAAAAAAGTTTTATTCACATTTTTTAGAGCATTGGTTTGAAAATGCACTTTCAGTAGTTTATAGTACATTCTCTGCTATCCTAGAATCCCCAGAGTTTCTAATCATCTTTGACCTAGATCCCGTATTGATGCCTCACAACCCACTTTCAAGAGAAATGAGATCTGAGAGTGGTCAGCACCTCTAAAAATTGGGGTGAAATCTCAACCCTTTTGCCTTCACCAGGCCTAAGACTTCATCCTGCTTCTGAGAAAGCTAGATAGAGGAACGCTTTTATGAGATGAAGGTAAAAGGACTTTCTTTTGATAAAAAATTTCAATAGGAGGATAGAAGAAAAAAAAAAGAAAGGAAAGGGCAGAGGCTGATGTGGAAGGAATCTGTGGGTTTGCAACATCGTTTGGAAGCTGATCCAAACACATTTCTCTTCAAAGCAGGCCAAGGTTCCTTAAGTTGAAAAATGTTGTTATGAAGTGTTGGCAACGGGGTCTTAATCCTTCCCTATTCTTCCTGGAGCAGGCCAGGAGTAATCTCAGGCATGGTAAGCCCTGAAAAACACAGCCAGTTACCATAGCTGTCCTTGATCAAGCAGTTACAACTCCAAAGAAGTTAATGGAGTTACAGTTGCAACAGCTCTGAAGATCACATTGTATTTCTCTCTCTCACGTTAAGCAGACAGACAGCAAAATGAAGCAAATACTTCCCGATAACTCCATAACGGACTGCCTCACTGGATTATGAAGATGCCCATTCAGCTGAGACATGTGTCACTTCTTAATTTTATTTTTCTACAACAGCTGCTTAGTCTGTGACAGTCGAAGGGAGTGGGTATTCATTCTTCAGCTCATGCAATAGAGATAGAAATGGTTTCAGGAGGAGCTCCAGAACAGCACACATAATGTTTTGGACCCTTCCATTTGTGTTTGTACATTTGTTTGAACTGAATTCTTCTTCCAACTAGTGAAATCACCGGGGAATGCAAAGTCAGCCTGACCAAACTGCCAGCATGGAAATAAAGATAAGTTTGGCTTCTCTAGTACTTTGCAGAACTTAAATGATGATAAATGTCATGCTATAATACCACATCTAACTGAATGTAATTGCACTGACTAAAGTCAAGAAAGAATTCATTTCTTCCAAATCAAATTATTTTGAGGATGTTAGGATAGGCTTTTCAACTATCGTTGAATTTAGATACTTAAATACGTATGGTACCTCTCAGTCTACATTTAGAGTATACTAACATTTAGCATACTGAATGACTCAGTCCCATAACTGCTGTATTAATAACTTACACCAAGGCAGCAGGAATTACTAGACATCTTAAATATAAAACACTTACTTAAGAAACCACTACAGTTATATGCATAGATAAAAAGATTCTGTACAATCCAACAGAACAGATTTGCAAGATATATGATTTTTACTAGCAGAACAAAACTGTGTTTCATGGCATAGTAATAAAGATGATAATTTTCTGGTTTGCTCCAGATTCAGAGGATTTCACTGAGGAATTTCTGATCTGTTAGTTTAGAAACACCTGCAGCAGGCATCTGCTTCAGCACTTGGATGCTGATCCACATGATCATAGCAAGATAGCATTCCACTGCACTATGGCACTGATGTTCATGGCAGTTGGGCTTTTCTATATGTGAGATGCCATCATATAAAGGCACTTTCCTTTTGTATAACACATTACTGTGTGACAAGAAGTACATTTACACTTGTGAGAGAACAAGAGCTTGGCATAAGCAAAGTTCAAGCATGAAGTGGTTTGTTCTCCATGAAGACAAAGGTTTTATTGTCTTCCCTTTTTATTTCAAAAATGTTAATTTGTTCTTTGGATGGACAGCTATTAACTCAAAGAGGTTTATCTTGATCAACAACCAGATTCCTGGTATTTTGAATCAGAAAGTGTGAAAATATATTCCAAAGCCTTCAAAATCAATGAGGGAAACTCAAAAAAGATCTTGAGAATAAGCTATTTTAAAAATGTAAATGAAAATGTTGGTTACATATACAGCAAATTTAATCTTTTGTATGTGCATGCATGTAAATAAATACATACGTAGAGATATATATGTAAACATTTCTACACAACAAATGTACTAATTAGTTCCTTATGAAGAACTCCCAGTAGATTTATAGAAAAAGAGACTCCAAAGAGCTATGACCAAAAAATGACGTGATCTGATGAGAGAAAAAAAAAACCATGAACTCTGAAGTGAGGTGGCATGAACAAAGCTGTCTGTAAAGCATCGTTTATTTGATAAAACAGAACTAGAGTATGGACAATGATTCCCTCTGCTCCTGTAAATGAATATATGATAGCCTTTAGGAGTTTTCCAGTACAGTTCATCAATTCTTATCATATTTAATTCAGATACTTTCAAGAGAACTGCAGGGAAAACTGGCACTAGCTCAGGTGACAAATCTCCAAAATAAGAAACCAGCGCTGCTTTCTTCTTAATCGCATGGTGTATCACTTCATGCTTGGTGTTTTAAAGAGAATATCCTCAGCTTTGGGCAGAGTCAGCATTCAGATAAATAAACATAAGAGACCCAAAGATCCAAGGCGTGTCCTGATTTCTAGATAACAAGGATCTTACAGGTTATTTCTAATCCTCTTCTACCAGCAACTATCTGGCATATCCACAATACATGTTGGGGTTCTGTCGGAGGTGACTTTGGATCTTGTCTCCTACAAGATGACAATACAGATACCTCTGGAATAATGAGAATGTAGTAGGGAGGCAACTACAGGAGATGTAAGGTTGGTCTTATGATTCCAAGTTCCCGTCTGGCAGTAGATTTAAATCCCAATGAAAATATTAATTACTCATAGATTTTAATATATGGTGGTGCCTGTGTTGAAAAACAGTGTTTTGTAGCTGAGAATTGGCTCTATCAAATAGTGTTATTGTGCTCTTTGTATCTGCTGTAGTTTCAATGGAAATAAACGAGGTGTTACTTCTGGAGCAATCCAAGCATTTAGAACAGAAGGAACAAAAGGTACCCAAAACTTTCAGATTCCTTTGTGAATCTGGTCAGCCTGAGCTTTTCTTCTGTCCCAACTGGTTTGGGTTAACTTTGTATTTGCTTCATCTCTAAGAAACCAGACTGCTTTGTCATCATCTGACAGGATGTCATGGTAGAGTCTGGCAGGGGCACCAAGTGCAAGTGAATTCTAGCAGGGAACTACAGTAAATGAAAAGCTCCTCACAGACATGGTTGAGCAGAAAAGCTGCCAGACTTTACACTGAAATCAAGAGGATCATGATGTGAAATGAATTCTAGCAAGGTCAAAAAGCAGGAACAAACTTCAGAGGAACTTCTGTGCTCCCAGCTGCTAGCATCCATTCCTTCATTTCTACTCCTTCATGTGCCCATCACCCCTTGGCCAGGGAGCTCCCTGGTCTCAGCCTCTTTGAAGTTTGAATTTCACAAATACTAACATGGCAAAGGTGAAAAATAGAGCTGTTGTGCTGGCTGTTTCACTGTACAAATGGGCTTTGAAAAACATTTATAACTGCTCCTTAGCCTCTAGCACATCCTTCTTCTTCAGTAACTCTCTGAAATGCAACTCTGTTTTAATTAAGGTCTTGGCTTCTGTTTCTTGCTTTCATCATGTCTTAGTTTGTTACTAAAAACCAAATCCTGTTCCTGTTTTACAAAGACCACAGGTCCTAAAGGGATGTGACAATGAATGAAACGTACTTAATACTGTATTTTCAAACAGAAAAACTTTCTACAAGCATCACTTAGCAGACTGTTACTGAAAATTCATCATTCACACAGATGTGACCTAAGAGCACAGCTGCGCCCTGAAGTGGAAGAAGCATATCCCTTACAAATTACAGTTCTATCAGGCGTTACCCCTTTAGGGTTAGGCATTCTCAAAGAAATATAAATATTTAGACAATTGGAAGATCCTGAAGGCAGCCTGAACTCTCACACCCACTTTCGATGATGCAGTTCGTTTTCTAAGGCAGTCACTCTCTGGCTAAGATGCACTGTTACACTCCTACAAAGCATTTGCATGCTGGAATCCCAGTCTTCACAGCCACTCAGGGTATCCCCCAAAAGATGTACATTGCAGGCATGACAAAATTCTCAAAATAGACCCCCCACCTTCTGCAGCACAGTAACAAACACTGGTTTATTCCCTGCAGGAGGTTTCTGCTGCCTACCATAAACACAGATTCCTAGAATAACTTGTCTCTGATTGGCAACAATTACATCAAACCTGAAATGTTTCAAACTGAACATCTGCAGTAACTGCTGACAAATGTTTCCTCAGAAACTTTCCTCACTAATCTGTAAGTATGTCAAAATCCCAAATTCCACCCACTTTCTATCTGAGCGGTTGCAAATGTTCTCAGTGCTCTCTCAAAGGCTACCCCTTAATTGAGACAAGTTTCAAGAAGGTAAAATGTAAATGTCGCCACAAAGCTGTCTGATAGCTTTAACCATTGCTCTTGCTTCCTAACAAAGCAATTGGCATAACGAGCATTAGCTGACACAGTGTTTTGTGGTCCATGTCAAGACTTCTCTGTATGTAAGCCTTTGCCTTGGCATCTGCCTGTCTGCTGACTGACAGCTAACAAAATCATATGAAGACATTTTAAGTGCCAAAAAATGTGCAGTGAGCTCTGGAGCTTTCAGAACACATTGGTAACAACTTTTTTATTTACCAATTTGTATTGCATGCTGACATATTTATTGAAAGATTGTTTTCCTGGATGTGTATTTTCCCTTTGCTCTCTTAATGAGATGCTGTCTCAAAAAAATAACTGAAGGGAAAAGTGATGCATGTTTTTGGAAAATCGCAAACTAACCTTATTAGAAATCAGAACAATATCCTTGAATATTCTGATTACTCGAATTTATCTGTATTTCTCTATGATGCTGTAAGCCTACTCATAGGCAGGAACAGGAATCAGTTTGAGAGCTGAACGCTGAAACACAAAGGCACTCCAGAAAGAGTTAATTAAATAACACAGCAGTGGAATGCCCTTCGGCTGCAAGTGAAAAGTAGACCAGAATCCAGCACACCCTGATAAAAGTATTCAGAAAACATGAAATAATGACTGGTTTGTAGAAGAGGCACTTACTGTGTGAGGTGGTCAAACAAATGAGTGCACTCTGACTGATTTCCCATCCGGCAAGAGCTGCTCCTGGAAAGAGGAAGGAAAAAGACAGTGACCTTGTGAAGTGGGTGAGTTTTAAAACACCAGCTGTCTAATGGAGTTGTCCTTGTTGATATATTAGCTTCAAGCTGCATTTGGATATAATTGAGATTCATGTAGCAAGTGGGGAGGGCTCCATTCTGCTGAGGAGATTCGATTATTCAGGGAGAGAATAATGTGACTGAGTCGCTCATTTGAGCAGGTGTAACCAACCTGCTAGATCCAAGCAGGCCAGCTAGGGCTGCAGATTAATTGGGTTCATTATGTTTCGTCTCTGAAACTAGACCATTCAAACCTCAAAGAAGCCTTATTAAATCCTAGGTTTTCTTATGGGCAAACAGTGGCTGTGCACTAAAAACCTTCAGTTCACACTGACCAGCTTTGGGCATTAGAAAGTCAAGACAGGACCAGAAGGTACTGCATTATCACTTTCTTTTTTTTTTTCTTTTCTTTTTTTTTTTTTTTTTTTTCCCCTCATGCTCAGGGCATAGGTTAGGGAACAACAGTTTTAAGCCTGGTATGACTGGGACTTGTGGAAATGAGATGGTAGGGAAGCACTGCCCCTTTCCATCTCCTGTCCTCACATAAACCTGAGCAGCTGGGTATCCAAATCATTCTTACATTACCCAGAAAAGAGGGAAAAGAAACTTTTTCAGCCAGGGATGGTGGTGGACAGTCTGCGAGCACCAGTTCTACCAAAGAGAGTGAGAAGTATACGGTCTTAATGGATTAACAGATTCCACATTCATGATGATAGGCTTTTCTTTTGACACCTGAATAAATGACCATGCCCTGGCTGTATTTTAATTTTTCGTGTGCTAGATGTATTACAATCCCAAATAGACTCCTGTAAATCTATTTAGAAGCATAATGAAATGAAAACCAGGTTTGAATAGAGAATGCATTGATTTTCTATGTCAGAAATGAAGCAATTTAGTATTTCTTTCACTCAAGGTGCTACTGTTCCATGCCAGTACTAATTAAATTCTAATGTGTTCTGAGCGTAGAAATTATGTTGTCTCATAGTAAAGCAACTATATCAAATTGAGGGGTAGAGACATTAACGATCTGATCAGATGAATTAACATAAACCAGCAGTCCCTGTCATTGCCACAAGTACATTTTTCATTAGCACTGACTCTTCTTGATTTTGTGTTAATAGATCACTGCATGGGGGAGGGGAAGGATGGGGACAGAGGGAAGAGTTAGGTAGTTAAGTATTTTCTAACTGTAGGTCATGGAATTAAGAGCTGTAGAAAAGCAACAAAAAATTGTTTAGAGATTTAAAAATTAACTCATAAGACAAAATGACCTCATAGGACCTCCCTGTATTCTCACATATACAGCTTTTCTCTGAACTTATTCACCAAATTCTTGCTTTATCTGTACAATATTCCTGTGTCGCTCTGACTGTCTCTTCAAAATCTTTCAAAAGCATCTTATCAGCTCCTACTTTCAATAGGAAATGGAGGTGAGCTAGTGAACTTGAACCAACTTGTTTCAAAGGCAGCCTGCTTAGATAATTCACCTTGGGAAATCAAAGTTTGTGTCTCAGTTTACCTTTATGTAAAATCTGGAGCATATCTAACTCATGCAGCTGTAGTATCTCTTAATGTACTGCTTTAACACATTCCTTGACCAAAGTTAGCTCGAGATATGCACGTGGCAACAGTTCTTTAGGAATCCAGTTGAGATTTATGGGAACAGTCAAACCCAATGCTTTGGGCTGGTGCACAAAAGAACATCACATCACGCAGCTGTGGCTAATTGGACAGATGGGCTCTGCCAGCAGCAATGTGTCTTAGCTGTCAAATATCCTGAACTTTTCAGCCACCTACACAACACACAGCCACATGTGAACACCCAGAGAAATTAATATGGATATTAGCCTTCGCCATTCATTATCTTGTCATCATTTCAAAGCCCAGTTTTGAAGTGAGAGGACACATCGCAGCTTTTTTAATTACCACTTGCTCCAGCTACTGCAATCACAGACCCATAAAGGAACCCCAGCATAAATTTTTTGTTGCTAATAAATATCAGTCAGGGATAAAATAATGGACCACAGCTCTTTCACCTTTTTATTAATCTATGGTATGTACTGTGAAAGTCTTGATGAAGGGAGTTCTGGCCTTTCAAGCAATGAGGCGCAGAGCAATACACATCAGTTCTTTGGACTGCTGGGATTAAAACTTCCAGCAGTGACTGACAATATCGCATTGCACAAGTGGGGAGATGTGAGGTACAGAACGCATTTCTCTGCCAACATATGTAATATTCATGAGCATTTTATTATTTTTTCAAGGGTCAATTAGGTACCATTCAAATCCTGAAAGGTATTTCCTCAGGTAGGAAATGGGAACTACATTAGAGTAGTAGTGAGAGGAGGAGAGGAGCAGGATAACAACTCCAGCACCTTTAAAGTCCCTTCCAACCAAACCCATTCTATGGTGATTTATAAAGGATTCCATTTAACTCAGAGTCTTCAGAAGATGCCATATTCCCACTACTCATATTTCAAACAACACGTATATTAAATCCTTATTCTAAGGAGAAGTGCAAGCTTTCCTGTTTTCTTAATAATCCTTTTGAGTTTTTACCTTTCCTCAACACTCAGCAAATTAAACAGTGCATGAAATGCCTCCTGAAGCTGCTCAAGTAACAGAGAACTTAAAGTTGTGTCACTATGCTCCTATTCCTTTTGCCTTCCATTTTCCTTCACTTGTGCAGAAACACCTTGAAAGTTCTCTATCTCAATGAGGACATAATTATGCCATAGACTAGAGACAGTCACAGCTCATGGCACTTTCTGACTTGCAGTAGAGGACTTTGGTCTTGCAAGCAGCACATTCTCCTCCTAGGAACAACCTTGAATATTTTTTAACTCCAAAATTAGAATTCTGAACTTGCTGCAGAGAGGCTTGAAAAAGCTGTATGTAAAATAGCTGTTTCCTGTCAGGCTCCTAAAATCCCTAGCGGTTAAACATAATTTTTTAAAGGCTTTATTTGCTATCAAGCACCTGAATCCTATATATTTTACAAGCTAATGAGCTAGTTTTTGAAGAGAAAAACGTAGCTGTTAGGAATATTAACTGAAGTTATGCTTACTGCAAGAGTGTGGGGCGTGTGTGTAAAAATCCTGCTTTAATGTGTAATCTTGGAGTAAGTCCCAGAAGAGATTGATTCAATTTCCATTTATTATGAGAGCAAAACTTAAAACTGCTCTGATGTATAGACACTTGCTATTCCCAGCATCTTGCAAGCAGCAGATTAGTGATGTGTGGCACGGCCTATGAAGACTAGTAATATAGAGCCTTAGAATTATGGTGCAGTGTGTATTAATGGAAAAGCTTAAAGATTGGGTTTGTGTTACAATAAGAGATCTCTAATTGACAGCTTCAATTAATAGGTCTCCAAACCACAAATCAGAAGTCTGCAGCTGCTTGCCCTTTTCATACGAAAGGATACTTAGGAAAAATCTCTCAATTATCATCCCTGGTTTGTGTTGCCTGGGGAACTGAAGCACAAGTTTTGAATAAAAAGTTGTAACTTAAAATGTGCTTTCAATACAACACTTAAGAGAATCTAGAGCGTTTACACATCATCTGGTTTAATCTTTCGTTTAGAGGTCCTCTTCTATCCCTGACCTGCATGTTAAACAAAATCATCTTGTTGAAGCACCTTCTGTAAACTGAAACTACAGTGGCCATGAAGTAAGCAGATTTTTCAGTTATAAAGTCATGGACCACCTTTGATCTTCAGCCAGAGGGACAACACCGAATCTTGTGAAAGTGCTTTTTCATCTTGCAATATTACAAAATTATGATCATGTTGTAAAAACTCACCATGTATTAATATCTGTAAGCAGATACAGAAATACTTCAAAAGCTTAAATAACACCTACCCTTCCCAAGCATCAGTTCAGTGAACAGAAGGCTTGCTGTTGGAAGATGTGAAAGCAGAATAGTTGGGAACAGCAGAAATTAATCACAAGCAATGCTAACCCAAACTCCAGCCTGAGTAGCTACAAGCACTGAAGTAAATCACAAGGGAGGAGGAGTCATTTGTACTAATTGACGAAGGTTTTGGAAGGTGCATCTTGCTTTCAACCTGAACTTCCTTGGAGATTTGAAAGAGGTGCAGATATATGCATTTAAATCTGTCTTGTTGCTAATGAGCTCAGTTCTGTTGAGGAAGGTTCAGATATTATTATGGATTCAGGAATAGTTCAACACAGGTACTGCATTATTCCACTTAAGTGTGTGTGTGCACACATGCGTATATACTTATACCTATCAATTCCATTTTGTTCGAATTCAAGACTAAAACCTCGGAACATGGGAAACTCTTGAAAAGAAAAAAACATCGTTCAGTGGGCTCTAATAAGGAGAACAGACGTCTTGTATGGCGCCAAAGTGGAGAAATGTTAATCAACTGCTGAAACGGAGAAAAGATTTTTCATTTTTTAGCCTTCAAAATCTGACAAGAAGCTGCCTGAAATTTTCATTGGCTTTATTGTTCTTATCAGGTGCTTTTTGGAGAGGAGAAAAGAGGGAAAATTGTGATATTTTATTTTTATTTGCACATAAAATTTTATTATAAATTTTATTGTGTAATGCATTAATTAAATTTGTGGTTTAAAAAAAGAATCAGCCTTGAATTGGGTGTAAGAAAGGCTTTCAGAGCAAATGAAGATCACATTGACAGAAGCTGGGTATTTAGATTTGTCCTTGAAGTGCTGGGGACGTTGTACTTTGGCATGAACACCCTCAGGCAACAAAGACTGAAACAAAAGATGTGAAGTTGGGTGAGGTAGCAGTCTCTATTTCATTCTTTTTATTTTTTCTCCTCCTCAGCTTTTGTACTTTGTAGTTCAGCCATTTTTGTTAACAACTTGAAAAGTCATTCTTTGCACACCATAGAATGTTGATCCAGAAGCAAAAGCACCTGATTTCTAAGTAGCACAAAGCTGATCCTAAAGAATGCCAAGAGAAAAGGATTTTTGCAGAGCAAAACATCAGGACAAGCTTTCCCAACAACACATGCAACATCAATCAGGTATAACTGAAATAATTTTCCTGTTCCTAATTTGTGAAATTTTAATAATTAAAGGAATAAATTAATCTATACGGTGATCAGCCTATGGACTATGAATATTAAATAACCTGTTAACAACATAATTGAGAACATGCTTTGATTTCCGTTCATGCATCAGACTATCACAGTGGGTTGCCTTCCTTGTGAGAGGGCCAAAATCATGGCTTCAGTAACTAGTTATGCATAAATATGTATGTGTGTACATTTCTAGGAGCTTTCTGGTATTGACATTTCATAAATAATGGCTTGACTCAGACAAATTTACATAACAAACTTTCTACTTTGGCTGTAGAAGTAGACACAGCCTTGACAAGACTTTTGCTAAAGGTTTTGAATTTCTAAGAAGTATTACAACAGTTGTAATTAAGGACAGGAACAGATCTTGTGTTGTTGAACAGAACCTTGGGAACCCAGATAATTCCCTACCTCTGACTTCATTCTGTCAAAATGCAAAGCATTTTTAGGGGGAAATAGTAGGAGGGAGCATTGTTGTAGCCGTGTATGATTTACAAGAATGTCAAGATACATTAGCATGGAAGTAAATACCAGCTGTAATTTATTTTGAGTGATGAAACACTTGTCCTGTCTATTAGTGCCATGCACAATTAATCGTCAGTGTCACTTGACAAAAGTAAAATAAAGACTTTGCACAAAGCATGTTGCAGAAGCCTAATGGGATTTTCAAGATACTCTGAAGCCACACTGATCTGTAGCACAACTTCAGTCAAGCTGCCATTTATAAAGGGTTAGTGAGCAATCAGTGCATTTTTATTAATATTTATTAAAAGTTTCCAGAGAAATCAGTGAACAGATGTTATAAACTTGTTAGAGAAGTCATTAGGATTCACCCAGGGATAGTCCACATCAGCAGCCCAAAACCAAGACTTTTAATCAATGGTTAATTTTTACAATCCAAATACAGCCCATTAATTATCCCTTCATAACTCAAACTTTAAATTCAAGTGTGATAGAAACCTCCTCCTTTCTCTGGCTTTGGTACCACAGCACATTATTTTAGTCCCAAAGATTTTTTTTTTTTCAATTCAAAAGCCCTTAAAATGATTATGAAATTCTTAGATTTTCTTGGGTATTAGCAGAAGTGTAGCTTTGCTGAGTAACATTTTTAGCAAAAGACATATTGTTAAATCAGAACTCGCTTCTGCATAAACTGGAAAGGGAAATATACTTAATGAAAAATGTAAATTCAATTTGATAGTTAAATGTTTTGCATCATCCAAAAAAAATATTATCTGTTAAGTAACCAATATAATTTAAAAGAAAAAATAGCAACATTCATTTTCTCTCTAAACCCTCGCAAAAGAAATAAATGTCTGCTGTAAAATCTAACAGTGTTAAATAAATACAGGAACAGGTCTACAACAGAATGTATTGTAACCATTGTACAATGGCTTTTCCTTCTATAGAAATTTAAATCAGAAACTTCCCATCTCATTAAATCAGGAAATAGAATACAAACCGTTTGAGAGGTTTATAACTCAAAATTGTATTGATTTATAGTCAAACATTGTTATTCTTAATTTACAAGCAGCTAATTCACTTACTAGTCTATCATATAACACTACAGCTCTAACAGAAATCTCTAGCTAAACACCAGGAGAGATTTCCATCACAGTAGCTCCTGACAAATTCTGGAGATTCTCAACCCACCTTCCCAGGCAAAAGAAAGGAAAAACTAAACAAAACAAAACAAAAGCTACAAACATGAGTTATGACATTGAAAAGAAAAACTACAGATTTATATTTTAAACAAATACTTTTCTAAAAGAAATATTAAGTACCAGAAGTAATTTGTAATTAAGCACTATGGCACCAAAACAAATATATGGACTCTGGGAAATTTCAAACCTTGTGTTTTTGTTAGTGGCACCTACAGTGTACACCATGTTTACTGATGTCCTGATCAGTTAACATTAAGCCATCCAAATGTCTGTCTCAAAATGGAAATTAGAGTATGATGTCCTTTAGTATCTAATCATTCTACCTAAACTCTGATGATCTCCTTTCTAAACTCCATAAAGTCGAGATATGTGCTAAATGCAAGTCTTTCATCACACTTCTACCACTGATGTCACTCCTTTACCTTGGACTGGAACAACAAGAGATTTATACAATATAATGTATCAGCCTGTTTAACAGAGGAAGTGTTTGTTAAAGCAAACAAACAAAACCACGAACACAAGCTGACAGACACCCCACACAGTTTGAGCTACAGAATTGTCTTTTTTCCTTTTTAACTTTTCATCTAGATTTCTGAAGAGCCCACAGAGACATCTTGTGCCTGGATAACAAATAGCAAGTCATTGGTATAAGAGAGAGGGACCATGGCCCTTGGGACATGAGCAACATAGACAGCTGGCATTTACCAGCATCACTGCTCAGGAGTGCCAATTTTGTATCATCTCTCTTGTGTTTAGATGGGTCAGGAGAAGGTGGTGGTGGTGGATGGAAGCTCACACTGTTCAACACCCAGAACAGCCATAGCAGCATCCAGTCTTTTTTAATTAGGTAGTCTGCAGATTTTACTACGATGTGACGATTCAAAAATACGCTCCATCTATCAGCTACTGTTGGGCACTGCTTCTTAAATCAAGTAGCATGTGTTACATGCTGGTGAAAGTGCATTGCAGCCAGGCACACTTTAGACAACATTCCCCAGCTTGAAATCAAATGCTATCTGTGCCATTTTTCATCTGGAATTCTTGAGTTTAGTTGCAAAATAGGTGTAAACAGCTTGCCAATATTTGAGATAGAGCTTAAATATTTCAGTCACCACCAGTGAGATGAAGTAAGTACAAGCATTCTGAGCTTGAGAGTGGTTTAGCCTTAGGCAGAAAGGGGGTCTGTAGGCTACCTCAGAGAGGTCAGAGGAAGACTGAGGCTGTTTCCTATTAAACCATTTACTTAACCACTAACTCTGAAATCAAACTGACTAGTATAAAGCTGGCTTACAGAGTGCATTTGTTAACCCAATGCAACATTTGCCATCAGATAAGCCCCCTTATTTCATGACAATATTGTACCAAGACTTAGAAAACTATTTTTGCTCTTATTGTTACTGCTACACAGGATGATAATTAAGAGAGGCATGCACTGGACTGGAAGGAAATGTGTAAGAGGCTCTGGAAAAGTAGCCCTGAAGCCAAACTAGCAGTAGAAATGAAGTTCTGTATTTAGAGCCAGAAAGTGAGGTCACAAAAGATGAGGTTGGCAAAGAATTTACTTATCCTCACTCTCTTCACAAGAGGCTCCTTAAGATTATCACTTGCTCAAAGGTACATTAATTTTTCAGAGAAAAGATCAAGGAATGAGAGTAACTGATTTCTTTCTTTCTTTCTTTCTTTCTTTCTTTCTTTCTTTCTTTCTTTCTTTCTTTCTTTCTTTCTTTCTTTCTTTCTTTCTTTCTTTCTTTCTTTCTTTCTTTCTTTCTTTCTTTCTTTCTCTCCTTCCTTCCTTCCTTCCTTCCTTCCTTCCTTCCTTCCTTCCTTCCTTCCTTCCTTCCTTCCTTCCTTCCTTCCTTCCTTCCTTCCTTCCTTCCTTCCTTCCTTCCTTCCTTCCTTCCTTCCTTCCTTCCTTCCTTCCTTCCTTCCTTCCTTCCTTCCTTCCTTCCTTCCTTCCTTCCTTCCTTCCTTCCTTCCTTCCTTCCTTCCTTCCTTCCTTCCTTCCTTCCTTCCTTCCTTCCTTCCTTCCTTCCTTCCTTCCTTCCTTCCTTCCTTCCTTCCTTCCTTCCTTCCTTCCTTCCTTCCTTCCTTCCTTCCTTCCTTCCTTCCTTCCTTCCTTCCTTCCTTCCTTCCTTCCTTCCTTCCTTCCTTCCTTCCTTCCTTTTTCAACCAGTTCCTCTTTATCAGTTAAGAGCAGAAATATTGAATGCCAGTTATACCATTAATTATATTTCTAGAGAAAAAACAGCCAAATTCTTTTGGTTTATATCTTCACATCCAAACTGCTATAGTCTGCATAATTTTAGTGGTCAGCACCACTTTGGATAACATTTTTCTGTCCTTGATGGATAGACATAGCAGAAAATTACATCTTCCTTTCAGTAGGTAAATAGGTTGCCTGTGTGTATTGTCACAGTCAGGTTGGATTCTATAACACTTCCCTTTTCAGCAAAAGATATTCATTACTAACCACAAAAAAAGAATCTGTATGATAGTCAAATAGGCACAGAAGAAATAATATTTTGCTTTAAACTTGATTGTTTTCACACTTGCATGATATATACATAAGCACAATTTTATTAGACTTGATTTTCTCCTAGGCTATTTCTGTCTGACATAGGAATTTCAATAAAAGGAATATAGAGAGACTTTGAAGTGTTATTCTTGCTCATTCACATTTTGCAGAGGGGGAAATTGCTACCCAGAAAGTAATGCTGGGGACTTTATCTGACATTGGATTTATTCCTGGTGTACTAAACAGAACTGCACCAACATTATACTGATATAAAGTTTGCATGTGCTCAAAATGAGGCTGTTTGTTGCTAGAGAAATCTAAGACTTTTGTTTCTTTACAAAAAGTATTGGTAACCACAATCCACTCACTATTTCCATCAGGATCTCACATTTTAGATATCATATATAAACTGGAAAATCCAGCTTTGGATTCACACAAAACTCATTTTCGTGGTAGAAATTAGCATTGTGGAACTATGTCTACATTGAAAAAAAAAAAGAGATAGTAACAATAATAATAAAAAGTTTTTAAAAACTTTGAAGTTAAGTATAAAAATGAGATTTTCTTCAGAAAAAAAAAAAACAAAAAACAAACAAAAAAAAACCCACAAAAACACCCAAGGTGTTGATATTGTAACTAACATTTTTTAAAAAGAAACACTAGGGAAACTATTGTTTGTGATACAACACACCAAATGAGATTGCTTGATGTGACTGATGTCTCTGCCCTGACCCATGTCATTCCAGCCTTACAAAGATTAGTGCATATGATCTGGGTGGGACTACTAAGGAGCTGAGAATTACAAGAATAAAACTGATAAGCCAAGTTTCTCATTGACTTTCACAGATGTTCCATGGCTGGCTCAAGAATCCACATATACACTCTTCAGTTGAAATTCGTGACAGATTAATGAAACAAATTGTAACCGAGCACTGAAATGTGCAGGTTACATAATCACATCAAAGTAGGCAAGGCATTCAGAGAAGAATCAAACACTTCTACTGCAGGCAGCATTAAATATTGAAATATCATTGTTCTGTACACTATTGTAGAAACCACCCAATATCTCATCTAGTAACCCAGTGGAGCATAAGAAAACAAAATTATAAAGCAAAACATTTATTTACCATTTAAGCAACCAACTTCTAAATTGGATCAAGTCAGCTGTTTCTCTCTGAACAAGCAAAGATCATCCTTACAAAAAAAGATCAGTAGTACAAGTCAGCATAACTTAAGGGGTATTTGAGGAGCTGTGCTGATTTCCCACTTGCCTATTCACTGCTGTTTTGATAGTGATGAATAAGGCAAGGATTGTTTCTAAGATGCAGGCATCTGCAATTACAACAAGGTGTGTTCTAAAGGCAGATCCTATGGTGGCAGATTGCTAGGAAGAGAATTCATTTAACAGGGAAAGGTAGTCCACAGGATATTTGTGCATCATCTTCTCTCAGATAAATCATTTAGTGCATTTGCTCTTTAGTCCATACAAGCAATGTTTCTTTTTTTTTGTCATACATTCTGACCTCAAGAGTCATTAAATTCCAGGGTAACTAAAACATTTTTTACTGGTAGCCTTTACTGTTTTGATGAAATATACATAACAAGCTTATGAATCTCATGGAGAAGACTCAATCTAAGCAGAGGAATGAGGAATTCAAACATCTCTGTGTCAGAGTTGTAAGGTATCACTTAGTTGTAGGGATACGGAAGGGAAATACACGAGAATGAAGAAAGGATATAGCAGTTTGTTCAGGACAGTTATTTCCTTGTGTTGTTTTGGTTCCTGCATAGGATAGATATCTACATTCAAATCACAGTGGATCCTGACAAGTCATGTTTGACTTCCATTTAGCCTTTTGACTGAAAACATATGATTTAAGATGGTGACTGTACGCTTTTCAGATAAGAATATAGCTATAGTTAATTGCTATATGGAAAGGAATCACAACAAAGAGAAACAAACTGAAGAGTATGAAGGTGTTCTTTTGTTTTTTGAAGGAATTATTTATTTCCCTGCAACAGTGTTAGCCAGTGCCATCAACACAAAGTGCAACTGTGGGTATTGTTATTGTGGCTGCCTTAAGATGGGCTGTACCATTCCTGGGAAAGTGGGCAGAGATTCAACCTTGAAAAGTGAATTAAGAAACCATTAAGGAGTGGAAGGGTTGAAGCTGTATTCTGCCGCACAAGTGGGCTGTAGTTAACAGCTAGAAACTGAACTGCTCTTGAGTGAAAGCAAATGTACAACGACGAAAATGCTATAAGCACAGAAATGCTAACACAATCAGTTGTTCCTACGGCTCTGTTCTTCACAAGGCCCTAAATCAAGACAGATTCAGGTTAACTCAGAAGAAGCCTGTTTTTTTCTTCTGAAAACATCTTCAGAACCTCACATACGCATTACCTATGTATCTGCTTCAGCACCTGGCCCAGCAGTTGCATTTCCCCACAAGCAATTGGCAATGAGTTTGCAAGTTTAAACAGTACTTGCAGTGCTGTATGGAGATCCCTGGGACATGCTCTGAATGAGCCATACACAGCACTCCATGGTGCCACACAGATGTACTAACTTGAGCCACAGAAACATCAGAGCAGGGCACTCAGTCTGAAGTAATATGGCATGGCTGATTGATTCTGGTTGGCTTCTTTCAGCTCTGACAGCTTTACAGACTGTTGCTCTGCACGGCATAAAATACCCTTACCCAAAGTTAGAGACCCCCTGCGAGAAAGAATCACAAGATTACACAAGTTATTCGTTTTAACTTTGCTTATTTTAGGAAGCCTTTTTTTTTTAACTCCTTTTTTATTATTTTTTTTTTAAGCTTCAAAGAACATTTCTCTGCTGCACTAAATTGGGAACTAATGCTAAGTAGAATGATTGAAGTGAGAAAGTTTGGTGTTGAATATTTTATCTGTGGCTTCCTAGAAAGTTAGAAACGCTTTGCTATGATTTAGTGCAATTAATTAAACAGTTATAAAATTTCGTGTGGTAGGTATAAATGAGGCGGCCTTGTTAATGCAGGCCGAAGTGAAATTGCCCTTTAAATAGTGTTAAAATTCTTTTAAATCTTTCTCTTTTTTTTTCTTACTCACAGCTGTACTTCCATTCTTTAGTCAAACAGGCTGGGAAAGTATTAAAATAGAAAGTACTTTTTTTTCTAATTATAATGATGTCTTTTTATCATCCGAGTCAAGTTTCTGGAGGCTTTTATAAATGATTTTGCTCCAATTCCAAATAAATGCCCAGTCTTTGATATTACAGTGCAGTGACTCATCGTGCTAACTGAAAACCGCTTTTTACTTCTCTAAACCAGGACAAAGAAGAGGCTTGCAAAAGCCAAAGAGTACAAATCTCAAATGGGACTGGTTATTAAGTAGTGGAAAATGTTTTAATGACCAGAGTCCCCTTAACTTCCATGTAGGCAGAGACAATAACACCACAAAACTATCTGGGAACTTTGCTTTGTGCTGTTGACTACCACCTGTTTCTATGTTAGGCACTGGTCACCTCAGTTTGCATCCCTACACATAAATGCCTTCCTACAAATGTTTCACAGAGTTTAGCAAAATAGGGCAGCAAAAGAGTTTTTGGCTCAATCTCTACAAAAGACCGAACAGAACTCAAGTTTCAGTTATGAAGAAGGCTGCTCCGGCCACATTTCTGATTTTCCTGGCCTAAACTGAAGCTTGGGGTAGACAGATTTGTGTGATACAGCCAGATACCAGCTGATAATTAGGTGTGACTGAGCCTTTTGATTTGAATTTTTGCCATGGCTTCCCACCTACCACCTGCTTCCTTGCACAGCCTTTCTGCTCAGCTCTGAGCTGTCCAGGTTTGGTGGGAATAGGAAGAGCGAGAGTTCAAAAAATCAAACCAACAACAAACAGCCCACAATGACAATCACAATAACCAACAGAAATGTGAAGCTTACAGATACATCTCTGGCCAAAGATTTTCCATTTACAGGGAAAGAGCCAATTCAACAGCCAGTTCAATTTGGGAGGCTGGAGAATCCAGCCCTTTCATTCCATGTCTGAATCTCTGCAGACAAACATTAAAAATGATTTAAGGAAGAGATAACACAGTTTCAGTACTGGCAAAACCTCTTCAGCTGCTCATCATTCAGATATATTCTTGAATTCCTGAGCAGTGTAGGAAGGAGCAGTAAAGCTTGTAGTTTATGCCTGGCTTGTATACAAATGGAGGCAAGCTATTACTTTCTCTTTCCAAGAATTCATTCAATTGAATCCAATTTTGAAAGCTTTGGAGAATAATTTGAAATATAAGGAATTTTAGGTTCCTTCTGAGCCTTCACACTGCCTTGACACTGGCATTATTCATCCACATCTTGCCAGTGGTTTGGAGACTATAAATTCAAGCAGAACTAATAGCAAAACAACTTCTTTGATTACATTGTGAAGGTGTTGCTTGTGTAAGCAAGTATCTGGCAACTATTCCCACTTCTGTGTAGCTCTTAAAAATACTTACTTCAAGTGAAAGTATTTTTAGTATAATTGCCATTAAATGAATTATAGGAAGCTAATATAGCTTTATTACTGGTAAAAAAAAATATTAAAATGTACATCATTAAAATGACTTTTAGAACTGCTGCAATCACATTTTGCCCATATATTGTCTGTCTGACAATATCTGAGATTCATAAAAATAGGCCAGTTTCACAGAACACTTCAAATGTAGTTTATGTGCAGCCGGAGACATTTTATATTCTGCAGTATGTGCTTTCCATTCTTCACTGTGTGCTCATCATACCATACACAACACATATTGGGAATAGAGAGCTTTTCCCTCTGCATTTACTGCAATGTCATTTACAATGACACTGTGTCAGGTATTCAGTTCTGTAGGCATATCTGTAGGCCAGACATACATAGTGCATCTGTGGGGTTAGAGCAAAGCCTTTGGAAGATCAGTACCGAGTTTCACAGTAGATGTTTCCACCAGTACTTTATCTGGCACAGATCACTTTCTCTCTGTAATTGCCCGTTCGTGATTTCAGGGCAGGCAGAGTAGAAACACCCTACACAACCTGTCCTTTCCTTCCCACTCACCACCTGCTCGCTTGATAGGGGACATAGCAGCCATCTCTGATGTGCTGTCCCTTGCAACAAAGCTAACCAGGAGGAGATGCTGGAGTGACTTGTCTATTCTACCTTATTTCCTTGCAGAGATGCCAAATGCAAGTTACACTTGCACTCAATATGATTAATTAGCAAATCAGTGAGTATGAAAATCTATATGCAGTGACAGATGGTGGGGCTCTTAGGAGCGGGTGAACAGGACTCTGCTTCCTATTTATTAGTGGAAACTCCATAACCAGCCTAATTCTCACATAGCCCCAGAAGACAGCAGTTAAAAAAGACCGACTATCACTGCTGAAATGGGTCCTTTTAAGAGGCTGGCACACAAGTGCGGACATGGGTCTGTATGGTCCCACCCAAGCAGATGTCAACTGTCTCCTACAAATGAGAGTTTAGCTTGTAGGGAGAGCAACAGAAGGCAGCATGGGAGGATGAGGAACTCGAGCAAGAGCAGAACCCTTCTGAATAATCAGGGGGAAGAGGTGGCAGTAAAAAAATCCAATAATCTAATGCTTACTGCTCTCTGTCATCCAAGATGACCCATAATTCTGTCTACAAACCATGCAGAACTTATTTTCTCCAATATTTTTAGACTGGTCATGAACTGCTGGCTCAATAAATTGACAGTTTAATTCGTAGGACAAAAGGGAGGAGGCAAATCCTCCCAGAACACTAATGAGTGCTGGGAGACATCATGATGTTGATGAGTGGCCTATCGTTGGGCTTGGCATGCTGGCAAAGGGCAGTCTCAACAAACAAGCATAAGCTGATTCAATGCACTAAACACAGAAAGAAAAATAAATCTGTCAGTGTTGTGAAGAAAATGCATAAAATAGTGAACTTTAATAACTACTTTCAGCACTGATGAGAGCTTCTTCTGAAGACAACTGGAACCACCTATTTTAGAAACCACTTTCCAGTGGTTTTAGTGAAATCAGTATCATCACCCCTAGGAATGACGTCTAATATATAAACATTAAGAACTGCTCCATTTTAAAACAAGTGATCTGGCCCTTCATATCCAGAATGAAGGTGAATGAACTATTTATTTTAGCTACAGCAAAATAATTTGTTTTAAAAAATGTGGTAATAATGTCAGAAGTCACAGTAAAAATGGGAAGAATGAAAATGGGGAAAAAAAAACAGGGAGAATGAAAAAATAGCTGAAGGAGAATAGAACATTGCTATAAAATTTATACACAATACAAATCACATAAAAGATCCCATATTTATGATATAATAGAGTTTGCTATAAGAGTCAGAATTAGCTTTCAATGCATCCTTTTAGTGAAGCTGCACTAAGCTGAGTTTGAAGGCATTTTTAATATTCAGTCTAGCTACAATTTTCCATGTAATTGAATGCAGGGATGGGCTGGGAGGGGGGGAGTTTGTAGTATATGCCACCACAATGGACAGTTACAATGTTGTTTATGATCCTATTGTAATGGAAATATCAAGTCCATTGGTAAGCACTGTAATTGTGGGTAAATTATGGCAATATATTGTATTATGTAAAGAACCAGAGTAAGCCTCTCAGGCTCAGATTCATCCCAATTGTTTACTGTACTGAAGCAGCAGACAGGAATTACTTTGGTATTTTTTTGGAATGTGCAACATAATCTGATAATGAGTGATATTTATCTCTCATTACTACCACCAGCCAGCCAATTTTTGCAAATGCCAATTTAAACATTTGTTAAAGAGATTTTGCATGAAACACACATAAAGCACAAAGTTTGGTTATGTTTCCAGCTATCAGAATAAAAGTGGTCCCACTGTGACTGCATAAAATGAGAAGCACGCATGAAGGAAGCCAAAAAACTTTACAGTAATCAAAGAGCAAGCAAATCAGCTCTTACAAGTATATATTGCAAGTATGGAAAGTCTGCCCCACTACCAGCGGACCCTGAGTGCCTAACTTAGTTGCTCTCTGTAAAATAAGGACTTGCTTTCTATATATCAAGAGTACCCGTAAATCTTATTTTAGTTTCATTTATCCTACTTGCTTCATTGTCTTGGAAAGTCCAAGTGAATGTGAAAGTCCAGAGGAAAAGGTGTTTGCTTTCAAAACAGCAGTTTTGAATGGCCAAATGGCCTTGAAATACACACTTCACAAGCAGTTGTCTGGCTGCTCAACCTCTCATCACTTGAATTTCCGATCTCCCTTGAAATAAACAGAAAAGTACTGTAATTACAAAGATGGAGTTTCTGGCACTCAATGTGATTTCCAGCTAAAAGCCACAATTTTCTATCAGATGTCTTCAATATTTAAACATGGGAAATCTCCACACTTTGTTTTTGTTTGTTTGTTTGCTTTAGTTTTCTTTTCAAATAAAGGAGGGTGGCTGGACAACCTTCAAGACCAGGTTGGACAGGGCTCTGGGCAACCTGATCTAGTAAGGTGTATGTTTGGTGTCCCTGCTAGGCAGGGGGTTGGAACTACATGATCCTTGAGGTCCCTTCCAACCCAGGTCATTCTGTGATTCTGTGTGATTCTGTGACAGTACTGATGAAAAGACTTGTGGGGTAACTCACACCCAGCCTGGGAGTCAAATGTGTGTCCACAGCACACGAGGCAGAAGTAATATAAGCTGGTTGGTAGCAGCAAATGGAACAGCATGGAACAAGACAAGCAGATGATGCATTAAGTCCAACTTGTATCTTGAACTGAGTTTAATGGCAGAAAAAAAATGTAGCAAAACTGAAGAAAAAAAACAAATTCTTGAGCTAACAAACAGGAGATACGTCCTACTCTCTGCAAAAGATAATTTTCTTCTTCAAATATGAATTGAGTGTCTGTCAGTGGTAGTTCTTTCAGATGCAAACAATTTCTAATTGTAGATACTACCCTAAAATACCTGAGGTAGAAAAGTCAAAGCATTTGCTATAACTGACTCCCTACCTGATCCTCCACTTCTTTGTTTTTCAGGCCTACAAGGTAGCGAGTCCAGTGTTCCAATAAACAGTAATTAAAGACAAAGGCAAGGAGGAACAAGAAATAGGAGGATGAATTTTGCTCTAGAGAAAGGAAAGGATAATACAATCATTTTAGAAGTAAGTATGGTAAAATGATACCAGCTCTGGCTTTGCACCAAGCTGCTAGGAGGCTTATTTAAAAGGAACAAGTCATTTTAATTAGCTCTCCCTGGACTCACAACCACGTGGGTCCCTGGCTGAGGTGTGGGGAAAGCAGAGAGAAATAAATATATATATAATCTTAAATGAAGAGCGAGCTGGCCTTGTTGCACACCGTCTCAGGTCTGCCAGTAATCACTTTCAACAATACAAGTCCACAGTGACCTCTGTTGTTCCTTTCATATTGGAGATTAAAAGATGAAGCGCTCACACTGTGGCTGGTGAGCGTGCTGCGAGCAGGGAAATCAATGCCTCCTTCAGACAGGTCTCTGTGCAGAAAAGGTTATCAAACGTGAAATAATTAATTTTAATTCAACTCTTTAAAAATAGATCCTGCAAAAGAACAGCCCTTTCCTGATAAACAAGGCAATCTTTTTTTTTTCTTTTTTTTTTCCAAAGCCAGCATTTCTTTCATGACAGCAGATGCCTCTTAGAGTAGAACTCTGAATGTGTTTTCCTTCTACTTCCATTTCTTTTCTGTTTATGTATTTCTTTAATGCACTAAATATACTTCTTGCAGGAGGATTTCAAGTATCCCCCTGCCCACTCTGATGTTCTGCAGTTTTGGAAGGGAAACTATTTCCATCACTGTATCACAAAAAGCCAGTGAACTGTCAGAGACAAGAATCTATCCAGAAAGAGCTTCACAAGGTAGCAAAAGATTAGAACTAGGCTGTGCCTGAGTTATTTCTGATATGTTAAGCAGTTCTGTACTTCATCAATAGCTACAACTTCTCATGCCATTTCACCTCAAAACTCGCAGTGCTATCCCATACTACAAATGCATACAGCTTTCTCTCTGAAGAGATGCAGCAAAGCTGATATAGCACCACTTGGGTCTGATTTCCTCTAGAAGGCAAAGTATAGGTAAGGAACCAAAAGCTCTTGTTCACACACCAGACTTACTAAACTTGCTGTCAATGAGGCATGTGGGGGTTGGATATTTATTTACACAGATGCAAGATCAATCTCGGTCATTCTCAGCCTTCCTCAGAATCTGAGATGAAGTAATGCTGTTCCCACAGCCCAAGAGCTGTCTCTGTTACTGAGGTTTGGAAGTAAGCATCACCTGAACTTGGAATTGAACCAGTGACATTTGAATGCTCCTGCCCTCGTCTCTCAAAGGGGGACTGTTGAAGGCTTGTTTGTCTCCTATACTACAGCTGCTAAGAAGTGATAAGCAATTCAGCATGATAAGAAGCTCAAGGCAACATTTACTTTTTCCTTCACATTTAAAAATTAGAAAAATCCTGTACATTGATCTCATCTTTTTTCTTTCTTTCTTTCTTTTTTTTCTTTTTTAAGAAAATAGTCTCCATTTGTGATTCAGGAACATCAGCCAGGTTAATTGCACGGCTTTGTTGTCTGACCTTCTATGTTTCCCGGCCATTTCTACAAAACCTCCGGAGAGCACAAAATGTTGGAGCAGATGATGCACCGTACAACGGGGTGGAGAGGAACAAACAGCAGCACGCTTGTGTCAACACTGACAATGGCAAAGCAATGCAAGAATTTACCAACAGCCTCATCTGGGGCCTCACATACCCCCACATGGACAGAGTGCTATTTCTTTATTTGTTTAAACATGGAAAATATTTAAAAGACCATGACCTAAGCAAAGTGCCATAACTAAACCATTGCACAAACGAAAGACACACTAAACACAATTAGACACCAACTCTGTGAGTGAGTTTCCTAGTAATCATTTCTATTGCAGAATAGCCTGGCGCATAACAAAAGCCCAGGAACTCTAAGAGAATCATTTCAGCATACATGAAGATATCAACTAATTCAGCAAATGCTTGTTAAAAATGCACTAAGACACCCCAGTACTGAGCCTGAGAACTTCACCTTTAGCACAGTTAGCAGTTGAGTTCCTCCCACCTGCAAATTACCTAAAGATTTTGATTTCCTGATGCATTTGCCTGCTGTTCAGGATTCTTCAACCCAGTGCTTTTTTTTTTCCTGCAGTTCTTGCAGTTCTGGAGTAATGTTTGTTGCCTAATCCCCTTTCTGAGACACAAACTGTTCTGTGAATACAAGGGGAGAACTGATGGAGCTCTGTAACTGATTATGTGAGGTTGTCTGGTATCAACTGTTGCTCAAATTCAGTTATATAAGATTCTGAAGTATTTAGAATATCTAAAAATATCCCCTCCTCCAGCTGGTTCCTTTCTGAACCGTTATCATCTGCTACAGCACTCACAATGGCAGGGCCGAGACTGCTGTCAGACACAGCCTGCATAGAAGGCTGCAGAAACTTTCTCCTCCATGCATTATGAGCTATGGGGAACAGACCTGCCCAGAGTACCCCTTTGTTCTCTATCGGAGTACACAGGTTCATTGGCATAGCAGGTCATATGGACAAAGCTCATCTGCATACATGGCAATGTTCTGAACTCCAACTTCCTGCCAGTGTTGCAACTTCTTTAGTAATTAATATCACTAAACCACCTCAGGGCTTGATGAAATGGAAACCAAGATACAGCCATCAGTTAAAATAATGAAAGCTTCCAGAAGTAGTATCGATGCTTAGCATTTCCCATAAAAATGCCTCCCATACCCTTCCCCTCCCTGAGTCCTACCCTATGTTTATGCAATTCAGATGAAAAGCCTCTCCTCTCACAGGCATTCACATTTCCAAGCTGCTTGTTTTCAAAACTCAGATGGATTCAGGTAGCAGACCAGCCAGCAATTCCTGCAATTCTAGATAAATAGTATTACATTTCCCTTTCCATACTTCTGCTAGCAAGACCATAACTTACTTAGATGAGGTTTTTCTTTTATTCTGCATTTTGTGCAGACCCAAATACAACTGGACAATCAATCTCAAGAGAAGCTTCTAGGAACTACCATCATATGAATGGAAATGGTGGCAGATGGCTAATACTATTGATTTTACAGCAAATGAGGTATTATACAGTGTCCCAAGCCAATTCACCAGTAATTCACTACAGAAAAGTCTGCCTTACTTTCCATAATAGCTGTATAATACAGCTACATTTCTAAGCCATCAGGACCAGTATTTGACTGAGTATTTTCTAGAATATACATCTGGACTGAAAGCTGCAGCTGTGTGTGAACAATTAAAACATTCACTCACATTGAGAGATGTAGCACAAGGCTTTATGTACCTGACATCTCCTGCTATTTTGAATACGACCTGTGAGCGGGTCTTCTGCACCACCGTGAATCAAACCATTGGCGTTCATTGGGAAGCAATTGATTACTGAAATGTTGGAAACTGAACAGGTATACTCAGAGTTAGGATTAAATGCTTGTTCCTTTTGATAATAGTTTTATGTATTGATGAAAATCATCATGAATAAATGTCATATAAATTAGCCTGAAGTAATTTTTGAATTAATCAGGTGTGTTCCTGGTAATTTCCTTCTTTTCAAGAATCTTCAAATGATAAAAGGATTTTAGTTCAAAGAAATTGAGAGGTTTCTTTTTAATAGAAGTTCAAGATAGGAAGAGAATAGATTTAGAAGTTGTGAAGGTGAATCTCATCAGACTGCTTTGAAATCATATACTAGAAGTCAATTATTATATCAAAGTCACCACAAATCACCAAATATCCTCATTAGCCACCAGTTTTGTTTTGTTTTTAATTTTCAAATGTAACAAAGGCTAATGTAAATACAGGCTTTTCACCCAAAGTCCAAACCAACCCAGCAGCACATTTGAGTATCTGGACACCAAAAGGGAGATGTGACTGGGGAATCTCTTTCAAAATACCTTCTATGCACCTGGGCTTCAGATACAGAAGTAGGCTTTGAAGACAAACTAATATTTTCCGACTCTTCTCATAACTTTATTTGTACCTGCAGAAGATCAGACCCAAACAGATTGTTTGGTGTTGGCATTTTAAATCAGGGTGGAATTCAGCCACTTTTTTAAGTCACTGAGAGCCAGCCAAAGGTACTGAGCAACTTCAGAAAGTTGCTGACAGCCACAGAATGGAGTGGTCATTGCTCAAGAAGACTCAAGACTGTGCATTTGATATGGGAAGCACTGCCATGCTCTTGAGGAATAACAGGGCAAGCAACACAAACTGACAGTGTAGTTCCCCAGGTCACTGTGCTTCCCAAGAGCTGGTCCTAGACCTACAGGACAGCCCTCATTAACCCTAGGGCAGGGCCATGAGGTACAGCAAGTGACTGCTCTGCCGACAGTGACTTTTTGGCTGTGGTGATAGGATTCATATAGAATTGCTATTCATGAAACAAAACAGGAATGACAAGCAATCCATAGATTTTCTAGGTGAGGTGTGGGGGGGAAACAAATGGAGAGAATGAAATTGTATTTCTGACTGCTTTGTCAGAGAATTGCCAAAGGGAGTCTTTGGGGATGCAACTCATATATACAGTAAAACTGTTTTACCTTGCTACACTATATTACACATTCTTTAGTATTTCTTTGATGTTTCTAAAATATGAATGTTAAGCTGTATAATATGATATGAAATTACAGCTTTATTGCCACAGGAAAAAGAAAGAAAAAAAAGGATGGGTGCTACTGACATGTTCAAGAACACATGATCTATTTTGATAGCATGTTGTATTTACAAAGTCTGTCCCCAGGCAGGCTGTGCTTAAATGAATTTGGAATCAGAAGACATGTGGTCAGGCTAACTAGGAGTAATTCTCATACCTTTGTTTCTAACATTACATAAGTGACACAGAGTATAAACAAACCAAAGCATGCACAGAAATATATCTCCTCCAAACTTAATTAGTGAAAATAATTCCAGTCCACTTAGGACTTTTATTTCTTTATTTATTTCTGCCTGTTAACATCACATATGCATACAGATTAGTATAGCTTCTTCTGTATCTGCTTTTGATTTAATCAGGCCATCACTCATTACAATCATGCATAAAGAGCTCTACAAGAAGAGAATGTATAAGAAACAAACTGCCTTTTGACAAACAGACCTTGAGCTACATGACTGCGGCATGCTGCTGAACAGCCTTTTGCTCCCAGGTGCAATGGTGAATCCACCAACGCTGTTGCCAAAAATCCATACTTAAGCTAAAAACACACACTGAGAGCTCCGCCAGCCATGCTGATTCCAGTGGTCTTTTCTGGCTTTAACTGCACTGAATATGAGACTTCCCTGTTGTTTCTCTCTCTGCACTAAAGGCAGTGCACAGCTCTCCTGTGTAAAGTGTTTTAGGAACATAACCCCTGAAAGGATGGATAAACATACAGTTGTGTGGCCTGGGAATGAAAACTGGGGATTTGTGAGCACACAGCCAAACCACAGCCAGGGGTATGTTCTTGTGTGTTCTTTCTTAAAGCTTGGTTAATTTCTATGCCACTGTAAAAACACCATAAACTACCTAGGAACAGTTGTAGATTTTTATATCAATAAATAAATACGAACAGCTTAAACAATAACAGTTTTTCAAAGCACGTGGCAAGCTGTAAGCATATGACTAATGTAAGTGGGATATGCTTTATGTACAAAGTTTGACATACATTTAGCTACCGTGCCAAAACAAGGACAGGTTCTATATTTGATATTAATACTGAAGTCACAGTCACAATGGAGTGATTGATATTTTTAATAACTGACTATCACTATGTTAAAGACTCCTAATCAATTCTCCATTCTCTAAAATATGATCAAGGATAACCAGTCCCAACCCAGGTAAGTAGGTACAGACGTACCTGATGGCCGATCTCCACAAACCCAGGCAAAGGTTATGGAGCCTGAGTCTTCAGTGAGTTGTGATGACTTGTTTTAATTAGAATAAAATAAATAAATAAAAGTATGGTACATTTGTCAGCAACAGTTTGCAGGCATTCCTAAATAAATAAATAGTGCTTTGTGGGGTATTAGTTTAGTTCTACAAATGCAGGCTGACCAAGGCTCTGCATTGTGAGAGGCTGGCATTTAATTGCAGAACTTTTTTCTCCCTCTTCCTCCCCCTCCTTCGTCTGGTTCTGCAGGAATGTAATCCCTTCTAAATTAAGCATCAATGCCTAAGATACACAACTTTTTAATACAATCTAGAAGTCATGATCATACCCTTTGAAACAAGCAATCCGTAAAGCAAAATGCATTCAGTGCCTGAATGCTAATGCAGCAATTAATCATTTTGATATCCTTGCTCTCTCCCTTGCTCATTTTCTCTTGATTTTTTGATGTCAGAACCTACTCAGTATAACACCATACTTTTAAAAAATCATCTTTCAAGCAGCAGCATTAAACACTTCACAGTAGAAAGCAAACAAAATCAATACATATTATAGCATTCATGGTATGGCAAGCACTACAGTTACGGTTGCACAGACATTTATGTGCTAAGCTTCTTTCCTCCACTCACTATCAAAGAAACAAAACCAGCCTAAAACATAACAGCAGCTTTCTTCACAAAATCTGCTGCCATGGGAAAATACTGCTACTATTTGACACCAAGAGCAGACAGTAACATGGCTACAACTCTGTATGTATAAGTGAAGAGAAACAAGCTTCATTTGCACTCTTGCCCTGTGCAGTGCAAAACAGTGTGCAAGGGAGAGCTGGGCAAGGCAGGGCATTCTCATTAGCCCAGCATGGTACAAAGATTCTCCATTGGGGAAGCCAAAAGCAAGAACAAAACAGAGCAAAGACAAGAGTGATTTCCTTCAACAATGCAAGTAATGAGGACCCTATCCCAGCTTTTATTGTTGGAGCCTCCCCTTGTCTTTCAGGACAAAACAGCAGATCCAGCATGGTTTGAGCAAGACTATCACCCCTCCTACTGCAGGGAATCTTCTAGCACATTGCAGCAGACCTGCCTGGTGTGTATGGGGTAATTAATGAGATCCTAACTAGCTCCACACTGCCATGCAGTACCCTGGGGCTGAGTCAGCAGTGGGCAGGTGTGTTCACAGATAGGGTGCACTACTCACAAAGAGAGCACACTCCTGTGGGGTGCAGCATTAGCAGGCAGTGTGCTGCTCACACATGGGGCATGCCTGTGTATGGCGTGCACTCACATGAGGCATGCTTGCATGTGAGCATTGCTTACATATGGGGTGCACTTTGGGATATGTTCACATGTGGGGTGCACCGCTCACAGGTAGGGTTTGCTGCTGGCACACTGGCAGATGTGCAGTCCCAGGAGACTGTGACAGCTCGGAGTTGCTAAGCAACAATGTCCTGCCCTTGGGGTATGCTCAGCCAGTAAAGATGAAAAATTCCCACCTAATGTTTTAATATATTTGGCATGTAGATAGATACGCACATGACAATTAACATTCATTTATAACAACAATGAAATGATTAATCAGCTGGGATTGCAAATGATATAGTGACACTGGAGGTTCATTTTGTTTGGAACCTTGTATAGTATTTATCCAAATCTATGGTTAAAGGCCAAGTTCTGAAGTCCCAAAGAATAAACTTCAGTTTTGATGCAGCTGATAAAGTCGGTTCTTTTTACTGAATTAAATTTTGTGAGGGAGGAAAAAGAAATGAGGTGGTGGTGTGTTTTTTTTTTCCCCCCAGAGATTATGAAATGCAGGCGCATTTTCAATTCAATGAAGATTCTTCTCTTCCATCAGACTGCTGCATATGGGACCTGGTGTTTTATTAGCAGCAGAGGGAAGAGGGAGAACACAGGACAAGATTAAAACTGAAATGCAGAAATCATAGAGACAGGAAAACAAAGTGTTTTGCTATTTCAACTTTCAGGAGATTAGGCACTGTAGTATTGAGTACAGTTTATCCTGATGTTTCCATGCATATTCAGGTACTGAATATGGAAGCAATGAATAAAAGTCATTTTATATTACTCGGTACCTGCTTCTAATGACATTTATTATGTTTTTATTACTATAGCTCTCTGATTATTGAATAAACTGTTTATTCTGATCTATGGACAGAAGGACTCCAGCAGCCCTTGCCAGGTAGTTGAGGCAGTTCAGCTGCAACGGTTTTCATCCCCACACCGTGAGCTGCAAGGACTTGCTGCCATCCCCCCTTGGGCCAGTTTCCCTTGTGCAAAGTTTGTCATTAAATTACAGCCAGAGGTCTGAATGCAGCTTAGGAGCTGCCTGTGCAGGCAGCACATGCATATGCAAATGCAATACAGCCTTGACTGTGAAGCTTACTGAGAATCAGCTTGCCTTAAGCTATACACAAGATCACTTGCAGTGCTGAGGGTATCACCATATCCCAATCTACTGTGTCATCTCCACCAGCATCTCCTGAGTACTCACACATCGAACATATATTCCATTACTCATGCCCATATTGATACAATTCTCATTCATTTTAGGGACTGAGAAAACACACTACCTTTCTCTCCTTTTATAGTTCTGCCTGTATGTCGCCATTATTTTTGCTCAGTCTGACTGCAACTCAGCTTTTTGCTGCTATTCATAAGTGAAGTGATTTTTCTATTTCTTCTTCTCCATTTTCTGACTGTCCCTCACATTCATTCACATTCTAAAAGCTTCTTTGCCTCACGCTTCTCTCCAAACAATTTGCTGTCTCATATCATTGAGTAAACCTGATACTTCCTGCCATGCTTTTGATGACTTCCCTCACTGCTGAGTCATTCTGTAACACTCTGCCAGCCCTTTGCATCCCAAATGCCATATAACCCAATACAGGTGAGTTAATTCTGTGTTATTTATGTTCCTGAGTACAGCAGTTGCAGAGGAATCTTTTCTACTGAGGTCAAAACTTAGCAAAAATGGTGGTGCTGCCTTTGAGCAATAAGGGTAAGCAAATAATTCCTTAACTGAAGTGATATTAAATTATAGCATTGAAACAGGAAGATCAGGGTTCCCATCCATGTTTCATTCTATAAATCAGATCTATCTCAGTGTCTATCAGTCTGAGACTGTTGCTTATGTCTCAGGACTAGGACTAGTAACTGACACTATGAACTAGGATGAAGAGGATGAAATCCTCCTCCCATTGCAGAGGACAAATACCAATCACTTCTGTCCCTCCCTTCACATGCTGCTGGTATCACCACACTGCATGAATATTACCATAGCATGCATTCCATAGAAGTGGTGTGAAGTTTCACTCCATCATCCAGAATATGTTGAATTGGCAACATTTATTCTCAAAAAGATTTCTAACAGAAAAAAAAAGATAAAATTCACAGCCAATGCTATTCGCATGAGATCACTGAACCAAGTGTATGACATTTGTTCTGCCAACCATCGCTTTGCAGATAAGCAGCAACTAACAATCAAGGACTTCATACTTCAGTCTCAGCCTTGCTAAGAAGAGTTCTCCTGATAATTAAACACTAATGTTCTTTCATGAGTACATTATAATGAAATAAATTGCTTCTAGGGAACAATAAACTTCAGGCAGCATCTGAAGCATTTTAACAGCACAGAGCATTTGGCTGCTGCAAGATTCACTTGAAAAGTAGAAAGGTAATAACATCTCAGAAACAATTTAGAAAACAATCTTCTGTGATTTCAGTGTTTCTAATAGCAAACTGGGACACGCCAATGCGTGATTTTACTCATTCTCAACCACACAGCTACCAGCTGGTATGGAACAACATACATGATGTGACAGTACATACCGTGACACTGCTCCTATAGCCCCCCAGGGTAACTGTGCTTTGGGTTCAAGTGCTTTTTTCTTACAGGGAAACACTTGATTCTTCAGTCCTTACAAGGTTTCACTTACTTTGCGTGGTGCTTGCTACTTGGAAGAGTAATAAATTGTTCACAAAACTCAAGATGTTTTTTACACAATTCAGATTTGCAGATTTCCTCAACGAATTCAGAAAGAGTAAGCACTGAGAATCCCTGTACTGCCAGCAAGGCTGCCTGGCCAGGAATTTTGCACAATATTCAGGCATTTTACAGCATCTCTGAGGATGCAGCTCACACAAAATTCAATATAAACACTATGCAAAAGGCAGGCTCCACACAAGGCCATGTCTATTTGTCACTGAAAGCAGGATAAATGAAATGATCATAGTAGCTTCCTCATACTTATAGTGTGCTATAGAAATATTTATAAAGGACCAAGAGAGTCTATAGCAAGTGTTTCCAGTGAAATGAAAGTGTGCATGCACTCATCCAATCTGAGATATTATCATACTGTTTTAAAACACATTAGGTGCAAGCAGCAAGCAGAGCAGCTAAAAAATTTAATGGTCTATTCTCTTGCTGCAGGGCAACAGTAAGGGATTTGTCTTTCCATCCTGGCTATTTTAACATTTGAATGCTGGTGGAAAATATGTGTTTCTGCCATGCTGCTGCTTTAGAGTAAGTGGGTAGAGCTTTCTCTGCTTGAAAGTTGTTAGCTGCTGCAAAGAGTTGATACTATGCATGTTTTAAAAGAATAAAGCATGCTTGTTTTTATGGAGCAATTTCCAAGAAGTGATAAACACACCGGCAGTATACTATCACAATGTGAATGCTAGCTGCTCATGCTAAAGACTATCTGGCATCCTATTCAGAAAAGCTGCTGTGACTGTTGCTGGGAATATAAAAGTATACAGAGATCATCTTGAGTCATGTGGAACAAGAAGAAATCTTTCTTCTACTGTGTTTTGCAAGTGGCACAATTGCTTGTACATTGGCCTTAAGCCAAGACAGATGGATTATCACTGGAGCAATTTTCAGTAAACCCTGCTTGCATTTACATAATGTAAGTTCCTAACATTTAACCAATTAAAAGAATTGGTGCTTGTGTCTTTAAAGGACCTGTAGGTTAATTATGACTCTCTTTGTGGATACAATAGAAGTGATAAAACTAAAGTGCTTTGGTAGTTAAGGAACCTGCTCACTAGTTTAAGCTATGTGGATAAGGCTGCTAAGCTGAAAGTTTTTTTCACTTGAGTAAAAATAATATGTGTGGAAGCTCAGCTTGTTTTCAAAACACAAATCCCCTTCCCTAATATCTGTTATATCAGCGAAGTCTTGCAGGATTTTTTAAAGGAAGGTTCTGAAGAAACAGCTTTGTTTTAAGCTAAGAAGATAAATACATACTTGCTCAGCTGTATTCTAAATTTGAAACCCTTATTTGACCTCTGTCCCTACTGTTAAGACATAAACACACCTTTTCAAGAGACTCGCAACTTTCAAAACCTACATAATGGAAATTCAGATGTGACCATTATCACACAGGTAATACTTAGCTGGACACGATCTGTTTCTAGAGAGGTAATGCCCCATGGAAATGTCAGAAAGCACTTTTTTAAACACTTCCTGAAAACGGTTGGTAGCACCATGTGTGATAGGATGGCATTTCCTGAAACTGTGGCAATGATAAAATACACAACATCAATTAATGTAGTGGGAAAACAATGCAAATACAGCTTTCCTTTCCACATGCCAGCAAGAACCACAGAAAAGATGTTTTGTCTCAAGTACGTTAAATCTGGATAGAAAAAACTAAGAAATTATTTTAAAAGGATTCAAATATGCTTTTATTTTCCTTCCTTTTTGTGACTCATTTTCATTTTGAAGTTCCTTTTTCCTTCTAGGATGAGAAGGTTGACATTAAATTTGTTTGAGAGGTGAATGGTTTCTGGCATACAGAGGTCAAATATAAAGAAAAACCACACCATGCAAGTAAACCACAACACAGAGACTTCAACAGATTCTCCTGTTTACACAGTTATATAAAAATAGGCCTCCTGGTAATTACTATTTATTAATGGTAATTACTTTATTTAGAGTATATTTTGTTTAATAGAGAAGCATAAATCATCCTGGCTTTCTTGACACATATATTGTAATGTATATCATATGGATAGCTGCATAATTCTTTCAAATGCTGATAAAATATGTTCCTGAATAGCATACTCATTGCATATTAAACTGAAAATTCTGTAGCACAAGCAGTGGTGCATAATTTGAGAACAATAAAAGCAGTGTTGAGTTATGAATCATGACAAGGTTTATAGATTTCTGATTTGTAAAAATTCATTTGTATACCCTCTCCTTAGCTTACATTTGAACTTTTGATCTGGGTTTGCTAAATGAACACAATCAAAACATACTGTCTTTATTTATGGGTGCATATGAAAACATTTCATTGTTTCTAAATCTGGCTCTGTGTATATATACAGCAGGTTGTTTTTTTTTCCTCCTTGTCCTTATTCTTTGTTTTATTGCCTAGGTCTAGGATCACAAACTTGGAAATTCCTCCTCTGAATGCCTTTGAATTACCTTCTACTTCCCATTTAACTTTTTTTTTGGTATTCCAATTCATACCTTTGGATTTATCTCTATTGGAGTTTATTTGTCTATATTTGGGTTTTGTTTGGTATTGCCATTCCTCTCTATCTCCTTCCAGTTGACTAGAAGCGGGGTTTATATATGGAACAGCCTATTTAGAAATAAAACTCAGCAACATACACTTTAAAAACGATGCTCTTTTCTATGAATTCAATACTCCTCAGTTCTCTAGTAGCACAAGCAACAAGGGCAAAAAAAAGTATTTGTAGAGAATGTCATTTCTAGAAGAACCAGAACAATAGTAGCTTCAGCATTGTATTGTGATGGGAGAATGTACTCAGACAATGGCCTACATCAGCTAATGGAATGCTAAAAAGCAAAATTATTAGCATTACTGTCATCGCTCACAGCATTGTTAATCCAGATTAACAGTGAATGGGCTCAACACCTGGAAAAGAAATAATAAAGAAGCAGTTTCTGTTGAATGGGTTGTGACATGAAAAGGAATTAGCTCACAATGCCGTTATCACCACTGCAGCTACTTACTGGGCTTGGCAATTATAGCAAAGATTGATAGTACTTGGTAGCAAACTGATTGCTTTATTGGCACGTGTCTGATAAATACACACTAATCCATTAAACCATTGTCACAATTGATTCTTGGGCAAAATGCAGAAGAAAATCCAGGCACTAATCACCTCTAATGATCATAAAGAAAACACAATGGCTTGTTAATGAATTCCATTATGGTGGGATAAATATAGCTAATGCCATCAAATTTATTATATACTGAATACTACTCCTGAATAGCAATATGTTGGAAGGAAATTATTCACTATTTCAAATGTGAAAAAGTCTGTGCTGGATTTCGCCACAACCAATGATCAACAGCTGTTTTCAGTTTGAATGACTTTGATGTGAAAAACAAGAGAAAAAAGAAGGCAGAATAAAAATGAGATTTTCCTGAAAGCACTGCCTGCAGGTAAATGTCTCTGTCTCAGCCTACACTGCACTGAACACCCATGCATCTCTGCTGTTTAAAGGTGCATCTCACAAACAGTAAAGGCTATAAAAATAAAACTTTGTGATGGAGCAAGGTACTCTGGTGTTATCCAGCTTATTATCCTCCAGAGAAGCCTAAAAGAACTAAACTGTATGACTTCTCTATGTAAAACAAGTAACTGCAGATTTCTTACCTAATAACTTGTCTGATGGCTTCTGCTAGTCCACACATACAAGTGAATATCACTGTTTTACACCACATGATGATTGGCACAGGAATAATTTTTTTAATACTTTACAGTTGCATTTTTCTTGCAGGAGAGATTAACAAAATGAGCTGCCTAAAATGACACAGCATATCAGGAGAAGGGCAGGAAATTAAATCTAGATCACCTGATCAATTGTCCAAATCTGTCCATTGGAGGAGCAGTCTACAAACACATCACAATCTTACCTTTCATATTATTAAAATGATTAGAAGTGAGCATAATTCAGTGAGAAACTGAGCCCTTAAATTTCTGTCGTACAGACAAACAATTGCTCATAGTTCCATTTTTTACTAAGCTGCTTTGTGCAATTTCTTTCCTTCATGTCTGCCAGGAGCTGTCAGTTTCTCAAGCAATTCTTCATGATCACAAAGATGTAAGTTTTCAAATATATGAGGAAACTTCTAAGATGTCTCATCTCCTTTACACTAGTATGAAAACAAGAATGCACTTGGCATGTGACTGGAAGTTAATTACTGTATGAAAAAAGAGGAGGCTTTCCTACAGTTACTGTAGTTTTGTCTTCAGAACATTAACCCCTTTTATTGCCTGAGGGACACATTTTTTGCTGTTCTTTTCAATTGCATTAATTTTATATATATATATATTTTTCCATTTCAGGCAAATTATTCTGAGCATGAAGCTCTAAGGTAGCTGACAACGATCAATATTAAGAGCTGTAGTTGTTATGGTTATCATGCTTCTGATCAAAGTGCACTTTTTTCCTACACTTTTTTACTGAACTCAACGAAGTTTGCCACTAAGTTTGCTCATAAAACCAAGAGAAACAGACTTAATCTCATAATCATGTAAATAAGAAGTGCATAAGGATGGTGTAGCAGCTATGGCTATGATAAAAGAGATAGAAAGTTTTACTGTTGAACATGCCAAAAATTGCATATTTTAGAAAATAGGTCTGCAAGTACTCTGAAGGACCACGAAATACACAAAGCAGCACCTCCCAGAACCTTCCAGTCAGGAGCTGAGTGTTAAGCACAACTTATTTAAAGGCAAGACATGGAACTGGCAGCAGCCTGAAGGTGCCTGTATGCTAACAGGTGTTGGAGCTCTCTGTGTAATAAATGAAAGCACGCTGCAATGGCCTGTTTGTCACAAGGGCCCAGGGGCTTAGGATTCACCACTCCCATTTGTCTGCAGAGCTTGATTTGTTAACCTCGTAGTGGTCTTGTCTTTTTTTCAGTGTAGTACATGAAGTAATTACAGGTTTCACGCTACAACAGGTTGCCAGGGTACCTTCGGAGCTCTAAGCAACAATGCAGACATGAATTTACAGACAGATGCCTGCAGTTGTGATGGTTGCATTAATTTGCTTTTTTCACAGGTCACAAGTTTGAAGGCTTTGCTATCCAGACGGTTCAGCAGGGGAAGGCTTACTGGGAGCTGGATGAGGGTGCTCCCTCCCACACATGGATATGGAATGGGACCCATTTTCAGATCTAAAGGAGCACTCACTGGAGCTGATCCTAACAGGAAAGCCCTGTATTTTCCTGCATGCTAATCTGTATCACTACCTTTGCAGCTTATATAAAGCAATAGCTTTGGCTAGTTGAAACTGCGCAGACTGGAGGAGTAGCTTGAAGTGTCAACCAGTTCCTCCTCTGCCCAAGCTTCTCTGCTAAGAGGATTCCTGGACTGCAGCCAGAAGCAACATGTAGGCATCATGGACAGCAAGCAATGTTCTGAGAGAGTGTTAGGAGCTGTGAGGATAATCTTTGGAATATTGTGTCCTAAATAGTCCACGTTGCTCTAGAAAATGAAAGCCTGTGAAAGGCTTCATATTGTTGTAGTAACTCTCTGTAGCAGACAACCCCAGGCAGAAACTGAGCTCATAAACTTTCTGTTCAATTGGTTGAAATTCACTAAAAACTCTAAAAGAGGTCTCATACTTGTAATCTCTTTGCAAACTTCTGTAATAGTTGCTGCTGTGATCCTATGTGCTCTGTTTCTCTTGTATAAAAATCTGAAAGAACAGATTCTGAAGTCAGTTTCTATTTCATATGACTGCAGAACGCTGAAAAGCATCTAGGTTTCTTCAGTTCACCAAGCAACTCTGAATGATAACCCCCAAAGAAAAAGTAACCTGTAGTTCTGTGTCATTCGATCACATCTGCGTGTCAGCAGGTTTTGTAGCTTTTGTTCTTTATGTACGTAAGTGGAAGATAAGAATCAGGATGGAAGTTTGTCTGGCTTCTGATTGGACTTGGAATGTGTGATGACAACAAGTTGATAAACTTTATACATCTAAGGTAAAATTGTACATAAATCTGTAATAAAAAGCATAGGGGTCAACAGGGCTAGCAAAGTGATGACAAATCATAAGCACACTGATATATGGAATATATTCTATTATTCATTCAGGTACATGCTGTACTATTTCAGCATCCAGGCACATCTTAATCTTGAAAGAGAGCTGAACACATCACAGGGAAATCAGCTGTGTCAGTGGTGATTTGTCATTACGGGAAATCAATTCAGATTAAAATTTCTGAACTAGAAAATACTGAAACAAAGCCAACAAATGTCTGAATGCCATAAATTTAAAGTTAGTATAATTTACTGGCTAGATTTATAGACTCTTCCTAATGTTAAGATTCTAATTATTTTGGTGAAGGCATTTAAACCACTGAATTTATGGTAATATCTACAGTGCCCAAATCTAATTAGACTGTTATGATTACTGTCTGTGTCATCATTGCATTGAAGACCTTATGATGCAAAAGAACAAGGATAAAAAGTATGGGACTTAATAGTAGTGTCACAGACCCTGAATAACAGCCAGATTCTGGTCGGAAATACCAATACTGAGTAAAACAGTAATGTTATTTTCCTATTTCAACTTGATTAGTTTTAAAATTTATCTTGGAAAAGCAAGTGTAAAAAAAAAAAAAAAAGAAATTAATGCCAGACTCATTATATTATTATCGCTATTAGTAACAATGAAGTTTAGTTAAAATAATCTGAAATCGATCATCGAGCTCAGTGTACAAGAGGAGGTTGTGGTCACGCTCAACACATTCAATGTGTTAGGGACCACAGCAGTGCTTTCAACTGAAAATGAGCTTTATACATCTTCTAAAATCCAAAATGACTGGTATAATTATTGACATAACTTAATAGATACTTGTCCAGATGAACCTTGGGCTGGATTTTCCTACTGCCACAGCCAACAAAAGGTACCCCAGCTACACTGACAGGCTCCTACTTGCACCACCAAGCAGAGACTCATGGCCAATATTTCTTAGTCCAATTGCAGCATTCAGTTCCTTCCAGTACTGTAAAATCTGAATTAGGATCCACTGGTAAGTCTTTTGCACTAAGGAAACTAAAGGTAAGAGGGAGAAGAATGGAGAAGTTTCACTTACAATGTGCAGATTTCTCTGATAAAGTATCTAAAAAATAATGCATTGTAAACCATCCATCTTTGTTTTCTAGTAGTCCAGCTTTGCTAACAATCCTGATTTAGTCTTTTGGTATAGTCATTTACTGCAGTCTTAAAAATTCACTTTCTACATTGGTTCATGCTCGTACTGCTATTTCCTCCTCATTCACTTGCCACAGAGTCCTCATCCTCAGTTGGCCTTTCAAGGATTTGTTCTTGTCAACATGTTTTTGGTCTGCTCTCCTATGGCTGTTTTAAGATGTTTGATATATCAGACATTATTTTGTAGGCATCAGGAATGACACATTGGGGTCTCCATTTTCCATTATCACCTTTTAATTCAAACCCAGGCATTTATTAACACCTTTATGCAACAAAGGAAATATATTATCTTGTTCATACAAGTGAACAAGCACACTGTCGCTAGCAGAGCTGGCAAGGACAGCACTGCTGTAGGATGACTGCATAATATTTTGAGCTCAAAAGAAAAGGCAGAAAGCCATAGAAATGTAGAAATTGTGGTATTCAGTTTCTATAGTTCATGCATAGGGGTAAATGAGGAGATGGCTCTTCTCCCTGTACCCAACCAGTCTGATGCATCATGCAGACTGCTGCACATTGCGATCAGCAAACATCTTTTATATAAAGAAACACAAAACAAGAAATCCAAACCTCTCAAATCCCTACAAGCATGATACCAAATTTCAAAAAATGTAAAGTAAGAATGGATATGTTACCCATTAAAGACAAGCAGAGTAGCAATATCTCAGCTGGTGTCAGCAGTAGACTCAAATGCAGATGGTCAGAGAAAGATGCTCAGTGACCACGCTGCCTAAGTTACACATTCTATAGTTGAGCACCCTCAACTATATCATATAGGCAGCAGTAGGTATGAACAATTTAGCTTCAAAATTTAAGAAGTTTTGGTAAATATTTGACCATTTCTTCAAATAGCTTCCTTTTTCATTTCTGTCATGTAAATGGTTACTACTGGATGATCATTGTAGTGTGCAGTAAAATGAAAACATTAACATGAACATGTTTCTCTTGCAATCAGAAGTGATTTCTTTCTTTGCACACTCTGAGCTATTTATTGTAAAGGCTCAGGGCTTCTTTTAATAAGCAATCCAGACTGCAAAACTGTACTGTGGTTGTTCTGTTACACTGAAATGACTCAGTGTCAGTGATTAAAGAGAGATGCAGAAAACTCTCGTTTGATCTTTTAATTCTAAGATAGAAAATACATTTTCTCTCCCTGGTGACCTGCTCGCTGTGGCTCATCTATGAGCTCACATAGGTTAAAGTATTTGAATGTTAGGATGCAAGTTAAGATCATGTTTCCAATTAGGGTGTAGTCTCAGAAGCCTCAATCTGGGCTTTTCTTGCTTGAAAATAATTCTGCCAAATGATTTTTATTTATTTATTTTAATGTTCACATACAGTGATCATTTTCCTTCCCTCATCTGCTTTGTTATAAGATTGTCTGTATGTCTAGCAATCTATTTATTTTAGGTAGTCTGATCAATTTTTCTTTCCTTGGCGCAAATAAATAAATAAATAAATAAATAAAAATTGATATACATTCTTTATTAACTATATTTTGCTTAAAAAAAAAGTAACAGCAGTCTTTTCTCTAGTATTATAACATCACTCTGAACTTCTGTGACTGATTAACCACAGTTGTGTCTCAGTCTTGTGGGATAAGTTTTTGGAAGAAAAGAGGATCTAAAAGGAGATTGTAACATCACTTATTTATAGGCTAAGCAGAAATATTTTTGAAAACTTTTGGATATGTGTTAATGTTGCCTGTAAGGAGAAAAGCAGAGCTGAATACCAGCATTAGAGCCCAAATGCCAGCTTCAGTGTTATATATGCCCAGTACTAAGCCTGGGAATGAAAAAAATAAAGTTGACTTTGGTATACAGATGGACACGTTATGGAGCTCTACAGCACTGGGCCACCAAAGGCCTCATCTGCAGTAGTTAGTTTATTACTGGGGTCATTGAATAATGCATGAGATCTTCCAACTTTGACTGACGAACATTCATGATTGTTGTTCTAGTTTCTACAGGTCTTCAATATTCCTCTCTCAGTATTTACAAACGTTCTGAATGTCATCTTGCGTAAGTATTCTGCACTATTTAAGCATGAATGCCCATTATTGAAATTTGGATGAGATTTGGCAATGGCACTTTCCATTTTTTTATCATCCCAATCAATTCAGACTAGGACATAACGTTCATATCTAATAAGGCTGTAAGCAAGCATTTATTTCCTTTCTAATTTCCTATTAATTACAGAGCAGGTAGTGCATTTTAAGTCAGACATTAATTCATTTACATTGGCTGTCTTTTTAATTACCTATTAAGTACCTGTACTCATTTGAAAGATTTACATGGAAATGTTGCCAAAAAAGTCTAGTGCAACTGTACCAGATTCTTGTTCCACCTGACTTCTGTATTATTTCCTTCCAGTATTTATCATGGTTACTTTCCTTTCACTTAGCCAGCCTTTTTAGCAGCTTAGGTCTAAAAGCATTTAACCATTTGTCCTACATAATTATCTTCCTCTATTTCCCTACTGATGTTCTTCTAATATTAATTTAAAAATACAGATTTTCACCGGCCACTATTTACAGTGGATAATTATCTAATCTACCAAAGAGTGTAGACTAGAGGTTAATACATGTTCCCATTTAATCCAGGAGAGAGATTACATTGCTATCCATTCACTGCTGTTGAGTGTTTCAAAGATCTGAAAAACAAGAGTTTGACTTGACAGAATCACCTGAACATCACATGGGAGGTTATAAGAACAGGAGAAAATAAGCAAGAAAACAGAGCAGCAAATAAAGATCACAAAGCATAGGGCTTTGACCAAAAGGATCATTCCTGCCAGTGTTTGTGAAAAAAATAAGATGTTCCATGTCCCAGAACAGAAATCTTTCCTTGGTGATATTTTCACAAATTCTGTGAAAAATGTTGAAATTTATACTCTCTCTCTCTTTATTTTATATATGTATGCACATATATATAGTTAACTGTCTTCACTAATATGGTCATCTGAGTTCCAGGTGAAATTCTCTCCTCTATCTTCAGTCTCTCATATATTGCTTACTACGAGATACTTGTGTCAATAAGTTCAATAAAATATACCAGAAAAATACAGAATGACCAGCCTGGGGTATTTTCTCAGCTGGATTCCATGGCTGAAGTTCGTTTCACATAAAATCTTAAATTTGCAAAAATCATATAATTCTAAGTCAGGAAGAACAGGAGACATTTTTAGCATTCAGAATGTATAGATGGTTTTCCCAATCACTGTATGTAGAATACATGAGCTTTACCATCTTGTGATAGACTGTCATCAACAAATCACCCCAATTTCCAGAATCCAAGCTGTACATTACCAGATAAGCAAGTTTTGAAACAGAATGCATCAGAAGATTCACTGGAAATCTATCACTGCACAGTACTTGCACAAAAGGCACTTTCCAGGGGAAGAACATTCCACTGGAAAATTTCTGTCTGTATCAGTAATTGGTTGATGCCCTGAAGCAGGAGTGCTTATATCTTTTTTCCCCTCCTCTAATCTTATCTAACATAGCTGTGGATGTTCTTATTATCCATACAAATGCATAATCCCTTTTGAATCCTACTAAGTCCTTATCTGTCCCACAGGGTAAATTTTCTTTGTGTAAAAAATCTGATTCCTTTTAGCCTTTTTAGAATTTGTAAGTGATCTGTCTCCACTGTCCTTGTATTATGAGAAAGGGTAAATAGAAGCTTCCTTCTGCATACTGTGTATTATTTTGCATACCTCTTACACATTCTCATTTTATGAGGTTCTCCACTAGGATAACATTCTTAATCCTTTTCAACCTCATTTCACAGGGAAGCTGTTTGTTTAAATAGGACCCTTCTTCCATGAAGAAAGTAATAAAACTATGAGATCTGCAATATACTATTTGATTCAACGGAGCTTTAATTTTACAGAAGTATAGTTCTATTGAAATCAGCATCTCCTAATCTGTGAGGTTTGTTTCCCAGTTCCAACCATGTCTACAATAGCACGCTATCATTTTCTGTCTTCTATATATCTTCTATCTTCCTTATTCCTTAGTCACACACACACACACACACAGAAGCAAGCTAAAAGAATCTCCCATACTTTTTCTGTACATTCTCTTATCTCCTATTCCATCTATTCTTATTGATTTTTATTTTTTATTTTTCTATTTTTTATTTTATTTTCTATTCTGTAAAATTATCTGTCTTTTTCAATCTTAGTATCTTTAGGGGTTTGGTACACTGGAGAAGTAGATGCTTAACACAGAGAAAATTGACTCATAATGACAAGCAATTCCTCAGGAAGGCAAAAAGCTTGTATGCACATTCTGGCTTTTGAATAGTAATTAATGAACATGCATGAGGCTTTGCGGTAATGCTCAGCTCCACAAAAGATGCAGAAGCTACAGAGATAAGGCAGCTCTTTTTCAGCCAGCACAGCTGATAATTAAGTGACCTTGTCAGAAATTATAGATGTTTACCAATTCAGCAGAGAATGTTTGAGGAGTAAAAAGAAAAGATAAAATTGCCTTTATATGTCAATTCAGCTGTAAAAAAGTGCTGGCTTAAGATAGAAGAAGAAGAAAGAAATGACACCTAAATCTTTATTTTTCAGAAGCCCGATATGACAAAAATTTGAAGCACACCTTTGTGCATTTTTGAATTTTTATATATGGAAATCAGGTAAATGGAAGGCTTTGGGCTGCTATTTAACAGCTGTCCTATAGGAGTATTAATGTGATTTGACTCAAGAAAAGAGTATTTCAGGCAAAAGAAATGTTTGTATCACTACTGTCTGTGTAGAGGACAGAGAAATGAAAAAGAATAATAATATAAATAGCAGGAAGCAATTTCATACTGTTAGATGGGAAAAAATCACCTGATGACTGCAATTAATTCATTACCATGTTACAAATTATAGAGCTTTGTAGCTGAACATTCTCATGATTAAGTAGGGCAGTATATGATAAAGTGCAGCAGAGTGATTATTTTTGACTCTCATGTCATCAATTTGAATTCTTTGTTGCTGTGAGTAAGCAACTATATTCTGTGCACTGTAATTTCCTCTACTGAAAAACAACATACCTCCCTTACATACTCACAAAACCTTTGTGGATTTGATGGAGGGGAAACCAGGAAGACATAGATAGTGCTTTCCTATTCTCAGGATGAAGCTAGGAATCGTATTTGTTTCAGGGATAATTCTTAAACATTACTTTTGCTAAACATTCACTGCGTAAGCAATTTGAATAAGCATTGCTCTGGCTGTCCTTTGCTCTGGCCCCAAGTACATCTACATATGTTCACTGTAAGCTGCTTGTCAGAGTATGCACATTATGATGCATGTGAAAAGCCCAAATTCCCTACTGTGCTGAGATCACCTTAGTACATGATTAATAACGAAGAGTCATAGGTCCTTTTAGTTGTGATGAACAGACACTAGTTCCACTGTGGGTCAGTAAAACCTAGGACCAATTGCTCCAAAGGATTTTCTCATCAACACCTGCTCTGGTTATTCATTTGCAGCAGGGCCAGGTTGGGAACAAAGTCATGAGACACAAGCTCTGCACCACCAGAAAGCTCCCCAATTTTGACACAATTCTCAGCCATTCCGTCTGAACCAAACAACGTACTCTTTTGCAAACAAAAGATAGATACATCAAAAAACACTGGACTTTGTGTACCGCTTAACAGCAGCCCTCTGCCTCATTAGCAGTTGTAGGACCATGATCTATGGACAATCATTGAGATCTTCTACACCAAAGGACAAAATTTATCCTTAGCTTTTAAAACATACAGCCAGTTCCCAGCATCTTCACTAGCCTGGTTTTATGATCTCTCTTGATAGTGCCAAGTTCTAGAAATAACAGAATATTGATATATTCATAGGAACATATTTCTGTTAAAATATTTAAATGTTTAATTTCGGAAGATGGATATTGGGAACATCAGTATTGCCCAGCTGACTCTCATTGTTCTGGACAGCTTATCCTGTTCTATTTAAACATAAAGGAAAATGTGCTTTATTTTATATATGCATTGTTGTACAAGCTCTGCCATCTGAAAGTCCTCCTTGAGAATCAGAAACATTAACCATCAGTCTTTAAAAGCTTTTCAAGGTCTTCATTCATATCTTTACATGCACATTCACAATTTGTAACTAAAACCTCCATATTTCACTATTACTTTTCTAAATGCATATGTTTTTTATTCATTTTATTTTCAAAACCTAGTCTTTCAGAATGTGAAGCTAATAGCACTCACTGCAGTGAAGCAGACCACAGCAGTCTGCTGCATTACTCTCCTCAGTGATCTACTTATGAAAACAACAACAACAACAAAAAACTAACAAAAACACAACTCACAGCCTGTAATAAATATGGAAGATGCAGAAGTTGTGATGATTTTTACTCAGCTCTTTGGAGTGTATCTGAACAATGAGCTCAACAGAAAGGTCAGCATGTAACACATGGCAGATAAGAACATGAAAGAGGCAAAGCACTGTGCAGCCCAGCACAAGCTAGCTTAACCAGTGCCAGGTAGAAAGCTCCTTGCATCCCACAAGCCCCACTGGTGTGTGTGTTTCACTGTGCTGCTGCCCTTTCTGGAGCAAGATTCTTCTGCCTCCTGTTCTGCTCATCCCACAAACCCCTGCAGACACTCCTGCAACCTACTCACTTTGTATTTGTATTTATGTTCCTAATTATTTTTGCCTAAGTGCATTACGCCGAACTTAAGATATACATTAATAATGCATGTACTTACATTCTCTTCGGTGGGAGTTCAGTGTATTTTATTAGAAGTATTTTGTACCCTGTATGGAATGAGAAATTATTCCACTTTGTGAACTTTACTGCCTGAACTAATCTTTTACCAATAATAAAAAAAAAGAATATTTTCTGTTTTAACTATACACTGCACCAACCAGACAGGTTTTACAGGTGTGCTGTGATCAAGTATCTGAACTGTGAAAAGCAGAAGATATCTTTGGGTTTCCTATTAACTAAAATAGTAGTTTAATTCCTAAAGTAATTGTGATGTTTACTCATAAAGTTCTCAGAAAGAAATCATATCCCCCAGAAGCAAGTATCATAATTTCAAGTCTACTTATTAATGATCACATCTCTTCTTTACATAAAAATCTTACTTTGGCTTTGGTCTATTGCACTGTGACTGGCTTCTCTAGAGTAATAAAGTGTTACCAATTAAAAGTTACCTGCATGCTACTCCAAAATCCTTGCAGCTGCTGCCTGCTTATTTCCCATGCATGTCTCAGTAGCTCAGCAGAGAGGCTAAGGGAGTTACATGCAGCATGGAGCCCTGCACTGTGTTCCAGCCTGCAACCAGCAATTCCCAGCCCACTATTGTGCCAAAGGTCTCTTCAATATTATTTGGAAAAGATAAAAAATAAAAGTAAAGCATAAAAAAAAATCACATCTCGCAAAATGTTGAAGGGAAGAGATTCATTGGTAACGGCAGTACTTGCATTTCCTAAAATATTATGGCTGTAAAACATACCTGGCAAATTAATAACAGTATGAATTTTAAATTGTGCACCATGTCTCTGTGAGATTAAATCAGTGTGGCATAATTAACGCCGTTCCCTCCTTGATAAAGCTCTTCTGTGCTGTCAGAAATTTTTAATACACTTCAGTCAGAATAGAATTATTATTATTTTTGGCAACAGGTATTAGTTGGTAGAGAAAAAAGTCGCTTGTGACCTTTTTGCTTACAGAACTACAGAACTATTCCAGGCTTTTTTTTTTGCTTTTTTTTTTTAAAAGAATTCTGCACACTGTGTATTCCACAATAAGCAGCAAAACATAGTGGCAGTAATGCTGGTTTATGCTTGCTGGATGTTTTCATAAAGGAAAAAAACCAAAAACACAAAACCAATGTGTGTTGGGGTTTTTTGTTTGTTTGTTTGTTTTTAGGCTATCATCCAAAAGAAACAGAATTTCATTATTAAACCATGCAAATTTTTAGGCAGCATGTGTGCTGCTGGTACTCATAATATTTGGGATACTCTTATTAGATTATAAGCATTTGCTCCGAAATATTATTAAAATCCAGGTTCTAACACATAGCAGTTGTGTTGTATTATATTATATATTTTGTCCATCGTGTGACATGGACAGGAGTGAGGAGAAATGATGATTTCTGTCTCTAACAGGTGCATTTTTTGTTCTATAATATCTCAGTGTGGATTTGCTGTCTCGGTTTTATAGGTTCTATATAAGCAAATTAGGAGAAGTCTTAAGAGCAGAGGAACCGGACTCAGAAATTCTACCTAACTGTTTAATCTCTGCTTGAAGTGCATTAGAACTTAAGCTGTTTAATACCACTAGACCAGAGACAAAGGGCAGATATTCCCTTCAAGATTCAGATGAGGAAAAGGTTACTGACCTTCAGTGCTCACTAATGGCCCTCCTGGTCCACAGGGATTGAAGTCTGTTTGAGTCACTTCATTCAGTTCTGGTCAAAATTAACCAGACTGTCCCTGAGCACTATTTAAGTGACCTAAACAAAACCTCACAAACCTTTGCTAATATAATGGAGAGAATGAACTTCCACACAACAAGCTGAAAGGGAAACAACCTGGCATTTCTCTCTTCTGTCCTTGCAGCCAGACTCAAAAGAAGCTGTTTTACATCCACAATTTTGTATATTTTTTCACATAGGTCTAAAACAGGCACAGGTCTGAAACACCTACAAGGCAGCTAGTTACACACTTAATATGCCAGCATTCAAAGTTAGCTTGCTGCTTTACTGAATACTGAAGCAGCTTTTGTATTGACGACACTAAAAGTTTTTACAGTTAGCATCAGACACTTGTCTAGATGGTTTTACATAGCTATGGGAGAGGTCTTCCGGTCACTACTTCTTATATAATTCTGCTTTTCCCATCCACTAGAATGAAAAATGTATCACCCATTAGTACATTTTTCACATTAATTATATTTTACAGTACCCAGAACAATGAGCAACACTGCTTGGTCCCAGGTAAGAAAGCCTACGTCATGCTCCATTTATGCTGTATCATTACCACTGGATGGCATTAGTTAGTTGTGCTACAGGATACTATGTAAAAAGAAACAAATCTATACAGCTTTTACCAATAGGTATTAAAGAATTAAAGCCTAGCAGTCACTACAGTATTGTAAGATGAGATCTATCTAGATTGCATTTCCTTCACATTGCTTAGACAGATTTCATAAACAATGTTTACGTGTAGAAAGGACAAATGATCTTAAAATGCCAGGAATAAGCCATGATTCAGTGCTATTCCAGTTGACATTCCCCTCATAGATTGGCATTTCAACTACTGTTATGATAAACCTCATAACATATACATTCAAGTCCCAGCAATGGAAACATATATAAGTCAAAACACTGCTGGCAACCATGCTCTGGGGCATTTCCAGAATCCCATGGTACTTGAAATTGAGTGTTTCAAAGTAGGAGATTGCTAGGTTTCTGCCCTTTTGTTATCCCCTTTTCCTCCTCATTTTTTTCTTTTTCCATTGTGCATACCTCATTGAAAAGCCAGATAGCAATAAAATTCTGGGTGTCAGCAACCAGGGACAAACATGAAGAAGCAGCCTACAGACAAATGCCTGTCCTCTTAGAAGCTCACTGCATTTTAACTGTGTAATCTCTGAACTCTCCTGAGAGTCTTATTTTCCTTCAAATTGTGGAATGAAATGATATTCAAGTAGGCATTTTGTGAACTGCTCAAGTGCAGTTATCCAGAATATAGGTTACAGAAACTCAAAAAAAAAAAAAAAAAAAAAAAGTGGAAAGCTGGAGAAATAATCTCTCAGCAATTCCTCCAAGCATAGCGAAGCCACGTTACAGTCCTGCTGTCCATAATATACATCTGGAAACCTGTGACCCATTATACAACAAACAGACGAACAACAATTTATCAAGGAGAACCTAAGAGTCATTCAGCTGTGATTATACCTCTAATTTGTTTCAGAGGCGTGGCTACATTCCTCCCCTAAAAAGCCCTCCCCACACTTCCTTTCTTTCCTTCACACTTGCTTTACCACACACGCAAATAAGAGTGAAAATACAGTAGCAAATGTCTCTTCTCCTGTAAGAGGATCCCAGCGTAATGTATTTATGAATCACATTAATAATGGAATAAGGAACTGATGAGTAAGAATGGAAGCATTTACATAGCAAAAAGAAGCAGTTTTTACTATAAATTATTAATAGCCTAATAATGACAATATGAAATAATAATTAACAAACGCACAGCTATTATCATCCAAACAAGAAGTAGCTTGACTTAGCAAAGAATCCAACATAACAGATATGCTAATCTTATTTTCCAATTTCTAGAAATGTTTTCTGTTACTTTTCAAAAACTCATTATCAAAGTCACAAGTAGGTAACTACTCAACCACTGCAACATTTTGGTTGTAAAACAATTTGATAGTTATTATAAAGTTTTTCTCATCTCTCTGTGGGAGAGAAGGATGAATTCATTTATGCAAGAGTAATTTCTTCCACAGTCATTTTGCGAAATGATTTATTTGTAAAGGAGGACAGACAATAATAAAGTCTAAGATTTAAATAGCGCCTTTCATCCCAAAGGATCCCAAAGTACTTTAGAAGATATATCTCTACACAGGAATAACGTCACCCACCTCTGAAATGATAGATAGCCCCTGTTTAGCAGCAAGCACAGAAATACTCCATAACTGTTTAAAGCAGGCAGTGAAGAATACCAGAGCCAGCAGAAACCACGGGTGGGACTGGAACATACTTCTAACAAGTACATCAAAACTCTTCCAAGAACTGCACATTTTCCAAGTCCCAGATCCTATTTCTACTGCTTTTGGTGTATAATTTACAGAAGATCCCAACTCTGCTGGATGCTCAAGTTCAGTTTTTGAATTTTCTAAGGCAAAACAATACTCCTTCCTACCTGCTCAGAGTTGATATTTTCAGCAATATAGCACACCTTTCTCTTCCACCCATGCAGAGAAACCCACCTGCTTCACTTCAGAGGCACTTCACCTCCACACACCTCAAGTTTCACATACTCAGAACATTTAAAAAAAGAAAGGAAAATGAATAAACTTAACTTTTCCTGGCAGATAATCACTATCATAATTTCACTTTGCAATAATTTCTACAATATGCAAAATAATTACAAGAGACAAGGAGATACAAGCATCCAAGACACCAGTAAAAACATTAAAAGTGTTAATTCTAAAATAGCATTTGCCCTGCATTTTCTCAGTAATTCTCTTGGTAGTAAAAAAGGGTCCTAATTACAAGACAAGTACAATAACAACATTCACAGCTTCACTTGTCCAAAATTAACTGCAGTCAACCAAAAATCTTCCATTGACTTCAGTGACTTTGGGCTATGTCTTATTTTTCTTGTATAAGTCTGTTAGAAAGGGAATATTCCTATTTAATTTTACATTTTCTATTTAATCATGCAGTGCTTGAATCTACTCTTCTGGCCAGCCGTTGCTCCATTTGCCCTCAAAGACTCATTATTAAGCACCCACAGCTGCCAACAACAGAACGATGCCACAGATAGGAACATGTGAAGTCTGTTGATGACAGCAGTTTAAAAACACCAGCAGCTTAATTGTGGGCAATTGATTCCACATTGGGTATAAATTTTTTGTAGTGTGTAAGTAGCAAGTGGTGCAGTTCTTCCAAAGCAAGAGAGTAAACAAAGATTGTTCACACAATTTAGAAAGCACTCAGGGTTGCCATAGAACAATTATTTAGGTCACAAGAATTACAAACAGGAAATTTAAGCATGGATTAATAAAAAAGCAATTTCCATTATCAGTGTTTTTCAGTGAGTCTGATAATCCTTTGCTTTTCATGAGACATAACCCCTCAGGTCAATATCCAAATGGTTTGTATAATGTGTACAGGGTATAAATAAGTGGGGTTGATCATTTTCAGATCTTCATTCAGTCCTAAAGTAATCTATTACATGAATCTGTCACACACTTTCCTGTCGTACAGTTTCAGTTTTCTTCACAAAACACAGCTTGTTTGGAAAAAGGAAATTTTTTCTTTGATTGTTCTTTATATATGGCCCTATTTTATCTCTGCATCTTCCAATTACAACATCCTATTCAGATCATGGTAAGGTGTGTATGAGCCCAAAAACCATAACAGCTGTTCTAATGAGTAAGCATTAACTTTGAAGGTGTACAAATTCTGGATTTTTGTCTAGGGGACTCTGTTGTTATGTGCATGTCAACGTGCAGTTCTAACAGCAGGAGGAAAGGCTTCCTTATTACACTATTACAACTCATATCTTAGTCCTATTGGAATCTCTTGGGAAAATTATATTTGTAAGATGGTTTAAATTGTCATGGGGGATTTAATTACCTTCATACTAAAACATCTCATCAATAAAACTAGGAACTTCAGCCCTAATAAGTTCCTTTAAATGTATGGACGTTGTCTTTGAAAATTGATTTAAAGTATTGCTCAGTAAAATGAAATTATACAATGCCATTATATGTAAAGCATGAGCATAAATGTGTCTCAGTTCCAGACACTTGCTACTGAAGAGAACAGAAAGGAATTAAGTTTTTCTTTATAATTATGATTCTCGATGAATTTCTTATGAGAAATTAAAGAATGAAATGCAGCAGGCACAAAGAAATTTGCTATCAATCATGTGAACCACCATCATGGGTGTCTGGAATTTTCAACCAGACAAAGCTGTTGAGGCAAAAGCATTGGGGTCATTAAAAATCATGATAGCATCTTGTGGTTAATGGAGTACTACAGAAAAAGGAAATGAGCCTTGAGAAGCTGAATGCCCTTTACTCAGTCCCCAAACATTATTTCTTTTTGTCCTTATGTTCTAAATTAATATCTTGTTTTCCAACCAGTGTAGCATTTCCATTACAATCACATGCCACTTTGGTTTAGCAGAGTCATTAACCACGCTATTTACATTAATTACCAGACAACCCTTTCTTCCAATATTGCTGCTAATTCCCTTGTCTGAAACATCTTGCTATGAGGAAACATAACATGTCAGCAACATCCAGAAATTGTTATTAGTCCTATTACTGCTTAACTGTAATCAGCGTACCCCAAGAGCTGCAGTCATCTATGATCTCTGTTTTTATATTTGTACTATCTGTTTTTCAGTTAACTGCATGCAAATAGTTGGAAAAGAAGAGCACAGGACACTCTATAAGGAACAGAAATATGAGTCAGCTATGAATAGGAATGAAGCAAGAAGCTGGCAAGATTTCTACAGTATTATAGATATCTATCTATATACATGCATCAGCATGTGCTGAAACAGTAGGTTCCTCAGCAAATGCTCAATAGTGTCTGACATTTAGGTGATGAAGGCACAGTAGTAATGTCAGAACTCATACAAGGTAGATAGTTTTCCCAGATGTTTTTCCCAATAGTTTGTTAGTTTGTTTTGTCTTTAAATAAAACTAACGTTCTAGCTCTATATTAAATTTTGAAAAAAATTGTTAGAATTGGAGAGATTTAATTCAAACTGTAATTCTGTTCTGCATTCAGATGCTTAAATCTGTCCATATCCATCTGAACTCCCAAAATTTAACTTATTATTTGGAACCTGGTACTTCATATCATCATCATAAGTTGGTATATTGCAATACACAAAGGACAGGATGTCTGAGAGATGTTTTGTCCAGTAGAAACAGAAATTTCTTTTTCAGATTGATGACAATTCTATTTTTCTGAATGCTTAAGTACATACACACACACACACATATCTAAGCAGGAAGGAATTAGGCTGCTTGGCCTTCAAAATTAAGAATGTTTTGGAAGGAAATGCTATTTTTTCAATAGATGTATTACATTCATTACATATTACGTATGGTTTTTTTATATGTAGGATATTACATAGTTTGGTATATTTATCACACCATATGTACAATTAATACGTAGCCTAAAAGTCAAGCTATAATAAATTGCTGCATTAGTCTGACTTTCTCATTTGCTATCCTATCAACACACAAAGCTCACTGTTTCCATACTTCTAGGTTCTCACTTGTCTTCTCTTCTGACTCTGACCACTGTTCTTGAATGTGAAACCACAGTAATTTAAAAGATAATGTTTCCTCTTCTCTTCTTCCGCCTTATCTGGTGAATTATCTATATTTTTTTACTAAGTAAAATGTGGATGGTGGATGGACAGAGGTTAAAAGATGTATGTAGACAGGTTGAGAATCCAGCCTAGTCTTAAACCTTGACATAACACTTTGATAACTTTGTCTGGACAAAAAAGTTAGTTATAGCCAGAGAGAGCTGAGAATAGCCTGCAGCTATTACAAAATAGAAAATACAGCTCAAAGATATGCAGCATGTGTTGATTCCCAGTCACAAAAGTCAGCTTTGCTCTTTATTGAACAACATGAAGGTTACAGATAGGTGAAGTCTAAACAATAATAATAAATAAGCTGGCTATTTCAGCAGCTCACACATAAAAGATTAATACCAACCCAAGTGACAATTTGATGACTTACTTAAAATTCATTCATAAGCGTCTTGCAACACAAAGACAATTGGAATTTTATGAACTTACTGAAATGATGCAGTCTGATGTTCAGGAGTATGTTGATTAAAGAAGGAATAAAAGACACCAAGACTACTGTTCTTCAGAAAGATTTTTTTTTTCCATGGGTACAGAAATTTAGCATACTCTCACAGATAAAAAAGATGAAAGTAATAAACATGACTATTTATTTTGTTGAAAATAAAATGCAATCTGCAGGACTTCACTGAGAGAACTGATGGTACAGCACCATGCCTTTTACCAAATCAATACATAGCACATTATTTAACTGGTAGAGAATGTAAATTCTCTAATGATTTGCAGGGAAGGCAGCGTTAGTTTTATCCAACTGAATCAATTTTTATACCAACTGAAATCAATAATGATGGTCCATACAGTATATTGGCCAACATCTTAAGAGTTCAGAATATATCCTAACATGATTTGCCAATTTAAATGACAATTCAGTGCCTGCTGCTTAACAACTGCCATAATTACCATAATTAGAGGAGAATATTTTATCATTATATGAGAATTTCTCATGTGTGGAAATAATTTTGCACAGTATCCAGAAAAGTGTCCTTACAGATTCCAATTACTCAAAATTTGTCTTAGTTCTTTCTCTAAATCAACGTGACTCAAGTATTATAATTGTTATGAAATCAGCTTTTTTGAAATCACTGCTGTACTACCAAGACTATTTCTTGAGACTTACACCAGCAAACTAAAAGGAAGAGAGAAAATAGGCTAGAATACTGCAAGAACAGAGAAGCCGGTCACAATTCAAGATCTGTTGTGAACCGATGGATTTGTCAGACAAATGTAAACACAATGGGAAAGAAAACCGAACTGATAATTTTGTACAACATGGAATTTACATATTGGACTCACTTAACACTACTCCTTCAATCACAAGGGCATGCAACCAACAGGGTAGACAAGAAGTGATTAAAAACAAAAGTAAATAAAAATCCGCATCCCTTGACATTTTGAAAAAACACACAGATGCCATGTCTGTGTAATTAGTGTGCTTCAAAATGGACTATGCTGCAAATGGAAATGTGAAATGGCATTTACTTATTCATAGTCTTAATAACATATGCAGATATTGTGTAATGCATGTCAAATGCCATTTGGCTCAGCAGAATCTAATTAATCTTAGCTCTTTCTACTGTGTCTTCTGTTATGCACTTTCAAAACTATGTGTATGCTGAAGAAAAAGTTCTGTAGCTGTCATAGTTAACTTGAGAAATCTTTAATTTCTGCTGCTCTAACAAGCCTAGTTATTAGAAGACCTGATTCAAGATGATCGTCAGCAAGAGGCCTCTTTCTTTGCCTAACCAAATATCAAAACTTACATTATCAATAAGGGAGTTAGTAGAGAAATGCCATTAACTTTAGAGAACAGACAAAGTCCACCAGGCTATAATGAAAGAAATTTGATTTTCTTTTCCACAACTCTTCTACAAATAGAGAGACCAGTTGCCTAAAACAAACTACTGGCATGCATGACATGATTTAATTTACAAGCACAGAAGCACAGTTAGCAACCTGCTGGAATCCTGGGCTCAGAGTCAAGACAACAGGGATGTGGCTACATTTCTCTTGAGCAACCTTCTGCAAGTCACATTACTACATCTTCACTTCTTACATGAGTAATGAGATTATATCTTTCAAAAGCCTCTTATTAAAAGTCAGTGCTATTGGTGCTCCTAATTCTTCTTGCCACATTAGAAGAATGTAACTCAATGTCACTTATTATGTCTTCTAAAGAGCTTTGATAGATGTGGGCCATAACTTCTATACAAGAATTAAATATATTTCAGTTGTTAGAAATGTGGCAATTTTAAATCATCAGTAAAAAGGAACTTCTGTATTTAAGTTGTCGCTCCATCTTTATTAACTCATCCTATTGTATTAAACAATTGAAACAGATCTTAGAGTGCATAGAATTGTGGTCTGCTCTAATGTAGTGTGAAATGAATGCTTACAATGAGGTGAAAAAGTAGTGGGGCCACTCTTTGATCTACCTGCTTTTGTCAGTTTAAGCCAAAACCTGGGAGTTACTTTATTTTTAATGTATCTTTTGATTTCATTTCCATAAGAGGAACATTTTGAATCGTGACGTGAAGTGAAAAATCCATCACAAACTTTCTGTATTCAGAATCTGCATACACAATGCTGTAACTATCCAGCTGATGTATAAAGAGCTTACCAGCTGTTTCACATTTTCTAATCATTAGCTTCCTTTATTTTAAGGACTTTGAATCTGGTCTGTATGTATGTATACTCATGCAAAAACACACATATAAAAAATGGAACCGAAGAGCAGGTCAAGAATAACAAATTTGTCTTGTTATCTCCAAATTTTGTTTTGATAATCTAGTAGCAATCCTAAAATAATCACACTCATAAATTCTGTGCATCATGGTGATCAATGATGTGGCTAATCATAACATATTCAGATTGGAAGTATGGAAGTATGTTGCTTTGAAATAGCACTTAAAAAATAATTGCTGACAAACTTCAGCAGCATCCTACAGAAAGCTTAGCAGTTGCTGCTAATCCATAAGAAGGAAAAATATTAGAAGAATACTGCTGAAACTCAAATGACTAATCTTCCTGTTTATTAACTGATGTGTTTCTCTGTAATTATGAGCCTTATAGAGTGACCAACTCAGTATAAGACTCAGTACTGAGTCACTGGACCAGGGAGCAGGCTTGCAGGAATTTACGCTATTTGGCACTCTCACTAATCCCTTAGACTACGTGTTTTGTTCAAGTTCTGTACATTCAGCCAGCTGAGCTATTTGGAAGCTGGATGAAATGAAATCTGCTGTTTTCTTTATTGGAGTTCAGGTACTTGATACCTTTGCAGGATGTGCTGGTGACAGTAAACTCCCTATGCTTCTTAAGTCACAGTGTAAGGAAGCATCAGGAAAACTCGATCTTTTAAAAGTCATGTCTCCAAGATAAATGCAATAATCCAAACCAGTAGAAGTATCAAGCTTCTAAACAATCATCCATTTGGCCCTATGCACTGCAGATGACACTAACATGTGCAGCTTCAGAAGAACATTAGGAAACATGAGTAGTCAGTGATTTCAGCTTTTGGTCACAGGAATTTCTAATATCAGTCATTCAAAACACTCTTTTGCAATTATTTCCAGAAGGCAAAGAAAAAAATAAAAATTACTTTAAGATTGTTTTAAGAAGTGAAAGCAATCTACATCACCAATAGTCTGCCAGAATCTATTTGACTGTGTTCAACTGCTGGAAGCCTGTTTCATTCCCCATTTATGCTTCTTTTGCCATACCGATTGATGTCAAGCATGAACCACAGGAAAGCTTAGAAACCCAACAAACAAGCTGTAAACAAGTAACTGAGGTAGAGGTAAATGTTTTATTGCTGGCATCTTGCATCATGCTCAGTCTGGTGTTTTCAACTGCATTGCACAGTTACACTGTGCACTGATTTATAGTGTTTATGGCAACCAATATTAGATGACTGTACAGTGTAAAAGAATGTCAACCCTGCATTACAATCACTGTGTCTCGCTCCATCTGTGTGATTTACAGGAAAACACATTCTGTCATCAAACACTTTTTTTTCTTTTTAGGAAATCTGAGCTCTCTTCTATGTTAAATGACGATTGCTTACAACGTGGAAAGAGTGAGCAACTGTGAATGCAACAGAAACTGAAACCCTCAGAGCTTTTTAATTCTATTTTTAGTATGAAACAATTCCAATGTTTAGATGTATGTACACATGCAATGTGAGGAGAAGGAAAGAAGGAACATGAGAGATGGAATAGCTGAATATAATGGGATCCAATATTTTATGTTTTGCAGTTGATCAAAACTTAAACACTAATAATCTGGAACAAAGAGACAGTGTTAGTTTACAGCAGACAATGGCATTAATGTAGCTTCATGCTTTGCTGAACAGGAGGTATTCCTGATGATCAACTTCAGGTAAATCAAATAGACATCATTGTTTTGATTTTGGAATCAGTGCATTTTGACTTAATTTGTCATCGCAGCCCATTGGTCCTACATTAATTTTAATAACTCTTTTCTGAGTTAGTTTTGGAATATTATGAAGGGTCTGGTCCAAATTTTAGTTTTTTGAGTGAAAATCAAGTAAACCAGTAAGATCATTTTGAACAATGAAGTGGAAAAAAAGGCTATTGTATTTGTATTTTTCTAGCAAGAAAAAAGAGGTCCTCTTAAAAAAAGGAACCATAAAAACAACTTAGAATTACACTCCTTAGTCTGCAGGCATACAGCCTGTGAGAAGGAAGAACTGAGTCCTTCCCTGATTACCTTGGTTTGGCTCCTTCGAAACCATCCAAGATTGTTAGAGAACATAATGCAATTTTCATCTGTGAGCCAGTCTGCAAACATTAACAATTTGACCTAAGCAGAAAACACAGACAAAGTTTCTTACACCCTGCTACTTCTTTATGCAAACATAGATGGAATAGGACAATTTGGCCCTTCAAGAGCCCTCCCAGGGAATACATAGCCTATTTTCATAGAGAATGTCAAAGAAATGAGAACAGCCTGCTGCTGCCACCATGCAGGGATGATTTTCTTTGGAAAGAAAATAAAAAATATAAAAAGGAAATATACTGTCACTACAATACCTAAGATAACATGCTGCATTTGCACAATAAACAGTAGCTGGAAATTCATTCCTCCCCCAAAATACTCAAAGTTATTTAATTGACAAAGACATCCCTTAAAGAAGTGAGAGAAATGTCACTCCCTCTGCAAGGTGAAACCAATTAAAGCTTCCTCTGTTACTATCAGAAAGGAATAAAAGAAAACCAACAGCAAGAGTAAGTAGCAATTATAGTTATTTCACAACAAAGGGAACACTTGACAAAAAGCAAAAATACAGTCTGAAATTTTATGGAAGAAAGTATTTTTGCTTCCTTAGCTAGGATAGCTTCAATTCTGACTGCGACTTATGGTCTTGTTAGTGAGACTGTTATGATAACTGATTTTTTATTTTTATGGAACAGAGAAGTAAGAAAAAGCAAATACACATCAACAAAAGGAGGGTATAAGAACACAAATGGCTCATGCAAACAACTGATCGTACAAGAAGCATTTTTTGTGTCTTCTTTGCATGCTTCTTTACAGTCTTTGGATAATGGATTACATGGAACACTGTCTAATTGATTTCCTTTGAAGCTTCTAAAGATTCTAAAAAGAAAGGTTTACTAGTGACTTTTCTTATTTCTTTTTAGTTCATAACGGATCAGTGCCATATGTACAATGTACTTGTAACCAATTGCAAGTAACAATCTTGCACTTGCTGACATAGCTGTTGAGCCTATGGGTGGTACAGTTCATCAGGATTGATAGGACAGAGGGGCTGAAGAAGTACTCTGCTGAAACTGTTACTATGCGAGGTAGCAACAGGACCCCATTTCATCTCTGCACCTGGCTTACAGAATGATAGGAATGCTATCATACAGTTTTCCCTAAGTCAGTGCACCTTCATGGAATGCATTAAAATTTGGCTGAATTTATCGATGATGCCACTGCTGTCACTAATAATTTTAATTCATTGTAATGCTCCAGAGAGATCACACTCAGTTTTTATTCAGAAATCAGTGACTACTCATTTTAGGATGGCTGGAAACTTGTGAAATTAAATAGGTTGCTATGTCTTTGAGAGGATTACAGAGCTATAGAAAATTGCCATTAAAAGATGTCCAAATCCTCATTCAGGCATCATAAATCACACCACTTTTAAGGTGATAGGAAAGTAGCTGTTTGACATGGCACTGTGTGACAAGGTGCAAAAGTTTGGCTGAGGGCTCTAAAGCAAATCTCCACCTTGAGCTGGAGGCTGTGAATCTGTAATATCTACACAAAACAGCAGAACCTTATTGTAAGGTCATCTCCAAACAAATCGAACTTGTCCCAGCTTTCACCCACTGTGTAAGCCAGCAGAAAACATTCTCTATTGTTCACATATGATGGCAGCTTTTATTTCCAGTCTAATTAAGTGGGGAGCATTTGCTGGAATTTGGTCTAAAATTGAAGGCTGAAACGAGTAAAGCATCTTTGCCATTTATATGGCAGACCATTTTTTACTGCATGTAATCTATTACTGAAAATCTGAAAAATAATTCAGAACAGCAATAATCCTCCATAACATTGATCATAAAGATCTTTACAGCAACAAAAATGAGATCAAAGGATAAATGAAAGTCTTCTAATCTCTCTAAGTGTGAGGTCAACCTAATCTTATGTTACTGCCATTTAATTCTCCGCAAATGTTTTAACTTTGCTTAACATTCATTACCCATTTCACAGGACATAATTTTGGAGGAAAAAAAAGTACATCTAGGAGTACATGCAACCTATTTTTCACATAAAATACTAATATCCTTTGCCAGGCATTGGAATAGGAAGTAGGTAGAAGGGAAAAGTGGATGAAGGTATGCAATGAGTTCCTAAGACTGATGAATGACATGCATAAAGATTTCTTGGTGGTAGCTATGGCCCTTTTTTATGAACAAAATGACCTCAACAATAACTTTGAAAAACATTTCAAAATAAGATTGTCAAGGACAGCAATTTCGTTCTTCACAACTGCTGACCACTCCTTGCACTGTGACAACAATTACGCTCCTTTCAGAAGGGCAAAGGATCTAGTTGCATGCCTCTAATTAAGCGGAGAATGAAGCATTTGTATGCAACAAAATGACATCTTCCATAAAATTTGCCTTTCGCTCTAACATTTTCAGTCTGGAAAATGGGCAAGTCACACGTGAGATATATATAATACTGAAAAATCATTCTTAAAAATAGTAAGAATAACATCAGTGGTGCTGTAGATACCTGGATCACAACTGGCTAATTCTTCTCCATTGACAGCCTCATGTCATAGATCTCACACCTTTTAACAGTATTACTAATGAGACATGTATATGGTTTTTAATGCAGCTGTCTTCCATTGGTGTTTAGAAACCATTTCAACTATTTTTGTTAGTCAGATTTGTGTAGTTTGGGATACTGAAGGCTATTGCCGTTATGCATTATCCTTTGGTAACGTAGTTAATAACATAATGGAAAAGCTTTTAAACCATTCTGAGGATTAAACTGCTTGTAGTTGCCTAACAGCTTGATTTCCTAATGGATATGGTGTAGGATTTAATACTCTGCTCATTTACATTAGTTACAAGAAGAAAGGAGAGAGGCCGTTAACTAGTTGTACTGTAAGCAGCAGTAAATCACATTAAAGTTGATAGATTTCTGCATGTATATTAATACAGCTTAATGAAAGACACACATGTCTTCATAACACAAACCATCACATCCAACTGAATATTTAGCTGATTTTTTAAAAAACTTAAACTGGACAAACAACATCCCTATTGTTTGATTGAATTTGACTTTCTTCATAGATGGAGTTGTTTCATTCTAGCACCAAACTAAACTAAAATTCCATTCTTTCCATAATCAGCAAAGCTATATTGATTTACATCCCTGATCTAGCATTATTTGTCTTTATAAACTGGAAATCTTCTGGAAGGTTACCAGATTTTACAGAATGGGAACACTGTAACACTAACTTCCTCCAGGCCTGACCTCTCTGCCTCAGTAATACTGAATAATGTCTTAGTCATCGGAAAGTACCGCTGGAACTATACAGAGATCACATCACAAGGAACAAGCATCAGGGACAGATTATAGCAGAACACAGAGCAAACACCTCAGGAACGATTCTTCTAAGATGGCCCCCTGCAAGCCTATGTCTAAACTACTTAGGTAGAACTGATACTCAGTAATATGCTCTGTCTCATGGAAGCTGCCATATTTAAAAGCTGGCAATGGTCCGCCTCATATTTACCATGAAAAACTGGTGTCACTAGTCCTAAAATTTTTGTAATTGAAGTGTTCTAAAATTGCTGTCATGAATGCTAAAATAATCAAATCCATAAATGCACCACAAAATCTATTATTTACTCCAAGCCATAGCTCAGATTGGAAAGTGATATTTCTGTTGTCTGAATGGCAGTTGCAATTCAACATTACAGTCACACGCCAAGCACTCTCTTTAGCTGAATGGCTAAAACAAAATAGAGATAAATGTAAAAAATAACAATTCACAGAAGGCTGTTAGGTAAACAAAATCAGCAAAGGTCAGAGAAGCATCAAGAAGAAGTAAACATGATATGAGTAATTTTTTTTGGTATTTAATAGATCTTCACTTTTTTTCTGATGAGGCAAGATACTATAGAGATCTCAGATAGGAACTGAAAAAGGAAAAAAAGCCATACCCAAGAAGTATTTCACAATACATCTCTAGAGCACATCTCTAAAGATGTGCACTACCTTCCTCCTTGCCCTGATCTCCTTTGAAGGGTGTACAGAGAGAAGTGGCTGTTCCATTCATTTCTCCCTCACAGTTCCAGCAGCTCCAGAACCAGAATACCACAGAGCAGTCAGTGGCTCTGCACTGAGTTCTGCAGTGGTTGAATTTGACCAACATTTCTACTGGTTATGCAAAATGTTGGTGATTGCATGAACTGATTCCTGCTTGTTTTGGCAAGAAAACTGGCACACCTAGCACAATCAAAATATTTTGTTAAAAAATAATTAAGAAATTCAGTGGGCATGTGGTTTTAGGGAATCCAGCCTTTAAATTAATACACATATATCCTTTTAATACATTTTACCCACAAAACAAAGCTTCTAAACTCAATTGAATACGTTTCACCTTAAGTCATAGAACAGAATCACGGCCTTAAATATTGCGGATGAACTATAGAAAGCATAAACAAATCCATTTGAGTCTGAAGTTAATTATGGTACTGTAGCTGTCAAAATATTCATCTGAAGCGCTTGCTGCCTAAATTGAAGGTTGGACATCTAAATTGAAATGTCATTTTTATTAGCCTGCAACACTTAGAGAAATAGCCTCTTCTCTTCTAGTAGGCTATACCCATTAACTCCCATTAGTGCTAATGGAGTTACATACATACATCACATGCATGTACATCAATCTGCACCTCTGAAACACCCATAATGTCACATTAGATAACAGATTCTTTCTTCTTTCCCTTCCAGTATAGTAGTAAATATTCCAAGATGATATACTTGACAGCACTCCCTGAAGCAACTACTGGCCACTACTACAGAACTAGTGTTCCTCCTGACAAAAATAAGAATTTGTTCTCTCTTGGGAACTCTTTGTGCCTTGGTGTTAATTGTGTTTCAGTGTGATAACATGAAAGGCAGAACCTCTATGGTTTTTGTTGTTCTGTTTGTTTAATTGAAAGGCCTCTAAGAACAGTAGCTCATCAAATGTAAGGCTGCTCTGAAAGTAATGCTAAGTGGCGGAATGGAAAAAAACTGCATCCACTGCTTTTCAGTGCAAGCTGCTGAAGCCCTTAGCAAGGGCTGGGTTTGATGACCCCCAGAGGTCTCTTCCAAACCCTACATGTTTGTGATTCTGTGATTTCTAAAATAATTTTTCCTACTTTCTTTTCTGACAAAATCTCCACAGTTCTCAAATGTAACATGAATATCCAGTGGCTGATTATTTGCAACACACAAGCAGAGCATAAGATACATAGCCGAGAGGCGGAGACATGATTTTCAAACACTCAAAAATGTATGTGTTTGGTATAAATTCCTACATTCACTCAAATAAAATTAAATTTAAATAAATTTAAACCTGTATCTCAGCCACACAGTCTTTATTTTATTTTTAACCATGGCTACTTCAAGTTAAGGACATCCACCCTAAAAGAGAGCTGAGTAGGAATGCAGAGCAAGTACCTGCAGTACATTCACTATATTTCAAACATAATTTGTGTGAGATAATCTCTGATAAATGCAAAATGTGTTTTATACACACAACTAATGTACTATGTATTATATACTGGGCTTCGGGACATCACTGCTTTCAGCATTATACTGCATGTTAGACACAGATCTCTCCATTAAATTGGATTGATTTTGGCAATCTTTGGGTGAAGACCAATGAAATAAAACTCTACTGTACTCTTTAGATCAGGGTTTTTCTGTCATTCTCTTAGCATAATGAAAATGACAACTTTTGCTTCATGCCCATTTTAAAAGTCCTGTTTTGTATAGCTCTTAATGCCACATGGGAAAACTTGAGGTTGCTTTTGGATAATCTAGATCAATTATTTCTCAATGGCTGGGCTATCTGAAGAAGCAACCATCTATATTGTCAGTCAGCACAGGCTACTCTGCCTTTCTATATAAACAGGACACCACATCTCAGATCAGAAGGATTATAATAAAACCTACTAGGAAGCTTGCTTTTATTAAGCACTGTGCCTTTTGTTATAATCCCATAACACTTTACATTATTGATCTGGCATTCCTGGAAGCAATCTATCAATGAGAAATTGAATTGAATCTTTTCAGCTGAAGAAAAGTCTGGCTAATTACCTCACATTTTAAAATAGTTCTTGCACTGTATTAATTCTTGCACTTATGTTCAATGTTTAATTAATGTTTGAATGTAATATAATGTTTAATCTAATATAAAGGCTGTATGTAAAATAAGAGTGAAAGCCTCTGACTGCATTATCAGTTCCTGACAGCTCAGAGGTGTGTCTCGGTAAAGGCAATAGGAACCTAGAAACCATGCAGAACATGAGGCAGTAAGCAGCTCTGCACATCTATCTGAGTCATCTTGGTCCCTCTTGTTCAGAGAACAGGTGGTAATGAAAACTGATTTCAAGTAGTTATGTATAATCCCTGTAAAGCACTTGTCAGAATTTACTTCAGTTGCTATGTAGAAGAGATACACCAAAATAGTGATTTGCTAAAGATTTTTATAAAAGTCATTTTAGAATGATTTCACCTCTGGAGCAGTCTGAAATGAAGAACACTCCAGCATAGTTTGATAGGCTGCTGCAATGAAAAATGCAATATTTCTAATATTTCTTATAAAAATAGAACTTGAAAATACTTTAAAGATATTCTACATATTTTCTTATTGAAGAGTATTAATTAAATACATCACAATAGCCTACAGTTTCATTAATGTAATTCATATTACTTAGCGCTTCACATGCAGATTTTTTCAAAGGGAATTTGAAAACATGGATAATCCTCACAACATGCCCATTAACATTATTTAATTCATATAATGCTCTTCAAAGGCAGTTTATAATGGCTTCTCTTTTAATAGAAATATCCAGAGGATGGCAAGAATATCTGAGAAGTAGGGCAAAACATAGTGCAAGGCCCACATCAACAGTCAGTGCTGTTTACAGGTCCAAAGATGTCCCATTTGTCCCCAGTGTTCATAGTGTTTCCTATAGTTTAGAGGTGGGTTGTTTTTTTTTCTTGCTTCTGCTGTAAGGCAGTATTGTCATGCACCACTAAAGCTATCACAGATCCCAAATACAATTTATTGTTTGGTATTTTTTTGTTGTTGTTGTTCTTGCCATACTGCCAATGAAGATAATACTTCTCTGGTTTTCTCAGCCAGCACCAACAGAGAGCTGGCTTGTATAAAGTCTTTTTGAATTGTATCCAGTTTGGCTGCAAGGCTACATTTATCATAGCAGAACAGCTCAAGACCAGTTTTTGCCATGGAGTTCTGTTTTCTACTAGTTCTATTTTTCACCTGTGTATCAACATATCTTTTGGACCACTCTGAAATTCAGACAGAGCTGCAATACATACCAGCTGCAATTTGATGCTTTCTAGGATCCTGAAGTATTTTAATGTGATACTACCTAACTTTGTAGTGACTGCAACAATGTCTACAATCTTTACGCTGGCATGGCAATGAGAAGAGAGACGTAACCAGGCTATATGTATATGTAAGACCTGATAAAGAATGCTATTTAGAGTGTAAAAGCCAAGAATAACCAACAGTCTAGGTTGGTACAAAGTAGAAATACAGGAGCTTAGTGCAGCAGAGAAGAAAATGAATATAAATGCTTTGAATGGACACCGTCTGATGCTAGCCATTCCAAGGGAATTTGATTCCTCCCTTTGTCAAGCAGAGTTCCTACCCAGCTTCTAATCAGGTAGAATTTTCATGACATTTTTTCAATCCTCCTTTTATCGTTTCTAATGAGAAATACCTGCATTAACACTTGCAATATCACACTTTCTTCTGTCTGAAGATGAAAAGATTATATCAAAGCTGAAAGTGGTTGCTGGGTTTTCTTTAGAACTGCATTCAATAAACCACAAAGATTACCAGTGCAGATCTCCCAAGTTATTTGTAAACATTATACTTTGTTGCATGTGTTTATTCAATCACAATGGCACCAAGTCAGATAAGGAATGAAAGACAAGCTAGGTGCCTTGCTGATATCATCCTGTATAACCTCTTTGATTCATTTTCAATCAGGTGAAGATCTAGTCTACAGTCTTCACAGTACTTTGATAAGGAGAATGAACTCCAAATTGAGCTGATAATCCCATTGTTTTACCATTCTTATTTTTCCAAATACTCTTTCATATTCATTTGCTACCTAAAATGGATGAAAATGACTAGTTTAATGTCAAAACAAATACAAATTTCCTACAAAATCCAGATGTGATTTTCACATCAATAAGCTGTATGAGACAGCAAGTTTTTTTAGTTCATTTAGTAATTTAAAAATTGTTGGGGAAAAATAAACTTCTAGGCCTTATTGGTGATTATGCTTTCAAATACTGGAGTATTTCCTCTGGGAAACAATGTTAACAGGCTACAACCAATACCTATTCATTACTTTCCCTTCATTTTCCGAAATATACCATAAAAATAGTGGTCCTCTTTACTTCCTATGATGTAATTTTCTTTCCTTCTATTTGCTGTTTTGTGGCTTCAGCCTACTGTAAATCACATTAAAAGGACTTTCTTTCTAATAGTTTTTTTATTGACTAATATATTTTATTTGGCACTTGTTACCTTGGTAGGGATTTCATCTCACAGTTATTTACTGTACATGACATAGTCCTTTAAGCATTAGGCAAAAGGAACCAACACAGTTAAACAGTAGATTTACTCTGTGTTCCTTGGACTTGAGGTTAGAAAAAAGAAAGTGTTCTTGTAATGAAAATCTATCAGTGTTCCCTGTTTTGCAAATAGAGGACTTGCTACTCTACATGCCATGGAAGCTGTCAACATGATGTATTATCTTAAACAAGTCACTTAGGCATGCTACACCCATTTATCTACTTAAAATATGAAATAGCTCTTATCTAACATGGAAGTGTTTAGTAAGACTTAATGAGTTTCTAGTATGTTTACTGCAGAGACTTCTAAGAACCAAATGGCATAATATTGCTTTCTATATGGAAAATAATTACAGCATTTCATGAAGTATCAGTTTGTAAGTAAAAAGGGTTCCAGCTAAAAAACCACATTTGCCGTTTCACTTTGGAGGATGTGACATAATACTTGCATTTCTTAGGAATACTTATTTAATTTTATTACACTTTCTTTATCACTGCAGTTTTACAAGTAACGAGGATTTAAGCGCTCCAAGCTTCTTAGAGACTTGATCAATTTTCACAAGTTTGGGGGGGAGGAGAGAGGGATGGGTAAGAAGCTTCTTAGCTTCTTGTCTGGCTGCTTACCTTATATTGTGCATCTCACCACACAGTCAGCAATGTAAATGGCAGCCTGCCCACATGGCACATGGATAAGCAGGTGGCATACATACAGCTGGGCATATCTGGCAAGCAACATGTACAAGTTTGTCTTTGCCAACTAACCAGATTTTTGGAGCCAATGTCAAAGTTATTGCACAAAGAGAAAGGATCACTAATCTTCATCCTCTCTCAGACCTTAAGACATTACAATGGAAGTTCAGCATGGTGGGAAATACATACTGAAAAACCACCGCAGCTGGCAGGGAGCCTTGGGATCCTCAGAGAGGAAGGATAAGTCACAAAACAGTTATCCTGCCTGCACAGAAGAGTTGATGAGCACTGCTTTCTTTCCTGCAGATTTTTAAAGGTCATATTCTATGCTTTATGAAAATATGCTGGTAAAAATAACCTAAATATTGTGACACTCCTCTGACCTGCAACACATAATGGACAACAAGTCTCTAGCACATAGGCTATGTTGGGAACAGGGTAACCATATAAGCTATGTGAACCAAAAGGCACACTATACCCAGAAGTACTGACACTGTGTCATGTTCCTTAGAGAAAAGTGCCAGGGTAGCCTGAGTTGGATCTTTAAACACATTTAGTTATGCTAATTCAAAAGGCCAGTTCCCTCAGCTCAGCTTGTATAAATTTAGACTTGCTCTAAAAGAACCCCGGTCAAAATCACTGTAACTTCAAGGGTTATACTGATCCTAAACATTTCATCCCCTCTCGCACAAAGCAGAAACACGAATATACTGAAGTATGCAAAGTTGTAGGGGATGGTGAGTAAAGTGAGTAAAGATCTAAAGGGGAAGAATAAAACAAGGAATGTATTTTGATGTCTTCTCTGTTAACACTTTCAGGTCTATGGTTATGCTTTTATTTCCATCCACAGTCCTACCCGAAATACTGAGATCTAAATCCTTAGAATGTATACAGACCCCAGTGCTTGGCCACTGGTCCTACTTTGAAATAGTCTTCTAAGCAGGAAATAAATAAATAAATAAATAAATAAATAAATAAAAGAAAAAAAAAAAAACACCATCCCAAAAAGTAATTTTTTTCTTGCAAAATATTTATGAGAAAAACAAAGGCTGATCTTGGGATTACTTGTTAGAGAATGGAAAACAAGGTACACTCTCAGTAAAACGACACTGAGGTTGCATGGAACAAAAATATTGGTGAATTTGATGTTGAGAGTTTAAATAATGTGCTCAAGGTCACACTGCAAGCTTTGTCAGCCCAGAGATTAGAAACCAGGAGACTGAAATTCTCTCACCCATTCTCAGACCCCTGGAATATGCAATAAAGGTCCCTGCAGGGAAGAATGTTTTTTATTTTTAAAGAAAAAGCCAGCCTTGTTCACTCAGTACAGGCCTTAGAGTAAGACTTTGACACATAGTATCATAAATTCTTCTCTATCTCTCATGTATCCCTTTCGACATCCTCTGACTGACAGATGTACTGACAACTTCTCAAGAGCCATCTGATCAAAACTGAGGATTATAGCTTCTAGCGGCTGAGAGAAGGGGAATTATATGTATCTGCAACCCTAGATGTAAGAAACAGCTTCACCCCTGCACCTATGACTTTCTAGTGAGCTGTCTCTGTTAGCAGCTGGTGTTAGATCCACTGACAGCTTGACAAAGGCAAGAATTAAATAAAATAAAGAGTTCTTCCCAGTCAATAGATGAAAAGTAGAAAATAGGTCACCAGATAATAAACTGCTCCAAACTCCCACATAACAGCAGTGGGAGGAGGAAGGCAGTGACACTTTTCAGTCAAGGCCTTTATTATTACATTTAGCTGTCAACATTTTAGAGTAAATACTTCTAAGATTTTCCCCTGCCTTCAGCTGCAGCACAATTTGTGATTATAATGCTCACCTTCATGGAAAGAATACACTAGCTTGTGATTCCCTCCTTTTATTTCAAGAAACCCTCAATGAATTCCATTGACACCAGTGAAGAATTCAGTGTCATCAGGTGCTCTCAGGATAACGGTTTGTTCTGCCTTATCTCTTCCATGGCCACTACCTTCAGCACTCATGTAAAGTATACTACTTTTACTACAGTTCACATGCCCTTGGGATTCAGACAGACTAACTTTATGGCAGATGCTTTGCAATGAGCTGGATGCTCCAAAACTAGCCATAGTAAAAGCAGACATCTTTACCCTGTGACGATACCTTTACTCCATATAACCTAGTAGCAGCAAGAATGTTACAAATAAAATAGTGCCAGGGAACACCACAGATTTTTTAGTAACGGTCCATATTTATAGTCAGATTTAATATTCACATTTCAACCATTACTGATATATTTAATAATAGAAAATTAGATCCCCAAGGCAAAATACTGGGCAAAAATGTTTACAAAGTGCGCTTCCAGATCTGAGAAACCCACCTTAACAGATTTTTAAGGTGTTATTAAGGTATTATTGAATGTAAGTTTGAAACAGACAAACACAGAAAAAAAATCTTTCCCATGTAAGGAAAAAAAAAAACAACACATTTTGAAATTAACTCAGAGTTCAATTTAAAATCTCTTGTCTTTTTCTTTTTTTTTAATAAATAGCTCCTTATGACCTAGTAGGTGTCAAGAATTACATTAAATTTCCTGACCTTCTTTTAAAAATCTATATCCAATCTTAAAAATCTATATCCAATTCTAAACACATTAGGCCACTGGAGCCTTGTCTTGACTTAACCAGAAAGAGGGTAAAAGCATCATCTGCTGATGCTGTAAGGGCTTTTAGCTTTTTTCTCTTTGGGAATTAGGTGAAGCTGGATACTCTTCTTTTGAATTTAAGAAATCCCTTTGCAGCAGTCAATAAAAGCCAAAACTGTGCACAGTAAAATTCACCCTTCTGCAAGTCCTACATATCCAAAATGGAGTAAAAAAGTATATTTTTGTGTGTCTACAGAGACATGTGAATTATTCTACACTTATGCCAAAATGACAGGACAGAAATCATGCAAGGCACATCACAGCAATCAAGTGTGACCTTAGGGATGAAAACCTTGTCATTTGGTTATTCCAGCTATTCCAGTGATTAGAAAGCATATTTATACTCAAAGATTGTATACAATAATAAGCATGACTTCTAAGAGCCAAAATCAAGTGGTTTGACAGTCAGTGGTTGAACTGGCAGATGCTTTTGGATTTTAGAGTAAATCCAACTTTTACCTCTATGGCCGTAGATATTTTCTGAGGAAGATTTCACTGACCAAATGTAGTAAAATTAAGAGTGGAACAGGAGTGGATGAAGGATAAGGCAGAGATTCTGTGAATCCTGCTAGATAAAATTAGTACACAGTCACTCAGGACTGTCTCATTGAGCAAGATAAAACCTCCAAAGAAGAGCTCTGTAGTGTCCCTCCAAGTATTACATCTGCAAGCTGCAACATCAGTGTGAAGCACTGTATCACTTCTGAATTGAATTTTAGCTCCAGCAACTGTCCTTGTGTCAAGCTGCTGTGTAGGACCAGGCTCTGTCCTTTCTGCTGCAGATGTAATGGCTTTTTGGAAAAGGAAGCTGTGTAGAAGAGGAAATCATATACTTAATAAAAGTTTTGGATGTGTCATTTTTGCTTACCAAAGAAAATCGCCCAGAAAAAAAATGACTCCTTAATGGATTGTTCAAATGCTCATTAGCATCAAGCAGATTTATTTGAACAGATAATTATCCCCATATTGTGCTTTCATCAGTGGAATTGTTTATGTTAAACTGTCAAGCAGCCGTTTTCAAATTATATTCATCTGTGTGTTAAAGTTTCTTTATGATTAAAAAAATAAATAAAAATTTGATTTTTTTATTTTATTTTTTCCTCAACTTCATTTTAACTCCATTTAAAGGCTTTCACGAGACTTTAAATTTTGCATGAACACTGAGTCATTTTAATTCAGACATTATGAAGAACTGAACATACAGCTTCTCCCATGAGGAACACAATGCTATTTAAGTTCCTCTGTTCTGTGTTAATTCATTCATTATGTTAGCTGGAAGGCACGTGTGTGTGTGTGCACAAGAGAGAAGGTGCAACTTAAAAGCGGCAACTTTTCTTCTTTCAGAAGCTGATTTTGAAGCTGTCAGTCCCTCAACATTCACTCTGGCTGCTGCTATCAGTATGTTTAGCAAATCAGTCTATTTGCAGTTACAAGTCATTAGAGCCTCATGTAAGATAGATAGCAAATTGCTATGCCTAATCAAAACAAGACAACCCATGCCTTTAGGCTACTCTCAATGCAGTTATCTGTTGCTAAAGAAAGCAGTTCAACAATGTACATGTCCTCTTAATTTTCTCTCGCTGTCAATCACCTTTACATTTTATACATAGGCAGATTCCTCATCCACAATAAAGGTCAACTTTCCTAGCCAGCATGTGTACAAATGGTGAGAGTTTGATAGCATAATGTTTGACATTTGAACTTAAACTTCGTAAGTTCTTCAAACTGGAATATAATGCTTCTTTTTGTTCATAATCACATTCCCATCCTTTTACCTTCCACTGCAAAAATGAGAAATTACTTAAAGGTATATCTCAGGACAATTTACAAGTATTCCTACAGAGAACCACTACAAAAGTAAAACAAAAAGAAAAATACCCACAAATCCTGCACTGTCACCTTGCAAGATAAATAATCATTAAAATGTACTTATTTCCTTTCTAAAAATACCCTTATTTGCCAGGTCTCTAACTTCACAATTCTGCAGTGCTACAAGAACTGGTCAATATGCAGAGCAATGACTGAGCTGTAATTCTAGAATGTATCTTACAGTCAGCAAAGAATAAAGAACTGTATCTACTGCCAGTGCTTTTTACAAGTCAGTCTAAGAATACACTATCCAAAGTTAAAAAATGTTCATCAGATTATGCTCATCAAATGAAGGTGAACAAATACCAGCTCCTGTGTTTCTATTTAATGTAACTCCTGTGCTCTCCCTGTCTTTTATCCTCATAAAATATCTGCTGAGCATTTTCCATTGTAAGGCTCAAATCTTGGGTTTAGAGTCCCGTCGGTTCTGGACATATCTGGATGAATCTGACAGTGTAATCTGTCCAGAATATGGTGTTTTACATCTACTCCATTGTTTGCTATGGAAATAGATATTTAACCTTAATGATAAAGGCTTTTTATTACACAAAAGAAATAAAATGCAAAGCTACACCACCAGCATTCTGTAAAGGAGTACAAAAGTACAAAAAAAATCGGTGTTTTATCATTCCATAGTCCAAGCAAGAAATCTTTATAGTTCAAAGAGATGGCAGAGGCTGCTGGCCCTAGTGCAATTAGTATTGGCACCAGCCTTCTGACAGTGTTGTAGCCACACACAAAGGCTGGCCTGTTGCATGGGGATGTAACTTCAGCTGTGCTCAAAGGTCAGTCACAGGAAGTTGCTATCCTAAAGGGAAATAAATCAGGTGGCTTAGCTCCATGGAGGAGAGTATCTTGCTTTATTAACAGTTGTTTATGAGACTGCACAGGCAAAGCTTGAAAAATGAAGTAAGGATGCAGTCTGTGTTTTGCATTATAATTCAATTTAGCAATACCACACACACACCAAGCTTTATTGCTAATGGCTGCACCGAGAAGATCTTATTGCTCTACATCAGCAACAAAACAAAGAACTACACATCAACAGTAGGCTATCATTAGCAGTAATGTTATTCCAAAGCATGGCATATCTGTCAGGCAAATGTAACTGCATCTGACATCTACCATAGTTCTATTTGCCTGGCTGAGATGCTACATTTCAAATTGAGGAACACCTGTTTCAGACGTGATGAATCATCTTCAACTATGTTTCCTATTTCCTGCTATCCTGTAAGATCAGACTGTGGAAAGAAGTTATGTAACACTACAACTGTGTTGTTTTCCAGTATTTCTGATTTTTTTAAAAAAACCTACAGCTCATTTTGAGATTTAAAGGCTAAAAAAATTCCCAAGAGATATTTCTATTTCTAGAGTAGGAATAACATGAAATAAAAGCTGAAATAGCTCCCTATCGGAAGACAGCAGACCTACTGACTGCACTTCTTCTACCAGTGTCCCCTTCAGTTAATTATCTTTCACTGTATGTTCTGATTGCATCTGGTTGCTGGGGTGGGGGAGAGCAACCAAGAAAGTTCATGGATTCAATGAAAACTCGAGGAGTCAACACCACGCCACAAGCAGATGAGAATACTGTGAGAACCTCAGTCAGAGACAAATCTGGCAATAAAAATAAGGCCCTCTGAAATGTAAAATTTCATACATCAAAGGAGGGATTAATATTCAGGCAATGGGACCTGACAGCACATCAGCACAGCACATGTAGAAAATTTAATGTAGTACTCATGTGCATGTCTTCTGCATTTTAAAAGAAAACTGAGAGCTATTGAGAAGAATAAGGCTGTCCTAAATGTGCCGTACAGCAAGTGGTAATATGAACACTTCCATGCATGAGAAAGCCCAATTTTCCCTTATTCTGAAATGGCACCCACTGACATTCACTTACAATTACTGAATGTTCATGAAGACCAAACAGTGGTTATGAGCACAGTGAGTTCAGTGTGTTTCAGCAGTGGTGACAGGGATGTGAAAGACAAGCCATATACCAGGTGGCCATGCAGTGTTTTTTTTAATTAGCAAAACATGAAGGCTCTTGATCAATGCTAGTGAAATGTATGGCTAATGGTGGTGACTATGTTGAAAAATAGTATTTTTAGCTGAGAATTTGTTCAATTAAATAGTGATATTGTGCTCTTGGCATTTGTTTTTGTTTCCATGGAAGTAAATATGAGGCATTACTTTTAGATTGATCTACATAGACAGCAACCAGTTTTACACATTTTGGAACTTCTGTTTCTGGACATATTAGACTATCCCAAATCCTACTATACCAGGTGGTATGTTTCTGGCTGTACAGAAATGTAGCTTTCACATAAGCTTGAGATCCATCCTGGCATGGATCTCACCTTCCCTTATATTCATTGGAATTTGAAGCTGTGAATTTCTTTTGGGCTTAGAGACCATTGCTCTACTTAAAAAATGATTAGTTCTGTCCTATTAGTCCAAAGCAGCCTTTCACTGGGAGTTTATTCAGCTTTCAAAACTGAAGCATCACAACTGACCATAAGCATTTATCCAAAAGCAAACTGCAATATCAGGAAGTATCAGGAAGTCATCAAAAGTAGTAAGACCATTTACAATAGCACCATCTGGTGTCTCTCAGTGATTTTATAGTTCTGGTAAATGTAGCAGATATTTTAAAAGTTAGCACACAAATTACCAGTGTGCAACAGTCATGTCCTGCCCTTTCTGCTATTCTGTCCCAAGCACTCACAATGAATGATGCTATTTGTTTTTTTCTATGATCTCACACTTGTCCACAGCTGATGAATCTAGGAATTGCATTGCTTACAAAAGGAGGCAGATTACTTTTTGCCTGCATTGGAACTTGAGTTATATGAGAAAAATCACGAAACTGCCTGTGCAGTTCAGTCTTAATATATTAAGGAAGTTTTTGATCTGCCTATACCAAGTGCATCCAGAAAAGTGGCCTGTCACCTGCTCTTGCAACTGGATCTTTCCCAGAGGTATACCCTGCAGTAACTACACTCTCAGAATATAAGGAATTACTTTCCCTTAATGATACATATCTGAAACACAGAAGATTTTAGTGAACTGGACATCACAGAAGTCTAAGAAAATCATTCCTTAGTTTCCCAGCAGATCAATGACCTTGGAGAAGTGAGTTCATTAGTTTATTTGTCTCAATTCACCACAGCACTTAATAAAGTTAAGCGTACACAGTATCTCATCTAGTGGGGACCAGGCTTTATAAATACGGACAATTTACTTCTTTCTAAATGAGTGTCCCCAGTGACTGAACTCTTAGGGAATGCTATTCCTGAAATTAATCTTGAATGCACTAATTAGAATGGTAGCAGTTACAGGATTCTCTAATGGCTACTTTGAAAAAACAATTACTGTCTTTATTACGATAACCATCCAGATGAGATACTGCAGTTGACAAAAGATTATTAAACACGTTATTATTCAGTCAGTGACTCACTCAGCCAAGAGTTTACACATACAGTAATGAAGGTTAATATGCCATCAGTTAAAACTATTGTAATACAATGGCCATTTTTCCATACTTTTTCAACCATACAATATTGTAATAGACTGTGGCGTTTTTTGGTTAGTCAATTGTAATTTTCTTAAAATCTGATCTTCCTAAGACATTTTTAAAGTGTGAGATTAATATACAGAATTGTGCATCTTAGTTCATTTTTGTCTCAGAATTTATCATTTATTCCCCAGCTTCCTTGCCAACTCTGTGTAACTTACATTGCAGTTTCAGAAAATCTCATCTTTCTCCCCATCATTCTAAATGAATGCAGGCTTCTCAGCCTGCTGAAAATTTTGTTACTTGGGTTTAAATAGTTTTTAGTTCTATAACCCTTGGGTTGCATCTACTTGTAAAATGTCTTGGCAGGAGAGATATTGGAGGAATGTAAGGACAGTTTGCTCAATTCTTCTCTCTAGGGATAACTGTTTGAATAAGTAAGCAGTCATTGAAATTTCAAATTAGTTATGTGTATTACAACTTCGCTACATAGTTCATTTTCCTCTGCTATGAAAAACACAAAGATACTTTCTAAAAAGACAGTGCACCAAGTTTTCTAATCAGATTCTTATACCCTTGTGATTCTACAGGCCGTTCAGTAATATCATTGAGGAACAGGCTATGTAGCTAAAATAGAATAAGCAATTAAAAATGTTATCTCTATGGAAGCTTACAATAACAATACTATGAAAAAAAAAATCCATGATGGAGAAGAAACCACTCAAAAAAGATGCATTCAGTCAGAGACAGATGAAAATATTCTAGTGAAAGTGAATGATCTATAGAAGGAATGTCTTGGATCCAGGGGAGCAGATTCTTCTGTCATGGTGCAGTTCAGTAGATATGACTACAACTTATTAAGTCATGTAATCATGACAAATACGAGGCTAGCACCAGCCCTTACTCTAGAGAGCTGTCATTCATAGTCAATCAGTTAGAAATTCAGAGAACATTTTGACCCATCATACCAAGCACATATGCTACTGAAAGTTGTCCCTTCAAGGTTATGGCCTTGTGCTGGTGTTAGGCCCAGGGTGCTTACTTTCCTACAAAGAAATTTGGCAGTGTTCTTTTTTGTAGCTGGGTAACAGTTCCTGAGTATCCCTTAGGATTACTTCAATATGTTCAGCTTGGGTTTAGTTACTGGAGGAGCTTTGATTCTGGTGACAACTAGAGAGACTAATTAGAAAGACTAAAAAGCACACTAATTTAAAAGCAAAATATTGTTTGTTCACTAATTCAAAGAAACAACAACTGCAGGCCCAGGCATTAAACAATGGGAAAGAAAAAGGAAAAAAAAAAATTCTACATGTACATTTCCTGGCTAAAGTTCTAAACTATAATTAACATAAATCCAGATTAGTCTCCCTCTCAGGAGGAACAACCTACATTGCTTACAGCACATTCTTTCAGACTGTGAGTCTTCCCAGCCTGTCAGCTCCGTAATTGACATATTCTGGGAAACCTCTTTTGGCTCATCCAAAGCTCCCTCCCTGTTCTAGTTCTTTGAGGTTTCAGGCTTCTTTGATCCCTCACTTAGTCTTTGGAAGAGTACCTATTCTAGCCCGGATGGAGACAGCTCATTAGTTTTCCTTTAAGTGATGACCCAGCCATTATTATCTTAACTACTTTGAAGCTATGTATCTGAAGCTATTCTTATTGGTGTCATTGTTTTACATTTCCTGTTTGGTCCTTTAACAACCCCTTTACAGTCCACTTTGATTTAACTCTCTCCATACAGAGAGGAAGCAATATTGAATTGAAGCATTCAAAACACAGATGAAACTGCTTAACGCACTAAATGTACTTCTGATGAGAAAAACATTCCTTTTTCCAGTACCAGTTTTATCTGCTGTCTGAAACACTGATATCAATGGGTAAAATGTGAGAGCTTAATGATTTCTATGAAATGTGACTAGGTCTGAAATCAGATACATGCATGTATCTGATGCACTAGATCAAGGTAAGATGACTTTGTTGAAATCCAGATGTGAGTTATCTTAGACTTTAATTCACTATATAAAAAGGACAAACTCTGATGCCCCAGTTACAGATGTGATCTACTGTTTTTAAAGTTAATAAAAAGTCTTACATCCATTAAGTGAACTCTATCCAGATCAGCAGAGAAAGCCTCAAGCTTAGATGCTAACAAAGAAATCTAAAACATGGGAGTTATAGCTGGGAAAAAGCAAAAAGGAAAAACAAAACAAAACAAAACACCACAGAACGAAAGGAAGAAAAAGACAGAATAATTTATTAATAATGGTCATTCACTGAGGAGCATCCAGCTGTTAAAACTGAACACACCACATATGAATTCACTTGTACTAAGGGTTAACTGGGACTGTATGAGTTCCAGTTCGGCTGGCGTCTGTGTTATAAATACATTCATAATACTTGAAGTTTACATAAGAGTAAGTCTAAACTGCTGCCCAGAGTTGCTAGGAGGAGCATCAAGTCTTTTCATCAGTTATATTTGTCTACACCACCTTCTACTTTTTTCTCCGCAAATAAACTGTACACAACAGCCCCAAGGCAATTTTCTTGGCCAACCCCTTTAGAAATATGGGTAATGTTTGCATTGGGCTCTCATTTCTGGGAGGTAATAGTCTAAAAAGAAATTCTGCTGGCCTGGAATATTTTAGTATTCCAGGTTACAGTTCAGAGATTTGGCAAATCTACTTATTACTTGCTTTTGTCCTTTTATGACAACAGACTCAAAGTGGGTCTGAAATGCGCTCCAGTTGTCAAGAAAGAAAACTGCATTTTGGGTTGCATTAAAGGGAGTGCAGCCAGTCAGTTGAACGAAGTAAATGTACCTCTACATGGTGCACCCTCGCCTCAAGTATTGTGTGCAGTTTTGGGCCTCACAGTATTAAAAGGGTATTAATATACTTGAATGCCTCCAGAGGAGGGCAAAGAGCTCATAAACTGCTGGAAGGCATGTCCTACAGGGAGCTGCTAAGCACATGTGGTTTGTCTAGTTCAGAGAAAAAACTCACAGGCAAACTCATTACTCTTTACAGCTTCCTGAGGAGGGGAAATGGAGAGGGAGGTGCCAGTCTCTTCTCCCTGGTAACAGATGATACAATATGAGGCAATAGCACAAAGCTGCTCCATGGGAGGTTCAACCTAGATACTAGGAAAAAGTTATTCACCATGGGATGGGTCAAACACTGGAACAGGCTTCCTAGAGAGGTAGTTGATGCTCCATGCTTGTCATGGATTCAAAAAGCATTTGAATAATGCCCTTAATAAAATGCTGGTTAACTCTGAAGTTGCCACACAGTTGGACTCAACCACCTCTGTAGGTCTCTTCCAACCAAAATGTTTATTATCACTATTCTGATTTTGTAACACACCAAGTATATTCTGCATGAGTCTAAAGGAGTACATGAATTATTAGAGAAGCAGTGCCTATCTTAAATTCCCTTGGACAGAAAATGTTATTTATCCAGGTGTTCAGTTTTAGTATAATAAAACTACATTTGCTCATCAGTTTACTAATGGTTGATGTTTCAGACATGACGGAAAACAACTGCATATGAACAAATACAAGCAGGCTTCCAGTTGCTTAAAACAACTACCACAGCTAGCATCAGAAAATGAATGGAGCTTTATAAAATAACATTCTTTAACTGCAGTTATACTACAGGGCCCTCTGCTGTGCAGTTCAGAGTAATATCAGAATAAATATAGCTGGCCAGTAAAATTATCCTCCCATTAGTTCTAGCAGCTGACATATTAGATTTTCACTATTGTTTAAAAGCCCTTTAGGAGCAAGTGACAAGTGGGCATTATTTACCATTCACTCTGGGTTCCTAACAAGGTCAGACAGATCATCTAACCTTGTCAGGTGGCAAAGCCATCTGACTCAGTCTCGGTTTGATCTGATTTCTGTTTCATAAACTAAACTCCACAGTCCCTTCAAAGAGAGACAATAGCCTTTTCAGTGGGCTAAGCCCTTTCACCCTTTGTTTCTCTGTTTAAATAATATATCTCTTTGGTCTTTGGCAAGAATGCTTGACCTTGTAAATGTGACCATTCACAGTGCTCTGTAGTGCTGGAATGTGTTTTCATAATACTCGAAGGCTTCTTTATCTAAGGCAAATGTTTGTTTATGAAAGTTGAAGTGAAGCATTCACATGATCAAAAGAGAAATGAACAGGCACCTGGAACACACAGTAAAAAGATCTCTCCTAAGAGGAAACTCCTTTTAGCTACTGCTCTGAATCCAATTATGATTAATGAGAACATTACTGGAATTAAAAAAATAAAAATTAAAAAAATTAAAAAATAAATCAACATGATAACTAATTTACTTTCTTTCTGAATCTGTGAACCAACGATAACTTATGATCATCTTATCCCATTATAATTGCTTCAGAAAGGACAGATTTGACCTTTCCTTGGGCCCTAGGGTATAGTTCCACAGTACACCTAAGGCTGCCTAACAACTTTCTGTACCAGAAAAATACAGACCTGTTTCCTCTTCCCTTCTTCTCTGCCTCTGTCTTCTCATCTGCCTGTCCACAGCTGTGTCTCCTTTGCAGAGACTGCGGTGCTTTTTTGAAATCATAATCTTATTTTGAAATCAGAACTGCTTTACTTTGTCAGCCAAGCAGAAAAGTATTTGCCCTCATTAGATATTAAATAATTCTACTGGGGGGGCCGATAAGCACAGAAGTGAGTGCTAGGGGAATTCTGCCTGATGTTGACAGTTGATAAGGCATAAGAATGAAACTGAGAAAACTGCAAGTAATCACGATTTTCCCATTGTTTCTACATTTGAAATGTATAACTGTCCTGCTATAATTGGAGTCTTCAGACCACAAATACTTAGTGTATTTATTTTAAAGTGTTGTGCTCTTGATGTTATAGCTTCCATGGAAATAAATAGGAGGCATTAATTTCAGGGAGACCTACATAGTATAGTGAAATAAATTTTGAAATGCTGAAACATTTTCCAGAGACAGTCAAAGAATGGTTTCATTCCACAATCATTTCAGTTTATGATACGATTTAGGCACTCATAAGAAGTTTTTGACAATACACAGACAAGTCATATTATAGAAGAAAGTCTGTGGGATCTTCAGAAGTGCTAAGGAGCTCCAGCAGCCTTCATCAGACTGGGTATATATTCCTCAAAACATGCCTAGACATCTATTTTCATCTTTCAGACACTTAAGTAGTTTTTGCAATTTGTTTCCCTATTTTTTTTTCTTTTTCTAAAACCAATTTTTTCCCATCAAAGGCAAGACTCCACATTCATAATAATAAGTTAGCTGCATTTGGAACATCACTACAAACATTTTCCTTCATTTGATTAGTGAAAAAGAGGATAGAAGTAACATGCGTGATCTCCTTCTCCTTGCTAGGTTATTATTAATTTTTAACTAGAACTATTTAATTCTGTCTTTACCAGTTTACAATAGTTATTGGCCACAGTAATCGAAGCATTTCCTAAAGCAGTTTAAAGCATTATACTCCTGTAAGATTGCATTTGTTTTGCAATGTTTTCTTTATAAATAATATGCATTAGGTTAGAACATTATCCTCATTAGCCTAGAGGAACGTTGAAAAGCAGTAGTTATATGAAAGATTAAATTTCAGCGTTTCAGGTCTTATTATACAAGGTAATTAAATGAGAACGTCTGCTAATTGTACTGCATCAAAGACCGACAATGGCTAGGAAGAAATGGCATGTTCCATTCATTAAGCAAGGATAATATGCTTGTTATGACCAAATAATCCATCATGATCAGAGAACGATCCGAATATTGTTTAGCTGTATGCCACATTAACAAGACTTGGCACTTTCATATTGCTCGTGTATACCAGATGCATTGGAAAAAATAACAAGCCTACCTTCTGCTCCTGCTTTCCCTCTGGCACGATGCAGAAAGCCCTAGCTGATGCACGAGGGGGCACTGCTCACGCTGAAAAAGCAATCACTTGCCTTTGGCAAAGCAAATGCCAAGCTGGAAAACTCTCCATCAGTCCAAACCTTAAAACAAAAACTCCCTCAGAAGAATTTGGAGCTTAAAAATAATCCTCTTAAAAAGATATTTCTTTTAACCCCTGTTCAGATGCTATCCCCTCTGCTACAATTTTCAGAGAATATGGCATTAATATGACCATTTCCATGTGTGTTCACAACAGAACTGGTATAATACAGCTTTGGAGTCTAATAATTGTTGCCATGTGTTTAAAGTAATGGTTGAACTCAAGCTAAGTGTCAAGGATTTTACCTGGATTAGTAATTTATCCTGAGCAAAGTACTTTGAAGTAACTATCCTTTCTCAGAATGCAACCTGCAACAGATGTGTCTTAAGTCTTTCAAAGCCTTATCTTCAAGCAAATTAAAATATGCTGTAGTAAATTCACACACACCTTTGAAATTTATTATATCTGACCAAATATTTTTTTCTCATCAAATATTCTTCTATATTGAAACAAAAACTTAACATTGCATAAAAAGCGTAAGTCATACATTACATATGAATGCTGCTCCAAAAGTAATGCTTCCTATTTATTATCTTAGCAGACCATAGCAGAGGTGGATGTTGGTGGTATGGCAGAGATTTCCCACAAACATTCCACTGTATTTTATTGCCATACAACATATGGAAGCAGAGGGGAGGAATCACCTTCTGAGCAGCATACATTTCAAGTTTGTCAATATATAATCATTTATATAGCATTATGTATTAAAAAATGAGAAAAGAACTATGAAAAGGAATAAGTGGGATCAGACTCATGGATTAATTTCTCCAACTGCTACTCATTTATGGAAATGCTACAATACGCACACATGATAAACACTATATAAGACCCAGGCATCACTGGCTTATAAACTCCTATTGCAATGGAATCTAGAGATCATAATTAATTCCTCGTGGTCCCACCCAGGAGTTTGCAGTCTAAGGTTAGGGTAAGCCATAGTACTTGGATGAATAAAAGAAACAAAGAGAAGATGAAAAAATGCTCCCATGGAATTCAGCAATTGTTTGCTATATGAAAGTACTTAGTCATGGCTCTATTTGCATTTGCTTTCCAGAAATGATGAAGTTGTATATTTTTACTAAACATATGGACATCTTGAAAAAAGGAATAGTTATATATATCATATATGTAGTCACATATTTTTGACAGCTTCTGAATAAAAAAATTAAGGAACACAGCATCATTACTTATGTATAAAAACACTGGTAATTGCCTTAGAACTGATACCAGGTTTGTCGATGTTAAAATGTAGATGGGTTAAAAAAATATATCTGGAAAAAATTAGAGGAGTGAAAGCCATCAGAGATGATCATACAGCTGTTGGCTTAGAAATTTTAGAGCCTCAAATCTTCTGAGCCCAGGAAAGGACTATCACTATGCATTTGCACTCTTGTTCCCTTACCGAATAGTCTGTTTTTGGCCATCGCAAGAAACAAGCTAGGTGTACTTTTGGTATGACTCCACCCTTTAGATTCTTAGTACACTCAGGAAAAAAAGATCAGATTCTTCAAAAAAGGCAATTATTAAAAATTATGGAAGAGTTTTTGTATTAGCATTTTTAATGTAAGTACAGAAAAACATATTTGCATCCAGCTGATGCCTTGTGTAAGGTTTCAACAAGAATTTAAAATGTTGAAAGATTCAAAGGTCTCAGATTATTTTTAAGATATGTTCTATATTGAACAATAAACCCCTTACCTTGTTATTGCTCTCCTGCTTCCTTCAAGCTTCTTATTCATTCAGGAGTCAGACAAAAGATTCCTCCTTTGTTTTATTAAAGAACCTGGAAATAGAAGTTGTCAGTAAACACCTAAAACAATTGTTGAAAACCTGCCATTCTGCCTCCATTTTTTTTCCCCACAATTCACCTCATTTTGATAATAAAATGAGTAGCGGGACAGAAATCTATGCATTCGATCCTTTGATATGAATGTTTTGAATATCTACTGTTTTTTAACAACTTCACATATGTCTTCAGTGTGAGCTTATGGTAAGGAAAGCCTTCCCCTTCACTGAAAGGAAGGGGATAGTTACAGTGATGTAACAGAATGGGAAATACAGCAATAACTGTGAAGTAGTGAAGTTCTAAGCTACAGCAAAAAAGGATATGCTCAAACACAATAGCTGGGACACAAAACATATATATACTCACCCTTGGAGGCCTCAGACATGTAGGGATCTCCATTAAAAAACAAACAACAAATAAACCCTTCACCTTCACATTGCCTGTGCCTGAGCTCCCCAGGGTTGGTGCTGCCTTCCCTGCTCAGTCACTGCTTCAAGCTATGACAGCATTGTGCCATCCCAAATTGTTGACTCATGAAATGGATATCTATTAAGTACATTGCTTATGATCACAAGTGTAACTAGGAAAGATTTCAATGACTAGGTGAGGTGACTTGTTTTGCAAGCAGTGGTACCATGTGTTCCAAAGGTCTTGTTAAAAATATTGTCAGTCAAAAAGATAACAATACTAGGCACTGTGATAGATACATTTCAGATGTGCTGAATAGAAACATATGACGTGCAATCTGAATGCAACACAAATGAATAACTGTAAGAGATTCAAGTGATATCTCTATTTCAAGGAGAAATGGTGACACTGAAGTACAACAAAATCGGTTTAAGTGCAATACTCTTAAGTGAAAAACAAAGTATGGAAGAAAGAAGAGGGATGATAACACATCCTGGTACAAGGTTAACATAAAACTGAGTCCTGAACAATTTTACATTCTGTTCCATTTGGGTATATTACTCTTTCTTACTTTCTGCTAGAATCTTATATACATAGTGCCACACAGAATACAATTTTGGTAAGGACTGGCCATGACAACATGCAAAGGATTTAAAAAGAATTCCTATATTTAAGAAAATGAATTAAGAAAAGTGCAGTTATGGATAACTGCAAACAATTACTGAGCAGAGGGGCATACATTTAATTAGAAAACTATTTATTTAGATAGTACTATGAGTTCTAAGGAATACTTGGACACATATATAGCTTTATATTCCATGTGCCCATGCACTTTATAAAGCAATTTTGTATCATTATGCCATTAAATATGTAAAGACATTGAGGAATAGAGTAGGTGACTTGTTTAAGGTCACACTGATTGAGTTGTATGTGTGATATAGTGCCAAGGATAACAGTACAGAGCTAACTAAAATGGAGAACATGTTAAATGGGTGTTTGAGCAGTAGACATAGTGCTAAATGATCACATCCAAAACCACTCACATATATCAAGGACAACCTATGTTCTTTTGATAAATCACAGAGTAGCTGTCAAAAACTTGTTTTCATTAGAAACTGATTAAAATCAAGATTGCAGACTGTAATGCCTGTTATACTCATGTCACAAGTGTGAAACTACTGGCAACTTCACAACCTCAACATCTGTTTTCTAACATTCTATTTGATTGTTCCTTCTGATACACTTTTGATTGCAGTCCATGATTGTGATGTCAAAAGTTGTATGGGAACTGTTGAGTCCCAGCCTAACCACTGATTGAGCGCCTGGGGAATGGACCCAGTCAGCCTTGGAGCACAGGTAAAGGCAATTCAGGTGTGAGACAGGAAGGGGGGGAGCCTTGCTGCGCATCTCTTAGACCTCATTTAAGGGCCAACTGCCACTGAAGAAGGATCTCTTTCTGGAGATCTCTCCTTGGTAAAGCTTTCCCTGTAAACCTAGAATTGTCTGATACAGATGAGCAATCTTCTTTTATAGTGCCTTTTTTTTTGTGCTAGTCAGCCCATCATCACACATTTGTTGTAGTGCCTTTCCCATTGCAATGATCTGTCCAATTGCTACGAAAGTCTATTGTCATTGAAAGTCTACACAGCATGGATAGAGACCGTTTTTGCCCTGAAATGAAAATGTTTTCTCACAAAGAAAAAAAACAATCTTGTTCTTCTGCTGTCCTCCATTTTAGGTTGATTATTATATATCTCCAAGCTCAACGTAAGACAAATGTTTAGCTTTTTTTTTCTCTCCAACAGAATAATAGCAAATTGAAAAGCTGTAATGCTATTACAACTAATGCTCAGTTACACCTTCACAATACAGACTGTGGATTGTGATATTGTGTATCCTAACAAGTCATCTATTGCTCACTGTCACTTTTTGTTTGTTCTTAAATATTCCATATTGCTTTATACTTACTATAGGGAACATACTAAGTGTAAGTCTGAAACTTTCAGTTTTGCCTGTTTTAAGTCAAAAGAGCTCTTAAAAATTTCCAAGCTTTAACTCATGGGATTCCTTCCTGGAAATCAAGTCATGTAACTACTTTAAAGGTGGCTGTTGATGGAATGTTTACTACAAATAAAAATCAAAATAATTTTCACAAAATCTTGGTGAAATTAAGTTACGTATGACTCAGAATGAATGTTGTGATATTCATTCTCTATATCTAGGAAAACACCTTGACAAATCATGCTGTGATGTGTTGAAGTCTAGGGGTCAGTCTAATGACAAACATCACCAGAAACAAAACTATATTACTATATAACCATTTCTCCTCACTCACATGAATAACCTTATAAAAGGTGAGAGCTGGGCTCAGGGATCAAATTTCCATAAGCTTTGTTGAGAATAGAATTGAACCCTTAGGACTACATTCGTATCCATTAATTTTACATAGTTTCTGCAGACTAACCTCATTGACTTCAACAGGACAATCTGAGTAGCATAATAATCAACACGAATGAAATGACAGAATCTTACTTTCAATATAGAAATCTGGAACAACAGATAACAATAAAATCTAGATTTAAGATTAGATATAATTTAACGTATGCCAAATGCCCTTGCTTATATGTTTAGAGGCATAAGTTGTGTTGCATACACAGCATCACTTCTTTACAAATGGGAAATGAAACAAATTAAGGTAGGAAGCTCAACTTTGACTGTGATTTCTGTATGTAACTCCCTTGGTTTCCCTTGTAAATACTGGCCTAAACAAGCTGTCTTAGGCATAGCTTCTATGGACAATTCTGGTTATGAAATATTGCAGCTACAGTGATGAGAAATCAAGCTTCAAAAGAATAATAGCTGCAGAAGAAAGGGTTCTGTTCAAGCTTCTCTACATATTTGCTCATTATGACTATTTATTCATGGAAGTATCTGCCAATGAATTCTACTATTTTGTCTATCTTCCAAAGCTTTTTTTCAGAGCATTTCATTCAAATAATGGACTATGGATTCCAGTTTGGATTTGATATGTAAGACATAACTCCATGTGTCAGTGTTTCTGAATAACCTCACCTTCTCTACAGGTAACAGTTCACTGACATTTTTCTTCACAGTTTAAAGGAAATAAATCTTGTTTTTTTTTATGAATGATGTTAACAATGTTGTTTTGGTCACCTGGTAAAATTTGCCTTAAAAAGGCTTTTGTCTTGACTGTAGTGTCCTTACACGTGGAATCATAGAATTGATTGAGTTGGAAGGGACATTTAAAGTCCATCCAGTCAAATACAAGCAGTACAAACACAATATCTACATATTTAAATGTGGGTAGGACATACATGTGGTAGCTGATGTATTTTACTGTTGACCACTGGATTCTTACATTAGAACCTTCTAACACATATTTGTACTGCAGAATTCATAATGAAGCAGAAGAGACCGTAGCTGTTACACTGTTCTTTTCACTTAGAAATGTTTCTTCACATTCTTGTGGAATGATTACCTCAGAATTGCATCCATATGCAGTTCTTTCTGCTTATTTTTTTCCCCATGTTTAAAGTAGCTGCTACAGACAATGAAATCACGTAAACCACAACAGTACAAAGCCTACTCCTGACCAGGTTCTATGCAGTTCCTCATCAGAAATCCCTATTTTAAAGCAGTTCCTTTTGGCTTGGCTCGTCAAACCATGAATAATGTCTTGTATAAACAATAGGCCTTATGGAATCAGCATGGATATGCTTTAATCAGTCTATTTAGCAAAATACGTAATCAGCTTTGTCTGCTGTATCATTACCTGGCCAAGGAACTGCATTGAAGTCACAGGGAGATGGTCTGTGCCTGCTTCCTTTGTTTTTCAGGGTAAAAGCAGCAGGTTTCCAGAGGTTTTAGAAAACAGAGTTGGAAGGCAGTTACTTCTTTTCTTACTATGAGTACATTAGCAGTGGAGAAAACAGATGGAGTTATCCAGAGCACCCAACTGAAATCATGAAGTTAAAGGATTACGGTTAGAAGATGGAACTTAAATGTGCAGATGGAAATGAAAGCAGGAGAGCAAGGTGGGAAGGTCTGGGCTGGAGATGGGCAAAGTCCAGGTGTGAGCTGCTCACCTGAGGGACTGCAATGGGCTGCACTGCCAAGGCATGGAACTGACGTGATTAAAACCTGTCTCATATCTCTCTTGCCCTCTGTGGATGGAGGCATCTGGGTGCAGCAAACTTCCCTGCTTTGGTGATGCTCTTTTCCTTTGGTGACGCACTTTTCCTTTGGTTTGGTTCTCTCAGTACGTGTCACTTTATATCTGGAGCTGGACTGAAGGAATGAGGCTACAGAGTGCTGTGCCCTCCTTTCTGAGGGGGCTTTCTGTGCTCTGCAGGGCCAGCTGTGCCCTCATTCCCCTCTCCAGCCACATCAGCTTGCCCAGATCTTTCTCACTCTCGTTGCACTGAGTGACTGCATCACCTCATCACCACTTTCCCTCTGCTCTCAGCGAGACAGGACCGGGCAGAGCGCTGCTCCCCACTCAGGATCCCACTCTATGCATTGAGGGGGGGTGGGCGCAGGTGACACCCGGCTCGAGACCAACGGCCGCCGCGCTGCGGGAGTCCCTTAGCGGGTGTGTGTGCGTGGAGGCGGGCTGCCCTGTCGCGCGTGGGGCCGGGAGCGATCCCCCTGATTGGCGCCCGCCGCCCGCAGGTCGCCGCCTCCGCTCCCCGCTGGGGCTTTACTCCCCTCCTCCTCCTCGGAGGGAAAAGTCCGTGTGCTCGCGTCTGCCGCCGGCCCCCACATAAAGGCACGGGAAACGGAGCCAGCTGCAGCAGCGGTGAAAGGCGACCGCGGTGAGCAGCCCGGGGGAACCCGGTTCCTGCTGCCGCCCGGCTCCGGGACCTCTCTCGTTCTCTGCTGGAAAAGTTTTGCACGGAGAGCTCGGTGCGGTTCTGTCAAGCGGGGCTTCATCCTGCTCTCTGCGCCCCCCGCCCCATCGCCGCTTGGGCAGGAGCCGGAGGGCTGACGGTCATGGACGGGAGCCCGGCGCGGGGCTGAGCGGCGCTGGGAGCGAGGAGCGCTCAGCGATGACCCGCCGGGAGGGCTGACCGGGCGGCGGAGGCTCCCGGAGCCGCTCCTGGGACGTGGCCCCGTCTCCTCGGTATGGCGGGGGCTGCCGGTGGCGGAGGGCCGCGCTGCCCGCAGGCTGTCGGACTGTTGCTCGGGGCGCTGCTGTGCGGAGGTAAGCGGGGAGCGCAGCACCAGTTGATCGCGTTCGGGCTGTGCTGCTTCGCGGCTCCTCGGGATGGCCGCTTGTTTTCTGTTTTCCCTCTTCCTCCCCCCCCCCCCCCCCAACCCCCGTGTCTCTTCTTTTTCTCTTTACATCCTCTATCTGTTGTCTTATGCGTTCCCCCCCCCCCTCCCCCCCCATCCTCTTATTTCTGCTCTTGTGTTTATATGAATGGGAGCGAACCTTGCGAGCTTGCACGACTGAGATGAGAAGCGGAAAGTTTCCTTCTTTGTCGCGGTGTTTACAAACGCATCTTAATTATTGCTTGGTCATAAAGGGATCTTCTTTGTTGGAATGGGTGCTCCGGTGTGGAACGCGGTGGAAGCTCCAAGGAGCTCCGAGGCTCAATGATAGTGCTGAGGTTATGGAACAGCACCCTTGGAATTTGGAGTTGTGTAGTAAGAGCCCCAGGGAATGGATGCAAACCATTACCTGGAGGGAACGAGATGATTGCTATCAGGACCGCAGGGACAGCTGAGGAGCAGGTTTGTTTTAGCACAGAGGTCATTGGAATGATCTGAGTCTTATCACTGAACTTCTGTGATAGGAGTCACTTTGACAGAGCGAGATCTCTGAAGTGACCCAGGTGTGCAAACTGAGTGTGATCCAAGCAGGGGCTTCCGTGCAGAGCTGTGGGTGATTGCCATGTCTCAGCATGTCTTGTGATTATGCTGCGGCCGTGTTAGTTGTGGACATGTTCTGCTTTTTTGGGATGGAAACTTGCTAAGCTCTTTGCAGTTCCAGCTGTTGTAGTCATCCCTAGCAATAGGAAAAGAAATCATTTTGCTTTTTATCCTCTTAATATTAGTGATGCTGTTCGACTGACATAAGAAGATTACTAATAAAAGGCTTTTCATTGTTTAGTTTGATCCAGTCCTGCTGACCTCTTACTGGGGCAGTTGATTGGAGAGGCAGCATGGATGTTTACAGAAGTATCTTAAGAATGAAGCAAGGGTTGAATTGGTGGCAATATTTTTCCCATCCAGATTGGTGCAGAAAATAAAGTACATGGCAGGAAATTGCATGGCCTTTTACTGCCAGTCATTTTAATATAGTACATTAAAACTAATGGACATCCTTGTGACTCAATGTGCCATGAAAGTGCGATGTGAAGCGTGTAAATTATGGGATTTTGTTTTGAATGCTGCGATCTGGAGGTGAGAATTGTATTAGCCTCGTGTTCGCTTTCAGAGTCTGCAGGAGATTAAGAATTTTAAGGAGGGTCTGGCACCTTTCTAGGGCACTATATCTCTTCTGCCATGCAGCTTTTACAGTTACAAATGCATCTTCTCCAGTCAGCGTTTGCATAAGATTTAATAGAATTGGGTACTGACGTACGGACGCTTTCTTGTAAAAATATTTTCAGACAGAGAAATATGTAGGTGCTGCTTCGTGAGGGTGGCAGAAAGTGCTACAGTGAGAGGTTATAAACAACCCAACCTCATTAAGCTCTTTCTCTTTGCTGGAGCCTGGGTCAGCATTGACTCAGCCATGCTGTAAAACAGTCCATAGTGGTGCCACAGCCAGCCGCTACTGGCAGCAGCTGCTGGGGTTTTCTGGGCTGTTCTTAGAGCATAAAAGAGAAAATATTACTTCAGAGAAGGAAAGCTGAGCTTCTTAGCAGAGAATTTGCCTTTCTGCATTGATGGGCAGAGTAGTGTTGGGAAAAGAGCTGGTTAATTAAACTTATTAAATAAGGTGTTTGTATGGTTTCCTTGTGAGGCCCTAACAAGCATTTCATTTGTGCTCCCCTTGTGTATTTGCACTCTTTTTGTTGGTGTGTTAGGATAGCGATTGTTCTTGAGAGCCAAAGTCCAACTAAATGAAAGTCACTTTATAGCTCGTAAGCAAAAACGTTTGTGAATGTGCTGAGAAACTTACTATTATAGACAAGTTGTCATTTGCTATTTAAAGAGCTATATTTACTTCTCTGAACTCATTAGCATCTCCTATCAGGCCTGAATTTCTAAGAAAATTCTCCTGAAATGTTGCCTTAGGCCTCAGTGTGCCATTATGCTGTGGTTATTATCAAGCTAATAATGTTAATTCATTCAATCTCAAGAAAGAAGCTTGGCATTTCATTTAAGCCATGCCTCTAGTTAGATCAGGATGTATAAAAAGTCAGCGTGCAAAAGTGCTCTTGCATTTAGGTGCAAGTACATGCTTTACATACCAATTATTGGGTGCCTGTTCCCTAGGTGGAGGGTATATGTGTGTAATCATATTTACATAAGCAAATGCAGAGTGTGTATATATTCCTTTCAGGAAATGACCTCTTTTCAGCAAAGTGCTAATGCGTGTGCTTAAGCCTCTTTGTAGTCAATAGGAAGCATTCATGAGTTCGAGGTTAGATATTTTTAATTCTTTTCTTGAATCAGAGCACAAATGAAGTAAAGGCAAATGTACAGATCTATTTCATTATATAATGCATGGACAACTGAATTCTGTTTCATCTCATCTCTGAACTAAAACCGAAGAACAGCAATCAGAAAGGAAGAATCCTAAGTGACTCCTAAACATGAGTTTAAGGATGTTCAGTGAGAGGATTGATCCATTTGTCAGACAAGTGTGTGTGTGTGTTTGTGTAGATACATGGAAGAATCTTGTATCTTCAGTACAAGATAGTACTGAACATGACCAAATGTTACATTTGCATGGTGTTACCAGAGTTCCATGTACTCAGATAGTCTTTGTGCAAAAATACAAGCACGGTTGTGCATCCAGAGGCTGGTGTAGCACCTGCTTTTCTTCTGCTATTTTGTTAAACCAGAAAGATGTGATAAGTGGAACTTTCATTTGTATGAAATCAATTAATAAACAGCAAAGCATTAATCTTATTTCTAAATATTAGTAAGCATCGGCAAGTTACCTTCACTGAGATTTAAAGATCCAGATTTTATGGAGAGCTGGGATTCAGCTGTGCATTTTTTAACTCTCCTAGGGAAAGAGTACGTCGGCACCACTGAAAAGTTGTTCTTTAATGAACAGCTAGAAACTGTAAATAATGGTATATACACTAAGTATCTCAGATACTTAGATACACTAAGTATCTCAGAGCTGTTGTTCATAATTGTGGAAAGTGTTGTGTCTTCTCTAAGGCAGCTAGTCCAGAGACTGATAAGTCCTTCGCAGTGATGTGCAGTAACTTACTGGCTGGAGAACTTGCCTTTGTCTCAGTCAAACTCTTGTCCTGACTTGCTCTTGCAAGCCTGAGTCCTCTATATTTTATTCATTCTCCCTTACAGACTCAGTACCCTGGCAAAACAGTTTCACAGTGTTCAGCTCTTCAAGCAGTTGTACTGTTTTGTGTTCTGTGGACTGGCTCAGGCTCTAGTGACAGATGTGACCCCTTTGAAATCAGGACGGACAAATGGTGCATTGAAAGTTCATAGCTTCTGCAGTCTCCTCACTTAGAGGTATCTGCTAAAAGCCTGCAGATGTATCTAGCTTTGGAAATCATTTTACTCAAGTACTGCCTGCGTCTGTTTTAGTTAGTAAATGGAAATACTCCCTCTTTGTCTATTTGTTCACATTTTTTTGGGTCAATACACAGCCTCAGGTCACCATTTTTCTTTTCAACTCTAGTGAAATGACCCAGTGAATCCACTCTTCTATTTTCTTTGCGGTTCTAACGCATATTAATCTGTTGAGCTTGAATTCCATAAACAAAGTGTCAGCCCCATCGCTAAAATTACAGGCATCTTTACACCACTGGTCAATTAGCTGAGCTTTTCTTTAGGAAAGGACATTTTGACTAAGTAGTTTGCCACTACACTTAAGAAATGTGCTAATGTTGTACTATTGCACCACTGACATCTTGGGTCAGTAACTTTGCTCTTGGAGACAGCCTTTTCTGGCACTTCTTTTGCTTGAATAACACAGATCATCCTAATCATAGTTCCACTGCCATTATCAAATGCATTCTTTTACAACTGTAGTTTCAGCAACTTGACAGATGTAAACAGCTTGACATGGCTCCTTAAGTGGGCACTTTATTATATGCTGCAGTAAGAATTAAGTTGGATTTTACCATCAGCTAGTGCTACAAGTGTCATGTTCTAAGGTCAAGCACTTCTTTTGTTGTTTCTTGGATAACATTTTCAACTTCCTTCCAGAATTTTTATTAAACATGTGGTTTTGTAGAAGAGCAGTAATATTTTGTAATGGTATGATATTTTTATTGTAAATCCATTGGAGCACTACTTTATCCGCTGATTTCTGTTGCTACCAGAGTTTGTGTTTCAGTGCTTTATGTTGTATGTTCCTCTTGAAGAACTGGGAAACACAAACTTTCTTTAAGGAGAGATAGAACTGTTAAGTGAATTGTCCTGTTCAATAATTCAAAGCAAATTCAAGGTCACAAAACAGTGGTTAGAAATTTGGCATTTATAGGGAAATTTCAGCATCAAATAAGCATCTGAAAGACAGATATTTGAACAAATCCTTACTGGTCTCCTGGCACATGTGGAAGTTGGCTTCACCATACATGGAGAGGAAGCCTTAAGTAAAAGGTAAGCTGATATCCTGTGATACTGATACACTTGATTCTGCTTTTTGGCTGCAACACGGAACCATAGAGGGCAGACGTAAAAGTCTATCTACCACAGTAATGGTATTTCTAATGTATTACTTATGTAATTGCTGCCTTTTTCCACTTGATAAATATCTTTCAACTGAACTGTTCTGTCTTCAAAAATATGTTAAAAAGTGATTCTATTGCAAAACAAAATGGGGAGAGTTTGAAGCCATTTCTTCTTTTATTGTGCTTGTATCTAAATTCCATAACTTTTTCATTAAGAAACTATTTCAGAAAACAATCCTTTTGACTTCTTGTAAATGTATTCAAATAGGAACGTATAATAGGATAGATACTCTACAGAGCACATCATTATTTTTCTATAGTGTTGTTCTGATATTGCAAAAATGAATCACCTCAGTATGACTTGTGTGAAAAGATTAATCATTACAAATGTCTACTGAAAAGCGTTTTAACTTTACATAACAATTTAACTTTTCCTTTCATTCTCAATGGCAAGAAAAGCTTCAACATTAGTTTCTGCCCTTGTGAAATTCCATTTTCCAACTAGTTGCACTGCCTGAGGGTGCAGTACCTCACTGGCTTCAGCCAATGTAAATTGTTTCTGCCCTCTTCCAAACTGAACAACTCTCTTCTGCCAGCTTTGACATGCCTGATTCCTCTGAGAGCTGCTTCAGGGAGATAAAACACATTAAAAATATGGTTTTGTTTTGATGTTGTTTTTTTGGTTTTGTTTTTAATGAGAGGAAAGTTTGCATCACTGTGGGATCAATGAGAATGCTTGTATAAGGAATAACAAAAAGGATGGACTCAAGTTGGGGAGAGACTGTTTAAGTGATTACAGTACTGCAGCCTAACACTTAGAGCAGTATGGCTTTAATTTGTATATGTGACACCATAGTAAAAGAAGAGATTGTTATGGGAATTGCTTACATTATATATCCAATGCAGGATATTAAACACTAAGAGGTTAGAGAATGAAAGGCACTTGGTGAACCATGCCACTTTAATTTTTTGTGTTGGATGTTTTTCTCTTACTGTTGATCCTGTACAAATAATCGTGATGCTTCCATTAACGTAGTGCCTTATTTTTGACTAAAAGAAAAAAGTCAAAACCAACTAAAAATAACCCCCAAATGCAACAATGAATAAGAAAAACTGCAGTGCAATTAAAAACCCTGAATTTTTATTACAAACAGGACTGGTAGCGCTGCTTGTTACAATCAACATTAAGAGTTAGGTTTTAGTTTAAGTTCTTTCCCCGTAAATGCCAAGTATCTGCCTCAGATTGAGGGCTTTTTATTCCCAAAACTTCAGCCAAGAGTTCAGTGGTTTACAAGAACAAAGCTGTGCGTGGGGGGTGAGGGGGAGGGGAAAAAATGGATTTTCCTTTGTATAAAAATAGTTACTCTTACTTGAGAAGTGCTGATAGCCTTATGGAACTTGCCAAGAGCAGGACTTGTGAGATCTGAAGAAAGTCTGTGGTTGATTTGGTGGGATGTCAAGTCAAAAATGTTACAAACAACGTTAGCTTGTGACAAGGAAGGACTTGATGAATCCTTACAGTTAATGCTATGAAAATTGCCATGTGCTAGGCCTGTCCTAGGACAGGGCTGGGCCCTTCTTTCCTTGTGATTGCAGATCCTGTACTGCAGAAGTTTGACCTGGGCAAAGTGTAAGAGCTGTGGGTAGGGATGCTGTCCAACTTAATGCTCTCTAAATGCTCCGTCCCTCTCCCTAGCTGCAGGGGTGATTTCTGGAAAATGAAATTGCTTCAGTGGATTAAAAGAAGGACAAAAACTAGAGAGGAAGATATGGAGTGAAGGGAGTAAAATGAAAATGAAGTGTGAAAGTGTGGTCTCAAAGCTAGCAAGGGCAAGAGTAGGTCTGGGGGACAGGTGGGAGAGGGTCAAGCCTTCTGTGAAAAATGGAGACTAGAAATGAAGGGAAGAGTCTGCCTGGATGTAGTGTGGAGGAGGAGGTTAGGGTGAGGGTTTGCTAAGGAATCTTGGGGAAATAGCACTGAGGTCTGTGTCAAGGACAGTCTTGGGGTTGAGTCTAATACTGGAATAACAAAATGAGCAGAAATGTGTAGGGGAGCATGTTTAGGTTTAGGTCAGTTTCTGATAGAAAGAGAAACTCAGGCCTGAGCAGGTTGGGTCTAGGAGAGCACAGCCACTAGGATATGTTTTTAGTCAAAGCCTGGAATGTAGCAAAGGGCTGTGAAGTGAAGTATGTGGTGACGAAACCATTACATAAATTAGGAGCAGGTCTGCTGCAATGTCTCCCTGCCTCAAGGACCACTGTAATCAGGTAGAACTTTCCTGTTGGCATGAATAACTATGGATTCAGGCCCAGCTGCTTTCTATTTAAATTCATGATTTTAATTCTTGTAGTCTGCAAACTGAATTGCTTGGTGTACCACTACTCAGGGATCTGTGTTGGATTGATAACGGTGCCTGTTCTCTTACTGGGCTATTACAGTGATTTTCTTATATGCACTCATCTTCAGTGAGTTCTCAGTAGGTGGTGTGTATGTGCCAGTGGAGAATCTAATTATGCTTTATCCATCTTAAATCTTTTAAATCTCACCTATTTTTGCAAGCACTGAACTTGTCAATACTTGCACTTCTGCATTTTCAATGATGAGTTTAATATAGGATTTCTTTTGCGTATGCTTTGCTCTTCTAATGGATACTCTGATAGCTGATTTTGTTTCCCTCCTCCTGATGTGCAGTAGCGGACTGAATGGACTGAGAAGATGCTTTTTTTTGTGTACAACTGTAATTTGGGATTTGCAAATGAATCATACAGAGTCTTTTGTGAGAAATGCTATTGAATTTCTAGTGCTTTTAAATGCCTTCATGATTCTGTAGTTCATAATCATCCTGTCAATAACTTCAGAAAGAAACTATTAAAGGAATTCAGAAATTAAGGTACTCCTATGTATTCTTGTTCTTCTGTCTGCAAAGGGAGGATAAAGATGTACGTATTTTTTAGTGGGAATAGCAAGAAATAGTAAGCATGGTTCCCAGGTTTCTTTAATTCTTCCTTACGCTCTCTGTGTGCGTGACTGCTTAGGTACCTTCTGATTTCATTTGCTCATCTGTCAAATGGGAATGACTTGTAGCACTTGATTATCTGACTATCTTTCTGTTATCATAATATGAAAAAAGAATTTGGAGGGGGTAAAGTTGCAGATTCTTCTCACAAGATTTTTAACAGGTTACAAAGCAATATGAATTATTACTGTATGCCTTTTTTTGTTAACCTGAAATACCTTCCCTGATACGAGATCAGCATCACCTGATGGTATTCAGTAATTCAATGGATGTGTTCATTAGTTATATCTTTAGACTGAGTCTGTAAACTAATGTATCAGCAAAGTGATGGAGTGAATTTTCCCAGCTCCGTGTGAAGCAGTGGAATTGGTATGTTGTTCTCTTTTTCATCTGGAGCATTGTGAGCAGTCTGTGGGTGAAAATAGAGTGCTGGCCTAGAAAGGTCCGGAAAGATGTATAATGCAATGTCAATCTGGAAGGTCTTAACTTCATTACATTACACACCATTATTCAATGAATCGCAGATTCATGATGTTTCCATAGCTATTTAACAGACTGAAGTTGGATTTCACTCACTTTCAGGCTCAAAGCTTCACAGTTCCTCAAAGCTTCAGGCTTCCATTGAACTTTAGTCATGGTTTGGAAAATTCATTTAGAATTAAATTAGCTGTAGCAACAGAACTGTGACACTTTAATAAGAAGCATCAGATGACATTTAAACATGATCATGTAGTGCCGCAATGTCAAAACTGGTTTGAGGTAAAAATCATGCCTTCGGGCAGTGTTGTTCAAGAGGGTCACAAAATACAAACAGTTTATTTGAAGATTACTTATATTGATTTGTTTTTGTGTTAATCAAGAGGAGGACCCACATTTGTCAGTTGAACATGAAGTTCAGAATGTCTATAAGATTTTGGATCCTGACCTAGACCCTGAAAAGGATCTCACCCTTGTACGTTGAGTCAAACCAACAGCAGTCTAAATACACTTAGATTTTAGGAATACTCTGATCTTTTTTGTATTGTGTGTCTCATGTGCATGGTCTTTGTTTATCATTTAATAACATGATGTCAGATTGAAGCCTTATACTGCCGTGCACTCATGTCTTGTAATTCATTATTTTACTGGACTTTTATGAAATTAAAAATTGGGCTTTAGAATCTGTACATTAAATAACTACAAAGATGCTGGCATAAGTTGTTAGCTCATCAAATCCTATTTCCTTTATAGTTAAGGAAATTCTGCACTGTGGGCACTTGGTCAAGTTAAAATTTATCTACTTATTTCAGTAGGAGCCTCACCATTCATGAAGATTTCAGCCCACATGCATATTAGTCTGTATGTATCTAATAATTGGTAAAGTATCTTTGTTCTACCTGATTTTTACCATGTGACTTCCCTTCTTAAGAGAAGAAACACTAGATGAAGAGGACATTTCTAGTGTTGTTCATGGGCAAAGAGCAATTTTATGTGAATTCTTTTACAGCATTTACATATATTCATTTGCTGGAAGAGAGAAGCTAGTTCAAGATGCCAGATCTAATTTGGCACTGCTAGACACTTTTGGAGCTGAACTGACTTTGGATGTCTTTTTATGTGAATTAGCCTGTTTGTAAGTGGTAGATGCTGTTTGAAAAAGACTGTTTTGATGTCCTTTATAGGAGAATGTTTAGAACAATTCCTTGGAGTCTGTTCAAATTTTTCAGAATACATTTAATCAAAATAACATGACTGTTACAAGTAATAGAGTTTAAATATACTTATGCTTTTGTATTTCTTTGGGGTGAAAACTATGATAAAATACCACTAGAGCTCTATTATTCCATTCTTCATCTTGCTGTAGCCCTGCATGGGGTTTCAGGAGGCACAGAGAGAGGCTCTGATATTCTTGTGGATGTTTTGGCACCACAGTTTTTTGTTTCTCTCAGTCTTTATCTCCTAACAGATCATACTGGTCCTTTCTGTCTTCATCTCACTTTCGATGCTCTTGAGATGCTTTATTGAGATTTAAATTCTGTGCTGTAAATTCTATGCTGGTATGCTATAAATATAATCAACCCTATATGTGAGTTCATTCTAAAGATGTGTTTTTGTTCCATGCCCCCTTTTCTTCCCCCCAACATTTATAACTTTCAACTGAAAATGAAATCAAACTGTGTAAGTCTTAAGGAAACTGTTTTGAAGTAACAGAAAATGCAAACCACGTGGAGTACTCAGAATGTGAAGACTTAGTTTACGAAGTCTTCCTTTGTAAAACTAACTCCAGTGGGTTTACTAAGCAATATTTCAAAGCAGTTTGAGATGAAAGGTCTGTGGTGTAATTCATTGCATATGTGATAACTCTTAATGGATCAGTATTGTATCAAAAAAAAGGTCATGGGAGTAAAATTCTTTCTGCGGGGGACCCGAGTTGGTATTTAAAGGAACAAGTTTGTTTGTGGTTTTATCTGAGTGGCAGATATCTGCATATCAGAACATCACATCTAGATTAATTGGTCAGCGCCATACACTTTTTCTTGTACACTTGTAATACTCTTTTGAAGTGGAACTTTCTCAAGCTGTAACAATTTTGGCTGATGTTTTTTAAGTTGCATGTTTTCCAACTGATTTGAGAAAGCTTCTGTGAAATGGTCTGATTGTTTCCAAGAACAAAGCCAGCTAGAAACTGAGTTCTAGCCAGCAAGAATCATTTCCCTGAGTAGTACTATTTGGGTTAAATCCTGCCGTTTTCACTGTTAGAGGCAAAGATAAATGGCGTTTTCCTTAATCTCTTTCTGAAGTGATGATGAATAAAAATGAATGCTAGCATTCATACATAAATAAGATTCATGACTGCAGATAACACCTGCAAGCATGTACCTGCATTAAAAAAAGCACATAAAACTGAGATAAAAATGTTTTTGGAACTATATAACTTTTGGGCAACTTCCATGATAGTTCTGTTCTAAGTTGCCAGAGTTCCGAGTCTGAAAATTGAGTATACTCTATTTTTAATGTCAAATCAAGAGGATGACAGTGATGTTGCTTATAAATGTTGTCTCTGTGGGGCACACAATCTCAGATGGGGAGATGTTTCCCTTTAACTTTTGTAAGCCATCTTGGGACCAATTTTTAGGGCAAAAACTGAAGCTACAGAAGCCACCTTCCATGATTTCAGAATGCCTCATTCCTTTGTTCATTTTTATGCTGAGCAAGGGTGGAAGCGATCTCTGGGGATGAAAGGGGTTAAGGAACAGGTGGCTGTTTATGGCTCTGCTGTCTCATTTCATGCACAGGATGGGTACCTTCCTGGGGGAAAAATAACTTTGTTGTTCTGAATGAGGTTATTGTTTGTGAACTTCCACTTTATTTGTTACAGGATCTGTAAGGTGCATAGATGAAATGGGCTCAGCATGAGTTTAACTTCTGAATCTATGCAGAGAATTTTCATCATTTTTCAGCATAAATGGTCTGTGGCTGTCACTATTTTTCACACTTGGTGGTGGTGACAGCATCCTGGAAAATACTTTTAGTAGCCCATTGAAGACCACGTGACTGCCCTTGTGAGCCAAATGCAAACTGCAGAAGGAAGATAGGAAGGGGATACATGATCCTGAACATGTTATGTTACCATTCAAAAACTTCCCTAGGCATTCAGGAGCTTGCTTTCTGAATCCTTGTTTTATTTTTACTTTCTATATCCAGACACGCTGGGTGGGTTTGCAGGTTAGCTTGTAACTCATGGAAACAGCAAAGACTAAACAAAGATAAAGTTGGTTGAAACAGTTTAGTAATGCTCTGGGGCATTATTTTATGTTCTTGTTCCTTCCACGGGGTTAATGTCATACTTTAAGGAAAGGAGATTTCCATGCTATACTTTTAGATGTTCTAAAGAAGAAGTTTAGATCTATCCTTAGAGTAAGCAAGGGATTTGCTCTGAGTTAATGCCAATACTGTATTCCTCAAGAAGGGAGGCCATAGGTTTTCTAAATAAGGTTTTGTATTAGCAGATACTTCTGAGTTTAGTTACTAATTTAGCTGGGATGCAGTTAAAATTGCAGAAAATGCTGTCCTAGGAAATTGTTGTGCAAGTGAATGAGTTAATATTTTTTAAAGGCTTTGTATGATGCCATGGAAAGTAACATAAAATTGCACTGGAGTAGTAATAGTTCAGTGCAACACTTAAATATTGTCTTGGATTAGTACATAGGGTTATACATAATGATTGAGAAATGGTGAGCTGCTGTCTATTCTTTCAGCCTTAGAAAAGAACTTATTTGGAAGCATGAATGTCATTAAAGGCTGTATCTGAATGCATATGTATGTGGGCATGAATTAAGTTAAGTCTGGATTTCCTTATTACTTTTTTTAGTGCTTTACTTGGCAAATGTAACATTCTTTTTTCTTTTTGTGAAGAAACCTTCTGGCTCATTGTAGGCTATTCCTGCTGCTTTTTAATATCCTTTGAGATTGATTCATGAAGTGCCAACATCTTGAACTGTGGAAAAAGAGTAAGATTTTAAAGATGCTGAATACATGGGAATGGATTTGAATTCAGACTCTTTCAGTGCTGTTTTAATCTGAAAGAGACATCTTGTGATTCAAAGAACTTTAGCTGTGAAGTAAAACCATTAACTCCTTCAGTTCTATTTTGATAAATACACACCATTAGTTAGCAAAGAGTGTAGAGAGTGTTTGGATCTGGTTTATTGGAATAGTTCAGGAAATGAGGTATTTCTCAGGTAACTTTTTAGTATGCTAGTATATGAAAACTACTTAAAGGAAACATTTCTCCAAATAGGTAGATGAATGTCACTTATACAAAAGCATTCTTGAATTCAAGTGACTTGATTTTAGGATAGGTAAATGTATGTTTGTTTCAGCTAGCTGATAGTTCGTTGCAGAGTAGAGACACGATGTACTTGCAGGTTTTTAATGTGGTAATTAATATTTTGAGAATGGTTTTTTATTTACTGTAGGGAGAACTGACCGTAAGGAAAACTTTTCATCTTTCAAGGTGATAAGATCCTTTGGAAGGTAGCATGTATAGATTATTGAGATGCTCTGTTAATTCACTGTTGTCCCAGAAGAAGGAAGTGTTAAATATTTAGAGAGGAAATCAGAAGTGTCTCTTTAAAGAATCAGAAATCCATTTGGTGGTTATAAGGTTCCTGGATGCTTTCTAAAGTGCCTATTTTTGCTCCATGTGATTTTATTTTCATCTGTTTACTTGCTCCTTACTGGCAAAATTCAGAGCAGAAGATTCCTTAGCCGAGAAGCCAGAATTTTATCCTAGTATACTTCTGGTAAGAGGGCTTTCTTGAAAGTAAAGTGCTTTGTGTTCTCTTTTATTTTCCCTGTTACTATAGATATGTTATTTGTAGTTCAGATAGTTTATGGAACTTGTTTATTTTCCTTAGGCTTATTTTCTCACTTTTATTTTATTTTATTTTATTTTATTTTATTTTATTTTATTTTATTTTATTTTATTTTATTTTATTTTATTTTATTTTTCCCTTATGTCATCTATTAAAAAAAGAAATCTCAAAGGAAATGTGACATTTAAATAATTGTAACTAAGACCAGAAGTCCTTAATTTAGACAGCGCTGCAATGCTGTCTGTATTACAGAAACACAAGCCTTTCTTTAATAAGCAGAATTGACCTGGAGGATTTCTCATAAGTTTAGTGAGGTTGGATGCATCATGGTGTATTCTGAAACCTAGACTGAAATGCAGAGTTTTAATACAGGTGGTGAATCCAGAAGCTCTGCTTCATTCAAGTCTGGATTTGAATGAAGCACATGGGACTGTCTGCTCTGTACTTAGAACAGCTCAGTATATCACCAAAACAACGTCTGACAGTTTAATTTACTGCTATCCTTACTCAAGCTGCTCACATCCAGATTATACGCAGACACATCTGCAATTATCTTTGATTCTTTCCAGTCCCTGGATCTGTCCCCAATAGCTGTGTAGACACAGGCATTGTACTCTTACCTGTGACAGCAAGTCCATCATTTCCATACCATGTGGACCAGGTGCAGATTTGGGCTTTGGCCAGAACAAAGTTGATTGCCTCTTGTTTTATACTTTGCTTGTTTTTTAAGTGTGGCCATTATGTTGGCCAAGTACCCATAATAAATTATTTTTATGTACCTAATTCATTCTCAATGAAACACACCAATCCATTAAGGATTCTGCACTAAAAACTGTAGCTCATTATGTGTTTTTTGTGGTGTATGACATCAGTAGAATGCCACAAGTTAATTACATTCTTAATTACAGCTTTGTATTGAATTAGGGACCTATTATACATAGAATAATTGAAAACCTGCTGAGATCACGTCTGCTAACATCTAATTGTATCCCATGATTTTTTCCCCCCCTAAACTTTAAATAAAAACTGGTATTTCATTTAGCATGGTTTTAATTAATTGACAAGAGAAATGTAATTAGAGCTGAGGCAACAGACCAACTATATTAAAATAATCACTCCCAAATTAATCATGTTTTGGGGAACAATTAAGTTTCCAGAACAGAAGCTGTTCTATTGCATTTCTGGAAAACCTTGGGCAGGCACAGCTGAAGAAAGCACTTGCTGCTCATAGAAGAGGAGGAAGAACTGGATATTAAGAGGTATTCAGAGTCCTCTTTCAACCTAAAGAAACTTGATATCTTCATAGCCTCAGGCATCAGTGACCTAAGGGTAGCACAGGGAGAGTACCTAAAAACCATAATTTGCCTGAGTGTTCTGAGGAGCAGGATGTGGCTGTATGGTACCAGCAACACAAGAGACTACTGGTGACCTGAAGAGCTGAGATGTTATCCCCAATCTGAAAATATCTGCCCACTCCTACCGTTGATATCAAGAAGTAGTTGAATTAGTTAACAAGTTAGCTGAATTTCAGGATCTAGAAGTGAAAATGTTGATTGGTTTGTGAGATGGCTCAACAAAACATTATCTGATCTTAGGCAGGACTGCATTTTGAAGGAGTTATTTAATGATGTGCTTCTGAATAATATTTTTTAATGACTATTTCTGAGGCTGAAATGTAAGCAGGAAGTTTGGATGTGTCCCTATTTTATTTTCCTTTTATAGATGACTTGAAAATTGCTTTTGGAAATGATTATTTTATATGCTATTTATACTATGTATACAGAGCCATTTATTTAAACTACAATAAAGCTTTAATTCCAGGATTGAGAGTATCATCTTTTTTTTTTTTCTTTTCCAGAAGGATTCATTTATTTCAAGAAATAGTTATGTTTCCCGTTTGTAGCCTTAGTTATAGAATACAATGTTTTTCTTGTTGATATTCTTCAAAATTAATGTTGGCATATTTAAATCTGCCTATACATAAATATGCACATGCTTTGTTTATAAGTGAAGAGCATATGTGAGGATAAAAATGATGCATGAGAGCAGGTTTCAGAGATCTCACTGTGCCTGGACACAAGCAGAAACACTGAGTACATCAACTGCAAACTGGCCGGCAGCCATAGCACATAGAATGATGGGAACGTTTGCCTAAAAGACTAGATTGTGTCAGGCGTGACTAAGCAGGAATTCTAGCTAAGATGTGTTAGCACATTGAATGCATAGAGGAAAATAAGAATGTTTGTGTTCTTATCTTTGTTCACTTGAGATGAGATTAGATATTTTTTTAGCATAAAAATTATGGAGAGAGGGAGGAAACCAACTGTGCATCACATATACATTGCAGACCAAGAGTATTCAGTATTGAGATAAAATTTAGATCCAGGCTGCTTGCGTAGAGCTCACATTGTGATAAGCCTTGGTGGACAAAACAAGGGGACCAGAAGCCTAAATTGGTGAAATTAACCAAGTTGACAAGTGATTTCTGGAGAATTCCTGTCTTCTGAAGGCTGTACAAGTGCTTACATGGAATGAACTGACAGTAATGGGCAACTGTCTTTCTCATCTCCCTCCAGTTTAACTTAAGCCTTCCATTTTTCAGCGATAATACTAAATGAAGTATCAGTTGGACAGCAGCCAGGTGTTGGCACATGGCAGAAGGTTTTAATTCTGCTTTTAGAAACTTGATAAGTGGTGTGCTAATATAAGCACAACCTCCCTTCTCAGTTGGACAGCTTGAGAGTGAAGATGAGCATGACACTGCCATATCGTGGTGTTTTATGTTAGATCTTGTTAAAGCTCTAATTGTTACAGCTGTCTCTGTAACATGTTGTCTCAGTATTATAACATCGATTTGATTATATGCAATGACAGTAACTAGATAATAATTATCTGTGAAGATTTTGCCTCTCAGTCATGTACATTTTTTCCCTGTTCTGTTCATATGCTGATGCTGCTCAGGATTCATAAATGCTTCTGTTCTCTTTCATCCCCCTCCCAGTTTCAGCACAGAAATCTGTGTTTCTGAGAAAACAACAAGTGCATTTACCTGCTTTATATCTGAGATTCCATCACTTCTTCAGATGCATTTCAGCCTTGGTGTATGCTGTAACTTGTGTCCAGGACAAACTGATGGTGCTGTAGCATGTGCTTCTGATGGTTAGTACAGATGTGATGTCAGTAGAGAAATTAAAAGCAGAATATCTCTGATGCACAAATGGAGTGATGTTAGTGTTTTAATATTAACTGAAATAGTGCTTTTTATCTTTCTTTTTCATTCCCAGCAGATTTTAACCCCATCTACTCTTCAGCAAATCTTTGTGCTTCTCTTTCTTTGTAGTTTTACAGGGGAAATGCTTATTTGTTCTGTGGCTCCTAAATTTAAGTGTGGTTTTACTGTGAATTGCTGTGGAAAGATCAGTGTAGGAAAGCAGTGACTCTTTCATCTTGTGACTGCTTTTGTTTTGGAACAACCGTGTACAAATTAGAGATGAGCCTCAGGGTTATTTCTCACATTTTTTATATTGGGAATTTTCAGAATTAGTTTGGATTTTCACAGAATGGTGTGGCTCTGCATGACTGGAAAAGCTGCATCTAGATGCTCTGGCTGTTAGCACTGGATGGATACACAGAAGAACGTGCTGCTCTTTGGACTCATTTACCTGAGTAGTTTTGTTAGTGTGTGACACAGTAACAACTGTTTAGGGAATGGAAACTGTATTTGTGTCTACCACTGATTCACAAGACAGACTTGTAAGTGATGACTCAGAAAGGTGAGAATGTTGAGTGATTTGATTCGGACTGGTTGCATTAGTATTAGCCAAGCAGAATGTACAGCTGTGTACCTTTCGCTTCTCAGCATTTTCTGACAAGTGTTGTCATGTGAACCAGGCCTCCCTCTGCAAATTTTAGAATTCTGATTTAGAGAAATGCTGAGTATCCACATCTCACCAAATTGCCAAGTCCAAAAGGCCCTTTAAAAGAGCATTCCTGGAATTTTATAGAAGGGCTCTTTCAGCATAGTCTGGTTAGTGCAGTGATGCTTTTGTTAACTATTGGCTGTTCAGTTGCCCTCAACCATTGGAGTGATGTGCAGTGTGATATGGTCAGATGCAGGATGTCTGGAAGGATTATCTTATGTGTCACTTGAAAGAAAATTGATCTAATTGCTGTTCTGAGATGAGATATCAGCTGAGCATGTAGTTTGCAATGTGTTTTGTTATGATTTGTCCTACCACAGGCAAGCAACAATAACATTAGTGTGGGGGGGATAGAGGAGTGGTGTGTTGATTATTGAAGATGTGGAAGGAGTTCTACCTCTGAAAAACATAGAGAACTTTTTATAGCAACCATGAAGGGCCCAACATTTGTCTGATGATTCACTACTTCTGCCAACTTCTAGTTTAAAGGTGGGTTCTCTTTATTTAAATAGATCGATGGTTCTGAAGGAAGCAAATTTAAAAATGAATAAATAAATCCTTTCAGCTTAGGAGTGTTGCTTTCCTTCCAGCTGTGCAGAAGGTGAATTTGATTGCTTTCATTTGTTATTTTGTGGAATTCATTTGTTTCCTTGCAGTAACTGAGGAAGCCACTTACTTTTTCGTTATATGTCAATTAGTAAATAAGAACAAAATTATAAGTTCCCCCTCGATCTCTTATGAAATTGAATCATCCTATTCAGGAAGAGGAAAAGGGAAAAAGTTTTCAGACTGCTCCTTCCATGTGCCCCAGGTTGACTTTCTGTCATCTTTATGTAAAAAAATGCTGCTGTTAATTATAATCACTGGTAGAATTTGTGAAGCTACTGAAGAGTATGCAGAGCTCTGGAGTTGATGCTAGAAGGTAGTGAGCTCTGGGAGGGTCTGACATCAGGAATCCTAGAGCCAGAGAGGGTCAAATGGTTGCTTGGAGCTATGGATGATAGGTTACGTTTGAGTCATGCTTCAAATTAAGGTGTATGATAAATTATTTGGCTGTTTCTAGGTTGGTACTTAAAGTAATACCTAATGTGATGGCTGAGTAAGCGTGCTTTAGTATAGCATTGGCATGGGTCAACTTGCTACAGAAGTCGTAGTTTTCTTCTGTTCATAACAGAAAAAGGCTTCATTTTATTATACCATGATATGTCAGGGAAAACAGTACATTAATTTAGCTGATCATTTTGTAATTTCATCTTAAAAATGTTAGGCTCAGATTGCACTGACTTTTCATGAAGCTCCTTCCTTCTCTGCAAAAATGTGTGTGTATACATATAGTATATAAACATATATGTATAATATAGGAAATATTTTGGTGATCTGCCTTTATGTCTGACTTGTATTTGGCATTCACAAGTTATGTGCAAATCTGTTCTTATGATGAAGGGTGGCAAGGATGTTACTTCAGGTTTGTTTGCTTAGTGATGCGCTGGTTTACAGCCAGAAGGGATGAGGAATTGGAAGGTTGCTTTTGAACTCAGTGACAGATTGCCAGGGGAACGGGAGCTATAAAGCCATTCATTTGGCTATCCTCTGGGGAGAGTCAGCCATCCATCCAGCTGAGTCAGCTAGAGCAATAAGGCAGGAGAAACCTGCCAGCCAACCACTTAGAAAATGTGCTAGCTGCTTTTGGAGATTTTGTTAATCAGATTAGTTTAACAAGGCTCAAGAAGAGAACTGACCGTGTGGTCACAGGAAAAAGTAACCTAGTAAGAGAAATGGCTAGTGACAACAGGTGGAATAATTAGCATTTTCTAATGTGTAAGGCTGTTCAAGTAATAGACATTTAGCTGCATATTTTCTTATTGCAGTGCTGTTATACTTTCATGTCAATACCTGTACATGGATTAATTTAAAGTGGTTGACACACATGGGTTTTGAATTCACTTCTTCCCACCTCTTCCCATGTTGCCTTCTTTTATATCACTTTTCTGTACAGTTAAGCATTGCTCACGAATTAATCCATTTCCCCCCAGGCTCATGTGCTTTAGGTAGACTCCTGATACTTTCATGTGTAAACCATGAGAAGGATTGTACTGGGCTCCTTGTCGCTTTGTTATCTTTCTGCTATAGTATTAAGAATTCAATCTCAGCTCCTTTTTGTGAGGGTGACTTTCTCCGCTGCAGAGGATTTTGAAGAAGCAGACAAAGGTATCAAACAGAAGTTGTGTTCCGTGAATGTAAATAGGTCCTGCACCATAATTAGTGACATTTCTTGTGCTGAACTGGAGGCTCTGTATTTTCATGGGAAAGTCCGTTTGATGTGTACCATCCCTAATTTCTGCAGTACTGAATAACCAGGCTTTAATTCTGCTGTAATGAACCGTGTGTTAATGCTACAGCTTTCTGTCCAGCCAGAAGCCAAAACACCATGTCTGACTTTGTAATGAATCTTGCAGTCATCGTGTTGACTCCGTGGGTAAGCTTTTGTTCCAAATCTGTCCTCGGCTATTGCTAGTTTTCATTGAAACCTGCAATACATCCTACATTTGTGCTTGGGTTTACTCAGTTTACTGACTTTCCAGTGGAGTGTGAATGCTTCATACCCTCAAGGGTGTTTCCTTGCTGGTTTTCAAACAATGAATGTGAAAGAGTGGAACCAACTAGAGCTGTTCATATTGTGCAGCTTAGGTTTTTATTTACAGTTTTATGTTTTTTTTTTTTCTGTTATGTTTCTTTAAGATATGAGTTGAACAGAACTAGCAAGGAGGTGGAGGTTTGCTGTGTATCTCTAGATGGAAAGGGTTATTTGTGCAGCCACTTGTTTCTTGGTATGCCTCTGAATGAGAACTCTTGTTTCTATTTTCTGATCAGTAACTGTATCTTTTTTTTTTTTTTCCTGGGATTTTTCTACAACAATATTGATTTATTTGTTCATTTTTAGGTTGCAAACAGAACATATTTAGTTTTGCATGTTGTCAGCATCGCGTAGTCACATCCAGGGAGATGCTGAGTGGGTTCATAGGCAGCTCAGTACTGGAAATGACTGTATGATCCAGTTCTATTACTGGCTCTCACCAGATGTAGATAAAGAATGTGAGTACAGCTTAATATCTGCTGTAACTACTGGTCTATGAGATAGGTTTCTTCTGAGTTGTGTTGATTTGCAGGCAAGTGTGAGTAGCAGTGTAGGTTTACCTATAGAGTCTAACCTAATTCAAGTGCATACTAGTGTTCTTTGTCTGCACAGCTTATCTCCATCAGCATAGCTGTTACTCCTGAGAGTATGTGTTCATTCATTGCATCTCAGTGTGGCAGTCAAAGAATTAATTACTCTGAGAAGGGACAGGCCTCTTCTAAAGAGTTTCACAACTTCAGCTTTTAATGGATCTGCGTCCCCTGCTGAGGCTGCACCGCAGCTTGTCAAAGCATTCGAGGCGGCTGCACGGGTCAGCGCTTCCCAATGGAGGGACACTGTTAGAGGAACCGCGACACTGGTTCCTAAGGCTGATTTACTTAGAGCTGGGGGGAGTGAGGGAACTGGGGGAAGGGAAACTTGTAAGCTTTTGGGTCACCGTTCACAGGAAGCAGATTTTGAAATTCTCATTTAAGAGATGGGGGAAAGGAGTACTGTACTTAAACACCGGTTACTTGTACGTTCAGGCATTAACCTCACTCACAGGCTGCTTTCTAAACTGATTGCCTAAATGGTCTGTCGGCAGCTGTGCTGGTTGTTTGTTTCATTATCTAATGTCACTTATTGATTTTCATTAAAAACATGTCAGCATTGATTTTTCTAAAGCACCATCGGAAATGCATTCTGACCCTTTTTTTTTCCTGTTGAATCCACTGCGGTCTCCCACTGAATTAGTCTAAAGCGGGATTATTTTCTGACTAAGAAAAGTTGATTAAATATTTTGATGTATGAGTGGTTAAGACCACTTTAAGAACAAAGCATACCACAGGGAAATGAACTGAGACAAGGGAAATGCTGAAAGGGAGGATGCTATAAAACAGGCACTTTGTCCATTCATGCATTCTTATTTAAAGCTAGTGATGTAAATCAGCTGAAGATCTGGACTGTGTGTTGCCGTCAGTTTACACACTGGATTGCATATATCATACTGATATGGGAAATGAAATACTTTAAAACTAAATAATTGTCTTTATTTAGATATTTCTCAAGAATTTTTAGGGAGCCTGGTGTATTTGTTCCTTGAGTTTTAAAATACTGATGATCACAAGTTGAACTTGGTCCTGCTGTTCAACATTCTTACATTTTTCATGTTTGAAAAATCCTTTATGAGACGTGTTGGCTTTTGCTTAGTCAGTAAAATGCTTCAACTTCACTGATATACTGAAAATAGGAAAAAATGTCATTAATAGAAAGGAACATTTACAAACTCGGTATGGGTGTACAACTTGATGCATGAAAGCCTTCAGCTCCAAGGAGTTCTTGTTGTCTCCTAACATCCTTTCCTTTTGGGGTGGGGTTACAGCAGGAGCCTTTGTGAGGATGGGGTGCATTTATCTGCTTCAGAAATCAAAATGCTGACCAGGTGTGGCTTCTGTCGTTTGCATTACAAAGCTGTAGAGTGTAAAGCTTGCGACTCCTCTTCTGGGGGTGAGCCTGATAGGCAGCTGGAACGTAGTGTCGGTTGCAGTAGTTCTTGACCTTTCGATCACAGATATATATATACCCCGAGGGAAAATCTTTGAGTGCCTCTTCATGTGTTGCTCAGTGAATAGCTCTTCAAAAACTCTGCACTGAGATCATGTGCACCTCACCTTTCCCTGTTACGTGCACCTTCTCGCTTTCTCTTTTCCCTGTGAATGTTTTTAGGCTGTTTATCCTTTTATTGGCAATCATTGTATTCATTGTATTCCTAGTGCTTGTTGTTGTGTAGCACAGTAAGTTTCAGGTTATCATTACAAATGCTTGCTTTCTAAAAACCTTGAGGGGTCTAGCATGTATTTAAGGGGTACCTGATGTATGCAGTATCACTCAAACTCATATCCCCTCAGCCTCTGGCAGGCACGTAATTCTCTAGTAGAAGGGCTGCTGCAGCCCCCTTGAATGGTATAATAACCCATTTCTACAGGAGCACCAACTTCTTGCCTCTTCATGCTACAGCCTTCATGTAAACGTATCTATTGTTACACAAAGCTGGGATGGAGGAACAGAAGAGGGGTCCATCAAACACTGTGTCCAAACTCTGGAGGTGGCCATTTTCAAATGCCTTGGAGGAATGTGGAAGAAACCCCCTAAGGTGCCAAGCCAATTGTGTGACTATATGGTAGGGCTGGAGGGGGTGAACTGGATTTCTTCCTGACCCCCACCTGTCAGTCAGCTTAGCCCTGAAGGATAAGCTGATCTTTTGAAGTTAAGGCTTAAAATTGTTGAGGCTGGAGGGCATTTCTAATAGGTTACTGGGTTAGCAAGGAAAAACACTGGCACTGTGTATGGTATCAGCTTTGCTTTGATCAGGCTGTGTAGTGCTGCATGCATGCATGCTTGCGTGCACACAGATTCAACAGCTTTTACTTCTTACCTATGATGTCCATATTGCTAAATCAGCATCAGGGGGTGTATGCAATGCAGTCCTTGCAAGAACAGATCAGAACTTTTTCTGGAGTTAGTGAGTAATGAAACAGTTCTGTTTATTGATATACACTGTTACTTCATTTTAAACTGTGACTTGTGTGTGCTTTCATTATGCATGTGTGTCTATATGCTAGAAGGATGCGCTCATTTGGAGTTTTCAGTGCTATTAAACTATAAATATTAGAAGTATGAACTGGCACAAACCTACCAGGAGCAAAACACTGAAAATAAAAGTTTTTGGGGAAGCACAAACAACTGTACCATAAATTTTCTCCCTCTTGTAGTTTTAGTGCTGTCGTAAAAAGCCCACACCAGCTTTTAAAACCCAAAATTTTCTCTTACAATGGCCAGGGCTGAGCTTTGAAACACTGCAACAATTCATTGTCTGTGGAAGAGCCCTTGCTGGGAAGGCTGTGATTTATATCAGCTTGCCTGTCATAGGGTGAAAGGAATGCCCAGTTTTCATTTTGATCAAATGTTAGGTTTGAAAGCCACCCACTGCTGTAAACTCAGTTGGAGTGGAGAGATGAGATAGAGCACATTGCATGCTTTGTTGCTGAGATAGTGTTTTAAGGCTGTCTGAATCTGTTTCCCATTGCTGAGTGCGGGGAGGAAATATGTGGATTTAAAAGGAAGAGATAATTAAAAGGAACCCTTTTCTTCTCTACTTTTGGCGAAATAGAAAATGAGGTGAGGGCAGTTCAAGAATGTATGCTCACTTTGGTAGAAGTTTAGAGAAGGCACAAATCTTCGGTGTAACTAATACGGAGCTGGAGCAGATGAGCCTGCAGCAAAGATGGAAATGGAATTTTCCGAGGGGTCTAGCAGAGATAAAACTTAGTGTCTGCTGCAAGCTGATAGATCTGCCCTTATTCTTAAAACTGAAGGGTGGGAGGGAACTGTTTTGTTCAATAATGAAATTTATTTTCTTTCATTGGATTTCTTCCATTCCCCCTTAGTTATGTCTTCCATTTAGATGCTATTGTACGGACTTTCCTTTCTGTAAGGATGGATGCTGATATAGTTCTAGGGTCACAGTGTCATTTCTATTTAAAACAAGCAATAGCTTTTGTCTTTTCTTGACTGTGTTGGTAGCAATGCATTTGACTTTTATCAGAAAGTTCTGACGTAGACTAGTCTCATTAGGGTATAAGAGCATCTGATTTCAGTTTGCGGCTTTGAATTAAAATGGGATTCATTTTCTGATCTTTAAGTTAGTGCTTGATTTGGCCGAGTTTCATGGCAGAATAACATTTTTACCTCATTAATGCTTCTTGTGTTTACTTCATCCTAAAATGAGTAATTAAAATTAGAATGAGTTCTAAATTGATTTGGTGCAGTCCTTCCTATGCCTATATTAAATCAAAGCAGTATAAGAGGCTATACGAATTTATTAATAAGGATATAAAAAAAATCTGTGCTGCTGAAAGTAGCTGCGCACTCATGATTGTGGTTCTCAATCACTGTGGTACCAGTGAGTAACATCTGAGTGATAGTTCAGAAGGTTCACTACTGCAAGTAAGAAAAACTTCATATCCTACCTACCTTATCTACTGGTATTAGGTTTGTGAATGTTAAAATTAGATGTAGGTAATTCCTGCATCACAGCAAATGGCCTGTGTAGTCTCAGGCAAGTCATGCCTGTGCTCTGGTACAAGGAGACTAATACTGGTCTCTAAAATGTTTTGAAGCTAAGCATGTTCAAAAGTAAAATACTGTGGTGACAGTGGCAAAATAAAATAATAAAAACCCTGGAGTACTTGAACCGGTATATTTGATCAGCTCTTCAGGTCAGAGCAGGCTTGAGAGCCATTTGTGCTGTGATTCCACTGACTTACATAAAATGGGAGCAAACTTGATTCATGTATTTGTGTGGTCTGACCCCTCTGAATTCTCTGGTCAAGTTATGTTAGGAAGGAAGAGAAGTACAAAGGTTCACTGACTTATGTGTGTCTAAATAAAATCTTGTCAACAGCTGACTACAAGAATTTTGTTCTGTGTTTTTTTTTATAGCAGTTTCCTGGATAGAAGTAGCAAGCTGAAATCTGCCTTTCAAATCACAAATATACCACACTTATGAGTATTTTTAGGCAGTTCTTGTTGAAGTCAAAGTATGTTCTTTTTTTTTTCTCCCATGAAGCGACAGACTGTTTTGATGCCAAAGCTGTTTAGCTAGGAGTTTAGTTACTGCTTTATGATTACCTTCTAAACCCCTTATTTTATTTTATTTTAGTTTAGTTTTTCCCTTTCTTCATATATAAATTACACTTTTGTAGTTGTTTTTGTATTTCTAGGCATATGGAAGTTATCCTATGGTCGCATAGCTGTTCCCAGCTGAGAGAGACCAAAAGAACAGAACCCAGCACTCTGCTCTGTAGAGCTAGTTTGCTGTGCAGCAAAGTATGTGACCAGGTGGAACAGGGGTGGAATTCAAGGTGTGTTTCAGGAGTGCATCAAAGGCTGAATTTTTGAACATCACGCTAATAATGAACACCACTAACTGCCTGCTGGAATGTGTTATCTGCAACCATAGTGTCAGGTAATGTTGCACTATGGAGCTGGAAGTGCCTGTCAGATTTCTCTTAGAGCTCTCATTCTTGAAATCTGCATCCACTCTCATACAAGGTTTAGCTCTGTGTATTTTGCTTTGGTTAACCTATGGCCTATTAGTGATGTGAGTACAAAATGCCAGTGTTGTTTTCATACATATATATATTTTTTTCCAGTGATTTATTTTAGGATGACTTTTGGTGCTACTCCATTTCATAATGTTCCTGTCCTTCTGTTAGTAAAGTAGGGTTGAACATTTCAGAATCTTATTGTGCATTCATATCTAACCGCAGCGCTGCTATAACTTCATGTGTAATTTTCTTCCTTTTTGTGGGTTTTTCAAAAAGGATGTGAAGGTACAACTTTACAGCAAAAAGAATGGTTTGAGGGGAAGTGGAAAACAGCCTTAGAACTGATGCAATGGATCGTTCATTACAAACCTAAGATGGATTGTCTTTTGTTATTATATGCATACACTCAAACATAGATGTGATTCCTTTCTTCTAGCTTAAAGTGTTGATAAGAACTATAGTAGAATAAGCGAGTTGCTAAGAGTTGCAGGAAAAAAGTATCTGAAGTCATCACTATTATTTTTTAGTAACCTCAGTATTTCATATGTTGTCTTATACTGTGGTCCTCTGCTGTAGACAGATCTGAAAATAACTGCAGAGGGTGGTTCTGGTTTCTCTTGTGAGACTGGAATTTGTTTAGGAGATTTCTTATCTGTGACGTTCCTCCCACACCTGAGATTTGTAACAATTGTATAAATTCTACTGAGCAGAAAAAGTGCGCTTCTGAGAGCTGTCTTAAAAATGTAGACAGTGAAGGGATTGAGGGAAAGAGTGCAAGTTCCCTTTAATCTCCTTTTGTACAGTGATTTACAGATTAAGGATTTTGGATGAATAAGAGGCTCGTCGCTGGAATGTGTGGGCCTGTGTGGAATTCATACAGAGCAGCTGAAACAAAAAATGCTTTGCTTTAAAAAGTTACGGCCTGCTTTCCTTCCTTGTGCTGGGGGAGATGATGAAGGAAGAAAAAATGATGATTTTGCAACTGATTAATCATTGGGAAGCACTAATCACTAGTGGTGTGTTTTGGATCATTATTCAAGTACTTTCAGACAGAAATAAACCAGGGAACTATAACAGTAGCCTTCTCTAATTATTTTTCTGTGCTCAACCCTACCTCATGTATTGAGCAGATCATTTCTCATCTTCCAATTTATAGTCAATAATCCCCAGGGCATAGATTGAAAACGTCCTGCAGAGTTTATTCTAGAAGCTGACTTGATGAGAGCATATTCATCTCCTTAAAGAGCTATTTATTATTGAATTAATTCAAACTCTAAGTTCATAGCTTAGATTTTATAGCCTACTTAACTGCACATATCTGGTTGAAAATATTTTGAGACAGATCTTTACCAGGTGTAAATTGACACAGCCTCTCTGGAGCTGAAAAAAAATCTGAGACAATTTATACCCACAGAAGGTTGGGCTGCTTTGATTTTTCTTTTCTTCTCGTGTATAATGCACTGAGAAAGAAGACAACCGTCTTTAATCTGTGGAGAATTTAGACACTAATCAAGTGCTAAAGAGGCACCATGCCGAGGCTGAGAGCTAAAATCCTGAGGATGAAATCAAGTAATTGCTTTATCTCTTTCTTTTCAGGCATCTAGGGATGCTTAGAGGCAAAACTAAAAGTGAATGAATGAATGTAGCCAAGTGGATTTAGCTGTGGATAGATGTATTAAACTTCTACTGAAAGCTGCAAATAATTGTCATTCAGTACAGCTTGCAGAGGCTAACGCTGGGCAACAGCAGCATTTGCACATCTGTGTGCTTATCCAACTTGGTGTATTCTGCAAGTGCCTAAAGCAGCAGAAAACACGCTTGATTTAGGGATTAAAAAAGATCACCTTGATTTTTACTTTTCATTCCTGTAAGTAGTTTGTGATGAAAAAAATACTGCCATAGCTACTTAACAGTTGTTTAGTAGTTAACTACTTATCCTTAACTTTACTGAGATTCCTGTTTGCACAAACCCTGGACAGTCATGGCAGTAGAAGTCTTTGTGATATTACTTATGTAAATAATGTGCGAGACCTGTGGCCCTCAAAGGAGCAAACCTAAAAGGTGTATGGGAGAGAGCAGGGAAGACAAGGGCACTTCTAAAAATAGGATAAAGGAGCTATTGAGTCTGCATAGCACGCTTTTACTTGATTTCCTGAGCATCCTTGTTGAAGCAAGAGGCCATTGTTCTTTTTAGGACCACTTAAAAACTTCAAAACCCCACTTTTCCATTTACGAGCTTAAGTGATGGGAGTAAGCTATCATCACAGACAGTGAATATACTGGGACATTCTGCACCTCCCACTGCACTTCAGAGGCTTTGGTTAATTTCCAGTAATGTTGAAGTCTTAACCGCTGCAATTACCGCTGATCCTTCAGGTTCCTAGCAACTAGCAAAAGAATGGAGAAAGCAGTTATCTGGGTAACTAGGGAATTGAGCACCAGAACAGCCTTCTGTTTTCCTGGCACATTTGTAGACAGTGATTATATACCCAGAAGACTATCAAAGTATGTGGTGGGGGCAAGAACACAGAGCAGAAATAATCTCAGATGTCTCTAAAGTAAGACTTCCCCTGGGGAAGGAAGTGGTCCAGTAATAGAACAGGTGTTTGCATTTTGAAAGTACAGCTGATGTATCACTGATTTCAGTCAGTCACATTTTACTAGACAGTATGATGAAAAATACTTTTTAGATAAACAAATAGCATGTTGATGTTCTTCCTTGAAGCAGTGCGGCATTCCAGGCCATTTACAGTAGTAGTGATTAGATGCAAAGCTGGAGCAGGTAAAAGAAATAATGAAAAACCCACAAAAATCCCCAAGTCTCTGTATTATTATTGAGAGGTCTGAAGCATCCAGTGCTCACTTCACATGTGTAGTTAGAAAAAACCTTCACAGAACTAAACTGAAGGAAACCTGGTAGAGCTGTTTCTGTTAAAAGATGATGCTAAAACTTTCACATCTTAGGAAAAGTTCTTAGCCCACGTCAGATTCATGTACTGTGAACATATGCCACGTATATGCCACATATATGCCACATATATGAGCTGATTCTGTAATTGCAGCTATGGAACAAAGGTGTTTCCTAAAGGGTATTCAAGTTTGTTCCCGTCACTGCAAACGTGTGTCATCTGATCCAACATTCACAGGATCCATGTTTCTTTTTGCAATCCAAGTGGACAAAGTAACCAAGGAAGATGAGTTGAGGCTGGTAGAAATTTTCAGAGACAATGACTCCAGTTTGGCTACAAGTTTTAGAAGTTTGCAGGTATCCCTGACAATTGGTGTTGGTATTGAGAAATCGGTAGCATATGCAATTAGTCAGTATGGACATAATGGATAAAATTAATATACTCTTACACTCATATATAGGTTGCTCCTTTAGATTTCTGACCATAAATGAGGAACGTGGCATGGGAAACAGAGTACTTTTTGTATTCCCTGATTAGACTTGGTAATTTTCCTCCAAACGGAAGAAGCTAGACAAGAACTTGTGTGGAATATATGTATTTCTTACCTGTTCTGCTGTAGATTAAATGGGAACATATTTTTGGCTCCGAGCATCTCTGCGTAAATCTGGTCTGAATAAGAGGCAAGTCATGAAATGAGGTAAACTCTGAACAATAATGTTAATCAAAACTAATCTTAAAGGAATATAGATTACCTTCTGAGCAGCCAAAGGAATTCCTAGACATGTGTAGGTTCTTATATTTTACTGTATTTCATACTGTTTCACATTAATGCTGATTTCCTTGAATGTTTGTTCAAGACAGGTGTGAACTCTGTGCATTAAGAGTGTGTTCTTAATCTAAGATGACTGCAGGTACAGAGTGTTGTGTGTAACAGTATTAGTTCAATCCACTTTATTAATAACCATTCCCCCCCACCCCCCCACCCTTCTGACCTGAGGAGACTTTTCTGACCTATTTTGCTCTCTGTGACTCCATCTGCACTCTCCTGTGTGGGCACAGGTTCTTCCACAGACATCTATGCTCAGATGATATGGAAAAAGTTATCAGGCAGATGCAGCTTTTGGTTAGTGGCTGGACTGGATTCAAACCAGTGATCTGGAGGAGAGATGCAGTTTCATTTAGCCAAATCTTCTGAGTATTCATATGACTTGTGCAGTGGGGGGTTGATACTTGAGATCAAATGAAACGGGTCTGTGTGAGGAGGAAAAAATACTATCATGTTATTAAGCTTATTGTGTGAGAGAACTGTCCCCTATCCTTAATGAGATAATTTTCCTCAAATGTAATGTTACATTGCTAGTGGCCTGCAAACCTAGTTTCTGAATCCATGCAAGTGTGTAGATGTAAAATATACACTAATATCAGTTGAAATTGGCTGTACAGAGTCCCATTGCTGCCTTTATCACAGCCAGAGTCCATACACGGAAACTGTTCTCAATTAACTGAGATTTCTTTACTGTAGGTTTGCTGTGGTGTTAATCCAGTTACTTATTCTGACTGCTTAATTATTCTTTTACTTTAAAATAAGGACTGTAGAACATCTCTGCCTCCCACAAGCTCTTGGTGATAAGAACTGTAAGATAGTGTGGCAGAGAGAAGGGATACCTGATTGCTGCAGATTGCCCCAGACAGCTGCTGTAGCATTTCATAGTGTTTAGCCCAAGTCAGGACTAAGGCTCAGACAGAGAACGTGAAAGCAATTCTGCACTGTGGCTCCACTATAGCTGGTTCTAATTAGTCATTTTTATGAGCTCCAGAGTCAGACAAAAAATGAGGAGCCCTCCCCTTGTGTAGTTTCCTGTTTGCTGGGTGCATGTAAAAGAGATCTGGCTATGATGTATGTTAATAATGAGCTGATAATGTAAGCCAGCTGAGAGATGTGGAGTTAGTCTGGTATGCTGCCAAGCGGGAGGTGAAAGATCAGGAACTGACTCATGTTGCCAAGACCTGGTCCTGTGGAGAAGGTCTGCCCATTAATAGATTAAGTTTCTCATTAGGACTGCACAGCATATGCTTACAGCTTTTGGGTTTCAGGATGAAACCAAACACCAGTAAAAGCCTGCTGAACGGAGTGGCAGATTTACTGGTAAATAAAGGATTAAAGGAACGCTTGGCAGGGTTGTTGGACTGGAAACCTGGTTGGCCTTTGAAGATTACTCCATATTGTAGGTCTTCCCTTAATGTAGATACCAGGAAGAAGCTCATTCTGTTCTTTTCCATTGTCTGACCTTGTAAGAGCCTTGTCCATCAAGGATGTATGATGCTTATGTCTGTCTTTTAAACCAAACACATGAGGACCTACAGTATTGCAGAGCATTCTTGTACCCATCAGCTTCAGGCGACTTGCCTTACCTGGGGAAACATGGTGTCAAAAGGAATCACAAGGTAAGTGAGAATGGACAGTGTTCACTGTATTGAGACACTGTTAGCCAGCCACATCAGCTTCCCTGGCCCTTAGGGAACAGATTAAAACACTCCTAATGTTTAATAGCATAAATCCTAAGGAGATCTTGTGTTAATATATTCACTGAGCATTCATTAATTTCCCTTGAGAGCCAGGTTGAATGAAGATGCTTTTCAAAGAAAGGGGAGGAAAAAGAAAATTATCTTGAAGGACTTAACCTGTTAGGAAAAAACTGTAGAAGACAATTGTGTTTTAAGCTGAATTAGGGATCTGTGGCCATGACTTGGGGGAGGAGGGAGGTTTGGAAGTTATGTTAGGAAAGGACAAAAATAGGTGCTTAAATGTTAAGCAAGGCTGTACTTCATTGATTTGCTGATGGTCTTGCCAATTCTTGAGCGACAACATTACACATTCAGCCTGTTAGAAAGGCACTGCAGGAATCTGTGTAATTTTGTGGCATTCATCATAACAAACTATCACCCATCATGGCCATTTATCTTTGCTAATGGCTTTAAGGACTCTAAAGAAGCAACAGCAAGGTAGGAGTGGTAAAGTTGGTGTTCACGTCCAGCATTACTTTTGGAGGTAATAATCTTAGGAGCATTTCTTGTAGAAAAACTGAGAACTTGGACAAAGTTCCTACAACACAGATAAGCTGGTGCTGTTCCTAGCTTGCTATCAGTGTCACTAGTACCTGATGTGCTGGTGTCTGAAGTTAGTTGGATGCCACAGATTTCTTCTGCTTACCCATAGAGATGAGGTTATTAGTTTGCCTTTGAAACAGTGCTGCAAACCAGGTTGTACTTGGGGCTATTTCTGGTGCTGTTCTGTCCACCCAATATTTCTCAGACTTAGTGAAGTTTCCAGTAGCAATTCCTCCCTTTGCTGGATTTTCTTTTACCGGGGACCTTTGGAAATGGGGAGGAAAGGCAGTGTAATTCTGAGAAATAGGCACTGCAAAAAGGTCACCTTTTTAGGTTATATCATCTTAAAAGGAACTCTAAAAGATGCTGCGACCACATAAAACCAGTGCTTTAGCCATCCCTTTTAATTAATCCCTCAGACAGATACGTTTCCGCTTGGTTTCTGTCCCACTGCTGTTCTGGTATGGTGAGCTTCCTTTGTGCTCAGTGACAAAGAATTACTTAAAGGTTAAAGGTGACACTGAGTTCATTTCCTGAATGGGCAAAGCTGTCCCCCCAAACCCAGTCTCATTTCTCAGTTAATCTCCTCATAAATTCTTATTGCATTTTTGAAATGGAGATGATTAGCTGAGTTGTAGCCAAGGTAGTGGGATATTCCAACGTGTTAAGTCTCAGCATTACATGTAAGTATTAAAAATATGCACGTGTTCTATCTGTTACTGTTCCAAGTTTCCTTGTGCCAGACTGAGCAGGGACAAGTGTTGCCTTTTAATCTCAGATAAAGTTCTCTTACAAATATTAAACCTTCCATTCAGGAAACAACTAAAAAAGTAACCTCTAAGGGCTGGGCTTGAAGCTCTACTGTCCCATACAGTTGTTCTTCTGACCTTAAATGGAACTGTATTGGTTCTGGCAATAGAGAAAATTTATGAGTGAAGTTCTGCATCAGTTAATCTAAATTAGTACTTCTGTGGTTGTTTTTGCTACAAATTAGATACTTTTCTTCAAAAATACATAGATATCTGTAAGCTTCAGGTAGAAGTGGTAACTGTGCATAAACCTCCACTAAGACTTGACGGGCTGGAGTCTAACTAGGAAGCATTTGTTACTGTCTTGCCAAGGTGTTCACCTTGACTTGTACATTGTATTTCTTTTTCAGACTTAATTTAATAGTTTAACCTGATATTCTTGTAGTGCATTGCTACATCTTTCTCTCCTGTTTACCCAATGCAGCTGGTTGGATTTCTTCATCTGCCAAGGTGTATCTCACCAGAATGCAAAAGCAGCACAGCTGCCATATGGTGTGACACCACTTTAGGCAGCCATCAGATTTTTCTTCCATGTGACCCTGTGTGTGGATCTTGAAAATTGAAATGTAAGTAGAAAAGCTTCAGCTTTGCAGATTTAGGACCTAATTTAAGGCAAACAAAACAAGTGGCTGTAAAACAAGTACTGGGTAGGATGATGGAAATAGGTTTTTGCTAATAATATCTTTCTTCCTCTGAAAAGTATAGTGGGAAAGATTCCCGCATGTGTTCTGGTGGTGGTGTTTTTTTTCCATTTTAGCCATGGAGTTATTCACTACCAGATTATACCTTGCTCTCTAAGTAATACCCCTTATATTTGTGTAATGCAAAGCACAATGGAGACTAAATCTCAGTGTGTGCTTGTTGGCACTAATGTACTGCAGAGTCCTGTTATTTGTGTCTCATTTTATTTTTAATTAGCTTCTCATGATGTACCTGCTTAACAAGAAAAACTGTTTATCCTTTTTCTTACCAAATCGTAAGGGGGAAAAAGTGTTGCAATTCATCTGTGGAATCCGCTGTCCTCTTTCACACCTGTGTAGCTGACAGCTCCATCCTGCACAGATCTGAGCACTACTCATGCTGAGCTTTTACTCTCAGTTCTTGTTGATTTTTGTGGCCGTGGAAAGTGCTGAGCAAATTACACCATTCAGGCTCTAGGACTCTAATCTCTTTTTAAACAAGGAGCCTGTGTAAAGCAATTTAATGTCTAAACAGAGGAGTGATGCCTATCAGCATCTAACAAAGACTTAAGCAGCAGAGAAAGCACAGTGCTATTAAACAAGAGAAAGACACAGGACAAGAGACTGGCACAATGCCAAGGCCAAAGCAATTTGTTCAGTGTCTGTAATTTGCATGCCCCCATTCTTGCAACACTTCGGTTTATTTATTTTACTGAGATATTAATGTAATTTACCACTGTGATGGTTTGACCACGGGCTCAGAATTTCATGGGGGGTTTTAGTGCACCATCTTAAGCTATGCTTGATACATTCTACAGAGACTTGTCTTTCAAATAATTAGGCTCCGTCAAAAATGATACATCTTTAGCAGTGTTTTCAATGTAAAAGCAGAATTCAGATCTCTGAAAAGTTGCTGGTTACATTAGAAAAAGCTGACTGTATTGTCTACTCTTCTGGACTTTGTGGTTACCCCTGTGTCATTTCTCCTGTGTTGTTGTAAGGGGTGGTTGTTGTTTAGTCAGTGCTTGGTCTGATTGGTCTTCTGATAAATTCAGTGTTGGTTTTGATCATAAATTAATTGAACTTAGTAGCAACTCCTCTTCTTTCATAGCTAGAGAAACTAGGCTGCATGGCTGTCCTATTACTGTCGTGTTTTGGAGAAAATTGGGAATAAACTCTGGTGTCCTTCTCTTCTCTACAGCTATCACATAAAATCAGCTTAAGTGTTATTTGCTTTAGGCTTGTAGTGGTTGACACAATGAATGAACGCGAAATCCATGGAGTTTACCACAATGAGACAAACACCGTTGTAAGGAAAGGCCATTGCATGACATTTTACCTACTGTGTGTTGCTCTCAAGACACTGACATTTGCAGTTACTGGTAAGGGGAGGAAGAACTGGGAACATGAATGGTGTCTGTGTGGAAGGTTTTAGTATCCTGTTTCTCAACAAAAGCTGTCATTAGCAGGTATTTGGTTCCAGATATTTATCATCGATTCTAAACAAGAAAGTAGCTTGAACACTCAGAAGACCGTAGCACTACAGGCATTTTGGTAATGTCAGCTCTGGCAGTGGGAGTTATTTCTGAAGCCTTCACTGACCTTTGCATCTATACTGCTGTTTTACAGTCTTTTAAGGTCATCAGCCGTTCTGAGAAAACAGTGTAGAGATTTCGATCTTGAATGTCTGACAGTCTTTGACTAACATGTCTCAGTTACGTGAATTGTGGATGATAGAGAAGATTGGTTTGCAGTGCATGGGTATCTTGGAATTTTTTCAATCAAATGGCATTGTATACAATTATGACCATCAAAAATGGAAGCCTTCAGGCTGCATCTAAAAGACTGGAACTGCATTTCTAATGTACAGTTTCCTGAAAGTTTTCATTTTGTGTTTCCAAGTTAGACTTAATTTTTTGTTTGTGAAAAGGCTTTGCTTCACAAAACAGATATCTGTGGTTTGTACACATGTGCCTGTAGCCTCAGTAATCCCGAGGAAAATGGAGCAACCTAACAGATGTTGGATAATGCCTTGTACTGCCGAGATCTTATTCTGGTTTTGAATAGATAAATGCCAAAACAAGGAGTTTTTCCTCAGAATTAAAATTATTACCCCAGACAGTCTGAGTCTTCCCAAACGTGCCAGTCCTCAACTCAAGACTTGGTGAGTTCTTGGCCTCTGTACCTTCCTCCCTGGCCATGCATTCCATTATCTAGTCACAGCATGTATGACATTTTCTTCTGTCTACTTTGAATCTCTGTCACTTAATGTCTTTGAATGTCCCTTTGGCTTTTTGATGTTAAAGAAGTGCACAAGTTCCTGGTCTATCTTTCTTCATTCATTTTTTTTAGGTACTTTTGTTATATTCCTTAACAGGTCTGAAATGACTGTTCTGGTTTTGCTGAAAAAATATACACGAAATATGTTCATTTATACTAATCTATGAATGTCTGAGATTTACTGAAGATTTTGGCTGTTGTGAGATACAGAGACAGATTCATTAGGGATATGCTTTTTGGTACATGAGAGAAACATATTTAATAGCAATCTACTGCAGTTTTCACTTAACAGTAAACCAAGTGAAATAAGATGTTCTGTCATACTGAAATAAAATAGGAAATTTGTACATAAAAACTGATCATGTTGTCTCCTGACGGTCCTTATCTGTTGTAGCATAATTGAGTTCTGTAATCTAGCATAGGCTGGGCTTAAACATGTCTGGTTGGTTACCAAGGCTGTCTGCTTCTATATATGTGAATAGGGAATATGCTGTTCCAAGTCAATCAGAAAAGCACTGCAGTTATATGCTTATCCTTGGACTTTGGGCCTCAGTTTAATGAAACCTGAATTCTAAAAAAAACCTGAGAAAATGGTCAGCAATCACTTATTTGATGAAATTCCCCTCTTTGGGTGCTCACAGAATATCTGTGACTAGACTGTAATTTTCATCAAACATGTACACCGTATGAATTTCTTTGACAGATTTGTTTCCACAGTTTATTTTTAACTTCACAAATTGGTCTCAAGCATTCACTATAAGCATCTGACACTTGACATTGCCGATGTACAATTAGTCAAAGAGCCTCTGTGTTCTCTCACTGGATGAGAAAGCATATCTGATGGGCAAGCATGAGAGTATAAAACATGGCTTCAGCAATTACCCTGTCGTGTCAGTTTTCCTACTGATTTTTTTTGAATGGTAATAGATCCATAGATTTTAAGCCAGGAAGGAGTGTTTGTTTTTCAGTACAGGGACAGCTAATACCCCACTGAGCTGAGAGAAAACGTATCTTTCAGACCCAAATCCAGTCTTGATAGGAAGAAACAGACAAGCCAGTTCTAGAGAATTGCTGCAGCAAAACATACTGGACTGGCACCTGTAAATTCCTTTCCAGTAGAATTTAAAAGTTTGCCAAAGGATAGAGTCCTACAGGATTGAAACTGTGCCCAACAAGATTGCGGTGAAGTTCTCTGTCAGCAGTAGCCATTTGGTGTAATGACAGATATTGATTATTTATTACTTGCAAACATTTAATTAAGTTTGACTGGATAATTACCATGCTAGCAGCTAGACATGCTAGTAGGGCAGTGAATCTATTATTTGCAAAAAATCCCAATGACCCTTGTAGGAAAGATGACATAATGGGCTTTGAAGAGCTCTTTAGGTGTTACTGTTTTTCAAGTCTGAGCAGGATGCAATGTCTTTACTGTTGCTTTTCTTTAAAGTGGTGAATGAATGCAGAACCTTATATCCTGACTCTGATGGGATTCCCCAAGGATATGGGAACTGACTTATGTGTGAAAGCAGGGTCTATTTTTAAGTACTGAAGGTAGTCTAGCACTAGATGCAATTTAATTCAATTACCCTCTGTACCTCCAATTAATCTCTTCATAATGAGTTAGGAAGAGGGGCTGCGAGTATTAAGTAATCCACATGTTGTATATAAGGCTGTCCTCAATTCTTATCTACTTTAACTAGGTAATTTTCTCATTCATCTTGTTTAACACCAGTATATGTTGTTAATCTTCATCATAGGCAGGCACCATTTTGGTCAAATGAAGCTTGGTACTTAGCTCAATCTTAGATCGGGCCAGTGTGTGCTATAATACTGATGATGTATACATACATAAAACTATGTTACATATAATATACAAATATAAATGTGTAATATGCAGGCATTATTATATGTATTGAAACGTATGTGATTTTTGTATGTAATATAAACTTTTAACATAAGTAGAGCATTTGTTGAGATATTCCTAGCCTGTGATGTGTGTGATCAAACTACTTAGAAAGCTGACTTACAACATGAACCTGCAAAGGTGTAGATTTTAGTGCTAGAAATAGTTGTGCAAGGGCAAGGTTTCTTGACAGAGGAAGATAATAAAATGGGACGTGTCAGTTCTTAGAAAAGCAATTTCTGTCGTTGGCTGTAAGGCAAAAACTGTCTTTGATTTCCTGGCAGCATTCCTTACAGGGGTAGTGATGAGCAGACTTGGGAGCTGAAGCTCAGTGCACCTTACCAAAATGCTGCATACCATAGGTGTGCTGTGAATGAACAGAAAGATTGAAAAGGCCAGAGCAGAGTTTGACTGGGTGGAAAGTTTAAAGGCAATGGGGAGAGGAGGAGGGTGTGCTGTGGTGGGGAAAACGGTCCTGCTAGTAGTTTAATACACCCTGTTTGTTCATGAATTGCTTTTGGGAAGCTTTGGCTCCTATTTGTGGATAGTCTGTAAGAGGACTGGTGTGTGCAAACTCGCATGTTTGTTTGGTCTATTGTTAGGGAGATGAGACGATGCGTAGGAGTGAAAAGTAATCTGTTAATTTCTCATCCAGATGACTGTCAGTATTCAAAGAGTTTCTGCAGGGAAGCCAATTCTTCCATGTGTTTTTTCTGCTGTGTGTTAGGAAATCACTGCTGCTGTTTGGCTGTGTAAAATGGCTATTGGGACAGCCACTGATTTTTGCTGTGTGAACCTCCCTCCTCCGACTTCCAGGCAGTGGGGAAATACTGAAGCTCAGCCCAAACTTAGATAGGCACAAGATCTTGTTGCTCTCAGTTGAAGGACATGTATAGCATAGGACTGAGTCTTGCATGAGCATACTGCATAGAAACACCTAAAAGAATGAAGTGCACTGCTTCAGTTCTGCTATCTAAACGTTAGAGGAAACGATCGCTTGTATATGTGGAGATGTAACAAAACTAAAACTATAGTCAGTGCAAGATAACTCTGAGGTCTGAATTGCTTTTCTTTTGTGCACATGATGCCAAAAGCAGACTTAATCTAACCAACATCACCTTTTCTTTTATTAGTGGCGGAGAGTCGAGGGGTCTTGGACAATAATCAGAGATTTTCTTCTTCACCAACATACCTACCTGTGAGCTACCGAATCTTGAGTGTAGAGACATCATTCTTCCTCAAAGAAGCCAACCAGGACTTCATGAGAAATTCTAGTTTGCAATCCAGAGTGGAATCATTCTTCCCATACAAAGCCAAGAGACCTCCTGTGTTAAATGCCAGCTATGGACCTTTTTCCATTGAACAAGTTGTGCCCCAGGACCTAATGATAACTTCCAGCTTCTTTGGATCTGCCAACAAATTCACTTATAACTGGAAACTTAAGGCCTACATAATGAGTGACAAAATCTACCCTAGCAAGCCCAAAGTCCAGGTCCTGTTCTACATTGTGGGTAGGGACTGGGATGACTACAGCACGACGGAGAGGCTGCCCTGCCTGCGGGTGTTCGCCTTCCGGGAGACACGGGAAGTCAGAGGCAGCTGCAGGCTGAAGGGGGACCTGGGGCTGTGTGTGGCAGAGCTGGAACTGCTGCCAGGCTGGTTTAACCCCCCCACTGTTGTCACGGGTCGTAAGAAGCCTCTTGATCTTTCTGAAGGAAGCCCTGTGGAGCTGTACTACACTGTCCAACCAGGAGATGAGAAAGGAGAGTGTACTGCTGAGGATGTAAGGAAGGGAAATGCTATCCGGCCAGGCAAAGATGGCATGGATGAAACCATGTCCCACCTGCAGCGGATTGGATCAATCAGCCTCTATCGAGGCCAGGAGACTTCTCAGCTAACAGAGCTACGGCTGGATGGTAACATTGTCATCTGGCTGCCCTCAAAGCCTGTCAAACAAGGAGAGGTTGTGAACGTTTATGTGACTATTGCCAACAACGCTACAGTGGATCAGTTCATACTCAGGTATGGTAGATTGTTTTTTCCTGTTTCTAATATGATAGCACGCTTGGGGGTGGTGGGCAAATCTAAATCAATTTAGTGTTTATCCACACTGCATATTTTTCTTCAGGTGAATACTACACCTAATCATTGAAATCTTGTTTTCCTTCATGAACATCGAGAAAAGGACTTGAAAGCCTCTGTCACTGGGAGTCTTTTAACACATATGCCATGCCACTTAACACATGTCAATATTATGCAGCAAGATACAAAATACAGTAACTTGCTGCCTTAGTGGGGCCACTTCTGCGGAATAACAGACAGAAAGGCACTGGGAAAGTTCTCTGTTCTACAGAGCTTTTAAAACTTGCTTTCTGTTGCATAGGCATAGTTTAAATGCAGCAAAATTTCAGTTACTTGCTTTAGGTGTTCTGACAGTACTTTGCCTCCCTCACACTGAGTGAATTTTGTTATGAGAACTCTTTAGACAGGAGTTTAACTGTCTCCTTATGGTTAAGCATCATTTGTCGCTGTCAATATGTTATAGCCTTTGAAATAAATCCTGATGCATTTGATATTGCCGTTGATTGTAAAGGACTGTTAGAAGTAACTGCGATTACTTTAGGCAGGTACACTGAAAGCAGAACCTCTGAACATAAGAAACACCCTACTGGGTCAGATCACTTTTCTTTCATTTCATTCTATAGCAGTTTCCCTATCAATGAGATGGAAATCCTTTGAGGATGACAGACTAGAAAACTTGTTAATCACTGAAATATTTTGTATTTTTTTTTTTCCTTTTGGCTACCAGGCTTTGAATTCAAGGGAAATCTCCACGGTGATAAGTAACAATTGCTCTTTAAAGCCTCAGGGAATCAGAGTTTCCCAAAAGATTCTACACATGAAAGTATTTATTTCTAAGGCTTATATGAATTAGATTAATACATAGTTGACAACTACCGAGGAGAATAGCCTTTAGAGCAGGAAGCATCGCTTGGCAGATAAAAGGCTTTTATTTAAGGAAGAAGGAAAAAAAAAGGGGGGGGATTTTAGTTACCCCAGAATCATTCCGATGTTTGCAGCTTTGGTTAAGTTGGTGAGATAATCTCTTAGACACCTGTTTACTGAGTGAAACCTCTGCTACAGAAGTCTTTTCTGCCTGTGCTGCTTATCTTTTATTGAAAATCCTTTTTCATGAAGTAGTAGAAACAGAATGCTATTCCACATAACAAGCATAGCTGTGGTGAAAGAAGAAATCCAAAGGCAATGAACTGGATATTTGCTGGGTGGATGGGAGAGGAGGGGATCACCCTTTGAAGGTCTGTTTCAGTCTTTATCTTCCTGAAAAGCGAGTTGAAGATGAAACGAGCTTGCTGCAATCTGATGATGTATTTCTTTGCTCTGAAATGAATCTGCCTAGGCAAGGATTGCATTAGCATGCTGGGAGGTACAACAGACAGAAATGGTATATGGGATATCAGTAGTTGCATATGTGGCTTGCTGTTATGGACAAAATGAATTATTTTTGGTTTTGAGAATAGATAACTGATTTATTTGAAGTAAATAGTCTGACATTTGTTGGTATATTGATTGATCTGTGTCATCACAAAGGCAGAGCTCAGGCCATGTTTGCTTGTTGAAACACTTTCTGTTGAAAATGATTTGCTTTGCTTTTTTTTCTTGAAATTCATTTTGAACGAGGCACGAAGATGTAAGAGGTGAAAGAGATGAAGATCTTAAACGTTTTTTGCTGACTTCCATTGGAGGTGAAGAGGCAGTGGTTCTCCTTCTTTCCTTTGGTGGGAGAGAGGAGTAAGCACAGCAAGTGGCACTGATTGTTTTCTAGAAAGCAGGCCAGTCCTGTGTCACATTTCATCCAATGTCAATATTCCAAAACAGCTGTCAGTCTTGAAAACTTCATCCTGCAGGCATGTTATAATTTCATATCTACTGAAGATGCTGATCTGTGCAGTCAAGGCATCGAGTTGAACCTTTGGTAGGCATGAAGGGGTAATTCCATGGTTTTCTGCAGTGGTGATTTTTGGCATAATTTTACTTTTTTTAATGAAACAACAACAACAGAAATAAAGGAAACTGTTATAATAGCTTACCTGACCCTGCTGTAGAAAAGGACAGCTTGTGCCCAATGGGGATTCTCAATGCCGCTGTCCCATGAGGCAATGACTGAGTGCTGGTAGCAGGTTTGAAAAACTCAGTTTAGTTTCCTGATTCTGTGGTGGAAATCTCTATTCAGTAAAACTTCCTGGATGTGCAAGTGTGGGATGTGACCCAGCACCTCCCAGGAAAGAGCAAAGGACTGCAGCAACCAGGGTGAAGTGAGCGCATATGCTGGTTCTGCCTAGGGGTGGCTTTAACCTTCTCTGTGGCCATTTGCCTGGTTAGATATAGGGCTGTATCCTCTCATATTCATGGGCTCCCAGCTGAGAAATCCCTACATCCTGTGACATGCATTCACATTTAATCATCCTAAAGAAAAACACACCACACACTATCCTCAGGCTTTGAGGGTTTATTTTCTGCTTCTTGTATACTATTCATTGAGGTATTGCAACATCCAGTGTTGAAGTAAACAACATGTGATCATCGCTTTAGGAAAAGAATAGCTACAAATCTTCTCTGGCACAAATGAAATAGACTAATCTGAATGACCTCATATCCTCAAATCAGTGGAATTGAAACTGTGTTCTTAAATTGTATCTTAATTCAGAATCCTGTTACTGTATCCATACACTTATCAGCCCAATAACACCAGTAAAGTCAAAGAAAATGACTAACATGACAGGGAATGAAGTGAATTATGCATGGTAGTACATTAACGCAGTAGGAGCACTGTCTGAATAAACAGATCTTCTTCCCATGCATCTAGTCAGTGCAAGCTGTTGTGAAAGCAGTTCAAACAATGCTGATAAGTTACAAGATTTGGGTTCTTCCCACAGCCCTTTCCTGCTGAGTGACCTCTGTGAAGTCTTTGCAAGTATTTTCTATATGCTTATTACTAAATATGAGCAAGTTGTTCAGCATTATGTTCAGGACTGTCAATCCTGTTCCTAAAAGACTTCAACTTTCTCTGATAAAAGGGGTTTTGGATTTGCCAGATATTATCGATGGTAGAGTGAATGGGAAAGTCTTGATAGAAGTGAAGAAATAGAGAAGAGGGGAAGCATCATTGTGCCACATTCCTACCAGTGGGAAGGACTTCTGGGCCCCCAAAGGAGAGCTGGATTGCACTGAGTATTGACTGCTCAGCGACTAAGGAAAATCCATGTTATTTCTAACAGTTGGGTGGACTTTGAACAGAAGTGAGGCAGCATCATCATAACTTCTGTAGACTGTAAAATAACACGGGACAGAAAAACAAAAAACTATAAATTCCTAAAATACAGATCACTGGAGTCTTCTGTGCACTTCCTGGAGCTGTTGTAAGTTAACGCCGCTGGCTTCCATAGGGCTGCACTGATTGATTGTCACTTCACCAATTGCTGTGTATTCAAGCTTTTCTAATCTGAGTCATCATTTGTGTACACTGTATGTAAGGATTAGAAAGCAAAATCCTCAGGGCAAGACCTTGTTCCTGAATGCTTCTGTGAACCTCCCTCACACCCAGCAGGCTACAAATAATGGAAAGATCATAACGTACTGAAAACAAGTCATTCTTGTTAACTTTCAGAAAGAAATGCATGTGTAAGCTGAGATATTTGAAGGTTACTGGGAAGCTGGCCACTCAACTTCTGTGTTTGTAGTGCTGGGGAGCCAGTGAGCTGAATGCATTAGGCAGCTTTGAGAAGTTTGGCCTGCGTGCATTGCTGGCTTTGTTCTGTAGTTCTAAATAACTTTTCCAGACATTAAAGGATCTTTCCATCTGTTTTTTCCATGGCTTGATATACTGTGTTTGAATTGGAATAGTGCTGTGCAGGGCTAAAACAAAAATTGGGAATGCTGAATGCTTTGTGTTACTCTGCTGGGCAGCAGCTAAACTCTAATGAGTTGGAGAGGGGGCTGAGCTACCTACCACACAAGCCGATTTACTGGTGCTATTGAGAATGATAAGTGAAGGGAAAAGGGATGAAGTTATCTGTCCCGATTAGAAAGAAGAGCTGAAAAACAGATACTTTCCATATGTAAGGACAAAGTATCTGTTTTTCAGCTCTTCAGTCCCCTCCTTAGGCTTAGGCTTACTGTTATAGACTTTTGCAGTGCAACTAACTGCACCCAATGGGCTGTGGGTTATAAACAGTTACTGAATTACCTTTGTCCAGTAATCAAATCGGCCTAAGACAATGGACGATTAGTAGTGATAATCTACAGATTGGATGAAGGATAGAGGATAAATGCAGCGAGAAAAGCTATTAAACTGATCAGTGGAGGCAGCTTTATATGGCAGTTCCTAACATATATTGACAGCAGTCAGTGTTACGTGATACTGAGGTCTGTTAAAACCTAGGGGAAGATGCACATATACTGTTGTGTTCAGGAGCTCAGTAATAAAGTCCAGTGATGCTGAAGTTCATAGAAATCTGAGTACTTGACTCTGGGAATCAAAGCTTACTGCCTCCCTTTTGAAAAGGTTGTCCCGAACACCCTGATCAGCTGCCTGTAAGGTGGAGCTTTGTGCAGGAGTCTTAAAACAAGAAAAACCTTTAATAAATAGTGTGATCTTTGCATGGATTTCCTCCGTGTCATGAAAGTGGTTGTTTCTGCAATGCATTCTCAAATTCTGGGTTCCTTCAGCCAAATTCAGGCCTATTTCCATTAGTGAAACTGACTTTTGCACTTCAGGCTGGTGTTTGAGATCTTTTCTTTAAAATACTGATAGGAAAAGTAGGATAAGTTGATAGGGGTTATCTCAAGAGGAGTCCATAAAAGAGAGAGCATAAAAGTGTGGCATCAGGGCATTGGCAGACTGACAGAGCATGGCTATCTATCGATTCTGCAGCAGGAGTGCTGGAGCTGAACTTGTTGGTTAATCTTCAGCAACTGTTTATGTGTAAATAAATTTCAGAAATGTTACATTGAAACATCTTGTTAAAACCCCTTCCTGGAAATACTTTGCTTAGCCTGATTATAAGCTATGGTGGGTCATTAAAAGATCATGCCGTATAAACCAACAGTCCTACCAGCAGTAGGGAGGGAAATTTTGTATTACCGAGAGTGGATTTTAGTTGAACAAAGGTGTTTTCTGGCTGTTTGAAAAAGGCTGTGATCTGACGCACTAAGGAACCTCCTGGGAATCCCCAGTGTGATTATCTGACAAGCTGTTGGGGTCCAAGGCCACTGTAAGCAAGAAAATGTGTGAGCCTGTAGATCTGAATGGAAATGAGTATTCCTGAGTAAAAATTATATGAGAAGCTTTAAGACCCAGTGCATCTGTTACAGCTGGAAAGGCAGTAGCAGCTTGCTGGAATGAGACTGGAAGGGACATAGCCCAGGGTTTTGCAGCAATTTTTGGATGAGTAGGGAGGTATGGAGGTACTTGGCCCAGAAGAACCATAAAAACCTGTTGTTTTCATCTGTATGTTTTATTCATGCTTGTGGGCGTCATTATTTAAGATGGAAATGGTCAGATTGATTGTAGTTCCTTTTGGCTGAGTGCCACTCCTCATTCATGACAGGACATACTCAAGGAACTTGAATTGTTTTTGTGTTCTTATGACATTTTATAGTTGAAGCTTCCTCAGAAGACATGAGGATGGTGAGAACCGCTGTTCTGCTTCAGGAGTCTAAAGAATTCTGAGTGTTATTGTGAAGCTATTGGGCATCTGACCTTATTTTTGTCACTATTTCCTTTGGAATTCAAATGGGGTCCCAAAGTGCTTCCTCTAAATCCTGCTTTGTCCTGTGTGCTCATCTTCAGAGAGTGATGTTGGGATGTGTTGTACTCTCTGAGAAGAAAGATGCATTTTTATAAGTTTACACTGCATAGGGATACTGATTAATTTGTGCTTTATATTAGACTGAGTTAAAAAGAAATTAAGCATGTTTTGTTTGTTTGTCTGACTCCTGGTGGGTTACAAAATGTTTCTATTAGCAAAACTGCTGGGGGTTAATTTGCAGTAACGGTCTAATCATCTCTAGCAGCATTATTTTAAGCTTTCATTTTGCTGCTTAAATCAGCAAGACTAGACAATAGAAGAGAGCTCATATCTTGGGGAGTGTCAGGGAAGAAAAATGGAGCAGTGTTTCAGACATGGCCCTCTGCCTTATCAGCTGTCTGACTGCTTAAAAAGATTTGCTTTTTCTTACAAATTAAGATGTAATCCTTGATTTCCAAAGTGCAATCAGCCTGAGCTGTTGGTATGAAAGAGACACTAATTAAAAAAGGAATACATGACATTTAAACACCAAAGTCCAGAACTCAGTTCTTCAGCCTCTCTGTTTAGTCATTAAACAGACAACATAAATAGCTGCGGATCATGAATCACAACTTGGTTTTAAATATTATGGTCCAGTGTGTCAGTCAGTCTTAAATCATACATTGCCTTTCACTCACCCCAGGAGTGCTGGACAAGGCGGCTCAGCCCTCCAGCTGGTCATTAAGGCACAGATGTTGCTGACCTGCCAGAGGGGGTTGCTCATTTGGCATATTAGGCATTTGTGGATCCAGTGTTAAGAAGGTAAATTTTCCTGTAGAGTACATGACTGCTTAGGCCTTGCTTTGCTGTAGCTTTTAAACATTTAGATGCTGTGATGTTAATTGCTGAAGTCAGTCATGTGATGTGCCCGGTCTCAGCAGGTTGTAGAAATACAACCACAAGTGTTTTTCTGCTTGAGGTTATGTCTAGCTTAGAAAAATCCCCGACTGTGTAGAGAGACTTTCCTCTGGAAAGGAAACACCAATCCACAGTGGGAGGCTGTCGCTTAGGAATGTTCCCGAATTTAGTCCTGTCAAAAGTAATGAGAATATTCACAGGCTGCTTTTTATCTGTAGATGTGAGACATTCATGAGACCACATTAGTACCAGCTTCTTTTCTCTTCCTGTAGCAGGCTGATTACAGTTTAGCAGGAGAGAAGGGGATGAACAAAACACCTGTTTTGTATTTACTTAGCTGGTGTTGGTTGCTCATTGTTGTCAGTGATAGTAGACAATGTACATTTGAGTGTATGTAAATGCAAATTTTGAGGAGGTGGCTGATAAAATAGTTTGAATTATTTGTCTACTCAGTGTGTTGTGAAGAGGGCAGAGCTGGTGTGAAAAGACAGGCTTAGAACAAATACAAGAATGGAAAGTAGGTGGTAGAATTACACCAGCCAGTTGTAGTGTCAGGAGGGTCGCTCGGCCTTGTAGGTGATGTGGTAGTGGCATTCAAGTGCATTACATGCATCCTTAACAATGGGTTTTGATTTCCTGCTGGATACTGCTGTGCTCATGATGATGTGAAAGCTGTAATTCCAGTCTTAATGAGCTCAGCTTCACAACGGTAACAGCAACCTTCTAGCCTAGTCCATTAGGATCTGGTCTTGGTCATGTTTCAGAGTAATTCCCCAGCGACCTTCTGTATCTTAAATCAAGCTGTAGAAAACCTTAGAAAGGACACTGCAAACAGCAGTCTAGCCTGGGTGTAAATACATGAAGCAGACGTATAATCTCCTTTTACTAAGACTCCAAGGTACTGCTTGAAAGTTTTATCTGTCTCAGACAAAACTATTGTAGTTAATGCTGGGTGAAAATATTGACATAGCAGAGAGAAGACTTCATCTGCTGCCTATGGACAGTGACAGCTGGTTAATTTTAATATTTATTCTCTGGAAGATTTGTAAAGAAATTCTGAAGAGTTCAGAAATTAATATGCCTCGCCTCCCTTTATGTTGCTCAAGTATGACTAAAGTGCTGTCATTTACAGTTTGCATTCTTTAATTTTCATAGCATCTCAGGTAATGGGTGCTTTGTCCATTGCTATGGTAACTACGGTGTTTTTCTTACTCAAAGTAAACACGAACATAAAACCCTCTCTAACATTCCTTTTATTCATCATGTATACCTAATGGATGCCGTAGCTGTGCAAATATGTCCTGATTGTAGTGGATAGAAGGCTATAAATTCTGAGTTTGGTGACCTGCTTTATAACGGGTTTTGCCTTTCAGCTCATGCATAATTTTGTCAGCTACTTCAACTGTTTTCACTCCTACCTGTTCTCAATTAGATTTCAAATCCTTGAGGGGGTAGACAATCCCTGCCTGTGCTGTTGATGAGCATTTATGGGAACTGGGACCTCATAACAGATGAGGAATGCTAACTTTGTGCCTTTGAAGCTGAACTGATCTGTAGAATTTTTGGCATTTGTTCAAGTTCCCACCTGTGCCTTTTCTGAACACGATGGGTGCGAGTAGCAGTTCTTTTCCTCTGCTAGTACTGTGGTTTTGTTGACTTAAAACTCCAGTCACTTGACAAGATGTCTGAAGCTCTTTTAGCCCTAGACCTCTCCAAAAGGCTCTGCTGTGCTGTGCAGTTCCCCTTAGATTGCTGTGGCTCAAAAGCTACATGGCTGCTGCAAATGCAGAGCACAGCTCTCTGCTTCCTCCCTTGCAGCAGGGGAGCTGGTTTGCTTTGAGCCCTGATGACACCCAGCAGATCCACGGACCATTCCCATGCAGTGAGAGCTGCTGGGGGACGGGGGAGAATCCTCCTGGAAAGTTCAATTATTTTTTTTTGCAAGGGTTTTCTAGGGAGTAATTGATGAGAAGAGCCACTCCAGCTTTGTCTCTGCAGTATTAAGGAATACAGCAAGACACAGTTAAGTCTCAGCCAGAGTTACAGCTATCTCTGGGAATGGGGCTGCTCAGGGACTCCTTGTTCTGGGAAGCTCAGACTGTCCTGTTGAGTGGCATAATTATATCCCGCCTCCACATCTCTCACCGCTATTCACTTCTATTATGCCTTTTTATTTAAGTCCCAGCTATTCAAAGGCGAAATGTAAGGGATTCGTGACAGGAGCAAGTGAACATGAGTGCGTTGTTCTCTGCTCAAAAGAGCTTCAAGGGATAAGAAATGTTACTTTGATAATTGTTTAAATGGTGCTTAAGGGGCCCCCTGGGCTACTTATATTGTCTCCGTGATTTGCCTCTTTCTGCCAAACACTCAATTGATTCCATGTCAGAAACATGAAAGAGTGGAGAAAAAAAATGCAGGAAGATGGCAGTAAGTGAGTCTTTGTATAAACATTAGGAAATGAATCGGTCACATGAAAAAAAAATCACAATTGTCACTCCAGCATCTGTATGTACAAAGGCTGTTACTCAATAAATAACATTCTATTCTTATTTCTGCTTTCACAATAAAGATGAAAAATGAGAAGCACAAACTGGGTTTAACTCAATCTGACCGTATTCTTATGATCTAGGAAAAGAAATAGTGATTTTGCAGACTTTTCTCATCTCAGTTCAGTTTCAGAGCTTTGTCATTCAGAACAGAAAAGATAATTCTGTGGGAACTCATTCTGGGTAGATAACCTTGGATATAGCTGGAACATGGATGGACTTATTTTTGGTAGGAAGTTTTAAAACCTGACTATCTTTTCTAGTATGTTGCTTTGAACGCCCATAGAAGAGTGCTGCTTCTAAGATTCCAAATGAGTTTTCCTGGTAAGTAAAGCTGATTGTGAATAATAGCCAAACTTGGGTTGTTTTCCATTCTAGACATTTGGCTTGTTACTTGTGATTGTGGTTTGGCAATGTTTGAGTCTTGAAATCCTCGTGTCACCAAAGCAGGCTCCTGTGGACAGTTGTAACAATGATGGGGCAGATTTCTGGAGCACAAATTGCTTGTCTGAGCATAGAGCCTTGCATAAGCTGCCTTATCTGATGGGAAGGAATTTGAGTGTTCTGTTTTCAAGCTGTTTTGTGGCACTTCCAAGCTATTTAGAAACTGAAGGTCCAGAATGAAGGAGCTCATATAATGTAGGGTAGGGATGCTGGAGTGAGGTGATTAAAAGAGGGTTGAATCCTTTTCATCATTATAAAATTGCCTGTTCTTAGACTTGTTCCCACATTACTCTTTCCACTACACGATCCTTCATTTCCTACCTGTCACAGCCTATCCACAATACTCCTCTAATTAACAGATCAGGTGAGAGACAGCTCATCCTGTGTCTGTGGCTATGCATGCAGAAGACTGTCTGTGCACTGCTGTCCCAGCATAGAGCATGCAGCACTGCTTCCCAATAGCTTACAAACCTAGCGAGTGGTTTCACTGGCCACCTGTTGTGCATGTCTGAGATGGGTTTAACACAGGTCCTTGAAAAATGGACCACTGTATTGCTGTGAAATATATTTAGAACAGATTCTCTCAGAAGCATGAGTATGATGTCATTGTAAAGGTATAACAGTTGGATGTGGATAGGTGGAACAGAGATAGTGAAACATGAATAACTGTTGGCTACACAGAGGTTTTATATATGTTGTGTGTTTTCTTAAATCTTTTTCTTTCTTTTTAAGCTACTCCTTCAATTCTTTTGCTTTATATGCACTTTCTGTTCCTTTTCTTCTTGCTGGAGAGTGAAATAAGGAGGTTGGAGCTGAAGTTTCTCTTGTCTGATTAAATACGAAGTGAGGCTTGTATTTTGATCTGATACTGCTTGGGTTTCCTTAGACAAGAGGTAAAATATCATTCCAGCATGTGATGAGAGGGGGCAGAATGTTATCACAGTTCCAGTGTTTGTATATTAAATTTTGGTCTGGTCAGGCTTGAAAATAATAATGTGAGAATGATTCTGACTTTCCTAAAATGATCGCCTTCTAGACAAGTTATATTCATACACACCCCGTTCAATAAAATATAGTTACACAATGATTAGCAAGTGGTAGTGAAATGACTAAAGCAGTAGATTGTAGACTAAGATGCCATCAGCAAGCAGCTGCAAGCCAGTAGCTTTCCAGCCTTTGCACTCCTGTGATGTGAATGTATGACACACAGATGCTGGTGGTCAGTTGGTAGAGTTTAATGTGTTTCATCATAGTACAATTTATCTCACATACATATAGAATATACATAAATATGAAATACACATGTATATATTTATAGCTTTAACATAAAGTACCAAAGTGCTTGAGTGTCAAGTGAAAATGTACAAGCAGAGAACAAATCTAGTAGGGTTAACAAAACCTGGTATGTTTTGGTTTTTTTTTTCCCTTAGAGCCCAAGTTTCATACTTGAAACCTTCCATCTGCAGGACACCTCGATTGACCTGTGTGCAGATAACAGTGTCTCTCCTAAGGAATGCTCCTTATTTTTGCAGTTACAGTTGAGCTAGCCAGTCTGCATCTATGTGGTGCTGTTGGTTTCTGCTGTTTTATGTGTCTGCTAGGGTCAGATAGACAGTAGGGAAGTAAGACCAGACTGTACCTTGTTGTTTGTTTGTTTTTCCATAGCAGTCTTCTAGATGCTGCTGCCTGCATTCAGCAGTCTGAGAGCTGATTGCGGAGTCCCTGTGCAAAGGCTAAATGAGAGGAATTTCTTGTTTCTGCTGTTTGTGAGTGTATGTGTATTCCTCCATGTGCCTGCATAGGTCAGTCGCAATCTGGCTTCACAAATTCAGTAAGATGGGAAAGTGAGAAGAAATAAGCAACAATGAAATAAGGTGCATTTTCTTTGCAGCCTCTGGCTTGTAAAAGAAATTAAAAGAACTGAACTTTTGGATGAGGCATGTAACAGACTTTAGGTATCTATGCTTATTTATTTTGCAAGATGAAGCTCTCCTGAGAGTTGTTTCAGGCTGCAAAGCAAATGAACCACCATCTCTTTTTTCCAGCACACAATGAAGGAGAAAAGTTACAGGAGAAAAATGTCTGGGGATGTGTTTGTACAGCATCAGGTACAACGGAACTTGGGGTTTTATTAATCAAAGCAATCCTACACTTTCACAACATGTTTGTTTACTACAATATTCTTCTTCCCTTCTTTGAAACATATTTTTCTAACATCTGTTGAAATGCCTGTTGTGTAACAAAGGTTTTTATCCAGTGTTCATTTCAGAAGCAATGCTACTCCCAAATGTGAACTTTTTTCACTGACAAAACTTTCTATAGATAAGTGGGATTTTTGTTCTGTCTTCATCACCGTTTTACTTGTTATAATCATCTTGATCCTTAGCAAAAATGATACACTTTGCCTCCTCTTAATCTTACTGCAGTCAGTGATAATTTCTTACTACAGATATTACTAGGAATTTATTCATGGTAATGACCTCACAGTCTGAGGGTTTTTTCAGTGTGTTCTGATAGTGCCATAAAACTCAGTCACCGATCCATGTAAATGCTGTGTAAAGGTTGCTGTTAATGGCATAGATCTCAATTGATCCAAAATCTGATCCTGTGACAATTTAAATCCATGTCAAAGCTTCCATTGACCTCAATGAGGACATGATCAGATCAACTTCTGCTAAGGACCAGCCGCCTGTAACAACTAACTCCAACCTCCCATTATCACAGTTGTTAACAGTTGAAGATGGGTTATTAAACTGAGGCAGATCCAGAAAGAGGAACAATTTCTATGCATTGAGTTCAGTACTTGAGCTTTTCATGCATGAGTGTTAATGAGGGCAGGTGTGAGGCTCACAGAAGTGAGACAGGTCAGATTTACAAGTAACTGGGCAAGATGGCACTGTGGCTTGTTTAATTGCACATTGATGGAGATCAGGAAAGATATGAGGGAAAAATGCTTGGAAGTATGGATGCAGAAGACACGTATGCCAATACCCTGTGGTGGGTGGAGTGGGCCTTAAAGAGAAATCTTTAATATCCTTTTGCCCACAGGAAAAGATTTTAAGTTACAGTTGTAATTTCTTACGTTTGGATGTGGAGTTGCTGTATTTGATTCTGCTAAACTGTCCCACTTGTGTTGCCTTTACTACCTGTTACCCAATGTGTTAATTTGGGTGGGGTGCATTTCTACAATCAGCATGCTGTTAACGACCCAGTTCTGTGTAAGTTAAAGGAAGGCACGATTAATTTTCCCAGGTATATTTTACATAATTGCCATCCTAATTAAAGGAGGAGGGTTAGAGCTGGTTCCACATAGAAAGCTTGTGTGCAAGAGGAGAAAATACCATTAGTTGATATGCGAGAAGAGCATAAAGAAGCACTCAGATAATTCAGCAGTGAACCTGTTTCACTCTGTGCTTTGTGCCACTGGGATTTTTTTTGCTAATAGTTATGATGGTGCTTGGGACACCCTCTGTAGATGCTGTGCAGAACTTCTGATCCCCAGCCTCAGAACCCACGGAGCCCCCCTGGATTGTGGGAAAGTTTTGTTATAACAACAAAGTATTTGCTCTTAAACGGGGAGGGGGGAGGAGTGTGTAGCACCATCAAAGAGGGACAAGGATTCAAAGGGAAACATATGCCTGAAACATATGGGTCAAGTTTATTTGAAAGGAAAACTTGTTTGCTTTTGAGTCTTTATAACATTTCCCATGGAGACTAGCAAATAGAACTGCCACATTTTTGGCAAAGTGCTCATATCCTAAACCTGAAACACTTAAATACACATACTTATGTAAATGTGGTCTCTATTAGTTTCAGCAATGTGATGTTTAAAACTTTTTTTTTTTTTTTTAAAGATTCCTGCCTTTATTATTCTCCAGTTGGCTGTTTGTTATATTTAAAATGGGAGTATTTATTTATTTTGACAGGGAGAAGGATAGAGTGATTAAAAGGAATCCTTCTCCTCCGAGGTTCAGCAAAGGTCTGTAGGACTAAGGACAGTAAGTGACAGGCAGCTGGTAAGAACTTGGAATACACTGCATGGACCTGAAACCACTTTGAGGTTTGTAGCTATTGAAAGCTATTATTAAAACTGGTTGTCACGTACTGAAAACATTTGGATAACAGTAACTAAGGAATTTTCTCTGTCCGTGCTTCTCAGAAATGCTCATTAGCGGAGTTGAAATTGAAGGTGGGATAGGATAAAATGAAATCAGGCTGTCTTCACTGAACTCTTCTGGCTCCAATGCCTTTTCTTGGGCTGCAGTAAATTTCCGTTTGTATTATAAATAATATTATTTGTATTTATACAATTCTAATATATATTTTTTTTCAAAATAGTGACTCTGTATATGTGGTGTTATTTGATTCAGTTCACTTTGTTTATTCCTAAACAAACATATGGCCCTGTTTGCTCTCTCACACAAAAAGAGCTCTCACTGATGTCAGTGGGGCTTTACCACCTTTGATATGAGAGAGCTGGATCAATAGAAGAGTGGCTGAAAGCAGGCCAGGCTTATTCCCCTCTTCCTAAGTGTATAATAGTTAGGAAAGCAAACAATCCATTGAGATCTAATCAAGTAAAGTGCATTTAAAAACACTGATTTGGAGTGTCATCAAGGGTCTACAGTCAACAAAATTGATACAAATCTTTAAAAGCCTTGGTGCAAAACCATGGACATGTTCGTGACTAGAATAATAGCCTCTTACCTACAAGAAAATAACTAGTCTCCTGGTCTACTCTATTACTCTTAGTGCTTTCTCAAGAAAATATATACGTGCCTATTTGTATACAAGGCGGTATGTATAAAAATATATAGAAATGGCTTTGAAATATTCTTCATTTATGAATGAAAAGGGATGATGAATTTCTTTACTGTTCCTCTGATCAACATCCCTAACAACTTCCTCTCTAGTGTCTCGTGGGACTAGCTTCAGGCTGTGCAAAGAACAGGGCTCATTCTGCATTTGCCTCTCCCTCCATGTAGATGCCCTTCTTGTCTTCATATATATCTTACAATACTTTTAATGGCTGAAAAGGGATAGTAGTGACAGACTGAGGGAAAACTGCCAACGTTGTTTTGGCATTGTTTCCTTTCTCTCTCTGCCCCCCCAAAAAAACAGAGGGAGAGATAGAGCAGAGGCTTTGGCTGTTTGCCACTTGGCTCGGTGATTTGAAGACAGTAGACAGATCTGTCTGTGAAGATGGTTGGTTGCAAGCACTTATTAGAATGTTATGCCAATGACAGATCTCAAGACAGCTATATGTCTGTCTTGTATGAACACTTGTATAACCACCTTCAGTAATGATGTGGCAGAAGTGCTGTTCTGACTTCTGACTGTACCTTGTTGAGAGCTGATCTTAAATGACTCCTAATCAAACTAAAGGTATGCATCCACTGTGCATCTCTCAGTGAACTGTATGTCCTAAAACCTTATTTTTCCTTCACTGTCATGGGACTACATCCATGATTTTGGTTGATTGTGAAGGGAGTAAATGCATAGTTTTGTGGCTTTTTTTTAAAACTAAATGAGAATAAATAGATTTTTTTAAAAAAATCTACTTCTGAGCTTCTTTACCCTCCATAAAAGCATTTACGTTCTTTGAATATTTTTTCACATCCCATGCTAAACTGGAACTGAAAGATTCAGTGGTCTGCCATGCAGGTGATGCATCTATGCAGAACTGATGTAAATGGAGTCTGGTGTTCTGTACTCCCCTGGGTGACTGACGGACTTTGGCTTCACAAATCTTGACATCTCCTGAAGTTTTGGAGTCCAAAATGGCAGAGCTATCAGCTGTGTTTGGGATTTTATTACCTTGAGTTCTGGTAATTAAGCTTTGCTCTTGACTGAATTCACTTTTAGAGTTCTTTGGAGCTTGAATTTCATCTTTTAGTCCAGGTATGTATCCTGCTATATACTTACCTAATCATAAGAATTAGTTTTATCAGGTCTTACTATTAGTTTTCAGCCTTTTGGCTAAAGAAAAAAATAAAGAAGTCGATTCCCACTAACATAAAGCTACGTGGAGGTTCTGAACTACCTCCCCTAGCTGTAGAGAAAAGGATGAAGTATTGTAATGAGCTTTTCCTTGGGAGAGTTCTCTCCAGACGCTCTTAGGTTTTGTTTAGGAAATATGATTTCCATAATAATTTCAAATGCTGTCAGCCTCCCTGCCCAGTCATGTTCTAACTGCATTAAACAGTAAACCTTGAAGGATGTACTTTTTTTAAAGAACAACCCAGGATAAAAATAGTATCTTTCTCACAGAAACGGGTGAAAGAGTTTTCACAGATGCTGCCAACAGTGTTCCTGGCTCAGAGCATTTCTATTTATCTTTCTTCTCTTAAGGCACTGAATTCACTTTCAATTTTAAAAGCATTAAAAATAAATAAATTAATTAATCACTGAAGATCCAAATCTGATGGCACAGATGAAACATCTGGTAGGCATTCCAGATGCATCATGCATTTCAGTTATTCCAAATATTAAACACTAAGATGCCAAATTATCAGATCCTGCCTGGCATCACTCCCATTCAGTGCAATCCTATCATAATTAATGTGGTAAAGTTCCTCTGTTGTAGAAAAATATTTATGGGATCTTCAGAGACCACAAAATGAACTGTAATAAGAGTTCTGCCAAGTCTCACTGTGCAAATTATGGGCATATGTTGGTTGATGCTGGCAAAACCTTTTGAAGTCTTGCTTGTGTCGTCTCACTGCCATCCATCACACTTCCACATAGTGGCAGGAGACATCAGCAGAAGCTGTTGCTGCACCTTAAAATAAACTTGGTGTGTGCTCTGCATTCAGGTGAAAACTAGCTTCAAGCAAAGAAATCAGAGCGTAAAGAAACAGCAGCACTCAGTTTTATTACTGCAGCTCTCTCATCTCTCTCCTACTATATAAACACATAACACAAATAGTTCTAAACGTTGAACTCTACTAATTTCTTTTGGGAAGCTCTGGAATCAAACTGTTTTTTGATCTGCTCCAAATGTGGACTAATCCCAAGGAAATCATCCTGAAGCAGAGCAGAATTCAGCTTAGTTATACACATATTTAATCAATCATACCAAAAAGGCGATTAAAACTTGAATCTTTGTGCTGATTCCTCTGTTATTTTGCTTTTAAGAAATTATCTCCAGGAGCACAAATTAATTTCAAGTGATTTTTTGTTGCTGTTTTTTGTTACTTTTTGCTGTGTTTGTCTGGCTAAAAGCAGGGTTAATGTCTGTACAAAATTACAAATGCTTATAATTGTTTTGTATTTTTTTCAATTCACTCTGAAGGCATTGACATTGGAGAAGGTAAAATGTGGGATGTAAACAGAAACATCCTTCATTGTCATGGGAATATTAATACAGAAGTATGTTCAATCAGTGCTGGTTCCTTCTCGTTAAGTGGGGTCACTTAATTACAGCTCCAGGTGAAACAAAATGATTTGCAATAACAATGTCAATTTAATTAGCATGATACGAATATAAGCTTTTTCTTTGCTCATTGCATAATGCATAGACATGACCTCTTAAAAAGTGTTTACTTTTATTGTCGTTTTAATTGGCTGCCCATGCACAGTTTCTCTGTGCGGGGTTTTCCATAGTAACAAAAGACAAATAATCGTGCCACTCAGGCTAGGCACCACATAAAATTAAATTGCTGGCCACTTATTACTTCTTTTCAAATAGTGAATGCATCCTTTAAAATCTGCAGTACAAATAGCAAAATGAGAGAGGAGGGTAAGCAGTGCTAACCCTCCAAATGTGCCTTTCTGTTTTGACATGACCTGCTGGTAAGGAACAGGGTCAGAAGTACTGAACTCCTTGCCAAAATTTCATGATTGCTAATGCGAGAGAAATTGCAAAGGGGTGATAGTGATGCTGTCCAAACACTGTTTAGACTCACTTACTGATTTTAAAAAATCAGACCTGCTTGAAGGCAATTCGGCAATGTAATGACTCTCATATTTTCCCACAATACGTTATGTAGGAACTTCTGCATGTTCCTAAACAGGAAGGGTTTTGCCTGCTACATGAGAAAACCCTGAGCTCTTTTCCTCAACATCTATTTTTTATTAAGTCTTGGTGAAAACACATTTATTTCCTAAGAAGAATGCAGTATTAGAGAACTCAAATGGAGGTTCTTTTCCTTAAAACTGACCTTGGGTCACCTATTCAGAAGAGAGTATTTCTGAAGAGAGTAAAATACCCAACACAGAATGAGTATCAGTCTCTTAGGACTGGATCTTACACCACATTCTTTTTCAAGGATGTGAATACATTTTAAGATCTGGGGAGATATTACTTGGATTTTGAAAATCTATCTTTTCATGGTTAATATAACAACCCTCCTACAGGGTATGAGTTGTGACCCTTAAAGTTGCTCAGATTAGGTGTCTCAGGTTAATAGTCACTAGAGATAACTGTGGTCTTCTCTCAAATTATCATATAATAGTTGTCAAGTCTACCTTGCAAAATCATTACTCAAATATGTGAGCTCAGAAATGAAACTTGCTTCTATGTCTTTAATAGAATGGTGATAGAAAAGTAACACATCTTTTTCTCACTCATTGCAAAAATTACTTTTCTGTGAGCAAATGTAATTTTGTACCATGCCCCAAGTGGTTAGTGTTACTCCTCCAGATAGAACCAATTTTTCCATTGCTCATTCAGGAGTCATTTGAGAAGAGCCCATTTCCCTTCAAGTAGGAAAATGTTCTGAAATAGTGTTGTAAAAACAAGCAGTACAGAAGCAGGTAAAAATTCAGAGAAAATTACACATGTTCAAGAGATCAGCCTGTACCTCACCACAAGTTCTCATAAGATAGAGCAGTGAAAGGAGATGCTGAGGTAGATTTGCCAACATTTGCCCTATGACAATCAGCATGATTAGTCATGCCATTAAAATATAAGCAAAAATACTTCAGTCTTCAAAGCAGCAGTCTCATTTGCATGGGGCAGAAGCACTGCGACTGATGCGATGCATCCCTTTAGGTGGACTCAGCAGGGTTGTGCTGTTTTCAGGAGACCAATATGAAAGCTGTATCTATGGACGATTTTTAACACTGTTGAAATTATAATCAGAAGCTCAATTTAGTGACAAAGTGTTTGGCCTTTGAATTTGATGTTTTCAGGTTGGAAAAATGTTGGCTGACAATTACTGTGCCTGAAGATTAGTTTTGTTTCATATGGCGTGCATAAAATGGAAGTGTGATTAGTTCATACAGCATAAGCATAAAGGATATGAATATTCTATTAACAGCTTTGAACAGAACAAATGACCATGTCTGCTAGATTGAAAGCCATGTATTTCACAATCACAGGAAACAATTTGGTTTGTAGTAAAAAGATGATGCATAATGCAAGATTTGAGTATTTATCATTTTGTAATACCATTCCTAGGACAGCTCATGGTCTGCCATTGAAGCAAAAAATGGAGTCCGGCATTTTAAATAAGAACAGAAACAGTCTGATCTTGCTCTGTGTTGTGCATTCACATCAATATGAAGAAAAACTATTTATATGAAATGTCATATAGCTTCCTCTTTCCAGTAGGAAAAACCTCATAGTTGCATTTATAGCTAAAGATCATTAGGAGCTAAGTTTGGCTGAAATTCTTGGCAAAAATGGTGTGTTCAGTGAAGAGTACATCTTTAGGGCAAACAAAGATGTTAATATGTCAAATTTTAATTTAAGTAAGAGCCGAACCATCTGAAAGTAGAAGAAAACTTTTAGTTGGTTTATATATATATATCTATATGTTCATATATGTTCGTTTAATAGCATATCTCCTACTTTCTGGTGAACAACAACCCCAAAAACTGCATTGACTGCATTCATTTTAAGTTTTAACCAGTTGCTGGTCAAGTCAAAGTAAAGCTAATGCATTTTCATATATTTAACTTGTTTTAAATATGCCTCGTACTGGTTGACCAAGCAGATAAAAGCATCTTCGGATAATTAAGATGAGTAAGATGAAATAGGTGCTCTTTGGAAGAAGTATTCTTGGTCATGTGATAGTTTGCAGCCTCCAAAATTGGCACTGTCATTATTCCAAGCTCCTCTGACATACCTCTGTCCTTGTTTAGATGTGTACAAGGTCTAAAGGACTTGCACAGGTTCTCATGGAACCTCCACAGAAGGCTTTGGGCTAGGACTCCAATTCCATGCCCAGGGCAGGAGTTCTTCCTGTCTCTCTCTAAAGCTATCTTAAAAATCCTCTGCCAAGTCCACCTTTAGAAAGCAATGGATAGGTCAAGTAATGGCTTACAGAAGGTAAGTTCTGTACTTATTTTTCATTCTGTTTTTGCAGTGTCTCTTTCAAAGCTGGCTTAAACTTGCACCATATTTAATATGCAAGCTGTCAAATGCTCTGCGTTATACATGTTGGATTAGTAATATGCAATAAAGATGACTATAAACATAAAAGTTTGCTCCATTTAGTTTCTCAAAATAAAAAATAATTGAAAATGTTTTGAGGAGAAAAAGGCTCTGTTTTCTCTTTGTCTGCTTCTTACAGTTTCTTGCAGTAAAATAAGGGTTTTGCTGTAGTCATTTGCATATGCAATAGATTCATTCTCGCCCAGTGTTACTTCCCCTTTTGAAGAGGCACTTGTGTCAATTTTGACAGGTTGCATAAACATTTGCAGATGATTGTTGTTTCTGTATCTCTATTTGCACGGCTGTCTTACCTCCTTCACTGTTTTTTTCTCCCCTCAAATGCACACTTTGCTCAGCAGGGACTTGGCTTTAACCACACCGCTCTTTCCTCCTGTCCCATGTGATAGCTTCAATGCCTGGTAGCGTTTCAGGGCAGAAGTTGCTTTTGGCTTCAGTTCCATTTCAGGGCTTGACATTCAATTTCTGGCCTTTCCAAAAATAAGATGACTGTTTTCAGACTGCGCTATTAGTTGTCAAATTATTTGAGTGATAGAACAAGGTATATAGATGTAGAATTAGTTTGACTTTCCATTCTGGAGCTGGTAAACAGCATTTTCTCCTGATGTGGTTACTGCCTTATAATGTTATCATGTCTGAATTTGTTTATATAGCCCCTTAAAAATATAAGGGCCAAATTTCAGTCTGTTGCAAGGTGGGAAGAGACTGAGAGATCTGGCAGGAAAACTGAGGTGGAAAAAAACGGCATCTCTGTTCTGGATTGAGAAAAAGATACAGAGAGCAGAATCTTCATTCACCACAGATGTGAATGTTTTGGTTGAGTAATAAATAGCATTTCTTTTTGAAATTTCCTCCTTTGATTTCCAAGTTTTTTGCAATCAAGTGGTTTTATATTATCGTCAGCGTTTCAGAGAAGGACGAAGAACAAAGGTTAAGAGGCCTCGTCCAATGTCACACAAGAAGTTGATACTGGATCTAGGAATAGCTTTCCCTCCGCTGCACCATGCTGTGACACAATGCTGCTATATAGAGAGGAGCTTACTGTGCATCTGTGATGCATTATGCAGCTGTGGAGAGCATTCAGCATTTGAGATTGTAACAGCGTAGATTATCTAAAGATAGAAGAGATGGAAAAAGTCAAGTGATCAAACCTGCATCTTCATAGCCTCCCCCAGCAAAACAGCAAATCAAAATTTATATCATAGGTGGCACAAAATCTCCTAAAAATGGGGGTCAAGAAATATCTGCAAGAACGAAAAGGATTAGGTAGAAACTTTCAGTAGATGCAGTGTTTATACGTTGGTTCAAACATTCTCTTCTTAAGAAGATAAAGAATCTCTAAAATTAATGAATATGAACTCATTATAAGACAGTATAGAAATGCAAAATGGAGCACGTTCTCAAGACCTTCTGCAGACATGAGATTAAGATGTTCAGCAGAAAAGCTGGAATTAAAAACCTGCTTTCAGTGAAGTTAGGCTTCTGGCATAGCAACAGCAAGTTGCAGTCTTGTGGACTTCATTTACGTTGCCGCTGCATGGGACTGATTAACTTTTCCTATGCAAAATACAGAGCTTTAGAAATCAACAACAGCAAGCTGTCCATCTTAGGGACCAGACATCACAGAGCTCACAGTGTGCACGTTGCGTAATGTACTGCAGTCGTATTAAGAGTATTTTTAGGTTTCTGTTTATCTTCCTGATAAGTGGTCGTTTCCTTTAATTAAAGATTAAATAAACCATCTCTATTACATCCTCTCAACTTACCTAAACTCTTCTAAAAGGCTCCTAATATGCTTTTTTCCTGTGCAGTTAATTTCTTACTAACAGCCCCTGGTGGGCAGTAAAATTGGGGGACACCTCTAGAATGGCAGGAGATTGGTTGTTCCACAAAGAATTAAACTCTCACCATTGAAAGCATGTGATTTTTCTCTATTAACCCCAAACATCTGGGAAATCCATACCTTTCCACTTCCTGCCAAAGAAGTGGAAAGGGTTGCTATTGAAGGCATTCATACCATTTTTGTAACATTTAAGTACATGAAATATGACTTCTGATCGAAGAAATTGCTGTTGTATATATTAAGGAATGGCATCGTGCAGTTAGGTATGTAGAGGAATTGTCCTGAACTTATGTAAGACACTGATTATTTCATACTTAAAAGTAAATAACCTGTTACTTTCATACTGTTATATCGGCATGTTCTGATGGGAAATCTCTAAGGAGTTTCCCCTGTGATTCTTCAGACTAGTGCATTTTTATGTATTTATATTTTATCTTTTCCGTGGGTTTTCTTGTTGAATGTGGAACAAGTTTCTGTTGTCTTACTGGTAGGGCATGAGCCAGTAATACCATCCCATAATCATATTACCAAACTGGCACAAATGAAAAACGTAATGCCAGCTTTTGGATGAGAGTCATGAGATGAAGATAAAGCACTTCCTGGCTTCCTAGGGCTTTTCAAGGGAAAAAAAAATATATAAATAAAAAAAAATGCTTTTATCAGCTTTGAAGGTCATATAGCAAAGCAGAGGTTAATCAGTTTTACTTTAATTTTGGATCCAGTACCCAAAATTCCCCATTGAAGGGCTGGAGAATGCAGCATAAGCAAACTGTTCTGTCTGTCTATGGTTGTTAGCACTGGAACACAAGTCAAGGAATAGTGCTTTTATCTGGCGCTGTGTATCTTTATGCAGACAGGAAGCTCTTTTTTCCCCTCTGTTTCGTTACACTTTATTATCTACTTTTTTGTGATTAACTTTCTCTCCAATTTCATCATATTTTGACAGTTCTGCTGATTTGAGATAGCTGTAGATATCACTGTTTCTTGGTTAGTTCAGAGTTATCCTGGTTTCATACAGTAAATATTCTGGCACAGCTCTAGTGCTCCACATACCAGGGAGTACTGAAATCTGTGTAAGAGTAGAGCTCCGTAGCTCTTCTGGGACTCCAGAGCTGGAACTCTGGTATACCAGGTGATGAACAAGAGCAGAACTAACATTAGAAGCAGGGCTGTAGCACTGGGAGCATTTTGTATATGGCACCTGGAGCAGCACTGAAACTGTTTTGTCCTTTGTGACTTTGTACTTCCCACAGCCATAAATAATTTACACTGAAAGGAGGACTAAAAACATTAGAAGCTCTTGCTTGGTGTTGCATGTTTGTTGTTTGTTTTTTTTTTTCAGTAATAGTATTTAGATTCCCCTTAGAAAATAATTAACAAATGTTTATCAATACCTTAATGTCTTCTGTTACGTGAAAAATATTACTTGCACCTTCATAGAGCCTTGGGTCCCAGAAAGGCTTTTTACACTGAAAGATGGGCTGAATCCTGAAGAACCTGCTGTAATTTATGCCTTGTCCTGACAGTAAAGAATGATTTATGGACAAATCAGGAAAAGGAGTTAGAGAAGGTTAGAAACTGGAGTGGTTCAGACAGTAAAGGTGTTTGTGCTCCTATGTTTCCTTTTTTGTTCTCATTTTTAAAGTCTTTAAGCAAGTTCAGGCTTTCAAGGAAAAAGTTCTAACCATGATTTGTTTTGAAGATTCTCCTTAAAGACAACAAAAAGCCCACACTGTTTTGCATAGCAATTCTTGTTAATTCTTGCCTCAGAGACTTGAAGTGGTGAAAGTACAATGCACTGCTAACAGATTTCTGATTTTATATACATTGTATCTTGTTAAAACACTGAACTCAGAGAAGGAAGAAAAGCTCAATATAGAAACTACACAGGATTCTTATTGTTCTGAGAGATGAGCTGGTAACAAAAGAAGACAGCACAAGGACTATTGATTATGCTATAATACCCTGTTGATATGAAGCATAAAAGAGCCCCAAACCACTGAAATTCTGTTTCTATTTTGCATATCGAGTGAATTTTTGCACTGCAAAATTCCCCTCTTGCTCCAAACCTGCCATAATCAGCCCTGCCCATTGACTGGAGTAACTTTTCATTTATGCTTTTACACCTGGGCAAAGTGGGTGTGAAATGAACTGTAATCGAGAGAATAGCACTCTATATTCACTTAGGCATTTTGAATTACAAAGAATGACTACTACTCCTGTAGTGCAAGATCATGTCTTGGGATTATTAGTTTTTGTTACTTATCAGGATGATACAGCAATGAGGTGGGGGAACATCTTTCTCCCTCTGCCTTCTCATTTTGAATTTCAGATGCCTTCCCCCACCTTTACAGCAGCAGTATATCATATTTACAACACGCAGCATTTCAAGGTTAGATGGCAAAGTGTTGAGTCAAAAAAAAAAAAAAAAAGAATTACTTTTCCAGGGATACTCAAATATTTCAGCTCATGTTTGGAAGACAGCGTTGATGTGCTACTGGTTGATTTCATTTCAGAAATGGACAACACAATGATTCATCTAGACAGAGTCAAAAAGCTGATCTCAACCTCAGTGCTCTCTTTTTGAACATAGTCTACGATCAGATGTCTTGCGTGTTAGTAAGGCATTTATTATATACAGTGCTACTTCTGGAGTTTTTCAAGTTCTTCAAACCTGTATGGCACAATATTTCAAACAAATGTTGGCAAGCTGAGTCCTCATCAGGAATTCATGTGTTCATGTCACCAAACTTTTCTGATTCATCTTCTTTGCTGCCTTCATTCCTCCTGTAGGAATTAAAACAAGAGACCGGGAGAAATAACAAAGTGAAATTAATTCTGGAGAATAGTGAAAATCAGTTGTTTGGACTGGGGAAGAGGAAAAGAAGGCAGAGATGCCGTAGAGTTTCAGTTCTTGGAGCTTTTCAAAACTTGAAAGTACTGACATTGCTTTGAACATGAGACTCTACTTGATGTATCCCAGGATCCATTAACCTGCATCGTTCTGTGATAGTACAGAGAGAGTAAGAATAATAAAAAGGAGGTCTGGTGAAGGTCAAAGGGGAATGTGAGTATTGATGTACAAAATCAATAAGAGAGAGTAAAACTAACTATAACAGAGTACGGATCCACTGTGGTACCATCTATCCTAATGTATTATACTGTCCTTTTCTCAGATTAGTGTAAAAAATAAGTTTAAAAGCAACAAAACAAACAACAAGAACTCCCACCAAAGTAAGTCATAATGAGAATTACCAGTGACTTTTGCAAATAATTCTGATCCGCCCCCTTTGGTGCGATGGCTGTTGGCTACCACATTTCAGTCTTGTATATTTTTTCCTGTTACTACTTGTCAGTAGAATTTTAAGGTACCTATAAAGATTTAATGATCTCAGTATCTTTTCTCTGCTTCTTTCTGATTTGAAGCAGTCCTGTCTAAAAGCTGATGTTTCCAGCTCATAAAAGCTTTTTTGTAACAAAAAGTGGCACTTTTACCCCTTTGAAGCCCCCTGGGCTTATTATAGTGGTCCTACAATATCCAGAATAGTACTAAGCACAGGAATTCTGGTTCCCAGGATAATTCTAAGAGTAAGCTTGTGAGTTTAGGCTGCATCTCTGGTGCAGAGTTAATTGCAGAGCTATGACCACATCAGCAGCTTATTCTAGAGCAGAGGCAGTATCCTTGGTGAGTCTGCACCTGCATCAGTTATACATTCACGCTTATTCCTTGTGCTGGCAATGGTGCCTACCCATAATACTCAGTGTAGATCATTTTTGATCCCCATTCACTAGTCAGCAAGGGATATTATTGAAGTCTCATAAAAATAAGTGCACACCTTGACACCTAATTTGCAGCATGCTGATCATTTTGCAGAGAGCAACTGTCTTGCTTCACCATCACTTGTGGCTTGGCCAAAGAGTGTAATTTTAGATTGTGCTACTCTTTATGACCTAAGTTTGATTTAAGATGTTATAATTTATGCATTCGTTTCATTTCTTTGAAACATTGATTACAAGGTTTGGCGATTCTAATTATCTTTTTGGCCTTAACATTTTCCTGCAGTAATTTCAGAAAATTCAAAGTAGGCATAAACAAGCAAACGTGACAACAGTATTATAGCAAATAAATGTGCTGTAAAAGCCCCATTTTATATATATATTTTTATTCCTACAGTATTGATGTTCTTTCCCAGTGAGGGAAGTTTTATCACACAATATTTATTGCTATTGTTTGAATGTAAATATTTGTTATTCTTGTTTCTGGTCCTATTTATATATTCACTTATTGAGGCAAGGCGTTTATCAGATAAAGGCACAGAAAACCTGCCCTGATTCTGTTATGATTAAGACAAGTTGAAGCTAAATAATGCATTGTTAATAACAGAGGAAAAACTCTGATGACTAAGAAGGTATTCAGAAAGAGATTCATACTTTCAGTGTAAAAACAATATCCTAAATCTCCCAAAGCTAGGAATTTTTTCATATATAAGCTATTAAAAAAGGCCTGTAAAACTACTTTTCAGATGCTAATAGCTTCCATGAATACAGTAGAATTCAGATCAGGCTGGACAGCTATGCAAGCTGTGATGATTATTTCCAAATTTTTGCCAGGAAATTTTATAGCGGCTTTCATTTAAAAATTGCATTTATTCTTGTAAGACTTAGCAGGGCACCTACATGGTATTAAAAACTATGGTCATGCCACTTTTACTTGGACAACACACCAGTGTATGAGAAGGTTAAAAGTCTTGGTTTTATAGTGAGTAAATAGAAGAGAAAGGTCTAGACTACATCATCCGTAGTCCCTAACTCCAGCTACCAAATGTATGGCTTTCCTGACCTGTTCCATCAAAGATAAGCACTCTTGAACTATAAACATGCCAAGCTCTGTTTTCACTGCAGTACTCAGACCTGTTTGTATGAGTGCCCTACCTTCCTTGCAGAAAGCTCTGGAAATGTCATAGATCGAGACAGTAGATGTCTCCTTGAACCAGGATAAAGTTGTCAGTCTAGTGTTTATTTTTTAGTGTTTAATTCTAGAATTTTAAAGGGGTGGAAGGCAGTTTTTCTATTCAAAAATATTTCTTGTAAAAATATATAGTTAGCAAGGTTTTTTATCTCTCTAAGTTTACACTGGCTACTCAGCAACCAACACAGAGCTCATCAATATCCTATCTACCTACAGAACAGTGTTCTAAATTATCCCATCTTAAAAATGATTTCTTTTTTTCATCAGTTGAAGGAACTTTATACACCTCGTAATAGTCCTTGAAGCAGTTACCTTTGCACAATTACACCGGATTGTTATAAATTTTCCATATTGTTTTTATTGCCTTTGTGAAGTAATTTGGGATTTTATATCCATGCTTAGGGTCTGGTTCTCTTGACAGCTGCTTACTTACATCTCCCGGGAACTCTAATGAGAGGCAGGCGTTTGTCTTGTTTGAAGGAAAGGCCTCCTTATACTCATGTTGCTTTTATTTTTTCTTTTGTAATAGTCCACGAGGTTACAGGAGAGAAGTAGGACAGCCTCATTCCATTCCTAGCTGTCTTTTTCCTTCACAGCACAATTGCATCTTTCCTTGACATCTTCAGTGAATTACAAATTAGTGAGCCTAGTTTGTACTTGCATTTTGGATCCTAAAACTGTCTCCTAACCTTCCACCAATCTGAGATAATGACAAGAAGCCCCTACTCCAATTAGGAGATTAGACTTATATTTCATCTCTTCTAGTTGGGAGGGGAGGTTGCTGTTTTTAGAGGTTTCTGTATTACTGCTCTCTTTGCTATTCTACTCACAGTCAGGCATTGAGCAGCCATTTAGGAGATTTAATTGTTTTACTGGTAAAAGTTCATTCTTTATTATTTTTCATGCATCCCAGTACATGCAGGTTTTGTCCATACACAGAGACAGATGTTTTTGTATCAGACTTAGCACGTACTGTGCAGGTGACTTGTCTATATGTAGCAAATCCAAAGCATTCTGGACTTTTCACTGTTGGCAGGGAAAAGATCATAGGAAGCAGTGATTCAATTTGCAGCTCTCCAGCAGATGTGGGTAAGTTAGACAAAGCATTTCATCTCTGGGCATGTCGCAGTGCTGTCTGCCTTGTGGATTTGTCACCTTGACATCCAGGTAGGAATTTCTCCTCCTGCCAGTTTGTCTCTTGATTTGGCTATGACTGGTGCCTCTGGATGCTTAATGCTATGGAAGAAAAACCCCACCTATCTGACCTGCAAACAACAGTGATGGAGCTGATACATAGACAAGTCCTGTAGTTATACGAGCGGCCTGTGGTAGAGTTTGATATACAAGTCTCATGAGAGCTGGTTCTGTGGCTTAACCCTACTGTTATTTCTCTCCTAAATGCTTCTGATATTACAGCAGTTGTAAGAAATCTAATTAGCTAATGCTTGTACTGTGTGTTCAGTTCCTTAGATAAAAGTCAGTCTACATGCTTGCAGAAAGTGTGGAGAAATACAGCCAGTAAACTTGCTTGTGCAGCAGGGCACTTTGAGATTAACAGCTTGCGATGATGGGGTGACTCCCAGTTTTATATGCCTTTGCTAATTAGAAGGAGTAAATAGCTGCTATTTAATATGGACAGATAATTTTTTTTCTTCTCTTGTTTGTGGGTTCTCTGGGTCACTGACCTTGCCAGGAACTGCTTCTAAGTTACTTCTATCTAAAAAGTAGTAAGCAGTAAACCTAGTGCTGTGCAAAACTGGCTTTGAGTATCAAATTGAAAAAGCAAGCTGAAAAATCCATTATAACAATGAAAAGGTAGGAAAAATGTGACACTTAGTTTTCACTCCTGTGCATTTGAGTTCAAATCCTGTCTCAGCACAAAAGTAAGCAATGTTTCATTGCTCAGTGTCACAGAGCTCATGCATTCCCTGTGCTGTATGCTCAATTGTAACACTTCCTCCTATAAATGCAAAAATTCATTAAGAAATGAGATGGAAAATGCAAAGCTTCTGTGCTTCTTAAATCCCCAAATCCTATTTTGAAGACTTAAATGGTGAATAGGCTTCCAGCTGGTGGTCTGTAAGGGACTGAATTTCATTCCAGGTGAGGTAAAGGCTCATCAGAAAGAGACAAGGCTTATTTTAAGGCAATCTCTGTACCATTAATTAAGTTTATTCCATCCTGAAATGGGGAGTGGACACTCCTGCACAATTTCTAAGCCTTTTTTGAAAGCATCACATCGTTCAGCTATGTTTACAAAATATTTCATATTGACATGCTAAAAAAATGGCATCTCCACCTTGTAAAAGTTGCTTTGGGTGTCATGAAGGACTGATGGTTTCACAAATTGAATAACTTGGAGAATAGGAGAGAAAATGACCATGTCAATATCAATTGTAACAACAGGGGGAAAAAAATCCTGATAGAGATATCAGAAAGCTCAGCTTTCATTATTTGTTTGTCTGGGATTGCACAGTTGGATTGGGAAATGCCTCTGACCCAGAATCCTTCATCTGCTTGGAAGGCTGTGGAGTACGATGGAAGGAAACTGCTAAGTTTTATCAGTAATACCTCATCCAGGCATTTAATATCTGAAGTGGAGTGATTTTGATTTAGCTTTCTTTTGTTTCTTGCTCTTAGACTTTTGCTTGGAGACTCCAATAAATAATAGATATTTCCTGTTGTGAATGGACAGAATCCCAACTCAAATGTACAAACCAGTCTTTGATAACATTCGATCGTATGGTGTGCAAGGCAATATGTGAGAGGAAGTCAAGTCTTATGCCTTCTGCTGCTTTGTTTCCCACGCAAGTCAGTTTACGACCCTTGGGGAGTCTTTCAGCCCTCCTGAGCTGCCGACCCTCTGCAAAACAGTGCTTGTGTGCTGAGGGTCGTAAACAAAAATGCTTTTTCTGCCTGTGAGTGCTACACCTTTGATAATCATCTATAAATAATATTAATATATACCATATTTGAAGTAGAACACCAGGAATGAAAAATCAGCATCAGCTCCAAGGATCACACATACTCCATTCCCCCTCCTTTTTATTTATATGCACTGGATTTGTCAAGGACCTTCAGGTAAGACAGAGAGAAATGCTGGAGTGCACAAATGCCTCTTAAGATGCCTTCTAGTTCTCTGCTTTCATTTGCTGCATTCCACTGAATAGAAAAAAAAATGAGATGTCTATGGACATTTTATGTGCTGTATGCTCTTGATTTTTCTTTGTTTGGTGCCATTTATACAATCACAAAGCATTTTATGAGAATATGGCAATCTTACATCAGAGTAATGGGCATTCTATTTCTCTGTCTCTGCAGACATTGTTGAAAACCTGAAGTGTAAAATCAGATTCATTACCTAAATTCTCAGAAGGGAGCAGGACATTAATCGCAACGTGGCTTATTAAATTTTGTTGTTCATTGTCTCCTCTATTTAATAAATTATATTTCTACTTCAGATTCAGAACAGCCACATGTGCCTTTTAACACAGTGATACATATAATGGAAACTGGGGTTTGTGCAAACCATTTTTGTGCTGCCAAATGATTTACAGAGTAGATTTTTTTTTGTATTAATACTTAACAGGGCATGCTTGCTCATATTAACTATTGTGCATAGGCTGCCACATATGTATGGTTTAAATACAACTTTTGATGCTTAGTGGTATATAGGCATCGTCCATCAGTTCCTTGCTAGGTATTACTCAGGAATATCATGCAGACACACTGAGTACGTCAGGTGCTTCATGCAGCCCCTCCTCATCTCCTGGGGGTGCCAACTCCCTGTCCTTTCTGCTTATCTTGGAGCAGAGGATTTGTGTGACTCTGGTTGTCTCTGCTCAGTACACTTTTGTGCAGCCTTTCAGACCTTGAAGACTGAAAAGTTGTATCAGTGCAATGCTGAACCAGAAATAACTCACCGTCCTGAGTGTTAGGGCAAATCTGTGCACATCCACTGCAATTCTTACATAACTCAGGCACTGCTTAGGGCTGTGCTACCATTTACTTGTGTTGTGCTGTGTGCCCAGATCTTGTCTATGCGCTGCTGGCACGGCTTGGCTGCAAGACAGAAATGCACTGCGTGAAATGTAGTTCCATCAACACATGCAAACAATGCTCTGAGTTTCTTTCCTTGCCTGCTCTCTTCAGATTGTTGTTTCTACTCCATCTCATTAGCCAAAATATGAATTATTAGCCATTGGACTTGAGAGAAATAATTCCATTTATGTTTATTTCATATCATAGTTATTGTGCAGTGAAAACCAAAGCTGGAAAGGTATACATTTTAATTCTATTTGATTTGGAGGGAAAGGGGGACAGGCACTGTGTAGGGTCAGTAGATCACTGTTAGTGACTGAAGGGCTGAAATAAGAGATGGTAACAAGTGCTGCAGTTCCAAGTGGTTTGATGTATGAAACTGTTGGTTGGAAAACTTTCCTGCAGTGTCTCAAAGACTCCTGGTTCTCTCTCTCCTTAGATTCATTCAAACGGTTGTAGTTTGAACAGCTGAGATTACAATATTACATAAACATCTGTGATTTTTGGGTGCTTCTGTTCTTGGCCACCCTCTGTGAAACACTTGACAGAAACATGTGCACTCATGCCATGATTTCAATTCTATTAGAAAAACAGCAATGTCAGAAGAAAATCTCTCACCCAAGTCATATTCCATATGTTATTTCTCAGTGCTTTATTTTCAGGCCTGTGAGAGACAAATGCACTTATTCCATTAATAAAGCCTGTGACTTAAAGTGCAGTTCTACCCGGGAAAAAATAGAAATGAGAAGTTTTAAGTTCATTTTCCATCAATAGCTTCTACATTAAATTTATTCAGCTTACAAATGAAAAGGTGGTGTTATTTTTCAAGCTGTGTGCCTATAGATCTCAGCCTTGCCTGTAAAAGCAGCCTTTCGTTCTCATATGGAAACCACAGTGAGAGGGTAGAGATCAGCACATGTTTCTGTCCACTTCTGTAAGGTGAATTCTTATTTTAGGCAAAGTTCACCATGTTTACTGCTGCTATGAAGCTCCATTTAATGTGTATATAGAGGGCAATCAAAATTCTAATGATGGGAACATACTATGAGTACTCTGTTATGGGAACAAAAGCACTGCTTCCCTGCTTTCCTCCCCTCATTAAACTTCATTTGTAAAAGTTCAAATACAAATGTGTAGTACAGCGATTTTGTTCTTTTAAACCCCTCTCCCACACTGTAATGATTTCCTAACCTCCCAGTTCTCAGCTCTCTGCCTTATCAGTAGAAAATAAATCTCCCCCTACCATTCACCCGATGGATTTATTGCCTTTGTGAACATCGCATTACCCTTGGTATTACTGCAGCACAGCTCTCAGTCCTTATTTTTACCAGAAGCTTTAGACAAATGGCATTAGCTGATAGGGAATCCAACATGCACTGTGGAAAATGTATTCATCCTGGGGCCTTAAGCTTTGTGAATAGCAGAGGTATAAATAAAAAATAAAAGAAATAGGTCACTGGTCTTCCAAATGCTACCCTTGTAAACGGGGCTGGGAAATTCTAGCCTGAGGGGATTCACAAAAAGATACAAAATAAGCATCTATTTTCCAAGAAATACCGAAATAGTGAAGACTTTTCAGGGATCAGTGTTTTAGTTTTGGTGGACAAAGGTGTAGAAATGGGTGCCGGGGGTGCTGGTTTTTGTTTCTGGGTCAGTGGCACCAAAATCTTTTGAACAAATAATAGTTTAATAGGATTAGGAGGGAAAAGATTTTTAAAAATTAGTGAAATTGGATTCAGAGAGCAGGTTGATAGTGACAGATAACATTAGATGGTAACTAAAAGCACTTTTTAGCGCTCTAGTTCAGCTGGCTGGTGAAGAAAAGAGTCCTTCAGTCCTCATTCAGGCAGAATTCATTTGGGTCAATGCAAAGCTTGCTGATAGCAAGGACTGCAGGATCAGGCCCTTGCCAGCCAGCATTTGGAATATGGGTAAGCACTTCCCAGCCAGCACAGAGCATGCAAAGCTTTGCAAGAACAAAACAAGAGGCATTGATTTGCCTGGAGGAGGAAGGGCCATGTTCTCATCCTTTGAGAATCTTTTCCTGGTGACCTGGCTCTCAGCAGGGTGTCTGGCACAGGTAATCCAGTTGCTTTGCTCCAGCTGTGATGGAGCTTATAGACCAAGGGTTTCTCACCTATTTCTAAAAGTACTTTGTAGAATAAGACACAGAGTAGAGCATCGATACAAACCCATGCTAGTTTTCTGTCTACTTTGACCCCCCAGAAAAGAATGTGCACCAGCTTCAACAGTCCAGTGTATCTGAAAGGTATGAATCAGGTGCCTCCAAATTAGAGGGAAGTGGAGGAAGGATGTGTAATATATATGTGTTCTTTTTGTTCAGCAGTTGCTGTCTGAGCCATTGTAATGCACTTCCGATATTTCCAACCTTTTTCCCACAACTCTTATGTCCAGAGATGGCTTTAACTATAAACTGAGGTTCCATAAAAGACTGGAGAACTTAGAGGGCATGAAATGAGGTTCTGTAGCAGCACCTCATGTATGATTGCAGGAGGATGCCATATATGTGTATTTATGTTTGAATGCATTCTCTTATTTACTGAAAGTTTTGTTTTGGATGTGATTAGTGTGAAAACAGACAGTATTGGGAGTAGCTACTTCAGCATTTTCAGAAAGCAAATCCTTTGTTGCTGCTGGAGCCTGTGCAACCCTAAATCAGGTGCCTGTGTTTTGCCCTGTCATATGCTATTTAGGTCTAGTGCTTTTCTGCTGCATCAAGCTGAAACAAAATGATTTTCATCCCTGCAGTTAGTAGCTGGCTGCAGTTGGATAAATTGAAATGACTTTCGGGAAGAGTCATGGAAGGGGAGAAAAAGAATCCCCAGGAGATGAGAAAGGGAATGTAATTTATGCTGATTTGTAATCCTTACACAAAAAAGGAATAAACAGAAAGTGTTATAAATATGTTGTTCCATTTCATCTTGTGGGTATTTTCTTTTTCTTTTTTCTTTTTCTTTTTTATTTTTTTTTTGATGTATCATGACCTCAATGTCTGCCTCCAGGAGCTGTTGTCCCCACATTTCACCAACAGCTGGTTTTCTTTTGATACATCCCAGGATCTTCCCATTGATTCCTACAATATGTCAGAGGAGATCAGCAGTTTGTCACCCTCTCAGTCTTCACTGTTTATTATGGCTTCAAAAGTCCACAGTTGTCCTCGAATGCAGGTTAACCCTCAAAGCAAAATTAGGTCTTTAAAATGGCTGATGGCAGCCCAAGGGAACTGTTGCCCTTGGGCATGTCAGCCAATGTTTGTTGAGATGATATTGATGACCTAAATGGGCCTGGTGAATCAAAGGTGTAAAACCTCTGCTCCTGTAGCTGTGTAGCAATGAACAAAAGGCTCATGGTTGCTAGCACACCGACCTCTGCTTGCTCATTCCTAAGGCAATCCTATCTCTACGAAAAGCCTTCTCAGCCTTTTGAAAAGGGCAAACAGTGCCTTGTTCTAAAAAGCGTCAAGTCATGCTTTTATTTTGACTGTATTATTTGTATCTTTTGTTTCTCGCTGGTGAGTTTCTATAGGAAAAACCCTTTCTTTGATAATCTGCAATTAGTATTAAGTGATGACTTTGTGTACAGACCTCTGTGATCACATAGCACAGGGATGTTCTGCAGCAGTAATTGCTGTTGCAGTTATTTAAGCCTGAAATAAAACAAATTGAACACATACAAAAGGGAAGTGGAAAAAGTCTTCCAAATGAATCTGGCAGCTTCAGTGAATGGGCCTTAAGTTCATGCTTATTGAAAATAACTGTACTTCTGGAGAACAGGATAAAATAACACCTCTACAATTATATGACACAATTGCAAACTGAATCCAAACAAATGAGCTGAATCTCTAGGGCTGGATTTGGGGTTACCTGTCAGTGCAGCTAAAGAGAAGCAGGGATGAGCAGGGTGGAAGTTCACTGTAACAGGGTGGTGACTGGGCACTGTGAACATAGTGAGGGAAGCAGAAAAGGAGCATTACAGGGAGAGCTGCAGAGGATTGCAAAGCCAAGAAAAAGAAAATTAGGAGGCATGGGGAGGAGAAGATAGAATGGAGAGAAACAAGAAATCTTTGTGTACAAAATACTGTGTGTGTACATACGTACAAGCATATACACCCACATACAAGGTACAACGCACCAGGTTTTGAAGCATCTCTTTATGATAAGAAAAATATGTCAGCCTCTCCACTCAGTCACTCTGAAAGAAAAACAGGAATATGGGCTTATACTATGCAAGAATCTGCAGGAGGAGAGGAGTGGTTTTCTACCTTACTTGAACTCCCTAAGCCACATCTCATTTGTAATTTACTAGCATTGTTTTCTCACTCCAGAGCTATGAGTCTCCATTGCGTGCCCTTCCTGCTGGCAGTGCCCACTGGCTCTGGCACCTGCTGATGGCCCTGTGCAAACCCATGTATACTGTGGGAATCTGAGCCAATGCAGCAGTGTGTGTACTTGCTTTTGTAAGGATTTGCTGCTCTCAAGGGCTTCAAACCTGTATCTAAACACACAAACTACCTGCAACTGCCTCAGGAAGCAAGATTCTGTGTTATTACTGGGTAAACTTAAAGCATGAAAGAACCTAATTTGGAGGCTGTAGATCACTGGCAGCTTTTACTAAAGGCTCAATTCAGACATAAAAGCTAGCAGTTCTGTCTGTTGTATCCCCCTAGACCATGTTTGTAGAATTACTATTGCACACTTAGCATACAGATTAGGAACAAGGTGTGCAAAAATAACAGCAGCATTAACATGCCTTACAGTGACTCTTGCAAGTATAAGGACTGCGATGAGCAAAGCAAAAATAAAGCAAAAATAGTACAAGTGATAAGATGGAAACATGTTACCACAACTTTCATTTTTATCTGCTTCTTTTATCTACTTTTTAGCAATCATTCCCCTTTGTTGATCATAGTTTGGGCATTCATCTGTGCCAAAAGGCTGTTTCTGGCTGGTTGGTGCTGGTCAGTACTTCAAAGAGCTGGGGAGGAGGCAGGACTAAATGGATGGAAGCACAAGTTATGATAGCACCTGCAGAGCCAGCAAAATCCTGCTGTGCAGGACATCAGGAGAGTTATCCTCTCTAGGACAATGTTAAAGTGTTCCATCCTTAAGTCAACTTAAGCTAGACTGATTAGACTACAAAGTGTGCTGCATCCTGGGGGTGAACCACCTGCTAACCAGCCTTTGTTTTTTTTTAAACACTTGAAAAAATACATAGTATATTACATAATATTCGAAATATGTTTTTTGGCTGAATAACTCCTTTCTTGGTGTTTTAAGGATGTCTGCCCCTTCCTCTTTCTGGCAGTCGATCTCAGAAATACTATATTTCTCTAAGAGAAAAGGAAACACAGCCCTCATGGCTGCATGGCTGATGGCAAAACTGCATCCATAGCAGCTGCTAAAGGGGGACTGCAGATGGGATTAGAAACACAAAGGGACTGCAGAGGAAGATTACTTCCAAAAGTCACTCGGGGTCTGAGTAATAATCCTAATAACTACTGCAAACATAAGTATTTTCCTCAGCACTGCCATTGCTCTCCCAGATGGGAGAATGTCACAAATGTGCAGCTTAGAGATCTTCTTGTAATAAGGGAAACTGCGTGGAGCAGCAAATAAAATCTCAATGCATTTATTTATCCAAAAAGTGGTTCTGGTTTCTGAATAGATGTGTGAAGGCAGTGAGCTTGCATTAAGCACATGCAGCTGAATTTGCACTCTGAATTCACCTCGGTAGCTTTTTGTTTACTTAATGCCTATCTCTGTCTCTCTCTGCAAGCATGTTTTGGTGTGAGAGCTGCTTAGTCCAACTCACTGTTCAGCAGAGCAGGGAAGCGTAGTTTCCAATGTTTGCTTATATAAGGAGTAATAACTCATTATAAATGAGTGTTCAGCTTTAATGAACTTTTCGGGAGCCTTACGTGGATGTGCTTATGCATAACTTCCTTCAGTTCCTCATGGGGGCCATGAAATGGATCTTTGACTTGCATCCATAAAAGAGCCTTTCCACTCATTCACTCCTTAAAGAAATGCAAAGGGTGAATGAGTCACAAGAAAACTGCAAACTCAGACTGCCCCCTCTTCAGTTAAGGTTAAGTGTCTGAAAAGCTTTCCACACTGAGTACAGCAGTTATTGTAACTGCTGCAAGACTTAGGTTGTCTCAGGAAGAGCTCCAATCACATTCCTCATCAGCCTCATTTTTCTGCTAATTCTGTGAGTAACAAATGAGGTGTAATGTAAAGGAGGTTCAAAGAGCAGTCTTGGCTCTATCTGAGTAGAGATTTCTACCTGCTGTTCTGCTGAATAACAGTTATATGGTAAACTCTTGGGAGAGGAAGATCTTTCTGCTCCATCCTTGAATAGTGCTTAATGTCACAACGGGATCTTCAAACTTCCTAATGGAAAAGGATTTTTATATTTTGGGATGCCAGTGTCAAACACCGCAAAAATATAAGATTTATAAGCTATCCAAGGCAGGGGACAAGTACAGCTTCTTGTAGCCAAGAAGTTCCCTATGCTTAGAGCTCCCATGAGTTGCCTCATGTTTAAATACTCAGCAGGTGGATATGAGAACAAATCAAAGATTCCAAAGTTGAGATGTGTCTGTTTCTGTGAAGCAGGATGAGCTCAGGTGTGCAAGTTAAACACAGTAGCAACCCCATTGTAGCTTCTGTGAGCATTAGGAGCCTACAACATTTATCTTTGTTGAAAGGCAGCGTAAACAGGCTATAAATTCAGGCTGGGCTCCCTCTCAGCTTGGAAGACAAATCCAGATTCTCTGTGTTGTTTAGTTCTCGCTTGTTTTTATTTATATGTATTTTCCTCCTGCCTTTATTTAGCTTGTCCATCAACATTCGGAGCTGAAGAAAGCAGCGTAGCCTCAAGATGTATTAGAACATTAAATGTCCAACTCTTACTCTTCACAAGTAGTACCCGAGTTCTACAGATAATGTTTCTTTCTCCTTATCTTTTTAAACAAATAATGGACTACCTCAGACTTTAAGAGGACTAGGGATGATAATGAAGAGTTAACCACAGAAATCGACCACAACTAAAAACTCCATTACTTGAATATCCCAAAGCACATCTAATTTGGTTTTTTTGGGGGGAAAAAAAAAAAGAAGTACAGCTGACAGCATCCACATCATCCCTTGCAGCTGAGCTCTTCAAAGCTCCCTAAGGGATCTGAAGCACCTATTTCCATTGAAATAAAAGATAGCTGATTTTCCTTGTGTCTCAGGGAATTTCAGTTATGTAAGAAGCACTATAAAAGAACAGCCTCTGAGCAATTTCAAATCCCAGGATTCCTCACTGGCGGTGGAAGGAATTTATATAATTTTGATGGACAGTGAAGTACCAAAATATGCAGTTTTGGGGGGAGCTGAATTTAGTGCAATTCAGCTGACAGAGGAAGTTTCAGAAATATTGAAATCTGCCTCAGCTGCTGACAGAATTAAAGCTATATTCAAGGAGCTTAGGCAATCTGGTTTAGAGGTTCTTAAGGATTTGATTACTGCATTTTCATAGGGAAATATTTCAATGTGTTTTTTGGTTTTTTTTAGGTGTATTTTTTTGTTTGTTTGTTTGTTTTTGTTTTGACATGGCATTTTTGTTTCAGAGTTTTTTCAAACAGGCCAACATTCAAAAAAGTGACAAGAAAATGTGAAGGGACCTGAACTGAGGACTAAATACCTCAAATCTTGACAATTTCAAATGTGTTTATCCTTTTTTTTTTTTTTTTTTTCATAGATTATTTCTTGAGGGCTTTATCTGGAGAATGCCTAAAGAAAAATAAATGCTCTGAGGATCAAGATCTTCCATTCTACTAATAATTATCCCATATTGTAAATCTAACAATCAAAACAACCTAAATTGTTCAGTGGATGACCCTTCAGTCTACTAAGTGGGAACCAAGCCTGAAATACCACTATTAGCACAATGTATTACCTACTAAATTTAGTACCTAAATTCCCGGTTGTGATGAAGCTCTCTTTTGCTGATTGCCTGTGTATTTGGCTTGTAAATGAAAACTTCTAAAGCAAAGAGGTGGTCACACGAAGCACAGGTGGAAATCCTCTTGCTAGGGTAGGATGGAGGCAATTAAGGCTCCTGAGGCTGGTGCAGAGTCATGCAGGAAGCCTGGAACTGACATCTGATCCCCCTTATTCCCTAAGCAGGGCTGTAACCACTTAATCACACTTACTATGCCCATGTACTTTGCAAATTAAAGGAGCATATTTGAAAGGTCGACACAGCTAACTAGGTCATAGTCTTCTGTTCTGCTTGTGGCTTCTCAGCTAGGGCCAGCAACAAGGCTTTTAATGAATATTATTTTGCAAGACACATGTCTGTCCAGTTCATTCAGAGCTGTGATGAGATGTAGCAAATCATTTCACATGGAAAGATGAAAGGAAAAAGACTTACTTCATAAAACAAATCTTGCTTAATTGCTGTGGTTAGTCTCCTGCCTGGTTTTATGGGTTCCCGCAGCTGGCTTTAATCTCCTGATTTACACTGGGAACAAAGAAGGAAAGGAGTGAAGTTAAATCATGGCAGGAAGAAGCTGAAATTTTTCTTGGCAAAACCCAGGCAGTTTAGGGACTTACTGTAGAGCACAGCCCAGAAACCGGCCAGCAGGAGAGGCTCCTTGCATTTCAGGAGATAGGATAAAACCATTTCTCAACCTCCAGTCTCAAGGTCTTCTCCCTGCTTGGGCAGCTAGGGGCAGAACTGCAAGAAGCATTAAGGCTCCAGAGCAGGCTGACCAAAAGGGGTCAGTATTTGTTAAGTTGAAGCACCAATTTGAAAAATATAAATAGATGGGGATTTACATGTGGAAATGCAGAGGATTTAGCATCAGCAGCCTTCTTTCCCCTTGTGCAGCATGGTGTGGTGCAGCATGCCCATGCTTAGCTCTCATAAGCCCAGGACTGCCTCACAGATGCCCTGATCCCCCACCCCCAGTTAGACCCAAACCTGCATCTGTCTTCAATATTTACATTGTGAATGTTTCCTAAAGAAAAGTCTTCCGGCACAGCAGCTTGGACAACAGATGTGAGCTGCAGACACTGTCTGTGCAGTGCAGTGGTCACTGATCTAAAACCAGGCTGCCCTCGGATCAAAGCACAGCATGCTGAGAATAGCATGGCATTTGTGAGGAGATGCAGAGCTAAGTATAGCCCTCTGAAAAGAAACAGTCTAACAGGACCAGAAGGTTTAGTGTCTGGAAAACTATTCCAGATACTATGGATCTTACTGATCTTAGGAATTTAGTGTTGATTTAGCTTTTTATTCCCTAGGGCAGCCTTGTCTGCTCAAGCTGCTGTGTAAACTTTCTCTTAGAGTGCAGTTTGCCAACTGCTAACCCAGTGTAGGTGCCAGCTGCTGCTGAGGGCACAAGCCTGCTCCCCCTTTGCCTCACTAAGGTGCTAGCATCAATCTCCAGAAGATTAGCTTTCTGCTTGGCTTGCTGTGAGATCAGATAAGCAGCAATGGCTGTGCCAGGGGAGTGCAGAAACATGAAGCAAAGGCTCTGCTTTGCTGGTAGATCTCTTATCTGTATCACAGCACACCCAGACAGCACAACATCACTCAGGTCTGTGCTTTGAGGACGACTTCCTTTGCAATAACAGAGGTGATCATAGAAGCAAAGAATGGTTTGGGTTGAAAAGGAACCCTACCTGGGTGCAGTACTCCAGATGGGGCCTCACGAGGGCATAGTAGAGATGGACAATCACCTCCTTTTCTCGTGATATCTTTAAGATACAGCTTGTTCTGCATGCCAGTAGAGTGTTATCATCTTCCCTTTGAGAGAATTAAAGAGAGAAATTTAAGTTACCCAGTCATTTTGAGACAAAGTTAAGGAAGAGATTTCCTGTGCTGTGAATTAACAGCCTTAGAAGTTGAAGCAAGAATGTCTTTTACTGCTCTGGCTTCCATGTGTTCATAAAGCTTCAGAATCCCATTCAGATGGAATCCTCTACAGTGTGGGATTGAAGTTGACCTGGTGTTCTGTTCTGTTCTTAATGATGGTCTTTCTTTTATCTTTCTATTGCAAGGTCTGCTTTCGTCAGAAGATCAAAAACTGTGCTTAACTTTTCATCAAATCCAAATAAATGAGCTGCTGCCCTTGAAGTTTTGTGCATGTGTAGATGGCTTGCTTAGCAGGATCTGGTTTTAGATCCAGAGGAAGGATAAGGGGACTTTGGTTACTGGTCAGCAGGCTTTGGACCTTGTGTTACTCAGTGCTACTCCTACAGAGAGTACAGAACTTAGTGACACCCATGGAAAATGGAGTACTTATCAAGAATAAAGTTGGAGTGGGAGATTCTGACTCCACTTGAGTGGAAGTCCCAGTGACAGCTTCTGGCTGTGCTGGCATGTGGGTTGTAGAGATGTGCAAATGCCTCTCTGGGGATATAAGCAGACATGGCCAAGGGGAGATTTTCCAGGTGGAGTGGAGAACCATGCACTAAGAGAACCTGGAGCATTTCAGCTGTCTGTCATCTCCGTTTATTGTTGCCGTGTCTGCTTCACAACAGTGTTAGAGTATATATGCTGCATAGATTAGGTGGGTAAATACAGGAGTCCATCAAACAATTTGGCCTTCAGGTCGTCGGTCTCAGGGTTTATTGAGGTACTATAACTTACAAATTTTTTATGTACAAAGTTGGCACTATTGATTTTAGAAAAATTAATATTTAATCACAAGCATACAACAAGGTCAATGGATTTTTGTTAAGGAATTAAATAGACTTTTCCTTGCTAGCACTCAAACCCTAAGTAAATAAAAAATTAAGTGAAAACATTTGTAGCATATGGGTACGGATTGCATTTAAAAATGCATGGGGCTCAGTACTGTCTGACTTAATTCTGATTCATCCATTGACCTTGTTATATAAAACTTAATGTCCTTTTTAGAGGGAGAGTTGCAAATTGCGCTTCTGCATATTTATTTAGGAAGTTCAATCTTCTGGTTGTTCATACCCTAATTCCAGTGCTAAGTGCAATCACAACATTGATTTTTCTCACTAAACATAACCTACTTTACTCTGGTATGGAATTTTTTTTTTTTTTAATGGGCTTTATATAATGGCATATGTGAAAACCACTCAACTTAATGCCCCTTATTGTAGTTAATTAACAAAATGGCATTGTAGCTGTGGTCTTTTGTCCTCTGGCAGTGTATTTTACTGCTAACCTTGACCATCCTAATTAATAGAAGCCCAGGTATTGACTATGTCAAGCTACATGATGGAAAGAGCAATTTACAGCTGCTGAGAAAGTTGTAATTCTGTTGAAAATCCAAACATGAAGAACTTCATTTTGACTGACGTTATACCATTTCAGAGCCCATCTCGAGCAGCTGAACAAAATCTTTAAATGATCAGTTTTTACTCATCTTCATTTGTTAGACAACTGTAGTATCCTAAAATATGTCCACATGTCGTCTTAAACACACACTTTCCAAAGCATTTGGATGAATTTGCACAGATGTCAAGACTGGTGGTAATGTTTTCTTATTCATGACATGTTTATTTGTATATTGTTCATTTATTTGAACTGCATGCTGAAAAGCTTAATGGGGCTTAATGCTTTAATGAACCTTCAGTAACAGAATTGATTATCTCCTTACTTTTTCTGGCTTTATTTCTGCGTAATTCAATAGAAGGCACTAGAGATGCATCAAGTTTGCACTAGTTTTGCTACAACAAGACTGTAATTTGTGACAGTCCATCCTTCCCCATGTTGCAAATGAGAGAATTAAGCACTCTGCTTTTATACTGAGGAAAATCAATGTTTTCTTTTTCAGTGCCTTAAATTATGCTTTGTCTCAGTGTCTGCAGGAAGACATGTACTCTGTCTTAAATTATGACCGTGTTTTTAAAGTGTTTACTGTCTAAAGAAATGCATTCGTGTTGTCTTACATCAGTCCTCTGGTCCGATAGAATTTTGGCTTACCATTGATATATTGAGATTTCTGTGCTTCTGCTACATTAGGAAAATCACAGTCCTGAAGGTCCGTCTTATAAACTTTTTTACAATTTCTGTTTCAAACAGGGCAAAGGTGAAGAAAGGTGTAAATATTCTCAGTGCAAAGACAAGTGACCCCCAGCAATGGGATGTGAAACAAGAGGTGGGGAACGGTGGAAAGCATTCAACCACAACAGTTATTTGTCAAAGGATGGCACCAAGTTCAAGGAACAGGTATGAAACCCCATATTCCTGGCACTCTAAGCTCATTTATATCCATAATACCATTCACTTATTGGAAGACATAGGGATCATAACTACTATTCATAGCTATTAAAACTATAGCCTGGAAATCTGGAGACACTAATGTTAACTATGGTACCATCTGCTGATCTATAACAGGACATCTCAATTTCCTGGTAATAAAATTAATCAGATTAAATAAAAATAATATTTTATATATATATATAGAGAGAGAGAGATTAGGCCTTGGTCTTAAGAGATGGGATCATTTTGATCTGAATATAGATTCCTTAATTAATAAGGTTTTTACTGAACATAATGTTTGGGCTCATTTCTCTGGACATATCACAGCCTCTGCATATGGTTCATCAAGCAAACAATTCTTGCCATTGTAACTTGCAGGCATTGGTACAAGATAATTTAAAGATTTAGTATATGGTGTCTTGTATATAAAGCAGCAAATCCCCTTTTGCAAAGCAGTACTTCTTCCAGAACTGGTAGGCCTTGCACTGGTAACTCTGGTACTGGCACTCTGCATTTCATATGGTAACTCTGTCATAGAAAGAGCCATGCACTCCAGTGAGCACTGGCATGAACTGGACTGCCGGTGTTTGCTTTCCTTTGTGATGGGTTTATGCTGAGACGTGGTGTGGCTGTTGCATGGACATAAAAATGGTGCTTTTTCAGTCAATCTGACTCTTCCATGACACATAGTGTCATGTGAAACCACTTACTGCTGGTTTCAGTGGAAATCACTTAGCTCTTGCTGCGTATGAATTCTTACAAATCTGCTGTACATTAGTCCACGCAGAGCAATTTTTAGGTACACATCTGAACAACATTTCCCTAGCTCTGCACTTATTACTGGCCTCAAACCTGGGTTTATTGAATAGTGGCATAAAATCTTTACTGGTTGTTAGGTTAGTCATTGCTTTCCCATGCAGTGGGTATTTGTACCATCTTCAGGCATAGAAAACTGAACAGTTTTGAGCATTTATATTCTGTGCCCAGTCAGAGTGCATGGGAAGCATTGGATTTCCATAAAGTGTGGAAATTTCCATTGTCATGAGCAGCTCACTGATTCAGTGTGCTTTACTTTTGGTATCACTGCAGTTAGAGAGATTTCCAGTGGAGAATTTGGAGGGGAAGGAAAATGAAAAGTAAAAATAAATCACCTGATTCTGCCAGAAATAAGGAGGAAAATGTCTTGAAAGGAAAAAAGTGGCTTTAGAACAGCATGTAATTCTGCATGTTTACAACTGCCGAACTATAATAGTCGGGTTATCAAATCCCAAATTAAATCTTCCTAATATAATTTGCATGAAATCTAATTAACCTATAAAAATATTTTTAGTGCTCATTATGCAAATAAAAGTCAATGTTTTAATGAACACCTCTCTATATTTGTGTATGTAAATAATCCCTGTCTTCTAAACGCCTGACAAGCCTAGGTTTGAATGAAATGTCAATGTATGAGGAAGAGCTGGATGGAGAAACCTATGTGTGTGTACTGGGATCCCACTGGTATAGCATAGGATGTTGTGAGCATTGCAGTTATGGTGTCGTTTGGAGCCTGCTGTGCAGAGTGCAAATATTCTGGTTAGTTGATTAAATTTGGTAGAGAATTGCAAGCCCCAGCTGGGCTCTTTCTGTGCTGCCACCAGTTTTTTCAGGGTGGTTTATTAAAAAACAAGGGGCATCTTCCAGGTAAATCTTATCAATAATTGCTTGTGACTACATTTTGAAAATATGTGGGCCGTGACTTTTTATTTTTTTTAACAAATATTTGTTCTCTTTAAATTTGTGCCACTAAGCCACGAGCCATAGTCTAACTTTGATTTATTCAGAAAGACTTTACCACTACAGCAAGTAACCGAAAACAGCCTGAAATCAGCAATGTTTGTTTGCCTCATAAGGCCGTTTGTGCTGAGATTCAAGTAACTGTTGATGAAGACAGCGACAGTGTGTTGATTAGTGAAAACAAGACATAAACTACTGCTTGGTCATTTGTTTTCCTTTGTTGTTTCTTGTGTCTGGAGGACAGCTGGTGGGTTTAAAATGTGTCCTCAGGACAGATAAAGAGAGATTTCTGTTTGCTATTGCTGTCAGTTGCATGTCTTAGTCTTGCATCCATTTGGTTCCAGTCTAAGGCAAGTATGGTTGGTTTATGATGTGCCACATCTATGTTGAGAGCAGCTTCAGTGAACGGTTTCACAGTTGCTGGGTAGCTCATTCTGGGTTGCTATCACAGCATATAAGGGCTGTTAGGTTGTTTTTAACCAGCAGCTGATGTGCTGTTGGGTATGAGGATAAAAACAGTAGATTAAGAGTAAGATCATGAAGGGTTAGAGGAATTTCTTAAGCTCGCTTCTCTGCCAAAACCAGAGTATCCTATACCTGCACTGTCAAGCACTAAGATGCAGCTACAGGGTCTGATCTAGGCCTGACTCTTCTTCTTTCTCCTTCAAACCTAGAAGTGGGCAGGTACAAGCTGGTTCAGTCTGTTCTTGGGCTGATGTCTCTGCCTGCGGACGTTGTACTCCATTACTTTGTCTGCACGGGAATGGAGTCACCCAGTGCTTCTGATTTCTGCTAGCGCAGCAGTGCCTGTCTCCCTAACTGGGTAGAGAAACAGAGTGTGGGAGAATGGAGAGACATTTAGAAAAACTGACATAATGGAAAACTGCTGTGATGTAGCACTTTATCCTCTTGGCCTTGAACCTTTTGAGAGGCCCATGGGCTTACAGCTCTCCAGCCATCTGTCTGATAAAGAGGCAGACTCAGGAAGAGTGCTTCCAGATGTTATGTTTATGTTTCAGACTGTGTCACAATCACTTACTTCCCTTGCCACAAGCACACACACTTTTTTCTCTCTCTTTTTTTTTCTTTTTTCTTTTTTTAAATGCTGGCTGAGTATCGCATGGAAAAAGCTAATGATGTTACCAGCTCATGTTTCATATCGTCAAGGCATGGAGGAAAGCAACAAAGCCTTTGCAGTTGTGCGCAGGCCCTGCCTCTGTCTGGAAGCACCATGTGGGGATTTCAGCAAAGTGATGGAAAAAAATAAAAGTAAAGCATATGTGTACAGCATGCCTGAAACCTGGAACACTGCAAGCCATGCAGTGCATGTGGCTGGTCATACCTGAAGACAAACAGCCTGTGCCCAGTGTGTGGATACACAGAAGACCATCCAGACGTTACAAACGAGGTGGAAGTTATTAATTATTTGGAATCTGGGTCACCTTCCCTCGGCACAGTTTGGGGTCAGTGTGGTTTGCAAAGCTCAGCAGACAGGCAGCAATGCCTGCTGATCACAAAGCCCTGCAGTCTTTGAGCAGAAGACCCCAGTTTTCACAAGAACTCAGAGGTTTGGTGCTCATTAATCCAGGTTTTTCATTACAGTTGTTTGTCCTTCTGACTGTTAACGGAGGCAGGATCAGAGTTGACGTGGCTCATGGTGCTGCTAGGGTAGTAGTAGATGCTTGGGAAGCTGGTCTGTACAAACCAGAGAGATGTTTTATAAGGAAGACATCAGCAGTGGATATCTTTTACTATTGAAGCCCAGGAGAGAATCAATTTCTATTCATTTATAGGAAAGTCACATGTGAAGAAGCATTATGGCCTTCTGAGTATTGCATTTTAAGCATTTTGCATATTTTGATGCAGTCTCTTAGGCTGCTGGCAGGTTACCAGTGCAACCCTCAGAGCTTCCAATGCCAGTCACGATGTGATGTGCATCTGTCTGCTTAAAACGGCACACAGGAATTTATACATACAGCTTTCAATAACAATTCCAGGAATAATAAGGCTAAGCCTTTACTTACTGCTTTAAAGATCCCTTTCTTACACACTTTCTCATCTGATTTACCCAATGATTTATCTTTGCCTGCTGTCTTTGCATTTTAAGATTTTTCTGTATGTTAAGATGCCTGCTTCAGGTCAAATTAGGGCACAGATGTCTCCAGCGTACTCTGTAGGTGCCAAAGATTCACTGGACATCTGCACATATGGCAGAGGATCAGCCAGCTGTGCCTCGTAATAGTGTCTTTTCTAGGGCGCAGAAGAGTGGGGTTAGAAGGTTGCTTCCCAAAGGAGCCCTTCATACGGCTCCTCTTTTGCTGCTTTGAAAGTCAGGAGTGTTTATCAAAGCACTGAGCTGGGGACGGAGGAAGGATGAAGAATGCCTTTCGGATCTCTTTCAAGAGTGAACTGTCTGCAGGAAGGAGGCAGACAGTCCGTTTCCGTTCCCTCACTCTGTCTGTCTGCTGCAGTGTCTGCATGAGCTGTCTTCAGGGGGGATATTTGTATCTTATGCCTCGCTGTTTGAGCAGGTACTTGTGGGGATCAGGGCAACTTGTTGAACCATATGAATCCTGAGTGGTTTTGGCTTAATTGGCTGCGCTCAGCTGCATTAAGGGAAAGTAGATTTCCTGGGAACCCATAGGAGCAAGCACTCTTACTGAAGCTGATGCACCCTTTTGATTCAATGTTTTCAGCAGTGAGAGTTCAGAAAGATTACATTTGAGTTAACTATCATATCTGTCATGACAACAGTGTGTCTGTTCAGTGTTCATCTAGCAGCTCCATGCAAGGCCCAGCTCCATACCTGGTGTGTCTTGGCCTTGCTATGGTCAAAATAAGTAGCAACACTGCTGTCGGTCAGTGGTTTTGCTAGAAATCTGTTCTTAACCTGTATAAGCATAAATGCCTGCTTTGTGACAAGAAAAGGCCATGTCAGAAAACGAACAGGATCTGCACAAGTGCTGTGGAAGACACTAAGCAGAAAGTATTTTCTTTCACATCAGAGGTCATGATACTCTCTCATCTGCTTGAAAAAGGCACTAAAATTTGAGTTGTTTGAAAGCCTGTTGTTACATACCATTTAAATGTATTTACATGTTAGGAATTAGTTAATAAAGAGGATACAATGGGATGCCTGAAATTAGATCCATCCATGATCTCTACAGACATTGCAGCCTAATTCCAATAACTTTATTTTTTGTTCTTCTATTTTTGTCTGCTTTGGAGTTTCTGGGTCTGTTGGGAAGCAGAAGGGCTGAAGCACAAAGAGAAAGGTCATTCTTCACATTTTTCTTGCACAAATGAAAGCATCAAGTTTGTTTGCTCAGCAAATCCAGATAGTTTGGAAAAGCTCTTCACAATACTTATCAAAACCAAATTCTGGATGTTTAGCCAACGCATGCAATAACTCGGCCTTGCTGAGAAAACTGTCTCATATGCTGCCAATTCCTTCCCTCTCTGTCAGTCAGGTTGGAGGTATTGTTTTATTTCATTATTATGTAAATAGAGCAGAGCCCCACACATATTAAATTGAACAGGGTGTGCAATCACGGAGTAATGGGACAGTTTTATATCCATTCCAAACTGATAGGCAGATTCAATAATAACTATAATTTCTTATATCCAGGGTGAGATTATTTTTTGATTTCTGACAAAATAATCATTTCTCAGAGATTGACTGGAAAACATACTTTCTACTTTTCAGCCTTTGGCTTATGTCTGAGCATGTGTTCTGCACAGCGCCTGGAATATAGAGTAGGAAAGGCAGCCTGTCCCACTTGCATCCTCTACAGAAAGCTGCTGTATTCTTGCCTCTCGCACACAGCAATCCTCATTGCTTTTCATTTTAATGAGATGCAATTCATGGCTAGGTTGTCTATGGAAGTCTTTCTGATGCAGCATATTCATGGGCTGACAATTCTCTTAATTTTTTCACTTTCCACTTTAAGTCATGGGCTTTAATTTTAGGAGAGGTCAGCTCTTAGTTGTCTGTGAGAGCTGCTATGGCGAGGATGTTCTAGCAGCTATTGTAACACAGCCGTCCTTGTGATCTGGAGACAGAGGAAGATAAGAGACAAAAGCTGCAGAACTGGGAGGGGGAGGAATTTGTGCATGTGTATTTTTTCTCACACTCTCTTTGAAGCAGAAACATCTGCTGAAAGCCATAAACAGCTGAGTTCAGCAATCCCACATCACGCTGCCAAGCAACTCTGCTTTTCTCTGTAACTTTCACAGCAGAGGAAATAAATCAGTCAGGCAAAAAAGAATGAAGAAAATTTAGGAATATGCGCCAAAAGCCGAACCTTTCTAGAATACAGTGAATAAGATCACTGTTAGCATTCAGCTGAGCAAATTGAAATATTTCATGCACATGTGTACCCTCTGTGCCATTGCTTCTTGAGGAATTTTGTACAAATGAAACTTCTCTGAGCTCATTTGAGTTTTATTGTAGAGTTATAATGCAGTGATCCTAAGCACACAAGTAACGCATTCATTTCCTCCAAGAAGTCGATGGGCATCTTATTTTCAAGATGATGAATAAAGGCCTCTGGAAAATACACTATAATCACATAGGAGAGAATTGGATAATTTTGAATGTTTTCCCCACCTTGTGCCTCTGTGAGATCAATAGCAGCTAACCCACAGGCAGGGGTCAAGTGTCACGGCTTAAAAGAGACCTTTCCATTTCTGGGGTCAAAGAATGCTGTGTTAGACAGGTGAGCTATTTATTTCTGTACAGGATGACTGGAATTTACCTTTCCACACAAAGACTCTTCAATTTGATGAGCTACTACCTATTCAAAACACGGATGAAATCTCTGCTTCCTTACTTTGCTGTTATATAATAATGCAGACTGCTGTCTGAAACAGACAGAAATTTCATATAGAGGACTTAGCTGCAAGTCTTATCAGTTTAGTGGTGTTGGTAGGAAAGCAGCAGATGATGGTAACTGCTGACTGGGAGCATTTAATGGTGTGTTGGTGGTGCTGTTTGGTGCTGTCCCTTTTGGCACCACTCCTGCCAATCTCTGCTCCCAGCTGCCAGAGAGCGTAATTAAATAAGTGATGTTACTTGTGTACCTGCTGCAAGGGGTGGTTAAACACTATTCCTGTTTCGCTAATTCCTCTTTGTTCAGAGACCACATCATCTCTCTTTCATTATTGTACCTATCACAAGACCCAATGAATAAAAAGAATTTCAAAATAGAAAATTGAAACTGAATTCAACTGCATTTTATTAGGCTCTTCTATTACAACCACTGCACATCTTCCAACTGGAGATTGTTTTCATGAGAAAAATTTATAAGCACATTAAGATCACTTAAAATCACTCATATGATTGATATGAGGTTCATGGAGGATGTTTAGTTCTTCATAAACACTTGGCAGACCTGACAGTTGTCTCATTAATGCCAGTTTTACACTGGTTTAGCTCCACTGAGTTGACTGGAATTAAGCTACTGATTCCCACTTCTGTAATTTGCAACAGGATCAAGTCTTATGCAGTCATAAGATGTTTGTTTAATTCATCTGCAGTATCCAGTTCTGTGATTATGGATGAGTCACTTTGAATACCAAAACAGCGTGTGGCCCTGAGCTGGAATAATCTGAAGACCTCATCTGATGCCTGTGATGAATATATCGGTCCACGTGTGTTTGGTTGCAGTCTCAGCCTGCCTTTCTTACACCCTCTACTGAAGTGTCAGTTTGAATCTTGCAGTAGGTGGTAGTGCCAGGCTCCAACATTACAGACTTCCCTCATGCTGTTCCCACACGTACTGCATCAGCAGCATTACATCAGTGCTTGGAAACCTTACTCTCCTCCAGTTGTCTTAGAAAAGTTACAGCATAGCTAGGCTTCCAATGACTACAGTACTCTTCCTACAGCTGTCTATTTAGCCACAGTCTCTTAAGTGTAAATCAGAATAGAATTTATCTTACAGTGCCAAGTTGGGTTTTGGTTACATGCATTGGTGGCTCTGAAGGGACATAAGAAGTGTTTTTTGAGCATTGGAGAAGTAGGCTATTTTAGAAAGCAATAGATGGCTGTAAGTTCTCACAGGTTTAGTTATGATACATCAAATTCTGACTGACTAAGACACCTGGGGTTCTGTTACTTGCAGTAGATGATATTGGATAATTAAGATAAGCAAGCATTTTCTTTTATAACAGTTTCAAAATTACGGATGAAACACGAAATTGGACTAACGGTATTATACAAAATTGCCAGTTTTCTTTGAATGCACTTTTTTTTCCCCAAGTAAAAAAAAAAAAAAGTTTTTTCAGTACTTTTTCCTGGTAAAATCCATGGTGCTTCCTTATTACTTTGAAGGGTCCCAATGCAGAGTGTGCACAGCAGGAACAAATCAGTGCAGTCCACTGAAAAGACTGAAAGGACCTGCAATTCAGGTTAAATTTGTACTGTTGTGTCTGTCCCTGTCTCTGACACACAGCTCAGACAACAAGGTAATCTCTTTCCTGTTCAAGACTGTGCGCAACAGCTTACATGCTCCCCTAACACATGTATACCCTCATACATGATAGTAATTATTACAAAAGCAGTTTTAAGTAGCACCTCATTGATTTTTGGTTTCCATGCTGTAAATTAATGGACTAAGCATGCACTCTTTGTAATCACACTAGTAGAAATTCAATAATGGCTCTGCCAGGGTATTTCAGTGACCTCAGCCACTGAATTAATTCCAGTCTCAACTACTGTTAATGAGACTAGCTATTTAGCCAGCTAACAAGAATCTCAATGTTTGTATCTGTGCTCTTACTCTAAATAGTTTGCAGCTTCTGTGTGGCAATGTTCACTGAAATACACAAAGCAAAGGACGTTTCTGATGTCTATAATTTGCAAGAAATATTCTGCTCAATTAGATTTCAACCAAATCAGAGCTCAGCAAGTACTACTGACAATCCCCAAAGGAACATACTCTGTGGTTAGTTTAGCAATTGTTCAGCTAGATTTAGAAGCTTTAATTATATTTGATCATCATTTCTTATGGCATTTTTGTTATCTGTGTAAAACTGATAGGATGGCAATACTTTCCACTTGGAGATGCTATTTCTCAATTTTTGTTTTGAGAGATGCGCAGAAATGGAATGAGGCTGACTGGGAGGGGATGTTTACAGGCTGATCTTATTCACTGCTGCTTATCTGTTCGGTTATCTGTACTTGCTTAGTTCCACAGTTGGTTTTACCTGCTGTGATCATGGTGAACCAGTAAGCTCTTACTCATTTCAGATGAACAGCATTTAAAGATAAGCAGCGGTAAATAGAAGCAGCTCCTAACAGTATTCTTATTTAAAAAAGTTAACCTAGAAGTTCAATGGTTTCTGCAGGGGACTTGATCACATCAGTAACTCAGCTTTTACTAACATTTCTCCCAGAACCACTCAAGAAAGGGATTGTTGCCATGTCTTGTTAATTAAAGCTGTATAAATTATTTTGATAGGCAGCCTCTCCTGCTCTTTTCACTATTCCTGGGGCTGATTGAATTGCTGAGGTGAGCTGAAACATACAGAGCCATCAAACAGATTTGCCACATTCTTCAGTGATGCAAATCAACAGAGATTTGTTCTGGATCTGAATCACTCTGTGAATGTATATATATTGTAAATATATATATATATAAATAAATACACGCACACAGAAAAACAATGCTCACAGTCAACCAAGCAATCAAACAAAAACACCTAAGGAGATATCCAGAGACACAGAACAGACTTCCATATAGGGTAGAACCTAGGACGTTCAAGGACAGTGGTTTTCACAGACTTGACCAGCCACGCTGTGCATAAATAAATTGGCTCTGACTTTATAAATGTTTAAGAAGTGTAAACTCTCTTCACCACTATGTACTCTCAGAGGAATGCTGATTTCACTGGCTTAAGTGCTACAGCTCAACAGCTGTTTTTGAAATGATGTATCTGCAGTTGGCAATAGAAGTTGTTATGCTCTTTAAATGCAAACTAATATCTAACTATTAAAAAAAGGAAGCAGGTTTTGAATTTGGAGCCTTATTCAGCATTCAGTGAAGCCTGGAGAAGATTGTCCATTAGCTTTAGGTCCTGCTATTGATGAACAGCTTCAGAACAGCTTGTACATCTCAATCCATTTAAGAATATGACTACTAAGTATGAACAGTGCTGAGAAGAAGTTAATTACTGCCTAGAGGACAAAGGATACAACAAAGAAATGCTTCCCTCTTAACAGCTCTCCATTGTTTTCTTCAAATTTTCCAAAGTCCTTTTAGCATCCTTAGAGCTCTTCAGTCAAATGTACCAACATCCCTCTTCCTTCTGTTTGCAATGTAAGTATCTTTACCACTTCTTAACAGTTTGGTTTTATCCTCCTTACTGAGTGAAGGATTGGAATTCAGTTTATTATTGTCCTCTTCTGTTCCTGTTTTCTTGAGATCATCTGAACCCACATATTTCTCCTTTTAAGAAAGCACATACATCTCTTGTCAGGGTATCATGAGCAATGAGGTATCTGGTAAAGCTGGAGCACATTATGACCCTTGGCCTGACTTGCTTCACATAAAACTTGGAAGAGGAAGGGTGAATTTGCATGAGTCACCTGAGCAAGGATGCAGCCTCAAAAAACACAGGCACATGAGCATGGGAGTGCTTCCAGATCCTGCAGCTTGGCCATGACCCATGGGTTGAATGGATAAGTGCTTTAAATACTGAAGTGCAGTAAATCATTTCTAATTCAGCGATGTCATGTTTTCTTTGCCTCCAGTTCTGAATTCCCCATGTACTTCAGGCAGAGAGAGAAGATTTAGTTTCACTGACACTCTCTCAAGACAAAAAAAAAACAAAAAGTGCTATTTTATTTGGAGTAAACAGTTGACTGGAATATTTGTCAGGCTCTATTATAGCTGTTGCTGCATTCTGTGAGATTATTCATGTATATACAAGCATGAGTTCATTTTGCCAGGAAGCAAGGCCATTAATCCTGACTACTCTGAAGCTTTGTGCTGGTGGGCTGTGGTGGGTGAAGCACTGCTCAGTTTGCTGGAGACTTCATCCCTTTGTAATGTTAATCAATATTGAATAGCTCAGCTCTGCATAAAAAGTTTTCCTTATTTAGGAATATTTTTTCTTTTTCATCCTTCTGTTTTTTTTTTCTTCTTGCATTTTCTTACATTTAATTTCCTCTATTTCTTGTTTTACTATGTGTTTAATATTTTGTCAGATGATAAATCTTCACACATAGATATCTAGATTTTTAATTTCTGTTTGCTCTTTTACAACTGAATCTGATAATTTAGTATTTCCTGAGCAAAGTCAAAAATTCCAATGAAAATGTTAGAGAAGTTTTTGAAGATTCTTTCCTAGTTTAATTCTTTATATGTGATGATTTGACTTTATGTACCCTGCAAGATTTAGAACTGCTGCTATTTAAACACTGATACTCACAATTAGGCAGTAATGTAGTTATTGAGATCTAATTCTTCCCTCAGCATGTTTATTAGAACTATTCCAGATGTGCCTGAAGACAGACTTTAAGTCAACCCTTTCATTTTGTAGTTCCTTTTTCATCTTTAGCAAGCAAAAGATGGGCTCTTCATATCCCAAGGCTTCTCCACAGTTCAGAAGCCTCAGATGCTCTACAGATCAGCACTGATCTGTGTGCTAAGTCACCCGACCTTGTGTACCTGATCTCAGCAGTGTGGATTTGAAGAAGAGGAGTCATAGGGGTAATTAGCTGGGTCACCGAGTGGGCTGGAGTGCAGGGAGCAGAAGTGCTCTGTGTGAGCAGGATAGAAATGAGGAGATGTTTGTCCAGACCAAATCTCTCCTGAGGCTCCACAAGTTTTCCATCTCTAATTGAAATCAGTTGCAGATTACACGAGCATTTCAACTTCTGTCTTCCTTGTCTCTGTATTACTTTCTCAGATCTTGATGCTTCTGACTCCAATAGCCAAAATCTTTCAATTATTGTCACTCTCTCAGTAGCTTAATGACAATAATCCTCTGTAGGGAAAAAAAAAGTTTAAGTGAATGGAAGTGATTATTAGATGAAGGAAAAATATGCCAGAAGTCGTTCTCACTTCACTAACTAGATGTAATTTAAATTTTAAAAGAAGCTATTGAAATTACTACTGTTGGAAGAGAATACAGAGCTTTAATGGCTGTTATTTTTGTAAAGGAAGTCACCCTTCTCCCTAAAGTGAATATGGTAAAGTCCTTTGTGTCAGAAATAGCATAGTACTAAGTAAAAGGTAAGTAGGAAGCTAAGTTTTTGGAAAGAACTATATACTTTGAATGTGTAACTGTACAGTTTACTGTACACCATTTATGGTGTTGGCTCCTTTTTGTGTATTACTGTTTGTTAGGCCAGAGCATTTCCATCTTGCTATCAGTTAGTGGCAACATTTTGACAGTTGTATATTGGATATATATATATATATATATATATATATATATATATATATATATATATCTCCAGACCCAAATTCATTCCCATGTAAACTGAAATAAATTGCAGTGATCCTGGGAATCTTAGTTTTGCGAGTACTAAATCTGAGGTCTTTTCCAGACCAACCTAAAAATCTGTAAAATTAACCTTAACATTTTTGTAGGACTGACTTCCTTCCACTCTCTCCTATAGAACAGTTTCCACGTTCATTTTTCTTTTTACTTTGTATTAGACTTACTGATGTGGGTAGAAATTACCTTTATAACTTCTCCCTCTTCTAAGATATGTGCTGGAGATAATGACCATTGTTCATCTGCTTGATGTTCAGGTTAAAAATACCAAATGCACTCAGCTCAGTCATCCCTCCTGCTTCAGTCAATTTCTGTGTAGAACATTGATTTAATTAATTACCCGTTTGGAGTACAAACACACTGGAAGTTGCTTGGATGACCTCTACATCTACTGGCTGCTATATGGGAACTCTGCCACTAATGGGACTCTGGCCTGTACCATCCCAGAGGCTATAGTGCCAGGAGGGAGAAATGGCTGCTATCTTGTATCCACAACATTCACATTAAAATCGGCATGCTTTCTCATAAGTGTGGCATTTTGGGATAGAATTCAGTCATTTCTTATTTCCTTACACTTCAACAACATCTGTCTGAGTCATGGTCTCTGACAACGTGGCCATCACCAGAAATCCATCCCTCCCCTGGGAGGGTCACTCAATGAAAGAGTTTGGTTACATATCAGGGGGATCCAGAAGAAGCCTCAGCATTACTCATGTATTAATCTACCGTTGTCCCAAGCTTGTCTAATACAGCCCTCCTTCATTCGGTTAAATTCCTTTTAAACACTGGTTAAACCATGGGGACTATGAATATAGAGTGGTTGCAGTCTCTGCTGCTTTATTGCTAAAGCCAATGTGAGTAAGGGAAGGCTGTGCTGCTAACTCAAAGTGTTTGTGTTCTTTAGCTCTCTCTCACTGACCAAACTTTCAGCTCATTGCCTGAAAATGCACTTAACAATGAAGAAATCTGCAGTGCTGCAGAGCTGGCTGATTTGTTCATGACCTGCCCGTGAGGACTGCATTACCCAAGTATTCACATGTCCTTTGAACATGAAATGACAGACAGGTGGGGCCTGGGGTATTATTTGGTACAAAGCAAACATTTAAAAAGCACCAAGTTTTAGGTCCTTATTGGTAATGGAATGTTCTATTTTCAAAGTGCCATTTGACATTTAGAAGATTAACTGGTATTGACTTCCTGTGTGAGTTGGGCTCCTGAGTATCTGAGTCACTTTTGGAAACCTGAGTTGGCCATCTGTTTCACTTAGGCTCTGCAGTGCCAAGTGAGGCAATGCATAAATACTTTGATGACTATAGTTTGTAGTACCTAAGTTTTAAAAAGCAGTTATTTTAACAGTTTGACACCTATTGGAGTTTTCAGAAGCTCTGAGGCCTCAGAATTCCCACTGCCTGGGAGAGTACAGATGTATTTGAAAGTTAAGTGTCGTTTGAAGGGATCTTGTGCTTTTGAAAACCCTAGAGCTACCCCAACAGTTTTGAAAATGGAACTAAAATGGAACTAAGGTACTTCCACAAATCTCACTTCTCAGCACAACCAGTCGTCTGACAACAGAACCTGGCAATGAAGATTATTTCTTAAAACAGGGTAGAAAAGTGAGACGGAAAATTTTAGCATATGTAATAGAAACGTCTTGTTGCAAATTGGTCTGTAGATTCTGAGAACAGTGAGTGTAGGACATGGTTGAGACTGAAAACAGGGTGTTTGGGACACTGGGGAAACTACTTCTGTTAGCAGCTTGAACTGAGCATGGACAGGAGAAGTGTGGCTGAAGCTTGGCACAGAAAGCACACCAGGTTTTGAGCCTTTAGGCTCAATGGGGATGTTCATAGAAGCTGCTTATTTCACCTCCTTTGTTTCAGCTGGAGAGCGACAGTTCCTCGTTGCCACCTTGTTAAATTGAGCCCACTAAACAGCAGAGCTGTTCATCTATCACTGCTTTAATTTTGTGCCTTGAAGGAAATAGCTGGTATAGGGAAACTGCAGAATGCAGTTTGAAGGAGTCTTCTTTCAAACTCCGAGCCATTTAACATCAGGGGAAGCTCAAAACGAGAGCTCTCGGTGCACTAAGAGATCATGACAATGCTTCAAAACCCAATTTTATTTGGGATAGTCAGGATCTCCAGAACATTCCAGGATTATGTCACCCCTCTGCCTTTTCAATTTGACAGTGAATTTGATGCTGCTGAGAATGGCTGTTTTGACAGCTCTGGAGGCAGCAGGGAGTTCAAGCAAACAGCACCAGCCTCTTACTAGTCCTCCCTTCCTTGACCAAAAGGACAATGAAAGCTAGGAGAAGCCCATATTATACTGAGCATTATATTATTTTCATATACTCATAGTGCTAGATGGAAACAGTTCTATTTTGATGCTGCTGCATGTTTTGATGACAAAAAAAAAAATAAAATAAAATTCAATTGGCAGATTTCAGCCAGTCACATCCTTGGATCCAGATGACGTGGATACAAGTTGCCAAGGTTTATTATAGTACCATGCCACTAAGCCATACAGAATGATAGCCTGAGCTTGCCACCAGTTCCTTTTACTGCATACAGATTGTAGCAGTTTTTCCTCAGCCCCCAGACCAGTCAGCCTAACCATAGAAAGTTTTTGGTAGATACACGTTGTTAGAGAACATAAAATCCATATGGATATGACAGTACTATAAAATTGTTTGTGGGAGGCTGTGAGAGCTTGTTCGGATGTTTCTCTGCTCCTCTATAAGTACTCTCCTTGTTCAGAATTTCAAACCTATTAAGTTACTAGTTTTTGTCTAAAGCTGATTACTGTATGGGTTTTTTTTATCCCTTATAGTGAATGGTGCATTGATTGTTAAGGAATTTAGAACAACAGAATATGTTTAATACTATAGCTGGATCAGAAGTATATAAAAATGTTCATTTTGGGATTTCTTAGGATGAATATGAGTTAAATGTTAGTTATACTTCCTGGAGAAGGTGGAGGTAGGTTGGCTAACATGATAGGAGGTGCAAATCTTTTTATTTAACAAGATTTGACTCCCATTACATAAGCTCAATTTTTTCCTTTAAAGGAGTGTCAGAATACTCAAAGCCTTACTTTCAGAGGCAGAGCTCTGCTGAATCTTCAGCACTCAATTTAACTATGCACTTACAGTTTGTGTCCTCATTTCTCTGATGGACCTCCTGTATGACCTTGGGCAATTCACTTCATTTTTCTGTTCCCCAGCTTGCATATCATAAAATAGGATAATGGTTCTTTACTCCCAAGAGCCATGGATAAAAATATCTGTCCAAAAGCAGTAAGAGGGAGGTATTAGCATTGCTATTGTTGTTGCCGTTGTGTATTTATTTAAGCAATATGTTCTTATGGTATTATGCATCCTATGAGTAGACCCACTGAGGGCAGTGGGACTGATTACACATTGAAAGTGCTTTTCTGGACAATGGCCAGAAAACAGGGATGAGCCTATAACTAGTAGATATTCCCCAAGGCAACTAACAGCAGGAGCTGTGGTCCAGAGCTCCAGGGTGTGTGTGTGTGGCTAAATGTATAAATAATTGTCATCAGGATTTAAGATCATTCAGGAAGCACAGTCTACTTTGCATGTAAACACAATCTAGGTCTCAAGGGAGTCTGTCTCAGCTGAATCTGCTCATGTACAAATCCTCTTTTTTAGGCTTTTTATTTTGTAATCATTGTAATTTAAATTCAGCTACGAATGCACAGAGTTTGCACATTTTACCACCATTAAGGACGTCAGTGGGAAGTGTGCATCTCACACACTGTATCTGCCCTTCAGTTATTAACTCCTTTCCATTTCCTAAATCTAGAGTCAGGCACAGCAACATTTGAGATAAACTTCTAGAGCGTTCATTCTGGGAGTATGCACATGAGGGACAATTTTTTCAGCTGTTTTGTGCTTATTCTCATCTTATTCTCTTTCCTGAGATACTAAGCTGCTGACTTGGCTGTTGCTGGGTAAGGAACCACCCCTGCAGTTATCAGAAGGTTGGCAATTCTATGCCAGGGGATCAGAGTGCTAATCACATGCTTCCTGAATCCTCCTGTTTCATTCTGGTGTCTATCTGTCATCCTTCCCATTGCGCTGATTGAGCTGTAGATGTCCCTGTTCATCGCAGGGTAGTTGGACTAGATGACCTTTAAGGGTCCCTTCTAAGTCAAATGATTCTGTAGTTCTGTGATTCTATGCACATTGTGTAGTATTAACCAGCTGTATATTTTCCTCTAACTAATGAACTCAGCAGCCCAAATTCTGAAACAAAGTGATACTGGGAGACTCATCCCCAGATGATAATTTTCCAACATAAAATATTCTATTATCCCTTTTTTTGCAGTTTCTCAAATGTTTGCATTTCACATTAAAAGAAGTTGTGGTTGTTTCACAGTAAGCAACCTCCCAGCAATGTAAGTGTTACTTTGGCCAACAAAAATTGGGGACAGATGTACCAGGGAGTGAGAGAGAGAAGAGAATAGCCAGGCTTCTACCAGCCAGCTGTGTTTGAACTCTGCTGTTCTTAAAGGTGTAGAATTGAAACCTGCGGGAGAGAGTGTTGAACATTGCTTCACCTCAATCATCCCTGCTAAGTATTATGATTACAGGAAAGGAATCCTTAATATCCCTGTTAGACGTGGAGCATTTTATTAACTCAGAAAGACAGTTGGAGTTGGCTTTTTTTTTTCCCCCGGAAGATTCAGTAAAACTTGATGGGTAATTTTGCAAATGAAGACAGTAAACAGATGTTGAAGATGGTAATGTCTGAGTGGTTTTGTTGTTTCTATGAAAACTTAGTTACACTCAGTTTAGATTAATTTTTCATTGTCTTCTGTTAAATGAGAATTGCTTACACGGCTGCTTTAAATGGAACCTTGATTGCTTTCCAGCTACCACCAAAAACATAAAAGACAAAAAAACCAAAAAAAACAAAAAAAAAAACCCTGCCACAATCAAACACATAAAAACATTCATGAGCAGTGATACAATAAATATGTGCCATAGTGCATTTTAATTTGATAAATTAAAGTTTTCCTATGCAGCAATTTGTGAGAAAAGCATATACATTCGACATTTAAATTTAGTACTGCGTTAAATAGCAGTAAAAGCAATTCTGGCTGCTACTGGGAACTTTTGGTGTGATATTATGAAAGTCCCCAGAAGTCTGAGTAGTAATGTGGGAGAAATGAAATGAAATGTATGCGTGGTGAAGGAAATAAAGATAGTTTTGTAGCAAAAACCACTGAAGATGAATTGAGAAGATCAAGCTTCACACCTCACTCATTGATTTGCCCTCTTGCCTTCACAAATGTTGCTCAAGAACATGGAAGGAAAGGATCCTTGAGGTCCAGGTGCTGAAGTGAGAGCTCGGTCCAGTTTGTAACTGCTGCAGAAACACTGTGAGATAAAAAATATCTCACAATTTGTGAGGTAAAAATTGCTCCATTTTCTCTGCAACTCACTTTTCCATTTGTAAATAGAACTAATAAAACTCCTCTCCTTAATTTTTGTATTTGTTATGTTTGTGTGAGGCCAAAAGGCCTCTTACTATGTGAAGCCATCCTTTACTATCTAATATACCACTTAGCAAAAACAGTGTGCCAGTATTCCAGGGAACACTGTGAAAGGAAAGCAGCAGAATAGTTTCAAAGAGTTTAAGCCATAATTCAGTCCTGCTTTGAAGTACTATAAAGGCATTTAAAGTTTCTGCTGACTCTCTGCGTATGGATGATTTCACCCAAGATGGATGGATATTTCTTTGAGTCTGAGATAGTGGACAGGATCTATTGTTTGTGAGTTCACAGGATGATCAGGCAAGCGTGAATGAAGGTCAGTTGTTTTGTTTGTTCGATCATACACTTAATAATACTTGAATCCTGTTATGACCTTCTACAGAATTCTGTTGTGGCATAAATGTCAGGAAATGCAACTGGAAATGAGAATTTTGATAAATATATTGCTGGGATTTAAAACTGTAACTTTGACTTGCTAGACAACATGTATTTTTGCAGCCTTAATTATTTTTGAAACATTTCTCGTAACCAAGTCCTTCATAAATACTCTCTAGAATGTTTCTAAATATACTGTTTTCCCTTTGCAAGGCTTCACACCATGAAAAGGATTGCTCGGGAAGAGCAATCACTGCCTTCTTAACAAGTTGATATTTCAAAGTTCACTGCAGAGTCTTTTTTTATAGCTTCTTTACCCAAAAACATTCAACTCAGATGTGCCAATATGTCTTCAAGGAGCTCCTGTTTTTCTTTTGTTGAGACATTTCTCTTAACAGGTTTAATAGAAGGACAGGCAAGATAAATGAGTGGTGTGAGATCATACAGTTAGCCCATGACCCCGGAAGAGGCTTTGACACAGCCTCCACACTACAGCAGATGGTGCTAACGTAAGGAAGCAGCACACAGCTAGCAAGCATGCTTGGTGTTTTAACCCCAAGCCTTGAAGCAGGGAGAGAGAAGGGAACAGCAGGTAAGCAAAGAGAAATTAGCTGTAAATAGACCATCTGATCTGAATCCCCTCCAGCAATATTCTCCTGCATAAAAAGGGCTAATATTGTGTGGTTAATATTCATAGCAGTTTGATGGTATATCTTGGCTAGCTGAGGATAACGTAAATGTAATACATGTGGAAGGGAAGCAGATGTAATTTGAGCTTGATGAATACAGCCTGGCCAACAGGTTTCTTGCATCTCTATTGTTTTCCTCTGTATGTATACATATATACAAGTTCAGTTGTATTTCTTTGGCATGTCACAGATATGTTTGTGCTTGCCAGTAAATTGCATCAGTAAATCTGTTGGCATAGGAAGAACATGGAAGTGGAGTATGTTAATTTAGTATAGCCAGCTAAAATATCCTCTCTTTTATCTCTTTGCTTTCTTTGTCCATTTCATCAAGACTTTCTTATTTAGTTTATGAGACCATCAACAAGAGGAATTGATTTTGAATCCAACGCTGTAAGAAAATAATGTCAGTTTGTCCTGTGTGACATTTGCTGAAGATGAAGAGATGACCTCTGATGGCCAAGAGCACCTCTTACTGCCCAGCATTGCCTTAGACACGATTTTGTCTTCATTTTCATATGTTTGAAGTGCAGTATTCCTGCAATTCCCTTTTTCTCTATTCAAAATGTTCCATCTAATTTGGGAAACCCTTTAAATTAGTCATAAAGGCCAATTCTCTTTATAGATATCTATGGAATTACTCAAGCAGCCTATCTATAAAATTAAAAGCAACTTCCCAACAAGATGCGTTTTTTGGAAGAGCTGGCAATGCTGCTGAAATTTCTTAAGAAAATATTTGTCTATTTTCAAAAATCATTTGAAGTGAATGGTGTAAGAGACTCAGGCCATCCCATCCGGAATATGCTGAAGAATCAGACTGTGGCCCTAATTCATTGAATTAGGAGGAGGAGAGGGTCAACAAAAGCAAAACCCATCTCATATGTAGTGCAGCCAGGTCAGCTCCAGGAGCAGAGCATTAGAGTTGGTGGAATATTCAATAGTAGCTTTCTGCTGGTCAAAAAGGTCATCACTTGGTTTGCCTTGGGCATCAGAAAACACTTTGAACTTGCTGTAGCTTCTCTAAGCTGACACTGCTGCTGGAGAGCACGCCTGAGGGTATGAGAAAGGTGACAATGAAACAGCGGTCCTACTACCATCAAAATCAGAAGCAGAATGCCAGTCAACTTGAGTGAAAGGCAGCTCAGGACCAAAGTGTAGCATGTAACATATTTCAGTGTTGTCATCATTCTGATTTTTCAGGCACAGGAGAATGGCTGCCAGTGTTCACTGTACAGCTCCATGAGTTTTCAGAGATGTTGACACATGTTTTAAAGGATGGATCATTTCCTGCACACTGTGGTTTCTGTGCTTAAAGAAAAAGTGCTGCATGCTGAGGGGAATAATAATGTGTCCATGATTCACTCCTTTTATAATCTTGTTCTGAAGAGGATGCGACTGAAATATTGCTACCACAGGAAAATCAAGCTAGATTAAGGATCTGTAGCTGGAAAGAGGATGGAAGGTGCAAAGTCTTTTATATTTGTGCTGGTAATTTCCAAGACCACTCCATCTAGTTGGCTGTCATCCTTCCCAATTTTTTACATTTTCAGTATTGCTCCTGCAGGCCTGCTTTACCAAGTAATACTCCATGCCAATGTTCTTGGATGTTATTTGCATATAACCATGACTGTGTTTTCCCATTGACAGCTCAGATTAGAGCATGGCACGGCTTGCGCTGACAAAAGTCTAATGCTTGTCTTTAAGAATTGTCTCTTATCTGACACTCACACAGCTATGGAGTCAGTTCTGCTGGTGTTCTCATACAGGAACAATTAACAAGTATAAGGTTTCCCTAGCATGCATACAAAGGTATAAATGCAATTGAATTATCTCAATTCAACATGAACTGCTGTGGCTCAGAAGTACTTTTGCAACAAGGCTCTTTGTGCTCTCTGATGTGAGGTTATGGCAGGAACTGTTAATGCTATCTGTAATTCTTTCAATGTTTGCTGACATCAAGCATTTGCTTCCTGCAAGATTATTTAAGGCAGAGTTATAAGGGGGCAAACAGGGACAAGGGGTGTTGGTGACAGACAAACTAGTAGGATTTGAGATCTGGAGTTTCTGTTGAAAGGCTGTTAGCTAGTAGTTACTACTGATCCAAATTCTAACCTGTTTATAAAACAAAGGAAACTTTAATATGTGAAATTCACACTGATTTAGACTATCAATAGTGTAATGCACATAGTGGGATGTGGGCGCTTTTTTGGTAACAAACTTTGCCCTTAGAAACTGGAAAAGAACCTGAGCACATGGAACTCTTACTCCTGCAAATCTCATCAATGTTAATCTCCTCCAGCAAATACCTTCCAGAAGAACACTGTGAATCTGATAATACAAGCCCTTGTGAAGATTTCCCTGTAGGACTGACTTTCTACTCTTCTCCTGTTTCTTTTTCACTTAGAAAGAACTCTTAATTTTAGGTTTAAAATGAAGCTGGTTGGACTTATTTATTGGTGAGACAGCAGCAGCAGAAGGAAGCCTATCTGTGATTCAGAAATGAGTCAGCAGACATTCTCCACCCTCCAGTCTGAGACTGTGCATTCAACTCTGGTATTTAGATTTCAGTAGGACAAAGTCACACAGTGGTGTATTTCATCCCACGTGACTGCAGATAATTAATATTCACTACTTCATCCCATACATCCCAAATAGTTCTGTTTCAGACCTTTATTGCCATCAGTCCTTTGAAAACTGGTCATGATTTTATATGAAATATCGTCATGACGACATTATCTTAAACCGAAATGTTCCTCATGAATTCATGCTTCTTCATGTTCCTTCTCATCTAATACGGGTTTTGCACTCTAATCCCATACACATGCTCTGTGTGTTCAGCTGAGATTTGCTGTTTTTGCATTATGTCAGAACCTTGGAAATTGGTCTTTCATCGGTCTAATTCTACCTCTCTAATCAAGTGAAGTGTCAAAAGTCAGCAAGGAACGAGAGTGGTGACTAATGTTGCTGTAGATTTCAATAACAAAGGGAAGGTCTGCTCTTTAGAATCTTTTTTCCTTCTTCCTGACAGTGTCTTCTGAGTCTTGTTTGTATAATTACAGATAAACCTATTTTGATTCACCTAGTGCAGTAAGGCGTAGAAAAAGAAAATATAAAAAGGCAGCAATTGTTGCTTGGAAAAACTCAAAGTATATTTAGAAATCTTCACCTTAGGCTGTGAAACAAATACATCACTATATGGTGCATGGAGAGATTCTGTGCTAGATTCTTGTTTATTACTTTCCATTACGAAAAACTCACTGCTGTTCAGCGTTCTGATACGATGCGGCACACAGTTCCTCCAAGCACTCCTACACCCTTCCTAAGAAACAAGTTAAAATGAGATTTTTTTCCTAGCAATGGAAAGTCACCTTTACGAAGCACAACATTTCTCAAAAGCCTCATCCAAATCCAGCATGTAAAGGAAGAACTGTTTTTTTTTGCTTTGAATCAGAGCCCAACTTCGGAAATTTGAAACTGAGTTTTCCCAACAAATTGGATGTAGCTGTTTTCTAATTGAGGTGCAGTAGGGAAAAAACAGGTTTGAAAAGAACCAGAGATGTCACAGTCATCACTTCAAAGTTGCTCTTGGAGTTTATCTGTAAGTGTTTTGTCAATCGAATAGGCACTTGCTTTTCTCACAGGCCATTTAACATTAGGATTGAGTCTCCTTCATTTGTCTTCTTGAAATATTGAGGACACATTGCTCTTCATGTGCCTGACAGTCAGACAGGAATGTCTGCACTCTGCCTGAAAACTGATGTCCGCTATCAGCTCTTTTAGCTACAAATACAAATATTCAGTTGTTGTCCAATGAAATATTTTAAAACTAGCTGCCATCTTCAAGAAACTCCAGTGAACATTTTTGCTTGAAGGCAGCTCTGCTATGGTAGCAAATATTTCCTGTATTTTACTTCTTCTTCATTCTATTAAATGGGACTGCCAAAAACCAAAGATCCAGGACTTTTTTCTCCATGCAAACATGCTGAGCCTAGACCTCGAGCCTCCATCCTGCAGGTGACGTCTTCGTTAGTAGCAAAGAATAACTTTAGTTAGTTAGTTTTAGCTTCACCCTGACATCAAACTGCTTCTGCCCCAGAACTTACTTCTCTTTCTTCAAATTGAGAAAACAGCACACTTTGTTTTATTAGAGGCTGGTCATCACTGTTGTAATGTGACAATGTGGGGGAGAAGTCAGTGACAAATACATTCGGTATCTTCCATAGTGTGGACATGAGGAGGACGAAAAACATAAATATCCAGAATGAAAGGATGAATTTGCTGGGGGTGACGCAGATACCCAAACAGAGCTAGTTGGTGTAATCTCAAATCTATCAGCCCTGACAGTATCCTTTTAAACGACTCCTTAAAAATGTTAATTGCACATCATAGGCATTTAAGCAATGACATTTTTGCCACTGAATGTCACAGGGACATTTTTTCTTTTATTATCCTTGAACAAGAGAAATGAACAACTATAGTTAGCCACCAAATAACAGTATCATGAAATCTAACGGTTCTGCCTCCAATATTGATGTTGGTTTAGCTTTTAATAAGGTTCCTTAGAGCTGTGGATGGTTAGGAAGGCAGCATTGTTCAGTTTTGCTTTATGAACTGTAAAATAAAGGTTTGTCCATCAGATTTCCAGAGCTGTAGTGGCTGAAAGCCCAAGGGTCCACAACTTTTGTAACTCTGAATAAGAGCTGATGTATAACTACAGAATTGATCAAATTTTTGTCCAGTCTCTACAGCATCTTTACTGGTGTCAGGGCAGGTTTGGGAAACTGCTTACATAATGTGCACTGAGGGGTATTAAACACGTGTTCTGCCTAGATTTCTGAACTCTTATAAATGATCATCATGCCCAGGCCAGTTTGATGATGCCAAAATTGTGAATTGGGGTTAGGAGGCTTAATGTGTACAACACTTTCAAAACTGCCCTCCTGTCCTACACACTTTCCCATGCACTGCCTTGGTTTTACAGCAGTTGTTGAGTTTTCTTACAGAAACTCTCAATGCACTGCAACAAAGCTATGCCAAGAGATAAATAAAATGTTTCTTTGCAAATTTGGCCTTGCAAGGTCATACTGCATAATTGCAATCTACAGAGTCTGTAAGAGAGCAACATACTACTTACTGCTCGTCATTGTGGTGATAACTTTTGGACACAGAGTAGACCAGCCATTGCAATTATCCAGGGCAGTGCCCTCAACAGTAAGCATACCTACAAATAATTAATAGAACTGGATTTGGTTATACTCCTGGCTCTCCTGCTCTGTCAATTTTCACCTATGTCGTTCCTTCAATTTATATGGTGCTTCACCTGGTAAATGCTATCGTAGCTGAGTTCAATATTTATCTTGCAATCAGTGCTTAGACTTAGACTACTTTGGATTTCTTCTAATTTTATTTCACATTAGTATGGTAGAGAATGCATGAGCAGCATACATCACTGAAGAGGATTTACAAGGTAAGAGTAGGATTGAAATAGCTCAGCTTGTTTTCTGCAAATACTAATAAGGGGAACAATATGGTCTGACACATGAGATATGACCTAAGACTGGGGAAAAAGAGTTTATTCCTGCTGCAGACTCCTCCTTAGTGAAGCTTGCAAAAATATATTGACTTTCAAGAAATAAAACTGCTTCTCCACCTTCCCCGGGCTGATATTCTCTAGCTCTGGATTGTACACAGTATTATTCAATTCCCTGCAGCTTCTAGTCTGAGGGATTCTGCACAAACTGAGTTTGCTCTGTGATGAAATTGCAACTGTTGAGCTTATTTCTCAGAGGATGTGGTTCATTTCAAGATCTTTTACTCTATTCAGGCAGCTTCACAGGCACCTGGAAAAGCTCTTCAGCTAAATTGGAGGTCTCTCTGGATAGCTGCCACCAAACAGTTGTTGATCATTGCTTCTGAGCTGAAAAATTCCTTTACCTTTTTCATGCACTTGAATTAGAAAAGCTGCAGTCGTGCCCAAATGGAGTGTATTCATTTAGCACTGGGGCTTTTCATTGTCCCCTGAACTTTGCCTGTGGCCATCGAGTTTGGAAAATTAATTTAGTTTATCTTTTGGTTATTTTCTTCATTGTTTCACCATATTTGGCACTTAATTGTTTGTTATTTAACTTTTTAATTATACCATTAAATGCTTGCTTACTTTATATCCCTTTATACCTGTTATATGTAAAAAATACAGATTTTTTATCAGCTTTACCTGCCTGATAGGCTGTTAACTTGGCAAGTGTTTTGGACCAAGAGGCATGTGCAGATATGTAGTTGCAAAAGAAAATGTTTTTCTTGAAGGCAGGAAGAGATGGTGACTCACAGAGAAAGCTTATTTATTGACCAATCTGCCTGCATATTCTGTTTTCCAAAGTTATACTGAAGACATTAGCAGACTAAAACCCTGTGGAAACAGAATGGAAAATGAAATAGAAGTGGGAGATGATGATAGCTCAGTCCTGGGGTATTTGCACGTAGCCTTTATATGATGGCAGCAGTCTGAGGTTGAGGGTCACATATCCTTTGGGAGAAGGGAAAATCAATTTCATGCACCTTGTGACTGGATGTGATGTCGTATCAGAGAAAACTTATGAGACTACAGTATATATTAGTGATTAGTGACTCTAGAAAAGTGCTCCGCTAAGAAGGAAGAATTGGTGAGTTGCTGTGGTCAGGTCAGGTCTTCATTCTCTGGGGACTGTCTCATTCAGCTTTCTGCTTGGCAATGAGAGGGGATTTTCTCCTTCTCTGTACTCTGATTAACAACATGACTTAGCTGCATTTCAGCAGCTAAGAATTTCACAATCATGTAGAGCTCTCAGTGTAGCACAGCAATTCAAACATGAGTGGTCTTCCGCCTCTGTCCTTCATGGTGTGGGCTTGAAACCAGCTGAGATCACAGGGCACAGTATCAAAGCTATATAGGCATTATACTTAGGTACCTGAAGTGGCAGAGCTACATCTGTTTTTCTTTTTTTTTTCTTTAAAGCTCTGTGATACCTAATTCCAATTGATTTTATTTTGGCTTTAAGGATCTGTATCTTTGTGTCTTGCCTGAGGTCATTAAAGTATCCCGTGGAAGAGCTGGGAAATGAAATGAGATTTCCTGTCTCAGACCAATCTCTTAATCAAAAAGCTGTTTTATATCACAGTTTATGACAAGAAAGCTAAGAAACCTTATTAACTAATCTAGATCTTATCTATGAAGAAATCAAGTACAGTTTTCTATCACCTGTTTAAATATTTGCATGCATATTTTGTTATGTTTCTCTAGAGTTTGTTAAGTTATACCTCAGATATTTTCCTTCAAAGAGCTTCACAATATTCTTAATGAGTCAGTTTTCCATGAAATATTGTCCTTCCTGTCTGTTAATTCCCAAAATAGATCATCCTTTTCTTTCTCCTCTGCTAGTTTTTATGGCTTAAGGATGAAAGTGAGGGTAATAATGCAAATGAGAAATTTAAACTTTGTTTTGCCTACAGTAGTTGACATTATTCTTTAAGTACTACATGCTTTGTATAGTTTTGCAAAGAGATTACCTTTGTAACAGCTCTGCTGAATGAAACTGATCTTAAGCATTTTGTCCTCCATTTGCTGATCAGACCTTTCAGAACAGGAATGGATGGCTCAAGGGCATTGTGGTAGATATTACAGCACTTAGCTCATAGGTGACTAATTCAAAGGGACCTGGGTTGCTAATGACCCAGCTTTTGTTAGAGCTGAGCGCTGACTGTGAAGGTGAATTGATGTGTACAGAGCTGTGTGTATAATTTCATCAGCATTAAAATTATCCTAAGTCAGTTCCAGATCGGTTTCAAATCTTTGTGTAAGATGTGCAGTGTAACTGAGGGAAAATGGAGTTTGTAGACTTTTCAGGTTTTTATGTTATTTACTAATTGCTGATCTTGCATTAAGATGTCACTGTTAAACTGGGCAGCATTAAAAAGGAAAAGAGTTGCTAAATTTTCAGGAGGTCGAAACATTTTTGGTTCTCTAAGGACTGTCAGTGAAAATCTGTTGGAATAAAGGACATCTAAAAAATGTTTTTAATCCAAGCTTTTAAAAATTTCTCTTTTGAGAGCCCCAGTAATAAATCAAAAATATTGATTTAGCCTACAGCAGTCTTAAGATTCACTAATTTAAGAGTTGAAGCTGCTCTATTACTCAGAGCAATAACCCGACTCTGAAATCTCTCATCAGAGACTCCTGGTCCACACATGTAGACAGGCATTCAACTAAGATTTCCATTCATGTATGGATCTTACATCAGCTGAGGACTCCACTGCTTTTTTTAGCAGTTATCTTCCTTCCTTCTGCCCTGAAAGCCTTTGTATCACTGGGCCTTCGGGGCTGAGCTGAGCACTGCCATTTTAGCACACAAATATTGAACTCCATTCCACTTTATGCTAGACCTTTGCAGGGAAACAAAACCTGTTTTCATTCTAAAACTTTTAGTACAATCTGTGTTCTAATCTTACGTGCGGCTCGTGTATCCCACGTTGAAGAGACTTAAAGGTAGTTTGGATATGGCCAGACTTGGGTTCCTGTGGAAGGAAAATGTCCATCTGAAAGAAAATATATCTCATGGTGTTGAAGGTTTGGATGATGAACAGTTTCAAATAAATAATTATTGTTATGCTCAAAAATATTTTAAAATCAAGAATATGATTACATTTACACTAGATAATACCAAAAGGGTGTATTCTCTCCATATAGCTGGCAAGAGAGCGTGAGTTCCAATACAGTTTCTCCCAGTGTTTATTCTGTTTTGCTTTTAATGCATTTTTAAATTAACTTTCCATTAACAGAACATTTCTGATTGCCCTTCTTTTTCTAAAAGTGATCTCCTGTAAGTGTTCATACAGCTCTGCAAACATTTCCCCCCTCATCTTCCTGGGCTAACAATATTAATGGGTTGACTGCTAGCCCATGCCAGTAGTAAATTACTAACCCCATCACTGACTTGCTGGCTCAGCTGCCATAACCTCTAAGTAGCAGATAATCATTGCCCATCTGCTCCTGCAAGGGAGTGGCCATGGGGTCAGTGCTCTGCACTGATGCCCATGTGCTGGAGTGGCTGCTTAGCAGATCAAAGGAAGCCCTTCCTCCCTTCTGCAATTGCTCAGTCCTATCTAGCCATGAATTATTAGCATATTTATAAATCAGAATAAATCCAAGGATTGAACTGGCCCAGGGGAACTCTCAGTCCAATCAAATTAGTCTCATATATCCACCTCAGAGCAATTTCGTAGAAGCTTTGCCCTCACAAAGCTTCATTTGTAATCACTACGAGTTGTGTACTTCAGAAAAGTTTTATAATTGCTTGCTGTTTCGGCTGCTGAACAGTTCTAAATGTTAGATATTAAGGAACTGCTGTTTCAGTCAGTGAGCAAGCTCTAAACATTAAATGTGCTTCATGAGAAGTTTTTTTCTCAGCCATTACACATCTCTGAAGGCATATTTTTTTCAAGTGGATGCTTTCCCAGCTGTTGATATCTCTCCATTTCTTCTATACGAAGAGGGAAGGAGGAAACTGGTGGCAGAGTGATACTGTATAGAGTTTTTATTGCTGTGAGAGTGAGATAAGTGCGTTCCATACAGATGCCTGCACTGTAATACATAATTGCTGGTCATTATAAGAAAGTATCAGTAAAACCTTTCTCTTGTACTATGTGTATTCTTGGCTTCTGGCACGTACCTTAGAGAATAAATATTTTAGCAACATTTTAAAGACTTCTTGATTGGGGAAACTTTCCTGACACTTTCTCTGCTATAACAGCTCTGATGTGTGCATAGATTTATCCCCTATTTAACATAAGTGAAAGCACCGAGATAGTCAATCACACGTAAAAACTTTTTCTCTGTCAGTTACAAAGCATCAGATAGAAATGGAGGAAATAATGGCCTTTCAGGTGTCATTAATCTCAGGCATAATGATGTCTTTTAGAGCTAATCGAATGCTGTAGCTCAGGTGATTCAGGTATCTTTGCATGTTATCATGCTTTCAGATAAATTACAAAGTTCAATCTGGTATGTGTTCATTTTGGGATGTCCCAGAACTGTGCAGACTGCAGTTATCACAGCTGCTATTACAAGTTATAAGATTTTACTTTTCCAGAACATACCTCAACGCTTACAATAATTTCCTCATTTCGCTGTTTAACCATGTTAATTTTTTAATGGCTTCTATGCTGTGTATATCAGCTTCAGTTATGCTGAGGATTTGTACAATTTTGATGATAGACATAGACAAGTAATCTTGTTTCTTTTTGCCTAGGTTAATTCTGGTCTCTTTTGTCATAGATTATACTGGACTTAAATTTGGCTGATCAAGGTCAAATCATAGGAAGTCTGTAATGGACTAAGTGTATTTTGCTTTCTTTAGACACGAAGTCAGTAGTTTTATCCCTTTACATAGTATTCACAGTAACAGCACCTGAACCATTTTGAACAGTTCCAGTTTGTATGCTCTGAAGAAGTCATAGATTGGAAAAGGCCCTGTGTTATATCTGCGTTTAAATAGCTGTATTCTCCAGTAGCTAATATGATTCACTTCATTTGCCTTCTTCAGCAAATGTAATAGCTCTTTCCTTTCCCTGTTTTCCTCTTTCAGAAGTAACAGTCTATTCAATGAGGTTGTGCAGATGGACTTTGAAATAGCCAGTTTTAGCAGCCTCTCTGGAACGCAGCCCATCACCTGGCAGGTGGAATACCCTCGGAAGGGGACAACAGACATAACCTTGTCTGAAATCTTCATCTGCCAAAAGGATCTTGTTGGAATTGTTCCACTGGCGATGGTAAGAAACTGTTTCAGCATGTTGCTCCATCTGATCTCTCTGTAGTCTGAGAAAACACATACCAGGCCTTAGACAGATTTGCAAAGGAATGCTTTCTGCCCTGCCTCCTGTTATAGAACTTTATAGGAATACTTGCTAAAATCATACTCACGTTTAATTGCCAGTATGTGTCACACAATTTAAAAGCACAGAAGAAAGGAGTGCTGCCATTTCAGAAATCTCTCAGCCTTTAAATCTTGAATTTCTACAGTGATCTGTTCTCTCCACACTACCATCTGGCAACACAGAGCCAGGTAGATTTACCCTCCCATTTCTTATTTAGCTGTTACAAGGTTTGAACTTGCAAGGTGCCCTGAACACCTTTTGCTGAAGAATGAGTTGCTTGGTCCTTAGTAGGCTGCAGCTGATAATAATTTTGCTAGCTGTTTTCCTGGTGATTTCAGAGCCTGCAGTTTCAGAGAAGAAACAGAAAATAATAAAGCCTCAATAATGTATTTAAGGAAAATTCTATACTAGCATAGTATAGAATTACATGCGAAAAATTGCCTTGGGTTAAAATCTACTTGCCCTGCCCTGTATAGCAAGCTTTTGCGGGCTATTTACCTCCCAGTGAAATCATAACTGTTTCCAGTCTTTACAAGGCTCACAAATGTGATTTGTGAAAGCAGGTGTTTCCTTCCTTTCTTCTGGCTCACTGAAGATGCAATTACTTCTGCAAAGCAAGGCTGGAACTGTGGAAAGCATTGAGATCCAGCAGTTAGGATCCTACATCTCAAGCACACTATTTCTGAGCAAGCACTTTAAGTTCAGCAGGGTTTAGGTGCATGCAGAGGAAGGCTCTGAGCATCTATTTTAGAAGTCCCAGACCTCAGGAAACACAAAGTTGCCAGATATCTAGAGCAGGATTGAGTGTCAGTTAAACAAAGGAACAATCATTGTTAGAGATCAGGCTTTAGAAGAAGAGTTAGACACATCTGTCCCATTTATGAGTTCTGCCTCTCCTGCACATAACCTTCATGCTGAAATTCTGGCAGTCTTTGAGTAATATTCTAAGGTTTGAAGGAGATAATAAGATGAGTACTATTTCCTGGAAATCCTAATCTTCAATATATTCCTCCTCTTTGAAGGGTGAAACTACTGCTCATAACAAATGAGGTCATGCCCAGCAATTTCCTGATCCAAAGTATGTTAAGTCAGCAGAAAGCCTTTGCGGCCTTCCAGATCTGGGAGGGAAATAATTGTCCTCATTATCTGTGGAGCTAAGTGTATTTATGTGTCTGTCTTCTAAAGGCTTCAGAATATATGTAAGGATGTTTATTCTGGTCAGGTTTTATTTTGCAATAGATTCCTTCTGTATCTTTCAGTACCAAATGATAGGCATCTGTCTACTGGCAGACTGAACATCTCCTTCTTGTTTGTTTGCCAGCTTCTTTTCCATATCTCACACCCAAGGGAAGCAAGATTTTTTTAGTATCACATGGCAGGATTGAATGCACTTGCATAGAAGGTTCAAGCTTTATACCCAGACTTGTGAATATCCCAGATTAAAATTTCTGCATTCACAAGGGTTCTTCAAAGAACTAAAGGTCTGAACTAATGAATTTAGTGGTGTATAAATCACATAAGGTGAGATCCTTTATTCCCAGCAGATGTACTGTGGGTTTTCCAAAGGGTTCAAGCAATGAAATCATTAAACCGTTCTCTTTGCAAAGCTTACTTGTGTTTATTTATCTCATTTCTGTACCTTGTGATAACACTTGGCAGGAGCCAAAATATACTGTGTTAATAGAAACCAGTTGGATGGGATAGCAATGCAAAATTGGCTTTGCTAGCAGGATATTAGTAGATAAAGGGAATTTTCACAGTTTTCTGTTAGCTAAGACTGCAGATCCAGCCAGAGTGCTTTCTTCATTTAGGCATTAATCGCTGGCTGAGCTGATTACCTGGCAATGCTCCTGTTCAGAAACAAGAGCCACACTGAGAAGGGAGAGGGGGATACGGTATCTACTGAGAAGTCAGACCCTGCTCTTTATCTCCAGTGCACACTGTAAAGCCACAGCATGTTATTGTGTACAGAAATTAGATCTCAGTGTTTATCAGCAAGTGTGTTTCATAAATCCTCTAGGGAGTAAAGAAGATTATATTGATTTAAGCATGGAGTGTTCTTACAGCAAAACTGCTGACATCAAAAATAAAATCTGTTGTTCAGAGTTTTTAAAGTTAGCCAGAAAAAAAAGACAGAGAGAGACAGAGAGAAGGAGGTGGTTGAAAAGGAAGGGAAGGAGATGCATAATGGTATTATACTGGATAAGGATGTGGGATACCCAAGATCTGATTGAGTCCCCACCACTGGTCCTTGTCAGTGCTCTGGATGTAGAACCAGCAAACCTTTGCATGGTTGTGAGTGACATAACAGTTGTCTTTGACTCATGGAGGAAAGCATTTCTCATGTGAGCCATTTTGAATGCTGAAACTTACAAAGCACGAGAAGCCTTGTATCCTTTATTGGCCAGTGCTTGACTATGGTACAAAAAGAAGTAAGATGAAGAAGTGAGTGTGTTTTACCCTTCAAGTCATTAAAGAGAAAAATGAGGCAGAAAAGTTAAGAAAATGCAATTCTAACAGGTTCTGTTGCTTTCAAACTCTCACAGACAATGATTTTTTTAGGTATGTATCCTGGGGAATTTCTCATCATGCATGTATACATACGTTGTTCTTTGACAAGATCTTAAGCATGGCGCTAAGTGTAACCATCCACTCCCTGTATCTTTCTTGCAGGCTGCTTGATGTGCTCATCAAAGGATGAGATTAAATGTATGTGCTGTGTTTCCATCATTGAGTAGCAATGATTAACAGAGGCAAGACTGATAAAGAGGTAATGTTATTTATTAGACCAACTGATACAGATGGAGAAGGATAGTTGCTATTTCAGGCACACAACCTCTCCTCATCTCTTGCCTCACTTACCTAAATCGCAGCAGCTGCAAAATACTACAGCTACAGAAATCCAGGGATGTAAAATTCAACCATTAGGAGAGTATATAAGAAAACAAAGAGATTTCTTAAAGTCAAAGTGAAGATAGAGCCCACTGTTTCTGACAGCAAAAAATCTACCCCAAAGATTTAACCTTCCATTAGAGAAAATGTACTGAGTCGTGTCTTGTTCAAGCATTTCTGATTTTATGTTATGTGTAGCAGGATCAATTAGAAAAGTGCTTTCATAGGAGCTTAATTAATTATTTGCTAAGCTGATTTTGAAAACCTTTTCAATTAATCACAAGTAACCTCAGAGCTTACCATTAAAGTATACAAGGTTGCTTAATTTACTTCCTTTTTTTCCTCAGATTTCCATTCTCTCATGTGGAAATGCAGCCAACTACATTGATTTTGCCACTTGATTGGATTAAAAAACAAAACCAAAATTGTTCACATTTGTAGCATGCATGCACACATGAATTTCAGCTAAGAAGTCTATACATTTGTGTTCAACACAAATTGCGTTAGTAAGAGATTTCATGCTTTAAGTAGGTAATACATATTTTAATACCACTAAATTGTGCTTTGGGATAGAACAGGTAGGAAATGGTTGTTTGAGTCTCCACTTCTTATCATTAGGCAGCACATATTCACATATTCTTTATACTCAATAGTCTGTTATTTCATTAGGAAGTGTTTGGTTTTCGGGTGCTTTTCTTTACATTTGGAAGTCAGTGTAATGCTGGTTCTGCTGCAGCAGTGAATGGACATTTAAGATGAAGAGCTGTGTCTCAGTTGAAAATACTTTTTGACATTTTTATGCATGCCTGTTATTTGCTTTCCATTACAACACAGATGATTGAAAATTGAGCTCCCCAAACTTAGGTTGCTTTATGTATGCCATTCTTTATGACAAAGACTTTTTGAGGCATTTCACTGCAATGAAGGAAAACTTAAGTCTCTGTATACCCTTTTAAAATATAGACCTAAATAAATAGAGTTCTCATCCCTGCACAGTCTGTGATTTCACACCGTAAAGCTGCATTGTTTCAAGGTCACAGAAGTGCAGAATTCTCAACTCCATTAGTCTCCGAGACTTGAACAAAGCAGGAGGCATCAGGCACTGAGAGGGCCCACTGTGAGGAGGCTGTCCAATCACATCCATTTTCCACTTTGCTTATCACAAACAAACTAACAGATAACCTGCATGCTAAACTTTCCAGCTGACAGGCACTGTGTCGATAATGAAATCATGAATCATGTCAAATAAATAATGTAAGTTGAAACAAAGGCATTTGGTTTTAAAAAACCTACCACCTTACTATTAGTAATCAACTGTAGAGTCCTAATTAATATCATAAAGTAAAAGTTTTTATGGTTTAGTTACAGGAATGTTCTCTGTGTGGGAGATTGGACTTAAAATCTTCTGATGCCAGGGCAGGAATGGCAGCCCAGATCACTAACATGCCTACAGTTTTCATCATAGTGGGTTAGTTATTTCTTTTAGGTTTGCAGTGGATATATAATTTCAGCCAAGTTTGTCATTGCTCTACATTTATACAAGGAAAACTCAGGAGTCTGCATGCCTGCTTATAAATTGGCTGTGTCATAGCGCATTGAGCTGCGACTAGCAATGCATGTCGATTAATCTTATCTGTAAAGAATGGGCTCTTTTTTTGTCTACCCATCAGGAAACAAAAGTGAAAAAGAGGATGAACTGTTGTCTATTGATCCTAACTTGATCAGAAGATGCAAACAAAGAACTCAGAATGCCTCAATTTAACAATCTCTTCCAAAGTCTCAGTTATCATTTCTATAGCAGCTGCACTTTTGATTCTACCTTCTGTTTTCCTATTGTTTCCTATGGTCACATTCAGTCCTGCCTTTGCAGGAAATGGCAATGGATCAATAAGGCTATCTCAGCTGGCTGGAATTAATTTTTTTCACTGGATCGACTTGTAAGTCATTTTCTGTGCAGCACAACAGCATATATAATTTCTTTCTTCAGTATCTCTCATATCTGACAATGCTGTTGAATAGATTACTTCAGAATTTTTCAGCAGCTGAGGAGGGTGAGCTAGCTACTAGATTTTTAAAATATAGAGAACCTTTGGTTTTCGGTGCTCATTTCTCTGTCTGTAGTAGATATACCAATATGAGGCTTAATATATATGCTTCTCAGCCTTGACAAGGGGGAAATCCTGCAAAGCAAATAAAAGTTTGCAGAACAGCCAGAATGTGCAATGAGACAGCTGGTGACTCAATGGGACTTGTGGCTTTATGGCAACACCTGAACAGGGACTCTTTCATAGCACTATGTGCTGCACAGATGAGTGACTGACGTGTCAGAATCCTCTCTAGAAAATTCTCAGTCCACAAGCTTAAGCTGATAAAATTTAGCTTCAAGGCTGGATGAAACTGAAGGTTAAAGAAGGTACTTCATGAGGTACTGGACTTTGGATCATGTTTTCATCCTAACACAGTGAGAGGTATTCCGGATCCCTTTTCCAGTCTGTGCTTGCTGCCAGAAGTCTTCTGATCATGGTTTCTTTCTTCTGACAGCATGTTACAGTGCTGAGCTCTGTAAATGTGGCCAGGTGCTTCTAAGCTGCATCTCAGCACTACAAGCTGAGGATTGTTTGGTACTGGTTCGTGGCACTGCATTGTGTGACTTGTCAAGTCTGGGGATTCTTCAGTTCATGTGATTTTTTGGGCTAGATTTGGGGTCTGCTGTAGGTATTGGCTCAGGCTCATGGTACCTCTCCATCAGAGGAAGATATCTGAGGTAACAGTTTATATATGAAATGGCACTGATTGAAATTTTGATTGTTTGACATAATCACAAAGGGAGTTTCATGGCTGCCATGAAGATGTGAGACCATGCAGACATAGTAATGAGCCAGCAGAAATTGAGCTCTGGCCCCAGATGAGTGCCTGAGAAGGACATTGCAGGGCTGAGTGTTTTGATGCTGTGTCTGCTAAGGGCTGTATTCACCGTATGTGTCCTCTACTGCTGCCTTCGGTGCCAGATCAGACGGAGAGATGACAAGCACTTCTCAGCAGGGACAGGAGACTGCTTTAGGATGCTGACATTCTGCCCAGTTTTGCAGCTGAAACAACTGGAATTTAAAGGCAGAGAAATTACTGACCTGTAAGACTGAAATGTGAGTTAGGTGATTTGGCTGGAGTTCACCCATAAGAAACAATGGGAGGCAAATGCTGGGCCTCATTCTGATTCTCCTGCACCACTGCACTTTGGCTGTGGAGGATCTGGAAGAAATGGAAAGGGAGAAAGAGCAGAGAGTATTGCAGAGTTCCTTCATGAGCTGCTGGCTGAGCTGGAAGGGGAGTCTTGATTGCTAGATAATGCTTTCTCCTGTGAAAGTGGATGTATTAGTTTTTGTCTAAACTAATGCCCTTTCATTAGCTTTAGCTATCAGTCAATTGTCCTAACTGATAAATGCAGGTCCATACACTGCCCACATTTATTGCAGATGACAAATATTTGTGGTTTACCCTAGAGAGTAAAACAGCCTCCACCTTCTCATGCTGTCACTTAAAAGTGATGCTAGGCGGAATGGTGACAGTCAGAGCAGACCAGGTTCATTTGCAAACACAGCAGGTACTCAGCCAACATAACCATTAAGTAGGTTAGCTGTGACCCACATGGAAAAACAAGAGCAATTTATCTTAATTGACAACTTCTTAATTTTTGTTTTGATCTGTAATGACAGTTTTAAAGTTTCAGGGCAATACTAAATTCTTAACCATAATGCTCACCTAGCAGAATTAGGAATTGTTTAGGCTGGACCCCAATTAATGAGGTCCTGAAGTGCTCTAGATTGGACAGTGAGACTAACAAGGCAACAAGGAGACCTTACTATAATATAAGGTAATGAGTATAGGGGGAAAAAAAGAAAAACAAACTAAACAAAACAAAAAAAAATCCAAAAAACCCAACCAGGACTTTTATAAGCCTCGGTGTTATAATGAGCTACCCCAAGGATTAAAATACCCAGCAACTTTTCACCTTCAGTTTGTTATTAGATGCACGTTTGCCTTTCCCTGCTTTCAGTTTACACTTCGTTATCCAGCCACACTCTCAGCGCTGAGGATGTTTGTCATGGAAGTCATTAGGAATCTGCTCTTTGAACTATGTTGTTGTGCCTGAGGGGAATAAAAAAGTAAAACCTAGGACAGAGTTCAGTACTGTCCTGGTGAGAAAGCAAGCCCTGTGCTTCTGGCTTTTCTCTTTGCTTTGTGCAGCAGCTGCTATAAAGACATGGGGAGCAGCAGTGGTGGTAGGATTTGATCTGTGTATAATCTCAGAATCAAAAGGGTACCAACACAACACCAAAGTCTGGGCTGTTGATGGTACTCTGCTAAGCTAGAGGAGCAGCACACAAAGGTTCTTCTCCAAAGCCAAAGCACTCCAGATTGACACACTTATGTCACAAGACTATGAGTTAACAGACCGAAACTTCCTACACTTTAGCAGGGGCCCCATTGCTGTAAATCAGCACAGTGAACCTATCAAGACTTTTTTTTTTTCATCAGAAACAAGTTGTGCCTAATATTTGAATCACCAGCCCAGTACTGTGAGTGTCAGCACATCAGCACGCTGGTAGGGGGAATTTCAGGAAACAAATGAGAACAAAAGTAATGCTGACATTAATTTTAATCAAGTCCTAGTCATCTGATCTGTCCTCTGTATCTTTTTCTTTATCAAAGCTGATTGTCTTTCCGCAAGATTTGTTACCTCACAGAACAATAATATGCCTGTAATGAAGTAATTTATTGCTGCAATTTAGTTTTGGAAATCCTCTATTGTTGAAAAATAGCAACAGTGTGGTTTTATTAATTACAGTAGTTGAGTATTGAATGCTGACTGTCACTATCAGGATTAGTGAATACATTGTAAATTGCTCTACAAGGCCCAGTAGGACAAGATCAAGATACAAGTTTTAGAGAATGTGAAATGAGTATTTTGATTAAGCTGAGTGAGTGTGAAAAAAGTTAGCTGGGGACTTAGAGAGAAAGCAGGAAGGGAAACAAGCTTGTAAATTCAGTGTTAAAAAGCACACCAGTATGTTAATCCACCACATCAATGTTTTGTTTACCCATAGTATGGTTCTGCAGCCCAGCCTCCCCTGTCCTCAGGCAGTGTTTGCCCATTGAACTATACTCTTACATTCACTTGCTACATCTGACAGTCTAAGCCATCAGGTTCATGATGAACTTTTCCTCTCAGGATGCCATTTCAGAGAGAAGTAGTTTATCTCCTTTTCTTTTTTTCCCTTTAATGTGGAAATATTTTACCTAGGCATAATATTTCTGGTTTCACTTGCATAAACCAGGTTTTATCAGGATGTGCTTAGGGAAAGTGCATGTGGACAAAATCACCTTGTCTCTTTTAAAGGTGAACTGTCTCCCTTTTTTGTGTTCTAAAACACTGCACAATTGAATGAAATCCAAAAGGTCTGTTATAACCTCTTAGTGATCTTGAATTCTCATTCTGGAGAGCTAACAGAAGGTAGAAGGCCTCCTGTGGCATGTATTATGTCATCAGCAGAAACCAAACCAATCAGTCTAAGACCTGGATGTACTTTGGAGTCATCTTGTATAGGGTCCTACGTGCCTGCGTGCCAACAGCAAGAAGCTTCATAGTGCTTGAAGCTTTGGTCGAGCCTATAGAAAACACTGTGCTTTAGATTCTGGATCTGGGACAAAATGTCAATTGCAAGCATTGAAAAGCAGTGACTAACAGAGGAGCTGCCAGCTGGCACCACGTGTCCCACGGCATATGTTTGAAGAATGCCTGGAAGCTTCAGGAGTGAGCTTGGTGTGGAAATAAATAAGTCATTTGAGACTCGGTAATTCCTCCTCACTGCTCTTACCTCATCCAAATTACGGACTACTCATTAAGCACCGGGAGACTCTGATGTGCAAAAATAGGAACTGTCTGATGGAGCAGGAGCCACACGTCTGGAGATCGTTTCTGTCTCTCTTGGATCTTGGCAAAACTCAGACACCAGTCCAATCATCTTTAAAATGGACACAGTAATTAAGATTTCCTATGTTATAATGTAGGTATTTGGTTTTCAGGAGCAACTTATACTGCAGATTCTTTAGAAGTGAAAGCTTTCTGTTTAAAAATGAATTCCAGTCTTCCACACTCAGTGCTGTTCTAGTCCTGAAGAGTAAAAATGGAAGCAAAGCAAGGTTTGTAGATAATGTCTTTTATTAGGCCATCCAACGAAGTTAGAGAAAACAGACAAGCTTTTAAGCACACAAACCTTCTTCCAAGCCCCTTTCAGTGTTGTAAGCTGCTGTGAGATGCTCAGATAAAGATAATGGTCACTGTGCTTTAGATTATTCTAACAAATTGAAATACTGCTTTAAGCAAACGGATTTTATCCCTTTGTCCTTCATGTCACTGACACAAAATTGTCATAGCAGTGTCTTTCAAGGATGCTTCTTCAGCCCTGAATCTCTCACCGGCATGATGTCTTAAAGCAACCATGGAAGGTAGAGGACATCTTTGCTTGAATCAGAAGGGAAGAATGGGATCTGTGGTTATACAGAGTCTCCAGTCCTTACCCATATACTCATATAAGTTGCTTTTACTTCCTATGTGTGGTGAGAATGGTTAGACATGTGTCTAGTCGATGATCTAATTTCCCTATGTGTCACACTCTCGTCTTCTTAACAGCATTAAGTTTCTGATGTCTGTGCAGTGCCTTCTCTGCATTAATGCAATAGTCTTTTTTCCTGCCCTCTGTGTGCTTTGCTTATGTGGACTTGCTGTGAAGTCTGTGAAATCAATAAACTATTAGAAAAGGAGGAATAATCTATAGACAAGGATAGCAAATAATAATATTAAAAAAGATTATTTTCTGCATTTTTGTTGCTACCTTCTCATGGCAGTTCTATAAGAAGCTCTACTCTGTATGGTTTACAGATTGTGCTTATCAAATATTAAAGATGTACAGCCAAAATAGGGAAGAGCAAGTAGAAATTTTCTCTAACTGGTTTCAAAATAGACTAAATTAAAATGAAAGATTTTAGCAGATGCTGTCTGCTTCACTTCTACTGTGTTCTAAATAGAGTTCTGAAATCCAGAAACCTGAGCCAAGTGCCCGTGTGCGCTCCATGGCCAAAGATTGAGGACTTTAAAGAACTAGTAGAAGATGAATACTCCCTATTGGAGAGAGAAAGTAACTCATGAATAATCAATAATGTACCAATCTACAGAAATAAAACAAGTTCACAACCCTCCACAGTGGTCATGAAAGGCTGTAGGTTCCTGCAGCGTGAATGTGGCAGATTGGAAACTTAACTTGCATAAGTTGATTCAAGGAGAAGAAAGGAGGAAGCAATCCAAGTGACAGCACATAGGTGTCTAATGCCATTATAGATGCTGTAGAATCTCAGCCATCCATCCAGGACTGCCAGGTATGACACAGGCCTACAGGACATCTGTGCCCGTTTGGAAGAACATCTGGAGGCCAGGAATAATACCTACGAGCATCTAAATGACACTCTATTCTTAGGCATTGCAATCTTTCCTCAGAGCTGCAAATTGTCAAGTGAAGCTGTTGTGAAGCACATCTCTGAAAATGCTAATAACAGTGTGGATTTCTTTGGTGTATAGTGAGGCTTTATTAAAGCCAAGTGCTGATTTCAGTGGGTTAGTGTTTTAAAGCATGAAGTTTGCAAAATATTAGTAGGAAACACACAAGATGGAAGTATGTTACATATAAAATGGAAAGTATGTGATATATAAAATGAAAAATAAGTGTGTGACTCTATTAACACAGAATATTTTTCCCATTGCAATTATATGTGTATATGTTCATCTGAGAATATGAATTACTCACATATGTAATAATTCCACACACGGTGGAACTGTGTGCACCCATGCATGTGTTCTAATATGCTTGTACATTTTCATTCTGCAACTATCTATTGATTACTGCAATTACAGCAATATTATTGCAGATATATGGCCAACTGTATAACAGTGCCGCAGGTTTATTTGAAATGAGCATGGGAAGAATTTCAAACTGTTAATGAAAATTGCCTTTTTACTACTGGCTGTATTCCCATGGTAGTCACATAGTTTGGAGACATCACCAGAGCTGTGTTGGTTCTGCTTAATGATGGAGCAAACCCAATTTATTGGGGGGTCCTTTTCCAAATTACTTGGACTCGTGAAAAAGAAAAGCAAATGACAGACATGTCTTGAGCCTGGAAAATGCCTTAAATTGACAATTTTCACATATTAGGCTTTTTGCAACAAAAGAGAACTGTAAGCCGTGAAATGATTTCAGCAAGAAGATATTATATGGCTCCATCCATGGCTGCTTAAGCATCCATGAACCATTCCATTATAAGATCACCAGGTGGCTATTGCCTTTCTCTCCCATTCAGGCTTTACCAATATTCCCACTCCCATCTGTGATAAACTTAATAGGACCATTTAGCAATGGAGAAAAACACGAGAGGTATTCATCATAGCTGAAGGCTTTCTCAGGCAATTATTCCTTAGATGTTTGAGTAAATGAAAAACTACTACTGAGATTAAAAACAACAGAAAATGTTGCAGGTTCTGAGGCCATTTATTGGTGTAGCTTTTGGAATCAGTGGTAAATATTTATCCTTCCCTGGGAATGTAGTAAGTAGCAAGTCTCTGATCTATTGCTTTTGATAGGCTTGTCATCACTCTTTTCCAAACATTTTCCTCCTCTACTAAGAGTGCTCATTAGAAGTAATTATATGTGTGGATACAAGCTGTAGTTATTGTCACCTGTCTATTAAATATGATACCTATGTAATTTTTGCAGTATATAAATGTTTAAAAGCATGAACTTTTGGAGGATTTTAGGGCAGTTGATTGCTTATATACATGAGGTTTACATGTATTCGCAAGTAACTATAAACTTGCTTATATCTCTAAGTGGCAATGCTCTGAAACAAGAAGGGTGAAGTCTCCCAATTATATTAGTCTCCAGATAAGGGTTTTATACCTGTTGCTTCACATCTTTTTGTCTGCTTACATTCTTTATACTCAGAATGACCAGTAATGATGCTGAAGTAGGAACATCTCAGGTAATCACACACATTTCAACCCATTACTGCAAGTTTTTCTGTCTACATGATACGATTCTTATGTAAATTCTTTCTGAGTCAATGGAACAAATTACTGCAATTAAGGAATGAAAATACAAAGAGGATGATCAGGTTTTTTCTTGTCTAACACATATACATCTTTTTAAAAATCTGTATTTTTTTGTTGTTATTTATGGCTAAATAAGGAGAAATAGAGAGTGGGCTTCTGCTCCCCATCTTTTTCCAGTCACCTTTATTTATATCACATTTTTGTTACAGAAAGATGAAATGTGTACTTCTGCTTACTGTCTCTGGCTGCTGTCCTTATGTCCTTAATCTACGTTTTAAGTGGTTCCAGAATTGTTGCCTTTGAAGTCATTTTCACTTACAGGCTCTTCCTCCACACAGCAGGAAATACCATCTTACTTTGAAAATATATACCAGCCACTGAATCCTAACATACTCATTGTAGACAAAGGGAAATAGAGACAGCTTTAGTAAAATACTTGTCTTTCTAGTGAGTTATACCTCATTGAATTCAGTGTCACAGCTCCTACAAAGCAGAGTCCCCCAGCCAGAGGCTCAGTCACTGTTGATACACACTGATTATGATAGGCACTTAGAAAAGACAAACTATGCACATTTACAGCTTTTGAGACAGTAAAGGAAGACACAGTCAAGCATGAAAATGTTCTGTGGATTGAATTTCGTGCCATTAATTTGCATTTCCCTTCACCTAGGAGGTCAGATTATCTAATGAGATCATCTTGTCAGGGTAATTTAGGGTGGAAGGGAAGTTCTGAAGTTTTCTTGTGGTCCCATTTCAATAGGAGAAGTGCCAAATGCAAGAGCAAGGTATTGTCACATGAGCTGAGCGTGTTACTCATGATTCAAGTAGTGTAAATGTTCTCTAACAGGTGGAAGGAAGGAGTGTTGGAGACAGTTGACTCACTTATCTGCAGCCTCAGGGGACTCTGAAGTCTCTTTCTCTGCAGAAGAAACACATGGGTTTATACAGAACCTTTAGAGACACTGTACCTTTCTGGACCTACCAGCTAATAAGGTTTCTTTGTTCCACCTAGTTTCAAACACAGCTTAAATGAAGGGACTGTGGCATCTTTAACAATCACAGAGTTCTGCCTTTTCTGACTGTACATTCGCCATTTCCATAAGCTCTGAAGAAAGATTCAGCCTCCAGCTTGAAGCAAAATGTTTCTTACTGTCTTTTCTGTAGTGTTTTTCCTTAAGGCAGAACATTCTCATTCTGCATGTTTATCTGTTATCAGTGAGCTCTACTGGCTAACAGATAACTTGTAGAGTTTGCAGGTGCCAAATCGTATTCTAATAAGATTTTTACTTTTTTATTTGAAATTATGAGGAACAGAAAGTGAATTCCTGCTGTCATAAGTTTGATAGAATGGGGCCAGGTTTGACCAGGTCAATGTGGCCTTCATACAGATAGAAAGCTCTGAGTACCGGCTTTATAGCTTCAATCCAACTGTATAATTATATCACTAACTGCACTGCGAACAGAGCAATTCCAGACATACCTAATTTTGTTCAGTTGCTCCTTCTTTTTCTTGCTTTTTAAAGGAGATGCTCACTTTTGAAAGATGAAAGAATTATATTTACCAATTGAGTCTTCATCTGCTACATAAAAGTAATTATTGAGCACTTTCCCTTTCACAAGTCTGAAAGTTAACAGAGTAGATTCGCTGCAAAGTAAGTGTGGATTAGTCATCTATGAATCCAAATAAGTTTTTCTGCATCCATATCTGTTAATATATTTAACATTCCCCTTTTCTGCCTGCAGAGTTTAATTTATGAGGTTTCAAAATTCCCACTAGCAGTGTGTTTGAAAATCATACAAGCAGGGAAGAAAATGGAATGATCTGTTGCTAATGTGGGTGGGGGACAGTAATTAAGATTTATCTCAATATATAGGCTGTAAACAGAGACAATATCATTGATTAAAAAGGCATTGCATTTTCAGAACACTGAGTTCTCATTTTGAATAGACACTCAGACCTTTGTAATAAATTACATGGCTCACAAAACCTACAGGGAAGATTGAGCTTTTCCTATCCTGGCTGACTTTGCTTTCTCTCCTTCTGGCCTGGGGAACCTCCCATTGTTTTTGTAGCAGTGGGCCAGGCCCGAGAGGAAAAAGTGAGAGTGCCCAGCTTGGTCTGATGGTCTTTGTCTCCATATAAATGATGGTCAGAGCTACTATTCTGGGAGGTGAAAAATAAGCCTGTTTCCTTACATTCCTGTTTCCAGGCTTTCTCCATTTACCTTCCTTAAAACTCCTGGAGAACCCCAGACATCATGTTGATCAAACTCTTCAAATAAATACTGTGCATGCTGGGGACAGAACAGTGCCAACATCCACCTTCGGGTCTTTCCTTGGATGATGTTTTATCTGTGTTTGACTTCTGGATTGTTTGTTCTTTAGGGAAGGTATCGTCCTTAATTTTTAGTGCCATGTCCCTTGTTGGCTGTTTAACAAAGATTTAATAGAAAGAAGATATCTCATAGGGCTGTCGTGTGTCGAAGAGAATTAGCTTCCGAAAGAAAACAGGGATCTTTTGTGCTGCTGTCCCGGTCAAAACAGGCTGCAGAATTGGCCAATTACATTGAATGGGTCTGTTTCTTATGGGGATTTTGAATGGCCTGATTTTTCATCACTATTAATCTTTTCTTTCAGTTTTTCATCACACTATGGATCTAAGGATCATAGAGTCACTTAGATTCCACATGGATCCATGTTTGAGCACTGATGGATGTTGTTAAGCAAGAGTGGGTCCCTTGATTTTACTGCTTAACAGCACTACCCCATTTCTTTTGCAGTGTGGCATTACAAAGTCCTCATGTTTGTACAAAGATGAGCAAAGCAGAATTAGATTTACAAGTGATGGGCTGATAGCACTGGAATCAAGTGAAGGAAAAGAACAAGCCCAAATCCCACTAACAAAATTTGTCCTCCCCTACTGTCTGTCGTGAGGTCATTTTGCCTCAGGGAAGTCCTCTATTGTGGTGCAAACTTTCATCTGTAGGAACCTTCCTGCTTTTCTGCAGTGTGTACTAAGAATGTAGAAACAATGTCAGCTTCTTTCCCTTTTTTTTTTTTTACTGCCTGTGAATGTGGAGTGTCAGAGAATCCATTTGGCAGAAAGCTCAACATGTAATTTATTTTTAATCATGGAATTATGTAGATAAACAGAATCTGCTGCCTAACAATGTCAGTTTGTTAATCAGCTGTAATCTTAGTGGTATTAATAACCCAAATCTGCAACCATCATGTCACCAGACTCACAAATCAGCATAACAATTGTCTGCAGTGCAGAACAATTCTGTGCATCTCTCTAACTAGGATGCCCTGGAAACTTGTAACACATAACTTACTGCTCATCAGTAGAATATTTAGACTGTTTGCAACTGGCATGTGTGGAGTTTTTACTTTATATTTCCCACATCTCCATCTTCTTTTGTGACTGTGTTGCCAGGGTGTCTCTGCTCATCAAGGGTGATGGGCTGAACAACAGTTGGAAGCACAGGACAGCTCCTGGAGCTCTCCTGCAAAGGCATTATCTTCTCTCACTGAAGTGCTGTCTACAGCATGCGAGGGCTTGCTTCTTCTGGCCCTTTTTCCATAAGGCAAATACTGTCTTGATTTTAAGGTGGGCGCTGCCTCGGCTGTCTCTCTTCTGCAAAGTTTTTAAGTAAACTTCCCTTATAAAGTAAAACGTAATTATCTTTTCTGTGTCATTCCTTCAGGTCTAAGTGTGGGCTTGCTACTCATGAGGTGTTGTGTTTGTGTGAAGGAGAAATCTTAATGCTATGATTAACATCATTCTGAGATCCCACTTAGCGAATTTTCTGCCTGCAAACAGGACCATTCTCATGACCTCAGGCTCCCATGGATTTCTCTTGATAACACCATCTAATCGGATTTAGAGTTTAATTAAACAGCTGTCACTTTGCTTCCACATTCTGCTGCAATTTAATGTTGAATTAGTTCCTAAATTAGTCATGGCTGAATGCTTGCCTTCTTACAACTGAGAGGTTGGATGAACACGAAGTTTGCTCTTCAGCTAAATTCAAGCAACTATTGCTCGGATTCTGTGTTCTTGCTCCCACTGACATTGGTGGAAGTTCCCTGACTGCAGCAGTGGTGGGATAAGCAATCAGATTCCTGCAGAGTCAGCCATAGTTCTCCCTGATTTCAAATGGCAGGAACACATTTATTTTATGAATGTTATTTTCCCTTTCTAGAAATGTATTGATGTATTTGAATACCAATTCAGCTGGGTTTTCTGTGAAGCAGCACAAAAAGTGCAGCTGTGGAAGGAGATGTTTAAACCAATGTTACTGCTAGTGGACTTTACTCAATTTAACTCTGATATAACCAAGACCAGAGCATGAGCGATATTTTTGGTACTTCAAATTATGACATCAGGGTGAGCCAAAATTCCACCTGGCTCTAAGCAGGAAAGCTCTGATCCTTCCTGTAGGTGTGTGATATTTGCCTCAAATACCGTGTTTTGATCTCACTGAACTTTAATGCAATGTAACGTAATGTGGAGTCTGACTCCTGCCTGCCTCCAGTCTCACCATTTTTCTTTGAGATGGATATTAATTCATTTTCTGATCCACACAAATGTAAAATCAGGGTTTGTAACTGTGGTAGCTTGCTACAGTCATGCATGGAAGAGCTCCAAACAATTAGACTGATGTAACCTACCAGTTTTAGCTTGTGGGCTTCTTGATTAAATCATTTTTATTATCTCTCCTGTCTGTGGTGCACATTCAGAGCGCTCAGTGTCACAGCGCAGACAGACAGACCGCTCTATTTAAGCTCCTTTTATTTGTTTGAATTTTAATTCAGCTTTTAGGGAGTCTTGGACTATGGATCCTTCCTTATGTTATTTAGTTTTCTGCCTAACAGCTCTTGTGTGGGTGCAGATGCAGACATTGAGTCAGTTCTGAGTTACATTAAAGCCTTAGGCTGTATTGGAGCAATACAAAGGATACACAGAGAAGGCAGAAGTTGTGCCACAAGGCTCTTCCATATAGAGGGATATAGGATACGTGTTACTCTATTTTAGTTCTAAACAAACAGACAAAAGAATGGAGACTCAGTTCCTTAATCTTGCTTATTTAAAGATCATAGATAAATAGCACAGGGCACTTACAGATCAAATAAGGGAAGGGACACATTTTAAAATTACCTTTATCATGCAATATAGTATATAAATTGTTTATATTTCAGTATTTCCAAATCTGTGTAATAGCAATGAGTTGTGACTGCTATTAATGAAGATTAAATACAAAAAGCTGAAGTGAGGGGGTTACCAATTGCTTTGTAATGCTGAGACTCTCTAATGATAGCGATGGTACTAGTTATGAAGATATTGGGTAACATTTCCAGTATATTTTCCTTCCTTTATGCACATTATGCATCTGACATTCCTGAATGTTATTGGCCCTGTGAGAAGAGATGTAAAACTTCAGTAACCCTTTCACAACAATCACCTTTTACAGATTTTTAATGCAGATGCAGCTCTGAAGTCATGAATCAAAATGAATTCATTCAAATGCACACGACTTACTTCCTTTAGTGAAACCATTAGCAAAGGGCAGAAGATTGAGGTTTTCTAATTGCTGATAATGTGCTAGTAGTCAAATTTCCTGTCTTCTCTATAGAAAGGTCTTGAGAAATTTCAAAAGCTTTTTCAAACCTTTGTAGCAGCAGCTTTATATCAAACCCACTTAGAATTGAGATGCACCAATAATGACTTATTGGAAAGAGAGAAACAGAAGTGACAGATTATTCCTTGGCAATTGGTGCATCAGTTCTGCACTAAATAGTGCAGAAAGCAGAAAATCACTCACATTTGCCTATCAATCAAGCTTTTTCTCTTTAATGTATAGGTCATTTTCTTTTGTCTGGTGAGGAAGGATCATATTATTTGGGATAGATGAGGCAGAATAGGCTTATTTAGGATATCAGATATATAGGTTATTGTGTTAGCACTCAGTACTGAAAATTGGAGAATCATAACAAAGAGAGGTGGAGGAAACCACAAGAGGTCACCTGCTCCCTTTCTTCTTCTACCTGACCCAGAGATCCAGTGTTATTTCTGAAAGATATATAGTATGAGCTTTCCTCAGAATTCTTTCATGATAGATGATATCTTTTATTCTGTCCCAGACAATCTATTCCAGAAATTCTCTATCATTATTTGTATAATAAAGGCTGCCTTAATGTCAAACAAATCTTCCTTATTGCAGCTTAAGTTCATTATTCAGGCTCTGGCCATGAACATAGAAAACAGTTTATTCTTTCATGTTTTCAGAAGACTTTTGTGTATATGGAGATAGTAATCTTTCTTCAGCTGAGGATGTCATTATTGAAGATGCCTCAAAACCAGACACAGTCATTTAGCTCAGTCATTTAAACCTTCCTAGTGCTTAGCTGAGGAGTGCTTCCCATCCTACAGGCAATATTCCTCTTACATAGATTTTTTTTTGTGGGAGGGTTTTGGTTTCTTTAACCAAAGCAACATGCAATTAGCAACTTGCGGCATAGGCAAAGCTTGCTAGAAGAAGTTCCCATGTCTCCCGGACACCCTGTTGCAAGTTAGAGCCAGATACTGAATTTATTCTTCTGCCTGTAGCACAGAAGTTTCATCTCACTACATTAGCACATTTTGTTTTTCATCTTCTTCATAGCAGTGATATGGGGTTGGTTTCTGTTTGTTTTGTGTGCCTGATTTTCTTACTTTTGTGTAAAACTTGAAAACATGAATTACCATTAAATACAAACACAGATGGATCCCCAAGTCAAAGAGTACATTCTATATCCAAAGTATTTCTATTTATGGCATTGCTCTTCTTCTTCACCTGTCCCTTTAAATTAGATTTCTCCACTGGTAGCTCACATCAGTTGCTGAAGACAAAGTGGATCTGAGTAGAATCATTTCAAAGCAGAGCTGAGATAGCCTGAAAAGATGTCCTGTCATTTCCACAAACTCTCCTACTGCTCCTTACCCTGCAGTCCTTAGTTCACACTGTTTAACACTCTGAGTCACAAAAAATAAGGCGCTAAGGGATGGAGGCAAAAGATTAATTTCAAAGGACATACAGCACTTGCAATAGCCAAATACACGGCAAAAAAAAATTGTGTTGAGCCTGATTTTGGTGAAGATATGCAGGTTATTTCATGCATGATGCTTTGGAAGTCTGCGGACAGAAGAGCAGCTTTGAAAGTCAGTGGGTTCTAAGAGTGGCCTTAGACTTTCCAACAATGGTATATATAAGCTTGGCTCTAATTTATTGTTTTGAATCACTCCATTTACATAAATGACTTTTCCTACAACAGTAAAATATCCCTTTTTTAATAGTTTATTTTTTTAATATTTGGTGGGGTTTCTTATATGAGCAGTAGGAGAACCTGAGGAATAGCAAGCTGCAAGATCAAAAGAAAGTCCGACCTAGATTTCAAACTCACTAAACCTGAATTAAAGCCAGTGTTGATAGTATCAGTGCCCCATTTTCTTGCTGTTGACATTAACAGCTGCAGTGCTGTTGATTTTGGTGCTGAGAATTTTGATGAATATTTTATTCACTTTATGGGGTTGGAATTTCAAAAAATTGGGGAAAACTTTGAAGTTCTTCCTGCTTGAGAATCTTGGGATTACAATGATGCTGAAACAGTTCAGCAGTCAGAGGAGTTAGCTTAGTTGATGGTGCACTGAAAGTCTTTATACACCACGACCCAAGTGCAAACTTCAGATTTCCATGTTATTTTCCCTGCAGTTAATAGCATGAGTAACTCCTTCTGGATTCCTTATATTGCTTCATTGGCCATATCAACGGAAATTAAATCACCTTGAAACAGTTCCAGATGCAAAGTTCACAGAAAGGCCCTGTCTTTGCAATGGACTTCAATTCTGCAAGTAGTGTTTTTACTTTCAATACTCTTGCAACCTGTTCCAAATACTGACAATCAAGCTTAGTTTTATAAAAATCCCAAATGAATGTTGTGGAAGACAAATATTGGGTAAAGCCCCACATTCTTAAGTGTGGAAGCTACCTGTGATGTGAGGCTGCTTGGACTGAACTCAGCTGCAATCATTTTGCTTGCTATTTAATAGTGTACAGCGCAGGTGACTGTTTATTGAGCAGGTAAAATATAAAAGGGCTTTTACTGCATATTACCAAGTTGTGCCTAATAGGAGATGCATTTAAGTCATTAGCTCCTGAGAACTAATGCATCCCTCTTGAGTACAAGTCGTGCTGAAGAGCTGATGCTTGCTCTTTGGAAATGTTTTTAGCTGTTTCTTAACAGTGCCGTGCTTTGTTTTGCATACAGGATACAGAAATTGTGAACACCGCAATTCTCACAGGAAAAACTGTGGCTGTGCCCATCAAAGTGGTCTCCATTGAGGAGAACAGCGCTGTGACAGACATCTCTGAGTCAGTTGAGTGCAAATCCTCTGATGAAGACGTCATCAAAGTAAGACTGTGCAGCCACCATTCTGAGTTTCAATAACATTTCAGTGTTTAATTTTTATGTTCTAGTTTTAAAATATCTTTGTCGTGTCACCTCAGGACCTCTGTGCAAAGAGGCAAAAGCAGCTTTGCTGTTAGTTCTGCCTCTCCAGATGTTTCTTATTACCTTGCCAGCTGTGATTATCACCTCCACAGCTGCATTAGTGGGATGGATTGGATGTGCGTTCCCCAGCAACTGCAATACAAAGTTCTCCTGGTGGACTGCACGTTCTGCTGAACTCTGTTGTGAATTAAGAAGTTGGTTCTGCACAGAAATGGCTAAAATCACTTCCATGACCTAGTACATCAATTTAGCACTAGCAGCTCAATTTCACAAAGAAACAAACACCAGCATTCAAAAATTAAATAAACTAAAAGTGCAGAAAGATCTATTGTAATCATCTAGACTGGCTCTCTTGCTTAAAGAGCTTACAGAATTTCACCAAGTAACTCCAGCCTCACAGGAATTTCTTCTTCCTAAGAGTGAAAATGAACACTGTTAAAATCTTCTTGGGCACTTGATGTACATCACCAGGTAATGCATGGAAAATGGCAGCACAATAATTTCCAAAATAAAAATGCATCTGCAAAAATATGTTATGAGTTTTATAGCTTTGGAGCATATTGATCAAGGAGAAATGGAATTCCGAAACCTTACGAAGAGGAGAGTGTTCTTCTCATAGTAATTCCATTACATCCTGGACCACTGCAGTTCTCCAACCATTTGCTTGGAAGGAATGGGGTTTTTTTTTAGCACTATATCCTTTGATTAGCACTTGGGATCCTGCTGTGCTCTTCTTTTCTGCAGAAATAATTTATCTCCACTAAAAGGATTTCTTAAAATGGAGTCTGTTTGCACTATTGGAACATTTCTAAGTGGTGTCTAGAAGCCTTCCTATCTAGCCACTCTGAAGTTAAAGTGAAACAAATAACTGGAGGCCAACACACAGTGATTATTGGAATTGACTGGAGAAAATTTTCAGGTGTAATTTCCTCTTCAGAAATGTTCTGAAATTGCTCAGATGAATAGGGAAAATGTCTTCTGTATATTTAGCAATATAAGTGGAATCCCTGGAGGAATGCATCTTTGAAATATGAATGCTAACTACTGTAAATCATACAGCAAGTTAAAAAGTAGAGTTCAGTGACATGCTTTAAGCAAAAAATTTTATCTTATAAAGGAGTAGGTTTTGGTCTTTTAAGTCTAGAATGTTCTAGTTTCCAGGGTATTTCTTTACATGGGAAATGAAGTTTGGATTTTGAGTTAAACTAAAATGTCTTTATGTATTCTGAGTTTAAATAATATTCAGAAAGCTTCACACGGAGCACAAAAACATTCCATCCCTAATTCCTTTTGAAATTCTCTTTTAAGCTTTTATCATAGAATCATAGAATGGCCTGAGTTGAAAAGGACCACAGTGATCATCTGGTTTCAACCCCCCTGCTATGTGCAGGGTCACCAACCACCAGGCCTTGAATGCCTGCAGGGATGGGGCATCCACAGCCTCATTGGGCAGAATTTCTATTAAATTCTGTAGGTTTATTATTTTCCTCTGCAAAATACTCTTTTGTATATCCCATTGGGAGTTACCAATCTTTTAAAAAAATAAAGTCTAGTCCAAATAAATGATACCTCTTTGTACCAGATCATGAAATCCTCAACAAAGGTGTACATGTGTCTACAGTTCATATTCCCAAGCATCCTCGTCATAGCAGAATCATCTATCAAACAGATAAGTGTCCATTTGTATGGGTCATACAAACAGCCTAGAGGTAATGTTTGTGCCCTGTAACTTGGCCATCAGATAAAAGCTTATTTGTATTAATTTTTACAGTGCCTTCAGTTTAGCTTCAGGTACATTATTCCTAGTAACAGAGCTCAGTGGAGATTGAAAGATAAGATATATCTGCAAGTTACAGGTAATAGTTTCCCCAGTGATAAGTTTGGTCTCAAGGCAGCTCAGTGCATTGACTGCATCCTGTCTTAATCTGCTGACTACTACTCCTTTTACTTCTTTAATACCTCTTCCTCTCAGCTCAGAGCGGCACTCTTCTTTGCTTCCAAATTTACTGTTGGTTTCCTGGCCTTTAAAAGTCTTTGAGCACTCCAGACCTTCATACAGGGGCCCAACCTTTTAAAAGAGGACAAAAAATTTATTATGGTACTAAAAATCAAGTAACAGCCAAATTCTGCTTTGCTAAGATGGAAATTACTGGTAGGATCCGTGTATCTGGATTCATTAACAGTGAGTGCTGTTGCATACATAGGCTCCTTTTCATCTCCTAGAAATTAAAGTGGTATGTGGCTGCTTTTGCCAGAGTTTTTGTGTGGTTTGCTTGAGGGCAAACACTGCTCTGGGTTCCCAGGTCACCTGGCTGCTGGAACAGATGCGGTTTCATGCTGTGGAGAAGAGCAGAATTTCAGGAGACTTACATTACCTTGTGACATTTCCAGACTGAAAACCCTTGATGCTTACAAGCTTGTGGATGTGGGTCTGTGGTTGTTTTTTTTTCCCATGAAAATAATCTGAGTTCAAAATCTTTTGTACTTTGTGTATTTCAGGAGTCATTTCTGGGCTAGCTTGTATCTCAATGCTACATGAAGAGATGTTGCACACATTATATCATATTTTTATCATGTTGCTATTATTTATAAATGGTAAATTGAGTGTACTAGCCTCATATTCTGAAGACCTTATTTACTAGTTTCCTTTCTTTTTTAAGTGACATCAATAGCTTTAATAATGTCTTATCAAAACATAGTTTCACATAACATTTGCTCGAACAGGCAGCTGCTATGGCCATCAGTGAGAAGAGAAACACAGATCTCACCTTTAAGACATCCCTTGGTAGTTGTTAATGCACAGTGGACTCTTGTTTTCATTGGGGCCAATGAGCAGAGGCAGACACTGACTGCAGGTAAAGGCCACTGGAAGAATGTTAGGAATTTCTCTTACAAGCCCAAATCCAGGACAGCGTGACACAGCTGTCCCTCTCTTATCACAGTAAGTTGAAACAAAATCCCAGATCAAAGCAGTGCTGAACTGCTGGGGGCTGAAAATTTCACTGAGGGATTTTGTGGTTGAACTCTAGATTAGTATTTAAAAGACTGGAAGCAATGCTAGTTGCAAAGCTTTCAGAACAATAGTGATGGGACTCACAGACGACTGCCCAGGTTGTTGATCTTGTTTAAAGGCTCAATGTAGTATTCATTTATACACATGAGTAAGTTTGCTGTGAATACTGCTAACATCAGGGAACCTACTCATATGAAATTGTCATTTAGGGCACATAAATATTTCATAGACTTGGCCATTTGTGGTGGAAACAGATTATATGATGGAATTAATTCTTACTAAAAAGACAGCTTATGTTTGAATGTCTGTTGTTCATTTGTGTTCTAGTCAGATTAAAAGCCACTCTGGATGCTATATGACACCTGATGGAGGAAAATCTTGGTTTGCCAATGAGGAGGCTGACAGATGGACATGGATTCCTAATAGATAAATAGTAGATAAATAGTTGTGTACTAATTGAAGTAACTCTTGCTCTTGCTGGGAAAACTAAGAAAAATAAGGAGCAGAAATTTTTTGTCAGGAAAGTAGAAAATTTGCATTCTCCCTTGTGAAGAGTCTGTGTTCATTCTCAGATATGCAAACCTTCCCTTGGTTAGCTCCAGAAGTGAGAGCAGGATGCCTAGTTTGCGTGACACTGCTCTAAGAACCATCACGACATGCTGCTTCTGGATTGTGAGCCAGGTGTGCTCCCTGCGTGGGGCTGAGGAAGCACAGCAGCAGGCTCTGAACAAGCATAGGATCTGTCAGTGCTTCCCCCCATGGTGCAGAAACCACACAGGCCAGCACAAATCGCTTTCCTGAAATGAATGTACAGTGGCTGATGAACTGCAAATACAGTTCCAACTCCCCACATTCTGATACAGCCTTGAAAGCAGAAGCTGTATCTCTCTGACTGCAAAACTAGCGGTTTTTTCTATCTGATGGTTCCTCTTTCTGCTTCTGATACTGTGTTTCCATGTGATCTGTGTGAAAGTGAAAAGCTTTGAAAACACAAGGAAAGGCACAGCATGGACATTCCATTGTTTTGCTGTTCTTTGAGCCCTGTTACTTTGTAGGCTTTTCTTCTGCTAAATCCGATATGATATATATTCTGAACAGAATTGCAAAGGGAAAATCCACCTCCTTGCCCTCCTCCATACTTCTCATAGCCCTGTGATTTGCAGGGATCAATACATATCAGCAAAGTGAAAAAAACTTCAGAGGGGCTTCAGAAAAATGAAACTTGATTGCACAGTATTGTCAGATGCAAACACAACATAGAGGCCAGCCGTATGTGGAGCTTTCATAGAAGATGTTCTGTCATTAACGTATAACACTATTGCCCAAACAGTCGGCCTCAATTGAAATTGAAACTCAAAATAGACATAGTCTGAGGTACTTGAATCCAGAAATAAAAGGTGTAAATACCTTGCCATCACATAATAGGTAATGATTTCAAAGGCAGCTAATGAAGCATTTGAGCCATACCCTTGCAGACGTCTTTCCCTGTCATCTCATGCCTTCACGCAGTTCACTGCTGGTGTTAGTGATGCTGGAGTGGAAAACCGGCACATCCCAAATGAAAAGTCAAAGCAGAGTGGAGGTAACAGTGCCTGAAAATCCACAGAAAATGCTTTAAAATCAGCTTCAAGGCTGCAAGTTTGAGACTAGGGAAGAGAATGGGAGAATTAGAATGAGTATTGTGGCTGCTATAGATTTGATGGGAGGATTAGCTATTTTTTCCAGATCTTTTTGAACAATATAGTTAGAAAAAGTGATGTTTTGCCTCTCTTTTTCCTTTCTTTCCTGCTAGTAGCTATAATATACACAGTGTGAACTTGTATACTGTGGATACATGTGGTTAGGTAACCACAAGCAATGTGATGTTTTCAGATGTATAACTACTGTCCAAAGCACCTAGTTGGAAGAAATTAAAAGTCTCAGCATTCACCCTGCGATCCTATTTTGACATTCAAGATATTTAGGACCATGCTGTATGTGTAGACCGGCACATCCCTAGTGAGCAGTAGGCCAAACTCTCTATTCTGCCCCATTTTCATAAATTACTTGACTTGAGAGTGCACAAAACAAGACAGATTTTGTTTTACGTGATAATGGTATCTGCAGAGAGCTCCTGTGGCTCTGCACTGCTACAGTTCAGCTTCAAAAGCTGGTCATTTGGGAGCAAATAGATGCCCTCCAGTCTCAGCTGGCATTTTTTGCCCCTTTTACTCTCTCAGTTCTGTCATAGTGAATGATATTCAGTTAGTTAAATGTACTGCTTCTGCTCTGCAAAGCTGCCAGCAAAATCTTTGTAATGAGATTAGATAATGTACAGCCTTTTCCCTAAGAAATGCTCTCTAGCTTTGGGGGTTTTCTAGTTAGTTTTGCTAATCTGGCTGCTGATACTGAAAATGCAGATGCTTCTCAGCGGAGAGAGTCCAAATTGCTTCTAAACTATGGCCCTGACTTTACAGAGTTCTCTCCTTTTCTTCAGTGCTCCAGGCTCATTCCCTGTGTTATTAGTGCGGGTTGCTGGGAATTTTGCCTGAGGGCTGATTGCAGGGACTGAAACCACATTTGGAACATGGCAGCTGTTCACAAGCACAATGCAACGTGAAAGCAGGAGCCATGTTATCCACTGCAGAGAGTTAATTCTAAGAGTAGCTTTAATCACTTATTAAAGTGTAATAGCTGCCCTGCTCCCTCGTCACTGTTTCCAGAGTGGGGATGAACAGTCCTCCATATTTTCCAGAAAGAAATTCATCTTATTCTGCTGGGTCATAGGTATAAAGCAACTCTCAAAGTTATTCTTGCTTGCAGTAGGAAAAAAATCAAGCCTTTCATTTATTATGACAGTCTTATCAGAGTAAAGTCTTCATTACTGTATTTGTCTTTATGCTCTCCTGCTGAGGGTAGTTTTTGGCTTCACTTTCCGAGTCACTGAGCACAGCTCCAGCTGAAGTCAGTAGGAACAAGGGGTGGATCTGGCAAGTCAAGTCACACTAGCAATTAGCAACTCCTGTAATGGATACCTCCTTTATGAAGGCTGCTCTGAGTGTGACAGAGCTGTAAATATCATGGCCAAGATCATGGAAGAGCTCATGCTTGAAGTTTTAACTCTTACCAGGTTTAAACAGTTTAGCATGAGGAAATAAGGAGCATGGACCTTGAGACAGCTTCAATTTTCCAGCAGCAGGTTACTGATTATTCAGAGTTATGCAGCCAGGCAGCAAAATCCCTGTTATGAAGCAGTTGCCATCACAGTCTAATCCATGGAACCACAATCTGAAAACATTGTTCTAAGATTATTTTTGAACAAGTTCCACAGCAAGGACACAAATATTACAAAATCCTAAGGAAGTGCCCCAAAATCTAGTGGAATGGTTTATCACTGTCTGATATTTAAATGTTAGTATACTCAATGGATAAATCCTTCTGGTGCTCTGTATTTATGAATGGGATGAATGGCTTTTTTTTTGCAAAGCTTAACCTTCACATACTTCAATTGCCCTTCTGCTATGTAAGAGTGATGCTGCTGAGCTGAAACTGTAAGAGAGTCATATCTTTGAAAAGTGCTGAGTGTCACTGTTCTCTACTAATTATCCTGTAAGTTTTCTCATTGAATTTGAGATTCCTTTAAGAGGTACTGGAAAAAGCTTTTTGCTCATAGAAGTACTTTCATAAATATTTAAGCCTTTATGTAACCTTTGAATACTTAGCAACACTTACATTAGTATAACGGATATGGGCAAATGGATTTACACAAAATAACAGATTCTGGACTTTTCCAGCCCAATAGGAATGCTCATCAGAGAAGCCACAACAAAGTTTTTTATTTAAAATAAAGGATTAAATTGTTTAAAGACACACAGCAATGCTTCTTCATCTTGTCAAAATTACAGAGTAATTACAGAGTGAGGAGAATGGGAGCCTAAGCCATAGAGAACAGATTGGAAGCCATGTATCACAAAACTGGCCTGGTCAGGTCCCTGAGAAGAGAGTCCACCAAGGCCAGACCTGTTTGGAAATAGGATGTCCATTCTTGCTCTGTCTTGTTGAAAGACAATGTCCTTCAAGAAACCTGAGATCAGATTCTTCGAAATTGCAATATTGGCCTTATCACCCAAAATATAAAGTATGTTCTTCCAACAATAAAAGCAGATTGAGGTGGGAAAAAAAAAAAAAAAAAAGCAGGAGAAATATCTCTGTGATGTATAGTCTCTTAACAGAAATGCAAGCTTCTTTTTGTCTATCGTATTAAAGCTGTATGTGACAGAAGAGCACTCGGTGTCAGGAATAGCAGACATGCAGGACTGCAGGGGCAGTGGCACACAGACATACTGGTGTCCCTGTGTCCTGGCACACAGGTTTCCTGCTGTTGCAGCCCAGACATTATCCTGAGGGTTATTCTGAAGGGAAACAGATTTTTTGGCATCTTGATGTTATTTCCAAGAGAAGCTGAGAACATCAAAGAGTTCACCAGGTGCTGAACCCAGAGTTGGATTTATGTATTACTGTCTAAATGGAAACTTCAGTGAAGAGGGCTGAGCAGCCTCACTTTTCAAAGGACGATCTAGGAGAAAAGAACACAACTCTTCACATTTCTAACCCTGACCTGCAAAAACTTCTGACAAGTCATTTTGGCCTGTTTTACTTAAAGTGGCCTCCAGCTGAACATGCCTATACTTTATGTATGTGTCTCAGCAAGGTTCTCATCACCCGCAGTCCCTGCTCATGCCAGTCACAGCTAAATCTTCTCCCTAAGAATACTAGTATTAATTATATTAGTCTTCCCCTGTATTTACAGTGCAGTAACCAGCTAGCATTCTGTGAGGTACTTATCAAGCTGCTTCCCTTTGATTTCTCTGACACTTCTACTGCTTTTTTCACACCTCCAAGTGATGGAAGCCAATCAGTTCATGAAGCAACTCTACAAAAAGCAGAGTTTAAGATGTTTACCCCACAATATTGAAATATTTGTGTCTTTATTTGCAAGAAGCCTTTCTAGCTGTAGAAGGCTATTGAATACAAGCAGGAATTCAACCGTTATCATAACACGAAATTACATAATTGCAGAATAGCTGAGGTTGAAAGAGACCTCTGAAGATCACCTTGTCCAGCTCCCCTACTCAAGCAGGTCCACCTAGAATTGCTGCAGAGTCCAAGGCAGTACATTGTTACACCCCTTCTGGTGTGACAGGCAGCTGATGTTGTGATAGCCATCTCCCATTCTTGCACTTCTGCAATACAGACCTCACTGTGGGATCAAGACCTTAATCTGAAATAAGTAAGAAAAAGGAAGAACCAGATGTTCTGCATTGGGCTGGTAATAGGAATACCAATATTCATTGCAGTTAATTTGTTCATTGCTAGGTGGAAAGGTACGTTTGCTCCCCAGATCACAAAGTCACAGAGTACCATAGGTAGTGATTCAAGAATGACTCTTCTTTTGATTTCCAGGCAGTCGTTTTCTCTGTCAGCTCAATAAAATGTGATTTGTTGCAGAGTGAATCTGTCCAAGCCATTTGGAAAGACAATGGCCTTTGTAACAAAGGGGCACAAAAACACAATGCCAGAAAAAAAGAGAAACAAAGTAGAAATCCCCAGAGAACTGTGCTGAGCCCCATCTTTAGTCATCTAGCTTCCGTATTTTAGTTTTAATCTGGAGAAAGAAGTTTGAAAAAGGGAGAAAAGGAGAAAAGCAGCTGAATGCAGCTTAATAATGAAAGAAACTGCTGAAATGGCATCAGAAATCTCTTTATAATGCAAAACTTCTCACCAATCTGCTACGCAGAAAGGAAAAAACAATCACTTAAAGGTGGTGGCTAAGCAGCCTTTCCCTTCATCATCTCTCACTTCTTCTGAAGCTAAAGATAAAAAGCCATTTCAGACAGAAAATGTTTTCGTAGTCAAAGCATAAATACAACAAGAGAAAAGACACAGATCACTGCTCAGTCTCCAGCCTTGCAGTCTCTGTCAGAGACTTCTCGAAGTACTGTGGGCAGATGAGTGCTGGTCACTGTGATGTTTGGTGACCTTCTCATAAGCACTGCAAAGCCCTGGAGGTAACAGAGTGAGTCTTTCATCTATCTATTCAAAATACATAAACAAAAATCCTTTTCAAATTAAAAATAATTTGATTTTTAACATGATCCTGTTTAATTTATCACCCTTTTTTAATCTCCCTTCCACTCTTCTTGTATGATTCCATAGGGCAGTGCTTTTTGTTGTCCCCATCGCTCTTGCTTTCATCTTTCTTAAACCCTGTATGTGAAAAGATCAAAATAGCGTCATCAAGTCTGCTTTGAATTGTTCTAACAAGTCGGCTTTGCTGTTACTTCCATCTGACCGAGTTAGTCTCAGCTGAGTGAACTGATGCAGCACATAGAACTACTACATTTCTTTTTTGTGAGGGGCATCCGCTTACCAAGTTAGCCTTTACATTGTGAATTAGATGCCGAGATACTGTTCCCTTCTCCCTTTCATCCCTGTATAGCACAAGTTGGGTAGTTTGTTGCCTTTCTTTGCAAAAAGCAATCAGTGTTACCTCAAGAGCAATGGCTACCTGAAGGCACAAAGTTGAAATGCATGCAGTAATACCACGTCAGCTTTGCTCCTCCTATACTTGCTCTGTGTTATGTCTTTATAGGAAATAAAGGAACAGAAGAAGGAGCATGTGTAAGGACATTAATGCTGCTTGTACTTGGTGAAGAGAGTAATGTTTTTCTCAGTGCAAGTCATAAAGACCTGCCACTGTTGCTGATGCATGTCTAGTACTAAATATTAACCTGTAGCAATTTTAAGGGCTGCTTGGTAGCTGCAGCAACCACTTCCTTAGGATGCTATATGTATTTGTTCAGCCATTTGTTTGTCGCATACCCGTGAAGGCATATAGCGGCTTTACAAATACAGATGGAGTTTGGATCTCAGCCCAGGACTATTTAGGAATTGCAGTTTTGCTGCTATTGTTATTGTATTGTTTTTTTCCCTGACAGACACATTTGTTCTGTTACTGACAATCTTGGGCTTTAGATAATATTAAATCATACACCTAGACCAGACCTGGTAGGACTGAAGCCAAATATGTTATCAGGAATCTGCATGTGCACGTGGTTTACTATGTGTATAACTAGGAAGCTTGTTTTACTAACTCCAAAGGCTCATGCATTTGCCTTTGGGATCAACTTCATAGAAATGAACAGGCAGGAGCCCATTTCAGAAAGGGAGTAGCTGTTGCTCCAAGCATAATTGAACTAGATCTCATTGAACAGCCTCTCCAAAGACTTCTGCTCAGGGAAAGGTAGAGCTAAGGAAATAAGAGTCATATCTGAAGATACTTTATCAACTGACCCAGAGATAGAGTCTTCTCCTCCAAGAACACTATTTCTCCTTTGGCTCTAGCAATTGGTCTGCACTCCAGGTATTAAGAGTCTCTGACTCTTGCTTACCAAGGCTCCCTGAGCTGCACTGAGAGTCAGTCACTGGCCACTTCTGTTTTCATGCAGTGAGGACAGCAGCTGGACAACAGGTTTGTGCTAGACATCATCAGCTCAAATCTGGGAGCTGACTACCCCAGAATGTGCTAGTAGTTGTGCTGTAGGCAGAGATGATGATGATGTCAAGGAGTCCAGGCTGGAACTTCTGCCATGTAGCCCTTGCTTGCCTGTTCTGTAGTAATTTTCATGAAAAGCATTTTCTTGATGCTGCTTCTCCCAGGGTGAAGCTGATGCAAAGGCACTATAGAAAGCTACAGCAGCAAATCTAGGACAGGGTTGTGAATCACTCTATTGTAGTACATATCACATTATACATCCCTGCTGCATAGTACCCGTAGATTAAATGGAGCAGTCCTTCTGAAACAGCCTAACACGAACAAAGGTCGTTTCTGATTACCATTCAAGTTAACACGTGTAAAAATGGGGCATGCCATTTGTATTGATATTATCAGACTTTTAAACCTTGGTCTGAGGGAGAAGCCTAGAAAAGCTGGTGAGCCTTCTATTGTAGCTTGTAGTGTCATTTTCAGTCAACAGAGCCCAGCTACAGCATAACCTTCTTAGTAAATGATTCATAGAAATGTTTGTATTGTATTCTCTGAAGGTTCCTTTTGCAATCAAATATTTTATCAGAACGTGGGCAGCAGTTAAACCTGACAAAGGATACAAAATAGGTTGTATATGTCAAACAGGGAAAAATTTGGCTCCTGCACCCATCCATTCTATGTGAGGATGTGAATGTTACCAGTTGGAAATCTTTGTTAGAATAAAATGGTGTTAGGAAGTGGGAGTAAAAGGGAGCAGATGATGGTATATGTTCAGGTGGAGAGACACATTACCACCACTGCCAGTATTTGTTATGGGTGGTGAAATGTATCTGATGGGATGGGAGCAAGAACAGAAGTGGAAGAAATCTGCTGGGTTCACTGTTAATTTCTGCAGACATGCCAGCTCATTTAGTAATATAACAGCTCCCATTGCTAGCCACTTAATATATGATTAATGTACCACAGGATTTCCCCAGACATTTATGACACCTTTAGGAATAGATACGACAATGACTTTATCACATGGAGTCACTTCATACTATTTGCATCCCTCTTAATGATTTATGTATTTGGGAGTGATTTTATCACTGGTACTCAGTAAAGTAATAAATGAGAAAACTCAATGGTCTGTAAATTACAACATTGATTAAAGATGTGATTACTGATACAACTCTTACATGGCTATGATAATACTTGCTTATATTTCAAGACAGTATTTACATGATAATGATGAATCTACTGCAGCGTTTAGAAATACTTTGCAGCTTTAACTAAAATGTAAACATTTACAAACAGATAATGTTTATTGCAGAGGAAATGAGTAGACTTCTGTTATTCTGCAGTGGCTGAAATGCTCTCCAAAATCAGCTTTGTTTTGAGGACTTAAAGCAGCGTCACTTCCTGCTGAAGGTCAAATCGTGTTGGGGTAGAGCTTTGATTTGTTGCTTCCCACCATTGAGACCTGTCATGGTTTCTCAAGTTTCTCTTGGCCAAGCTGTGAGGGAACCATGCTCATTTCAAATTCCACAGCACTGTGAACAGTACATAGCAAACAGAGAATCAACCACTACTTTCATAATTGGTATCCACTTTTCAGGCACCTCCAGAGCCAAAGACAGATTTTTGTGTTCATCTGCTCCCATTCTAAAGGTTGTCATTAACATGCAAAAAGAGAATCTTTTTGGGTTTTTGTTTTGTCTTGTTTTGAGCTTTGAGGGTTATGCTTAGAGCCTGTGTTGTTTCAGCAATTACATTTTCTTCTTTCTCTCTCCCTCACCACAGGTTTCTGATAGATGCGACTATGTTTATGTCAATGGCAAAGAAATGAAAGGCAAGGTGAACGTGCTCGTGAACTTCACGTATCAGTATCTGAGTGCTCCTCTGCAAATCACAGTCTGGGTCCCACGCCTGCCTCTTCAGATAGACATTTCGGACACAGAACTGAGCCAAATAAAGGGCTGGCGAGTCCCTGTGGTTTCCAACAAAAGGTGTGTTTGAGATGCTCAATTTCTTGGGTATTTCTGTGAAATAATAGAGTTGATTTTAACTTTCAGCAAGAGCAGCTGCACCTGCACCCAAAATGCAGCATTTTTCCTTGTGTAACAGCAGCACTGGAACCTTTAGTTTTGCTCTGGACATTTGCATGTCTAATAAAGGTTCTAAAGTCTGTAGAATCCTTGTTGTGTTTGTGTCTATCATGTGCAACAGAGTACAGAACTTTGTAATAGTAACTGTTGTTCACACATATCAACTTAGGTGAAGAACTATTGTCCATTTGTATTGTTCTTTAGCATGCTAAATAGCCATGAATTAGCAAAGAGCTTAACACAACAGAAGGGAGGGCTTAAAAACTTCAGGAAATCATTTCCACTAGCACTCCAATGTTATTTTTCACTGATTCTCTCCATTTTTTTTAATCAAAAAGACCCACCAGAGACAGTGATGATGAAGATGAAGATGAACGGAAAGGAAGAGGTTGCACTCTGCAGTACCAGCATGCCATGGTGCGAGTCCTGACACAGTTTGTAGCTGAGGATTCTAGCCCTTGGGGTCAGCTGAGCTACCTCCTGGGCTCAGATTGGCAGTTTGACATTACAGACCTCGTAATGGATTTTATGAAGCTGGAAGAACCTCACATTGCCAAGCTGCAGGAAGGAAGGGTTTTAATTGGACGAGAAGTAGGAATGACAACAGTGCAGGTACTGTGCTCTGGACTGCCACATTCTACCATTCACTTAGAGAATCTATGCATGGGCACAAAATGCAGTACAGTTTTCCTTTGTCTTGAAACAGGATAATTTCCCATTACATTCCATGACCCTCTAGAGTGTCACACACAGAGTTAATAAAGGGACATTCAGTCAAGCTAGTGACAGTTCAAGACATGCAGCTTGACCAGGAATGGGAAGCCATGCAGCCTCCAGAGGCATTTAAAAAAGGCAAAAATTGCAGGCTGTGAAAAGTCAGAGTCCTTGTCCCACATAAAGAGATACAGGCTACCACCATTCAACTGATGAGCATAACGTATCATGTCTCAGTTCTTCTCTACCTGAAGAAACCCAGTGCACAAAATCTGAATGAAGCTTGTCTATGAGAAGGGGAAAGTGGAGAGGACAATATATATGTGAACAACAGCCTCCAAAGTTCCCATAGAGACAGCAGTATGGCTCTTGATTTTGTAAAAGGGAAGGATATTCTACTACCTTGATGCCCCGTTAGTAACAGCAGAGATAGGAAATGTGAATGACTGAGCAAAGAAGTAAAGGACAAATTCTAAATGTGTCTAACCTCCCTTTGAAATGACTGGGACAGAAATTTTACGTGCTTTCCCTTATTGAGATCCGAATTAACAGGAAAAGGAAAGTTTTTTGTTCAATTCTTGTAGTGAAGTGATACAAATCACACAGTGATGACAGTATAGTTCTCAGAATTGGATGCAGAGCTCTCAACCATAATCTCTGTATGGAATGTTTTTTCCCTCACGCCATTTGAAATCAGTGCTGATCTCCCCCTATGTTCTATGCTTCAGGCTTTGGAGGCAAAAAGAACAATGACCTTAAGAAATTTTATTTTAATTTATCAGCCTTTCTCTAAATTGATTCTTCTGTGTTTCTCTAAAGGTTTTATCTCCTCTCTCTGACTCCATCCTGGCAGAGAAGACAGTGACTGTTTTAGATGACAAAGTGACCATAACAGACCTTGGAGTCCAACTGGTGGCTGGGCTTTCACTCTTTCTTCAGCCAAGTGCAGCAAGTAATCGGGCTATTGTGGCTACAGCTGTTGCTCAGGAGCTGCTTCATACTCCTAAGCAGGTAGTGTACACTCCAGCTTTTACTGTTGTTGCCTTTTGGAATTGTGTTTTATCAACACAAGGTACATGTGATATTTTAGTATTAAGTGTACAAGTAATCCTAGCACATGTCTACAGCAATTACTTTCCTGTAGAGTTACTTTGGAATTGTCTTCTCATTTCTTCCTTTCAAATATGGACTTAATCCACCATAAGAGCTCTGGCTATACTGAAGTTTGCATTATTTACATTTTTAGTACCCTTTCTTTAAATAATGCAACATCTGTTATTTTTGCAACACGGAGAGTCTCTGGACAGTGATCTCTGTTTGCTATGTGAGCATGCCCTTGTTTTCCATGCCAGAGAGCACAGAGCTCTGTGTATCACGACAATTTGATATTTTGAAGAGCTATAAAGTAGAGGCAGAAAAAAGCCAAATACATTTCTTTTTCCTCCTGGATTCACATCAGACCACCAGTCTCCTCTGTTCTTTTATTTTTCCAATAGATTTTGGGGGGTTCATTAGTAGGGTGCCAATATGCTGATCCTTAATTCAAGGCAGCAAATTTCCATCTCTGTAAAAGGAGGACTTCTTGAAGGCCTCAGTTCCCATGTAGAAGAGAGGACAGAGAATTAGCATCAAACCAAGGCAAACAGCTGTATTGGGACAGACTAAAAACAAGGGTCAGCAGCAGCAAAACATGTTGTACCTATGTTCATTGCTCTTTCAGTCAGTCAATTTGAGGAGTGGAGCTGGGAACCATGCAACTAACTCTGCCTACATCTACTCCTCTCAGATAAACTGTATTTCATCTCAGGTCAACTTTAATGGCCCAGTTTTGTGATTATTGCTACCTAATTTTCTGGAACATGAAAATAATTTAGATTGTTTTATAATTTAGTGACAGGAAAACACCCAAACTAGGAGGACATGCTGCCCATCTGCTCCATTTACTGTATCCTGTAGACATAAGAATCTTACCTAATTAACCCACTTATGCCCTTTCTCCAGGGCTTGGAAACCACTTCTGACATGGTGTCTTCAGACAAAGACCGTAAAAGTAAAAGCTAAAGCATGTCTAACCCAATTGCACTAAGTAGACAGAACACCATTTCTATGGCAGCATCATTGCAAGAATCATGGCTTTGATTGCAGATAAAAGAGCTTGTGAATCTGGAAAGTTGAACAGATACATCATCAATTACTCAGATTTGTAGGCCTGAGTACGTGAAGATTCTTATCAAAACACAACATATTAAGACATACTAATGCATGACATCATTAGTGTATAATATGGCATCTCATATTGTATTATGGCATGGTAGTATGATATGAAATGACATTCTATATCACATCAATTGGCAAGTTATGAAATAACAGGAAAAGAAATAAGAACATGTAAATCTGTTTTGTTTTAAAATACTTTTTCCCAGTGTCTGTCTTTTGGAACAAAATTTTAGTGAAATATTTTGTTGAAGATGAATTTTACTGTGGGAAACAATATCTGTTTCCTCCACGTGGCACATTTCTGATACTGAAATGACTGAGTGTATTCCATTCTGAGCAGTAGCTTCTGCTTGTTGTAATGCTGACCAGGGTGGGGATGCTGCTGTCCCTGAGCCTACAAAAAGCCATATTAATACAGCTGAGAAACAAAATATATATAGATATAGATATAGATATATAGATATTGATATACATACAATTATTGAATATATATATATGTAGATATATATACAATTATTGAATTACTGAATACCCCTCTATCAATCATTGGGCAACTAATTACCTGAGGTGATGTTATGGGATGCTGAGTCCACACCTCCTTTTCTTGAAATCAATGGCTGAAAAGTGGTTCAGTGATTTAGGTGCCATAAAAATATGTGGAGGTTAACCAAATTTTAGGTATTACACTGAAATATTTCCTGAAAATTTGGAAACTGTAGCTGTGCACAGTCTCTTTTTAGTGGCCAACTGCTCAGGTAGGAAAACTGTTCCATTTGGCTTTCAGACTTGTTCAAATAAACACTGCTATCTTAAAGCCTTCCTCAAAATGTAAATGAAAGAAAATCTTCAGTGGTTAAGTGAATGAAGAGCTGAATGAGCTTCAAGGACTCTTAGATTTCAGCTGTCTCTTCAGGGGAAACTCAGTCATATCACACTGTAGGGTATGGCCTGTGGTCTGATGAACAGAAATGGGAGTGGACAAAATGAAAGAAAGAAAAAAGAAAGCCCTTAATAAACAGCTGTGTGTAGTAAAGTATCTCTCAGTGCTACTATAAAACGGAAGATATTTTCCATGGAATATAAAAGAGCAGTGTTAGCACTTTCTAAAGGCCAAGCTTTTCTGTTCCACGTGTGTATATCATGTTGACATCAGTGACAAGACCCAGCACAATGAGGCCATCTGTATCCTCAGGGAGTGTCCTGCAAGATGTCAGCTTTCCCTCTGATAGCAGGTGAGGGTGCTCAGCATCACCAGAGCCAGGATGACAAGCTGGAGTTGCTTACATGTCCCTGCCTTTTGGATTGACACAATACTGTCCTTTTTTAGCTTATGTCCTTCATGAAGACCAGTGCTGGGAGTTCACTGACATCTCACAGTTAAGTAATGGATATTGAGGGTATTTTTACGATGCAAATTCATTACTTTGTTCTTGCAGCGTAAATTACTTTTAAATTGTGTTTCTATATTCCTTAAGCTGGTAGAGCAATGAATGTAGTGGCACCTTGTTTGATAAAGGGATTAAGCAGCATGGGAAAGAGAAACGATGTGATGTTAGATAAGAATCTGAATTCTTCCCTTGCAAATACAAGCAAATTCCCACTGGAAAGGAATGTCACATTAGCACATTGGACAAAAAGGAGAGAAAGAAATACACAGTAGAGGAATGCATGGTTTGAATTAAGATCTGAGTGTTGGCTGCTTTTCATTTCCACATCAGAACAACCAAGCCCAATTTTTACTACACAAGCCACAGGCTTAAAAATAAATGCACATGTAATACTTTGATATTTCTTGTGATAAGATTGCTTGGGAAACCCATTTTAGCATTCAGGTCCCCAGATGAAACTATCAGAGCTGGTCTAATAGGGGCAGCTGAGAACAGTTTACCTTTTCTTTATTTTTGGGGGGGATATTTTCTGCAGAGCTATTCTGCTGTCCTTTTTTCATTTGGTTTTCTGCCTCACTTCAAGACTATTGCAGCTGTCATCCGAAGTTTAGGGTTTATTCACAGCTACTATTACATGTACTTTGGTGAATGAAGGCCATTTAAAGAATTCTTGTCATGGGATGAGGTAAAATATATTGATAAATCCTCTGTTGCATGTTTCTTAGAATCAGCATTCTCTAAAATGCGTTCAGTCCAACCTACCTTATTCTCTTAGAATAGACTTAGCCAGCAAACAGCATTTTGGGTTGGCTCATACAGGGGGAGCTGAAGCATATCATGTCACTTATTTACTCTGGTGATTTCCCCCTATTTTTATCCACCTAAGCATTATGTGGATAATAAAAGATAACAATACTAATAGAAAGCAAAACTCAAGGCTATCCAAGAGGATTTATCAAGTGGCATCTTTGGACTGATAAACAGCAACATAATACAGGGCTAGAAAAGGTGGTGAAACTGCAGCAGATGAAGGAAAACTGTCACACTTGTTGATCTGCTGTGTAGTTGTACTTAGAATGGAGGAGAATGGCAAAAGCACAAGAGAAAATATAGAGAAAATATATCCTCACAAAATATTTTTATGTGTTTAGGATAATCCTGGTATTTATAAGTGGTTGTGGAAAGTAGTTCCTTCGTCTTTTCTGGATTGGATTGTGCTGTCATTAATGTGATCTAATATGCAGTATCTGACTCACTTCACATCATCACAGCCACCATATAAATCATCCTGCTCTCTAAGAGACTGACACTAATGTGTAGTTGTGGTTCATTTGTTCATAGAGTACAACTGAGTGTGTGTGTGTGTGAGTGGGCATAAGTAAAAAGTGGAGGGAAGAAAGACTGGAGAGAGAATCCCTCAGACTATTTGTTTATGCTTAATAATTAATGAAAGCAAGTATTTGTCACTTCAGACTTGAGGGCATCAGATTGAGGGTAAGAGCTTTGCAGGTAAGAAGGCTCCAATCCATCTTCATCTGCTGATGGTAATTGGAGGACCCTGTCAGAGATTCAGAGTGGATTTATTGATGCGGTACATAGGATTTGCAGAAACAGCTCTTTGAAGGACATGCTACTAAATCATTTCTTTTTCTTTTTAGCTTTTCAGAATTTATAATCATTTGGGAAATTTGCTTCCTTCCTTTGCCTTCAGCTTGCCTTTAACAATGTGAATGAGAGGAAATGATCTTTTGCCAAATGTAATATTGGGGCTGATGCAATATATTTTGGCAGGATTTGAGATTCTGTCTCTCTTTCACTCTTTTCCCCTCCCCCCTTTTAAATTAACAACATCCATAGTATAAGCATGACAGTGTTGTGTTGTGTCGTGTTGTGTTGTGTTGTGTCGTGAATAAATTGGTTCTTCCTACGAAAAAAATGGTCTTTTGGAAACAAAATCTTAGTACTGGAAAAAAAATAGCACCTAAGGTATTGTATGCCTCTGTTATTTGTAGTAAATCGTGTGTCTGGAAATCTCATTTCTTTCTTCTCTACCTCTGCTTTATAAAATCAGGCATGCAGACTAATAAAGAAATAGTGGACAAAATAAAAGCTTTAATTTTGATTGCAGATTTCTAGCTATTTGGATTGAAATTCTCTGTGCTGGCTGCCTCCTTCTTTTTTAGGGTGAAGGAAGGCGATAGTGTTGTTGAAGTACAACTAGACATGCAACTTTTTCTCTCTACACATACCCGTAGAATATTCTTTTTATTTTCCCATGGCTGAGTTTGCTCTGCTACAGTTTTCTATGATACATGTTTAAGCTATGCCATCTAGCTCTGTGCTTCAGTCTTTTCAGTCATTTTTTGGGTTGTTTCTCTAAAGAAAGATCAGCTGTTTAAATTTCCTTATACATTTTACTCTTAGCAACTCCTGAGCTACTCTGGCTCTGTTTCAGCTGTTTGATGCACATGTGAATCACTGAGAACTTTGCCTTCTTTCTTGTTGTGCCACAACTTATTTTCCTTCTTTCAGTCCCTCAGGAACTTGCTGATGCTGCTTTGGAAATCAGATATTCAGTATAGTCCAACCTTCTGAGCAGCTAAATTCTCCTTGCTGTTTTCATTGAAAAGCTTTAAATTTAACTAGAAGGATTGCAATTCCCTTTGTTTATAACCATAGCGTAACAAATTGTAACCAATTGGAAACCATATTGGGTTGTAAATTTGTATTATGCCTGGATGGTAGCAGGGTAGCAATGTTTTTCCCCAATGGTGATTTTCAGCCCAGTTGTTCTGATGTACCCAAGTGTAAAGTTATTAGGGACATCTGCAGTTTAAGTCTGGTGAAGAAAAGAACTTAGTTCTTGTGTGAAGCTGCACTCCAGCAATCTGCCTGCATGTCTGCTGGCTGAACAGGCAACACATAGAGCAAATGAAAAAGTAAAGAAATCTCCTGCAAGGAAAGCTACTGAGACATGGATAAGTAAATATCTATATCATCTGGATTGGATTCAAATGGCAAAGAGCTGACCTCTAGCTTTGTATTTTCTTCTAATGATGACTTCTAGCAGTGCTGCCTGCAGAGAACAAAGACAGTCCAATTAAATCTAAGCCATTTCTGTTGATATCATAGAGATCATACCAGAATCCTCATCCTCCTCTCCTTCACACAGAAATACAGGAGAGCTTTTCACTGTCTCAAGGATAAAATGTGTTTTGATAGAACAAACATGAAAAATGGAATTGTTCCACGACTCTTTTTCTTACAGGTGAATCTTCTGCTCCAACCATTGCCAAGGTAGCTCTTTATTTCTGCAAAGATACGTAAGCCTTGTTGGATTTGACAGCTCCCCGTGATATCTGTGCATGGGCAACATGAGGAAAACTTCTTATTTTCAAGTGCCTGTAGTAATTTTTGTGCTTTGTCTTTTCCAGGTTTTGTATGACAGGAATGGCTTTCTTTGTGAATTATGTAAATTGTAACTCGCTGATGGATACTTTGGTGTTGTGGGCATCTCACATCCATTATTTCATATGTTCTTTTGCAAAATATTTACAGGAAGGTTGGCAGTGGAATGTCAGTGAAGAATTAGACCAAACTTCTGTCCTGTCAGCTGAAGCCTGGTTTGCTCTAAGTGCAATGCAGAGACTTTGTCTCCTGTTTCCTCGAGCTGTCATTCAGAGCTGAGAAATCAATGAGCGGTCGTGGGTTTAGCTGTTCTATTTGAGATCTTGTCTTTAACCATACCCCTCTCCTTTCAGGAAGCTGTGGTAAGCACCTGGATTCAGTTCAGTGACAGCTCTGTTACTCCGTTGGACATTTATGACTCTAAGGACTTCTCTCTTTCTGCTGTATCATTAGATGAAGCTGTTGTCTCGGTCCATCAGAATGCTGCCTTGAAATGGCCGGTTGTGGCAGCGGAAGGTGAAGGTCAGGGCACCTTAGTCAAGGTGGACATGATGATTTCTGAAGCCTGCCAGAAGTCTAAGAGGAAAAGTATCCTGGCTGTGGGAAATGGCAACATCAAAGTCAAGTTTGGCCAGAATGACGCAGACTCTGATACAGGCGGAGATTATGATGGTGAGGAGATTGAAAACCATGCCAGTGACCGCCGGCACAAAGTGTCTGACCAGGAGCGCTATGGCCAAGAGGGACGGTATTATGGCGGCTCTTCAGCAGAGCGAGAGGAGAGCACCATCAGGAAAGTTGGCACCACAGCAAAATCTGTAATAAAAAACAAAGTGATTAAAAACAAGCTGGATGGTGGCAAACTCTCAGATGATAGCCAGCTGCAGAACATTCCTATAGACTTCACCAACTTCCCTGCTCAAGTAGATCTCCCAAAAGGCAACGCAGGCATGGAGGAAAATGATCTGGTGCAGACACCTCGGGGCCTTAGTGATCTGGAGATTGGGATGTATGCTCTGCTGGGGGTCTTCTGCCTGGCAATTCTAGTCTTCCTAATAAACTGTGCAACATTTGCACTTAAGTACCGTCACAAACAGGTTCTGGTGGAAGGGCAGACCACTATGACCCATTCCCACGACTGGGTCTGGCTGGGAAATGAAGCAGAACTGCTTGAGAACACAGCAGATGCATTGCCTCAGCAGGATGAACACACAACTATTATTGACCGAGGGACGGGTTGTGAGGAGAGCAACCAGCTCCTCAATGGCAGTGCTCAGAAGAACATTCAGAGCCAGATTCACAGGAATGCTGACTCAGGGGGCAAGATTGTAAAGGAACAGAAATCCGAACCTTTACATTCGCCAACTTCTAAAAGGAAGCGGGTAAAATTCACAACATTCACCACCATCCCACCCGACGATGGTTGTCCGACTGTCAATTCAATCCTAAGTAGCAATGACGATGACATTAAGTGGGTGTGCCAGGATATGGACCTGGGGGACTCCAAAGAGATAAGAAACTACATGGACAAGCTCAAAGATAAAGTGTAGCTCCTTGCTGGGTTGTTTTTTGGTTTTTTTTTCGGGGGGGTTTAACCACACCTTGATGCCTTCAGTTCTACAGTATACATTGGGACAGAAGAGGGGGCAGGAAAAGGACCCACAGGAGAAACTATGAGGCAGTTTTTTACAATCAGGGAAAGAAAGTTGCCAAACTGTCCGTGGCTACATGTATTTTTCTTCAGGTTTTTTGCTTTGCTTTGCTTTCCTGAAAGCTTTTCAAGCATTTAGGATTGGGATATTAATAGCAGAAAGGAACAAGGAGATGGTGTGGCCAGTATAATGAACTGGGAAAGGTAAGGTTGTGAAAATATGTATTGTGGGTCACAATAATTATACTTAAGTTTCAAAGTACCAAAAATATTCAGGAAAAAAAAAAAAAAAAAAGAATAAAAGATAAAGAGAATATAAGATCTTAAAAAGAATAAGCAAGAAGCAAAGAATGACTTATTTATATTTCCAATAGAACATCCCAGGTATGGACATATGACCCATAAGAAGACTTCATACTGTAACTCAGTCTGGTTCTTTCTCTTCCTTCACTAGAAGTGAAGATAGGTCTTTGGCATTAAATATGAAGGAGAAAGAAATTACTTGCTATTTTTATTTCTACTTTTCTGTTTGTCTTCTACATTGAAACACGATCATTTTCCCTTTTGTATTTTTCTTCTAATTATCTTAAAACCAGGAAAATTTTCAATACAGGAAGTCTGCAGTGGACCAAGAAGATTTTATTTCTATGTTGGCTATAAAAGTCTGTCATGTGAAGAATTCAGAGGACAAATATTGAACAGTTTTCTTCTGATGTCTCTTCTGAAAGCAAAAGCCTCAAATGTTTCATTCTAGCTAAAAGTGTTCCGTTTGGAAGAAGCGTTCCTTTAAATTTCAGGTTTGTTTGTTTTACATTTCCGCAACCAAAGTTCCCATGTTTCACCAAGGGAAGAAGGTGCTGTTTTGCATTACCACACTGAAGTTCCAACCAGTGGAGTTATCCACTGGTTTAATTTAAATGTACCTGGAACAGAGACCATCACAGGCCTAATATATATAACCTGGATTTTGGTGGGGTTTTTTTCCAAGTTCATGAGTTCATGATTTCCTTCTGTAAGTTTCTGTTCCTACTAATGTCACCAGCTCTCACTGAGGTTTGAAAGTTGGAAGAGTGAACATGAATTGTCCTCAGAGTTGTATTTTCTTATACTGGGAGAGCTGTTCAGAGGGGGAGAAATGTTACTGGAGCAAGGACAAGGAATATCTAGAGCTCTGTGTTGATCTAAAAATATATCTATTTTTTGCCATTAAACCAGCTAAGATTGAAATTTTTTATTAGATAGTACATCTGTTATTTTGCGTTAAAAAATAATAGAAACCCAGTAATGAATCCGAAGGAAATACAAAATAGTTGATTTATTGTATAAAAGGGCAGAACTGCATTGACTCAGTGCCACTTTACACCAGTGGAGACGCAGATCAAAAAATCTCTGACATCCCAAACCTTTTGTAACTCCAAGGAGGATGGTATATCCAGCTCATTGGAAAGCAGTATTATGTCTTGACTGTTAGCTGGAAGCACTTGCATTGTCCTGTCCTTACTGATGTATTTCTCTTTTTTTTTTTTCCCCCTTTTAATTATTAACTCCATAGTTTGCATTAGGGGAGGTTTCTTTTGCTGTTGTTCGTTTGTTGTGGGGTTTTTCTTTGTTGTTGTTGTTTGTTTTTGTTTCTTTGGGTTTTTTTTTTTTACTCAGACAAAACCAGTCCTGCCACCCGGTAACATAGACGGACGTTTTAACATGATAAGCCTAGTATGCATTGTAGACTGAAAGAATGTAATATTTATTTATACATGTTATACAAATTGTAATTAAAATGCTTTACATGGCTTGACAAATTAACCTCTCCTTTATGAGGGGAGGTGGCTGTTTCTGTCATTTCTGTGTGGAAGTGCTGCATCCACTACCTAACAGCTGAAACAAAATCTAAGCTGCTTTTGGAGGAGAGAATAGAGATGTATGAAAGCTTTTCGCTGTTCTGATCCTTCTTTTGTGAACTGCTTCCCTTCCCCACCCAACGTGTGGTGATGATGATGGATGGCAGGAGAAGACAGCAGTCAGGCACAGTTCATGGCAGTGTCACTATTAATCTTGCTCATCTCCATGCCCACCATCAGCACGAACAATTCCAGGACTCTTGCTTCTGATGTGTGCAACTTTCGTGCAGCCCGGTCATGATTAATTATGTTGCTACTCTGATTGATACAGTAGGTTCAGATGGAAGCAAGTTTCGCTGAATCACAACTGACAAATACAAAGCACCCTGTGTCCCAAAGGACCCCAAGCTACTTCACAAGCTAAGCACAGTGATGCATCAGCCACACCTCAGGGATCAGTATATCTTCCTGGGAAAGTGCAAGTGCCTCTGAGGTGAAAAAGGCATTTACAGTGTCGAGCTGCAAAATGCAACAGGAGAGGAACAAAAAAGATGTGCGGAACTAAGAGAGCTCACCATGATATCACAGGCATACACAATGCAGTCATTCAAAATGCGTTTTTAAGAAGGCTGTTCATGTGCTGTGCAGCTCTTGTTATAGCATGAAGGATGGCATCTCCAATAAGCCAGTGCTCCCAAGCGCTCTCTGGGATACTGGTACAGCACTGGTGGAGAGGAATGGAGAGATGGCTATCTCCATTTCTAGTCCATGCACCCTATCTTTGTTTATGGTAGCTGAGGTTATATAGGATCAGAAGAGAAAAGGGTATCTCCATCCAGCATAGCAAACAGTTGGCTGCTGAGAGAAAACCTGGTGAGGTGAATTCATCTTACTTTGCATATTTATAATGAAATGCATATGGTTGTTATTTATATATATGTTTAATCTTGCTATCTCACTGTATTGTCAAGGAAATGTATCCCACAGTGAACAAAAACATTACTCCTAATTCACCTCTTCCTCTCCAAAACCTCAGAATTTTTTTCAAGAAGGAAACTTACCATCATTGTAATTAAAAAAAGGAAAAAATCAGTTTCCCATGAGAAACTGTTTTGCAACTCCTTTTCAAAAACAGTGATGTAAATTTTTTGTTGAAAGTCTCATTCTTGTATGAATGCATCTCAGATTGAATTCAACATTCCCAAAGAGGAACAGAGCTCTTTTGTTAAGAATAGGAAAATTATAGCTTATTCATTATTTCAGTACTTGTGAAGATAAGCATCATTTCCTTTCCATTTATTGACCGCATCTATAGCTCTCTGCTTGCTGTTCAGATTTAGAGTTAGACAGTTTGCTTGAAATAATTCCCCTTTGGAAAGAGCTTATATTTAATGTGTAGTCATGGCCTTTATGTTACTGACCATCACAAACGATACCGCCTTGAAAGCTAAACTTCACTGATGATTACCCCTTGCCAATTCTCAATGACAGTATTCTGCCATGATATTTGCACTAGAAGATGTCATCTCTTAGAGCCTCTCTGAAGTAGGTGGTTTCAGAGATGTTGCACACATACAGACTTTTGTCTGCAGTCTATAGTGCTGGGCTGGGTGTTGACCATTCACACACATACAGCATTTTGTGCACATTGAAAACTAGCATGGGTATTCATTACAATTCTGACTTACTTTTATCTTGTCTATGCTGTAATAATTATTTTGCAAACCATGACAAGCAGTCATGTACAACTGCCCACATGAGCAAATGCCTGGCCATTTTGAGAGGCTCTGTAATTAAGAGCAGCACCTCACTTATCCACATAGATTTACTGAATATGAGGAAACAGTCTGTAGGATATAGAGTAAATGGTCATTACATTTTTCAAAAGTAATAAATCTTTATTTTAGTTTTTTCCCCAAAGAGAAGAAGAAAAGAGGCAGAAGGGCTGTATTTCTTTCATGGGAAACGTGGTACTGTGGTTCTCTGTGTTCTTTGTGGGTCTCAAGCCCAGAAGAAGCCTAGATTTTGACCCTGATAACTTGTGGTTGGCTAACCAGGAGCGTGTCTTCAAAACATCTAGCTCTTTACAAGGAGGAAAGGCTGTATTTCAAGAGACAACTGAAAGAATTGAAAAAGAAAGAAAGAAAAAATTTAGCTCTGCCTTCACATTTAATTTTTGGAAGCTACAGAACACAGAGATTCAGAGGCATTTGCTGAAATTTTTCTATTTATCTTCCACTAGCAAAAGTACCATCAAAGTCCAATTCTTAGTGACACCCTGTAAATGATAATCTCAGCTGGGAAGAGACCAGGCTGTGAAATATTTATCTGAGAAATTCACATTAGGTCAAATGCCAGGATTTACATTTCTTAAGCCTTGCTGTGCTGCAGTTTACAAAGGCACTGCGATCAGGCGCAGGAAGCCCCTCCAAACATCCCTCTTGGCAATGTGTCTCACTTTGCCAGATGAGGGAATCTGCAAGTGCCAGGGGTGTATGGTTGCAAAGATAACACTCTGCAAGGTACAATTTTCTGTCAAGGAGCCAAGATAGAAATTCATTAATAATAATTTTCACTTAGAAGAAAGTCTTTCATCTGAGAAGATCAGTGACTTTCAATTGTTGGTAAAGGGTAAAGCTGCAAGCAGGCTGAAGAGAACCTGACTTTTCAAATAAGACAGCACCTGGAGAGCCCATTACTCCCTTTTTGAGGCTCAGAAACTCAGCTGTACCTGTGCAAGGCCTAGACTTGTCTGCTCCAGGGAAGTAATTAGTGAAATCACCCGGCGCAGTCAGTAATGAGGAGTCCAGCCTGCTGGGGGAGAGAAGAGTACCTGGGATGTTGCATCTAAAGGGTGAGCGCTGCTTGAAAGCTTCTGTAGATGGGACTGGAAAGTTGTGCTGTTGGTGGGATGGTGTTAATGTTGTAAGAGTGACTGTGGGACAGGAGAATGGTGGTTGTGGATTGGGGAAATGGGTTAAGGTGAAAGAAGTTCTTGGTTACTAGGAGGTTGGTTGCTGGCACAAAGTAGACTTGGTGAATAGGTCCTTCTTTCTTTGTTATTTTCTTATCATTAGGCTGTTTAGAGGGAAGGAGAAATCTTCCTGCTTGATTAGGTTTCCCAAACAGAGGAAAAGTAAGGAACTGTGTTGTTTCTGCCTTCCCCTTGGCAAGTCTTATCCCCTGTGTCTATTTAAAGGGAGTCTTTGGAGTGACCTGTCTCAGTCTTGCATGTGTTTTACATAGATATTTTTTGGAAGGTGATGGTTGGTTGCATAGTGCACAAGAGCTTGAAAGACTAGGACTTGGGGGTGGGCTTAGTGCCAATTCATTTGGCTCTTAGCATGCGACAGGTAGCGCATCTTCAATGGAAATCCTGAATCATTTCTATGACGTGTTTTGATTATCTCTTCTGAAACATGCACGCAGAAACACCTGAGAATGGAAAGTCAAGGTGGATCTTCTTGAATCAGATGCTGGATCCTGAACTATTCTGGTATAGTTCAAAAGATTCTGCTGGAAAGTGTGCGTTCCTTCAATCAGTTTGCAGCTGACTTGCCCTCAGCTTCAGGAAATGCTTTGATGTTGGTTTATCCTGGAAAAAGATTCTCACAGTGAGTTCACGGTGCTGTGCCCTCCTTGCGGGGGTAGCAGTAGGACAGTGACACTCAACACTTGCACATATCCATTTTCCTTCCTTCTTGGCAAGGAAGGGAAGTAGCCATAGCAGCCAGAGGACTGCTCTGTTTTGAAATGCTCCTAAATTGGATTTCAGTGTTTAAAAATAAGCTGTCAGCAAGAATGCAACAACAGACCCAGATTACGATGCAAATTAGCAAATAACTCTCCCTCCTGATTACTTATTACTCATTGTTATGTAGGGTGGGAGCAGCGCAGCAGATACTGTAGCATCCAGTCTGACAGTTGATGCTAACAAACATGTAAGGTACTGCGTGGTGAACAGCACTGCTGGTAAGGGCTGATTCTGTGATGGCTCATTATTCTTGGGGCAATCTGCAGCTAAATGTTTTCTTAGGGGAGATTTTGGTTCCCAGACAGAACTGTACAGTGTGTGAGGCTCCAGCTTAGCTGCACTGCCAGCAGAAAGCCCCAGTCTGGGGACATAGTTGCCCAAAACACTGTATAGCTAATAACTATCACTTCAGTGCCATTTAGCAGCAATTGCTATAGGAACAGAGTTACCCAGGGACTCCACTCTGGTTATGATGACACTATAGATCTTACAAAACTGAGTTGAGGTTACTGTAATGATGAGGCTCTATTAATTTAATATGATATTGCTGCAGGGTGTTTTTTCTGTGGATTGTCTGAAAAGATTAATATATTTTAACAGAAACAATTTGGCAAATCAAGTCACCAGTTCCCATTCTTTCACTCCACCCCTGCATTTTGGGATCTGCCATTTACTTTTTCCATCATGCCCCTAGGTTCGTCATACCACATCCATCATGTGGCATGAGCTTTACACACACGTTCTTGGAGCTCTTCAAAGAAATCTTCTCTGCTTTGCAGGGCATCGTGTCTCCCTTGTTTTAAAGCCTACCATTACAAACACAAAATGCAAGATGATATTGAGGTAAGAGAGAAGTGAGTGGGTTGGGTAACTGATGGCTTTGGTGCTTTTTGGATACCCACCATGTAGAAAAAAATTGGAAGTTTCCCCCAGACGTGGAGCAGGAGGGGTTTATTCTCAACTGGGGAATAATAAAATAAACAACTGTAATAAATCCTGGCATATTTCTCATACAGGAGTGCTGTTCTCCATGACCTGTGTCAACCAAACCTCTGCAGTGAGATTTGTAGACATTACTTTCCATCAGGCTGTACTGATGGGACCCAGGCAGCTGTAGTCAGTGTATGTGAGTGAGGCTTTCATTGCAAGGGAACCTGAATGTCTGCTCTCTTACTTTGCCCCCACAAGACTGTCCTGGTTCTTGTCCCATGACAAAAGCTGTTGGATATGGGTGATTCCTAGGCTGTGCTAATGAGATATGCAGCTTAGCTCAGGTAGGAAGAGAATGTTTCTGTAAGAATTAAGAGTGTGGCACTCTGTGGAAGTAGGCAGAGTGAATTATCGGCTGTGATGAAGTGGGATTGTGAGTGATTGATATGGTTCACAGCAATGAATGGTTATGAAGTGTAGCATTTCCCAATGTGTATTGCAGAGCTTTGTGTCTGTGTGAGTCTCTGAGCACAGACCTCCTGTAATGCAAGTTTTTCAGAGAGCCTTCTGTGTTTCAGATTCCTTCCCCGCAGTCCTTAGAGTAGCGTCATCTGGCTGTGAGCTAATTGCTGTAGTAAAGGTTGTATTTATTTAGCTTTACCTATAAAAAAAAAGCAGATTAAAATGTATCTGTTTTGTTTAGAAAAGGCTGAAGACAACACCCTTAGGCTTTTTTTTTTCTTTCCTCCTCAAATCTTTTCTCCACTCACTACAGCAGGAACCGTTTCAGCTGAAAAGCTCAGTCCAGTTAAACTGAGGTTGTCTTGTCCCTGGGTAGGTTGGCATGTATTGCACGAATACCTATAGCAGGCCATGCAGTCACTGCACAAGCAGCAGAGGCATGGTGAAGACTGGAATATGAAAGGGCAGAAGGAGGAGAGAAGGGCTGATTGTCCTCCCAGCTTTTGTTATGTCTTATTTCTGTCTGGTATTTTTAATACCCAACTTTAAATTGCCTTTAGCTCTGGATTTGTGAACCAGGTTATGCTTTGATAAGAGAACCAGCTCTATGTACTTACAGATCTTATTAAAAAGATGAGCAAATAAATATAAAATGAAACAGGCACATTACTAATCTGGTACAATTTCACTAAACTACCAGAATGGAATAATAGGGCAATCAAACAAAGCCTGTGATTAAAACCGAATCTATAAATCAGTGGATTCATATTAACAATTCACCAAATTAAACCAGCAGGTAATCAAATTCAATGATGGGGTTGATGCTAAGAGGAATTGCTCTCTGCCAATCTCTTTGGATAAACATATGGAGGAGCCAAGTCCTTTCAGCTGATGATATAAAGCAGCGCTTTGGCCAACAGAGCCCTTCAGCTGGTGAAGGACATAAGCATGTGGGCTGTAGGTGCAGATGGGATGTTAAATTAAACCCTTCCCAGGGATGTACCTCAGTGCAGTCAAATGCAGAAAACTGATTTGCATGTACGTGGTGTATAAAAATACCAGCATTAGCAGCAAATGCACGGCTTAGTCAGGTCTCCCACTCCCTTCTTTCGATGACGTTAAGTATTCCAGCCAGACCTGGAGGCAAGGATTGAGTTGTGTGCAACTCTGTTTCTCTTCAGACCTCCCTGTTTTTTTGGAAAGGGGAAATATTCACAGCCCGGTGTTTGATTTGAGGATGTTACTGCTGAACGTATGAATGTCTACCTCTGTGACAGGCAGAAAGGGAGCATATGGGGGAGGGAGGAGAGCTGATCATCGTGTTGTTGTAGTGTCTCTGTCTCTTGAAGTTATCACAACAACTCTTGGGGAAATTTGGGCAGAGTCAGGCTGGCTATATCTCACCTCTCTTCATCAGCACCAGCATCCCCATGAAGCAATGTCCTGCACTGCTGGCACGATTCTTTGTGGCACTGTGAAGGCGATAGCAAAGGTAGCAAAGGACCTTTTTACCTTGCAAAATGTGCTCTGTTAGCAGTAAGCATATCTTCTTTCAGAAATAGGCTGGTACCAACATGAGGGCAGGGAGGGAGAGGCCAGCCGGGAAGCTTGATGTCAGCCTTTGAGCTGAGGTAATGGACATAAAAATCTCCATATGCTGAGAAATCATTTTAAGAAAAAGTATTAAGCTAATTAGCTCATTTGTCTCTTCCCTCATCAAGCATCTTTCTAGCAACAGTTATTTCCTGCCTTAGATTAAAAAACCAATGTGGTTAATGCCGTAGCCTGAGTACTGGGGTTGTTAGTAGGGTCACCCTTTAAAATAACATCTCTTCAAATGCTGTCTGCAAATGTGTGTGCTTCACATGGACCAGGGATTCCCACTGTGCTATGCTGGTAGAGTGAACACCAGATTCAGAAAGAGATTTACAGCCTTTTGGTAGGAAGGGCAAAATCAGGCAACCAAAAATAAACATGAATGTCAGCCCAGAGCCTTTATTGGAAAGCTGGAATTCACTGACAGGTAATGCAGGAATTGCTCCTGGGAGCAAATTGTGTGACCTCACACAAACTGCAACTGTGTGCTTAAACAACGATGGATGGCTGAGCAAGGCTCATTGTAAGCCAAGTTCTGTAAGGCCTGCAAATACATCGGCTAGCAATTTCCCACCAGAGCCTCATCACCTAATTAGGAAGGTTTAATCAGTTCAGCCCCATGCAGCACTGCTGGTCTGCTGGGATTGTGAACTCCTAGATCTCCCTCAGCTATTGGTGACTTTGGATAAAAATGCAACAAAAATGCTCCTGCAGACCCTCAGTGCAGAGCTGCAGGAACTGAGTCCCTTCAGCCTTGGGCAGCTGGTCAAAATGTGGGTGTTAGGAGTGATGCTGAGCACTGAAGACTGCTGGTAGGTGTCTAGGTCCTTTGTTTTAAATGAGAACTTGATGTTCTTGAATCTAAGGATGTGATCTAGTGGAAAACAGTTAAAATCATGCCAAGTACTCAGTTCTGAGTCAGTAAAATCCAGCTCCAGAAAATCCTGATCACACAGCTCTTCATCTAGGAGAGATATTAGCAATTACCTGGCAGAAAATATTCAAGCTGAAAGAGCAGGGCTCGTTTGGCATTGTGCAGTGCCCCACAAGACCAGGCACTGCCTGTCCTGGGCTCCCATCCAGAGCTTTCATCTTTATGATGTTTATGAAGAAAAACTCTAATGCATCTATCACGAGAAAAAGATAGCTCTAAGATTTCAAGGTTAATTAAAACCATGATGGCAGTGGGGAACTGGCATAATCCTGAATAGTCCAGAGATACTTCTTGGGTGCTGACTGGGCACAGTGAAACTACCAAGTGCTCACCTAGGCAGAAATTTTGCCTAAGGTTGTGAGATGAGATTAGCTGCTTAAGTGTTGTTGTCATTGGTGAAGTAAGAGCTCTCTATGTTCAATTGCAGGCATGCAGTGCTATTTGCCAGAAGATGGCACTCGTGTTTCGGAGTCCTCTCTGCTCGTTCCTCGTCTACTGGGTAGCAGTTAATGCATGTGAAGAGCCAGAGCTCTCACTATGGAGTTCTATATAACCAATACAGCATGGGTTTGGAAAAGAGCTGTGTCCTCATGTCTAAAAGAGTTCTGTCAACAAGGAAAATAGGGTGTTTGTTTTTTTTTTTTTATTGCAGATGAGAATCTATTGCTGAAACATTTGATCTCGGTGCCTTTCAGGCTCTGTTGAGGGAATCTGGGGGTTTGTAGCTTAATTCGGCATTGCTGTGTATCTCTTGGAAATAGGAATTGCCCTCTGGGTAACACAGCAGTGCATGAGTTTAGAGAAGGCATAAAATTCATGTCTACAAATATGGATGTGGTGTCGTCAGTCTTGCTGCACCTCGAATGTAGCAGACGTAGTAGCAGCAGGAGGAGGATTAAATGCATGTGTGGAGGAGCTGAATGCTTTCCTGAAGGAGTAATGGTTTAGAAATTAAGGTGAGAAGTGATAATTTTGACTGGGAGATGGTTTGTAGCTGGGGTGGAGATAGATGCTCTTGTTGGTCATTTATTTTCTTACCACTTTCACAAACAGAAAAGTAATTTAAGAGAGAGGAGGAAAACGCTTGTAGAATTGTTTTCCTACTTTCTGTATTGCTGATCAGTGTAAGAAGGATCAGAAAATCCAGCATTGTTACTGATCTCAGCAGAATGCCAGCAGTTCTCTGGCTGTAGACTGGAGCACCTGTGTACCTGCTTCATATGCATTACATACTGCTTCTTGGGAAGTGGTTTGTCACTGTTTACAATAGAAAAGTAAGGTAGTGGTGAGAGCTGGGATCTGCTGGCCAGGGAGTGCTGCGAGAGCAAAGTGAGCTGCTGTGTTTCATGGAGTGGGGAAGATCTGAAAAAGAGGCAGATTAGAACCAGGAACAGAACAAACGTAAAGGAAATACCATGACCTTTTCAGGAAGGCTGAATTTTGATCAGTCTTCTGGGGTTTGATTGCCTCTTTTCATAGCTCTCAAATTGTGTTTCCTCTTTGTGATTTCATGCATGCCCATCACTTGATGTGACCCAGATGCAAGGGTGTCTTTCGTTGTTTGTTGGTGATTTTTTTTCTGATCTGAACAATTTTAGACAGTATTTTTCTTCAATTAAAAGCTTCTAGGATTTGTTTTTTAAAATATAGATGTTGGCCAAATAAATTTGGGTAGAACTCCCAGTGTTGTCAGCACTGTCTGTAGCCTCTGACACATCCCCTTGGAATGCTGCCGTTGCCTTCCAGTGACAGTTTCTGTGATGCTCGGTCAGCTTTTGAAGCTCATTATGCCACTCAATCTCCTATTCTGGCTCTTTAGTTTTTATCTTGTCCAGGGCATCTCATGGGGCTTTTCCCAGGCCCTTGTTATAGGCAGGATTACTCAGCCGGTGCCTGTAGATAATGGAACATGAAGGCTGGGACCTGAGTACTGATACATTTGTCTGACTCCTAGACAGGCTCTATTCAATTGCCCTTGTCAGTGTGTTGGCCTCCTCTGCACACCTCTGCCCTGAACGCTGCCTATAATCATCTTCACATAGGGCTGTAACCCTCCAGCTCTACCATTGCTTCCAGATTTTACATGGAAATCTTGGAAAGCTTTCCTTCCAACTTGAGGGCTGTTACATCTACAGACCTGTTTTGTGTCATTTGGTGTTTGGTAAGCCAGTCTCACATATGACTCACGTGGCTGTATGCCATCATTTATTTAACCAGGCAATGATTTTTATCAGTAGGCACCAAAGTTCTTGATAGTTTTCTCTGCTCACGCTATCAAAGGGAAGCCTGACCTCAAAATACATTAGCGTAGTGGGATTCCCTCTTCCCTACTCATGAAAGCTGGAAACTACAACACATAGCAGTGCCTTGTTGATTCTGGCTTGGCTTTATTTGAAATGTTTCTGAATGAAGAACAGCATGTCTCAGCCTAAATCTTATATAAAACAAAACCTGGGGAAATTCTGGGAGTTTCAAAGATCATTAATGTGTAGCAATGACCAGAAAGACAGTGTTATTTCCAGAGAGATACCAGTGCAGCAGGTTAATACTATTCTAGTATTATTGCTCTACCTGCGTGTGTTGCAGAACTACTTTTTGTTTTGGGCCTCAGCCATCTCCTATTTCTCTGGCATTGGATATAACCTGCAGAGCCCTGGAGCAGCTCTGGCTCATGCTGTGCCAACTCCCCACTGCCTTGGGAAGGAAGCTGGGGGTGTGCATGGGAGGGAACCTTTCCTCAGAGTGGTTCTGCAGAAACAGGCAGGCTTAAGGGGAGGCAGGCAGCTCCCCTGCTGCTCCTAATCATGAAATGAGGCTCAGAGGAGTGGAAAAGGTTTTTGATCATGTTCTCCTTCTCTGCAGGGCTTAAGGGTCTTTTAACAGGTTTGTAGGTGTTAGAGGAAGTCACTTTCCTGTGGCTTTAGGAATGATGTGGACCTCACTGTGAAGCCTTAAGCACGGGGCTGTCATCTTCAGAAGGCAATGGGCACCATGGAAGGCAGCTGAGGGCAGGGGTCTGCCCTCTCTGATCCTGCTTCAGTTTTGCTTCATAATGTATACTGAAGAGTGTCAGTGTAGCCTTTAGCTGGGCTATTGTGCAGAAGCTTTGTAATTAAGCAGAATACATCCCCTGGTAGTTGGCTGTCACACTGCCTGGCAATGGAGCAGCTGTGTGCCTGACCTGTGGAGCTGAGCGAGATGTTAAATGCTGGGTGTTGGGTGCTTTAAAGCACCATAGAGGTTCATTGAATGATATGGAGAGCTGACTGTTTGCCCTTTTTAAAATGAAGGGAAACTGAGGCTGGGGTACGAAGTGATTTTTCAGCAGGAGGGGATAGTCCATCACAGCTCTGGTGCACAGGGTGTGCCCGGCCCCGTGCCATCTTTGTATTGCCTCTTGCTGCCAAAATGTGCATGGGTTCTTCTTGCTGACCTAGAGCAAATTGACTGCAGGCTGTAGGAACCTTCCTCTCCACACCTGAGCCTCCCCAGAAAGCTGCTGCCACAGCAGTTCTGCTGTCAGAGCCCTCACTGCCATAAAGCCAGCACCTCTGACTGTGTGTATGCACATCTGACATGAATGATCATCAGGCCCTGCAGGGACAACCTCATCTTCCTGATCCAAAGCATCAGATCCTCTCCTTCATACATCACCACCAGCAGTGCACGGGTATTAATGACATTCAGGCATGCACAATGATTACTGTTGGTTATGTCAAGTAAACTTAAATGGTTTTCCCTCTCTGCTAAATCATACGCGACAGACTTATGAAATAAGTTACGCTGTCTTCTCAGGCCTGGAAGTTTGTGGCTAACAGCTGCTGTTTCAGAGTGACTTGCCTTGGCTGGAGGAAAACAAAGGCAGAGAAATGGAAATGTGATTTGTGGAGTCATTTGACAGAGGTTTGTCAGATGGGGCTGCCCGGATCCTGGTGATGAACACAGGGCAATCGCTGCTTTATGACTGAGAGAAGTTTGTGTGCTGTCAAGCTCAGCTCCTGATGCAGAGAGAGCAGCTTGGTGTCATCCAAGAGCACCCTGTGCTCCCTCAGAGCAGCATCAGATGTATGGAGAGTTAAATTACAAGGCTTTGGCTTCAGGGGAAGCCCTGACTGGTGGGAGATGGAAAGCAGGTGGTACAGCTTGCAGGGGCTGTCTGGTGCTGCTCATGGAGGGCAGGTCCCCTCAGCACCACAAAGTGCTTAATGAAACACAAATTACACCAAAATGAGGAGTAAGAGCTTGCAGGGCCTTCTGTGATGCTCAAATAGATTTGTTGCTGAACGTGTTCCTGCACACAAGGCTTGTTGCCATCAAAGCTTCTTGTAAACTGTCCCAGTAATTACAGCTCTCCACAGCTGAGTTTTCTGCTTGACATTCTGATGGCCTTCAGAACTAGGAAGAAAATAACTGCTAAAAAGCTGTTTTCTAGAGCTCCCGTATCAGCTGCTCTAATAACTCAGCTTTGTTTTTCTCACTCAACAAACTGAGTGGACAGCTGGCTGGAGAAGGGGATCTCATTTGTGGTCAGTCACAGCCTGCTTGGTCCTCCTCACTTCCTTCTCAGTGCTGAGACCTCTGCGAGAGGTTCAGCACTGAGTTAATCTCTTCCAGTGTGAAAAGGGCTATTAAACTTGACAAGAACTACCTCCTATTTAAACTAACACTATTCCTAAGCACAACTTCTATTTAGATACACCCTTTTATCCTCTATGCCATAGTTCAGATGATATTAGATTATTATTTTTTTAACCATATCTGGTGGTTTTCAGAAGAGATTCCAAGCTGTCAGCTCAGAGGTTGCTTTGTATGGTGTGACCAGGCAGACGGGAGCTCAAGCTCTAAGTGCAGGCTTAGGCTGCTGTAGATGTTCCCCTTTTGTTCCTACAGCAGCAGTACGGTCAGCCAAGTGGATGCTGAGCTCTCAGTTCCAAACTCTTCCCCAAGAAGAGAAGAACTCAGCAAGGTGACAGCAGGGTGGGGGCTGTGTGTCTCTCTGATAAATAGCGCACTGCAGTTCCAAGAGCTGTCAAGCAAGCACCTCTCACCCCCATTAAAAATCAGTGCTTAAATAGGGCTTCCTGCGCTCAGTATTCCTGAGCTTATTTGGTATTCAAGGATGCAAAGAGGAGCATAAATAATTTGATATTCATACTGACAACTCTCGGCACTGCCATAGCCCCAGTTTCAACAATGTAATGGACAGTATGTTATCTCATAATGTGTTCTGAGATCAGAGCTGATTTAAAGGTTATTCATCCTGGGAGGAATTATGCTATAATTGAATTTATCTTGCATTTATCTATTGAAGGAAACATAACTACAGTTTAGGGGAGAAAAATACATCAAGAAGCTAAATTTTTATTATCAGTTTGTATAAAAGATACAAATTATTCCACCGCCCTTCCTCCACTGAGTGGTATTACTTGCTGCATGATAAAGTCCGGGCTGGAAACTAGAGACTTCTAGCTGATAGAGCTTTACCTTCAGCCCAAAGGATGGCTAAAGGTAGTGGTGAGGAGCAGCCGCAAAGAGCAGGGAGCCATCAGGTCTTCATAAATTTAATTAGAAAGTAAATGTATAGGGTACAAGGGAAATCTTCAGCTGTGAGACATGGAACAGAGCAATGTATCCACAGGTTGTGAGATGGGAGCTTTGAACTGATGGAGTCGTGTCCCCACAGTGCCCAGAGTTGGGCTGGGGTCTCTTTGTCTCCTGTTTGTGTGTCCTGGCATGTGACTCTGCAGGCAGGGGAAGGTTCCATCTGGGTATGCTCTGACCTGGCAGGGCTTTTGTCAGCTGTTTCTGCACCCATCTTTGTGAAGCTTTTAGTGCATGTAGAGACAACACTGAAAAATATTGCAGAAGAATTAGGCATCAATGCCACGACCGGATTATCTCAGAAAGCTGTGTATTTTTAAAGGAAAGATTGCCCTGAGCAAATGAAAATGCTCCTGAATGTGGATTTCTTTATATCTTGCTTTCCTTGCCCAAATACTGCTATTCTGATAAAGGGAAGAGAATTAATTTACCTCTGAGATAACAAATTTTATGCTAAATTTCAGCCAGATGGTACAGAAAACAGCTGAGACATTATAGCCCCCAAACCAGGCTTTAAATAGAAATGATAAGTTGCTATAAAGCTGCCACTAGCACTGTTCTAACAATGGGAGAGTTGTTTCCCCATTCACTTTCCCATTCCTTATTATTTATCTTCCTGTTCTCTGTTATCCATTTCACCTCTCATACTGCTCATTATGTTAGAGGGAAGGATTCCAGCATTACCTTCAGGAGCAGCAGAGCTTCATGTTTTCCTTCAAAACTCAGCTAATAACAAAGCTATTCTGAAAGATGCGAACCTGTGCTTGCTCTCCTCTCCCCCCAAGCTCCCTGTAACCTGGTTTTGTGCAGCCTGCTCCTTCCCTTTGTCCTATTGAGGTTCTGCATTGACTGTGGGATAACGCCACTTTCCTCAAAGAGTGTTTGTAAAGAGCTGCACTCCAGCAAAATGTTTACTCTCTGCTAGACAGCTTCCAAAGCCTGAAGAGATTGCACAAGCCTGGCTGTTATTTTAGTGGCACTTCAGCACAGTCAATATTTGGACAGTACTGAGGAAGAAGCCTGCAGGCTGAGAGCTGCCTGCCCGTGCTGAGGGTCTGTGCTCCACACTAAGGGATGCTCCCTAGTGGGGTCTTTACCTTCATTAAGTCAGCCACTACGAAAATGAAGCGTGCTGAAAGCTGCCGTGCTCTGGGAGGCTTTCAGCTCCTCAGAGGTAATAAGAAAGCAAACAACGCAGAGCAGCCAGCAGTCCCATGTGCATCATGCCTTCCTTCAGGGCTGAGCCCTGCTGCCTGCTCAGAGCTGATCTGCCTTTAGCAGGTGCTGTCCCAGTTCTCAGTGCCTCCCCTCTGCTCCTGAGCTGTGCCCCTTGCAGAGCAATGAGCAGTAAAGGGTCGGTGCGATGGCAGGAGGTCCTAAGGATGGCAGGAGGGATGTTCTGTTCCCTGTGGGATGGCAGAAATGGGAAGGTGCCCACCCCAGCCTTTCCTGGAGGGAGCAACAGGGACCCTGTGACCCCCCAGCTTTACACAGACATCCCCAATCAGTGGTGCAAGTGGAGTGTATTTAGGTGAAGTCCAGGCTTCATTTTAACAACTATGGGGAGAAACAAACTCATCTATCTTTTTTACTGTGTGCATAGGATCATTGAGAAGTGCTGGGATACTGAGAGTTAACAGATGGGCTGAACTGCGCCTGCACCCCTCCTGGAGCTCAATAGTCCCTCAGCCTTTATATTTTACAAACGACCTTTCTGATATTATTCAATAAAACAGCTTTCCTGCTTAATGCATCAGTGCTTTTGGGTGACCATAAGCTCTGAAAACACACTCCAAGCTCAGATGACTTTTAATATTTTAATACATGCATTTTCATGTCTCGGTTCCGTGAGGTTTTGCCTTGTCTGTGTCCCTGCAGGTGACAGCAGCACTCAGCTTTGCTTCATGGCTCTCACACCTGCACGTGCAGCACTGCATAGCGCAGCTGACAAGCAAGAAATAGAGAAGCAAATGCATTGACTGATGCAGAGTAGAGCTGGAAAATCAATCTGATGGAAAACAAAAGGAGAATATCTCGGTATAATAAAATTTGCTAGTGGCTAAGCAGTTATACCTGAGCTGCCCTGGGGGGAAACACAGTTTGATTTCCCAGCTGGAAAATTTCACTATGATGCTGGAGAAGGGTTTAGATGGAAACAATTTTAGGGGGGTGGAGAAGGGAGGAAACACATTTCCTTCAAATGCTCCTTTAGTATACAGATAGCAGCCACACTGCTCCTTCTTTTTGCTTGTATTTCATGAAGTCTGGAAGGACTCCTGGCAGCAGAAGCTGCTGTTGGTTGCTGGGTGGTGTAGCCATGCAGAGGGCATTCTCTTGGACTTTGGACCTGAGCTGCAGCTGGAATAGGTAGGAGAACATGAACAGTTCAAGCTTGTGTTTTATTTTGGTACATAGGTCTTTTCCAGCCTTCGTAATTCTATGTTTTGGGTAGGGAGAAAGCACAGGAGAGGTTCTGGTGGTTGCTGAGGTCTGTGCTACATGACCAAGCTCTGGTTTCCAAACAATTGTGAACTGCAAGAAGAATCTCACGTGTGGCAATGGAAGTTGTCTCTTATTTTGCCACACTTGGAGAAGGAACAGCCATCACCTAAAGCCTGTGATTACAGTTCACACGATGAAGACAAGATGTTAATTCCTTTCTAATTCTTAGTTTAATTCTCTAAGACAAGGGATCTCAAGGTGCATTAACTTGTTAATGAATTGAAGAGCCTCTAAATACCCATGTCAGATGAATCAGTCATTACAGTCTTACAGGAATTGGGTGGGGGGGGTTGAGGCACAATGGCTGCAGCAATGCCAGGTATGGGACTGAGGTCCCCCAGGTATCCCCATGCCTTGATGAGTAAAACCCTTACAGTGTGACTTCCACAGTCCACGTTAATAGCACAAAGCCATTCATTTCCATAGTTACAGTGCTATTTCCATGGTGACAGCAAGAGTAACAGTAGAAGAGAGCAAAAAGTTGGACTGAACAAAGACCTTGTGTTAGTGAAGTAATGGGTGCTGCTGGACCCCATGGCTTCAGAAGTGGAAGCAAACCCCAAGTGCTCAGGGCTGGGCTGAGGCTCAGGGACAGATTTGCTGCACCTTGAGGTGTTGGCCTGAACAGGGACTGTGCATCTCAGTTCATATGTGGACTGAATTCATCTGGCTTTAAGAAAAGGCAGCAGGGGAATGAACGGGCATATTTGAATACAACTGCAACTTACTGTCTGTTTTAATTTCTACCTCACACCAACAGTGATGATTTAATAGCAGCTGTCAGTCTCGCAGTCGATAGTCAGTCATTTTGCTATGCTCGCTATAAACAAATCTATTTTAAATCCTGGCACTGAGGGGTAAATGTCTGTCTAAAATACACAGAGCTGGGTAAATGCCTCAGCCACTCTTTCTCCCCTCTGCAGACCACACTTGGGCACAGCTTTGACTGCGCTCACGTTGCTTTTGTGTTCTCTTCCCACGGATGCTCCAGTTTTGTTGTGGGGTTTGTTGTTTTTTTTTTTTTGCCAGGCTCTGAAGTGGGCGTAAGGAAATGGTAATGCGAAGTGAAGTGTTTGTCTTTTATGCTTGTCCCTGAGCTCCCAGCCTCCAACAGAACTGGATGAAAAATGACTAAAAAATATCTTCATCCGCCTTCTTTCTCCCCGTGTGCCTCCCCACCGTTATTATTAAAACTTGCTGTGACTTCAACAAAGCTTGAGGGAAAGCAAATGACCCTGTTTCCTGTGCTACCGCTGTCCCTGAGCTCAAGAGAAACAAGCAACAGCCCCTCTTCCCCCCACAAAAAAAAGAAAACACACCTAAAACCAAAACAATCCAACCGCAAATTGCTTGCCATCCAAAAACTCTTTTTACTCTGCCTTCTCTGCCTTTACCTTAAGGAAACGCAATAGATGTGGACACAGCAGCAGGGCAGGGCAGCACCAATGAGCCTTCCTCCCCCCAGCTGCACTCAGCTCCCAGCGTGAGCCCTGCTCCCTTCCAGCCTCCCAAAAGGTTGATGGAAGGGATCCCTTGTGAGGGAATCTTCAGACACCCATATTTTGTAGGGTGGATCTGAAGGGTGAGTAGCTGCTGGGGGATACAGATGGGTGGACAGGTTTTGTCCCAGCGCTGCTCTTGGCCGGGGTTTGCCAACATGAGAGCTGTCTAAAGCAACTTGTGGTGGTCAATAGCTGTGTTCTGAACTGCCATTCCCTGTTTCATTTCAGAGACTGGCAGGCAGGGAGGGCTCACGAGCTGAATGGGCATATAGGACAGCTAGAGACCATTGATAGCACTTGTCTCTCACTGCTTTTATCTGCAGCTGATCTGCAACTGCAAATTTTATTTCACAGGTCCATTGTGAATTGCTGCATGCACATGAAAAGCAGACAATAGGGTTCTCTGCCAGGCGGGCACGTGAATCAGGTCGGGGAAGTGAGAATAATAAAGTATTGTTTAATACGCTTCAAACAGACACAGCAGATGTTTAACTTCCTTTTAATAAAAATGACCCCACACCATTTTATTAACTTCAGAGATGCATTAGTCGCTTCTTCTAAGAAGGCAGAAGAAAACACATCTATTGTAATAAAAATTAGAGAGGAAATTGAAGGAGGATCATATCATGGTTCATTTTCCCACTCCATAGGACTACGTGTCCTGTAGGACCGAGTGATGCAGCAGCACAACTTTAATTAGTGGCAGCTCCTGTCAAATCCTGCTTGTATGTGCAAACCTAAAGAGTAAGGATTTGATCCCCCGACCATCCATCTTTTCCAACAAAAGCAGGTTGCTGGGTTCAGCGTATTTAGAATCACAGAATCATAGAATGGCCTGGGTTGAAAAGGACCACAATGATCACCTCGTTTCAACCCCTCTGCTGTGTGTAGGTTCTCCATCCACCAGACCAGGCTGCCCAGGGACACATCCAGCCTGACTTTGATTTACTGCTGAAAGATCATCTGAAGTTTGTTGGAGCTCTTCCCATGTACTTGCATGCAGGCACACAGTGTGTACATGCAGATAAGGCTGTGTGTCTGGCTGGTAGACCTCCATTGACAGCCAGCTGCTATCTTAGGTATGGATATTCACAGGAACTGGGACAGTGTAGATCTGCAGGTGATGACCTGTCCCCATTCCAGCATAAGGTGATACCCAGATGCATCATCTGATGCTTAGCAGTGCTCTTTCCTTCTCAGCTTAGATAGGTTCCCTGCCTTGGTCAGATAATACTAACTGTAAACATACCTCCCATTGACATGGACTTGTTGAAAGACCCAATTAAGATGACATCCACTATTAAGCCACAAAGTGTGCTGTGCTCTGGGGTTACAAGTACCCCAATATACCAAAATAAGCACCTCTATGCAGGATCAGTTCTTGAACTCCAGAATGCATCAGTAGAGACAAGTTTCTTCCTTTAGCTGCACCAACAGACAGACTTCAGCTTCAGAGAGGTGCACGCTGGCAAAAAGCTGACATTATTTTTGAAGACACTCCAAGTGCTGTTCACAACGCGTGTTTTGACATCTTCCACTTCTACATCAAAAGGTTATTTGACCACATTACAGTTCTTACGTCCTTATAAAAGTCTTTGAAACGTTCCAGCAATATGAGAGTGCTTTGCAAAGCACACAGCTATTTTAAATTATTGCACCACTTCATGCTTTTAGAAGTACTTGAATCTGGACAGTTTTATTTCACGTGGAACAATTTCATAGTACGAGAGCTCATCAAACTCGATATGCTGGAATTTGGCAATGATAAGGATCATGGATGTGCACAATATGATGCTTTGAGATTATTAAGACCTGTAGCAGCAGCATCATCCACTTTTGTTGGGTAAGTTAGAAACTACATCAGGGTGACACACAGCTGAAGCTCAGGTTCCCATCAGGCATTACAGGTCGGGGAAATTGGGATCATTAAAACTACCAGGATTCAGCTCTACTGAAATAGGGTTTCTATGACCCTCCAAACTTCTGGCATGTTTGGCTTCCCTACACTGAAAAGATGCTTTAAAATTTTGCTTGTTTCGTAGTATGACCACTTGTATACTCTGATTCACTATAGTGACACTTTGGGTTCAGATACAGGCTTGAATTGCAGCACTGAAGTTGTCTGCTGAGCTTGTCAGTAGCTCCGGGAGAGCTCTCAGCTTGTTCTACCTGTGTTTTGATACAACAAACATGAACACAATACTTGCAGTACTGCAAAAAGTGTTGTTTGTTTATGTTGCTTCATGACTGGGAGGTAAAAAATGCATGCAGTTACCAGCAAGGTCTAAATAGTTACCATTACTTACATATATGCTTTAGTCCCTTTGTGTTGATACACAGTGCTACCAGCAGGCAGAGCAATTCAAGACCTCTGGGTCTCTTGAGAGTTAGAGCCAGGAGAAAAACTGCTCATGAAACGGGGATAGGACAGACAGGAAGAGATTGTGATGTACAGCATTAAATGTGCAGAGATAGCCAAGTGCATTTTTCAGCTTTCAGAAGCCACGTTATCTGTTTGAAGTCCCATTTTCAAAAGCTTAAGCAATATTTACCTTGTTTTCCCCTGTTCATTAAAGCATTCTATTTGCTGTCAAAAGTGATTTATGGACTGTGTTATATCACTAAATCTCATTACTGACTAACGCTTCCTAGTAAGAGGGATGAGAAGCATTATCAGTAAAATACTGAACTGTAGCTATGCACCAGAGAAGGATTACAGTATTGGATGCATCTACGCATGCATCTCAATGTCCCTGTGACTGCATAGACCACATCTAAGGCCGCTGGTTGGATGCTGATGACTCCTGGAGCAGCAGAACCAGCCAAGGAGCAGCCAGTGCTGTAGCTCTAATCAGCATTGTTAGCTTCAGGACTGCCTACACAAAGCAGTCACAGCTTAGCTGAGCAGGCACTGCTTCCTCTAAAGGACATCCATTAATATGTTGGAATTTATCCCTGTTAAAGGGCTCATTCCTCAATATACTTGCTCTTTTTTTTTTCCTCATGTATTAGTGCTGCCACTGGCAGAAAGAAGGTGGTGGGATGGATTGTAGTTAATTCTCAATTGCAAAATAGGATGTTTTTTATCCTTCATGATGACCTTTTAAGTCCAGCAGACTGCAGGTTAAAGCCTGCTGGTTTGGTAGCAAGGCTTATTTCAAAGCCACTCCAAGTGGATCTGATGACTGTGTAACGGGGTTTTGACAGCCACTCTTTCTCTTTACTTAAATATCTGTACTGTGAATACTGCAGCAGAAAAATTAAGTCTAAGCTGGGAAGGACTGTTAAACCGTGCTGTATACAACACATGAGAAAACAGCCACCAGGCAGACTGTATGAACTGCCAGTAGGCGGCCTTTACTGAAAGCAGCCTTCATTGCTATTCTGAACATAGCACTACCTGGGACAAAGCGCCTATTTACATACTTATCCTTAAACAGCTTCAGACTGCAGATCCCTTCTTTCCCTGCAGTTACATCATTGCTGAGGGGCCAGCAGGTACCACAGTGTCAGGTGTGTGCATTACACCTCCATCAATGCAAGCGTTGGTCTACAAATTCTCTGCTTCCTCAGAGACAAATCTGCATCTCAGACTATTGACTGCTGAAATGAAAAGCATTGTAATCTGCTTCCCCCCAAGGGCCTGTCTGCACTAACGGAACTTGCCCTGCATGTAAACAAATTCACTAGGACAGTATATTTCAAAAAGCAATTTTAAACACAAAAAGATGTTAGGATCTCCATGCATCTTTAAAACAGGTTTATTGGTTAATGCACTGTTTATTGTCTGCCATGTCAGCCCTGAGCAACTTTTGCTGAAGAAAACTAAACAGAAATAACAAACCTAAAATCCTGAACCCTTCAGAGAAATGACTATAGATCTATAAGGGCAATATTGACAGAGGTCTCATTTACTGTAATTAAACTCACTCTGTGGGTTTATATAAGCAGATGAAAAAAGACTCCTCTGTTCTAAGGAGGTATATTCAGAATGGAGTGCAGGTACAAGAGGCTTAAGAGAAGAGGTTTTGCTGCATTCTTAAGAGATCTATATGTTGTATGAGCAACACATTCATCCTGCATGACACACATGGGGCAGGCACCTATTTCTATATGTTATTAGATTACAGTTTGCGTTGGCAGCTTTCATAATGCCTTGTGAATTCAAATAATGAATTTTAGTCAGATACCTGCTCTCACGTTTAAGAACTATTTACTTTCCAACACTGTGCCTTGAATTTCAGGCACCTGGAAAGTCAGGAGGAGCTTAGAAACGTCCATTTGGATGATTCCCATCAGATCTTCCTTCTACATTGGAACAATCTAAGAGCGAACATAACTAAATTCAAACAGAACCACTTCAAGGTATTTCATTAATGAGGTGTAGTGCTCAGTCACAAAGTTAATTGATGAGTCTTATTTCTGTGTGGACTAGAATCACTAAAAAGACTGGGAAGAAGAATCAGCTTCGTCTTTGAGTCACGAAGGCTCATCTCTTTGATGAGAAGTGCCAGATTAATCTTCATAAATGGTCATAATTACTTGAGCCTGGAGCTCAGCCAAGTCATTCCAAATAAAAATTAAGCTGTACAATTGATTGCACGTTCAGTCATCTCCGGACTGTAAGAACCTGCACGGCCCTACAGAAACCTGCACATATTTACTGTATTGCTTGTGACAGGGTGAAAGTTGTTTGCCTAAAGAACGTGTAGACTAACCTAGTCTTCGCTCATTGAACTCCTCCTTAAGTAATCCATATGAGATTTGGATGCTTCTCAGAAGCTTGCCTGTGTGGGCTGTGACAGTGTTAGACTTCTTGTTTCTCTGGTAAATTTCATTTAACTTGGTGTAACCAGGTTGGAGCAGAGCGGCGTCGAATCAGAGATTTATGAGCACTGTTAAAAATATGAAGACTGGAGAAAAACAGTGAGATGAAATTCACTTCTTGGAAAAGGATTAAGAAGGGACACCAGAGCTGACAATATCTAACAGCAGAAGAAACACTTAATAATGAAACTTAATAATTGAAACAGTATCTATTCAAGAAAGAACTCTATTCTGTTATTTCCCCTGATTTATCTTGGCAAAGACAATACATGTACTCTTACATGAGCTGACAAAATGAATAGGATGCCAATGCACATTGACACTTAATAGGATCTCACTGTATGTTGAGGAAATCAAGGCTAAAAACCAGAATAGTTGTAGGATAATTTTATTCACCTAGAAACAAAGGGTCAAAAGTCACAGCAAGGAAGTTTTGTTTTATTTTGTAAACTCATTAAAAAGATGCCCATGTACAAAAACAAAAGGGACATTTTAACAACATAAATGCAAAGGAAACTATAAAATCCAATATATTAATAAAAAGTTGAGTTTTTGTTTTCTTTCCACATTAATCTTTGCAAAATACCATCTTCCATACCAGCCTGCACACAATCCATTGTTAAAATGATTCAAACTCAGGAGGCCAAATGGGAAACCATTTGCTCTGCTATAGGAATGTGTTGCTGAAAGATGCAAACCCTGCAGCATGGTAGCCAGAACTAAGACACAGAACTGAAGGAACTGGCTCAAAAGGCTTCTAAATCGTTCTTGCGCATTCATCTTCTGAGAATTCCATCTCAGTCCTTTAAAATACTCCTTAGGGAAGTAACAGACTGAAGAATACCCTGTCAAAAGATGTATGTTTTCATTTTGTCCTAATATACCCAATGCAAACTCAAAACCAATTCTGAAGTAAAACCATTTCACTGCCAACAAATGTTTACTATGCAGCAGAACTTAGAGCAGCTGCATGCCAAGCTACTGCAACACATAGAATCAGCACGTTGCCAACTCAGCCTTCAGTCTTGGACTCTCTTGACTGTAACTTTGGATCTTCATGGCTGAGTTCACTTCCAGCAAAAGATGATAATGTCGTTTTTTTTAATTACAGCTGATCTGCAACTTAATTTGTCCCTGCTTCTCCCAAGAAAACCAACTCTCATGGCTTACGTACGTTTGTTCTTGCAACTGCTACTTCAGGTTCTTGTGAAATGTTTTCTTTCCTATGCATCCTCAGTGTGGGCTTGAGACAGCTGAGTGGTTCTGTAGATCCATGATATTTCACTTAGCAGTTTCTCACTCAGGACTAACCCTTGCCACACGTGACTCGCTGCACTCAATTTCCAAGCATAAGTCCCCAGCTTTCAAGAGTTTAGTAAACATCACATGATTACAAAGAGCAACTTGAATGCCTAGAGTTAATACACTTCCAAGATTTGTGTTTGTCCTCTGCCAGGACATAGTGCAAGAAATGAGCCCCACCAACATAAGGCACTTACCCACGTTAACTGAGAGGGGCAGGGGCGAGAACTCTTGTAACATGCAAGTCTAATAAGAGTCTCTCCGGAGAAAACATAAGATCTCACAGATTCAGCATGAGCTGCTGTAATCATCCGCTCTGTGACAGACATCAGATCCTTCCATTGGCAGCTACGTCATTCATCTTTGATTTTTGATGATCATATTTCACAGAAACAATAAGGAAAAGCAAGAGGGTTGCTCCTTGGATGGCAGCCAGTAAAAAAAAGTAATAATTTAATTGGCAGCCATTAATGTTTCCTAGAAAAGAAAATAGAAAGGAAAAAATAAACATTAATAAATATACAAGTGAAAACATCAATCCCTTCAAGCTTAAGTAGTGAAGACTTCCTTGCAAAACATGGGAAGACCTCAACACCTTTCCACCTGACAGCACAATGATGCAGGACAAATGATGGAACTTTAAAGGAAAGTACACTTAATCTTTCTTCTGTGCCTCTGTGCCTCAGACCATGTAATGTCTCTGAGGAAGGAGGTAGAGTCTCACTGCATTACATCCCTTATAAAAAGAATGGCAGGAAGTTACTCCTACCACTGTAAGAACTTTGTGCCAACGAGGATGATACATATGTAGCAACAGGCATGATTCACCAGTCAGACCAATCTTAAAACTTAAATAATCTTCCATTCTTCCCCCTTCATTGTAGATCTCATTCTGCAAAATTGCAATGCTTTGCTGACCTCGAATAAAGCAGCTGAAAATCTCAGTGATGACTTCTATGTATGTAAGTAACAGAAATCACATCCATTTTTTCAGGAGACAACTCATTTCAAATGAAAATAAAAAGAATCAGAAAATGAATGGTACAAGGGAAGAAGTTTGGCAGCTCTATAGATGTAGGACAGCGGTTATCTCAGCCCTCTTTTGGAGCGAAGTTAAGAACTGATGAAACAATACACGGTTCCTTTTGGTTCAATTCACCTTTGACAGTCCCTCAAAGTTGTTATAAATGAGTGAGTTATAGCACATTAATTAATGTTAAATTAAGAAAGCTCATTGCTAAAATGTTATTCCTCTATTAAGAAATATCCACTATTGCTGTACTTTTAGAACAAATATATCGTGGCTCATTTCCAACATGCCACATGAGCCACAGCCAATGAGACCATTAAGATTATCACAAAGGTTAGAAGGTGTAAAAATACCAAAGTGTAGATCCATCCTAACAAGCTGTTCATGCAGCGTGCCTATAAATGTTCTGATTAAATTACTTTAATTACTGAAACTTATGATTCAATTAAACGAACTTCTAGTAAAATGCGATAAAATTAAACCAAGTCTTTCCTTGACATTTAAAATACAATATATATGTGTGGATCTCCTCTTCGAGAGCAGATGTGGTTAAAAAGTAGTAATTATCCTTTATGAGATGGGATATTAAACCCATGAAACCTCAAGTTTGTGTCAGAGAAATAACAGCCATTTCAAAGGCAGCAATCAACACCGACGTGCCAGCAGAGAATAAAATCTGACAGTAGATTTTGGAGGCAGGTAGTTACATCAAATGGCACAGTGATTCGGCTCTAATAGCATAAGCTTGGTGTACAAGCTTATAGTTATTACATAGCAGCTAATTAAAAAAAATCAGGAGTCTTTCATTCAATAAAGTCTTCTCCTTCCATTCCTGCTCTTGAAGGCCTAAGTAAATTTATTATGAGAATTTGGTAACGGCTTTCAATAGCATTAGACCAAATCAAACAGCAGCAGCAGATCTGTTTACTCTCCTGATATAAAGATTAAAAGTAGTACCAATAGAACATGCTACACATGGAAAGCACCCACTGATGAGCCAGACGTGATTAAACTTCCCCTTGGTGAGGACACTTGCATAAAGCCAAAGCTATTTGTCATCTTCTGCTTTTTTTTCCCCAAGAATGCCTTATCAAATAAGGATGCCTTCCAGAAAACATTACTTATCGGTAAAACCAAATCAAACAGAAAATTCTCTCATACTGATTTTAATGCAATTCTAAACCATTTATACACGGAAGGCCTGGCATACGTTTAGAGGACTTCTCATTTTCCTTCTGTTGGAACTAATTAAACCATTGATGATGGCAGGATTTTCTGAAATTCCCAAAGTGCCACCTACTGGTGCCAATAATTATTTTTAATTTCAACTGGCAATATAAAGCAAAAGTTCCATTAGATTTAGAAAGAGTAAAAACTGGTAGCAGACAGAAATGGCAAAATTAACTCATGGTAATTGCCACAAAGTCTCCTGAATCTAAGAAGCTGAATAATCAGTAAGAAAGACTTGGGTACATTTTATTCCCCTTATCTCCAGAAAGTATTTTCAGTACTTCAGGCACTTTAACAAAATACTAAACGTGTGTTTCCTATGCTTTCATGAGGACAATGTATTGTATTGTACTGTCACATTAGTTTAGACCTATATGCAAGATGAAATGTAGTCCTTAATATAACAGTAGGCAAGTATGTATTTTGTAAGTAGTAAGATTCAACAGTTCCATGTGTGCAAAGATCAGCTGCTTCTCAAGAAAGCATTTGACTTCGTAAACTATGAATAAGCTGAAGATAACTTACCAAAATCAGTGTGATTACTCATCCAGCCAATTTCTTTAATAGATACCAGTGCCAACAATCCAGATCCAACAAATGATCCAATCCCCGAAAAGAAAAAAAACAGCCCCATAATAGCACTCTGCATAGATTTGGGAGCAGCTGAATATGCAAATTCTAGACCTGCATTAAAAGAAAAAATACATATTTTATCGAGAGGTTTAAGAAACCATAGTAATTTGTCTTTGTTCAGTGTTATAGAAGCTACAGATGTATACTAATTCTGGTATGTTAAACATCCAAAAGTAGCCTCAGATTTTGGGAGACACAGGAGACTGAAGCAGTGAATTCCTACTGTTTTCTAGTCTCCCCTAATTGCATTATGAACCATGTTAGATACTGTAGAGGAAATGCTAAGACAAGGCCTGAAGCAGTGATTGACCGCCCTTCCCAGACCCCATTTAAGCGCTGGAAGTGGAGGTGAGAGCATCTTTCTGGAGACCCTTGCAAAACTGTGGCCTTCTAAAGGTAAGCAGCTCTTTTCCTTTGTTTCTGTGTGTGTGATGCAGCTGGGTTTGTTCTTATTTGCTGTAGCTAAGGACTTTGTTACCCTGCTATTATCACGGTACTTTCCATCTTGTTATGGCATTACAGGTATCAATCCTCAAATAGATGACATTTGAGACCAGCTCTTTGGTCTCACTAACATTACATGTACAGTACCAAAGAATCTTCTGATGCAGCTTATTCAATTTTCTATCTAATTTTATCCTTTAAGCTACATATTAAACTGAGCCTAATCTGGAAAATTGTGTTCACCTTTTTCTACACACTTCATATGTTGTGAAGTATTTATAAAGCATGTGGCCTTCCTTAATAAGAATAAAGAGCTCAAGAACAAGGTATCTCTTGCACTGATCAGGAATATTTATTTCTCATAGGCTCGCTGCCTGTATCTCTGATCTTAACAGAAGAATCAGTTGTATCTGAGAAGACAGCAATTATTTGCAACTTAACTTTGATTTAGAATGCTCTGAGCCCATTGCTTGTAAGCATGTTCTTTTTAAGGCTTATATAAATGAGAATTCAACTTTAAGCTAGACTTATTCCAATTTCAACCAAGAAAACTAAGGGGGGGGGGGGGGGGGACCCAATCCAGTAACACCAATTTGAAAACAATCTGTGCTACTGAAATTGAATACCTACAGGACACACAGGTTAACTTCCTGCCTTGCAAAGACTAATGCCCACTATTAACTCTAAAAAAAGAGCAATATTCCTGTCAAAAGGGATTATTCACAAGAGACAGTCAAATCACAGAGCTTCCTCTGACGGATAAAAGGCTTGTTTCAAAACAGGCTGCTTCATACTGAAATTAATGACAGAATCCATTGCCTCATCTAATGCTTCTCTTGCCAGATTTATAGTTATAGACCTGAAAACAGCACAAATAGTCTCAGATAATAAGCATATGCTTATTTTTACCATTATTGCAATTTAACTTCTGCTACTCCAGACAGAGGTTAATTGATAGACACTGGCATTTCTCTTCAAGAAAAGGCTCAACACTTCAAGTATAACAGGTCAATTTGCATGATGCAAGGGAGCTCTTTAAAGAGAAACAGAACTACGTGTTTTCACTTACTGGTCTAACAGCATTCTGCACTGCCACCTGAGAAATCTCTGATAACCAACACACTTCTCTTTTCCTTTGCAAAATACATTTGAGTGGCTCAATAGCAATCTGGCTGTGATTCTAGATGGGAACTGAAACGTCCTTTGCGCAACTCAGCTATGTAAGTTCCTGTAAATTCAAACCACAATGAGAGAATTGCTACAGAGAAGGAGCGAGTCACAAAAACCTCTTATTCTGAGAATTAAAAAGTCAGTTTTCCTTTTGCTGCTAGTAATAACAGTGCAGGCTTTTCAAGAACTATTTACCTGGCCCGTCTGTCAAAAAATCAAGCATTCTACTCTTGGGATGCAGTAGCCTATTCTTCAACCTGTTGTAATCATAGTTGCTACAAATGTTAGGAGTATCATTCATATTTTGGTCCCCAGGGTTCTGTGTATAGTGCACAAGATAGGCCCAGGAACATTAAGTGGAAGAGTGCAGGCCATTTCTTCTCCTGTTCATTACACATATAGACTGGGTTGGTGGAGAAATCTTAACTCTCAGAACAAAAATCCAGAATGTGTACAACACTATCCCTTTTTTGGGGGGGGAAAGCATATCTTTAAACTTGAATAATGTTTCCAACAAACCTAGAATTTAATCTAGCATGAAGAATACAGAATCTTTTCTTTGCCTTCAGAGATGCTCTTGCCTGCTGGCAGCCAGTGATAACAATTTCACGCTAGCTCAAACAATCACTTTTGATATTAAACCCTCTAGTTGGTGTTGTCAGGTGAGATGATGATTCCCAGCTAAATAAGAGTGCTTTAAGAGGACTGACAGAATAATACAAAACATTAATGCAATGTGTGTCATCTTTTAAAAGCAAATCAAGTGTAACTACTGTGACTTAATAAGAATATGTTTAGTTTTACAGTAAACAAAAAACCAACAGCTACCAATCCTATGTTTCTGCTCTTATGATCTTTAGACCCCTTTTATTTGCAGTAAATATTTTCAAATTAAGATGGTTTTGTGACCATTAACAGTTTTGTTTTGTGGATTGTGGGCAAAAGAGAAGCTTTTATCAGCTTTGAGTATCAAATTGGTAAAGCATGTTCTATTAAAGTCTTGAGGGGCTTTCTTAAAGATACTGGGAATTCAGTTTAGATAACAATCAGAAGGCAGGGGAAAAAAAGCTCTGTAAAACAAGCCAAATGAAAGTGTAGTACAAAAGCAATTAAGATCTGTATGGAATTTTTGGTTCAAAGAGAAGCATCTACATTTTTTTTTAAACATTGACCAAATAACAGTTTTTGAAGTTACAAAGCTGTTAAAACAGATGCAGCAAGTGCAGAAAAACAGCAGGGTATTCTCATAAGAATAATGTATGCCTTAAAGACTTTGCTTTTCACAAAGAAATCCACTAAAGCAGTTGAAAAAAACAGAAATACCACTAAGCCAATCCTTAAATTGGAGCTCAACTAGCAGGGCACTGATAGAAAAGAGAAACAACGTGTAAGAAGAAACTTATATTTGCATGAATACTGGCATTACAATGAATCATCTGCTTATCTGAGTTCCAATTTAATTGGCACAGTCCCTGAAGTTGTAACTAAAGCTAAACAATTTTACTCTTGATTAAAGCTAAATATAGCCTCAGTTGCACTAAGTAATTTGATTGAACATGACTTCTGTCTTCAGGTTTTGGATTTGTGATGGCTACTGTTCATACATGCTGAAACACAATGTAATAGAGGACAGCAGTTGCTATGCAGCTGTTATCTCTTGCAGAGGATACCGTGCTACCAAATCATACTTTCCATTTAAGAATCTATGGTGTTTAGCATCTGAGGTCTTAGCGTGCTTTAAAGATACTGAACTCTCCCCATGCCTTCCTAGTGCTGAAGGAAAGGGAGGGCTTGACTGCACATCACTGTGGGGTATGGAGACAAGCATGTTCCAAATCTGCTAAATGTGGAATATGTTGAAGCAGTTTTTATTAAGTTGGAATAAAACTTACCAGAAACCTGTGCAGATAAACATATAAAGCTGTTTCAGAAATTGAAATAGGAGAATGAACCCCCAACCCATGAAAGCCACATTTTTTTCTCCTTGCAAAGAAACCGAGGCACTTTGTTTCATTTCCCAACAGCTGTGATGACAGTCAACTACACATAACTAGAAACCTGATAGAGTAGAAGTTATCCCCCCACAGAACATGTGACAGCTGGGGCCACTGCCAGCAAGACCTTACAGAATCGGGCAATCTTGTCTTACTCACTGTGTTTGCCCAGTGTGAGGAATGAAAGTAAACACCTACAGGGAGACGGGGAGAATGAGACCAGGAAACTGTTCTAAGCAAGCTAAGGGAAAGAACTATGCATAAAGCCAGTCTGAACAGAAGATCTTCTAAGTTCAATACTCTGAAACAGTACTACAACATATTAATAAGTAACTAATTAAGCAGGTAACAGGAGATTTTAAAATGAAGTCATTGGAGCTACCAGTGTATTACATCAGGTAGTGCTGCAATTCTACTGAAGTAGCATCAAAATAACTAGTTTTGTGATCAAGAACATTTTCTATTATTAGTCAGTAAGCATTTTCCCAAGCACTAGATACGTAAATTCTGTACTAAGCATAACATTTTGTCTAATTGCAGTAAGGCAGCATTAGCCACCCCAGTGATAATGGATAAGTTGGCTGTGCTTTCTTTGTGCTAACTAGCCATGTACAATTATGAAACAGGTTAGAAAATAAGACATTATACCCCTTTCACCCTATCCTCCCATTTCACTTTCGGCTTAATTTAAAACAAACTATTTTTGGTTTATTGTCACATAACTTTTCTTATCATACAGATGTAGAAACTCAAGCAACATGAATTTAAACTGGGAATAAATCTTCATTGAAAGAGGTTCCTTCCTTTTGCCCTCAGAATGGATGATTATGCACACTAATTGATGATCTGAACTGTGAGCTCGGATTCTAGGCAGAGAAGTTATAAAACAAATTCTATTTGCAACTCAGAGGAGGATTCAGAGGAAATAATACAGCATTAAATCTACTCTTTAAAATACACTGTTGAAAGACTATCTTGTTTACCGCTAGGGCTTGCACGTATCCCATGCTAACTGAATAGCAGACAAACATTCTAATGCTGCTCTTCCTGAAATTCAGTTCTTTGAAGACTTCTTATAAAGCCAATTTTCAAATGGGAAAAAACAACATACAATGGGAAAGGAAGCAATTAAGTTATACAGCATAATATTGCATTTGAGGACATCAGTGCTTGTTTATAATGATTTGAGAAGGAAGTATTTTCTAAAAACCCATCATTTATGATAGAGAAGAAAGTATTTCTTACCTGCTATACTTGCAAATATTTCACTGAATCCGATGAGCACGTACTGAGGAATCTGCCACCATATTGGCAGATCTGCAGCATGGTATGTAACATTTCCAATTGTCTGATTGATTGTTTTAACCTTTACAATTTTCAGTCTGTTACTTTCTAGAATTCCTACACAGAGTGGAAGAGGGAAAAAAAAAACAACATACTTCAGAATTAAGAGGAATTAAGAATCAAATAAGGGTTCAGTCCTGCACAACAATTACAATTCATGAAATAGGAGTATGCATTTCCTCTTCTAAAAAGAAATCACTACAGACTACTCTTATTATTGTTACTTCAATGAGCATAGTTCCTCTGCCAGAGAATTACAGCAGTTATATTCCCATTCAGTAGCAATAATTATAAAAATACTTGACCTTTTGCCAGATGGATTAACTGATAAGACCTTTCTCACAAGGAATTTGGTTTGTTTCTCTTTTAGAGGATGTGTGGCTTTCTGTCATTGCTTTCCTTTTTTAAAGATATTTTCATAAACTACTCCTTTGCAGTATTGCATGGTGCTGGTGAACCTGGAACTAATTTACCTATTAGAATGACTACAATAATACTATAAAGAGTGATTTCTTTCATACCATCTGTTTCTGAGGGGACGACTGTTCTGAACTCAGTACTGCTTAGCGCTAGGCCATCATGCTTTCTCTGCCTTCTGCATTTCTTCCCAGGTGATCACTTTGACACCTTTTTAAAGGTATCTTCCTTTAGCTCTTCAGTTAACTCAGTGCCCTCTGAACCATGAGAAGATGAGGTAATTAAAATAAAGCAGGGTATCTTGATGCTTTGTTTTTAATGTAGCCGACAGTTTAGAATGGAACTTAGAGCATTAACAAAGCAGCAGATTCAGCTAAGAACTTGTGCATAATTTCCTCATATATATTCAGTAGAAAGTTATTGTTCTTCAAAGCAGCTTGAGATCCTTATTGTGTTTGACATTCTTCACATCATAAGAAGTTTAGGACGTGTTTAGCAACACAGGAGTGTAACTACATTATACCAGACTGCAATAAGTCTTCAAAAGCTGACTGCTTCAGAATCTAGAATCCATTGATTCTTTCTTAGTCTTTGAGAGGCAAGCTTCAAGTTTAATCTTACTTTATTTGTAGTTAAAAGAATCTTAAATTCTTGAAATAATTGTTTAAACTCTATAAATGAAGTAGATTTTCCAGCTGAATAACCTCAAATCCTGCTGCTCAGAATGCATTGTAAAATGCATGAAGCACAGCAAATGTTTGCTATGTCTCATCAGCTGTAGTCTCACACAATTTATAAGGTATTTAATACAATCTGAGCACCTAATAGGAAGCCATAATACTGTCCAGAACTAATGCCAGTTAGATAAGCAAGTTAAAATGGAAACATGGCCCAAACTAATCATTAGTATACTTTTGCAGGACTTCAAGCTAAGATATTAACATCCTCAAGTGTTCAAAATTGAAATCATTTCCTCTAAGGCAGAAGCTGTGGGAAGCACTGTTGTATTTTAGAAACATTAAAATATGGCTTCTATAAATACAGTTTAATGAGAAAATAAAAAGAAGTTTATGAACCAGAGACAACAGAAGCCTTCCCCCCACATTAAACATAGTCCCCTGTGCCTCAACCTCCTACAATGGAAGCACTCAAATTCACATTATGGTGAATAGATGCCAAATTATTCTAAAAGGTTCAACTTTCCACCCAGATTGCAGGTAATCAAACCAACAGAATCGTGCATCACATCTGTAGGTGACTGGAACAGAAAGCATATGGAATTAAGGATTCTGCTGCATGAAATCATTCCCCAACTTAGCAATCCATGCTCAATATGCTTCAGCCCCCCCCCAGTACTAATACTGATATTGCTGTTTTTGAGTTCAGTTCTATGTGAGCCAGCAGGTTCTATTTAAGGAGTTGACATTTAACTGTTTTACATCACCTTCTTTTGCTGGTAGCAGTACCCTGTGTAACAGAATAAGAGAAACATTCTTATTTTAAGTTTAAATGACTTTGCTAAGAGAACTTTACTTGCCCACATACAAAGTGACCTTCGCCTAATAAGGTAATTATCTCACTCATTGAAGGAAACCTTAATAGCCATTTAAAGTGTCCCTTTTCCTAAAATATAGGAGATTACAACTGCTAAAATTAATTTATTAAATGCTATAATGCTTTATCAATATGTTCATTACAGCGATATTGGGTGAAGGCTATTCATTCTATGAAGCATTGCTCAGAGATGTTCAGTTCCACATCAGCAGTGTTTAACAGCTTTAAATCATCTCAAAAGCAGCTGATTTATGATTTGAACAGAGATGCCATCTTTTTCCTTTCATGCTATAGCTAAGCTATTTTACACTACAGTAATTCCCAAACATTAGGGAACATTAAGGTAAGGGAGGAGGGAAAAAAAGCCATAGTGGGGAGAAGAAACTCTTGTTCAGCAGTAACTTAAGTTATTATTTCAGATAAAGGGAAAGGATTTTTAGGTAGAAATTCAATTCTTTTAAATTCAAAAGTCAGACTGCATGAAGGAGCATACTTCATTTCTTAACTTCTTTGTTTTTCAGGATAAATGTTCAACTTCAAAATAAACAAGTAATAAATCAGATCACAGTCTTCTATAATATAATAAAGGTTATGCTAGGAGTACTAAAGACCTCAAATCCAAATGCTAAACACATTGTTCAGCCAAGCACTGATCAGTGAAGATAAGGCATCTGTTATGAAAATATGGTCGAAGATAAATAGTTTCCTGAATCAAGCATACTAGAACATAATGCTGGCAGTTAATTAAATGAATATATAAACCTTTTACCCAGAAAAGCTTAACTTGCAAGTTGATCTTAAAAGGTATATTCTAAGTCTATTTCAGGCAGGAAAAAATACTCCTATTTTATTGGAAAAATTCAAACTAGACTAGTTATATCTGAATAAGATGTCCTCCATTGTAGGAAACACATCCATGCGGTTGTGTTCCAGCTGGTCCATGAAGAAGAGTCTTGAATAATCTTGAATTAAAGGTTTTGAAAGTCTATTTCAAATTGCTGACTAAGTAACTACATAAGTAGACTTTCAAGTTGCTTTCTTACCTGCAGCAAATGCTGAGCACATCACAAAGAACATCCCAACTGCAATCCTCTTCAGTGACGATGGGAGCAAGCCATTTCTCTTCAAAACAGGGTCCACTAATTTATCTTTTAAGGGTATTAGGATAAGAATAAGCACTGCATCAAACATAGTCAACCAGGCTGCTGGAAACTAAAAGAACAGATGACTGAAGTTAGGAATTTTGTGCTTAAGGGTTGTATTTTTCTTCCATTATATAAGAAAGAAAATATTTTTCATGAAATACTGAGATTGAAGGTTTTTTTCCAGTTTCTCTTGTGTATTTTGTTATATTTATTAAACAATACACATAGGTTGCTCTAAAATTAATGCTGCCTAGTTATTTCCATGCAAACTACAACAGAGCACAATGATACTGTTTAATAGAACAAATTCTCATCTAAAAAATACTATTTTTCACTATAGCCACTACCATTAGCTGATCTGTGCAGATGAACTGATAGAAATGCTCTTCATCTTGTGGTGTAACAACTGTGCGTGGCCATCCAGAACATGGCCTGCTTTCTCACATCATTGTCACCACTCTTGAAATGGCTCCCCAACACTTCACTGTGCTCACATCCACTGTGTGATCTCCATATACTAGAACATATGCCCACATCAATGTAACACATGCAGTTCTCACTTTTAAATGCCCCCTCTTTATGGCTGTTGATTCCCTTTAACCATTTCCTTAATTTTCTAGACTTTCTGGTACAAATTTCTTTTGTGTTTCCACTAAAGAAAGAATACTTCTCACTTGTTGTGCCCTACTTACCGTATGAACTGAGTTGGTGTCATTTGCTATTTCAGGAATTTTCAGATGAAGACTCTGCAATACATATGTTGTCTGCATCTAGTATTAGGGAAGATGAGTTGAGGTTATTTGGACAAGTCTACCTCACACTATTTTACTTTATTAATAACTAACAAAGATTACACCAAAAGTAAATTGCTCACTTAAGAAACCAACAACTACTGTTAGAACATCATGAACTGTTTTTAAGCCATCAAATTAATTTTACTAAGTGCACGAAGAATCATGCATGTGATTTTTGAACACAATTGAAATACAATTACTCCAAATGTCTCCCCAGTATGTGTCAACCCAATTCATCACGCTAAAGAAGAAGAACTAGAAAATAATTCATTAAAAATGCAATCCAGTCCGCTGACCCTGACCTGTGTGAATCAACTGCAAGATGAAAAGGTGCAATATTTAAGATGCATTCATTTGTACAGCTCTGAAACATTTTAATTATAAAGCATTCCCACTAACTGCTTTTCATTTCTCAGTTCCAAGGGGAAAGACTGAAAATTCTTCATATACAGGGAAGAGTGCCCAGAAGATATATGAAATTAGATACATTGGCATACTGGTAAGTTGATTCAGCTTTCCCCAGTAATTTTATCCAACAAAGCAAAAATGTAAAAGCAGCTACCATCCTGCAGTATTATTTTTGCTATCACAATAGTATGTGATGCAGCTCTAGGCATGAAAAACAAAAGTACTTAACATTATTGAACACATGGGTATTAAACAAGGCATGCAGTCAATACTGGAGTTCTGAAGAATCCTGTTCAATACTCGGCTTCTCTAGAATCACAGCTACTAAATGGTAACTGTAAATAACCTTTATAGAACAGTATGTCATCCCTTCCCCACTAAAAACCAAGCTTTGTGTACTTCCTCCAAACAGCCTGGGCTCAGAACTACATGTTGACAATATGGCTCCAGATCTTTCAAATGCAGTTATGGCCTTTACATTTGATATTGGTTTTTTTACACATGAAAAAGAGTGCATAACTATTTGAAACTACTCACTTGAAAATACACTGTCCAGTAAGGTATTAAAGCTAAAAAGACAGGGATAATCTTCACGAGAGCTTTCACATCTTCAACTTTATCTTCTCTGAATGGGCCTCCACGTGACAGCTTAGCCATCTCAAACAGGCTCTGCTTACGAGGCTGCTGAAGGACTCCCTGGCCTTCACTGCAGAAAAGATCACATAGAGGTTTGGTTAATAACAATACCTGGCTTGTCTAGTTATCTTGTAACACTATCTTTCATTATAAAAGAAAACTCATGATTTCCAGAATAAGTTATTCTTAACAACAAATTAACTAGACCAGCATGGATCAGTAGTACATAAAAGCACAAGGCGAGATATTTGTTATAAAGATTTCCTTTTTCTCCTCCCTATAAATACAAGGGGCTGCAATATGCAGAACTTAACAGTACCACAAACAGTACCACAAAATGTGTTTCTCTGACTCACTGAATTGCCTTACAAAATGAATACATGAAATCCATTACTGTAAAGGCACCTTGCATATGTTATCATCAGTGACCTAATTCAGCCACCAGTATGCCATGGTCATCTCTTAAGAGTGAAATAACCACTTGGAAAGCAAAAAGCCAGTATACATTTCAGCTACCCAACAAACCACATAAGAAACGACTGAATGTAGATAGTAGTGTTTTTAAAATCAGGCAGTGCCCCATAAACGTATCTAGGCAGTTCAAGACGTTCACTAATGTTTAGAAGCAGCAAAGTTGGGTAATATTACTTTCAGTGACTCAGTTGAAAATGGCAGACTTGACCTTACAGCATGGAGATTCAATGATCTCAGAACACACCTCTCTTTCATCCCAGTGATTCCACAATGCAATCCCCAGGAACCAAATTTCTCAGCAACAGTTCTCAAGCAAAGTTGCACATTCTAGTGTAATCTCTCCTGACTTACTGCCAGCTAGCCTGTGCAAGTTAGTTTCAATTCTTAAGCTGATTCACTGTAATTCAGACTATACCAAAGAGCTTGTTACAAACCTATTAGTCGAATGTTCCATATGTCTTTTTCTTGAGCAACACGAATATGCGAGAATTTTAAACATGTCAGTGAAGGCACTACCGTCAGGTGGCTTTGTGATGAAGAAACTCTGACCACATAAGAAAACCATGAATGAAATTCCAATGCAAACTGTTGGGATACTATATCCAATTACGAAGCTCACATTCTGCTGAATGTACGCAATGCCTCCCAGAGAGAGAATAGCTCCCAAATTAATGCTCCAATAAAACCAATTAAAAAATCTTCTTGTGGCTTCTGGACCTCGATCTTTGACCTGGAAAAAATTAAAAACAAGTTGTTCAATTTCTGAAGGAAATTAAGAGTGTTTATTAAATCAGATTGCCTGAGATTTCAGGCAGTGAAAACCCCATTAAATACCTTCCCTTCTATCAATTCAGCCCAGGTCACGGTGTTCTTTTTCGGCTTGAAGTGTTTCTCAAACATAAATAAGACATCTCTACCTTATAGAATCATCCTGCCCAGTTTTTACCATCACTCTTTATTCTCTGTTGCCTACCATAAGTCGCCCCATGTGATTTAGTCACAAGAAATCAGCGGAACTCATAAGTTGTGATGTAAGAGAAATTATGCAAGTTAAAATGTGTAATACATTAAAAAAGATCAACTTGTCTACAAAAGATTCCATCACACCATATTTGTCACCGTTTTATGACTGAAAGGCCATTAGCATTGACCATTAGGTACCATGCACTGGGCTTGCTGAGTCACCTGTTGATGACTTCTAATTTCAAGTTTCCCTTCCTCATTTTGCCATATCTTGAAAAGATTTGCGTTTAGTTTGCAATACAGAAAACAAACTAGGTCTTGAAACACGTTTTTAACATTGCCAGTTCTGATTTATAGCTTCAGGTTTCTCAGTGGTGCAGAAACCTTACTGTATCATTTAAGCAAACTGAACAAAAGAAATATTAAAGCACTTATTCCTATGCATGGTTCACAGCATTGCTAGGCACTGAAGTATGCAAGTCAAATACAATCTCAGAGCCTGCAACTTAGAAATCCCCCTTCTCCAGTGTTAGTTTGGTACCTATTCCTTTATCTAAAGGGTCATCAAGTGCAACAGTATATTAAACTAGGTATTTCTCCCAGATCCTACGTGACAGAAGGTATTAGCAAAGAATTACATCATAGAAAGCGCTCCAACTTGGGTAATGAATTATCAACCTTTTTGACAAAGGTTTGAATTTCTTCATGATAAAGTCTCAGTTCTCTTACACTTCCTGCAAAAAAAAAGAAAAAGACTTCCCATCCTCTCTCACAAAAGACCTTTCTTATGGCTACACAAGGACAAACAAAGACGTGAAAGCAAGCTTTGGTACAATATAAAAACAGGCAAAGCACAGCATGGGATTTCTATCAAGTATTATCCCAGCCTCCAAGTTGGAGCTCCTGACAAACTTGCCAAACCAAGGATAGACTCCATCTACTTAATGACCTGCAGCTGAATTTTCCCCCCTGTTGAACTTGTCCAGCCTGCCCCCTGAACCCAGGTCAGCTCTTAGAATCCATAACAGCTTGTGGCAAAGAGATCACCATGTAATTACGTGCTGCAAACATCATCATTTATCCATGCTGAACCTGCCTCATACTAGCCTTGCTTGTGTTCCCTACCTCCAGAAGGGAGCTCGCTGAGATTTATCCCACCGCTGATCTATTTCTACCCCTTTCATTTTCATAAATTGCTTATATCCTCCTTTTAGCTACCTTTTCTGAGGTAGTTCTAGGAAGTTATAGACTTCTGCACGGTTCCTTGCACAGAAATCACTGACCGTGACTGTGGCTCTTCCCTGGAACTTCCCTGACCTTCTCCAGGGTCCTTTCTGAGATAGTCACCAAAAAAGAACATAGATATACCACAGACCTACAAAGAAAAGAGTTCACATCCTGCTTTCCCCTGTTGGCTATTACCTGAACTCCGTGACAGCACAAGATAGATTTGTTCTCTTAAGTGTTCACTGAATGAACAATAAATATTTGTTTCTCTCTTCTGTTACTAATACTGTAGGCGATACATTTTAATACATGGTCAAGAAGAAAAACATATTGAAGTTCATTTTCATTTAGCAAGGACAAGCATTTTTCCCAAAATTGCAGGAATTCTTTTTCCCTTTATGCTTGCCTGCATTATTTTCAATCATCCAAGCAGAAAGAAGAATCTGCCCTTCCCTCTGCTTATTTTCCTTGGTGCTCGTGCACAGCAGCACTGTCCTTGTGATACCAACACCACCAGCTTCATTATATTCTTAATGTCTTCCCTTCAGCTGCAGCAGGAAAGCGATGCACACACAAGGCACCAGAATGATGTATGTCCTGGATCAAACCTGTCCTGCAAGTTGGTCCCATATCCCTATGCTGAAAGTCAAAATAGGTATATTTAACATTTTTGACCCCATCACAGCAGAAAAGCTTTAAGTCCTCAGCAATGCCTAAAAAGTACTAAATGTACTAAAACCATTTCAAAGGTGCCCCAACTCAAAGGAACAACAGCCATATCTAATGCCCACGATGTGATTGCTGAAGGTAACAACAACAAAAAAACCCCAAACCCAAAGAATAACAGAAAATGAGTAACTGTAAGTGTTCTGGTCACAGCTGCATTGTCAATCATTGACCAGCTGCCCTTGCTGCCTGCACTGAGGTGGGCCTCTAAAGGGGAAATAAAACTGTTTTGCTGTTCTCAACACATCGAACATAACTTTTGCAAAAGAAAGTTTAGCCTAAGCCTTGAAATTTCTGCTGTCCAAATGGTCATTTTCTTGATATATCTGATAACTATCCTTTACATGTAGCTAATCCAAATGCAGAAAGAAAATCAATACGGCATGCTGAGTGTTATAATTGGACCTAGACAGCATTGGATTTCAAAACAGTAAGGAATGCTTCTCAGAGCCAAGATTTTGAACACAAAACACTTATATTACACCGATTATGGTCAGATGAGATGCAATTACCACCACAGTTCTCATGCTAAAGAATCCCAAGAGCCTGTAACGCTGTGTTATAGGAGCTGTGCAATAATAAGGTTATTTACAACCACTTTCAGTACAGCCTGTAACCCTGCCCTTCAATAGTCTAAGCCTGCTTAGGATATGAAGTTAGCACCTAACAGTCACGACTAAAATGTTAAACACAGCTCAAACCAAGAGAACAACTAGTTCTTTAGCTACAGCACTCTGTGAAAGTGGTCATTACAAAATATGTGACTGACAGCAACCTCTATGGCACAGCTGCCACTGACATTCCTATCAGACCTCATTCTGACTTAGAAGAAAGATGATCACTTACTGAATTACCCCTCTCTTGGCATTTTTCAATGCCAACATTAGACTCCAGTCATCTACTACTGATTTTTGGCTTCAGATTCACAACAACCAGGGACAGTCACATTGTTTCTCAACTCTAAAAAGTCATGAACTGCTGCATAGAACAGGAAGTGAGTGCAAAACACTCCTACCCAAAAGGGGAACTGGAAACTGCCAGGTTATACACATCACATGCTTATAAGCACATGCTTATATTCTGAGAAGCATCAGCTCAGATTTAGACACAAGCATTGGAACAGTCTGCAGCTTCTGGGGGAAAAAAGAAGCGCCTTTATTCTTAGCAATCAATACCTTTGTATCCAGCTGTTTGCTATATTACCATGTGGGGAGAAGCCACTCATAAGGCCCAGAACTGCACCATGAGGTAAATGGTACACTGGCACACATTTAACACATAAGCTAGAGAAACAGAGGAGAAAAAATTGGTCCTCAGCAGAACAGCAGTGATTATGAACCAGCAGGAATATTTCTTGTGCTTCATCCCACATAAATCACTGGGAATTACCTGCACACCTTTGCCAAAAACTGCTTTCACTGAAATCCTGAGAGAAAAGCCAAAAAATAAACATAACTCCAGCTTCAGCAGCTACGTTTCCACTGGCAATGGTTCTTCTTTTGCTCTCTCCCTGCCATTATTTATCTCTTACATTTAATGGTCATAAAGTGTCCTGAGGATAAGAAGTCAGTTTTGAAAAACACCTTACAAGATAAAGTCATATTAAAGCTATTTCACTTGATGGGCTCGTGCTGGTTTAAACAGAACTGATACACTGGAGACATACGATCCCAGTCTATAATAACGTTTTACATTTATATACTGCCTTCAACTCCAGAATCTATAATATGTGAAATGCCCAAGAATGAGAAACGTAAACTGCAAAATAGGGAATAGAGGGACACTTGGCAAGGAGATTGCAGTAGATCCTAACCTCTCACAAACAATTTCATGGTACTTTTGCCTGTTGAAGCAGGTAGCACTCAATGGACCAGTAAGCTGGGTTGGAGATACGTTCCCCTCTTCAGAACCTAGAATGGATTTGTTAGGAAAGCTGCTCAGTATCTAAGAATCTGAAATTCTCAATTTGTAAAGCAAGAATTAAATGTGAGTTCCTCACAGTCAGCATCCTACCTTAGCACAAGACTACAAGAAAAAAACAACAAAACACATGGAACAGTGCATTCCAGACCATACTGAGCTATGAGCTATTTGTCAAATACTTCCTGTAAAGTCACTTGCTTCTGCAGCGATGACCCTATGAATGATATCACTGAACTGGATCTCAACATGACCATTGGACATAATGTGTCCTTATGAGAACTGCTCAGGTCATACACTTGCTGCTCAGAGATCACAGTCCCACTGGTTGTCTGGAACAGCATCAGCCTGTACAAAAATCCAACTGCAGGGCACAGTACTGTAATACCTTACAGTTAACGCCTGTTCTCTATCCTTCATTCATCACATTAGGATGATAAAGGCCTCGGAGCATTCCTCCAGAAGACAGATGCTACTCTTATCAAAGCTAAAACGTATATTAGGTATTCCACCAGATTGAGATCTGAGATCATATTAACTCAACACGAACTCCACCAAGTAAGACAGCTGACAATCTACTCCACGGCTACCAAGAACCCAATTCAACTCCTCAGCGTGGTGACACCCCCAGCCAGATTTAGGTCCCCGGGCTTCGTAAAAGACAGAAGCTGTAAGAAGATCAGGCATGGTGCACACTCCAAAACCCCAGCTAACAGGGCACAGCTCAGCATCCTGAATCACACAGGGGATGGAGCTGAAAGCTGTGAGTCCCTCCAAGCACCAATGTGAGCAGTTGGCACACTATCCACCCCACTGACACCCATCCCCTGGGCCACACCAGCACCACCGAGCACCGTGGCAACCACCACGCAATACTTGACCTGATCTGCCCCAAACGGGGTGATGTTGGCTTTGACCGACCCGACTCCCAGCCCCACCAGCACCAATCCCACGAAGGTGGCTGCTGCGCAGTAACGGGTGGCTCCAACCTGGGAGCACGGCACCGGAGTGGCGTTGGTGGCCGGAGAAGAGCAGTTCTCTACGGGGAACAAGGGGATGTCACCGCAGAGACCCTGGCGAGTGTGCGGAGCGGCGATGACGGGGAAAGCCAGCATGCCCAGCAGGTAGAGAGCCATGCTGAGCAGGATGGTGCCGAATTTGCCCAGCAGAGCATCGGCCAACCAGCCACCAAACGGCGACACCAAATAGGTGATGCCCATAAAGAGCAGCAGGGCCTGGCTGGCCTGGGCGCCCTCCCAGTCGTAGGGAGGCCCGTTGAGAAACAGCACCAGGTTGGATGTGATGCCGTAGAAGGCCACTCTCTCCAGCAGCTCGGCCAGCAGCACGGCAGCGCAGGCCAAACGCCGACCGTGGAAGGCGTCGATCGCCAATCGTCCCCGCTCCCCGCTGCCCAGCAAAGGGCTGCGCTCGCTCGGCTCGCCTTCCTCCATAGCAGCACCTCCCGGCAGCGAAGCCGCCGATTCCCGGCCCCCGCCCGGAGGTAACTTCACCGCGGCCGCACGGCGGGGCCCGGCCCGACCCGCCTACGAGTGGGAGCGGCGTAAGGCCATTGGGTGAGTACGATGTCACTCAATAGGCCGCGCCGTCACATGGAGGAGAGCGTCCGGGAATGGCGGTGCAGGAGGGGCAGGCCCAGGAAGGGGCGGAGCTGGTCTCTCTTACGCTGCCCAATGAGGGGAGTGGGTTCCGCTTTGATCCTCAGTACAGGATCAGCCTAGAGAAGAGAAGGTTGTGGGGTGGCCTCATTGCAGCCTTTCAGTACCTGAAGGGGACTTACTCCCAGGAGGGGAGTAAACTCTTGGAAAGGGCTGATAATAGCAGGACACGGGGAAATGGTTTTAAGTTAAAAGAGGGAAGATTTAGGTTGGATGTTAGGGGGAAGTTCTTTACTAGGAGAGTGGTTAGGCCCTGGAACAGGCTGCACAGGGAGGTTGTGGATGCCCCGAACTTGGAGGTGTTCAAGGCCAGGTTGGACGGGGCCATGGGCAACCTGATCTAGTAAAGGTGTATGTTTGGTGGCCCTGCCAGGCAGGGGGGTTGGAACTACGTGATCCTTGAGGTCCCTTCCAACCCGGGTCATTCTGTGATTGAGTCCCATCTGGTCCAGTCGTACCTTTGGATACGTGTCGGCTTCTTTTCTATCACAGTTCTACCTTGCAGCTCTCGTTGAGATGCTTCAAGGTAAAGGAGTCATTAGGGTGGAGGCTGAAGCAGAGAATATAGGTTTGAACGTTGTCTTGTGTGATAGCTCAGGCTGAGAATGACCTTTTGGGCTTTAAATGGAACACTGAAATATGCTTTTGTTCTACCATCACATTTACCGGACTAAAGCCATTGAAATATGTTACTGTTTCCAGCACTGGAACTTAGAGCTGCAATTCTGACCAGCACCAAGTGGGAAAGCTGCTTCCCATGGCTGGATTGATTCAACATTGTGTAGTTGAACCCAGTGTGTAGGTATGAGTTAAAACTTCTGGAGCAGCGTTGGTAATTGAGCAAGTGATGCTTGTAAAAGCACATGCTTTCATTTAATGATGGGCCTTTGTAAATAACATATGCCATAGGAATGACTCAGTAAATGTGTTTGCTCTCTTAGGTGGTTATACATCATGTCAAAGGGCAATGAGGAACACACAGCCAGCTTAACAGAGATCTCTTGGTGAGCTACTGTAAATTAACCCATTCTGCATGGGGTAACATGCATCAGTGTGGCCCCGTGGTAAATTACATCAGGGAAGCAGTCCAGGTTATAAACATGCAAGCAAAATAGTGAGCTTCCTCTTAGGTCAAGCATTTTTTCTTATCTACCTCACAGTGACAGAGATCCTGCATGTGCTGTCAGTATATTTACAAGGTACAGAATCCAGTCTGAGTCTGGTTTCCCAATAGGATCCCACAGTGTTACTGCCTGCTTCCCAACCTGGCTGCTCGCTGTTTCTGGTTACTGGGGATTGTCTGGAGTGCTTGCTTGATAGTTTGGGATGTGGTTTTCTTGGTCCTGAGCACTTTCTTTGCCCCTTTCTTGGGGGTGTTTGAGGCCAGGTTGGATGGAGCCTGATTTAGTGCCCAGCTGAGCAGCACTGCCCACAGCAGTGGGTTGGAACAGGGTGATCTTTGAGTTTCCTTCCAGCCCAAACCATCCCATGATTCCCTGAAGGCAAAGATGATTCAAGGGCTGGAGTGCTTCTCTAAAGAAAAGTTGAGAAAGTTGGAGTTTATTTAGACAGAAGAAGGCTCTGGGGAGACCCCATAGTCACATTCCTGTACTTAAAGGATGCCCACAGGACACATTCCTGTACTTAAAGGATGCCCACAGGAAAGAAGGGGAGAAATTCTATTGGGGGTGGGTATTTTAGATTAAAAACAGTGGGTTTAAGGGAGAAATTCTTCACTCACAAGGTGGTGAGGCAGCACAAAGATGCTGTGGATGCCACATACCTGGAAAGCACTTACAACCAGGCTGGTTGGACTGCTTGCTGTAGCTGAGACCGTAGCTCTCCTTGGCTTTTGCCCTTCCCGATAATCATCGTGCTCTCTGACCCCGGGGGCCCTGCAGACAGAGCAGCAGTGACACCACCCCGCACAGGGCGTGCTGCTATTGGGGCAGCTCTGCCGGCTCCCGCGGGGCTCTGAGCCGGGCGGGGCTGATGCAGGTGTGCGGCCCCAGCTCCGCGTGGGTTCCGCGAGTCCGTGCCCGTGCCGCCGGCAGGTGAGGAGCCTCGCAGGCAGACATCGACCGCGGCACGGCCCCTCGGTACGGCGAGCGGAAGGAAATGCCGCTATGAGGCTGCTCCTGATAGCGTGCCTACGAGCGCAGACCGGCAACGCGACCACGGCGGCCAGAATACAGTAAGTGCATGCGGCCCGGAGCGAGATCGGGGGGAGATCGGGTCGGGTCTCCTCCGCCGCAGGGTGGCCCAGCCCGGCCGCCATTCATTGCCCGCTGCGGCGCACGGCGGCGTTGTGTCTCACCTAAGCCGCGTGGATGGATGGCTGCGGCCCCGCAGAGCTGCCGCCCATAGGAGATAGGGGGCTCGCAGCGTGCGAGGGCTGCTTGTTGTTTCATAGCGTGATGGGGGACCACACTGGAAAAAATGAATGAATACGGCTGTATTCAGCCTAGGGCAGGTCATGCTGCAGGGTGATCGTAGCTCACAAAGGTGCCCTCGTCACCTGGTTGCTGGAGCTTTCTGCTGCTGTTTGGTCAATGGTGGTGGGTTTCCTAAGGGCTGCTGGTTTGGAAGTGCTCACTATCAGCTGCAAAGTCTGTGTGAGATGCAGCAGCAGCTGCGGAGCCTGAAACAAAGAGTCCATGTAACCATCCTAGCACAGCACCTCGCTCCTCCAAGGGCCTAAAATACACTATTAACATTCTTCATCAGGTCCATGTAGCCATCCTAGTGCAGCATCTCGCTCTTCTAAGGGCCTAAAATACACTAATAACTCAACATTCTTCATCAGGTTAGATATTAGGTTAAAATTCTTCTCAGAGCAGTCAGCTCTGGCATGAGCTGCACAGGGATGCGGTTGGGTCACAGTGTTGGAGATGGTCAATAACTGTGCAGACGTGGCACTGATGGCCATGGGTGAGCAGAGTGGTGTTTTCCTATCTCAGTAATTTGATGATTCACTTTACTCTTATCTTTTCCTCTCACCGGATAAAACAAAGCTGGTTATATGTTGCACTGAGACTCAGTGACTTAGTAAGGTGCCTTTGTCAGACTGGTAGTAACCAGTGATGTTGGTTAATCACCCCCAGCTGTGTGTGACTCCAGTATGGTGGCCTGAGCTAACGTGCAAGAGGGTGTAGGTTTGCTGAGATAGAACAGCTCGGCTGACAGGTGGTTGAACATATTACCACGTTAGTGCAATCATTTGCAGCTATATAGATGGATCTGTGCAGAGTATCCCAACTTGCTTTAGCATCTTAGTGCTCTCAGTTGTGCCTTGCACAAAATGGGTGCCACTTTGTCATGGACTTTCAGGCAGAAAGTTGTGAAGGAAAGGTTGATTTAATTGGTTTTCAAAATGAAGATGGATTAAAGGTTTCTTTAGAAACAGAGGTTGTTGTTGAGATTAGTAGTTTATGTCGTGTTCAGTTGCTATCTTATCGCTTGACATAAATTTTGTTTATAGTAATAATATAATGAAGTCCATTTAGGAAAAGAAATCTAATTGGGAAACAGAGTAAAGAGTACCAGCTATCAATTAAATCTGGCTTCCTGTCTATAAGGCTGCTAAGTGACAGCTACCAGCAGAACCATAGTATCACCAAGGTTGGAAAAGACCTCCGAGGTCATCCCGTCCACCAGCACATAGTACAAGATCTAAGCCAGTAAAACCATCTTTCACAGATACTTTTACTTAACTTGGGTTTTATTAAGACTTTGTGCCTCTTAAAAGTATCATTGTGTATGGTTAGGTGCTTGGGTGTGTTGCTTCTCTCTCTAATTTGCCATGCCTGAAGTCAGGTTCATATGCATAACCTTTGTGTAGTAACGTGTATGCTGCAGAGAATGTATATTCAGATTAATATTTGGCTTTGGTTGTGTCTGTGTGCGTGTGTCTGAATTTATTTGTTCAATCTTCCTTTTTTATTTCATATTGTACTGTGCCCAACTTTCAGTTGTGTATACATGAAACAATGATGTTGCCTCTGGGTTGGGCACTTGCCAGCATAGATTAATTTTATGGCTTAATATCACTGGGGCTACTGTGTGTATGTTATTACAGCTATTTCTGTAAATGCTTCATATTTTCATAAATCATATATTTATTTCCTGAGTTTAAAGTAGCTGGTGACAAAGATACCGGAATCTAATTTGGCCAGAAGTCAGTTCACTAAAACAAGTGCTATGATAGAGGTGCTGTGAGCTTTATTTGTATTGGTCTGCATAATCTTTAATCACTTTGAAAAATCTGAGCAATGAGTAGAGAATAAAAGGCAAAGCAAAAGCCATTGGTTGGGCTGCTGTTCTTCTGCCCTGTACTATGTCCGCAAATGTTTTCCATTGCTGGACCCATTTATAAGACAGGATTAAATCCTGCAGAGTTATTTTGGCCTTCCAAAGGACTTCAGGGCTGAAGCAGTATCAGCCTCATTTTTATTTCTGTTCCTACAGTGAATTTTATTCATGCTTCCTTCCAGCCAGCATAAATTGCCTGCGTTGTTTAAAGGAGAAGCTTGAGTGAGAAGTAAAACAAAGAATATTTTACTTTAATGGCATTAAAAAAAAACCCAAACACAACAAAACAACAGTGAAAAAGCCCAGAACAATTTACAAAGGAAACTGAAAAGATGAGAAGGGTTTCAAGTCTTTAAGTAATTCCATTCAAGTATCAGGAAATGAGAACATAAATGTTTCTGAGAAGGTGATGGAAGAAAATAAAACAGGTTTGAAAACCACTGATGTTATGAGCAAGCACACTTCTAAGTTGCCTGTAGCTTAGCTCCAGCCATGCTGTGTTTGGAGCTGCAGAAGTGTTTCTGAGACCCCGAACCCAAGTCACAAAGCAGGGTTGGGAGGCTTTCTGAGCCAGGAGAAGTGAGAAATAGTGATCAATAATATAGGAAAGAAAAAAAGAAATGGTGTAAAGCATGGCCTGATATTTTGTAAGTATGTTAGAAAAAACTGTTTTTCTATAGAAGTCTTCAACAGAGTGAAAAATGTGTCGGAGATGGTAACTTGTAGCAATATCCCTCTGCACACTGCTAGATCCAGAGCACTTATGCATCTATGTGTCAGTTATGTATCCATTACCTCCCATTATTAAAAATAAATAAATAAGAACCAGGTGACTTCTCTCAATATGAAATTTGGCGAAGCTGGGAAATACTTAAGTGGTGTTTAGATGTAAATAAATATCAGAGGGTAAGCTGTGACTGTTACAATCTGCTCTAAGAAATTCTCTTCCAAGTCTGTGAGTCCTTCAGTATTGGAGGAAGGTATGATAAAGCAGGGTAAAATCTGGGGTATACTGGGGTATAAGGTGATTGGAAATCTATTTGCTGCTTTCAGAACTGTGATAGAGGAAAAATGTAGCCTTGAAATTTGACATTTTCTGTTCATTTTTATTTTCCATGCGGATGTTATTTGTTTATGAGGTGGTGAAATAACATGAATATGCAGTTCTAGGAGGAGAAAATATAGGGGTGGTGATCCTCTTATGTCTTGGCTTTGTTCAGGGACATCTGTGACTTCATAGACAGACCAGCCTTGCAAAAAAAAAATGCCCTGCAATACCTTTGCAGCACCCTCTTATCGTGTTCCTTGATAACAGAATGTGTGTGAAAATCACAGTCTGCTCTCTTATTTACTTTTTGCTTATAGAGATGAAAAATCATCTAAAGCCATAGAAAAACAGCACTGTACATTTCAGTACTGAAACACTACACTGTAACGCTGCTGCTGTATGCATACGTTTCCATATATGCATAATTTGGAGCTTATGACTAATCGTATTGAACACAGTGGTATGTTTATGGGATGAAGGTCTCTTCACATCTGGGAATTCAGATTAATCTAGGAATGATTACATAATTTTTCCTTCTTAAGCCGCATGTAAATTTCTTACGTACTCCTGAGTCATTTTGTGTAGGCAAAAAAACCACAAAAAGAAGCAATAGAGGCAATCCCCAGTTTCTGAGCATTGGAGCACACGAGGGAGTCCCCCTCTGCTCACAGCAGAAGCAGCTGGCTGTCATTCAGCTGTGTGGTTTGGAGCAGTGGAGGAAAGTCTCATTCCTGGTAGGTGAGAAAAAAAACAAAGACATTTAGATCACAATTCTTAGCATTGTTTCTTGATTCCTGTTGTCATAAGAGAGATATTCTCAAATTAGTTATAATACGTGGACATACTGCTTGTGTGTGATAGTGATTTATGGTAATTGGAACACCGAAGGGGGAAATAGCACCTTTTAGGCTATTTAATGAACGGCTGTGAACTTTGGGAATGCATGCACCAGCATCCCAGCTACTTGCCCCAGTGTTTTTCCTTCCACAGCTGCAAGGTTTAGGCGTTGTTATTGAGATACAACTGGAGAGCCTCTTTCACATGTCAAGCAGGTGCTTGGTGCAAGTTCACAGGACAGTGGAAGTAAATAATTGCTCAACAGTGCAAATAAGAGCTTAGCTGTGGTTGCTTTTTGTTATTTATTAGTGCTTGTTATAATTCCTTGGGCTGGTTTCAAACGGTGAAGTTAAAAGCAAAATGAGTTTCTTTTTAGAATAGGGAAGAAATACAGCACCATATGTTGTGCTGATGGAGCTCTGTGTGATGTAGTGCTAATGCATTCCTTTCGAGACCTCACGATATTTTACAGCATTTTTAGCACCAATTTCTGGCCTGCAGAAGTTCCTCAGCACAGCAGAAAATGCCTTTCTTTGGGTGGATATGAAATGATCAAGAAAGGAAACATTACCCATGATGCTAATGAGTTAGCAAGATTTTAATGCCAGAACAATTAATATTATGTGAGGAAAAAATCAGCTGGAACTATATGTAATACAGAGTAAACATCCTTGTGGTATTTAATAATACTTAAAACATCAATGTTAGTTGTTTGAAGTGATGTTATCTCCATTTCAGCAGATGAGGTGTGCCAGTTCCTATCAAAACATGGATTTGCTCCTGTTTTTTGACTGATGGCACTGGAAACTGATAAGTGGGTCTGGTTTCTGTGGGAGGAATTATGAGCACATAGAAGGAAAGTCTGAGGCAAAGCTCATGGAAATGCTGAAAGCAGAGCTCCCTGCAATCCATCAGCACTATTTGAATCAATTTTTTAATAGGAGGAACTGCTGTAAATGAAGATGAATGGGTGAGCTGGCACCAAGATAGGTGGTTTGTGTGTGAAAGTTTTTGGAACAACTGAGACTTTTTTTCTAAAGACTGAAAGTTTCCGTGTAATTACTTTGGTGTTTTCATTTTTTTATTTTTTTATTTTTATTTTTTTTTAACTTCAATTATCCTGTGACTGTTTAACAAATGGGGTAAACCAAGGCAGGAGACATGCCCACAGTCAAAGAAAGGAGGAACACATTTTCAACTCTCCAGCTTTATTTATGCCTTCTTTTTTTTTTTTTTGTTGTTCCTGCAAACAATATTTGCACGTTCGGTATTTCTAACAGTATTATTTAGCTGGTTGTACTTGTTGGGGCCTTTCTCCAGAACGAGGGGCTGTGAATATCCAAGACCAAGGCTTTCACTCTCCATGGAATCTTTTTAGCATATTGAGCAGATGATGAGTCAGAAGAGGTGCTGGTCAGCGTTTACTTCCCACTGATTCCCAGAGGCGGGTTGGTATTCATGGGCTTGGATCTTAAAGTAGGTATGGGCTACAATACAGTGGTGAAGATTTTCCAGAAGAACCCCTTGCTTTAGCTTTGTGGTCACCTGAACAAAGTTACAGTAAAGACAGTTAACACAGGAACAAAAACTAAGGGAAAACATTAAGTAATTGAATGCCTGCAACATTCATTTTATTTATTTATTTTTCTCTTGCTCTATCTGTTTTTATAATGAAGGAGTCATCTGCATGATGCAGGTCACATCTGCGTTCTCAAAGATGCTTCCAGGTGTGAAAGTCTGACTGAAATAGCAAATCTAACCTCTGCAGATCAATTTGATGCAGCCCTGGCCATTCATCTTTATAAAGGAGGCAGACATCTGCAAGGTAATTCTCTTCCTCTTTTGCATTAAAAGTACCTCCTAAAATGCACTGAAAAAGAAGAAAATAAGTGCAGACTGTTACAAAAGACAAAACACGCATAAACCCACACATATTGTAGTTATTTCTATTTGTCCACTTCAACAAGTATTCAGAAACACTGAAAGTCTTTTTCTGAGGGAGATCTAAATAAATGTACTTTTAAAGCACATAATGCGTTTTACAATTAAGTACTTAAACTACATTAAGATAAGAGCATCATATTAACATTAAGATAGTTTAAGGAAACGTGCTTTTCCAGAGGACAGCAGCTTGGCTAAGTGTAGCTCAGGTCAAACTGGGAAGAGCAGGGAGGTTAATCTGATTTTTCGGTTGAAAAATGAGTCAGAGTTTTTTGGGTACATGAAGTAACTTGCAGTTGTTGTTCATGCCAACTAAACTCTAGGAGGCAGGATGTTATCTGACACATAATAGGGTGTTCTGTAGGAACTGGCCAGATAGAACAAAATTTTAGTCTGTTGCTAATGACATACTTGAAGCACCAGCTTCAAAATTACGCTGTCATCTACTGAAGTTGCAAGTGTAAATCCATTTTTGAGATCACATTCCCATTGTCTGAATCTATTTGCTTGAACAAAGGTACATCATCTGATAGTTTCATCACATCTCAGTGTAAGGCGCATGGTTCTAGGTTTTAGACTTCAGTGGTCCCCAGGCAATTTGTGCTGGTAAGCTTTCGTAAAGCCTGAGTTATTATTTCTAGCGTGCCTGTATATCTTTTGTTATAATGGAGCTCTGATTTCAGTAGGGATCCAAGAATACAAATACTGAAATAATGCTGTGTGGTGATCGCTGCTACCTTATCTATTAGGGCTTCTCTTGCTGGAGTGCCATTTGTTTAGAGTTTAAAACCATGTTCTCCATGTAGTAATTAGCCACCCTCAGGTTGTTACATGTTCGCTTAATGTGGTGGAAAACTGACCACTTAATAGTTTTCAGCGCTGAAAACAATCAACAGTAAACATTATTGACTACAGCCTTAATGAGTTTAAGGAAAGAACGTTTCTGGTAACTTGTCAGTCACTAAAAGGAACCTGACACCAGGACAACAAATGCTATTAGAAAGGAATCTTAAATTACTATTGGCTTTTGTATTTTCACTGTCTTTGGCCTTGTCCATGTAAGGCTTACTGCTTTTAGCAGAGAGGTGCTATGCTATCGTGTGGTCATATTGATTTGTTCTGATGCCATGTATCAAAACTAGGTTTTTAACATGGTGCACGCGCTGCTGGGTTATCTGTGCTTTCATGCTCTAAAACTTTGTGTGTTGATAAAATCTTGCACACAGTCAAGCATGCATTCTTCTGCTCTTGCTGTTCTGAGCTCTGGGCATCCTACAGCACCTTCCAGAACTTGGGCCATCACAGAAGTTGTTGGAGCAACCACTTATAAACTCAGATCCATCTTTTGGGATGGAATCAAGCAAAACGATGGTTAAGGCGAAGTTTCACATATTCTGCCTTATTTAAGTGGGTGACTATTTCTGATGGTATGGCTCCACATACAAATTCAGTAGCATAACATTGGCCACCCAAACCATTATACTGGTGTGCATGAGAGGGCAGTGATTGATTGGCAGAGGCTAGATGTGTAGAATGAACCCAGCTTTGAGGTACTGTATCTTATTAAAATGTGAATACCATTTGTAATATACATGCTGTTTGGTGGGCTGCCAAATGTAGAAAGTAATTGATTGCTTTATTAAATATGGACAAAGCCAAAGAAAATCTCATAGCTACATAACAGACTGATGCGCTGTTATTGTATGTTTCTCGTCAGTGCCAAAACCATAAAGAAACAAGTTTCTGCACATTTCAATTTCAAAGCCATTTGCTTATATATGTAATGCGGTATTGTCAATATACCTTTCTCACTCTTAATACACCCTTCTCACCTTGGTCACTGTTTTGCAGGTAGCAGAATTCCTTTTGGAATCATCTTTGGAGGAACAGATATAAATGAAGACATCAGAAGTGAAGAGAAACATCGGGTAATGGGAGCAGTGCTAAGAGAAGCCAGGTAAAATCTGTGTGGAAGGTTTGTGATAGGAAATTACATATTTTAAAGGATGATTTTGTAGGAACTCTTCCATAAATGCTTGGAGTAGCTAGGAGATATGTAAACCAATGGACAAACAATAAGCAACTTGATAGCACTGTGGGCTCAATCTAGTCATTACAGCTTTATGATACAGTTTCTTCATAAAAACATAGTCTGTATGCACTGTTTTCTTTTTATGTTTCCTCTGCTACAGTCATTCACTGTATTTGTCCACCTAAGATTTGGCAGAAGTAGCGATCAGGCTTGGCATCTTTGGCTGCGACTTTTCAAAATAACTCAAATCCCATTAAAAGTAATGAATTTTGTGCTTTGTTTACCAGTTCTGTGCTTTGTCCACTGAATCATATCTGTTTTCTAGAATAGTATAACTATGCATGTGAGGAAGGTATAAAATTCTAAGGCAGGTAAAAATGAGAAGAATAGCAAGAATACTTAACTTGTGACTTGGCAGCATATCTACTTCGTATGTAGGCATTATAAAGACAGTCTTTGATGGTTATTGTAACTGTGAACTGTAGTGGCTTGCCTGTGGTTTATTTAATGTTTATATTGGATACAAATGTTGTATGCAATCACATTATAAATTCTTACCAAAACTATTTTGGTACTTTGTACAATAATTTGGTATTTTGTACAAAACTGTACACACAGATAAAAATGCTCCTCAGTTTGAGAAGCAGACAACTAAAAATAAGTGATGTTTATCTGGTTGCATCCCAGAGTCAAACTTGTTTTCAGAGGCCTTGCACTTGATGTGCTGACAGTGTGCTTGAGTGAAAAGCAGCTGACTGAAGTATAGAGAGCTTTTGTTCTTTTTTTTCCTGCTAATGTGATCCTTTTTCCAAATGCCTTAACAAAGAAGCAGAGATGGAAAAAAATCTTTACACAAATTCTCTCTGCTTTTTTGGTGAATTGGGAAGTGAAATATGTACAGGGGGTTTTAAAGTCTGGGAAAATTCCAGTGTTATGTCAGTTTAGTCATCAAGTAGAGTTCAAGAACTGATCAGAAATCAGAGAAAACCACTGACAGAGGGGATTTTACAGCATTTCTCACTGTTTTGGCATCCCCCTGAAAAGAAATATTCCTTCTGCTTGGTCCAGAGGTGAGTTGATTTTAATGGTATTTGATCATAGCTGTGGTGAGGCAATAGTCCCTTTTCTTGTTTGAAACTGAAGTAAAATGAATGTAACATTTTGAATGGGGAAAAAAAATAAATAGATGGATTAAGTCTCATCAAGACACACTGTCTCTTCATATGTAGCCCAATTAATTGCTTACTGATGATAGGATGACTTTACTTGCATTCCTGTCCTTTCTGTGTGCCAGGACTGCTTTCTGAGCAGCTTTAACTCACTAACTGATCTGGTTTATTTTTCTACTGTCTTAATACGGAAAGTCAACAGAGATGTTATTTTGGTGGCACTAATCTGCTACAGCAGGTCACTCAGCTGCATGCAGCTGTGTTGTGTCTGAGCTTCTGCTGACTTGCTCTTTGCATACTTACTCCAATGGGGCTTAAATACATTGCTGAACAAAGGCTGCCCAGGATATCATCTCTATTCATCACAGCTTCTCGCAAAGATAACTGCATTGGTTCAGATATGGCGGTATGGATTTTAGCTCATGTTAGCAATAAGGAAATGTGTTCGGTGTCTGCAACAGGCTTATATCTTGTGGTTTTATCTTTGCTAATACTGCAGTATATTCTCGCTGTTATTAGCTAACTTACTGCTGGCATCAATATGCTGCTCTGTCTATAGTGACTTGAAAAATGTAGTAGGTAAACAGGCTTCAAAGACAGCACTTAATCTTGCACATTGAAAACTCATTAGGGCATGTTCTTATGTCTTAATGGGACTTGCAGTTGAAAATCACCTTATGGCCTCATTTAAAACAATGTGCTTATACTCTTTTGTTGTCCTATAATTAAAAAGTATTCTTTAAATAGTTCTTAGGGAAGAGAAGAAAGTCATTTAATACAGCGGTTACAATGAGAACATCAGATTTCAGCACTGAAAATTAATAAGTTATCTAAAAAAGAGAGTGTGTGAGTGTCCTTTGTGATCCAGTTCTGTGTTTTAAACATGATCTGTCACCAGTATAGCTCATGTAGCTTATAAAAAACCATACTGATTTTTTCTGTTCTGCCTTTTTTTTTTTTAATGGTAATTAATTGAGGTACTTGAGGTATAGTTTTGGATTTCCTCATGTTTCAGAATGCATCAGCACATGCTCTATGCAGTTCATTACTCCACTGCATTAGAAGTAATTCAGTTTTCCAGAAGTTATACTGAATGGATCTCTTCCCCGGTATTATCACTGGTATTATTCATTGCATAGTTATTAAAAGAAAAATTGATTTTTTTTTTCTTCTTTATTGATTGCAGGGTTCTAAACAAAAAGCACTATGAATTGTAGATTACTTGTCCAGTACAATATACCACCACGTTCCATAAAACAAAGTATTGAGCACTCTAGCTTTATAATGAGTGTTTCATTTTTAATCAAATTCCTCTAAATGGTGACTGTACTCCTTTCGGGTATTTAAATCTATTGAATAGTATTTTGTAGACCTGGGAGCAACAGTTTTTCTTGCTTGTTAACGTAATGTATTGAAAGTATAATTGCAAAAACTAGAAAGGAAGCAGATGCAACTTGAGAAAACAAGCATTTGCAAGGGCTTCAATAACCATAGAGCTGTCGTGTTATATATGTAGAACGCATCGTAATACCATAAAGCAGATACTACAAAACAAATGTATGGGAGTAAGTCTGCCTACAACAAACAAAGCAGGAGTTATAATTCAGCATTTATGTGACTTCTAATGGGTGCTCCAAATTGTAACATAACATCTCCAGTGGGAAAGCACTGTTCTGGTTGTGACTTAGCAGTGTGCTTCACCTCTTGCATTTGTGGTACTCTAGAGATATCTGCGAATGGAAGTGTTACATTAATACCGTGAAACAGAAGCATGGAATCTTATGTATTTTATTTGATAACTTATGATTTATATTCATTATTTTTAAAGGTGATTTAAAAAAAGAATCTAGTCAAGACAAGTTATGTCTCATATGAAGGAGACATTCAAACTTGTGTATTCTATGGGACAGATAGTCCTCAAGAATGAACTGTCTTTGGTTCCAGTTAATACTGAAGTTCCAGTTAAGAACATTTAAAGCATAAAATATGTGTTTATACTTATTCACATCTTAAAAGTTGCCTTGAAGTTCAATATGAACAAAGATTCTTTATTAAATCTGACTCCATAAGAGTATCTCATATGACTTCTGGGTATGACATCAAGCTCCCAATAAGAGTAACTGGTTTATTTGGTATGCTTAGATATCGGACTTCTGTGGCTGAAATCTTTCTATAATGAGATGCCTAAAAAGGAGGACTGTAGATATCAATGCTGCTTTTAAGTAGTCTCTTAAATAACTCTTCTGTTGTGTGGGATGACAGTGTACTGAATGTTTCTCAAAGACACATCAGTAAAAGTCAGGATGAGCCATAGTAAACAGACATAAGGAAAAAGTGGAAATAGACTTGGGAGCAGTTTTCTTCTACCTCCCAGGTGAAAAAATCCTACCCATGAAGTTATTCAGGTACACCCTTGTTTGCTTACTCATACTTCAGTGATATGATTTATGTAGATTGCAGCTGTGTGTATTGATATAAATAAACTATAGGATGTTCCCATTATTTTCTCTCATTATAAGAAAATCATCACTTTAACTGCATGAGAGTTCTAAGTTGTAAATCCACTTAGAGCCTGAAGAATGGTCATTTGTTTTACCAATGTTTTCTGGTTAAGAGCAAATAGAAATCCTGCTTTCTGTCTCTCCACCTATTGGTATTTTTATAAGCTCTGCTCTTCTTATACACTTTCTTTTCTGAAATACTTCCGTGTTTGTTATGTTTAAACACTTGAAGCAGTTGATCCCAGCTATTTATGTCCATTTCACCAGGTTTGCGGTGGCTTTCACAACGAAGATGAAGGATCTGGCGGCAGCAGAGTGGGTACGTTCATATGATGATGATGATGGTTATCATATTAGTAACTGCTCAGTCTCCTATAATGTCTGCTAAAAATTGCTAGGGAATTGTAATTGTATTCTCTATTGCTGTTTTTTTTCTTTATAGAGAAAGCCTTTCATATTTATGGGCTTTGACAGATCAAATATTTAAATGCTGTTTAGTGTTTGAAAGGAAAAAATGCTTCTCTGTAATGGTTGAAATTAATCATAATTGTTATTATTGGATTCCTCCTGATACTATATGCATATCTTGTTTCTTTCTGCATCATTTGATAAACTCCTTAGTGCAATTTTGTGAACATAAAGCTTTCTTATGTAAGAATTTGGAAGAATAATGCGAGAGCATTTCTTTTATCAACACTGGAAATAGGGTGAACTTCTGCAGGTGAATTGCAAATATAAAACTGAAGTTATGCTAAGCCCAGTGGTGTGTAATAATACAGCACTATTGACCAGGTCTTGAGGAAAATAGGGCACGTGAATAGCACTTTTCTGAAAGCACTTGTAAAAAGTCATCTCTGCTTCTGAAAACAGAGTGAAACACAGTGCTAAATGAAATATGGAGAAATACTGAACAGAATTATTTTCATCCAACATTATAGTGTTCAAATCCGTTTGGCAGTGTATTTGAAAGATGATTTTGCCAGCAAAGTACTGGTAGTAATAACACAAAATGAAATTCCCCTAATAAGTTAGCTAACTATCAAATTTCAGTTTGGCAGAAAAAAGTATGTTCTATGGAATGTTTTTTGTGTAGCAAATGTATTATCCACGTGAAATAAATTTTCTTATGGTGAGTTTAATTTAAAGGTAGGTATTGTATTCATGGAGAGAACCATCAGTACATGTAGAAAAATATGAAAGTCCTTTCAAATATAGTTTTATATTTGAGCTGCCATGCTATTTTATTAGAAAAGGTGTTTAACAAAAATCCCCTTATCTAGTAAACGCATAATGTACTTCATATTAATTGTAATGAATCCTGAGTTTGTAGGGAGCTATGTGAAAACTCATTTGTTTTCATATATTATTATTGGTATCAATCGTATTTTCCAAGGGCCCTGAAACTCCCTGGGAGATTGCAACTTAAACATGCTAAGTCCGAATTTTCTGCTACTGAAGGTAACTGATGGCTTTGCTGTTGAGTTCATTGAGCTCTTAGGGTTAATTTTTCAGTCTCAGCAAATATTAAACTTAGGTCTTTGCAACGGGACAGTTTAATTCATTCCAGGGGCTGCTTAAATAATGTTTAAGTACTATACAAGATGAGTGCAATGGCCTCTTGCACTTCTTTGTGAGGTTAGCGTGCTTGCATGGGTAATGTGCTGTGTATGCAGTAAATGTGTGAGCTCAGGCATTCTTTAGCAGGAAAAACTCAAGTGATTTCTCTAGGACTTAGCTAATTGGACTGATGTGATTGAGTTCCTTAATACCCCCCCACACACACTTGATTTTTAGGAGAGTAAAATTAATGTTTTAATTTCATAGAATCATAGAATGGTTTGGGTTGGAAGGGACCTGTAAGATCATCTAGTTCTGACTGCCTGCCATAGGCAGGGACACCTCCCTGTGTCTCTCATCTATTCATTCTCCCTCATCTATTCTTTCATTTAGCCTTTAAGATAGTATGATAATTAGGCAATTTTAAGTGCATAGGTCTCTCCGAAAGCAAAGCTTCCTGTTTGTTTCCGTGGAAACTGCAACAGGTACAAAGAGCACAATAAAGCTATTTGATAGAGCAAACTCCCAGCTACAAAACAGTGTTTTTTGACATAGTCACACCACCATTAGCTGTGCATGTTTGCCAGTGATAAACCAGAGCCCGCACGTCACACTTGTAAGGATCTGTGTGGCCATCTGGGTTGTGGCTTTTCTTTCATGTCATTGTCACCAGCTGCTGAAATGTAGCCCCCACTGCCTCACTGTGCTCATGTCCAGTGTTTGGTCTCCATAAATGTTCAACAGTTATCAGTAAACGTCAGCGGGTGCAACTTCTACATGAAGCATATTAGCACTCGTTACATATTAATTCACCCTAATGTGATATGCATTATTCCTGTAATGTGTGCTTTATTAGTTAGTCAATAATTCACATTACAAAGATGTAAACAATAGCACTGTGAGGAAGACCTATATTTTCCATCAACATTTTTACTATTACATTGCATAAATTATCCTTAATTATGAATTACATAATACAGCTTTTGTAATAATCTGTATTCTATGTAAATGTGAAATACATTCGAATATCTTGTGCTTATGATCTGTGTTTTATGTCAGTAATGTGGAATTGGTGCTTAAGAATTACCTAAGCCAGTTTTATTAGTATTCAATTTCACTTCTCTACTTTCCCAACTATCATTTAAAATAAAGAGCATAACATAAAATTGATCTACAACATATGAATACATCTGTACTCCATGTTAGACAATGTTTCCCACTCTGAGACAAGTCTGCCTAGCTGTTCATAGCTTGAGGAGTTCCCACTGTACAAAAGTGGGATGGTTGGGGGTCAATATGGGACTCTTTTTCCCATTTGCACCTTAAAGGGAGGCATAGTAGTGAAACCTTCAGTCTGTTGGGGGACTGTGCTTCTCTCCATGGAGAAATGGAAACAAAGAGCATTTAGCCCTAAGGCAGCAAAGAATGATGTTGTAGTGAAGGTTGTTTTGGGTCTCCAAGACGGTACACTAAACAACAGTGTCACTGTATAGGCAAGTCTTACATATATTTGGCAGCAACAGTCTTGGAAAAGGTCAGTGGTAAGAAGGGTTGGATTAATGCATGAGGTGTTTAAAACTTCTATTGCGGGTAAATGTGTCTGTGGTTCTGAAACTAGCTGTACTTTTTCTTTGAAAACCAGTGTTTTTTGAGAGCTTCTGTAATTGAGCATCTTTTGTTTATGGCACAGAAAAAGAAGTTAATGATTATGAGAAAATACATAGAGATAAACTGAAGAAATGTGCTTTGACTGACCTGGTAATTGTGTTAATTACAAAACTAATCCCTTGATACTGTAGATGTTTGTTGTAAATGTAATTTAAAGTGCTAATTTTGTTGGCTTTTAGATTTATTAAAATGTTACTTCCTAATGATCTGTCTTGTCAAAAGAAAATCACAGTGATGAGCATTATTGTTATACTAGATTTTTTGAAAAGGCTGAGCAGATCTTTTATGATGAACTATAAATCACTTTTCCTTCTCTTCGAAGCCTGACGCTAGGAAGAAAATATATGTCCAATATCAAGGTGAGAGTTTTGAAATATTGAGTAATGCATTCAATTTATTTAGGTATTATATTTAGTACCTGTATGTTTATGTATCTATCTGTGCGTATCTGGAAATATTTTGCTGAAGTGGGCCTTGGTTTGAAGTGCTGACTCCACTGAAGTTGAACTCTTTGCCACTGCCTGTATTGTTGTGTATGAAATGAGATGTGCTTGAGAGGAATATGGAATATTGAGAGGAATATCTTTTCTTATAGCAAGACTTTAAGAGGCATGGTTCAGCTATCCAGGAAACAGGCGTTGTATTTCTCTTTTCTTCAACACAGGAATCAGGACTACTCCCACTGAAACATTTGACTGGTATAGGTTTCTACAGAATGCAGGTATGGCTCACTTTTTTCCGTATTCACCATATTTATTTTTAATAGATATAATTCTGGATAGAATTTAAGAATGTGAAGAATGTAATAAAATGGTTTAATTATATGAGAGTCATTAGATACAGGTAGAACATCAATCAGTAAACTGTTTCCATATTGTAGGTTTGTTCAGTTCTGAATTACACCAAAAGGTAAACTATTCCTGGTACGGGTCAATATCCCCTAGAAGATTAGTTAAACTAAAGTGCCAATACCTGACTGTGCTGTGTAACGGAAAGTGTGTCCTTTTCAGAAGAGCAGCTGAGGTGAGGAACTCGTAAAGGAAGGAAATATGTACTGATTTTTGTTTGGTCTTGATATAGAGTTTGTCTCTATTTTCACTAATGTGATGGCATGTAGTGCTGATGGCCTAATTTTGAATTACCTGATCTTGGCAATGCTTCAATTAAATACTTTAATACAGCCATCTTTCCCCCCAAAAGAATTTATTTGCATTTCACAGCAGTGAAAACATTTCAGTAGTCATCCATTTGATCTCTCACAGTTACATCTGTTCCCTCTGTTACTAATGAATCCTCATGATTCAATTGCTTTATCATATAAGTAAATGTATACCATTATGCCAGACTGGTGTCTAATTTTAAATTGAGCATTGTCAGGTTATTTTGTTTTAGTAAATCATGGCACACAAGCACAGTGCCATCAAGATTAATAGTTTTTTCTGCAGTGAAATGATTAGTCTCTTGCTAGCCCATCCCTAGCATTGAGTAGATCGCCAACTAACTTACAATTAAAAGAACAGTCAACAGATTGGGGAGGAGGAAGCTCCCCCTAAGGTGCAGATCATGTAATATAGCAGAGACAGTTTTTGCCTAGTTTGTACTAATACAAAAATGCAAAATAATTCATAAGGTACATCAAAAGCAAACAATAATGTAACTCAGCATCTGTGCTTGTTAAATTATAACTTGAACACTGGCATCGCATTATTCAGTGTTTGTTTTAATGACTGTTTTAACTCATCAGTCTTGTCTGTTTCCACTGCTGGTGGCAGACTAAAATTTCCACTTAATGTTGCACATGGAGGCAGGTTTTTGGCTGTACCTCTACACTTATTGCAGACTAATTAGGAGTTCCCTTTGAATTGCTTTTCTAGGGATTTGGAATGTTTAAAATTCTCCTAATGTGGAGCAATCAGTAGAAAACAGTAATACCATCATAGCACAAAAATAGTGGAATTAGGACTTTTTTTTCGTAGTCTCGACAGCAGACTTGAGAGTGATACATGAATGGTGGTGGTGTGCTAGCTGCACTATTTTCAGTGGTTGCTGTTGAAATATTTATTGGTAAAATCTACAAAAATAGATTTGAAAAGATAATTTGCATTCTAGTTACCGTGTTTGTCTTACTTGTGTGAGAGACTGTAAACAAACATAGCCAGAGCAAGGAGAAATTTCAACACAGACTTCAACAAGGCAATCATTTCAGTTTATTTAGTAACCCAGTACATTTGTAGGGATCTACTACAGTGTGGGTCAGTCTGGAGGTCAGACTACATGCTCAAAATATTTTTGTCTGCCTTTATAACCTGGAAATCTTCATACATAATAATAGGTTCTGAGTTAAGATGCTTGTCTTTAGAGAGACAATGAAAGTTTAAGTTTCTGGAGAAAATGACAGTCTAAGTACATGCAAAAATGGAGTGTGATCTCTAACGACTTAGCTCAAGGATGGGATATAGCTACTGAAGATCACAGGTAGGTTTGATGTCCTCATACCTTGATGAAAGGCTCCTTTTGATCTCTGTGGAATGTGGTTGAAGCTGTAAATCCTAATAAACACTCTTGTAAACACTTGGAAGTCATGTGATAACATCTCTGCTTATTCTTGACTTTGTTAGAAAAGTGATGTCCTTACTCATGCTTTAGAAGTGATTCTAGATTCATGTTATTTGTTTGCCTGTATTCATCTTACACATTTTGAGATAAGGAACAACCTAGGAGCCAATCAAATAGTAAATAATGAACTCTCACCTCCATGCTTTATCAGAATGTTTTCCTCTGGATGTTTTTAACATAATTCATTCTCTCGTGCTGTCTTGTAACTGAATACCTCCAAACAGTTAACCAAAAGTTAAACTAGTGTCATTGCTTCATGTAAAAAGATTATTCAGCCAGCTTGCAAATGTATGGGTAAGTCTGGATGAATCAGTCTAGATTTGAGAAAGTTTCTCTAGGGCACACCATGACTCAGAATCAAAGCCAGAAGAAGATCACACATTGTGAGTATTAATCACATTTCATCTCTTAGACACTGTATTTGGTGCCAGATTCCAGTATTAGAAAAACCTATTGAACCACAGAAGTTGGGTTCCCTTTTGATCATGCAGTTCTGCTCTGAAATTTTAAATGCTCACGCTGCATTGCTGTTTCCATTTTGAGCACTGCTCCATCATGAAAAAGGAGCTGCATAACTGGGAGTTCCACGTCAGTCTTAATCTGCCGCTGTGGCTGATTCATTTCAGCTCACCTGCAGTTTATTTGTCACCATCCCTATAGTTCCTTATGCGGCATATCAAGAAGGCATACTGTCAAGCTGATGGGAGGAGTGAGTTATCATAATCCTATCAATCATTCTTGTTGTTTTGACCTCTCGCATCTTGTAAAAGATGGTGGCCTGCTTAGCACTCTCAAGAGTTGCTGCGGCCAATACACAGCTGTTTTATAAACAAGGACAATGAAACAAGTCAGACCACAGCAACAGAAAAATATTAAGAAAGCACACTTAAATCTTTGCCTGTGTAAGGGCTGCTGTTGCAGTTATTCTGTTCCCCTTATTAGAGTTCTTATGAGAACAAAACATACTAAAATGATTGCTTTCTTGTACAAATAGTATATTTTTCTCACACTAGGGGTGCTGGCAAGGCTTGAGAAAACAACATGTGGGTGAAAAAACTGATGAAGGCATTATCTTGACACATAAATCTAGTAATTTTCAGTGAATGAGTGGCAAGCTAACAAGATGCACAGGTGCTACCTAAGCTTGATCTTAAGCAGGTAGAGAATGAGTAAAGTCCACAGTACAGAACAGTGGCTGTGATGTGCTGGTACTGCAGTCTTCTCAGGAATGTCTTTATATATTCCTAAGTGAACTGAGTTGGTGAATGTCTGCCTGTAAAAACGAATTAGGTGATGAGTAAGATCTACAGCATTCAATAAAGTAAAACTACAGCTGACTCTCACTTCACTAAATTGAATAGCAGAGGCAAATCCTTGCTCAAATAGCTCTTCTTTGACAGCTTTTAAAAGGCTTTGCAGGATCCAATCTCAGGGCGGTGTCCAATATCTGCAATTTGAGAAAAAACATTCCACAGTAGAGGAGGACTAGGTAAAGTTGCATGAAGGGAATAATCTGCTCATTTATTCAAATCACAATGGTCAAATAAGTGGGCTATTTTCTTTATTAGATATTATGTTAAGTAGTTTTACTAGTGAAATAATTAAACTGATAGTCATGAGATGCTTGAGAGAAGTATCTTTAAGTAAGTTCCACAGGACCCAAATGTAAAAATCCAAAATTCAGAGCAATTGTGTTAGTAATTTTCATTGTCAAAGCACTTGAAAATAATATCTAATAAAATAAAAACTCTGGAAGCTCTAAGATAGAAACAATATGATGTTAAGAGATAAGAAGGCATTATTTCAAGTGTATTTAATGTTGGCTATGATGTTTCAGATGAAGAGCACAGTAATTCTGTAATCTCTATATGAAAACAGTAAGACCTGATTGCTCATCGCTGTTTACCTCATCCTTCTGTGCTGACTTGCACTCTGTTTCAGAATAACTGATGGATGGGGGGTTCATAGTTTAAAATGAATATCTGCACCATACGCAGTTAAAATGCAGTCTCAGTTTTGCTGACAAGCTCTAGTTGTTTGTTTTTGTTGAGTTTGTCATGAATTGAGACCAGTGCTGCATGTCTTAAAAACAAACAGTGTTAATGGACCATTGCACCTGAATGGCTTTTTCAGTCCAAATGTTTGTGTATATTATAAATTACAAATTATTTCTTGGTCCAATAACCAGTAAAATATTATTAACCGTGTCTGCTGCAGCCACTCTTGACAGCTCAAGCTGCTAAAGTTAAATGGAACTGACTCAATAATGAACCCTGTGACAGGGAGCATATAAAAATCCCTGAACTGGATTTTAGTTTTAAAAGCAATAGCAGTTGGGTATTCACCATAATTCTGATTCTTTCCTCTGATAGACAGAGGCTTGATGCAAGGCTCACATGAATCCCATCCATTGACATGAGGAAAGATAACAAAGAATGTTTTGTTTGTTTGTTGTTGTTGTTGTTGTTGTTGTGGGTTATTGTGGTATAATTGCAAGAGGAATTTTTTTTAATGCTGAACACCAACAGGTAGAGATTTGTTCCAGTCTTATCTTATATTTGTATTTCTTAACAATAGTGTTAAACGCTTTATGACAATTGAACTTCTGCTTAAATACACTGTAGCACTGCTGGCATATTAGGGCTAGATAACTATTGACCTTTACTTGATCTTTTACAGCAACCTGTGTCTGCCCAAGCCTTGGAATATTCTTAAAACAGGTGTTGAGTACTTTTTTTATGGGTAGAATAACAGAGAAATGTAATGATTTGTATAATGGACAAAGCTGATTTGTGATGTTGGAGAATCTGATCACCTTTCTTCTAATTCCTCCAAACCCCATCCTTTTTCCATCCCTGGAAATGAACTCATATGCACTGTAGAATGATATGCACGATCATGTTCACTGCATTGATTTAAAGATTAGTGCAAGAGCAAGAAACAGATGGAACAAAAATAAGAATCCTTTAAGAACACACCCTGTTATTGCTATTTTCATTGTATGTGTTTATTCCTTAAACTTTGAAGTGGTTTAATTTTATTTAACTGCATTCATATTTTTCAAAATGTTTTGTGACAGGCATTCCTGCAGATACAGATGAGTTACGTGTATTTCTCTTGATCTGTGGACTTCGAAAAGTCAAAGACCCTCTGTATTTAGTAGATGAATTCTCAGGTAGGTACCTTGCTTGGATCCCAGATTTAGATGCATTTCTTTTAATGTCTATGAGCTGTTTTATTCATGGCAAACATTTAATAATATAACTATATTTAAAGAATGCTTGTGTATCCCACTGATCAGTTGAATGTATTGTTTCTGTACTGTGTCTTTACCTGCCAGCTGGGAATAACAGAGCATTAAAACCAAAGAATAATTTGATGCTTTTACTTGTTAGGAAGACTGTTTGGCTGCTACAATATAATATTAATGGAAGACAAAAGAAGGGTTCATCTACTTCAAAATAACTTTCTTTAGCTTACCATCCTGTGGCTGTCACATTGATCTGATGAGCGCTAAGTAATATTATAAACGTTACAAGCAAATCTTATCACCCATTGTTATAACGTTTTCTTGTAGTCATGTAGGTGAATGTTTTGCCATACTCTCACCTTGTATCTACAAAGGTTCAGATATTCTAAGCTGAGAATGTAGCCTCAGGTATTCCATTTATTTCTTTTTTTTAGGCCTTATTCTAATTTTACAATAAATGTAGTTTATTAATTCCAGAAAGCTGGTTCTGTGCATTACAGAGTTCTATTCCAGTCATGGAAGAATGGCAGATTTCTCTTGAGCATATAATAACTCAGTGTTAATTTTAATGGTTGCTGTTGCTTACAAAACAGGTAAACTTCAAATCATTTTGTCTTAGTGTCCAGGGTCACTGCATTCTCAAGAGCATTTCTCTCTAAAGATGGTTTAAAATTAATATCCAAGCTTAGTTAAACAAGTCTTGGATCATAAGGGATTTCATGAAGCAGAAATGCTAACTGCAAACTTTCAGATATGCTAATCTTTTAAATTCAGAGGAGTAATCTGAGGGCAGAGCATGAAATCAGATGCATATTCAGTCCTCTATGTAGAAATACAGTATTTAACTAGCTCAACTTTACTCTTGCAACTGTTTATATTTGTTTTAGAGGAAAAGGAATACTTTCTGTGTTTTAAAATGGTATTAAAAATGAATAATTTTGACTAAAAGAAAGATCTTCCTCTTCTCTTTTAGATTGGCACAGAAAGGAGCCTAGTGTTCATCTGGGCATAATTGGGCCTGCAGTAAGTTGTTGTAATTATTATTACTGATTTATCTGCATGTTTATTTCAAAAGAATTCTGCTTGCTTGTGTGTGAGCTATTGCAGTAATCCTTTCAAAGGGAAGGGGTAGAAGGAAAGGGAAGACCATACTAACCGTTTTCGATTTTATAGGTTGATCCACTTCTAACAAGTGAGATTAAGGAGAAAATCAAAAGGTGAGGCTTCCATCCCTGCGTCTGAACTGCTCAGACCACCTTATATCACTAAGTTTTAGCAAAAGTTAGAACACATCAACACATTTATAGGAGGTTTCCTGTTTCTTTGCACCATATTCCTAGGTCACCTGGAGTACATTTATTACAGGAGATGCCACAGGATGATCTTCATGCTGCTATGAGAAGGTGCTTTGCTGTGGTGAACAGCTCCATTTCAGAGGGGATGTCTGCTGCAATTCTGGAGGTAATTGCAATTAGGTTTTTCCACTGTAATAAGGTAACAGCAATGAGGTTTTTCACTGAGGTTACACTGAATCTGATGTTGCCTTTTCTCACTAGAAATATATGTCAACATTTTATGTCTATGTTTCAAAGCCAGAATAGACAAAACAAAACTATTTCTTTTTGCAAGTGTTAGTAGTTATGGTTTTCATGCATTAATCTGACAAACTTCTATGCTTTGTCTATTTTTTCCCTAAAGTATAGAGTGTAATTTTATCACTCTAGTTAAATCAACAATACAGATACTAGATAAGAGTTGTTCTGATTTACTGAGGTTGTCATTATTCTTGATTTTAACTGAAAATCTCTATACAGACAGGAAAGATGATTGTTTTTTGACTACGCTTTTGATTTTGCTGTTGTTGTTTCATACCAGACAAAAAACACCAACAACTATTAAAGTGCATCTGTTTACTGCACAGTAGTAGAGTAGGATTTGATGACCTGCTTATAACATACACTACTGTAAAAATCTCTCCCTCTCAGAGGAAGTGTCATTCTAATGTAGTGAAGTCTCTGCCTGAGATGGTCAACAGTAGGAAGAGCCATCTGCTAAGATCTTGTTAAATTAATAAGGCAGAAAACGATGCATAAAAATCTTTTGGTCCTAGGCTGGTTGTAACATCTTGCTTGAATTTGGAAATGCAGCTTTCATTCTTTGGAAAGTTCAGAAGTGAACCAGGTCATGAATTTGTAAATGCTCAGCGCACTCTTAGCTTGCTTTTAGCATGAGATAAGTATATAATAGATAAATATATAACCGCCTTGATTTCAAACCTGCCTTAAGGTATGAAAGAACTAGAAACCATAGCTAATTACATTGTCATTCACTACTGATATATTGGTGATTTTGCTGTAACCCACCTGTTGGAGAGCAAAATGTTTTGAATCCAGCCTCATTTAATCATTTATTTCTTTTTTATGCTTTCAGCTGTAGTATAACGGTTCTAAAAATCACTAGATTGCTATGCATATTAGATTTACACATACACACATAAAAGCCAATTTAAAGAAAGTAATCATTGGAGAGAAAGACAGCCAGTCTAGTCTACCATAGGGCAAAATTTATTCTTAAACAATACGTGAAGTAAAAAGATGTTGCAGAGCATAGAAATTGAAGAGGGGCCACAAAAAGATGCATAGATTGGGAGGAAGATGGTAAGGGTCAATCCAGAAGACAGAATGGAAATTAAAACCTGTATTTACACTGTTATCCCCTGCTTATTGTGTAGCTTGATTGCAAAGCTTGCATCACCATCCTGTACCCCTTGGAAATAGCATTAAAACACATTTGCATTCAGGTTAATGTAACAAAACAGATGGCCAATGGACTAACATGTTACTTTATGCTATTATTTGTGGAACCCGGGTCAGTAAATTATACATGCTTTCAACAATGCAAATGATTATTTTTACTGCTTAAAAATAGGCTAAGAATCTAAATTACATTCTAATCCACTTCATGCAGTAATTATTTACAGCACTACCCATTTGTTTAAGGCTAGCTAGTGCAAAGGCAGCTCCTCATCTTATGTATTTAGCCATCTGTTCTGTCTTTCAGTAGCTATAACTCATTGGTACCCATGTGTTTTGGGACCTGAAGTTTTCTGGTGTAGTGGTTACTGCCCTAGAAGTGTATGAGATAGAACAAATGTATTTCCCTTTACAGTACAGAAATTATGGAAAGTTATATACAAACTTACTGATGAATTTCAGTGAGCTGAAAACTAAAGTAACATTCAGAAATAAGTAAATGAACACACCTTATAAAAATATAAAATAAAAGCAATAAATGAATTCTGGACTCCAGGCTGAGCTATAGCGATGCCATGCTGGCCTGTAAAACCACAAGAGGAGGCACAGCCCAGGACAGACCTGACACACAGCACCATATTTGTATTTGACCAGTGCTGGCACAGTTTCCACTACTCTCTGGGCTCAAATCCAAACTCCTCTCTGCTTTGTAGGTAACTGTTGTGGGAATAAATGGCCCGTCCTGGGCTTTGCGTTTTGTCTGTTTTCTTCTTTCTCTTTTTCTTTAATGGTGCTTTCTCTTGAATGAACAATTGCTTGTTTGGAAAGTAGCCAGACCTGAAATACACTTGTGATTTTGTTTTATAAAGGGAGAGATGCAAAGAGGTGAGGAGAGGGCCTTAGGCAAGAGACAGTGAAAGCCAACATGCTTCAAAAGCACTATCAAGCTCTTCATTTTCAAGCAAAATATTTTTGCTCCCTGTTCAATGAACATTTCTGAGTGATATCAACAACAGGCAGCTTACAGAACACAAGGGCATTTCAGCCTGTCAGTGTGAATGGCTGAAAGTCTGCTGATTCAGAAAGAAGCCGATGTTTGTGTGGTAACCTCATGTAAGATCCACAGTTGAGTAATTAAAGCCAAAAGCAGTTCCAAACCTGTCAGATACTGGCACCTCCCATCTCCTGGGTAAATTTTGGCATGAAATAAACTTTGTTGTATTGATAAGTACATACTTCTATCATATATATTTTTAAAACCTACCTTTGAAAAACACGTTTATATTTATTTTAACAGCAAAGTCAGAAGAAACGACAAAATAATTCGAGGATTAATAAAAACTGTATTTCTCCTCACCAAATTATTATTTTCAATAAGAAGTCGTGTCACAATAGATTGTTACATTCAGAAATCTGGTCTGTAGTTTCTATACTTTCTGTTTGTCTATGCTCAGCTCATTAGTCTGTTTGTCTGAATTACCTCCAGCTGGCCCAGTAGTTTCTGGTACTAAGTGAAGAATAGGTTATGTCATTAAGGCTTATTATTATTTTTTAGACCTCACTGCTGCAAAGCAGATGGTTGTGCCATAAGGCCTGCTGAATTTCCATGTCCACTGTAAATTTGTCTGTAGAGGTGATTTAAGCGCAGTTTCTTGTGGATACTTTAAGTTATTAACAGATTCCATAAGTTGCAGCATTCCTTCACTGTTCAAAACACAATTGGTTCTGTACAGTATCAGTCAAGATATCAAGGTATTTTTTTTCCTCCAGTTATATAAAAAAGAAAAAGCAAATGACATGTTCTCTTGTTTTGTTCCTTGCAGTTTTATTTTCCTGCTTCACAGACTGAAGGAGAATTACTCCCCATCCAGGAGTGTAATGACAGTAATTAAAACTGCATTCACTCAGAAGTGACAGGGAATCAGTATGGAACACAGAACAGATTAAAGATTCGGGGGAGTGAATTTCACTGTCATTTAACACTGTGATACTTATGCTGTATGCGTTTTTCTAGGTTTACAGTCAGTCAGTTTACCTCAAGATTTCCAAATTCATCAATAGCAATTAAATTTTCAGGCAGGGCATGCATGAGTAACAGAGCTGATTGGCCAGGCTTTGCACGCTGGGTACTTCAAAATCTAAGTCATGTTTTTTAAAGTTGCCTGGCCTAAGGTCTCTTGGAAATGGTTTATTGTCTTTGAGTGGATGCTGTGCTGCAGCTCTGCTCCTGATTCTGCAGGCAGCTTAAAGTGCTGCTATGCTGAGATCCCACACTTCCCTTGTATATAAGTACGTAAGCACATGTGTATATATGAGAGATAAATGAATAAAGAAAAAAACTGGTATAATTTAATTCTACTACTCCTGATGTATTCCTTCATCACCGAGGAATTGCAAACCAATAGCTTTGTAGGTAATATGTTTTGAAAGCATGATGTGTTCTGAAAGCACAACCTTTTCTCCACCCTGTGTGGTACAGTTCAGTTGGGAGCTATGTCACTGCATGCATTCCTGCATTCCCTGAATGCTCAGAGGATAAGCCTGACTATAGTGATAGTGGCCAGCCAGCAAAAGCAAAATTCCTTCAGGGGTCTTATATGAGCAATAGGAATCAGAACTGAAGAAAGGAGCCAAGTGATTCCTACTCTCACTAATATTGATGCTGCCCAGATCACTCTAGTTCTGCGCATGCTGTACAAAATCTGAGATAAAATGTGTTTTAATGGAACAAGATACTCTGTTGGTGAGTGCTGGCTTTCTGTGCTGTAAACTAAATCTCTCTATGTGTGATAATGGTAAGAGTTACAGTGACAACCTTTGATCTGACCATTAATTTTATCCTCTTAAAGCCTTCCATATGTTGGGAACTTCCAGTGGGAACAAACTGCATATTTTGAGACGGAAAGGAATAAAGGATAAAACAGTTATTATTTGACTTTCTGGATTGGTTGGTTTTGAAAACATTTTGAAATTACAATACTGATAAAAATAGAAAATATTTGATAGAAGTTATGTAAAGGAGATCACTTTAGACATGATATTTTTCAACTATAATGTTGAAGAGATGGGGAAGAACTTGAATTGCTTCTGCTTTTCGTTTTGAAATTGTCAACATTAACATCTCAAAATAGCTGTATCCTAATAAACTGTTGTTTCCTTTCTCCATATTCTTCTAGGCAATGGACTTGGATATTCCAGTGCTTGCAAGGAACATTCCTGGAAATGCAGCAATAATAAAACATAAAGATACAGGACTGCTATTTTCAGATCCCCAGGTAACAAAAACAACAAGGCCTTTCACAAGTTTTCTTTCCCTTCCAAAAGTTCGGTTCACTTTCTGTTACATGCTAATGTCTCTCTGGGAACTTAACTTTTTCACTGAGCAGTTTTCCTCAGCTCACTCTAAAGCTCTAGGTGTTAAATTGCTTTACTGGAAGCTCTGCTGTTATCTCTCATTCACTTTGCAATTCGCTAAGCTTTTACTAGGTGTCAGCCTTGCTGAATGTTTGTGTAGCCTGTGCTGCTTTACAGCCTGCCAAATGAACGGGGCTCAGTTCTCATCAACTTACAGCACTTCAGTTTTGAAGGTTCCATAAGGAAGCCTTGGAATAAATGTTATGCATCTGTCATATTTCCTTTTGAGCACTAACTGAAATATGAACTCGTATTGCACAACCCAAAACTAATTGAAAGAAGTATGAGCCTGAAGTTTTAGATAAACATTATCTATAATGTCCAGCATTAAGTGTTAATATAAAGCATTGTTAAGGCAAAGATATTGCTTAGTTGGAAAATAATTAAGGACTACAATTTAGTAGTTTCAGAATAGGGTTTCTATGAAGATAAGTACCAGTGGGGAGAGAGAGCATTTTTTTTTGCATTGTGGCTTTGCTGTTATGTATTTATATAGATGTATAGAAGTTGTGTTTCAGACACAGATTCCAGTATTTAGTTCATCCACTTTTCTTATAGTGTTCCTTTAAATAAGAAACACTGGAGAGAGGTTATAGCTACTTTTAAAGCCTCCATTCATACATTTACTGAAATGGTCTATTTGATAACTTCCCAAAGTACAAAATGTATGATATTAACCTCTTTGTGGAGCGTGTGATTAATGCATCCTATTAAATGGTGCTTCATGCAGGTGAGTTCTGTTAGTTCCGTTATTTTGAAGCCATGAGAACACTCCTGCAGGCCATTTTTTCCCTTGGAATATTCAATTTTTTCCAGTGGTTTTGAAGCAAAGTTCTTTAAGTTCTGGAGTGTTTTTTGCTGGAGAAGCACTCTCTTCTTTAAATGCTCCTTCAAAATGGGATACTTTCAGGATGACGGAGGCTGAGATGTAAAGGTACTTGTAAAATTATTTATACATTTATTCCCTGCAATCAGCTCCTTGCCTCCCATATGCTTCTTCAAAACTTCAAGGATATATCATCATGTTGAACATGCATACTGATGGCTCTACTGGTATTAATTCTGATACATTCAAGTGTTTCCCTCAATGTTCTGCTTGTATCTGGCTTAGCATTCAGATACATTATTCATGGCAGACCCAATTAGCTTCATCAGACATTCTTGTATGAGGCTTCCTCTGTGAACTCAAAGCATCTTATGTTCCAAGTTCTATTTGGAATTCAAGATCAATTAAAATATGCTATATATTTCCTCAGTTAGAGAAAAGCATAATTTGAAGCACAGTAGTTCCGATGATATCTATGACTGGTTTCATTTGATTTTATAAAAGCCTTTTTATAATTTTATAGGTGTCAAATAATGTGGTAAATATCAAAATTTGCAGATGGGTCAGAAGACTTTTTGTTTGCAGGATAACATCCTAATCCCACTGCAAAGTTGCTGAACTTTCTCCTTGCACAGACATGGACAGAATGCCTAACGTTTTCACTCATGGTTTTAAAGATAAAGTAACCATTTGTTTTTGTTGCTTCTTATCTCTCCAAACCATATCAAATACAGTTTTTAAACCACTATTTAATGTCTATCAGAAGTCAAGAGCTACATTAGATCAAAAAATTTGATTAAGTTAGAACACTTCCAGTTTCAAGGCGTTTCTCATGGTTTCAATATTGGAAATAAAAACAGTGTCTCTGGCACTTTGAATATTGCTTTAAAAGTTTCAGTTTGACAACAGGAGATGGGAAAACAGGTTCTGGTAAGAATTTTTCTCTTTTTTGTTATTCTGATTACTTTGACGTTGTCAGTATCTGGTAATATATTTTCTGCTATAACCTCAGTGACATCAGCTTTGCTTGTTCTTACATTAATTCTATCAGAAACAAATCAACCAAGTCTGTCTCTGTCTTGAAGAACCTGGGCCACGTTTAAGAAAAAGTCAAAGAAATCCTCACTGCTTAACTTCAACAGATTCTGTTTTGTTGTGATGTATGTGTAGGTCAGGAGCATAAAATACTGCTTACTGTCAAGTTGTTACTGATCTGTTTGGGGGGGGGGGAGGTGGGAGGGTCTTCACAATGTGGTTAGTTAAAAAATCATTGTGTCTGGTCTGTGGACTGCTCTGTCCACTGAAAGCTAAATTGGGAGAGAGACGAACTGACTCTTATACAATGGGCATCATTTTAAGTTGTGAACGCTGTTGGTATTCTTCATTTGTTCTTGAAGGAAGTGAACTTTTATGGCATACAGGTGAGTAGGAAACTTCGGGCAGAACTGTAATCACCATTAACTATTTGCATATATGCTAAGGCTTCTTGTCTGAAAATAAAGTCTTGCCAATTGCTGATGACAATATGGAGATGGAAGTAGCAGTTAAACTAAAGGTGAAAGCTATGAAACATTTTGTCCTTGATACTACATCATCTGCACACCTTACTTTTAAATCATGGCTTGATCCAGCCATTACTTGAATTTGCAAGTTTATGGAATATTTGACACTGAGTTAATGGGATCTGAAAGAAAAAATGATAAGGAAAAGAGAATAGCCAGCTAATTTGGGGCAATAAATAATGCAAAACCACGTTAAATGGGAAGACAGGAGGAATTATTCTGCATTCTAATGTTCAAAGTTGTATGTCCAGCATCTGTGAAGGCTTACCAAAGGAGCCAAGTAAACAGAAGTAGGTAAACAAACTTTAAAGCCAGAGAGAAAGTAGCCAAGCACTGAATTTGAGTGCATGCAGGACCTGGAAGGACTACTGTTAGCAGAGAAAACTTTTGAAGTTGGTAGAGGGAAATACAGCTCAGCTGGCTGCTGGCAGCAACACACTGGTTGCACAAGGCTTATCTCTGCCAAACGTGGGTCAGTGCCATTTCTACCAGGACATCAAGACAGAACAAAGCTGAAGTTTCTAAGCCCTTTGAACCTTGCTACTGAGTAGTTTAATTTGCAATTGTGTGTGGTGCCAGCCATTACTCCCTATGGTCCCCTAGCAATACTGACCTGTTGGTCTGTGAAGTATACAGACATGCCAGGTAACTTCTGAGCTGAGGTAGATCTGTCACTATTCCGAGTTTACATACAGCTGGCATTTGCCTTCCCTGGGGTGATTCTCTGATGTTTAGGAATCATGTTCTTTTATCTGCTGAAGCTGATATGAAACGGTTTAATTGCAGACTTACTTTCATCCTATAAATAATAAATAAACCATGCATTTTACTTTCATCACTGCAGCATCAATATGATTCTTGAGGTAACTGAAAGAACATCCATACTCTTTCCCCGGTTTATTTTCTAGCTTTGTTTTCCAGATGGATACTGGTATTTTTGGGCTTCTGCAAAAGTACTGTAACTGTGAATAAGGATCTCTTTTCTTTTATCATTTATATGTTTCCAAGTTTTTGTCCTCCATAGCCACATTTTAAAAGAATGCTAATAGGACTACCTGTCAAGAAATATTACATTACTGCTTCTGTTCTTAGGTAATTTACATAAATTATTTTTAAACATTACTTTAAATAAAATCCTCCACAGGAGCATAAAATTAAAGTTGGAATGTAGTTCAGTGTGAAGAGTATTTATTACCATGATTATACAGGCAATTGGATGAAACCAGCATAAGTCATGTAAGACTTTCCCACCTTCCCTGTTCTGTATTCTTGGCAGATATGGAGGAAGGAAAAGAACAAATCTCCAGAGTTGGAGTCCTTGGCTGTATCTGCAGTGTATGATAGATGTGGCCTCAGGTTACTCACTAGACAAGACCTACCTACCAGAAAACAACTGAGTGCATGGTAGTTGTGGATGGAAAGCAGGCTGGGTGAAGTATGTATGTGGCCTTCAGGGCTATTCCATAGGTAATAGTTGGGAAGGCAGCAGGAGAGAGCCTGAAGTTTGGCTGGAGCTCTGCAATGCAGAGGAGAGAACTGGGCACAGGTGAAGTGTTTTGGGGGAGAAATGTGCTGAGATCTCTAGGCAAGAAGAGTGGGTTTTGCTTCCATCAGGTATGCAAGCTGAAAAGCATCTGTGCAAAGATTACATGTCAGAGTTTCATATATTGATAGTTTGTCTTGTCAGTGAGAGTCAGGGCAGTGATTATAACACGTTTGATGTGATTTCACATACCAGCGTGTCCCATGGGTCCCACTATAGTTACGTATTATGCATAGTCATAACTTGCATTACAACAGCAGCATTGATTCTGTAGTAACCAAAGATTTTTTATCCAGGTATTTGTTCATATACACTGGGCACTTAGATTTTCAAGTATAGTTTCCTAGTTAACCTAGTGTAGTTATAAATGCTGGTCTTATTTGTGATATTTCCTTTCACTGCTGACAGTTTGTATGAACAACTGTATTTCCTTCTGCTATCTTTTTGTTCCCAATGTCCTTACAAACTGATCTGCACCACTGATTATGTACCAATGTAGATCTTAATTTTTCCATTGGCACAATGGAAATGTTCATTTCTGAGCTGAACCAAGACATTTTGCAAAGATCAGAGCCCATTAGTAATCAAGCTGAAGTATCGGAAGTTGTCTCTTGATAGAATATTAGACCAGCTGCTCGGAATAGATTAGTTCAGGCATCAAGTCTCCTTTCACACACCTGAAGCTCACAAATTCTCTTCCCTAAAACTAAATCACAGTGGCAGACGAGCAGATAAAGGAGTTTGTTGTAATCTGCCAGTTGTAGTATTTTGCCAAATGTAGGACATTTGTCTATAGCTTTTTTAATAGAGCGTGTTGAGCTTACACTGCTGGATCTGCAACTGTCCATCTGCAGCGGCTCTGTGAGAGCCTGCAGTATCTTTATACTGTGACAGTCTTTATGTAGTGAGTTTTCCATTCTCACTACAAAATTAACAGGTGATGTCACAGCAGCAATGAGATTTAAGTAGAGCTTCGCCGAGATCAGATAAACTGATGCCAGCTGTACTCCATGAAGGGGAGCAGATGATTTTTTAATTAATTAATTTATAGCCGGCCTGGCTTCGTAATGCTTGGGTAGGCAAATGCTTTTTGTGGCATTACATTTTGCTGTATGTGTATTTGCCTTAACACTCCTGGGATTTATCTTTGATTTTAAATGATTTGGTGGGCTGAATAAAAGATATCATTATTTATTATTCATTGTTTATAAATAAACCGCACTGTTTGACCTTGAAAAAAATGGCTTTAAAACAGCTCCTTATACTGGTACGCAGATGAAGAGTTTTACTGTAGTCAAGATACAGGCATGAGTGATTTCAGTATCATAAGAACTTCAAGGAACTTCTAACTTACTGTTTTTTTTTATCTTCTTTAGGAGTTTGTTGCGCTGTCCAAGAGTTTGATGAATGACCCCATTATGGAAAGAGAAATTGTAACAAGGGCCAAAGAGTATGTGAAGAAACATCACTCGTGGGAATGTGAAAGAAAAGCCTATCAGAATCTTGTCCTAGGACTCCAGTGAACTGCCAGATCCGCCAGTCTGTGTGGAGCACTTTAATGATGGAAATGTAATTAGATTTGGGTTTCTCTGGGTTTCTTTTTGGAAGAGATAGTAAGACATGCATTATTATTCTATTCAAATGCACCAACATCACAGAAGTTGCCCGCTACTTCAGACTATCAAATTTATCTAATTCAGCATCCTGTCTCTAGTGTACCAGTTCATCACAGACAAGTATCATTTTGTAAGATCACATAGAAATATACACCTTGAACAAACACATATTTTTTGTGTAAAGCCCTCAGAAGGAGGATGATTTCTTGTATACAGTGCAGCACTTCACCACCAAGAGCTTATGTCAAACATTGTTATCATGATGTGTCTTAACAAAATGCAGTATAGAATTACAGAAGCATAGAATGGCTTGGGTTGGAAGGGAATATAAGGACCATCCAGGTCCAACCCCCTGCTGTAGGCAGGGTTGTCACTGACCAGATGAGGCTTCCAGGTCCCCAGCTTCCCCAGCTTCTCTGGTCAGCCTGTACCAGTTCCTCACCAATCTCCTCTTAAAAAAATTCCACCTAATATCTAATCTAAATCTCCCCTCTTTTAGTTTAAAGCCATTCCCCCAGTACCAGTTTTTCTTTCCAGTTATACTGATCTGAATATGTTTGGGTACATGTGACATGCACACTGAAGTACATAAAGCCAACACTCATTAAATATACGGAGTACAAAATTATTAAGATGAAAGCTCTTTCAGACTAAAAGACAGACATATCAATCAATAGAGATATTGATGTATATATTGATGAACAAAGCATTGATGCTTAGGGAAAGCAAAAAATATAGGAAATGTTTTTCACTTCCCTTAAAGGTACCTGAATTCCTTTCAGCTGAGCTCGTAGGGCTGAACAGTCACATGTCTGCATTTTCTCTTGAGTCCTGATTGTAATCATGTAGGTTTGCACAGCATCCGATGGCCATACATGGTTTCTCATTCCAGAACTGCATGGTTTTGTCCTCAGATGTGCTTGCAGGCAGAAATACTTTGTTACATAAACTACCTCTTAATTTGCCACCTTGGTTATTTATCTATTTTCTAAAATATTTATGAGAGCTATAAAAAGGAATGAAGGGAGGGAAGAGGGGGGGGTGTGGGGGGGGGGGGAATAAGGTATTTTTCAATTTTGGAACTGTTCATTCTCATTTGTGGTTCTCAGGATATATTTTAACACGCTGCTGTAGGCTGTTTTAAAGGGAGACTTACCTATACTTGAAGTCCACGCTAATCCGTGATTATGGACATATCATTGATTCCATTACTGGTCATCAAAGAACTTGTATTTATAGAAGAAAGAGTGTCACAATTTCAATCCTTACTGGAAAACTGTATGCTTTGTATAGATTTGATCCTGTCCCCATGACTGTGAGTTTTCTATTGATCTGAATGGCTATTGTGTCTGACTTTTCCTTCTCATAATAGAGTTCAGTCTTTTAAGCTTTCCTCTGTATTTTGGATGTTTTGCAACCATTGGGAGAGTAAACAAGAAAGGAATTTGAATGTTGTGTGTTGACTTCTCCAAACCATATCCCCTTCTTGCTTGTAATATGGTCAGCATTGCCTTCAATAATGTGGGACCTCACAATTCCCAAGGGCAAAACTTGCCTAATCTCAAATCAGAGAACACCTACTCACCCTTTTAAGCACATTTCTCTGATGTCGTTGTTGTGTCCTTTCACCTCCTTGTGTGTCTGCTCCAATTCTCTGCTTAGAATCCATCTACTGCTGAATGGCCTTTAAGTCTGCCACGGAATCTTTCTTTGGACATCTCTTTTAGTAGGATTAGCGGGGCCTCTTGTAGGATTGCAGTCTTTTAGGCACAGCTAAGGGAGGAACCCCTGTGACACTGATTTCAGCATGATGCATGTGGTAGGGGATGCTGACAGACAACAGCAATAAATGGTCTTTTTTTATCTAACTGAACATACTGCAGGCTGTGCTGGTCCTCTTAAAACACCTCACACATCTCCTCTGCCCACGTGTCTTTGATGCTCCACTTCTTTGGCATTAATTCATTGGCCTTCCCCACTCCCATGGCATCATTATCAACAAATAAACATGCGCGATAGAAATTAACTCTACTTCAAAGCACTGAGCTAATGGTAATAAATGATTGGAAACAGTAACGATTAGAAAGCTTTTCCCAAAGTGTAGAATGTTTATCACCAAACTTCAAGGAATTAAATAGATTGAACTGGAATTTGTGTTATTTCCAGCAAAACAAAACATGTGCAAGTGAGAAATCCTGCCGTACCCTCAGAATGTAATTAACATATGATTTTTCAGGCTGTATTTAATCTATAAATATGAAAACTGCATCTGGGAAACAGCACACTCATTTGCATGTGATAACCATACCAGGAGCACAAACAAACCCTCTGCAATAGATGCAGTTAAAAAGAGGAAGAAACCAAAATAGTGGTGAGCTCAGCCCTCAGGACTGCTTTACAGCCATCAGACAAAGCAGCGCTCATCAATCAAGGGCACTCAGCTTTGATATCATTTATCACATGGGCTTGTGTTCTGCAACATGAAGCCTGTCTAGTGAGGCTAAAAGGTTGGGGCAACAACTGCTGAGGAATTTCATAGCAATAAATTACTGTTGAATTTATGTTTTAGATTTCATCCAGTCTTATATTCCGGGCCCATAAATATTCAATGAGTCTTGTAAGTCCTTGTAAAGAAAATATTAGACCCCGTGCAGCCACTTTTAGGTATAATTATCTTTCCTGTGATTTCACTCAAACCATTTTACATTTCTGAATAATCCTTTTGTTGTCCTGCAGCCTTAATTACAGTATTTATCTTCCCCTTTTGAAGCCCCATTTCTTATCCTAGCAGCTTTCCAAGCGAGGCACACACCTCGCTGGGGTACAGACACACAGCCAAAAATAGCACGGGTCCTGTTTACAGAGAAAACCTGTATTGTGCGCTTATCCCTATGGCTAACTCTGCATTTCAGGACCTTGAAATGTACTGTTAATTAATCCAATTACATGCCTTTTTATTTTGCAATTCGTTCTGCCATTGAATCCCCAGGAACGGGATGAAAGCTGTGGACCTGTACAATGGTACTACTGTGCCATTTCCTTTCTTGGCAAGATTACTCCAGGAGCAGAGACAGTTTGGTACTGTGTGGCAAAGCCCAGTTAGAGCCCGTGTTTACTGGAATTAGAGCTTCCCAAATTAACTTTTTGTCACAATCAGCCCTATAACACACCTGTTTGAGCTTTTAGACTTCACTGCTGCATTCCTATTTCATCCTCAGCCAGGATAAGGCCCAAAAGTGATGTTTTCAAGTCCACTTTTGTCCTCCCTCAAGCAGAAAGTTGGCATTGGCTTAACCCAGCCAGGAGAATGCAGTTCCCAGCTCTGCCATGCTGGCTCTGCTGTTCCCTGTCCTGCCCCTCTCTGACCCTCATTTGGGCTCTGCAAAGGAAGCAAAGGGAACTTTCCCTTTCTTCCCAGAGCAAACAGAATTTGTCAGCTCTTATCCCTTGCCAATGTTGCAATCAACAGCTGGCTCTGAGCACCAGCCTCTAGCAAACAGATCATACTGATCTGAACTCTTAGCAGAGCGCCTTGGAGGTGGGCTGTACCACGTGGCTGGGGGGAAGTGGGGAAAGGCTTTTGATACAGATCTCTAAGATGTTAGTGATAACAGAAGTCAAGCTCCTCTTTGGCCTCATTACAGCTCATTTTAGAAACATTTTAGAAGTCAGGAATGAGACAAAAAGGAGCACTCCCGAGTATGAATGTGGCTATGAGGTTATTAGCACATTCTTTTAATAGTTTGGTAAAGTCTGTATTTGAGAGGGCTTGGTTCCAATAATAATTAAAGTAACAAAGCATTTGGAGTGTTAACCTTAGAAATTAACAGTGTTACAAGAGTTATCAGGAATGCCAGAGTTTGTAGGAGCCCTTCATGTTCAGCCAGGATCTGTTTGTTAGCTTGGCTGAGTCAATGGATTAATTCAGAGCCTTTGGGGATGCCACCTTCCATCTCCTGCTGACCACCACTGTTTAAAGTCCTGACAGCAGCCTCAGAGCTCCAAATTAGCCAAAGGTCATTACTTGGCGATCTCAGGGAAATCAGTTTTGATATTAACCTACTTGACATATCAGGACTTAAAAAGGCAATCATCAAAGGAAAGTGCTCAATTGTACATTGGGAGATTTAAAAGCGTTCGTACTCCTCCTGCAAATATAATTTGCTATCAGCATAGCCTGAATATTAAGCAATCCAAACATCTGTAAGGTCTGCCTTTGTGTTTAATGAATACATCAGCACTTTGTTCTTCTTTCATGACACATATTCTCCTGTCTATTGGGCTCATAACCTGCTCAGTCCCTTTCTCCCATCAGCCATTTTAATCTGTTGGTCAAAAACCATTCCACATGAAATTAAAGCCTTTGTCAAAGGCTTGTCAGCGGAGATGGGTGCTTCCATGTGGAAATCAATCATTTAATGGCTCAGTGGGATCTGAGCATTTTTTTTTCATTAAGTTGTCCAAAGTAATTTCATCACTCCAGAATGTATTATTTCCTTTCCAACCTCCTGTGTGTGCTTGGTCCAAGCCCAGTTGCTTTAATGTTTGAAACCAGAGTCCCATTAGAGCAGCAGCCCCTGTAGCCCGGACAGCAAACACTTGGACTTTCCATGCACACACATCCCAATGTTTCCCTGTGCCACGAATGCTGCCTGATACACACCAACCAAAAGCCGACACAGGAATGACATCTAATTTTAGATATTAAATATTGAGGGTGCTTAAGATCTCTCATCCTTTATAAAAATATAGGACGGTATTTGTTTTGTCCAGCCCAGGAAATTCATGTCCCCTAAAGCACTCCCATTAAGCTAACTTAAAACACTTGTTTAAAATCAAATAGTTTCCAATACGAACAGCAGAGAACATCATCTGACCTGAATCAGCTTTCGTAACACCCTCACAGCCTCCTTAGCCCTTCATACTGCTCCAGGAGCAGCTCTGTCACACCTCCCATGGTATTTCAGCACACTCCTTACCCTGCAACTTCCATTCTTGCGTACTTCAGCACAAACCTTAGACATAAGTCCAGTTATAACTATAACCTTGCTAGATAGAGATCTCTTCCTTCATTTGTCTGATTCAGTCACCTTGCATCAAGCACTGAAGGCACTGAAATGAAATGCGCTGCTTCAGAAATTAATCCGTGCCTTGGAAAAGTTGTTCTGTTATTTTAGTAGCTTTAATGAAGTGAAATAAGTCACGGAATCTTTAATTTAACTCCAGTAATATATCAAAGGCTTATATGCTCAGAGCACGGCCTTTGCCATCCATTACAGGTTCCTACCTTCTTACTCAGCTTTTGTTTTAAAAATATATTCAAGTAAGAAATGCCCTGGAATCACATCCATTGCAGTGCACTCCTGAGCCACAGGGATGGCTGCTGCTCTGGAGGAAGCAGGCCTGCATGGGCTGGTGCTGAGCTGCACAGCTGATGGGAGCCAGCAGCAATAACTGTTGGCTCTACGGTGCCTATCTGCCCACCTGGCAATGCCCGGCAGTATCTCCAAGAGGAAGGTAAGGATGTAAAAGGAATACACTAATGAAGTAGTAATGCTCTCAGGTACTGGAACACAATATTAGCACTTGGTTCCCTATTTAAAAGCTTCAGGAGTCAGACAGTGTGACACCGCTGTGGCTCAGACCTATCACTCCTCAAACAGCATCAGCGGCTGTGGGGTTATAAGGTGCGTCTGACGTGAATAAAGGCATTAAAGGCTGTCTGACACTTTGTAATGCGGTTATAAATAAGTTTGTTTTGGCTAAACATTAGTGACAATAAAGCTATTTACCAACTACTCTAAAGGTCAAGCAAGAGTTGCCTCCTTTTCTATATGAAAACCAAAGAAAGAAGCAAAGGGGACATTTAATAACCGCTTTCTGAAATAGGAAAATATTAGTGTTCCATGTCCTGAATACTCATCACGTTTTAATGCCATTTCACTCTCTTTTTGACCTCAGTGTGACCTCAGTAATGATTCTATTCTGAACAGTTCTAATGTCTTCCACAAAGGCTGTAGCTCAGGGTGGTTTTTGTAGCTGCTTTTTCTCATTGATTGCACCTTTTCTTGTTGTAGCCTTGGGAGATGCTCCTGGCTGTCCCTGGGGCATTATGCAGCTAGTTACCTAGTGCACCTCCCATCCTTTTTAGTTACTTTTCTGCAACTTAATAAGATCATTTTTCTATCCCTTCCACTCTTAAAACATGCGGTGCCTCTGCACATCATTTGTTTGAATAAAACATCAGAAAGTGTTTAAGATTGCAACTGGGGAAGTCTCCCGGACATCATTGTTAAGGTAACATTGTTCCACACTGACATGACTCCTTCCCTTTCATTTCAGAGCTTGCCAAGCTCAGATTTTACCAACAGGCAGATGCTCAGCAGGAGCAGCCACCCTACCCAGCTCTGCTGTGGGATGCACTGCTATGGGAGCCCAGGGTGCTGTAGGCATAAGCCATAGATTTAATGGGAAGCTCAGCCAAGGCCTCAACCCTTTTTTCCTGCTAAGCAGGGCAAGGTGAGAGGACTTATCAATTACCTTCAAGAAGCTTGCATTTGTTTTGATGATGAGGAAAACAGCATTCCCTCTGTAATCTGCTTCTGCCACTCCCTTCTCTAGCAGGTAAAACTGGAAATCAAGGGCTTTCCCTTATCTCTTTTTTCCTTAAAAGAATGGTGCCTTTTAGACTCCTCTATGAGGCTGGGATCTCTTGATGACCAATGCCTGCCCATGCCTCTATGGGGCACTGCAAGGGCTCCCACTCGCTGGCTCTGTAACACTCAAGTTTTGCCAGTGCAATGCAGTGTTCTTCCAAATGTCACATGGGGGGGGGGGGGGCAACAAGCAGGCTGGGAGCTGAACTATCAAGTGAAAGGGAGCATACCATGCAGCAGCAATTCACTGGACTTGAATAAATCCTCTGATCCTGGGCTGTGCTCAGTCTGCAGCTAAGTGAGCTCTAGCACTGTGACTGCTGGGGCTGAATGCAAATGCTTGTTCATAAGGGCCAGTCTGAGACTGCTGAGGCCAAATGCTTTCGTCCCACTGAAGCAAGAATCAGCATATAGGATCTCAGCTTCGGCAGGCTTTACATGGAAGGAGCAGTCTAAGAGAATCAGTCTGTGTTCTCACTGCACCCTTACCTCATGCTGCTAACAGCTGTAAAGTTAAAGCCCATTTCTAAAGAGGAAAAATTGATCGTCAGGTCTAGTGCTTGAGAGGCAGTCATTAATTCTTCTGGATAGCTCCTATTTTTGTGTTTTGCTTAAAGTCTCAGCCCCAGACAGTTAATTGAACCAGTTCATTAGAAGACGTGGAACAGAGATGTGCTGAGATTCTGCTGGCATCTGCAGTTGATGCACAGCTCAAAGGAAAATGGGAAGGTTTTGAGCAATCCTGACCCAACTCGGAAGAGGCCAAATTCCTGTCCATGAACTTTTCAGATGAAGAAAAGAAGCACTGATGTGCCAGAGCCACTATAACAAGAACAGGAAGTGTTAGAATACAAATGGTGCTGCAATGGGCACACACAGCAGTAAAGCTAGAGAGAGTGAGCTGAATGCTTGTCCTGCATGTAGAGACACAAACAGAGGCAATCGTGGGTCTATGGAAGAGAAATGAATCCTCAGCGTGGAGACAAATAGCCAGGAACCAATTTCCTCTAAACTGCTTTATGGTTGGCAAGATTAATCTCACTTCCATGTGAGTGTCTCATAAATACAGAAAAGTGTTTGTTCAGATTTCCGTAATGGTCAGTGGAGAGGTCTGAGCCTCATCAAGAGAACAGTTCATCAACCAGACCTCAGGTGAGGAGGAGTCACTGAGGAATGGCAGTTGTCTCTGTAGGAGGGAGAGACCCTTCGACACCCACAGCTGAGTGAGATAAATTCTACCCCAAATTCAGGTACCAGTGATAAGGAGGACAAGCAAACTACTGCACACATGGTGTGTGGAGGGTCACTGCTATGTGCACATCATCACAATATCAGTCATCCTTGATTTCAGAAGCTTGCTGTGGTTTAACAGCTACCCACAGGTGACACTGCAATTACTTAACAAAAGTTCAGTGTCAATGAAGAGATGAAGTGCGATGTTAAACTGGCCACAGGTACCCCTAAGCTTCACTTGCTGCTGACTAGCAGCTGTGTAAGCCAGGGGTACAATGCAAAAGAGAAGAGCAGGCAATGATATCCATACAGTGAGTGAACAGCAGAACTGCTCCCCAGGCTTTAGCCTCACCCAGATTGCATTTTTCCTCTCCACAGTATTCTGTTTCCTCGCTGCTCATTTTTCCATTCTTAAATACATTACTGAATCCCTACCTTAAGCAAAGGGCACATCCTGGCTTGGCCTCAGACCCCACAGAAACCTGTGCCCACCCTCAGCTCTGCACAGAGCCACTGCATACAGCACAGCACCTGTTGGCTGGGACCTTGCACTGGGCCATTCCTTAATCCTCCACACAAACAAAGCTGTCATGCAAACAAATAATTGTGCATGCAAGGACTCCCATCCATTAATATGCCACAATACTGGAAGATTTCTGGGGAGACAGAGATTTAATCACAGGAAGCAAAGCAGAATGAAAGCAAGGAGATGAAGCAGGCTCCTTCATGGTGCTGTCGCACAACACAGACACTGTCCTCCCCAGCATCTTCCTCCTTTTGACTGCAAATGCTTGTCTCCCTGTTTCCATCTATTTCTGGCAAGGCCAGAAGTCCCCCTGAGCACTATAATTATATCCATCAGAGATGTCAGAAGAGTTTACAGCTGAAGTAGATGTTCGCTTGTAACATGAAAATCAGGTAAACACCTCCTGTGCTGTGGAGGTGCAAAATCAAGCTGCTGCAAGCAGTGGTCAGTGGAAGATTGTGGAATCTGGCTGATGAAGAGGGAGAGATTCATGGGGCATCTCTGCTACAGTAAATAAAATAAGTCACATGATCCTTTTGGGCTTTAGCTTTGAGTTATTAGGATTGAGCAGGATAAGCTTAATTTAAATGACACCTTGTTGCTTCACCTGTTGGACAGGACGAAAGTGGATGATTCCCTTAATGCTACTGCAATAACGAGGGTACCCCAGCGATTCTCTCCCTGTGTTTATTGCCTGGGCAGGTGATGTTGGGCAGATAAAAGCTGCCAGCACCCACTCACAGCAGAAGCAGATTACCACCCTATAAAGCTGCCAAATGATTTCCATTGTGTACATACACAACCGTGTGAGCAAAATACCCACATTTCATTGCGCATTCTACTACATATTAAGCTCCATTATTTTTGAATACAATAGTTCTCTTGGCATTAGTACTAAACGAACAGCAAGTTCATTTCATTGCAAAGGCTAAACAAACAAGCAGTAACAATGGAAATAAATCAGATTGCTGCCGTGCTTTCAAGCAGCTGGTAAAAATAATATTTTAATCAAATAACTCAGCTGTAACCACTGTGAACTACTGGGAAGGTTAAGGCCACGGCTCAGAATTCTAGTGAGAATACACACAGCATTATTCAAAACAAGCAACACTGCATAAAGCATAGGATAAAGTGTAGGAAATGGCAGTCTGAATTTCTCTCCCTACTACCAGGCAGAATCCACCAACAGGATAACGGTTAATGCAGGATTCCAGAAGACAAGACCTCTAGCAAGAAAATATAGTGTTATATAAAAGTAAAGGCAGCCAGGGTGGTCTGATTCACTCCGAAATAAAACCACTGAGAAGGAGAATAAGTCCATGTTTAAGACACTGAACAGGTTGGTGAGAATGGAGAGGCTGCTCTGGCCCAGCTGCCTCAGGTATATGGCCATTGCATGGCAGCACAGCCAGGCAAGAGGAACTGGAGAACGTGAGCTGCTCTGGTTCTGCAATGCTAAAAACCAATGGGAATGCTATGGGGAGCACTATTCAGACATGCAACAAGCATGGCTTCCATAGAGCACCAGGACAGAGGCAAGCTGCAGGCTTCTCTTGCTAGACAGCAAAGCCTGGCACCACCAGGGAGGCAAATAATTAACAATAACCTTTACAAAGAAGTTGCTGTTAACAATCCTCATTCCAAAAAGTTGTCCCAGCCTCTTACCTGCCAATGAATCAACACACAGTTTTCAGATATCAACCATGCTCTGCATTTAGGGACAAATACAGCTTAAACAGCCAAATAATCACACTACTCTCTCTATGCATATAAAATTTATGGATGCTGCAATATTTCAGCAAAGGCACTTTTCTAAGGAGGAACGGTCTGCAGAGCAATTAGGATGAAAAAGAGTTTTGGCTGCCTTTGGCTCAGCGGCTCTCATCCGTCACAGAGGGAAATTTATGCTGCTGCAGAAACCTGCATTAAGAGGCTGGGAGGAGAGCACAACCCCATGGCTCTTGGGTGCTGCAGCAGCCAGAAGCTTCTCTGCAGTGCCAAAAACACACCCATGGAAACAACAAGCTTTCATCAGCACAGCTATCAAACACCAATAAAAAAGTAAAATCAAGACCTTACCTTGCTGGCCACCACAACTGGTTCCTTCTTTCTCATGTCTCCTATTTATGGGTGTTGCCCCAAGTGAGCACAGGTGTATGGCATTAAGCAATTCCTGCTCTGTCTTAATGTTTCCTCCCTTCTGCAGCTCCTGCTCAAGACCTACTGTCTTTGTTGCTAAAGGAGTTTGGAAACTGACTTCTCAGCTGCAGCTCTGTCCTGTCAGGGACAGAAACCCCACTATTCTAATAAAGCACAGACATTAGCAGTAAAATTATAACTTGTTTGCTGAGAACTAAAGTTACCTCTAGATCACTGTTGATTCTGCAGGTCAGATATACACAAACCTCCCCTCGGGTGTTTTGCTTTGTGTGATCAACAGCAAAGATAAACATAAGGACAATAAGGTGAAACTTAATATCTGTTTACAGGTGTTAGGTAAACACAGTTCTAGCTCTATTACTCCAATATGTTTAATTATGCACTAGAAAAGAAAAGCATGTGTGGTTGCAGTGCTAGCACCTAATCTGGAGAGACAGCTCACCCCTGTGTGCCCCGGCTCAAGGCACACCATCAGCCCCATGGATGCTGTACATTTATTTGTGCTTCTTTAATTACTTTCTATTCAGACAAGCACCCACAGAAGTCTAGACGCCACTTCCCAGCAGCTGACATTGCATCCCATCAGCCGTGGCTGTCCCCACAACCAGAGTGTTCTTACATTTTAGTGCTAAATCATCAAAAAACACTTTCTGTGGCACAGTGTAAGGAGCAGGGTGTGTTTATTCACATCACAGCTGTGCCTCATGCAGGCTCCTGCCCACCCATCTTTGCTTACATGAACTGAACGCTTCTGAGCAGTGAAGAGTTGAGGCTTAATTGGCAGCTCTGTCCCACTATTTCCTACTACTTCTGGAATTGTTACAGTTTTATTCCCTCACTTCTCCTATCTGCCACTGTCTTGCAGCATAGTAGGCTACTTGCAACAGTATGATTTCCAGCAGCACCCCCAGACTGCAGGCAGGGCCTCTCAACCTTGAGCAGATGCTCCAAAGCCACACAAGATGTGATCACTTGGGCCCTGAGTGAATGTGGAGGCCCTACCTCAGATCACAAGCACTTGCTGCATCAAAAAGCAAACAAAAAAAAGTACATTTTGTCATGTGGGGAGCCTGATTTGTTGCATAACTGAAAAGACTGAAAAGGCAGAGAAGCCGCCGTGTGTTTTTCAGTGCTAGTAAGTAAGGGCTTTACACACCCTACTTACATGTATCCACACCTTGTCTGTAAATGTGTGTTCTCCCTTTGTTCAACACTTAATAGCCCTGAGTATTTAGTGCCCACATCTGCTGCTTGCAAATAAGGTGTTTCTAACAAGTAGACTTTTTAGAGGGGGTGGGAAAGGGGGAAGGGGATCCTGAGATCAGTAGATGAAGGAAACCAGTTCACAGCCATCCCCTTTCACAGAAAACATGTCTATTCCCCCAGCTCCCCACGCCCCACATTGTTGTTGTTATATTATCTGTGTGAGCCACACATTGGCAAGGAGATGAGGAAAGAAAAAAAATAAATGACAGGACATTGTAAGAGAATTTAATGAAGTGGCTCCAAATATTGTATCAAAATAAATGAAGTGAATAATGCAAGAGCTCATTCCAGCTCCTTTCTACAACAATAACTATTGTGTGAGCAGCACATCTGAGGAGATGGGGATGGATGGATGAATACAAAGGTGCCACTCCGGCACATTACAGAGCAGGGAACAATGGGCAGCTTGAATTGCTAAATTTAATTTCAGTAATTCTTTGAGTCCAGATCCTCAGGTAGAAAATAGCAGGTGATAAAAGAGGAGGAGGAGGAATTATTATCCTTTCCGGTGTCACTTAACTATTTTGATTCTGCTTAAGATGGAGGGAAACGGGCCGATTGCTTGCCTGCACCTTTGCACTCCTGTGTGAGCATCTGCACCTCAAGCAGCTCACCTGCAGCCCTGACCCTCTGCCTGTTCACATAAGCAGCCCACGAGCATCCTTTGCTCCTCGAGAGAAGGATCTGCACCGCTCTGTGCCGCCCATCGAGCCTCTCCTAACCCAATTGCATTTCACTGACAGCTTTTCTTGCAAATTCCCTCTCTGCGCAGCTCACGCTAAGAACCTTAATATTCCTGCAGATTCAGAAAGGGGATTTCCAACAAGCATTAGGAAAATTAAACTTCTCAAGAGCTGTCTCAATCTGACAAGCTATTCCGAGCTCTTCAAAGTACTGTAAGTGAAAATATTAAAGTGGAGGATGGGGAACTTGTAGTAAGCAAAGGATGAATTAAGGCTAGAAACGGGGACAGCTTAAGTCTGTTTTGCACACACGTAAAGCATAGGTACACACAGATAGATACCCACATATTGTAATGCTCCCAGTAGAGATGATGCTCTCCCACCCTGTGCTTCCACCCAAAGCCAAAACAGCAGCTGTCACTAATGAGTGGGGCATTTCCATCCGAGATTGGTGCTTTGCAGCAGCAGGAAGCATAACCCAGTGCCATCCCCTAGGGCAGCGCATGGGGAGCTTGGGATTCAAGCAGCAGCCGACTCGGTACTAGACCAAAACAATTAGAAGAGATGATTAAAATCCTATTGCTCTTCAGGGGTTTGTGTGATTGTGTGAGGTCTGGGCGGGGCGATGAAAAAAAATCTTCTGGAGCTTTCATTTGCAGCCTGCCAAAAATGCCTCTTCAGCTGTGTGAATTGGCCTTGCAAAAGAAACACTACTGAGTGTTGTTCTGAAGCTGTAGTCAAGCCTGCTGAGAGCTAGGTACACAGCTAGATCAGTAACTGGGATCTTTCAATACAGTAAAATATCTAGAGCTAATACATAGCAGCTTGATATTATTTAAGGGAGAAATACAGAAGGGGCAGATTTGACCTTGGCATCCTGACTAGCAGAAGAGAAAGCAATGCCAAATGCTGAGAGCAAAGCTATTGATTAGGGCTGAGAAGGGCGACTGATGAAAGAAAGCTGTAAAATGTTACTGAGGACAGAGAGGAGCACAGTCATTTGGGTTCGAGGCCTGATGAGGAAAGAACGGATAATGGGTGACCTCTGTCAGGCAGCCAAAGTCTCTGCTGAAACAACAGGGAAGTGAGATGAGTACAGGTGGGAGAACCCTCTTCCCTTTCCTCCTGTTACTTTACACAGTGAAAACTGTCTAAGTAACGCAGCCCCGTCTCTCTCTACCTACGTGGCTTTGGGAAGCACTGTCATTTTGACCATTAGAAAACACCAAATGCCAGCTTTGGAAGTGAAAGAAACTATTCAGGCCACAGCTCTGGTTCAGCTGATACCTGCCAGTCCTGCAGTGGGGTCTGCAGGCACAGCATAGAGCTGCAAGAAGGGCTGATGTGCTCAGCAGAATGCCTGGGCTTGGTGGCACACCAGAAGCTGCTCTGTGCTTGGCTGCTGAGCATCCCCATGCAGGGCAGCAGCTGGGGCCCCAAAACCAGGTCCAGGCACTGGCCTCTATGTAACCAGCCTGAAACACAAATGTGCAGGAGCAGATGGGGGAATTAGCTACAGCAGAAAGCAGTAGTCATCATCAACCTATGCTTCTGCTGAAGGGGGTTGGAGACCGCCTCAGAGTGTGCTAAGCTGAACACTGCTAATGGAGAGCACAGCCCCTTTACTACTATTTTTATTTCTCTTTCACTCAGTTCATCTAAGGTTGCTGAATACTGTAAAATGTTGGAGAATCTCTGTCACATTTGCAGGCTCCTACCCCCAAGAATGAGCAACAGAACTCTTTGGATTGTTTTGGGGGTCGTTAATATCTTGTCTTCAGGAAGCTCAAATTTAATTATTAGGAATAAAGATGTGAACAGGAATAAGCAAAGTCCCTGTTGCACTTCGAAAGCAGAGCTTTCTGGTGCTGGTATCGGTGGTTCTGCCACAAGCTCAGGCACCAGACTGCTGAGATCCAGCTCTGCCACCTCAGTCAGCGTTAGAGAAGCAGAATGGAAAGGACAATGAGAAACCTCATTTGCACCTACCAAAATGAGGAGGAGATGAGCTCTAGTTCAGGGATTGTGGGTCAGTGCTGAACGTATCCCTCCAGGCTCACAGGGCTGTTTTAAGGAGACAGATGCAGGAACTTGTCGCATGCAATCTACCAGCCATCTTTAAAATGCAACAGGAATTTCTTAATGAGCATTGGCAGTACATAAAAACGGTAGCAGTGCTGCTATTCTAGCCATTAATATTACATAGGTGGGCTGCTTAATTTGCTGTTCCTCACAGAGCCTGAGCAGGAAGCCTGCATAATGGAGGACTTGTTGACAGAGGTCTCCCTATCAAATCAGCAAAGAGGTGGGAAATGATCCCAGTTCAGGCATGTTGGTTAGACCTTGGCCTGACTATTGCTCCTGGTTATGAGCACAATTAGGCCCTTATTGCTGTTGCTTTGAGCTTCACCCATGATAGCTATCACCAAGAAGCCAAGCAGAGCAGTAATGCTCACCAGCTTCATGGAATGGGGACTTTACTTGCGTGGGGTGAAGAGGATGGTTGATGCAGACCTAACACCCATTCAGAAAGCCTGCAGGCCTAAAGTCTCTCATTCAACCAGGGATGTTCTCTTCTACACCTGGCAGTATGGGCTGGCGGTAAAACACAACTGGTTTTATATGGCAGACATTGTACCGTAGGCAGTGAGATGAATCACTAAATGCAGCACTGCAGTGCTGTGAAGCTGTGCATGGGAGGAAATACAGTGCTAACAATACACAGCCAGAAATATGTGACAGAGCTCTTGGATTTCCAAGCACTAAATAAATTAATCTCTGAGAGTATTTTGAAAGTGCTTGAGGCATTTTCTAAGCACAACATTTGGTGACAATAGCTGCTTACCCAAGTTAATTCCTCAGTGATGCTTATCAGACTTAGTTTGATGGATATACACGTGAGTCCAGCTGAGTTCATCTCCTAAGTGATGTGAAACTCTCCTGTGTTGCAGCACGTGGCTCCTTTACCTCTTGCTAAGGTTCCTCCACAAAGAAATGTCCCCACAGACACAGGGGAATGCCAGCAGGCAGTCGTGGAGAAGCTGAGCATACCCAGAACTGAACTAAAGTGTCTCTAGTGTGCTCATTTCATTTATGTCTCATTCATTATGGAAACGAGGTGTGAAAGTAGTTTCTAGAGCTACTTAGCGCAGGCTGCACATCAATTTAATGCCCCTCTTGGTTTTTCAAGTCACTTACCTCCATAGAACTCTTGTTCCAGAGCAACTGTTTGCCTGCACTTCTCAGACCTTGAATTTGCTGGTGTACTAATGCAGCTTAGTCTAAACCACTATATATATACGTATATGACTGCTGAAGGGGAAGCCTTTAAAAAAGACAGTGAAGAACCAGCTTACCTGATTTATGGGACAACTGAGATTCTACTCCTTGTATTTATGCATAGAGCATCTAAAAAAAAGAAAGCCAGGTTGCATCAGACACGGTTCCTTTTGTTAAAATGCCTGTATCAGGCCATCAGTCGAGCTACTCACATAGAATGAGACACTCACATAAAAGGAGACTCAAATGTGAAAATAAGGAGGCAACTGCAAAAAAAAAAGGTATTAATATCACTGCTTGCTATCACTAGGGCTCTTCAGGCTCGAGAGGTTGCCAATGGGAGCCACAGCTGCAAAATGTGCATGAAGCACTTACATCCTACCACCACCTTTATGAAAGGGAGCAGAGTTTATCCCCCTTCACTCACCAAACAGGATTCTTGTCTGATGGCCTGAAACACGAGGTTTCACCCTTGAGATGCTTCATGGTGCAGAAGTTTTCACCTGAAAAGCACTGTGAGAAAAGCAGATACATACATACACGCATAGCATGACAGATGTATACATACTTAAATACGTACAACAATCTCTACGGCAAGTTGAGTTATTAATCTATTAGCAGATTGAGTCTGCTTGCTTGCATGCTGACAGCTGCAATCCACTCTGATTTCTCCTTGAGCTGAGCTCACAATCCTGATACACTGAAAAGCATGTGTAGAAGTGATGCCTCTGTTTGGTTTTGCCATAGATTTCCTATGTTATTTTGGGCAAAACACTTAATCCCAGTTTTCTCCATGCCAATAAGGAATCCGCCTTGCTCAGAGCACTTTGAGATCTACAGACAGAGCACTCTAGTACTAGGCATTATTTATAGTATTGCCCTATGGATAATAGCAAGCTGCAGCTGTTAAGAGACGTTAGGGATGTCTGAGCAAGCAGAAAGGCATAAATCTGAATGTCAGTATCCTTAGCATCATTGCTACTGGCTGTTTCATCCGAGGAGAACGTTGCAGTGGTTTGTGCTACCAGATGAACTTGCTGTTAGTTCTCCACACTCCCCAGAGGCGGCTAACACAGAAATCTGGATTTACCATTGCAGCTCATTGGTAAAGCAAGTCTGACAGCCCGCTCTCAGCACGGCTATTACCTGCTCCTTCTGAAGGAGAAAGACTGGTCACAGAATGATGCTTTTGCAACGCAACCCTGTACGCATGCATGAATCTGATCTGCACAGACCGCTGGCTCGCTGAAATTTGGCCACCTTTTCCCTGACCTCCACGTCACTGAGGGTGAGTTTCTGCGGTCACAATTAGTGATGTGTAAAAAGCACCCAAAACAGCCCAGGAATGGAAACAGTAGGTTAGCACACTGCTGAACCTGCTGGGAAGCTGCAGGGCATCTCTGCGAGCCTGAAGCTGAAAGCACTCATGCAGAGCCAGCCTGGGCCCTGCCTGGTGCTGTCCTCACTGCTGCAGCCAGTGTTAAGCTTGCACAGGACTCAGTAATCCAGGTTTCTTTCTTTCTTTTTTTTTTCCCAGATCTTGTGTGGAACTGCACAACACATGTATCCAAATCACAGACAGGTACTGATCTCCAAGGTCTTCATTGCATTCACCCTATTTACACTTGTTTACTCTCTTTGTATTGTCTTCAAATGCATTTAGCCAAAGGTACATCTTTCCAAACACATCCAGATCAGAAACTCACATATGACACCCTCTCACCAGGGATATGCATACATATTTATTTGCATCAAGTCTTAAGCCTTGAAAGAGTGACTTGTTGCAAATACATTTGTTGTATAACGTGCTGTTGGTGTTACACCTTTTCCCACCAGCGCTGCAGAATGCAAAACTTTGTAATGAGATTTTGCCAAGAGTCATAATTCACCATTTCACTGGTGTCTCCCTGCTGCTGCCAGTCTCTTTCAGGGTAAATGTTCTGACAGTGAAAGGAGAGAGGTGTTCAGAGCAGGAAAAAAGATGAAGCCACTAAAATGCAAATTTTATTCACAGTTGGCATATTTATAAATATATATATTACATTCTTACAATCTACAGTACATTCTAAATATAGAGGGATTCAATCTAAGTGTTTGTGGGAGGGTGGGTGTGTATTAAATAGAGCAACCTAGATTCAATGACGGAAAGAGACTTAATAATAAAAGGGGGATCACTCTGGAAAAGAAAGGAAAACTTGAAATATAAGCCAGAATTTAGTTAATGCTTTGGCACTTTGCCACTGGTCACTGGAAACCGCTTTTGGACCGCACAATAAATGCTGTGGTTTTAGGGCTGAAGGGTATACCAGACTCCAAGGGAAATCACTGAAATGTTACCATATGTACATCCTTATCAGAGGAAAACAAAAGATAACCATCACTTCTGGGAGAAACAAATGTTATCTACCGAGTTTAGCTGTTCAGATTTCAACAGTGTTGGCTGTGCAGCACTCCTCTGTGGCCTTTCAGTGCCCTCTAAACGTGCTGGGCAGGGGAGTGTGAGCAGAAGGAACCAAATAACCTGACCTCTCCCAGGGAAGGGGATGAATAAAGAGACAGCTGCTGTTTGAGTCTGAATCCTGCACAAGTCATGCTTACCCAAGAGAGAGCGGTCAACTTTGGTAAATGACAGCACATGAAGCAGGTACCAGCATGGTACCAACTGTGCCTGTGCTTGGAGAGAGCGCACCATGGAGAAGCGAGTATGCATGGAAGGGGAGGGAGAAGCCTCCAAGCTTCCAGATATGACTGATGCCAGCAAGTGCCCTCAGGGTACCCGGCTGGGAGCGCTCCAGGGAAGTGGCAGGGAATATAAATCTGAAACAGGACAATCAAAGAAAGTGGGCTTTTAAAAATAGCTTGTTCCCTCAAACTTTCCAAAATGGACCTTCCTTTCAATGAGCGGTATTCGGAGTATAGGTTATATCTCCTCCTATTTTACAAATTAAGAAATACTGAAAATTGGCTGGCAAAGTTTATTACCTTGGCACCTACTTAAAAAGACAGTTTCAGCTTTAACTGTATATGTGCATCTATTCTCAGCGCTTGGGAGGCAAACATGCTGGTTTGCAAACAGCCCAGTTACTCCATTTTCCCCTTCAGATTCTTTGGAAACTCATGACTTTGCAGCTCCGGGAGCTGCTCTGCTCACGTTGTTATTTTTGTCAGCTTTAAACTAACAATCTCGGATATGCCCTGCATGTGGCTTGAATGACATGCTCTCTCTTCGTTGATCTATTTACTCTTAGTCCAATTTCTTTTTGCTTTTAAACAAAGCTTGCAATATTGAACAGTAGAGCTGTACGAACTTTGTAATATCCAAACTGCACTGGAGTTTGTTATATTTATTGATTTCCTGGGACAGCTCAGAGAATGAGACCATATTATTTTGCTAAGTTTTTTGTCATGTTACCATGCATCAAAAAATCTCACACATCTCTCACTCCCATCTCTGAGCACAGAGAAGACTTGCATTTGTATTTTAAGAGCTGTCCAGGATCTCTGCTCTCCCAGCTGCTTTTGGGTGGCTTTTAGGGGCTCCATGGTGTTATTACCCATCAGCTGATTCTTGTGATCAATGCAACATTTTGCCCCGCTACCCAAAATTAAAGGCAGAAGGTGAGTGAAAAACATATGAACAAACCAAACCAAATAGTCTTTTGTGTCTTATTACACATTTTCATGTAATCTCTCCATATAGTTTTTAAGTTCTTTGCACTCCCCCAGGTCCATATCCTGGCAAACCCATTTAATATCATCTTCACTGCTCATCAAGATTGAGTTGACAGTTGGACATCCATCATCAGAGGAGATGGTGGTAAATGTGGTGAATTTAACCCGTTTCCTCTTAGAGGTAGGAGAAGTAGTTGGTTCACTTTTCTGTTCTTTCCCTTCAGTGAATGTGGACTCAGTAGGCCTAAAAGCTTGTCCATTAATGTTCTGGGGGGCATTTGTGTTGAGGAGATATTTGCTTTCTTCATAGTCCACTCCTCTATCAATAGCTGTAATACGTTCGTCTTGTTGAGATGAGAAATTTATGTGATTCTCCAGAAGTTCTGTCCTGTTGCTCAGCCCAACCCAATCATGAGAGTGGCTCAGGCCTTCTTGTTCTTCGAAGGGAACTTGTTTGTTTCTGTACTTCAAAGCAAAAGTGACACAGTTGATAAGGAAGACCAGAATTGCCAGGCAAAAGACTCCAAGCAGAGCATACATTCCTATCTCTAGATCACTCAGCCCCCTGGGGGTCTGTACCAGGTCATTCTCTTCCAAGTCTCCATCGTTTCTTGGCAGATCCACCTGTGCAGGGAAGCTCGTGAAATCTATTGGGATGTTCTGCAGATGACTGTCATCATCCAGGAGGCTCTCTCTGTCTTCCTTTTTACTTAGAATAGACTTTTGAGTGGTGGTGCCTTTGCCTTGCTCTTGGCCCATGGACGAGCTGTAATACTGACCATCCAGCCCAGCTCTTTCCTGCAAAGTGGTTTTCTGACGCCGGTCACTGGCATGATTTTCTAGGTGGACACCAGCACCCCTGTGTTTACTATCGCTGATGTTAGGGTTGGCATCACTCTGACCAAACTTCACTTTAATGCTACCACTTCCAACAGCCAGGATGCTCTTCCTTTTGGATTTCTGGCACGATTCACTGATCACCATCTCCACCTTCACCAGTGTCCCCTGGCCTTCTGTCTCAGCTGCAATCACAGGCCACTTGAACTTGGGGTCATGGTGAATGGAGACCACCTTCTCATCCAGAGATGTAGCTGACAAGGAGAAGTCTTTGGAGTCATAAATATCCAGGGGCATGACAGATCCATCACTGAACTGGATCCAGCAGCTGATGGCTGCTTCCTATTTTATATAAAACAAATACACACACACTCAGAATAAACATCGAGGGAAATATGTTCTGTCCCGGTCTACTTCCTCCTCCTCACAAGATCCATATACCATTTATAACCAGAAAAGAAATAAAAAAGCAGAGCAAGAAAATTAACGCTAGGAGAAATACTAGTTTAAAACACTCATTGATAATAAGATTTCTTTCCCCAAAGGTGCTTAAGGGAGCTGTATCCCCTGGGCTCCACAGAATCTACAGCACCATAATAAATTGCATGTCAGAAGGCATTACCAGCTACTGAGATCATTTACTGCTGTATATTTAAATGAAAAAATATATTGCGTTATTTCTAAACTGCTTAAAATACAAAGTCTCCTCTTGTTACACACAACACATGTTAAAACACATCTAATATAGCAAATAGACCCATACGTGGCTTCACACATCCAGTCCTCGGTTTCTGTCTCTGCAATGAAATGTTTTGTACAAGCAGAGAAAACAGACCAGTTACTACTTGAGGAAATGGCTGGAGTGATTTTCATGCTTGTTAACAATTAAAAGAGCCAGTAATGAAATCTAATCCTGTGTCCCAGCAACACAAACTGTGTACTTCACAGTACATGGAAGCTTATGGAATAGCAATTGGGTCAGACCTGGGTACTAATTCTGTATTTGTGTGTATAATGTCTTCTGGGAGCCTTGACCTTTAGCTTCTAAATAAGATATTCTAAGCAATTCCCACATTTCAGAAAACATGCTCTCGCCCATTTATGAAGGTCAGATCCTCCAAGGACTCTCAGGTCGATTTCAATTTTGATTGGTCATGCTACCTGAGAAAATCTTGGTGTTCACATACGTATTGCTTATAGGTAAAATTCAGATAGTTCCACTAGAATCCAACTCCTGCTTCAGATGGTTTGACTCACTCTGTTTCGGTTGGGATACCTGCACCTGCTCAAACACTGTAGGTACCGTACCAAAAAAACTCCTGGCTTGATGAATAGATTCTGTGGTGTCCAAACTGACGGGAGCTTCTGCCTGGAGCAGCTGGGCTCACCCTGCTGAGATGGACAGACAGACAGACAGCCAACCAATCCTCTAACCTACTGATAACCCTACTTGCTGGAAGGGCATTACCGTAGTCTTGTTTCTTTAAATAAACAGCTTTTCAGACAGACTGTATTTACATTTTAACTCAGCATACAGAAAGAGAATAAATATTTATCATTTTCTGTTAAATCATTTCCAGCACATTGTCGTTTACCTGTTCAAATCACAGAGGACAGGCCTCCAGTCTCTGGGGATTGTGTTGTGCATAATCTACTGGCCTGATTCTGAAATCCTTACAGCCATAAAGCTCCCTGTGCTTCAATGGGAGATTTGCTTCTGTCTCTATTTCAGGACTGAGCCCTAAGACTTTGCTGACACTGTCATAAATCCCGGCTTTGTGTTTATTAATCTTTGGATGTTTCTTGAAGGCCGCATGGAATTTATATCATCGGCTCTCATCCTCCCACTGTGTTGCTTAAACCTGCATAATCATGTAATAATTTTGCATCGCTCTGCTTATAGGGATTGTTCTCTGGACATCATGTACTAAGTGATGGAAAGAATCAGATGTCTTTCAAAGTGGAGTCAGTCCTTGGAGAGCAGAAGGTGCACGATTCCTTGCTGGTTTAATACTGATCCAGCATCGTTCCAACTGTGGTCCTGAATCAAGAGACGGACTCATCCAGACTCCATTTATGGGAGCTGGGCAGCACACTGGGACTAAATACCATCAAACACAGCTTTTGGGTTGATTTCAAGGTAGTTTGTTTAACTCCCCATGTCAGCAATGGATTAGCTCACTGTTCTTATTTCTAGCCGCCTGGCATTGATTTCTTAACTCCTGGAAGACTATGGGAGCCTGATTTTTATCACCCTATAAAGATGGCAGTTCTGCATTATTTCTCATCTTGTATCCCAAGGATAAGATCCAAAGATGAATTAAAGCATCTCAACAGTTGGCCAGATTTCAAACGTGCATGCTGTGCTCATTTACCTTTAGAGCTCAGATCATGTTTAAGAGTTAAGAGCCCAGTGCATCCTTGACATTAGTCTCAGAGTGATGGATTTGATTGGAAAAAAGTTTAAATTTAAAATGTAGACAACAGCACAAGGACAACTATCAAGCAAGACCTGACGGAGAGGTGATGAAGTTCAGAAGCCCTTAGTATTTGTGCCAGCATACGGATGGCTCAGCATAAGGATTTCAGCTCTGCAGGAGCTTAAACAAAGCAAAGTTTGGCCGAATCATTCTTAGCACCAGAAGACAAATGAGGGGAGGTCTGGTATTACTCACAGAATAACCTCATTGCAAAGGTAGGAGCAAAGCTAATAGACACTGGGGAGAAAACTCTCCCATTCCCCTTTGTCACATGTCAAAATTTATCACGCCCAGGAGAGCCTGCAAAGATCTGACTGAAGAGAGGGGAACATCATATAACAGTGATCACTGATACAGGCACTAAGAATAACTGGAAAAAAAAGATTTAAGTATGTATTTATGTTTAATCATGCATCATATTCTAGTAATGACTTAGAATGAAAAGGATGCTCCCCAAACACTTAACATGGTAAAAAAAAAAGAAGAGTCTGGCACTATGCAAAATACCTTCTTATTTAAAGATGGACTTTAGAACTGATTTAGCTGCCTTTGACAGGAGGTTGAACTCAGCAATGCTGCTGGCATCATCCCCGCTGCTGTGACAGGAGCTGGATGGGACAGAAAGGTGTGTGTGTGTGTGTGTGTGTGTGTGTGTGTGTGTGTGTGTGTGTATGAGGTAACTTCTGTTGCTTATTTATGACACATCATTGAGCTGCATGTGTTATGCAAGGGCTGCAGCCAAGACAGATGCGGCAGGCTTGTTTGCTGACTTGTGTTATTTAGACTTTGCTATTTTTGTGAGATCTTTGTTTTTCTACTAGGGTACCTGATAGGTGACCTGAAGTGACCATAAAGAAAATGTTTTATTGGTATATTGTTAATAAAAATCTGCTCAATCCCCTCAGCTTTAAGATTAAATGTAGTGAATCAGAGCAGCATCCTTTCACAACAAAGTACATGTGAACAACAGTACCTGTTTTGGAGACTGGAGCAGCTCTTGTGCTACTGCTGTAGCAAAGATGGCCTTATTGCTTCCTGGGCTGAGCTGCAGAGAAAGTGACAATCCAGTTACCAGTTGCACTCCCAGGTCAGTTATTGTCACCTTCTCATCCAGAACTGTCACCGTCTTCTCAGCCAAAATAGCATCTGAAAGTGGGGACAAGATCTGAAAAGAAAAATCAGAATTAGCTACAGCCATTCTGCATGGCACCAAGCAAAATGGTGATGCAAAGCTATTGTTACACAGACAAATGCTATTAGCTCTTAACAGAGAGACACTAGTAAAATATGACAAAAAAAGAGATAGTGACATTTTATATGTCTTCTGCATCAATAGGGTTCTTATAGCATCTTTTACTATGGTAATTGTAATCAGCTATGCTATTCACATCTCTGATATGATAGCCACACCTGTTTCAGATATATTGGGTATTTTAAATGCAACCTTTATGCGAAAAGCAATTATCTTTTTTAATGATCATGTCATTGGATAACATGTAAATAATGTAAGATTTACATACAATCTTTAGAATAAACAACATTATTATCTACTCCACTGAATATTGCTACAAGAAACAGTCACAGTACTGTATACAGAATTCTTCTTTTTTCTTTCCCTCTTGGACCCAATTTCCTGGGCCAGTATTTCTTTGCATGTCAGGAAGAATATGTGAAAAGCTGCCAATGACCCAACGTGCAAGTTTAGGTGAGTTGCTTTTGATGGAGACACTGAGGCACAATGGCATTTACTGGACATATTTTTGGCCATATGGGCTGAAACAGATGAAACAAAACGTGTACCTCTGGAGAATACAGCTCAGTTGTCACTGATTGATCTTTTACCATCACTCTAGAAGTGCATGTTATTATTACTGCTTTATGTGATTTCTGAAATGTGCCGTAACATTTATGTTTTGTAACACTGCTTGGGCTCAAAAGGCTTGCAGGGATTCACTGCCATGTGATTCAGCATCGACTCCTCAGCCAACATGAGTTAACTTTGACTCTACCCTTCCCTCCGTCACTGTAGGTTTGGATAAGACAGATGTTCCACCGGCTGCATGCCTCATGCTAACCCATATGCTGGCTCCATGTTCAGAAATGGCCTTAAACAAGAATAATCATAACCTAGACTTACACAGGCTGGGCTAGATTTCCTAGGACTGCAGTGTGAGTATTTCATAGCACAAGACATGAATAGAAAACAATCTCTGGTGTCCTCCAGTCCTTGCTGCAAGTTTGCTCCATTCAGAAATCTGTCTCCAGTGTTTGTTGCTAATGCAAGAAGCTGCATTACACGTGATCAGCACGTCAGTTCAGATGCGATGGGTTAACAGAGGAAAGGGAGTAAATACTTAGCTTTTTCCTACCTGAATTGTTGTCATTCCAAGCTCCTGCCCAACCAAAACCTGTCCATCTTGTAGCTTAGCAATTCTCGGCTCCTCCACCTGCATGAAGTCGCTCACCAGGTCGGTAATGTCGATCTGCCAGTCAGAACCCAGCAAATAGCTCAGCTGGCCACCAGGGTCTGGAGCTTCAGCCACAAACTGCGTGAGGACCCGTACCATCGCGTGCTGGTACTGAAGGGCACAGCCTCTTCCCTTCCGCTCGTCCTCTTCTTCATCATCACTGTCCCTGGCTGGTCTGGTACAAAATCAAGAACCAAAAATTAACAGAAATTGATGCTAGGGGAGTTTGAAAAAGGAAAGTTCTTGCTGACATTAGTCTGTAGCATGGGTGGTGGAACAAAGAGCCACTGCCCCCCCTCTATTTCTCTGCTGAAAGTGCTTCTGTCTGCATTTCTGAACTCAGCCAGGTCACCTTAGTTTTATCCCATTTCCCTTGTTCACAGCTGAGGCATCCATGCTGCCTGGGTCACCAGCCTGCCAGCTTTACTGCTGTGTTGTCCTCTTCAAATCTCCCTCACACTCTCCAAACTGAACTCCTTACTTTCAGGACATCCTCACTTTTTTTTTTGTTCTGGATCTCCCCATGGTGTTGCCATGGAAATATCTGTCTGCACCTACTTACATATCTTTTTCTGCACAGCATTCAGGCTGGAATCACTTTTCCACAAACAGCCTCACCTCTCTGCTTTGATACTAACAGAAACCTGGTAATAAGTGGTGTTTTCATCATCAGATGAGAACGGCAAGTTCCCACTTTATCCATTTGTTCTGTTTCTTTACAACACTGACAGCCTAGATCTGCCTGCATCCATTCACCATCCTGTCCTCACATCTGTGGGTGAAGACAGCAATCTTAAAGCCCTGCTCTAGCAGAACCCTGACTTTGGGATGCTTATTACTGTCACCAGACCAACATCAGTGAAAAATAAATATGCACCAACTGTGCTGTTAAAAGTGACCTGGAGCTGTGGACCAGGTGGGAGCCCAACCAGAGCTGGTCCATGTGGGTGCCTCCTGCTGCTCCCATAGCCAACCCTGCATCTGGCTCTTTTAGTCTCAGTCCCTGGCACTATAAACGGAAATTGATTTCCACTGAAGGATCATGCAACCTGCAGCTTCCATTTCCTTTATAAGACCAGTGAAGTAGCCTACTGAATAAATGTCCGGTGACCTTCAAATTTACTCTGGAATTGCATTAAGGCCAAATGAGCTTGTTCAGATCCACTGTCTCTGACAGGTCTTTGGCAAGTGCACAACCCAGAATGAACATCCTCTAACGAAACCTACCTCTTATTAGAGATGATGGGGACTCTCCATCCCTTGATCTGATTTAGTTCTGTGTCAGAGACCTCTATCTGCAGCGGGAGACGAGGAACCCAGACTGTCATTTCTAAAGGGGCACTCAGATGCTGGTAAGTAAAATTAACTATGACATTCACTTTGCCTTTCATTTCCTTCCCATTGACAAAGACATAGTCACACCTGTCAGAAACCTGAAGAAAAAAAAAATAAAGGAGGAAGAAAAAAAATTATTAATGAGTCTCCTCTCAAATTATAAAGTACATCAGAAAGTGAGTGGGAGGAAGAAAAAGAATATAAGTTTAAGCTAGCTCTGAGTTCAGAGGACAACTAGGAATAACATGCCTGGTGTGCCCTTAACAGCCTGGGTAATTTGGAATTATTTTAACAGGTAGGCTTTCTCTGCTATAAACATTTCTAGTATAACCTGAGATAAAAGAACATCTTTCTGTCCTTACTTCCCATTCCATACTAGGACTGCCCTGGAACAATGGTAATGAGAGAGGATTCCTCTTTGTCCTCCTCCTTGACTTTGTGGGCCACCCACAAGGAATTCCACCTGCCCTGGGGGAGGGACAGGTGGCTAATTGCCTGATTATGCAATTCAATAGGGGGACAAATTTGTCCAGTCATCTCTGAACTGGTTCAAAGAGTTTTTGCTATGGGTGCCAAGCGTGGGGTGATCGCATTAGTCCAATACTGATCACCAGGAAGGGACTCACACTGATGCACAGTGATGTTCATTGGGCCAAACAGCTCCACCTCCACTGCAAACCCAACAAAGGTCTTACACACCATACTGCTCAAGCTAGTCCTGATGTCACTTTATTTATTGCCTACAGCTCTAGACATCAATATTGCTGAGAGTTACTAAATCTCACTCAAGCAATTTAGCAGCTATTGCAAGCATCTAGGTGAGCTGACAGGACCTGTTCATTACAGCTAGTTAAAATATATGACTAAATGTACATGTCAAATAATTTATTAACTACCACTTTACCGTGCTGATCATCTGAAGGAATGATCTATTAAAACCCTGAACTCTTTTCATAATCCATTACCAGCCAGGCCATCTATTCCATTCTGTGGATATATTTAATACTTCTGACTTCAGAATGCAGTCTCATCCTATGAATTTAATGCCATTTTCTACTTCTCTGTTCAAATGTTAAATAAATTTAAATTGTATTTAAATATCAACAGCTTTTGTGGGGTAATTTGCATTTCTAATATTATTATCTTTAAACAACAACAGACCCCCCTTGCAGTCAGTCCATAGCAAATCCATTTCCATCCTTGCTTCTCTGAGTTTAGGTAATATACAAAAAGGTTATCATGACTCTACCAATGCCTCCCTTGCAATCAACAGCTGTCTTGAGGTCAGAATCTTGCAGCTGCCATTGGTTTCAGCAGGAGAATGTTGAATTTATTTACAGCCAGAATTATGTTGTTAGGGATATTCTCACGTTAGCATGTTTTACAGGAGCTCTTAACAGCTCCTGTCGGGATCCAGTCTCACTGTGCCGTACAGCAAGCAAAGCCAGTTGCTGCCACAAAAGCCTCAAGGCATGGGTGAATGTACCATAAGGGCCTCACAGAAGGCTGGAGCACAGAGTAACAGCATAATGCTGAGCTGAGAACGAGAGTGCAGAGCTGTGGGAGTAGCCTCAAGTGAGCCTGTAGAAACAGCCATGAGAAAGGCTGGAGGCTTGAGCACATTTCCCTTCTGGGAGAATTAGGGGAGCAGACACTGCCCCTGCATCCTTACAGAATGCACACTAATGTGAGTAAGACACTCAGGACAAGAACTACATCATAATTCCCACCTGCAACAATAGCAGAATGTCCGGCAGGCAAGCATAGAGCTCCAGGCAGTGCTTGGTACACCTGCTCCTTCTCTCACCCCATACTACCTTGCTTCCGTGAGTTAAAAACTTCAATTCCTTGCTGGCGCTGCACTTATCCCTATTGCATTTTTCTATTTTAAATACTGCTCTCAGACCAGACAACTCTTCCATGTGCTATAAAGCAATGTCTGCTGCTTTCCATACCTTTCCTCTTTTCCCCAGCAAGAAGTCACAATGTGATGATTTCCACCTGTGAGGTTAACCTGATGAGGAGGTGGCCCTGAGGAAAGCAGGGAGCCTGGGGCTGATTGCCCTGAGGTTCCTCACCCACCTTTGTGAGCAGCAGGTTGGGCCATACTTGTAAGTGAATGGCCTGAAGACAAGGATTTTCTTCAGTGCAGCACAGAGCTGGCTAATAGGTTTCAGTGCCTTGCTCACCACTTCTGCTTCCAGCCAGCAACACTTTGTATTTGTGAATCTTAGTGAGCTCACACATTTGGCAATTAAACGTTCCCTTGGGTGATCAGCCTTGGGCTGAAACCATTTCCTGGTGATTTCAGACGCCTTGCAGCACAGAAATCCCAGCTGAGGAGTCCTCTGCCCCAGGCTGCCCAGCCCTTGTGCAATAGGGCTCCTGCCAGGCCACCTGCCAAGTGTCCTCCCTCTGGGTAACACTTCCCTGTGGGAGCAGTGGCCTTTGAAGCATTCCTGCACCACGCAGGTGGGGTTTGGCTGTTGCTTTCATTGAGCTGCCTGTATGTGAAGAGCAGCTCAGCACACAGGAGCTGCAGCAAGGCTGAGACTCTCCCAGACAATACAGAGACTGGTGTATTACTCCAGTAAGTGATGGGAATCTGACTCAGATTTTAAATGCATTAATGCTCAAGCAATAGCAAAAGAACATTTTGACAAAGAGACTTCAGCTTCGACTTTATCGGAGGTTATTAGAAAAGGAGTGAGTTAAAACAAGAATCCAGCCCTAAGAACCTACTATGTGAAAGATTAAATTAATACCGTGACCTTGTGCTTTCAAGAGAATGATTTATAAAACAAACCATAGTCCAAAAAAAAAAAGAAAGACTGGGCTTGGGATACCCACTTACTCCCATTTCCCTTTCTGTAAGTGAAGACAGCAACAACTATGAGCTCATTCAGCTCCCAGCCAGCCCTTCACTGCTGGAATGAATAAGCATCACTGTTCTGCTGCAGTTTGCATGCAGTCCTAACAGAGCAACATCAAAACATGGTGCAAAATACAGTACATTTTCATAAATCCAGCCAGGACATTCAGAAACAGGTCATCAATAGAGAGGCAGATTAGCCGTGCCTGTGTTGCTGCAGACACATCCGAACCATTCATCTTCCAGCACAAGAGAAAGAGGAAAAAGATGTAGAGAAGAAAGAAACATCGAGCTCCTCTGTCTCTTTTGAGACTGAGTTTTCTAAGCTGTTTGTTAGAAATGAGTGCAGATTTTGTGGAACGAGCTGGACGGGGCTCAGCCTCGGCTCAGCAGGACAAACACTCACATGCAGAGCAGAGCAGAGAGCTGTGAGCACAGCCCAGCAGCTGGCAGCCCCAGGCAGCCCTGCAGCAGCATCCCCAGTGTCCTGCACCCCCAGGCTGCCCCACGTCATTCTGATGGGGACACACAGCAGCCCTGCTGATGCTTTCTTTTCTGATCCTGCTCGTCTCTTCAGTCTGAAGCGGATTTCCACCCCACACTCTGTCGAGCAGCTCCTTTTCTTTTGCGTTAATTCACATAACCAGCCTTTAACCACCAACCCTTCCTGCGCCGCAGCTCTTGCTTTACACGCCTCACCACACACAGCAGCAATGGCTGTGGCTCAAGTTTATTAAACGCATGGATGGAGCGACTGCACATACCCTCAGATGCGTGTGCACGAGAGTGTGAGCAAGTCTGCACTCCATCAACAGACAGCTCCCCGACAGCCTGCTATTAACTACAGAGCTGCAAAGGCTTTGCCCCCAAACAGAAAACCACTAAACACACTATAAAATGCAATGGGAGCTACAGAGGGGCTGGAGCAAAGTGCAGGGAAAAGCGATGTATTGTGGTTCTGAAATGTAGGGACTCCCACCATCAGTCCTTTCCCTTTCTCCTGCCTTTTAGTTCCCATCCCTCAGGGATGACCATTCCTTGGTTCTCAGGAAAGGTGAAAAGGGCTCCCAAGGGAAGGAGAAGATTTTCTTTCCCTGCTAATGTAGTGCTGGAGTACATTTCTGCATGCTGTGGCCGCTGTAATACAAGGACATTATAATGCCATTAAATCCTTCTGGTGCTGTGCTCTCTTGCTGAAGCCTTTCTGGGCTTTGTGTCACAGGGGCCTTTCACACATCTACGCTGAGCTGCCTGCTATTAATTAAGGGCAGCTGTACTCACAAGATGCTCTGCAAATTCTCTCAATACATGAGGACCGAGGGGACTTTTATCTCTTAAGGGAGATGAGGTGTGAATGGCTTTTTTGGGCATAAACTTGGTAGGATATAAAAGCACTTTGGGTTTCACAGGGCTCCTGCACCTCCACCTCTTTTCCTTACATCAGTGAACAACTCCACACACACATTTAATCTCCATGTGCTGGGGCAGCAGAGGTCATAGGTCCCTTATTGGTGGCATAGCACAGGATTAGGACTTAGATTGGTAGGTACGCCACATCCATACCAAGCACGTGGCTCTGGTGAGTTGGATGCAGAGTTCAATCATCAGTGCTATAAAATGTGTAGAAGGGGATATTTCAGCAGTGCTCAGCACTGCATTGAATTCAGCCTCCCAGCCCTATTCTCTGAATGGAGCAGAGTCAGGGCACTGTGATGATTCCTGCCACAAAATCTTCACCATAAGTGTTCATTCCTCAGTCCCAAATGCAGTTCTGTACATCCAAAGCTGTGCCCAAACCTCAGCTAGCAGCCCTACAGCTGCAAAAGTGATGCTGCTGCATCACTTGAACACACAAACTCTCTTTCCTTGGCAAACAATCACAGACCAGAAAGGAGGGGTTACTGCTACACTGAGGCTCTTCTTTATTATGTTTACTTAAAACGCCTGTTTGTGTTATGTGTAAAGATGCCAGCTCTCTCTCCTTCAAAACACCTCACATTCTGTACTCTTCAGGTGTGATCACAAGAAAGGCAAATGAGATTTTATTAATTTATCCTCATTTCATGGTTTGAGAGACGATCAGTGGAAGAAAACACTCAGCCCTTTGAAGCAGAGCTGCAGTCAGCCTGGGAGAAACATGGAAAGAAGCAATAAGGTTCCTCAGAAATCACACATCCTTCCTACCCTCTGCCTCCTGTAGTGTACATTGGTTCCATCCCTTTCCTAAAAGCATTTTACTGCTCATCCCATTACCCTTTTGAATAAGGCAACTCTGGTAGATAGGTATCTCTGTAGCTGGCTATTCCTTCAAGGCTATTTCTAAAAGGAAAGAGGGAAAGGGAAATGTACACCATAACTCCCAGAAGAGGTACACAGTATTTCAACATTAGCTCTCAGAAATAACTGTAACAGTCTTCTCCCACTTCATTATCATTACTAAATTCCCATGGGACAACAGTAAAATCATTATAGGAAACTGCTTTTCTGCCACAATAATTGTTGGATCTCTTACAAAATCACAGCTAATAAGTCCTTGAAAATAAAACTCATCTGGAGCAGTTCTGGTTTAGCCATTTCACGGGTGGCCAATTAGGAAAGTCAGTCTCTGTATGTTGGAAAAACTCTGGGACACTGTCTCCAATCCGTGCTTCTGGAAGTGTTCCTTCCTCCATACAAGCACTTTCCATTTCTAAAGCATGCTTCAAGCACAGCCTTGCCACCTTGGCAACCTCATGGGATCTCTTCTGATTTAGCACTGCACACATTTTCCTTGGTCTACCAGCATAAATGGTGATATTTAGTAACGTAAGTTATGTTAATGAGTCCTGCCTAAATCACTGCTGTCAGAAGAAGAATGGAGGAGTCTCTTATAACCATTAAAAATGAATGAGGAGGGAAATAAATAAGCAAAAGCAGCTCATTTGAGCTATAAAAGACTCCAGAACACAAGCTGTGTACCAAGGTACAAAAGGATGAGGCTGTTATTAGCTCCATAAGTCACTTAGAAATGACTCAGGGGAGGCGGAGCCACATTTAATCACCTTTGCTGGAGGAGTGCGGTTACCGCGATAACCCACTGCAGCCTGAAATTAGGCAATGCAGATAAATGGCTGCAATGAAGCAGCAGCACAGGGGGTAGATCTGCCCTAAGCCCACTGTATGTCTAGAGATGTCCCAGAGGATGTGAAATCACCATCCTGAGATCCAGCCGCAGCAGGTCTGTGAGCCACCCTGGATGATGATGGAATTAAGAACCACTGAACTGCTGCACTTGAGGAATAATCCCAGCATCTCCTGTGAGGAAGGCGCAAACCTTCAAAGCATCCACACTTTTTTGCAGCAGTTCTCCTACAGCAGCACAGCACCAGAAAATGCTGCTATCCACAACCCTATCTGCTTTTATTACCCAAATGCCTTTCTAAGAGCTTGTTTTCCGCCACTCATCTCCATAGCACCATACTGCAAGCATTGCTGACAATGCTTCAGAGGAAGTTCAGCAAAAAATAGACATTAGCAATGAGATGTGCAATTGAAGAACATCTCTTTGATACTTCTTTTTCTGCTGCACTAATCCACCTGAAGCACATTATAGGTGATATTGATGAAGAGAGCTCTGATGCCTATTTATTTCTAAGGGATTTTTAGTTTGTTCTACAGCTCTATCAATATACAACCCTCAGCAAAAATACACCTGAGCGAAATGTAAAATAGCACATTTCAAAACAACTTACAATTCTGGGCAAACATCCAATTCTAGCTGCAAGTTTAATACTTCTTTTGTGAACGTTATGGATCTGACAGAACATTTGCAGCCTGTTGGTGTAACTAACTGAAAATCCCCTCATTAAAAGTGTCTCGGAGGAATCAACTTTAAATAAATAAATAAATTGAGATTTGGAGTATATAATTGTGGATTTTTTCCCTCCATCCTTGGCTCTGCACTCACTTCCAGTGCTAGGAGCCATCAGATAGACCTCCATGCAGTGGATTTGCACAGCCTTGTGTTTTTCAAGGATGCAGTTAGAGACGGTTTGGTGGCCCTGCTAGGCAGGGGGGTTGGAACTACATGATCCTTGAGGTCCCTTCCAACCTGGGTCATTCTGTGTGATTCTGTGAAGGTGACACCTACAGGAGCAGCTTCTTCCTTGTCCCCACTGAGCTGTGGATCTCTGAGGGACGTGGGGTGGTTCCTTCCCCCAGGGCTGGCACTAAGGCTGCCTGCAGCATGAAGTCTCGCTGTAGGAGGGCTTTCAAGACACCTATATTTGGTTTCATTTTTGGGTCATGAAATCCAGTTTCATTTCAATTTCAAATGATTAAAATTATGTAAAAGTACCATGAGATCAAGGAAAAAGTTATTTTAAAATGAAAAAAAAATCAAAACACTTCACTGTGGAAATGTCAAAACAAGATGTTTCTTTGACACAACAGGAACCTGCTAGGGTGTATTTTCTTTTTCTTTCTTTCATAGATGAAATTCCAGAGAAGTTTGCATAATTTCTTGAAGCCGTTTTTACAGAACTACAAATTCTGACAGAATATATCCTGTCAAATTTCTTCCAATAAGCTTAATCAGCTGGGGCCACAACTCAAAGCAAAACCACATGAAAACTCTGCTCAATTAAAATCCAATCACTTCATACAATCTGGAGTATCTTTAGAGAAATGAATCGTGATGTTTTCACTTGCAGAAAGGGGTGCAAAGGCACAGGACAAGCTTTCTGGAAGTCTGGGATTAATTCCCAGCCCACACTTACAAGATAGCTGTGTATAATTTATTGAGACTCGTACTCTCAAGGATTTTGAAGTCTTTACTCCCATTGAACTCAGGGGAATTTGGTGGTTAAATCTCTTAAAGAATCTGGGCTTGAATCAGCTTGTGATGTATTTGTAAAATGAGGAATACTCTCCCCTTGTTTTATAAGGATTTTGCCAAGCTTAATTTATAAGAAACAAGGTGCTGGGGTTACACAAGTACATCTTCCTACTGCTTATCATTTCTCTGTAGTTAGAGAACAGTCCTTCCCTTTTTTCCACCCGTTCTAGGAGCCAGCAGCCAACGAGAGACCTCCACCAGCACAGCACAGCTTGGTGGGATGCACCTCAGGATCCCTGGCAAGCTGGAAAAGCCACAAGAAATCAAACAGCTTCATTCACTCCTGCTGTCCTCTGCTCCTTCTGTGGCTGCAGCCATCCCTATTGCTGTTGGCTGCCTTGCTGTCCCTGCTTTCCAGCTGGAAAAAGGAAGGTGATGCCTCTCTGCCCACCTGCTGCTCCTGCTGTTGGGAGTGCAGGGATCATCAGGAGGATGCTCTGTAAAAAATCAGTGCTGCCAGCACGTGGTCAGCAGGAGGATGGAGTGGCCTCAGTGCCTGCTGCCCTACATCATGGGGACATGGGGATGTCAGTGCTGGCACACAGAAGTGCCAGCGTTCCGTTAGACGAGTGCTGTCTGACAGCTTGCCAGTACTATGAGCTCAACCCACCACCTCGTGCTTAGGTTTTAGAAGCCACAGTTGGCTGTAACAAATGTGACAACACTTTCTTGCCAATGTTAATGAAGTTACAGCTTCCTACCTCTCTCCTGATCTGAAAACCACATGAACTCTGTATCACTTGCTGTGGTTGCCCAAGCAAAGCGGGAGAAGAATGATAAACACATCAAGTACCCTATGGTTTGTCACTACACTGAGAATGGCATTTCTCCCCTCATTCCAGTAAAGCTTAAGGAGGAATAATGGCAATAGAACAACCATGCTTCACACTCACAAAAAGAAAATAGATGCTCAGGCTGCCTTTATGGGTGATAAATACTTGCTGCCAAGTGGAGGAGAGCTGATGGAGGGACAAATAGGACGGACCACACACTGGCACAGAACCAGGGGACACACAGGCTCACACTGGTCAACTCAGATCAGTGAAGCAGAGCTGGGAAGAGGAAGGGAATTGAGGCACACACAGCCTGAAACAGCCCACTGTAAGGGCTTTGTGCATCATGCATGAAAATCCCCTTTGAGGAGAGGAAAATGAGCAAAGCAACATGGAACAGGGGTCTGAGAATAGACATGGAGGGTAAAGTGCTTTAGATTACTCCTGCAGCCTAACAGCATAGGCAGTTGGAAAGACTGGGCTTTCTCAAACTCTATAATACTTACATAGTACAGTATTTCCATTGGCTATGTTGAGTTCTCCTTTTTGGCACTGCCATCACATATATCACAATTATGCTAACAAGCCTGTCCTAAGGAACTCCAATTTTTCTCTTCATTACCCCGAGACAAACTTCCAGTCATTTCTCACCTACCCTTACCCAGTCATTTTTGATAGACTGTACAAGTGCAAAGGAGAACTCTACTTCATGAGCAAATTCAAATGACTATTACATTTATGCTGCTCTTAATGGCATAGGTGAGATGGAAACAAAGCTGAGCAGAATGCATTGCAGCTCCCCCCGACACACAGCCGTGCAGTGCGGGATCCCACAGCCAGGCAAGACATGGGACTGAGCTACCTCATTTCAGATGAAACTTCTAAATCAGGAGGTCCCTAGCTCAGCTCCCAAAGTCCAGCCTAGATGACAGTGTTACAAACATATCTTCTAACCAACACCTGTAGAGAAATCCCCTCCTCACCAGCTGACCAGTTTCCACCCTGTAACATGCCCACCTACAAAATCTTTATATGTTATTCCAAAATTTGCATGTTACTCAGCTCTGTGAACACACTAAGATTCATCACTGACTCCAATTACATTTATTTTTTCCCTTGGAAAAAATAAGATTCTCTTTTAAAGAGTCTCCAAAACTAAAACATGAATAACGTCTAATGATTGGGTGAGGTTGGTTTTTTTGCATCAACTGATTGATCAACTAAGCATGGTTCCTATGGAAGCTGCTATTTGTTTGGTTTAGTAAAAAGCAAGAAACAGGGAAGCCATTTAAAAACTTGTTGTTTAGGGTTACATGAGAAATGTAAAGCCTTCTAAACTAGTTAGACTTCTAAACTGGTTAGCAAAAGGCACCGGGCTGATATATGCTCTGCCTCCTAGGAATCACTCATCTTTCATCTCCATCACTGCATTGCAGACTGGAAGCATTGCTATTTTTTTTGACAACATTCTCAGTTTTTCAGCTTCCAAAAAATCTCTAGACAGGGACTGTCAGCTCTAATTATGCAGCTCGTGCTGCGGCGACAGGTGGTTACCGAAAACTCAGAAATGACACTTTGACTTTTGCAAATGGATTCTGAAGTTTGGGCCGTGTTCTTGACGAAAATAGCCATAAAGGAGGGAAGACAGGAGAATACTAAGAGCAGTCAGGTGGAAAGGGGAAGACTCACTATCCTGGGCATCTCTGCACCTTGACGTGCCACAGGTGCCATGAGTAGGTCACATGCCAGGCCCTCCAGTAACAGATTGAATGGGATGCTCAAAGAATCACTCTTCAGTAGAGCTTCCATCCATTAAATGAGGACAACAGCACTTCTTACCTCAGAGAATATCATTAGTGGTTGGAGCTTTAGGGACGTAATATTGCTGCCCAAGGATTTCATCCAGACCTCAGACTTCTCTCTGATTCTGGTAGGCTTTGATCTTGCCCTAAAGGGCAAGCACTTCTGCCCCTGAACAAGAAGAGTCCTGTTCAGATTTCTTTCCAAAAAGCAGTGGGTTATACATAAATTTTAATGAGGTACACCACTGAGAACTGGTCTGACCCAAGCCAAGCTTGAAACTAGGCATCCACTGACTTAAAGGAGGTGAGAGCCATGCAGGAGAAGCAAATGAAAAGACCCGCAGGGAGAAGAAAAGGCCATGATGAAAGCAGAGAAGAGAGTCTGAACTCTTCAACGTTCTCAGACTTCAGTGTCCCATGAGCACAGATCTGCAGGCAACTTCTTGAGTTAAGCACAGCTCAGCTTGTGTTTAATAGAATAATGACCAAATGCTGCTGAAATTACTTTTGTAACTTAGACACCATCCTGAGCAAATGCACTGCACTTCAGTCACTTCAACACAGGGAAAGGGAGATGAAATGAGTTTAGCAATGGCAGTCTTTTGAGGTTAGTGTTACAAGGACAAAGAGATTTCCATCTTGGTAATAGGATGGATTCAAACAGTCTTAAAGATTCAGTCCTTCACTGATACTGAGTTTGCACAGCCAAAGCCTAGTTCTCTTGCTCTGGCAAGCAGGCAGATATCCAACATTACCACTTAGAAGAATAAGGAAAAATCTGTTGCTATATACATACACTCATGCATGCATGCCAAGCTCGAGAAAGCTGGCCAACACCTTGCAGTGCCTGGAGAGAAACAATGCAACAGCAAAGCATGAAAGATTTCTCACAGAGACCTATGGCTTTTTAAGCCAAAAATCATTTGCAGAGGAGCATTTAAGCAAGACAGCTGCTCCAACAGCACAACCGTAGCCATAACACATAAGTATGAGAGGAAAGCTGGCATCAACCAGCAAGGACAGACTGAAATGCCAGAGAATGCTTTCCAAACAGCATTCACTATGAAAGTGACTGCGAAGTTTATATTGCAATGGGAGAGCACATCCTTTCCCACCAGAGCTGTGGGTTAGGATATGAGAGCAACGAGGGGATTTCTGTCCTTTCCTGACCTACTACCACAACCTTCTCTTGTCATGGATGCCTATTTCTGAACAACTGAAGATAAATAACTTTCTTACTGGTTTGCAAAATGGCACACTGCTGTGAGCCTGCCACTCCTCACACCAGTAAGATGTGGCACACCGACATCAGGCTGCAACAATGGTTACATGAGTTGAAGTTGGCGGCCACGGCTGGGGGCTCACTGCTCCGTCCACCAGTTTTTAGCAAACTCCTCTCCAAAAAGCTGCCCTCAGCTTGCTTGCAATCAACCAAACTCCACACAAGGCTGCCTTCTCTGCCTGTTCTACTGGGTGCATGCTCTCCTTGCAGTCATTTCTGGAAGATGTCAAGTTCTCATTGCTCAGTGGTTTTGTTTTAATGGAGAGGGTGAGAAACAACTGTGATGAATCTATGTGTGCATGCTGGGAACAGGATGGGGGTGATCCTGGTATCCCCAGGTATTCCACACAGTGAGTAGCCGTGCTGCTTCTACCATTCTTCAAGGAAAATCTCATCATCATTCTAACATACCTCCAACCACCTGCAAACATTGCAGCTGCTAATGTTCACTGTTCATTTTACATCCCTACACATGCCCCTTGCAGCGATGCTGAGCAAAACCCAAGCTCCTTCAGCATCCCTCTGGGGACAGAAACAATCCAAAGCCACTTGCTCCCCTTTGTGAACAAAGGTCGTTATTTTGATAAATTAGTTAAATCTCTCTCAGTCAGCAACAATGACTCTGAATTATTCAGCACGCATCTGTCTTTCCCCTTACAAAAATGGCTTGTAAAGCAATAAGTGTATTTCATTTGAACCACTTCTTAAAGATGTAAGACAGTTTGGGTTCACTCCAGTGCCCCTTGAAGTCAATGGGAGTCTTTAGTTTAATTTCCATTTAATTAATTTCATTAAATTTGCAGATCATGCCAAGCAGGGAGGGGTATTAAGTACTTCAGTGAACAGGATTAGCATTCAGAACGATTCTGATAGTGTGGAAAATTTTCTGAAATAAATAGATGCAATTCAAGAAAGATAAAGGCAAAGAACAAGGTTGGGTAAAAATAACAGAGTAGAAGAAGGGGAAAGATCAGCCTTGTGGCAGCAGTGGGGGAAAAAAGGAATGGTTTCCACACCTGGCCCCCCTCCACCCATTTCAAAACATTTAGCCATTTTTAAGCTCTATATTCAGGTACGAAACATGTAAGGTACAACTTCTCTTGTCTGTGGTGTATTTTGGACAATAAAAGACAGAACAATCCAAACAATGTTAAAGCCACCTTTGAGCTCTTCTAAACTGAACAGGAGCCAAAAGCAGACTCCAGTGTTAAGTATCCTTCCCAATGACTTAGGATGAAGTCTTTGTGGCAACATAATTAACGTTCTTCAAACACAATTAAATAAGTTTGCAGCACACAGACAAAGCAAATGCTATTTCATACTCTCTTCTTTCCTAATAAGATGTGAAAAAACACTAAGCATATTACACTAACCTGTATTTATAGCAAAAGTGACAATAACGTACATTGCTTTTGCGTTCTGATGTGCAAAACAAGCCATTGCCTGAAAATTGATTGCATTTCATTAAATCAAGAAAATACAAAGAAAATAAATATTAAAAAGATGGGTGCGAAGGCATCTTATTTTCCTCACACAGCTAAACAAAGACCTGATTTAGGATCAGTTAAATTACTGCAGATCAATATTATTTCATTTCCGCATCTCTTTCTTTGCACACTCTAATAAAATAATAATAACAATGGTGATGATGATGAACATTCTACATTTGAACTGTTCCTATTATCCAAGTGTCTCAGCATTCTGCAGAAAAAAAGCCTCCAATGTTTTGCAAAGTACATTCCAGTGAAGTCTCAAACACGTGTGTTTATATATATTTTTTTACATACAAATATATGATTATACAGCATAGATATTATTATCCTCGTTGTGCAACTGAAGGAACGCAATGTTTAAGTGGCTTCCCCTCGGACACAAAGTTCAGTACTGCTGTGAGAGAAAGGTGCTATGTAGTATAAGCGTACAGAAGGAGACAGTCATAGATGTGGTAAGAGCAAGTGTCCGTGCCTCATGGCTATGGCTTTTACAGGTCAGAAAAGAACAGACCAGATATATGGGACATGTGATGTGCTTGGGGCTAAGTCAGCAAAGCAACAACAGTTTGTAAAACACACTTGGGGTGGATCTGAGATTAGAAAAACTTCAGCTTTTGTCACTATAACCAAAGGGAAAACCAAACTGTGCTCTAGCTCTCACCCTGTCAGCCCTAATGTAGCTAATAGGGTTACACGGCATAACAGCCAAGGTGCCATTTGGCCTTCAAGTTCAAAACAGTTGATCTTGCTGCTAACCTGAGCCTACAGCTCCATTGAGCTTCCCTTCACTTTCAGTGAAGTAACAATAGGGACACATTCAATAAAACGTACCAAGAGCTGGCCTCTGCGAGGACAGGGAATGGAAGGTAGAGGACAATGTGAAAGCGTTTTGTAAGATTTCAGTTGCTTGTACCCCACTGACTCTGATAGGAGTCATGCTGCTTTGATCTTCCAGATGCTTTCACACTCTTTCCAACCTGACAAGCACTCACACATTGTATCTGTTCACTGTTAAATCAAGGTGAGTTCTGAATTTTGTTATCTGAACTACCTTCAAGCAACCGAAAGGAAAAATAGCCTGATTATAGACAGGATACTCCATCTGCAAGCATACTGCCCTGCTGCCCTGACACATCTTGCATGGTCTAAGTGCTTAGAAATGAATTATATTAATAGCGAAATTAAAAAACAGATCAAGTTCTTCAGTGCCCTGGACAGACATTCACCTCCTTCCATAGACAATTTTATTTACCCCAAAGAACCGTTCATGAAAACATTCAGGAAGACATTCCCATGAAGGGAAGGGTGAGGGGAGCTGCTTTCACCACAAGGATCTTCAGGATTGAAGATTCTGCTGGACACATGATGCCTTCACTCATTTACAGGGCTTCCCAGCCCAAAGACAGATGTCATATCTCTGGCATTTCAGATACTCTTGCTCTTTTACAAAGACCTCATGGCCAAAACCCAGCAACACTCACGTATTTAGCGCTGATGATGTGCCAGACATGCTCAGCTTCATCAGACTTTACTGCTTCAACTTATGCTAATCCACAAGCGCCCTGCAGAAGCATACCCTGGCCTGAATGGCAGGCACCTGGAGCAGCTGGGCAGCTGTGCCTTCTCTTAATTTCCAGACATGGTGAACAAACCGGACAGCCCAACTATATGTAAAGTCCCCTGGAAAAATGCACATATTAATGCCAAGCTTTGAGCACAGAGAGCTGGCAGGAGACCGCTCTGGTTTTATCCTTCACACTCATCAGTGGGCTGAGCAGACCACAGATGACAGGGCTAAATATTACTGCAAGTGTACAGAGCCCAAACTGCTACTGCAATTCCAGCTGCTCACAGACTTATTTCTTTCACTCAAAGCAGAGCAGAGGCTGTGCTGATTTGGTATCACCATGTTGGCTAAGCATACAGTCACTGGTAGCAGAGTAGAAGTTTTGGTGGTGCCCTGCCACCCTCCTCCTGTGCCACTGCTCATTTACACTCAGCTTCAAGATCTGCTATGAAAAAGTTGCATGCATTTGATGATCGCTGCTCACCAATTCATAGGGAGGGCAAGACTGACAAAGAGGGATCACCTCCTTACAGCAAGTGATGTTCCACAGGCTCCACACAGCCTCCTGAACAGCCCTGGGAATTCATTATCTGCTGTGAGATTTGTAGTTGAGCCATTTCACTCCCTGTTTCACCCTCAGGTCAATGAGGGCCGTCTGCCCCAGGAAGATGATATGAGGGACTCACTAAGGTTATTCAGATATTTTTCAGAAGCAGAGGTGATCCTCACCATGAAAAATCATACCATAGAAAGAGAAAATTTCAGGATATGTACAGTTCCTCCCTGTGCTCTTCTGGCTGTGCTGCACCCAGACTCTGTGCAGGTATATGGACTTTCCAGTGGGCTGGCACCCAGCTGCTAAGAGCCTTCCCAAGACTTTTGTTTCTGTTTGTTTAGAAAGCAGAACATCATATAATGAAGGGATAATGAAAGATGCAGCACTATCAACAGAAGTACGACTGCTCCAAAATCTCAGTATTCATTTACTTGTGCCTGTAGGACTTACGAGAACCAAGCCACACTTCAACTTATTGGCTGCTACATTTCTTTTACACAAACCAGTACCAAAAAAGATTTGTTCTGTCACTCTCAGCTACTGTGAGGAGAACTTTGCACAGTTACATCTGGAACCTCGAGCCTTCTTCCCTCAGACATGTGCAAACAAGGCAGATTTTAGCATCTTTGCAGTGATAGATGGGTATGTGTGAAGCCTAAAAGACTTTTGCAAGTTAACATAAATCTTTCCACATTAGCAGACACTTAAGAGGAGACATCACTCCCATGACATCCGTGCCTATCCTGACTAAATAATGTAGAAAACACCATTCACAGATGTAGACTGGCCAACTCAATTTCACTAAAATTCTTTTCTTTCAAATCTTTGTAACTAGATAGCACGGAAATGTTTGCTACTTAACTTTTTTGGATTAGAACAATATCTCACTCCCATATCTATGTGTAAATCTTCTATCAGTACAGACAGGAAAAGATAATTTTCCAGTGGATCAATGCACACTTCTTCCTCTTCTGTACAACTTCTTAATGGACTGTGTGTGGAGCAGAAGCATGTTCCCCCCAATACATTATTCCTCATACAATTTTAAAGCACATTCATCTACTTCAAGCAGATCTGGCTCTTTCAGCTAGAAGTTTTGCAGCCTTAGGGATTCTTTACCAGATTAGCCAATGATCTTTTTAACACCTTGAGTTTCTGACATTCATATCTTGCATTAAATCAATCTCCCTTTCATGATTTTTATTTATGCCGATGCTCAATTCTATTACAACCCTCTCCTCTGCTTTCTCAATTTCCTCTATTATTCTTTTTTTGGGTCTATAATATCATTTCGGTGGCTAAGTCATAGCCTGTCACTTCACATTTATGAACTGAAACATGAATGTGCATTATTACTTTATTTTTATGAAAATCCATGATAACTAATGCACTGATTGAATTTCTACCCAGAGGCTTTATGTCTGGTTTCACGATATCTGGCCTCTAACCTCCATCCCTCCAAACAAACTTTACATCTATATTTACATACTGGGATCATTATAGTTCTTTATCTCCCTGCTCCAATCACTTCAGAAGCTATAATGGATCGAGGCAGGAGCTTAATTAGAAACTGCTCTTTTCTCTATTTTGAGCTACATTTCACGTGAAAGGGAATAATATGACTCTAACAAATGAAAGACTCGATGCAACCCCACAAAAGCCCCAGGCTAGTTAGATAAGTGTTTAGTGGAACAGACAATTAAGACAGTGGGAGATCATGGTGGTGCCCCATTCCCTATGAAACTGACATTCATTTTATTCCCATTTCCACCCTTATAATGGAACCACTCTCAGTAATCTGGCTCTGGTTTATGATTATACCAGTGCAGGCAGAATCCCATTACATTCATCACTTTTTTTTCCCCTTATTTCCCTTTTTAGACAAGCAGGGAGTGTCCCAGCCCTAGGTGATGTACTCAGTTGTTCTAGATCCCACAGTTCTGGCCCACCTTCACTCCTGTCATGCTATAAGGAGTACAGAAAATTTACAGGTGGAAAAGCCCTGTATATAACTGGAGTGGTCACTACAGTGTCAGCTTCTGACAGAAGAGCTTCAGGGGCATTCCCAGGAAGAGAAAGATGCCAAGATCCAGTGAGACCTGCCTGACTGATAGCCTCGTTAACATTTTGCTCATTAAAACTGATTAAAACTGTAGGGCAGCCTTGAAGCACCCATAAAATCTGATAGCAGAAAACTGATCTATACAGACACCAGGCTCCAGAAAGCATGAAAGTGCTCCTACTGATTCCATCCTGTGTGCTACAGATAACAGGTGGGGCTGAACGGAGGGTTTTACACCTAAAGCATTTTGAAACAGAAAAGTGTAATCATTACATGTTATGATGCATTATTATTGTATTATTATGATGAATCTGAGGATGCAGCAGAACATTCTCTGCTTACTGCAGCTAGCAGGGGAATGAGAGCTTTCCTGTTTTAGGGCTGGTGGGACATGCCTCTCACTGCCAGACTTTGCCAAGGTGAAGCATAGACTTCATCTTGATCTTGCACCTAAAGTGATCTCTTGAATTATGTTTTCCATAAAATCTGAAGCCCAGCGCTCAGCTCTCATCAGACTATTCAAGCTCAGTGACTTTACATCACAGACAAAACCTCAATATTATAATCCAAGTTGTTTTTCTAATTCTTCCTTGGGTCTTGTCACTTAAAAGCCCACAGAGTAAATGAAAGAACAGACAAAGTCGATTACTACCAAATCCATGGATATCCATGGGGTAGCTAATGGCCCTAGAGGACTGTCATGGTCTTGACATATTATAGCAACCTCTGGCAAAAGTATCTGACTACACACAATTTTTTAAACTAGAAGTTTGCAAACAGCTGAGCATTTCACCCTTGACTGTATGTAAAGCACACGACTCATATTTTGCTGATGACAGAGAGGGAAAGAGACTCTTCCACTGCAGATAACCCTTCTCCTCCCATCACCACAACACATGACTTTTTGATTTGTTTCCTGTGCTGCTAAGCAAAGGAAGTCCTCTCCCAGTTCATCTTGTCCTGGGATCATCTTGATTCATGCCCCCTACTAATTTCCATTCTCCCTTTTCTACACTTTTTTTTTTTTCTGTGGTGGGCACACATTTAATTTGAACATCTCATTTTATGAGCTCCGTTTTCTCAGAGTCTCAACAACAACAAACAATCCAATCCAGCCAATGGAGGAAACTGTGAGATCAAATGATAGCTGTCGGATCTAGACACTAAAAATGCAGGAAGAAGTTACTCATACCTGTGCACAGCTTTCCCACAGCCTGAGATCCAAAGAAATAAATACCAATGAATGCAGCCCAGCTGAATCTACTTAGAGGAGTGAGAGTGGGAGATCGGATTTGACACATACATTGTTTAACCTGGCAACAAAGGGCACAATTTGGAAAACTAGTTGTCAAGGTGTCTTCAAAAATTAGCATAGTATCTACAGCAGCATTGCCAGAGGGACTGCTTCCTATGCTGTCTATAGAACTGTGTGAAATCCTTGTGATGAAATTCTCAGCCCTAGGGAAACAGCTGCTTTCAAGATTTGTTACAAGCTCGAAACTCAGCTCAGCGTCATCAAAACGTGTGAAGAACTTTCAAGGAAACATGTGCTGACTTATGGCTACGGCACTGAGACAGCTAAAATTGGCTCAGGCTGATCTTTGCTTTCAGCATTAAGCTGATGCCAAACCCTCTAGTAATGGTGAGAGCTGTACACAGACACAAAAAGCATTCTTTGCAAGGAGCAGACTCTTCTGATCATCAAATAAAGTCCAAAGCAATCTCATGAGCTAAACTGCATTCACATTGGATTTTCGGTGGCTGAAATGAGATCTAATCACCAGCAGAAATGGTATGTGTGTGTGAGACTGGGCCTGACTTCTTTCTTTGAGTGATAGTCAATTGCAGTTAAACTAAGATTAATTAGAAAGAAGAGATTATATAAGTTGGCAGAAAATATAAACTTTCTCTGATACCCCATCTGCTCACAATTCATATTTATACTTTAAATAAACTTGAATAACCATTAAGAACAGTCTTTAGGTTTGTAATTTCTGGTAAAGTTAATTGGATTTTGTGTTTAAATAGCTCCAATCCAACAGTAAGTTAAAGTGATAATGCAAAATGTGGCTGAAATTGGAAAGTCGTTCAGCATTTCTATGGTTAGATGATAGGAGAAAAATAACAGCATCATTGTCTCCTGCAAACAAATACAACACCCGTGCCACAACCTCAGAGTATGCAGGAGACCAGATCCCCTCACGTGTAAAGAATGAGTCTCCTACAGGTAATTATTTATTAAAATAAACTGGACTCAAATAACCCCTTGTATTCTGACATCTAAAAGCATTTTTCAGATGTGCTTTACTTGTTTACTTTCTCATGCTCCTGGAAGTCTTTCAGAAGCACTACATCAATGTTATAAATAACTGCAAAGAGAACATGTAAGCGGGTAGCCGAATGTCAGAATGGGAAAGCAGAGGAGAGCTGAGCACACAGGCCAGGACTGCACTGCTCTTGACAGAAGGAAACCACTCCACAGCATCTGCCTCTAAAACGTGGCTGCTGAAGTACTTAAGGACAGCATTAATTTATTTATTTTTTAATTATTGTACACCAAAAACATCTCAGAGAAACGATGAATTGGCCCTTCACAGGATACATCTGGACTGTGCCCAAGCTTACCTCGCTCTCTAAGCAAAAGTTGAGATCCTCTTGAATAAGAAACTGCGTCAGCTATATATGGGCCTTAGGAGGCATTAGGATACTGCTGAATATTTCATTGTCTGAAAGTTTTCAGAATAGGTTACCAAGGGGACTGATACAAGAAGGCCAAAAGCTGACAACTCAAAGGGTAGGTAAGGACAGGAAAACCAAGAAATATATTTAAGAAATGGCAAGGACTAAATAAGTAACGGCAATAGACAGTATTGAGGAACTGGATAACTGCCACAGAATCACAAGAGGAGTGAGAGATGAGGCTGAGTTAAGTTGGTGGAAGGGCTGCATACTGCTAGCTGGCTGCTAGTCATGACAGCATCAACAAAGTCAAGCTCTGGAGAGAGAAATCCATCTCAAGGTGGATCTTACCCAAGTTAAAGTTGTTCAGCTTGTGGCCTGTTGTACAATGTTGTTATCTATTCAGCTCCAGGAAAAGTTTCAAGATTACGTCAGGGATGTAGAAATTAATGCAAAATGGTCCATGTACTGGATAAAATGAATGAAATTTTCAGTCAGCAGATCTCAGCCTACCCAATACTTAGAGGCAATGTCTGTGTCCCCTATGAACCATGTGTTTACCCCCAGCTCCTTGCTGCCAGGGCAGCATGAGGTGCTGAAACATCCCTGGCTACCAGCATGTTGCCAGCATCTTCCTCATCCTCAATCCAAAACACAGCAACACAACAGCTTCTAGGAAGAAAATTAACTCTATCCCAGCTGAAGTCAAGACAATGCGGCATCTTGTAACTATTTACTAGGTAGCAATAAAGCAGCACATCATCTGGAGGATGGCTTAGAGCAGGTACCAAGAGCTATAAGAAACACATCTTCTAAAAGGAAGTGGCAGACGGGCACTGGAACTGAACAACACAATGAGTATTAAAGCTAAAGGGAACTTTTTAAAGAATCACAGGTTATAATGATTAATGCCAGTTTCTGTTTTGGAGACAGGTGCTGTTGGATGCTCTGAGCCCAATTTAGCTTTCATTTATATCAGTGCAACATCATGCGCTTCAGTAAGGCACTGCTGGCTTAGCCCGGTGGAATAGAGAAGGAAATAAATTTCTTTTTGTATTCAGCTTGTCTACTCCTTACTTTGTCTTCACATCAGTCCTTCTAGAGGTCATCCAATCTCTTTTTATTGAGATGATGGAACACTTCTCAGTGCTGGGATACAGCACACAATGAATTGAGTTTTGAAAGCAGCTGAAAAAAGTAAGACACATAATCCCCTTTGAAAAGAGAATTGATTTTGACATTTCTACATGGGTATTTTTTTGCTGTACAAATGTGACTCTCAGAAATAGGCAAAACACTTGGAAGATCATATTCACCACAGTTCCCGAGTATCTTCACTAGAGGGATTCACAGGCACAGGACCAGGATAAGCCTTCCACATGGATGGCATCAGACTAACGACGTGACAGCAAGGAAATGCCTATACAGTGCCAGATCATACAAATGCTCAAGCTATGAAATCGATCATTTTCCAGACTTTCAAATCTTTTTTTCTGAAAAACTACCTCTTTTCCAACACCAGGAAAAAGACTGAAGAATGACAAAGAAATCTGAAATTACCTTTCTGCAAAAACAACAGCTCTACAAGCCTGGTCATCAGTGTTTCTTTCAAGCATCTCACAATCACTGCTGTCTTTATCTCATCATAAACAGTTTGTATCAGTGACTAAGTAGTGAAGCCATGATCCCCAACACATTATTCAACAGAATTCCTCACTCAGATCCTCAGAAAAAGGCAAACAACTCCAATAACGGTTTGGGTGAGTTTTGGATGATTACTGAGAGATGTGGGACTGTTACATCACTTCTATATTCAAAACTCATCTTTGCCATGCCTGCTCTTCATACCAGAGTGATACTGGCATTGTTCCTTCTCCCTTGAAAACCAACATCACCAGCACATGAACTAAACCCAACTTTTATTTTGAGTACCATGTGCTTCTGAGTTTGTCCTGTATCCTGTTTACTATACCAGACCAGGAAAAGTATTTTCTTTCTCACCATTGCTGCATCCTAAGGTAAAAAGTTCAGAAAGATTTTGATGTCAGCAATAGTGAAATTGAGCTGAAATGACAGGACATGATTTCATCATTTTCTATCAAAATGAAATGCTTAGACATTGCAGAAGATAAAAACATCCATTTTCTGGCTTAAATCAAATGTTTGTTTCAAGACGGATCAAAGTTATTTGGAATGAAACAAGGCAGTTCAGCTGGTGAGAAAAACCACATTATACTGTGGAAAACCATGGCAGATTGAACTTGATCTTCGCCCAAACCTCAAGGCAGAGATTTATTTTTCCATGATAAATTCAGCCCTAAACAATTCTATGCAAGCATTCAATCTAAACAACATCCCATTTGCTGATGGGGAAGTATCTTCTTTGATAACATAAAACAAACTACACTGACCACATCCACTTTTCCCTCCCACTTGGATGTTCTGAACCCTGAGTTATCAAACCTCCGTGACAACCTCTCCTGAATATTTCACACTGTGGTTAGCTAGTGGAATAGACTGTGGCTTCTGAAACAGGGGCTCGCTCTTCACTGCTCTCCATCTCCTGCTCTGCTTAACCCCCACTGCAGGTTGCATTTCTCCCTCCTGTGCCTCTCCTCCCTGGACAAACCCCAGGCCAGGGTGAATAAAGTCTTCTTCCTTTGGACTGGATGAGCTATTAAACTCAATCAAGCTATAGCATGCATCTCAAATCACTCTTACAGTGGCTATTTAGGAGGGAAAATGGGAGAGAGAGAAGCCACAGCACTGAAACTGCCAGTGCTAAACCAGGGAGCAGATAAAATCCTGGACCCGATTCTCTTCTCCTCTGAATTCATACTCTGTCACTCCACCAACTTTAAAAGAACTGAACTTTCCCCTGAAGTGCAGCAGAGTAAGTAAGAAGAGAAACAGCTGCTAAAAGTTTAATGTTTTAAAACACTGTTTGCTTCAGGCTATTTTAGATGCTTTGATACTTCAGTTTCTGTTAAGTCTATCACTTGGTTAGAAAGAAGTTATTTTGCTGCAGATAAAACCAGGCTAAGTGTTATTGGAAGTTCTGTTTGTCTGCAGTAATATCTTAGAAATTGCCGTGTGCTTTGTTACCTCCTTCACACAATCCAAAGCAATCAAAATAAAGCAGCTATTAAGCCTTCACCTGATTGGGAGTAGCTGCCTACCACATAGATGTGGTTGGAACAGCCTGGTTTTTTTACATCTCTACCTGAAAAGACTGAAAATGCAAAGCACCGAAAAGTGATGCTTTGGAGATTTCTGTGCTTTGGTGAGGCTAAAAAAGGGGCCATTCTCATTTGTGAAACAGTCTGTAACTTGCCTCCCTTATTGTGGAATGGTTGCTCCATCAGTGTAGGCGAAATCATTTCACACCATATTTGGCCATTAGTGATACTGTTTAAGTGGGCTAAATTCTGACTTATTCAACCAGGTTCAGGTAGATGCAATTGAAGTCTGCAGTGAAAAAAGTGAGTAATAACATAAAATAAAATAGTGGCTCCTGTAACTAGAAGCTGAATGGGGATACCAACACCCAGCAGGTAAAATGAGCTTAAATTCATCATCAAACCACACAAAAAAGGAAGAATAAAAGATGTTACGTGACAAATATATTGAAAACCAGTAACAGTGAAGGCAAAGAAACTAAAACTTTATATTTCAATGGGCACTTAAAGCAGACATTTTCTTCCATTTTTTATTTTCTTTCTCTAATGCCCAGAGAATAGAAACTCTAATTACTGTTGCATGCTGAAGGCTGGCCACTAATTGTATAACTTTATCTTCATTACATAAGATGCCTGTGAATAAGGCTTGGCCTGAAACAGAGCAGGTAAACTGAAAACTCAGACGTTTTCAATTAAAAGCTCACTTTAAACTGGTGACTCATTTTAATGATCCTGAAATCTGCCATTCTGCTGCAGAGGAGTGAACTCTAGTGGGATTTTTGTAGAAGCCTGGAACATCTTATCTCTGACTAGATTTTCTATTTGATGAATGTCTTGTCATTAGCATCAGTGTGAAAGGTTATATATACTAGAAGCACACAAACTTTTATAGGTGCATTAATGAATTTACAGATAGCAGATATATACATAGGAAGTACTACCACTTTAATTGCTTTGCCAGGGTAAGAGATGAACGTATTACATACCAAAACAGTTGGAGATTTATGTAGGCCAAAACAAAACAATTTGATAAATAAGAACTGCGGAAAATAAAATTAATGTTTAAAATATATTCCAAATGATATATTTGCTTTCAAATTATTTTTTCCAGTTCTCTGAATAAACTGAAAAGTTAATTAATTTATGTGAGTGAAGACTTAGCTCATTAACTTCCACAGCACAAGGCAAGAAAAACAAATTATTTCTTTACATTTTAAAACTCAGATTCTGTTCATCAATTTGCTGTATTTGGCAGACTTATCAGATTCTAAGGAGCTCCATAGAAGCAAAAAGGTTGTCTGGATTAAGACAGTCAGAAAGACATTTAATCAGAAAATGCCAGCATGGTGGCTATTCAGATAAATAGAAGACCTGAGTAGATTCTAAAATGAAAACGTAAGAGAAGATGGACTTCTAAATTGCAAAAGCTCATCTCGTGTAAAAGAAATTATCATGAAGAAATTGCTTAAAACAAGTCCAATAAGTATCAACCTTGCATCATTTTGACAAAAAGTTAAATCTGTTTAGAAAAAGTTCAAGGGAGATCATTTAAACCCATACCCAGCTCTATTCTTCAATTACCCTGCTCCAGGTTGTCATTCCCTCTGTGACATAAAGTTACATATCAAACTTCCAACAGTTCTCCCATATGACAGTAACAAATAAGCACCCGCGCTCTTCCTTTACTTTAAAGACAACTACCTCCACCAAGAAGAGTCATTTTCAGCTAATGGGGCCCAGAGAGGCCTGCTTGGAGATAAACAATACCCTCAGCCATTTCAATCTAAAGTAAAATGAAGGAACATAAGAGGAAGAATGCTTAGCATTCCAGTCAGCTTTAGTCTAAGGCAAATTTCACAAAGGCCAAGTCCTCAATATGGTGCAGTTCACAAAAGTTAATGGGAAAACAGTGGTTTCCAGCAGCTGAAGGGGTGGCCTGGAGTATTTTTAATCATTTTGTGATACGCTAGTTATGTTAAAAAAACATACATATAAATGTATATATTTGTAGCCATGTCTCTCATTTTGTCTTCTCTTGTGACAGTCATGGATAAGTTTGCAAACGCATATAAGCTGCTGTATATGAGCTAACATTTCTGTCACCATGTTGGAACACCTCCCACCGTATCTCCAACAATCATCACGGTTGTCTGTGGCTTCCACTACAACTAACATACATGAACCATTAACAGGGCTTCTTATAAACTTTTAATGTTTACTCATACGAGATGAATGACTCCATGAATCAGGATGTCTCTTGAGGGTCCATCCTGACTCTATGATTACAACAAGAATGCTTCCTGCAAGTTGTCTCCTCATCATTTCCTAAAGAAGCATGCACTGAGAGCAAGAGGTACGAGTGGCATTATATTGTCTCCTGCTGCTCCCTGTCTTTCAAAGAAAATCAGTCTATATATCTATTGTACAGAGTAAATCCATCAGTCAAGTGTCTTATCAAGTAGTCCCAGTCCATGAACATGCTTTCTGTGGGGGACTCTACTAGCTGCAGAGAATCACAATTTTTATGCTAGTGTTTGTAGTACATGGCTGACTTAGTACCAAGAAAAGACACAAGCTTTGAGTCACACGGTTCCTGTACAAGTGTGGCTAACTAACTTCAGAGGAACTATTTCTTTCCTACAAGATCAGCTGCCAACTTTCCTGACCCCACACAATCCATGTAAAAGAAAAGTAAAAAGCAGAGATAGCGTGAACTCTGAAAATACTTTCCAAAGGTGGGAAGTGACAGGCAGTTCCAAGTATTTGACACATAGATTGGAATAAATAAAATTTCCCATTTGTTTCATTGCTCCACTGAACCAACCTAGACGTAACAGTGATAATAAACCTTAGTTTTTCAGCATCAGAAAAGTTAGAAAAAGAAAGAACTTGTCACATTAGAGTACATCACTGTTTTGTTAGGTCTCTCCCTTGGTGCAGTGAAGCAGTATGAGCCTACCTTAATGACATCTTCATCTGATGATCTGCACTCCACAGATTCTAGAAGATCAGTCACAGTCCCATCATCTTCTACAGAGACCACTTTGACAGGGACAGCCACTGTTTTCCCGGTGAGAATAGCTGTGTTCAGGATCTCTGCTTCCTAAGAGACAAAAAAAGCCCTTTTGATTAGCATATTTCACTATTACTTCATTAATACCACCTAGAATCAACATTATGTTCATTTCTAAAGACAATTCTAAGAACTATTCCAAACATGGCAGGCAGAAGAAAAACAATTCCTCCCTTCAACCCTGGAGCCACATTTCCAGTTCTGATTTAGGGCTGTTAAGACATTCACCACACCCTAATTGCTCTTTCATGAATGCTCATCAAGTGTCAGAGCAGCCTGGCACTCAAGGCATGGCGCTGTACCATGCTAACAAGAAGTTTCTTGCTTCTAGCAACAGTGAAGACTCCATCCTGAGCTCACTAATGACCATGCTGATCACATAAAAATAGCATACCTTAAGTTTGGCTGTTTTATCCAAGAAACATACATATGAAAGAAATTCTAGCTGCAAATGCAGGGTTTAGACTGGTCTTGAAGATGCAGTGTTGGCCCATGTCCCCCAGTTTACATCTAGTGACAAGGGATTGAGGCAGTGCCTCTCATGACAGGAAAGGTCTGGGCTCTCTTGCCCTACCACCTAGGGAATTAGAGTGGTTAAGCAGCACCCTTAGTTACCTGGATGTTATGTCAGTCATGCACAGCAGGTACCATTCACTTGTACCAAGATACACAGGGAGCTCAAATTGGTCCCTGTATTCTTCACCTCCTTATTGCAGAATATTGCTCACTCTTGAAAAGTTCTCCTAGCTTTTCAGAATTGTGCCTACGAATCATAGACTATCCTGTAGAACAAGAGACTCTTGATTTCAGCTGTCTCTTGTGAAATAAATGCTTCCAAAGCCCCCCAAGTGCTAGCTGCTCATTACCTAAATAGTTCACGCTATGAGCTCTGAGATTGACCTGATTTCACTCATGGAAGACAATAAAATAAGAGACTGAAATTAAGTTACCGGGAGATGATGACTCCCCCTACTGCCTCTTGGGCTAAGGAGGAGAAGCTGAGACTTCTCTCATCTAAAGGGTATGAATCAAAGAGACCTTTTCTTATCACTTAAAGATACAGAGATACCTTATTCAGACTCAAAGCAATATTTAAAGAAAGAGAAAAGCTCATCCTCTTTTGATAGCTGCTTTGCTAAAGTTTCTCCATCTTCACCGTGATCTTTAGGGGAGGGTGAAATAGGATTTCACAGAAAGAGAATTTATGAAAATCCTCTCCCTCCCTCAGCACAAAAGCCCTTCGGATATTTTGAAATTATAATTTATATCAAGATGAGAACTGTACTGTAAGGCCCATCTACCACAAGTGCAAGTTTGTGCTCAGAAGAGGATTTGCAATTAATTTTCCAGATTCTCTTATTTATTTCAGATCTGAGCTTCGCAGCGAAGCTACCTCATGCAGGTTATTTAGATCCAATTGCCACTCTCCTGTAGGCTCCACTGAGCTGGAAATAGGGCAGTTCGACATAACAAGTGCTATTAAGCATCCATGATAATTACAGAATCCAAGCATTAGGTTCCTATCTCACAAACATTTGGGCACGAATTACATTTCATTGGGACTGTCTGAGGCCATAGCACATACCTAGCTGCTTGCAACTAGCACCAAGCTGAAAATACCTGCTCCACCAAGCAGGAATGCCCTTCTTCCCCCAGTCAGTAAGTTACAAAATGAACCTTGTAATTATTTTATAAAGTAAAGAGTTTTAATAACCAAGACTCTGAAACAGTGTGATTAATGAGGTCTGCTCACCAAAGGCAAATGTAATTTCCCGTAGTAAGAACTAGTAACTGATAACGTTCCTCAAAAGCTTCATGAATTTCTTTTGAGTTTCCAAATTCTGAGTCCTGGCTTTGGACATTCTGAATAGGGACTCCATCCTAATATACGTGATACCTGCTGCTCCTGCTTAAATACTAGGAGATAAGTGTATGTATAGCCGATTCTAAGAGAAGGAAGTAAATTCATGTTTTATCTCTAAAACCAAAGGTTCCAGATTCAAGATTTTATAACTTTGGTCTGTATTCACATATACTTACGATCAAAGTGTTTATAGAACTGTGCTCAGTCCAATCAGCACAGTGTTCAGCATATGACAGTGCTGCTAATTCTTAGGCAGTCATAATGATGTCCATCCCTTACTTCTCCCAGTGGAAAAGTGGAGTGAAAAAAATTACTGTTTTGAGTTCATGGCAATAACTACAGTGATTTTCTATCAGTAGGTGCGTGCCCAGTCCCAGGAAAACAAATCACCCAGTACTTCTCTAAAGCAAAACAAACACAAAGCAAGCAGGCAATGTCTGCAGCTGTGCTGGACTAACTGAGCTGTGCATTCTGTTTGCAGAGTCTTCAGTACCTCCACATGCAGGGGTTTGGAGGATGGCTTCTTTAGGCACCTGGTTTGCATCTTTCCCTTCAACGTAGAGGCATAATAACCATTTACACCAATTTATGCAGCGGGGGCAGAGTAAAATGTTTTTTCAGTCATTTGTTTAATGGTAGAAAGGGCTTAATGTTCCCATGGTGAAAGCATATGAAAATTATTTCATTTGAGGAAACAAACATGATGCTTATTTAGCTACATAGAGATTTATGGATCAGAGTCTCAGCATGTAAAAGCTATAAATCTAAATAGTTTCTAATTTAAAAGTGTTACTTTTTGCTGCTTAAGTGATAACGGAATATTCTGAAGAAATATTACTTTCTTTATCCATAACTAACACAGATTATGTGAGATATCGCGTTAGGGCACTGCAAGATGGGAATACTTACAGGTTTTGCAAAGCTACAGCTATGTAATGAGACCACATAAGGTTGATTCCCTGAGCAGCTATTAAAAAGTTGCCCATCTTCCCCTAACCATTACAAAGTATAATTCACATACATGGGCCTCCTAAAATAAGCAAAGGAAACAGTAAGAGTAATCAGAGAAAAACATTTTTCTCTCATAATAGAAATGGAAGACCAGGTAATCTTTATTCTGAAATTACTACTGCGTCCAAAAATGGTAATACTTCCCAAGAAGATTCTGGAGTGAGCATTCTCTGCCTACTGAAGAAATTCATATTAAATAACTGAGCATATTAAGCCCTCCAGCAGCAGCATATTCAGAAGATGCACACAGTAAGTATCTATTTAAGTAGATATGCAGAAGGGAACACCTATTAGTCTTTCAGTTTTAATTGGTAGCTTCTCTGCAATTTAATTTCCCTTCGGATATCTCTTGCCTTATAATTCCTGGGGTGAAAGAAAGAACTTTAACAATATCTTTATAAATCATAAGGCATTTCTCTTCTTCCCTTTTTTCCTCTCCCCATAAACATTGTTTTCTAATGTTTGTATTAATAATGGCTTCTAAAATAAATAAACATACGACCGATTCACACTCAGCTTCGAGTCTCCACATCAGCCTTATAACAGAAACATTTTGTTTAACAATAAAAGGCAAAGAAAAAGCTGGTAGTGATTGTCAGCGTTCTTTCTTCTAAATACCAGGAGTATTTAGCAAGATTCAGAAGGCTGTAATGCTGAATCCCTGTTAGCCCTCACAAGGCTCACACCACCACAAACAGCTGTAAGAAGGCACCAGCTTGCTTTCCAAAAAGACCTCCAGACATATTTCCTCAGAACAACTCGGGCTGATCTGCAGCTCATACCCTTCAGGAGGAGGAATACTTGTCCTACCACAGTAAACAGGGAAAAAAAAGTATTATAAAGCCACTGCAGCTCTACAAATCATGTTTCATAAGCACAGCAGACCTCCAGTTACATTTCTGATTACAGCAGCAGAATACATTATTTCCAGGCTAAATGTCTAGCTTCTAAAACAATGCTTGGTTCTTTTTGTTTTCAATATGCATCTTGGCTTTTGGGTTTGCCATTGACAGACTGCAATAGAGAGGAGACCAAAATCATCACGGAAATCTCTTGGGCATGTCAGCAAATGGGAATGAATGGCTGCCCGGAACTCCGCCCTGTTTGGACACTATAACCTTCCATTTTCCTCATAGTGTTATTGCTGTCGCTGTTGTTTTCATTAATCAGCCATTAGAGCATTAATCCAGGGTACCACCACGAATATTCCCATTATTATTTCTAAAGGCCCAGATTTTCCTCCTCTTCAGCTAGCAGCCAAGCCATCCTATTTGTATCAGAGGATCCACGCCTCAGTCATGCATAACTAATTTCAAATCTTATTTAGCATCAAGTCTCAGAATTAAGAAGCTAAGTGACAGCTGTTTAATTAACTCCTTAAGCTGATTAGAAAGCATTACCGAAATCCCCCCAAGGAAGAGTTTATAACTGTCAAGAGAGCCTAAGGCCATGTTAATGCTTCTGTTTAAATTTAGTAAGCTTCTAAACCAATAAAGTATAAATGCTTGACATCCTCACGGATGTGGTCAAACTCTGTTTTTTTCCTTATGCTATCACTGCAAGGGTAGGAAACAAAAACAACAACATAGGAGGGATTTGATAAGTCAGAAAGCAGCAGCTGAGCAATAAGGATGCACCTCTGAAGGAGCTGCTGGGAGGTCACAGCACCCAACACTTGGCTGTACCGGATTAGCAGCCGACACGAGAGTAAAGCTGAGCTTGCACCTTAAATGCAGAGTCATCTCCCAGCTTCTGGTTGCAAATACAAAGGTTTGTTCATAGGTTCTTAAAACTTAAATCCACCTTTAATGATAAGATTATGGCAGCTGAAGTACAAGTTTTAGAAGCAGCTGGGGAGGCCAGATACACGGCAGTAGAGAGGAGCTGAAATGCTCCAAAGCAAATTTCCTTGCTTGTATTACATTATTGTCAGATCCGAGCTTGCAAACAGCTTGAGCTCAGGCCTAAAATGTCATTGTGTTTGGTCTAAAAGCTTGGAGTAAATGAAAGAACTCTGAATTCCTTACCTGCCTTGTGGTTCCTAATCTTTTAGGATGCAAAGGGAAAAAAAAAAAAAATAGAAAGGAGAATTTGAAAAATTAGCTGCAGTTCTCCTATGCCCAAAGGAACCACGGATAGAAAATAAAACACACACCAAATAATTTCTGAAGCCTGCAATATAAATGAAAGAGCTGACAGTGCCGCCTGTTTGAGAATGATGAAACCTGAATGCAAAAATGTGAGAATCTGACATGAACATCAAAACCAACTGTTTGTTTTAATGCTTGCGCTTTTCATTGTGAAGAGTGAAATCTGCAGTGGGAATGGAAGATCGGAGTGGAGTAGAAAAGCATATTAATTATGTTTTATTTAAGAAATTGCTACTTAAACGGTTTTTGCTTTTATTCAGTACCAGCAAGACAGCTCAGATGTGCTCAGCTTCAGGACACAGAGTAAAAAGGAACAGAAAATGAAACCCAGGTGTGTGCTCCTCTGGATATATCTACCTGCTGACTCTGAGTCTTTCACACAGCTGCTATACAGGGAAAAATGGATATTTATTTATTTATTTATTTAATAGCAAAACGTGATTGCAAAACCTTGGCTGAGAAAGAAATGGGTGGCACAATAAATGTCTGAATATATTTTTCCTTCTTTTTCAGGCTGCGATCCCTTGAAAAGTTCATAAAGCCATGCAAAGGGGGGTGTCTTCTCCAGCCACTGTCTCATACCTCCTCCATTGGGACAGAATCAGTGCTTATACAGAGCCAGCAAGAATAAAGAACCCATGTGGCCAAAAATCAATCTCTTCTGTTGCTTTGGGGAGGGGGTTCTGCCAGATCCATTTCTTGTTCTGATTCACAGTACCACTCCTCAGATGGGAGTCCAGACATGGGGAGGGTCTGGGGAGGCACAGCTGGGGTGAGAGGTGGGGACCAATTTCCAGGCTGTGTTTACATTGCCTGGGAACATCATGAAACTTCAGCTTGAGCAAACAAACAAATTTCAGGTTGTTGGCAGTTGTTTCAAAGCCAAACAAAATCCATGTTTGATTAGCTGAATTATTTTTCCTACCTCGTTTACATATGATAATAAGCCTAAAATTGTTGGCATAGAGAGGAAGTAACACAAGAGTCACTTTCTTCCAAACATTACATGCATTTAACCTCTTATTACTGATTAATCCTCTCACCTCTTTGGTTTGTAATCCCAGATCACTAACACGACTCAGGGACTCACGTAATACTATTGTCACATAGCTGAGGTGCTGTGTTTTGCTGTCCACAGAAGATGCAGCAGGAGACCCAGATACTGGGACATGACAATGACCATCTCACACTGTTGTTCTGAGAAGTGACATTCACACCATTCCCAATTTCAGGGCAGAATCTGAGAGTCGAGACTAAAGGAATTTTTAGGAAGAGAGTAACCAGTGACAGTCTCCTGCAAATTCAAGGGGAGGCTGCTGGCTTCATGACATATGTTGCATAAGAATGACCTCTCTTATTGATACATCTTATTCTGAAGTGAATTTCTCCTTTAGTAAGCCAAAGCATACGCAAAAAGAGGCAAGTGCTGAATTGTAAGAGCAATGCACGCACACACACCCTCCAGCCAGCCGTGCACAAATCACGCACAAGCTTATTCCAAACATGAAAATAATTTCCAGCCCTGCTACCCTGTTTTATAATGCAGCCCTCCCCTGACTTGTCAGCTAAAAAACATTCTTTCAAATTGCCTTTTCAGCTGCAAGTGTAAACAAAAATAATGAGTTTAACTAATAAATTCTTACTAAACAATATTAGCAATTAAATAAATCCAATATAAACCGCAAGGTTAATTATATTTCAATTTTCACAGAAGCACGTATTTTCTATAGTTTGAAAAAAATTCTTCCTTTAAATACGAGAGGAATCACTGACATTAAAATCGTAAGTCCCCTATCCAGGTTCTGCAAAGGCTGCTAAAACTTAATGATGAAATATAGCAGCCTCTCTAATAGGCCTGACAGATAATCATTTTCTTCTGAGGATCAATCACCACCTTTTCAGTGATTTACAGGTGCCAAACCAAGAATTGTCTATTTAATTCCTGTTTCTGAGAAATTGTGACTGATGGGGTATTACAGTCAAGGAAACATCACAAACAAAGGAATAAGAGGGAAATTGTAATAAGAATCCAGAAGGTCCAGGAGGAGTGAATATTACTCTTTGAAGTTCAGTCAAATATCGATGGGCCAAAAAGGTCACACACAAAACCAAGCTGGTGGGTTTCCAAGAGTCACCATGAAAACGCAGCAGAGCACCTGCAGCCTGACCAAGATACAATGGTGGCTCAGCAAAGACATAAGGCCAATTTATTAGCCTTGCAGGCAGGTGCATCCTCACTGAAGCCAACTTATCAATATTTGCTTTTCTTGGAATGAATTAAGCTCAGAAGCTGCAGTTCCATAGTGGGATTTCACTAAGAGCACAGCAGGCATACAACATGGGCAGCAGTTGTTTCCAAAGCTGAGTATTATAAGCTATACCCTATTTCCTGAATTAACACGAACAACTTCATTTCACGCCATACCTGACATACAAGTATTTCCAAACAGAGTTTGCAAAAGCCTTAGAAAAATAAACTCTGATGTCCAGTTCTTTCCTGGAACAGCACGTAGCCTCTTTGTAAGACAAACATAACAGCATAAACTAAGAGCTCTACTGGCATATTTACTCCTCAAACTGTTTGATTCTGCAGTCCTCAAAACACAGTCTTTCTTGAAGCTAAGAAGATTAGCGCATTGGAATGCAGCTTATGATGGAAACAGAGGAGGTTCTGCTGGGTTCCGTTTGCTCTCAGGTAGGTGAGGGGTCAAATTCTTCACATGCAAGTTCACTTTTTTTCCCCTATCTGTTGAGTAAATGCAAATTTTTGTTTGCTTAAAATTTTGCTATAACGTCTGGCATTTAGGAATTGTGTTAGCTTGCTTTTGGCAAGTCCTGCTTTGTTTTTTGGTGGCTTGCAGTGCTACTATGATCACAGGAAACTGCCATGTATGTTGCCTGTTTATCAAAGTCAAGCAGCTATGAAGGCTGTGAATCATCAGGCTATAGATCTTTGGAGAAACTGCTAATTAATTCACAGGCTCCAAACTGTATCTCCATGAAGCTGGGTCTGCATACTTGATTTTGGTTTCTCAGCAGACAGCTTTATGTGATGATCAAGGTTTCCTCAAAAAGCAAACCAACAAACATGGGTAGGGATTCCTTGCTTTCCCTGAGCAGACATGGGAGGACAGAGATGTCCTATTGCCTAAGGGTGGCCTATCAGAGGAACAGGGCTAGGAGAGCTGGGCTGGAGGTATACCAATATACTTTGTGTGATGCTACTGAATTGCTGAGACTTGTGAGACTGGTAGGGACACGTCAGGCAAAATTAGCTAAACCCAATCAAAACTTCACATATAGGGTCAGCATCTCAGCTCCCAGATTGACATGCCAGCATGAAGGCTCTTATGATTCTCAGGCCTGCAGTGAAGGAGCTGAATGCGGAAGCTCGTGCCTGCAGGGGTCTGCAGCTCTGTCAGGGGCAGACGGTGGGATATGATGTCAGGATTTCCAGCAACAAAATGAAAGCTTTAGGAGATCACTTCAAAGAAAAGACGTCAATGAGATTCTAGCAATGCAATTTAGCAGAGTAAATATTTGGTGCAGTGTGTAGCAGAGCCAGAATAACTGGAGTCAAACTGACTGAGAGAGCTTTGACATCATGGAGGGAAGCATTAAAAATCCCCCCCAAAAAATCACAGCTCTTGTCTAATACACCTTTTGCTTCTCTTTCTTCCCTCACTTGCTGTTGTCATTCCTGAGCTAGATTCTGAGCTGCACATAAACACTTTCCCTCTCCCATGCAGCACTAACCCACATACACTTGGTGGGCTAAAGGGAACACAAAAGGGCATGGCCAGAGAACCCTGCTCCCATCTGCCATACAGCTCCTTGGGGGATGGTTAACAAGAAACAGATTACAGCATCCATTGTGATGTGGACATATCCAGCAGACAAGCCTGACAGCTACTTTTTTGTCACTCTCTTCTTTCCAGAGACATGCAGTGACAACAATTATGTCCCTCCCTTGGTCCCTCCACTATGGCTGTCCCCAAACAGGGGCAGGGCCCTGGGCTACTGAGGACTCCCTGCTGCAGCCACAAACATGTTTCTACACTGCTGCAGCCAGGAAAAGGCAAATGAAAGGGAGGTGAGGCTAGGAATAGCAGGAGATGGGAAATGGGAAGGAATCAGAGGAATCAAACAGGGGGAGGAGAGAGGGAAGGAGGTAATCTCCCATGTAGCTTCTACAGGTGAGCTTCTGTTCTTATGGAAAATAGGGGAAAACTACTGTTCCACTTGAATTTAATGAAGAACACAGGAATTTGCAGTGACACAGCAGAGAACTGCAGCTGTAGTTTCATCAGTAAAACCTCCCTGCTCAGGTGCTGTAGTGCTATAATACAATGGAAAGCAGAGCAATCATAGCAGAGTGGCACAATCCTAGGCTACAGCAAATGAGAGCAAGCCCAAATGCAGAAGCCAAGGATTCAGAAACAAAGGAAAAAAATTGCTCACTTTCAGAAGGCCTCAGGTAGGCAAGGATCTCCAAGAAGATACCCTCCCCTCCACTGCCATCCCTTAAATGAGGGCTGGGAAGGGCTGGATCCTGGCTGCACCCCTTCTGAACACTCAAGTGCACTGCTTTCACCTGAGCTCCCCTGGGTTGGCCCTGCCTTCCCACCAGGTGCTCCATCACTGCTTCAGGTCTTATCAATTCCACTACACTGCTGTCTGTTCTCTTCCTCCCACATAACCACATTTGCCAGCTCCCAACTAGAAATATTGATACTCCAGGCATAGGTGAGTCAACAGTCCCAGCAGTTAAGTCAAAATATTTCTCTCAGAAAAAAAATATTTCTAAGTGTTTATCACAGAGATGTAAAGGATGGGTATATCATGAACAGCAGAGCAAGGTTTCTGCAGAAAGCCTCCCCAGACACAGGCCTTGTGGGAATCAGGCCCATCAGAGCTTTCTGAGATAGGCAAACCAGATGGAACAAAAGGAGATTTGATGTTTTATTTTCTCAGTGTGCTTAGATTTTTCTGCTGTTTTATCAACAAACGAATTCACACCTGAAAACAACTTCAATATCATCTTGTAATGTGGGATGATGCATCTGCTGAGGTCCGTCTGTCAGTGCTTTATGCAGTTTTCTTTTGTGTTTTCAAGCCCTGCTGGGAGACATCTAATTATTTTCACATACCAGGCTACTGCCATGAGTTTGTCTTGGTGACTCACACGTCCTCTGTTAGCCTCATGTTTACAGTGACCCTCTTGAATCTGCATTCACGTGGGCAGAGGTATCAGCAGCCACACTGATGCAGCTGTCATGATGATGAATATCCACACAGGACCCCTCTTCTCTGTGATGCTTTTCCCAGCACTGCCCAAAGCTCAGACACCCAACATGCAGCACTGATGCACTTGGTGTTTCAAGGAGCTTCATAATCTAGGCGCACAAGGCAAGTGTCTTATTTTTAGCTCAAAGGTGACGCTTTTGCCACATCCCACCCAGCTGCTCTATCATCTTCTGCAATTTTCCCAGCTTTTAATACCAACCAGTCACCTCTTTCACCTGCACATCCATGTTTTTACTCAGGACACCCACAGAGCTACTTACATTACTGTGCTCTTTAAAACTCATCTCTGACATAGTGACTATAGAAAGTTTCAAGTCTCTAAAGCATGGTTGTTCCTCTTGTCTCTGACCATTTAACTCTGTGAAGCCAAGCAAGATCTGCCACCAAAACAAGTAAATCAAGGTGCACATGTGGTGTTTATAAACGCATACATAGATTCAATTCCCTCTGTGTTTACAGATCACTTCTCAGAGAGGAAATAAGTTTGTGAGGAGCAAGAGAATTTATGTTGTCCCGGTCACCCTGCAGAGAAGTGACTAGGTTACCTATTTTGATGCTTCCTTGCAGATGGGCTTTGTAGTTTTAATAGTACATTCATTTTTAGGAATGTCAAGTAATAAACAAACAGAGCTAAATTGGAACCACCACAGGGGCCTTAGAAACCTGCCTCAAAACCAAAAATTCATTCATGAGCAGACTCACAGCAGAGATGCCTGCAGCCAGCCAGCTCTGCTGGGTCAGTAATTAGCTCTTCATTTGAACTTTTAGCAGAAGAAACACAAAAATAAACAATAGGGACATTCAGAAAAAAAAATATACATATAATGTTCCAGCTCCCATATGGCAAATGGGGCCAAAGTCTGCTCTGGGACATGTGACTATGACCTTCGTGAGGACATCATGGTGCCCAGGGGCAGAATTTGGGTCGCAGTATGTCCTCAGAAAAAAATACATGGCAGAGACCAAATAAGGACACTAGTCTCTGCTTGGGCAAGACAGAAGACAGACCCTCATGCCACTGTGGGTGAACTCATGCATTCCTTGTGCCATACATTGAGAAGGGTCCTGACTCTAGGAATAGAATTAGGTGAGTGATGTTTACCTCTGGAGTAACACCATCATCCCACAGTTGAGGTGCACTGTACCTCCCACCACTGCACCCAGCCAATGGTATCCCCAGACAAGCTACACTGGTGATACTGGTTAGTCAACTGCACTGCAAATTCTAGCTTCACTGTCATCAGTTTTAGTGCCCTTCATCTGCCCTCAGGAACTTCCAGAACAGAGAACACCATGGATGACATCTTTCAGGCCACAGGTCCTGACCTGGGACCCAAAATTCCATCTCTACACATATGGTTTTGGTCAGGAAATTTGGAGACATACATATATGATATGGCACAGAAACCAAAATCTTATTACCCTAAAAATACAAGTTGCAAGCCCATGAAGATGTTTTGATGCCTGGATTTTAGTGGCTCTGCAGCTTCAGAGTGATTAGCTTGTGACAACAACTACTGCCAGATCCTCTGTAGGTATAACTGGGGTATAACTGATCCTGCAGATGTGCCAAGAAACTGACCCACACATTTATTTCCCCAGCAATACATGGAGACTGTAGCACAGGGCACTGTAAGAACTGACTGGAGACAGAGTATTTTTAGATCTGGTGAAGAAAGAAGAGAAAGAACGGAGTGAGCCCACAAGCTCTGCTTTGATGATTTAGCCGATGCAGATTTGTGACAAATTGTTTTTTCTGCATGAGTCTGAACTGATACAGATTTACATGAGTGGTTAAAAAGTAATACCAGTTGGGAAATAAAATCCCCAAAAGCACCACAGCAAAGCAATAAACTTAAGAAGCAATTAGACAGACAGAAGAATGATCAGAAACGTTTTACAAAGGAAAAAAAAAAGATATTAATAACAGAGAAAAAGAGAGTGGTTGGACACTTGTAATGCTGGTTGTGGCAGGCTGAAAGCAGAGGATCCAAAAAGCCATTAGGAAAAAGACATGAAGAGTCTTGTAATAATATCCTGGGGAACATGCATGCCACAGATTCAATGACTTTAAGACTCTGTTGTATGTTCTGCAACAATTGTTTAAAGTCTAATCTGCCTGGAATGATTGGTAAAGAACTTATGTTAACGTCAATCCAATGTCCTCAAGGAAATACACTCTAGACTTGACATTAAATTACATATTCTGTAACCAGGACATTTGAAGTATTTTCCTAATCTTATGGATACAGAGATCTCTAGCCAGTAATTCCTCTAATGTTGTGAAAGAGTGGCAGTTTCCTTCAGTTTCCTCTTATTTAAAATCTGGGAAACAATCACATATTAACCACTAGTGACTCTCATGATCATGAAGTTGTGAACCAGAACAGTTCCAGTCTGTAACACAATAATAATTAATACTATTATCTGCAGTGTTCAGTGACTGCACAGAAAGCTGTTTCCAAGGTCAGACATATGGAAAGGAGTGGGACCCACAGTGTATCTCATGACTTCAAAGCAAAAATTAGCTGGAAACTAAGATGATATTGCTGCAATATGATCAAGTGCAACTTTAATTAAATGCAGCTAAAAGCACCTCAAGGTCCTCATCATTTTTTGCAAGAACTTTCAGGAATTATTGTTTTCTTCCAATGTGTTCAGAGGTGAGCTTACATTTAGGAAGGAAAGGGAAGCCACAAAGCCTTTCGTGGAGAGTTTATAAAGCACTTGATCTGATAAATAACCATGCCAGATGCCAACATTGTGCCTGGTGTGCCCGTTTATCACCCTGTTACCAGCCATACAGACTGCCTGAAGACATTTGCTCCCACATGAGGCAAGTTGATAAATGGCTGCAGTAGGCTCAGCTCTGGTTTGTGACAAGATTATTTATTGGGTTAAAAAAAAAAAGAAGAAAATCTTTAGATGACAGCAATAAAAGCTTGGTTCTTCTTCAAGGTGCTGCCAGACACATGGGACTGATACAATCTGACTTTGGCTTTTATTTGCTTAGGTTCTCCTGTTGGTTCAAAATCTATGAGGAGTTGGAGGCCCTGCAGCTATAACTGCACACAACTTCTAACCTATGCCAATAAAATAGCAGTTTTGCTCAACAAAAGGTTGTTTTCAAGCATCAAAGTTATTGCGATGGCTTGCACTGACTTCAGTAAGATCTGGTTAGAGCAGAATTTACTAGGCTGAGCTGATAATTTATCAGTGGGTAAATGGTAACCACAATCTCCCCATCAATCAATGCTACTTCTATGCCCTTCTGCTTTCTGTATTAGAATTTCCGCTCCACAAAAAGCAGATTACCTTTTCTTGCTTTTCCTTTCTAACATGCTTTAAGTTTTTTTGCTCTTCACATCTAGAACAATTGAGAAGGGCCCCAAAAGAGCCAGGTAGAAAATGAAGATGAATGAGAGAGGCTGAGAGAAATCCATGGGATGGTCACTGGTCTGGAGATGGGGAACAGAGAGTCTTAGATTCACCACATCACAAAAGAGAAGAGGAAAGCTATCAGGTGGCAGACCTCAAAACAAACAGAATATGTTTGTTCACATAACAGCTAAATCATGCTTCAGAGAACAGGAACGTTTGCATAGATTGACTTCAACTGCAATTTAAAGAGCAATTAGAAGAAATCACGCTATAATAGAACAGATAACACTTCTGGATCACAAACATGCTGAGGTACATAGCCTTGAAAGCAGCTTTCCTTGCTCTTACATTATCACAATGGGATTTGCTATCAGTCACTGTCAGACCCAAGGAAGTGGATCAGAAATATTTTTAGCCTTAGCCCGTGCAATTCTCCTGATAGGAACTGTATTCTCCTGCTGTAACTGTAGTTTAAAAGCAAAATTCAAACTTCTTCCCACAGAGCTGTCCATCTATTGTCCAGCTTTCAGACTTTCACAGATAGATTTGAAGAACTGTATTAGCGGAATGGATTTTGGTACTACTGGAAAATATAAGCCCTCAATATAAATTATTAAATTATTGCTGATTAATTCTTTTATGGGCTCGGACTTGCCACTGATTTAATACTCTTGGATAATTACTTCTATTATAACTGTGTCTTTGATTTTTAATTAACCGTACAAAGTTTCTCATTCAAATCTAATATTACCTTTGTTAACACTGTCAACCCTCTGTTTGGATATTCTTCTCACATTAAACTGTAATGCTCAGACCTTAAATTCTGCTGTTTTATAACGATGAGAAGAGATTCCATATGAGGCTTATTTATTCTACATCATCATCTACCAAAAGCGCCATCTTCAGTAGCCTGAATACCATTGTCTGAATGCCAACAGCAAAGAATAATCAATTGTCCATCTCTATATGAGAGTACATGATGGTGACAAGGCAGTGACCTGGCTCTAGAAGCACCATATTTGATGCAAGACTGTTGGCCACGTCTTATGAGGCCAAAGCACAACCCTGTAAATCTTATGTGCCATTACTCACTAAAATCCATATTTACCAACTTTTAAATAAGTGGCTTTACTCTATTAAACTTCAATACAAGCAAGCTGCCTGTGAACTGTGCTGAGCATTTGCAGTGATCAGGCTCCTTGCAATTCAGAGTCTGGATGTGGGTGTCATACTTAACCATTCACATCACAGTTTGATCTTTGCTTCGAAAATGTCAACTTTTCTACTTTAACTTCCTTGAAATTAGATTTGTCTACTCAGAGACAATATTAACAGTACTTAGAAATTGCATTGAAATCATTGTTAGGATAAAAGGTGAAGCACAGTATGTGAAATGTGGAGTCCCAGCACTGCTTTCCAAACCATCACATTGTGACAAATAGATGTTGTTTTGCATTTTTAAGATCCATGCCCTTTTTATGTATTAGGGATTCCTCAGGGACTCCTTTATTTTGCAGTCAGCCTGCATGAAGCACTTCTGTCCCCAACACCATCACTGCTGGATCATCCTGGGATGACCCAGAGATCTCCTTTCAACTGATGGCCAAGCACATCCCACAGTGCTCCCAGGCAAAACAGGCCAAGAATAAGGACCTGAACTGAGTCCTGAGTGAAGAAGATCTGCTATCTGACAACAAAAGAAGACATGGCATAGATGCTCCAGCCACGCATACCTGAGATAAAAGACACGAATTATGTACTGCAGCTCTACCACCACTGCTTGAAGCTCAGCCGTGCTCAGAAGCATGAGGTCTTGGCTTCGCCCTGATTCTGATGGTCACTGAGCTGCCTCTGAACACAGATGAATCCCAGAGAAAGGGATGCCACATCCTATTCTGTGGTTAATGAAACCAAGAAAACAGAGCCTAAAAATAATTATTTTGTGCTTGAGAAAACATGGAAATAATCATGAGCTGCTGCAGACTATCTGAAACTAAATTATTTGTATTCAAATATGTGCAAAACCAATGATCATTTTTGGTTTTTGATCAGCTCAGCTTAGTCTGTACTTTAGGGAAATTAATTTGATGCTCTGGGTGTAAACATTCTTTCAAAATGCTTACCGTAAAGCAATGTTTTCCTCCTGCTCTCCTGAGCACCAGAGCAATTTTCAAAGCATTCCCATTGATAATGCAAACAAAACACAGACCACTTCATCGGGAGGACGCGAAATTGCAATCAGAAAAGTAATACTCAAAATGAAATTTAATCTGTATTCACATTATCACCTGGTCCTTTCCAGGCTATGTGTGGGTGGGTGGGTGTGTAGAGACTTCATGCAGGTTCAGTAGTATTTATGGTTGCTAAAGGCTACAAACAGACAAAAGCTACCCACCCAGACCACATCGAAAGCAAAGAATAGCATTAGGAGCTCTTTTACAATGAACCAATATCAAATACTTCTAATTAAGTCAGAGGGTCAAAAGCATTTACAGTCTCCTAATATTAGAGGCACTCTACCAGAATGCCGTATCACATCCACATGACAACCTGACTGCAGTATCTCTAATGTCCTTATTGGACATCTCTGAAAGCTGCCATGAAGAGTGCTGGAGCACTCTCTCCTGCAGCAGCTAGGAGGATCTGAATTTCACATTACTGTGAAATACAAATATAAATCTTCCCTGAGAAATGCAAAAGATTACAACCACAGCCCTTTCTCTATCCTAGTACTCAGCCCCTGTGCGGAGCAATTGTCCCTGCTGTACTAGCAGAGAGTTAAGTGAACTTTTTTGCATTGGTTTTCTGCTGACTGAGCTGGAATGGCTCATCTTTGGGTCTGATGAGGGCTGAGCCACTGGACAGGAAGGGATGGTATGTAAATTGCTGACCATGCATCACAGGAGGACTCGCTTTCTTTTCTAGATGGTTTCTGATGTCCAGAGCTATCATTCATCTTCCTTCATTTTCCTTTCAGTCCTTCTGTAATTGCTTGGGGATATTAAGTGCTGCCAACTTTGGGGTCATTATTAACCCTAGGCAAAATATGTATTGGAAGACCACAAATCTTAATTCTTGCCTTGTTACCATAGTTACATATGAGTATAACAGGTGCCAATAGAACCCCACCTGGAAGCTCTAAGTAAACTATAACCAATGAAGAATTAAAGCATTTGAAGAAGGAAAAGGCAAGAACACCCTTGGTAAAAACTTAAAAAAATGAGGCCAGACTATCAATTTCTATACACTCGTCATCACTCTGCCTATTCAAATCTCATGAGTTTCTAGCCAGCTATTGATCAGTGCCATGATGCTTCTCAATGGCATATGGAGAAGTTCTGCCTTTGATCACAGCTTTTGCAGATGATGTACACATTACACTCTGACTAGTTTTATTCTGATTTTGTTCTGGTTCAGAAACATGCATCTAAAGAAAACTTTTCTACTATCACAGAGTAAGCAGAAAATGCACAAGAATCAATTTCAAATCTGACAGAATGATTAATACCAGTATTTACATCCCCTGATTTTCCCATCTGCCAAAATATCAGTTCAGTTCCTACAATGCCACAGGTGTGTGACTGCTGGGATTGAACTCTGCTAAAAGTAACTTGGAAACTTCAGAGAGCAGCCCTGTGCAGATTCACTATCTGAAAACAGAAACAACTGCTACTCACTTTGACAATAATTTTAAATGCACTGGTAATTTGGCTTCTGTTGTTGTTGTTGTTTAAATATATGCTACTTTTTAACATGTTTTAAAGAAAAAAACTTTGATGTTTGCTTGAAAACAAGTGACCCTAGTCATTCCAGACAAGTTTACCTGTTAAGGCTGCAAGAGAATCTGACTCAGAGAAGTTTCTACACTGCACAGGTTTACATTCCATTATAGAGCAGGTCTTCTACAACATGATTTCAGGGCAAACATGGATGCAAGGAATCTGAAAAGGCAACCTGTCAATCTGCTCTCCCCCCAGCCTCTCCATCCAGATAGCTTTCAAGAACATTTACTACAAACCTGTGAAAAGAAAGCTACTTACAGGCCTGGGATTTATAAAAGTGCTGTCTATTTGTGCTCCCTCTTTTGTCAATAGCATTAAGATTTGCAGTTTGCACTGAATTATCCAATGACCTGAATCATACCAAGCTATCAAAATCTGCTTTCTAGATAAAGTCAGGCTGGTGTTTGATACATCTGTCAGTGCCAGGCACATAGCAGTGCTTACAAGCACGGATATTTCTCAAGCCTTCTTCAACAGCAGACAAAAGGGAGGTACAAATGAATTACAACTTATTCACACCAATGCTTTAAAATAATTATCAACCACTTATTGTCTGGAGACACAATAATACAATTCCTGCCTCCTTGTTTCACACAAACTCCTGAATATAATGAGGCACAGTTTATTTAGCTAATGTAAAGCATCCAACTCTTGTGCTGACACCTCCAGATAGATTTATTGTTCTTTCATTATGCTAAATACTTGGGATGGATCATGCCTCATTATACAAAATATAATCCGTTGCCATTCAACTGAATGAGACTTGATATGGAAGAGGCAGGGGGGTGCTAATTGTCAAAACAGCTTCATGGTGACATATTCTTTCAGCATCAGAGTTCAAGCATTTGACATGGTAAAAATGTCTGTCTTCACTTCTTTCTAACATCAGAATAATGTTGCTGAAGCCCAAGGAAGTCAAATGGGAGTTGGAAGAACATTATTTTTTAACTTTGCACAGCTTCTTTTTTAACCCCAAACACACTATGGACCATGGTCCCGATCCCATAGGGCACCATCAGGAAAACTCCTATGAGCTGTGTCTTGCCAGGTAGGCTGCCCTTGCCAAAATAAGAATATGAATTATGAATATAGCTAATAAATTGGGCATAGTGTTTTTCATACTCTGCAATTACAGTGTATTCTAAGATAAAATTTGCTTCCAGTTATTTCCTAAACTGGCAAAGGAATGTGTGCAAGGATTGCTAAAATAATCAACAAAATTGATGCCAAACAGGAAAGCTTCCAAACTAAAACCTGCAGCCATGTTCTCTACTATAAGCATCAACAGATTTATGCCACATATAGCTCAGCCTCAGAAGAAGTCATCTGCTACACATCTACCAGTAGATTACACATCTGGGAAGAAGACTTGGCTTACTACATAATACTGACAAGGGACACTAATGTTTTCTGTCCTGAACCTCCAGTATCAAACTTATTTCAACAGGAGCTTGATCACTTAGCCTGAGCTAAGTATCTGTGTCTTACTTTGATACCCAGCTTCTCTCCCATCATCTGCCCTCAGACACCTTAGTGAGGCCAACAGATCGTGGTTGTGGGTAGTGTGAAATGTACCAACTTCAGGGGTCAATCTGAAGCCACAGAAACAATGAAACAATTATGGCTCCAAGGTGCACCCAAAGAGGAAATCAAAGTGTGAAAGATACATCCCTGTAGTGGTATTAGGCAACTCCTTTCATATATGCCTCCTTCTGGGCAAATTTAATCTGTATTATAAAAGGCTCCAGCCATCTGAGGCACTGGGAAAGTCCATCTGGTAGCAATGAAGGCAATGCTGAGCAGATAGAGTACTATTAAAGCCTTCAGCAGACACAGCCTATTAAAACAAAGCTGCCACCACTCAGACATTCTGCTAGACATGAGCCTGAAGGCTGTTGGGCTCTTGGGGTTTTTCCTCCAGGTTTTCAGAGAGGTCGAAGAGCAAAGTTTCAAGTCATAAAAATATCCCTCTCTCAGCCACCTCAGGGAAATACAGTTACCCAGGCAGATGAAATGGAGGAAAAGGAACAGATTTCATTGGGAAAAAAGAAAAAAAAAAAAAAAGAAAGGGAAAAAAACCCTTTACTGAGAATTTAAGCTTTTTAAGCACCTGTGAGGGAGTCTGGACATCATTTGAAGCTTTCTAAACTCTAAAGTCTATCTTAAGCTAGGTTTATGTTACATAAATGTTTGCTTTCAAATTCGTGATTATTATGAAAGATACAACATGAACATAATAAATGATTGTGGTATTAAAGCACATCTGACAGCATCATCTTGAGTGCTGTTTCCCTTAATGCTCTACTTACACGGCATGGAGGGATTTGCTCAGAAACTGCATTAGGATGAATAGAGTTCAACAGTACAGCCCATGACATCCTTTTCTCACTGAACAATTCATAGTAGCCAAAACACTGTGTAAAGTGCAACTTCAGGTTTGAAATACGGAGATGCCAATGCTGGCCTGCTGCTTAGCAGAAAGGTGATTAGGACTGGAGGCAATATGGCACTAAAGCTCCTGGCTTTAATTTTATTCCCACGGCCTTTGGCTCATGATTGAAACTGCGCTTACAAAGCCAAAGCAGAAATACAGATTAAGCAAGAGAAAAGGCACTGAAGACAAGAGGAAGATACACAGAGGGAAATAATGAATAGAACTTGATCTTGACTGGAATGATATTTAGATCCAAGATTTCATCCACCCTTTGCTGTTCACACTGCCAAGAGCATTTTATTGCATTCAAGTTGTAGTCAAATGGATAACTTATGGTTTTGGTTCCCATGTAACCTAGACATTCTAAGCTACCTCTTGTATTCAAGCTTCAGAGTAAATGAGATGTCTCAAACCAACACCCTCTGTATGTTAGCTCGAAGAGAAAGGAAGACCATAGTTAAGCTATCTCTGATCACTGCAATGGTCCCTATAGACAGCAAATCATTGTGGTTAACTTGCAGCACTGACGTCTGTTTCAGTTAGAGATGTCACCTCTTTCTGAAGCGTTTTACTTTTAAATAATTAAGGCTTACTCAAGCAGTTAGCACAAAAAATATTTGAAATGCTAATCCAGTATCTCAGACCAAACTGTTGAATCAAATTTAAATCCTGTTGTTCCTTAAATACTCTGTAAAATACGATAATGTCCACAGTGTACTGATAACCTCTGAGCAATACAAAGAAAGAGGCCAACGTGTTTCATATGACGGTTATTAAATGGAAGTGCTGACAGACCTTTAAATGCACTCAGACTGGGAACACTGATTTAACGAGAGCAATAAGGGGCAGGTGGGTTGAGAATTCCTGCTGAGATTAGATCCTGACCAGCCAATGGGTCTTTTGAAGATGTTTTTTAACACAAGCTGTACACAGGGACAGCTTTTGCACCACAGGAAGAAAAGCATCTTTTCATTTTAACTTTATCAGCCAGGCTTCTAACAACCTTGTGACTAATATATATATATATAGTTAATGCCATAATGATTGGAATTTTTGAACATGTTTCTTTCTCTAAATACATTCAAATGCAGAAAAGAAGGGAAAAAAGATCTCTTGCTTTGTGTCTTATCTCTGGAGTTATGTGGTTTTCCTTTTTCAAGATTCAGTAAACCACGTTCTCAGTACACAGCTAGAACTACTCAAAATACGCTGAAATAAAGTAGCTGTGTTGTGTCTGTGCCACATTCCTAGTGGCTCTTGTTCTTTTTGCCAGAACTTCCATGATCCATTCAACACTGAGCAAGCCATATTTTCAAACTAGTATGCACACCATTGAAATACTGACCAACTTTCACCCATGTTCTGTGGAATCTAATGCCAAACCCTGGTCTTGGGTATCTCAAAGAATGGCAAGGCTCGAGGTGACTAATTTTGCATATAGCAAGAATCATTCCTGCAGTGGGGACAGTCAGCCCTGCAAAAGCAGAGGGCTGGAAAGGGGACTGCTGGGGAACCTGCTTTACACTCCTCATTCTTGCTTCTGCAGCACCGGCAGAAGTTGAAGTTGCTGAGCTTTTCATTGCAGGAATGTCTGGGTCCCTCTTAAAGGTGCATTTTTCTATACAAAGCAGTATATTTTGCTGTCATGATGCAGTACTATCTGAGTTTATCACCCCCTGCACACCTGGTATTCCACCCTCCCATCCCTCTTGCTTTCACAGTCTTACATGGAGAGGTTACTGCTAAAGAAAGATGCTCCTGATAGAGGGCAAAGCATAACTACAGCAACCTTGCAGTCTCTCCTCATCACCATGCTTATTATTGTTTCAGGAAACGATCAAGATTTCATAGGTCTGCTATGTCTATGCAGACTCAAAGCCCTAATCCAAGTAAAGGGAAAGAAAAGAGATGCTGTTAAGAACTGTGGATAGTGCTAGAACTAGGAGTTTTAGGATTAAAGTGGATAATATACACTAAATGTTGGGAAACACTTCTTAACAAGCATCTAACTGTAAAATCCCAGTGCAGAAGCAGTGAAGTCCCAGTTATCTCATACACATCAGTGTAGAGTAGATATATATGAACATTTAGGGATATAACAGCCATTTAAGATTTGGAACACTGCATACATTTCTGAAGCATTTTTGCTCCTTAAGCACTAAAATATGCCCTAAAACTTCCTGAAAAAAATGATTCTGTAGCTCTGCTATGAGAACATAAGAAATATCAATATTTCTCGGACATAAAATTTTAGAGATGATTGCAAGCCGTGGCCTTTGAAGAAAACATAGCTGATGGAAAAACGTCCACCTAAAAATGGGTTTCTGGCTACTACTGACACGTGGAAGCATGTCAAGGATGCAAACCTTGTCCAGTTTATGAACTGCAGCTGGCTTAGAAACACTTTTTACGCCATATTTCTTTTCACAAGGTGCACACATCTAAATAAATTCACATTTATCAAGCACTCACACAACCAAAATACATGACTTCATAAAGGACACGTTAGAGTTATCTTCTGTCATCAGATCATTTCATCGTATTTGAAGTTAAGTACGTTAATGTATCTTGAATTAATTCTCCTGGTGTTAAAGTGCAAACTGGGCTAATAAAAGTGACACATTGGCTTTTTCAGAGAATGATGTTCAGCTTATGGAGAATGTCAGCATAAATGAAAATTAGCCTCAAGACAATGTTAATTACGTTTTATCCATTAGTAGGAGGGTAATTGAACCACTCATTTACACAGTAAAGAAAACCCTTCTGGCTTCATAAAGGGAAACTATTGTATTTAATGTGATAATTAAGGTCTAACAATGTAAAAATATGCAAAAGAAAGAAAAGCAAAATGCAGGCAATCTATATCCATTATGTAGTGTAACGACCATCCTGGACATAAGTTTCATTGCCCTGGTGTGCTTACAGGGACTTCAAAATGAATGACAAAAAACTCAAACAATGGTGTCTGAAGAAGTGATCAAGACTTAACGAAATGAACATGAAATATCCTTAGAAATATGTATTCAAAGTGAAACAAAGTCTGGATGTAACTTACCACAGACCAAAAAAAGAGTAAATAAACAACCAAGAACAAACAAGTAAAGACTGGCCAATCACCTGTGATAAGTTGGGAGCCCATTTTTTCAGTCACTGCATCAAATGGTGTTTTGTTATCTGTGAATAGTTACGGTAATAATTTGATTATTGCTAAACAAAGGATACAATAATAAAGATATGTTTTGATTGCTGCATTGCACTTGCTGTACACATGTGCTCTGCCAATGGAATGCCCATAGGTGATTAAGAAGACACATATAGTACTACTAAGAAGCTCTATTTCCTTTCCAACATTGCATTTTATCTGTGCTGGGCTTCACACCAGTAAGAAGTTACTGATGGAAGAAATGTTTTTGTTTGTTTTTCTTGGATATTTTAAAGCAAAAGATGTACTTTGAAACTGTTCAGAGCCTGGAAACGTAGTAAGATTAGGTAATGTGTTTCAAGGAGAACTGAGAGATGAAGACATCAAATGTCCATGCTAACAGCTAATTACACTACTTTATCAGATATATAATCACTGCACTTACACTTACAAACAGACATGCATATTCTGTATTATAGAATACAGAAAACCAGTGTCAGTTTACCTTCACCACAGATGGACATCTTTTGTACAGCCTAGGCCAGAATGACTGAGATGCTGAGTGAAAGTAAAAGATTAGACAGAATACTCGAGGAATCTCACTGCCATCTTGACATTATGCCCTTTCTTCTGCCATTGCTGAAGTCAAGAAATTAGACAAGTGCAACCAGTCCTGGAGTGATTAAATCCTACAGATACCATGGAGTCATTTACATTGGCCAGGTGACTGTCTGGGCCAAGATTTAGTCGCAGATAGCATTAAGGGGTACCTGCTCGCTGTGTTCAGTAGAATCCAAATCAGATTCTCAAACTTACTGACACCAAGAGCAGCATCTAGGCAGAGTTACAGTGAATTCAGAATTCTCGCTTCCATTTTATGAATTACAAAGCCAAAAATACATGCTCTATCCAAAAATAATAATTTTTAAATCAACTTTTATCACAATATTACCATGAGCATTGAAAAGGATTATCTTATTACAAAAATGAAATGACTTAAATTTATCCTCATTATTGTTTCCGAGGGAAAAAAGAGGGTTTTTTTTTTATTATTATTTCATTGTGGATGAAGCTGCTATTTGCATTTAAATGAAGACATCTGAAGGAGAGGACTAACTACAAAGTTAGGGTGTTTTTTTTCCTTTTGAGGATGAGATTTCATTTCATTTCAGTATTATCCTATAATACAAACCTAACTCTACTTTCTGCTTCATTAAATAGTCAATCACAAACTAGTTTCCAAAAATTGCCATAGAGAGTGAGACACTGATTGCTCCCAGTTGAGGTTTTGTAACAACTGCTGGTATCCCCTAAAATCTGACATCAGCAAACAAATGAGGCATTTCCATATTTTCTGCATAATATGATTTTTTAGGTTTTTTTAATTCTTTTTTTTTTTTTTTTTTTAACTGACTTAACAGAATGAATGCATTTTAGTAATCTACTTTCTTAACACTACAATCAGAAACAGGCTTACACTGAAATAGTTTACAAGCCATGCCAATATACTCAGTCTGTCATAAGAAGTGTCTCTGGTTACCCCATTATAACCTTAGTCGAAGGGAGTTCTGGCTATCTCCCTTATCTGTCCACCTTACGAAGAAGAAAAGATGGTTTGAGCAAGGCAGTACACACTGGCAGTAGCAGGGCAGCGGTTGTTGATCGAAACCTTCATCAAACAGAGCAAGGCTAACAAGATCTCACGCCTTGCAGGAGGGAGTGGGTAACATCAAATCACACCAGTGGGAGTCAATGCTTTAAAAAAAATCAATCTCTTTTAGTCCACCAGCTGGTTCCAGCTGATTTGCTTCACTTGCGAATCCACCTAGTTCTTATTAGCTGAGTAGAATTCAGTATGCAGATCCAGTGATCTAACAAGGTATAGGTTGATGCCCAAATCAATGCAGGGAGCTCCTCCTTAAATTACAGATGTTAGGCAGATTATATGTGCTTCATTTCTATGTAAGGAAAAACACCATGTCCTTTTAGTAGTAACTATACAGAGACACAATTTCTAAAGGTGTAGTATCAGCTATCTGCCAGATGCACAGCGAATAAAATAGAAAAGATTTATTGTATCATGGTAGGCATCTCACTTAAGTGACTTTCAAAAATAGTAATTTTAAAGAAAGCATTAAATCAACTCAAAAAAGTTTCTATCTAAGGTAACAATACAGGAATATTCCAATCAGACATACTAATAGAAAATAAAAACTTAATGTTAGAGCTAAGCAGAAAGCTGCAGAGAAGGAATTCTAAGGCTGAAATCCTTCTGTCATATGTATTCATGCGCAGCCTATCAAAGTCAATGAGAATTCAGTGTGCATATTCAAGGACAGAATCTGGTCTGAAGGGAGGAATTTTCAAAAGATGCCTATTTTTTTTCCTCACACCCAGCATTTGCATGGGCTCATTAACATTTGCAAAATGGGTACCTGTGCCCTTAAAGAGGTATTTCAGAGTGCAATTACTCATTTTGCTGGCATAAATGTAGGATTCTTTTTGGTGCAATTTTTCAACACAGTCCATTTCAGAACACAGAGAAAGAATAGTGTATTTATTGATACAGTCGGGAAATGAATTTCATATGTTCTGAACGCTCCTATCTATTCTTCAGCAACGCCCAAGAGAAACATCCTACATCCAGGTCTTCAAGAAGAGCACTCACTTTTGTACGCACCTAAACAGCATTGACGGGCTGAAATAAACACTGCATTACTTCATTAATCTAATTCCCTGCAACCAAAACCTATTTGTAACCCATAAACAACATCCCACAAGTACTGTTACAGAAGCTTCACCTCCAGAAATGCTGATCCCAGAAGATCAGTTGCCAGTGTTGAACACAAGTACTTAGAAACATAACTAAAGCCGTTTATAGAAATTATGCATGAAGTAGGATTTGTCTTACAAATGAAAGCAGATACAATGATGAAAATGCTGAAGGAAATGAGAAGTAGTATTCTACAAATAACCTATATCTACTTGTTGACATGTGTAGCAGGCAAGAATGGGAGCATTAAAACTCCTACAAGAGGAAGACTGCATTAAACATCTTACTAGCATATGATGGTGAATAAGCATTTTAATGGACAACACACCAGCAACAGCTTTGCCTCTGGTGGGCAATTACAGCTAGTTGCTACTGAGATATGACTCACATACATGACTTTATTCTGCTTTCCACTCTCTAGCACAGTCTGGGTGTACCTGGATGGAGCTAACAGGTGACTATGTGCATTCTCCATGCCCTGTACCCTCCAGGATTCTTGAGCTCACTACAGGTAAACGCTTTGTTTTTTCTTGACCACCCCCCTCGGCTCCTCATCTCACCTTTATCTTTTATGACTCTAAAGATGTTAGCAAATTTACCTCAAGGTAAATTTGGAGTAGAGTTCCTGTGCTTTGCAGACATGCTCAGAGAAATATTTAATATTATTGCTTGTCCAAACTGTGGTTTTATCTTAGGAATAACAATATCCCCCTCCTCCCCATACAAAATATACACACATTTTGGAAGCTCAGGTAATGCTTTCATATGAAGAACAACTGAGAAGCAGCAAAAAGACTCTCAGGAGAAAATATATATATATATACAATCATTTTGAATAGTTTTCTTCTTCCATCTAAAACATCCATCTACTAATTATATAGCTGCAATTTTCTTGCATGCTAGTAATGACTTTTTTACCCATTTACTAAGCTGTACAGATAAAAGCAATGGAAAAGTTGTGGTCATTATGTTGCACTCAGATGTCCTTGGCAGCACTTTCCACTAAATTCAGAGATACTCACTGCAGAGAAGTTAGCCATGGTTATAAAAATTAAGCAATGCGATACTCTCTGAGTGCTGAATAGAAGAAAAAAAAGAAACACATTTATAAATAGACAAAAGTCAAACATTTTTATGAGTTCTAAATTCCATGGTAAATCTAATTTCTTAGCATGCTTTCCAGTGTGGACAATTGATAACTGGAAGAGTATGTTTTAATATACTTTGAAGAACCTGTGATGATCTCTCAGGACCCTTTTGCACTGATACCCAACGCAAAGGCAGGGCATCATTTTCTTCATTTAAACACTCAGCTTACTTGAGTAGGCTGATAGTCTGCCTTATAGGTGTGCTCAGAGGTACCAAGAGGCCCGTGGCTCAAAGCTCTAATAATGATATCTTTATTAACAAACTCATTTTCATCTCTTCCCAGCAAACTCTGAAAATCAATCCTTTCTCCTATGAGCAGTTTAGAGGAGGGCAGCTGCAAGTGATTTGTGCAGCCATAAAGAATTGTGGTCACATAGTAGTACAGCTCCTGTGGATCTCTTCTTACATAAATAATTGCATTTGCTCAGCATTGGGGATTTTCCAGCAATATGAACCGTTTATACGTGCAAGGTGTGAAATGCTCGCCTTGGCTTTCTCTCCTGAGTTTCAACCAAAAGGCAGAAAATTGATGTGGAAAGAGAATCAGACAGGCACAAAAAGGAGCAACAAAACAAAAACAGCTTCCTGACCACAGAGATCTATCTTGCTTTAAATAAAACCAATTGGAGCCCATTAACAGACAGTTTTCTCCTTCTTCCACAACCCTCAAGGATACAGTGACAAGGTAAAGTGCTCACATTTGTTGCAGCTGGACTAAGGCTTGTTTTCCACAGCAGTTTTTCTTGGGTTGACTTATTTGTCAAATGCCCCAAGTGCATCTCAAAGCTACAGCATAAACCAAAGTTGCTGATCCCAAATCTTCCATGTTTTAGAGCAGCATCAGCCTGTATTTAACCACTGCTCACATCAATTTCTCTTCTTTCAACATTCAGCGAATGGGAAGAGGTTTCTCAGAGGCTTTTTGGTGTTGAACAGGAAAAAGGAATGTGATTTCTTTTTGAGGACCATCCCATCCTATAGGGGGATTTGGGGGCCATGGGGACACCAGTGCTACCAGCTCCTTCTCAAGGTGGCACTCTGGTGCTCTCTCATCACCTCTCCCATCCTGATGGGCACTCTCCTGGCATCTCAGTTATGCATACTCATGTTTTACCTGCCAATATCCAGGTGGAAAGAAAGTCAGAAAGTGTTTACAGTGCAGAGCAGCTCCATATGGCATGAGAGAGAATCTCTCACATTAAGTGCTCCATCTTGTGATACCACTGAAATACTGCTAGTGCAATCCTTATGAAGAGTGGGCAGGTCTATCTAAGATCACAGAAGTGCTATCTTCTAAAGAGTTATTTAGTAAATGCAACATGAGCATCTGTTAGGTTCTTTAGGCACCTATTGCAAACACTCTTCAATATTTCCTGGTATTAAGATTCTTAAAAATGGGAAATTAGTTAAACGCTTTCTTTGAACCATTTGTGCATGAAGCATCTCTTGATTAATCCAATTAAGAAAAACAAACAGAAGAGGCAATGAGAGCCGAGTGGCAGGTATTTCTAAATGTCAGTTTGTTAATGGAACACAGCTACAGTGATATTCTCATCCTTCCTTGTCCTGGCTACTTCCTACCCTTCCTTTTATTACAATTGCCCCTCAGTCCTCTCTGCGCATTAATTAACACTACTAAAAGAATTGAGCAGACATGCATTTTCAAGTACATGTAGAGTCTTCTGAAGGGGAACAGATATTCTCTGTTCTTGTTACTTTGGGTGACCTTTCTGTTGGTCAGGAACAGTGCAAATCAGACAAGTAAGGAACAGTGAATACAAAGATATTCACATGTGTACTGCACATGTTGAATTGTGATGCAGTTACATCCATGGGAAGGTGAGATTAGACATCCAGTAGAGGGCAGTGGGAAGATAGGTATGAAGTTAAAACAATTAGTGTATGCAGTTTATGAGAGAACCTGAATTCTTCCCCTCTGTTGTCAGCATTTATAGAAGTTTCTACTGGAGGAATTCAAATAGCTTGGGAAATATTATTTAACTACAACTAGCACTACTTCAAAAGAGAGAAACAGAACAAAACTCCTTGGTATCCTTGTTACACAGGTGAAGAAGTGGATGCACAGATGGGCCAGCTGGGTTTAGAAATGACTGAATTGCTTAAATGCACTTAGAGAACCTAGTGTTGGAGGAGGAACTGAAATACCTTCATTTGATTCTGCAACTGAAGTTATCAAGATGTGCTTCCATGTCAGTACTTAAAATTATTTAATTGATCTTGTCTAAAAAGCGACAAAGTTTCAGATAGCTTCTTGGAGATTACATAGTGTCCTTTTTTTCATGCTATTAAATCCTTGTCTCTTGTAATTCAGATTTTATATGCTGTAGCATAGCTGTGACTGCATATAAATATCCTCATTACATTAAGGATATATTTGTTGCTGTCCAGAATTAGGATTCTAAAATACAAACCTACACAACAGCCTTCTGCCAGATGTACTGTTAGAGAGTCTGAAAACACCAAGAAGACCCAAATGCAATGCTACTAGCAGAAACTACAGCTCTGTTTGTGCAGCCAAACTGCTTTTTAATGACATGGCAAAGTAAAGGGGCCCTTACTTTGATAAGCTACGAGCATCTATGGGCTCGTAAACAAGTAGCCCAGTGTATCTACAGACATTGTACCATGACATGCTACCAGTATTACTAATAGTCTGGCTAGTTATCAAGTCTTTTTTTAGAAGATTCACATTTACTAACTGCTGTCAGATATCATCAGCAAGAAGTCTTACAATTAAGATTTGCTCCCTACCAGAAAGAGAACAAAAATTTACTATTGCAAACTCATCGACATTTAATGTGCATCCAGGCTGGACACTTCAGAAAGTTACAAAAAAAAATCTGTAAATCCAAAGAGAATATAAATAGAAAACCAACAGATGATCAGAGCATCACCTCCTGCTGCATGCAGGAGATAACAAAGCAGGTGATCTTGTTTTTGACAGTGCTGGATCAAACTCAGCTCACAAGGGAGAAAGGGCATTTCTTGGCCAGCCAGATGTTGCAGAGGTGATAACTGCCCAGCTGTTTATTTGGTCATGCTAAACCATTCAGTGTCACAGCCACAGAAAGGGGTGCTTTGCCAGAATACAAAAGCAAAAAAAGCCTGGCTATCAGGTTGCATGCTGCCCAGAGGGAATTTACTACAGTGATGAAATCAGATCAACTCTCAAGGTCTCTGGAAGAGTGTTGGCTTCTGTTTTATTCAGATTCTGCTTGTAGCAGGGCAGGGAAAGGTGACAGTGTTCCACATAGAAACCTCAGTACCACTGATAAATGGGATTTGCAAGAAAAATGATTTCAGTTCTTTCCTTACTCTGGAATTTTTTTCTCAGCTTCTCAGCAGAATACATTCTTCACTGACATCCCTGTGCAATTTCACCCAAATAAATAGCAGAGCCATACCTTCTGACCTTAAGCTTTGAAGTCTCCTGGGCTACGAGAGTCCATAAGAGATGTGCAAAACAGTGAAACCTGCCTCCTCAGTTTCCTAAAACCATCCCCGGTGGTGCTGCCTCCTATTCTTGTTAATCTGGATTATTGGGATGCATGGAAGTCAGAGAAAAACATTTTCAGCACTGCTTCCCAATCTTTTCCAGTTATCAGCCTATTTCTTGATGTCTAATGTCCCAAACTCACAGAATCTTAGTTTCCATGAGCTTCAACCTCATCCTTAGTTGCTGGGATGCCAGAAATTGCCATATCAGCCTGCACTGCAGAACGACTGCTTTCCTCTGTCTCCAGTAATTTGGCTGAATTCATCCTGAAAGAAGAATATCTTCTTTCAGCTGGAAACCCCCCACCCCCCTTTTTTTTCTTTTTAATCTTACTGCTCTTCTAAACAGAAATGTCATAAAAACAGGCTAACTTGGCAGATTTTCCTCCTGAAAAGAAAAAGGTAAAATTTCTGCCTGAGGACTAATCATGTTACATTTTCCTTTCATAGCACAGATGCCAGCAGACAATACAGAACAGCCTTGTGCTGGGCCAGGATAAGGGCAACCAGAGTGATCCGAGTACATGAATTTTTCAAAAGGAAAACAAACAAACATAATTGTCAGCCTGGATATTGTCACATTTACATGTCAGACAATGAGAAAAAGCTGATCCTACTGAGAAATACTGAAGGTTTGGGCCTTTTAATTATTATTTTATCCAGATGAGTTTATTGTTCAGAATCCAAGTAAAAATTTCTGTTCTCTGGGTCTCATAATCACAAATTACTTCTTCAAGCCCTTCTGCAAAGAAAGCAGAAGTTCTCCATTATCTGAGCTTACTCACACATAGGAAACAAATAGGATAAATTACTTTCAGAGTGACCTAAGTTTATTGACATCCAGGTTGGATGGGGCCCTGGTCAATCTGATCCAGTACTTGATTTACTGGTTGGGAATCCTGCCTGTGGGAGGGGGGTTGGAACCTGATGATCCTTGAGATCCCTTCCAACCCAAACCAGTTTACAGTACACATCTGAAAGTCCTATAACCTATTTTTCAAAGTGTCGTGACCAATTTACATACAAAATATAGTGGTTTAAATACTTCCACACTGTCCTGAGCTGACAGGTTTAAGAAATAGAAGTTTAGCACGGCAGAAAAAAAGTCACTTTGAACTGTGACTACTGTATCTCCAGGGTAGTAATTTTGCGGAATTCTACTGCAGGGTAGTCACTGTGTTATGTTACGATAGAGCTGCAAGTAAGTGGTATGAAAAAGAATATGATATTTCTATATATATTTTTTTAATTTCACATTTACATTTCTTATATGCCTACAATTTAGGCTCTTTAAATGTCAAGGTTTTTTAAAAGACCGCTTTTCACATTTTGAGGTCTTCAGTTTTCTGTATTCTCTTCACAATTACCAACGACATCAGCAATTACAAAACAACATGTTTGGTACTCTGAAATCTCAGCTAGAGAGGTTTAACATTTTACTTTGTTTTTTCTCATCCCTTTTTGAAGGTCACAATAAAAATAAAGCAAACATCCCCCTGCACATTCCTTTTCTTTGCATTCAGTAAACATGAAGCACTGAGAACTCAGTTCTGCATGGTTTGGGTCCACACCACCTACTTTTAGACACGTCCCTGTGGTCCTGGTTCAACATGAGCAGAACCACTCCTGGAAACCATGAGTTCATACTGCTCCTTCTGATGCTGCTCAGCTGCACCTGAACAGATCCTTCTGCACAGTCCACTAAGTGAACTTCTCCCTAGGCAGTACAATGCATGACTCAGGCATCCAGCTGGATCACAGCCTTCTGCTTTGCTTTATCCCTGCCTAAACAAATGTATTTCCCCCTCTGAGACTCTGCTGTCCCATGCAGAAAGACAGTGTGAAAGAAAAGAGAAAGGCGGCACAGGACCAGGGAGCTCCCTGTACATACATTCTTAATTAGGAAGAGAAGGCTCAGACACATCCTGCATATAAACCCAGCTTTTCAAATTCTTTACACAAAGCAAAACAACAAAAATCACCACAAAGGTAACACTTCTGCTGGCTGCGTGCTGCAGACCCTGCTCTGGGAGAGGAAAGTCCAGAATAGATTGTTTCCCACATGGTGCAGCTAAAGAGTGATGCCCTGTCCACATCCACACACCCATCCTTTGATGGATGTTACTTTGATTTGGTTTTGCCCAAAATTTGCTCCAGAACCTGTCATTTCCAGAGTGGTACTGGCTGAAGTGGCATCTGCCCCTCCACAGGTCATTTTGCTGGTCTAGTACAGGTGGATGATGGATTAAGGTGAGGGGCCAAGCTGGTTTTAGAAATACCCAGTGGAAAAGGAAGAGCAGCTACATACGCATTAGTAGCAACCCAACTTGAGAGCCAGGTAAGCATTACTCAATCTAGCAACGCTGCTGAAATACATTATCATCACCTGGTCAGGAGCCAGTATTCACCTTGCTGTCTGCCTCCCATGGAGCCAGCACCACTCAGACCCAGAAAACAGCCTCTCACAATGAGCGTCAGTTGCATACAGTGCCCACTGCTTCCAAATCCTGGCCCAGTGTTTAATCCACTGTCCCTCACCCTCTTTGGTTGGAGTGCTGCGTCTGAGGATATCCCACAGAGAGTAAAGAATACTTAATACCACTGGCTGACAATTAAAAGGAGGATGGAAGAGTCAGAGAATAATTCTCTTAATTGACTACTCTTCTTGCTACTTGTAATCTAGAGGAAATCTAATTAATTCTGCATGAAGTACGACTATTCTGTAGTGAAGTGTAATTCCTGATCTCTGGGGCTTCAGCTTACCAGTTGTCAAATTATCCAATTACACACTTGTTAAAATCCATTTTGGGGAGATTTCCATGGCTTGTAAATAAATAATTTCAAAAGCTTTAATCCTCAAAAGAGAGGGAAAAAGGGGAAGCCCTGGCCCCTTAGAATCACAAACCAGATGAATATGATGTCAAGAAGCTGAAAAATATGGTGATATCTGCCTGCTTTGCTCTAACAGTGGTGATGGATGTATTTCAGAAGCAAGAAATTTGCTGCTCCTTTTTCAGCTATGTTTTATTCAAACCACTAATCTGAAGGGAACCAATTAAGGCAACATCCCTCTCATTATGCCAAAAGGGAAAAATCTTCTCATAACCACATAAATTAAAAGGTGGGAAACCAACAGAGGCTGCAGCTCAAGTCAGGGATATTGATAGGCTGGAGCAAGGCCAGTATGGGGCTACCAAGCTGGCTGTGGGCATAAAGGAGAGGAGAATAGAGCTGGCCCTGTTCAGCCCAGAGAGGAGAAGGCAAAGGGGAGACGTGTTGCTTTCTGTAGCTACCTGACCAGAGCATAAAGAGAAGATGAAGACATCTTCAGCTGTGCAGGTAACATCTGGGGCTCCTTTTCAGCCTCAGTTACACTGCAAAGCTCAGTGCTCTTCAGAAAGACTTGATCCAAAGGGAGGGGAAGGAGGGGTCATACACATATGAAGAGAAATTCTTAAAGCAATGTAACTCTGTGTCCTGATGTGACTAAATTCACTGAATCTGAGCACAGAAGAAAAAGTTGCAATTTTGATTTCAGTGAAAGCAATGTAACAGTCAGAATTAAAGACTGTTCTGAATATTTACCACCTTGTATGGCAACACTCCTAAAAATCCTGTGGGCCAAACCTGACATAAAACAAAAGAGGAACAGAAATAAATCTCTTTTCTATAAACCAAATCCGACTGTATTTCAGTGACAGCAGGCAAACACCATCCCTCATTTAAAAATTAAATAAAATTTTAAACCTACAACTTTTGAAATGCCTTTTGTATTCAGTCTGATTAACATACAGATATAAAGATATTCAAAAGTAATCCAGATTAGACGCTGCCAGGCTTTCAGTGCTTACCAGTATTTATCATCCTGACTGCTCAGCATGGGGCATTCAGAACATCCTGGCTTTAAAATTACCTGCATACTGAAAATAAAGTCCCTTTCAGTTGCCTCAAACCAGACAGCTCAGAAACCTTCAAATACTTCTGAAAACTCAGTTCACCACCAAGCCGTATCTATTATAAACGCACAACACTTTAATGCCAATGGCTTTCCAGCAGTGTGACAAGACTGGGTCAGTGATGGACAGACTGCATCTTCTAAGTCTGCATCCACTGAAGCAGAGACAAGTTCTGGATAGAACTTGCAGTATCTGCTGTTTTCCTGTACCTTCTGTGTTTCACAGCATCACTCAGCCTCAGAGCGACACAGAACTACTGTCAAGGGCTGAAGGATTGAGCTTATTTCACCCCAAAACAACCACACGCTTCTAATCAAGAAAAACATACGTAACTTGCACTTAAGAAAGAACAGCAGCTGTTATGCAAAGCCATTTTTCTTAGACTTTAATTCGTAAGAAAAATATCCTGTGTTTGTTCCTGTTACTCTAGGGAACCTAATTTTCGATGTTCCGCATCAAATTGTGTGGCTGTCAGCAGCTTTGCCAGCAGCCAGTCTGAATCCTCATTACTCATTCCCCCACTCAGACAAAACCAGGGTGGCAGTTGCCTGCTATTATTACAGGTGATTACAGTGTTAGTCAGCAAGCAACTCCAGCTCCAGATACAAAAACAAGATTTCTAACTTTTTGTCTTAAACAACATCATCATCCTTAAGATCGTTCTCCATGAACCCACAGCAACCTTTCGCAAAAAAAAAATGTTTGATGCTGGAAAACTTGCTTAATGGCTTTCCTTGCTCGTAATTTACGTAGCAAAAACATCTGCAATGAATAAAAGTTACTATTTAACTGCACACCCAACAGGTCAATGGAAAATTTAATTGTAAAGGAAAATTGACAATGCTTGTTATTTCAAATATTAAGAGATACGGTGTCATCAGTAATTCCATAAGGAAAAAAATATCAAAAGAATATGGCATTCAGTAGATTCTGGAGGTAAGGCAGAAACAACCACCTTATCAAGTGCTTGCATTGTTTTCTCATTCCACACCCTGTATGCAAACCAGAATTCTGTGCTCTAGTGATGTGTGCATCTGTTGCTTTGTTGGCAGTTAGGCAGCAGGAGCCTGCCAGAGCAAGGCCAGTGTTTAACATAATAGTAATAATAAGTAGAGGACCAAACAATGTCATTCTTAACAGGTGATGGTAATGGAGAAATAAACTCTACACATTACTCCCCTTGCAACTGAATATATTCTCTTCTTAAACAGTCTATCTGGAATACCAGGACTGTCACACCAGATTGGACTGCTCAGCTCACTGCTTTCTTGTTTGGATACAGATAGATGCCAGTATCACATGCTCCAATAAGACATAAAAAATTTACATCTCCATGAAGCAAATATGACTTGTAGTTTCACATATCTATGATTCAATTAGTTTCTGAAGCATAAAGGATTATTATGTGTTTACTAGATAAAACATTTTTCCTATTAGCTGTACAGGCTCATTACAGTTATTAGAATGTGAAATGGAAACTAAACGGACTCATGCATCACAGAAAGACTAATTAATTGGCTTTTCAATATTTCCTGTTGAAGTGACCTGAACCACAGAGAACCAATCCATAGAGTGGGCTTTCAGAGATAGGAAGATCCATGGCATCAACAGTTACAGTGACAACCTGAATTGAGAAGTCTGTTCTTTGAGAAGAAACTGGCCTTGACCTACATAATTATAGGAAGCAATAGGATGTGTTTATGAAAAGGAAATGATTATTTGCAGTAACTTTTCCTTTAGTAGACTTTGTCTCAGATTTACTAATATCATCTTGATTTAAACGGTTCTTCTTGAGAAATGCATACTATTTTAACTACATTTTTAAAAGTAGACATCTCACACACAAAGCTGAGTGTCAGCACGAGTGTTAATGAAAGTTGCCCTCAAGAGAACTGCTGGTTTTGGCCTATGAGATCTCAACTGCATCATGCACGTGGATGGGGATTGAGGTTTCAGCTCTCAGGAAAGCATTCAGTTCACCTAAAAGCATCCTAACAGCAAGCTTGAGATGGTAGATAGTAAGGATCCTATTTTGGTCCCCCAGTACAGGCCTTCTTTGCTATCCTGATGGTTTGGCTTCCTCTGTTTGCCTTCTGATTTCCTCAGGGCGAGGCTACAATTAAATCTGCATTTATGCAGCACTGAGCACACTGGTGGCTTAGTCTGAGCTTGATATCGAGACTCTACCGGAATATAAATGGTACAAGCTAAAAACGCAATCTTTAATGTAGATAAATCTATATGAGCAATAATACCATAAGCATTTTTAATCCTGCAGTGGCTGCTACTGCCATTACATCTGATTCCTGTAATTATTAGAAATTATTTTAATACAGAAATACTTCTTATATAATAGATAACCTCTTTGTTGCAGCAATTTAGTTTATTTATTTACCTGGTCTATTCATCCAGCTCCTCATGCTGATGGTAGAACAGCTTATTTCCTGTCAACATTTTTATTAAATGTTTATAAAGAACACCAGGAGCAAGTTGAATCAATAAATTATCCAAAAGGTATAATGTTAAATTTGTGTTCAGGTTTTTGTTAAAATTTATTTAATATGACTGCCATAAATATAGCTTCTCACAAGCCAAAATGTGCCTAATGGGGTCCGAGGAAAAGAACATGCAATGGGAGATAGGGTTTGCACTCAGTGTTTGTTTGATAACTCTACTGGAATATACACAAATGGAAGCTGAGATTTTGCCCCAATTCCTTATCAGTGAGAGCATATACTGAATACATATATTAAACAAATTGAGGGCACCAACAGTGTAAGTTTAAGACGTGTGCACAGCAAAGGCAAGTAATTTACAGGTCCAGAGACTGTTCAGTTAAAGAACAGACAAGGTATATTTTCACTCGCCATTTTTGTTATTATTTACAGAACGGATTTCAACTTATCCATTTACCAGCATGTCATGTCTGCCCTCTGCTTTTCTCATTAGGGATTATCTTGTATGTACACAGATGGCTACAGAGCTCATGTGTCTCTCATCCTCACCTAATCATTAAGGTTCAACAAAAGGTGAACACCACAATTATGAAAAAGCTCACAGAATGTTTAAAATACAACAAGAATCAATAGCAGCAAATGTGCAATTTGAGTGATTAAACCCATATCATTCATCACCTAGCAAAAAGGAGAGAAATAGAAGAGGGAAGAAACACCAGAAAGAAGTCAAATAGGAATTGGAAGCTGACTCTTTTGGATACCAATAGAATATAATACATCATATTCTAGAAGGTTCAAACATACATTCTCACTGGCAGTCACAGTACATTGCCCATCCTCAACTCAGAAAATCTCGGTAGTTTAGCATGTTCAAGATAATTAATGAACAAATGGACCGTATGCCTTTTTATTGCCATATTTCAAAGTTCTTAAGAGGAGCTGGGTTTGTGTCTCAATGTATATCTTATCTTTTTCCCATTCTTCACTATGCCATTCTTAGATTTCTTTCCCTAAAGTGCCAAATTTGCCGTAATTACCATGGAGTACCACTGGCATCCTGAGTCCAGAACTCTATCATTACTGTATTGATCAGCATGTACTTAAGACCTCTCTTCTTCAGTTCTCTGAACACATTTTACCCATAGACACAGACCCTTCAGTAAGAGAGCCAGCAGAGAAGTGGGAAGGGACTGGATGGTGGTAATGCTAGGAATGTGTGAATGACAGCACAAGCTGGGCTTGTGGAGAAAATTATACCACATAAATACTCCCAGTGGTTTTGTGGGTGGCTGTACATGGCACCACAAAGCAATCACATTGAAAGGCCCATTTTTTTTTATAACCTTGGATAAACATCTTTGCCTGTATTTCATCAGTCTTAAGGGAACAAAAGGATCGTGCATTGCAAATATCCAGAAAGGTGCTCACAGGCTCTTAAAATGTTCCCAAATTAAACATCTTCTCCCATGCTACTCCTGTTCTGCTAACAAGAGCTGCCTGGGGTCCCATGCACAGCATACCAAGATTGGTTCTGTTTGTTACACTTCATAATTAGAAAAAGTGTTATTAAAGTGTCAGGAATGCCAGCATTTATGGTACCCACACATCCCTAAAATGCACCCAACAGCTTTTATCAACATCTTAGAGCGTTCTGCTGCAGCTTGTGCTGCTGGTATTGGTGTAGGGAAATTCAGGGGTCTCAAAATCTGGAATGCTATTATGTCATCAAACAAATAAGCACTGAAGAACAGCGAGGTGATTGTAGCAAGTGTCCTAATACTGTCAGCAGAAGGCCTAGAAACGTAGAATGGCTTGGGTTGGAAGAGAAATTCATCCAGTTCTAAGCCTCAGCTATGGGCAGGGCTGCTAACCACTAGATCAGGTAGCTCTAAATTGGCCATTCTCCCACTTTGTAATTTACAAATCCATAATAGCTGTCAAGAAAGACTACAGAAAAAACAAGGTTGGTGCAGAGGTGGTATGTGTGAGTCTATTAAAAAACAAACAAACAAACAACAAAGCTCTGCCTGACGTTAAAGCAGTAAAATGGTTCCTCTGAAAAATTAATCTGCAATTGAAATATTCAAGAGTATTTCTTTTCGGTGCTTTTAAACATGAAACTACGTGTTCTGCTAAGAAGCCCAGAAACACTAACCCAAATTAACCCCAGTCTCTTGAAGGAGAGAACGTAGCGCTTTGCTTTCATAGCGCTTCATCCTAAATCGAATAAATTATTCTTTTTTTTTATTACAATTATTTAAAAATTTAAAATTACAAACCAGCTCTGCTAAGTTCACGGGGAAATCTGAAGCACCAAATTACACATCTTGAAAGGTCTGCACCCGAATCATCATTTTCCTGAGTAAAAAGTGTGATGTCACAAATATTTGGAGATTTGTGATACCCCAGAGTTTCTTCCCTGACACTTCAGTTAATGCAAATAAGGTTAAAACCATTCCAAGTCTGTCAGTAATTAGAAGATCTCAGCCATATATCTTTGCTTTCTCTGTTACCCATTATTCCAACACCTGTCACCTTGTAAAATGCCACCTACTGATAACTTTATAGACTTTATATGACCTTTGAATTTTGTTCTTCTTGAAATTGGGCTGCCTTTTTTCTTCTTTTAATGGAAATGAAGAGAGTGAGCTGATTTGTAGCAATTCGCAGGAGAATCAGTCTTTTTTCTTATGAGCTATTTTTGGCCACTGTATTACTTTATACTAAAGAAGTCACGGATCATGGACATGTGTAAGAAGATCCAATATTTTCTGCAACCATTAGAGCCAAAAGAAAAAATAACTTCTTTAATCTATTCATTAAGAGACTAAGATAACCAACCCCTGCACGGTTATGTATGGTTATGTAAATCAGATCACCTCTACAGCCTTAGTCCCCAGTACTCCAGTACTCATGTGACTGCACATCAGGGCCCAATCTGAAGACCTGAAATGCTCTTCTTCTATCAGCAAAACAACAAAGATTACCTATGGAACTAGTCCATAAAAACAGCCATGTGAAACAAAGGGATTTAGATATACAGCTCTGCTTGTTAGATGGCCATGATTCAAGATGGGAAGAGCTGTTTCAGCTGTGACATACAGCTTGGTAATGAAAGCATGAGCCATTACAAATGAGAAGAAATATCTCTAGTGAAATAAAGCATCACAACATGTGAGTAGTTAAAAAGTTGGTAAATTATAATAATAGCCATTATCAGCTCTTTGAATCTGAAAGTGCATAGAACAACTTCACAGCTTTCAGTAATTGCATAATTAACAGGCTATCACTAGGCAACCATCCAGGTTACATTTTTTTAAAGGCTCTGAGATTGATTTTTTTGCTTTTCTTTTCACTGTTAAATAATACTGTGTCAATATTTTTAGTAGATTGTCTAAAATCCAAAATGGGGCAAGTCACGGATTAGACTGCTATACTTCATCCCTGACAATGAAGAAACACAGATGGAAGAGGAAGCTCAAAAAACACTGTACTTGGAATTCAAAATCGCTCAGAAGTCATACAACGACTTTCACTTTTCTTATTCTAAAATAATCCTGGAATCAGAATTGAAAGGCAGAAAAAAATGTGATTTGGGAAGCCCTTAACACTAGAACAAAGATAATGCTACCTGTGATTCAACTGAGACACTCATCACATTCAAATGATTGTCCAGGGATGCTATTCCATGAAATAAGCATGAAGTCTGAGCACTGGGAATGCCACAAATTCAGCCCCTGACTCCCAGAAGTCAGTGCACACATCAAAGAGAGCATAGCACTGCTTTCCACAAGAAGCTGAGTTTTGCCCTCAAACATTGCAGCACTATACGAAGCAAACTTCACATGATAGGATTTGTTTCTCAAAGAACTGAAATCATCCCCTAGGCTTTCAGCAGATCACTCGCACCCATCAGACTCGAGAACTGTAAACCACAATTCAAAACTCATAGAATGCCAATCTCTTACCATAGCCAAAGGGAGAACTCCTACCAGGTCCTTCTGGCTGACATAAATCTTGGATACTCCGAGATCAGATGTTGTATCTCCAGGATATTCTACCTGCCATGTGATGAGCTGGGTCTCAGGTAGGTCAGTTAGGTCTTCAATTTCAAAATCAATCTGCATGATTTCAGAAGAAGGACCATCCGCACTGGAAGCAAGCAAGAGAAATAAAGGTTCCATTCACATGACTGATAAGACAGTAATATAATTGCTTTTATGTTAATAAAACATTGGATTAGGGCTCTTCCACAAAGAGGATTTGGTGGATGATGGGTTTAATAATTAATCATTTGAACTTGTCTTAAGATCTCAGAGTACTTTCCATACATTCAAGTGACTTAGTAACACTCAGGGACATGGATCACCAAGCACGGCTCCATTTTACGGTTAAAGAAACAAAGGCAGATCAACATAAATTCAAGGCTAAAGCTACAGGCAAGTTTATCTGCACAGCCCAAAAAATCTGACTCCAAGGCTCTCTCCTTGATGAGCAAATTGCTATTTCCTGCTAAGGCAAAATACAATCAGATGTAAAGGGAGACAGTCATTGAAATGGGAAAGTACTGCATTAAAATTATGGTCTGCTTTTTGAAAAAGAGGAACACAACAGAGGCTAAAGCTTTGAATGGAATCTGTAAACATGGGCAATTCAGAGCAGAGGGTCAGAAAACATGGAAATGATTTCTGGATATTTTGCTTTTCCCTCATCTAAACCAGGAATACCTAATTTAACCAGATGTGGGAGAGTTACAAAACTGGACTACTCAGTATTGGCCAATCTGACTCAAAATCCTTGAGTAAAAACACCAGAAAAGAACAAAGACTTTAGGCGTGACTTTCCAGGATACTCTGGCAATATTGGTGTTACTGACAACTTGTCCATGTTACTTTGTCTTTATATGCTGTCCTTCATAAAAGGTTACACAGTCCTCGTAAGTGAATATCATAAAGCAAAATTGTAAAGAGAGGAGGTTAGAAAGGGGCTCAAAGGTGCTGTTCCTCCAAAGCTTGTAATAAAATCAGCTACTGTATAGAAAGCAATGCAGTAAAGTTTCTATTGCGTATCTTGGCAAGGTGAGCTCTATAGTCCAGTGGCATTTATAGAGACATGAAAATACTCAATATACTGTAAAGCTGTTGGGGAATGCAGAAATTCTTAATGGTGCAGAAATCCAGGGAACACTGAGAATGACAGTGCTTTTACTTTGGAAGCACTGAAGGCCAAAGAATTGTCAGTGCTAGTGCAGAGGGAAAGGAAAGAGCAGGATTTCTTTCAGCAGGGTGACATTCAAGGGGTGAAAGAAGGGGACAATACTGAAGTGTCACAAGCCACTTTAGTTGGGGAGCACAGAGAAAAAGAAAACATTTCAGAAAATGATTAAAGAGTCAGGAAAAAAAAGTGCTCATAAACCCAGCAGGTTTTCTTAGCTGATGTGGGAAACAGAGAACATTAGGCATATTCTTTATTAAGGCTAGTTTTGACAACAGCCCCTGTTTGGGATTCTTCCCAAGATACTCAGAATTTTTATCATGCTGGCTAAATTCAATGCTTTATCTAAAGCTACTGCTTGAAGAATTTAATCTGATCATCTTTAAGGTTTGTATTTTAATGGGTATATTGAGTCTTTGCTATCCTGGGTAGAATTTAAAAGGATCCTCTGTGTTTCCAAAATGGAATGTATTGTGTTCAATTTCTCATTTCTTCATGTAAGAAAAAAAAGGAAAAAAGAAGAAGAAAAAAAAAAAAAGAGCACCATTTCTAAACTAGCACTGAATGCAGTCTTATTTCATGCTGACCAAGGAAGGATCAGAAAGCTGCTGCATACAGCTGTGGCTATGGAAACTCAGTTACCTTAATTGTATGAGCAGGAATGGGCAACACATTGCCTATAAATACCTAGCAGCAGTCCTGTTTTGTACAACATGTTCTGTCACGGTTTCTGTATATAAAGAACTAATTAAATCATCATATAACGAACCTTGGTTTTGAGATTCTGTTCAGGGTGCTTGTCTTTATTTTTGCATTGGTGTATACTGCTACCAGTCATCGGCACTGCAGTATTGGTGCTGTCACCAGCAATGTGTCCTGTCACAGCAATGAGCCGCTGCCACACAGGAGGGAACCGCAGGGCAGAACATGACAGGAAAACTTAAAACTGCCAAAACGATCATCAAAAAAAGTAATCAACTCAGTCTTTTTCCAGGTATGTCAGAGATTAGAAGAAAAGGAGAAAAAATGAGTAAGACACAGGAGCAAAAGGGCAAAAATTACTAGGAAAACAAAGGAAGCGTGAATAGGAATGGAAAAGGTGGGAAGACAGAAGTGGAGCATGATTTGTATAAATAACTGTTCCCATGCTGTGAAACTACAAGGATATTAACCAAAATACTGAACGTGTTTTCCTTTAATTTCTGGCCAAACTCAATGACAGCAATCTGAGCTGAGCTAAGGAGTAGTCAAAGTGGAACAGTTCTTGATGATAACTTCAAGACTAATCCTTCACTAGGATGATGAAGGAACTCTAGAGATCACTATTTCTGAGACTTACTGTTAAGGTGTGATAGAGTTCATTGTGGTGCCAATAAACTCTCCTTGTGAACAGAGCCCTGCTGAGCCATGTGTCTTGTAAACCCACGTAAAAACAGACTCAGTTCAACGCAAAAGACAAGCCAGAAAATCTGTGTGAAAAATAAAACAGGAAACTTGCTTGGAAAGGAATAGGCTGCTCTTTCCTCCTGTCAGCTAGGACAGCACGAGCAGGTCTGCACTGTATTTCTTAAACAGCCTTTTGTTTCCTGTCCAAGAGATCAAGCAATTTGAACAAATTAAGAATGCAGAACACTGTCCTCTCTCTGGGGGAGTATTTCCTCCTCTGCAGAGCCATTCCGTACCTTTTTCTTCTGACATCCCCAAATAAGGCCAATGGTTTTTTATTTCATCTCTTTTCTGCCCTTTCGGCCTGGGACTCCTTTTAAATCAGACAGGCTGGTTTCAAGGCCCATGGCCAATTTCTAACACCTAACCCATTATGTCAAGTTTCTTGAAGTAAAAGAAAAAGCCACTCCTCTGGGTCTGTAGTGTTGGTATGCCCAGCAGGACAATCAAGCAGAAAGACAGTAAATCCAAGAATAGCAACTGGATGCTGGGAGTTAGTCAATTCAGGCATCCCATTCATGATTTCACTAGCTATGATATCAGCTTTGATCTTTATATAATGCTTGCAGAACAAGATTTGTTCTGAATATACTAAAAGGACTGGGCATTTAATGTTTCTCATAATATGACATACAAAGTTTTGTCACTGTCTTTAGAAGGCTACACAGACACGAGAAGCCTAAAGCCATGAATATGCTAAATAAGATATATCATAGGAATGTTAATGAAAGAGCCTTAAGGGAGAGCTAAGAAGACAATTTTGATTATTTTCTACCTCCACACATGTACCCATGTCTCCAGCACTGCTCTTGCAAAGTACTGAAAGAACCCATGGCCTGAAATGCTGCACAGGGCAGGCTGAGGTGGAACAGAAGCACTCAGAAAAGGAAGAAATGTTTCCATGGATAACTGCAAAAAACTTTCCAGCATGAAAGAAAGCAGCCACCAGCACAACTGACCCTGAGAGACCTCGGGGAGTTTGTGAAAACTGTTATTCCCATTTTACAGGAGAAAAAATTAAATTGAAAATGGTTTTCCCATATAAAAAGGGATGACTTATACACCACAGAGTGGTGGCTGTCCTCAACAGCTTCAGAAATAAAGTCATTTCAAAATAAGTACAAATTTTGGGGTAAAAATAAGATAATATATTATTTTGCCATAGTAGATAACACACCATGCTAGCTGTTTCCAGTTCTATCAGTTGGCTTGCAGAAAGGGTTTATGGATGGCTTACAGTCTTGCCACTGCTCAGATTCAGCAGCAGCAGTATGACTTAAATTCAGCTTCATCTTCATTTGAATGGTGAATAATGGTCTTAAATGGCACAAGCTAACAACATGATGTTTCTTGCCACCAGCTGAGGAGCTGGCTCAGCTGCTGAGCTCCACACATCCAATGCTTGATCCACCAATACATTCAGTGGATATGACCCTAACTGGCAAACAAGATTTTCACCTCTCCTTTGCTATTGAAGATGAAATGCCTGAGTTTACAAAACATTTAGAGTTATGTTGAAAGAAATATAAAGAATATGGTGCAACACCAGCAACACACACTACTTGTAAAGTAGTATATGTACTGGACACATCAGCCCCTGATACCTGTCTTAACAAACTGCAAAAAGGATGAAATATTCTGATCACAGACATGAAACTGAGGCACGGGGTTCTGACTTTCCCAAGGTGAGAGGGAATTTTAGCAATCCAATATGTCTAGAAACAATCCCACTGTATTACAGGGAAGATCATTAATCAACACTGACACATTAAGATAAGGTGATACATCGAGTACAACGTTAAAATTTAATTGTATTCATTGTCATCTTAGTATTAAAAATTCAGTGATGAAAAATCATTTTTCTTAAGGAATCGGTGTAAAAGTGAAGCAACTAGCAAGAAAAATTACCAAAAGTGAGTCTGCTAATCAGGTAATAAAGTTCTTTAAAAAAAAAATCAATTTGTCTTTATGGAACGTGGCATCAGCAGTGCTGGTCGAGAAACATTTACTGAATTATTTATTTGACTTTGGTGCTTTTTTTTGCTATTTTCATATAAATTATTCACTATACAATTTTCCAGCTGTTGATAGCACTTTTCCCAAATAATTAAAACCATTCAGAAGTACATTAAATTTAACCATTTTTAAAAATATTGTATAAATCTAAAAAGTAATTCCCCACTAGCCCAGCATTTCAGTGCAGAACCATCATTCCTAGCATCTCTTGACATAATAAATCCAGTAATCACTTACCACATTATGCTAAGGGGATGATAAATCAACATTGACTTTATTACATCCAGTCTAATAATCACTCAATAAATTATTCAACACAGTCGTCAGTAAACATCAAGCGCTTTTGAAGTAGCCCAATCATGAGGCAGCAGTAGAAAAGCCACAGTTACTGTGCAGGTGGGATTGAATTGCAGGGTTAAGAAAACAATTTTACTGACAGCACTAAGCCTAACAAAACCTGCAAAGACATTGTCAGTCTGGGTTTCTCTACCTGCTGTTTTTTTTACTGTTCGCAGCACAAAAGTAATGATAAATATAGCACAACTCATAAATGTGATAAAGCTGCAAAAGAGTAAAGCGCGTATATAGCAGAAAATGATCATTATTAATTGGGAGAATTTCTACAGGGTCCATCTGAGGCTCAGACAGTGCTGCACAAGACAGCTACAGAAACTGATGATTGTTTTCTGAACTGACAAAGATACCAAATAAGAGAAAAGTAACCGATTTTGTGAGTAGAAAAACCAAGTCTAAAAGCCACAATTAAATAACTCTCTGGTGCATTCAGATGTGATATGTTACTTTCAGATCATTGGTTTGCCTGGGACTTGTAGAGCTATAGGAGTTTTACTCCCAGATCATGACCCATAAGTCCATGTCTGATACCAGTCTTAAATATTTCTAAAAGAAAAAGCCTTGGATATTTCATTCACATTACAAATTCCCAGACATTTACCAATATCGCAAGTACTTCAACATCACTGTCTCATGAAAACGAAACAAATCCTTTATTAAAAGGGAGCTGCCACACCAACACAGTGCTAATCAACCAGCAAGGAATGAGACCCAAGATTTTCATAGTCAGAGAGTGCCACAGATACCTGCTCTTGAGTATACCCAGCATACAAACTCACAGCATAAATCACTGATGCCCAAGTAGCCCAAATACCATCAGGCAAAACCTCACTGAGCAAAGTTATAATCCAGTCACTGATTCTCATCCTATGAGCCCCCTGCAAAAGGGAACATGCAGAATAGGTATATGCAGAATTAATTCTGCCTCCTACAGAGTGCCCATTACAGAGTTTACAACATTTTCCAGGTAGCGATCACAGTCTTGGTGAAAACCAATCACATAAGCTATGAAGCACTGAAGAGTAAAAATTTTACTCCCTTAACTCCACCTGTTATTACCTTTCATGATTGCATCTCTTGTGCATCTTCTGATGAATCTCTTAGATAATCTTATCACTAGTGCCATTGATGCAGCATTTATTTTTATTTTTCTAGCAAACATAATATATTTAAAAGGTCAGGAAGAATCCTCAGCATGAGAAAATTGGGAAACTTGTCTAAAAGGTACTTCAAGAATGAGCCTCCCCAAGTAAATGATACTTTACAAGGCTGTTATTATTTTTGTATTCACAGCAAAGGTGCAGTGTTTTGGTACTTTATGATCCTTGACCCAAACATCAGCTGTTCTCCTTGATGCCCATCTGGGCTATATAAGTCTGGAAAATTATCTCTCTTACTTGTTTCTATTGTGGCAATTGTAGTCTTATATCAAGATGGGAAGATCCAATATCTCAGCACGTTGGCTCTTTCTGTCTCCAACGTAAGATCTGAAACATATCCATTCCACATCTTGCTTATTAGTGCCCACACTTGTTTAACATAATTATATGAGGAAGCAGCTCTACATTTCACAAGAGTCCACGTTTCTTTATATTTTAAAATCAGTGCCTGTTTTGGAACATACTCAATATATGAAATTATTATCCTCGCTATAGGAATTTCCTCTGCTGTGAACTGTAGAGAAAGTGTTTCTGCTGAACTCAAACTTCTTGCAAAAGTGCAAAGTTCATTTCAGCTAAAATAAAGAAACCCAAATGTTCAAGAATTTAAAAAAAGATATGCTTTCCAGCTTCCTTGATATTAAAGAGCTTCAAGTATCTTTCTAACTTATTTTCAAGCATTAATGTGGGGAAAAAAAATTAACCAAAGAGATAATAACTGCAGTTGCCTTTTCCCCTCTCTTTTGAAAAATCTTTGGGCTGAAACATATTAAAAATATAGAATGATCTTGCTTGGAAAGGGACCTCTGAAAGCCATTTAGTCTAATACTTTGTCAGAATGGGACCAATTTCAAAGTTGGATTAAATTATGAGAGTTGAAATATTTGCACATCGTTTTCCAAAGAAGTATAGAACTCAGAATCCTTTCTGTGATAGGAAATGCTCAGATTCCCTTTCACTTTTCCAGCTATGGCATAGTTTTGGTATTTGAGCAGATATTTACTCACTGTACACCCTGGGATAATCTGATAGTCATGATGAAATCATACAGACAGAATGATGAGAGAGGTTTGCAGTTGAATTCTAGGCTCTGTCAAAACAAATCATTACTTTTGATGCACTTGTGACATTAAAAGATGTGTCAGTGGAGAAGTTCACAGAACCCACATTCTCATTAGCATGAACTATTCCATTAAATCAAGCAGTATCATCGTTTTGGGCTGCACTGCATCCTCTGTTCACGCACCTGACTTTACATGCCTTTTTAGGCTTAGCTTCACCTGAATTTAGGATTAGTGAGATATATGGGGAGATGTATGGCCTGGAAATCCTTGGATACTCTCCAAGGAATTACAATGAATAAAATAGTAACGGCAAGTTATGACCATGACTATTATGCTGCAGAGAATTATCCATTAGAAGGTACCCTGAGATCAGCAAAGTACTCCCAAGATAATTGAGAGTGTGTCTCCAAACAACAGAAACAATTTGCACTGATTTATGCACACAAGTACACTCAACTACGATCATTTGTGGAGTTCTATATTTTCTATATGACCATAAACAATTGATTATTCAGCAGTCCCAATCTTCTATATGCAAACAGTCTGGGAGCTGCCAAAGCAAGCACGAAGAACACATCACATGAATATGAAAGCTATGATCGCTCATTCTACATTAAGAGCTGACAGCACAGGAAGGAAGACAGAGCTGCACTTACATGATGATCTGGGCAGGAAGAGATCTTGGTCCATATGGATTTGTTCCTGCTACTGCAACCATAAAATCTCTTGATAAACTTATCAAGCTCCATTTTATAAAAGTACTTAGAGCTTCTTAATCCTTCTATTGCCCTGAAAGTCTCCTCCAGAACTCAATTATTCCAATGGTTAAAGCAGTCAGAGGAGCCACCCTGGCTGGATCTGAAGCCTTCTATGAGCCATTCTTCAGAGCAACTGGATCATGGCACGCTTCAGACACTCAAATGTACATTGTGGCCAGGCCAAACATAGTTCTGCTTCCTACAACAAGTCCTCATAGCCAAACATTAAATAAGTCTGCAGACCTTCTGGAAACATGTAATGGCTGATAATAGCTCTCTCATTCAGAATTATTCCTTCCACATTTCTGCATCCTCAAATGACTTCCAGCCTCCTTTCTTACCTCAATTTAGCTGTAAACAAAAGAATTCTTCTGCAGATAAATTTAAGAGGGCTTTGAATACCCACTGACCTAACTAGGCAGGCTGAGAAATGGTAGGTCCTCATTTCCTTGTCTCAGTATGTGGTCAGAATGCAACACAGCTGTTTGTCATTTCCAAAAGTAAAGCACTCTTTCAGTAAAAAACAGTAATATGATCAAACCAACAACTAGAAAATTGGAGGAGAGAGAAACAGACGTAACATGAATTAGGGAGATAGCTCATGAAACATAACCTAACAAGAGAATCCCACATCAAGGTGAAAATATCAAATCATATAAGTTTCATCAGTATTTGACAATCTTCAATTTAATGTAATTTGGACTTTTAAGTCACTTTTATCAATATGTTTGAAGACACTTGTCTTGGATCTTAAATGAAGGCTCTCTGGGAAACAGCCACCAACGCTGGGCTCTGGGCTACAGCAACAATTGCACTGCTCCCACTTGTAAAACTGTCATTAACTACACTTAGAAAGCCTTTATATTTGACAGTGGAATGCTGTGCATTAAGTCCTCTAAAAAGAAAGTTAGATTTTAAAGAATTGGAGAAAAAGAAAGGGAGACCCTAATTATTAGGATTTTGAATTCACTAACGCCAGCAAACATTAATATTTTCAACAGGTTCATAAATCATTCACATAGAAAGCAGTGAGTGAAGATCAATATTCACTCAGAGCTGCTGCAAAATGTGCCCCTTTTATTAAAATTTGTGAATCGTGTTTCCTTTCATAAATAGCACAGCTAGACGTGCAGATGACAATAAGCCAGAACTGAAAAAGTCAACTATCACAGGCAGGAGTTCATTTCATGGTAGCCGCCTAAATATTAGGTTGCTTGAATTATTGACTCTTCTTTGTTTTATACTTTCACTGCTATTGCACTATAGATTCATAGTCCAATTTTGAGACATATGATAAAAGAGAAATACTGTTTTCTTACAGTGGCAGATATGACTCTGATGGGCCCTTTTTGTTTTTAGCCAGGTTCTTTAAGAATGGAAGGATTGTGCAATCAATCTGTGTGCCCATCGTTCCTTCCAATAACAACTGACCAATTCAAACAAAGCTGGACACAAGGGTAGAGGCTGAGGGTTATTAAGGTTTTGGGAAGCAGGCTGCCAGTAGAGTAGAAACGAGGAAGCAGTTAATCCTCTGACAGGAAGGATGCTGCACACTCCCTAAGCATTCATATATACACTCATTCCAAAGGAGCAAATACAAAAAAACAGGCTTCAATCTTTTGGATGCTCACCGAAACACTCCATGACATGCATGGCCAACTACTCTGCATTACAGCCACTGTTCAGAAGTTGACCCCTAATCAGCAAACCACTGAAACAAGCTCGCTCAGTCTCTTCCTGGTCAGTCTGGGTTTATAAGGTGAGGATATATGTAAGTACTTTGCTTAATAGGAATGAATTTAACTATTCTGCTGAGCTGGACTATCATTTATCAGCAAATTCACCAGTTCAATTCAGTAAATTCACCAAATTACATCTGGAGAGAATTACTCCCGATCTTTGCTCAATGCTGCATGAAAATGACCCCCGTAGGAACACGGAACCCTCAAAAGAGGTCTGCCACATAATTAAGAGCATGACCTACACTTTTGCACCCAGATATCCTGACTATATAAAGAAAGCAGTAAACCAAAGTTCAGAATGTTACCACAGACACAAATCTCCCTCTTACTACCAAGCTTCTCAAAGTGGAGTACAACTTGTATACAGTGGGCTGCTCATGAACACCAGCACAGCTAACATGGATTTAAAAGGCAATATGGATTACTTTCCACATCACAGCATGCTCGGATACACAATAAATGGCAGTATCTCTCAAACGGAAGGAACGGAAAAGAGCAATTTCTTTTTCATTATAAAAAAAAAAATCCAGTAATATCTGGTTTGAAACCAAAATGAATCACGCCTTTCTTTGACAATTTCCAAAGAAAAAGAGCCACCAAATACGTTTCTACCTCTTACTATTTTCTTAATAGTTTAATTATTTTCTTAATAATTCACAGTTCTTACTGATTGTTCATAAAAGGGGCAAAATCTTATGCAAAATTCAAGGAGATGCAAAATTAGAAGCAGCAAATTCAAGAACAAATTACTGGTGCCCACTTTACCACTACTAAGGGCTAAACTAGGATCCGCAAGAAGCAAAACTAGATCACTGATACCTTCCACATAAAGATATTAAGTCCTCCATTAATCTGTTCTGAGGCTCTTCAAATCTGGGGACTGTGCAGGAAGTGATTCCAGTCCTCACCAACTCAGTGGTGAAGACACCACTAAGATTCACCAGGGAGAGCAAAATGTGATGAAAAAAGGAAGGCAGTTCTTGACGTCACAGTTTTCTAAATGACTGGAAATGTAAGTTGCCTATATAGACATGATAAGTTTGGTGGCACGTAATTTTATGACTAGATTAGGTTAACTTACAGTATCAGCTACAGAAGCTCTCCCTGAAACTACAACAGAGAATTTTTAGCTGCGCTTCCCATTCCTAGACAATACTAAGCCCACAGTGCTATGGATGCTGCTGGCTTTATGAAGATATATATCATTTTGATCTGGCTGAAGCAACCTCAGTGAGGAGTCTGTGACAATTTGATGTCCTTCCTTTCCTATGGTTAGCATACATCACTCATGGAGGCACGCCATAATCTGCTGTGACACACACAGAGCAGGCAGAGCAGAAGAAAGCTTTCAAAGCATCTCAGCTCTTCTTTACAAAACATAAATACAGGGCATTGAATTCAGACACAGCACAGTTTCCTGTGTTTGACAATACAATCCACTCTCTGTAACTGAAATATTTATTCAGGCACAATTACCATATAAGATTAATATTTAAATCAAGAGCAATTTGTTTTCATTATTACTCTTCTTCCTTTTTAAACAACGGTTAGGATTATAAACCAAATTAGACAATTTATTCTTGAAATGGATCTTAACATTCTGCTTTTATTAATACCAGTCTGAAATGTTCAGCCATTGATCAAACTCTGTATTTCCCACAGCGATGGCTCAGAAGGAAAAAAAAAACCAACAACCCAGTCTCTGAGCTCTAGATTTTACAGCCATTACTGTCAATTATACACCTCGCTGTGGGAGCAAAAGAAATCTTCATACACGCCAGCTGCAGCCTTAGCCCTGAATTTTGCAGAGGTAGCTGTTATTTCAGACACAGAAGGAGGGAGTGACAGAAAAAGAGTTCATAGAAAAATAAAAGCAGAGGCAAATTAGCCTTAAGACAGATTCTACCCATATGTTTAGGCATCTCGACATATGATTCTGGCCATTTGTTAGAAAATGTTTTGATAGTAGTAATAATAACAGTAACACTGAGGTCTGTCTAGCGCCTTTCATGCACAGCCCTTATGAAGATGCAGGTGCAGCCAGCAGGCATTTCACACATTGCAAAAAACCACAAAACACAGAAATGCAGTGACTTGCACATTTGGGACCTTTGCAGCACGCAGTGGGGCACAGATGAGCTGCTAATGACTGCCCCCCTGCCTCCAAGACTGGGAGCAGCACTGGCCCTGCAGGGCAGCCCTGCTTGGCACCACGCTGGTATTCAGTGGAAGACTGGAGCCAGAGCATATTACTAAAAGAGCTCAGAGAAGAGGTAAACCCCAGTCCCTACTGAAATAAATGGGAGTTTTGCCATTTCAATGAGGATGCAGTTTCCACTATAATAGCCTTGACTCCTTGGACTATTGTTATATCCATCAGACCGTGCTGCAGTGACACTCAAGACAAAATCTGAACTCACCATCACCCTTAAGAAATGCAGGTCTGGTGCCCTTTGATTCCACTGCAGTTCTTCATATTCTGACCCAATATTCTTGGGTCATTTCCAGACATAAAAGACATATCACCACAATTCCGTATTTCTCCTCCTTTCATGCTTAATTCTTTTCTCTTTGTACCCTATACCTTTTGTTTCCACACTAGCTAATACATTTTTGCAAGTTTGCCTGCCTGCTTTGAGTGAGGAATGGCCCAGCTGGAGATCAGAGCGGACAGCCAGGCATAAAGCTGAATTAAGCTGTACTGACTTATACCTAAGATTATCCTTCCCCCTACCATGAACTCTCCTTTCCAGCTGTTCTTTCTACCGGAAGGCTTTTCTAAGATTATACAGCACTGTCTCGTCCCAGTGGAAGTACAGATAATTGGAAACCTCCTTAGGGCTCCTGAACTCTGCAGGGCTCATGCTAAACCCAGCCAGCACTTCCAAATGCTGCAGTGCTCACTGGGTTCCAAACCTTCCCACCATCAGCAGCAGTGCTGCATAAAGTTGTCAGATGTGCAGAGTTTATCACTTCTAGGAGAAACAGAAGTGAAGTCCTTGGCCATAGTCCTTTTGTGGTCTACTGAGATATTAAGCTGCTATGGGTAAGTGGTCTGCAAACATGAATCAGACAAAACAATCTGAGGTGTGGGATACGGTGAGAATCTATCTGTGGAGAAAAACATTCTTCGTTCCTACTTCCAATAGTGACACGAATGAAACCAGAACCAGACCAGCTCCTGATGACACCAGTTTCTAACTCAGGTTAAAGAACACATCTTACATGTATACACCTTCAACTTCACTTTTTGATATAATGTCACTCTACGAGATACCACGGAACTTACTAACACTCTTGCCTCTTCTATTTTTCTCATGCAAACTAAACCGACTTTATGAGAGGCATTAAGTCGCTCACATACGCTATTTGTATCAGTTCTAAGGGCTAATTTTTGAGTGCTCTTAACTTCCAAAGAGCTACTGCAAAACTCTTGGAGGCTCCATAACCTTTCTTCAGAGCTGCTTTCCAAACACCATAGCTTGCAGGTTCACAGAAGGAATTCCCCTAAGGATTTAAGGGTCATAACCCACCATGTGCCTATGTTTGCTTCTCCCTGTGCTTAATATGCCTCACCAATTTGGAGGAAGAAAGGAGAAAAATGCAGTATTATAATTTATAGGAAATATATCTACTACATGTTACTTGGAGGAAATGTCAAGAGAGAAAAATAAATGCTTTCTGACAATTGCTAGTCAGTTTGTGCCAGCAGCTAAACAACATGAGAGCTACGCTTCCCCCCCCCCAAACACAAGAGCATGGTGTAGATGAATCACCCCACTGAATTATCACTTTCAATAATTTGTGGTGGTAAATTGTCGCTGACTTTACAAAAACAATGTGTAACCTTCAGATCTGATTAACAGATAGTGAAACATTGCTGAAGTGCACTGTGCTAAACAGCACCCCGTGCAGCCCTCATAAAGTGCCTGATGTCCTGGCCTCTTAGCGTATGTCAAACACCACATTGAATTCTGCCTGTTAAAATTCACTTATTTTTACAAACTGTGTGGGGTTTTTTATTACTAACACGACATGACGCTTCACTGTAAGTTATAGGAGCTAAATGCAACCAGCACATGCTAATGTTTCTGTGGCATTGCCTTTGCTTAATGTATGTTCAATAAACCATTCAGATGCCCCAGCCACTCATAAGTCCTGGAACTCACTGACACATGGATGTCTACAGAGCCCCTTGTCACACCAATGCATGCTCAGCACAGGCCACGTAAGATCTGGTTGCTGGATGAAGTCTGTCCCTCCACAACTTGCAGTGTGCAGGGGATCTAAAGCCAAGGTAAAAGTTCCCGAAAGTAAGTTAAATTTATTTATTTTTAGGAAAGAACACAGATCAATTGTCAAGTGCTATTATGTAAAACCTAATCATGTGAAGAATGATAAAGAAGAATTCACGTGGAAGTCAAGACCAAGATAAGCTTTAGAAATATACATGCCTCATAGCACTATCCACACTGTCCTGTACACCATGTCCTGAAAAATCAGGTGTGATATCTGCCAGATGAAGTTTCTGTTAAGTACTGTTATTCTTTCAAGGCATAATCTGTTCCTGGAAGACCCTTAACAAGAATACTTCTGTAGATTGTTTGCTTGTAAATAGATATTGCACATATATTTTCTCTACTCTGCCTCTTTAATAAGCTAAGTTAATAAACATGTGAAAGAGGATGAGCAGGGCAGCTTCAATTTTGAATGGCAAATAAGCAGCATGAGCACATCCATATGCACAGAAGAAATGCAGATTCTTTTGTAAGCAATCCCATTGTGGACCTGTCCTTACCTTAGGAGAGGAATTACTTTCACCTTGAGGGTGAAGCTCTAAATCAATCTTCCTGAAGCCTCTTCAAATAACACCACCACATGTGGCACATTTCCTGCTGGGCAACTATTTTCTTTCCTATATCCCTGCAAGGAAGCAACGTGATGCTCCCAAACAGACTGCTGAGACTGCCCAGAGGGAACATTCTCAGCACTTAACTGTTGAGGAATACATTCCCAAAAGAGACATTACTCAGTTACTCACAGATTGAAACTTATAAAACAGTCACCAGGAGACTGAAATGGATAGTAGAAATCCAGAATGGAGGTAGGTAACACGTTTTTACAATCCCTCAGTGAACCCTCCATCATAGCTGGGCTTTTGCAGCTTAACATCAGGGCTCAAGTAGAGGAGTAGCTCACCCAGCAGAAGAGGCTGCACTCTTTAAGCACTGATTCAGCCTTGTGCGTTACATTCTTATTTTGGTCTTCAACATGCAATTCCATGTTAAGACTTACTACAACGTAGAATTATTATTTTTTTCAGTGCAATATGGGACAAGCAGCCCATCTGCTTAACCTATATTTTCCTCACCACATGGACAGCAGCAAACCTTTGCAATGCAAAATAAGCCTCAGGTGCTTATGTCCAGGGATCAGTTCAGACCAGGAAGTGAAAGGCAAAAAAGAAAGCAAATAAAGAGGAGACTTTGCTGCCTCCCAGCAAGACTTATCCTACCCATTAGAGCAAAACAATGCTTAATTGCCTACAAATCTACAATGCCAGCTGTTGATATAGGAAAAAGCTTTATGCTCTCTGGAAGGTCAGCTTTACAAGCTGAGCTTGTTCCTTCACCAGGACTCTGCAGTGCCATGGAGCTGCTACATCCCCTCCAACAAACTACCTGACGCTGATCTCTCCCGCATTCACTGTGCAGAAAAGCCAGCAAAGACTTCAAGCAGGTATTTAAACAGAGCAGATAATTTCAACTTAAGACAGCATTCATGCACAAAGTAGTTCAAAATTACATGCTCAAGTCAACCTCCACTTAGAAAAACACATTTCTCTGGTTGAGCACATTTTTCTGTGCTTCTATTTTCTGCAATCACTATCACTATTATCTTTTTTTTCCCCCCTTAAACTTGGTAAAAACATATTCTTAAAACAATCCACACAAGTCCTTCAGCACAGCATACAAATGTCCATGCCTGCTGAAGCCACATAGTAAGAATTCACAAACAAGGCTGCAAAGATAACAAAGAACTGTGAAGCGTATAAACCAGCGATGACTTTGTGAAATTCCACTGTTTGAGGTGAACATTTTGCTCCGCAGAAAAGGATTGCAAACTGTTGCAAAAAAAGTGTTCAACATCACTCCAATGTATGTGTCAAGAAATAAATTATTCTGAAGCTTGCTGCCCTGGTTTAAAGAGTTACATAAATCAGCGAATTTCTCACTTCCACTAAAATACTAATTAAAATAAAGCAAGAAGAACATTATCATTTTCCATGGAAAACTTGCCCTGGCCTCACATAGTTGCAATATTTCAGAGTGCAATGACAATGCATGCTCGAATTCATCGAAGCAATAGAATAATTTATCACACATGTTCTTACATGGGAAACCTATCCATCCTTCAGGGCGCCTGCCTCTCCTATGGACACCATCCCCTTGTACTAAGAAGTAAAATATCCTCTCACCACTGAAGAGATGCTTTCCCTTACTTTTCTTGCATTATAAAGTTAATATTTGGAATCGGTTAATTATTGCAGAATCCATGCTCCCGTATCAGAAGCTGACTTGCCCACTTAGAAATCAACTGGATTTTGTGCTTTGAAAGAAACTTTGGCTCTCAGCTCAGAAATAGATGTCCTGATATCTCTACTGCTGAAACAGCAGAAATGGAAAATGCAGGACATTTATCTACAACACTTTTGTGTCATGGCTCAGGAATGCATTTGGACCATGGCAAAAATCCTAGTCTGAATGCAAAGCTCTCAGAATTTCATACTAAAAAGCTGTTTTGCTGAAATCTCTCCTTAAAACATGGCTGAGCGCTGAACTTGAAAGGCAGGAAAAAAACACTGCAGACATATATGTTCAAGTCACTATATCTACATTGAATTTAACCAGTACAGAGGCTACATATGCTGTATGTGTTCACATTACACACACCAGCTGACCATAGTTGTACTTGATATATCATGTGAGACTAGCAGCTGGCAAATCACAGATGTGCTGCAGCATCTGGCACGTATTTATGTCATAGGAAGGAAATGGAAGATTCAGTATAAAGGAAAAGTATGAAACCTAAACTCCTTCTGAAGATAGGCAGTAATGACTGCTGTGAAAGCAGAAGCAGGTACTCTGGCAAATAAGGAATTATACCAAAGCATTATAAGACCTAACCCTATAGTTTAATACCACGAACCCAATACCGTGAGCATTTGTAAAGGGATTTGAGACTTCACAGTCTTAGTTTTACACAGGAGCAGCAGCATTACTTCTACCAAGACCTCCTTTATTTGTGCTGCACACATTTAATGAAGCAGGAATTTTAATTTAGTCTGACACTCGGATATATTTTTAGATTTGAATTTTGCACCTTTTTTAGACAACCAGGAGATGTCTTACAGGGCGCTAAGCCACGCACACTGAAAAATCACTTCTCCACGTAAGTTGTTACATAGCACACGTACAAAAGTTCATTCAAAGGAGGAGGCCACGAGCACAGAAAACTGGTCTACCTGCAGATGCAAAGAACTTCAAATCTAAGATCTGCTTGTTCTTTAAGGTTTATCGACAAAGGTATTTGCCAAATGATATGCATTTTAATGGGGAGATTTTCAAGGTTACTTGTGTCTGCTGCATGCACGCCTGAGGTACATAAATCTTTGTGTGTTACATAGATAACTCGGACAGTACAACTTTATTATGAAGCTATCTTGAAAAGATCCAAGTACCCAATCATAAATATACAGCAGCAGAAGAGGCAGCTGCTAAGGGTTGGCTTGGACAGTAATAAATATCACTTGTGAGGCAAACTTTTGGAGAATTCATGCACACTTCTCATTTTCTTGGTCCATGTACAGCTTTAGAGTAGAGGAAAAACACAATTGGGAGGGTTGGGACAACAAATATTGCTGTAGTTCAAAAATCTAAACTCTCCTCTGCAGTACTTCATTTCCATGTTATTCATTTTAAGGCAAATAAAGACCTAGGAAGTGAAGGATAAATGCTATAAAGGCAAAGCTAAATTTAAAACCAAGTACCGCCACTCACTGCAGCAAGATTAGCAGCAGAGCAGAGCATCTGATTAATGCTGCTCATAAAATTTTTCTCATCAACAAATGCTCCCAGGAGAATGCCCAATGACATGGTTAACTCAGTTCTGCACTACTGGACATACACATACTTAATTATTCATTTTTTTTTTTCAGCTGAGGTCATGCAGAACATGATACAGACACCAGAGTGTGGTAGGTGTGGTAGCAAACACTGAGCAACAGATGGCTCCTGACCCCAGGAGGCTGCAATGCTATCATGAAAAAACAGCAAGCCTGCATACGGACATTGAGGGAAGCACAGGAATGATATAGGGTAAGGGAAGTGGCATAGATCAGGTCTGGACAGACAAGCTACTTAATCCGTTGGTGAACTTGGGAGAGCTCTTAAGGGGAGGCTTTGAGGAGGGCAATGTGACTTAGAAATATTCCTGAGAATTAATTTTACTTCTGAAGGATAATAAAACAGAAAATCCAGAAGCAGTGGCCTCTAAAAGTGTAAATGGTCACCATGAGACAGCCTCATTAGGCAAACAAAATAGCTACTCTAAAGCACACAAGGATAAAAACAGGCATAGGAATATCTTAAGGACTTTGATTACTCTTAAAACTAAATGGCTTCTAAGCCTGTTTGAAACTTTAGGTCCTCTAAACAATTCTAAGATCACACTGAAGAACATACTGTGCTTGAAACTGGTTATAGAAAACGAAAATAAAATAGATGAAGTATCTGTTTACTTTTTCTGCATCTGCTGCTGCTTTGCTTTGCTTTTAATTTACTTTATGCTGCTTAGACTTAAGTCTATAGTACCAATTTCTTTCCTGTTCAAGAATTTCTTGATGGAAGGACATCATCCTCTGCCCATTATTCAGTAATACCTTCAGATGCAACACACAGTGGCACATTGTTTCCTAATCCACTGAATACTCACTCCTGAAGACCTCTGGCATACAAATTGCTCTCTTAGTTATCAAAGCAAGCAATCAATTTTGCATCATAATATTAAACCAAAAGCATGCCAGACAACTATGTTTTATTGTTAAAGATCTGAAATAATTTTTTTCCACTAATAAAATACTTGGGAAATCTGAAGTGAGAAGTAATACACATGAGTTCAGAATTAATAACATTGTGTAATTAACAATGCAGTTTTTGTGGTAATATGGTAAGGATTAACTAAATGACCCCAGGGTTTATTTACCTAGTGGTATGGGCATAAGGTAACCTTTCATGTCTAGATGATAAAGTCAAATCCTGTATTCACTGTGCCTTTCTATTTCTATGCTTAGCCACCATGATTGATACTGGGGCCCCTCGAAGCTCAGCAGCAAGCTTCGCATTAGAGACCAATTTTGTACAGCCACTATGGATTCAGGTTTGCACAAAACACAGCAAGTAGTTTATACTGCAAGTAACACACGATGACCCAAACTATGAGGCTCCCACTGGGAAATCTGCAATATGAGTGAGACCAGAAAACCTCAGTCAATAAGCCAATTAGAAAGTCTAGAATAAAATTGCCATGGAATTACTTTATTGTGACTGAGGCATAGCACTCTCCATAGACTCCCCACTCTCTTCTTATAGCATTATGCATAAGTTAGCCTCTGCACATTCCTAATTTCCGGGAGCTCAAGTAAATGACAGGTAATGAATATATTACCAGTATTATTGTGTTATATGTTACAGTGGTGGCAAAAGCTGAGCGCTGCTGATTAAATGTAGGAAATTAAAAGCTGTTGTCAACAGTTTCTTTCTCTCTCTAAAGGTTTTATTTCTTCACCATTCTTGCTCTTGTTTCTTTAAGCAAGAATGCTGTGGTAAGTGATTTCTTTATTAGAAAAGTCAATAGGGTCTGCCAAACTTTAGTCAGCTCACTTGGCTGTTATACCAGGCTAGCATAAACTTCCTTTATGAAATAAATGCCCACACTGTCAAGCTTGCTATTAAAATATCGAAAATACCCCAATGTGTTGAATGCAGCATCATCTATCTATCAGTTAGAAGCTAAAATGTGCTAATTTTCATAGACTGAGAATCACTTGCTGTCAAGTAGCCAATGTTGGTGACCTTTGCAATGCAAACTCTCTCTCATTTAAAAAAAAACCAACTCCTATTCTAATACATTTCAGGCTCCTATGTCCACTAATTTAAAATCAGCTGTAGGTAACCAAACAGTAACCTCTCAGAAGAGCAGAGAGAACTGTCACTTCACAACTTTGAAGCTGACTGATCCTCTTTCTTACCATTGTCCCTGAGGTATTATGTCCTCAGCAAGAAAGTCTGCCACAATAGCCTGGTCTAAGACTTGACAGATTTATCTCCTACTGGTCACCCTGAAACCAGATGACAAATAGGGGAGAGAATTTTCTTCTCTATCTGTTCTACATCATCACTGCTGCAAAATAGCAAAAAGAAAAAAACTGGACAAATAATGGAAAAAAAAGAAGGAAGATTTCTATTCCATTTGGTCAAGATTTGCATGATATACTGTGCTGTCTGGGGCACTGTGTCCAAATGTTTTTATTTTCCTACTCTCCCCTACATAGCAACATTCAATCGTTTCTGAAAGTCAGATATCTATGACGTTTCTATGCTGAGGATGACAAGTTCAATGCAAGCTAAATCACTACTCACTTTTAAAAATCTTTTCATGCTTATTGTAGGACCCAACAGTATTTTTCAGCTCCAAGGCTGCTTGTCCCAATGGTGCTGATCACAGCAACAGCCTGTGTAAATCTAGAAGAGCCTGTTGACTTAAGTGATAGTTAATCCAGACTTTGCTGTAATTTAGTATTATCCTATTAAGTGAAGGATGTCAAATGACTTAATGTAGCTAAAGATCCTTACCTGTATCCCTTGACATAAAATCCGTGTTGCTACGATTCCATAGCTTGTACTTTTGTACTTCATCATTCTTGTTTTTTTTCAATTTGTTCCCATTTTAATTCTAAAATTTGCTCTTAAATCCACTTCACCAAAAGATTATTTTTAAATAAAAAATTCAAGAAAGCGTCACAGTGAATGTGAAGCAAGTGTTCAAGTCCTACTGATGGCAATAAGACTTAAGACTACGCTTAAATACTTCAGTAAAGTGGAAGCAAGGGGAGAGATAAAGCACATACTGTAGGTTGGCCTTATAGAAGGCTACCAAGTTGAGAATTTAGCAGTACAGTAATTACATAAAAAGCAGATTTCTAAAACTTAATCTAAAGGAAAATGAGCTCTCTCTTTTTGGTTCACTACTTCAGCCTGTGATTCTCTGTGAAGGGCACTCATTCTTCTTCCCTCTTTAACTTTACCATGGTTTTATCTATTGCTTACAAGATGAATATTAGATTCGCTGGCTAATCTCCCACCTCCTCTTGCATTGCAGCAAGAGTAATCAAGAGGAGACTAAGTATGTGCATGCTAATGAACTGAAACTGAATAAAACAAACCGTGCCAATGCTAACTGAATTGATAGGTTTTTCTTTTCAAAGCCCCATCAAATATATCACAAACTTCTTGTGAGCCTTACCATTAAAACAAAACAAGTTAAAGAGAAAGAACTTGTGAACTTCAATATGAACTTCATTGCTTTGAGACTGTTCTTTGGGGTTGAGCAAAAGGAAGGAAATACCATCTTCCAGGCTCGGTATATTCTTCCTAGCTACTCATTTCCTGCAAGACACTAAGAAGGAAGCATGACAGATGACTCCCCTGCACAATCCATTTGGCCCACTTTTACAGTAGAGATCAGAAAATGTATTGGATTTTGCCAGGAAAAGAGACAGCTTGCAATAACCCTTTTCTAGAAAGGATAAATAACATGCCGAATGGAGGTAGAAAAGCACCTTATCTGTTAATTGCAAGGAAAACTGTAAAATCAATATGAATATAACAGACCAGTCAAAGCAAGCTTCAAATTTTGGTATAGGTGCAAGCAATGAAGCAGCGCCTATTTCCAAGAAGGCGGTCACTCCTGTCCTTTTCCACATGGACAGTGAAATTCCAGTTAGTTCTCTCCCACATCTTTTACTGTGTGTGCATGTCTAATTTCTGAGGTAGATTTCCCCTATTTTCTGCAGTGTCAACAGCTGAAATACCCCATGGACCTCGGGTCTGTGGATTCCTGGACCCTTGGCATGCATTAGAGGATTGGGTTGCATGCCTCCTCCTACTTATGTTCTACAGAGAACTTGCAAAAACTCCTGCAATTCAGGATAGGAAGAAAATGAGCAACAAGCTCCTACTGAAGATGTACACAGGATTAATTCATTAAATACTGATTCTCCAACCAAAAAGAATGTGTTTAGAAGTTTTAATCTGATGCCTCTAGTATAGTTAATTACCTGACAAGGAATTTTAGATATTGCCCCAAGAGGAGAAGAACTAGAATGTTCTAAATAAAACATGGTTATAAATGGGGTGGAAATAACAACTTCCCTCTCACATAGAAGATGTCTCATTCACTTGAATTTATCTAAGAGAAGGGGGAATTCGTATAAATTCTAAATTAAGCACCAGAGGCTATTCACACTGTCCTTTAAATGAAATTAAACACCCAGACAGAGGTTTGGCAAACAAATTAATGTTACAAGTGAACATAGCAGAGTGTTTGTGAAGAGCTCTGTGGGCTCATCTATATAAAAGAATGAGGGTTTTTGTTTCCCTTTGGGGGGCTGGGGAGAAGTTTCTCCTATTCTGCAATCACACGCAAAAAGCTGGCCTAGCAGAGGTTAGCCTAGGGCTTTTAACTTTCAGAGTGCATTCCATTTGAATCTGCCCAGTGAGCATCAACATCTAAGTGAAAAAATAAGTTTAGTAAAAATTGGCTGTATGATTGAAGTCAAATAAGGAATGGAGTGCACATGTTTTTTCAGGTGAATATTAGCTGCAGTCTCAATTTACAAATTGCACTAATCACAAAAATCAAAGCAATTGGACTACGACTGATCCAAAGCTGTCCGTGCACTGAAACTGAGCAGCTACTGTGATGTTCACAGTGATGATGAAGCGGAGAAAACGTCTTAACTATTTTTTTCTTAGCCATCCCAGGATGTAAAGCTGGCCAAAGATAAACGCAATTAATTTAACAATAGCTCTAATTATTCCTTTTGAAACAGAAAACGCCTGTATGCACAATAGACTTCAAATTAAATGTCTTAATTCCTACTAACTCTAATGGTGGAATGGAATAATTCCTTTGACCCAGCTGCTGCTATTAAATTAATTACACATCTAGCTTTTATCAAAGGGAGTTTAAGTAGAGAAGAATAAACAGATCCAATATGAACATCCTGTCAAACAGAATGGTACTAAAAAGTTAGGTGTACTCTTTCAGCCCTAGGGAAATAAAGGATTCCTTTCTGAAGTGATGCTTAAAAAACTTGGCCCCTAAATTCAAGCAGATATCTTGATGCCAATCCATTAAGGGGTCAGGAAAGTACAAAACAGCATTCATAACAAACAAGCCAACCTTGTTACTAAATTACACCAGGCAAATAGAGAAACTCAGGGAATCCTCTATCAGTTTGACTCTAGGGGGAAAAAAAACAACAGGCAAGGCAAAGCAGTCCATTAGTGACACATCCCACACAGAACATGACAAGAAAAATGCTGCACGGGTTGCTGAGACACATTAGCAGCTATCACAACCATCTGTATTTTTGGTAGTGCCAGCAAATGAGCTCTGTACCTACATTATGAGATGTCTTCCCTTTCATTTCAAGTTTGCTTCATTTCATAAAAGCAAATTCGACAATGTCATGTTCTTTTTTTTCTAATTCATCTCGCAAAATGTTGTGAGCCAATCTTTCATTTATTTGCCCAAATTAAGACTGCCTTTGCTCAAACACTTTCTGGATAACAGCGCTAACCATTTTTGTTTTCCCTTTGTTTCAGGCCCTTTCCATCTGTTCAGTTGTGGGGTTTTTTTTTTATCAACAGAGGAAAGCAATTTCAAAGCAGACGGCGATACTGTATGAAATTCATTTTTGCATTTTGTGCTTTTCCTTCTTCTTACAAGTCTTTCCCAAACGAGATATTTATTCAGCTATGGCCCACTGATAGCAAAGGACGGGACCTCTTAAGTTTTGTTTGAATAATGCTAAAAAAAAATGGAATATAGAATTCCTGTTGGGACTCTATGTCTGGCAAAACTCCATCTCACAGCAATAAGATTCAGTCTCACAACCCCTCTTCAGGCACATTTAGAAACCAAACAAAAAGGAAAATAAAGTCTTACGTTTTAGACTTAACCTCCTGTAGGTTTTGCTCAACAAATGAGAACTCCAAAATCCTCGCTGGGTGCTACTATATCAATAATAGGAGGAATTGTCTGCATTGATCATTCAAATCATTTTATTTTCTCTTCTTTCCCTCTCAGTCTATCAAACATCTTTGGTTACATTTATGGAACGGGAGCATCACGTGAAAAAAAAAAAATCTATCTAGAAATCCATCAGATCAAAACATCACAGAAAACAGCTCTCAGCTTCCAAGGACCAGATAAATGATCCTAATCATAAGCAGCAAGAAGAACCAGATGTTTCTGCTTGTTTTTATACTGCATTTCCCATGGAAACAATCTTACAGAGGCATCTTGTCTGCCCATCTATCTGACACTTCCATTCTGACAGTGCCAGTGTCAATTCAGCAAGAGATACTGCCTGCTTGTTTGGATTCTAATGAGAGAACATAGGGAGGAGCTGGATATTCTGGAACAAGGAGGAAGTTAGGAGATACGTAATAAATACTAGAAGCATTGCAGAAGGGCATGAGGATGAAAAAATTGTATCCAATCTCATAACAATCTGAGTTTCTAAAGTACTGTAGTTTACAGAAGGACTGGTTTGATTTTCAAGAAAGTAAGCTACTGTTCTTTCACAATTCTGACCTCAATACACTGTTATAGAACATGATTACCTGAGACAGAAAAAGTCAAAATAGCAATTCTTCAATCCCAGAACCCATATCAGTATGCATTTTTTTTGCTAATAACACATAAAACATGCCGAACTGGATATCACTGATACATTACTGCTATATACTTTTTGCTTCCCATTATGCATTTAGCAAGCACCTTAATTTCTTTCCAGTTTCAGATATTTTTAATGCTTCACATTCACGCTTTTTTATTCTCCAGAAGACTGAAAAATAGCACCAAACCAGTGTCTACCAGCTATCAATAAAACCAAGAGTCTCTTTCCCAGTCCTCCTAGGGCAGATGTTTGGGAAAGCTTATTTTATAGACTTAAATGCCAGCCAGACATGTTAATCACACAGGAAGTCTCAATTTTTGCCGGATCTTCTTTGAATTAGTTTTGATGAACTTCTAACAGAATTCAAATAGTACCCTGTAAAACAAAATTCCATCTTGCCAGGTTGGATATTATTCCTTTGAGGTTATGCTTTCTGGTAGAAATTTAACAGAAGTACAGAGAATATCCCTCAAGATCTATTCCAATAACCCACCAGGAACGGTACAGGAAACGTTCTCTTAATCTCATATCTGAACGATTTTGCAAAGTCTTTGTACAAAATGTCATCTCATTCTACTTGGCACGTTGAAGTCTGTGCAGCATTTTAACTAGAACAACTTTTGATCTTCGTGTTTCAACCTAAGATGAACTATTCTATGCTCCCCTCCCCCCCTTTCAGCATGCTTAGTCTCCATGGAGACTGGCAGGCCATTGCTTTTTTCTTTTAATTAACACCATGGCCATATGCTACTTGAGTGCAAATGCAGTGAAATTTTCATGGGCTTTCCACTCCATTTCAGTAGGATTATAGGTCAATGAACCTATATGGGAGAACTTAAATGCAGTGCCTCCTGATAGACTATGGAAGAGAAGTTAACATGCCTATGGAAAAGACTGACTCTCCTATACATCTTATCAGTCATTTTCTTTCCTAAGTATTCTGGATTTCATCATATTATTGTTTAGCTATGTGACCTACACATTCACCCATACAGTACACCCTATAATGACCAGTCCCATTCTCAGGATAAGAGTGGCACAGATGCTATCAATCAATTACCTTATGAGGTCCAAGTGTCACAGTGCAAGACATCTGTCCCTTGAAGAGCTTATAGTTTTAATAAGGCAGACAAAGAATGGGGAAATTATCTTACCCCAGTTCTGCAGTCAAGGCACATAACTTCTTAGCTTACTTAAGTTCTAAGTAATTTGACAATAGATGACCTCCATTGTGCATAAGCATATTATATCACCTGTGTTATAAATACAGCAATACCATCTTGCATGCTTGTTTTTCTTGTCTTCATTTTAATTCAGTAAAAGAAAACACAAAGGGGTAAAAACTAACAGTCTCAGCTCAATACTTTTTGTGAAGTGAACCAAGAAAAATTTGGAATTTAAATCACATTATTTCCTATCAGGGAAAGACCCCAACACCAAAGTGCTTTCCTCCTCTCTTTGCCCTTTTTACCATATTAATAGGGGTTGTAGTCTCCAGTGTTTGCAGAAATGCACCAAGGAAAGCTATTGACTATGTTATTTTGAAGAGGAATGAGGTGATATTGCTTTGCTTTGTATACTGCATGTGAATCAACCGAAGATCTATACACAAGAAGCAACAGGGTTGATCAATCTTTATTCCTAGACAATCAAGCAAGGCTGCATCTTCAAGTCCCTTTACAGACAGCTCATAAAATGATGATATCGATCACAGTGCCTAAATTTGTGTTTTTGACAATAAAAACAATTTGTTTAGAGAGGGAAATAGCTGTATGAGGCGAACACATGTGGTTTATTAACTTCCAAAACTAATTCTTCTGAGCAATAATGTGAAAAGTGAGATAAAACTTTTTAACCTTGAAGATTTAACTTCTATTTTCCCCCTGCAAAGACATTTGCTATGTGAAAATTTACAGTTCAGGTTTTGGAGTCAAATGGAGCCAGCAAGCTGTGCCTCCATGCCACTGCGGATGTTCGAGTGCTCTTCAAATCAAACATTATGAAGTTCCTCACAGTATAGATGGAACTGCAAGATTCAGACACTACTGACCTCTGAAGTAACTGTCTGATTACAGGGGAACAGGCACTGGTAACTAACAGGAATGCCCCATCCCTGGAGGTATCAAGATCAGGTTGGATGGGGCCCTGGGCAGCCTGATTTACTGCTGAGTTTAGTGGTTGGCAGCCCTGAATGCAGCAAGGAGAAGTTGGAAACAGATAATTTTAAGGGCCCTTCATGCCTGAGTCATTCTAGGACTCTACAGATTTCCTAGCTTCATACAGCCCCTCTGCCCTGAACCACTTCATGTGGAGTGACCCCTGCACTTGTGGTTTGGTCTGGCTGAGGTCAGTGACTGTACTTGTAGGGACATCCTTTGGGTTTACAGATATTCACAGTGGGATTAAACTGAACCACACTTTATCAGCTCTCAGCTTTGAGAGTGCTACAAGGAGAGATGCACTTATAAATAAATCCAATTCATGGGAAAATAGAGAGAGGATAAAAAGGGCAATGGTGTGCAGCAGTGAAGATGTTATTCAGATTAGAATCCAACTGCAGCATCTGTTGCAGTAGCTAGGAAGCTAAACTCTTGGAACTGGGAGCATTAGGCTACAGCACCCCATGTTCTCCTACAACAGAGATTATAGCCTAATTCCAGTGGAGAAAAGAGCCCTACAAGCGCACCTGTCCTGACACTGAACAGGAGAGCCAAGGGCCAAGGGAACACCTCCCTTACAATCCAGTGAAATGGGATGCTCACATCTGGTTTCCAGAGCTGTGGCTTTTAGCTTTTCTTTTGTTCTTGCTTCACATTGTTAACAATGAGGTAAGACACAGACCAGATTTCAATCTAATAATTCCCCTTCTCTTCCCTTTTAGGATACATTAAAGTCAAACCTTTACTGAACTCCAGATCCAGCCTACCTTATTTCTGACAAAGGGCTCTTTCAGCACTGTAACGCCGCACTGACAATTGCTGTGCACTGAAGCCAGGCCTGCACAACGGAGGCCAGATTTTCTGTGAATAACATAAGCATGAAAAAGCAGCTTCATGAAGATGGAGCAAGTAAAAGCTAGTATCCTACAGAGCTCTGTCTCGTAGTTGATTGACTCTCATGTCCAAGAAAGTACAGCCGTTATTGAAGATTTTTCCATAATTAGCTATTGATAAGAATTTAGCTGCCTGAGGACTCCAGTGTCTTTTTCCTCTACTGTCTGCCTATTCTCATGAAACATAACAAATAACCACCTTTCGTTCAGTTTTGCTGCTGTCAAATCAAAACCACACATGCACAGGCAGTGTGATATTATAAGGCTCATTTACTACGAAAACTTGACCAAAATTTCCCTTTTACCCCGCAAAGAAAAACCAATGAGATTCAGAAAAAAACTGGCCTAGCTATAGTTACTTGCTTTACTTATTAAAAATGACAATCGTATATTGAGATAGCACAGGTAAAAATAATGCTATTTACAATGTAAATAAGCATAAATTCTTTCCTTCATGGGAAAATATCATATACACCTATCATTAGTAATAAGCCTGCATAGCATGCTCAAGTACCTGAATATATACTTGGCTGTTGACACCTCTCTAAAATAGCAGACCCATCCAGTCTCAAGTTTTGCTGAAGACGATGAGAATTCAAGCTGCTTATGGCCATTGCCTTCATATCTGCTTAATAACACCTCTCAGAGCCCGCCTGTGCAATGACACTTGCCTCTGCTACAACAAAAGGACACCAATTTATGCATACCTTCCATAATATTAAATCCTTCCCAAGCACTGTCCGTAGAAAGTCAAAAGCATTAAAGTATTTCCTTAATTCTTTTTTCTAGGTCTGTGCTTCATGAGAGACCTCCCTCCGCACTCCCTTTCTCCAGCAGCACCTTCCCCTAAAGTGACAGCACCTTTCAACAGAGCGCATGACTGCTAGCTTAGTTTTATCACAATTAGGAAAGAGATATTCAGAAGAATAAATTAGAACTTGACAGAGTACACTATTTGAAGTGTCCTTTAATCTTCTGGATGGTTTTAAAAGTTTAGCTGATTATTTCATTTGGAGATCAGAACAAAGAAACTCCCTCCCCACTCTCCTCTTTTTCCTCCTGTAAAAGAACTGTGACAGCCTGGAGAAATATTGTCTATCTTGGCTCCAACCACTGCCCTGAAGGTGTAAAGCTATAGATGAGTTCAATACACTTGTTTCATTGCTAATTTCAGAGGGCATGTAGAGCTTCTTGTTCCCCTGGCTTAACAGTAAAATTGACATTCTAATTTTAGAACAGGAGAGCTCTGCACACTCACAGATCAAAAAATGCTACTTCTCTGTTTGGTTTAAGTATAGATTTTTGCTTCTTAAAGACAAAGAATCTGAGCGACTTAGTACTCACAATTAAAAATTGGTGTTTAGGAACATTTCCTCACAGTCAGATGTTTAAACAACAATCCTCAGATTGCTTTTTCCTTGGGAGATGACTATTTAAAATGGCTCTGGCTAACCTTCCCTACAGCACTCCACACTGTAGCTGGTAATTGCCCTGATTCTGGAGGAAGACAGCATGCAGCTCTTACAGCTACCTATAACCAATGGAAGATTAGCTTCTCACAACCTGGCCATGAGGTCGGTGCATGCTGTGATCTGCACCTTACACAGCCGCATCATCAATTCCCTCTTGTACTGTCAGGAGAGCAGCATTTCCTTCCTTCCCACTGACCTACTTCCCTATTGCGCTCCTTGGCGGTGCTCTGGCAATGCTTCATTGCCATTCAGATTCACTATGATAAAATCCCAGTACTACCAAAAAGATAAATACTGAAAAAGAGAAGCAAACAATGGCTCAAACACATACAATTCCAGTTCCCAGGAATCACCCTCTTCAACACCCCAGCTAAAAGTAAGGCTCCAGATGAGTGGAAGCCACAGATCTTCCATAGCTCCAGTGGTGCAACACTTGGGAGCCTGAGCAAGTAACACCCATCAGTACATTAAAGGAATGTTAGAATTGTGAATCAAGAAATGCAATTAGTGTATTTCATTATAAGGATCTTCCTAACACACAAAACTCAGTCTTTTAAGTGAAAGTGAGATCAGTATCAGCTTTCACCCCAGCCAGCCAGTAAACCAATATACACGGGCATATATGCAACAGTAGTTTTAACCTGTCTGGTGCATTCATCCTCAATTCATCCTCAATTTCTATGTTGGTGAAGGAAGGACCCATATCGTCATTAGCTGTTCATTAGGACCCTTCTCAGTAAATTTACAAGTTGTGATTACAATTGTGGAGTAAGATCCTTATTTGTGGTTTATCCAAGAGGCAGCAGAAGCATTTCTTTTCATAAACGAGATTAATCCTTTAAATCCCTGAGCAGGAGATATTTAACTAGGAGAGTTACATAAGCATAACAAGAGGGCCTAAACAGGAATAAGGATGTAAAAAGCAAAAGCACTACCTTTACAAACCAGCTGTTGATGCCCACCAGCTCAAAGGTTGATCAGAAGGTGACATTTCTGATGCCATGCATGCAGAGACAGCTTCTACCTACTCAATTTGTTTCTTAGACTCAAAAAAATATTTATTTTCATGTCATTCATGAGAACAAAAGCTCGATTTTTGAACAAATAGTAATTTTTCATCAAGACATTGTAATTCTCTTTGAGACTCTCAGGGACTAAATCAGGGGTTTATCTCACTGAAATACATAAAATAAATGTAGAATACACCCACGCCCTCTCTCTTTCACAGAGCACATGTTCTTGGTATTTAATGTGCATAAAATCATATTTGATTCAACCTAAAAGGATTGAAAAAGGAATTGCATATAGACAGTATGTATGCACCGACTGCGCGAGTGTATCTCTAAATGAAATAGAGTAATCAGTGAAAGTATGGGAGTATATTCCTTGTGCTTTTGACAGCTACAAGAATAATTAAAACCATTCAAGATGATTTGTTGTACAGCTCTCCATTCATTAGCTGCCGATCTTGTGTAATACCGGAGGAAAAATCAAATAAAAATTGTAACCATATAGCCATGTGCTGTGGAGCTTGGAGAATGGCTTTTCTCGGACCAGAAAATGTTTAGAATGGAAAAGAAAGATAAAATTGAAGAACTTTCTACTGGCTCTATGCTTCCCATAGAGAACTCAGGAACTGGCGATGCAGGAATTCTTTGGGTATTTGGACATATTTTACATCCACATTGCAAAAAAAAAAAAAAATGTATATTCTCTTTCCCTTCAGAAAATCTGCCCACATATTTTTAAACTGTAAGTCTCAGGGAGGAAAAGAAAGACATTATTTTAAAAACACATTATATAGAGGTTTGCGAGAATCTGTCTGCCAAATTCTCCTCTGCCCAGAGCCCTGTGGAAAAAAATACCATGTGTTCATGTAAGTAAAACATTTTCTAATGAATATTCATGTGAGATTAATTCTAAGATGTCCTAACTTCTGAAACATTTCAAAGTTCTCCTGTTATAGATGTTGACAAATGCATATATGCATATATTACATATATACATTATAATTTTACTCATTGTATTTCCTAAATTTAGCATTTTATCACAATCATCTTTTCTGTGCCTTTCATTTCCCTCACCTTAATAATTTTACATAAAAAAAACTACATGTTTGTCAGGAAATTAATTGCCTCAGCAATTAACAAGAAAACACATCTCAGAGGAAATATTTCTTAATCGATTCATTTCCAGGTACAATATTTGCCACTTTGGAGTAAATTAATTGTATCAAAAATTATTCAAACTAATTATTTTCCTTCTAGTATAAGATTAAACATAGGTTTCAAATAAACTGAAAATGAAGAAGTACCACCACTCAGCACTGTACATTCTGAGCCCACAGTGATGTGCTATATGTGATACAGTCCGATTTGCTAACATGATGTGAGCAGGGCTGGGTAGATCCAGCCCATTTAGCCCCATGTAGCACTGCTCTATGCCACACAGACATGTTTCTAGGACTCCTGGTATGATGGTCTTCACCTTTATATGGAATAAGAGCACATCTGCACATGCCAGCACCACTATAAATAAACGTATGGAGACTGCTGCATTAAGGTATAACAGAAACATGCCTCAGGATTGATTTTACAGTTGATTTAGAAAAGCAGTGTAAGAAATAAAAGATGAAAGCAATATTGTCTCACTTTCTACAGTACAAATTGAATATTTATCCTGCTCCACAGTCCCCATGCTGAAGTTCACAACACTAATATTTTTGAAAGCTCCCAATAAATAAAAGCATATAACAGATAGTGCCTTGCCACCCCTGAATGTATCTTGTCAACATTTAAGGTATCCTGCAGATAGTTCAGACAGATCTGAGGAAAGACAGGCACGTGCATTTGAAAAATGCCAGAGAAATTATGGCAAGAAAGAATGGAGATGATAGTCATCCATTCAGCTAATTGCACATGTGATTATTATCTTCAGGTAATCCCTGAAAATAAGAGGAATGAATCATATTACACACTCCTTTCATGTAAGCCAAAATACTCAGTGATCACAGACAGCTCTGCCTATAGGAACTGACACCTTCATTGTCTGCCCTACTGCAGCTTGGGGGTTTTGTTGTTGCTTTACAAATATATATGTATGTGCATGGTAGAATCAATGACACCCACAAAGACTCCCGCTCTGTCAACACCTTGTTTGACCTTGGGCAAGTTATTAAGGCTTCCCCAGTCACAGTGAGTCATAAAGCAGCGTGCCATTGACTTCTGCATTGCCTTTGTTATTAGCTCAGTGCAGCTCCCTGTTCAGGGTATCGACTTCTATGCAATTCATTCTAAGCCCAGCTACATAACCCCATTTCACTCCATGCCCATAAACCCTAACAGGTGATTCTGTGCATTACTATCAGAACTGTCTTCAAAGTTCAACACACTTCCTCTCTATGCCTCTGTCAAGCTGGGACAGCAGCCTTATCCTATCCACACAGATGCAATTAAAGACTGAGAGGTGACTAATTTGAAATAATTAATGGATAAGTTGTATCTGCATTATCAGTTCATATAGACAACATATGAATCTTTAATACTGCAATCCCAGCTCATTCACATAACCAGCAAATCTATAGATTCAGAGCTGATGTCTAACTCAAATGCCCAGTGAACTTCATCCTTGTACTTGCAGGAATAGCCTAACAATTTATGGAGATACTAAACTGAATTACATAATTCTGTTAACCTTCTGATCCAAGTGTTGCTCTCTGCTTACATACAAGTGATAACAAGTCTATGCTGACCTTTTTTCATTCCCAAAAATAAGAATCCTCAACAGTAACTGGCGCATTCTCAGCGTAACATTTTAGTCTGAGTAATTAGCATTACTTCTTACAAGATTTTCTCCAAGGAACAGAAAATCAACAGCCCTGTCAGAGATAGTTCCACAAGACACATTTTTGCATTCAATATTAGATTTTTTAGTAGACAGAAGATTACTCGGTTGCTGTTTCCTTTCTAATAGGCAGCAAACTGTTTCTGTCCCAGTGGAATTGTTATTTTGAGCCCCGGGGCTGCTCAGGCTTTAAGGATTCCACTGATAAGTACGGCAAACATAGAGCAAGCATGATGATGATGAATCCTTAAGGTTCTTAAGGGAAATCTTTCCTCCTCAGGTTTAAAATGATATTTATCATGCTGGATAACACCAGGGTAAAAATAAAGACACTAAATATGCATGAGGTTATCCAGACCATTGGAAATGTCCTTTAGCTACTCCAACACCAGACAGAATTCAAGCCCTACAACGTCAGCCAAGCTTGGGCTGCTGCTGAATAACATGGCTCTCTTTCCCTGATCTCCTCTGACCCAAATACAACCTTTAGAAGCTAAGGGCATGATGGCTATGAAACTAAAGCTTCAATTACTCTTCTCAGTTACTCATATCTGGGGCATCTGCGTTTATCTAATAGTTGCTCATTAATATTTCACCTTTTGATTTGCCTTAAGATAATAACTATAGACCTTTTGTAATTAGGGTATCAGCACTGAGTAGGATAGTTTCAACAGAAGCACAGTATTCCCTGATAAAATATTTTTAAGAATGAAAAAAAAAAGAAGTGGGTCAGCATGTACAAGAATGATGCATTGAGGACTGGTTCACACAAATGTATTTTGCCTTGACATCTCAAAGGGCTCTCTCAGAGGCCACATTCAGATTTTAAAACGAGAAACAATCTTTTTGACTAATTGCTTTCAAATACGTGAAATATAAGCAGCACTTCTGAGATCATCACTACTTTCACATCATCACAAAATACAAACTCTTAGAAGGATGAAACTGTATGAAACACCAAAGCTAACCACAATAAATGCTTTTACAGCTAGATTACTGGAAAGCATAAGAAGGGTTAAGCTCTGCTCTTTCGGGGTTAAGTAAACACATTATATCTGCCTCAATTCATTGGTGCTGAGGGAATGGCTAGTTTTTTAAGATAGAATAATTACTCAGAAAGCAAGTTTGGAGCTATGTAAGATATCTGTTCAGACCCTAAAAACTAGAAATAAACCTCTTTTGCTCATGATCATACACATTTCCGTATCACTTAATATTTTGAAGATATTTTGCCATAAAAATACACAAACATACAGACTAGCTCAACCCTTTCCTCAATCCTGACTCTGCTTGTCCTGATCTAATACCATATTTGCAGTTAAGCCCATCTGAAGGCAGGCTTGATTTCTACAGGCCTTTTCTTGCTTCAGTTTCTTTGTGATGAATGACAGGTTTCTCATGAGGAAACATTACCACATGATGAGCTCAAGTGATTCACACTGCAATGGGACAGCATACACTGGAGCTTGTATTTGCCTCAGTGTGTACCACTTCTGTACTTTCAATGAGTAGAAAAATTTATTTCCAAGAAATAAAATACCTCTAGTTGTTAAAGGCATGCGAACGCATGAATAGCAAGGAGAAAAATAATAATGGTGATCTAAATCATGAAACAGTGTGTATGAAACATTTTTATGACCACCAACAAGACACACAATATAATTATTGAGCCTATCTGGCTATTATTTATGTCACATTCATTGCTTTTGTTGCAATAAGCAGGAGCATTCAGAACCATTTTAGAATTATAGCATTCTTCAGAGTCTGTCAAACGTACTGGCAATTGCAACAAGTACGAGAATGAGGCAGCAGCTTGCTGCTGTTACAACATAAAAGCTTGATGTTAAATAACTTACCATGAGATCCCATAATAGATGTGAAAATGATAAATATATAGAGTATTAAGGTAAAAGGTATAAACATCATAAAAATAAAGCACTGAGCAGGAAAATCTAAGAAAATTATGCCATTTATTTTCCTGCCTCCTATCTAACATCAAGTTACTTTCTTTTATTATTATATATGATAAGAATATTAAGCATTAATATACAATTATCATGAAAACAAAGAGACACATGGGAACAAATGAGGGAGATGGCCCAGGAAATGCTGTTGATAGTTCTTATTGTGTTAGTGTTATCACAGACTGAATCATTCACCCTGTAGTTCACAATCAAAGTAAGTTTCCCCACCAAGAGCATGACCAGCATCTAGTTACCAGCAGTACGAGCCTTCAGTGCCAGACAGCTGTAACCCAAAAGCACGATCAGGAACGTACCAGATGAAATGCCACCTCTGTAACATTTCCAACAATAAGGTGAGAATTTGGAGATAAAAAAGTAAACAACCATATTCAGACAAAGATTCTACATGGTGGAGGCCAAGCTTTGCCTATTTTGTACCTGCTTGGATGAACGGACTCACTCTTCCACAAGTACAGAGAACGACAACTTATTCTCCCATAAGATGTCAAACATTTGTACTCTGGGATCTAAGCACAAAATATTTTCAGAGCATTATCGTAGCCATTGGAATCACAGCAGAACATCCTGCTTATCGTCTCCACAGCTACAGATATAGGAAAGTGATATCAATAATGTTTACCAAATAAGGAACTGAGGTCCTTGAATATATCTTAGACATATTTTCTGAAATTATTTAAAGTTTGGTTTGGGCATGTTATAAAATCTAGTAAGACTACATCGTTTGCCGCCTTAATAGTTTTCCAAATCCTTTGCGCCCAGTCTGTTTCCAATCAAACAGGGAACAAAAGAGAAGAACAGGTAAGAATCCAGATCTCGCATTTTTGCTAATTCTTTCATCAGTTCTCACTAGAGAGCTGAGCAGGGATGCTCAGCTTCAGAAACACTGAGAAACAACAACAGTCAAGGAAAACACTCTTACAATGCTGTACCTGATCTTATCTTTCTATTCACCTAATTAAGGAGATCAAATATCAGTCACCTCCGAAAAGAAGAAGTAAAGGATGATGCATATTGGGGTTCATATTCCCTGATTTGATCATTGCTTAAATTTTCCCCAAGTCATATTTCTGAGCCACTGATTAATTCACATCACACAGTTTTCTATTTGGTTTAACGGTTGCCTACATGGAAATAGAGATGGAAGACAGACAGTCCTCAAAGGAGAACTGAAAAGCTGTACAGATGATACAATTATTAAGCCCATTTAATAACATCATCGGTCAGGATTTTGAGTGTTACAAAATTATTATCATCTGAGAATGAAATCAGAAGAATTGGGAAGAACTTCATAATTGCTTCACCAGTAATCTGGAACACAGTCACAAATCCATAACAAGCAAGGCACTGAGAACTTCAAATCATATTTGACAGATGGGCTTAATTAGTTATTCTCCTACAAACTCATAATATTTGCTGTTAATATTCATTCGAAAACACCCTGCTGGCTGTGATAATATTTATATGTTAATCCTGTTACGATAAGCTTTAGGTGCCAAAACCTCTCCAAATAAAATGACTGATATATTTCAAACTTAGATAAAGAAACACTTGGGCATCCTGGTTAAGTTTGTCACTTGCACATGTGTCTCCTTAGTCTGTGAAATTACACCTGTCACTATAAGTTAGCTTTATCGACATTATCTTCTGATCCATGTAAAATTATTAGAAACACTAAAGCACTGAGTCTCCTGTTAATTACATTGCCACCTCTGCATTCATATGATCAGATCTCTCAGTTTTAAGAATTAGTAAATACTATGTGAATAGTGCTCATAGAATTTGTAAATGAACTAGAGAGGCAAACAATTTGGTAAATGCATCAATATTTAACTGCTATCCATTTGTGCATATTTAGTCTCATCAAACATGTCTGGAATTGGGAAAAATTGTTTCCCATAAAATACTGAGCATACTCTCTTTTCCTATGTAACACTTGATCATTCTTCCTAAAATGAATAGTAAAGCAGGCATGACTAAACTTAATGAGGAAAATATACTGAATTGCAAATATGTTTGATGATAATATTTGTTTTCAAAATACAAAAGCCCACAAAGCTCAATCGCTGAATTCACATGAAATAAGTAAAAACAAAAGTTAAATATGAGTTGCATACATATCTATTATCTTGTCTGCTCTTGAATTTCTTTCCAAAACATATAACAACTCACATGTATTTTAATAAACATAAAGCCATGCTTGTATTCAGTACATGAAAATACAAGAAGGGGTCACTTTGAAAGCTTGCTCGTGAATGATGAATATCAAAGGGAAATAAGATGCTAAGCTTCAATTTACCCATGATGTTGCATTATATTTTCCTGATGAGGAAGACAAATTGGGCAAATGCATTCCATGGACCCAACAAGATAAAGTGTGATGGGAAACTCATTGCTGACATAATTTTTGGTTCTGATGCAATGCCCATTTCAGGCAGTGAAAATATTTGCACTGTCTATATGTAGTCTTGAAGCGGGATTTTAAAGAACGTAACAGGTTGTGCTAAGAAATAGGAAGGCGTGGTGTTGACACTTGTGTACACCCCTCTAAGCAATAAAATTTAGTCAGACATGTGAATTGGAATTCCCATGTTGCATGGTAAACTTCCTAACATCAATACCAAACACAATACATATGGCAGGCAGTCAGATCCTTGTGAACACACACTTGACATACATTTCCAGAAGCAATGAACAAGCAGCAGAAAATGATATAAAAATTGATTCACTAAAGCATTCAGTTGTGACTAGAATAGGAACGTCCACCTGCCAGATAATGGCTGTTTGAGAGCTCAGGGTCCTAGCTAAGCATTTGCATGACGGGAATGGAAAATGGAAAACTTATATCCTTATTCAGTTTAAAATCTCATTTAAATCTCACTGGAGAAGAAAAAAAAAAAGGGGGGGGGGGATGTTTATGCTATGAATAGTTTTTAGATTTCCCTTAAAACATTTGGATTTAAAATAAGTAAATAAATTCCCAAACAGCCCTATAATTACCCATGGTATAATGCCTGGCAGCAGATCATTTGAAGAGATTAAATAAGTCACAACCAAATGCTGAGATAGGAAGCATATTCTTCTAAACACTGTTTAAAACAGTATTTCCTACTAGCTCTAAAACTTTCTTTGGGTCTTAAGACTGAATAACAATCTCTGTTCAACACGTGGCACAGTTCACAATGCTCTACAAAACAAAGATAGCCTCATCTTTTCCAAAAGCATTTCTATCATTCTCTGTCATAAAATTTATTAAAACCATGGCACAATACTTTGAAAAGGGACAAGAAAAGCCATCCGTTATTAAAAGGAAGAATGCTGGAGATGACCTACCTGTTTTCAGAGGCAGCAGACTTTCTCTGGCAAACAATAACAGCTGGTGCATATTTCCCCGTATAATCCACACTCTCTCTGATATCCCACAAGTATGGGTTGCTGGCTCTTATGCTGAAAACATTCACACCTTTCTTCACCTTTGCCCTAGGAGGAACAAGAGTGCAGTTCACCAGCTTGATCTGCTACTTATTGCTTCACTTTCTCCTCACTACCCCACAAAAAATGCTACAGCTCATCAGAGTTGGACAGGATTACAAGGAAAAAGAGATGAGAGAATTAATTTAGCATTTCACATTTAAAAGGAAATGTTACCATGATAAAAATCTTATTGAACTAATGGTATTTACGACTTTATCTGAATCATGGAGTGGATGCATTCTGCTTTTCTATTATCCAGTCTGTGGACATCACTGAGTGTGTAAACACCTCCTTTGACTGTAAAAGCTATTGTATAGCAGAAAAACATACCATTTGTGCCCTAAAATCAAGTCAGGTTGTTTGTAGGGTTTATAACTGGAGGGAGGAGCTGAGAGTCAGGTCTCAGGGCACAAGCAAAATCCCCCAGCAGCACTCTGCATTACTTCAAGAAGATATTTCTGGTTTTTATTTCTTTTAAAATTCCATTGCCTTTTTGAATACAAGAAATTTCTTCACTGTCCTTCAGTACCAACTGGGTTTAACCCATTCTATCAGTTCTGATTCTGATAAATATCCTTATTTCTCCAAAAGACTCCCAAAGAATCTGCTTCCTATCTCCATGTATGACAAAACATTACAGCAGTGATGGCTGGAATGACCTCTGGTTGGGACAAATTGACATAATGCTTTTGGTTTCAGATACTCAACAGAGAAGAGGAACCACATCAAATTTCCTCTTAGCCAATGTTGAGTTCCTTAATTCTTTTTCTCCCACTCTTTAACTAAATATCTCAAGGTACCACTGAATTATTCCATGATGTAATGTCAGCCAATTTGCCGAATTAGGAGTTTCAGTTATTTTTAACATCTTGTTTTCAGATATGTTTACAAAGCCACAAAGCCCACTGAGGTCAAACAGCCTCATATATGAGCCGTGAGGAAATGACAATTTAATTGTTTGCTCAAAATCTCATACACAAAATCCATTCACTTTTACAGCAAATTCTCAATTCCAGGGGATAAAACAAAAAGGTATGTGATGTTTTTTGTATGAACTGTTGCTGCCACATAGGGATGCTAATATCAATTGAACAAACACTACCATCTCTGCCTACTCATGAGATCTTTGAAGGACAACATCACATAAATTTGCAGAATAAAAAGCCAAAGTATTTCTTCAACCACCTTGGACAGTAAAGAATGTATTTCATTTCTTCTACCACTAATTCAACAGCGGTAGCTGTAATTTCTTCAGCATACCTGGAAGAATGACAATGTGAAGGCCTGCCAATTTGCGCTCAGGCTGTTTCTATGCTAATGTTACAAAATGTATTTTAAGCAGGTGCAGTTGCTAGACCATGAATGTCCCTCAGGATGAGACACCAACGGTCAAAAAGTGGAAATTGAACAGCATTCCTGGCATCACAGAGAAAGTGAGGGAGATGGAAAAAGGCCAAATGATCTGGATGAAACACATTTCAGCATATGGCTCTGGCTAGTGCCAGTGACCTGTATCTGGCCCCACCTTCCCATTCCACTTCTAGAAAGGAAAACTGCTGGGTGTCAACAAAGATCCATGAGAGAAAAACCAATTCCCACTTCAGGGGAAACGGAGCTGGCTCAAATCCTTCCAGTATGAGATGGTTCTGCAGTTCCTATTTTCTAGGAGGAACTGCAGAATTTTATTCACCCATTTTATGATGGCAAAAGCACTTGGCAATTACCAAAGGATGACTGAGATGAAATAGGGTTAATAATAACTGAAGGTATGCTATTTGTCAGCAGATAAAATTGAAGGTACCTGACATGAAAACACTAAGGCTGTTGTCAGAGCTTGGTTACTGTCTTTCAAATCTGCTTTATTGAATTGTTTGGCTGTCACAGGGCAAGCTGGATCTTCGACCCTTCTACTACTTCTAAGAGTGCTCATGAGGCAGCCTCTTGGTTCAGCCACAGTTCAGTCTGGCAAGATTTCCCAAGTGCCATACACATAAAAGGCTGATGACACAAGTTTCTCATGTATTTGCTCATGGTTAACAGTTATGTACATCTCAGTAAAAGTTTGCTTTAAATACCATGGCTGGGCAGCAGAAAGTAAAGCTGTTGGATTATTTCATATCCACCACTTTACTTCAGGCCAGATTTCACAGTGGCAAAGTGGAGGAAAGAAAAGGCTTACTAAACTTTTCCATTTTTTTCCCCCCATACAATGAGTTTATTCAGCTAAATATATTCATAGCAGTTTCCACAGCTTGTTATTTACCTCTGGAGCAGTGTTCTGAGCCTTGTAAGTAGCTCAGTCCTTACCCCAAATCAATCACAGCAAACAAAGCCCCTGAGAGCTCTGAATTCCTGAAAACCCATCAGTGTTGGCAGGATGCAAAGCAAGGGAAGGAGGAAGAAAAAAAGAAGAAGGAAGTCCCACAATCAATACATCACACCTGAAATCAAGCAAATACATTCCCTAAGTGCATAAAGATAGCAATTCCCAGTTCTATCTCATGATCCTCAAACCACTGTTTACTCTAGTGATAAAAGAGGCTTCAACTCAGCTGATTTGAACGCAGGCATTGTCCTTTTCCATTTATCAAAGTGTATTTTAGCTTCTCCCACTTTTTGCGGCTTACAACCAGTTAGCATTTAGCTTTCAGCCCATGTCATTACTGCAGGCTGATAATGGCTGTGAAATTGTTACTTAAGTGTTGTATAAAGTGGAACAGCTGGCTGGTGAAAAATAACAGCCTTACAGCACGTGTACTGCTAAGTGCCACGGGATACTGCCGACAAAGTGTCTGGTTTGAAATAGCACAGAGAAGGGAAAGAGAGAGCCAGAACACACAAATTCACCCTCTAGACATGTCAGAGATGAAAGGTTAGGAGCACGCAGGAGCTGTGTGCCACAGGCAGAGCTCCCCCTCCTCATTTCAGTCCTGACCGTGTCCTGCATGCAGCACACAAATAACACATATTGCTTCACTCCAAAACAAAGTGAGTGTAAACAGAGTGTAACCCCTAAGCAGCTCTAAATAAAGGTGTTTCAGACCCATGACATTAAATCTAGCTTTCTATTCCTGCAAGCATTCAGGGCAAAGGCCCAAGGGAACTCTTCACGCTGCTTCTGAGAAAGTGAGCTACTTTCCACATTAAAGCAAAGGCAAAAAAAAAATAAAGAGAGAGAGAGACTGTTAACACTGGTACTACCCCTAGTTATCATCCTATTACCAGTGGTGTCAGGAAGGTGGCAGATAAACTGTTTGCAGAAGGGTATATTTTCAAGACCTCCCAGGCACCAAGCAGACATTGCTGCCACTTAGCGTGCTCCAGATCTGACTCATCACTATGTTTGCTGAAAGTTCTTCAGAAATAACGTGAGGGAGTTTCTATTTATCTTCAGTGCTTTTTACTGCCCAGAGCCTAATCTTGACCCAGCAAAGACCACATGACATCTGCATGCCAATATTTCACCTCCAGAAGCAACCTCCTCCCTTCCCAAGGTCTTAATTTTGCTGAGCAACCTCAGGGTTCTCTATTCTCATTGCAGATATGGAAAAATACGTCTTACGACCCAGTCCTGTAGACTGCTGCCAATCATTCTGGCTTTAGCTGGATCATATATCAAGAGACCTCATACTAACCATCTGAACGCTGAGCTTTTCATTTTAGACCAACCTTGACCCAGCTTATAAAAATGAATATTTGGATACCAGGATATAATATACAGAGTGGCTTCTGCAAGGCTAGAAAGCCTTGCACTTATTTTCCCAACTGACTACTTCATATACAAACCAGTACTGTCAGTTGCTTTCAGAAGATGCCTTAAAGTTTCTTCAGGTTACACTAATAGTTTCACTGATTGAAAATCCACAACAGAAGAGAATCGGGAGTCCCTGAGATACTGATGGAGTGAGAATAATTTATGGAGAGCGATCTAGCACAACATAAGCTATTTAAAGCTGTATAATATACCCACAAACTCTTATTAAGGTCTGTGGTTTTCAGCCCTGTGAGACAGAAACCAGTTATCATTATGCATCACCACGAAAGCAGATTAAAATTAAATCAATCTGTTTATCTACGGGTTTGCAATGCAGCTTTTCCAAAGTATAACATGTTCCCCATCTAATTAACATTTCAGGAGGAAAAACCATTCCACCCAGACACCAAACTACCTTCGTTCAAATGGAGATATTACAAAAGAATAGAGTCCAGGTGGATTTATTTCAATTAGTACAAGGGCACAGGACAGATTTAGGATTCAAAAGTTGAATTTTGCATACCAGGAGTTAAGTGAAAAAGATCTCTCTGTAATACGCATCTCTAGGACTTGAGAAAACTGTCCATGGTGTTTATATTTTACATGCGTGCTGTTGTAGATATATATACTAATGCAAGCATTGCATACAGATTTAGATTTTATGCCTGTGGCTTTCAAAAAGGAAGTTAATATTAAATTATGCAAAATACACCAGTGTCTGGAGAATTAAAAGGGAAGAGCATTTACAAATCAATTTATAGGAGAAACATATGGTCTGTAGTCTGACCTCTATTTGGTTTATTAAACAGGTCGTGAGAGACCCCAATTCTCAGTAGGAACCAGAACTTCTGATGCTCTGCAGAACTGGAGCTTCCTCTTGTGGAACAAACCCTGAGTCAGAGACCAGGAAGCAAACCTTAGAAGTTGTGTGAGTAATAAGAATAGCACTGTGCCTCCCTAGGGATCCCAGCAGCTGTCATCCTGGGACTCCCAGCACAAAAGAAAAGGTTTTTCATATACTTCATGGGTGTGTAGCAGCCTGGCTGGTGAACCTTTCTGCTGCCTTCACCTTGTGGAATATATGCAATGCCAGATAAGTGGCAAAGAAGCAAGCAGGAAGAAAATAGCAGTGGTGTATCCTGAAATGACATTATAGAAACAGAGGCTACCAAGAGGCAAAATCTCAGTAACAGGCTAGATAAGACACCACTATTACAACTGGCAATATTACTTTGAAGAGTTATTCTGAGGAGGTATTATTGTGCTGATGGACAAGCTGGTGCTCCAGCCTGTAGCCATATATCAATATAAATGATATGATAATGACAGAGATGCTGAAGGAGAGATACCGTCTTAAGGTTCATGGTTTGAGAGGGAGAAGGGAGTCCACACTTTGTTTACCCCAAGCTACTCACCAAATAGAGTACTGTAATGGAGCAGTGATTTACTGTCACCTCTCCAGGCTGTATGGCACTTTTTCCTACAGGAATAGAAAACTGAGAAATAACGAGCAACAATGCTAAACTAAATATTTATGTATTCAAGTATGTGAAGGAAGCTGTTTGTTTACAGAAATGAAAGACGAAGATGAATAGCAATGCCTGCTGATTTAAAGTGGTTGGGAGCCCAACAGACTGCTTCCAACTACAGTTTCCAAAATAAATGCAAAATATGATGTAGAGTCTGAAATGTATCCTTCTAAATTGCCTGTAAAAGGAAAACAATGCAGCGTATTCCCTCCTTTCCTGACCAGGCAACAGTAAAACAGCTAACAGCACTGCCTGTGCTTCAGACAAGTTCTTTAATAAGACTTTGCTTTAAAAAGGGGGTGAAAACTTACCAAATGACTGGGGATTTTGTGCACAGAAAATCGAATGTCATTTACCTTATGTTACAGGTGAAAAAACAGCTAGCAGCTACCCAAAGCAAGCAAGGGGAGCTGACTGTGAGCAATCCCCAGAGAGCCATCCAGAGCACAAGGTGTGCATAATGAGGGATTATCCAGCTACCCATTGTAGGCTGAGTAAAACCAAGCAAGGAATAACAAAACAATTTTGTATGGACATTTACATGTATGTGTGTGCGTCTCTGAATGTGCATACATTTCTATGCTGAGCAGGCATGCAACAAGAGAAGGAGCTCTGGATTCACTTAAATTGGCTGAGAATGTTAGGAGCGCAGTGAATGAAGCGAAGGCTGACGGACCACACAGCATGAGTCTTCCAAAGATGACAGTTGCAGAAATATTCTCTGTATCTACCAAGAATCAATGGGATTACACTGTGACAAGGGATATTTACACATCAAGAAAGCTTTTTATGACTAAGGAGGATGGCAAAGCACTGGAACAAATTGCCTGGTGCTCTTGTGCAGTCTCAGGCATCAGAAGAGGCTGTGCCTGTCAGAGATGCCAGAAGAGTTGCAAGTTGAGCCAGCAGATGGAATAGATTGCTTGATGCTACAGCAGTGTGTATCAATACTTAAGTGGCTCAGGAAAGCTCTGGAGTTACTCACAGAGAAAACAGCTCAGATTCAAACCACGGTTGAGGCTCCTGGCAGACTTAGAGCTACAGCAAGCAGGTGAAATGCTCATCTCTCTGAAGACATCAGGGCATGCTCTATACAGAGAAGTTACCCTGGGATATTTATCCACATGGGATGGGGAAAGTCTGTTTCTCTGAGTTTACCTGTAAAGCAGAGTCTGATGCAAGACTGTTTTGGTCAGTCTCAGCTCTGAATTTGCCCTTTCATTTCCCGACAGTGACAACTTGAGACTCAGAGCAGTCTTAGTGGAGGATGCAATGCTTGGATGTGGTATCAATTCATCATTTGAAAGCTTATTTCAAAATCTGTAAGCAGGACAGTTCTGAGCTACTTCCAAATCACATCCTAATGCAAAACAAAATGACAGTATCACTGAGTAAGGAATGAGAAGATTACCTCAGTAGTGCTAACGAAGGCCGATCAGCGAAAATGAGTTAGCAACGTTCCCTAGCAACTTCCCACAGCTGCAGACAAAACCATCTTCTGGACATCATATGCACTGTGAATACAGTTACTTTAAATACAAATTCTCTCATCCATTCCCTGCATGCAGACCCCTCTAGGAGGTTCCACAGCAGCAATTTACAGCGAGCTGTACCACAGCATTATCTTGTCCCAGAATTAATAAAAAAAGAGACACATGGATCCATATGAACTGTTTGTCCTTCACTCAATGACATACATGTCAGATGTTCAAAGAACAGCATCAGAGAAGCAAAAGAAAAAGCAGCATATTATGAGCTGCGCTGCAAAAACCCTGAGTCTGCAAAGCCTTTTTTCAAAAACTCGTGGGAGCAATTTTGCTGATTCCTAATGGCATTACTTAAGGTTTACCAATTCAGATCTACAGTAAAGAAAATGTAAACTAATGTATAATTAAAGGGCTCCAATTCTTTAACAGAGAAATAGTCTGTGTTGCTTCAAAGTGTTGCTATCAGCATTAAATGGAAATTCACTAAGCAAATCAAATAGTGATTTTTGTTACATGCATAAAATCTGGGGCTGTATGCTATATATCCATGCTGACACATTTAACCTCTTCTGTGTCATCTGCACGAGTGGCTCCCAAAACAACATTTGCTAAATAATAGCAAGGAGTTCTGCTGCAGGCAAACCCTAACATCACAACACAGCCACTGATGCAGAAGAGAGTTCAATTAATACAATAATGACACTCTTCAAAATTATTCTGTCCTTAACATAGGGTACACACAGTACTGCCTGTATCCAGTTGCAGCAGTGAACCCCGGTGCATGTCGCAGCACAGTTATGGTTCTGATTTTTATGTGGGAAGAATCATAGAGGAGGTCTGGGCTGATCCAAGTAAGCAGAAACACAGATGACTCGGAATTACACAAAACCCTCCTTGTCAGTTGCACTCCAAGATAGAGCTATTTTGTAGGAACACAAAAGCAGCTGGTAATCCTCTCCACATGTAAATCCTGAAAAATTAATAATTGCACTTCCTCTCAGCCTCAAATTTCATGCAATTCCATAGACTCATTTATTCTATTTGTGCATTTGAATATAAGAAAGATGAAAAGGAAGCGGAGGCTTTTCCTCACCACATACAATTGTTCAAGTGAACCTACTGTGGAATTGATGGGTAGGAAAACACTACTGACCTCATAGCCACGGTCAAAGCTAATTGCCATAAAGTGAAATATGGAAGCTTAAAATATGGACTGAGTGAGAATTAGAGTGTATACAACATTTTTCTCCTATTTGATGTTAAAGTCAGCATCTAAGATTACAAAGCTTTAACACACTGTAATTTTTACAGATTTTAGAGGTTGCTTTTCTGAAAAATAAATGTTGTAAGAAGTTTTGGTGAGCCTACATACATATCTTACTTGTTCAAAATTATCAACCATTACCACTCTGCAGGAGCAGTCATCCAAAATGTTAACACCCTAAAGACTGGACAAAAATGGCCAGCAGGCTGTTGTTTCTGAGAGGAAAATGGCTGTATTGCTGGCTACCAGCTGGTGGACTAAATCTGCCTGGCAACGAGCTGCTTCATCATACAATCAAAACATCAACACAATTGATGAAATGGATGAACAACAAAGTGCTGAGAGAGAGATAGAAGAAAGCTGAATAAATCTGATGCAGAGAGAAAACCTGCAGAGAAAGGATCTAGGAAAATAATTTCAACCATGAGTTTGTCAGAAATCAAGTTTCTCTCATTCTTTAAATCACGAGAAATGTAAGCTCTAGTTTCAGGAATCCCCACGCTCCTATTAGAAAGTAAGGATTTTATAACAGAGCATAACACTACCATTCAGCATGGGAAACCCATATGGTTGTAGTAAGAAGGAAATTAATAGTCTGCCTGGGGATTAAGGCATCTTTCAGATCCAGTAAAACCCCAATGTATGCTGGCTAAGCCTCGCCTCTGATCAATTAACTTCTGCTCTCCTGCCAAGTGGATTTGCAGAACTCAAACCTGTTTTGGAAGGAGGTCTTAGAGTGATATTGACAGCACTGTGTTCAAAATTAATGTTCAAAAAAAGATCAGAGCAAAGTAGGTGAGGGCAAACAAAGAGACTCAAAGTACGCTCAGGATGCAAACCAAACATTAACACTTACGTGTCAAATATGATAGCAAAAACTAGATGTGACTAAGTATTATCCATTTAAGAAAATACACAAAAAATAAGGATTATTTTGTCAAACAAGATACCAGTAGCAACAGAGATTTGTTCTCATAGTAGGCATTTTGAGACATTCAGTATGTTCTATTCCATGAAACGTACTGTACAAGTCTCACCTACTTCTGTGACCAACTGAAACACCACAGAGAATTGATGCTAGCAGAATATAATACAATGGTATTTTGACTACTGGGTTAAAATTCACATTAATAAAAAAAACACAAAGCCTAGTGAGCTAACACAGCAGAGAGATGTTAACCTTGGTCTTGTATTTACTGAAGAGGCTCAGGGACAATAGTCCCATTGATAACAATACGGCAGTGGAACCACTCTGATTTAAAAAGTACCACATCCCTTGGATCCCAGATACAACACTAGAGATTTCTAGTGCAAGAGCAGAGCTAACCCAGCCTCGCTTCACCTTCACATCAAGGTATTTCCAAGTAATTCGTGAAGAGTCACAGATGTTACTCTCACCTTCTTTGATCAATTTTTTTCTCAAATGAGTTTAAGGGAGAGGAAGGGCAGGTATGCTTTCCATAAAGAATGTCTCTCCGGCAATAGCTAGAATTCCTTTGTACATAAGTTGCATACAATGTTATCATTCTAAAAATCACACAGTTATACTCCCAAGTACAGAGGTAAACGAATCAGTAAACATTGGTAATGAAAAATTAGGTCTGCAGCTCATTCTACCTCATTGAAATTAGCAGCTCATCAGCTACCTTTCACAAAATCTTTATAGAAAAAGTTCTCTTTGAAGACCTATTTCAAGTCCACAATAAAGGTAGCTCTGTGCGTCACGCTCCACTGCACATTCCTTTGAACAACTGCCTTTGCAGCTTGAGGCACTTTGTAGAGGGACTAATTAAACAATGGCCCCTGCCACCATGGGTCCTGCTGTGAGAGAGCTGATGATGATGTGACACACCTGCTGAAAGCAAAGAGCACAAGCAAGCAAGCCATGACAACAACAAAGAAACCAAAGAGTTGAGGGAGGGATGGCAAGTGTGGCTGGTATTTAAATGTATTCCTTATCACCATGCTATGGCATGGTGAAAGAGATATGAAGGGGAGTCCAAGGGGGCTCATGGTCACACAAGGCCAATATAGGGCTTGGGAAAACAAATATGTAATTGCATGAACTCTTATGGAAAGAAGGCAGCAAATCACATCCTCCTCTTTGTTGCTACTGAGATTCCCTTGGAACTGCCATTTCCAGACTTGAGAAATGGAAAAAGAAGCATAATTTATGGTATAAAAAGCCCCTTCTAGTTGACAGACCTGCTGGCTGCCGCTAATAGATTGATGAAAAGACTGTTTTTTCTCTTGACATATTACTTTTGCAAGCAAACATATTGAAATTTATAGTCAGGCAAAAATATTTTAGCAATCATCATCATAAAGCTGTCTTATTATTAGGACTATTGTCTATTAGGATTTTATAACACTTATGGCAAAACCTGTAACTCAGCTATATTTCAATGATCGAAATTTCCTATAGGGTTGCTTTCTTTTTCTAGGAATCACTCTTTGCTTCTGTTGCAAACATTATCAAGAAGTTGCTTGTTGCAGCAAAGCCACTTTGGGAAAAGACAGCATAAAACCACCAGTCACTACATGTAACAAGACCTACCCACTCCCCACTCCATGGGGATGCGGAGTCTGACTGGAGAGGATGTTTCCTGAGCAAAAACACTGGTAGTTCTTCATCTTTATTTGGACATTTCTTGCTCGAGTGTTAGAAACAGATGCTATCAGCTAGAACACACAACCATCGTGGGCACACTGGGTCCCTTGTGGCACATGGCATGAATGCACGCACAGAACAGAGCCATGCAGGACATCTTCACTGTAGAGGGAGAACTGTGGGTAACAAAGGGCAAATGTGCCTCAGGTTTTTTCTAAAAGAATTTTTTCCTCTTCCATAAATATGTGCCTGGAAGCCAGGGAGTGACTGCTGGGGGAGATTGACTAAAATAGTGCATGCTAGAAACAAAACCCCCAACGATTTAATCTGACAAGGCTTCCTGAAGGCAATTTGAAGACCTTCCCTCTAGGAGACTTTCTGACAGAACTATCACTACATATATACATATATATATATATATATATACGCACACACTTAATGCAACAGCATTAAATGGCGCACTAATTAACTTTCAGTCCACCTGGTCAAAAACCAAACTCACTCTGAAGACAAGAAAATCCATTAACAGCACCTGGGAGTCAAATGCAAGCAGTGTGCTAAACAAATCCTCTTTGCATTAGCAGGGATGCAATAACTGAGGTACATACAGTTACAGTGAATCATCTGATGACAAAGTTTTCCCTTGAAGAGCAAATTTTGAGTGAAATTTGGGAATATTTTTTATGCACTGACTGACAACTGAGCTGTAAACTGTCTTCACATGTGACCTCAAAATTAGGGACTAATGAAGCACAACTACCACTGATAGCAGCATTGCAGAGAAAGACTAATTCACGAAGAAAACAGATGCAATTTACATCTTTGCAAAAAAGCCATTTTCAACCCTGTTTCCTACTTCCACACTCCCAAGGAGTTCTCTGCACCAATTCCATTCCACTTGCAGCATTTCTTATCTTGCGCTATTCTGCTCTTTTCATTTTAGCATTCACTCGATAAAACCATGAGATTTACTCATCATTAAGGAATCTCTCTACCCATTACTCTCTTTCTGGCTTCCTTAGAATACCCTTCAGAAATCCTAGCCATTGTTGTCGACATACACTGGAGCTGTTTCAAAACTGTGCTAGCTAATAAGATAACAGCCCCTGCAAAGCAGTTCTAGCACCAGAAGAATTGAAAAAGGCTTTTACTCAAGAGCACCAAATCGTGCTGCTGACATTACTATCACTAGAAAACTGCCCATTGATTTCATTGGTCACTGAGGATAGCTCAGGTTCACTGCATACAAGTCTATTTTAAGACATAACTAAACCAGCACTGTACTGCAAAGGCGTGTTAAATCACATGGCTTTGCTTAGAAAGATGTGTTTGGAAATCAAGGGGTGTAGTATACATATTTGCTCCTGTTCTGCACAATAAATTATTTATTAAGCCTATTTCTCATTTCAAGATTCCTAGACAGGTAGTTAAAAATACTTGAAATGATTTATTCAAGGTTGGAAACGCCTGCAGCATCCATAATGCATCTCAAAACAAGCCATGTTGCTTCCAGAACACACATCATTTTCACCAGTAGTTTGAGACGTCTATAAAACTTCTTCAGAAGTTTAATAAATCTTCCCAAACAGATGCGTATAATTGATCTTATAAATTTCCCATGGAAACAGGAGGAACCACTCATTTTTTACACCCTGAGAGGTACTGTGCCTATTAGCTTTCCTAAGGTACTAAAGCTTCTCCAAATTCATTCATCTAAATAATAATTTTACACTTCAACCTGCTTTTACCCAACTACTTTTTTCACCCTCAGCTCACTTGTCAGATGCACCAACCTGTCCCTGTCATTTTCAGGAGTGTTTGCACAGCCTACCTCCACTTTGCAGTCCAGAGAAAAGGATCCGCTCTAATGCTGCTGCCACATCTTTCTTGCCTAAGACCAATGACGATGAGTTCTCTATGTGGTTACTAATTACTGCTAATGAAAGAAGTGTAACTTTTTTGACAGTGCAAGGAAGTACATGGTTTCCATACGAGAAGTGGCTCTTAGCGTACACAAAGGAATGTAGAAGAGATGGCATTACTTATATTATGAATATGCAAGTTATAATTTGAAAATGTTTGTCACCTGATTAATTCATCTTGCCAATTACAAACCTATTTTTATATTTTATATCACTAAGCTTGTTACTGCTGACCCCTGGAAGACATCATTCACGTTGACAAAGTAACTACATGCAGACAGTTCTTTGCTGAGTGAGGTCCTACAAACGCTGGCTCTGTGACAACTCTAGAAATCCCAACTATGCAGCCTCCATTCTGACACAAACCTTAACCATAATTCAATTTCAAGAGCTTATAAACACAATAGGAATACACCACCATTAGCAATCAGTAGCATCTAGGCTACAAAGCAATTTAGATGCTGGACAGAATTCCAAAAGCATTATCCATAAGAGAAAGAAGAATTCCACATCCACAATCAAAACAAAACACATTCAGGTGCCAAACCCATGGCATATCCCTTTCCAAGTCCAGCTGCAGCCTATCTGAATGACTTCCATTTGCAAAGTGTGCTTAAGTGACTGGAACAAAAACAGGACTCATTTTCTACCTTGGTACAATGTCATTTTTCTCCTCCTGTGACTGTATTAAGGTTTGAGACAATCAGTTCTTTTGGTTTAATAGCTACAATTATTACCTGAAAAGCAATGCACAGAAATCCTGACATGTATCTGAAATCAAGTCGTTTTTGTTGGGATTGGAATATATATATCGTCTTCTCTCACTGTTTATATCCAGTGTTTCACCTCATACCAGTTTTCCCCCATAAAGCACAATGATTTAGCAGCTGTTTTCTGAGTTCTATATGGCAGCCGGCCAGGTTTTAATTTGCCCAATCAGCTGATAAGATATTCTTCAAAGATTAAACCATGATGTGCCAAGAGCCAAAGAGAAGGCTGGCATCTGAACGACTTGTTTCTGCCTCATCTTGTGAAAAATTGATTGCCAATAAAAGGAAAAATAAAATAGTGTACTATAAGTTCTGTGAAACAATTTTCTGTAAATCCCAAACCTTTAAACTGTAATCATTGTGAAGGAAAAGTAATGCATATCTTAAGGATCTCAAATGCTGCTTCCTACACTCAGTCACTGGACAAATCTGAATCTAAATGGCTGTTCTCTTAATGCCCACAGGATACAAATAGCCCAGTTGAGTTTACAGCAGTAATAAAGAACAGACTTTGAGTCTGAGTGTAGACTGATACATACAGCAGAGTGAAAAATAAACACACTAAAGCTGCTACATAATTCTGTCAAACATATGGTTAAGTTATGATTTTATTTAGAAAACAGATTGTAAGAGTGAAGTGATGACAGATGAGGGTATGTTGGTCAGTCATAAATAAGAGTATCCTAATAGGAATTGGGCTTGTTACTGATTATATGCTGCCACGCAGATTTAGTGATATCTAATCAGTTAGAAATTATGACTTCTTAAATACAGGCTGCAACTCATTTCCAACTTTACGTTGCTCACTTGAAAATCCACGAACATTACACTGCATGCAACCTTTAAGAGAGTGATCAGGGAGTTACATTTATGGACTCAATTAGGCATCCTAGTTACTTATAAAAGGGCAGGATTACTCCTTTAAGAATGGCTTTCCCAATTCCCAGTGCTCTGCACAGAGATGAGTAAACCAGACATCAGGAAATGCTGGAGGCAATCTTAAGTCCTTTTTCTGACCCAGCTTGCTCTACAGCACTTAGACAGGCATCACTGGCTGCGTCAAAACCAAGATACCAGGGTGCATTTTCAAGCTCCTATTTCAGAATGCTCCACCTGCACTTGAAATTCTCCTGGGACAAAACCTAGGTATACACGAGCTCCTGTGGCTACTTCTGCAAGGAATTATGAGCAGGAAGGAAAGCACAGCGTGCTTCAGCCAGGATCTCAAGCACCCAGAGAAGCACACTTGATACTGAGATAAGTTTAAGCAAGCTACCTTTGTACTCCAGCTATGCAGGAGAGATGGAAATCTATGCATAAACCTGTAGCTTATACACTCCTTTTACAAGGCAATACAACAATTGCTCATTCTGGCAATGAGCAGTGCTACCATCACTGCTGGAGGCCCTGAACAAATAGCTTGTGTCTGTTGAACTCTATGCTGAAATCAGTGTTATCAAAGCACTGTTTCTTCTGCTTTGAGAGCATCTCCTGCTTAAAGACCTTTTCATATTGTTTATGCCATATCAGGTGAAAAAAATAAACCTGTTGCCTGTCTGTTGCTATTTTTCTAACTCTTTTTATCTTTTACCACTGTTATCAAACATGATGTTCATCAACTTTGCTAAACTGCTTTTTCTTGGTTTACACGTCCCTTCTTTTGTGTTCAAGCATGGGAGGGTCAGAAACAGAGGGCTGCACCCCCTTTGCATCAACCAGAAATCACAGACTGCTCTTCCAACATTTTTTCCTGTGTGGCACATACAGTACATGAAAAGGATATACATGTTGGACCACAGGTCGATTCAGTGTTACATTTTGGTTACTAACATGGTAAGGTCTTGAAAACAGCAATGTTCCAAGCTGTATTCACTGAGCACTGAAAGTGGCCGAGAATGCTGCATCTATTTGTTCAGTTCCATAGCAAGGGGAAGAGAGGCTGATCAGAAACCTGTCACTGGCCCACAGAAAGATTTCTCAGTGTAGTGTGTACCTGTTACTGAACACAATATATAGCAGAGCAGAAAAACAACTGATAATTACTAGGCTTAACATGCCCATTAGGTAAAGGATTCTTGAGAGTATGTTCATCAGGCATCACATTGGCATTCTGATGGCAGAAGAGAGAAACTGTATATTAAAGCTATTGGTTCTTTTTGAGAGCAAACAGAACAAAAGTCTATTAAATGAAGATGGAAGAAAAAAAAATCCTAGCTATTCCCCATGTATTGTCTGACCTATCTTCAAAACCTGCTGGTGTGCTTAATATATCAAACAGGGAGGCTGGAAGGCATTCTGGTACAGTGAAAGAGGAAAAATAATCAACTCTGCTCTTGACTTGACACTGGGCAATTCAGCCACACATTCCTTTCTTTTTTCAGCTCTCCTGACTTCAAAATTGAGTCAGATTTTTCTAAGTCTATGAAGTTTAACAGAGCTTGTTGCTATAGTTATGGCTGATTTGAACTAAACCGATTTACAACAACTATTACATGGTTTTGAGTTTTTGGATCAAATGGATAAATAATTATACACAGAAAAAGAAATAACATAAAGTGCATTCTAAGTAGAAAGTGGTGAAGGAGGATGAGATCAGCTTTAAGTAGGCTGCTGTTCTGTGTAAACCTTCCATTTGATTACTATTTATCAAAGCAGCAGCACTTAGTCCCATATTAAAAGTGCCTGAGAACACTCAGTACAAAAGCTTTGGTAACTCACTCCTCTTGAAATTATTGAGCCACTAGAGTCATAATTACACTGTCATAATGAAGAGGAAAAAAAAAAAAAAGCTCTTCTAACAACTACATTCCTGTTGTAAATTGCATTATGAAAGTGGTAATTCCCTCTGAAGTAGGCATTATCATGTCTTACTGCCCATGTCAGTTCATTATGGCACCGTTGCCATCCCAGCGGAGCCTTCACTTAGTAAATAAATGTTTGGGGATGATATTGCCAACTGGGGACTTATTACTTAATTGAATATGGAAACATTTAGGCCATTAGCATACATTTAAAAGTATTTTATTTCACAGATGTTAATTTATCTTGGGGAATGCCCTTCTCTCTACCCATCTCCTCTTTCTCTTAATTCTTCTCTGCAGTTAACTTATTTATTCAGTTAGGCCTTAGACAGCTCATTTGCAACCCTGTGGCAAATGTTTTCCTATTTTAAAACATTTATGGACTGACATTTGGAACCTGTTTTCCAAAAAAAACCAAACAGCCATTATCGTTCCATCTTCCCCCACAGCTGCAAAGAACCATCACATTTGGTTCATTGAGAAATTAATGTATCTCTGAAAATAAAAGAGAAATGGCAGCAGTCAGTCCTTCCAGATGAACATGAGTAAATTCTTCCTCTGCAAGGCACCTGTTGACATTCTCTGGCCTGAAGGTTGAGCACCCTGTCTTCAATCCTCCTTTCTCCTCCCCTCCAGCCCACCTTGCCCCTCACAGTATCTTCCTAGCAATGTTGAATTTAACACTTGCCTAAATGTTTCAGCACTTCTTAAAAAGGGTTTTCTGCTTCTCCAGCACCTGTATTAAAGATTGAAATGATATTGAAGAAGGTGAAGTATCATCACAGGAAGGCATTTTAGTCGAAAGGAATCTACTAGAATACATGATACAAAAGAGTCAAGTACAATAACTGCTTTTGCTGAAACTCAGCTGTAAGTTCATATTGTTGCTTCCAGCAGCTTTGATGTTTATTGCTCTTCAATTGTTCCTCCTTTCTCTTTTAGCACATATCTATAGCTCACCTTCCTCCCCCTTCCATTTCAGCAGTGGAAGGCCTATTTAAATGTCTCCCTGAACTACAGCGATAATGCTGAAAATTGACTTTCTGCATCTGGGTTTGAATCCGTCCACAAACAATTGCTTCAGCTGGTGGAGACAGACATTTTTCTTTTAGTTTTTACAGATTGCTCCAACCTACAGACTGGCAAAGCAATTACTGTGTCTGCAAAGGCGAGATCACAGGCACATTTCTGAAAGGGTATTTTAACATAGAGGTTTTTCTATTTTACATTGGTAACGCAAATCAACATCTATTACCATTTCTGCTTGCAGAGAAAAAATACTTTAACACATGAACACTAACCGGGGGCAAACACTCCTATCAGTTAAAAATATATATATATAAAACAAAGCAAGAAAGGAAGGAAAAAAAACCCAATGATTTAAAGCCATTTTCAGTATCTGTTAGCTTGAGTAATGCAGACTTGAAGCAAGTAATTCCTCAAATAAGACGACAGTCTTTATACACAAACATTTAAAAGTTTGGGTATTAGATTCAAGGATCTGCAAAAAAAAACCTTTTTGTAGCTCAGCTTTATAAGGCACGTTGAACTCAACCTTACAGTACCATTGAAAAAGGAATAAGGTGGCCTCAATTACAACAGTAGGAAACTAAGATTTCCCTACATTACTTCCACATATTTCCTTGCATCAGATAAATGCACAGTCACATAGATGAGTCACAGAGAACCGTTTAAGTAGCTCCATAATATTTTGCTGGTCAGACCCTTTGACTTCATTGTAATGGAAAACAGCAACTTGCCCAAGCTGAGGATCTCTCCCCAGTACAGCTTGCATGGCACCAAATCCACTGCACTGTCCTTGCTAGAATCTGGGGAGAACCGGCCTTTTGGTTTTGCAGATCATGAGAATGTAATATACATACATTTTTTAAACAGCCAATGGAAACAAAATACTACTTAATTTGGAAACAAGCTCTAAATATGTCAACCTTAATCAAAATTTAGAAAACTAACATTATTCCCACAATAACTCTGCAGACAATGCTATGAAATGCCCATAAATATTACACTAACCCTGTGCTTCAGTAAAGAAGCTTCTAGGATCAGTTTGGGCAACCATACAGAATATCTAAACTCAGTATCTGGCGCTGTTTTTCATATTCTAATGGCAATACCCCATGTGTTGCAAGTAGGTGCAGTTTAGTTTCATTATTTTAAATTGTTACCTACCTAGATCAGACTTGATCTACAATAATGCACGTCTGATTAATTATTTTGCATTATGAATATCTATCATAAGCTATTACTATCGATACTCTTTGTGGGTTGAATAAATCAGCCAGCATGTATGCTGATTTCATAATAGTAGTTCTGCTCTCCTCTATTCTTACAGGATTTGAATGCAATGGGATATAAGAGCTGATGAAACAATGTGAGAAGCCAATGATAATTTCAAGTAGAAGATTTCCCCCACCTTCATGAAAATGCCTTCTATTCCTCAATGTGCTTTATTTTAATAAAGTATTTTTGAAAATAGAAAAAAAAAAATGCTCACCTGGATAGAACAGAGTGCTTTCCTAGCATGTTAAAGAAAGGGGAAGGAAGTTCATTAATCCAAAGATTAACAAGAAGATGTATTTGGCCACTAAGATTAACACAAGCAGAGTAAGCGCCAACAAGAATATATGAAAAGCACGCAGGACGCAGTATCCAGCTCCTAACTTGTCAGTAATTAAAAGTGAAGTATGAGAAACTGGAATGGATGTGTTCATCACAACAACCAGACCTGGCAAAGGGATTCTTGACAGACAGTTGGCGGGTTGATAAAAGACCTGTATAACTTTGTCACTGGGTGACACCGCACTGCAACTGGGGCACATCAGACCTAGAAAGAAACTCTGAAAGGGGTTATGGATAAGCCTTGCTTTATAAATAGACATCCAAAGATGACAAGAACTCAGCATTGTGAGCCTCTGAACTTCCTTAAAGGTGCATGTTTCCCTGTCCCAGAACAACAACATGAAAGTTTCATTCTCAAGGAAACAGGAGGCAGATGGGCAGTGACCCACTGTGAGGGCTGTCCCTGGCTCCCTCAGAAAAGTCTTTGGTGTGAAATATATAATCCCTGGTCCTGATAAAACAATGGGAAATCCTCACACAGATCAAACAACACTGGGGAGAGCATGCATACAGCAGGACAGAACACGCTGCGTGTTATCTCAAAACAAAATGTTTGATATTTCTTTATCTGTATTAACACACCTTAAAGTCAGGCTGCTCCCAGTAAACTGCCCTCACCCAAGCCCTTCTTCCTGTTGGCTTTGCTTTATCCGTCAGCTGGGAATTTAAGTACATCACAGTGACATCTCCCACTATTAGGTGAAAGTGTGATGGATGACAGGAGCAGCACCTGCAAACAAGGCAGCTCACACATTGTCAGTGCCAATCACACTTACCATCTGTCTTCCATTTATCTAGCACAGACCTGACAGCCTTCTTTCATATTGTTTCATTTCTTACCACAAAGGAGCCTCTAATATTTTCTCCATTGAGAACTGAGAAGTTCTATGGGAAGAAAATAAAACTCAATGACATTTATTCCAGAAATTTATCTCGTATTGCCCCAAATCTCCTCATTCCTAAGGAAAACAAACACACAAACAAACAACAAATATTTGCCTCCTACAACCAATTTAAGCTGATGTTCTTAGCCTCCCTAAATTAATCAAAGTTATAATGAAAAAAATCCTTATCCCTAACTAAACCTTACAGTGGGTGGAAACGCACTTTTTATACCTCCTAAAAATCAGAGACATCCAACCTCTAACTTTAGACACATAAATTCTAGAAGTTGCTAATCAGATACAGACTTTCTGGCCTGACAAGGTCATACTGCCAAGAGAAACTTCATTTTCCCAGCAGTACCATCTCTTGGTGAAGAGATTACAGCAAAGACTCCCAAAAAGTGACAGGGCAGGGGAAAATGTGCAGCTGAGGGGGCAGGGGCCAATGCTTTCTGTCGTTATCAGGCCAGAAGAGTAGTTGAAAGGGCAGAAGCAGTTGAATATACCATAGAAAAGATTTTCATTACATATACATACATATATGTATATGTATTTAAATTCAAATGCAGATGGGGCAGCTTAAATGACAGAAGAAATCAAAGCTACCAAGGGAAGAGAAAAATGCACATTAGGATTCTTCTCAATCTGGCAGAACATGTACATATTCAGGTTGGGGATACCATCAAATAGCCCTATAAACCTAAGGCATAGAGAAAAGCCCATCTCATTACAGAGTTTTATGTAGCTGGTAACCTTCCTGATCACCACTTATTGCCTGATTGTTTCTACCACTAAAATATGATTTAATTCAGGACTAGGGAAAAAAAGATTTAGCTCAGAACTAGAACAGCATACAAGCAATTTGATAAAATGTCAGTCTTGTTCAAATTTTCTTGCTGTATAAATTGAGTGCTAATGATCTCGGCTCCACCACCCTCATGTATTTATGCAGCCTTTTTCATGTTTGCTGGCTTATTATTGATTGCTAGATAAAATGAAAAAATAGGTGAAGCTCATGCAACCTAAACTCCAGGGGCTTTTTAAGACAGTTTATCCAGATTATTGATGGGCATCGCTTATTCAGTACCACAATTTCACAGTAGTCACTGCATTCACACAACTATCAACAGAAGGAAGGCATTAAAAAATACCACAGCCAGACAACAAACTCTTTACAAAAAGGGTGCCTGGCTCCTGAGTTTGGTTTATAAATCTAATAGTATCATACACAAAACTTCAGTTCATCTTTTCAAACAGTATCTGTTTTACAAGCTTCAAATATAACCTTCTATTCTTTCATAGGAATAATGGTATTTTATACATTTTACTTCTTTCTTCTGGAAATCCAGTGATAGATTTTGACAGTGAAGCTCAAAACAATATAAGGGTTAGAATGGAATGGACCAGCTTAGTATAAAATAGGACATTTCTTGCTGCCAGTGAAGCTAAACTGGATTTGCTCCAAATGAAAATATTTTCTAATAGCTACTCACTCAGCAGCAGCATCTAAAGAAAATGAAGGCCACAGTGCTACAGACATGGCAGAATACAAGAAATAAAGGCAGGATTCTTTAACTGAAACCCAATCCCATTCTCTTTCACTTAAGAGTTTATTTTCCTTAGGAAATTTTAGCACTTATCAAGAAAATGCATACATCAAAAGAAAGATGCTATGGAAAGTTAAACAACAGAAGCATTCCAATTCATTGGCAATAGGATATATTACTCTCTCAAATACAAATAGAATTTTGGCCAATAATCAAATCAGTTACTATTGTAGAAGCAAACAAGCAGATAACTGTTTGTGGTTTGGGATTACAGCTACCCTTTCTATTTCTTGAATATGTCCTAGCCAAAGATCCCAAGTTTTCACTGATATCAGTAGAACATACTGCTTCTCTAAGATAAAAATTGCTGATTTCTTATTAGCAAATAAGGAAAAAGTTTAAAAGTTCATGTTTCAAAACTTGTGGCTGAATGTACTTCCATCCTGAATTTCCTGTGGCTGTACCCATCATGTCTGAGGGTTCCCCTTTAATCCAAATCACCATGCAGCAGCATCCCCACCACTAGTGCCATCCCATCTTCAGCCACAGTTTGAGACTCCTCTGAAAGTTAATTTCAGAGCTCAGCATTTTATTAAAGCACCCAGTGTTTTCTTGTAGGTGACAAAGGGCATCAGCCTTCTCTGGCCATCAGCATGTTAAATGATGATAAAACAGTTTCTGTGACAGTGTAGACAGCATGTCCAGAGCTGGTCAGTATCAAGGGACTTTGAGGTTTGCCTTTGATCATTAAGAAAGGGCTGTGGACTCCAGAGCTGCTCTCTTTGGGCTGGGATGTATTAAAACTGACACCACACACAACCCTCCCACCTGGTCACTTACGAAGAACACAACAAACAATTTGCACTCAAAAGAAGGTTAAGTAATAGAATAAAAGGCACAGAATGTTTATTTATTCTATAAGGGCATTTAACACTGCTTCACTGGGAAGATATTGCTCATTGCTCGTATATAGCATGTTTATCTTCAAACACTAGTTTATATTAGCCATGGTAAAATGGCTTCAGAGAAGATAAGTGACTTAGCTAAGACCAAAGGGGAAGCAAATGTGTGGATATAAGCTGAGAAATCAGTTTCTCGAGGCTCAGTGATCCAGTATAAGCCCAAAACCTGGGGCTTAGCAGTAATCTATATTTATTCACCATTTTATCTCCTTCCTTCTCTCTCTCCCATCCATGCAATCAAGTTGTATTTTTATTTTCTCTATTTTATTAAAAACAAAAGCTAGATATTAACCCTTATGCCCCAACTCTTCCACAAAATTAAACAGTCTATCCATCTCACATACACCAATCTAAATATTTTACTGCACAGAAGAGCAGTCTGAGAAGAAAGAAGAGCAAAGGCACCCAACACTAGCTTATATACTTAGTATTTTGCATCTTCCACAATGATCACCTTGGAGATTGTTTCCCATTAGAAGACGGGATAGAGTTTACTCTCAATATAATTATTTTGAAAAAAAGTACAGTTATGTATTTTATTTTTGTTTTACTTGTGGTTGTTTTACATTACTGTTGCTTCCTTTTTGATCTCTACATCCTATATTTTCCATCTGTTCAAGTCACTATTTCCAGTCCAATGGAGCAAAAGCAATGGTAAAAGCATTTTGCCAGCAGCCCTTGGCCTTGCTTTATGAATACAGTTGCCAAGTTTTGCTGCCACTCAGGCTAGGACTCCTAAATGTAAGAGACAGTTTCAAAATAAAGATTAATACTAGTACAATTTTCTCCTAATAGTTATATTATGGGGGAAAACCTTTGCTTTCCTTTATGAGAGAGGTCAGTACTGTAAAAAGACCAAGTAGATGCAGCACTTTCTCACACTACTGATATTTGCAGCATAGGAGCAGCAACCATGAAGACAACCAATATCCATCACCATGTATACACTGTATGCCCAAGCTGTACTGCACTGCAGCAGCAGAGGACACGGCATGGTGCAGTCACTGTCACCAGCCCCACCAGGTTAGAGAAGGGCAAAATGAAGAAGCAGAGAGATCAACTAACTTGAGTAAAATCACACTGGAAGCTTATGGCATATTGGGTACCAAATCCATGTCTCCTAGAATAAATCTAGTGTCTACATCATATTATAATAGCTGGCAATAACCTGTGTGACCACAGTACAACATGGCTTCACTTCTGATGGAGCTACTGTGACTCATTTATAAGGGCTAAAAGAAATAAATCAGCTCTGCACCCACTATTCATCCACGGTATTGTCAGATACACAACAGTGCCATCACGCAGAGCCTCAGACTTGAGAAGACAACCAGGCAATCTCACTTGCATGTAATGCACAACTGCCCTCAGTTTACCACAGTATAGTCTGACAGCCTTTGTTCTTGAACTATTTTGGATATGTTTGTTCTTGGATGATATCAGCAGTTGCACTGAACTTCCCACTAACATCCCAAACCTTGGAAAGTAACCAAGTCAATGTGGCACTTAGAGTGTAACTTCAAAGTTATACTCAAAGCAGGTGTTTTTCATTTCCAGACTTGGTCTTTGTATGTCAGTAATGGCACGCTTGAGTTTCTGAAGTATAAAACAGAGACAGGCCTACAACAAGCTGTGGGGAGGTATTTAAGCATATAAATCCATCTCAGATGCCTAATTTTTGCTCAATTCCCATAAATACCTTTGCGGATTTGAGCTTTACTAATCTTAACATGAGTTCAATGGGAGATTAGAAGCACCACAAACCTCAGTTCAGGAGAATTTACATATTATCTCCTATTAGCACATATATGAGACCCAGGTCTACTAATTTAATTTTTTTATACATAGTATTCTACAGCCTTTTGCTGAAATTATCCTTTCACACTGAAAGAGATCAAATCTCAGCAATTCATACAGTATTAGACTGAGCAGTACACAAAGAATCAAGTCAAATAACTGTAATTCATTTTCTGTAGAGAAGTAATAGAAGAATTTTGGGTAAATTCTTACATGAGAAAGCGACTTCCCATACCAAGAGTAGGAAAAAAAAGGAAAGGTACAAAAGAAAAAATAGCCTTACCTCAGCGTGAATTGATCTTCTGTTGAATTTTTAGCAATAGATACAAGGAAAGTCAAGATGTCACCTTGCTTGACAGTCTTTGGTGCATACCAAATGGCAATATTATTATCCAACCTCATTTCGTTTAAGGAAGGAACTGCATGTGTCTGGTAAAGGAAAACACTTCCAATCCTCTGCAATGGAGGTCCCGACTCATCAATGTCATTGCGCCCTGATCGGATCCCATTACTTTTCCTTACATCCTCCTTGGTGCATTCCCCTTTCTCATCTCCTGGTTGTATGGCATAGTACAGCTCCACAGGACTCCCCTCAGAATGCTCCATTGGTTTCTTACGGCCAGCTACAACGGTGGGGGGGTTAAACCAGCCCGGCAGCAGTTCCAGCTCTGCCACACACAGCCCCAGGTCCCCCTTCAGCCTGCAGCTGCCTCTGACTTCCCGTGTCTCCCGGAAGGCAAACACCCGCAGGCAGGGCAGCCTCTCCGTCGTGCTGTAGTCATCCCAGTCCCTACCCACAATGTAGAACAGGACCTGGACTTTGGGCTTGCTAGGGTAGATTTTGTCACTCATTATGAAGGCCTTAAGTTTCCAATTAAATGAGAACTTGTTGGTAGATCCAAATGGATTTGAAGACAACATTAAGTCCTGGGGCACTACTTGTTCAATGGAAAAAGGTCCATAGCTGGCATTTAGCACAGGTGGCCTCTTGGATTTGTAGATGAGAAATGACTCCACTCGCGACTGCAAGCTAGAATTCCTCATAATATCCTGGTTGGCTTCCTTAAGAAAGAAGGAAACATCTGCATTGTGGATACGATATGTCACAGGCAAGTAAGTTGGCAGTAAAGAAAACCTCTGTATGCTTTCCAGGATCCCTCGACTCTCAGTCACTGTTGAAAGGAAAGGAGAGTTTAAAAGATGAAATCTTCAAATCATACTGTGACTTAACCTACCTGACTTTAATGGTGGCTTGACAGTGCTGTGGGTGGTACTAGTGGCAATAATAAGCATTATCAACTCATGCAGAAGTAGCCTATGGTGATTTATCCAGCTTGCTTGGAAAGCAGTAGGGATTTCTATGTTCTATATGACAGATAGATACAAAGAGAAGCTTGAATTGGTTTACTTATGCCAAAGGTCACATCTTCACTTGCAATATACATTTGTTATTGGAGAGCAAAATTACCTGAATTATAAACAAAATTAAGTGTCTTCCAGCACAAGGCTGAATTTCTCCTGGAGAACACTTAGCACAATAAACAATACACAAAAGCCCTGTTACAATACTCCAGTACTACAAGATTTCAAACAGAGTTCTATTCGCACCCCATTTATGGCCCCTTCTATTTAAGTGCATGTATGAAAAAGGGTAGCTTTTTTTCCTCCAGTAAATAACCATCAAGCTTCATATCACCACTGTTGCCCAACCTTAACGCTGTTCCTTAATACAAATGCATTATCTGTAGGTTGTACACCACTGCACATGGAAAGAACATTTTCAATGACACTGAGCCTCTCACTGTGAGGCATCTATTTTAACTGTGCCACCAAGCAATTACCTGAGGCAGGCTATCATATTAAAGAATCAACTCTCCATTCTTTCTCAGAACTGTCAGTCCCAAAGAGCAAAGACGTACACTGTTAAAAAATACAGATGTGAATACAATATGACCTTCCCCGTTTGAACATCTGACCTTCATGCTCATGTCTTCACAGTCTAATTCTGCTATAAATTGCATTATTTTGCCACAGTAAATTCAAATCCGTAACCTTACTCAGAAAAGTGACAAAAGGTTGACATGGATGACATCCAAAAGCAACCCAATTTCCCGTGGTCTATTCCACAGATGCTTTATGAGCCCCTATTATTTGTTTGGAATCTGACCTAAATATTTATTGCCTAGTTAGGAAGTGCACTGGCCTAACCTGATGACAGCTCTTTCTAACTACCAATCTCTCCTTTATGTGCTGCAATTCACTGTAAAATGGCTCAAACAGGTTTGATGAGGCTTGTTACCTTCAGATCCTATGGGAAGGTATTCTTTAAAAACTGGTTTCAGACCGTTCACCAAAAACAAACTGGAAAATGCTGCTCAAAGCAACAATCATCCTCTCCACCTGCAAGCAGGAGGACCTGAGAGGGAATGTTGCCTTTGCAGATGAGCGCAGAGGAAGCCATGCTGCTGCTCCCCATCAGCAATGCACCTCCACAACAAAGCCATCAGTGCAGATCTCACCCAGATAAGAGCAGGAACATTAGAACTGTTTTGAAACCCAAAACATTTCCTCTAAGAGTAAACCAAAGCAATTCTTTGGATGCAAAACAAACAAACAAACAAACAAACAAACAAAACTTTACTTTAGCCTTGACCTTTCGGCTTTGGTATCATTTGGCTTCCACTTTCTCTCTCTCCATACACTCCAGTGAGCAATAGCTTTTAAAGACCTTCTCCTAAGCAGTCCCCCAACAAAGATCTAACAACTCTAAACAGCTTTGCTAATACTTGGAGTTGCAGGGATGCATCTCTCCTACCCAACCCTAAGGCAAAATCTGTTCTGCTGCTTTACTTCCTCATATCACCCAGCCCATAACATCATTCCTCCATCTAATGTCCCATTTATAAATTCCATGCTCATTTTGTCCTCCTCCCAACAGCTTGGCAAAGCACCATTAAACACAGCGAGGCATCAAGGAGGCAACTTAAAGGAAAAAAGCACAGGGTATTCAATTTTTTATTTCCCTTATTTTGATTGCAGCTCCCTTCCTTGCGTTCCACAGGGAGAAGTACATTATTTTTATATTAAAACTAACAGAGTGTTTCGCCTCATAATTTTTTAATCATTTATTTTAAAGCTTAATTACCTAAGGGATTAAAAAATCTTCCCTCTATATTCCCCATCTCCACAGGACAGCGTTCCTCAGAGTTTGTAAATCAATGATTGTTCAGAATAGAAGAAATGCTTAATAAAAAAAGGAAACAGTCCCAGCAGATTGAGATGGGTCCATTGGTTTTTAGACTGCAAACTGGTCTGCTCATGGCTGTGCTTTGCCGTACCAGCAAGCTGTCACTGTGAACTGAATTCATATTTGTGCTGGAAGCTGACAGCAGCTTTCCAAACAGCCAAAGGCCAAACATTCAAACGATTTTACACTTTATCTAGGAAGAGTTATAATCAGCACAAACAGGGGGAAAAAAAATGCTCAAACACTACACTGAGTTCTGATCTACCATCTGGATTTTGACCATGAGAGTTTATCAAGGATTTTGAAGGATAGGAAATTAAACACAAAAACTACCAGAGTCCTTGATTGCAACCATGGCAATTTCTGTACACATTAAGCATGTTTGAAGCAAAGAGGAAAAATTGCAGAAGATTACAATTTTGTACGTTTTTGGATGAGACCCAGATTCAAAATTTTCAGTTACAACATCTATCCTAAATATTACATCAAACCTATAACATCACAATTATATTTCCACAGGGATAACCCAGGGAAAAAAAAAATAAAGAACAGAACAACCTTCAAGGAGTTCAGTCCATCCACAGTAGGATAGATTCCTAGCATTTAGATGCAGCCTGCACAACTTGGAATTCATTAGTTGTGGCAAGCTATAAGATCAGTCTATCTTAAGCTGAGACACTGCAGGGGAAAAAGAGATTCTTCCAGAGGAGTACAGCAGGCAATGCTGGGTCCTGAGGGACTGCTGCTGTGCAGCATTACTGAACTCAAAGGACCGACCCTGTCCTAGAGTGCATGATTTTGCTTTGCGGTCTACTGAAGAATACCTACTGAACTTGTGGACCAGTGTTGCAGTACTTTGGTTCCAGATGAGCCGCAACAGTTTGAAACAAGCCAATACAACCCAATTCTGATGCTGTGCTTATGCCAGGAGCTATTATGTCTCAACGCCTTAAAACTACATCTGTATTTGATCTCTCATGCTGTGAATGGTTTGTTGAGGATTTCAGTCAGTGGCCACCTGGGATGAGATGCTGTAGGAGGGTGGTTTTCTTTCCTTTCTCTTTAGTAAATCTTCCCTGACACTGTTTAAAAAGTACTTGTCATTGATGGAAGAAGCAAATTCCTTGTAGGTCAGTGAATTTAAAAAAAAATAAATAAATAAAAATCAAAAACCAGCAGCTTATTCAGCCTTCTCCCATGCAGTCAAGGCTCATGCATGCAATATATCCCTGAACATGATACTGTAAACATGCTGCATTTACCCTCCAAAAGTTCAGACTGCTTCCTTGATTAGGCTATTAACTTTGTACTGCAGTCTGGCTAAAAAACCTTAAATCTTTATTTCTTTAGTATCATGTAACAGCCGCTTTCAGTCAACGACAAAAACACTATTCATAGCTCAGTTTTACTGCAATGTTATTGACCATAGCTTCAGAAAATTGAAGAAATCTGACAGACCACTAACTTTATTCTGTATTGCCAGATCCTTGGGATTTCATTGCCCTAACACTTTATTTCTAAAGTGTTTTATCCATGACCATACATTTATGATAAACACTCTTCCAATCAATTATATAATATTACCATTTACAAAAAATAATTGCTTTTTTTCTTGTGACTGAAGGGAATAACTTAGGAAAATTGCCTTACCAGCTGCAAGATTAGAATGGCAATAAAATACACGAAGTTTACTGCTCATCACTGAGATAGAGATAGGTGGTACTTCCTAGTCCAGAAAGAAATTTAACCTTTTACTTTTGGACACTAAATCTTCAAACATCTTTCCTCTCCCACATATGTAATGCCTTGGAATTTTGTCTTTGCAAAAGATGTAATACATCACGATGCTGCAGGCTTGGGGCAGAGGCTGGACAGCTGTGGGGTGCTTGACAGCTGGCTGACCACAAGCCAGGGGTATGACCAGGTGGCCAAGAAGGCCATCAGCATTATGGCTTGTATCAGACATAGGGCAGCCAGCAGGACTAAGGAGGTGATCATTCCTCCATACTCAACACTGGTAAGACTGAACCTAAAGTACTGTGTTCAGTTTTGGGTCCCTCACTATTGTTAATCAGGCTCATCAAATATGATTATCAGTCAAAAGATTTTTGACAACAGCTGTACAGTGTGATTAACTATTTTCTTGGAGTATCTCATTTTACTGAAGTTTATAGAAACTTTCATAACTTTATCATTGATGTCTGGACACACTACATCCCATCATTTACTAGGTGAGAAATGAACAATCCTGAAGTTATTTTATTATTCACATTGACAGACAGATAAAAAAAAATCATTTAAACAGAAAGGGCCACAGAGGAACACACACAGCTTTATATTACCAAGTGATACAGAAATGATCAGAGAGAAATCACATAACAAAGGAAAGTTCCCACCTGAAAAGGCAGCAAAGTAATAATCACAGAGAAAAATATTGAGATGAAAGGATATGACACTTTCACACAAGATTGGATGTCAGCCTGAACATGAAAGGGCAAAGCAGTGATGGACACCACAAAGTTTACAATGGGAAAAAAAATACAGTCACATTAAGTACTGAGGGAAGAGTAACTAAAACTTTTCTGTAGCTCCAGATGCAAAATATCAGTAATCACAGAGAGAGAAGTCCCCAATCCATCAGCTGCATGTGATACAAGGAACAAAAGGACATGAAACATAAGATAGCATCACACCATTGCGTGTTGATTACAGCAGCTCACTGGTCCACCTTGACACACATACGAGGGCCACAATCTCATCTAGTATTCATTTAACCAAACTTAGGAAGAGTTCTTTGCTCACGTAAATCTCCACAGTTCTATTCAGAAACAGATTCTACCTTACAAAATCCTCTTTCAAATAGCTATGAGATGGAAGTAAAAGCAGTTTGTAGAGAAGCCGATGAGGATACAGAGGCTACAGCATTTGACACTCCATAAACACCTAAAAATAGAAAGATAAACTGGAACTTTTTCCCTTCCCCTGCCTGATAAACCCTCCAGTGTTTTCTTTAGCACTTCTTCATGAGTTTGCTCTGTCAATTTTGAGCCAGTTTCACATCTCCTTGCAGATTCTAAAGGTCATATTAAAATCTGCCACAGCTAAATATTCGGGTTTTTTTGAAGCCTGACTGGAAATTGGAATGTTAAACCGTTGGTGTCACACACAATCCTCCAAGGAGGATGCTGTGAGGCATGGAGCTGAGGACTCTGTCTATTTAATTGCAGGGATGTTTCTCCTAGAAAACATAGAGGATCTTTGAAATTCAGCAGCAATGAGGACTGCAGGGGAGCTGCACAAGAACCACTGAGAGCTCAAATTATTTTTCTCTACCCTGTAATTATCCTGGATACTTAAAAATCCCTGCTACATGGACATGAATAGTTTTGCATTCTAGTCCCACTGAGAAGCTTCGAACAAAAGATTTCAGAGGAACTGGTGAAAAGCCTACAATAGAAAGCTCAGAAACAATAACAATCCTACATATAAAACAAATTACAGACACATTTTCTGCCAAGAAGGTCTTCACATTTACAAAGAGCACAAATGGAAGTCCCTGTCATTGCAAGCTCTCAGAGCCTGATTCTCTGAGCATCCAAAGTAATTATCCTCACCACTGTCACAGTACACATTTGCACACGTGAATCCACGCACACATTTAAAATGGTTTAATTTACTTTTAATATCTACATTTCCGTGGGTATGAGCAAACCCTAGTGCAAACATTCTAGCATCGTATAATGACTGATGCTTCCCATCTCTGCTAGTAAATAACAGATTGAAAGATGAAGTCTACTAATTGAATGTCCTCAGAGTAAAGAGCAGCATCTACTAGGTAGAATAAGACAGATGGTAGGATTTCTCTATGAGCAGAAAACCAATAGAAAGGCATTAACCAAATTAAGTTGCATTTAGAACTTGCACTGGTCACTAGATCTTATTCAGTAGGAATAATTTATAGACTCAGTGCTGCAATTTGATATATTCTACTCTAAGCTCATGTAAATTATTAATTTTTCAGATGTCCAGCTAAGCTGATTAGAAAAAAAATAGCAAAAACAATGATCTCAAGTCAATTCAAAGTGAAATTTTCTTACACCCCATCAATATTGAAGAGAACCCATGAAAGAAAAATCTAATAAGGTCTCAAGGATGAATATTAATACATTAATGTATTCATATATTTTACACACAGTTGTATATAAAAAAAATAGAACAAATCTGAAATGTAAAGCCTTCAAAACTTTTCTTCTCAAACTCCATTTTCAATTATAACTTTCAAGGGAAGGCTCTTCCTTCAGCCTTTCTATGAAAGAGACACATAGAAGAGGTATCAGGTTTTTTTTTAAGCTACTAAACATGTAATAAAGGTGAATCTTTTAGAGTTTGAGAGGAGCCATTCTTAGGAAAGCATGGTTGAACATGTTAGCTATCTCTCATTGACCTATCTGGATAATAATCAAATCACTGGATAAATAGAATAAATAGCTGAGCAGATATTTCTGACTGGTTACCATGATCCACAAGCCACTATCAACTACTGTGTTATTAGATAACAAAGATGAGGATTAAATCTGACTTGTGAAGACAACAAACATAATTAAGACAAAACAGAAAATCGCTGATTATTTAATATAATTTACAGTACCTTACTTGGTTTAAAATTTGTTAGGCTTTGAATATCTATGCACACAGTCTACAAATACATAAGATTCCTTTCCTGATCACAGAAAAAATGGTTCAAAACTGCTCAAATAAATCACAAGAGCGTACAGACATTTACTGCCTGGCACTTTAGAAAATATCCAGGGATAAATCAGCCAAGACAAACCACTGAAAGTGAAGGAAAGCAAAAGTATTAAAATGACACATTAGAAGTGTTCTCCCAAATTACATACGGTTCACAGAGATGCCACATTCAAAATTTAAGTCTTGAGGGTTTCAGATTGGACAGGTAGCAAGTAGCATTAATGAGACTACAAGCATTGAAATTGAAGACCTCTGCGTATGTTAAATAATTTTACAACACAGCCTGAAGAAGGCAGGCAGATAAGGTTCATTGGTGATATCTTGGGAGGAGACATTTACAATTGGTGGGAAAGAATCTCAGCTAATGTACAGAATTAAGATAAATGTTCCCAACAAAAACCTTTTCGCATCACATCCCATGAGAATTAGCAGCCCAAGCAGACAGAGTGCTGAGCAGTCCCATAGCCAGTCCTTTCAGGTTGATGTTACATCTCTGCTGTGCACGTGTGCAGCACCTTCCTCAGTACAAAATAACTTAAAACCTGCCTTGCTGTTACTACAAGGCTTTAAAGTAAATACTTCATAGCTGCAGCGGTTCAGCATGAAATGTTCCAGATTACACTTAGGTATTATTACAGTGAGTCCTCCTATGTAAATATACACAGATCTAATCTTTGAAAAGAAGACTGGCACGATGTGATCCCTCCTTAGGAGCACATGTTTTCAGCAATGAAGTTTCCAGTAATAAATTCCTTAGACCAAATGAATAAGGGCAACAATATTTCACCTTTTCTTGTAGATACAAAAATAGTCAACTCCCACTCCCGTTCATGCAGAAACATCCCTTAGGGCTTATGCCCTCTGGTTTCTTTCAGTCTTTTTAAAGGTCATGGTCTGACATTTCAACAGTGTTAGAAGTCATTGTCTTCTTTCCTGTGTATGTGTCTCTGCTTAAGCATTATTCCCTTCTAGTTACAGGGCCCAAGGCAAAAAATTACTTCTTCATAAGACGACTGGATCTGGTACTGCACTTGGAGACTGATTATAAATAAGTCAAGGCAGCACAGTTGAAATAATACTAGATGCAAAAGGTTATGCATAAAACCAACAATCCACAGGAAATATGAAATTAAAATAGAAGATACATTTCCCACACACACACACAAAGTGAAAAACAAAACAGAACATGAAATCAGTCTAATTCATAAACAACTGAGGCCTTTTCTATAAATGCAAATAGTACGTTAATATCAGGTACTACAAATAGCTCAATTTAAATCCTGAGATTTCTCCTGTCTGCACTAAACTCTTAACAGAAAGTATGAATAAACTTCTTTCAGCAGGATTTGCAGCTATTACATAATAGGTCATCCTTTCAGAGCTATTGTAACTGATAGGTGGGATCACTAGGTAGGATGATGGGGTCAGGGAAGAACTCAGTACTTAATTAGAACCCACGCCAGGGGATGGTTTGGTTAATTGCTTGACCTAGCAAAACTCCAAGGCTGCTCTCGATTAAATCAGCTTGTGAGGGTCTTCCATAAACTTTCCTTACGGTATTCATACTTTGATGCCCTCCAGTAATGCGTTTCCTGATACCACTTTCTGACCAGTTATTCACCAGAAATCCTCTCATGAGAAGAAACTGCCTACCTGGCATGCTTCAGTAGTAGTAAGAGGTCTCAGCAACACAAGGAAGACAGGGAGCCACCTTAACAAGTTCTTCTGAAAATGTATTAGCAATCCTAACACGGAATAGCTGAAGATTAGGAGGTGAGGGCTGTGTTTTATTTTTTTTTAATGGAAGAAAAATTGCAGTAAGGTTGTTCTTAAGAAAAAAAAACTGCAGCTGTAATTAAGGGAGTGCATCACATTTCTGCCAATTAGCTTAATTAGCATGCAGGCTGATTGAGACCTGAGTAGGAAAGGTTTCCCATTATTTAAGGGTGTGGAATAACAGGGCAAAGACCAGAAATTCTCATAAGCACAGAAAAGGGACAAAAAACCTAGAGGAAGTATTTTAATACTGCGCAGGGTGAAGTATTAGCTCTCAAAGCATTTATAGAGAAGCTCCTTAGAGAGTTATTTCAGCTCCACCTCACTAAATCCCAACCCAGTGCTAAGAAAAAAACAAGTATTTTCAACTGGCCCTACTATGATTTCATCAGAAGATTAGAAAAAAATAAATAAATAAATTGCAGTCCTTTTGGTACTAATTGAAGCCCTGATATGAACTATAAAGAAACTCAGCTTCATCAGAACAGACATACCAGCAGTATTCTCAGGTACCACATACCTGAGGATGGATCTGGCAGTGAACCAGAGGTCATCCAGTACTGCCCACTGCCTATTCAATCTGGAGTGACAAACAAGAGACTACTGTAAAGTAGTGCAGAAGTATTTATGTGGCTCTTAACATCGATTTTGTACAATCCACCATAGAAGTCAGATATATTCTTCTCTTTATTGAGCCACATAGATCCACTAAGTGTAACTTCCCAGAGACCAAGATGAGTAGACATGACAGTGCTCTATGAATATACACAGATTTTTAACTCCACATCTTTATGATTTGTGTTCTGATATACACAATTGTCTTGTTTGTTGATTGCTCTATGCTGGATTTTTGCATCTCATTTGAAGATGAGAAACTTTATTTCAGTCAAACCCAATTACAGCTATTTTTTATTTCAAGCCTAAAACTACAGCCAAACAGAGTCAAAATCCAAAAATAATTCCCCTTTGATTGAATCTTAGCTAGGATGACCTCTTACCATTAGTATTCTGCGTTCATAAGTCAGTGAATTAAAAGGAAATAATCACTGAAGACAAAGAATGTAATCAAAGCTACAAACCATAATGGTTTTCTTTCTTGACCAAAATACAGCTCAGTTCACATCATCCTTTCTAGTATTTAATGACCTGCAGTCTTTTGTAGAGGAGATCAATTAGCTGATCATTGTGCCATGGTGAAATTAAGTTTAAATCAAGTTGTTATCCTATGTTCATTAGCCTACATGAAAGTTTTGTTCTTCTACCAGTTCACAGTGGGCAGGTATTATTAGAACAAGTGAGTGATCAAAAACCTTTTATTATTTTAATCTTTCTCTGAAAACTTCATATTACTCAAATCAGCAAGAAATTTCAGAGGGGCTGTTAGAATTTCTACCTTTCTTGGTGATTATACATTTCCTGATCAAGATGTGAGCTTTCACTAGTAGCTATTTCCATTCACAAGAATAATGTCCAATTCAAAGTTCCAGCTGTAGCATAACTAAGGATCTGAGTATCTAGAAAAGCAGATTTAGCACATCTATTTTCTATGTTTACCTAAGGAAAAGGCAATCACACAATATGACTTCTGAGCATACAGCACTTTGCTCACAGAGGAACTATGCACTGAGTAGCTTTTACTTGGAAAGCTTCTACACCTTGAAATTTGAGCATTTAACAGAGTGGAAGAATTTCATTTTCTGAGGCACAGTTTCTTACTAACACAGGTGCTCTTAAGGGAGAATTTACAGCATCCATTATCTTCTAAAATAGGAGGTAATGAGAAATGACCATGCAAGAAAAGACACTGTAATAGACTTCACTTGATCTGAGATTTGTGGGAGTAGAGCTCCAGTTTAGACATCAAAAGCTAAGTTCAAAGTCCAGCTGAAATAGGATCTGCAGGATGATGGTGTGTTACACCAGGAGCTGCTCTGCCCACCTAGACAAATCATGACTGGAATTCTTACACAGTCATTACACAGCACCATTTATCTTGCTTAATGTCTCGCAGGAGTGGAGAGGACGCAGACATTGACAGACTGCAGGAGATTCATTACCTTGGCCACTGAGGAGGGGAGTAAAGAACAAACAATGCTTCTCATCTCACTGTGACAGAGTGGCAGGGGAACAAGTAAAACATGGTCAATACGCTCCTGGGAATACATGGCTGCTAGTTTACTGAAAGGTAAGCTCACTTCCTGCCTTAGGCTGGAAAAGAAGCCCTTAATTGGAATCAGACTGTATGCACCACACTCAAGTACAGAACTACTTTGGGGGTAGCTCAACAGATGTCAGCCAGGCCACGTGAGAAGTGAGGTACCAGATTGTTCTGATTTCCTCACACAATGGTGGTATTTTCTTCTCTTTTGGGCATTAAGAATCTTTCAAGTTTGCACATGTGAATGAAGGGTGCTAGACTGATGGAAGTCCTCTCTTCACCCTAAGAGCCTACATGTCACAGGCAATCAGCATAAAATCCCCAATGTCAAGCTCAGCAGTGGTTTTCACCTGCAGAACAGGAGACAGAGCTGTCATGCACTTCTCAGGGACCTTCTCTCATCAGCAGCAATGTGCCTAGTTTTAAATACTTCAAAGCTGTTACTTCTGATCTGTAGTTTTGTGAAGGGAAGACTCATCTAACATTTCAATTTTGACCTCATTATATGTGCCAGTGAAGCAGAGCCTGTACCACATATTGGGAGATCCTGTTCAGGTGCATAAAGGAGTCTGTAACTTACAGACACACAAGAAGAATAACTAAAGGTAGAACTGGTAGATGTTGACAGAGAGAACTCGAGAAACAACAGTTTTGAGATTTGTTTTGCTCTATTAAAGTTAATAAAGGCACACCAAAAGGAGATATTCACATTCTGTCCTTATCCTACAGGGCCTGAAGTGCAATAATTAGCACATAGAGAAAACATTTAAAAACATTTACAAGCACATATCCTCACTGAGGCAAGAGAAAACCCCAGCTTCAGGTAGGAAGTAATTAAACCCAAAAGCTCACCTAGTTTCCCAACTTCACACACAGAAGCACCCTTACAACAGTAGATTCAGTCTTCAAAATGATCAGTTGCAGTATGCTTTAATGATCTACTAAGTAAAGAAGCACCTGAACGCTGGTAAATGCCATCCTGGGTGGAGATTCCGTCTCTGACTGCTTGAAACAGGACAAATTACTCCGGTAGCTATGTAGAGTGCTCTGCAAGTTTGAGTCCCTGTCACAGATTCTGCTGTTGCTAGCACTCTGCCACAGATACCAAGGCTAATTAACTAAGAAAGCAAAGCTGAAGCGTACATGAAGGTGCACAGGTAGATAAATACACCTTCCACGTGCTGAAAAAATTCAAGAGATGAAAAGGATAAAGCCCACCATAAGCCAGCATGCAGTGGCAATCTGTCAAAGGTGCTCTGACTTCATTATCACCTCCAAAGTACAGTTCTCCCATTGTGCTTCAGCCACAAATGTAGCACAGGAAGATTTTAAGGCAGATAAAATAAAGCAGGTTTTTTTTTTTTTTTTGGCAAAGATCCATAGATCTGAACCATCTTTTATGCTGTATTTGGCTTCACTGATCCATTTGGATTTTAACACATGAATATTCTGATGTCGATGACTTAGTAATAAACAGAGTACGGTTCTGTATCTACTTATGTAATTTTTTTTAGTTTTAAATTAAAAAGTAGAAGTCTACAAATGTTGAACTTAATAGGAATTCACTTTATGGCAGTTTGCATCAATTTCTTAGCTGGGTCTGCGATGCCATCTTGATTTTTGGTTATCAAATAATTTCAAGAAGATCAAATGAATCCATTTTATTCAACTGCATGTGATTTTGACATGTGCAGTAAATATGTACAGTGTGATCCAGGTCTCCACACAGCCAATTAAAAAGGCTTCCAGAAGGCTTCATCATTTTCAGATCAGTTTCTTTGTCTAGGTTTCATTCCATGATACAAGCCAAGACAACAACTGATTGCCACAGGACTACTCTGTATACTCAGTGCTTTGCAGCAAAGCTCCATGATGCCAGACTTTGGCATCAGTAAGAAACATTTAGTTGTGCTGATCCAGGAACATGAGTCAAAACCGATAACTGTTATGACAGGTATGCTCTGGGGTCTGTTGGGATTGCATGTGAAATAAAAGCTTTGTTTCTGCTGCACCTTACTGCCAGGACTCTCATTTTATACCAGAAAAATATTCAGATATTGGGATTCCAGTAATCGAGAGACTTAGAAATATGTCAGCTTTGCCAGTGCACATACTGAACTAAAATAAATACTGTCAGTGGAAAGATTTTGATTTTACCAAGAAGTTCTATTCCTGAATTTTCCAAATAGAATACAATTGGCTTTACTCAGGTCTCCCGTTTTATACAAGTTTGATGCTTGTACAACCTGGCAGCTTTTTAGCTCAATCATATAAATGTCTTAATACCCTGCATTGATCTGGAATCAACACAGTTGCCAACACATGGATAAAAAGCATCTGGAGAATTTGTCAGTTGTTATTTCAAGCTGTTTATTATTCCTTGAGGACTCATATGAACACTCAGAACTATCATGCCTGCATTAATACTGCTCTCCTACACCTCTGGGTACAGTAACACTCTGCATTAAAGATGCTTTATAAAATTGTTTGCGAGTTGATATTGCAGTGGGATTACTTTGTATGGTCTACAGCTTTGCACTAAATAAATACTGGAAAACTGCATGTTGTGAAATAGGCAGTTTGAAGAATTCAGTCTGGCCTTTGGACCACAATTAAGAACAAAAATAAAGCATTGATATGCACCGAGTTGTATTTTAAATCTTGGATTTGGCAGACCTGTGATTAACAAAAACACGAGGAACATTAGTAATGCTGTGCTTACAAGCTAATGCTGAATGCAAAGGTCCACAGGCTTAGTGAAGGAGCATTTAAGCAAGCTGTCCTTGTTGCTCATACAGAGGAAGAGATATCCATGAAAAAATTTTTGCTGCTGCTTTTCCTTTTGAGTGACTCTCTGGTAGTTATTTACAAAACACTACCTATAGTTTTAAGTAATTGATTTTATGAAGTCCTGATTCAGTTTAATTTGCAAACAAATACTCTGGTTGTTGACATTGGAATTTGTTGACCCCAAGGAAACCAAACTGAAATCTAAAGCCAAAGTACAGCAGAAGTTTATTGGTTTGTAATGGCACTTTCCCTGAGTGAGACAAGTATGCAATGAGAACAAAGAGCATATAGGAAAATCCTTGGATGAACCAAATGTTCCAGGACAATTGTTCCAGCAAAAGATTCCATTCAAAAGAATTTGCCTCTTTTGTCTTGAGCATCAATTTTCTGTAGTGAGTAACTGAAGCTGTAAAAGTAAACCATGATTTCACATCCCAAACCCTGAATCTTTAAAAGGTTTTTAATGTTGAGGTTATGATTTATTTTTTTTAACTTGTTACCATTATTATGATTTCTTATTAGTTTCTCTATCCATCCTAGCTTCATATTACTTTATATATACATGAATCCACAAACGAAGTAGACACTATCCATGTGTCTATCTAGCCTATTATTAATCATACAAAAGGGGAAATTAAAGTAATTTACCAGACATTATTAAAACATCCAGATCATTTCATCACCTACCAAAGAAAGCACATAGAACATGCTATGTGGTTTTTAATATTCAGTATAAAATTACAGCATCAGGTTGTTTTGGAAAACATCATAGTCCCAAGCCTTTGGAAAGTCAGTTTGCCAATAAAATTGTTGGAAAACTGAATATCAAGGAACACATCCAACATTTCCTCTATGCCTTATCTGACTCAGGCTCGCTAGAAAGAAAATATGATGCTTTAAGCAAAGAGATGGATTAAAGAATGCAAAGATGATCTGGTATGGCAGTGTTATTTGGCCTTATGATAATACCTCACATTAAAGAATTTTTAAAGAATTTTCTGCACTAGTTAGCTCTTTGAAACAACCAAGCATTAGATCCAGTCTTAAGTTCTGCAGACAAAAAAGGGGCTTTTTATAAACCAAGTGTAAAATGCATCAGTTCCTGGGGCTTATACCAGATCCACATCTAGTACAAAGGGTCAAATCTTACTTGACTTTTATGACACAGACCGTTCCTTATTTCCAAAAGGAAAAAGTCTTCTCTGATCATCAATCCAATTGCCCTGGAGGTAAGCCTAGATGATTGAAAAGTTTCCTTAGAAGGTATATGAAAAAGTGATTTTATATATTAACTTTCAACCACTTGCCATGGATTTCTGTCCTCCCCCTCTCCCCCATCTTTAGTTTGTCTGTTTCTAAACAGGTTTCTAATTCTCATTCTCTGCTGGATATTATTGGTAATTACCTGTAATATTCATCATGTCTATGCCTTTGGATTTCAGAATTCTAGTTAAGAGTCCACAGCAAGATACAATCAAATTAACTTCATCTATCTGCAGGAGCTACAACAGACAAAGCTGTAAAAACATCAGCAGTTTTAACATTAGTGCAACTAAGACATTAGGACACCATGCATAGAGTGTGCTCCAGACATGCAGAATAAAAAGATGCATCAGAAAAGTGAAAAATACACTCATAAATAAAAAGAAACTCTCCATATGCCTTTCAATGAGATATTTTCACAGTTATCTATAGCATTTAAAGAGGTAGAGTTACAACCAGCCCTGTTTAGTAAGAATATAGATTTGTAGTGAGGCTTATTTCATAGTATCTTTGTGTTTGAACAACACTCATTGAAAGAGACTGGGTAAGTTACTTTAATGCTTTAGATTAAATAAGAAAAAAGCAAAGCAGGCACTGGAGTACCTTTTCACTCTTAAAAACCACTTCTCCAACTGCATCTTGCTATGGAGAAAGATGTGCTTTTCAGACAAAAGTACTTAAAAGCAAAATAAGTTCATAGCAGAAATGCTGTACTGCTTTCTAATCAGTCATCCATTAGCTCGAGCTCAGCAACCCTTCTCCCAAGAGGGGAAAATAAGAGCTAGAGTTAGAAGAAAAATCCAGTTTAATCATTCTTTCATAATCTGGAAAAAAAAAATATGTGCCAAGAGAATAAATTGTGTTTGTTTGTTATGACAAAATTTGGGAGAAACATGCTTCTGCAGTGTTATAACACCTTAAAAATACTGCATAAAATGAATAAATGAGCCTGATTATGAAAGCTGATATTCAGTGAATGAAGCATCTGAACAATTGCATTTTGGTTTAAGCTTGTTTGGGTGTTGTTGGGTTTTTTTGGGTTTTTTTTGGAAATAGGCAGAAAAACTTGTGGACGAAAGGAAGGAGCTACATTAATGCAAGATCTACTTGAAAAACGGCAGCGTAAGTCTTCTTGACTCTTTCATAGCTTACTTGAGTGTTCTTCATCTCATTCCTACCTGCATTAAAGATAATAAGAATGATGCAAATGCAGAAAAAGATGCAATTCAGGGAATCTACAGTACAAAAGATATTAAAGTCAAGACCCCAGCATAGCACCAGGTATTTTATTAACTGTAACAGCAGTAGAACACCCTACAGAAACTGACAAAGTCTATCAGGTGAGCCTGGGAAGGAAATAAATACTTGGAGTAGATACACGCACTGTTTGCAGTTTCAGTTTTGTAGTTACCTTTCACAGCACTTCTTGTCTGCACAGACCAGAAATGAAGTCAATAACTAAACAGTATAGCATGCTATGTTCTTATAACACTCCTTACTCAAGGATGCTGATGGCATTATAATAAATATTGTTGTCTAAATCAACTTGCAGAAAAATAAACAAGGAGCTAAACTGCCAGCAGAGACTTCCACTGACCTTGAACACTTTCTACAACCCAAAACAGTAAGTCACAAAGAAAACAACTGTGGCTCTAATGTTTAAGCCTGTAAGTAAGGACTGAAGATTCAATACATCTCATAGGAGAAAAAAGGCTGAGGCTATAGCTGTCTCACGAAGTATGAATTGCAATAACTTACAAAGAAATATTAAGGATTTCTTTTTATTTGCCTTCATATGTAAGCCTTAAAGACTCAAATATGCTCAGCTTCTTCCACAACCACATAAGTTTAAAGTTGTGGGTTTTTTTAATTTAATAAATGAAAGTGCAGTTCATAGCTAAATCCATAACTTTTGAGAAGTATCAAATAGCACAAGATGGCCAATTCTGCAGCAGAAGAACATAACCATAGTTTTAATCATGCCTATCAGTACTACTGCACAGCGTTTTCCAGTAGGATATTCACAATAGCCTTTGGTAAAATGGGAAGAAACGCTGCGTTCATGCATGAATGATCACAGCTGTTAGAAGGGATTTTCTGTTTAAGAGCAAAACATGCATGATATATAGATGGACAGACAGCCTGTAGAGGGAGAAGACCTGAATCTGTTTTGCAGATTCCACAATAATATTGTACAAGAGTAAAAACATACATTCAGAGCAAGCATTCCTCCTCAGATGGCCTCTGAGGAAGAAGAATCTGGAGAACAATCTTGAAGCAGGGGGTAAGATGAACACTAGGAGGGAGAAATGCTTTAAAGCTTTACAGAGAAATGAAAGTAAAGGAGAAAAATGATCTGGGACCATACTATCTCCTCCTCATTAAAACCCATGAAGCAGCAAGTTTACCAACTAAAGACTTCAACATACTCTGCTTTCCACTGGCTTCAGTTGTATAGGCTGTTGATTTTCCTGCTGTTGGACTTCTTTTTGTTCTTAGCTCATAATCCCCTCCTAATCTGGAGCTAACAAGGAATCAAAGGCAAGTTTCTTGACATTTGCATACATGTATGTAGAAACAGAAAACATCTCTTTTAAAAAATAAAACAAGCAGAAGTGCTTGTTATTCTCCCTACATGATTTAAAGGTAATCTTCATGAAGATGTGTGCCATGTATTTGTTTATATTAACATTAATAACTTGCAAACTAATGATAAACGTATGATAATTTATTCTAAGTGAAATAAAGTGTACCCTAAAGGTAGACAGTAAATGAAAGCTTCTGCTTACACAGGTTCAGAGCATGTGCCTTATAACCACATCTCTTTGATGCAGAGGAAACACTGCACTAGTGATGTGTAAAGACAGAGCAGAACAGAAGAAAAAGTAGCACAGGGGTATGTATAATGCTCTGCAAACCATAATATTATATATATATTGATAGTCTGATATATTGATATAATTATTCTTGGTGAGGCATTTGTGATACATGGCTCCTTGTGCACATTCTGTTGTATGAAAAGGGAATATGGCTTAGCAAAGGCTGATACACCATTAAGTTTGAATGTTTTGTGGATTAGTGATTGAAGAGAAAAAGGTAACCAGAATATTCCCTTCATTCACAGTAAAATCCCAAGACTCACCTAAGAAAATCCTTCCCGTGTTGCTGCCTTAGAAAATAAGGAAGAGCAAACCCATAACTATCAGCTAACAAACTTCACAGTATTTCTTTCCACAGATGTGTTTATGGTTCTACGTGTGGAGAGATGCTGTCATCTCTCCTTACGCCGAGTAGCCCTTTGATTGCCTCTGGCATCCTTCAACTGAAGGCGGTCAGAATATCTCATCTCTGTAATTTGTGTTCCTACTATAAAGGTTTCTGAAACACTGGAAAGCAAACACGAGACTGAAGTTATTCCCCTAGAAATACAAATGGGCAAGGCCAAGCCAGGGAAATTTAAGTATACGTTTGGAATAAAGTGAGACTAGCACAGCTGTCATGAAACAAATTTGATCTATTGAAATTATTTTCCAAATGAAAAATAACCTTTACATTTACCCTCCATCTCCTTCCCTTTCCTTCTTGAGTACCTTCACACCAAACCACTTTAATCCGTACAGCTACAGGCTTCCAGAACAGTGGGAAGAGTCTGCTTTCTTCTGCCCCACCATTTGTCTCCTCCAGATTAATCGGAAGAAATTTATATCTAAATGAGAAAGATAATCAGCTACCATTATTCAGAGCTTTGTATCACCAACTCCTAGATTTACTCCTGCCATTTGGCAAGGCTCTACTGCAGGCTCAGCAGGAGATTGAGATTTTAATAACCAAAACAAAATTCTTAACAAATAATCATCTCCTCACTTTGCGCAATTAATTCCTTGACTGCTACAGAAGGGTACTGAAAGAGTGAAAATACACTCGCAGACTACAACGATTATGCTAATCTAGTGAAGATAAAAGATGTGTTGTGTATTAATCAAAGTCCTGAACTTAATTCTCATTGTTCTTCAACTCAGTGATCAATAACAGCACTGACTTGCCACAAGTGCAGGAAGACTGCCAGAGTTTTACAGTTCCCTTATGCAAGCAAATGAAATACAACTAATGAAAGGTTCCTCAAATAAGTTTAAAGGAGTATTTTAGAGGAAAATCACTGTCAGAAGGTACAAAGCAGACAGCCTAACTGGTAGGAAGGTAGAATTTTCATCTTTGCAGAGGCCCCGCTGTGCCTGTTCTCTCCCAGCTGTCTTTCAGTCTGAAAGATACATGATTACTTTATCTTCATCCTGCTTGTCACACAAATGGATCACACCATAACATAGACAGGAAGGATTTACAATACTCCACAGCTTGCTATGTAGGTTAATAGCTGATTTCGACTCCCACTGTATGTATGACTCCCATTAGCAATAATAACTCATAAGACATAGACAAATGCACTCCCAAAATCTGAATGAGTTAACTTCAAAAGCTTCTTTTGTTAACAGTAAATCTGTATGTATTTTTCTCTAGCACAGTGCATAAAGATCAATAATAGTTATATTCTAACCAGCAGGGAATAATAAGACTTACGCAGCCAGTCTTGCAAAAATAGCCATTAACAAACTAATTAAGAGAGCCATTAATAAATCCATCAGAATTGATTTCAACTTTTCCAAAGAATAAGAAAAAATCACCCAAAAGAAGAATCATTTTTGAGCATTATGTTAGTTTGCAGGGCAGATAAGTGAGCAGTAGAAAAACAGTTGTGGCCAATATATATGCTTTCTTCCCCATTTGTGAACACAAAATATTCTTTAATTACTACAGAACAGAATAAAAAACTAAAAGCCAATGCCAAGCTTGCTTCCTCTTCCATTGGCATGAGTAAAAACAATGAAATTGATTGAATATTCCTACAAATAATAACATCTAGTTTCAACAGGATCTCCAGGATCAAGAGCCAGATTCAGACCTGGTATAAACTGACATCAAATACCATCAGTTAACTCTAATTGTGAAAAATGATCTCGCTAAATCTCAAGAAATTTGGTGTTGTATTACACTTTCATTCTTAAGAGGTCTTCAAGAATCAAATTCTTCCTCAAAAATAAGCACTCAATCCAGAATTAATTGAATTCAATGCTCTACTATCATCAGAGGAAATTTTAGAAGTATCCTTTGAAAATGTCTCAAGAATACATTCAGGTTATAATTACATAAGAATGCATTTAGTCAAAGAAGTTTCCATTCTTAGGACAAGTTACTGTTACAGAAATCTTCAGTTTCCTGAGAGCAACAGAGATTAATTTTTTCGTAAGCATAAATTCTCCTACTGTCATTGGAGAACGTTAATTTTCTTGTTACAAGCTACCTGTACTTTAAACTGTTATCTGGTACAGTTATTTCATTAGTGGGCACTTCCACTGAAAAATATTTTTAACGTCCACTTTTTATTTTAACAAGAAACAAATATTATTAAAGATCTTCCCTCCAAATAAGAAATTCCTGTTCTGTTTCTTGATACATTGGAGAGATGAGGACATAAAACAGGTAATTCAAGCACAAACTTTTAAGGTCATTTTTAGAGTCAAAAACAGATGCCAGCTTTTGAGGAATAGATTCAGAAAATGCTTAGCATATCAGGAAATGGAACCAGGGAAAGTACATGTAGCAAATGTACGTGCTGTGGAGGCAGAAGTGATTCTATTTAAAGTTTCTCCTATTAAAATCAAGGGAATAAATTCTGTTTCCTGTTAAGGCAAAGTAAACCCATAGTAATTCCATGGAAACTGCTCCACCTTCACATAAAGGTGAGACATAGCTGAATTTAGTAGGGGTTCTTTGAAAATCAGATGAAAACTACGTTCCACACTTGCTACCTTCACACACACAGCATCCCATTTTATAAAAGGTTGTCCTGTTTTCATCAGCAGAGTATGAGGACATGGGCTCAAATACAATTGAGATATTGTTAATAAGACTTCAGAAGTGCCTGGTTCATTAAATGCATGCAGAATGCCCTCATGCACTCAAAGAGTGAAAGCAGGCTGTGGCACAAACTGGAACATTAAATATAGAGAGCAAGTTTTGGATTTAGGCAAATCAAAAGCACTGGAGCACTTCTTTTTAAGGATTCCTTCCTTTCTCTCCTATTACTTCATAGTCTGAATCATAGATGCTAAAGAATTTGTCTTCTACCCATATGTATGTCTGTAAATTCATAGCAAATTCAGAATATTTTATCTCAAGACAAGCAAAACATGCACAGAATGGTCTCATGCAACCTGTAAATGAGAAAGTCAAGTAAAATTTACAGTTCAGAGGGGCAGAACTCCAAAAGCTTTGAGAAAGGCTAATTTAATACATCTGTCGTATACAATTACACAGTCAACTGTAATCCAAAACATCCATTTTTTTTTTCCTCTCCAAACATAAAAGAGGCAATTGCCCAGGCTCAGAATTAAGCATCTGTTTCACAAAACAAAGTTATTAACCTCCAAGGTTTTTATGAACAAATAAAATTTGATCATTCAGCACTGCTCCGTAACAGTTGCTTTCTCCATTACACAAATTGCTACAGCTGATTCCTGAACATAAACCACTACCACAGTCGGATATTTAAAGGTAGTGGGAGGGCTATTATTAACAAAGGATTGCAGATGCTTCTTTTACTGGTACAATATATTTATCTTAAAATGTTTTGCTTCTGTTTCTGTTAATGAATACTTGGATTAATCTAAGTTTTTAGACATCAAAGTTTAATATTATAGTGATGGGAAAAAAAAACACATGAATAGCCATACATTTTGGAAAACATACAACTGTTTCCATCTCAAGATCAAGACATTTAAACAGTATAACACTTATTTCATTGTTAGAACTCTTAAACACTCTTTGTACATCCAAACCAGTCAAGAGTAAAACATGAAGCACTCCAAACTTCCATTCTTTCAAGCAAACCTTCAAGTTTTTGAGAAATAAGCCATTCAGTCCATACTTAATGGATTTTAACCAGGCTCTTCAGCAAGAAATAAAAAGGTAAATTTCCTAAGAGTAAGACAAATTCTGACCCATGAGCTGCCATGCTAATCCAAAGCGATTAACCTACATCTGAAGCACGAGCCAGTCTACTGAGGCTGTGCCAGTTTTCATACCTGAGTTCTTTTAGCCTCTCTGTGCATAAAATTTCTTCATGAAGTAGCTTGAAATCACCTGATCAAAAGCACTATACAACAGTAAGGCATAGTTCTGCTTGATTATAAGTTTTTGGAACTAAGTTTTGTATCACTAATATTGGCATAACCCAAGAAAAGTGTCTCTTTCTCTGCATTACAGCAAAAAGAAGCTTCATTAGTATAGTGACTCCAGACTCTGTGGGCATCTTCTGACACAACAGACAAGCAGCTATCTAGAGAGAGCAGCACAGGAAATCCTGAGAAAAATCAGCATTTCCTTCTGAACATTTCACTCTCAAAGGTATTTGATCCCAACATGAACTGCTCTCATCAGGAAAAAAAAAAACTTACAGAGCTGGACTCCAGAAAGTTTGTGTGCTTTAATAGGAACATTCCCCAGTCTGTCTAAGGAAAGTTATCAGAAAGTTATAAATCCAGCATAATTCCCTTGAGTTGAAAAAATAAGTCTACCAAAACTGTTACAGACGTACTCCATGTTTTAAAGGCTGTATAGAAAGCCAATGGGTGAGAAATACCTCTCTTCCCTCCACAGTACTATCTAATTAAATTGAATACCTTTTTATTTCATTCAGTGCAGAGAATTTCTGAAATCCCACTTTAATCAAACCTGAGTCCTTACTGCTCCTCTGAGGCCCCATTTTCTTCAAAGCTATAAACTTCAGCCAAGGTTGTGTTAATTTTGCTCCTTTTTTTTTTCTCCTGAATTAATAATCAAATTCTAATAGCATTACACTGCCTCACATATTCCTTTTTAATACACTTAATATAAGTTTTTTTAAAATATTCTGCTTTGTGCTCAAACCTATCAGATGTGTTACCAAAGAAAAGATGATATGTGGAATAGGTGAGCACTCTGATGATGGTGCAGGAGCTGTCAGATGCTAGAAATAATGGTTTCATGCAATGATCTATTGTATTCAACCACGAGGAAGCATTCAAGAATTCATTAGGTATGAATATGGTTATTAGCATTTAGCTCTCAACTCCAGATGACAGCATTACATCCCCGTATGTCTTCAGTGCAGAAAAACAAAACCAGAAACCTATCAAAACTGCACCCAACAGCATTAATATGCCACATTAATATAATGGAGACTCTATGAACATGTTATGTTATATTCCAAAAACAGATAAATGAATCTCCACCAACATTTTTTTTCTTTTTGCTCCATCAAAAGAATAAAACTAAGCAAACAGTCTTTGGTACATTAACTATGGGGTTATGTAGATGAGCAGCCCCTCAGGGAAAATTGCCTCCGAACAATATGCCCATATGGGAACTCACAGGAGAAACTACTGAATTATTCTAGTGTTTTAAATCATGTCTCAGTAGCCAGCACCTCTGAAATGGTATGCAATCAGCACACCCACCTGCAGCTTCTAAGCATATGAGAAAAATAGCAGGCCTGTGGATATCTAAGTAAGAGGGGAAAAAAAATAATCTGAAAACTGCAAGCTTGGTCAGCTTTGAAACAAATCTGACTTCACAATACGCTCTAAATTATAAGAAATTAGTGTAAGAAAGCAAAATGAGGAAAAACAAGCACCACTTTCTTTCTGGGAGCATCAATTTGTGGGAAGAGGAACTCCAAAAATGAAGTGGATATTGCGAGATTAACCAGCCCTGAATCAGTGTAGCAAGAATTTAACTTTAGGAAGCAGATATAGATTTTACAGTGCATGCAATATGTGTAAAACCTTTGTTTGGGAATGAGAACAAACTACCTAGCATGGTATCGTTAGTTTGTTTAACCCTAGTAAAAGGAGAAGGTTGTTCAGTTCTGTGATCAATGAAAGGCCTAAGAACAATGAAATCAATGGGATGCAAGGGGAGGACTGATTAAGCACAGATACTGCTCCTACCCTCCCAGGCCACTGACAGTTCTGATCATTTATTGCCATCTTGTTCTTCCTAAAATTCTAGTCCCTCTGCAGACAGGACATACACTACAGTTCTCTGGTATTTTTCCCATAATCTTACCTGGTATTTGTATTGCTTTAAGAACATTACAGGGATATATGAAACTGCTAAGATTACAGGAAAATTTTTGGTAGGATAAGTGAGAAGACTTGATAGCAAAAACACTGGCTGTGGTAGAAAGCTTCTGTTATCAGTTCAAGCCTTTAGGCAAAATTCAGTCTTGGCTCTAATATCTAAAGAGGGGATGACTGTAAAATCAGTTTAAGATGGCTTTAAAACAACCCTAATTTCTGTAATTTGAACAGTAGGTGTTTGGAGAGATTGAAGAATTTTAGGTATTAGTGATTGCACTGATAGTGACTTTGAATTTCAAAATAGATTTTAATATGACAGCAGAAGATAACCATGAACAGTGAAACAAAATCTGAATTAAAAACAAAGGCACATTGTCATTTATGAAAACAACAGTACAATATCAAATGATTCTGCACCTTCCGTAGACTGGCAACCCAGTCCACTATTCACTTTCTGTCTCCTATTGAGGCATTAGGAAGTTATATGATAAAATGGTATATAAATCTCAAACAGCTCATTGCATTTCTTAAAGATCAACTTGAAGAGATTAATACGTATTTAAAAAAAATTTAAAAAGCAGAGTCTACACTTCTTTTCTAGGTTTAAGTCAATGTACTGTTTAAATAGAACTGTTAAGTATGAGATCACTCTTTTCTTTAAGTGAAGCCAACTGAAGCTGAAATTTAAAAGATCACTTTATTAAATTTTGGTGCAGTATTAATAGTTCCTAATATTGTATCAGCGTCCTTAAAGTCCAGCCAAGATTCTGTCCACTGAGCTGGGAACTGTAGTAAAATTGTCAGATGATTCAGACCCAGATTTTCTATTGCTCTACTCCCTGGATTGGTGTGGGAGGGTTCGCAGCATTCAGCATTCACTACCTCCCACTGTGACATTTCTGGATGGACTTTCTTGAAAGCACACATCAAAATGCTGAGACTAACTTAACATCTCACTACTCACTTTGGTGCCTAAATTAAAATTAAAATGCTTCTGCAAATCTAGCTTTCATCCACAGAATGAAGAAATAATCTCTAAATAGATGCATCTGTACAATATTGTTATCTTAAGAGAACAGAAAACCAATGAGAGAAAAGTTTTTGCCTCAGTAATCCAATAATTATTACGTTCTTCCATGTTTTACCTTTATTACAAGGGAATAAAAGATATCTTAGTTGAAATTAAAGAAAAAAAAAGGCTACCATAGGCTGGGACTGGAAAGCAAAAAGCCTTGAGCAGTTCTTTCGAGGACTTTACAAAGTCTGACAATTACAATCTGTATCTATTGGGTATCTTTCTGCCCATTGAGATCACTATTAGCCAGTAAACTTGCCCTTTCAATTCACTCAAAGCTGCTACTTCAATCTATTCCATCTGTGCTCTCTGAACCTTTCATTTCCAATAGGCTCAGACTAATTCTGTGCAGGCAAGGAAGCTGACAAGCTTTACTTCTCTCTCACATCCTTAAGGCTACATGCTGACATCTTAAAAAGAATTTAGAAAGAAATATAACAGTACTGCTTTCACACAACAAAAATATTTACTTGAATCCCATCAAGGACTAATTAGGTATTGGTCCATGGCTCAAACAGCCATTTAACCCCATGCTGGTTTAACCACTGAGCTGTAATAAAATAAAACACCATTGTGAGCTTACAGATTTTGACCCAAAAGCTGGATGCCTCAAGAATCAAGATGGACATCATTTTAAAAAATTACAATTCCAATGCAGATTAGTCAGCCCTTATAATAGTCTTCACATCTCTACACACACAAACCATAGCAGTAGTACTGATGACAGATTTACAATTCCCAGATGGCATTTGTCTACTAGTGTGTACATTCTGGCAGTGGAAGAGAAAACAGGGGTCGGAAACAGGAAGCCCACACAAGATATGATGAGCCATTAAGACTAACCAATTTAGTCACAGCTCCAGTTCATAAGGAAAGAAAAAAAACAAGTGACTAAGAAATGGGAACTGCCTGAATGATAGGCAGATGTGGGAAATCTCATACAATAGTGGTCTGTAAAGCTCAATACAGAACAGAAAGCCAAAGAGAAATTGCTAGGCTGGCCCAGGTCCATGATTATGAAAAGGGGATGCTCAGCTTTTTGGAAACACTTGAAACAGCAGCCATTGGCGGTAACTGAAAGTGACCACAGCTACATGACTGGGGCTAGGAATTAAAGTCCGAATTTCTTCCCAGAAATACCCACGTGATCTTCAATATCATACTGCAGTCTCTATCAGTGCTGCAGAATTTTGGCTGGATGAAAAATAATAAGATCACTTCAAACCCTTTCAGCTCACTCATCAAAACATCCAAGCATATAGATAAGCAGTATCTATTTCAGTTTGGAGTTTTATAGCTGAATCCCAAGGCACTGAGATCAGCAACCACATTTCCTCCTTAAATCTGGACCTTGACTCCAAAAGATCTATTGTTTCTATATCTTCACAGCATTTAACACAGTTTTAGTTGCAGAATAAAATACTACATCATTATCACTTTCCCTTAAGTTGCAGGGTATCTGTAATACCACATAATGCAGTACCCACGTTTTTTCTTACCAGCACCAGGGCAGAAGGCAAGGTCTGTTTGGAAGAGCTTTGCAATCTGTTTCAACTGAGGAGTAAACAAAACCCACATCAATTTCACCTTTTGCCAGCAGGTCAAGGAAGGACACTAAAGGCATTTGCAAAGTGTAAGAGCTTCTGTTATTAAAAGGAAGGTATATTAAAAAAAAAGCAATACACAATTATGAAAAAAAAAAAAAAAGCAGAAATCCATCTTGCCTGCTTGTAACATGAGTTTACAATAAACAGGAGGAATTAAGTTTGATCTACGTTATGGTTAGTTCTGACATTTTGATATTTTAGTTTGAAATTAAAAATTAAAATTCCCATTGTCCTCCACTAGAGATGTTTCTAAATTTCATAAGAATCACCTCAAAAACAGCTCTGACTCTCAGATATTTTGTGCAGACTGGATTGCACCTCCTTGATTCAAAATGCTTTACTTAACATTAAGATAATTATATTATTTATTAGGATAGAACTTGGTACTGTTTTAATAAATTCAAATCAAATGTTATGGGCTGTAGTATAGACACGTAAGGAACATCAGACTACCTGGGACTGTTCTGGTGATAGACATTGTCCATCCATATATTGTCTACCTGAAGCAAGTCATAAAGCCAAGAAGCAGATACTCTGATAAAGAATAAAATAAAAATAAAATCTGAAGGCAGTAAAGATGACATTCAAAAACATCATAGTTGCATTTATTCTTTACTTTTTATTAAATGACTGTTTGGAACTGTTGTCAGTTTCCTAAATAAATAAATACGTATTCCACAGGTAAATGTCTTTTCCAATGTGAAGTTTCACAGCTAATGATTTATGACTGCCATGAAGTTCTTCCTTTGTTGTTTTTAGTTTCCCCTCTCTGGGATGAAGGCATTGCACATCTCTCAGCCTACTGAAAAGTTCAAAACATAATATCACAGAAGACTGTTTTTATTGGGTCTTAGCATATGTTATTTTCTAGTACACAGGCAGCTAGAAACAGAAGTTCATATCTTGTATTAACTCCCTATACAAACCAGCAGTACAGAATAAGGCATAGAAAAGAAACACATGCTTCAGACGAGAACTTTCATCTCATTTTTAATTTTCCATTAACATGCTCTTATTTTCTATTCTAACAAAACTCGGAGTTCTTAATACTGTCCAGTGACCAGGGCAATCAGAATGCTATGTTCCAATTTGTAACTAAGCCATTAGTAATTAATCACTTCTAGCATGGTAAAATGTACATCTCATCCGAGAAGAGGGGCAAGTGCTACATAAACAGCAAGTTAACAGTTCCTTCTCTAAAGAACCTGCATTCAGAGTAGACAAAGGGGAAGACAAAGGGAATTGAAGTAATTTTCCAAAGGTTACAGAAAGCCAGCGGGTACCCTGACACCTAAATCACCATAGCAAACTGCTGCATTGCTCAGCTTTCATAGAAGAAGAGCATGCCAACGAGGTGAAATTATTGCATTTCTGTAAATGCACAGAAATATCTGATCCACCCCGACATAGGTGGGGTGTGAGGGGCAAGAAATAATGCTTAATAAGACTGTTAAAAACAACAACAAACCAACCTGGCACCATCAGTCATTTTCCTATTTTAACACTCATCAAGAGGAGATATTTCTGATTCCAGAATATGCAGTGGTATGTAATCAACATTTTTCTTACAGAAGCCAGTGTTCACAGATAGATTTTCTAAAGAGATTTTGTTTATTTTTTAAGAACAAGGAGCATGCTGTCAGGGCTGTAGTACAGCCTGGCTCAGTGGAAAGCCATTAAAACCACTTTAGTGGGCAGATGGTGTCAAAGAGTCAGAAGTATATAACAGAATCCTACTGTGCACAAGTGTTCAGTATGCAAGAAATCATCTCTTATCAGACAAGTGCTGTAGGGGACACAGTCAACCACAAAGGAGAGAGTATAGCACAGCTGAAGTCATGATCCCTGTACAACTGTTTGCCCAGTGGTATGGACAAGGGTATGGAATCAAAGAACCTTAACTGATAAACCCACAGTAAACAAACAAATGATCTATGGAAATCAGTGTATCAGTCTTTAAAAAGCAATACCCTGCTTTTGGTAGTCACTGAAGGCGTAACAGCTCTGTCACTAACAGGGATACCACAAAGCTCACAAAGACAGATTTTGAGAAGCATACATTAATCTTGGAAAAGCATTCTTGCCACTAGAATCTAGATGACACGGTCCAGTCAGTCTGTGATGTGCACTAACATGCTTACTAGATTAGGAGATACCTCCTTCGCAAATGCTCCTTTTCCATCCTCTTCTACAGAAGCTAGACCAAGTTATTCTAAAATAAGTTTTTCAAGTTATTTTCACTTGAGCCAAATTCTGTTGGCAAAGATGATACATAACAAAGAGCCTAACTCATATGATCTGAGTTAACAGAGATGCTAAACAGAACAAGGCAAAGAAAATTGGTGTAAACATGACAGAGCAGTGAAAACTAGAAATACTCAACTTGCGCTGCTTACAAAGTAACTAAATGTGGTAATAAACTTACAGAACGTACATTGAACCTCCGCCCTCCACTGGGCAGAACCAGGATTGCTTGATTCTGCCTTAAGTTCCATATTGTTGATTGTATCAAGACATCATTTGCCAGCAGCACAGGCTTATGAATGCAAGCAAACTCCTGTAAAGATACAATCCACTGAAACAACATCAAGATTTCTTTCAGGTCAATTCTAACTTTAAAGATGGATCTAGAAGGGCCTATGAGAAAGAACTGACTGCAGAAGGAAGGGAAACGCCCTACATTTTGTAAAGTTTAAGGATGGCATTGGTCTAAGTAGAGCGACTGCCAACCATTTCTACATGGGCTGTACAAGAACCAAAAATGAGCACATCTTGCTGAGCATCTTTCAAGTGGGCAATCTATCATCTGCAGTACAGAAAACTACCTCCAGAAATCTTTATTAAAAAAAAAAAAGAAGAAGAAAGAAAGAAAGAAAATCAAGTCAAGAAGTGTGAAAGCCAACATTCATCCCCAGAGAATACAGTAGGAGCCTCTTAGGAAGTTAATTGACCCTACAGCACAGATGTCATAAGCAACTCAAGTAGACTACTACCTTGCTTCACTGAGCCACTACTCAATGCTGACTTTAGCAAACCTGTGCTGGAGTAGATTAAAAACATTCACATTATCAACTGCTGTGTCCAAAGTATTAAGGTAATAAACAGTTCAGAGAAATATACTTTAAATTATTACAGTTAGCCTCACTACAGTGGTTTTTCATCAAACCTTTTAAGGACAAGAACAAACTAACATTTCTGAAAGAAACATGGACCATCTTGCACAGTACTGTCACAAATGTTTTAGCTTACAACCAAAGAGAAATCAGGATGCACTCTGAATGCATCCTTTCTACGTTTATTTTCTCCATGTTCTTTTCTAGCTTGCATGCATGAGATGTCTGGCACTGGTTTCACAACACTGCTCAGATGTTCCATGAATCACTACTGGTGTGTGGGCCACGTCTGAACAACACTGCACCAGAAAACTGTCTACACTCTGAATTAAAGCTTACTAGAGGCAATGAAAAGATATACTGATTTAAATATGCTCTGGTTCACACCCACTGTGGACCTACAGATGGGCCCAAATATATTATACCATAGATCTGGAAGTTATGTCATCTTCTTGTGTAAGTTGCGCTACTAAATAGGAAAAATGGAGGCTTGCCCAAACACCACACAGGCTGTACACTTTGGAGTATGAAGGCTTCAATCCATTAGCTCTGCAGGACCAGACTAGCACCCTACCTTGGAACCAAGCCTATGCAATAGAAGGAATGAATTGTCTTTCTAGAGTAAATTTTCTCCCCACACAGGAGGCCAAAGTAGCCCAACATACTCAAATATGAACCTTAATCCACTCATAATAATCAGCATTATCTAAACATCTCTGAAGTATTTAAAATCCACTTCATTTTCAATTGCCATTAATATTGCAGCTGGCAACATTAGGGAGATGGGTGAAAATCGAGTATTTTAATGTAACACTTTATAAACCAAACCTGCAATGAATCTCAGTTACCTCTTGAAGCTTTTCTGCAACCAGTCTGTCTGGAGTCAGGTTTGTGCATCCAGGACCAGTGAAAGACTGCCACTAAATGTAGCATCCACAACAACCTCAGGAGGTTGATTTAATGTGAATGCAGCATGAGAAGTCAGGTTATCTTTCGATTCTTTTATTAAATAAAACTCATCCTTATTGAATAAAGCTGCTTTTATTAACATCCAAAACATTGGTTGGTGTCACAAAGCCTGCCAGTCCCAGGGAAATAATAATAGAAAAGACACAAGTAAAAAATGAGAACATTACAGGGAAATATTAGAAGCCAAATCACATTAAGCCAGTACTGCAGCTGACAAATAAAACATGGGTCTAGCTGTAGAATTTTTTTTTAGCTTAGTCTGAAATTATTATTTTTCTAAAAGAAACCAGAACTGGGTTTCTCCCAGAAATACGCTGGCAAGAAACAGAAAGCAACGTGCATCTCAGTTTCCCCTTCCCTCACATAATTTCTCAGAAGACAGTGAGTTCAGTGCAGCTGAGGCAAAGTACAAGAACTTTGTTTTTAATGGAAACAGCTTGAACCTTAAGCTAGAAAGATTTCTTCTCTCTCTTGTATTTTCAAGTTAACCTGTTTTGATTTCTGTGTACAGACAGAGCGTAAGAGAAATACTCTTACTGACCATACTGGTACTTTATGATCACCTAAGTAGCAGCCATCTGAAATCAGCATGCAGTGTGTTTTCTATACATACCAATTGCACAGCAAGAGCAGCAGGTGCCTGGGAGGAGTCTGCCCACAAGTATTGTCAGCTCAGTTACCCTGAGAAAAACCACACGTCCCTCATCATCATCATCAAAATCTGTCAACATGAATTGAAATTCAATTCCAAACTCCCATCTAGACACCGTAGGGGGGTTGGGGGAGAGAAATATCTTAAATCAAATATAATAACCCTCAATTTTAATCTCATGTACAATTCTGTTTTCCATCCCTCTGCTATCAGTGTTCCAGAGCAATGATACAAAGTAAGTAGTGCCGAAAGACAAGTTGTAGCACTCCTCAGCTTCTCATTTTCCATGTTTCTATTTATACTGGGTTCAAAGCACACTTCAATGTCAGTTCAGTCTGCAGACAAATATCATCAAAAATGGCCCACAGCATTCTGAAGATGGAACACACCCAAGAAGCTCAGCTGCCTCGTTCTTTGTGCAGCACTGCTCCCACTGAAGCCAGTGGATATACTGTATATTCAGCCTACTGAAGTCATAACTGAAGTATTCCAGCATAATCAACATATTCTGCTATTAGGTATCATCACAAAAAAATGAGTAAAGCAGCAAAGAGGAAATTTGGCCATAACAAGACAAAAACATTCTGTAATATAAGAATCCATGGGTTCAAGAGGTTTCAAAGGATACTACAAAATGCCAGACTAAATCTTTAGGGGTTTGGTTTCTTGGAGATCCTCTACACCCTCCCCTCCCCACCCCCCCCCCACCCCTCCCCAGCCTTCCCATAACAGGTGATGGGCAACACTGCAAACAGAACATCCACAGCTTGTACAGAGCACTCTTCAGGGTGTACAAGGCAATCATGCCCAACACATTTGCCAAGCCATGGTTTTCTAAAAACCAAGGGGGGAAAAAAAAAAAGATGAGAACAGCAGCTATGAGGCCTGAGATCTCATTGGAAAGAAACCTGCAGGACAATTTCAGCCCAGGATGACAAAGAACATGGAAAGCCCATCAGAACACAGGCAGTAAGTCACTATAGTATTCTTGGTTTTGCTGCTCTCAATTTAGATCTGAAATTGAATATTTTGACAACATATATTCATAATGTAAAAGGTTTCTTAGTCTTAAGTCTCAAAATACACATCCTATATATATATTTAAGGAGATTTAAGTACATAATCAATTTGTACCAAGCATGAAATTTGGGGTTTACAGTACTACAGATTTTGTTCTAGCTCAGCAAAGCCAATGAAAGGTTTTTCCCTTTAGCAAGGGAACAAAATGCCCATGTTAATGAACCTATTTCTATTAGTGTCAGTTCCCTCATCAGCTGGGCTTGGCTACATCTTAAATGAAGGTTTTTGGGGACTCCATTTCATGGGTGATGCCAAATAGCAACAAGCCCAGCTACCTGAGAGCAAGCAACAGCTCCCTTAGACTGGTCCAAAACTCTCCTAGTCAATGGCAAGGCTGCAAAACGTACCCATCCCTAATTGCAACTACATAGCCTTACAACCTCTCTGTCCCCCTCTCTCCATAGATATATATGTATACAGGCACATTTATATTTTAAGGCTGAAAAACTTATTAAAAAACATGGATTATATCATCAGTGACAAGTTGTTCTGATGAGAACATGAAGCTCTTTATAGAAAACAACATTTCACTTCTCAGGCTGGAGCTATTTTCTTCGTATACAAGATAAAAGCGAAGCAAAACTGCAATAGAATTCTCAAGTCTTCAACATTATTACCTGAAACTGTACAGTGAGAAGGTGTGTTGCCATGGTTCTGAGTAATCAGCAACAGACCTGTGCACAATAGACAGCTGATTGCTGTTGTAGGTTAGAAGATTCTGTATCTCTTTAGGAAAACTTTATCATGTCATAAATTAGAGTTTTTCTACTAGTAACAGAAAAGCATCAAAGAAACATGCCCCGTAGCAGTAAAAAGTAAGTCCTGCTGTTTATTTTTAATCTGTTTCAAGGGGGCAAAGAGAATCAACCTCATGCATTGTCTATTTCATACTGTAAATCTCTAGAACGCTCTGGTCTTTTCCAAAGTGTACTAAAGCAGAGAAGTGCAGACAGAGTCTTTGTTCATGCTAAGTAACAGACAATTATATTAAAGATAGAAGATATCTGTATTACTGAAGAGCAGAAAGTCCCAGCAGTCATACAGCAGCATGTAGATATCTGAAGTGCAAAATAAATAACAGAAAATGCCAGTAATTCTAATGGGATCTTGCCTATCCAGTTTCAAGAAATACCAGATTTAATGAGACTTCATAATATCCAGAAAAGAATCTCACCCATTGGTTTCTACAGCATTTTCTTTCTACTTGAGAGACCTCCTTTCCAAGCTCAATTTTCTGCCTGTTTATCTTTCAAAGGAGATGTAAGTAACACTTAAGGACAAATTAGTATCTGAGTGTTATAGTTGCTGAGATAGCAATAAAGAAAGCACTGAACTCCATAGGGCTACAATGCCACTCATACTCCGAGATTTCAGTAAGCTGCCATCACAGTCAAACACTGTTATTGCAGTGTTAAAGCTGCAAATCGAAACAAATTCACACACAAAAAAATAAGATGAAAAAGTTCATGTTCTTTCTGCATTGTTAGCCTGTCCAAAGTACTCATATTGCTTATAATGAAGTACATGATTTACAGTCTAGCTGGGTAATCAAAAGCTTCTTGTGTGCCAAGTGAAAGCAGTAATATTTTCAGAAGACTCAGAGTTCCAGCTCCTGCTGCTAATGCATTTCCAATCACAACTTTTAAACTGTACTTATGTAGGCACTGCAGTTAAGTAACACTGGAGAAGACTCACAGTTTTGTTCCTTTCTTTCTCAACCTGTTCTAAGGGAGAAAAGATTATATTTGTTTATTTATTTAATAGGGAACCACCCCAGAAATAGACAGCTGTGTATTCTGCCTTCTGTCAGTTAAGTTCAGTTTTGGATAAAAAGTTATTAGTAAAAATAGCTCAATCAAAAAGGAAAGTGTTGACATCTTTTAGCACTATTTTATTCGATCAGTGATCTGTCTCTGAGCAGAACTCCTTATCAGTATGTTTGCAAACTCACAGATTAAATGCATATGCTATTATTCCTCACTGAAGACTGAGCACATGGGAGCTTTCAATTTTTTTTTCCTGCCAGGATATAGCTGTTAATGTACAATGCCTTCTCAGTAGAAACATATGCTTGTCCCAACTTACTTTACACAGGAGTGATCATCTAAATTAACTATTGCAAAAATGCATTCACCTTTTGGCTGGGGCCATCATTGACAAGTTCAAAAGAGTCTTTAAAGGCACACACAAATAAGTGCATTGTCTACATGCTGGTTTTCTTTACTGTAAACACACTTGAGGGCAACATGATACCACTGAGTCTTCCGAAGTCATGCTGTCAGGACATTCCAACTCTATTCAGTGTGCAAAATACCAGATGCCTGCTTCAGGCTCATATCACAGCTTTTAAACATTCTAGCAAGCACGTATTTCTCTGATTCAGTAAAAAACACTTCCAAGTCTGAAAAGTCTTATCAAATTTTTTATTTTATAAGAGCAGAGCAGCTGAATCCAGCAGCCCGTACCCCAAAGATTTCAGACTTGAACAAAACCCTTCACAATCCACAACTGAGTTATCAGCTCATGTGATCACCAGCATCGATGGGATCAAAAACTCACCCTGCAGGTAACAAACGCCCCAATAAAAGGGTACAGTAAAAAACATCTTGCCACTTAGATTTCCCATCTAGATATCTTTGTTTATTCACCAACACTCGACTTGTCCCAAAACCTCCAGTCTTGATTCATCAGTGTCAACATTCAAGGCATCACAGAGAGAGGGGACATATAGAAAACAAACAAGAACCAAGATGCAATAAATGCAGTAAGACAGACAGAAGAGGCGGAGCCTTACCTTTGGAAAAAAGAGCTGCCAGGCTCAAGAGGAGAGGTGATAACAGATGCCCCATATTGCTAATCCCAGAAGTGCACATCCTAAGGGTTTGTGGGAAGTTAGGGCTCAGTTTCACACACTTCCCAGTCAAAATAACAACCAGTCCGCTGGAGAGGCTGCATTTTCAGAAGAGGTCATCTTGAGCACAAAAAGCATTTCCTTTGGAGAAAGCACTGACTCCTTCACCTCGAGCCCTCCCCTAGCCTCCCTCCTAGCTTCAAGACAAATGACGCTGTGAAAGTAAAACCCGCTCGTTCCAACGGAGAAATAGGAACCGTTCAGCTCGCAGCCCGAGCCCCGGCGACAGGCACAGCCCGGAGATGCGCTGCTGCACGAAAGTTTACCTCTGGCTGCTGCTGATCAGCCCAGAGATCATCCGAACCCGGAGGCAGGTTTTGCTGTTGCCGTTCGCTCGTTTGTTTCTCTTTGCTTTTTTTTTTTTCCTCCCCCTTTCCTGAAGTTCTCAGTTTCCTCATAGACTTGTCAGACTTTCTGCACGAGACAGAGGGGAAGAACGCGAATCCCCTCCGAAAGCCATGGCCGCAGACCGCTCAATGCGCTCGGGGCCGGCGGGGAGCTGCAGCCCGAGCGGATGCAGCGCGGCTGGAGCCCGGTCCGTGCCGCCCGCCCGCCTCCGCCGGCCCCGGCCCATCCTATGCGAGCCGCGTTTGCTATTGACAGTGGCAGAGATTTAAGTCGAGAGACGCCGCGAAAATATCCCCCCCCCTCCCCAAAAATAATAAATAAATAAATAAAAGGAAAACAAATAGATAAATAAAGCCCACCGCCCAAGCCCCGCCTCGCACCGGGCAGCCCAGCAGCCCCAATCCGAGGGCAGCGGGGTGCGGAGCGGGGCGGAACGGGGCGGAGCGGGACCGCCTGGCCCGGCCCCGGTCCAAGGGGAGCGGAGAACCGAGCGCCGCCGCCCCCTGCCCAGCGGACGGGGCTTCGCCCGCCCGGGAGCGGAGCAGCGGCAGCCCAGGGCAGAGCTGCAGGAGACAGACCCCGAACCGGGCTCCTGGTACCGCTGAGCTGCTGCCGGCACCCAAACGATCCCGGAGCTGGGGCTGCCGGAGCCGGCAGAGCACGCTGCTTTGGCAATGTGTGCTGCCGCACGTGGTTGGGTTGGGAGCTCTCCTTCGTCTACTGAATCTGTCGTGAGCAGAACGAAACGCATGGACAGAATGGGGAAATAACGTGAAGATTCCGTAATAAAGTGCACAATACCTATTGTATTGTGTATTGTACCTATTGAACAGAAGAAACAACGTGTACAGTTGATCTAAATAGTAATCACAGAAGAACAAGGAGGTAAGTAACTGCACTGAGGTTTCCCTTTGCAGGAGACATGAGTGCTACAACAGTTCTGCTAAGCCAAACCTTTAGCTGAGCCTAATAATGAGATTTGCGTTATGCTTGGCAGATAGAATAGCAGCAAAACCCAATTTGCTGCAGCCTATTCTAAACAAGATAAATAAAAATGTAGCTACAAGAACTCGCAACCACTTTGTCCCTTCGTGGTGTATCTACTAAGGAATGCAAATATTTTCCTGGAGCAACATCTGCACTGCTGAAGCTTTAAAGCAGGTCATTCAAAATAAACTTTGATTCTACATACTTTGCCAACCCTCAAAACCACACTCAACCACACAGTGAGAAAATGCTGTATTTGGGTGACAGTGCAGATCCATCCTGTAAATTAGTGTCAGTTTCCGAAATATCACCAATCCCAGGGGGTATCCCAGACCTAAATGGAACAGATCTCTGGAAATGGCACTGAGGCTGAAGCAAATGCACCATATCGGAACAGGAACTCTGACAAAAAGACAGAAAATGCTACTGACACAACCTACAGCCCAAAACCTTCCAGTGTTACCCAACATAGAGAGATTTTGTTTCATAAAATAAAACTAAATTCAACCTATTATTTATTTCCTTTATGTTTGTAAAAGTCACTTTAAAAGGTCAGTAACTAATTATTAAATGTTATGCCTCACCAGCCTTTTCACTTCAAAACACTCTTCAGACACTTCACTTTCAGTAGTCAGTAATGGACACACAGTGTCCTGTCAACACCCTTCTCCACTCTCCCATTGTCCCCATTAACCAGCTCCGTGCTCCAACCCTTCACAAGGCCTCCCTAGTTACGAGCAATCTGTTGCCTTCAGGTGCTAAAGACAAGAATGCAACTCTCACGCAATCGCCCTGTAAAGTTTCACTCTGCATTGTGTCCCAATTCTGATGTCTCACTCTAAGCACAAGTGAAAACACTTGAACAAGACAAATTCTAGCCTGGGCATCTAACGCTTTGTGACCAGTGATGGAAAGCTTTCCTAGATACTGCTCATGGAAAAATATCCATTCTCACTATTAAGTAATGAGAAAACATCTTTCTTTATTAGCAATATGCAAAGCAAACATGTCTAAAGCTTTCCAGGCAATTAACACACAACTAGTTGTGAAGGGAAAACAGGCTTTAGGAAAACAAAAGGCAACAAAGACTCTTGCAAAACTGCATTTGCACAACCTATGGCTGACCAGAAAAGCAGAAAAATCTATATCTGACAAAGTAATGGGAAAATCCATCGTTACTCTGAGTCTTCCTGTTTCATCGTCAATGCAATATATCAATGGATACAGTCTGCTTTATTTAATTAAAATTACTAATTCTTCTAATCAGTTCATTGATTCACCTCCTTTGTTCTGTTTGTTTTTTTCTTTTTTTTTTAAGAGACAGAACTGGTGAGGTTGGAAGAGACCACAAAAGACCATTGAGTCTAACCCCCTGCTAAAGCCTGCTCCCTACAATAGGTTACTCCCTACAGTAGGTTACAGAGGTTGGCATCCAGATGGGTCTTGAATGTCTCCTAACAAGGAGACTCTGCAGTCTCTCTGTACAGCCTGTTCTAGTGCTCCAACAATAATGCTCCCTCACTAACAGCCTGGAAGTACAGGTTTAGGAGAGGTCCTATTGATACAGTGAAGAGCAGACTAAAGAACAGAACATAGCCAGGTAGATTGGGAAAGAAATATCTTTGCCCACTCTTTTTCACTCCTATGTGTTTCCACAGCAGAGAAAAATCTTGCTCAGTATCTAAGTGTTTAAAAAGTAGAAAAACATGTCATTTATAAAAGATGTATATACATATGTAAGGATGTGGGAACTAAACACAGCCCATAATCTAAGAATAAGTCATTTCAAAAGCCAATTGTATTCTAATAATTCTTTCTGTCCACAGACATGGAATAGCATGGCATGTTAAATGGAGCAGGGGCCTTCTAAACAAAGCAGTTATATGTTTTTCTCCAAAAATATTTTTTACTTTCCAAAATGAGAGAAAAATCCTCTGCACTGAAGCCCCTGTATACTTTACAATTGATTTTTAGAGGCAGATTTTCATTCCTCCCTCTAACACCCGCAATTGCTTCAAGAGTGCACAGAGGACCTTGAAATGGATTATTTGGGCTTGTTATCACACAACATTCAAAATAAAGAGCAATTAGAATTATAGACTCGGAAGATGAAAAGAAATCTGCATGATCAGTTTGACCTCCTGGCAATTTTATACAATTTAATGTGTTGTGTTCAAAACATTTAACAGTCACAATGCAGTAGCTGTACTGTAATGGCTGCTCATAAAACAAAATATAGGTTGCTCCAATTGTGGAACTTACTATTTTATGCATCTATCACTCATTTTTTCCCTATCACCTCCGTTTTCTCTTTTCTCTGCTTAGACTATACAGAGTATTTCAGGAAGGGACTTCCTTTTGTCACGTGTGCACACTGCATCTCAGCCAGATGAGTCACAGGCAGCAGCTGAAGGCTCTTTGTGATGCTCCCACATGAATAATATGAAAATCAGATTGTGGTAAGAGAAGACACCACCAAGACCAAACTAAATCACACTCTTCAATATCACATTAATGTCTGGATCTTACTCCTTTTTGACATTAACCAACACACAGATTTTTGTTTCAGTGAAGGCAGAATGAGACATTAAATCTTTAATACATTTAAAACTAATTTTCATCTGTTCAACTCATACAACTCAAGAAAATAAATAAAATGAAATCACTTTGCTTACTGTGCTTTTGTTATATGAGAGAGTCAGATTCAGTTCAAAATCTTTGCAGGGCTCCAATAAAAATATATTTGACAGCTTGTAGTTCTACTGTCAATGGTAATACCCATTGGAGTGCCTATCTCTTTAATGATCAAACACTAACCTTCTTGGAGAATAGCATTCCTATCAGGCTACTTTATGTTGCTGGGCTTGCTGTCAGTTCACAATGGCTGAAAAAGTAGATGATGTCAGTCAGTTTGCACTCTCCTTTACTTGTTTCCAATGAAAACTCAGAAATAGCTTGGTTCCATATGAATTCTAAAGGTTTTTTTGTCACTTTTCTTTAGCTGTTATCAGTCAAATCAGCAGCACTCTAATAGACAAGTATAGAAGTATAGCTAGAGGCCTTTTATTTAATTAATGAACTAATACAGTAACCTGCTTCATCTAACAACAAGATTTTAAAGGCAGCTTTGGCTACAAGTTACAGTACTCACAGTATGATAAAATGCACAGATTTACATGCACCAAAATCTTGTAAGGCACAGAAACCAACTCAATCTCAATAAATAGGCTAACCAGTAAGTGTACACATCAGGCAGAAAATCACTATGGGAAGAAACAAACAAGAAAATTAATAGATACAAATGAAAACCCCATCTGCCTGGTTGTACCCAACTCAGGTCTCCATAGCAGTGAGATGCTTTGCACTATAATGAGCACTTTGGAAGTTATAACAGATGAAAGAACCTGAAAGACAAATCTGTGCCATTGCTAACATGGACAGTGTCCAGTCTGAAATCTTGTAATATTCTCAATGGTGTAGCTTTCAAAAAGGACAGTTGTTCATAGCAGCAGAGATCATGAGACAGTAGAACTGAGGATGTCACCATGACTGTTCTGAGACATAACCACAGACAAGCTGATGTGATGTTTCACAAGCTGCTGAAAGGGTGAAGCCCATTTAACATGACTGTAGGGGGGATTTAGAAATTTTCCTGCAGGCACTGCCTGCTTTTTTTTTAACATACCTTTGTTGATATCAAATGAATGAGAGCATAGGGATGGGACAGATGAGAACCCTGTATAGCCTGATGTTGCCTCCCACTGATTCAAAAAGCAAACACTTTTTGCATGCACAGCCAAGAACAAGGCCAAAATACATCATCCCCTTGAATTCTTCCCCAGCACCCAACACCTGAGCCACAGGTGGTCTTCTATGCATTTAGAAAAATGGTAACTTTTCCTTTCATAGGTCTCCCCTTGAACTCATAACTTCTGACATCAACATTCTGGCCCTCAAGTAAACCACATCCCTAGCTTAGCTGCACCTTACATGCAAGATCATTACCCATAACCCACACTACAAACATCTCAACCAACTTCCACTGGAAAAGAGCAGAAATCAATCAATCCCCAGTTTCTTTTTTCATGACATTTTTCATTTTACAGACAACTGCCACATCTCTTCTGCTATTATGGTTGTAATACCAACCTCTACTACACGCTAGTGTTGTTTCGACAAGGAATGAGACCTACCCTATCATCCAGTAACAGCCTACAGTGTTTCTAGTGTGAGCCAGAAATAGAATATCTGCTGTTTTAAGATGTCCTTATCTTAATATAGGCTGAATGAGACACATCTAATCAGAACATCCCAGCATGTGGCACATTAAAAAAGTTATTTTCCATCATCCCTGCTGAATCCCATCCCAACAATTTTTCACATTTAATTAATAAGCCATTACTGACAGTGATTTTGATGACATACAGGGTCTGGTGTTTTGTTGATTTTTTTTTTTTTTAAACTGAAGGTCTAAATAATGAATAGAGGCAAATACTGAAAAAAAAAGTAATTTTTATTAAAAGGATCTAAATACGTAACTTCATGCCATTCAACTGATAGTTTTAACATAACAGTCAGGAAAAACATTGTTTTGTTGCACAATACTGTGTATAGGGCCAGATAATTGGGGAGTAAAATAAATAGAGAATTCTAAGTTCACAATTTGTGCCCAAGAGCAAAGACACAATGTTTTTCTAGTGCCACATGCTGGGAGATGGACTTAAAAGGTGTGTGGTTCCCCAAGACTCAGTGAAATATGGTATAATCACTTATAGGCTGGCTGCATATTAGAATGAAATTGTAACAAAACAGAATACAACCCAGGAATTTGGCAGGAATGAGAAATCCAAATTTGCAAATAAAAAAAAAGCAGCTCTGAATTGTTTGTGATCTTTTGTAAACATATATTCGTAAACACATATGGTGTCTACTTATGCGTATACATTAGACCTTAAAACAGTTGTCTGTTTGGCAGTACAAATATTACTGAACTTCATAGCAAAACAGGCTTGTTGCTAAGACCAGACTCAACCACGTTTTGCAGTAGATACTCGCTAATGATGGAGTGTTAGTGACCTCTAGTGCTACACATTTCACGATGCATGAATGAACAAAGCCTCATTATTGTGAGTCAGACGTGTAACTCATTTTCTTATCTAAAAGATAATAATCGACACATATAACTGTTTATTATAGCTTTTATAATTATAACCATATTATAATGTTTCTACAGTTTAATTATTTATAGGTTCTTTCTAAACTATTTATGAATGGAAGATTAAAAAGTGTAGCAAAACAAAAAGACATATAGACTCAAATTTAAACCTTCTGTGTAAGTGTACCTCTTAAAATGCAAACCTAATTTGCTAAATTTTCTCAGTACCATAAGACAGAAGAACACGCAGAACACATACACATCATTCAAAAGCATTTCTGTTTAAAATATTGTTATGGTTTATCCATAGCAAAAGTCCAGAGTGTTAACCATCACTGAAGGCCTCCTCCCCTCCAAGACAAAAAAAAATAAATAAATCACTTCAATCAATTGAAATGACTTCAAATCATTTGTTCTGTTACAGTTGCTGAGCAGTATTCAGTTTTGCTAATTTTTCTAGGACTCATAACCCTTATTTTTTCTACAGAAAACCCTTAATAATTAATAAATAACGTAGAATAAGCAGGAGAACAAAATATTCATGATGTGCAAAACACACTCACTTTCCAAGCATATTTACAAACATATTTACTTCCTCTTTAAGGAAGGGAAACATCGCACACAGTTCAACTCATTCTTAAGTTTTTGCCTTCCTTTCTTCCCCCCCACTTCCAGATCCCTCACCCTTACCACAGATGGGAGAACATATGGTAGGAAGCCATTACAGTATACTGGAAACAGCTTCCACATTATAGTAGATTTCATATTGAAACCACGGAGTCAGTAAATAGGAGAAAGCAAATGAAGATATCTGGAGTTTTCTAACCTTCACACTACAAACATTGCTTGTCCTTGCAGTTGAAGCTGCTGGAGAAGGAAATGGAATGAGGGAAATAACACTAGACTCGTGAACATTGAACTCAAAATAAAAAGCACTATTGGAAGTCAGTCCTTATAACAAGAATTAAAATTGCATAGAAAATTGAAAAGCTGATGCATTAGAACCTGTAATGAATTTACAGCAGAAAAACTAAAAAGTAAAGAGAGAAGAAGATGGTTCAGGAGATAATAAAATCCAGCTTCTTGTTATTAAATAAGGTTTATAAGGGCTACCTTACGATGCACTAAATTCCACCTGAAGGGAGTTGCTGACATTCAGTCTGGAGACACTGCTGTTCTAATTAGCAGTCCCCAACCCCCCAAAGTGGCACAAGTTTGCTGGTTGCTACATTCCTTTTGTGAATAAAAGCTGCATACCAACTCCAACAGCCTACAAAAAGCCCATATGGTGGAAGTGAAATGTTGGTTTTCTCTTTCGGTTTCTACCAAGACAATGAAGTGTAAATATTTAAATCCACTGCACTGAACTGATACTGCACTCTAGTGCATCACAGTACTATCATGGAGCCTGGCTGAAAGGGAACAAGCAAATGAAGTAGTTAAACTCTAGTTTTCTAGAGGAAGCAGACAATATAGATCAACATACTTCCAATTTAGAAGGGAAAAAGAAAAATGGATGAGTTAATCTGACCCTCTGCCCCTCCAAAGGAATGAAATTTCATCATTCTTTGAGATAAATAATTTTAAGGGGAATCTTTCCCAAAGAAAATCTCTCATAGAAAATTCCAACTTATCAAACATCAATTCACAGATATCTTATGGTAAGCAGCCTGTTGTTCTGTACTTAGAGCCCCTCCTACTACTTCCAGCCAACTGAAAACACATTTGGAAGATGACATATGATAACAGAGCAATGTCTTTTTTCCACTATGCTGAACAATGTTAATCCTACTGTATATTTGCATCTGCAAATTCCCTTCCACTACATAGCTTGCATTTTTGTTATTTGAGTGGTCACTCAGAGCGCTATCCATGCAGTTACACAGCTTTGATAACTACAGCACTTTTTATAGTGTTAGCTATAAGTGGCAGACTATCCTTATTTTCTCATACCACTGAAAGAAATGAGTACTTTTGCCACCAAAGCTTGAGCAAGTTTTTGTTTTGCGATATAAAAAAGTAGCTTGCCAAAGTACTAGCCTATCAATACCCTATCCTGATTCAACCTGCACGAAACCAGTCAGAGATGCCCAGAATGAAGTTCAACCCAGTAATTAAATATAGTCTAAAACTTCCTGTGGCATTATTCCAAATACCATTTTAGGTTCTCCCTGTTAGTAGAGTACTGCACTGAACACCGTCATCTTTTAAGCTGCCTTTGTTCCATCAAGGTCAGCCATTACTGACAGTGGCTTCTTGAAGCTAAATTCATTTATGCTTCCTGATATGTCCAGAATAATAAGGCCTGCTGCCTCAAAAATAATTTCTTCCCAGATAATATTGCCCTGCCAAGATTCCTAAGGCTTTACCTGTAGCCTATGACTCCCTTAAGGTTTGAAATTGTCAGTTTTTAATAGAATCTAGATTTCTTTTTCAGAAAGCTTGATTCAATCTACCAGGCAAGGAAATTAACTCCATGCAAGTGCCCATATTGCAGTAACATGAATGCAAAAATAAAATCCTCTGAAAATACAGCAGTCTGAGTTCTTAACTATCTGCTCACAGCCTACTGAGGGCAAACACACCTGAGTGGTTAAGGCCATTAACAGTTAGCTCTTCCTGAGGTTAATGAACAGAAGCAAACATCTTCTACAGAGTGAATGTTTCCCAGGAAATACCCCAGTCACGATCACTACTGTGATTTATATACATTCCTGATGCTTTGCATTCAATTTATAGCATTTTCCATCACAATATGGCTTACAAATAAAAAGATATAATAAAAATACTGTAAGGAAAATGGAAATTTTAAACACAACAGGAAATGGAATAACCAATCCGGATTACAAAACACCTTACTAGAGTTAGGAGCAAAACCAAGTTTCTCTTAGTTATATATTGCCTAGAAGTGCTTTTTAAAAAAATAAGTATTTTATCATAGTTTCATTTTTCCAATTAGCTTTATATATGCACCTAAGCTGTGCAGAAGACAAGTTCAGTTCCAGAAAGGATTTTATATTTGATTCACTCCATAACAATCTTTTCTTTCCTTATCAGCTTCCATAATACCAAAATGGTCGATTAAGAAAATGAATCCATTACAAACTTAAGGACAAAAACACCCATTTTCTCTGTGTGAATGGCAGTATGATATTGATGAGCAAGACTAGAGTCAAAGAAAGCAACACAGTGGAAAAGGTACTTGAAGGGAAATATACCCTGACAGATTCTAACTCTTAATACCTAACAGATGGATATTAGAGTCACTGCACATCAAGCTTTTAAAAACATCAGCCCTGTGCTCACCAGTAGACAAAAGTCAAGTAGGAATTTGTGAATGCTAACAAATGATACTATAACCACAACAGTGCTAACATATGAAGAAAAAAAAGACAAAGAAATCCCCAGCCATTTCAGGAATTTCTAACACTCTCCTAGTACCATATCTGAAAAACTGACCTTCCCAAAGTTCTGTTAGAGTGCACTAATTAGTTACAGCTGCTCAGAGTTCATCAGCTGTAGTTAATCAGGTGCAGATGAAGCTAGTTAAACTGCAAAATAAATGGGTACAGCTGCATCAGACAATAAACAGCAGTTTGCCAGGTGATTGCTAGCATTCAGATTGTTTCAGAAACACAATAAATAAACCTAAAATCCCAAGGAAAGGGTTTTCTGTGCTTATTTTGAGATTATACTACCCAAGACCCCCCTTATCTGAACTGTGCTTATTGAGCTTCTCTAGACCACAATAAAATAGGAGATTACCTTCAGGAAATAAGAGTACAAGCATTTCCATGATACTCTCCAAGATTAGGAGACTTTCTCAGGTTAATTTTATATATTCAGTGCTCACCAGTAATCAGGTATGCAGCGTGTGAACTCCCCATTCTCAGTCACATGCCCAAGTCACTATGATTTAACTCCCTTTTATTTCTCCTTCTTCCAGGCTCACACATTTTCCATTCTTGGATGCACTATGACTTAGCTTCAAAGAGAAAGGCAGACTATAGTTGGAGATATCCGTGTCGGTCTCCTCAAGCCTAGGGGAAATTAAGCTTTTATGGGATCTTGTCCACAAGACTTGTCTGAAAACCCAGGAAACTTTCTTTTCCTTGCCTATAGTCTTACGTTTCAGCCACAAGATTAATTGCAGACTTCAAATTTATGAGACACTCAATCTCTACCATACAGCTGAGCTTCTTGCTTATTGGTATCAGCCTAACTTTGTTTCCTAAGAGACATATAAGCTTTGTATATACTCTTAGCATTTTTTTTTTAATCCTGAAGTAGTTATTCTGTAGCATACCAGACTTTTAAAGTCTCGTCTAAGGTCAAGAATTTGACCTCTCTGCTACTGTAATGAACATCGGCTCATACAGGTGGTTACATGTAGGTCAAAAAAACACATTTTCTTTGCGTAACTGAGCACGAGTGGGAGTGAGAGCATTATGGCACTGATTTCCTAAATTGCAATTTTAAACAAAAAAAAAGTCCAGCATATTTTCAAGTTGTTTTAAACTCAATCTTACACTAACATTAGTCAGACTAGTGTCATTGTTACACAGTAAGAGTCTCAGCAATGCATGTTTAGATGATTTAATCAAACAATATTGGTTCAGATACAGAATAACATAAATTGCATCATTATATCTGAAATGATGTTATATAGGAATGAACGCATTCTTTTTTCCCCCTGCATAATGGAACATCTACTCTATCACTACCTCCCCCCCCCCCCCCCACACACACATACACACTTCTTCAGGATTTAACAATTTAAGGAAGATACAAAGGGTGTATGCTATGTGCTTTAAACAGATAAACTATTCAGTTGTGCCATTAACAAATAATTCCACTGCTATGAAGTGCTGGCTTCTTCCTGAAATCAATGACCTCGTGTTGACACTGCTTGACTCATTAAAAAGAATAGTTATGAGCAACTTTGGTAAAAAACAATAAAAGTCCAAAAACTAATAAGAAAATCTGGGCTAGGCTACTTTTCAAGCAAGATACATGGGAAGAACTACTAAAGCCTATCCAAGTACCAAACAATTCAGAGTGCAACAGGCAAGAGAAGTCTGAAGAATAAACAGAACCTGTGCAGCTCTTCTGAGGTGCACGTAGCTGTCTGCAACCAGGAGGAATATAATTCATCAAGATAAAAAACAAACATCCATTTTGAACTTGCTTGGCAACAAGGATGTTCTTATTTGCATAATGATGGTTATTTGAATACGATGAGAATTTGCCTGAGCAAGTCTCAAGCTCGAACACATTCAGATGTGATACAGTCTGTACAATTTTCTCAAGGATTGCAATTTAATACTATTTATCTAATGAAAGAAAAATAAATATTGGCTGTAACATCCCATTATGCTTGAGAGCTGGTTTTAAATTACACTTGAATAAAGTAACTGACTGTGGGATGTTTGCATTTCCTCAGGGAACGGTAACTCTTCTCAAAATGGTGAATAATATCATCCTTTTCCAAGTAGCCTCTATCTCAATAACAAGACTGTTAGATAATTCTATAAGTGAGGCCTATTGCACTTTCAACACTGAAAATCTGCAATAGTAATGTACCAAATGGCATTTCACATAAAACAGTATCTAAGAGCCCTAACAACAGCTTGGAAAAGAGACAAAGTATTTATTGACTGGCAAATAACCACTGACAATGTCTGTACTAGAAATGAGACAAATAACAGAGGGACATTGCATTGGCTGTTGGAAGCATTCAGTGAGGCACCTACAGATAAGTTCACCATATCAAGCCCACGGTAGTTTAAGATATTAAAGTGTTTTTATGCAATTTTCTGATTGCAGTCATACTTCTGTCCTGCCAAAACTTAAGCAGCATAGAGGTGAATTCTATGCTACAGATGCTGTGGATAATTAACAAGCAAATCTATCCATGTGAGAGAGATTATTTTATTTGTGCCTTCAAAGGAATAAGAATAAAATATGCCTAAGCTTAGTTCAAAGCTGATTCTGCTCTTATTAATATCTGTGGGTTTATTTGCCACTAAGGTTAACCTAAATTGACTTAATTGTTCTAATTATGTCTTGAGCAAGACTGTAAAGAAAGCTTTGTTCTTGTAAAACAAAGTCTCCTTGAGAAACAATTCAATTACCTGAAACTGTAATCCCGAGAAGCTAATAATACACCTCTAAAAGAGAGGATTCAAACTGGTATTTATATCTTAATCTAATAGATTGTCGCTTATAGAGTTAGTAAGACAAATTCATTAAGTAGATATTTTTTAAAATTCTCTTTGATGACACATTGATTTTTTTCATCAAAAGCTTCATGGATTTTCCTACCATAGTTCACCACATCACAGACCTCCAATTCAAATCCCAGAAGCATTCATGGAAAACCTCTACCCCTTTCAAAATGCACTGACTGAAGCTGTCACCCTGCCACATATAAACATCTCCATAGCAAGCCATCTCAAAAATGCTGGCTATTATTTCAAACCTATTTCCAGTAGTTCTGGCTTCTTCCCTTAAAGCTAAGAACCTCTGTTATTTTTATGTTAACTTAATTCATTAAGATCTACAACAAGCCCATTAATAAATATAATTATAAACCCTGTTCACATTTCAGAGAATTAATTTGCAAAATGTAACATCATCTAATCTGCAGAATAGTTTGACATGATATAAAACCACATAGTCAACTCCAGCACATTCCAAAAAAGACAACAAAATTCTTAATACCTAGAGCCTAATGTTTTTAATCTTTTTGCATAAGATGAGCCCATTGGCTTTCTCCACCGTAGTGTGCAGAGTTCATGGCTCTGTTGGCAATTAAATTTTAAGACGACATTTTGATCTGTTTCTGCAGTTCAGTTGCGCTGTTATTAGGGCCATTATCCTTGCAGTTACCTCTAGAAGAGTTGAAGGAAACAGAATTTCACTCATGCTTGATAAATTATCTCATTAAGAGAAGAAAGGGGGAAACAAAGAAGAATCCTTCCTCTCACAGCAGTGCACCAAACAGGCTGCCTTGCTCAGAACAGAAGCCTGAACATGAGCGTTGCGAACATTTGAAACTACAGTTCTAGTTAATGTGATAAAATAGAAGTGACTGTAACAGTAAAGTAGGTTAGCACAGTTTGAAATATGATTTAATAAGACAGCCTTACCTGTCTGGAAATTAGCTTGTGAGATGAACTGTTTATTTATTTATTTAGTTACACATGAATGAACTGTTTGCTCTTTCACAAATATCAGCTCCCATTTGCTCTGCAATCTATTTTAAAGCTGAAGCTTTAAATGTTTCCCACCACAGTTTTGGTGGACTGTGCACAATATTGTCCATCACTTGCTAACTTCTAACATCCCATTTTGCATCACTGCTGGCACAGACTAGGTTTACCATGAAAACGATTTTTGGATACAAGCCTCCAAACTCAATGGAGTTTACAGGCCTCCAAGAGCGAAATTATTCATGGCCACATCTCAGCACTTCGAATATACTTCACAAACTCCTGAACTTTTTTTAATATCCTTCCACAAGACAGAAGAGGTAAGTCACTTTTACTGCCCTTCACTTGGAAAATACCAACTCCAAATTAAATTTCAGAAAGCATTACGAGCACCTGAATACTAGACAGCTGTCTTGGGAACAATAAGTGGTAAAGATAACTTAAAAGGAAACAGGAAATCATTGTTAAATGAAGCATTTATAAAAGTACTATTAAGTGGTCAAAATACAGGCAGTGGCATTACTTGAGCTTCAGATGCTTGTGTATTTAGGAGCTCATTGCTGTTCTAGAGCTTTTCACTGCTGAATTTGAAAAAAAAAGCTTGGCTTTGCCTCGGACAGGAACAGGTCCGGCTCTGTTTATGCAAGTCTGACCATCCACTGACCTCAGTGGAGCTACAACTGAGAATCTGGCCATCTGTCTGCTCAAGGATGCAATCTGCAGCTGCTCAGGTAGCCAACTACATATTGATTTGAGCAGTCATTTCTTCTGCCCATTCAGCATTTTTTATTTTCATATGCACTTAGTTAATCTAAGTCATGGTTTTTACCTCGCAAAAATAGATCATATAATAAAAGAAAAAGTTCAACTATCTACCGAAGTTATCTGCCAGCATCAAAGTTGACATGGTTTCTAACTTTTCACAGCAGAGTAATCATTGAACTATCCAGAATTACCATTCCATTAAAACTAAAGGAAATAAGGATAAATAAATGAATCTGAATAGCACTTCTGTCTTCACAAAGGCTAAAAATCACATGTGCTACTGCTTACAGGAGGCTGACTTTGTTTGTATTTTCCTATGGATTTTGTGGGTGTTTACCTTGTATCCCTTGCGTACATGCTTTCTTACAGGCCTAGTGGTCATATTTATATTAGTTTCTAGTGTTTGTCTATGCTGTAGTAAATACAGGTATTAAAATGGCCTCAAGCAGGCTGTTTTATCTGCCACACAAGTTAAAACATTTTAAAACTAGGCTGAAGTTCAGTTTTAGTGACATAAATACTTCTGGTATCCTTGCAGTTTACCCTCCACCATCCCTTATCTGTCTTGTCAGTGAGAGCAAAAGTTACAACAGCAGGTCAAGAGAACTTTGTGTGAGTACCAGACTGCAGCTACAGTGCTTTAGATCAAGCCTGCTAATTAATTGTTATCAAAAATACACGGTCACACTATCAGCAACTCCATAATATCCTACTACATGTGCAGCTTGCAAGAATGTTAATGAGACACCTTGTTCTTCCCCAGATGTTCATGTTACAGAGCTCCATTATCAGGCAGAAGTTCTGTGCTTAGTACTTAGGAAAGTAATCAGCTGAAACCCTCAGCACAGTCTGGAGAGAAACTAACAGATCTCTGTTCAGCCAGATAGAAACAGGTCAGTTCAGACGTGAGATCTGATTTCACACAGGCTGGTAAACCTCAAAGCACATTGGATATTTGTTTGTTTCTCCAACAGGAAGTAATGATTTAATTTCAGAAAATATCAAATATTTTGAAATAGAAGTGAGCTACAGTGATGAGGAATTGATCACAGCAGCACTTCTGCATATCAAAGCAATGTAGAAGTTAATTCCATTGGGTTAAAAACTACTGAAGCATCTATAGATATAAAAAACACTATACATTCTGCAGTAGTTTTTTCTTCTCACAATGGTTTATTTTTGCTCTTGGAATGCAGCATATTGGTGGCAATTTATATGCTAATGAATAAAGTAGTGTATAAATTGTTTAACTGCATATTAATGAAGAATGAGGGGTTATAAGTTATGACCCATTTATGCAGTAGAGAGAGAAGCACTTTCTCACCAGCTGTTGATACCTCCTTGTTCTTGGTCTGTTATCCAAGAAAGAAATCCCACATGCTGAGTAGGAATCAGTACTAGTCAGCATTCAATTCCATATTCCTGTATGAATTACATAACCTTATTTTATAGTCTATTTCCTTTGAGCACAGGCAAGCCTCTCAACTGCATCATAAACAACAAAAAAAATATCATTACCTCTCTCCAAGTATAAAGTTAGAGCATACTACTGCAATAAATATTTCTACGTACTCTGGGATTTCCTTCTTGAGGAGGACAGAAAGCCCCAAATCTTATAATTGCATTCATACTGCTGAACTGAGCATAACTGATTCAGCTATGCCCTGTCATGACAACTAGAGCTGTTTGCTGTTAAGCTAGAGAGGCTTAAAGGGCACTATTTTTAGATACTCATCCATTAAACAAGGGGAAAATGAAGATTTTAGCCATATTAAGTAATTTTAGAGCCTGAATGAAATCCTAACACCACATGAACTGGTGAAGTTGCTAGATGGCATCACCTGTATTCCTACTGCTACACAAGATCTGAGCATCCTTTCTCAAACACTTCTTAATTCAGCAGAATGGTCCCTTTGTAGCCAATCACTCACTAAGAAAGTTCCAGCATAAACACTAGTAGATGCAATGAGTCTCTGCTGAACTCTAACCTGTTTTCTCTTCTACTGCTAAACCTGTGCTACGATAGTGTATGCTCCATATTACTCATTTTGGGGATTCTACTTAATCTTTTCACTGAAGCTGAAGATAACTGCCCTGTTTGAATTAAGCTTTACAAATCATCTTTAGAAAGCAAAGAGAGTTGCTAACTAGTTGGTTAATATCTGTGTTATGGGTGAGGTGTGGAGTTGGGGAGCTATTTCCTATTTGCATTCACATTTTTCCCCCAGCAATAGGAAGATAAACAACTGAACTTCTGAGAATTTTTATTTCTTGACTTAAAATGGACAAAACAAGCACAGTCAAAATAATCACTAATCAGACTAGAAAACTAAAAGAAAATCATATACAATTTTATCAGGGAAGAAAAGATCTGATGTTAATTGCTCTGGTTCACATTCCAGCAGTGAGAAATAATAGTTCCTAACTTACACTACTAAGCAGAAGAGGTACAAAACATGGGTGCTATTATTTTGACTGGAGCGTTACACAAAGAAAGAGCAATATGTATTCTTCTTTGCCTTAATTAAACAGCAAAAACTCTATAATTACACTACAGAGGATGTGCAGTTAATTTGATTCTAACAAAAAGCCTTTGAGTTTCCTGGAGTGACTTCAGTTTGAGAAGGTATAACTTTAAAAAGCTTATTTTTGTGACCAAAAGCAAGACTCGCTATGTAGCCACTCATGAAGTATCCTTAGTGAGAGGACGCTTTGTTATATCTTAAATCAGGATAGAGAGGGGGGAAGAAAAAGAGTATTTTTACAAGTGGAGCACAATTTCATAATTCTCATTATAGCCATGATTTTATTGAGTCACAGCTATTCGATACTGTAGATAAGCAAATGTTTGAACTGCATGTGGCAGCTTGAATGGCAATTCATACAGTGTTCGAGCTGCCTGTAGTAGCTTGAGAGGCAATTAGTACAGCATTCACAATGTTAAATACATGAGGACTGACTGGCTTGGGGTGTAGAGCATATTGAAACAACAGGTTATGATCTTTTGACTTCTATGCATCACAGTCTGATTCAAGGAAACAGAAGTAGAGAGTGACATTATTAAAATGGCTACTGACTTGGGTATTTATGTAAGATCATCCAGCTGTTAACAATTACTTTTAATAATTATGAATTCCTAGCATTAGTATGAAGATTCTTGAGCTTGCTTCCAGAAGAAATGGTTTAGCTCAGACTTGAGAATCCAGTAAGCTCTTCAAACAGCTTTGAACAGAGCAGTTGAGTTACCAAAACTATGGTAAGATTTATCAACTTAACATTGAATAATCTTACAGAAACCCAAGGGATAGCAACATAAAGGAAGTATCTGTGTTTTATATTCTCATATAATCAATTTCTAAGTCATGCCTTGATAAATTCCCTTTAATTAAATCCATAAATCTGTGCAATATTTTTAAAAAGAACAAAGGAAAAAAAAAAAAAGCTATGTTCTCCTATTACATTTACATTCACAGAATAAAGTAATATACTAAAATTCCACTTCAACTCCATGTTCTATGACAAAAGTAATCGTGGAAATATTTACTCATGAATAAACCTGCTAAGTGTACTGCTTAAAATTAACCCGAATATTTTCAGCATAAAAGTTTTGATTAGGACTTAAGTGTATATAAACAAAACCAAGGTACAGATTGTTCATTTCTCATTCACCTTTGCATAGAAACAGGCTTAAGCATTAACTGGAAAACAAAAGGGATGAGAGGAGAAGGTATTCAGCAAATATAACGTAATGACTGACCCAGGAGATTTTATGAAGCCAATGAGATGAAATACTTTCAGACAAATTGACTGAATTCTTAGCTACATATTCAATTATGGATAACTAAAAGCATGTAACAAACACTTAAGAGTTTCAGTGGATTTGAAGTTCTTACCTTTAATTATGTCTCAGAAGCCTGTTCAAGCTGAGAATCTTCCTGGAAAAAGAAAGAGAATGGTTCAAAACCCATCACCCAACATAACAGCATGGTCATCATTCCAGGTATCATGGTGGATTTGTGCTTAGAGATGAGAATGCACAAGGAAACACTGCCAAGAAAAACTACTAAAATCATTAAAAGTTTAGTTTTAAGGATTTGGGGATTTTAAAAAAAAAAAAAAAAAAAAAAAAAAAAAGTTATATTACTCTTGAGAAGTCATGATCCTTCCCTCCCATTATGAGAGGCCTTTCTCAATCAGCAATTACACTGAGAGAAAGGGAAAGCAATTGGAAAGAAAAGCTTTTTTCTACACACTTTCATTATTGATACAAACAATATCTACTATTCATCTTAATACTAATAGGCTGAGACCATACCCATACAGAGTTACACTGCTAGATGTACAATGTATACAATACAACACATTGTATTGCATAAGGCAGGAGATACAACTGCTACCAACCAGATCTTAGACTACCCAAGAAAGAAATTACCACAATCCAACAATGAATTATCATAGTTTAGTAATAAAAACCACCTTACCCTTTCTGAGGATCAGCAAACACTCAAAGGAGGCAATCTCTGAGCACATGTGTTTCTCTCCCAGCTGCCAGCCCTTAAATGGGTCTGGGGAGGTTGGACACTGAGCCCACCAGGCATAGTGATATTGCTACAGACCATGAGAAAGGCACGAGGAAGAAAGTCGCTTTTGCCAAATTAAGTTATGTTGGCTAAGCTGATACCTCACTTAAAAATTAACTAATTCCTCGGGGTGAAGCACCCTTCGTCCTTTCTCAGCATTCCTCCAGCCGTTTTCCAGCACCCCCTGCAGCGCACGTCCCACCTGCTGAAGGCAACACGAGCTCGCTGCAAACCCGGCGTGCAGGCGGCCAGCCAGCAGCCCATCAGTGCTCGGCAGGTGAAGGGAAGCAACGAGCCGGAGCAACGTGCTCTGCTCAATTAGATGGGAAGCTGTGCAGCTCTGCTTGCTGTCTGGTTGGAGGCTGATGGGTTGTGGGGTGGGAGAGCCTGTAGCAGAGCTTCTTAGCTTTGCTACTGCTATGGGTCGCTTTATTCATCACTTGGTCTTCCTCTCCTTGGGGAGGCAGGAGGGTGGACTTTTGGATGCTGCAGGTGAGTGCAGGGTGCTGCAGTGCTCCTCAGGATCTGTGTGCTTTGCTCTTGCTCACTCGAGCCCTTCTTGTAGTGCAGAGTGCTGGGCCGTTCACAGGGATTGATTTCATCTGCTTTAATGTGGTTCAGTGTGCCCGTGCAGAGCAGATCATGTATGATCCCAAATGGAAATGTTGTTGTGCCCACAGCTTAAGCCCCACAAAAGAGCAAGCAAGTCCAACTTGACTTGCAATCATGCTGGTTATCATGTATGGTAAGCTATTATCATGCATGGTAAACTATGATGTTTCCTATTCAGTCTTCTTTCTGTGTGTGCCCAATCAGCCTCACGTGCTGACCTTCCTCAGTGCCAGAGCTGCAAACCAAATTAGTGCCTGTTCCTAAAGCTTTTACAGACACTTGTATCTAATTAGTGCCCTGCTTGCCTGCAAATGAGCAAGTTAAGCATGATTCTTCTCTGCAGTTCCTACTTTAAACATGACCTTAAAGAATAGCAGTTACAAATAAAGCCGCAGTGGTCACTGAGCAATGTGGTCACAATTGTGAGCTGTATTTGAATTAGCAGTAGCTCTGACCCCCTGGGGACAGCTGTGTGGAAACAGCACACAACATGTTGTTCAACTGGTGTATTAGTTCTGAGGTCTCTCACTGTCTTAATGTAGGACAAATGAAGCAGCTTGTTCTTACTGTATGGTTAGCACTGTTAGATGGGCTTGGAACAAGGTGAGCATTCCTTTTAAAAGTGCATCTTTGTTCTTCTGTTGTCTGCTCTGCACCCATTAGACAAAGGTAAGAAGCCGAATGTGACTTCAGAATTCTAATTTACTCCATCTAAATAATGAGGTAAGACAATGGTACGCGTATTCTTGCTATTTTAGGGATGGCTTGAAGTCTGAGAATGTGAACTTTTCTTTGTGTTGTCTTCCAAGAATAGTACTTTCCTTTCTGTATGGGGAAATAGCTTTTGACATTCAAAGGACTTGGGGGAAAAATTATGCAAACAATAAATGTTTTGTGCTTCGTGTTGTAAAATAACTTAGCACTTTCAGATTCCTGTCACAAGTTAATAAGTCTGAATTCTCATAATAGTATCTTTCAAAATGAATAAAGAATAATTATAGTAATCAGGACACGAGCAAATAATGGATTTGTTGTGGGAATGGAATGTTTCCTTTCAAGCAGTATTTTTCCAGGGTCTTTTAAAAATAAACTGCTTAGAGAAGAATAAATCATGCCAGGTTCCTGCTCTTGGAGATCCAGCAGGTGCCAGATCTTTATTACATTAGAAATCAATTACATTCCCAAGAACATTTTGGAATTCTTAGCAATCCCTCTCTGTTTTATGGGACTGGTGAAAGAGCATCCAGAAATAAAATGGCTGCTCTGTGTTGTACCATGAGCAAAGTACTGTGTTCTGATTTGAACAGTTAAGTCATAGTGTTGTCATCAGTAACAAAGGAGCACTGAAGGTAGTAACTAAAATGGTAGCCTGTCTTATTTGTGTGTAAAAGCAAACAATGGTAAAGATGTTCTTGCTTGGGATCAGCAGGCAAGAACCTAACTTAGTCCAGCAAGGATGATCAGTGCAGCTTTGATCTTCTCTGTTCTTTCTCCTTCTAATACACACATGTGTACAAGCAGTACTGGACTTTCCCTCACTTTGCTATGCAAGTCACAGGTGATTCTTGGTCAGTCATTGCCCACAGGTGTAATTTAAAGTAGTTGGGAATTAGATTAGCTCTTTGTGTGCTCAAGAAGGTCTGTAAAATTTGCTGTTATAATCTCCTCCACTTAACTGTAGTGCTCTGTGTTTTGTTCTGTTTGTCTCAAGCAGTAAACTCTTGCCTTTTTTTAAATATCCAGAGTAAATTCTTATGGTCTTGCTTCAAAACTACTTGATATTAATGTATGTGTTCAAATATAAAGTAATAAAAAAGCATTTGATCTTAAACCTTAAAATAATTACCTAATTCACTTCTCGTTGAGTACCTGCATTTGATTTTCTGATTGAGATTTCACAGGAACTTTAATGTTTTATTACTTTTTATTTGAACATTTGCTATTTTATGTCATGGTCTTTTTAATTGCACAGATATGGTCTTGTGTTAATTTGGATGTCTCACTTCAGCAATAAAAAGGATTCTTTGCTGTTCTCCTTATTAGCCTTTCTGAATCTGCCTTTACCTCTGATAGGTTATTCTGGTTTTGACATGTACAAATCTAATTTTCCATTCTAGTCGATTCACCACTGTCCATGTGAGTTTAGTGGCTGGTTCTATATTCTGAGCTTAAGAAAGAGGGGTATTTCATGTCAGAACTGCTTTACAAGCTGTTCTGTCTTTCGATCAGGAAGTGACTCGGATGCATTATTCCTTCTCCCTCAAAAAAGTTTGAAGTGACCTGCATAGATTTGTTTAGCTGTATCTACAGTTGTATATTCATGATTCAGAACTGCATTTAAATGAGAATGAGAAGAAGCTGGAATTCAGGATACTTCTATGGGCACAATGCCATACTTGGGGTGGGAAATGCCAATTTCAAATATCACTGATATTACAGCTTCCTGAAAGGCTACTGTAGTTCTTTAGTCCTGGTTTAAGATGCCTCTGGTGTTTAATACTGAGTTTTCAGTAATGCTCTACAATAAATGCTAACAAACATGTGAGCTGTTGACTAAGAATGTCTGCTCAGCATTCAAAAACTGTAACTCAGGAAAAGGCGATATTTTGTTATTCCCAAGGGGAAGAAAAATGCTGTATGTATAGTAAAAAAATTATGTAGATGTTGCAATCCTGTTATTTATTGAAAGTAGATGCACAATCCAGTAGGGGATCAGAAGCTGGGTGTTATAGCAATGCTGAGTCACAGCTTGAAGCACTGATGGAGCACCTGGTGGGAAGGCAGGGCCAACCCAGGGGAGCTCAGGTGCAGGCAGTGTACCTGACTGACTGGAAAGAGTGGAGCCAGGATCCAGCCCTCATTTAAGTGTTGGCAGTGGAGATGGGGGTATCTTGATAGAGATCCCTGTTTTCTTGAGGCCTTCTGAGGGTAAGCAGTTTATTTCCTTTATTTCTGTGCCTATGGCTGTTGCATTTGAGCAAGCCCTCACTTGCTACAGCCTAGGACCTTGCTGCTCTGCTATCATTGCTGTGCTTTCCATTGTGTTACACTGGGAATCAGAATATCTAAAATCCTTGCTGTGGTTGGTACCGGCCTATTGTGCAGCCTGATATACAAGGGATGATGTTTAGAAATTATGCATTTACACTAATTGCTAACAAAAGTGCTTATAAAAAAGTGTTTTAGGAAAAACAAATCTGTTTACATCAATTTTCTCCATGAGAAATAACAATAATAATGGTGAAGTGCATTAGAAGAGCTTTTTTGAAGATAATGAAGGGTTCTCGCATTTGTTTTTTCTCCCTAAGAAAAAAAATCTGGGAGGTTTGGGGGGAAGGAGAGATTTACTTATAAATGTAATTGTCAGATCACAGTATGTTTATTGCCTTAAAAACATAAAGGATATTAACTTAAACTTCTTTTATCTCATAGAGTCCTTTCGAGAACTGAAATAAAGAGCTTTTCAGACTTCTGTTGGAAGGTAAGAGTTGATCTTTTGAAAAGGTTCTTTATATATTAACAGCTTATGGAGATGGTTGGTGGACTATCAGACTGTAACAGGTGTCTCTTTCGCATGTTTTGATACCACATGAAAGAAATCAGAATTAGAGTTAACTGTCAATGTTGGTGCCAACTTTCCACCTAGAAATGGGACAGTTTATCTGGCATTTCTAGCTTTTAGTCAGAGGGGGTGCTGTGAAGAGAATGATGTAAATATGGTTTCTAGCATGCAATCGATTTATCCTTGTAAAAATACTGTCAAGGGTTTTTTAGAAATGCTTTTTAAAAGTGAACAGTATGCTGGAATTTGAATTAATTCTTGTTTTCCACTAAACAAGCTTTATGGCTGAGTAAACTTCATTTTTTCTTCTGTAAAAGGTTCTGATTTTCTAATACAGATTTGATTTCTGTCAATAGTAAAAGCTTGAATACTTATGCTAGCAGGAAAGAATTGTGTATGCAACCTTTGTCATGAGTTGGAAAGAATGAAACTTGCTTGGATATACTGGAAGAACTGAGGTTCTGCTATATTTAATTACTTTATATCATGATTCACCCATAATAAACTTATCACTAAAGTCTGCAGTGCTAAAATTCATCAGAGCCCCAAACATAAAATTATAAAATCACCAAGGTTGCTGTAAGGGAAATGGTTGATCACAGCCTGAACCACTGATTAACCATATGAAGCAAGCAACGAGTCAGCTGTGGAAGCACAGGTGAAGGTAATTTAGCTGTGCTCCCAGAAGGGTTGGAGCTTGACTCCACCTCTCCTAGATCCCATTTAAGTACTGAATTGTGTATGTAACCGTACCATAGCAGTTCTGCTCTATGTGAGTTACAGCTTTCTGCTTTCCTGCTCCTCAAAGGAAATGAATTTACTATTGCTGTTAAAAGTAAAAGTAGCTGCTTCAGCACAGTAACAGGCCAAGGTGCTGACTGTAACACAGGTGTATTACTTACAGATACATCTGAAATGCATTAGTGCTTGCTGATTACCACTGACACTGCCTTCTGTGGGGCTCTTGTTGAGATCTGTAGTTGGAGGGGAGGGTTGCCTTTTTCCTCTGAAGCTGAAATGGGATTTTTGTCTGATCATTCCATATGCTGTGTATTCTGGACCATCCCCATCACAGATGTTCCTCTCCATACATTAAAACTGGATATCAGCTCATTTGGCTTCAGCGGTTGACTTTAAAAGGCAAACAAATCAAATCCCTTTCTTGAGGGTATAATGCATCATTTTTCCCTCTTTGACCATGTATTATTTTCTTTTATATCTGATTGCATCATCAGAATCTAACTTCCTGCATCTGTGCTGTAATTAGTGCCTTGGCTTAAACCTTCTCCTATCAAAAATATGTATATTTTTTGATCCAGTCAGTATTCATTTTATACAAAGAGTACTAAGCACATGTAATGAAAAGAGGAAGTGTGATGATTTCTCTAAATTGGATGAACCAAAGCAGTGGGAAAGGATTACGATATGAAAATAAATAGACCAGTGACTTAGGGAAGGGGAGAATAGAGGAAGAATCTTAGCCCCACTCACTGTAAATACCTCAGTGGTGGCACCTGGTAGGTGACATTAAGTATAGTGAGAGATTCTCAGAAAGTGAATATAAAAATAGGAGCCACTTTGGCTCAGAGCATGTGATGATACATGGCTACTTAGTTTGAGTTCTGCTAATGCCCTGTCTTCAAAATGCATTTGATAAATCTGTTCCTGCTGACTTAGAGATAAGCCAAAACAAAATCAAGGTGTTCTGTAGGCTTGTGATCATGAAGCAGGAGTTTTGCTGGTGTATTTAAAAAAAATAAAAAAATAAAAAAAATTGCTTGTTTTAATTGTGCCAATATACTTTAGTTATGAGAATACTTTGAAGTGTTTGCATGTGTTCTGCTATAGGATGTAGCTAATGAGTTATAGGTGTATTCATACAGGTTAGTAAGTGGGAAAATTAAGTGAGATTTAAGGCTGGAAGCAACTTAACATTAAGTGTGTGCTGTCATCTGCTGGTCATCCCTTGCAATCTTGTTTCCTGCGTAGAGCTTTTGGTTACTTTTGGCATCAGTGTTACGTTTCTTATTAGTCCTTTTATGCAAACCACTGTTTCAGTGTGAATTTCGAGTTATGTGATTACCTCTGGTTTTAATCATACACTTCAGGTATGCTAAATAGAAACTTACCTATATAATAAACAGTTTTGCTACAAGACAATGTAGCAAGTGATCAACTGATGTGTACTTGGGAAATCAGGCTGTCTAAAGAGACCAAGACTTCATTTGTCTCAATTGGGAGTAATAGAGTATAGGGTTATTGGGCAGAACATATTATCGAGCCTTTATTGAAAGAAGGGAGAGAAGAAACACTAATCAACTCTTGATTAAAATGTATGGCTCAATCTCATCAACTGCTGGAAGTCAAATTCTGACAAATGAGGGTTTCTTAAATGAACTTCTACTTGAAAAGATCATAAATTCCTAGGCTTGCTTTAAGATAGAACTCCGTGGGATCTACTACATTCTAATTCTATAACAGTAGTTGGAATAGCAATTTGAATGTGATGTAATCTTCAGATTCTTAAAGGATTTGTGGATGTTTAACTCTCGTTATTTGAGTAATGGAGACAATTACTAAGAACCTGAGAGTCTCTTATTTCAACTACACCTTCTCTTACAGTTAAACTTGTGCAGAACTGTTTTTAAAACTACTTGCTCCATTAAATAACATATCACCTGAAAGAAAGGTTGGTGAAGAGTAGTTTAGTGGGATTAAATGGATGAGACTTGACTCTTAGGATAGCTTCTGGTCTGTGATGGGATGCTGAGCTTCTTTAACTTTGGTACAGACTAGTCAACTGTTATTTATGATTAAAGGAATTACACTGTTGCTTCCTGGAGTCTTCTGCTGTAGCATCCTTAACTAAGTATCACAACTTTCTTTTTCCACTTTGTTTCTTTTATTGAGTTTAATTATATTTGCACTTTGCAGTTCTGCATAATGAATAAGAATCCACAAGATGCCCTAATATAGAGAAATAAAAGTCAGTTACATTCTAAATGCTGCCTAAGATTGTTTCCTGGCATGCATGAGCTGCTGATTTCAAGATTGTCTGCCTTGATTAAGCATTTTCTTCCTCTGTATTCTACCATTGGTGTTATGTCAGTTCAATTTATTTCTTCAGAAAGAGATCCATAGAAAAAGGAAATACAGAGAATGTCAACATGGGCACTTCAGCATTTAATGCTGTGTGTGCAGAATATCTCAGCTAGCTGTAACTGGGGTAAAAAAGACCCACAACCTGTATTAATGAACATTCAACAGAGAAAAACACGATTATATCCCAACTGAATTGTGCATAATTCTAAATTCTACGCTGTTCTTCCCAGTCATAACTGGAGAGACTCCGTGGCTGGTGGTGGAGAAAGTGAAATGGAGGAGTGAGATATCCCCAGAGCAATGGCACTACTAGGGTTAAAGATTCATTTTGTACTTTGGGACTAGATGATAACTTGATGCACTTGATGTCACTTGCCAAAGCAGCCAAGAAAGTATTTTATTGCAAACAGCTTCTGTTTTTTTTGTTTCCATTTGCTTGTTTTGCTAACGGCATTGCAATACACACATCTGGCCACGAGGTAGAGCTGCATACAATGATTAAAATCGGGTTCTGTGGATGGTTGTTGGGGGCTTAGTCACTGTTGTAAGAATGTTTGTTTGTTTGAAGTAAAATAACAGCTGTATGCTTGTTAGTAGCTGAGGGATGGAAGAGTGTATTTACAAATATCATTTGTCCACTAAATTTGGAATGTTATGTGAATTGTAAAAAGGAAGCTAGAATTATTTTACTTTCACAAGAGAAATATTCGTGGAGACTCAGAGTAATGTTAATGTAGCATTTAAGATATTCTCTGAAATACTCAGACTCAAGTTCCTACCCAAGTCTGAGTATTTTACATTTAAGACTGACTGGGCTCCTAATAACAGCTCCTTAATAGTAGGTTGTTTCTTGATTCTGATTTGAGAAATCCAGAAGTGCTTTGACATCACATAAAATAAATACTATGGGATTTAAATAGCTTGCATTAGACACAAGTTTATATTAGACGTGATCTATGATGTAGAATGCTAGGGAAACCTCTCAGAGGTAAGAGTTTCTGCAGAGCTTCTGTTTCTGGTTTTTATAGGCCTGAAAGCTTCCCTGCTTCTCCATTTGTGCTTGCATCCTTGGGCACCACAAGTAGAATGAAATGATTTCTTAATGCACGTTTTGAAAAGGCTTGTTTTTTTTTTATGCCTTACACCATACATTGAACGTTTAATCAGAATTTACAATGTATGATGTCAGAATTTACAGCACTGGACTATTAAAGCAAGGGGGCCTGAGTGAGCTCTGTGATTCCTTGCAGCTGCAGCATTTTATGGAAGTAGTTGTGTCATCTGAAAGCTTGAGGGGACAGTCTCTAACTCCATTGCAGTGTTAGAAAATACCCTCACGGTACTGGGTGACTTTACAAGCATGTGCTCTCAGTTCAAGTTATACATTTGAACAGTTAACACCTACATATGCAATAGATTTTCATACATATTCATAGTTTTCCAAGAACTCATTAACATATGCTAATATTCTTCTGGACGCTTGTGGTTGCATTAAGGGTAGTTGTATGCTAACTTTTTCCCTATTTTTGTTCCCACCTTCTGGTTTATCATTGAGGCTTTTGGCTGACCTTTAGCTGTTTTTCTCCAATTTGGCAAATTTCCCTTGTTTGTTAGGCCATAACAAGCAACTTCACAAAATAATATACGTGAAATCTAAGGAAGATGTCCTTGCACTTGTAGGGTGTAAAAGATAAAGTTGTCTTTTGTGACTCCAATGCTTCTTGTGAAGCAGAATTAAGAGAAAACAAGGCTGTACACACCAAACAAAATTGAAATGGAAAGTTTTAAAATTGGTACTCATTGTTTCCTTTTGCTAAACTAATATATTGACCCTTAAACTAATATACTGATCTCTATTGTTGAACATATCAGCCTGTATCAGTAGCTGTGTGTGGATTGCAGCCCAGTTTTTACCTGATTAGATGGGAATGACCCTTCCTTGCAACTTTGCTCAGTTCTCTAAGTTTGTTATTGTAATCTCTCACGTATGCAAAGCAAGGAGTTCAAGGGCTTTTGTGTTGTATTTTTTTTCCCACCCCACTTGCATTCCAAGCATCTGCTTGCCTTAAACTTGATGGACTTCATCCACCTCCTTTTTCTGCTTCCCACTTCCTAGCTCCTGCTAGTCTTAATGCTTTTCATTCACTGTATCTGGCACACACTAGTCCCTTTCATCAAAAGACTTTCACACCTGAGGCTTCCAGTCACATACTTGCAGTAAAGTAAGAGTTTAAAAGCAAATCCTTTTAAATCCTGAGGCCAAACACTGTAACAAACATATCTTCTCAAGGGATCAGTTTCCAAACGTGCTTTTGAACCAAAGTCCCAGCAGGCATTTGGCTTTAAGTGTGTGATAGGGCTTTATTTATTTATTTATTGTAGAGCCATTGTTTCCGTCTCAATATGTGCTATTTAAACCTGTACCTCTGGTGGATTCTGCTATTGAAGTGTAGATTAGCAGAGTGCTGCTGTGTGGTGAAACATTGCAGGACAAAAGATGTATCAAAATAAAATCTTATGAGAAAGTGTCAGTTACAGGGAGAATGTATCTCAGATTGCGAGAGGGAGAGATGGGGGAAGGGTTTAAATCATCGCTTCTTTGAAAGGGTACTTCATATGGGCTAAGCGCTCTGACTGCAGTGGTTTGAATGGAGGAGGTCTTAAAAACGTGAATGGTTATTAACATCTTTGTAAACTGTTGCCATAAACTACTTGAAAGCGCAGGGATGGCCTCGTAGCTTTCTCACACCTGAGATGTTTTTAATGGTTCTGCAGGCTGGTGTGCAAACTGGTACCTGCAAAACGCAGCACATGTCTTTGGAGACAGGGTACCTCAGTGTGTGTGTAGAATGACTACTTGTACTTATAAAGGAATATCATTAGCACGTTGAAGGACCTGCTCAGACATGCAGGTTTGCAGTTTATGGTTAGTTGACGGCTTCTGTATTTTTTTGTGGGTACTATCACTTGTGGTGTTTAGACCTGTGTGAGCTCAGTGCTTGGGTTTTTATACACACCAGTTGTTTCAATCCACGCTGAGTATTGCCAAACTGTAAAACATGATCAGCCCCACCTTATAGCAGCATGGTCCCCTGAGGACAGGGCCATGTATTGGGTAAGGCTTGATTTTAATCTTGCTCTTGTCAGCTGCATCTGCTGACTTCTCATATTCAGGTGACTAAGTACTATAATGCCATCAATCACTATTTTATTTTTCTCAATTAAGCACAGTCATGTTAGATTGTTAGTTTTGTTTGAGGAAAGATAAAGTAATCATAATGTGAAGTCTTAATTAAAAGAATGGTTGTGTAGTTGTTTTTCTCTCTTTTTTTTTTTTTTTTTTTTTTTTTGGTTTGTTATTTATGGCTTGTAAATCAAAGCCACTCCAGAACTGGAGGATCTACGTATGCTCCTTTATTCAGTAAATCTGTCTTTTCATTCCTGCTTTCTTTCTTTCTTTTTTTTCAGCAGGGTTTGCTTTTTCATGCTGTGGAACTTAAAGTACTAAGCAATCTCAGCTCTCCCTTCTCTCTCTGAAAATTCTTTTATTCTCATTTTACTAAGAAAAGAAAGGGGGATTGTCAGTAGAGACAGAAGTTAGAAAGTCCAGGTCAGTAATTCTATGTAAATCTATCCCTCCAAATACCACTTTTCCATTCAACTTAAATACCCTTTGACACTTTCCAGACCCCTGACATAATTTTGTTAATCTGTATCCTGTTGTTCCACATCTTCATGAAGGTATCAGGTGAAAATCTGGGCCTTCTGTACATTGTAAGGCAAAAATAACTCTTAAAATTTGTTTTTAATTCAACTCTTACACATGCAAATATCTAATTCAGTTTAACTGATGCTTTAAATTCAAGCCAGCTAGCCTGTTGAAGAGAGGTTGAAGCTTTGATTGCAACTGATTGTTGATGTAATTGGCTCTCAGCTCTTCAAGTTACCCCACTTATGGAATGTAAATTTAGCTTCTCTTTGCACACCAGTGTTTTTCAGTTTGGTTACTCTTAGCCAAGATGCAACAATTTGAAAGGAGTTATTTCAAGAATGTAATTCAAATTTAGTTCTTTTTAGTACATAAAAATTAAGTAATTCATTGAGACTGAACTGAAGCAGGAGGTTCTAAATATTCTTAATACAAAGACACTGATATTTTTTCTTACAATAGCAGGGAAAAAATGCTTAAAAATTGGCAACAGAATGAAGAGCCAGAATCCTATATACATTCTTACTATGTAGTTTGTGTAGATGAAGCTTGTAAATAAGTGTGCAAAAGCATTTATATATTCCAAACCTCTTGCACCAAAAGAAGGGTGAGTACAGCTCAGTCCTTTCTTCTTAAGAATAAGAACCCCAAAGGCAATTGATTGTAGCCTAAAGCACAGATTCATAACAATATTATTAGCCATATGCTCCATTTCAGCCTAGTACCCCACGGCAATGTGGTAATCCTTCCTGATACTGAAAGTTGCATATAAGTCTGTAGATCTGAAAACTAATATAAATTGAATCTGTAGCAGAATAGAACAGATTGTAACTAAGTTGAAAGCATGTCCTTTGGGCACAGTCAACAGAGGGGATATATGTGGGATATTGAAATGTAAATTAGTTGTAACACAAAGTCTATTGTGTCATTAATTTGTTTGATAGAGTTTAGATGTATATGTTGGTGTGTATCCTTCCCCGTTGTTTTATCTCACTAAGTCTGTATTTGCTAAAAATGATAATGAATGCAGTGCTAGGTAGCTTCATATTCGTTACAGTTTGCAGTAGTTTTCCCATAGGAAAACAGAGCTAGACATAAGTGAAACCCTTTAGCCTCTTCTACTCTATAATTCAGCTCATAGTTCCAGTACAGGTTGTGTCCAGACCTTAATACAGAATAGCTTTGTACTATCCTCATAAATACAACCAAGCTATATCGTGGGAAATATGCTGCTTCACTGTCTTGTGTCAAAGATGTCATAAACACATGGGATTTCTACTCTTTTCGTCTGTTCATTTTCATTCCTTTGGTCTTGTCAAGCAGTATGAACATGTCTCCAGAGGAGATATCTTCCCTGTGCCTCTTTCAAGTAGAACAGTTCCATTTTTTGCTTTCTGCAGATTAAGATTTATTGAAGCTGCAATTAAGAAGGGTAATCTTTCATTTAAATTCCATCTGAAATCATTGGAAGAATCAAGCTTCCTGCCTGCTGCTGGCTATATTTCTGTGGGGAATGGGGGGAAAAAAGACATTAATTGTATAAGAAGACTCTAAAGATATAAATAAGTCTGTTCCAAAAGTAATGCCTGCTATTTTATTATGTTGGCCCATGGTATCAGAGGTGGATGTTGGTTGTATTACAGCAGAGGGGCTGTCCAATAGGGTGGTGTCTGACACGGAAGTGTGTTTCAAACAAAGGTGTGGAATTGAATTCCTCTATACAGGGGAGTAGTGGCACGTACTGACTTCCACTGATGTATGCTGAGCATTGATGGAGACCAAACAGTGCATGTGAGCCCAGATGGGCAGTGAGCAGTGTGTTCCAGCAGTAGTGACAATGGAAGTGGGTTACCTCTACTGGTGCAGCTTTTTAGCACCACAACACGCAGGCTCTTGTTCCATGCTGATAACAAATACATAGCTATTTCAATTATGTTAAATGCAATAGCATTTAACTTCTTCACAGCTGCAAAAGGCAATAATAGTTATACAGCTATGTAGTGTGAAGGGTAAAATATGCACCTGAGTTGAGGGTCTAAATGTTGACAGAACAGCCAATGAATGAAGAAGGCCAGGAAAGACATGTTAAGGGCCTACTGCTTTCTATTAATATGCTATTGTGGCCACATAGGGGCAGTGTTATCAATCGAACGTTCTCTAAAGGTGAAGTAAAAATCCCATGGTGGATACTGGCACACGAATTATTAATACACGATTAATTTAAATTAAAAAGGTTTTATCTAATGGTTTCCCATTGATAAATTTCTTACTGTTTGTGTGAGTTAAGTATACCTTGGGGAATTCCATCTAATAATGCTCAAGCATTCAAATGCTGTAGATGTTAGGGATATAGGCCTTTGAGTAAGTAAAAATGCAGAGTACAAATTCAAAAGTGAAAGTTCTGTCTTTTAGTTGTTAATTTGTGAACACTGAGTTTTCCTGTGGTTTTGAAAGTGGCATAATTTCAGATTAACTTGATGTGTATTCATATCCAATAATCCAGCCCAATAAGCCCTTAATCTGTATCTTGTGTTGGTAGCCTTTTTTGATAGCTGTCTTAGATTAGGAACTTATTTCATCTTTTTAGAATCTAAAAGTAAGGGTTTTTTAACAAGGTAAGTTCTTGTCTTTCTTAGATGGCTCTCACAGCTGTATTGCCCCCTTTTGCCCTAAACTACTGAGCTTAATGTCATTGTATTTATATTGGTGCTCCCTGCCCTTATCCTTTCTTTGATGTAGCTCATTTGGTCATAAAGACCATATGCCAAATGTTAATTCAGTAATAATTATTTTGGATCAAGGGATATTTTCCATTAACATTGCCAAAAAGGTACGAGAAGTTTTTGCTTTTGGTTTCACCATGAAAGCAGTTGTAAAGAAACAGAAATAGGTGAATTCAGAAAGTACCAGCACTCTCAGTGTTGCTGCCTTGTTCTTATGAATGGTTTTAAAACAAAGACAAACAGAAGAGAGGAAAAAAAACACTGGTTTTTTTGCTTTTAATTTTGCCATATCATATCTACATTGGGTAATTTATTCAATGGAAAGGTCAGCGTGGTTTCCTGGGAGCCTCGGAACTGCATGTGCATTGACTTCATTAGATTAAGTGTCTTTCAGTAACTTTTCTGTGCTACCATTTTCTCCCTGTTCCACTCAAACATGTTTTTTTCTTTTAAATTGCTAAAGTGGTTAACATAATTAGGTTAAACCTGTTTTAGCTGCTTTGTTGTCAGAACTGCTGTATTTTCCTGTAGGCAGATCCAATACAAGATACCACCTCTCCCTGAAAATGTTGCATTCAGTTCTTTGTGGTGGTAACAACTGGGGCAGAAGTGTGAATAAACTAACAAAAAATCCTTACCTGTGAGAGAAATTAGTACCTTGGTGGTACTGGCTCAGCAATTACTGTCAAGCTGCAGTATTTACATTAATATTAGTAGCTCCTGGGATCCCCAGTGAGTGAACAGGAGATGGGTGCTAATTAAGCACAACAGAACATGTATTTTAAAGTACAGTTTCAGACTTTAATTTGATGCCAGGGCAACCAAAATAATTAAAATATTTAAAAATAATTTTAAAAATTCAATGTGATAGTGAGAGAAGAAGGAACTACTGAACTACAGCACGTACTGAGCATGCAGGAAGGGAAGGAAGATCAGTTGCCTCTAGCTGCTGAATGGCATTAAGGTGTCACAATGCCTGGGGTAAGCTGTAGAGAATCAGGGAGAAGAGCAAGAAGCTTTGCCACCTTTTGATTTTTCCATTTGTTATGTGCCATCCATTTATGCTAGTCCTAGGTTACTTTGATTGGAATCAGAAGCTGCCTTGTGAACAATGTAGATACTGTGTATAGAAACATGTTTGGCTTCTCTTCACATACAGTTGTATCTACGTTCTTCAAGAAATCCTCTAATTCAGAGAAATCTTGCAGTGACATCTAGACTTAGAAAGCACTTCAGATCCTTTTTTTTTTACCCTTAGTATATAAAATCTAATTTTAAAAACCTACATTTCTTTTCAGGCAGAGATCCTTTGTACAGAATCTCTGTACGTGGAAGGTAAGGGTTAGACTTATTGCACTTACTTCACACCCGTTTGATTTACTGAGCATTTCTTAGCGCTTTGCAGAGCCAAATAAAGGGCTGAATTATTGCAGCTCCACATGGATGGTCAAGGGAGGAAAAAAAAATTTGACTAGAATCAGGACAACTATTTCTTGACCTCAGCTTTACTTCCTTGAATTTGTATTTTAAAGCACCACATCCCTCTTTTAGTCTTCTCTCTAATACGATGTCATAAGGATGCATGCAAAGTGAGTAGTCCTAGCTTTCAAGCTTCCTTGAATATCTACATAGAAGTAGAAAGTAAGCTATCAAAATTGCTTGCTTGGCTATTTGTTAAGCCCACTTTCTGTAGCTGGGTAGAATAAATGAAGGGTAACAATACTCTGAAAAGGGGAGTTGTGCTGTCCTGTCAGAGAATATTTATGGATGACTTGATAGGGGAAGCTGATACTGCCCTCAACTTGTCATGAAATATAGGATTTCTATATCCACTATCATCAATCTTTAAGGAAAGTGAAGGAAAAATAAAAGTGAAAATTGAAACCCAAAGCTTTTAATTGGTTTTGTTACCAGTTTGTGGTTTCTGTGTGTCTTACATGGCTGATCCCTATCACTAAAGATTCCCCAGCTGGTCTGAAATTGAGCAGTGATGAGACAGCTCTTTCTCTCTTCCTTTTCCTAGGAGATGTCACCATGTGGAGAGGTTAGCTATGTGCTTTCAGTATTTCCATCATTGTCATCTGTTTCTTTATAGGCAAGTTTAAGATGTTATGACATTCTCATTACATGGAAGAGCTATATAACAGCACAGACAACACGCTGTGAGCATTTTCATCATTTTGGTTTAGTTGGGTATAACTAGTTTGCTCCTGGCACAGAGCTGCATTTATTTCCACCTTCCTGCAAGCTACTGAGCTGTTCTCTGAATGACATATGAAAATAACTTCACACTTCTGTTGAGTCTTTGGAGAGCTGACCATACAATTTTTGGTGTTTAGGTTTCAGTCATTCCAACGGTCTGTTTGCACCATATACAATCATTTTGAATAGAGTTTTTTCATGTTTCCAAAATACAGAGTGTATGGCCCTTAGCCACGTGATCCTTTCTGCAGAGCACAATGTGCCATCTAGCAATTATAGAAAGACCAGGTTTAGGGCTTGTCACAGTGATGATGTGGTCCAGCAGATAAAGCAGATGGATTTCAGTTTCTGGTCTTCATCTAGGAATTAATCTTGGTCGAAATTCCCTGGACCTTTCTGCTTCTATAGCTCTGAATGTTTGTCTACTATCTGGATGAGAAAGATGGTAAGAGGGAGGTTGTGCAATGCCAGGAGTAACTGTCGCAGAACATTGTCTAGAATGGAATACCCTCAGGCAGGCATTTTCCAAAATTATTATGGAGGGTGATTCATTGTTATAAATAAAGCTGTGAGAGTTGGTCTCCGAACAATTAAAGTTTAAATACCCAGATGAAGAAGTATGTGGAGGGGGCAGAGAAATAAAGCAGCAAGTCACTGACAATAAGGATTTTTATTCCTCTAACTTTATCAGCTGTTTATAAATATCTTTTTCTCTGTACTGCCTGGTTACTTTGGGTGAGATTTCATGTCTTTCTTATGATACGTAGTGGTGTAATATGACAGATTTATTTGGTCCTCTAGAGAAACTACTACAAAAAGTATCCTTAAACAGATGATAATTTGTCTTTAATTTTTGGAGTCCTTTGTTCTCTACTTACCCAATATTATTCATTAAAATATGCAAAGACTGCTTAACACCTTTTATCTAGGAATACCTAGGGATGTGATAAATATCAATTAAACTGCAAATTGCACTTGATAAGTAGCTGATAATTATCCACATTTTATAGCTGGGAAAATAAATCAGGAATAGAGTTGTTTAATTTCCAAGTTTTTATCTGACTGGTTTGCTGTTACTGTAAGAGCTGAGTAATCCAGCCTGTTTCTGACTGGCCTTATGATAGTGCCATTCTCCTCAAAGGAAGCAGTGGTCTTCCACAATGGGATATGACATGCTTTGTATTATCATATTTAGGCATCACTGAAAAGATCAGGCTGCAAGTAGACTTCAGAAAGTTGTCCATAGTGTTGCAGATTGAAAATTAGTAGAAATGTCTCAGCTGATATGATAACCTGTTGCATGCAATTACAGTGGGCTGTAGGCTTTTGTTAGAGGCTTAACAGAGCACCAGACTGACTGCTCTATGAAGCCTCATGTCTGAAACTGAGATAATGGCACTTAATCACTGACCATGCACAATTGTATTAGCTTTGGCAGTTTATGCAAAGATAATTTTTCCCTTCGCACTGGTTCATAAAGGTATCTTCAAGGAGGGAGATAATCTTCTGAATGGAGCACTGGTATTGCAAAGAACTGATTTTTGTTTCAGTTGTTTCCACATGTTGTATTTTGACCATGTAAATTTGCGTGAACTTGAATTGCAAAATATTAGCAGAAATAAGACTGCCAGAGACATTTGGGAATACTTGAATATTACAGCCCCAGTTGCTTCAAGCTTTGTTGTTGTGCCAAAAGGCACACAGCAGAGTGGAAGAAATAAAGGGGTAGGAATCGCAGCAATCTGTCCTGCTGTAAAATGCTGCTGGGGAGAGGGGAGTGGGGTGGGTTCTGTTGTTTTTTCCAGTGAAGGGTAAATCTTAGGAAATGTGAACTGTGCTCTAAATCTCAAAATGCAGGAAGGACAAAGTGTACAAAAGCAAGCAAAGAAAATCTGGAAACTTGCTGAAATACGTTTAACTGTGAGTTTATCTGTGTAAACACAACTTCTCTATCGCTTTATTTTGTTATAGAGATGGGAGGCAGTATGAAGTTCAGCATCCTCTTCTCTCCTGCTTTTCTCTAGATGTGTGCTAAGATGACTAGAGTTAGATCTAGGTGTAAAACAATATTTCTCTATGTAAATTGAGATTAAAATCAGGAATTTTAATCTTGTTCAGTGTGCTACAGTCTGAGTGTAGGTAGTATTTTGCCCTTCTAGATCATGACCCATAAGAGGCTTAGAATTTTAATGTAGAATAACTCCTAGACTAGAGGCTTTTTGCTGCTGCTCAGCTAGAAACAAGAATGGTGTGTATTTTTAAATAACAAGAAAATCTGCAATTAAAACCTTCCAGCTTGCTGGGCAGCTTTGAGGAACTGTCTGTGTGACAAACAAGAACAAAAAGTTTCTCAACTGCCTCTTCCTGCTACAGTGTTATATCTGGGCTGCAAGAGTCTCTCAGAAGTACAGCCAGAGCCTACAGGAGGTTACAAACAGGGACTGGAGGGAGGGAGGTGCTAGGCTTGCTGAGCTGGCAGCTTTTCCTTCACATCAAAACTGTAGCTGAGTTGGAAATGCTTTTCTTTCTCAAGCTTAACTTTGTGAATCCAAAGTAGGTTTATTACAAAGCGTAATTAAAGGTTCCTACAAGTCATGATTTCATAGGCACAAAAACCATTACTGCTGTATCACTCTCCAAAACATAAACCAGGGGAAAGAGACTGTTTTTCCCTTTCACATTTTTCTGAACTTCAGATGAATTTTGAGTATTAAACAGATGCAGTCATATGCTTCTTATCTGTTGCTAGAGGAGGTCTGAATCAGTTTTCCTCTATGTTGGAATATACACTTCTTTAAAGGCCAGCTCTTTGAGCAGTCAGCTGCCCTAACCCTAAACAGCTCAAGTGTATCAGAACTCTGATGCTGTTATAAGTCCTATGCAGAGCAAATTATTGAAGTCTTCAGAGTATTGTGCTTGGTTCCAAAGCACTTAGCCTTACTATACATACTGTATTAAGCAACCCTAACTTGGATCAGCAATAGCAAATGCAGAGCACAAGTTTATACAGTTTTTAAAGTTAATGTAGATCAATAACAGGCATTTCAAAAATGGTTCCAAAGTTGTGCTTGTTTTCTGAGATCATCTTTAAGAAGAACAACAAGAGAGCACTCAAGTTTCAGAAAATTTCAGGTCAAAATAGGCTTTAAGTTTGACACAACTATTTGTATATAGATGATATCTATTCACTGACTAATTAAGCCAAGATAAGATAAAATTTCTTCCCATTTTATTTCCTGGTCCTGAAAAGTTTCTCAAGGCCAAAGTCTCAGTTACAGAAGTACTCAATATTCAAAGCATTGATTTCAGTAATTCTTTCTCCCCTTCCCCTGTTCCTCCTTCTCCAGGAGCAGCAATCTTCCAGCTGCCTGATATTGTAAGGGAAAAAAAGGGTCACCTAGATGTCACTTCTTTGCTATGTTACTTTGCTCCTTTGCACGCTCCTTGAGGTTGCTAGGGTTTGGCATTTGGATTTTACCAGTGTGCTAATTACAAAGGAATCTGAGTGCCTCCAACAGGCAGCTTTCTGACAGATTTAATTGTTGCAGCCATGATACATAATCAAATGTAATGCTTACTAGTGCTGTTTATATCGGCCTTTTTTTTTTCTTCAGACTCTCCTTGCTCTTATATGTTCTTGTGAAATGAGCTCTATGAAGCAATTGTTCCAATCTCACATGCACCTGAAAGTCTTCATTCTTTGGGTTGTGCCTACAATGATCTTGACATCAAATGACAGTGCACCTCAGCAACCTGTCACTCTCCATCTCTTCCACAATGGGAAGATTCAGTACACTTCAAAAATGACAGGGTAAAGTGCTTCTTAACAAACCAGCAGAGTGGCCAGCACAAATTCCCAATTCACATCCCTTGGATTTCTGGAATAAGTATTGAACTCAACATCAGACATCTTATAAGAGATTGCATATACAACATTGTGGTCATGCTAAGAAGCATATCTCTACAACTATATGGCAGTGTGCTTTTTTGATTGTCATTTTGTACCTTTTTAACTTAATTTTGAAGACAAAGTAGAAGAGTTATACACAGACCATGGTTTTTTTCTAAATGTAAGATGCATTCACTGCACATAAGCCTTGGCTTTGCAAAACCTTGTCTATCTGCTTCATTTTATTTGCAGTTCTCTTGTTTTAAAGTGATGACCCACTGAGTGAGTTTTACCACTTATCAGACATACAAACCTGAGATGGTTTTCAAAATTTTTAATGGAGTATGTGAGAAAGTGTTGGTCACTTTGTTTGTTTTCATTAAAGCTTTTAGGAATTATGTAAAACAGGCTCTGCTAACCATTTGTCCAATCACTGCCAAGCCTCCTGTTAAATTCTCCACCCTGTCTAGATATCAGGTGTGGTAGCTTCAGGATCAGACCCTTGTTGGCAGGAAACATTGATCTCCCATAGGTACTATTAACAGAAGGCTGTTCAGGAATGTACATGTTAAAAGATTTAATTGTCTTGGCAAGCAAGTTAGCCCAGGGGTTAAAATCACGTCTCTTAAAACATCTGCATGCTGGTGTCCTTCAAGTTTCAGCATGCTATCTTCAGGATTATGCCACAGATTAAAGAGTTTTATATTAGCATCAAAGTTCTATAAGTAGAACTTCGGAATAGGAAACATGATCTGTTTTGCTGACTGCTTGGGGGGGATTTCTTTTAGGAGGGCTGAAAATTAAAGTTCTTTAACATCCACTTTAAATTGACACTTGATATCCAGTGAACCAAACTAAGATCATAAATTTGATCTATGGAAATCAAGATAAGTTTTAATGTTCCCAATGCAAACTAGATTTCATGTCTGCAGAGCGACAATTTCAGAGCTATTACTGAAGTGTATTTTAACTTCCTATGAACTAGAACAAGGTTTTGGCCAACTGGAGTATTTAATGACTGTCAATTCATCTAGGAGATCTCCTATATTGTTGCTAATTTCATTTCCCTTATTTCACTATGTGGAATTTGAGGTTCATATTTTTATGACGAAACTTACCCCAGTAGCGAGAAAAATATGATGTATGTTGATGTATCTCTCACAAAGGAGGGGGTTAGCTGTAAACTTAAGGATTTTCATCTTGAGTTGAAAAAGTGGCAGAAATTTGTGGATCTCTCAAGAAATATTTTTGCTTCTGTGTCTTTGCATGCTGTTTGTCCATGCTATCTGCCTTCAGTTCTTCATCTGCTGATGATTCTCTCCAGCTTGCATATAGATAGAATCACAGGTCCTGGACTGCTCAAACCAGCTCTGAACAGGTTCTGCCCTAGGAGGGCTTTTTAGCTCAGTGTGTGTGATGTGAATGCAGGTGCACAGATCCTGCTGTCTGCTCTGATCTCTGTGCATGTCAGACTGGGCCTAGGCTAATAAATCTACCCAGATATTAAGTTTGTTTAGGTGTGTCTATGCCATGTGTCTGGAACCAGGAACTTTGGGAAGCCTGGCATAACTATATCTGAATTGCTTTTGTGTATTTGGCTGGCACTAAGCCCAAGCCTGGAAATGTTCCTGGAAGCATCTATTCTGGAGGGTTGTGTGCTGAACACGGCCTGGCCTTTCAAGAACTTCACCTGTCTGTCATCATTGCCCTGATAATTCCATTACTTGGAACACCGTGACCTCACGTGGCTCTGAGTATGAAGAGCAAATTTTATTTAGACTGAGTATTCTCAAATGTGGCTTCTTATGTCCTGCTTGCCGTGCTGAATAATATAGTAATACAACAGGTCCCTGAATATGGGAATGGGCTGTTGTGTTCTAATATTGACAGTATTTTAGACTTTTTTCATATATTTGCACTACAATTATAATTATGAAAGTAATTGTAATAACAGAATCCCTTGAGGGTAAGCAGTGAAAAAGGATTTGCCTTGTTAATAAAGGGGGAAGAGAAAATAAACAAGAAAATATTGTGCTGAAAAATCCTAAGCAACATTTGTTTGTGATAATGAATCATAATTGTTTGCAGTACCTGCGCTGCATCTCCACCATGTGCAGGATGGCAATGGGACAACAGCAGCTCCTGCCAAATGACATAAGTGGACGGATTCTGAAGCGCAGGAGCTACTGTTAATTTTCCATTATAGATTTTCAGAACCTTTTTAACTCCCAGCACTTTTTCTTGGCTGCAGTTTTAAGACTATTAATCATAATAAGTAGGTAGAATTTTTGTTAGTGTTTTCAGGAAATGAAAATATTACAGTGAGAGTAATTGTTAACATTGTGTGTGTACTGATGGGCTGTGTTTTCTAAAATATAATTTTCTTGAAACCTTTTCTTTTGTAGATGGGCAATTTCAGAGGTTATCACCTCTTCGTTTCTTGTCATCCTCCAAGTGGTTCTCTCTTTGCTGTGGGCAGCGTAACAACTAAGCTCTGCTCTACTTGTCATGTCCCATTTGCTGCCACCCAAATCAAAAGCAAGTGGTTTGGCACATCTCTGAGACTTTTTTTTTTTCCGTAAAACACAACCTTCCAAGGACATAACTAGACAGAGTGCCATTCCCAGGAACCAGGCTGCTTTTCAAAGCCCATTTGCTTTATTTTATGTTCTGCTTCCTGCTCTTTTCACATTTTCCTCTCTTTTGTCTTTTAAGCCTGAACTGTAGAGTTTCTCAGGGACACATTATAACTTTCCTCCCAGGTGAGATCAAAGAGGGTCTGTTAGAGGCCTGGTTGTCTCTTTTTCTCTTGGAGGGGAAAAAAAAAAAGCAAACTTTCCAACATCTGTTACAGCCAGCACAGATGTACATACATTGTAGTATGTTAGAGAACTTCAGATAACTTTCAAAAGCTGTTTTCAACACCCTCTCCTGCCCTTGATAGTTTATTTTAAGGGATCTGAATGAAGAATCCAAGTTTATGGGATACGGCGGAAGAATCTGTAGGGTAGGTTCTTGAGTTTCTTATTCCCAGCTGCTTTGTTCCTGTTGATATACTGAAGTACAAACTGATGTCTGGTTCATCATAAAATAGGTAATGTAACTTATAAAATATGTTCACAAATTCTGGAAATTCCACTGTTAAATCAAGAATAACAGATCAGTATCTCATAGACACGTGTTATCTGGGAAAGCCACATTTCTGTTATTACCTTCGTGAAAGTTTTATCCCATCTCCCTCCTTCATTTTTCTTTTATTTTTTTTATTTTAAAGAGTTCCAATGTTAGTGTGAGCCCTTTTAGGTAGGAACAGGTAACAAATGTATGGCCTGCTGATTTTCAGAACCCCCCACATAAAATTGATCCATTTGTCCTATTTATCATTTTTCACCTTTTTCCACTGCCCTTTCCCATTTTTATTTTTTTTCCCCTCCCTTTCCTCTTAGCATTCTGGCTTTGTGTGATTTATTCATGTTCCATATGGAATAATTTCCCCCTCAGAAGCCAGCTCTGACCCACTGTAGCATTAATGTCACGTATCATGTGACGTTTTTCTGACTTATGGCTGAATTAGCAGTTTCCAGTCCCAAATGGACTAATCAGAAGCATATCATTTGGGTTTACCAGTGGTGAGATAAGAGAATTTACCTCCCTACACAGATTTTCCACTGAAGTTGCAGAGGTGTTTGAGAATGTTGAATTAGGTCTATTTTAAGGTTATAGGGAACTGTGAATTATATTTAAGAGATATATTCAGCAGACAAATTGACACCTGTCTCTTGATGTGACCTCATATTCCTAAAAAAATAAAATAAAAAAAAAATAGAAAGCTTTCATAGCTGAAATCTGCTGCATGCTGCCTCACATCAGCATAAGCACAAATTGACTGAGCCAGATTTGCTTTAATCCATCCAAAGTTCTCTGCCGGTTTATTCACAGTGGGAGTGCAAGAGGAGAAAATATGCTGAGCAAATGCCCCAAAGGATTTACAGTGTGCCACTGAAGAAGTGAATGCAGCTTATGGCAACTATGCCAATAGTTAAAAGAGGGGAAAAAATATGTCCACTAGATATGGAGATCACTGCAGAGTCTATGGATTGTTTTTATAGATGAAAGAGGAAGGGGGATATGGTGAAACTCTGGCTTTGCTGTCAGAGTAACTTAAGAGGAAAGGGTAAGGAGACTGTTGAGATTTTAAGGGAACATCTGGGAGAGAGAGGGAGGAGGGCAGCAGAAAATGAAGTAAGAAATGTAGCTGTGCCCTACATGGAGCCTTGAACAAGTATTTGATTTTAGGGCAGAAGAAAATGCAATTGCATGAAAGGACTGGAGAAGGTGGGAAAAGACACTGCCAGAGCAGCAAGATCTATAGAAAGCAATAAAGTCTTGTGGTGGCTTGAGTTGAAGAGGGCACAGAATATGGCTGTGGTATTATATTTATTCTTTCCCTGTCATTAGAGGTTGCGTGTGAGCAATGTCACTTAGAGCTTTTTCAAACCATCATCCTTGGCACCGTTTGTCTGGCTTCCATGTAAAATCAATAACAAAAACAAGTTCCTGCTGGACTTTGTAAAATCTCAGGAATATCTTTCTTGGAAGGGTCAAAAGTCTGCTGGGGAAAGACAGGAGAGGAGTTCTATGTTTTTTGTTCTCTTGTTCCTCTGTGTGAGTGCAGCAGCAAAGGGGAGTATTAGTTTGGTGAGTGACATTCTGGGGATTAAGAGAGTCCTTCCTCCTATGTTTGTCACTCCATCTGAGCAATTTGTTGTTTTATTAGGTGTGGTGCTTGGTTGTCCAGCTCTAGAAGGGCATGAAATAGAGACAGAGTAGGTTACAGAAATTCCAAGAGAATTCCAGTTCTATAGAGAAAAAAAGGAACTTGTAGCATTTGAAGTAGTGAGAATTGTGTTACCTGAAAGTATTTTGAGAGCCTGTTTCTCTTGCAGACTGGATATGGGTATTCTTCTACTGCATCACAGAAATATTTACAACAAACCTGCAAACTACAGCTTCCTAAGTTACAAATATTAATGGTACTTTGAAGGAGGACATATTGTATGAGTTCTTTGCTCCATTTTATACTTCTTTTTCCATGCCTCCCTCTGCCCTGCCTCATTGTGGACTGCAAGTTTTTGTTTGAGGCTTCTTTAGCACATTATACTTCAGACTGCATCAGACAGTTACTTCAAAGTTTTCTTTGGAAAGCTACTCTACATGAGTTTATTTGTTTGTTCTGCAGCCAAATGCAAAACCTTCTCTGGCTGTGATGAGTTTAATTGAGGATCATTCTCCTGAACCTTCTTTGGAGATTCTTAAACTCTGTACTTCTGTACACAGGGAACGTGAGGTCAGACAGCACAAAACTTTCACTCACGTATTGCCTTTGCTGAGTATTTAACAAAAACTGGGTATTATTTTATTGACTATCAACTTTATCAGTGCATCCTCTCAGTCTGAGAAAGTAAATGCATGGTAGGAATACCCTCATTTGCTGCTGTTGTGCCCCAAATGTTCTCCTGTGGAATACCTGTGGTAGCACTTAAACACATCTCTGGCTGATCTGCTAGTTAGCTGGGCAGGGATCTCCACCACCCAAGTTCTGGGAGAGAATGTGGGGAAGCCAGTTTTACTTGTCTTCTGTACTAAGCTGATGGAATACAGATAACCAAATTTTGTTCTGTTTCTGAATTTAACCCGTGTAATTTCTCTGAATTCCTGCCTGTATAAAAGCAGTAGGATTTTCCTTGTAGAGGAACTGAGGACAGAATTTGGTTTTGAAACTTTTTAGACACGCCTTGAGATCTTCTCCCTCGATATCCATCTACGTGTGGCTGGTTGTTAGTGAGATGATGGTTCACAGAAAAGAGGTCCCTGGATTTCTGACTGGGTGGTCACACAACAGCCAGAAGAAATCAGTTAATAGCTATATGGCCAACTCTCATGTTTTCATTTATGTGAAAGTAACTGTTGAAGAACAGAAAGGCATTTCAACACAGTTCCCATGAGTCCAGGTACTGCGTTCATACTCAGCTTGCTGGCACATCGGCTTCTGTTGCCCATAGCAAGCATGGAATAGCAGAGTCAGTATTGCTATTTGTCTTTGATTTCTTAGAGCATGAGATCAGGTACACAAATAAATCTAGATTGATGGGAAAATCACTTTTGGCACTAGTCTGAACAGGGCTTTTTTGTGCTGTTCTGCAAAAACATTTGTTTCATCAAAAAGTCTTTGCAATAATGAAAATTCATGTATATGCAAAATGTTGGGTGTTATGGTCAGAATAAAAGAGATCTGTGTGAGAAGGAAAGTAAAACAAGGCACTTATCACAAGAAGCTCAGTATGAAAGGAATTGTAATTTCAATTGCCATTGATACTCATTACGAAACTGGTGATAAACTCATCTGCTCAGGAAATAAATGTCAATGTACTTTTTGTAATTTAAATGAGAACTTGTAAAATGGAAAATATGCTTCCCATTCAGATCCTTGAAGGTTTGCTTTGAAATGGGAGTCCCTTGTGATGTCTGTTTCATTTTCTTTTATTGTTAAAGTGTTGTGTCACTGATGACATTTCTACTGAACGCTGCCCAATTATAGCATTGAACATCTGCACAGGGATATAATGTCTTCCCAAGGGGATTATGGGAAACGAGCACATTGGTAAACAAAAGGGCAACAGAAATTATTTGTAGGAAACTTAGTCATTTTGTTGAGTGCCAAAGGTTGAGGCTTACATACAAAATATTTTCGCCTTTTATAGATAGATAAAACACCATGGGGGGGAAAAAAAAAAGCTTTTATAATAAATACAAGGAAATATTGTGGTTTGTTCTCTTCTTTTAAAAATAATTTTCATGAGTTGGGGGGGAATTGTTTTAACATTTAAAAGATGGGTTTGTAATATCCTTATTACCACCATATATGGCAAGTTTTAATTTATTCTTTCTGTGCAGTAAATGAAAGTCTACAAAAATGCCCAGCATCACATAAGATAATATAGAGATGTAAATGTCGTTTATTCAGACTAAAGTTAAACCATATTATCTTGGTGCCAAAGTTCTGGATATTTAACAGTTCAGTTGATGTTTTAATTCCAATTATGGCTTTTGTGGTCAGACACTGAAATGATTATGCACAAAATTCCCATCCAAGCTGGTGGGAAACTCATGTGTGCAAGTTTTGCAGGCTTAAAGCCATAACCACATGCAGGCTGTTTCCAGTACTGCTTTTTCTTTTGCATCTAGGCCTTTCCAAGGGAGAAACTAAGGAAACAGGTGGTGTTTCTCTCTCTTTCCCACTGCTGTTTGGCCTTAGGGTAAAAATACAGACAGAAGACAAGCATACAGTCCTGCCAGTTTGTGCTGCAGGGACCGCTGAATACCCTGGAAGATTTGACTTTGTTGGATTAAAAAACAACTTGAGCCCAGTGTGGCAGTATTTCTAATGTTGAATGGATCTGATTTATTCCTTTAAATGACTTCTGAAATAACCAGCAATAATTGTTCAAAATAGTACAGTTTAGTGTTAATGTAATGTGTAGGACCGCTTCTGTGGAACATTATTCTTTAGGTTTTTTTACTATTAACTTATGAGATAATATGCTAGTCATTAAAAGAAATGGGAGAGATTCTGTCACACAGGAAGTATTCTGGTTTTTCTTAATGGATAAATATTGAATGTATACATCTGTCTGCAGCTCCCCCTCCCTTCCTGCCCCCAAATAAATAGACCTGCTGCTGAAATGAGAGAAGGTATCTTTCTACGTCTTCAAAATAAAACTAAAAATACCTGCTTGACCTGTGGGTTTTAAGGCAGCTTGCGCTGGTGGTTAACACAAGCCCCCCTGCTGAGATCAAAGTCTGGACCCATCCCACTTGAAACACTGCTGTCAGTACCTTGTTGTTGGGCAAAAAATAGGAGAGTGTTCCCCTCTGCCATGCAAAAGCAATGTTTATTTGATCTTGGGCCTCTTCTGAATAATTTTGCTAAATCTAATTGCCCTTGATGTTTTACCCAGTACATCACGGGCTTTTGAGAAGCAGCTCTTTATGCAATGGGTGAAGCTTCAGAGTACAGTAAGGACCACTTCAAATATCTCTCATCAAGGCAAAGAACTCTGGATAGATTACTGCAGATCAATCTGTATAAACACTGCAGCTCTTTTAACTTAAAATGTACTTTAAAAGATCCTTATGTTTTGAGAGGTGAAATACTGTAAGTATTAAGTGAGTTACCATGTGAAAAGTAGCAGAGAGGTCTGTTTAATTCACTGGTTTCTGACAACTTGTAATGAAAAAAAGAAGGGTGTGATGAAATACTTTCCAGCAAAGATTTTGTCGCTGAAATGGAAGCTTCTTACATGTCAGATGCCTAACCATATGAACCATGGTTCTAACATAAGTGATACTCCTGTGGACATGCATTGCTTGAGTAAAATCAAGAACCTTTACTACTGCTGACAATCAATGTAAAGGACTGTGACTGCAAAGGACTATGTCAGAGGGCTGATACTCACTTTCTGCTGGCATGAAAATGAGTTCTAAACTAACTTTGATGCATGTATGTTAGAAGTTTCCAGATTAATACTTTCATTCTCATGCACAGTTTATCAAGGAGATATCTTGGAAAATGATGGTTCACTTCCAAAGTTTATTGCTGTCCTGATGAATGTCGTAAGCTGTGTATTTTAGATCATACAGTTAGAATCTCTTCTTCATGAGACTTCAATACTTCCATTCACTTTAAGTGTGTGTGTGTGTGCGTTCGTATAAAGTATGAAATCCTTATGAGTGTCTGAATTCAGGAGGGCGCTTTAGGCATATGCATAGTACAGAGTGCTGGGTGACAGATTGTCTCCCTTGGGTAAGAGACCAGCTGCTTGAGCACCATTTGTTTTCCCCTTCTTAGTACTTTTTTTGCAACCAAAGTAGCAATTAAGTTAGGTATGCAGATGTTTTTTGGTAAGGAGTGTGATGGGAAAAGCCAACTCTGCAGTAGCACTAAGAACTGTCAACCCTATCCTGTAGCAACAGCAAAAGTAAAAACACCTCTTCTTTAGGGCATTTGGTTGCACCATTCAAAATGTGGTCTGGGCTTACCCTCTGCACAGGAATGAGTTCTGTTTTGAGCAGATGAATAGTTTAATGTGCCCTCATAGGCCGGAAAGCCAATTGTATCCTGGGCTGCATTATAAGGAGTGTTGTTGCACCTGATTGAGCTGTAAATGACTGTTCAGTGCAGGGGAGTTGGAGTAAATGATCTTTACGAGTCCCAAATCAAATGATGCTGTAATTCACAGTTACGCACATGATTTTAACCTTCTTCTCTTATTTGATGGGAGATTTATATATACAGAGATTTATACAGAGCTCCTCTACTCATCATCCTTGTCATTTATTTCTGCTTTAGACAGAATTTAAGATTGAAGTCATGGCTGTGATATATTAAATGTGAAAAAAGCTTTATCTTCTAAGTTTCCTGATGAGTTGCTTTATTTCTAGGATTTTCAAAGCTCCTCCCAAAAACTTTCTAGTTTAAAGACTTCAGATTCAAAACATTTATTAATAATGTAAAGGGCTGCACTCTATAGCTCAGTCCAAAGCTATAGAGAAACTCTGAAATTAAAGTAGGTTCTTAATTAAAGCTTTAAAAAACCATAATTTCACTACAAACTGCTTGCACTTAATGGTGTTTGTGAACTCGCTTAAAGTAAATCCATGTCATAGCCAACCATCAACATGAAGATTTGCAGTCAAGTTCCTAAAGGCTGTGAGCGTGCAGCTGCTTATGAAACTGATGTTTGTGGAAAAATACATTTTATTCACAAATAAAATGGGTGCCTTGGCCATGGGCAGTAAAACATGTCTATCTCAATATTTATTAAACTGTTTGAGAATCTTTGGGCAAGGTTGGCATTAGAGGGTACAGCATTCCTCAGCCTTAGTGCACTTGCTGATCAACTGCCTTCCCCTGGGAGTCATTAAGATAGTTGCTGAGAACCCTTGTTAGTATCAGGTTACAAGAAAACAATGTTAGGACAACCTCAAAATAAAAGGTGGCTGACAAAATGTTTTCCCTTTGTGAAAATAAGCATCAAATTACACTTCACTACTAATTGTTTGCTTTGCAAAGGAAGATGAGGGATTTTCACCTTATCCTTTGGGCAGCAATTTGCTCACCTTACACTTTCCAGTGCTGAAAACATTTGTTCAGATTACTGCACTTTCATTTGATTTCTTTTTCCGCTGTTTAAATAGAGATTGCTTTTCAGTAAAATCCAGCATGTTCTGTTCTATAGATTTTCTCAGAGTGGCTGGAATACACAGTAGAAAATTAGTTCTCTTGGTTTCTTTAGGTCACTAACACTCCTTTTCAAAGTCGGCTGGGTCAATAGAAATGCCAAAGCCTTTAAACAGATCTCAGCATGATTGCTGAACCCCTAGAATGCGGTATTTGCAATAAGGTCTAATTGTACTTTATTGGCTCAGGGCTTCCGAGCAATACAAATACAGTTCTGTTTTGTGGCCATGGAAAATTACATCCTAGGGAGCATAGAGAAGAGGATGGGTCTGGCAAGGAAGCTGAACAATTCAGCAAAGGTCTGAGGGGGAGTTGTGGGGGTGCAGAGAGCAAGTTCAGTAAGTAGGCTGACAGTCAGAGGTCTGCTATACACCTAGCAGGCTTGCAGGGCTGGGGCACTGGTCAGATCTGTTCTCTTGGTCTGAAGTTGTACGTGATAGGGGATATCGATTCCTTTTTGGACTGCTCTCTCCTGAGGCTCTAAAAGCCTGGAAATATCACTAAACATAGGAATCAGTTTCTGCATTTTTGTATAAACAACATTCCTATGTATTTGGAGACCAATTCCCAAACAATTTAAAGCAGCATTTTAATAGTATATTGAAAATATTGTACTTTTTTTTTTTTTTTTAAATAAAGATTCTTTCACTGCAATTTGCTGGGGTTTGTTTGTTATTAATTGATTCTGCAGTGGTGTCTTCCTGGCTATCATCACTATTGTTTGTGTCCTTATTCCTTTCAATACTTTACATAATGCACTGGCTGAAGTCTGCAGTTACAAATTTCTCTTCTGCTGCAGGTTTTATGTATTTCTTATCCAAGTAGAAATGCTTGATCTTAGACAATGTCATGGGAATTTCTGTACGTTACTTTAAAGATCTTTCTTCAGAGAAACTGCCTATAGAAGATTTCTGAGATAAACCAAAACAACAACAAAAGAAACAAAAAAATCCCATACTGTCCAACCCCCCCAAATCCGTAAATACAGAACATTTTACTACATGACATAAATATTCAGTATTTGAAAGTTAGATTTTATTTTCTGGAGATCATTATTATAGGTGTGCAGTCATTTTAAGAACAGCTTATTACTGTCTTGTTCTGGAGACTGTTTTTTGTGGTATAAAGTTAATTTGAAGTTACATAGTGCTAAATCTTGTTAATATTTAGTAGATGTGATCTTTTTTAGTCATAAAAATGCATAATTATGATTCATTACAGACACATTACTGGGAGTTTAATATCCTACTCGTTGAAGGTAATGGCAAAAACACTTTTTAAGACGTGCTAAAAATACCTTCTTCTGATCCAGTAACAGTTGAAACTCTTAACTGACACTTCATGATAATTTTCCTATTGCTTCCGACTCTACTGCTAACATAGGATTGTTGGACTATTGGCTGCAAGAACAGTGGAAATCCTCAAAATGGATTTCCACCACCAGGCTTCCTGTTTACATTCTTGGGGGTGGTTTCAGATTGTTAACATGTAGTTGCTGTTCAGGAGTAATGATACCATTGAGTCCTCTCACTGCCATTTAGATCTGGTGAAATAACCTGCGTAATTTGATGATCAAAGCATTGCAGCGAGCTCTGCATGACAATGTGACTGCAGCATTTGCAGCCATTGATACAGAATATTCAGTGTATATAGACACATATACAGTTATGTATATAGAACAAGATAGAGATACATTTTGAATAGTACAAAAAAGGTGTTAGATCAGGATGGGATCATAAAATAAACATTCAGCTATGCTTGCCCTCTTGGATTCTCCCCATAAACTTTCTTTAGATGCCCACTTTGATATGCTTAATTCCTGGTGAACATGCACCCAACATTTATTTTGTTACCTATTTGTTTGTTTGAGAAGCAAGAGTCATAAAAGCATCACAAATTAAGCACACGAGGTAGAGATCCAGAATTAGAAATCTTTTCTTTGTGCCCTTCCCCTTCCCTTCTTTATTTGAAGTTGGATGCTGAAAGGTAGATGATTTCCTTGTGAGAGCTACTACACGTTTTGCTGGATCTGGATGATTTCAAGAAGTAGTGCTTTATTTTACATGAAAAGCTTTTAGTTGTCATTGCACTGCGTGTTGCATAAATCAATGATAAATCAAACTAATGTATTTTAAAAACTAAGCTTTAGAAGATTTTATAGTTTAAAAGAAATCACAGCGAAGCATGAGCACTGGCTTTTCATCACCTCTCCTCTGAGACCTGTTTTATTTTATCATTGATGTGAATCGTGTAGTACAAAACAAGATGACCTGTTTTCATCCTTGATATAATTCCATTGAACTAAAAATCCTTACGCCAGGAATGAATTTGTCCCTATGTAAAAGAGGTCTTCAACCTTCCCAAGAGAAGATTGAAACTGGGTTCTGTCAGTTTTCATCAGCACTCTTTATCTCACACTGGGGGTAGCTGATTGAACACAAGGAATTCCTAATTCCAGTCACTTGTCATTCAAGCTCTTCTGGTTGAGGTTACAGTGTTTCTAACATTCTCCATCAATCTGAAAATTACCTTGCTTAGCAGGCCCAGCCCCTGGCTAAAGCTGGCACATGGTTCGTGCATGCTCAGTTTCTGTTGTTAAGAAACAAGACTGAAATGGTTTTCAGGGCTGAATATAAACAAAATCACTGCTGTGGCATTTTCTTCTTCTAAATATATTTGCAGTTTTAGAGTGAATCTTCCATGCTTCACACAGGGAGCTCTCCAAATGTGAAATCAATAACATACCAGCGATAACACAAAAGATGTGAAGGCTTTTAGATTTCAGCCACTCACTTCAACATGAAAGGATTTATGATCAGCACGTACTTCAGAATAGAATTCACTGCAGAGATCTTTCAGCACATAAATTATAGTTGTTTCCTAGCATATGCTAGTCACTGAAGTCATGGGTATTAAAACATTTTCTTGCTGGCTTCCATATATATAACAATTTCATATCCATTTTGCATTCAAGCAAGTGGAGTTCCATACTAAATGGAGTTCACGTTGTTTTCTCCGTACCTTATTACAAAGGTTCCTTGCTTGTAACATACAGGTAGACTTTTGATTCTAGGCACTGGTAGTGGAAATATTCAGTAGAGGCAAAGGAAGCTCTCTTTTCTATTAATAATAGCACAGAAAAAGCAAGAGGCTGGAAACTTCTCACATGGTTGCAGCCGTTTTTCCTTGCCACATTTCCTTAATTTTAATTTCTTAGTAAAATGAGAACCTGTGCAAAAGCATCTCTCTTAAAAACACTGCCACTGTTGCTTGCTATAGCCAGACAGTGTCACAGTCAGAAAGGGAAAGTGTTGGTAAGAGAACCTTTCAGAAAGTTCACTGTTGTAATGTATTTCAAGTTCAGTTGAGTAATTTCTAAGGAAAATGAAATATTTTACAGCAACTAATGTGATAACTCCTCCAAATTTTTAATAAACGCGAACATTTTTTTGTGTGATTTCCTTGCGAACAGCATTTGAAAGAGCAGATGTGAGGGTCTTTATCTTAATGATACCACAGAAGTCTGGACAGTCACAAAGGTTTTCTCACGTAGTCAAACTGTCTTGGGAGAATCTAATTCGCTGTTGAGGTATAATCCCAAACAAATGCTTTTCATTAAGGAGCTTCGTGAAACAGTATCAGCCTAACAAGAGGACTGGGCCTTTGAAATGTAAACAAAGTAGCTCCTCAAGGTAACGTCCATTGACTTTAATTGAATCTGCCTTGAAAACAGCAGTTTCCTTGGCAGAAGAAAACAAAGTTTTACTGGCACGCTGCTTCACCTCCCTGTCTTTTACCTTACCAAATTTGGTATCAAGGGAGTTTGTAAGAAAATGAATACTTGTTTCTAAACGTCATAAAACCTTATGCTGCTATCACGTTTTAATTTAGCTTAACAATGACAAGGCGTTATATGAGGGTCTGAACTACATCATTCCTTTGTTTGGAAATAGACAGCGTGCCTTTGCACTGTCACCTACTCGGTGAAAGCTGAGCACATCTGGGACTTGTACAACATACACTAAGATCCGTAACTTCCCTTTTAGTCACTATGTGAAGAAGCACATCAGAAAGCTGTGGCATGTCCTGCAGAGGTGATATTCGCACTGTCTTGTCAAGGCAGTTCTATATAGTACTTCTGTTTCAGACCCTGGAAATCACAGGGGAGAGCCAACAAATAAATAGATTCCCCATAGACAGTAATAAGCTGTGGTTATAAACCACCAGACTCAACTCCTAAAGTCTGTAATCAGTAACTGCCATGCATTAACACATTGTTCATTAACTGCTTGTAATTTGAACTTGAATGTGAAAGTGTGTGTATGTTTCCACACAGTCTGCAGTACAAATGCTGTATGTTCCATTCCAGGTGCTGCAGACTCACAATACAGGAACAGAATAATCTTTTCTGGACTAGCCAGAAAAGAAGCATCTGATTATGGCAGTTATTACCTTCAAGAACATCAGAATATTGTATTACCCACCATTGTGCTCTGAAAAGAGCTTGAAACAGAGATACACTTACTTAGAGATCTTCTCTGCTAACAACTTGATCAAAAGCCAAGTACAGTCAATGGAGATGGATTTCAGCAGATTTTAGAAGGGGTCATCAGGTTGTAAACAGGAGTCAGTAGCTGCTGTTGTCTGCATTATACAACAGTGGTAGATGAGAGTCCTCATTCTTTTCCTTCCCAGGTTCCTCAGGCTTCTAACATCCACTTTTTAGGTCTCCTATCACATTTTTCCAGCATTGTGACACAGATTTCAGGGGAAAAATGAACATTCTGGTTGGCCAATGTACCATTTCATTAATTCAGTAATCAAGCACACACACACAGTTTTGTGAAAGGAATTACAGACAATCTGAGGTGAAAGATTCCAACACTGTTGATAAATTATATATTTAATTTGTTTTGGAAAGCTCTACTAGATCTGGGAGTCATGATGTGCAAAATACTGTGCACTGGGAAATACAGTTGTAGTGTAGAACAGGACGGTATAAAGGAGATTAAGCACCTCGTAGCAAAATGCCATTTATGGTTGGGGTGTCATTGGAAGGTGTGTTTTCCTAGTGCAAATGACATTACATTCTAAGGAATGCAATGAGCATAGTATTACTGTGATTTTCACTGTATGCTCTAGTAAATGTATTAGTAAGTTTACTTGCCAGTCTTAGAGTTCCAAAATACAGCAACACTAAAATACAGCATCACCCTAAAAAGTTCAGAATTCTTTTTCTTGTATAGGGTTCCCTATATTTTTTTGTTGTGTTTTATTTGTGCTCTCTTCATTGTTTCACTTTTTCAAGAACAACCACTAAAGTCAGTGAAGAGCTTAGCAAAGTGCAGTAAATAAGATTAAAACTGCAGCGAGGATATTTCAAGACTGTAATTTCCAAGTTTAGTCTCAGCAACTGGAACTTCACAATTCTTCTCTGGGGATTTTTATTCAAAGTATGCAATAAACAGAGCTCTAAGCCTTGGTAAGAATGCACTTTGACTAAATTTAGTTTTACGGGTGTCAGTTAAGAATACCATGTGTCTTTTTGTCAGAAGTGGCTGCTTTGTACTTGGAGGCCTTGTGGTTGGCAGCCTGTCAGACTAGGAGGTAGTTTTCTCTGTTTGAGTTATGTCTAATGTTCATTGGAGATTTTACACCTGGACCATGAAAGCTCCCTAACGAATGCAGATCTGATTTCAAGTGCAGCATCCTCAGGATTTCTGTTCAACTCTGTGTAAGCAATAGAAAGGCACATGCCAGACCTGACTACAAATTCAAGATGCAAACTATCTACTACTAAACCCAAATCTCTATAGATGTAAGAGGCAAGGATTTTCCTAACGTTTTCTTTCTACTCATTGGAATTCTTTACATTCTCTCTATGTCTGATGTGCTTTTCCTTTGCTTTATGTATGTGGAGTCCTGGTACCAATTTGCTACTTTGTACAAATTTCTTACCTAAATGGAGAACAACCCTGAAGAGATAAGAAGGGCGGATGAGTACGATTTTCTTAAACTGCAAGTGAAACAAAATGCTCTGTCTTTCTCATATTTGTATGCAAGCTGACTTATTTTGGCTACTGCTTGAGTTCTAATAGGTATCTTTGTTCGGCTGGGAATTTAAGCAGCAAAAGCCTCAAATACAGAAGTAGAGAAAGAAAGGAAAGGAAATGACTGGGTATCTGCAGCACTATGGGAGGTACAGCTCAGGCATAACTTAGAGCAACAAAAGCAGATAGAAACTGAATTCTGTGCATACTGGGAACTGGTGCAACTTTGAGCATAAATAGAACTGCTGCTGATTCAGGTCTTTTCTCCACAGTTTACTTCACTCTGGTGAATATATATTTACATTGTTTTTCCTCCTCAAGGTCATACTACATTCTTATTCTTTTTCTTTACTAGGAAAAAAGGCAAGAAAAAATAGCTCTTAATGCAGGTCTCCATGCTCAGCTATTTGCAGGACAACATTTTGCCATTGTATGGGGTACAAGTGTTGCCATAGCCACAAAGATTGTCTTACAGTAAAGCCTCAAACCACAGAAACCCCACATACTTTCAAATATTGGGTAAATTTTGATGTAGTATTCCTGGAACTGAGCATAAGAAACTTCAGATGTGAGCGAAAATACCTTGATGGTGTGCACTGCACAAGAGCTGGGAGAAGGGGGAGTTAATCAAAGGAGGTGATGATCAAGGATCTTATTTCTTTGCCTTATCTAGTTCTTGTTGCTACATAAATAATGCAAATGTAAGTGCAGTCTTTCCTCAGTTACAAATACATTGCAACAGTTTTAGCAAATTATAACAAAGACATAAAAATTATAGAAGTCTTTATTTTTGTGGACAATTCTATGACAATTATACAACTTCAGTAAACCTGAATTCTTCTTTGAAAGGTTTGCTGGATGAATAACAAGCTTTGTACCATTCTGGGACCAGAATTAAAACCATCCTTCAGGCTCTAGCATTGCTGGATAGGAATGGGAAGGTGGGCAGCTTGAAAAGAAAGAACAAAGTCATAGTTCCAGTGGCTTTAATTTGTTAAAGATCTTGTTAAGGCTATAAAACTTTACTAGGTTCTGTATTCTCTTAGTTTATGGAGGCAGGCCTGTTCTGGTCACTTCATACCAAGCTGTTGTTTCAATTCCCAGCCTTGAGGTTTATAGGCTGTCATGTACTGAGCTGTTCCTGAACCATGAGTTTATTGAATATTTTGAGGGTTTGAGGTTACCTTTCCTCTCCTTTCTTCATTAGATTGTTGGTAACTACTTAAACTTGAAATAGGTCAGCCAGATCTGTAACAGCAATTTCTGTATTCTGCTCTAAAAGAGCAAAGGTTTTGCTTTCTTTTTCTGCAGAGCAATAATTCAAAAGAACAAAGCACTCTAGAAGCATGCCATCTTTTGCTTCTTCTAAGCAACATTGCCTTCTAATAGTATGCTTAATATCTCTGGCATTCATCAAAGGATAATTCAAAAGAAACAGCCTGTAGGTGTGATACTAATTATATATGTGAAGATGGATGTTAGACTGGGGCTAGAAATCTGACTTACTGGTGATATATGTAAGAAGATAAAGCAAAGCCAAGGCCATCCCAATAGGAATTTTTTTGTTACACCTCTACTTTCTCTTTGAAAATTCCATTCCCATTGTGGAAAAACAGTCAATTGTTAAATTCTTAAACAGATACATAAGGTCTGAATCATAGATATCTCAATGAAGTGAAGGGACTGGCATTTCAGCAGGCACTGATCAGAAGTACAATCTTACTGCAGAGAAGAGGACAGCAATGAGTCAAACGTGATCATTCTAGCTCATAAAAATAAACAGATGAGGAGAAACATGGCAGCAGAGATAGCTTTCTAGATTTTCTTGGGGGGGAAGGATTAGAGATGGGGAAGGAGATGAATTGTCACATCAAATAATTTGCCAAGGGTATTTTCAGTGACAACCACAGCTGTTAATGGACTGACTTGGACTGACTTAGATTTGCCCAGTAAGCAAGTTTCTGTTTAGGCTCCATTCTGTATCATGGATGATGAGACCTGGATGATTATGCAAAACACAGAAAGTACCTTTAGCCAGAATGTGTACCCTTTGGTCTCAGCGATGGAGCAGTTTGCACATTGCTTCTGATTCTAGAGGAAACAAAAAGCCTCCAGGACCTCTTACAAGTCAAGAGACTTCTCTTGAGTTCACAGCCAATTGGAGCAAATGGAAAGATAAATCTCAGAAATTGGTTTGAAGAAATCTATAACACAAGAAAAATCTATGTCTGGCCTTTGGAGGGCAGAAAATTGATGAGTTTTCCTAAATCCGTGCCTTCTGTAAACATGTGGCTATTTTAGCTTCAGAATAGTTGCAGGAAAAGTAAGTTTGACCCATTGTTTAGTAAATCTTGCACTGAGGTTGGAATTAGATGCCTTAAGCTGCCACTTTAGTTTCCTTATCATCTGTTTTTAAAGAATTTGACAGTCTGTGTTTTAAAGTATTATTAATAGGATTTTTAAATTACACTTGTGCTTGAATGAACTAAATGTTTCCACATGACAAATTGATATGAATGCTTTTAATAAACAGAAAATGAGAAGTAGGTTCATCTGTCCCTGCAGGCTTAGCTGGTTCCATTCATTCTTTTTATTAAATCTTGTCTGCTTGGCACCGTTGTTTGCATTGATTGATTACTTGCCTTAACCCATAAAGTTGTGTGAGTTTCTCCTGTGCTACCATTTCATGAGGCAATAAGATCTGAGGCTCAAAAAGGATCTCCACTAATAAAGAAGATTAATAGATACTCTGTGGACCAAAACTTTCCTTGGCTTCAGTAAGCTAATTCTGAAGGAAGACAAGACAGCAACAGATGAGTCTGTTCTGCTACAATTTAGATTATATTTCATCTGTGTAAAATCCTTCTAGCCCATACATTTGGCAAAAGATGATCAACAAAGCAAAACGAACTCCACACTTTTCACCTTAAAAAACAAACAAAAAAATAACCCCCCAGAAAAACTGTAAGACCAGCTGAATACTTCTAAACAAAATGATAGAAGAATTCCTCTTTTCTCTCCCCTTTAACAGATAACTCCCCTAGATAATAACAATCCTTTGTTTGAAATAAATGCTTTAAAGTTTATGACCTGTGGCAGCAAGAATTCATCATAAGAACCAAGAAGGGACGTGTCTATTCTCTGCTTTACCTTTGACAGAGCATTTTTTCTGAACACTTGTATTGGAATTGTAAGAAAGATTCCGCAGAAGTACCTGGGATCACTAGAAACAGAAAGATTATGAGAGCTGTATTATTTCACTGTTTTGCTATGGAAAAGCAAGAAGGGAAGTAAACCAGATTGATGAAAAAATTATATTTACTCCAATAGCAACAAAAAAATCATTTAATTCAATTTTAAGCTGATTTGTTTATTGTATAAAGATAAGAACAAGCACAGTGGAAACATTAAAACATTAGACTAAATTCTAGACTCCATAATTGAACAAAATTAGAGTTGCTGGAGCACCTTTGCATTTATTTTGTGGACTCTGAATCACTGTTGACTTTTTAATATATTCTACTTTAGAGACAATATAAGACAGGTCCCAGATCTCATGGTGAAATTCTCCACAGTGCATCACTTATAGTGATGCAGAAACCTGATTCAGGCCCTGGAAGAAGAATGAGTTTATTTTAATTTATAGTAGATGACTTATGCCTGAACTTGAGTAAACCTTTTTAGATAATAAACTGCTTAATTTGGATTCTCTTGTCGGGTCAGGGAAGATGTGCATCTGTGTCATTACAGTGTAGGATGCAGATGTATGCCATCCAGTTGCACCAGTCATCAGGGATTATGTAGGGGGAGGACATGCCGCAATGATTTCAAATTGCCTAAATATTGATTAGATTAGAGCCTTAGGATTGACTGTAGATAACATATAACTAAGGAAGGTATTTAAATTATTATAATTTTATGCATAGATAAAGATGATTAAGTGACCAATCTTCTTAATAGACATCAAGGGTGATTACCTAGCCAGGTATAGAAATGCTTGTATTTATATAACAGAACTTATCTGTAGCCTGTAAGGATGGTTTAATAGTCAGCTGTTTTGGGTCCATCACTCGCCCTTGAGGTGTGATCTCACTGTAGGCACAAAAGCTGCATCTGAAAATGAGCTACAAAGTCCTGGCTCCATTAAGTCAGCAGGAGTTTTGATGTTAGTTACAGAGAAAGCAGATTTGGCCTTTTCTGTCTAACAGGTTAGTACTCCAGCTCCTCAGAATGCTTCCACACATGGAGGTTTGCTGGGTATAGCTAAACATTTCCTGTGGCTTTGCACCTTTACTGATGCTTGGGCAAAGCAAACATCAAATGGTCTGAAAACAGAAATTCAATATTTTACACTCACACAACATACTCATATATGTGGACATTCAGTGAAGCAAGAGAAAAGTGCACCAGGCTGACTGAAAATAAGTAGTTTGGAATCGTAAATATTGTGAGTGTGCACTTCAAGATTTGAATGGTAGTTTGCCAACAAATGTAGTGGAATGGCATAATGGAAAAGATGACAACATCAAGACTGTTGTGGCAACGTCTGATTGTTATTTGTGTGTAATTTAAGGAGTAACCTAATATTCTGTGCTTACACACATCAAAGAAGCAAGAAATCAGTATTGTCAAAGAGAGGGCAGTTTTATAATTTCCAGACTGTCGTTGCTATAACACAATTATTGAGCAGCCTATCATTAATTTTATGTATAGCGTATACACTCAATGCAACTTGATTTCTCTTCACAACTGTTTCTCTACTAACATTCTTTAGTCTTCAGCTTCATGTTCTTTATTTATCATTGATAGCTGTAGGATTCCACGTGACACAGTTGCATTAAACTGATGTAAATAAATGTAATTCAGTGAGTATATATGAAGATAAATAGGATGGAGCTTTCATAGTTACATTTGTGCAAGATAAGACAGAGACCGATTATTTTCAAAACACTGTCCCACCCTTTTAAAATAATATTTACCAGTTTAAAGCTGCAAACCACCTTAATAAGCAGGACATAATCAATCCGGGACTGGCAAGAGCTTACAAGTATCTACAAGCAGTTGACCCATAGAGAAAAGACTCCATAGGCATTCCAGCACCAGATATGTCTATTTAAACATATGCAGTTGGATATTTATTTATAAAACTCACATACTTGTACATATGCTGTATGTACATACATACATTATGGTATTTAGGTAAACAGATAATTCAGTATGTCTTTTACTGTTGTTGGAAATAAATCTGTGTCTGAGAACAGGTTTTCTATGGGTAAAGGCTATGCAATTTAACTATGGTATTAAAAAGATTATCAAGCTAAAGAGGAGTAGCCATGGTTTTAAAAGGATGTACTGTATGAGTGTCTGAATTAGTGCACACATGAATAAACACTTGAAGCATTTCTGTCTTACACAGGTATAAGTGACATATGTATATGCATATATGTATGTATGTATCCACACATACAGCCTGTGTGAGAATGTGCTGAATCCATAAGAAATACCGTCTTGATGTTATACACAGTTTTGGCATCATAAAGCTGTAAATATTTTTAGGGTTGATTGAGACATCTTCATTTCCTCGCCCCGTTCACAGTACGACCAGACAAACAAAGCTTCTTAGCGTAACTGGTGCAACACACACCCAGCCTGGGAGCAGCAGCACGCAGCAAAGCTCCTTTGGAGGGACAGTAGGTACTTGTTAGGTCGGTATTGCTACTGGAGTCAGTGTATCCTCCAACCACAGCCTTGGAGATACATATGCATGCTTTAAAGTAGAACCTTTCTTTTGCATATAATAAAGGCATTCTGACAGCGTATTGGCACACCCACTAGGAACAAAGCTTAAACAGGCACTGTCAGCTGCCCTGGGGAATTACATAAGAATAAAAGATTGAAAGGTGTGCTGTGGGGATGATTCATATACCTGAGGCTTAGACCAGGTGCTCTGCAATTAACTGCATTAACCTGCAGCTGGAGTGAGTTCAGAGTGAAGGTTAGCTATTCTCAGTTCAATTGGTTTAAAATCTTTACTGAGAATTATATTCAGTTGTTTATACTGCTGCTTGTTGTTGCTGTCTGGGTCTGCTCAGAGGCTTAAAAAGAGTGCTGTATGTCGAGTTCTAATCATATTTAATGCAGAATATGCAGGATTCTCCTTATAAAGTTAGAGGGAGGAACCAGAAAAATGACATTTAAAGTTAGGATGACATTTATTTTGGAATATCCACTGACTTGTGGAAGGTAGAAAGAGATGGATGGCTTTGAAAAGCGGAATGCTTAGAGGGATAACCCTTTTTCAGTTTTACAGAACATGGCAGGGCTTAAAAAATGTGCCTGACTTAGCACATGGACAGACTGCATGATCTCTTTTGAAATCTATACAGGATCTTTTTACCCGCTGGGTTTAATTTCAGAATCCAGTACAGTCATTAAAGAAAATAAAATTATGTTTGTTCTTTCATCTGGAGCACAGAGCAGTATCAATTTTTCATTCCCTCCTCCTTTGCATTCCCCCTTCCAAAAAAAGATGTTATAGATGGAAGAATTCACCCTATAGCTCCCCTAAAATTTCTGATCTTCGACAGCTGCTTTGAATTGATTCTGTATACTTGCTTGCCTAATGTCTGCAACATGTAATGCTCTTTTTGTGCCCCTGAGATTGCCAAAACTGGAACATTATGTGTCCTGAACTTGCAGCCAATCTTAAAAGCTCTATCTGTATCTTCCCAAATGTCTGAATGTTCTGATCACCCTCTTGTGAAGTACCAGTACATCCCAAGCTGCGGTGTCTGAACACTTCCCATTTACTAACATCAAGCAGAATGTTCTTGTTTTAAGATAGGGGGAAACAAAGTCAGATATAATGCTTGTGTACACAGAAGATTTTCCATTAATGCTTTATCATTATACTTAAATCGTCACTGTTCTTACTGTGCAGTTCCCTCAGCAGAGGCAAATATTTCAGACCAAGAGGTCCTGTCTTCCACTGTGTTTTTAAACCATTTCCAAAAGATAATAATAAAAATAAATGGGGGGGTGGAGGGGGGAGGGAAGACTGAACATCTGAGAGTGATCTAAATGTAACACTTCCTCACTGTATTTCATGCTGGTATAACCTCACTCTTCTGGAAATCTTTGTGTCTTATTCTACATCCTGGACTAGAGACTCTAGCTCTAGAATCAAGCTGTTACTATTATGGCCCATGTGTGGGACAGTGCTCTGATAGCACTATATATTTGAAGTACGATGTAATTGGAAAGACAATGACTGCTTCCTTTGAAATGCATAGTGAAGACATTGCTTCCAATAAAACCAGGGTTTAGTCCTAACAGTGATGGTTATCTACTGTTTGGGTAAGAAAACAACATGCCATTTCAGACTGCAAAACCATGTGTGATCTGGCTTGCTTTGTGCTGGCCAATCCAGCTGACAATGGCAAGCAGAGTTCATAAACATCACTGTTGAAGGCACTCACTTCTATAGCTTCAGTGCACGCTTGTGCTCCTCCTGTTTTCATTAATTCTTTTGCATGCTTAACAAAGTAGCTGAATTTTGTTCTGTATCCTGAAGGCTGTTAGTTGAGTTTGCAAAGCAGGTGTAAGTAGTAGTAAGTACAGAGATTTGCTCTGTACACACCTATACTCTGCTGACGATGCTGTGCATGAATTTGCTGCGTGGCTGGATTCTATGAAACCTATGCTAGGATTCTATTTTCTACAGTCTAAGAAAGCTGATAAGTGACGCTATTCTTATAGTGGTTGAGAGAAGATTTATTGCAGATCTCCAAACTTCTTTTTTTTTCCAGAGCTTTTAAAATAATGCTAGAGTAAAAAACTTTCTGAAGAGGTAAAGTGATAAATCAAAGAAAACCAGTCTGGTATTAGGAAGGTAAACGTCCCTTGCCTGACTTCTGATGGATGATTTGAAAACCTTTATTCAGAACTTCAGAAAAGGGTGTTATTGAGGCTGCCACCACCTTTACTGTGAAGTGCAATACAATGTAACATGTAGTACTGTAAAGGAACTCTGTTGGATAAAAGAGCTGAGAGATCATTACTATTTAGCTAACAAACATGTAAGAATCCTGGTATCCTCTGCAGCAGGCAAGGAGCTGGACTGGCCCTCCCAGGATCACATAGCAGCATCAAAGATAAGGACAAAGGGAGATATGTCAGAAAGCTACTGCATTTCATCTGCTGTAATTGTCTCAGGAGATGATGCTGAGCCAGAATGGCCCCTGCATTAAGTTGTGAATCACCTTCCAACCCTCTCCCAATCTGCTTTTGTTCCTCTGAGGTTTACTGCTAGTAATTTGGCATTAAAGTAGTGAGGAAAAAAATGGGTCACAGAATGGTAAAGGTTAAAACTGATGCTGTTGTGGAATCGGGAGAACAGAAATGACCTTAAGACAACAGTGAAGCTAAAGATGGTGAAAAGACATAGGGATCCTCATAAGGAGATCTGCAATTTTAGCATACCTCCCGGTCTAGAACATCACCTTAAACACACTTTATATACTGCTAAAACAAGTTCACAATGTGCTGGTTTTCCTATGAGAACGTTTCTGAGATTTCTGACGAAACGGTGAAATTGTTCTCTTAGGGCTCTTATGGGACAAATATATGGGCAGTAAGAACTGAGGGACCATAAAAGTAAAAAGCAGACTTCTGAATTGTAAAAGGCCGTATAAATAGTAGCAGAATAATGAATGATTTTGGAAGATACAGGATAAGAGAAGTGAATTTTCTATTGTATCCGAATTCTCTGCTGCTCTCTGGTTGATGAAAGACAATGCCATCTTCTTATGGAATAGAGATATTTCAAGAAGCAGGTAAGAGAATGAAAGAGTCCAGCTGTCACTGACTTTCAATGAAGGAGATTTTTCAAGTTTTGTAGGTCAAAGCTTCTAGATAGTTCTTAAACTGTTATATTCAGTCCAGGAATTGTAGAAGTCCATAACTAAGCTGGTTTGTAGTTTATTTGTATAGATGTATATATTATAGGTGTATAATCTCTGGTCTGTTCTGGGAAAAATCAGAAGAATACGTGACCCTACTTAGTGTCTTCTATGTGTACATGTTGAGCAAGCCTTAGAAAAGTTTAAATATCATTTTGAAGTAGAAAGTGTTGTGAAAATACAAAAAAAACCCAGCAACCTAAGAATTGCTGATAAAAGATGAAACAAGTAAAATAGGAAAGGACTGGCGGATACAGAAAGACACTTTGTGCCATCTTTGAGGCTTTTTGAAGGCAAAAACAACACTTCCTTGTTAGGGCACCAGCGATCTCCAGCTCATATTTGCTTATTCTGGCACCAATCTGACAAACTTCATTCCCTTTCTAATTGCATATTCCAATTCTTCACTCCTGGCCAGCCCCCAGTCATTCTGAATATTATAGGCTGGGTACAGAAGCTGAGATGTGACTACTTCAACAGTTATAGACAGCTGGAAATTATCTTTTACATCAGTGCCCACAGGCAATTTCTTCCACCACCAAAACAGCATGAAGTATTAATGGAAGAGAGACTAAGCCTCCCAAACTTGCAGTCCTCAGGCCTGTCTGTCTATAACTCCAACTCTCCCTGTCCTCCCCACCCCCCTTCTTTTCATAGAGATAGGTTTCAGGCCTAAACAGCATACGTCAGTCCTGGAACCTTCTCAAGACAATCTGATCTTTCTAATCAAGTTTTCACATGAGCAAAGTGGAGTACCTCTCAGACAAATGACACTCAGTATTAGGGAAATAGTCCTTTCTGTACTCTACTGTAAGTGTAATAAATAAATTTATTCATCTCAGTTCTGAAACTCCCTGCCTAGACCAGAGGTACCCAAAAGCTTATGGCATTGCATTGGCAATTAAAAGATACAATAGTAGGAAGAAAGCTGAAATGAACAATAAATAGGTGACCAAATGAATGATGAACAGGTAGATTACAAGGGAGATTTCCACAAGATTATTGCCTAGGTGTGAAGGTCCTTGGTGGACCAAGGAAGGCCAGACACCAGATCTTTCATCAGCTACAAGCTCAGGTAAAATAGGGTAACATGCGTATGTCTGAAATATTGCCTTATACTTCAGACTGCTTTCATCTACTCAGTCATCTTTCCATAACCTAGCTGCTAATTTAGAGAGACACAGAAAATACAACTGGGAGCTGCAGGCACCGGGAGTATCTTCCAGTTTTCCACTTGGAAATAACAGAAGGGAAATTACAGATAGAAAACAAAGGAGTAGGTGACTAGAACAGAACTTATTAATCTGCTATCATATGCAGTTATCACTATGTGTATGCCTTTATGAATCTAGATCTGGCTGCAAGGTATTATTCAAATAGTGCATGGAAAAGGAATGACGAATGAAGCTTATTGGGTAGTGTACATAAGGGCAGACAGTCTGTGTGCATTTCCCTTTATACTGGGCCTTTCCTTTCTTTAGTCCCTACAGAACTTTCTGCTGCAGCCTGTGCTTTAAAACGATACTATCCTTGCGATACCAGAGCATAAGTGAGAAGGATATTCTGCTTTTATATACTCTTAAAATGATTGCATTTATTTCTGAGTGGGGATCTCTTATTTAGACTGTTTCGGCTTTGATTTTTATTTATTTATTTATTTTATAAGTTCCTGTTTTTGTTTTTGCTCCTAACGGGAGAAAAATACTGTATCTTTAAATTAGAAGTAGCTGAATAATGAATCTTGGGCAGTGAAAAGGCTAATGTGCTGTGGAAGAGAAGGAGTTTAATCTAATTTAGTTGGAGGGTGTCTGTCTGTGGTGTTGTTTTCTGGACTGTGGGAATAGAGGAGGGAAGCTGCCCCAGTGAATGGTTCCTCCTGAGCCAGAATCAGTGGGGAGTCCCTTAGATGCCACTGATCCGAAGCCAGGCCATGAAAAGGGGATTAAAGAAATGTTCTGATTTGCAATTCACACTAATGCACCCCGTCGAACCTTTGGTAATATTTCAAACCACATTTCAAGGGAAGTGCCCTTAAAATAGCCAGCTAAATTGTATTAGAGCAACACTATACAACCCACTCATCCATTTATGATTTGTTTTTGTTTTTAATTCCTTTAACTGTTGGTGGTGGTGGCTTTCTGAGGCAATTAAAACTTTTGTGCATTGTGAATATTCGCACTTGCAGGGTAATATTTCTCAGTGTGCCTGTCCTATTAGGCAGATGTGTTTATTTAAAAACTGGAGGAAAACTGGTACAAAGATTCTGTGGCGAGGGAAAAATGAGCTCATTTGGTTTAAAAAGCAAACATTTGCTGCATGCCATTTAATTTTGTGAATGCTTAGTGGAAATTCGGGGAGAAAGGCAGGCTCATACAATTGATAAAACTGCTATCAGCTTTCTTTCGTGTGCATGTGACCCTTTTCTTTTACAGTCAGCACATTTTGTATGCTTTTTTAATACATATAGATGTGTGTGTGTGTGTGTTACGTGTCTGATTTTGGTAACAACTTCTACCAGATGCAAACAATTAAAAAGTGTCTGGATGAATCAACACCAAATACAGATGAGGAGAGGATTAATGAATAGGACCAACGTTAAACTGATCTCGTTTTTGTGTGATGAGCACAGAGCACAAAATATTAAATCAGAAAGAGTGATAGATTCAGAATTTATAAACTCAAGGTCAGCAATACAAGTTCACATTCTGTCACAACGCACTTGTTATAAGAGATCATTTGGAGTATTTTATTACAATTCTTTAATGTATTAATTAACTCTTTAACTCCCCAACCCTATCATTTCATTTCTCTTCCCTGCTGAAGCGTCAGAACGTTTTATCTCAAAGGGATTATTTGGGTTTTCTTTAATCCCATTTCAGAAAACCTTGCCTAGCACTGCAATTTCCATTGACTCTAACATGTATAGAGTAGATGCAACTTTGATTTTCACCGTTACCCATATCAAAGTATTTTATTACACTGCCACTGTTGTAGATTACACAGCATTAAACTTTGCCATTCCACGGACTGGGGGGAGAGTGGGCTTTTTTCTTGTCTTGTTTGTGCTTTGCTACACCTACAAAATATTTAGTTACGGTTTAAATTTTGAGATGCCTTATTAAACATTCAGGTTTTTTTCTTAATCTTTTGCTTATGGGACAGAAGATGAGCTGGACTTTAAATACAGACGAGTCCTCTGCACATTTTGGGGAGGTTTGGAGATGGATGGCTAGAGGGAGAAACGTATCTTTCCTGTGAGTTGGCACATTATTTGAAATCATGTTTAATTATAAAGTTTCATTAAAAATCTTTTGCTTAAAATTTTAGAAGCCTAATAAGATTTCCATTAATTTAAACATATCACTATTCCCACAACGGCCCAAATGCTTTCTTTTTCCTCTTTCATCCATGGTTAAATATGTAAATAAAATGTCTAAAGTCATTCTTCAAAGAAGACAAAAGAAAAAAGAGCTGAGGGAAAAGACAGCCATAAAATTCCTCCCAATTCTCCATAACATTTGCCAGAGGGGGGCCAACTCCTAGCCAGGGCCTAGCAGCAGGGGTGCCTGGCTGCTCCATAGAATCACACATCTCAAATCCCACACACAGGAGAAAAAAAAATAAAATAAAATATCTTTTCAGCTGGAGCCATCAAAAGGCTCTTTTCATTTATTAGTTACAGAGGTATCTTCCAGTTGCTGATTTCTCAGAGCTCTCATTTTTTCTATAATAATGTTCTATTTGTTAGTTTCAGCGACTCAGGCTCGTTGAATGGAATACACTCCTAGATAGCTCTTTAAAAATATAGGAAGTGAAATAAATGATCTAAAGCAGGATGCACTGGCTAAAATAATGGCTAGGAAAACAAGGCTGATTTAAATTGGCGCATAAAAGATCAATTAAGAGAGGCACAACTACAAAGGTTTGATTGTGGGGTTTCTTTTATCCCTTTTATCCTCATTTTTATTTGTATTTCTTTTTGCCACTTTGGAGAAAAAGGCCTCTATCAGTGCTATAGAATACAACACGCCACGTTTTGTTTAATGTGTTTTTTTTTCCTAGGGTTTTTGTTTTGTTTTTTAATGGGAATGGTGATATAAAGTGCTCTACAGAAATACTTGTTGAAAATAGGGAAAACCACCTCAAAAACAATCAAACTGAACCCAAGCAATATTTAATATCTTCATCTTAAGCAATAGAGAAGTTTTCAAAGGTGCCTTGTCCCTTGTGAAAGCTTTCCCCACACTTCTCTGCCACCCCCAGCTGAGCTCTCCAGAAGAGGAATTGGGATGCATACAAATACTAAGAAAATAGGCTTAGATTAATGAAGAATGGAAATGCCCCAACACATGCTCTCTCTCACACACATACAGACACACTAAAATAAATACAGCTTATTTTGCTCATAACACCGCCTGCTTTTATAACATTCCCTAAGGAATCTCTGAGTGCCCAGGAAAGGTCAGCCCCTAAGACGAACGCTTTGTAAGTACTGTAGGACTGTTTTAAAACATATTTATGATGGTTTTTACTCCTAAGCAAAAACTAGCTGCATCTTCAGGGTTTTCAAAGACAAGCTCTAGCTCTGGTTTGTTGTCCTTGCCTGGATCCATTTCACCCTTATCACAACTGAGGAAGCCAACAGTTTCCTTTCTAGAGGCTGGTGGGGTATTAGCTCTGACCCTGCGGGATTTGGTAGTTTCCAGGAGAATCCGTGTTCGCTCCGATAAGAAACAGGCACTAATGGAGAGGAGCCCAGTTTGTGTGGGCGAGCTTGAATGAAGGGAGAGGGAGATTTTCCTTCTTCGATAATATGTTTGCTAAAACTGAGCTCAAAGTAAATAACAATAATTTTAAATAACAGTAAAGTAGAGCTCATCTTTTGACTTCTGCTCACAGTGCTCCTTTCAGTCTGTACCTCTGTGAATTTTGGCTTGGCTGGGGCTTTAACTTCTTCCTTCTAGCTCATATGGACCAATAAGCGGCATAAAGCTCAAAGATTAACTCAAAAAGTAATCACAACTCACTGTAAAATGATCTCCAAAATCTGTATGTTTCTTTTCTATAGTGGATGAAGTCACTTTCTCAAGTGTATGTCGCTTTTAGGGCTTCTTATGTAAGGGGAGGGAAAAAAAAAGAAAAGCTACTTTTCAAGAGATGCCGTACTGTGATTAAAAACATAATCAGGTACTTTTCTGGCAATCTTATCTGTCCTGTTCATTTAGCAATTCGAAACAAAGCACAGCGTTTGAAAACAGCTGAGATTCCAGGCTGAGAGCAAGCATTTTTTATGACCCTGGCAGCGTAGAGTTTATAGCACTCGCCATAAAATGCATCCTCCTCCCCACATCCTCCCTGCTAAAGCATTGCCCTCCCTCCAATAAAGGCAGTCAAGGAGGTACCACCTTCAGCCCTCTTATTAGGAGCCATGAAGTCTGCGGCTCTCGCCCTGCCTGGCTTCCTACCTGGGCGAGGGAGGAGAGGCTGACGCCTTCCAGAGAAAGGATCTTGTTAAACTTTCAAGGGAGGGCAACGGGAGAGAGGAGAAAGGAAGGAAAGAAAGACAGGAGGAGAGAGAAACAAATGGGGCTTTTTCTAATCTGTGCTGATCAAGGAGAAACCTGTAGGGGTCCTTAAGGAGGTTTCAAGGCGTTTCGAGTGATTGGAAAGTAATCACCGTGTCAGCTTCACCTTTCTCATGCAAAGTGGATGTCGTATGCAAGGCGGATCCTGCACAGGTTTTTATTTTTTTTTATTTTTTTTTGTTGTATTTTATTTTCTCCTCGGAGTCAGCCGCCCCCGGAGCCCCAGCTGCTCGGCCCGGAGTTCCCAACGAAGGGGAGGGGGGAGCAGGCAGCGCTCGGCTCAGCTCGGCACGGAGCGGGTCGACCAGCAGCAGCCAGGGAGCGCCGAGGGGGGAGATCTTCCAGACCCCCCTCTTCAGTGGCTTAGATATTGCCTCCTCCTCCTTTATTCTACACTCGGATAAACCAATCCCCACCTCTCAGCGAGAAAGTCCGGAGCCGTGACCCCACTCTAGGAAGAGGAAAATCCCCGGAGGAGCTTGCTGCACTAAAAGCCGCCCGGGACATGTGCGAGTGGAAGAGGTGATCTCTCGGATCTGCTCTGATCGTTCTGCTTTCGCTTCGAAAGAGGAGGAAGAGGAGCAGGAAGGGTGCTGGAAGGACGGCGAGAAGAAAGTTGCCGGGCTCTCCGCAGTAAGTTCGGCTCATCTGTGAGTTGGGGGCACTTCTTCCTCCCTTGGTTTGTTCGCGAACTTCCCCGCTCGTCTCCCCGCTCCGTCGGTGGGGACGGGACCGAGCGGCCCGGGCGATGCTGACCTGAGCCCCGCCGTGCCGTCCGTCCGCGCTGCCTCGCCGGGGCCGGACGCGATGCAGCCCCCACCGCAGTGACCCACCGCACTGACCCCCGGCCGCCATGGGGCCAACCGCAGGGAACCTGGTGCGGGCCGTCCTGGTGCTCTGCTGTCTCGCAGAGCGATGTGCAGGGATAAGCTCCATAGACATTGAACGCCCCGGCGACGGGAGGTGCCAGCCGATCGAAATCCCCATGTGCAAGGATATAGGGTACAACATGACGAGGATGCCGAACCTGATGGGACACGAAAACCAAAGGGAAGCGGCTATTCAGCTACACGAGTTTGCCCCCTTGGTGGAGTACGGTTGCCACAGCCATCTGAAATTTTTCCTCTGCTCCCTTTATGCCCCTATGTGCACTGAGCAGGTTTCTACGCCGATACCAGCCTGCAGGGTCATGTGTGAGCAGGCGAGGTTGAAATGCTCTCCTATCATGGAGCAGTTCAACTTCAAGTGGCCGGACTCCTTAGACTGCAGCAAGCTGCCCAACAAGAACGACCCCAATTACCTGTGCATGGAGGCCCCCAATAACGGGTCAGACGAGCCACCCAGGGGATCCAGCATGTTGCCACCCATGTTCCGGCCACAGAGGCCCAGCAGTGGCCATGACCTGCAGCAGCACAAGGACAGCCTCAGCAGAACCTCCTGTGAAAATCCGGGCAAGTTCCACCACGTGGAAAAGAGCGCTTCCTGCGCACCACTCTGCACCCCAGGGGTTGATGTTTACTGGAGCAAGGATGACAAACGGTTTGCTGTCATTTGGATTGCCATCTGGTCCATTCTGTGCTTTTTCTCCAGCGCTTTCACTGTACTCACTTTTCTCATAGATCCTCAGCGTTTCAAGTACCCTGAGAGGCCCATCATCTTCCTCTCTATGTGCTACTGTGTCTACTCGGTGGGGTACATCATCCGCCTCTTTTCGGGCGCTGAGAGCATTGCCTGTGACAGGGACAGTGGCCAGCTCTATGTCATCCAGGAGGGACTGGAGAGCACTGGCTGCACCATTGTGTTCCTGGTTCTGTATTACTTTGGTATGGCCAGTTCCTTGTGGTGGGTAATTTTGACTTTAACTTGGTTTCTAGCGGCTGGGAAAAAATGGGGACACGAAGCAATTGAAGCAAACAGTAGCTACTTTCATTTGGCAGCCTGGGCCATTCCAGCTGTGAAGACCATAATGATCCTAGTTATGAGAAGGGTGGCTGGAGATGAGCTTACAGGGTTGTGCTATGTCGGAAGCATGGATGTGAATGCCTTGACTGGGTTTGTGCTCATTCCTTTGGCTTGTTATCTAATCATTGGCACTTCTTTCATTCTTTCTGGTTTTGTGGCCCTTTTTCATATCAGAAGGGTGATGAAAACGGGTGGAGAAAATACCGACAAGTTGGAGAAACTCATGGTCAGGATTGGTGTCTTCTCAGTCTTGTACACAGTGCCTGCGACTTGTGTCATAGCTTGCTATTTTTATGAAAGACTTAATATGGATTATTGGAAAATTGTGGCAACTCAACAGAAATGCAAGATGAACAATCAGACTAAAAACTTAGACTGCATGATGAATAATTCCATTCCAGCAGTAGAAATTTTTATGGTCAAAATTTTTATGCTGTTAGTCGTGGGCATTACTAGTGGGATGTGGATCTGGACTTCCAAGACCCTTCAGTCCTGGCAGAACGTTTGTAGTCGAAGATTAAAGAAGAGAAGTAGGAGAAAACCTGCAAGCGTTATTACCAGCAGTGGGATCTACAAAAAACCTCAGCATCCACAGAAAACTCACCTTGCAAAATATGAATCCACGTTACAACCACCCACCTGCGTATGAGTAGGCTTTAGATGAGATTTACAAATACAGTAGCAGGCAAAGAGTAAAATATAGATGGTGCTTTTATTTTTATTTTGTCAGAGGACACTTTAATGCCTCAAGGCAAAATGTTATACTGAATTCAGGACCTGGTTAAACACTGAAGATAGATGTAATTGTGGAAAGGTTTTCAGTGAAAGGAATATTGTGAACTAAAACAGCCTCTTCTGTTACTAATTTTTATTTATGTTCTTCATCCGGCCCTCAGATAGTTAAAGAAAAACAGACAAAAAGCAACAACAACAACAAAATGTTTAACTTTTTAATGTAGCTGAGCTGGATTTCCTACAGGTTTCTGAGTCAGTTTTATGGAGCAGTGATTTTCTTTTAGAAGCACCCAAGTGAGCATTGTCTCTTAAGGAAAGGGAGGTCCCCGAGAGGTTTTTCCTCACTGAGTATGTTGGTGTCTGAAAGCAACTTCCGTGCTAACTCTGAGAGAGAAAAATCCTTCACGACTCATCTCAGCCCATTGGGTTTGGGGTGCCTAAAAATAGGTTCAATCTATAATGCTCACCAATATTCTTTCACTAGAAGAGAAACTTCCTGCACCAGACACAAACTTTGTGAATAAGAATAATGTGCAATACATTTTTTTTTTCCTTACCATGACATGAAAAGAGAAACAAGTATTTTGCTGTACATAAAGACAACAAAAGAAATCTCTTAACAAAAGAACTAAGAGGTCTAGTCCTCAGAAACCCTTTAGTGTTACATTTTGTGGCTTTTTAATGGAAATCAAGCCAATGTTATACACGTTTGGACTGATTTGTGGAGTAAAAAAAAAAAAAAAGAAGGGGGGTGGGGGGGTGTAAATTCAAAGAGACCCAAAGGGCTTATTGACTCTTTCTATTGTTAAACAAATTCTCACTATGAATAGATCAAGAAGCACTAGATTCTCCAAAGGGAAGCTTTGTATAGAGTGATGCTCTTTACTGTGCTGGGGGTGCACAGTTTTGGCTGTATATATTTGTAATATACAATTATTTTTCACGCTCCGCTATTTTATTAAAAAATAAAATATGCTCTTTAGTTTGATAATTTTGTGTTTTCTAAACTTTCTCTAATGTGCTTTGTGGTTAATAAACTTGTTCCTTCAGTCATCTGATAAAAGCACGCTTTGAATACAATAGTTGTTATACTGGGCAGTGTGTATAAGCAGACAGAACAATAACTTCCTCCATAGAAATTAGAGGTTGAAATCAGGTAGGTTTTGAAGTGAGGTCTTTCTGTGAATTGAGGAAACTGAATGAGAAAGAGATTTGGTTATGTAAAAAGAAAGAAAGAAAGAAAGAAAGAAGCTGTAGCCATGTAGGGTAGCACCATGTTTGCAAAGCACAGAGATTACAACAATGATCCTTGGTTAACACCCCTTTACAATTTGCATGGGGTACATGTTAAAGCAGTTTGAATGCAGCTCAGCCTCTGCTCTTCAGGGATCTTTTCCCATTCTAGCGTTACTGAGTGTATGTTATTTAGGGAAAGATGGGGGGAAAGGAGCAGAAATATAAATACGGACTTTGAATAATGCTATAGGAAAACCATTCCGATTCAAACCCTAAGAAGTTTTTAGTGGGACACGAGTTTTATGAACCTGAAGTTTTCCATGGAGTTCACTAAAGTAGTGCTGCAAGATCACCTGGACTGACAGTACTGCAGCCTCACCTTGCACAGGCTGTTCTAAAAACCCTTTGTCAGGTATCTCACAGCAGAAAGAAGAGAGATCTTAATGGGACATTCATAGAGCCACGGTCAGCTTGCAGCTCTTGGGAAGGTTACAACACAAGGACTTCTTTCAGTGGCCTGGTTTTGCAGGAGTATGCGCAGAGCTGCAAATGTGCTTTTTTCCTTCTTGTAGTCTATAAGTGTTTTCTAGCAGTGCTGAGGAACTTACATGACAAAAATGATCTTCGTAATGCACACTCACGAAGCAGCTTTCAATATAAGATTTATTTAGATGGAGAGGATGACGGAGAGATGGATATTTTTCTGCCTTTATGCGTGTGTGCCACTGTTGGATACACAGCTCTGTAGATGCTCTGTAAGTTAATCCTGTCAGAGCACACCCTGCTGGAGCCAAAGTAGGACACTGCACTGAACAAATCCACTTCTGGAGCTACTGAATTAATGCTTTAGCATCTCTGTATGTTCTAGTTAAAATCGATTAGGTTTAGATCCCAAGAAATACAAAGTTTTAATATAATCTGTGTATTGCAAGTTACTGTGGGAGATTCCCCAAGTATATAATTATGCCGACTTCTTTACATCAGGCCTAATCTACGGTAAATGTAGCAGAGTATAATAGTTTAAAAATGAGTACATTCAGAAATGGTATTTCTTGCTGTCCCGTAGCTCCTACGAGTCTTAACACTTTCATATTGAAGTTGCAGTGGAAGGTATTAGAAGCATACAGCTTTTAAGGAAAAGTGATATTTTCATAAAATATCAGTGATTTAGTTTAATATTAATAACGTTTGCTTGTGCTAGAAGTCTGCAGATTAGTTAGAAATAATAATAAACAATGAAAAAGTATTTGAAGAAAGTACGTCAAAAGTATTCTCTATTGAGCTTCTTTACTTTTCATAGGGATTTTATATTTCAGTAAGATTCTCTTGGTACTTTTTTATGTTGAATTTGATAGGATTTTTCTCCACGTACTCCCAAGCACTGTTGGCTATTTGCTTATCAGTAGATTTGTAAGAAAAAAATATGAGAATATATTAACAATTCAGTCACACCATAGGAAACCTGTTGAGGAAGGAATGCAAGCTTAGAACTTCCTTCTGGAGAGGATGTCTTATTGCAGTGCGGTGATATTTATCTTGATATCAGTTTGCTCAGTCAAAAATTTCTCAAAAACAAAAAGAAAATGCTGTTAGTGTATGTTTATGGTAACCAAGGATGTAACACTTGTCCCAGCTTGCGTCTGAGGGTTCTGTTCTCTCCCATGAGAGCCGTAGAGGGTAGAAATTGTCTCGAACTGTGCAGGTTATGGTGATGCAGATCATATCTCAACGCTGAGATGTCACCTGTGTATATGTTAGGGACCGGGAGAAGAAAGGCCAAAAGTTCATTTAGTGGTGAGGGTAACTTGTTAGAGTGTTTTTTTGTTGAACAGACATTTTGGGGTGAGAAAATGAGATCAGCGGGGAAATACTGGATTTGGGAAAAAGCACAGAATTTATTCTTGTCACAGTATGTCTTGTTTTTCAGTAAAATTCCTATATAAATAAATAAAAAAGTTAAGCTCAGTGCTTTCAAAAGTCTTGTGTTAGGTATGACATATCAGGGCACTTTGAACAGTAGAGAGCAAGCAACACAGCTGAAAGGATGTGAGGGGCTCAATCAAGGAATGTTCAGATCTCTTATCAGATTTTTCCCAAAGTAGCATTTCATATGTATGTTATTATGAAGCCATTATTCACATATGGCTGTCATCCCGTGGCTTCAAACTGTATGAAAAGCCAAGTAACAACAATGTCTGTAACATACACCCTCCTTATTCTACCGTTTAAAATCTATGGCTTCAAGGGGATAGTTCTGTAATGATGGGATATTATGTGCTCAGGTGGTCTTTTGATGACAGGTGGTCTCCAACAACAGATGGCCTCAAAGGAGAAACTTCAGTGCATTTTAGTTTAAAACATTTACACATTTCTCTAAAAAAAGAAAAAAAAAGAAAAAAAAAATTGAAATGTTATCCTTGTGTAATGTTCTTAAGTATTTCAGACAGAGTAGCCAAGTTATTAACACTGACAGATGATAAATCAGGGCATCCTTTAAAAGGTGGGTGATGGTGATTATGTGGTCTTGGAGCTTGCTTTGATCAGAAGTGACAGGCCTGTAAGGTCTGTGCCACTCAATCCCCCCTGGAGGGAGATCAGCACCTGTTTGCACTTTGAGGCTCCTCTACCTCCCACTGCCTTCCAGCACTATTTCATCTTTTTTTAACACACTTGATGTTGATTGGCTTTAAGCAAAGTCATTATTCATTTACAAAACACTCCTTGATGGAGCTCACTCAAAACTGTTTTCCAGTAGGAGTGTTTGCGCTGTTACACATAAGGTTGTATCAACATGTATAACTTCTGTTTTCAGTGAACTACGGAGTTAAAATCATCCTCAGTGCTAATATTGACCTCTTTCATATTTTGTCTGAACAATAGTATAAATTGCCTATGAATCAGTTTGTATATCTTTATCTACTCACCCATAAGAGATGTGTTAACAAGTTTGTGAAACAAACAGGCTCTGGTATGTCAGAAAAGATTTTCTGGTAGCTTTGTCTTACTTTTGAAGTGTAATTGATATTTCTAGAGGAGAGCACAAAACAAGGATTTGACTTCAGCAAGAAGCATAGGAGAAACTACAAGAATCAGTGTCCATTGGTTATTTAGTGTTGTATATGCAGGATGGACGAGGTGGGCTTAGATGCAAATACACACCACAGTCAGTGGTATCTCATTAGTTAATTCCAGTGTATCTGAGAACAGATGTTGTTCATGCTGCTGGTTGGGGAGCCCAGTTCTGCCTTTCCTGTATTAGCAAAGTTAAGGCTTTGGGGAGTTGTACATCAAAGGCAGGATTGAGTGGTCGTTGTGTATATTTGTAGGGCATTGTTTAAAAAGGAATTCCTTCAGTTTGTTATCACTTGTTTCTTCCTTCTATTCTTCAAGACCTCCTCATAGGTCTGCTCCGCTGAAATCAATGGGTGTCCAACTAATTTCAGCGTGTGCTTTGAACCAAACTTCCTATCTCAGGGAAACCACATGGTACAGGAAAACTCTTGAGTTTGTTGTTGTTTGTTTGTTTTTTCCCGAATAGGAACATTTTAAAATTAAAAAATACCATGATATGGAAAAAAAATAAATAATCAGTGAAATTATTACAATTACATATTAAAAACATACTACCCTGTTAGAATACACATAGTATGTTCCAAAATCATGCGTCCTTTTCAAAATGGAATTCAGAAATACTGGATGTTGATAACATTGAAAGAAAATGGAGATTTTTTTCTTTCTTTTTATTTTTCCCCTGAGAGCATTGCTCTGATAGGGTGTTGTTTTTTTTTTGCAGAATGTTCCATATTAACAGATCTACATTTCCTGGCATGAATACCCCTTCAAAAATTCTGCAGTCACTTTAAATCTTTGCCTTTTGTCACCTCTTCCAAGGGAGCGGACCTGTGGTATCAATGGGAGCTTAGGATGAAGAGCGACATTTTGAGTCTAGCCTGAAACGTGCTCTTCATTTCCTCCTTTCTTCACTGATCAGCACTTCCCTTCCCTTCCCCTCTCCTCAGTCTTTCATCATCTGCATGTGACTTGCTTCTTTTACCCTCCTCTCAAGTGATCCCATCCCTCCAGTCTCTAATCTGCCCACACACCGCTTTCTGTGGTACTGGCCCATAGCTGGGACTGCTTTGAGGGTTTTTTTTTGTTCAATATAAATGAAAAGATATTTCAAAACTTGTTTTTTATCTTTCTTTTTGGATAAGGAACGTGGTAAGAAGCAGAAGTTCAAAGTTCTGAGCTACCAAAGGTGCTGATGAACGCAGGAGAGTGTCAGGAAGAGACTGTTGGCTCTGAGCAGCCGCCTTAAACTTGAAAATACCCTTTTGCTGAAAACAAGCCTGGCTCTGTTTTGTATGTTTGTTATTTCACATTTCCTTTATTTGAGTCTAGTACCTATCTGTGAGAAATTATCAACAGGAAAGGAAGAAAGAATGCTGGATCAGTTGATAAAATAGGAAAAAATATATATAACAACAACAAAACCCACCCAAACATTCAAAAGCTTTTAGCCTGAGGAGAGATTTGTACACCCAAAGCTTGCAAGTTTTTCCCAGTTATACCCAGCTGAACTAACAGACATATCAGCTCGTTTTGCTCATGTCCTTCAATCCTCAGAACTCATAACAACGCTACACTTAGAGCCATGCTACAAATAGTGACCATGAGACTGATTTTGACCTCTGTGGTTCTTGAAACAAAACTGAACTGCAACCACTAGAATCATCTGATAGCATTAGAAGTCATGATATTGAAATCTAGATTTTCTTATGTTATTTTTTTCTTATGCAATTTTTCACCTTTTTAAGACTTCATTTCAACCTATTCCAAGTCTTAATTTGTGTTGTCAGAATTTTTGCTTGTTTTTCCAAGTTTTATGTTTATCTTCATCTGAAGCAGCTCTACAGGAATGCCTATGAATACCTAAGGAGGAGTCTATAAGGACTTCTGATGTTTGCATGCTATAGGGTTGTCTGTGATAATAAATTTCACATTAATGCATCTATATGGAAGGAGATGAAACTTTGCAAATCGTGTTTCTCCAAAACAGAGAGGGGAAAGAAAATTGAGCATAGGTAGTAAGTAGGTTAAGGATACTGAGAGTGCTGGGAGATGAGGAAGGGAAGGCACAAACAGCCTCAAGGGGGTTGTCATTATGTAAGTCATAAGGAAGAGAGTCACAAACACAACAGCTTAATTACTCTAAATTAATATCATCTGATTCCCAGGAGCGCTGCTTTCCATCATACTGCTCTGACCCTCTACTCTCCTCACAGATCAGAATTGACATTCAGAGGTCTTCATTTCATGATCCCCTCGTTACCGTGTGTAAGTGTGGCAATCGTTACAGTGGGGTCTGATTATGTAGTTTTATGCACAGTATTTTGCACAGTTAAAATGGAAGAATATTACAGTGTTACATCCTTTCATAAATTGAAGTTGCCGACCTGTGGTTCTGAAAGAAATTACAATGCAGTGACAAGAGAAGGTTTGAAAAATAATCAAATTTAAAACTTCAACCATTACTGCTTTTGTTAATTACCTTATCTGGGGTAACAGGTTCTTCTTCACGTTGCTTTGAAATATTGAGCCTTAGAGCCCACATAGTTTGGACTGTGAAGAGATGTATTATGCAGCTCTTTGATCAGTTTGGAAAATTATTCAGAGTCCTTGATTTGCAGTGTATGATAAAGTGAAAATTTTAAAGGCACAAAAAGGTATGTTCTTTATACCTCCTTTTAATATCCAAGTTTGGTTTCTTATGAACTCCTGATTAGTGACCTCTGAGCGAGGTGCTTAATGAAACAGATTCTGCCTTTATTAAGTAGCATAGGAAACACCAAGGAGATTGGGGTGTTGCTATACTTAAAGAATAAAGCAGAGATCAGCCCAGGAATGATTATCAGAAGACACTCTCTTCTATACGCTCACTTATTAGAGAAATGATGAAATAGAACAGCTGTGAGTTTGTCTTCTCTTCCTCAGACTGCCTCCATCCACAGGGTTTCAGGCATGACACAACACCAAAGCAGAATCACAGCCAGTGTGAATGCTCAGGAGACCACATACTCTCTGATAAAAAAGCATATTCAATTTATCTATAAATATTTTGTGTCTCCTAGAAAAACAAAGTTTTGAAAGCAGTGTTTTAGAAGTTATTTTGGGAACTCCAGATTTTGTTTCCTTTGTACAAATCTGGTGCTCAAATCTCTGCCTGCTGAAAATTCCACAGTGTCTCTGTGAAATTAATGGCCTTTTTATCTTGGGAATCATAAAGCTCCAAAGGGATGGAAAGGTCATAATGACACTTATGTGAAACTTGCAGAAGTTGTGATGTGGGTTTGTAGTTTTTACCCCTACACTGCAACCTGTGCACTCTGGGGATCTCCATTGCATAACCTTGACATGCCTAGAAGTACTTTGAGAACAGTCATGAGCACAGCTCTGGTTTTGTGCTTCCCATTACACTGTAGTGGCTGTTTCTGGGTTCGTGTGTGCCTTTGATTGAAGGGATGATAAAGTAGATGTTTCGTTTGGGCAGGCCATGTTAATGTCACTCTATCCGCCTTTGGTTCTCACCTTCTTGTGTTAACGATCCCTGGTCAGCTGGGCATTTACAGCTCCAAAGAGCTGCTGTTTGAAATGCATCCTTAAGCAAACTATCCTTGTCTATAGCAGAACTCAGAATGCAGGAGACTGACTTCTGGTTCCTTGTTTGATGTGCTTAACACAGCAGAGGTATCTACAACTTGGCATTTAAAGAAGCCAACAAAAACAAACAAATTTGGTTCATTTACATAACAAAAAGCTGATTGGACTTGCAAGGAGGCTCCTTTGAAATGCACCATTTTTTCTGTCACTGATGGGAGAAGGATCTGTCTGGTCTGGTGCTCAACCTCTCATCCCATCCACACAGCAAAAGGTTAAATTTCTGTCAGTGGAATCTCTTCCTTCCACAGTGTGGGCTACTTAAACAACAACCACAACAGAAGCTGCAGGAGCACTATTGTTATGTATTTTCCTAAACTATTATTTTAAAGAGACTGATAGCAAACTTTGCTATTCATTCTAACTAGTACAGAGGTAAAAGGTTCCAGTACTACCCTGGGTTAACACAGTGAGTGATTCATGACTTGATTTTTCGTTATATCTATTAAAAACATCTAGTACTCAAATAGATGTAGTCTTCAAGAAGTAAATATATACGACAAAGTATGCCTTTCTATCATCATCATTTACCAATCCCTAAAACTCACAACATGACAAATCAGGAAATCATGTTTCAAAGCAGGCTTAACCTTTTGGGTTTGTACTTTAAGCACTGAAGTATTGTGTCAAGAAATTATGTAGTCATACTTTTTCTTTTCCTATTGCTTACAAAGAAGGCCTCCCTGAATTATCTCCTTTTCATTCTGGTAATTTGCAAAAGTAATTTCTGAAAACAACAAAAGCAATTGGCAGAACAAATTCCCAAGGTAAGAAGAGGGGTTGATGTTAGAAAAGAAATGGTTGGCCTCTGTTTGTTTTCTGTGCTTCCCACGGGATGAGCCATATGTAGTTAAATGTATTATTGGTATATCTCAGACCTCTGATGAAAAGTAAAGGGTAGCACAGTAAAAATGACAAACAAAGTAATCCCTTAAAATGTATTGTGGCACTCCACGGTGTAGAATATAATAAGCTGGGGCCTTGACTGTGGCTTAGCACCATGAAGCAGCAATTAGAATTTCAGAATTTCATGGATTTGAGTCTTTTGTCATAGATCTTTTTACAACTTCAGTTATTGTAATATCTGATCACCTCAAACTGTAACATCTATTAATCAGAATATTAACACCAAAGCTATAACATCCTATTAAAGACAGTGAGCTGAAACGCAACTGGAAGTGCAGATGAGTCATTCCCAGTCAGTGAGGCATGAACATGTTAGAAGGGAGGCACAGTGCATCGCTGCAGGCGCTTTGGAGCAGCTGACTCACCCAGAGATAGAGGGGTAAATCACCCCAGTCAGCTGAGCTGGGACTCACAGCTTTCAGATACAGCAGCAACAATCTCTGCATGAAGCAGTGGTTCCCACAGGTGTTTTGGGAACACAGCAGGGCCAGAGTGTCACTGTATTTCAGGAACAAGGTAGAGCTTGCTGATGATATCTGACCAGTGTGACACCAGCTCCAGAAAATTCAGGAAGCCACTAGGCCCCTTTTCCCTCATGGGGCAAGCTGATATCTTGGCAAGGCTTGCACTTCCCCTTGGATTCCTGTGGGTAATGAGAAACCAGCTTTTTCTGTGGAAGGGCAAGACTGATATCTTGGCACTGTTCGGGCTCTTTCATCTTCTGAAATTCAGTGAGAACCAAACCTTGAATAACCAGTCTGAGATGCAAGAGTGAAGATAAGACAGAGCAAGAGGAAGAATATGGGTTTAGAAGGGCAGTTTGAATGGTAGAAGACAGGAAGAGTCAGGAGCTTGTTATAATGAAGAAATATGAATGACTGACGGCTTAATCAATTCTCATGTTTTATTAAATATGACATAATTGGGTGTCTAAATATTTATGTTCTTATTTTACAAATTTGCCTAAAATACCTGTGATGAGGTACTGGGGGCAATCAAAACAGAGCCAGATCACAGAAGTGATTTCAGGCAGCTGATTCCATCAGCACAGTGAATTATCCAGCTAGAGGAAATGATAATTTCTAAGGCGAGTTCACAGATTCTCTTCTAGCTCTTGTTCCCCAAATAGAAAATTCTTAATGCATGATGAAAGTAATGTGACTACAGCCTATTTTATTGCAGGGCCTGTAAAAATGCTGTAGGAAATGTGTGGGTTTTTTTTTCTTCTTCTTGCAGTTTTAAAACAAGTTATCTTTGTTCACAAACCTGACACAATCTGGGCAGTACTGCTATGCCAATCAGAAATAGAACCAATGAAAACACTGGAAAACTATATTTTCCTATCAGTTAGGAATTTCACCAGTGAAGAAGAGGAAGATGTTTTCCTTTTATCTACTCCTCCTATTAATTAGCCCACACACCCTTGGTGAGCATGGTATGGACAAGAAAAACTGGCTTTAGTGATCTTAGTAACTGCAAAAACTGGTATGACTATCACACTTAGGCTTCAGCAGATGAAGAAAATTAATGGACACAGAAAACATAGAACAACCATAGAAAGCTCAACTTACATCTGGGAGGGACGAATAAGTAAAAGGTTCTTATCTCTAGGGATTTACCAGTTATCACTCTGGTTTGAATTGCACAAGAGTAGGAGGACAATGATGACCCTTTCCATTGCTCTGTCTCCACCCGTGACAGCACAGTGCTGATGGAATGTTAGGCATGAGAGATAATTAAAAGCATTGTAATAAGTGTATGGCCTTGCAGATCCACCACCATCCTAATTTATACCCAGCCCTTTCCTTTATACTCCACCCAAGCTTTGGTTTCCTTTGCTCCCTCATGACTGTTGTGCTATCTTCACATGCCAGCTGAAATAGCCTCCTACTTTCTGTTGCCTTTCATCCAGCGTTATAAATGATCTGTTCATCATTACACTGCCACATGCATAATGACCAGGTTCATAAAGTTACTGAACACTGATTAAGCTGATATCAACCATAATCGATATTCTCATCTTTTAACAACTGATAGCTGTATATTGGCAGGTAGGATAAAACCCAGGCTATGTGATGCAAGATGAGCTGGAAAATGTGCAAAGCCAAAAGAAATAGATATATTTGTGAGGAATCTTGGCTCTTAGCTGGTCTGTCTCTTATGCTGAGCTGATGTTTGTGTCAATCTCATTACAGAGGGCAGGATAGATGCCACCAGTTTATGGCATGGATGTCTGCACCATGCTCAGAACAGTGTGTGACTCAAAGCCACTGAATTCCAGCAGAATCAGTGTGTTGTCAGTAATGTTTCATTCTTCTTTCTTTCCTTATTCCAGTTCATAAATCCCAAGCTAAACAAATTACCAAAGGCTTCATGTGGTGTACAGGCTTTAAGAGAGCAATTCCAGTCATGAGGGGACCATATCATTTATCAGAGGGGAGAGCATCCTTCAATTGGCTTTCAATAGCCATGGTTTTAGATGAAAGGTGCTAGTTAAATTGAGTGGATCAAGGCCAATCAGCTCTTGGCAGAGCTTGAGTCAGTAATGGACCATACAGAATGATCATATAATTTCAGGTTGATGAGACAGATTCTGCTGTTTCTGATAGCAGTGTCATTTAGAAGTATTCCCATCAGCTTCGACAAGGTGTATGAATGTACTCTGTAATAGCTGAGAAAGGCCTTTGAATGTACTCTCATAAACAATGTATGTGCCATTTCTCTTTTATTCTTTCCCTAGTTAGAAGCTATTAAAAAAACATGCTTTTTAAAAATTATTTTTAATTTTTATTTTATTTTTTTCCCCACTGTGAAGCACAGAAGCTAAAGAATAGGTAACATGAAATGAACTCAGAGTATGGAAGAGATCATAGTTTAGGAGGGAATCACAAAGCAGATATTTTAAGCTAAGAGTATTTGGTTTATACCTACCCCCAGTGGATTTGAGAGGCTGCTTAATGTCTGGTTGATCGTGTTTCTTTGTTTCTTTGTCATTTATTTTTTATGAACACCATAGCATATGGTATCTATCTAGCTACTCTTTTTCTAATGGCAATCACAACTGTGTTCCTTGATCTTTTACTTCAGGTCTAAAATTTACTGTATGATAGTGTGAAGGGTCTAATAACAAGCTTGTATGAGAAAGGAAATTAGTTGGAAACAAATGCATTTTTATCACTATGAAGCTAGACAATTGATCTGCCTTTGGATTAAGAAGAAGTATTTTGTAGATAGAATTTGTTTCTTTGAAACCTCAGATAATCTAGAATTTAACAGAGAGGAGGAGAGACTCTAGATCCCCACTATGCTTTATCTTACAGTAGAAAGCTTCAGAATCCCACCCTTTCTGATACTTGTAAACACAGTAATATCTGTTGCTGCAGATGAGTAGTTCCCAAGTGGGAATGATTAATTAATTCCACCTAGCTGCCTATTCATGTTATCACATGGAACAACAGAATCAACATGTGACTCAGCCTACGTGAGGATGCAGAAACCTCTAGGCTCTGTCCTTTGATTTAATTAATAGAGCTCAGTGAAAGTACAGAGCACCATTACAAAGGCTGTCAGTACCACAGAAACGGAGCAGATTAACTAATTACATATGCAGGCAGGTAATTTAGTCAGTAATTGCCCCAACTACAAACCCAGATGCAAGCATTTGAAGATAGAGGCAAGAATATTTGCATTTCTTTCCTCTGACAGTTTTTAACTCTTGTGTGCAGTCCTACAGAAGCCCCAAAGTATTCCTGATGTCTCCATCTTGATACATTTTGTCTTCCAGAAGATTTTTCTTTTGCATTTTTATAGATCCTTTTCCACACAGAATTAACTGCCAAAAGGGACATTTTCTGTATTTCCAAGAACAAACTTTGGCTCGTGTCAGTGTTTTCTACTTATCTAACAGAGCTAAAATCCTTTTCTTCTCTACATACTGAAATGAAGATTCATCATAATTGTGGCTTAGCATGTATAACTTCTTTCTTCCAATACCAAGAAATTCCATCTTATTTAAATTTAATCATCAACACCTTGCTGCAGATTCAGTTCGTGATTTCTTGGTTGTGTTGTAGCATTATCTGTTTGTGCCCTGCTTTTACAACATGCCCCTTTTTCATCACTTCAATGACTTTCAAGGCTCATTGTGGATTTGTTACCCAACCCTAACTAGGTGTTATTTCCACAGTTATTCCTTTTGATGCCACCTTTATCACTTAATTATTATTTTCTCATCCAAGCCTCTGTGTACAGGTGGAGCATCTCTTAAACATCTTCTAAGTAATTGCATTGTAATCCCTGTAAAACCTTTTCAGATGTCTACTCCCCTGCAATGCCTTCGTTATTCAATTGACGTAATACAATTGCTCCTTGTGCTGACCAATACAAGTGGCCAGATTTCATGTATTTTTCCCATCAATCATCTTCCATAAAGTCTTTGGGGAAAGAATCTCCAGTTCTTCTCTGTGTTGAGGCATTGAAAAATGGATTCTGATCTGTCACGAAGGCTCTATAGCATGACTGCAATGAAAATAATATGTTATTATAGTGTTATTGGGTGACAACTTGCATTGTGTTTGGTAAGCTGAATAATCAATTATGCTTCAGGATATCAGCTGATTGTCACTTTGCTTGGGAAAGAATTACTGTCTCACTTGTAAGCAGTCTTAAAAAGGCAGTCAACTGCATCCTTTTCTTCTTGCCTGCCTCTAAAGCATTCATTCTCTATCTGAGTCATCATCACACTCCATCACATTAAATACTTTTAAAGAAGTGACAGCCTATGGTATCCCTTCTCCTTTTGTCCCAGCCTAGCTCCCATTCATGTCTATGTCAGTTTTGAAGGCTTTGGAAATCCCATTCTTTGTCACCTGATTTTAATCCTGTTCTTCTGTGCAGTAACAAACTCTGAGATGCTGTTCAAGTATAAGCTACGAATATTTGTAAAAATGCCCACAGTTATAACATTTAGAGTGTGACGAGTGCAAGCAAGCAAACCACAGAGAGGGACAGCACTGAAAACAAATGTATGTGAGCCCTTCTGCTGCCCGGGAAGAGAAACTGCACATCTGGGTTGTGACTGAGAGATTAAGTTTCTGTAGGTGTTAAGTGAGGAGTCAAGATCTGTTTCCTAAGTTATTCTCATGACAGCAGTTTCCATACTAAGGTATGTGTGATATATTTGCCAAAAAGTCCTTACTGTCCTGCACAAATATATTTCACATACACAACCTGGATGAAAGAGTGAAAATACTCTAAAAGTGCTGAATGCCTGTTCAGTTCCCCTCATTTCAAACATGAATCCAATGCTTTTCAGATATGTGAGCTCTAGGGAATAAACATTCCTTTGCCCAAAATCATTTAGAATAGAGATATGACACTGATTGAGATGAATTTCCTTTTCCAATTCTCCCTGCATCACCTGTCAGCATTTTCATCTAGGTTGCCTGCAACATTCAACACTCGTGATGGCAGGAATGATTAATATTTGGGTCTATTTATTCTTGTATTGTTTGTGTTTCTTAGAGACTTACTGTGTCAGGCAGAATAAATGAAATAAGCCTGTATGGGATGATTAGGCAATACAATTAAGCTGAGATCATCATCTATTCTGACAGAGCTACTCTGTCTCACACACACACACTTACATAGAGAAGAGGATCTTTAGCTTACCAAGGAACAAAGTGTGGTATCACATCTAGCAGGCCCCACTCAATGTCCAAGAAGAGGATGCTGTCTATTTCTGAGACATTTAAACTAGTTTGTTGGATGCTATGAATGCAAAAAGCCCTTTGATGACACACACAGTCACTCAACTGAGGGGAAAGGAACAGCAGCCCTTGACTAACTTGCAAGTTCATTAAACGAGGCTTTCTTTTGTATAGCTTCTGCATACTATTAGCCTGTGGTTCCATGTCCTGTAAAAACACATTGAAGGAATTCTTATTCCTGTTTATTCCAGTCCTTTTGTTATTTTCTTCTCAATCAGAGTTCATTTTAGCAGTTTCTCAAAGAACTGTTAGATTTTCTGGTTTATAGATAGTAACTAAGGAAGGAAAAGTAAGTGTTTGTCAGGCTTTTCATCCAAAAATTATACAAGTTTTTATATAGAGCAAAACCACCCAAGCACCAAATCAACAAAACTGAACAGATGGTAATCTGTGATGAACAAGCAGAAATGAGCAGCTGTTGGAAGGGAAGCTGGGAATCAGTTTTGCTTGACTTGTGGCCAATGGAACAGCAACACAATCCTAACTTCAAACTGCTGTTTTTGTGAATTGTACTAGAACTTTCAGGTGATGGTTCTAAGAGTCGTTTCAGTGGATCACTAACACTGTTACCTTTTGCTACAGTGAGTATCTGTGAACATACAGCAATAATTCTGCAGCAATAATCAGAAGGAAATTAACAGGCTGAGGACAGGGGTAGTAGAAGGGCAAGAAAGGAAGTGGGTGACCTCTGGAAAAATAAAGAAGGAGTGTTGTTATGGATCAGAGGTGAAGTGAGTAAGCAGAATAGATTTCATTCAAATATTACATACTTTTACTTTCCCTTTCAGATATAGGTGTACAGATATATTTAGCTCTCCTGCTACCATTCATATCATAGCAGTCATAGTATCTCTGAGTTTCAGCTCTGGCTCAGGACATCTATGTGCTAACACAGACCAAAAAGACTGTCCCTGCCCTAAATAACTTCTGAGTAGCACAATATGATATTAGCAGGATTTTGCAGCTACAAGAATAATCTGTAAAAGGATGTTAAATCTAGGCCACTGCAAAAGAATCTGGAGAAATAAGGGGAGGGATGGAAAAGGAAAGAAAGAAAGAAAGAAAAACAGTAAAGATCATCACTAGGAAAATATGTCCCACTTTTGAGGGTTTTTTTTCTACATGTTTCTTTCAGAAAAGGTTTCAGGTGAAGATGAAAGGGAAATGGTACAAATCACATTGCAAAAAAAAAATGGCAACATGACAATGTAAAGAAAAAGGAACAACAAACAAGCCTAATGGTTTGTGAGACAGGCAGCGTAGAAATGCTGGGAGACGTCAGCACTTTGGACATAAATGTTCATTTAGAAGAGGGTTTAATTAAAGGCAAAATTTGCCCTACCTGACAGAGGGAATAAAGTGAGTACAACAAAAATCTGCTGTCCTGCACACTGATGAAAGAGCAAAATAATATTTGGCATCAATATTTTCTCATGCTTAAAAATACTGAAAGCGTGATGACAAGAGAAAACACTATTAAGGTATGTCCGGACAATTTGAGTACAGGGTGTGATGCATCTCCTTACACAATGGTGAGGATTGGTTTAATCTAAGCATGGTTTCTTCCTGTTAAAGATCTGTCGCTATGACTTGAGCACTACAAGATCTCATGGAAAAGATCGAGTGCACATTTTAGGCAGAGCAAAGCATAAGTTGATGTAATTTTTTTCTAGATTAGAACACATTCAAAAAGATAGTATAACATACAGTGTTTGTACTATGAACTGTTAAAGGGATTAGAGAGATGACTAGGAAAACAGCCACGTTACCAGGCACCATGCATCCTGAACTGTTAGGACATCACAGTGCAGGTCCCCACCTGGCAGGCTGCTGCTCAGTACATTCATTGCAGGAATGGTACCACTCATGGGCTGATGTGGTTTCTCTGTCACTGGCTGGAATTGCTTGGTTCCCACACTGCTGAAAAGGCTATCATCTGGATCAGTCAGTGCAGAGTCTGTAAAATAAAAATATTCATTATTTTCCTATCTCAGCTCCAGATTCTGCCTGCTGGGAAAGCTCAGTGCAGCTTAATTAAGTGAGTGGGGTGGTATCAGTGAGGAGCTGAACTTCTGATAACTTAGTTGAGGCAGAATGCTTACACCCACTAGATTTTACCAGCACATCAGTAAGAACCAGAGTTTCCAAGTAACATAAAGAAGAGCTTGCTGGCTCATGAACATACCCATATTTTTTCTCCAGCTGTACCTAATACTCTAATATATGATATTACTTCTGCCCACAAACCAGGTCCGCCCACAAACCACTGTCAGGACACTGCAGAGCTCTCTGTTGCTCCATCAAGTGAAAGCAGATGCTGGTGTAAGTTATTAACTGTCACTTTCAATTCAACCTGACAAGAATGAGTTAATGGAGGAGCTCTTTTACAATGGTAGACAGGAAAATAAAAGCCACACTGAATCTATTTTTCTTGTCTCCCTTGTTTTCAAAGACAGTGCTACTGGCATAACACAGAATGCCCTGTTCATTCATTTGCTGATAATGCTGCTCCCTTTGGGAGTGAGACACAGCTACTTCATGGATATAGAGTAACTTATTCAACCACAAAGAGAAACCTCTTCCTTCCTTTAAACTGTTCTCAGACTACCAAAGCAGCTACTGATGCTGACCTACATATTGCTGGCTACTTTTCTCACTAATAGCAATTGAAAACTGGAGATAACAATCTTGTTCTTTTTCAAGTGCTTAAGATCTTATGGCTTTCGTTCTTGTTTCCGTTATATTTGCCAACTAAAACTCCGGGTTGTATTGTACTGAGTGAGTCTGCACCAGAGGATTTTAGAAAATGCTTGACTCCGTGTATGATCTCTATTTGTTGTCATAAATACAAATGATCAGGTTTAGAAAGCCACATTACCAATGGTAATACAGAATTCTTGTATTCAGACTGAAAAATTCAAGATGAAATGGAATAACCGAGAGAAGGTTTTTGTCTAATAATTATGTTTGGCTGAACCCAGAAGCTTTTTGTTGCCACTTGGCCATCCTTAATCACATGAACTCATGTCAGCTGCTTTATATGGTTCCTCTCCTATAACCTTTTTAAGTTCGGTCACAGACTGTACTGTAAAGTAATTGAGAAGTGGTTGTGTCTTAGACTGCTGTACTGCAAAGGTACCTGAGCAAACCATATATTTAAGATTTAAATAGTTCTTTGAGAGATGGGATAGGAATTTTGTAAGAGTTTAAAACTGAGCATATGTGCAATAATTTGTGGGTGTCTCTGTGCATCAGTTATCATGTGCTGGTTTTTCTTCTGCATCCATGGGATTTTCTTCTACCTCACACTCTGTGTCCTGTATGTTGTAAGAACAGTTACCAACATCAGATCTTTCTCCTTTGCTGCAGTGTAATACCACAGTTTCTTTCTGTTAATTAAAAGAACAAGTAAAATCCTCCAAAGATCACCATGAGATCCATGAAAGATCATCATCCTCTTCAACTTTTTTCTCCTTATTGCCCTGTATTTTTAGCTGGCATCCATAAGGAATGCATTTATATCTTTCAGCCTTTCTGCTCATCATATCATAAAATGGTTTCAGTTGGAAAGGATCTTAAAAACCATCCAGTTCCAAACCCCCAGCCATAGGCAGGGTTGCCAGCCACCAGATCAGGCTGCCCTGGGCCTCATCCAACCTGGTCTTTAATGCCTTCAAGGATGGGGCATCCACACCTCTCTGGGCAGCTGTGCCAATGCCTCATCACCCTCCGAGTAAAAAACTTCTTCCTGACATCTAACTTAAATCTCCCCTTATTTAATTTAAAGCCACTCTCTATCATACTGTATAAAAAGTTGCTCGTCCTCCTGCTTCTAAGCTCCCAAATCTTTGTGAAGAAGATACACCCATACACATCTGCTGAGCCATTAAGTCAACATCAAGCACAGTGCTACAAGTACCACCTACACCAGCTGCTGTGGGTGGTTCTTAAATATCAGAGATCTTGACAACTGCCCTTAACAATTTCCAGTTGAAACTAATTTTCATCCTGCGCTTCATTCCGAGGCTCAGCCCACTGGAGGTTTCTTACTGGGGCGATGAGCATTCAAAAACCAGAAAATGCATGAATTCATTTGAAAGTAACTCCCCTTATTCCCTTTAGAAGTAAGTACGTATAGATTCAAAGCTATGTGCTTTTTAAGCTCTCTTCAGTCCCATTTTTCCCTCCAAGTTGCCCTTGATTTTGGCTCTTTGTTGCTGATTCTTCCCCTATCCCTTTAGTACTGTCCCTGATTTATATGTCAGTGCTGAGTGCATCTGATCAAAACATGGCAAAGTGGTTCAGCACTTTGTGTGGTTCAGCACTCGCAGCAGGGGATGGGAGAAATGGGCTATGTCTAATCCTACTTTGTAATCACTGTCACAATGCTGTGACGCTGCCAGTTGGCAAGCAGGGGCAACAGCGGAATTTGGACGAGGTAATGACAGGTGCTCACAACGCAGCTAGAACAGCACGTGCTGGCAAACAAGTTTTTTAACTAGCCTGCTCAGCCTTTAAAAGAAAAAAGCGCATTGATTTCAAACAACAGCCCACCACTGAAAAGTGTGAAAGACATCGCAGAGCTGAGCAGGCACCCGAGTGATGGCTGGGTATGTGATTGCACTAAATTATATCTATATTCAGCTCCGCTTAGAATGAGGTAGCACTAAGAAGCTCAGCTAGGTAGGGTGTGTGCTTTTTTTTTTTTAACTTCAGCCTAAGAAAATTTTGTGGGAGGAGTCACTTTGGAAAGGTGGGAAAGCCTTTACCCTCAGGTTGCCTCAGTAAGAAGCTCCCGCTGTGATACTTGAAAGCCCAATAGACATGTCTGAATTTATAATACACTCTTGAAGTATTCATTCATAATCCTGTAGGGATTTTCAAAGCCACAAAGAGGATGTATTTCTTTTAACTGGCTACAGGGAAAATATTAGTTCCTGCCGTAATAAACAAATAGTCTATTTTGGTGCAAGAAGAAAAAATTAAAGAGTCAGAGCAAAGAAAGGGGACATTTCTGACACTCTTGAAAGTTTGCGTTGTTCTAAAATATGTGATACCCCATGAACTGTTTCTATTCTCTCCCCATCCTTTACTCCCTGAAAATGCACTGTTACTGCCTGGTTCTCCAACAGTGTAAACTGGGTTCACTGCATTCACACCAGGTAAAAACTGTAGCCAGTTTACCGTACAATCCAAAGAAACAAAATGCTAAACTATGAAAAAAATGGAAGTGTGGGAAGTTAGAGGGAGATACTCTTTCATTGGTTTATTTGTCCCCACTATCTCCAAGCACATCACAAGGCAGAATATGCAGCATTGCACCTCTGATTCATGCAGACACTTCTGTGTGCTTCCATAGCTCGTATGGACTTGTGCATGCACAGTAATTATGGTCAGCAAACATAGGCCTCAGAGAAAATGAACAAAAATGGCACCGAGAAGTAAATCTGGGAGCTGTATATTCCTTGTAAAATGGGATTCTATTGCTGTAAGATTAAGTTGCTGAAAGGAAAATTAGCCACCTCTAATCACTCCGTCAATTCCTAGCCCGTGTTAGCAAAGTACTCCTGCAGACTTTTACATCTTATGCATGCTGTGACAAGCCCTAATATATATCATGGCTGGTGGAATTTAAGTACTGTACATCGTTTGTGCTTAGCATGCACACAAAACGAGTTTCATAAATGGAGCACGGCTCGCTGCCAGAAGGTGAGGTGGCTGCAGACCACCTGTGCTGTTACTGCCTGTGTGCTCTGCCTGTGGTGGGACTTCACCCTATTGCAGGATGGCCCCACACCTTCAACAGCCCTGCAGAGGAAGCAACATACAACAGCAGCCAACACCTCTACCTCCAATTTTCCCTTTCACACTGACAGAAGGAGCCTGTCCTATTTGTATTTGGTTTAATTTACTTGTGAACCATGGGGTCACCTTCTAGAAACAGATAAGAAGCCAAGTTAAAATTCATCCGTATACTTCTTGTATTTGTCTATTAAACATAATCTCTTATACTTCTCAGTTTATACCTTAGTTGAGGCATAGCAGTCACTTAGTTGAGCCAGCCCATCAGCTCTGGATAGGAAATGAGAAAGATCAGTATAACTAAAGCTGCAAGGAAGCTGCAAGCAGGCACAGTGTAACTTCATTTTGAAGAGAATAAGAGAAGATTCACTCACAGGAGAGTATACAGCACCTCTCTTCCTACTGCAAGTGCCCACGTATCCTCTGATGACCACGTGAGTACAGGACCAAGCTAAACTTGTTATGTCACTACATTTCCTATAGCACAAGTTGTTTTTGCTAGAAGTCTGTTAATCCAGTATGGAGTGAATCCAGCTTTGTTCAGCTTGTGAAATCAGAGCCTGAGGTGGAATAGATGCAGATCATTCTATTTGCCCACATCAGAGATCCTTTACAAGATACCTATCTAAGTGAAGATACTGGAGAGAGAATTAACCTACTTGAATAACCAGTGGTTTTAACTACTATGAATTACAAAACGTTCCTCTGAAGAAGGGAACTCAGGTTTCCCTGGATGACCAATTATACAGGAGCACAGGGACAACATTCTCATTGTTGTGCTGTAATTTTACATTCAGCCAGGCTTGATGAATTAACATGCACTGCAGCCTGGTGAGAGGGCTTACAAACAAACACATTGTAGTCACTAAAATAAATGTGACACTATAAAAGCTTGGGGGGGCAGAGGGAAAATTGGTGGACTAAGCTGAGCACTAAGGCTCCTTATCAACAGACGACAAGGTTTGTTATACTGACAGTAAATAAAAAAGCACCCAGAAACCAGGTAAGCAGCTGAACTGCAGACTGCAATGTAAGCACTTCAAATTCACCAAGGCAAATTCACTTTGCCATCTGAACCTCCCATCACCCAATCTTCCCTCACCTTCTTTAGAAGCTGAGTAACAGCAGGGTCTTATCTTGGGAAGTCACTCTCAGCTCAGCTGGGGAACAGTACACTGGAAGCAGCATTTTCCACTATAAACACATTAATTGGCGTCCATTTTCCTCACTCAACATGTGCACAGTTTGCAACACTATTGGGAGCTACGCAGCCTTGTCAGTTGGCTGCAAACATCTTTTCTTTGGGTCACTGCAAGCTCAGCTGTCTTTCATTCTATAGACATTCATCAACTCATCATTCATCAACAAGGTCAACTTATTTTCCTTGAAAATTATTTTCTTACTCCTCCTGTAGCAATACAGGGATTGAGATGAAAGCTGGTATGTCGGGTCTGGGTACAAAACTTCTTCACATGTTGTTACAAAATCCAGAACAAGGCATTTGCCTCTTGAGTGATATTCGTATTTTCAGGACTGATCTTTATGAATTAGAACATTGAATAAAGAAACTTAAGGTTTGTATTAGAAGATATTACAGGTAAGAAGATGCTGTGCTACAGAAATCATTTCAGATATAATGACTTTATAAACAAATGCACTTCTCCAGCATTTTGGATTTCACAGTGTATGTGGACCACTAACAGGTTGAAAGGGTGCATGAAAAAGGCAGATGCAGGCAATCCACATCAAAACACACCAGTGTTTATTCTGCTGCAGATTTTGTTTCCCAGCAAATTGCTTGTTATGCAGAGTCCAGATGAAACCTGCATACATCTGCCTAGGTGTATTCTAGAAATGTGCAGACATTTACAGTTGTCAGTTTCACCCTGAGAACAGAATTTGTCCCATTTTTTTCTACTCTTTGTAAACAGGCTCCTTTCCTGAATTTCCAGACAACTAAATTGTTCCTTAGCTGCCTAGACAGTTAACAATAAATTACCCTTGTTTGTGTGCAACATCCATTTGCATGCATGTTTCATATAGTAATTTTCCGTTGTTGAGAACTCACATTCAGAGACCTTAATATGAATTTTCCTATTAAACCTGTCCTAGGAAGTCACTATTTAAAATCTCTCCCTCTCCTTTAAATTTCTCTGGGTTAAAATAATTACTTTTGTTTAATGTGTGATTGGAGACTCACCTGACCTGACTCTGCAAGAGATCTGACAATGCCCAGGTCGGTATTTTCCCTAGTAAGAAAGCTCTTTGTACATCTCACCCTGGGAAGCTGCTGAGCAGCCCATGCTTCAGCTAATAACCAGATTAGTTTTCCCATTTCCCACTTACAACTTCCGTGGTGCTTGAATGGTAGAGGAAATTACAGCAAGTGGAAAATGAGCAAAGCAGAAAGGACAGACACTTCAAAAGACAAAGATTTTCTCTGCCACTGTTATTTCGCAGCTGGCATTCGCTGATCAGACCTCACTGATAATGTGAGGAAATATGGGGATGTTAGGAACAAATTACAAGGTTAAGTGAAAGCGAACTGGAATCATGACTTCTATTTGAAAAAAAAAAAACACCAAAAATAACCATTGTCTTTAAATGTACACGTGTGGCAGTCACAGATGTGGGTAAAAGCTGCAGATTCCTTCTGGGAATGTGGCATTTGGTCGATGGATTGAAAGGCTTGCAACCATAGGCAGAGTTGATATCGCAACCTATTATTAAAGCCATATTAGTCATAGTATGATCCTATGCTAAAAACTCTGGCAGGGTTTATTTTGAAGCAATCTATAGTTCATAGTGAGGACTTGATATTTGGCAGGAGGATGTTCTTCACATTGTACATAGTCTTTATGTTTTCCCTTTTAAAGCTCACATCAAGCTATCCAAAATACAAAGTCTGGAGATATTGTGGTTTACAAATATGCAGTGAACACTTGTTAGAGTTCATCATCCAAAGCATGGTTGGTCAGTGTCTGAATCTCTTACTGAGTCTGGATTTGATTGAATTGCCCTTTCACCTGCCCTTTCATCAGGTAGCTGTCCTGGGGAGCTGAATTCAGCTGCAGAATGTGATGCCAGTGCCTCAAAAAAGATTGTTAATTTATGTAGTCCCTAGTCCGCATCTAAGCAGAGGCTCCTAAAACTGCTTTGCAGAAGTGCAGAGCAATTTACACTTTATAATAAAAGCTGCTCTGAAAGAAATCAGGCCTTCCATGCCTCAAAGCTTAAATAAATGACTACTTCCAGCCTAAATATCGCTGTGCAGTTCTCCAGCTGTTAAAAAGGGCCATATTTTCTAATCTCAAAAACATACAAAGAAAAAAAATATAATCTATGTACTGAATGACAAAGATCATATAAAAATAAGATATGCAAGACGAAACAGTGCTCACTTGATAACAACATCTATTAACTATGTGGTGAGGGTTCTACAGAAGTCCCTTATCATTCAGTAATGATGCTGCTGCTTCCCTGTAGTCCTGCAGTAACACAAGAGAACGCATCTGCAGCCACACCTCGATGGGCAGCCCTGGAGGCAGTGCTGCTGGTTCTTGCTGTTCTGCTTTTACATCTTCCATCTATTATTGCTCAATATTAGGATAGCCATTGCCAGGGCAAGGATGTGCAATAATGTGTCATCATTTTAGAGAGAGTGCTTCACTGGATCAAAAAATGTTGATAAGAAGACTTCATTATTGGTTGAGAAACCAGGGATATTAGAAAAGGACCTGACAAGTCTTTTTAGGTTTTCTCCTCCATTCTTCTGCCAGAGAAAGATTCTCCTCAGTTCACTGATCTTCAGGAAATCCTAATACCTTTGTTACTGACCAACTTTCTTCATGCCTTCAGAAGCATGATGCTCACAGAAATAATCTTCCTGTCCTCCTCCAACCCCCACATCCATCACAATCTGAAAGCAGAACTGTGAACTAGAAAAGTGAGAAATTTATTAGGACAGTCATTCTCAATGTGTGAGCCGTGGCCTAAGGGTGATGACTACAAATAAGCGTCACAGATTTATGAGCACATTGCCACATCTGTCCTCATGGGAGAAAAGGCTATAGGTCATCACAGTGAACAAAAGATTCAGAGCCTGAACGTAAAACAAACAGCTAAAATAGATACTAAATTGGTAAAATACAGCACTGACCTTACAAAAAAGAAGGCAGATTTGCTGTTAGTTTGTTTGCTTGCTTTCAAGAGAGATTTGCCTTGTTCTTTCTTTATAAGCTCTGATTTCTTTATATCACCTTTCCTAACATCTTTGAAAAAAAACTGCCAAAACTGAAAGAGTTTTGCTTCAGGATTATGAAATACTTTCTTACGGCCCTTCAAAGGAACAGCTTGCACAAGTCTGCACATACAATCGCATGCGAGTCAGAATGGCGGTGTTCCAACAATGGGGGAGAGCATCTCAAGTGATAGAACCAATGTAAGGGTAAACGTCAGGGACTGCTGACACTTTGTGCACAGATGGGTTTATATTCCTCGCAGCTGGTTCATTAAGTAGCAGGGCATAAATCCAGGATGACTGTGGAAGGACAGTTGGTGCTTAATGTGCCTTCGATTCAAATGGGACAGCCACAGTCCATGAGTCTTTTTGCTGCTTTTTTATACTGTGCTAAATTTCAGGTTACTGGGCACAACATGTGAATTACATTTAAATTCCTGTCCTTCTCTGATTTCCAGGTGTTCACTGCCAGATTAATGTTAGCAGTAGGTTGCAGGATAGGACTTGTATGTACGTGATTTTGTATTGCAGTATGTTGGTCTGAAATTTTGTGAAGCAGTTTTAGAGATTAAGGTATCCGTATCACATCTATAAATCCTGCAAGTTTACTGATAAGTACTTTTAGTGATATAGCGTTAATACTTTTTAATGGGATAACTGCTATGCTAAGAAAGCTGTCATACCAACAAGCCAAAGATATCCCAAACCCATTCATAAAGTAACTCCCAAGTAGCTCTACAACAGCACTTACAGTAGGCTTTACATTTATCCACGTGAAAAAAGCATTCCACAGAATGTTAACATTTCATTTGGTGAAAGAACAAGAGCATAAACGCTGACTGGTTTTGAGCTTTGGCTTTTTCTACCCTTTCTGTCTTGACTCTAATGAACATATAATTGGTTAGAGCTGTGTTTATCCCTACAGTGAGCTGGCAAGCCCAGATAACCGTCTAGATTCTTAGATATAAATAGGCACAGTTCCAGTGTGTTTAAGGAAGAAATGCTGATTTAACCCAGCTGAAAGCTTGGCCTGTTACAGTTCATGTTTTATTTATTCTTCTTCCATATGGATCTGTATCTTCCAACGGTATAGATGTAGTATGGCAAATTGAATCTGGATAACATCTTCTCTCACTCTCCACTACAGAAGGGTAGAGTTTTTCTTCTAGTTAAATATCTTCCAAGAGTCTTGTGTCAATGGGACATCCCCATGGTCACAAGTGTGATCTGTGTCAGTGTACATTAAATTCTAAGGAATAGATGAGAGAACAGCAAATGCTAGTCAGACATAAATAATGTAATTCCTACATATCAGCAGAGCAAGTTGTATGTTGCAAGCAGCTTTTTCTGGCAATGCTTTATATGATTTCTTCACACCCAGGTAATTCTGTGCTTCCTGCCAAACATGCAGTCTTTGGGGGGAGATTTTTCAGGGCTGCCAATTTACATCCAAAAGTCTTTGCATACATTTACTAAAAATTGTAAATAATTGAATTCATTGCAAATACGGGTGGATGTGTGTGAGCAGAATTTGGTTTTGGTTTTGATTTTTCCCCTCCAGATTTTTTAGTTTCCAATGGGGGGCAGGAGGGGGGGGAATCTGTATCAAATGGGCAGGAATCACAGAATCATGTCTGCTCCAGTAGATGAGCTGCATTCTCTGCAGTGTCAGGCAGATGGGAGCAGAATCTGCCATGGAAGAAACCTAACAAACACTGAGGAAAAAATTCCAAGGACCCAAGGCTTTTTAGAGGGTTTTATAGGCATTTATACTGACCTGTATGCAGGAGGATTTTAGCTGTACCAGGATTGAGTCTGAGATACTCCTAGGTATTGGGGAAAGGTACAGAAAAGCTGCTCCATGCTGAGTGGGGACCTTTTGTACCCTGTGACTGTCAGATCTGACGGAATGGAAACCACTGAACAGCTCTGTCGTAGCTGAGGTAATGATTCTTGTTGACTGTTTTCCTTTTGCTGCAAAGATAGGAAGAGTCACACTGTGCCTGACATCTAAGGAGATTCCACAAGCAATTCGCCTGAGTCAGCAGGGCCTTTGCTGCTGCCTGCAGATAGATGGCACAAGCCAGAGCTCAGCTCTCTGCAGCACACCTCTGGGGGGATGTGATGGAGGGAGCCTGGAAAAGGGGCCAGATTTCATTACACAGTTTAAATACCTTATAAATATATAGAATATATTGTTGTTGTTTCCAGTCCCGATCAGCTTTCAGAATCCCACTCTTGCCTAACTGCACCCTGTCACTTCCTTGACTAATCCTCTCTCTTGCTGCCTTGAGTTAACACCTCTTTATTTCAGAAATTGGCTTTTTTAGATTTATACTCCACTAATTGGCTTTTTCACCCTCTGAACCTTTTCTGCTTCCTCCCGCACGCAATCCAGCCCCTTTCACCACCTAATCCCCTCTTTTCACACTTCGATTCCACCATTCTCTTTTTCCTTCTTTTTATTTCCTCCCGAAATGAGCCTGTACTCTTTAGCTACAACCCCTGAGGGTCTGGTGTTAAAAATCTCTGACTTATGTTGTGGTGTTAAAAATTTCTGACTTTCCCTGACTTTCATTATCTGACACTTGCAAAATAGGCTCAGTTCCTACAACATGTGTGGACACGCCAAGCTTGAATTTGAGCACAATCAGACTTGTGCCTGTATTGCCAACTTTTATGGATTCCTCTTGAGGCGCAGGATCTTTGTTTTTGTTTCTGAAAGCCCAAATACAAGGAGGGCCATGTTAAAAAGGTTCTGCTTCCAAGAGGAGAAAAGGAAGAGAAGAAATAACTTCTAGCTCTCCTACTTGGAGAAGCAGGTGGAAAATACAAATTATACTAAGATTAGAGTCAGAGGGAACATAAGAATAACTCGATTATCTTTATATATAGTCTCTTCATTGCAATCTCTTAATCTTATTGAAGGTGATACAGTTTTTGAATATCTGCAATGCTGAGGATATGTAATCAAACATATTTGCGATTCCTTGTGTTCACCTATTAAGTTATCATTGGCTATTTCTAAACAGAAACCAAGCAAGTCAGAAAGATGGATTGCCTATACGGTATGAGAACAATGCTCTACCCAGTGTGTACAAAAGATTCAAAGAAAGGAAAACAGAACCAAAGCAGTGCCGCTGTAAAGGGATATTTTAGAACATCTGATCTCTACTGGATGAAGCATTTCCCCAAAAATGGGGGGAAAAAAAATATCAAATAAAAAAAGTAAAATCTTTACATGTATTCAAAAGCAAAACTTTAACGAACAGGCTTTGATCTGCAAATGTAATTAGCATTAGAATTAGAGATGGAATGGAGATTTGTCTAAAAGCATTAATTCAAATCCCACGCCTGATTTTTTCTTATCACTGCTGTAATTCTAACAGTGCCTGTGGCAGATTCAGAAATCAGAAGAAAGGGACAAGGGCAGTAGGTCTCCCACTAGCAAAAAAAAAAAAGGGGGGGGGGGGAAGTGAGAGAGGGAAAAAAAGTGTGAGATGGAATTAATCTATAATATCCCCAACCCAGCCCTGTTTTCAATGTATGAATTATTTATCTCCCAATCTCAAAACGCCAATATATCTGTATGCGCCATTACTTTGATCTCATGCCGCTCCCCAGCACTGCAGTGCCTACAAGAAGATGGCCGTGGTAACCTATAGGCTTCAGGTATATTTCCTCTCAGTAATGGACCCTAACAACGGCTATAGGTTGGTTCTGAAAAGTCTGGAATAACCCTTTTTTTTCTCAAAGCGATCCCTCCTTCCACCCCACTACGATGTGTGTGTGCTCTGGGCACAGTGTGCCCACGGTCACACCTGGCTGAGCAGCTCCATTTACCTCGGCTCCAGTGCCAGTAACAGTGAACAGTTTGGCCTGTTTGTTTGGTAAAACACAAATGGAGGTAGAAAGGTTAAAATGGACTCCTTTGTGTTGTGTGGTCCTTTGTACTAAGACAGCTAATCAGTGTTTGAAGGGATGTTTGAGTTTAGGATTAACCTCTTTCCCTAGTCCCCCGAGCATCAGAGCATACATACGTGCAGACAAAGCGTTTTGTTTAGTCAACTGTAGCACCCCGATACCTCTTTCAATGGAGAAGAGAAGGCAGCTCTGTGCTTTGATTCCTAAATCATAGGGCCTCCCAGTTTATTCACATATGGTTTTAAACAAGCTTGACTCTCACTACCCACCAAAAGCTGCAAACATTAAAAACCTGTGACATCGTTAAACCTCACCCATTGCATTCGGTCCAAATGGTGCCCAGCTCAGTGCTCCCTGACAGAAGCCAAAGTTCTGACATCTCATACTGCTCTCCATGCAGTTCTGTTTCTAAACTGTGCTCTCTGTAAAACAGAAATAATCACACGATGATTACCCACTTAATGGAAGGGTTTGGCATTTATGGCTTTCAAGCCAACATTTTTTATTGTTATTACTATTATTAAAACTACAGTTTTGCTTGATCATTTTTACAGTTCTTAATTTTTTTTTTCTTTTTTCTTTTTTTTTTTTTTTTTTTCATTTCCTAAGAAAGAAAATAACTTTAGCAGGAACAAAGGCTGAGAGGCTGAGCAAAAGGCAGCCATAAGAGCCTTATCAAAGCCCCAACAGAGAGGGAATAATTATTCACACTCTGTTGGGGGTTCTAGAAAGACCATCTGAGGAAAGGATCACTCAGTCTTTTCAACATGTGAAATTAAAGGAAACGACTAGAAATTCTGTATGGGGTGGGGAGAGGGGAGCAAAGCAGGGGCAGCTGAGAGGAAGATGTGGCTTTTCTTCCTTTGCTCTTTGCTCACCTATTAACTGACCACAGCCCAGCTGAGTGCCTGCATGGTGCCAACCAGGGCTGTGAGCAGCTTCAGCCACAGGATAACAACAGAGCTGCGTTATCAGCCACTGTTTATCAGCCACTGTTTGACGGAGCTGTTCTGTTCACTGTCTCCCACTGGTGTGCTCGCTGTTTATTCTGCACATGGAGACAACTATCTAAGCTTTAGCTGATCAACCTAATTGTTCACTGTAAAACAAACACCTTTGTGCTATCTCGCAAGCTGTCCCTCACTCTGGAGGAAAGCATCTCTTAAATATTCATGGGGCAGCCTCACATTACCCATTTTCCCCAACTTTCATTTTTAACCATTTGGCTGCTTCTTTTTTGAAGTTCACAACCTGTCACAACCGTCAATATTGTTTAATTATTTCACAGGACAGTCCCATCTGTCTTCACCCATTCCTTACTTCACACTGCAGCTCTCTGTGACAAAGTCCTTCAAATTTTTAGTGTCAGACGTCCCTCACTGGGGCCCTGGTGACATGACCTTAGCACTACAGTAACACAGCAGAGTCAGACCGTCGCTGTGCTGCTGATGTCCCTAGTGTGATGTGATAGTTAACACAAATGGGAAACTGAGGCAGCACAATGTGACTTATCCAGGGTCACACAGGAGGTCTGGGCAGAGCAGGAGTTTGGATCAATCTCTTACAACTACAGGGCTCATATAATGACCACCAAGTCAGCTTTGTTCTTATTTTTTTCTAAAAGCAAACCAAAACAAAATACATGTGAAAAGTTGTAATTAAAATCGAAAGAACTCTGGCCGCTTGTAAAGTAGGACCTACCCACCTACCTATAGACTGGAGATAGACTTTGGCATACTGGAGCCCTGCTCAGAGTTCAGGAGTATTTCTCTTCATAAATTTTCCCTCTGACTTCAGCTCAGTGTAAAGCAACAATATGCTGCACTGGGCAAAGGCTGTGATATTGGCAGGCATTGTGGGATGCTGATGGGCCCCTGGTGCCTGTAGCAAATGCTCACTTATCAGTGTCCCTGAAAGGAGCCATGTGTTTGCAGCAATGTATCAAAAGGATTACTGAAATGATTATTTATATGATATTCTGAAAAATACTGCTTTTATTAAGCCGGCTGAATGCTCTGCACTGACCATTCAAACAGCTCACAGTTTGCTGGCTCAGCATGTTTGCTCTGATTAGGAATTATTGATAAGGATTGTAAGTTTTGTTTTGTTTTAACGTACAATTGAAGTCAACAATTAAAATCTTTGTGTGGAATGAAAACCTATTATTGCCTCTTATTTGCTCAGGAGTAGGCTTTTGTAGTAACTCTGTTGGCTGTTTGAGATTAGGCTGGTGACTGCTTGGATGGCACCTCACCTGCAATTTCAACCACAGAGAATGCTGGCTTTACTCATATACCTTTTCTTCCAACTAAATCAACCTCTGAATAAGCATGTGTAAAGCTAAAGGTGATATCTTGGCCCATTGGGTCTTCTGCTTCTTGAATATGCCAGACAAAGATTCTATATGGTTTTCTGGCCTGCGGTTTTGTTGAGAAGTGGGATAATCTCTTTAGAGATGACCACATTAATAAAGTGCAGCTTGACTCAATAGAGAAAGTCCTGACCAGGTGTTTCATCTCTGATCATCTTTCAGATAAAGAATACTTCTCTCACTGCGTAAATAACAGCCCAAGCAGCCCGCGGATCTTAGCCTGTGACTTCTGTGATCAGGAAGCTATGGAGACTTTTTTAGGTAAGATAGAACACTAAGCTCAAGATTTATTTTACATAGGGAAAAGAAAGATGTTTCCAATCTGAATTCATTAAAAAGAAGAGCCTTGCCAGAGCCTGAAAACTGCTGGATATTAGGCAAAAAATTAACCAGGTGATGTAATGAAGTTGTCTACACGTCTAAATTTTACAGTCCTAAAGACCAATGGAATCTAAACTGTTCACTGATCATGTGCCTCATGATACATAATACTGTACTATTTTATTTTGTGGATTATGCTGTCGTCTATCAGCCAACGTAATGACAAATGGTCAGAAACTAAGCAAAACAGGGATCTGGGGAGAGATTCCTAGAGATAGAGGATGGAGGTAAAACCACAACCAGAGCCCTGTGTGCCCTGCTGCTAAATATCTACTGGCCTGTTCCACTGAATGAGCTAAATCTTGTTGGGTTTGTGTTAGTGAAACTGCAGATCCCCAGCACAAAATTTTACCCACAGGCCTAGCTGAGCTGTGTTATAAATGTGCTGTATACCAAGGGAAAAAGTATTCTCTGGTGTCAAAAAATTGTTGGTGTTGCTTTGATTATTTTATATATATATATAAAATACTTTCAAAGTGAAAAAGAGGATTTTTTTTTTTAATCTTAAAAGGGAAAAAAGCAGCAGGGTGTTGCTTTCCTTAGTCTATATGCCCTTTAAAATCCGGCAGAGAATACCCTATTAATTTATTTTCTCTTTCCCAGCATCAGTCAGGTTTTGAAAAATGCCCATCAGATTGCAGATCTGTAGCTGACTTATTATTAGGCCCAATGGAGGAATCATGAAGAATTTTTTCCCCATTCTCCCAGTAGCAGCAACTGGTGACCACATGGCAAAAGCCCTGCTGATTTTTCCTCCGAAGCAAACTAAAGCAGATAAGGTCTGTCTCCCTCCACTGATACACAATGTAGGGATGTGCCTCTGTTATAACCCCCGTGCCACAGTTATTGTTAGCAGGTCAAAGCACTGAATATCAATAGACTAATTCCTTCACCCCTCCAACCCGTTCTCTGACTGGAATGTAAACTTCTATTGCACAGCTTTCACCTTTGGCCCTCACCATCTTCATGGCTCCATACTTCAAAGAATTCTGCTCATGTAGAAAATGCCTTATTGAAGGAATGGTCATAGCTGCACAATTATTTCAAAAAAACTCGACATTGTATTTCAGCTGAGGACAGGAGAACTGGCGAAAGTCTGAATCACTTTCAAGATTCAGATCTAAATCCTGAGGTTTAGAAATATGAAAGTCAAAACTACAATAGTCCAAACACACAGAGCCTATTCTTTGCACCTTGAAATGTGGGAAATTAAAGAGCTGCTCTCAGTTTGACTACTCACCTTTCCATTTTTTGAGGCACCCAACAAAGTTCCCTGTGCTAATGAATACAGGTTTTGATTGTTGGATTACACAGATTATTTTCTGTCATCTTCCAGTCCTTTAAACAATTGCTTCCTTTGAAATCCCTTATGCAAGAAGCATGTGACCTTACAACACTCTTATTTCTCTTTTGTGTTTAACATCACAGCCCTCTCTGTGGCTATATACAATATGGGGAATGCTATGGGTCAGCTGAGGTGGTAGCTAAAAACGTAGGGTGCTCAACTATTGAAGCTAGCACAAAATACACAGACAAAAAGAGGGCTACAAGGAAAATGATTTAAAGGTAAACATTATTTTTCACATCAAATTTTGTTACAGTTTGAAAAAACAAGGAACACGTGATTGTATGTAAGACAGGATGCAAATACAGGGACAATAGAAAATTAAATGGGATGTAAACACAACTGCTGAAACAATCTGGAATTAGAACTTGTTTTATGTGTGCTCATCCATACTGGTTGTAATTTATACTGGTCTCTCTCTTTTTTTCTCTGTTCTCTCTGCTTGTCCCCAGATTCTCTTGCTAGTGCCCCAGTATCAACTTCTCTCATCCTCAGAGGTACCCAGCTGTCCCTCCCAAATCCTACAGAAGGGATGCTCCCTTCAGGTCATACAAGGGGGGCAGACTGCCCAGAACAAAACAACAGAGGTCCCTCTGAGCTGAGGAAAGAAGTAATTAGAATTAGTATTTGGTATTTGTTGTGCAGTACAATTCTTGACTGGGATTTAAATGCGGGCACAACAGGCTCGAAACAATGAACTGAACCTAACTTTGTCCAACTTAGCATTCAGAATTGTTATTGGCAGGGAATTGTAGAAAGGAACCAGAAATCATAATTCAGCAAATTCCTTCTATCACTGCTCAACTTTCTGTCCTCTTAGTAAATTATTAACCTCAGCAACAACTCTGTTAGCAAAAGATTTAAGGCTGGATTCTGGCACCCTTGCTGTTCTTGGTTAGTATTGTGAAGAGTCCCATTGTATGCTACAGAAACATTATCTGAGGCATTATGACTCTATATGAAGAAAAGCATCAGCATTAGTGTTCACAATTACAGCATTAAAATCATTTGGAAGGGCACTCTTCACCCACTTCACAGAATAGCCCTCAGCTGGATTCCAGGTACAGGAGAAGCAGAACTGGCCTTTCAGTTTCTCAACCCAGTACCTTAGGAGAGGCCCTACATACAGCAATCTCATCCACCTCCTTACTTTGCCTTATCCATTTCAGTTTCTGGTCAGTTAAATATAAATACCTTTTATTTTACAACGATACAACTGTTGGGCAACCTATATAAAACAACCCGTATGCCATGTAGGCACTGAGGTTTCTTCTCTTGCTTCTCAGATATTATGAACTGAGAGTTATCATTTCAGCTTTCTGGAAAGCACTTGATACAGTCAGTTCCTTTTAAAACATATTTTGTTGGAAACTGTTAGAAAATTCAATAAAGAGACTTTGATCATGATCCATTCATTGACTTTTTTGGACTAACTCTTATATGGGATTTAAAGTGGATTTGAAGCTTCTGTTTCAAAAGCAAAGCATCTTTTCCAAATTCCTGCAGTGCCTCATGGCCTCAGCTTTGCTTTTGAAACAGAGAATGAGGATGCAAAGATATTAAAGCTAAGCTTAGAGAAACATGATTTTTTCACCCCCTCCAGAAAAACAGAAACATCTTTGCTCTGTCTTTGAATACATAATTAGTGTTAATTGAAGAAGCAAGTCAAGAAATTTATATAAAGGGACAGGATATAGAATGCCCAGGGATTTTCCTATCAGCGCCAGAACCAAGAAAACGAATATCTGCGGTCATACACTTCATGGATACTCATGTCACATGTGAGACCAACAAGCCATTATTCATTTTCTACTCATATGTAGTCCTCACAAGCAGCTCTCCAGTACAGTTTGTACCAGTTCAAACTCCTTGGGAGTACAGGCTGAATCCTGCCATTATGTTGGCTGCATTTTGTAGTGCTGTTCACCCTACGGGCAATAACTGCTCAGGCAGGTAGCCATACTCTTCTGGTTAAACTGCCTCAGCACTCTTGACTGAATGGAGAAGGGCTTTCTTTTTTTCTGGTAGACTCATTTGCTGCTGTACTTCATAAAAAATGGCTGATCTCCTACTGACTACAAGAGATTGGTATAAAAAAAATTCTTCTCAGCTTCTTTGATGATGTGATGTAAGTATCCATAAAATCTGTGATGGTTTTAATTTCCAGGTTAAATATTTCACATAAAGGGCTTTCAGATAGTGCCAGGCACTCAGCAAAATTTCTGTTTTCTACTCTGACAAATAGAAGTCATTCCTTCAAAGCTATGTCTCCCCTTCAGATTTTTTATAAGAAAACCTGAAGTATTATGAGCTTAGAAAAAAAAATAGTTTTTAAGTAAAAATCTGTTTTTCTTAAGTGCATTCTTATAAAAGACTGAAACTTCCCTCAGCGCTAACTCATGTCACATGTCTAACTCCCCCATTCATCAAGATGAGAAAATTACATAACACAGAATTCCCATTCAGCTTTAAAAATTTTCCAGCTGTTAAGCAGTTCCCTGGATCCAAATCAAAGTCTGCAGATCCTCCGGGGGTAAAATCTCTACTGAACTAATAACACTGTCTGGATGGAATTGCATTATTAAGACCATTCATGGTGGCTCCATGAATCTGCCTGGATGCGGATCAGCTACTCCTAATTGAATCATATGCTACATCATTATGTCCTTATGTTCTTGGTATCACTGTCCCTGGCAAATTGATGCTAAAAATAACCCTCTGAAGGTGTATTTCCAAAGTAATGGGGCATTGAAATGGTGCCAAATGCCATCGTCATCTTTGGGAGCCTATATTTATCTGTAAGGCAGCCTTAGGTTTGTTTAAGTTTAAAAGCAGAATAATCTTTTTCTCTTTTTTCAAATCACTGCTTCTCTGGTTTTCATTCATAAGTGTTTACTATAGTTCCAATGACCATGTCCTTTACTCTGAAACTGGAAGAAAAATGCAGTGAAAAATTGTTCTCCTCTACATGCTTTGTAATCTGGTTCAAGTAGACCCCTGTTGATCCATGACAAAAGTGTGGGTTTTTTTAGTGCTCATTCTGTACATAGAAACATGCAAAGCCCAGGCTTGTGCAACAAGATAAAAACTTGAACCAACGTTCAACCGAGCTTCAGTTGTAGGAGTTTCTCAACTGGAGGACTTCCTTGAATGCTTGGGTCTTTCTGAGTGTCTTCTATGGAACCTTTTACTTTAGTCACTAAGAAGATATTGCACATAGAAATGAATGGTAGAAATATCCAAGTAATGTTAAAAAAGTGTTGCTCTGGTACTGGAAGTGGCTTCAGCAGCACAGGACTCCCTGTGGAGTTCTTTGTCATGTTGAACAGAAGCAAAATTCAGCCATCTGCTCTCAGTTTTGTTATTCTACTTTGCTAATTGTCTGCTACTACCTTAAAAACATACAACTAAAATGGAAATTTGTGAATTTTAGTATAATTAAGTGTGCTGATCTTTATAAAGGGCTTTGCTTCAGGTTTCTGCGCACGTAAAATCTGTAATGATTAAGTAGATCTTCTCCATCAGACAAACCATTTCAAACAGTTGTTCTGGATTGGAATGAGTTTATTTTTCTGTTCAAAACATGTTCAGTATAAAGATTTGTGTTTCAGTGGCAGATAAAGAAAATCCAATAACCAAGCAAAGTAAAATCTTCAGTATCAAGTCATATGCTAAGGCAGACTTAAGGAGAAACTGTTTAGCTGTTCAAAAGAAATCAGTAATCCCATTACATCGTGACTACAGTTTGCTGCAAAGCAGTCTTGCAAAGTTGAAGAAATAGAATGTTTTGGACAGAGACTGTAAATGGAAACAAGGTTGGCAGTTCAATTCTCCATCAAAATGTCCCTTTTTCAAAGATGAATCATTTCAAAGGCTAAGAATGGACATAAGCAGAACAAGCTTACAAGCTTTTATTCTTTTTGTGTGTGTGTGTGTGCATGAAGACTTAAATGCTAGTTTTCATTTCTTAAAGTATGCTAATTGATTTATTTAGTGAATAAAAGAAGGGAAGGAAACCACTGTATTGCAGGAAGAATTATCCCTTCTAATGGATCAAAAATTGGAGGGAATAATTAAGGCAAAGTTTCTGTTAGATAAATTAGAATTAAAGCCTTGAAAAGGTTTTACTTGATGATATATGCCGGAAGTTGTGCATCTTCTATCAGCAGATAATGCCAGTTCTGTTCAGCATGTGATTGCTTGCAGCTTGTTAGGAAGCATCTGACTTTGGGCTCAGTCAGAGGGAGAGACAGCGCCAATGATCTGTCTGATGAGACCCAGTGAGTTCAGTTCATTCTAAGAACAATGCTGGAGCTCTTTTGGAACCCCTGTACACCTTTTCTGGGTTCTCTCAGAAGTCCAGCAGGGGAATGTGGAATGTAAATTCAAACCTTTCTTTTCCTGAACATACATTTTACCCCAGCTGTACCTTCATATGTTTACTAACATTAATTTATTTATCCCCTCTTGCCATGCAAAATATTTGCCATCAAAATAGCAATCAGAAAATAAGCTAGGAATAAACCACAGATATAAAGTCCCATTAGGCATTGCTACGGTCAGCATTTCATTTTAGGAATTAACTTGGAACTGCCTGTACTGTTGTATGGACCCACAGAGGTCGTACTGCTTCTGAAGCAGAACATGGCTCTATGCAAGTTCCAGCAATCCAAACGGGCTTGCAGTGTTTGTAATGGTTGAAGTGATGTCCTATTTTGCAATACCCACGAGCTTTTGAGTTTTTCGATGTGTTTTATAACTGTTTGTGCTACCCAGTTTAAAAAATAAACAAAACAGAACAGAAAGCTTGTAAAAGAGACAATTAAGTGTCTTAGGTTGAGATGCTCCATAATTTATTGCAGATATATGAGAGAACATTTGTAGAACGCGTTTAATTCATTTAATAGTAATGCAAACATTGATATAAATTAAAACTCCAGAATGCTCTCTCACATCTTTTCTCTCCCCATGAGAGGTGAATGAAAATGATTTATTACTCATAGATTATAATTGCTTAAAATAGGTTATGATGTAAGAAAAAAAAAACCCTAATCCCTTCTACCAGGCAGGAGCAAAATTCTACAGACAGAGAAATTACATCTAACGCCAGTATGCTAAGGAAGAAACATCCTTCATCTCCCTTTGGGGAAAGTCTAAGAACATCTTTTTAGAACTGTCAAAATTCACAAGCTGTAATAAATTATTCTTTTTCATTACCCATTTATTAAGTAGGCTGTTTGGTATAATAGCAGAAAAATTCTGTTTAATTTTTACAGTATCACACTACTGTGATTTCTCATTTGAAACAGACTGGTTATCAAGAGCAGTGATGTGTTTTATTTTGTACGTTGGGACCATCCTTCCTCTGAATTCTGATGAAGACAACTTTTAGAGCATGTAGTGCTCTGCCTGTCAGAACGGGTACATGTCAGGGAGGTAGCCTGGCTCAGTGGAGTTGCCACCCTTTGGACTGGTACATGTACGCACTTGGATTGCAAGCACAGTTACGTTGTGCACATGATATCCACCACTGCTTTTCTACAATCTCTTCGTTAACATACATCACAGTGCTCAGTTCTTCTTCCTCTTTGAAATTCTGGATCCCATCCTTCTTCTCTCTCAGATCTTGAGGAATAATTTATGATGAAAGGAATTCAGTCACTGATTGCAGCGTTTGTATTAACATATTTGATTCAGTTACTTGAAGAATTGAAGCGGACATCGGATAGAAAATGTAGTACCATGTCAAACAGGAAATTTGAGGAAGAACAGGTCACAAAACAAAGATTTTTTTACAAACAGCACTGTTGTAAATAATGGCTGTAAGAGGCTATAGGGAGCTCATTAACTAGTGTGAAATTCTGATTGAAATGTAATACTTTTTACTGGATAAATGGCTAAAACTTGGGCTTAGGAGGTGAGAAATCTGCAGTCATGTCCTGGCTCCTTGTCAGATCTTTGTACGGTTACAGATCTTTGCATGATTCTTTTATTTACATTAGAATCCAAAGTTCTACTCAGGATAAAGCTGCCTTGCCCTTGGTGGTGTAAGTGAAACACTGAAAGCTCAAATGAAAGCAAAAATACATCTTCAGGTTTGCATAAATTGGAGTGAATGCATCTACTCTACCCAATGCTTATCATGCCTTAAGAGCTTTGGAGTACAAGATCCAAAGTTAACAAACACACTGTAATTGGGTTTTTTGAGAGTACTGTCAGCTCTCGTTCATCTGTCATGGGCTACATCCTTCTCATGCACAAGGTCAAATATCTGAGGTATAGTACAAAAATAACAACTACACTTACATGGGCAGGCACTGTGCATCTCAGGGGAGGTGTCAGATCAGATCCTTTGCTGGTAAAGTGAAACTCTTGAGTCTCGCCTGGCATTACACCACGCTTCTCCTGTGGTCTGCTACAGTTTTTGGTTGCATATGTGGTAACTCATAAACTGCACAATGGAGCCCAAAACTTCAGAATACAAAAGCAAAGAGAATAGGTGACTGAAATATTTGGGGTGAAATTTACTGCCCACTTGCTCCCCAAAAAGGAAACAGAAAGACAAAATAAGAACTACCTATTCCCTACGCCCTGAGAGGCAAGAAGCCAGGAGTGCTGGCTTGCTGGCTTTGGCTGAAAATATATAAATAAGTGTTGGTTATAAAACCCACATTGTATCTTCACAGCCAGCAGCGACATAAAGCTGCTTTCTTTAGCTAGGAAGTGGATTACATTTTTATAACTAATCCACAGCTCTTTGGCTGAAAAGATTTGCTAAGCCCCCCCTCACTACATTTTCTTTTAGGCCTGTGCACTCTTAAAGCTTGATTCCACCTTCTTCCACCTACTTCCCAAAAGTGTGTGCATGGCTATTTTAGGGGATTTGCAGTACGTAACTGTATTTGTGCCTGGCATTGTTAGACAGGATTCACAGACAGGGCAAAAAAAACCCAACACCCTACCAACAAACCATTCAGTGCTTCACTGATCCATAAAATCATTATAGGCAGCATTTCAGCTTCAACAAGTGCCAAAAATTCCCCCCTTTTCTTTCCCCCGAATATAAAAAAATAAAGCAGAAACAAAAATAACAAGGCTATTAATCTTTCATTAAGTTAAAGGGATGAAAAGGAATCGCTTAAAGTATCATTCTTTACTTGCACCACAAGATTGGATGCCCCCTGCTAACTTCAAAGGCTCCAAAAGAAGCTGGTTAATATTGTTGGCACAGAACCAGACTGTGGTTTACTTTAGTTTTTGTGATTTTTCTTTTTTTTTTCTTCTTCTTCTTTTTTTAAACGAAAGAAAACATGAAGGATTGGACACTGATTGCTGAGTAACAGCTATTGAAAGGAGATGCCTTTTGTGCTGCTACCAGCGATATGTCAATTTTCGGACGTGTAATGGCTGTTCAAATAATCATGTCAGTCACTGCATGAGGGCAAAAGTCTGTAGTGTTGTTCCTGTTTGTCCTGTGATTTCAGATCAGATACAAATCATTACTTTTTGCTGCGTGCCAAAGTGTTTGGTCTTGCAGTGGCTTTGGTGAAATATGGGCTTGGTCCATCCCAAGAGCCACACAAAGTCAGACCCATCACCAGGTGCCGAGTCACCCACCTGCTGCCCTGCACAACTGCTGTTGGATTCTTGTTCCTCCCCAGCCCCTAAATTTGTGTCTGCTGAAAACAAAGCTAATTGCTACCGAGTGACATAACTCAGTGGTTACATTTCTTTGTGCAGGGGTTTCTTTTCAGTGTAGTGCAAGCTGTTAAGCTAGAGATTGTGGTTGCTGCTGCCTGGCAAAGGGTAAATAACAAGAAGGAGGGAAAAGGAAGGCAGGAAGTGTTTGTGATGGTTTGATGATGTGCTGATAGATTAATGTGTTTGGCTGAGTTGTGTGGTAGGGGCTCATGTAAATCCATGTTGCTTGGTGTGCGTGTGTGGCAAAGGGACAAAACTTCCAGTATGTTTTGCCTTCTTTTTCAGGGGTAGAATAGTTCAGTATCCACAGCACAGCCAGCCTTCAGCCTTATTCCTTACACTGATAGCGAGGCTTGAACATGTACAGTGAAGCCTACTGAGGACTGAGCACCTCAATTCTTTGCGTGTCCATGCAACTCATCTTTGGCAAAGTACGTGGAAGGCACAGGGAACATTCCTACAACCACACAAAGCTTCCACTCCAGGTGCCTGTGTGTGTACGGAGTGATGTGAGGTCAGTGAGCTGCAAGAAGCGCACAGGTCTGCAGAAGCTCAGCTCTGCCATGCAGGAGCTGGGGGTAGTGTCCATGTGTGTTGGGACAGATATCTTTAATTCTTTCTTTCAAACCCCTTTTCAAGGAAAGTTTGTAATAGCGGCACTGTAACAAATAATGTCCCCCTGTCTTCTAATAAACCATTTTATTTGTCTGAGTTAGCCCATAAATTCTTTGGGGTGGGGGAAAAGGGCATGACCATTATCCCTTCTTTTATTTTATTTTATTTTATTTTTTTTTTGCAAGAGGAAGCATACATTTCCTGCACAAAATAGCAAACGGAGCCAGTTTCACTGTTTGCTGAGCAGGTTGCCCAGTGCTTCCTATTATGAGACACCTCTCAGTCACTCCTACCTTTGCCAAACTGCCTGTTTGTCCTGAAACGTGTGATCTCAGCCAAGTGCTGCAGTCACTGCTGAGATTATGATGAAGGATAAGTTTGTTGTGTTTTTGTGCTGAAAAATTCTGGCAGACAAAGAGACAATAAAGCTGTCATTTATCTTCACAGAGCCTGAAAGCATAAGTTATGTTTTTAATGTTGATACTGTAATGATAAGTGTTACAGAAATCTCCATTAGGAAACTACAATTGTGTCTCAAGGCCAGTTAGTGCAGTAGATAGACGAGGCAGGGAGGTACACACTGAACACTGGGGGCAAAGCAAAGCACTGAACAGCACAGATCTGTCTCTGTGCGCTGAATGAGGCATGGGTTCTCTGGGAAAAAGAATGTAATTATGTAATTAAGAATTCTACCATAATGTATAAACAGCAGGAGGCTAATGCTGCTTCACGAGCAGCTCAACTGCTGGAATTTTCTTATTTTTAAGTGCTTGTGTTTGACCTGAATAATTTTCTTTTAACATTTTCTTTTTCCTACATCTGTGTAATAAATACTAGGGCCTAATGCAGACAATACAAAATACAGTCATTTCATTTGAGCACCTATGTGAGTTGCATCTGTTTGGGATAGAGTGGCTTCTTTGTAATAAAAGGGATTTTTCCCCTGGAAAATGAACTTTTTTTCTTCTCCCAGATTAATCTGATGGGGTTTCCAGTTAGGCAGGACAAGGACTACGTTCCCCAGAAGTATCTTAGCCAGAACTTGAGGAGGGATGCATAAACAAGTACATCACCTGAGCATCCTTTCCTGTTAATGGAACCTATGGAATTCCTTCAGCAGGGCTGCTGCCCTGGTTTTCATCTGCATCCTTTCCTCTTGCAGAAATGAAATGGGTGCACTCAGTTGTCTTCAGTGGGCTTTGGATCAGGCCTTGGGCATGAGTCAGAAGTAAGCGTAAAATGGTACTTTAACACCGTATACAGGCCGGTTGTGTGCTGCATCTTTGTGACTTTTTACTGAATTCACATTTCACTTTGTGTAACGGTAATCACAAAAAGGTTTTCTAAGCTTAGCTAAGCAAAAAGACTTTTCAGGAGGGGAAATGGTTCATTCACGCTTGAGAGGGCTGTCTGCTAAATGTTACATTAATGATAAGATCCTAAAAGCACTGGTCTGAGGTGAGAAGTCTTTCTCCTTCTTTTTCTACACTATCTTTGCTGAAGTTTCCTTTTTTGCTTCTAGTGGAGGAGAATACTTCTTCTTCTTCTCTTCTTTTTCATTGCCGACTTCAACCACAGGGTCAGCTTTAATTTGGGTGAGTCAGAAACATTTATCTTTGAAGTTCTCCCATGCCTGGGAATGAAGTGTTTCTCCTCATCTCAGAAGACAGGCATTTTAAATAATTGAAATGCTTTAAAAAAAAAAAAAAGAAGAAATAATAGCTATTTGTTTAACCTGCCTTATAGCAGGCCTGATTTATATGTTTGCTGGTGCATATGAGATTTTAAGAGACTTCTTTAGTCCCTCTATGACAATGTTTATGGTTTGTTTATAGAAAGAGATCTGCACTCCAGATTTTGCTCTAAACTCTGCTCAGCTCAGACAGTTGTGGCAGCAGATAGACTTGACCTGGTCCTCACCCTGTTTAAGATGTGCTTTATTTTTGCAGGCATTCCATAGTTGCAGGAAGCACTCAAGCCTTAATCTGGACCACTTGTCGGGTAGTGAAAGGGAAAAAGCAATACAGGGAGCAATCCTCTTGAAAAACCATACATGGGCTTAGAGAGAGCTCAGCAGGCCTGCAAATGCTGTAGGCAGCTTTGAAATCCCCAGTTTGAGATGGGCCAATGAGTCTTTGTTGTTGATGCCCCAAGGGAAAAGCTAAATGTAGTGCACATCACAGTGTGAATGCATACCAAGAATAAACAGAGATTTTGCATGGTTTGATCTGTACATCCTTTTCCTGCCTCCTTCTGCAGTTTTGGTGGAAACAAAACTGCTTAAAAGACAGAAAACCCTGGAAATATGTCAGTTCTCAGATTGTAAGAGGTATGACCAAGTTTGTCAAGACTGAAATCTTTTGTACTCTCATAGTTTGTGCCCTTGGGCAGGAGAGCATGTCATCAGTGCAGCTGCCTGACCAGAGGGCAGCTGGTAGGAGCAAGCATATGCTATCCTTGGCTTTATTTCTTTGGGAATATTAGACATCTTGACATAAGTCTTTGTAATATTCTTGGCTTCTGTGGTCTTCTTTTGCTCTACCCATAGTAACTAGACTGTAAGTATGCCTGGTATTGCCAGTGCCTGGCTCTCCTCTATGAGATCTTGTATGGTGTATATGAAGGCCTGTGGTAAGAACCTCACAGCATTCTGAGTCTCAGAGCAAGCTTTCCTTCCGTTTTCTTTATTATTTGAACAACCCATTTCTTCTGAGGCCACAGTATGACTAAACAAGAAAGAACAAACCTGAAGTATACTTGAGGAACACTGCAGTGAGCTGTAATTTAGCTATTTTAGTTCTTTTCCTGCTTTCACACTGAGCCTAACTAAACAATTAGTATTACTAATTCAATGGAAACTCTTACCAAGATTTCCCACATGAACTAACCTCAGTTCCAAGATGGAAGCCAGGCACTCGCTATGCTCTATCAAGACTGTTTTCTCCCAGATTCTGCAACTCCATGACTTCTGCAGATCTACTTTCCTGCTTTCTGGGCATGCTGGTTTTCAAGCAGTATTCATGTGAGCAGATTACAGGATGAAACAGGGTTCATTCAGTGGAAGGAGGAGCCCAACTAAATAACCCTTGTGACATGTGAGTTCTTGTGAAATTGATGTAGATAAAAGTAGTAATGGTTTGAAAATTAGTTCTCCTGTCCTTCTCTCCTGGGCTTTAGAGTGCTGCCAGATGAGATCTGGGCTATTTGGCTGATGTCTCTTTTTTGTGTTCTTTCATTTCACCATTCTGTGCTCAAGCACATATCCCTGAATATCTGCTTATAAAATCAGAGTTTTCTTTGGAGATGTTTTCAGATTAAGGGGTTAAATAAAAGGACAGGAGAAGTGGAAATAGTTCATCTTTTGGAATTTTGTTAAGAAACCCCTAACACAGATACACACCCTAATCTTACCAACCCTGTACCTCTCAGTCTAATATAAAGACAGCTACTCACCTGAAAAATGACACGTTGAGAAGCAGGTTTCACATTCCTTCTTTGGACAATGCTCCCCTCACATAGACCTGAGAACAAACCCACTGCAAGAATCATTCATGCTACTACTGAGCATTGTGTAAGGCTAAACATAGAATTGAACAGCAGTTTTTCTCAGACCATTCTCTCTCCTAAGTTGCAGCATACATACCATGATGCATTCCTCAACTGTTGTTAATTTAAGGGGTTTGAAGCCGAAAAGTGGAGATTCTGGAAATGTCATGCTGTTCCATGTGGGTTAACTTAAGCTGGGGTATCTGTGTTTTCAGTTTGAGGATTCAGTGTGACTTGGGGGAAGACTCTCATTTGCTCTTTTTCTGTCTACTGTTTCTTTTCAGTCTGGAAATGAAGAGGACCAAGATTTAATATTGGAATTCTGTACTGCAGATTGTTAGTGGTATTATGAAATATAATTTGTATATTAGAAAATAAAATATAAGGACTTTTTAGTCTTGAGTAGATATAAAATGAAATGCTTTGATTATATACACCTGTATCCAGACAGTTAAGATTTTAGAAAGATTAATTTGGCATTTTCTTTTGTAATGGAAACCTCCAACCTGTATTATTATCTCTCTGCTTATCTAACTAAGCTCATTGTCTTCAAGCTTTTAACATATGTTCTTAACTGTGCTTTCAGGAATCACTGTAAATGTCTTGTTTGTTTGTTTGTTTGATTCCTCTTATTCCTTTGTCCTTTGCCACTGTGCAGAAAGAATATCCCAGCGCTCAGTTTCTTTAGGACTTTGCCGAGTTCTGTTTTCATTTAGATGCATAGTCAAAATTCCATACTTGATCAGACTAGTGCTATAGTATCCTGTCTTTAAGATAGCTAGTAACAGATGCAGCATAGGAAGGGGAAAGGAATGCTTTGGTTAGTAACCCAGGGGTAACCTGCCTATGGGGAATGATTTCTCCCCAAGCCCTAGCAGTTGGAGACTTAGTTATGCCCTAAAGTATAAAGCTTTATATCTTTATATCCTCTCAAAAAACTGCATCAAAAAACTGCATTTTTTCTTATTCTTTTTCTCTCCTTATATATAGATAGATAGATAGATAGATAGATAGATAGATATCATAATTTCTCATTTTTTTTTGGTGAAGTACGTAATTCTTCATGGAGTCCCATTAAGTTCTTGCCTCCACAGTTTGTAGGGTAACAATGAGTTGAATAACCCATTTGTGCTCAGTTATGGAATAGATTTCTTCTCAGTCACTTTCCTTTTTGGTCTATTTCAATTTAATTAAATGATCAACATTTAAAGCGTACTTTTCCATACTGAAAAATAAATTCCTCATCATAGCTTCATAGTAGCACAGAACCTAACCAATTCTTTATTTTTCATTTTGAATAATTCTGAGTTTTTACATGGATGAGAGATTGCTTAACCAACCACTTCACTTATCTGCTGTAAAAACAATATTTTAAACATGCAATTTTCCATGAAAGAAGCTAGTTCAACAAGTAATTCCCGTCTGTCTTTGATGGATCATTTGCTCAGACATAATGAATTCTGCAACATCTGATAACTGTATTTCTCATAAAATAATCACAGTAAAATAATGAGTTACCGTATCTTTACTTTTGCTTTGTTTCTCATTGCTTGCCTTTTTCTCTTGAAAGAAGCCCTTGAGTTCTTGATGAGTCTTCATGGCTTGAAAGACCTGTCTTTGGCCAGGTTGAAAGAAAAAATCCTTTACTTTTCACTCACAGTTGCTCTTAAATACTGAATGGTATCCTTTATTCCTTCCTACTTCCTATGGAAGTACGTGGGTCCATCTTTATCACTGGGATAAAACTCTTGTTAATATAATTTTAGCCTGCTAGACCTCTGATGAGATAAGCCACAGATCTTAAGAAGAAAGGGATGGAGAAACAGCTTCATAGGAGTGGGGAAAAAAAGGGGGGAAGGGGCGGGGGGGGGAGAAAACAAGTGATTTTAGATGGTATCAAACAAATGGAAAGTAAAGTATTTTACTGTCTGTTCTCTCCCACCAAATTTGCCTCTGCCCAGTTCAATTCTGGTACCACAACTTAGGTCAGAGAGTTATTAAAATGCAATGAAGCAACAATTTCTGGAAAGCTGGAACCATCCTAGAATGCTTCAAGCATTCTTCCTAAAGGCTCTGATCCAAAACCCACAGAAATACTTCCCATTGATTTCAAGAGGCTTTCAGCTTTGCCATAATCCTGTATCACTGAAGTGAATGCTGAAATTGTTGTTGGCAAGGTGTTCAAGAAGTCATTACTGCTGTTATTAAAAGAATTTATCACTAACAGAAACAAAATGCTGCTCTGTATTTGCTGAAATAGTAACAGTACCTCCCCACTTAATAGCTGTGCACAATTAAAATCATCACGAATTCGAGACTAAAAGGCTTGACGAGTTAAGATTCAATAAAAATTTGAAAGCTGTAGTATTAGCACTAACAGAAAGGGCTTGCATTTGCTTCTCAAACAACCTCTATTCGAAAAGTACGTGCACTTTTTCAGATGCTATTTCACATCCTGTTCCTAGCAATGACCTCTACTATCTGTGCTGGACTTAGATAGTATTTTTTTACAGAAAAGAGATCTCTTTAATCAGCTTAAAAAACATTGTGAACTGAAACAGCTCTTATTTAAAAGTTTAACTTTACTTTCATCAATTTATAATCAGAGTTCCTCTGGTATGTTTGATTCCTGACAAACAAGGATAAAAGTCTTGTGCCCCCATTGCTAATGAGATGATAAAACAGCAGGGATCAAGTTTTTAATTACTACAGGCTATGCACTGGAGAGGTACCAATGATATTTTCTATTGCATGTCTAAGTTGTAACTTCAGGCTTATGACAGTCATGCTGTGTTCCTCTGCCTTTGATGATCACTCATCTTTGTCTCCTGAGAACATACAAAAATTTCTGAGCTTGGATCCTGGGGGGCTTGCAATTATTGCTGTAACCTGGCACAGGTTCCAGTGTAGTACCATTGCTGCTCAGCAAGTATCTGATGTCTGAATGGAGGATAGGACATGCAAAACATTATGAAGTTTTCTTCTTAAACAATCTGGATTCTCAATATAACTTGTATTATGATTTTAATTAAGCTCAAGAATAATTTAATATTGTTTCACTTTTTCCTATCAGAAGCACAATCTATTACCTTCTCATTAATGAAGAATTACAGCCACGGGCACGCAGCAATGCACGTTTTTGGCACTAGGGGACTCAGACTGTGGAACACAGAAGCGTGTTTTTGGAAATGGTCGTCATTCCTACCCACATTTACAAGCCTGCTGAGCAAGTTTTTCTGTGTATAAGATTAATAATGATGCAAGAGATTTAAATGCCTTTTTCTAGTAAGCAATAGCTCCATTATTAGAAAGAGAGAGCTGAAGCAGACAATTTTGCCAGCCCACTCTTCCCTTCCCCAGCTTCACAGATCTCAGCTACCCCGATCAATCTGCATTTGGCCTGTATTCTATTTATTCAAATGTTTATTTTCCCCTTTCCTCCACAACGCTGACTTAGATAAGAGTGAATATTTCCTTTGGCTCCAGTGCAAGGCAAACACAAGGAGAGCCACCCATTCTGCTAACATAGACAAAGCGGAGATGAGACAAGAATGAGGGCATCTTTAGGTTACAAAGAAAGCCATCCCTCTCAGTTGCGTCAGGATTGGATCACAGCTTAGAACACCAGGTATTTGTGCAAAGGAACAAATCAGAGGAAAACATGGCATCTCCTTAAGAAGCTGATGAGACATTTTATCCTTTAACACAAGGTTTGTTTTCTCGTGAAGAATTTGTGAAGTCTGGCCATAAACACACCTCTTCAAATCAAGAAGAGGCTGTATCAGTGCAGGCCATGTACCTATGAAAGTTTGCTCTGAACCTGCTGAATCTTTTTCCTGCCACATTTGTAAAGCTCTGCCTTGTTCCACAAAATCTTACAGACACTGTTTCCACTTAATTCCCTTATGCTGAAAGAGCACTCCATGAGACAGCTATTTCCTCTCAATTTTATGTTGCCTTTTCTGTTTAACCACCGCTTGATGTGAGAGAGAGGTGCATGTACCCAAAATGAAGCTTCAGTTTGTACTTCCTCTATGCAGTCAAATCTTAACCCAGGGAGCTTTCCATCTGGGGAAGGAATTAAGACCACAGAAATGTTCAGATGGTCAATCCAGCCTGAAATGGACTCAGTAAGGGGAAAAAGAGAAGGAAATCAGGAGCAGGATGTCCTCCATGAATGCTGATATAGGAAAAAATAGGGAAGTACTGTTTCTTCATCTAAAGTTGAAGATTTTAAAGTAAGAACATTTGAGTATGGAAAAAAAAAAAAAAGAAAGTGCCTACATGCCGAGATGTTACAAAATGGTGCATGAGAGCAAATGAAGATATTAATTTCAGAATTGTGTATTCTGATCTGACTTGAATTCTCCAGAGATCGCATGTCAAACAAACACTGCAAAAGCCAAGAGACCTGATGACCCACTTCTCTCTAACTTGAGGATAAAACCCAACTGCTTTAGTAGCCCTATCCAAGCTGGCTGTAAATAATCATTCTTGAGAAAAACAGAGTGGTAAGATTGACTTCAAAAAGTACCTCACAAATTTGAAAACTTCTGTTAAATAACCAACCATGATTCAATTGCATTTTAAAAGCAAAGCATGAAGGAGACTTCGTATTTGTTTTGTTTTCCTACTGATACGACAGATCAAAAATGTTCATGTTACAGCTTCTGTCTAGAAACCAAGCATAGCTTAAATGCATTGATTTTTTAAGATGTTGGACATCCAAGAAATAGACTACAGTTCTGTTGGGGCTATTAATGACGCTAAAGAATTATACAGCTCATATGAGCTCAAACCAGTGCATAAATAGAATCAAGAGACATTTAATATGCTGTGTAATAGAACATGAAATGATGTTGACCGTAAAATGCATATAATATAAACTGCAGAAATTACTCCATTTTAATGATCTGTTCCTTAAAAAGAAAATGTAAAGTGTTTAAAAGATTTAGCAAAACGTGTGCATAGATTGTATAAATCATCATGGGTATCAATTATATCTCCAAAAAGTGTACAGCTCTTATAACATCAATGACTGCTTTTAATTACAGATGCAGTGTAATTTTCTTAATTTTAATGAGTCTGTTTCTATTGTAGGATTAACTTGCACTGAAGCTGAAGAGGCCAAGAGAATATTGAATTAGAAGAATTCCAAAGACATTTGAGAGGCACCCAGAACAGCAGATTGTTTTGGAATACATTGGTTTTGGCACAAATGCAGTCCAATGTACTTCCTCTTTCAATGAGACATCTCATGGGATCATGGCTTTTTATCCAGAATTGTAGAAGGTAAATATTGCAATGTACAACTGCAAATTCCTGTCTGTATAAAATACATTTGCATAACTGAAATTAGGGCATTACATCGTTATAATCCTTAATGTAGAGGTACATCAATAGCACTAACTCTTTTAAGTTCCTGTGTGTAGTTGTTAAGTCCTGTTTGACTGGCATACTGTATCTATAATGAGTATGTACTACTGTAATAGCAGCAATGTGCCAGCCAAATTTCACCAGGTAGGCCAAGTAATAAGTGACATAGTATGTAAAGGTCAAAGAGCCACTTGGAATAATCCTGAATCAAAAACAATAACAAAACCTAAAGGGTTTTCATTCATCATTATCATCATCACAAAGCATTCCAAAAATATTGAAAATATTTTGTTAAAAAATGATAGAATGTAGTTTGCTACAGGCCAGAGTGGAGAAAAAGTGAGTTGAGGTTACATCACTCCATATTGAGGGCATTCTAGTTTTTGTCCCCTTCTTTGCCTTGCTTACCCAAAGGTTGATCATGGTCAACAACTTGCTACCCATGTTCAGAGCTTTTTGCTATTTTAGCACATTCTTAGGCTACCGGTCACCACTGAAGTCTAATGTGAGACATAAGGATGAGTGACTTTACGACTACAAACAATTGATGGGAAGCAGCTGCGTCTGTGCAAACATGTGAAGTGTCAGTTTGGAGATTAGAAGGCATTATTCAGTCTGGAAAGTGGGCTCTGGAACACAGAAAGAAAGGAGCATCAGGAACATTATACATCCATTATGCCAACTCAAAGAGTTCTTATTTGCAAAGGGGTGAAAGTTCTTGAGGCTACAGCTGCACCTCACGAGTGATTTCAGTACGCTGAGGACAGAAACATCAGCATTTGGAATCCCTTTCTTCAGCAAATTTCTTTCCTCTGACTTTTCCATTAAAAGAACTGTAGTGTATGTCAGTAACATTATTTTTCTTATACAAAAGGAAAACTAGATAATAGGTGCTTCTTATGTCAAGAGGTTTATATTGCTTTTCTCCAGCTGCTGGCTGGCCTTCATATTTAAGGCATAAATGGGCAAATGTCAAAGCAGATCTCCTACTGTTCCTGACTCCCTACTATAATTAGGTGCTGTTTTGTTGTTCTGTGGCTTCATTGTGAGTACAGCTGTCAGTTGACATAACTGGTAATGGAAGGACCACATTCCTTATAGCCAGACAACTCCCTTCAACGTTCAGGACATGTTTACAGCCATCAGATTTGCAGTATCAAGATCCAGGGTATAGCTGTGCACAGCATATTTATATCTGAACCTACTTTACTGCACTCCTGAAATATACGTATTTAACCCTGCTTCCACCCCAGAAAAAGGAAAGAAGAAAAACAGAAAAAGGAAAATAAAGAGGATCAGAGCTTCCATCCTGCTGCAAGCTTCCACCCTGCAGCTCTGGAAGAGCCAAACAGCTTCATGGCCCCACTGGGAACTCTCTCTTCCTTGGCATTGCTGTACAGCATCACCCTGCTCCACTGGGTTCAGCTCCCTTCCCTCTCATGCAGGTCACAGAGAAAACAGGACAAGGACTAAGCAGCAGTGAGCACTGCCTGAGTCCCCAGACACCACAGTGGACCTTTGGAGACAGAAATAATTAACATAATTTAGCAGCTTTCTAAAAAAGCAAGTTAAAAAATCAAAACAGACAGCTACAAAGGTTGTTGGGAGTGTGTGTGTAGGCAGAGGGTTCACCTTTATATTCACCCAAGGGAAGTACAACAGCCATATGCCTTGCCTGTCTTGGTGCTGTCTGAAAGTTGTTTAACCGTCCTTTTTCAGACACTCTATAGACTCCTGTGATACTTGGAAGGGCAAGAAATTTCTGTTGGGTCTGATAGCTAATGAGGAACCACCTCCCCATCCTGACATACCAGTTCTTCAAAGGCTCTGGGTGGCAATGCCTGTTCAGTGCATGCCAGAAAAGCCTGCTGCGCTGGATGAAGGGCCCTAGGGAGGCAAGGGTTTGTTGACACAGAGCAGTAGCATTGCTAGGCTGTGGGCAGGTGCTTCTGTTCAAGCTTTGCTGTGAGGACAAAGGTGTGTGACCCCGACCACCACCTCTGAGCAGGCAGTGGGTGGCACACAGAGTTGGTCATTCCAGACATCCTTCCCACAACCTGAACCAGACTAGATAGCAACGAGAGCAAAGCATGGATGCGTGAGCTGCTATTCCCTCTTGACACAGAGTGATGTGCTCCAGGCTGTGTTGAGACATGGTGGAGCAGCCTTCTTCAGGAGGTATTCCTGAAAAGGAAGATGCTGCTTCTTGCTGCTCTAGCCGTAAGGTGCACACAGGTTTAATGCTGCAGGATTTGTAGCTCTTTGTGTACTTAACACAACGCATCGGTGATGTTCTGCACAAAACCTTTCCCCTGGCAGCTGTCAGGCTTGTTATAAGCTGCAGTGGAGCAACCAGTCAGGACATGTGGCTTTCTTGGGGAAAGGATTGTTGTGAGCATCGTTGTGCTCCTTTATTCCAGAAAATCAAATTTACTCCTCTCTATTCCACGTTTTAACAATAATTTCCTGAAGCAAATGTATCATCCTCCCAACATGGAAAATAAGGCAAAAACAACTCATTCAAAGCTAGTAGGATTTAGGAAGAGCTTTTAGAAAATGTTGAATCTGTGACACCTCTGTCCCTAACCTTTCTTCAACAAAACCTTTTGTAACAGTGGCACTTCTTCAATAGAGAATGTATCAGACACAGCTTGTTACCGGAGGCAGAAATTATCAGAGAAAGTTAATGGAGAGGAAAAACAACAAATAATCAAACAGTAAATATTAGAGGTTTATTAATCTCATACCGACCCCAGTGAAGATGTTAATTCTTATTAATTGTTATGTGAATAGGAAAAAGAGAGGGGGCGGGGGAGGTAAAATAAGGCAAATAAGATATTTTAGCTGCTTTCTAAATGCTGCAAATCATTCACCCCACTTTTTGTCAGATAAGAAAGTTCCAGGGGTGGCTATTTGTGAGATACTTAATGCAGGGAGAGACTTTTACGAAATTATTTTTGCCCAGGAGACAAATGTGTAACCATATGATTTTTTTTCCCCCTGCTATGTTAAAAATGCATTTGTATTTTTTCAAGCACACCCCGATTAAAGAGGGCACATCTGTTTTAAGTCCTTCTTTATGAAAATTACTGAGCTTCCTCTGAAAGCTTATCTTTTAATTTCGAAATTCTTTGTAGCAATAACTTAGATAATAACCAACCATATTTCTGTCTTCTTTGGGGGAAAAAAGAGAGAGAGAGAGAGAGAGAGGGAGAGAGAGAAAGAAAGAACCATTTTGAGCTTTGAACTCCCCCTCCCTCCCCTCTCTGGGTCTCCTTTGAAAAGGCCCCCCTCATTTGCGTTTAAAATGGATGTTTCATACTGGTTGATTAGTGTTAGTATGGGATACCAGCCGCTCTGAGCCCAAGGCTCAGCTTGAGATCTGCGGATTATTCATCAACTTCCCCGGCAGGGGGGACCGTTTCTCACTTTCACTGCACAGCAGCAAAGTGTTCAGCTTTGCTTTTTAAGATTTTTTTTTTCCCTTTTCACAAACTTTTTCTTTTTCTTTTTTTTTTTTCCTTCTTTTTTCTCCCCCAGTGAAGGGGTTACTTGAGTGTACATAACACCAGATCACTTTTAATACCGAACCTCCCCCACTCCGGCTGGCTTTCTTGCCCTGAATAGCACATAATGGATCGGGATGTATTTCCCATATGTCTGTCTCGTTACAACCATTGTTTAAGGCAAAGATCATTTAAATACGTAAACTGAGACTTGGAGAGCACTTGATCTTAGCGTTATATTAAGGCTCTATTATAGTATCTCACTTTTTTCTTATTTTTCCTTATGTCTCACTGATGCTTTTTATTAGGTTAGAATAGGTGTAGAGGACGTACGTTAGGACATGTCTGTAATAACAATACTTCAACAGCACTTATTATCATGGCATTCAGCACGTAGAGTGTCCAGTCTGAACAGAATTGTTATTTGGTGTTGGCTACCTGTTTGTTTGCAATCTCTTATTGCGGTTAATAGCTGTACCTGCAGTGCTAATGCTTCAGAACCAATGAAAAGGGAATTTTGCCTGCACAGAACAAAAGCAAATAGCACACAATTTTGTATGCCTAAAATCTAGTCCACTTTTGTGTCATCTGATCTCACAAAAGATGCGATCCCTACAAACATGAGGTCTCTCAGCCCTGTAAGATATTATGGATACAGGAATACAATGGCAACATGAAGTTTTTCTAGGTATTTATTTGTGTGCATATACATATTCCTTTGCTCCTTTGTCTCCAGCTGCCTTTAGGCATTCATTCTTGCTTGAAAACAGTGAATAGATATGGAGTTATAATGGCTACAAAAGGGCCCAATTTTTTTTTCTTCCTTAGCCACCTAAAAGAGGGATGAATCTTGATAATAATTTAGAAGAATCTATTGCTGATAGAAAGAAACCAGCACCTGCAGAACATTACCATGCTAATAGTATCCTCCAGAATATTCCTGAGACACGGAGCTTGCTGCATGAACTGATGGAGTCCAGACAAGAGGATCAAATCAGAATCCCAACACTCAGATGGCAGAGACTGACATACTGAGACACAGGATGATTTGGTGCAGTGTTCACCATCATTCATTCATCTTTAAATTAACAGCTATCATGAGCTGATTTTTTCCATTTGTCCCCTGCTCTCATCCCTGAGGAAAAAGCCAGAAAGACAAATTTCAGTTGGTACTTTTAGTGAATTATGTTTCTCCTCGGGGATGTTTTCCATCTGCCTACAAGGAGCTTAGGAGGAGTTGGGGGTGCTCAGTGTTGAACTCGATTAACAACTTATCCCTATCAGAAACAGGTGAATGCAGCACTGAATGTGAAAGTACTGCTCACAGAAAATACCCACTATAGCAACATTTATACGATGTATTTTAGAATCCACGTGCAACTGATAGTGCTGAACTATCCAGTGTCTCCAGCTGGCTCATGAAAACCACAACAGTGCCTCAAATAAGTCTGTTCTACTCTTAATTAACACAATAGCCTAACAACACAAATGGGTTTCTATCTCCTCTGTTAGGTCAGCTGGACAAGCTCTTTTCTTTGTAAGAACCCTGCAATGGGTAACATCATGGGATCAGATCCCAGAATGGATTTTAAATGGAACTGCTACACCTTCAAATTAGCGTTACACAGATCAGGATCCTCACTACTGCATTCATCACCATGCCTTTCCACTGAACTCTGTTGGGAATCCATGCAGTAGGAGCATTTATAACACGGTGCATCAGGTAACGACCCAACATTTTAAAAGTCAGCCAAAATAAAATCTTAAACAATCATGGCCTGCAAATGTTCCAAGGAAAGTGAGTGAAACAGTGACAGGTGTTGTGTGTGTAGGTAAATACAGATTTTGTTTAAGACCAAATGTGTCAGTATGATTTAAATTCGATCACAAAATTAATTGTTGGGATTTTTAATTCATAAAGCACCATTTGGTCATTAAAGCATCTTCAGAATAAAGAAAATTACTCCGGTATTTATTGTTTTGCTTCAATTTACATTGGTGCTATAAGGAGCTGACAAGAAATGATGACAAATAAGCTATTGTAACCCTTTGGGAGTTTATTAGGTCATTTGTGCGACCATTGAATAGAGTCATTTGTTACCCTCAGGTGTTTGAGAGTCTCTTTACCCTTGGGAAAGGAATTTAACAAAGGAGTGTATTTCAAAGAAGGCACTCTGTGTTTTCCACCCTTTTTCTGAAGTGTTTTCAAACACACTCCAAGCTAAAAATTCTCAGAAGTGAGAAAAAGAGGTATATATCAGACGACCCCTGAAGCAGCTGACAATCCCAGGGAGCAGAAGATAGGGTCAGACTCTAGATGCTTGAATCCCAAATACATTTTCACCATAGGAGGTCCTGATTTATTTTTGCCCTACCCACTGGTTGCAAACTTTGAAATGCACAATACAAAAGCATTGGACTAATGCCCTACTTGCATTTTTTTGTTTGGCTGAAATGTGACATGTCTTGGGTTTCTTTTTTTTTTCTGTCTGGTTCCAAAAGACATTGGTTGGGTCCTTTGTTGCAAAAAGACATTGCATCTGCCTTAATCTATATATCATCTTAATTAAAGGAAGGATTAGCATTAGTTTGGGCTATAAGAAAACAAGTTGTCAGGCAATATCAATATAGCCATGGTGATGAATCTGTTAAACACAAAATTAACAAAAAATTAACAACATTTCTAATTATCATACCTTTCTAATTATCATCTAGGTAATAATCTGGCCTGAAAGCAATGGTCCAGGTAGTCTCTCCAGTCCAAAGAAGAGTAAGAAAGAAGACAAAGGAAAAGGAAAACTGGACATAAATCTGCGTATGTACGTTTTAAATTACCTTTTTACTTCCTCAAATAGTGGCAATGAAATTTTACTCATGGTTCCATCCTAAAATACGCAGAGTAAGCAGATTTAGCATCACCCAACTTGCACTTTGTTTGGGAGGTGCAATCCAGTGAGTTCATCAGCTCATTATTTCTGCTTAATTATCATACCTAGAGATGAAAATCTGTGGAAATTGAAAGGTTAGTAGTGGCAGTGATGAAATAACAACACTTTAAATTAATACTGATCAGGGTTTGAGAAGCACAGCTCTATCCTTTGCTGTGCCACTAACACTATAGAAAAGCTACCTGTGATTCCAATACTTTTATACACACTGATTCAATGACTGATGTGTATTTTTTGTCTGCACAATCAGAAGCCCTTAAACCTGGGTTTAGTGGGAACCATTTTAAGAACTCTTTAAGAGTTTGGAATAATTTAGTCTCCTCCTAAAAAATTCACTTTAAAATGTGGTGAAGACTTCAAAGGGTTGAAAGGTGGTGCTTGATTTGAGTGATACCAGGAGGCTGGAAGGTGTCACTGTGGTTTCACAGTGCCCACCAGTCTCCTTTCCATAACACAGTGTCAGGCAGGAGTTAACTGCATGTTTGAGGAAGACAGAACAAAGCAGCGTGGAAAAGAACCTGTTTTCACATCTTTCAGAATTCTGGATGGGGCTTTGTTTTCCTTGACAGAAGTTTGAATGTAGCGTAACATTTTTGGCCTACGTTTTTTGGGAGCTGGCTATTGCCTGTCTGTGTGTACATAGCACATGAGAAATAGCATAACACTGTCTGTGTTCTCTCCGGGTGCAAGCAGGCAGGGATTTGTGCATTCCCAACACCCTTCACGGGCAGTTATAGAGGTTCCCACACTATCTCAGGGATGGTCCTGCAGATTCAGTCACTCCAATTCTTCTGTCACTGAAAAAAAAACACTTCAAGTGGTTTATAGCTCTCATGGAAATGACAGCAGGATTTCAAACCTTGCACCTGAGCTTAGCAAATAGAAATTCAGCATAATAAAGATGCCTGGCTATGGTCCAGAGTTCTCTTTCATAGTAAACAGGACTCAGAAGGAGCCCTAAATAGCCAGGGGTCTGAGCCAGCATAAAGTCTGCATACTGGACTTGAATCTACCTGTCCCTTTCTTTGCATTCATAAAGATGGACGCAGGCTTAACTCAGTAAAGGAAAGGCCTCTTTTCTCTTTTCTCTTGTTTTTTCATTTCTCAGTTGGACTCACTTTGCTTATGTTTCCCAGTTAATTCATGCAAATAAGCCACTGTATTCTTGGAAGCAACCCTGATGAAGAATGGTTGAGGTTAGGCTGCCCTATGGGAATTCATGCAGCCTACAAACCTCTTTGCTGAGGCTGAATTTGAGAGCACAGAGAAATTCAATTGTAAGTAGGTGGATGTTCTAAGAGTGACAGCTCTTTTTACTGGCTGCTGCTCATACTTGGTTTCTATCTTTCTCACTGGCCTTTCAGTGTCTTCCCCATGTTATCATACATGAAATCCACATAGGGAGTGCTTGTAACTTGGAGAGTCTTGTTTGCTCCTGAACTGCCTCTGGTGCAAAGAATCTGACAAGTTTTGTCAAGGCAGATTTGTGCTGGGAAAGTACAAAACAGTAACTCAGAGTGCCTGGGGTAATTTATAATCAAAAAGTTCAATGCACATGAAATCAGGCACCTTCAAGAAAAGGCAGTGTCTAAGCAAGGTGTTATAGTATTGCAGTTTTGTATCCAGGTTCTATGTCATACACTGTAACTACACACACAGAGTCCATATGCTCTCCCTTCACCCCATCGGAACACAAAATGACAAAAGTCACACCAGGCCTTAACAATTAAACATAGGGGGAGAGGATACAAAACTCTTATCAGTGTCTTTTGTGAAAACATGCAATGTGCCTTGGAGAATGTTTGCAAGTATTGGCCAGGCTCATAACGCATCCATCTACATGGATCTACAGCAGACCAGACCCTATTTGCAGGGAGTGAGGAGCAAGGTGATTTTTCTAATGTCTTTGTACTGCTGAGAGATTTGATCTGCACTTTTATAACTGAAGATATCACTTGTGGATTGTGTTCCTTGTTCTGATGGGAGCATATCTGCCAAATAACCAGGAATTTGACCAGTATTCCAGAAAAGTTATTAAAATAGTATACTGAAATTGTTACTTCACTTGCTTGGATTGTTCTAAAGATTGTAGCTGTGGATCTGCTAATTTCAGCAGCAATGCTGCGCACAAAGAAGGAGCAAGGCTGTCCTCTGACACTTGGATCAGTGACACCAGTACATAAATCCAGTGCTGTGATCCTGTGAAAACACTGTGCTGCAAGTCCACTCATTCTCATGCATGCATAGCACTGATAAATGTCTCAGTAAAAACATTTCAAAAATGATTTTGCAACTTAAGAAAACATACTTTAGCAATTACCATTTCCTTTACCATGAAACCAAATTCACTGTACATTACAGCTTTAAAGCTGAGATCTAAGGATCAGATCAACTCTTTAATCCTAACCGTGGCTTCAGGTACTTCCTGATATTTATGAGAAATGCTCCAGGCCTGCAGCTGGGCTTTGAACAAAAAAAATAATGAACTTCGTTGACTGTGAACAAAGTTCCACACTATTTTAAAGAAAGTTAAGCTACGGCATTTTTTAATCCAATGCTAAATCACATAACCCAAATTCTCCACATAATTCAGGAATGTTCAGAGAAATAACATGACAATTAGATCAAACCTGGTTGCTAAATGAGCTGAAATCAATCTACCTGAACTTGAGAATTTCCACCAGTCTTATTCCTGAAATACATCCCATTACTCTCTGGATGAATACAATACTTTTACTGTGTAATACCTGATGGAAAAGACTCATTCAGTTCCATTCCAACATACTCCATACACTAACACTGTCTCCTTTTACAACTTAAAAATATAGATAAAAAAGGAGCAATATGACATCATACGGAACTGCATACATATTCATGCAGCAAGTTTTACAAATAATTAACAATAGGACCTGCTTCTGTTTGTTTCAATGCGAGCTCTCCATTCAATTTATTCAGAACTTAGGTTAAATCACTTCTTGCTCACTCTGCTCGGGATTTGGATGCACATCAGATGTCAGCTTGGACTGATGTGAAATTAAGAGCAAATAAAGCTGAGCTGATCCAGCGTGGGAGATTTTGGCAGGGATATGATGGTTCATAAATAAAAAGGGCATTTTCTTTTCAGGAAAAGAGGGCTCAGGGCACTGACTGACAAAACAGGGCTTGGAGTGAGCAGCGATGATAACTGCAGTGATCAGACACTCTGGTAAACAGTGAGCACACGAAACAGAAAAACACCTTTCTTCTATTGAATCCAAACAAGCTGTTGTCAACAGGAGCAGGGGAGAGTCCTATGTAATAGATGAGAAGAGTGTCGATGAGGTTTAGGAGAAGAATTCCAGACAATGAATTTTAGACAGAAGAACTAAGAATCTTAAGGAAAAACAGAAATTAGGGATTAAACAACAGACTGCAGAACAGCAGAGAAAACACAGAGTTGAGAAATTTGTTTTCCCCAGTCCCAAGGGAAAATGCACACACTGTATTTGTTGTGTAGAGAGCTGGGTATTATCTCTTTCGTAGCAGATTTTTTCCTTAACATGCCTCTTGCTTTCTGTTTTGGTATGTAAATAATAGCTTCCCAGTCCCCCACACTTCACTCAAGGTAGCACAAACACCAGGCCCCACTGTGCAGGCCGATCAGATCCTCTACCCTGAGCATAATTACAGTAAATTAAATGCGACATTAAGAATTTGCATCGGGATGAAGCAAGACTGTTAACTCAAGAGATATTCCAGATAGTAAGTCAGCTTTTAAAACCTCACCTCTCTCATTTCGTAGAAAAAGATAAGAATGTAAAAATACTGTGATTGAGATTTGTGAGTTTTTAATAGTTCTCACAGGAATGGGAATTTTAAACTTTATTTGTGAGCAATTCTTAGTGGATTTTTTTTTTTATTTTTTTTTTTTAATAACAAAATATTTAAAAGGATTCAGGCCCAACATGTTGGTCTCTCAAGAATGGGGTCACCGGTGACTTAATGTGTTCTGTTGTGAGATGCTCCTTTACTTTTATTTTCTTCATCACAGCAGACAATACTTCTATAACTGATATCTTGAAGAATTGCCTTTTCTGGGGATAGAACCAAAGAACTGTGGATGCCTGAACCCGGTGTTATATAAGGAGTATAATGGCAAGACATTCAACACACAGTGCAGGGAATGTACAATATGGTTATATTCTAAAGGCACTGAACTGAGCATATTCTTCACTCTATGCATTCCAATCATTTATTTATTTACCACTCAGGATCCCAAAGTGCTGCTAACTACACAAGTTAACAGCTGTCTACTCATACAGTTCCTGGCTCCTACCTCCTCAGGCATCTTTTTCCTGTTTATACTTGTACATCAGATGGGCCTTTGGAAAAATCCCTGTTTTTCTTTTGTTCTCTTTTCTTTGTTCTGTTTCCATGCAGTCTTTTCCCCTTTGGAGATGACATGTATGGGAAATGGCTTATTGTAGCAACAGGAGACAGAAGCAAAAACAACCGCATCATGGGTAAAGCAAACATCAAAGCAAAGAGCAAGCCAAGTAGCTGTGAAAAATTATTTCATATGTGAAATTTCAGTGTGTTGAAGTCCAGCATTGGTAGACTTTTTGGCAACACAGACAAGATAAAACATAAGCAGCTACCACTTTCTAAATCTCATTTTCCTCTGTATTTTTACTAGAACCAGATGAGACAATGGACAGAACACACCTGGTGCAGTTGGTGCGTTGCCATTTCTACCTTTTCTAAGATGTGAAAACACATTAAACCTACCTGTAGGTTTTAACCTGCTGTGAAAAGCAAATTGGAACCCATCTTTCATTAAATACTAATTACCTGTCTGACAACCCACGTACAAAAGTTAGTGTGCTTAGTGCAGACGTATTGTTAGCGTGGATGTATGTTTACTGCTGTAGGTAGCCAACATGATTAAGTACTGTTAGCAAATCATATCTAAAGACAATTAAGTTTTGCACAGAAGGAATCTGGCATTATATATATGTATATATATAAATTAATAAACACGAAGGATGGCAGATATTTTAAGTGAATAAACAAATATAACCATTTCCTCTCCTTTCTCACAATTTACATAATGTAAACGGCTTTGACAACATCTTCACATTCTGTTTATCTTTAAATAGAGCTGAGCTAAGAAAATCTGCATATTGTGTTTCTGCAGCTTCAACCTCCTGACCCGCTGGAGAGTTCTGCAGGCTACTGAGCAATGAAAGTTCCCTCTGTGGGTAAAGGGCCCATGGCAAGTAGTAATCAGCGCTCGAAAAAGCAGCAAAGATGCCTCATCTAAGTAAGTGTATGTGCGGAGTTTGTTAAATATTTATCCAGATTTATATTTGAGTAATAAAAATTACATGCTGGAAGTACTCGAACTATCTTTAAGCAGCAATATCCATAGTTTGAAAGCTTTTATTTTTAGTTTGTAAAAGAGAATCTGGTTTCCTAAGAGGGTTGCTATGCTGACATTAATTAGAAGCACAACAGAACTGGCTTTGGAAGCAAACTGACAATCCAAATCAAACAAAAGAAGGTATTTTTATTATTTATGTTAATACCGCCACTCCTTTTCCACCTGGAATAACAGAGAACAAAGCAAAGCAACTTTGTCCTCTATTTACTGCAGGTAGCTGAAAAATTCTAAGTGACCTGACGAGATCCCTCTGGTCTTTTATGAAGGTACGGTTTTAATTAGATAACGTTATCACTTGTCCCTTGAAGTCAGTATCTCCAGATGCATCACAGCCACCTAAACCTTACACAAAGGGATGCTTACAGCCATAGGAAAGTGCACGTGAGCCTTGGCACTGCCCAGCCATGCTGTGTTCACACAGCAGTGGGGAAAGCTTGCAGGTAAAGCTAATTCCCACTGAAGGCTGATTGCTTTCAAGCCATAGGATTTGCTGGTTCTGTTGTACCTAAAATAGAGACGCTGATTGTCTGGAAGCAATCTTAGAGCAATTGAAGCAGCCTTGGTAATTAGGAAAAGGCTTTTTTTGTTTGTTTCAGTTGGATGGTTGTGTACTAAAGAATATCTCTCAATGGAGGGATGATTGCTCACGTGTTCTTAATTGATGCTTAATTGGATTGTGCCCAGTCCTCCCTTCCAACTGCATCTATATAGATATATAGATATATAGGGTATATCTAAGTCCATTTGTGTCTATTTTTGTCCACATTCTGGGCATGTCTTGCAACACAGCAACAAGTTTTAACAGCAGCTTTGTAAACGCTACAGGCAAACGCAATCCCTCATAGAAACAACTTTGATTTCTTGTTTTATTGCTCCACCTTCTGGTTAACTGGCATTTATTTATTCAGAAAAGATCTGGAGCGAGAATGGGTAGCAAGAAAACCCCGTCACAAAAGCCACAAAGGCCACAAAGGCCACAAAGCCCTTCAATGGCCTCTCGTTCCATAGGGCGCCATAAAGCGGAACCCTCGGCTCTGCCTGCTACGGCCTGCGATCCCCGTCGGCACTCTTCGGAACTCTTCGGCATTCTTCGGGAGCTGTTCGGCAGCTCTCTGGCTTCGGGAGCCAATCAGAGGGCTTCGTGTGTTCCCGCTTTAGCTCGCTGGCTCGTGCTGGTCCGCGGGCCGGGCCTGAGGGAGGAGGAGGAGGCGGCGACGACCGTTGGTCGCGGCCTTTTGTGGTTCGGGGCGTGTGGAGGAGGAGGTCGACTGTTAATTACTTCGTAACTGAGGTAATACTGAGGGTCTGGCCGGGCTGGTGGGGAGGGGAAGCGGATTTGCGGCCCAAAAAGGCGGAGCCCGAAGGGTGGGTGCTCTATGTGGAGCCTGTGGTGTCTCTGGGGGTCGTTTGGGTGGCTGTGTGCTGCTGTGGTGATAATGTGGTGAGTTGGGCTGGGTTGAGTTGGTAAGTGTAGCTTCAAAGTGGGGTGGGCTCAGACTTTGAAGCTCCTGCCCTGCTCCTGCCTGCTCTCGGGTGAAGCTGTTTTTCATCACAGCTTGAGAATGTGTGGGCTGTGATGTTGGGCTTCAGCTTGGCTGGCTGAGTAAGGATGGGGGGGAAGCAGGAGACTGAACACTAATGCTGTGGGTGCTTTGCTTTCAAAGGGAACATGACTGGAAGAGCTAGAGCCAGAGCGAGAGGGAGACCTCCAGGACAGGAGGCTGCCATTCCTCCTGTGGGAGCTGCATCTGTAAGTTTAATTAGCACAGCTGTGCCTTGAAATGTTATTACTGCTCGCAGTTTTAGTGTGTGTGTGCTGAGTGAAAGTCCTGTATAGGCTGGCACTCATACCATGTAGATTGAGTGAGTGCATCTTCCTTTGCAAAGCTTAGTTTCATAAGTGTTTTCAAAGCTTTTTTTATAAGAGGCTGCAGAAGGAAGAAGAGAGCTGAATTCTAGATGGTCCCTTTTGTCCTTGGCACTGTAGTGGTACAGAGGCATTGTAATACCACAAAGTTGATTCTGTTTGTTATTATTATTATTATTTGAATAAAAAAGAATTAGGTTGAGGGATGTAAGAGATGTCTTTAACTTTCTTACAAACCTGTGATTGTCCCTGTTGTGGGAGCAGGAAAGAAGTGGGGGGGGAAGGAGGGTGTCTGGACAATTAGTTGCTGAGAAGCCTTTCTGAATGGGGAAACTTCAGCCTTCAAGGAGGTTGTCAAGAAGGTGACACTAAGCTCTGTATTGGTGCATGGTGGGAATATGAGGGATGGGGACACAAACTGGAATGAGTTGTTCTGCCTGGACTGAAGGGGTGGGGGATTCCAGGAGAGAAATGCTGGGAGGTTGTATGACAGTGCAAGAGGTTCTGCTTTATTGTAGGACAGAGCCTTTCTACTCTTTGGCTCAGGTTTTGTCATTGTCCTTGATGTTGGCCTGTTGCTTGTACTTAAAATAGTAAACCTGGGGAATAACTAACCGTACCTGTGGGGCAAACTCCAATTATCTGGTCAACACTGCATTGAATTATGAGGTTTTTTGTGGCTGGCAGTTGTGTTTTGCAGTCACTAAATAGAATAAATCTCTATTACTGGGAACTTGAATTGTTTTGTGGGAAGATCTTGAGTTAGTACAGCTCATTCAGAAGTGTTTATTTAAGCATGACACTTTTTAATGTTATATGTACACTGAACACAAAAGTTAGAAGGGCTGTTTCTTTTTAAAACAGACATTTACTTGGAGTATCAGTGGAGACAGTGAGAATGAGGGTAGTCCAGAGATTCTGTGCAGGGTTTGGAGAGGGTTTACTGCTGTTAAATGAGCATCATCCCAAACCCCATTGTTTTAGTATTGAAATCACAGGGTAATAACTCATAGTACCTAATATAGGGGAAAGAAATAAAATACGACTGCTGCACTTGGGTGTTTGGGTATTCTGGACTTTGGTTATTCACTGGCTTTGCTTTGTTGTATACCCAAAATGCTGTTTTTTCTGTTGCACTGGAAATAGTTGTTCTCAACTATTGCAGGCTCAAAAGAGTTTGCCAAGTCTTCTACCTGGGCAGCGGCAGCCTCTGCAGCCTCCACCACTGACAGAAGAACCCGGTGGCCGTGGGCGACAGAGAGGCCCTCAGGATGCTCCAAAGGCACTAGGTCAGAAGGAGGGGGAAAAAAGTTAATTTCCCACAAGAACGTGTGTTTTGAAGGGAGTGCAGTTAATATGCTCTTTATACAGCATTTCTAATTCTGCTCTCAAAATAACATCTGTTACTATGTTTTTGAAAAGTTTAGTGTGATGATTGTGTTGTCCTGGTTCAGTTATGCTGCACATTAGAATGACTTGAGAGCCAACTTTAGTAGGGCTTGAACAGAGTATGATCTTCTTTATCAAAATGGTAAATAAGTTTCTTTGTCTCAATAGGATTGCAGATTTCGGCAGGGTTTCAGGACCTGTCTTTAGCAGATAGAGGCGGACGTCGTCGGGATTTCCATGACCTCGGGGTGAATACTCGACAAGCCATAGAACATGTTCGAGAATCAAAAACTGGTATGTCCAGATTAGATTATAAACAAATGTAACCAAATTGAAATGAACAGTAGTTTTGCTTTTTTTCTGCTTTTAGCATCCTGTTGGGAGACAAGTTAGGAAAAGGTATAAGTTGTTCCTGATACCTCAAGTGTGGTTTTAAGTCTGAAAGAAACCGAAATGAAACTTGGAAAAAACGTGACCTGGAGCTCGTTCTCACTGTGTATTGTTTTTATTTTATAATCTTGAGATAGCAAAAGAATTGTCACCTCTTTGTGTTTGAATGGGAATGTGGACATCTATACTGATTGGTTCTTTTGTTAGTTCCTGTTCAATATCTATGATTCACAAAAAGTAGTGTGTCCGTTTGTGCTTTGGTGGCAGTTCATTCCTGTATTACATGGTAACTGCCCCTTAGGAGGTTAAGTTACTGATGTGAATGCCTGCCTCCTTTGATGTAGGAGCTTTCCTGAGGGACAAAGGAATTATAAAAATCTCTGGTGATAGTAATAACGCTGTGTGCATGGAATAATTTCTTTAAACATTACTTTTGTAGGACAATTGCTGTAACCATATGTGTGACTTAAATGTTTTAGAGTTTCTCAAATTTAATAAAATATCATTGAATGGCAAAGCTTCTGAAACTCCTCATGTGCTTCTTGTTTTAGGCTCTTCAGGTGCTGTGATAAAACTAGTTGCAAACTTTTTTCGTCTCACATCTCGACCCCAATGGGCTTTGTATCAGTACCATATAGACTATAACCCTGAGATGGAAGCACGTCGCCTTCGATCAGGTTTGCTCTTTCAGCATGAAGACCTACTTGGAAAAACACATGCATTTGATGGAGCAATATTATTCTTGCCAAAAAGGCTACCAAATAAGGTGTGATATGAGAATACTGCCTTGCTTTTCTTTTCACTTGTGTTTCATGTTGTTTCTTGTTTCTTACTAGTCTGGTTAACTAAAAGAATAGATGTATCATGAGCAACATTTATTTGAATTGAATATGATAGTATAAACTATTTTGTTTCCATAGTGAATTTGGTAATAAACTTTTGATTCTAATGCTTGTACTCTGCAGACTGGCATGCTCGTCTGCACAGAAGCAGGTAGTACAGACTGTATTTTACCATCAGCTGTCTTTCTGCTTGGATCTTTTTTGTAATTTGCACGTTCTGAGATCTACTGTAATAGAAAGGGTGGATGTACTGGGTATACATAGTAAGGTTTTAGCAGCAGGGGGGGCTCTGGGGTTGCCCCTGTGGGAAGAGTTCAAGTCTGCCATGTTATATACAGATGTTTCCAGCTGCTGCAGGCCAGTGTTGAGCCTGTGTGATAGCGTGGTAAAGAAAGGGGGGAGAAAAGTCTGAGCAGTGGAAGTGTGAGAAGCAAGGAGCAACCACGGGAAACTGCTGACTGTACCAACTGGCTCAGCCTCTGTTCTTACTGAAGGAACGGAGTGTGACCCGTGGCATTAATAAGGGCCAGGGAAAAGAGTCTGGAGTGAAGGAGGGAAGTTGTTTGCTCTCATGTGCTTTAATGTTTGTCTCTGCCTCCTGGTATCTTGCACAAGGTGCCTTGGGGATAGCTCATTTTCTGTCTTTCACCCAAGCAAACCAAGCATTATAGGCTGTAGTTTGCAGTCATAGTAGCAAATTCAATTCCTATTTCAGTAAAGACTCAAGGTTATTAAAATTTTAATATGCTAGTACAATCTGATGTTGATGAAGCAGAGTCTAGGTATAGCCCATGTGCCATTAGTTTTATTAATCTTAAGTTCACCGTTTTCAGATTACTGAAGTATTTTCTAAGACCCGAAATGGAGAAGATGTGAGGATCACAATTACATTGACTAATGAGTTGCCACCTACTTCACCGACATGTCTGCAGTTTTACAACATCATTTTTAGAAGGTTTGTTTGCCCAGCTATGTCTTTGTAAGAAGTGATTTGAAAAAAATCTAGCTTAATGTTTCATTTCCAAGGAGTGGACTATAGATCAACATAGTGAATGTGAACTTATAAGCCTTTGTAGCCACCTTTTCTGTGTGGCCAGCCACTCCTGGTAACATTTTAGTGCGTGGCTGCCTGCACACTGTGATGTGAGTTGGTGTTGAGGGACTGAAACTGGTTGCTTAGAGAAGCTGTGGATGTCCCATCCTTGGAGGTGCTCACTGTTGGGTTGGATGGGGCCCTGAGCAGGTGGTTGGCAGCCCTGCCTATGCAAAAGGTTGAATTGGATTGTCTTCAGTCCCTTCCAACCCAAACCATTCTGTGGTTCTGGTGATTTTGGTACATGTTGGTGTAAAATTAGTTTATGCCTTTTCCCTGTGCATGTTGATTCACATTGCAGTGCTCATTCATCTAGGCATTAGCCCTGCCCTCTTCTACTGTGTGTGGATTTGCCTGTTAAAGCAAAAAGTAGTTTTGGACCATGAATGAAAACAGTTGTACGAGAGGTCAGACCATGAGGAGTTTGATAAATAATAATGATAAAGGATAACTTTATTTCAACTTCCAGGCTTCTGAAGATGATGAATTTGCAGCAAATTGGACGTAACTATTACAACCCGAAGGACCCAGTCAGCATCCCTAATCACAGGTCTGTCAAAATGGATACCAAAGGGAGACACAGAGAATGATTTTTTTTTTCTTCAATGTTTCTCCTGTTGTTTATCTTATAATAAGCCATAGATGTAAAAAATGTTATTCCAAGGACAGAAATAACTCAAGTATTTGAGTAGAGATCCTTTAAATCACTGTATGTGTTTTAAGATCCTGTTTGTTCTGTTTTGATAGGTTGATGATTTGGCCAGGCTTCACAAGCTCTATTCTTCAGTATGAGGAGAGCATTATGTTATGTGCAGATGTGAGCCATAAGATTCTTCGTAGTGAAACAGCTTTGGATTTTATGTACAGTCTCTATGAACAGGTTGAAGAGAGAAGATTCAGAGATGCCTGTGCAAAGGAGCTGATAGGTCTGATTGTTCTTACAAAGTAAGTCTCTTTGGAACCTTCTAAGAGATCTGTTTTGTTGTTTGTGGTCCATGTCCTGAAGAATACAATGAAGTATTGGAAAGCCAAAAAATTTTACCATTATCCCATTAGCAAATAAATTGAGGTGACAGCATTTACAAAAGCAGGAAATGTATATTGGATTAGATCTGTTTTCATTTGGTATGTGGTGCAGTGTAGCTTTTAGTAAAACTGATGCCTGTTATAAAAGGGAAGTTGTAGTTACTGTTGCTCAGATGAGTAAAACTTCTGACTTATGTGAGTATTGCCAGTAATTTTTTCTTCATAGTTTTGTTTCATTTGTAGTTGAGTTAATGATTTAAAAAAAAAACAAAAAACCAAGCACAAAACAACAAACGAAACCCAAAAGTGATGAAATGGTTTATTCAGGTACAATAACAGAACATACAGAGTTGATGACATCGACTGGGATGCCAATCCACAGTGTACTTTCAGACGAGCAGATGGCTCTGAAATCAGCTACATAGATTACTACAAAAGGGTATGGAAACTTGCTTGTCAGTTTGTGTGGTATGTTATAACGTGGGTTTTTAGAGCATTGTTGGAAGCTTTACCTATGATGCAGTTGTCTTTAATACTTTATAATCTGAATGAAGTAACTGTTGAGTTGGTATGAGTTCAGCATTAGCGGTCCATCTCACAGAGTAGGAAATTGTGCAATAAGGCCAGGAGGGGGAGCAGGGAGCTCCTTGCAAATCTCAAACACAGAAAGGAAGTATACAGCGAGTAGAAACAGGAACAAACAAGCTGGAATGAATAGAGAGGGAGTGTCCCAGCATGCAGGGATGAGGTTAGGAGAGCTGAAGCCCAATTGTAGTTAAAAGTTTTGAGGCATGTAAAAGGTAACAAGAAATGCTAAGTTACCAAATGCAGCCTTTTCTTCGGTCTGCATTATGAGGACAAGGCTTCAGGAGCCTCAGGTCACAGGAAAAAAAACTGGAGGAATGTCTGGAACAAGGAAGATCTACTGCTGGTAGAAGAGGATCAGGTCAGGGAGTACTTAAGCACACTGGGTTGCACCCACAAGTTTTGAGACAGCTGCCTGATGATACTATGACACATTTTATTAGTTCTAGGCCATTTAAGATAAAAGTTATGTATGTATTTTATAGCTCAGCCTTCTTTAAAATTAAACCTCCTACTGGAACACAGTGAACATCATTTTCTACTGTAAAAAAGAATGGGGCTTTATTTAGATTTTGCTTCTTTATAAACTCCATCTATAAGCTAGGACAAGGTTTTTGTTTTGTTGTTTTTCCCCCTTCTGGCCTTTGCTATGATCTCACACTCTTGTTTTTTAAACGGTATTATTTTTTTGAGGTGTAATTCTCTTTAAGAATAAGAAAGATTTGAACGGTGAAGTATGTTTTGCTGTCAGCTTTTTTTTTCCTGTCTAAATTAAATTAGTAACTGCTAAACAGACCAACTCTTGCCAGATGCATGGAATAGTCACAGAAGGGTTGAATTTCAGACTTGTGAGGAATCTTGTTTGATTCGTGGGATGTATTGAATTAAATAGCTCTGTAGGATAGGAACCTTGTCCATTAACTAACTGAAACGAGCATCCTAATCTTGAATGAGGTACTTTGGGTGGTATTGCCTCAAGATATACAGGACTGTTTCTGTTGTCTCTTGCAAGTCAATATCTTACAAATTAATAACTTGATCTCACTAATAGAGAGAACAGTGCTTCCTTGTGTGGCTTTTTCTGATGAAAACAACTCCCCTAAGATAATGTGTTAATTGGAGGAAGAAAAAGAAGTTGATGGCTGCTTTTTTTTCTTTTTTAAATAAATTTTCTGAAATAAGTATTAAGAAAACTCAGCGTTTTTTCTGAATAGACTGGCATACAATATATGTTTCTAATACAGCAATATAATCAAGAAATCAGTGACTTGAACCAGCCTGTTTTGATCAGTCAGTCTCGGAGGAAGAGAGGAAACATGATGGTAGGACCTGTGGTTCTAATCCCAGAGCTGTGCTATCTAACAGGTACTGTAGCAGTAGTTTCTTCATATCAAAGCGTCTGTCAAACCATGCCTCTCACTGCAGCTGGTATTTTGACAGCATCCACTATAGATATGATGCTTTGGTGGTGGTGGTTCTTTCTTTTGGGGAGACTTTTTGGACCTCAATAAAACCCTTAAACCCCTTTGAAGTGGTGGGATGTGGTTTTGACTGTTTCCTGGGCATCCATAGATGAAAAATGCTTATTGTGTGGAGGTCTGCTAACTACTGCAGGTACCTCACCTGGAGTTCAAGAATTGCATGTGAATTGGCACCAATTCTGGATGGATACCTGGAATGGTTAGCAGATGTTCAGTTTCAGGTTCTGAATAAAAGTGTAGTACTTTGATTAGGAAACTTCACTGCCATCTGTGACATCCTAGACATTTCTTAGTCTTTAGTCTAATCTGTTTTTGTTATTGACAGGATTAACTGAGAAGATGAGGAATGATTTTAACATGATGAAAGACTTGGCTGTTCATACACGACTTGCGCCTGAGCAAAGAAAACGTGAAATTGGAAAGCTTATTGAATACATGAAAAAGTATGTTAGCTGGGTAACCCCTGCACTTCATTGCCATTGTTCACATTTCATTGTTCATTTGTTGTTGTTCACAACAAACTTATTTCTTGCGAAATTTTTGTAAGCCTTACTTAAAAAAAAAAAAAAAAAGTTTCAGCAAGAACAAACTTGTTTTAATTGAAATGCTGTTTTTGAACAGGGATGAATGTGTTCAGAAGGAACTCCGGGACTGGGGCTTAAGCTTTGATTCTAGCTTACTATCGGTTACGGGAAGAGTTGTTCAAGCAGAAAAGATCCTTCAAGCAGGAAATGTGGTAAATAAATCAACTTTTAACATTTTCGGGGTCTGTCGCCAGGGAAGGGAGTTCTTAAAGGATAAAATGCTACTTGTTGGAGGAGGATTGTGAGAGAAAACTGCACACAAGTCACTGTCCATGTGCTTTAAAACTTCTCAGACTGTCCACAGGTTCTGTTTAAAAATGCCTGGCTTGCATTGCAGTTGCCTTTCAGATACAAAAGTAGGAGAGTACAGTTGTTTGTAGTTAGTTTCCATTTATTAAAATACCAAGGCCTTCAAATGAAAAGCCACCAAGTCATTCTGTGGACAGAACATGCACAGAATCTTCACTCCAAGCTGGGTAAATCTTTAATATGAATAAATGAGATTCCATTAAATTGTGAGTTACTGTAAGACATAGTGTTTGGTTTATGATAGTCTGTGCCATAAAGGATTTGATGGTTTTCAATGGATGCTAGACAGGAAATATTTTTTTAACAGTACTTAGCAAAGCATTTTCTTCATCTTGAAAATACCTTATACCTTCTGTCTGGGGGAAATATATATTAATACATGAAAAGCTTTGTAGCTATATCCAGCCAAAGCCTGCACAGCAAGCAGTGACTTAAAATGAAGGAAACATTTAAAGAGTGTAGGATGCCTTGAAAGATTTAGGCAAAGCTCTGCTGATGTGAGTGACGTTAGCAGAAAAGAAAACCACCCACAAAACAACACAAAAGTACTTCTGTATATTCTAGGCGGATGTGTTTGCAGTCTGTCTTTGAAGTGTTTGATAAAGTGGTGTTTCTTTCCCACTTGTTCTTTACAGTTTGATTACAATCCTCAGTTTGCTGATTGGTCACGGGAAACCAGGGTAGCTCCCTTAATCCGTGCAAAGCCTCTGGACAACTGGGTACTGATATACACACGGCGTAACTATGATGCTGCCAATACGTTACTTCAAAACCTGTTTAAAGTCACACCGTCCATGGGAATCAGAATGAACAAGGCAACCATGTAAGTCTGTTGGAAGTCTGATGGAAAATGGTTTTGTTTCTAGTGAGGTCTATCTGTTAACATGATTAGCTTGGTAAATAAGGTAGTATTGAATCTCAAGTTACCCACTTGTGCTCTAAGATTTTAATTTAAAAAAGGAGTTCCTTTCAGTTTGCAGGTTCTGCAGATCTCTCAAGCAAGTGCTGTTTCTTACTCATACTTCTCTTGTGGAAGTTTTCTCTGCCCAAGTCAAACAACATTAATCATCTGATCACTGAGCAGAACGTTCTCAGCTGCACTTGTGCAATACAAGGAGTGTATGTTTTAATGGCAGCCTTTGCCAGATCTTCATTTATCATCTTTACAGATAGCATTGAATATTTGTCCTTGTTTTAAACTTTAATCGCCATTGGAAACCTAAGGGAGGGATTTCTTAGTGATCAGTACAAGTATTATGTGTTTATTAACAGCTGTAATTATGGCACATAATGCTGTGTTGATGTGTAATGGGTATTTGTTTTTGCTTGAGGTTTCAGTAGCTGTTAGAACTGTTAATACTTACAGGAAGAAAAACAAAATTTCTCCTTCTTTCAGGCTTGAAGTGGATGATAGAACAGAAGCTTATTTAAGGGTTCTGCAACAAAGTATTACTCCTGACACCAACATAGTATGTATAATTTCAAAGGACATTAATCTCTAATTTGTATTTTTAGACTAGTGGATTAATTCTTAGAAATAAAACCCTTGGCTCAAAGATATCTACCATCTCCTGTGTGCCCACTCACAGTCCTGTTCAAATTCCAGTGCACAAACTAGTAGCCTCCTATTTAAGAAGCCTTTGTCCTTTACTTCTGAGTATAGCCACTGAGATGTTCCAGGTAGCTCTTTCACTGTCACTGATTGTTTCTCGGGTGTAAGGAACTTTGAAACAACTACAGTTGCCATGTAGATCTGACAATTCAGTTTCCTAATAACTTTTTTTCCCCTTTAAAGGTAGTTTGTATTCTGTCCAGTACCCGAAAAGATAAATACGATGCTATCAAGAAGTACCTGTGTACGGATTGTCCCATTCCAAGTCAGTGTGTGATTGCTCGTACTTTAAGCAAGCCTCAGACTACTTTGGCCATAGTGACAAAAATTGCCTTGCAAATGAACTGTAAAATGGGTGGAGAACTTTGGAGTGTTGAGATCCCAGTAAGTGTGGTTTTTTGTGTTTTTTTTTTTTAAATTTTTTTATTTTATTTTATTTATTATTATTATTATTATTGCTATTTTCTTTATTCAGTCTTATTTAAAAATCCTTTTTGCAAAAATAAGCCAAGTGCTCTCGGTCTGGTTTGTTCTGTGTCTGTGACAAGAAGCATGAAGCTTAATTTCACTAAAAAGAAATGTAATTCTAAGAACTGAGTCTGTGCTTTTCTGAAGTGAACTGAAACTGCAAATGGTTAAGCCTTGGACTTGATATATTTTAAGATGAAGGTGCTCTGTCATGTCTGCACACACTAACACGTTTTGTATTGATTCCTTTTAAGCTGAAGCAGTTAATGATTGTGGGCATTGATTGTTACCATGACACTTTATCTGGAAAGCAGTCAATTGCTGGATTTGTCGCTAGCCTGAATGAAATAATGACACGGTAAGATTTGAATGCCAAAGAAAAAGTTAGAATCTTAACCAAAAAGAGGCTGAAATGTGGTAGGATGTTGTGAAAGCCTATGAATTGGCTTAACTGTGTACTTACAACAATTATCTGTGAATAGGAATAGTTGCTTCCCTTGTGAGTTCTTCCTTGCACGACATCTGCTAAATAGCCTTGCCCTTTTTCCAGAGCACTTGACAGTGAGAGCAGATGGGATGCGTGTGTGTGGGGGGGGTGACAGTGGCACAGGCTCTTCTCCCACTTGAGTTCGCTTGAATTACATTGTTTTTGATTGGAAGGAATTTTATGTGATGCTGAGGGACTTCTCTACCACGAGAGTTTTGCAGGGAGAATATTCATATAGTGCCCTAATTCCTGCTTGACTGCTTTGACCCGCAGTAACCGTATAGTCTGAGAGTAGTCACAGCCATTTTAATTAAAAAATATATATATTTTTAAATAGAAGTAAGCCCTGTAAATGCTTCCAAACTCATTTTCTTTTTTTTCTTCTGTTTTTTCACAGGTGGTTTTCACGCTGTGTTGTTCAAAGCTGTGGGCAGGAACTTGTGGATGGGCTCAAAGCCTGCTTGCAAAGTAAGGGAAAGCTTTTTGCTCTTGCAGAGAAGTTAAGGAATGACAAATTCCCTTCCTCAAGAGAGATCTGTTTATGTGCATTGAAAGGAAGCACTACCAACTTGTACTTAGCTAACACATTCATGTTTTCTTTCTTTATAAATATTGCTGAAGTTGAGTATTATTTTTCATGCATTCTGTTGTTGATTCCTGTGTCTTCTAACAATAGCTGGTAGCTTGTCAGTGTGCATCCAAACAGATTTAGAGTAAGATTTAAAGGAGCTCAAAACTACTTTAAATAAACAAATGTTTGTTGTTTTTCTCTCAGCATCTCCATTAAGGAAGTTACCCTGCAGAACAATTGCAAGCAACATTCTAAAATAGATGGGATTCTTTTTCTTCTAGGGTAGGGATTTGCTTTGAATTGGCAGTCCTGAAGCATTCATTGGATGGAACAAACAGTACTTGTAGTATTGATTTGCTCTTGTTGTGTGTTCACACAGCATCACCATGAGATTGCTGCTTATTTTTCTTGATGGTTATTAGGACCATTATTTCTTAGCAGATTCAGAAATGCCTTTCTATTTTGTTTTGTTTTTTAAGCTGCTCTGAAAGAATGGTTCAAGTGGAATAAATATTTGCCCTCCCGTATTATTGTGTATCGTGATGGTGTGGGAGATGGACAGCTCAATACATTGGTGAATTATGAAGTGCCTCAGTTTCTGGATTGCTTGAAGACTGTTGGTAAAGACTACAAGTAAGTCCATTTCTACCAGTCCCTTTTCTCATACTACAAGAGAAACAGTCCAGGTTACAAAGAGTGGTTGCTGTTGAAGATTGTTTCCTCTTTTCAACGTTGTTTATTTTTGCTTGAGCTCAAATAGCTGCTTTTCTGAGGGTTGTTTACATGAAAATCTAAAGTTACAAACAAGGTCCAACTTAATCTAAACTAGGAAGGGTTATCTATGAAATGGATGTCCTGCAGAATTCTGGTTATTTTTAATTGGAAGCTCTAGACAATCTGCTCCGGAAATATTCTGTGGCTTCTTTTCCTGGACTGAGTTACTTATTTTCCTCTTTCCTCTTAATTCTACTTATTTGTTTTAGTCCAAGACTGACTGTGATAGTTGTGAAGAAACGAGTGAGTACCAGATTCTTTGCACAGACCGGTGGAGGTCTTAAAAACCCACCCCCTGGTACTGTCATTGATACAGAGGTGACCAGACCAGAATGGTAAGTTCTGGTGTTGTTATCTTTGTTAGCAACCTGATAATGAAGTAAAACCATTACCATACACTCAGATAATTTAAGTTTTTGAAGATTTTCTAGCCTTTCAGGAATAGAGGAAATGAGCTGTTCTGTGGCCAAAGTAAAGCGTGTGCTCTGGGGCTTAATTAACGTCTGTGAAGTGGTTCTAGGGAAATAAGCAGGGGAAATTGGTGGGCATGTCCATTCTTTCTAAGAAAACCAGACTTCCAGGTTTTGTTTCTTCTATTACAGGTATGATTTCTTTATTGTGAGTCAGGCAGTGAGAAATGGTTGTGTTGCGCCCACTCATTATAACGTAATATATGACACTAGCAAGCTGAAACCAGATCACGTACAACGTTTAACCTACAAACTCTGCCATATGTACTATAACTGGTCGGTAAGTATTTCCTCAGGGAAAGGATCATTTTACTTATTCTAAGCATCTGTGTTGTAACAACCCACGGGAGGGTAAAAAATGGTATCTGATAAAGGCCAGTGCAAATCCAAAATGTTTGCAATTGTGCATCTTGGCCTAGAGTGGCTGTCAGAGAACTGATCTTCTGCACTTGCCTGATCTATCTGAAGATTGAAGAGATCATTACTGTCACTAGAAGTTAGTGGCTGTTTTGGGTATTGTCCCCAGTTTCTTTATCAAAAGCAGAGCTGGAATAATTGTTACCTGCAGAAATACTTTGTGTAAAGATGGAAGTGTTCGTCCGTTTCCCTTTGAGCCTCTTCTGTTTCATGTGAGGTCAGCACAGAGTTAGCCAATGCTTGAAACAGTCTTGAGATTTGTAACTTTAGCACTGAGAAATAATTAATGCAGTTTGTCCCACCTTCAGTGAGGTAAAGCATAGGATACAAACAGGCATGAGAAGCTTTCTGGGAGGGAGGAGAGGAATAGAGGTGGGGATCTGTTTGCACAAAGTCTTCTTTAATGCATTCAGTGTAAGCAATATTTCACAGATGGCAGGGAGAGCACTAATCACTGACCTTGTGAATTCCAGCACTCCTTTTGTTATTTGAAAGTAATTCTTTTATTTTTCTCCCCCTTTCTACAGGGTGTTATCAGAGTACCTGCTCCTTGCCAGTATGCCCATAAACTGGCTTTTCTTGTAGGTCAGAGCATTCACAGAGAACCAAACCTGCTGCTTTCAGACAGACTTTACTATCTCTGAAGTTATTGGTTTAAAAACAACAAAGTTCAGATCTAGGGATGGTAGAAATGTGTGGTTTGGGTTGGGGTGGGTGGATGGGGGGGTTGGTTTTCATGAGACACACGCATGGGTACGTGCAGTTGTGGAACTTTATTTTCACTGTAGAAGGAGAAAGATTGAAGATAGCAGGTCTGTGTTTTCAGTAAGACTTTATTCAACTGCATAGAGGTAAACAGTCTTAGAGACTGCTGCAGGTTCATAGGTGAACTTAGTTTTGTGGTCAACATTGTTCATTAGTTTTCTCATTTAAAAAGCATTCACTTGATTTCCTGTAAGGAACATTAGTATCTACATCAGCACTGACTTGGGGGGGGAGGAAGAAAGTCACGCTATTTACAAAGGTTTTTGGTTTTTCATTTCCAAATAATTGGAAGGGCTTAGGTGTCAGTTCAGATTATAATGCTAAGGTTCTTGCTGGTAACTGTTGAGCAGGAGTGGCTTAATTTGTAAGACAAAACATGGAGTGCTTCTGATGTTTTATTACCAGCTGTCCCGTTAAACTAGGTCAGACAAGCGTTGGATTAGTGCTGTTTTTTTGAAACTGACTTGTGAACTTTGTTACTTTTCTTTGCAAGATCTAAATAAAGTTGTAATCCTGCTTCCTTGATCATGTTAGGTGTGTTTGTTCTGCATGCGTAAAGACTGACCCTGGCAAACCCTGTGCCATGCTAGTGCATCTTCCATAACCGGTCTTTAGCTTTGTAATGCTTCTGGAGTCTTGCATTTAGATTTATTCTTCAGTAAACTTGTGCGGCTTCCTACAGTTCTGAAAATGAGGAGGCTCTGCAGCCTGTATTCAGGTAGGCTTTTTCTTTCCTCAGCCAAAAGAATGATGGCAACCTCTTTCTTGCACTTGTAGTTTGTAATGAAGATATGTGTTTTAATTGGTAAATGTTACACTTTACTGCTGCCATATTGTGCCACTGTATTACTTAGTATCTCTTATTTCTTTATCGTTATGTATTACTACCTTGTGCCTGTCCAGGGTGTTCCTTCTCACATGATTCTTTGGTTTCAGGTCAGTAAATAAGGGGTTATTGTGTCTGCTCTGTAAGCAGCCGATGACAGTTCAGAGGCTGCTGCTGCATATACTGCTTCTCCTCCACGTGGGTGCAGTGTTTGAACGCACAGCTTGCACAACTACTGTAAGCATCACTCACTGCTGCTTGTGTGCATAACTTACCTATTACATCTGATTCTTTAGCAAGAGAGAAAGACAAGCGCTGAATCCGATTGTGGGTATGTAAGAGATACAAAAAATACTGCACTCTGCAAAATATCAAATAATTTATTTATATAAAATATATTACACAACAGTTGTACACATGCACACACCCACACAGTACTTTACCACAAATTTAGGCAATTTATTTTCTTTAATTGTTACAATCTAGCACACGGTATCTTACAGTAATTTACAATATTATCTGAAGACACAATGGGGAAGCTTTGATCATTCATTTACAAACCTTCCATAAATTACAAAAAGAAAGGCAGTCTGAAAAGTATGTATAAACAGTAAAAACAATTTACAAATGGACAAGAATTACAAAATAGTAACAGCCAATGACTGCCATCAGTGTAAGATTCTTTTTATTGAGATGCCAATATTGCAGTTATTATTTTATCACCTGTTGTAGCCTCTTTACTGGCTGCGGCTTGTGTATGTAGCACGTCTTTGACGTGAGTCTGACATCAGCAACATGAAAAAATGCCTTTTGATTGAGGGCTGTACCTCCACCAGCAAAGCCGGGGAGCAAAGGTAGTGTCATGGTTCTTATTTTTGGTGGTAATTTAGAACGGTGAACTAGGATCTCCTGAACTGGAGTGGGTAGAATTTGTACACTCGGAACTGAGGGTGAGGCTCTGAATAACTTAGAATGAGTCAGATTTCAGTTTAGTGACTGTCCTGATAAAATTAATCCATAGAAGAGTTTTGGTTTGGAAGAAGGAAAACAAAAAATAAGGAAAAAATAAAAGCATTTTGCGCAACACTTTCAAACTCCCAGGAGTTACATCAGACACTGAATGGAGTCAGCAACATCATATTTGATCTTAAATTACCATGATTTAGGGAGGATGAAGACAGTTGAATACACAGTACGTACAAAGTATATGTTGTATATTTATTAGACAGTACAAATCATTGTGCATTAATAAGGCAAAACATCAAGGCTGATTAAACTAGGAGTTTCAAGACCATATTTTTAATGAGTTAGATTAGACACAGTGGGGATGATCTCTGAACTGGGATCAGTGAATAATGGTTGGGATTTTTTTTTCCCCTGATGTGTGGTTAAAGGAGACTAAAGGCTGAGATTTATCCAATACTTGCAGGTGCTGAATAGACTTCAAACAAAGCCATGTTCTTCTGGTCTTAATTCCACAAAGCTGTTGTTTAGGGGGTGTTGGTGGTGTTGTTTTTTATTAATTTAAAGAAAAACCTTTTTTATTCTTGCTGTTTTAAGCAATCCAGATGATTCTATTGATGTCAGAGTTAAAAATGCAAAGGTTTGGTAAAGTTGCACTGCATAGTCATGAAAGCCCTAGTTTTGATATTTAAAAAGAAATACACAGACTGGAAGCTTTACAAGTTGTCCAGGAGCACATGAATCATTTCACTGCACCAAGCTTTTTCAGCAGTTTCTTGCCTTTGGAAAGCAGCCCCTTTTTCTTTTTCGAGGACATATCCCTGCCTCTCCCGGGACTACCAGAACCCATAGGTGACGTAGGTGACCCAGAATGGAGATGAACTGTGGGGGATGGTGCTCTCCTTGGTGTACCTGTATTCTCAGGAGGAACCTATTAGGTACATTGTTATAATTTATTGAATGTTTGAAAGCTTTAATCTGTTAGCATCAAAAAAGTTGGCAACATCACTTGTCCCACTACCCACTTAAATAAAAGGGTTGGTTCATTTCTTGTTTGTGGCTTAAAAAATGATATGGGCTTATGGAGATTTTGAGAAAAGCACAGACAATAGAAAACATGCCAATAAAGCCCTATTTTGGTTATAGGTTGATATAAAGAAAGTTGGCTGCGCTTCCCAGCCTTAGTTCTGGCCACGGAAGCTGCAAAACTGGCTTTGCATTTCAGTGTGCTAATAGTACAGAAATGAAGGGGGACACATTCAAATATAGGTTTAAGATAGAATAAATATATTCAGCACTCTGTAGAAACAAAACTGCTTCCAGGAGAAATTACTTAAACAGTAAATGATCACACGTTTCTTCATGTCCTTTAAATGCCTTTTAAGTTAACTAGCATACTTGATATACGTATTGGAGAGGATGGCACACTGGCTTAAAAAAAAAGAAGAAAAAGAAAAAAGAAAAGAAAAACAAAAAAGCTAAAATGAACCTTAATTGCAATCAAAGAAAGCTTAAAGACCCTGACTGCTTGATGTGTATGCTGCAGCTATGAGGTTGCTGAATGAAGGTGAATACTTGTACGATAGTTAATGGCAGCATTCCTAGGTAATTCAAACAGCGCTATTTGTTTTAGTCATCAAAAGTACTTGAACAGAAATGCTAAAACTACTTACACTCATCCTATCCTAACTACAGTGCCCTGCTGACAAGACGTGGCAGTAGATCTATTAAGGTGCTGTTGTAGAATCCATGCTTTAGGAACCTCTCTTAGCTTGTAGATCAGGTTAAAATATTAGCAGTTCACTGGCATGTGCAACAGTGAGTTAAGCAATGGGGCTTCAAGCCTACTTTGATTTTAAATCAAGGTCTAATCCTAATGACAAAATAAAACAAACCAAAAACAAAACCAACTTGGTAAAGCACCCCAAAGTACACCTGAAGATACCATATATTTAGTCTAATGCATTCATTGAGTGAGCTGCATGTTTCATATTGAGACTTCTATTGCATTGGTAAACCAAACCATTTCTAATATTTTAAACAAATATTTTATAGGAACATCTGAGTAAAATGGACCATATGGAGGGATGGTTTTTTTCTTCTAGAACTTTTAAAATCAGTCTTAAGCAAACTGGGGTAAAATTGATTATGGGAAACATTTTAAGGCAGACAATTGAAGTAGCTGTGTTGGAGCGTAAGGAGTTTCTTTGCCAGCTCTACCCTTGTACACTGCAGCACGCAGCAGCTTACATCTCATTGCTGTGCTCTTTTAAGGGTTGGGGTGTTGTGCTTTTCTCCTGATAAAGGAACTTGGAATTCTCCCATCTCAGGTTGGCTAACAATGCAATATGCAGCTGTTGTTTGCAGGGCAGTCAGACATCAAACTCGCCTTTCTATGTAAACATAAACAGTTCGCTCACGAAGAAATATGTTCCAAATGCTGACCTTCATAAAGTGAGGTCTCATTGATGCATTCCTTAGAATTCCTTTTTAAAGGATTCATCTAAAAACACCTAAATTGACTTGAGTAGATAGAGCAAAAGCATGCAGCCTTTTCTTCTGCAGCCAGTCATTTTGGAGACATATTTCTTTTCTTTCTTTTTTTTCCCCCACAATTAACTTTCAAGACTTGCATTAGATAGCCAGGTAGCTTTAATTGAAATCTCTATTGGTATCTTCAGTTGCTCACTTACGTGAAGGCTACATTGCCTTATTAAGGTGTGAAATGAACACTCTTCTTCTGTTTCCAAGCAGATGAGCAAAGAAATAAAAATATATATAAAATATATAATATAGAAAAGTATCGCAGTGATGAAACAAAACAAAAAATGAGACACTAAACATGATTAGTTTTTCATAAAAGTCTCTAGGCAATTAATGCTGGTTGGAATAGGAAACCATAAGGAATAAAAGCTGAGCACTGTCACTGGGCTGCATTTACAGTTTGCATGTAAAGGAATGGTTCTACCACTCTGTTGTTCACAAACTTTTGCCTTTGTCTAAATAGTGCACATAGAAAAAATGGGCTCAGAACTGTAACTGCTTTCACCAGGGACAAACTGGTTAAACTTGGATGGGAACTGAGGTTCTCTAATGACTGCAGTCAGAGGCTAAATTCAGATTCTTCGTTTTTGAAATGGAACAAGCTACTCTTTATGTTTTAGATACTTGAACGTTCACTTAAGATGAGCAGGTGGATTTAAAATGTTCAAACTCATGTCTGAATTATATATGAGACAGAATGGAATGGGAAATAAAAACGTTAAGTTTTCAGTACTTTGTTGCTTACCCTTTTTGCTTTTGTACGCATCGGTGCATCGTGAAGGTATCGGGAGGGTGCATCAGATAGAAAGACTTCAACATCATCAGGCACTTCTTCAAGAAAGTTGGAAGGAACCAGCCCCTTCTGTCCGTTCAGCTCACCCTGTGACACGATGGATGTTTTAGGGTTTGCTTTAATTAAATCAAATTCAAGTTACCAAGAAGGTAAGAAAATGCTTTTGACTACATTTCAGAGTCAGAGAGGAAATGTCCACCTAGGGGCACCCAGGTTGGATTCTCAGGCTTCCATTGCTGTGATCAGGGCAGCAAACATTAGCCATTCATTTAAAAGACCTCACTGGTTTTGCCTGTAATCCCAGCTGATGCACTAAGACTTTTACCTACGAGTTGGACTTTGAGCACTGTGACACTTCAGTCACCCTGTCTCATATATAAAGATGACATGGAGTGACAGAGCAGTGTGATTCAATTACCTGGTGCTCAAAATACTACTGAGCTGCTAATTTCAACGAAAGAACTATCATCACAACACAATCCACCTAGCTTTTCTTCTTGCATAAAATGCCTTATCTGTTAAAAGTCATTAATTCACATAGATTAATGTGTGATTGAAGTGCATGTTTTCCTGCAAACTGCATAAGGTAAATATCACTTACACAGTGCCAGCATTAGCTCTCAGTTGCATCAACCCTGTGAATCTAAGATGAAGTGGCAAGAATGAGCCACCTTCAGTACTGACATAGAAGCCCACTGGGTTCTGCCACAGCTGCAGGAGCTGTAACAGCTCAGTGTGAGCTTGGAGCAGTTTGAAGGGACTATGTAAAGGCCAACTTACATAATAAAATCCATCTTCATCAATTTCACCGAAGACAGTAATAATGTCCCCTGTGCAGAATGTAAGTTCAGCCTGCAAGGAAAGGAACGTTACAGTTTGTGTTTTGTTAGACAAACATTAAAGGTTTTCATCTTAACAGTCAGTCCTTTATATTTTTCACTCTTAATATTAAGGCACTCGGTGAAACTGAGGCGAACCATGAGAGCAATTGTTGGGTTCTTTTAGAATGAGAAATCAAAGCACTTCACACTGGATTCTATTCATTAAAGGTGTTGGGTCACCTTTGTCAGTCCAGACTGACAAACACCCCAATAAAAAACAAAACCAAATGAAACGATACCTGGGGAAAGCCCTGACAATGCAGGATTTTATTCAGTGCTTTCTGTGTACCCTGACATTCAGCCCATATAGAAATGAAAATTCAATCGGCTCTTGACTGAGGAACTTACCACGTAACATCAAAGACAATGTAAAAAGTGATTCCAGTGTTGCTGATGACAAATATGGAGAGGTGGGAGGCTGCATGTAGGTAAATGGGAGATACACTCATAATGAAGGTCTAAGTAATGCTCAGTAGTTTAAATGAAGATGTAGCTCATGTGCAATGACTGCTTAAGATATTTTCACATCCTTATTAAAAAATATTAAAGACTGTCACAAAAGCTCAGATACATTAATGAAGAAAAATATACAATATACTATAAATGCTGTTCCACTGTGCTCTGCCAGTCTGGTTTGAGCTGCAAGGAAGGGCTCATTTAGAAGGAATGGCAATGTAGGTTACATTTGAAAGAGCAGACTGTGTGAATTTAATTAAATTATGGCTCCATAAACGGTAAACACAGCAAACAATGATGTTAAATACCTCAACATCAACGTTAGGAGAACTTTCTCTTGGGTCATAATCGTACAGTGCTACCATCCTCCTTGTGGACACTGGATGCTGCCTGCTGCTCCGCCTGTTTCTTTCTGTTCCAGTCACAAGGAGAGGAAGGGAAGGAAAGCTATCAAAGTTATTATGAACACAAACCACAGGGTGCATTATTTAACCCCCCTACACCATTCACAACAGTGCAGTAACAACGTTGGTATTTCTCTAGCACAGTGATAAGACGCCACAGATTACCACAAACCTAATAACACAGATAAAGGTTTCAAACCAGTACATGCATTTCATCAATAATGGTTTGCTTGCCCCTCTTCATCCTAAGCTACTGAAATCTGAGCAGTCTTTATCTGCAAATGCAAAACAGGCGTCATGAATTTTTCTGCCATTCTGGGTTAGAAGAATCGAGTTTATGAGGATGTACAAATCTAAACGCTTCGGAATATGGGTTTATTCCACATTTATTGTCTGTCTCTGCCCTCTCCTGGCCATGGGGTTATTCGTACTTTTGCTGGGAGGCTGCAGTGAGAACTGGGCGCTCAGCTGTCCCAGGACAGAAGAGGTCACCATTATCTGAGCAGTTTGCAGTATTTTTCAAGGCTCCGTGACAAAAACTCACTCTCAAGTCCCATTAAATTTTACAAGTTTAATTTGCAGGGAACAGAAAGGAAGGAGTGAAATAAATAGTAGCTTAAAGGAACCACATGCTATATGTATTTACTGACTGCTATTAGCATTTCCCAGGAAGTCCAAAATGGGCCACGTTTTAAATCTGAATGACGCTAGCATGATTCTTGCAAATGGTTGCTGCAGCAAGAGAAACATGCTTGTTAGTGCTGCTTACAGACAGGCATTGTGTGCAGGCCTGATGAGCATTATGCAGTGTGACAAAGGAAACCTGAGGTTGAGAGGCACCCTATGACTTGTGGCAGGTGGGTGAATGTCAAAGGGTCAGCTGATGTGGGAGCAAACACTGAGTGTAGCAGGCACTCACAGGTTTCACATCACCCTCCAGCTGACGCTGAAGCATTCAGAGCTCACTTTTGCAGTGGGTGGATTTATTTTTCCAGCTACCAATGCAAGGGAATTACACAGAACACAAAGAGAACCAAAATGGACGCATGGACTGTAATGGAGGACCCAGTTCCCTGGTTTCCCAAAACTCTGGATCAACCCATACTTAAACAACTACCTCAAGAGCATCTCAGTTAGTTTGAAATCCTTCTCTGGGACAAGACGCTGCCTACAGTCTGGGTTCAAGGACTACGAGCAAGAAAAGAATCCAAAAATGATTCTCTTTGCATTTGCTACGTGACAGTATTTTCCAGCTTCTGGTTTCCGAGAGATCAAAGGCATAAAAAAAATAATATAAATCTAGACAGCTCAAATCATTTCAGCTAATTTACAGCTTGAATCAAGTTATTGTTGCTTAGCACAGACCTCTTTTAGACTTTCTGGATCTGCGGTGTACAGAGCGTGTGCTCTCTTTGAAACGGTCACAGTTGACTTCAGGAAAGGAATGCATACAAATAAAAGAAGAGAAGATATGAAGCTGTTCAAAGTTCTGCTTTTAAGGGTTTAATGTGGGCAAAGGATTAAGAAAAATAAAGCCACATGAACACAGCACGCCAAGTGTCTGAAACGATATTAAAGGTACGAACAACAACGTGAAGCAGAGTAACAGTTAGAGCCTGCTTCTGCTGGAGGATCCACATGGGCAGGTTCTGTGACAGCAGGGATCTGAGCACATGGACCTCTCTGCTATTCAGAATTTACAGTTTTCAATTAAGCCAAACTAACTGCTCTCCCCAAATCCATTAATAAGAGCATTTTTGATTTGTTTTGGCTTGTGTGGTGTTTTTGTTTGCTTTAACGTGTCTAACAACGTAAATCCACGTTAAAATAACATGATTTGAATTGTTAAAATATTTAAAGGTGAACTGCTGGGGGTGGGTTGCTATAACAGCTCTCAGAAACGTCTCAGAACAAAACTCAGTGCTTAAAATAGTCAAGCAGGGCAAAAATTCCACCTCAAAATGCCTTCCTCCTTCCAAGAGAATTTCTCAGCTATTTCAGAAGACTCTGCTGGTTGAGTGCAATGAAAAAAAAGACAATATTTGTAGAGTATGACCCTGAAACAGTCAAAATATTAAAATCAGAAGGTGTCTGATATTTTAGTGGCTCCATTTTTCACCGGTGTTCTGTGTTAACTATACAGCGATTTCAGTAAGAGCTGAGAGCACTGAGCAGGTCTTAAAGCAGTAAATTCCAAACACATTCAGGATTGTATTTTCCATGTTCAAACATGTCATCAGGAGAGAATGACAAGTACCTTTAGACACTTAATCCCAGCAGACCTTCAGTTGTGCTTACAGATGTAACCACAGCAGGTTAGGTGTCCGATTCCAACAGACTTCAAATGATGCCCACTCAAGTTAACAAAATAAAGCTATGGACTACCAACCTATTCAGGCACATCTGTAAGACCCACTGTCTGCCAGCCCCCAGCTTCTGAAATGGATGTGCAGGTGTATGTGCTATACCTAAGGAGCAGATGGGCAGTGGGGTTTATAAGTGCACCAATGGGAACACTTGTCGCATTTCTGTGGCGTAAATAGATAGATTTGAAATGACAGCAATTAAGAACTGAAGTCATCCTTCCCTTTCATTGATCACGGAGACTTTAAAAAATAATATCTCAAAAAAGCAACAAAAATAATTCGTCTCATCCTTGCTGATACTTTGGGATACAGTTGGGTTTTCTTTACTTTGAGATAACAATTGGGGAAGACTTGTTTTTTAGCAACCACTTCTACAGTTCACTTTTAAACAGGACTGAACCAGCTCCAGCCCTTCATACTCTTTTGAATGACACTGAATGTTTTGTAACAAATTGAGATAGTACTAAAAAATTTACAGTTAGAAGAACATCTCAGTTAAGATACTTGCATTGTGTACCTCTGTACAGCACCGTAACAATGATGTAATGCAAGCGGTTCATAACACAGAATCATTTGGCCAAACTGCTCTTTAAGGGGTTTGTTACTGCAAAATCCATCAAATCTGATAGTACGTAGAGGTACCCCAAATGATATGATACATAACCCTTTGCCACGATCCCTTTATATTATTGGTAAATGAGGAAAATGTAAAAACAGCGACAAAGAAAGGATTCATTTGATGCTTTGCAGCAGTGAGCGTATCACAAGGCACCGCAGCACAGCACACTCCAAAGCACGGGGATCTTGTTCTGTGTCTTTCAGGTATGAGAAAAGTTGTAAGAAAAAAGAGTAGAGTAGTGAAGATAAACCTTTGCAGCAAAAGGTGTGACCGAGATTAAATATTTGTTGAACAAAGTCATCCAGTTACTGACACAGAATGTATCCCGTAATGTAGTAATTTGCTGTAAGACTGAGATGCATCTGCATATAATAAAAATGAAAGGCAAAGCGGATCCAGCCAAGTTAACAGCACCCAAGAAATAGGTGAACTGGTGCACATACATTGTTCCTTACCTATTTTCTCTACTGGTGTGTTCAAAGGAAGAAAACCTTGTTTTAGAAGCTGATCCATCATCTCCTCATCATCTGCTTGGATCTCAGAGACCATATTACATGGGATAAGGCCGATCCTTGTACACGTTTCTCCACGATAGAACCCATCAGCATCTTTGTCCCCATAAACCTGTTATTTAAATAATGGCAGTCAATAAAGTTTTGGCGTTTAGGATTCTTGATTAAGGCAGATTGGCTTACAATGATTACAGTTCAAATGTGAAATTATTTTAGTTTTTACTGACGTGACTTAAATTAATGAGATTAATCTGAATTTCTGTTTTGGTTTCTTAAGCACAAAAAAAAAAAAAAAAAAAAAAAAAAAGCAGAAAATTAAGTAACAATGGTGCAAGCCAACAGCTTTCCTAGAAAACATGAACTAAGCTACAAAAATAGTGTGAGAACAGGTAAATAACATTTCTCTTCTAAAAACACATAATGTTTGCCAGTGACTCACAGGCCTAGATGTAAGATCGTACAGACCAAGGATGACTTTAAGGCAAAACTGATGATTAATTTCAGATTACTTCTTGTTTAGGCAAAACCCATTTCCTTATTTCTTTTTATTAAAAACAAACAAAAAATCCAACCGCTTCACTTCAAATCAGAGTCTGAAAACGTGACCTTTCATCAGCAGTAACTTCATAAAGCAGGAACGTTCTCCAGTTTTAACCACTTAAAATTGGAGACTTATTGCTTCACATTGCAGCATCCGTGACTGTAATGCATGGACAGGACAGACCTCACACAGCTCCTGATGGTACTGAGGTAAATTTCTTGATAGTTTAAATTACAATTAATTATATCTTCAAAGTGGGTACCATAAAAAGTGAGCCCATATTTCTTTTCAGGTTTGATTTCAGATAATACTTAAATCCCAGTTAAACCTCAGAGTAGCAGAAGCCCCGCTTCTTCCCTCGCTCATTTCCACTCATTCTGCACCAGATTAGATACAAGGCTGGAGGAGGAAATGCTTACATCTGCTGATTCAACTGAAAAATCTGCTCGCTTTTTAAAATCAGAAAAGCAAACGGAGCAAATTTGCCTTGCAGCTGCACAATCATAATGAAGCAAGCTGTGAGAGAGGGCACGAATAGAGAATATAGTTCTTCATCTTTAGATCTCACCTTAATGATCTGTCCTTCTTTAAATGGCAGCTCTTCCTCTGCAGCATCAGGGTTTGGGGACATTGTCAGGGGGTCGTAGTCAAAGAGGGCAACAAATATTCGAGTAGAAATATCTTCTGTTCCAGGATCTGTTTCTGATTCTTCATAAATATCTGGAGAAAGATGGTCATGGCCACCATAGCCATCTATGAAAGTAAATTCAGAAAACAACAATTCAGTAATACAAGTTGGCCTCATTCTTCCACTAATCCAATTAATATATGAAACGTATTGGGCATTTCAGTAAAAACTCAATGCGTGCCCTATCACGTTCAATGCTTGTTTTTAATGAGTGAGACGTAATTTCTTTGTAAAGTATATTCATAATCTGCTTGTAGTGAACGGGGTGGATCTGCTACAACATCTACACAACTGAATGTAGCTCAGGAAAGCCATTTTTTATTAGGTTTCCCATTAAGAGTGACACAATGGTAGGTTTTATCGTTGCTGCAGAAACAACCATACTTTTATCCACCTGTTTTGCAGCACAGCTGCTTTTGTTCTTTGAAACGTAAGCAAGCCCATCCCAGCCATGTTGACACACCATGTGCTGGGTACAAGGTTCAAAATGTGGTTCTAACCTCTTCTCTCCAGACAGGTAAGACGATATATAGTGCAGCAGTGTTAAATTATGCCAGGGTTGGAACTACACTACTGTTCTGTTTAAAGAGTCAGTAGTTAACGCAGCCAGCAGTGCCTCAAACCAACACAAACACTATAAAATCTAACTAAAACCAGGAACAATGGTTAGCTATGACTGCATTTAATTATAGGTTTGGTAGCAGCGATCATCCATGAGTAACACAGTACTTGGCACTGTACTGCAGTCAGTCCACTGCAAGGTATCCAACCAATTAGGACACTGAAGGTGAAAACCAGCTTTTTCTTTCCTTGTAGCTTTCATACTTTTCAGGTTACCTGGAGAAATCATTCAGTCCATGACCCAACAGCACACTTAAGGATGGACTTCAGTAAAACTCAATTAGAAAACTAGGCCAAAAAACTAACAGTATTTGGACTGACAGGTTTCAAACATTTCTAAATCTCACTTTGAAAGATCACATGGCAGCACTTGCACATAAACAAAACAGCAGAAACAAACACACTCTTTCAAGATATGTGAAGCCAAAGACCCCAAAATGAGGCATTTAAAATCACAAGCCACTTCAGTAAAGCCTATTGTGCAAGTCCCACTAACTTAAGTGGGAGCCACGTACCTTTTAGTCTTTGCTAAACCAATACTTATCATGTGGTTTACAAAATCTTTCAACATGAGAATAAAGAATGTGATATTATGAACAACAATGAGAACATGGTCACTATATCAATGTTTTCCCAAATACAACTTTTACTGTAATAATCTCTTATGAGGGATTTCTTCTAACAGTTTGAATATTTAATACGTAACATTGCAAATAAAATTCCTCTTTTTGCCACAACTCCAGACTCCATTCGATATTTGAGATGTTTAAACTACCACAGAATATTTTCAGAGGGTTGCAGCCTTAAAGGAACAGCTACTGACCCCTTGGGTCTGGGTTACCAGAACTAACGTGAGCAAGGGAAAAATGCAAAACAGCAAAAGGGCAGGGAAAAATTCCAGCCAAGAAGCTTTATGCAGACACGAAGCACAGAAAGGAAGTCAGGGAGAAATGCACGTATGGGACAGAAAGCAATGGGACACAAAGGGTGGGATTCCTCCGTTCTGTTCTCTCATATTCAGTTTGAAGTCTTTATGGGGTTTGTTCTCAGGCCCACCAGGTAATATGAAACTGATGGGTTAAGGGTGGGTTGGTTTGTTCGACTACAGATTATTGCATCCTACTCTGACTGCAATTAATGGGAATTAGGTGCAAACACAAAGTACAGCCAAACGTATCTCAGTTAAAAGCACTGACCTGTAATCATCTGAATCAAAATAGTCAAGTTTGCTTCCATGAATGAGAATGCAAAAGCTACAAATCTTATTTCTCTGAAGAGATACATACTACGCATACACACATATAATTGTGTATGTAAATCTTAGCCTTTGGATGCAGCCAGCCAGATTCCCAGCTGATGCAATTTACCACCATTGCACTGAATTCATTAGCTGTACACCAATTTACACAAGCTGGTAACTGCAAGCAAGTCATGTTTTGAAACTCAGCAGTCAATTACTATTTGCTTAAATTTCCAGGGTCCCTTCTCTTCATGCCAGAAATGAGGAAATGAAAGAATGAAAATTGTGTTTCCTACTTCTATAAATGACCTGGTCTGCTCTTATAGGTTAAATGTTAAGACACTCCAATACACTGAGTTATGAACTATGAACACTGAGTTGTTGATCATGTAATGGTTTCTATGTTGATGAAGCAACAGATAATACTAGTACTCCTACTATCGAACACTGGGTTGTGACATAACAGCTGTTTGACCCCCTCCAGTCTGTATGGAAATGTGCTGATTTTGATGAATGGCTGTTCAAGTATATACAGTAAATACTGACTGGCATTAGTAGCAGCGTAGCTTCACAAAGGTTCATGCAACGCAGTGTGCTTGGACTCAGCCAAGCATGGAGAGGTGGCTGGCTGCACAGCAGTTTCAGGATGGAGAACTAAGGGCTGTTTGTCCCCTACCAGAGTGGGAGAAACTTACCTGACAGCAGACAGGATTTAAGAGCTAGTTCCCCTGGCATTCTGCATTGCATGCAATGTTGTCATACAGAAACCGCACTTGTTAACACGCAGCTCTAAAATGTGTCTGTCATAAAGGATGAATAATGTTCGGCATACCGTATCTATATTCAGAGGCCATGGTACGCTGCTGAGGCCATTTCTTGTGTCCACCAATGCTGCGATAATAAGCTTCTTCTTTTACAGGTGAAATATTTCCCTCACTACCTGACCGAGACCGCCCGCCTTCACTGTTACTGTCCATTGTAATTTCTATGGAGAAAAAGGGAATGATCTATTAAACATATTGTACTGTTGCCTTTGTGAGGCTCCTGTGGGCAGGCTTTGCCTACCTTCTTTTCTGACTTGCATACAGTAGGAAGGCTAAACACTGTGGAAGCTTTGCCAGATGCCTCAGCCTCTAGAAATCCTCCTTCAGCAGGGGAAGCACAGAAATGTCTACTTCCTTTTTAAAAGCATCTAAATGTTGTGCTTTTTAAAGTTCAAACAGGGTAAATATTATTGGGTAGGTCTTTGGATAGGAATCGTCTGTTATTATGAGGTTCAAATAATCCTACCTGACAGATCTGCAAGGTCAAGAGCACTGTAAACTGTTTCACCTTCTAATCAACCTAAAAACAAAAATTAGTTAATTTACTTAAATCCTACCTTCAACAATAACTAATCCAAAGTATTTATAGCTTAATGGAGAAAATACCTCAAATAATTTACATTTTGGAAAATTTGGAGAAAGAAAGTGTGGAGTCCTGACAATACTGTAGTATTGAAGGTCTTTTCCCACTCATTTAACCCTTTAGAGCTGCTTTAAGAACTTCCCATAGCAAGTGATGCTGAATAGCTCAGTAAATACTCCAGGCACATGTGTAAGGGAATGAGCTGCTGCCAAGAAAATCAGAATCCATGTTTTTGAGAAGTATACTGAAGCCAGTAATAATTTCATATATTTAAGCAGTCTAAACTTTAGCATATTATAATGACGGAACTATAATAAGCAAGCTTTGTGCACAGTTTTATCCAGTGTTTATATTTCCTTTGCCTATTCTCAAAGTATTTTACTACAGTATGATGCTGGAAGTGAGAAATGTCTTCCAGCTATTTTAATTACTACTATTTTCAGTCAGAAGTCAGGCCTCTCGATATCCCAGCCTTTCATTCTTTAAGTAAGTTGCAATGAAGGAGAAAAATCCTAGGACTTCAGTTTCTGTTTAATAATGTTTGATTCATTATAAGGAATTAATTTCCTTATCTGACTCCTGATTGATTGCTCAAGAGCAGTCATTACTTGCTGCAATTTGTGTTGACAGCAAGCGAACAAATTAAATTACTTCCCTATTTTTTAATTAAAAGGAAACCCAAAGTACTAATTCAAACAAACCTGCCTAATCTCTTGTTATTTATATAAAAATACATTGATGCTCTAACAGATAATACATAATAATGAATTTAGATACAAAGCTTGGCTTAAGCAGTCCAAATGTAAAAAGACTCTTCACTCTTGAAGAAAAGAAAGGCTGCTTTCAGTCAATAAAGAAAATATATGAAAATCTAGAAGTCTTAACACCACCTTCTGAATGCTGTTTGGTTCAGCTAACAACAGTCTGTCAACAGAAGCCCATGAGCCTCCCTGGAGATGATTCTCCTCCATGCCATTTTCATATCAGCGTAATTCCATTAATATCTGTATTATCCTGGTTTACAGCAGGATGTGGGAAGAGAATCAGGCCTCTGAAAAACCACGTAGTTACACTGCAGATATTAAGAAAGCTTCCTGCACTACAGCTGTGTGCACTGTGATCTCTATTTTCATTAGTAAGTCCTGCTCAACAAGTATCAAAATAATTGTGTCCACTAAGGGGATTTTGCTTTCTTTTTTCTTTTTGGCAGTACTGGCATTAAAAATATTTAATATATATATTTCTTTTTACAAAAGCACCCCTTCAATGTTCAGTCTCTTTCCTTCTGATATTCCCCTTTGTGATGTCTCTCATCCATATGAACGTCAGATGAGAATTGCCTAACATGACTTTCTGCTCCTACTGCTGATGTGAACTACGTTCAAAAATTAAAGTACAGGTTAGGGACAGGAATGAGACTGATTTGACACCTTCACAGGGTAACATTCTGCAGAACACTTGCTGCATTTGTTTTGCTTGTGTCTCCTAATTTTTCAGCCTGAATGTTCCTTATTTGTCAGCACGGATTGCAAGTTTTACAACCATGTATTTGTCCATATTGTCTTGATTCCATTATCTTTTCTGCACTACTTTTTGGATTTCCTGGAATACACCAGAATAAATTTTAAGTCACAAATAAACCAGAATAGAGATGAAATATAGTGAACACGTGCAAGTTCTACCAACTTGTTACAAAGAGCTTCTATTTTCTCCTGTTGAATTCCAAAAAGTAGTCAAGAAAATGGAAAGTAAATGCAAAATGATGGTTGATGAATGGGAAGATGGATGGCTGAATGGATCACCAAATGAGTACATTTATTTTACTGATGGTATTCCTGCCTGCATGATCATTTCTTTTTAGGTAAGATTTAACAGTATCTAACCTAAGCAACAGCCATTAAATTCAATGAAAACAATCCCAGTGGTGTCAATGCCTAGCAATTCAGCCCCGTGAGACCCCAGTACACTTATATTTAGCTCATATTTAGCTCATATTTAGATGGAGAAGCTTTTAGTTCCATCTCACCCCACAGCTCAAGACAAGCATCCTTTGTAAGGATCGCCTCCCCAACTCTGAGGCTGCAAAGAACAGAAATGCACCAATCTGTCCAACTAACCAATGGAAGGGACCAACATTGGTCGAGACCTTTGTGGCACTGCACTGCCATGAGAGGACCTTCGCCCTGCATGCTCCACCCTTTCAGGCCGTCCTGCAGATGATGGATTACCTAAAAGCTAAAAAAAAAAAACAACAAAAGAAAAAACAGGTTTGTAAATTACATGCATGATAACATTATGGCTATAATGTCGGACATTAATCAGGTCAATCACATTTGGAAGCGAAAGCTCTAAAGGCAACTAAACTTAGTTTTTAACTCAAAGGTTAGCTGAAAAGTAAATACTGTTGCCTGGAAAACCTGCAAAAGGAAAAATGGTTTCCTGATTTATGGCAGAGTTTTGCAACCAGCAGTCACACATCAGAACAAAACGAAAAGAAAAGAATAATTTTGGAAACATTCTTTTGCCTTTGTTGTTGCCGCTAAAAATGACATTATAATCTCCTGAAGAGTCGTGCAACCAGTCACAAGAGTTCATGATATTGGACTGCACTGAAAAGGCAAGCCGTTTTTTGTCATCAGCTATACAGCTCTGACCAGTTTGCAGCACGTGAACAAGTGTATTTCCTTCTGTCTTTGAGCAAGTTGCTTTTCTATAATGGCTTTTGATTGTTAAAGCCTTTTGGATGTTATTAAAACACGTAGAAGGGAATTGTAGCCACACTTCATCTCACATCACAGCTGTCTCTCTCTGTTCATTACCCTTGCAGAAAACATTGCTACTTCAATAATGAAATGATATATTCTAATGCTCTCCACAGTTCATCATGCAGCCACTGAGATTAATACAGCTCGAGGATCAATTTTAATGGGAGAAATTTTTAAGGATCATTTCAGAATAAACTGCTGGGTTAGAAGAGCAGGCAGCTGATTTCTACCATTATATGAAAAACACTTGATCTGAGATTTCCACTCTGGACTGCTGTAGACAGGGAGGGCAAAGAACTTGTTTGAACTTTTGGGAGCTGTGAAGTTTATGGATACATCTGTAAAAGCACGGAGACTGCTAGACTAATGGACAGAAACACAATTAAGAAGGATCACACAGAGGCATCCTTGACAGATGTGGAAGAGCCCTGTCCTCTCTCTTTCGAAGAAGCTGTTTGCCTGCATTCTCACGCAGAGATGCAGACTGCAACTTCAAAGGCAAGAAGAGATGATCTAAAAAGGAAGTCGAAGTAGTGACAGCGCAAAGAGAAGGTAGGAAATGGAAGCGTGATGAAACCTGTGACTCAACAAATGTGGGTCACTGTCACACTGGGGAGAGTCCCGATTGTCCGCAGATGATTCATGATAAAGAGCGTATCCTAAAAAATAAGTGAGCAAGGTGAACAAAAAGAATATGGTGAAATGGATTCTTTGAGATAATTAAAATGATAATCACTGATGAAATATTTTTCCATTTGAAATGCAGTGGGTTTTTTTGTTTGTTTGCTTGTTTTTTAAAGCAACATTTAGATGGGCAAAATAAAGTAAAACATTCTTTGGGAAAAATTGTAGTTCAGCTAACCCTTAATTAAAATTTAGATTCAGTTGTCCTTTAATAAAAGCAGCCATTACTGTAATTTGTTCTGTGGGAAAATCATTGTGAAGCAAATTAAACTGATTTCAGCATGACAGAAAAGATGACTGTAAAGCAAAACGCAGAGTAATAAACAAAAAATGAATGAGGAGGAAAAAAAAAATGGCAAAAATGCAGCAAACAGGTCCAAAGGATGGACTCTAAAAATTAATTAAGAAAAGAATAAAGAAAAAAACAAGAGAAAGAAAACTGATTTGGCAAGCAGATGTTAGAAGGAAGATTTACTTCACACACCAGAGAGTCTTCTGCATCTCTGTGGGATGACTTTGCAAGCGGACCAGCTGCCCTAGAGTCAGCCATTTTTAAGTTGTTCTTCCAGCCTCCCTGAACATCTTCGTTTGCCAATTTATCTGTTCTATTACATTTCTGAGTCTCATACTTTTTCTCGTAACTGGACTTGACCTGTTCGCTCCTGGGCTCTACAAAGGAAGATCCCAAGTCACCAAAATCTTCTTCAATGCTGGTTTGCCTTGTTAAAGTTTTCCTGCGAGCAAGCAATGGCCTCATGCTTTTCCTGCAGGAACAATCAGCAGTGTCTGCACAACAGCTAGATGCAACACTGGCAGAAACTGAATCGCAAGTATATCTGAACGTAAAACGAGATTCTTCTTCTTCACTTCCACAGTCCAGTCCACTGTCTGGGCTTCTTGATAAGGACCGGCTATATTTGTATCCTTTGTCATCTGCAGCAAAATCCTCCATGCCTGAAATTCTGTGCTTGGCTGGGTACCAGAAGTTGTGCTGCTGATCTTGATTGTAGGGCCTAGTTGGTCTAGAGTCTCTAGCTATTGTGGATCTCTTTTTATAGGGCATACCTAAACCCTGTTTGTACAGCAGTTCAGAGTATTCACCATCCTCTTCAGCTACTTCTGGAATACTGAAAAGCTTTTTACTGTGATGTATCTGCTGTGAAAAGTCAGGCTGTTCCAAAAAAGTCGTGTCAGCGGTCTTATTCTTACTGCACTCCTTAAGATTATGTAATGTTAAAAACCAGAGAGGGAACAAATAGTGTGTGACAAAAATAAAATGGGAGGGGAAAGGGAGAAGAAAAGAAAAATAAAGACAGAATTAGTTTTAGAGCAATGGCAAACATAAGACATGCAGCTTATTAAGTGAAAAGGATGTCATGCTTTGAATGAGAATCTGTGAAAAATAAAGACATGATTAAGAAGTTTCTGTGTGTCAGATACAACGAGAGGTCAGTACAGACAACCGAGTGATGCTCTAACAAGAACAGACCCATGCGTTTAAAACAAAGCAATAGAAGCTGCGTACAGATTCCAGCATGGTGAATGAGAATGGCATTAAAACATGGCACTGGTGCTGAGTATGGTCCTTACCCCATGACAAAGTGGAATTGAATTATACTTTGTAACCAGAACCCATATCTGAGAGTGAGAATTCTGCTCTAACAATCTCTCTTCCTTTGCATCTATTATAGTATCCTATACAAGTATCAAATATCCCTACACCTCCTGCCACAGGAGAGAAATAAAAGAAATAAATAAAAATGCACCATTTTAAAAGCTTGGCTTCCAGAGAAAGAAACCAGAGAAGCTGTCTGCCCTCTGATGCCCCTTGGCCTGGCACTGTCCTCAAATCTCCCATCAAAATCTTGTACCTGTTTGATAAAGCCAATATTTGAAAATCAGCAAACCTAAGTAAAAGTCTCTGTTTATACCAGAAGTGGGCAGAAGCTGTCCCATCTTGAATAAAATAAGCATTCTGAACACAATATGCTTTTTGTGTTCTAATTACACAAAACACACATTGATGGGACAGAAGAAACCTACATCGTATCCTTGCTGGACTCCAAGAAGAGACACTGTACGTCTGACCTACCTTAATTTATAAATGTGCATCACTCCCATGAAACTTTTATGACAAACTGCCATAGAAACATGAAAAAGTCAATAAATAAGAGCAGGAATCGTTTTATCTGAGTTCAAGTATTCCTCATTTTAGATTACTCCTCATTACTCAGATCTGGTAACTTAACTCAGTCTTCCCTTTATTACTGCCACCTGTCTTTGATTTAAGGAACCATTGGAGGAAATAACAATCTCCCAGTAAAGCAAGTATATATCTACAAGCAAAACATTTTCTTGTCACTTGAGGGTATTTATTACCTTAAGAGAAAATAATTACAGCTGAAAGTGCATGGTTGGCATACTTTCAGGTGCAAGAGGAACATAAATCTGTTTACACTATGGAAAACCCAGTAAATATGCTTTTTTTGTTGTTGTCGTTAACTAACTGCTGGTATTGAAAAGCATAATTAGACCTTGTAAAAGAAGGGGAAATTACTGAGCACGTTAGGATCAGAATCTGACCTGAAGTATGTATTCAAAACCCTAACAATATGGTGGGCAATGTTCTCCATGTGAGACTATCCATGAGTCCTTCCCCAAGAAGCACTCACACACTAAACCCCACTTCTGCATATTAAGCACCACATACACTAGAGGAGTTACGCCAGCACAATTCAAAATGTCTAAAATGATTTACTCCACCACTTAAGGATCTGGTTAGATATAAAAATTGACAATATTATCATAATGCTAAGGAATAGGGATAATTTCTGAAGCATGAATAACAAGAACAGTTTAAGGATAATTTACTTTAAAGGGTCAGAAGCAGCATGCAGAAGGACTTCAGTTTCAACCTTTATGATAGCAGAAAAATTGAAATACTGATCAATTTTGCTTTTGAAAGTACCCTTCTCATTCCAGATAGCGTCAGAATAAAAGGGTTGAATTTGCAGTACACGAAAGCAGTTACAATGGTCACAGTTCTTTTATATGTGAGAAAATATCACTGTTTTTAATTAAATAACATTAGAAGAAAAATCCACCTGTGCTTTTCCTTATCATTCAGGTTATCCTGCTTGCTAACAGAACAATTGAGTGTATTTGATATACACATAAAAAGTAAATACAAAACCAAACACACTATGGGAAATCTATATTCTGTATTCAGTAAGTTCAACATTCTACATAATTCACATCTTTCATGATGAATATTCTTATATAGTATATAAGCTTATATAGTATATATATATAAGCAGAATTTCTGATTCCTGTTGTCTGATGATTTCTTAATTAGCCCAAATCTCCTCCTCAAAATTGTACTTTAAAGTCAGAGGAAGAGATGGTACTGAAAATAGGGAAAAACTCATCTGACATGAAAAGCCTGAATCGTTCTGGGTGATTTTGTTTTCTCCTATATGTATGTGTGCTTATATAATCAACTAATGGTCTGAGTAGTACTTGCAATATATTGTCATATAAACAAGGGAAAAGATCCCAGATACAGAGCAAAATCTACAACTTCCACAATTACATACAGGAAAGTAGTCAGCTAGCTAAAAGAGTAGATATCCAACAATGGAGAGAGGAAAAAAGGAAAAGAGAAGAAACAAATTCTACACAGCATTGTTATTTTTAATCATCTGCAAAATCCACAACTGACTGAAGAGATGCTTTGAAAGGATAAAAACATGGAGGTACTCTTAAGGTTTCCCTGCGGTCCCACTTACCTTAAGTGCATTGTGTGAAGTCAAACTGACTCGTCGTCTTCCCCCATCCTCCAGCTGCATTTCAGAGTACAGCTCTTCCTCGTCTTCCTCCATAATATCAGACAAATCAGAACCTCTGCTGCTCTCTGTATGGTAGTCTTCGCCGTGGCAATAGTGAGGCTAATCAGCAGGGTGAGAAAGAAAAATCTTTAATGACCAAAGTTAAAATTCCTTGTGCACCACCTATGAGGACCACAAGGACATGAAGGATCTCCATAACTGGCCATATCTAATGCTCATCAAATACTTCAAAAAAATTCAAACATTACTTGCATTTATCTGCAGGTGGTTATTTTCACTCATCTTTACAGTAAGGCAAACAAACTGATACAAAGCTTAGACCTTTGACTGAAGATCAGAATGCAGAATAGCACTTCTTGAAGATACCAGCAGCACATGGGCATCACAATAAAAATATCAAACTAATAGTTTCTTATGTAGAAAACCTCCACAGATTACATCTCTTTGATTTTCTCCGATTATTTCTTTACTAACAAACCACACAGTAAAAGTGGTCTTTCATAAACAATGTAAATGAGCAATACAACTTCAAACAGGTGCATCTCACTAAGCTGTAAACATTTAATAATCAATTTGCACTTAACACACCACAGCTGTTTTACAAGATATAATCTAACTGCTGTTCCTCAGAGTATATTTTTAGTGTTTTAAAGCAATGAGGACCTCTTTCAGCCTCACAAAAAATAATAATAATTCTAATCATATCTGAGAAGGCTTGAAGCCAGACGGATTTCAGATCTAGCCTTGAGGACATAACCAGTAGATAGAAAAGCTTAATCTTCTTAGGCTTCAAAGAACATACATCTAAGGGTTCCCAGACTTCAAATGTTCATATCTGAGCTTTCTGTTTGGTAGAGCTCAGTAAAAAGCAGACACGCTTGAAATAACCTTTGGATGATTGAAGGTCCACTTTGTACGCTTACAGTAGATATACCCCAGTTTGTTTAACTTGGTCAAATATGAAGAACTACATACATTCCATACATTTTGTAAGCATAACATGATTGGATATATTTAAAAAAATGGAAACCACTCTGTGTAAAGATGATACTAAAATAAATCCTGAAGCTCCAGATTTGGAACACCTGAGATTTGGAGCAATATTTAAACATATATAAATGATTGAGCTTCTGTGATGAGTTGAACCAAAACTCCAGAAGGTCTCAGAAATGAAAAATTCTTTTGGCTACATCTTTCTATTCCTTACAGCGTCCTTCCCTAAGTACAGATCATTTTCTGCTAATTAGCATCACAGGTTATAGCTTTTAAGGAATACAAAAATCCTTCCCTCCTTCTGTTTTCCCCCCCACAGCATCCTTTCATACACAACAATAATGCACAATGCAGAAAAATCCCAGGGCCCAAATGTGACATTTCAGTCACATTTTGTTTCACTTTTCTTTCCCATTTATAGTGCTTACAACAGTATAGCATAGTATAACATTCTACAGATATGTGGTACCGAGTATTTGGTTCTCATCAGCAAGTCTAATGCAGCAGTAACAGGACATTAATCTGTTGCCACACAATTATACCACTATAGTTACAACAATTGTTTACCCTGAAGATCTTGCTGAGCTTCACAAAATAACTCGTTTCGTATTAGATAGCTGACACAATAAAAAGACCAGGCTACTTACTTGCTTTCCAAGTTCTGATCCTTTCAAGAAATCATCAACTGAAGCCCCCCTCCTTTTGACATTAGGAGAATCATAGCCATCTTCTTCATCATCTGAGTTAGCGTACTGTGCTGCATTGCTCCTTTCACTAAAAACACTCCTCCTCTCCATCTATCAAACCAACAAAAAAAAGGGAAAACTGTAAAGATGACTCGATCTTGCAACCAATGGAGAAATGGCTAAAAATAAGATATAAAAACTCAAGAGCACAAATTCTAATATACTCATGGTTTAAAGCAATATTAGGAGGCTTCCTCCCCACTCTCCCCTCAACCCCATCCAGAAGTATTTTCTGGAAACACTGTGTAGTTATGAAGCTTCTACTATTGGTCAAAGGGTGATCAATGCTCTGTATGGTTAAAGGCATATTTGCTGAAGATACAGAGTTCTAATATACAATTTCTTCTCAAAACACTGATCTTCAGGTCTGGGAATTTATTAGATGCTCAATAAGGCATATTCTACACACACACACACACACACAAAAAAAAAAAAAAGCATCATTGATGGAAAGTGCTACAATGAATAAAGTAAGCACCAAAAGCTGCAAGAAGAAGTTGGTCCTTACCCTATTGCTCTCTGCAACTCGCTGTGCAGCTTCTCTTGCCATGGCTTTTGCAACAGTATTTGGGACAGGTGTGCCTTGAGGTTGAGGGAGTATTCGGTTTGGTGATGGAGATCTCCTCCCCTGAAGCGAGCTGTGAAAGTTAGGGGCAGGTGGCTCGAGTGTGTGCCCATGAACAGGGGATGCTGAACGAGTCTGCTCCCATGACTCATCTATTTTTAAATGTGGACCTAAATGTTCTTCTTTGGTTTCTGGGGCTCCGGCACTTGCTAATGGCTTAGATTTGGGAGCAGTTCTGGGGTGAGGGGATGGAGGCACCAGTAGGTCAGATGGAATGGCAGCAACAGAAGAGTCCACTGATTCCCCTTGTGCAGAGAGTGTTCGAACAGTAACTTCCTTTGCTTCAAGATTTCTTAGTCTCACTAGCTCCACCAATGTGTTCTCTGCTGTTGGAAAGATCACCTCTGCCACCTGTGTGCGTAAATAAACAACATACTAGCATAGTATTACCCTCCCCTTCAACCACACCAAAGAAGAACCTTCAGAGTTTTAATGCAGAATGAAAGTTAGGGCTCCACAACAATTAGCACCTGTTGCCTTAATTCCTTCCAACTAATTCATCCAAAAGCTGAAATGCATATAGGAAGGGATCTAATGATCATATGGCACAAACAAATGAACGAATACTGCTGAAAAGCAAGAAAGCCTCGCACACATCAAAGTGCCATCACACATTTATTGCCACCTTTGCCTGTCAGCAGAAATCCACCTAATGTAGATGATACCTGCAATGCTGGAACTCACCCGTTGACCTTTTGCATAAACACCATAGCCTGTGACATTGGCACCATGGGAGGTCCCTGTTGCTGTCAGGGCTGGTGGCTTCCAGGACACCTGTATGGTTGCTTGGGTGGACCCGGCCCGGACAGTAACATCTTGAGGTGGAGCTGGAGGACCTAAACAAAAATGTTAATAGACAAATGAGGCGGAAAAGGCACCCAGAATGAAAAATGGCTGCAAGTGACTTTTTGGTATGTATCTTTGCGCTGAATGCATGTTGCATTCATAGAAATGACTGGAATTCTGCTTCACAACCATCAGTGCCTCCTAGTCAAGATCCACAGGTCAGAAGCACAGACACAAAGGTGGATGCAAGGCAGAGCTGGGACCTTTTCAAACCAGCAGCATGTTGGTGTAAAGACAACTGGATTCAACATCTTTCTATCTGCACTGATGAAAAAGATATATCTACTAACCTTTTAAGGCAGTTACCGTACATTAGAGAAATAGTACACCAAGTACATCCTTAATTAAAAGACATCATTAACCTACTATAAATAGCTTTACTTTGGACAGGAACCAAAGTAAAACATCATACAGTTTATTACTTCATGAATATTTCAGGCATCCTGTTCTGTTAATTTAACAGTCAAACACTGGGAAGCGTTTCATGATAAAACATTTCAGAAGCTGGTTTCAGCAGCAGCCATCCCTGGGTAACAGCTGGGAGAACACAGACCTTAGTAGCCAAGAGTTTGCTTTTTCCATTGAACAAAGCACCTCCAATTTCTGTTCATCTACTGAGACCAAAAGCTACAAATATTCTGCATGGTGTCACTGCTCCCAAACAGATCATACACGTGTAGGCAGAACATGAAATTTTTCCTTCTAACACCAATTGCACCTAATGTATTTTTAACTAACAAGACCGAAACACATAAAACTAACCTAACTCACCTTTTTCCCATAACAAGATTTTGATTTATGAGTCAGTTTCATCCTCCCTGTTTTGCTGACAGCCTCCACTACCTATTCACTATCTATTCTTCAGTTTAAAGGAAGAAGGCATCTGATCTATTCCAGTATCTTGTCTCTGTCAGTGATATTCATTGCTTTTGCAGGAAAAGACACCTTTCTTCTACTCTCTCAAACAAACAATCCCCAGAGACTTTATTTCTACCTTTGGGGCCTGTAACAGAGATTGGCTTAATAAAATGCAATGCATCTCAACAGAAAACATGTCATTATTGCTTTAGCATGCTTTAGCATGCTTCAGCAACTAGAGGGAGTAAAAGACTCTTAAAGAGTTCAGCCTGAAAAAATCTCACTCAAAAGGCCTTTTCCAAATAACAAAGAAGTCAAACAAATGTAATTCACCATACAGCCAGTACCTCCAAGAATAGTAACTGTTTCCTTCCAATGCTGTCCATATGAATGAAAATAAATTAGTACCAGAACTAATATTATAACTAGACTAATTAAAAACAAGTGGAGATTATTCTGATAAAGCACATTCTAGGATGCGATGATGTTCTGCATGTCTCTCTTTAGCTTATCTCCCCAAAATGTACCCAGGAACAAGGGAGAGAGTAAGTAACTCAGGAGAGGGATGAGTCACAGGTAACATTAAGCAATCTAATAGTCTACAGCCTGTTCATGAATGTGACACTGATTACAGCATAAAGCTAAGGGTAGGCTAATTTATCTGGAATTTTCACAGAAATGTAACTGGAGTATTTGGGATAGGGAGAAAGATACCAAACCTGCTGGCAACGTAGAAAATTCCACAAAGGCTTCTTTTTTTTCTCGTTGTTCTAGGGGAAGCTGCCAGGGCATCTGATGGGGCTTTGCCATGACCTTCACCTTGTAGGCCATATTGGGTTTCAAATTAAAAAAGTGGTACTTGTAGCTAGCAGCTTTGACAATGTCAAACTCTTCTTCATTAAGAAAAATGACATGACTGTAATTACTGTTTGTAGGGAGCCAGGACAGCTCAGCAGAAATCTGGGTTATGTTGTCCACCTTAAGATTAGAGGGGGCTACAACGACGTCCTTCCCAACTAACAAAGTGCACTGCAGTTCATCTGAGTTACCCTTGTTTGTAATGCTCTGAATTGAGATTCGGTATGTACAAGTAGAAATGTTAAGCTTTTCTATAAGAGCTTTCGTTCTGCTTCCCAAGGCTATGTTCATCCGTACTTCCTTGTCAACCAGAACATTATAGCTGTTAATGGTTCCCCATCCGGGTGGCACTACTGGCGGCTCCCAGCCCACAATGACACTTTTGGCTAGTTGTTTAATAAGGGTGATTTTTCTAGGATAAGGCACAATGTCTTCTCCAATTTCATCAATGTTCACATCCAGAGTCCCTGCACCGTTGCTGATTACGCTAGAGTCTATGTGACTTGGTGGACTTATCTCCAGGATATCTCCTTCCAAAGTAGAACCCGAATGGTTGATGAAATTCTGATCCTGTTCACTGCTTAACGTGCTCGATAAACGGGTCTCGTTGTCTTGAACAAAATCCACAAAATTCGAAGGGACTAGTCCTCTCTGTCCATCTAGAAGCTCCCCTGGTGAGAAAGAAAAATGTCACTGAAGTCCTTGAGGAGAATAGCTCTTGCATGGTAATGTCCTGCAGTAAGTGCATAAAATAGAGGTGAAAACTGTATGCGAACAGCATTTAGAGTTTGAGAAAGTAAAAGTTCAGCATAGCAAAAACCTGGAAGTGCCAGTAAGCTTTCTTGTCACCTTAAATCTACCAAGCAGGAAAAGCTGTCAATATAAAATGTCTTATAATTAGCTATGCCTGCAAGGAGTGGGCTTTGTTGGTACAGAAAATCTGTATAATTAACATATAATTAACATAATGACGATAGGGCTAATTTCAGCAACTGATTTGATAGTAGATGAAGGAGAGCACAGGGAGTGTGTTTGACAGTTGAAATGATTTAAATCTGCATCAATTAGCATGAATATACAGATTCAAAAAACTACCTTCATAAAAGCCATCTTCATCCATATCTCCATACACATAAAGGTACTTTCCTGCCGTAAGAGGGAGCTCTGCTTCTGGATTTTCATTTGGTCCATCAAAAGGGTTATAACTGCAAAGAAGCACAGATGAAAAACATGCAAGTATACTTACAGCCCCAACCCCCATATAACTGGATACTAATGTGAAAAAGGTGTGCAGTTCTAAGGCTACCTTAGATGGTCATGCAATCTTTTTTTATTACCCTGCCCTAAATCTCCATTTTGAAAAAGGAATTAAGGAGATATCACTTGGGAGAGCTCTTCCAGTCCTCATCTTCTCCTTGTTCTATATGACAGTCTTTATACAAGTTAATGAATTTCTAGAAATGAGTTGAATACATATGAAAACAGTAAGCTCCAGCTAAAGAAAAATACTTATAGACAAAACTTGATATCAAGTGTTTAAGCATATACTCATCCCAGAGTGTGAATAGCTGCAGCCTGTTACTTAACTGCTCAAAGAGTGCTCAAAGGAAGAAGGGACACAGACTGTTGATCCACCTGCCAAAACTTCACTGCTAAAAATATACTTGCATCTGGGTTTTGACCAGGAACAAGAACTGGATCCAGCTAATGATTTTTGTTACCTATAACGTGCAATACAAAGATGGACTTTCCCAGAATATCTCTGCTTCGAGGTATTGGAATTCTGATCATTATCCATCTGTAGAAGAAAAAAAGAAAAAGATTTCCATAAGTTTCAGGCATCATCCTCCTGATAGATGAAAAAAATCAAAGTGCATGCAATTAAAAATATATATATAATTAAAAAAAAAAAAATCTGATGTGAATCAAAATTGGTCAGTTTTACCTAGAATGGTTTAGAATACAGTCTGGACAGAGTGAATACTGAAATACAACTTTCTGGCCTAAACAGGTCCCTGCTTGGTTGCCAGTATGGATGAAAAGTGTCCCAGAAAAATACTAAAGCAAGCCACTTTTCTTCATAATTAACTCTTAAGGGATGGGTTAAGCTTGCTAGGAAAGCACAGTACACCCCAATGCACCACTTTCAGTGAAGTGGACAACAATAGCTATCAAGTATCGTGTAGCTTTAGACATGCAGGCAACTTTTGAAGGGTATGTATTTGCTTATCCATAAGCCTCAGATACATCTGTGAAATTCCAAGACTGAAAATCTCAGTGAAAATCCCACTGGTCACATTCCCAATTTGTCCCAGAAAATATGAATTTTCATGTCTTTTCTTTTTAAACTTTGATGGATGATCCTGTGTCAGTCTCTGAAGAAGAGAGATCCTGGCCCCATACCATGTATTTCCAGAAATAAATTTAAGAAGACTCACGTCTGAATCAAATCTGCATCTTGGGGTACCAGATCTTGACTTGGACAGGAATGTAGGTTTGACAGACAATTGTTCTGGTTTGTCTCCAGATATTTGAAGGGGACGTATAAACTCCGAAATTACACAACGACTTCCAGAAGGACTTTCATGACCTGGCAGTGAACGAAACACATAAGAGAATAAACGATTGCTTTCAAAAGAAACATTGGTAACTAATAACAAGAAGGTTTTTGTTTGCTTCTTGTCCTGTATTTATCCCTGGATATATGTGTGCAGGATTGGCATCTGCATTTCCTGTCCAGTTCTGCCAAAAGCTTGGACAGCAATATTTTGCTACGGAATTACAAGCTTCCCAGACATGTCACTAAGAACTACCACTGGAACCTCTTTACTACATTGAAGAAAGGAATAACCTCCAAAATATACAATCAGAGTTCTTTCTTACTCCTTAGTTCCTTAGTCCAATATGATTAATTTTCTCTGCAACACTGTAATTTATAGCAGGATAGCTTAAGCACATTGACCAAAAGGAAACATAAGTCATCACACAGAAGATTAATTACAACCAGCCCTGCTTAGGGCAACCCTCTGGCTGGTAAAGGATACACTTTTTACTCTTGGAATCTTTCTCATATATATAACAGAAAAGTCATCCCCATTATGAAACCTTTAGCCAATTTAGCTCCTTCTGTTTGCTGTTAATGTGCTTGCCATACCAGCCTGCCAACGCCGAGCTTATAAATAATTGGTCCAACTGTGCTTACTCATTCAAAGAAAACTACTGTTTGGTCTGATGGCTCCTGGATTTTTCAGGCCTTGTTACTAAATTAGTTGTGCTACATACAGAGTGTGCAAAAAAGATTCTTTGCACACATATAACATGATGCCCAGGATAGGAACACAGACTACCAAGAAGAACTCCAGGAAAAGCAAGATATTCAAAAATCCTCAGTTTCTTTAATTTTTTGTTTTCCTACCAGCCCAGTAGGGCATATAAAATTTACCTTGAGTTCTTAGTAGACACTATAGGAGAGGAAACAGTGCAATTCTTCTTGATTACCTTAACTTTAAAATATTTTTTGATTTGAAAATCCTATCCCTGGAGACATCAACATCTAATCCTGTTGTTAATAAGGAAATTTCTACTAAATTCTTACAGTCATCAGATAATGTCTTTTAAATTCTCTATTTAATGCACTTTAATATCATTTGTAGCACAGCAGTGAGTCTACAAACAGCTAAAATTTTGCTTTTCAAAATCTAAGCTATACGAACTACGAAGTTATTGAAGCGAAATGAAAGGAGGATGTCACCTTGGTTCCTTCTGAGTTGGTTTCACAGTGAGCGTAGCACCCTTCAACAAAAATAAGCACTCGTCTATAGTGGTAGGGAAATGATTTGTGATTTCTAGGCCTTAAGCCTAAGAATTTTTCTAGAAGCTTAGGAAGAAAAAATAATACTAATAAGAAAAGGCTATTTTGTCTCTGCAGTTCCTCTTTCTATCTGTTTTAAAACAATTTGGGGAGGATTTGTAAGCTATGGGAATTACTTGACAATAGGAAAGTGTTTCATTGCATAAATAGTAGTAAAAAATAATTTATCATGGGTGATACTGAGCTAAGTTTCAATTGCTTTTGAGTAGACTTCTCAGCCTCAATAACAACGTTAGATTTTTGTGCAGAGTCCAACACAATAATTTACATGCCAGTTCCTTTCAGGTGTCCTCAGGTAACTTCTTGCCCTTAAGTTTCTTATGAATAATGAATAGTTAACAAAGATGTGCAGTTAGGAGGAGTAGTTGCTTCTGGCAACAGCCAACGATGGCCTAGCAAGAAATCAAAATAGATCTGGCAAAAACATACTCTCTATTGAGCATTCAATACAATGTATGTGTATATATAATATATATATGTATATATTTCTCCATGAATAGTTAAATGAGAGAGCAGACCAACCCTTGCCCCAAAACTGAAAAGGTTTTCCAACAAAGCATTTACACAGTGCTCCACTTTCAAAAGAAGTAGATAATTCTTAACATCAAACAGGTTTTTCACCACTACACCCAACAGTGATTAGAGATAGTTTTGCTCCAAGCAGCACTCGAATAAAACTAGAATAATCTCAGTAAAGGTATAAGAAATACTCTGAAATTGAAACAAGTCACAAAACAGGATTAGGATCAAATTCTATCTTCTATTTGTAAAATCAAACTCCATTTACACAATTGAATGGCATCTTAAAACCCACAGGGCAGAACAGACCTGCAAATAAAATGCTTGTCCTTACCTTTGCCTAAAGAAGTGGCTATTCCATTCATTAATTGGGATAGAGATTTACTGGGAGAACCAGAGATATCTGAGGATGTCAATGAGTTGCTGCTCAGGAGATCAATCTTCCCTGCTTGCTGCCGGAACTTCTCCAGCTCTCTGGACAAGAGGTTGAATTGTTCACTTTGTGTCCGGCATTTTTCCTCTAACTCTCGGACCTTGGCCTGCACAAGCAAGGCAAAACACAGACATTTAACTGAGATCAGAGCAGGCTGTAATAGGGACCAATTTTCATTAAGAACCAGGAATCCAGGATAGGCAAACTGTATGAGATAAATGCACCCACTGATTGTTCTTCCATTTTCTTTTATTCCCCCTAAGTTCTCACATTTTGAAGAAAACCTTTTAGCAGCTCTGCAACATTGGGGTAAATACTTAATTCCCAATTTCCAAAGTGGAAATTCCTCATCGTATTTTTTTTGGCAGTGCTAAGAACATCGGTGCCAAAAACACCTTCAAACACAACCTATTGCTCTGTGACCTTTGAATCCCTTTCCAATATTTTTAAAATCTCTGAGGTTTGCCCATCCTCAGCTAATAAGTTGAATCATCCTGTATTACTAAATAAACACTTATATGTTAAAAACCAGCAAGAACAGCAAAAAAGTGTTTCATGCAGAATGTAGGATTAGCTACTGGCTGAATTCCCTTTCAGAAATACTGTTCCTTATGGTATGTGCCAAACCACACAGAAGTAATCCAGACACCAATCAAGAGGAGATTGTTTGCAAGCTTGTGAGAAGTACAAAAATATCACTGTGGGCAAACACTTCTGTTTTAATTTTGAGGCATCAGGAAGTAACAAAGCATAATTAAGGATACGATTCTGTGCTGACTTGTGAAATTTGCTTGCATACGGTCTAAGAAATCTTGACATGGAAAAGAATGGATAGGGTAAGTGACAGGAATGATTCCTTGGCTGAGAGGAACAATAAAGGACATGGGAATCCAGGGATTTAATTCTAATACAGAGCAGCAAAGAGAGTAAAACACAAAAACACCTTTTATTTCACCCAAAGCTGTATATTTACTGCACCAACTGAATTAAAAATATATTAAAGTCTTCAACATAGTGCATTTAAATTCCAATCTGTGTCTATAAAGCAGCCTGCTTGCATACACTAGCAAACATTTTTGAAGAACTAGAACTCTCAATGAGATTACCCAGACAGATAAGAAGGAATATATTAATTAACACATGCTGAGAAATCTGAGGAAAGAGCAAAATTCTTGAGAACATCATTTGTGAGATCCCATTTTCTTGCAGGGGAAAACATTTGGTCTGCACACTGGAAACATGCCAGAGAAAGACTGATGGTTGAGACACAGGGAGCACTCATGTCTCATGTGCTATGACCCAAACACTGCAAGCAGACACAGTTCAACAGAGGCAGTAATAGGCTCCTTTTGTGGAAAGCTGATGCATTACATCCTAATCTTGTGCTTCATGATGAACAAATATCATATTCCTTCATTAAAATCCCCCTTATAGCATATGCCTAGTTAAACAGCTGTGCTAACAAAGGAAGGCTGGATATTGATAAGATTCATTCAACTGCACAACAAGTTTCTTATTCTTGAAAGAGGAAGATTTTCTCAGGTCACATGAGAAGAAATGCATGCACTACATATGAATAAAACTACATATATTACATAACACCAATACAAGGGTCTTGAAAGAACTGAGGATAAACGATATGTTCCCTATAGTCCCTGAAAGAAAAGAAAAGCCCAAATTTCTCACTGAAGATTGTGCTTTGGCTTGTTCCTTTTTTTGTAAGAAATGGATTTCTACAGCTACAATGAATTGTGAGGATGCCATTTCTTTGAACTGATAAAAAAACAAATTAATTTAATTATGCTAAAGAAGTCTCCGTGTATCTGACTGATTATGAAACAATAATAATAATATAGAGAGATGTCATGGGAGTTTTACACAAACATTAAATGCTTTGTTTGATTTTATATTTTCACTGTGGTTTTCAGCAACCAAAATGTGAGCCTTTGCTACTTGTCACTTTGCCGCACGAATGGTACATCTATGTGCAGCTTCAAAAGAACATCAAATGGACAATGCAGTAAAATGCTTTGGGTTTTTAGATCCTCTGCTTTCCAAAGGAAAGTTTCAGAGCAAGTTATTCAATTCTCTAAGATATATACTGACCTTCAGTGAGGTGCTTGGTTCACTGCTAATTAGCCTGACACTCTCCTGTAGAAAACTCATGTTCTAATATGTCACTGCAGAACTGCATTTGTGTTCTTTATCATGGCACTGCCTGTGAAATCTATCTCAGTACACAGAAGTGCAAAATCTACCCGACCTGGCCAAAACTGAACCCACCTACTGCAGCCTCTATATAAAAAGAAAGACCTGACTGCAGACCATATTTAATGTACTTCACTTAGGACTTGGGAAGTTTCTCTTAAAATACACGGTGAAAAACAGCTTAATATAAAACGAAGCAGACTTCATCTATTACAAGACAGAGATTGTTTGCACAAGACGGATAAGATGATGACCAGCTTTCTAGTGGACAGTTTGAATTCAGACTAGTAAGTCATTCCGTAGCTTAACTGTTCATGTAGAAGCAATGGCTTTCAGTAAGGGCCTTAATAAATCAACCCAAGGTGAAAACTTAAAACTGCCTTTGTACAAATTACAAAACAATCTGAATTCAAACAAAATCCACAGTCTGAAAGCTACAGTCTTGAATAAACTATCAAACCATTCTTAGTGGGCATGCTCATCAGAAGTTTATTTCAGAAACGGTGCCTTATTCCTCATTGAAACATACCATATTTGAAGAAAAAATATCTGATTTTGATTATTTGATATCAGGTTAATCAGTGCCAAGCATGCTTGCATAACAATGGTTTTAGCACACATCCCATGCAAGGTTAGACAGAACTATTGTATTCATTTTAAGGGGAAAGATGCAGGATTCAGCACAGGGAATGGAGAATATATGCCCTAAAATACCTGCATGCTGTCCAGGGTGTTCTGGATGAAGGGCAAAGCAATAAATTCCAAACAAGACACAGTAAACAAAGATATATGAAATAAAGAAATAAAGACAGTTCTGAACACTTTTGTTTTAGCATTTCAAAGTAAAATACATTGAAACAGGTAACAGGTATAAAAACCAAACATGCATTAACGCGAATCACACTACAGAAGGCTTCAGAAATCAATATCAACTGCTGATCTTGAATTGCAAAAGGCAGATAAATAAACAAAATTAATGGGTCTAAGGCAACAAAAAGCAAAAGCTTAAGAAACCTTGATGGGGTTACGCAAATCAGAGTTTGCAAACAAATCAGCTAAATAGGAATTTTGTTTAGCTTGAGGGAGATAAATAATCACTTGCTTCCTTTGTTTCTACTTATATTTTCCTGCATCATATACTTTCCACCAGACGTTAAATTATTATCTTATATTCTTAAAGGCACAAATTTAATATATATGATAATAATGAAAGCATATGAGTAAAATCCTTCCTCTGGACATATAACTTTAAGTAACTGAACATTTTTAATGAGACTATTGATGTATCTGAAAGGTCACCTCCAATTAGCACAGTAAACACACCAATAGAATAACAACCATGAGAAGAAATCACTGAAAACAGATTTCTAAGTGAAAGACTGACAAATGCATTTGCTATACCTGGTCCATAGTATTGTATGTTCTTTAGGTTTGTGTTATGTTAATACACATTTAATGCTTATTCCTTTCCTCGTGCAGAAAACTAGTTTGCTAGTTATCATAAAAATACCTATTATGTGTGGAAAAAGTGAAGAAAAAAAGAATAACAGGCAATGTTATTTACTTCTGTGTCTATATGTCCTGACACTTTACCTTGTCCAAGGAAGGCAGAAAAGTTTTACAAACCTTGCCCTATTCCAACTAAAACTGACAGCAAAGCTCATGGTTTCTGAATGGGAGTAAGAATTTGCTCCTTTTCTTCATGTCTTTTCTATGCTAGAAACAACTATTTCTGTATCCTCAGGCACAGACCAGATTACTAGATTTTTCCTGAAGATAAATTTTCTGAAATACCCTGTGCCAAGAAAGCAACTTCTATGAGCAATTCCTAGTGACAGTACTAAGGTTTTAATGCATTGTTATGGATAATGTTGCCTTAGTATATGCAGGCAATTAGTGCATTAAAAATTACTAATGCCTGTCACCTGAATAATCTCTCAAAGTTTAATTTATTTAATGGTGTTTGCTTAATAAGTGATACAGTCACTGGTAAACTCCAAAAATATATTTCAGCACAGTTGGGAAATGCTAAGAAAGGCCACTGTGGGTGACACAAAGCAATAGGATTAGAGGCAGGATTAAAGAATCGAATCTTTCAGAAGTGATGATACTGTTATCGCCTTCAGAATGAAACCTCCACAACCACAAGAAACACAAAAGGTATCTTCTTACCTCTAGCAACTGAACTGCTCCTTCATGTTCCTTCTTAGCTTCAACCTGAGCCTTATTTATACAAATTGAAGAAAAAACAAAAGAAAAATGAACAGAAGAATCAATTAGTCATGTCATAGATAGTATGTTCTAACCACAAAGAGTAGCATACCATATACTCAAATCCAAATCTATTTACTGTCTTGGAGGGCTGGCTAGGGCAATCTACTACAGCACTTTGGTTCTAAGCCATCAAACTATCTGCCTTATTTTTGGAGACAGAATCTCAGTGAAACCTAATAGCATCAGTATTTATTTGGCCAATACAAGCATGCTCAACACACGGCAGGATCACAAGTATCTCTGAAACCCACTAAAATAAAAATGAACTGTTTCAGTAAATTCTGTATTTGAGGATATTCATAGTAGAATCTAATACATTTACCACAAAAAGATGACAAGAAAATTAAACTTATTCTTTACACGCAGCACCATCTCACAAAACACTTAAAGACAACCATAAGAAAGGTTGCCTGTAAATGGAAGTACAACATTTAGACTTCAATCAACTGGCCCAAAGAAGAAAAGAGGGAGAAACTGGTCAGGCCATAAAGTCACAATAAAAACCACGTATTTAAACTATACTTCACAGTCATGTATGGTAATAAAACCTGTTTTGGCCCTGAACACACAGTCATACTTCTTCCTGCACTACAGAGATGACTCTTATTGCTAGCACCTGATATAATAATGGCTCAGGGAGCATTAGTGAACATATGATAGCAGGTAATAGAAAGCCTGGTGTTATCCATCACAACAAGTTTAATAAAATCTACCCAGGATATGAGTTCTTGATAAATGATTAGGAAAGCTGTGTCAATAGCTATCTCTCTTTTTCATCAGACTGTCTTATATTAAGGTTTCTTGGAGAAGAAGACCATCTGATTCCCCTTCAACACAGAACTTGGATCAACGATATTACATTCTTCCTTTTAGGCTGATAATCTGAAGAGTTTGTACCCACATAAAGAAAAGAATTAATTTTTATTTATCATATCAAAATGTGACTGCAAATGCATCAAGTTCTGCTAGCAACGTGCATTTTTTTAACGTCTAAAATTCTGTGATTCATCCCATCATGACACTGACAGAAAGAACTTGAGCATGGAAGGGCTAAGACCAGCACATACATATATACATACACACACAATCCACCAAAAAAAAGGGAAATGAACAAAATACCCAAATACCACCATTAACAACAAAAAAAGCTACTCCTAAAAGCCCCCACAACCCTTTCTTTGTTTTGAGGACAGTATACAATTCTATTACTAGAATGTTAGAAAATGCTAGCAAGAATAAATATTTGAACATTTATTTAATTTCAAAACTTCAAATGACTTCGGTAAAAGTGAAATTCAATGCCATGTTTTTATGTATGATAATGAATATAGAGAAGATGCACTGTGATAAAATACATCTTACTGCAAATTAAAGAACAAGTGTAACAATGAGTTACTTAAACAGCCATTTAGTTCATGGAAAAGATCAACTGTAAGGACAAGATCAACTGTAAGGACCTTGACGAGGAGTTGCATTAATCTAATATAGTGGGGAAAAGTATCGTGACTCACCAGTGACTAGAAGAGGAAGCCAAAGAAATCCTAAGTCAGTGTCAGTGAGAATGATTAACTGTTCCAGTTAATCAAACTGACAAGGGAACAGTAAATTCTCTGCATTTCAATTACCACAAAATTAAAAGGCTGTACAAAAATATTCCCAAGCTCGATATAAAGGCAAGCAAGATGGGCTCCGATTTTGAGGTGAAAACAGGACTAGTTATGTAGCTGTGGATTTATTTTCTTTAAACCAAGAGACTGTTGTGAGTGTGCTTTGTCACTGTAATTTGCTGTTGCATCTTTCATTTCCTTCACTTACCTTCTGCAGGAGTTCAATTTCCTGCTGTTTGGCGTTGAGGACAGCCAAGGCTTGCTCATGCTCCAACTCCAGCTGTTGCCGCCGTTCAGCAGCCTCTCGCATATGCTATTTCAAAGAAAGGAATACAAAACTATCAGGAGATTCAACATATCTTAGACAAACATACTGCCAGTCCCCGGAATGCAGATGGTCAACTCAACATAAAGACATTCTGCTATCACTTTTAGACAAAAAGGAATCTGAAAAGAATCTTAATTTGCTCAGTACCCAGATGAATATGGTCACTGCTAAACTCAGGTATTCTGACAGCAATCTCTTTTAGGAGATCTGACTGTCACTGCCAGCAGTGTGGCCTCTATGATGCCTAAGTGAACAGAAGCCTTTTTATCCATCAGTTACATCTTTTATGTGAAGTTTTAACCTAAGTAAAGCTTGGAAAAAAAAAACTAGCTTGACAATTCCCTAACTGCCTCATTATCTTGAGTTTGTTTCTGTCTTCCAAATGATGTCCCCCCCAAAATAGCTTACTTTTGCTATTCTCCACTCACTAATTATAGTAAATTACACAGAGGACAAACAAAAACAGATTTAGAAAAAAAAAAAACAAAATGATTTCACAGTGCTTAAAAAATAGTTTTAAGCATAGTTACTGCTAATGATTCAAAGCAGTTTGAAGCACAGTTCTCGGGAAGCTGAACAATGTCAAGACACCCTTTGTAGATAGAAATCTTTTTCATTACAGGTTAATATCATTCTCTCGATAGCACTGTAACATTCAAAGACCCTGTTTAATAAATGGGAGTTAAGAAAGATCACTATAGATTCTGCTATCTTTTCTGGCGAAACGGGTATTACAGACTTTTATTTTCTAAATTACACATTCTAACACTCTGTTCTGAGACACAATGCCTTATCTGCAGCACCATGAGCTATTACACAGAGCTTATCAGAATATGTACTTAGAAATATATGGTGGCAGTTGTCTAGAACAGGCCAAAATATCTTTTTCTGTACCTGGGAAAACTGCATACAGCATTTTGCTAACTTTTTAGGAGCTGTTAATTCTCCACTACACCTAAATCACAAAGGACAGCATTGAGAGGCTGTAAGCATTTCTGAACTGTGCTTATTATTTAGAGCGTATTTAATAACAACCAAAAACGATGGTTCAATTCTCCTCTCAACTAAACAAACAGCCTGTTTTGCTAACTAGCATCACTCAGTCTTTAAATTAGCACGAAGCTACATTTACTGAGCTCAGCAGCTTCCTTTAAATCTCATGTAAAACTTAACATTGATGTGACTCATTCAAGAAATGATACGGCAGTCAAGACATTTTCCACTGCTAATCTATAAAAGCTTTAAATATCCAAAAGAAGTCTCAATTCAAGATCTAGTAGTGGACTTGGTACAGTACGTTTCAATATTTTTAAATTCTTACTATTTTTACAAATGCTACTAGAGAACATTTATAAATGTTTGGAAAGATCAATAAATAATTAATGCAGTGACCACACAGCAAATCTACAAAATGTAATGAAGAAACAGATTGTGATACATGATATGTGATTCGCCCCCACTTTTAATTTCTCAGTTTCCTAAAATAAGAATGCAGTGATCTACAGTTTACAGATTTTAAGGCCATTTGGTCAACTACACTAACCCAGCAGCCTCTCACAGTGCTTTAGTACTACTGTGATCTACTTAATACATAAAGCAGCAAGGATCTCTTCACCCCAGCATCTGTCCCTTCCCTGGCACAGCAGTTAAATCTCCCCCAAACCAGAAGACATTCCTTCTCCTCCCACTCCGCTCACAAATTGGTTCTGTCTGCAATCTATTTTGCACTTCTTATCCTCCCATCAGCTGGTGTCATTTCCTCTCCCAAGTCTGAGGGGAATAAGTTATGGGAATAGGTTGCAAGGACTAACCACTAGGAGATCAGCAAGTAGGAAGTCCTGAGCTGCTGAATTCTTTCTTCTTCTTCCTTCAAGACTGGTTTGCATGATCACATTGCCATCAGTTTGAGTAGGTGGTGGCAATCCATTTGCCCTCATAATTGATTTCATTCGTGAGGAAGGTTAGAACTTTCTAAAGATGTAAATTTGCACTTCCTTTTTTACAACCTTCCTAGGAGTCATAATAATGTTATTCTAACATCAGAAAGTAAATCTATATCTAGAGGAGTACAGAAAAATACAGTAAGGTCTTCATATTTCAAATAATCCTCTGTTCTTCAAAGAAACTGAGAGGGAACCTTTTCAGAGTATCTTTCAGATCAAAGGCAGGAATCCTGCTATGCCACAGAGAATGAACTGATGACATCACGGATGTTTCAGTTTTCATTAAAACTTGTGCTAGACATTTGTCTAGTATAAAACATTTCTGAAATGGTTCTTGAGGACCCCACTAAAACAGTTCTTGCTTTTCCAGCTTCCTTATAGGCAGCAGGGAGATGTGACAATGAATAGACCCTCCTACCTCCTGCCCACTCATTTACGATGAACTACCTACAGCTGCAACTAAAACAAAGCAACTAATTATATCTTACAGCAGAGATTTTCACACTTCCAAATTGTGCAACTAACCAATGTTAAAACAAGTTCAAATGGCTTTTAAGTACTAGAGTTTTGTTCTGAGACAGAACTCATACATGATTGTTGAATAGGGAGCAAATTTAATTTTCATCCAAGTACTTTTCTTCAAAAAGGACTTCTCATCTGTGCTTGCAGATGGATGGGCACAATTACAGTGACATGAAAGGGAAAAGCTGGCTGAACACATCAGAAAATCAGAACTCCTCTGTGTCAGAGGCACAGAAGATTCCCATAATTTAACTAATTCAGCAGTTTTTCATCTTTCCTTTTCAGCTATGTTGATGTATCCTGAGATAATAGAAAACATAACTATACTTCTCTTCTGACAGGGAAACTAGACTAAGTATTTCTCAAAACTTAATATGGGGAATATTAATATGGAGAAAAACTAATATGCGGAATATTAAACAAGCTAGAGAAGTACTGCATTGTTGGACTTCACAGTGTTATACATACCTTTAGGACCTGCTCTAAGTTCTCCAGCTTGGCTTGGAGCTGGTGTTTTCCCTTTACAGCCAAATCTCGTTCTTTGGTTACTCTGATAAGGGTTTCTCTAAGATGGTCATAGTCTGACTTCACCTACAACAATAAATACGTGATTAATTCTTGAATACCCCTGAATATCAGAAAAAAACATTTCTGTATATGAAAATTAAAAAGGGAAGAAGTTCAAAGAAAAAAGGAAAGAAGTATAAAAGGTAGATGGAAGGGGATGTACTGTAAGGAAATTACATGCACTCCAAATAGGTGTATATCAGAAAGACAATTTTTTTCAGGGAGGTCTAAAATCTGGCAACCAAATCTTGGCTATGCATAAAGATCTCAAATTAAATAAAAACATGCATTATACAGCAAATACAATAGATGATAATCAAAACAATTCTTATATAAAAATACAGTTCTTCCCTCTCTGCAATGCTAATAGAAGGTAAGAAAGGAAAAGAAAGAGCCAAAATATTTTCAAGGAACAACGTTCCAAGAAGTTTCCCTTTGTTAACTGCAACACAAAGTGTAAAAGCATGAACAGTGCTTGCAGGATTTCTGAATAAGGACAGGCAAAGCAGTATGAAGAGTTGGGATAATGCTTAGGCTTGCTTTAATCTAGGTGCAGCTCATCTGTATTTCTAGCTTCAGTTAGGAGAAGTGACAAGTTCTTTTTACAATGTAATTACTGTAATTTCATTTTCCTTAAGAACCAAAGGCAATAAGCAATCTCTGACATGGATCTTTCTGCGATGTTTTCTAAAGCGATGTTTTGGAAACTGATTCAGCCTATTTGCCTTCTGGCTACAGTTTGTTAATTTGCAAATTTCACTGAGGACCAAACAATCTAAATGGTTGCAGCCAGACCTCATATTTGTCTTTGTAAGAGGGCACTTTAGAGTGCAGTGGACTAGAAAAAAAGGAAGAAGAAAAAGAAACAAATCATGTTTTCCACAAGAACTGATGCAATTATCGTCAAACTCAGGATTTATTTTTTTTCCCCCTCCATGCACAGATTTTTCTTCTCTTCCCTCCCTTCTTTATAACTATGGAAACTCTTAAGCAACTGATTTTCATAATCTATTAACTTCCTGCATCCTTTGTATTCAGTTTCATTGCTTAGATCAGTCAATACATATTGTTGAAGTGGAAAAAAGAAGCAACGAAGTATCACCATCAGTAATGCAAGTTTGTTATTGTCTGGTCCTCAGTTCATTTACTGAGAATGAATGAAGTACAATATTTTGGAAATGCTTCAGGAAAAGAATTCTTGGGCTTCAATTTTCTCTGCCTCTGTGATACTTGATGCTGGTTTCCTTTGTAAAGAATTTTCTCAATCCTAATAATCACTGCAGTCTGAATAATTCTGAGGAGCAGGTCAGCACAGGCAGCATTCTGATATATGTTTTTCCCTTTTGGCAGGAAAGGGTCTATAGGAACTTATAGTATATGCATGAACTTGAATTACACAGAGCACATCAAAACATCAATGCTTCCAGTTGACCTAAATTGAGTGCCATCATAAACAGTTCTAGTTTCATGACAGGAACTTAGGGAACATTTTGATCTGTGATGTTTCTCTGTTCAGTGCATCAACAAATTCATTTTTCATATCTCAACTTCCCACTAACTAAACGTGTCTTCATTAGAGTCAGTTAGGAAGGCCAGAATACTGCTCAAGTATATTTCACTTACTGAACTCTTAAATGCCAAAATTACTTGCAGAGACCAGGATAACAGACTGCTGGTTTATTTTGCTACATCAGCGAATAATTCCATCAGCCAACTGGTGAAAGAAATTCTGTGAGAAATGATAGTTCTCTTTTACTGACACGTCAGGCTGAAAAATGCCCTCCGCCACTCACAAATTCATTGTGTTAAACGTAAATCACAAATACTGAGCTACGACTACTGTGCCTGAATGCAATAATGCACCTCCTGCTCTGGACTTCCTTAATATGTCTACTTTTCACACCACTGATATTGTTTAGAAAGAAAATGATTCAGAAACTATCATGAAAACTGTATGGTACCAGGTATCATAGAAATCAGTTCCAAACAGATAACGTCTCTTCTTTTTATGTAAAAACACTAACCCGTACAGATTCACTTGAACAAAGAAACAAGTCAAAGCCTGGTGCCGCAGCACTTCTAGGGGTACAAACCTTTTCACAAGTACTTTACTCCAGAAACTACCTTCTTTCTCTTATGCAGAGTAACAACACAAAACTGCATAAATTAAGTAAAGTTTTGTTCTTATTTGGTACATTTAAAAGTAGCACAACTCATACTTTCTCCTCGCTAGAGCTGAATTTCAACAATTACAATGTGCATAAATGAGCAGTTGTTATATCTGCGCTACACAGCAGAATGCATAAACATTCTCCCAGCTCCAGTTGCTTGGATAAAGTTGGCCTGCTTTTCAGGTCAGCTCTCAAAGGGGGAAAAGATCAAACTAGGTTTTTTCCCCTTCAGGGTTGAGCCCTAACTCTATTAGACTTCTGCACTGATCTCAACATTCACGTGCGTTTAATTTCACACTTTCTTAATAGTAAAAAGTAATCTAAACTGTACAATCCATCCTCACTCTCATTTTATGTATGGAGGAAGGAGAGAAAAAAAAAAGGTAAAAAACCAGCAGTTCCTTAGAGAACTTGTTAGGCAAGCAGGAACAAACAAGGTTTGTTAACACCCAAAGGTATGCCACAAAATTCTTCATAATTTGCATATTTTTAACACTGTCGAAAGTGAGAGGGCATACTTATAGAAAGCCTTTGATCCTGCAGAGCCTGGGATATAAAAACCAGTAGCACAGACACACTGAGTTTTTGTAATGTGCCCTGCAGAGTTATCATACTATGAATGTTTGTAAAATACTATGTAATGGTGAACTAACTTTATTGTTAACTTAGCAACTAACGTGACTAAGGCTGATGCTACACCTTCATATTTTAAATTGTTTTCACTAGGTTTTTCAGTGTGTCTCAAGCTCTCCAGAAACAAATGTTACCTACAACAAAGTATTATTAACCACATAACTTTCTGATAGTAAGAGAGCTAATCTTCTTAGTGTCACCAATGCACTAAGCCTTCACTGCATTAACACTGCATGCTATTTCTATGTCAGCTAGAACATAACACTGCCTATGTATGTCTTTATGTGACTTGTGAACCAAACAGTAAGGGTGATGTGTAAACAACAATAAAAAGAAGAGAAAAACATAATAGAAATGAAGAAATTCCAGATAGATGGATGAATAAAATTGAGTAATTCTATGATCCACATCTTCCACCCAGTATAACATACTGTCATGCTGCTTCTGTATATAAAAATAATTTATATCCTCACCAACTAAAAATTTCCAGTCTGCTTTGATACCGAGTGCTACAGAGAAAATAGAGTACATGCACAGCTATCTCTAAACCTCACTATTTTGCTTTATCTTACGACTAAGTCAGACCTCTTTTGGTTTGGAAATAACAGCGCTAGGCTGCCCTGTGACACGTGTGTCAGAGATGTCCAAGGACGCAGCTACCACCATTTTGCAAGGTTCAGGGATGGGCTTTCATCAGCGTCTGCATGAGTTACAGCTCTTCTGATGTGAATGAGGTTGCTGAGCAACTCACTTAAGCCCTGTAGAAATCCCAGATTGGAGTTTTATTTTTAGCTAAATGTAGCCTTGTAAAGTGGCTGGTTCATGATGTTTCTTCCACTGAATACATATGTGATGAGGTAAGGCACATCAGCCCATGCTACTTAAGCCATGAAGGATTTGCCACAGATAAAAATCACAGTAGTCAGGAAGATCTTTTGTCCCCAAACAGGCAAAAAAAAAGAAAAAAAAGAAAAAAGAAAAGCTAACCATGAAAGCGGGACCTAGAATAGCTGAGACATGGACTTATGCCATATGTCATGCTACAGGGAAAATAACAGCTGATAACAGGATTTGTGAAATTTACTGCTGGACAATGAATGGCATTTCAACATTTTATTATTGAGAAATGAAAAAAAGTACAAGGGAAAAATGCAGAAAGGAAGGAAAACACACTGCCAGTGAGTAAGCCTTTCTGTCAGCATTCTCCAGAAAAAATAGTGTTTTTTTTTTCAACCAAATCTCAACAAAATTACTTTAAAAATCATCTTTTTTCCAAAGCTTAATACCTTTTTGTGATATTAAGAAGCATCAGGAATAACACATATCTGTACCATCAACCAGTGTGTCTTTTTCATACATTTGTTTGTTAGATACACACATAACTTATTTTTTATTAAAATACTTTGTGTTTTCTAAGAGGAAATAAAAATTAAGAGGTAACTACACAATCCATTTTTATCCACTTTGCAGATTGATTACTGTAACAAATTAATGTACGAGTTCTGTACTTAGGATTGGTACCTGGTCATATTGCAGGGCTTTGTGTGACACATTTGCATACTGAAGGCTCAGGCGATTCTTTTCTTGCACAGCATCCTTCAGTTCATTTTTCTAAAACACAAGAAAAGAGTGTGTGTTATAGACCATTTATCTCCATTACAGTACATCCTATTAAGTTCTTAAGGAAGCAATGTTTTTGCATTATTTGGTATTAACCTACCATTAAGTGTAGTACCAGGCATAAAGCCAAAGGCACTGAAGGTGCAGTTGCAGAAGATTAGCTTACAATTACAGTTGGCTCTATCATAAAACCACATGTTTTCAGTAGATGATCTGATTAAAGATGTGCAGACAAACAGATGACCTGACATCACAAGCCTGGTGCAGATAAATATATATATTAACAAAAAAAGAATCTCCCTGCAGATGCAACAAGGAGCTCAAACCTGGTTAACTTACTGAGAGCAGGGAAGAAAGCTTGCTCCCAGAGTAAAGTAATATCCTCAAGCTCAGATCTTCACAAGGCATTCCAAGCACAAAAACCAACAACTGGAATGCGTACCCATGTACATGTCTATATTCATATACGTCACTAGATTTAAGATAGCTGTTTCTAATGGTAGTATGTCTGCTTATAATAAATGCATATATACATGTTTAAATTCAATCATTTTAGAGTCCAGGTAGAACACTTGTACACTACAATGGCAAATCCAAAATGCAGACACAAGACAACTGTCTTAATATGAAGATATTAACTACAGCCCACAGGTGGGAAGCTACTCTTGACTAAACACTACTGAACTAAACCAAGACATCAAATCCCAGTATTTTCAGTCTCCTCGTTGCAGTCACACCCATCAGCTCACACCTAAGGATAGCAGCAATTAAAATTTCTCAAGTTCTGCTAAATCTGTTGTTTAGGATGCAATTAAAAAATGACAGTCAGATCCTGAGATGCCAGACAGTTCTGAGGGACAAAATGACAACAATTTCTTAGCTCACGTTACATTTTTTCAAAGGTGTGAATTAAATCAGCAAATATTTTTACAATACAAGCAAACTGCACTGAATGGTTCCTTGGATATGTGAATAAATAAGCAAACCCTATTAATTACTCAAAGTTATTTGTAAAGCACTGTGTAACTATTCTGCATTTTAGTAGGCAAAAATAAGCTATTGTAGCTGCCCTGAAAAATCCTTTGAACCACAGGCTTCTGTCAAGCGAGATTTACCATTGACTTTAATGGATCAATTTGCATTTGTTATGAATCAATACTGCTCAGCTGACTTTAATGGGGAACAAGTGACAATGCCTTACCAGCTTTTAATAAAGTTATTAAAAGGAATTCAAGCAGAAGTGGAGGGGAAGGAGAGTGAGGAGCAAAGCGGTAATTGATGGTATATTAACTGTATGTAGAGGAAGCTGATGTAGTGACTTCGCCTATAGTAGGAGATTCTGTTATTTACTTGGCCCGTGTTTTCGCTTATCTGTATGAAAAAGTTTTTAACCAGTACTGTTTTCATACAATTGGTGTTGAATATGAGAAAGCAACTGAACACAACAAAAGAGCAACCAAGAATACTGAAATCCCCTTGCAGAAAGAGAGAGATCAAGCCACTTGCCAAAGGTCATGCCCCTAACCAGGTGGCTTAGTGACAGACTTACTCCAAATCTGCCTTCCCACACACTACTCCAGTCGCCTGCCATGTCCTGAAAGTAACCTGTGATGGGATTAACTGAAGCAGCACACACTTAATGCCCGCATGGGAACACCAGCAAGCTTCCGTACAGCAAACATGAACAGTACTCAACAGGTACAACTTCTCCTAAAGATTAAAATTTCTTTAAGATATCTAAAAGATAAATTTCTCAAAGACTAAAATCTCTTATTCTTAAAATTCCTTATGGGCAGTTTCTCCAGAGTTGAGTAATTCCAGATGCTAACTGCACATGGAGAAACACATTTAACAGTACTTCTTTCATGTCTCCTCTTTACATCAGAGAAGGAATTTCTTCTCTTGTGGCTGTGAAATACCACCTATTTTTCTGCAAATAATAGTTATGCATTGCTTAATATTCATGTCAGTTTGTGATTCTTTTCCTAATCCATTGGCTTCCATATTTTCCAGATTAGTCAAATATAAGCTTTCAACAAAGACCAAAGTTAATTTAATCATCCAAGAACTATATTTCACTCAATAGAAAATTAATATATTAAAAGGGAATTCAAGCCATGTAGAAGAAAAGGACATTTTACAGTTTTCTTCCATGGATGAAATAGAAGATTCAGATATGCAGCATAAAATCTCAGTAGCCCACGGTGGGTCTCTGAAAGATGACAGTTCATGGCTGCCCTGCATACACCACTGTGCTGTATCCCGAGTTCTGAAGCTTCAAATACATTTTAAAGGAGACAGATGTCTTTTGAAAATGCTATACAGAAATAAATAGAATCCTTTTCCATTCGCTTTCATTTACTTGACAGCTAGCATTGAATGCATTAACAACAGGGCAACACTTCTCACTTCAGTTCTTACAACTGCCAATTTCAAACAGAACCTCCAAGTCAACAAAACAAAGAGGTCAGGAAATACATAGGGCAGCCATCACAAATGACACATTTCCTGGCAATACACTGAATCCACGCTTCATGCCTCCAGGTTGTCAATGAATTCTAGGACTTCTTCCCTACAGCCTTCCCTACTCTCAGTTTAATAGTCCTACCAGAAGTCTAAAAGGGAACACACAAAAGAACGTACAAAATTTTAGAGAGGAATAAACATGAGAAATGAATTATAAGGATGGAAATATGTAGAAATACTCAACTTTCCTCCTAAAAATAAATTAAATAATAATATCATTATTATATAAATAATAATAGTACTCACACAGAAAATAATCAGCTGGTGATAGAACAAGCCAAAACATAAACTTGTTTATAATATATTTAGGCAGAAGTTACACCATACTTCGATTGCTTCTAGTCAAGACTTTTCAACAAGTAAACACAGGAAACATGTACCATACCTACATATATCACATACGTGATAGGGTGCCAGACAGCACGTATTCATGTCAGGACTCTATAGAGAGTAATTTGCAAAAAAGAATCTGAAACCTTGTCTTTAACATGCCAGACAAAATCCCCAGCAGCAAGGATATTTACTGATGTATGTAAGAAATGCTTCAGGCATTTTCAGCTGAAGCATTTCAATGTAAGAAAGCAGCACTAAAGACGATCTTTTCAAAATCTTTGAAGTAAACTGAATCAGAAAATTGAAGCCCTCCCAAATGTCTAAAAACACAATCAGTCCTTACAGCGTGCCATTTTTTAAAGGATGCCCAGAGCATCACAGACACACCAGTACATCACAAAAACTGAGACAATTAATAAAAATATCCATTAAAACTTAGACATAAAAACATATTAGAAATAAATGTATTACCTTATATATGAGTTGCATCTTTTAAAATGCAGAAATGAAAGCAAAACTGTGTGTTTCTAGTAGAGCAAAAGTAGAAATTCTCCTGCAGATACGAGGACTGGCTATAAAAATTCACGGTAGGAGGATGACTTCTGTAGATTTAATACAATCTGACACCACTGTCTGGGTAACAAGGTTCTATATTGCCTGGAGAAAGGCATCTGTTGCCCTGTGTGCTAGTTTGCTCATCCATCAATTATATTTGTTTTTTAAAAAAAGGAGGAAAAAAAAAGTTATACACTATTCATTTATTGGTAGCCTTTTTTCTTTGATACTTGTTTTGCCAGTAACCTGGACTGACTGCATTAGAACACACTGACTGTAATCCTACATGATGTTCCTCGATTTTGACAATGCATGCACAGAATCACATCATTCCAGGAGAAAACTGAAAACCAGTGGTCTAGAGGCACTTAAAGAGAAAAATGAATAACCTTCTGATATTTTCTTACATGTTTTTGCCCTGTAGATGACTCATTACTAAGGTCAGGTTTAACATCACTATTCTCTTTTTTGTCATTATTTTTTTTGTATTTTAAGGGGTAGATTCTAAAGGCAAAGATTACTCATCCTCCTTCTATTATATCCAGCATCCCCTCTCCCCATGCCATGAAGGGTGCAATACAGCTCTATCCAGTACTGTATTCCACTGTTACCAACTCAATAGTTAGAACCATGCAACTGTAATAACATATATATTGTAAATCAGTGGAAGGCTGATTGCTTTTCATTGCATTTGACAAACTAAAGGCTTTTGTCTAAGTTTTTTTAATATTTCACTGTGATTGTGATTCTGAATTATCACAATCGAGTACACGTTATCAAGCAGTGCAGGGAAGTAGTCTAACATTTTATGATCTTAGCATTTAAAGACTAAAGAACCCGATTTTACTTTGAACGTTAACACACGTTCATTTTTTCTTTCTGCTACTACTCTTTGGAAAAATGAAGCTCTATTTAAAACAGCTTCAATTTTAAATAAAGTCCCTTCCCAATTAGATTTCCTTCATTTTTAGAAAAAGACATTTTCATGCAAATTGTACTTAATTCTAATAAAAGAAAACAAATGCAGCTTTACCCTCTAATCAGTAGGCTGAATGTAGCATAATAAACACTACATAAAAATAGCACTACTTAAAAAGCACTACCAAATAAGGAACACAGGAACTGGAGCAGTATATCATATTTGGAAATCACCAATGCCTTGTTTGGCGCTGCAGTGACCAGGACCAGATGTTAAGAAATATGAATAATTAAAGTACCAATTATTTTTCACTTTAGTAAGACTCTTAAGGTAATAGGCTTTGCACTACCAACTCATTTCATTCATGTTCCTTTTAGAGCACTAACTCTTCACGCACTGCTTCTCATAACTTATTGGAACAACCTTTTCTTACCACCTCAGCTCTGCCAGCCTCACCAGAACACTGTTAAGGCAGCCCAGGCCACGTTTTGCAGATGGGATAAGGAGACTTCAACATCAGATATACCTGAAATCTTGGAAGATCCCCCAGTTTTGGAATCTTGTGTAACCATATTTGATTAGATTTGTTGCTGCTGGCAACACAAACACAGTTGAGGATATCATAAAAATACATTTCTGCAGCACTAGAGAATCAAACTTAGTATCACAGTCACATTTTCCCTTGGTCAGTATTAGAAAGTTAATCAGTTTGATTTGTGGGTTGAAGTAAGATCAATATTTATTCAGGGCTTTTCCTTTCAATTATTTTTACGCTCACATCTCAATGCACCAAATGAACCAGCACATCTGAGAGGCCAGGTCTAAATTCTCATTTCCCATGCCACAGTTTGAGTTTATTCAGGGGTAACTTACAAGCAAGCAAAAGAAAGAAGTAATCTGAAATGATCCAGTTTTAAGTGATAAAATAAGCGAACACGGAGTTCCTCGAAGAAAGGCATAAAGGAAAGGCAGCACAGGATAAACAACCTCATTGAAATGCTGGTAGCAAGCTGTCTGAAGAGGATGTTCCCTTTGGTTCCCTCTAGAAATATTTTCTTATTGATGTTATCATAATACAGTATAATATTTTGTTTCCCATCTACAACTAATAGTGATTTTTTCTATTGCCTCAACTTCAATGGATGTGTCAAAGACACACCTTGGATTTGTATGTCAAACCAAAGGCAACTAATTATTTAAAACTAATTAAAAACTTGTGTTTTTTCCTTCTGCCTTCTACAAAAGTGTGGATTTCCACTCAAACTTTGTGACAATCCAGAAGGAAATTGCTGTCCACATTTTCCATTTGCTATGATTTCACAAGTGGAAGAACAAACAAAACACGTCAGCTAGAAACACATGAACAAAGTAATTCTGATCATCACTGGAGCTCATTAGGGATAAGGCTGCAGCATCTCTTTAATTACCTACTATGTCATTAAGGTTTCTATTTGCTGATTAACAGAAGGCATACAGAAGGCCAGTGAATTGCAGTCTGGGTTGGGAGATCTCTCAGTGGAATACCTTACAGGATCTTCTACAGACCATTTATGTTAATATTCTGCTAACACAACAGTTGCAGACACTGTTATACAGAAATAGCTCATGGAGAAATCTTGTCAGCTCTGATTAAAGAGTCCATTTCACTGTGCTATTTCTTATGTTAGAAATTTCTTATTTTTCTACAAATAGAACAAGCCTTCTTGTTCTATTTCACTGATAATTAAAATGCAATTAGTTAGATCAGCTTTCCCAAACATCTCTCAAAAAGCTTTCCTTTCCATCATGCACAAAGAGAAGACCAAACAAGATCAGCTGTTGTCATGGCAACATCATGCCCCAGCAGGTGGAAAATGCAGTCCTGTGGCACTAAAAAAGGATGAAATGTACTGAACCTGAGCAAAACACCAGCTCAACAAGCTAAGGATGTTTTCAGAGATTGCCAACTCTTTAAAGCAGCAAATTTAATGAGACAAACGTGGAAAAAAAAAAACCAAGCGTGAGCTCTGGTGCCATTAGTAATGACACAGTTGTCTCAGTAATTTCTTCAGGTAGAAGGTTACAGTGACATTGTGCACAGTTCTGAAAACCCACAAAAAGTTCAGCACAATTGAAAAAGAAATAAGTGACTTGAAAGCAGAAAATCATTTTTCATTTCAATACAAACGCAAGAAAAATAAGCAGAATAATTTAGGAACTAGACATCAGAAGCATTATTCATCAACAGCTGTTCATGCTCCAAAAGTTCTGTTTTCAGAGCGGGTAATACTATGGCCTTCAGGTAAGACTTACACTAAACAAAGTGAAAACCAGACACTAAATAAAGTTATGCACTAACCTACATCAAGTGGTACAAAAGTGCTGCAGGATGGCAGCATATGATCTCTGTAAGAAAATCTTGAATATACCTTTACCTACAAACACACCCTGAGGATGTCAATAGTTTGCACAGTATTCCTTGAAGGAATACACGAGGCTTGTTTTTCACCAAGATACACATGGTAATTACGACCAAAAAATGTTCATTGGTTTTGGATTCTTCTAATGGTTAGAGACACTCCTGAAAAACAGGAACAGCCACCAGCAACAAGCACTTGTGGAAATGTTTCACAGATGATTTGACTGGCACTGAACAGCAACACGAAAACAGAGTCAGCGCCAGATACTAACACAGAAATCTTTCTGTATGGTATTGCATGCAAATGTGCAAGTCTTTAAGCCTTTAAAAACTACCACAACTGCTTTGGATTCCCACTTTATTTTGCTGTCATAAATTTGCTCTGCATTTCTATAGTCTACAAGGAGAATTTTCCAGGCACCTTTGACCAAAACGGAGCATAGACAAGAGTCAAACATATCAGAAAAAGCAAACCAATATCCAAAGAGCACAGCTAGCACGTTATTTCTCATTATTTTCTCTTTACTAAGTCTAAGGAATGCAGCTAGGGAGATATTCACTTACCATTCTGCCTTCCTTAGGATAAGCTCAAAGGGAAACAACCAGGCCTCAACTCAAGCAAGGAACTAAGTAGTTAAGAGCTGCGGATTATTGAAGCATTTTACCAAAACTCCATAGTATTTTCCTGTTCATTAAACTGTGACATAAATCCAAATAAATGTAATGCATTACAATTGCAATCAGATTTCTCTCTGCTATTTCCCAATTTTTCGCAAACGTTATTTATTTGGCATCAGTTAAATTTGCCTCAACGTGACTAATTAGGTGTATATTACTCTCAACCATGAATTATTTCATTTCTTAGAGTTACACATGATAGGAATGAAATGTATTTCACCACCACTTACTCAGAAAGTAGTCCTGTGTTTACGCGATTGCATCCATCTTCCCTCCTTAATGACACAGGCAAAGAAAAAGAGTCAGAGTCTTCTTCAGCTCATTCATGCTGTTTTGCATCACACTGCAAAATTAATATCAATCCTCCTTACTAGCTGAGCCTGACCTTTTAGCCACTGGCTGGAAAGGGAACATCACTCCCCTGGGGGCTGTTCGAGGGGAGGGCGTTAGGCACGCCTGACACCTCTCAGCCACCAGATGAGGCGAGGCAAAAGCACATTGAAACGGGTAATTTGGTAAGGTATGATTAGTTTTATTTACATAAGGCAGGCTGGCAAGCCATGCTCAGCTTCACGCTTCCCTAAGTACCTGCTGCAGAGAAGCCTTTTGTGATCCGTAATGTCAGTAAACATTTGCATTTTGGTTTATTCTTTAAAAGTCAATTATTAACTGCTTGAGGCTGAACAGAAAGATTCTGTGAGCTTTTTCTGTCTGTGTACTCCAGCTTTCTATTACTAATCCCTGAACTAGACCAGGATATTCTAGGACTCAAAGCGTTTATATTCATGTAAATAATCAAAGTTTATTCACAGTTGTTTCCAGGATAAAACCTTGACATGTCAGTAAAGCACAGAATTCATAAGATGTGTAAAACAGTTACAGAGACAGCACAAGAGGCTTTTGCCTTCTGTCACTCAAAACTACCTAAGTGATAGGAAATTTAATTTCTTTGGGCATAAAACCTTTTTAGTGCAAGCATGTGTTAAGCATATCCTGAATATAACTTAAAATCTCTTTCTCTCTCTTACTTCATATAGCATTACATAAACCTTGAAAAGATACATTGATCTTTGTTGTTGCACTCTGTACGCTTGCTGATATTTAATCACAGTCTTACATTAAAATATAAATACCCTGAAAACAGCTTGTAATTTTTAAGACCTTGAAGCTCAGCAACCAGGTTGTGCTCTCACCGGAGCACAGCATTAAACTGTTGTATAAAATAGCGCCAAATTAGCAAATAATCATTGTTAAGGAGAAATATCAGAGAGGAAAACTGATGCAAACTGTCTTGGATTTGTGAATTAACAGAAAACAACTGACTCACGTGATATGTATAGGGGAAATACAACAGAATTCAAGTCTGCACAGTGAAAACCCCACAGAAGGAACACGGTGAGACGATGCAAAGCACTGACACTACTACTGCCACTGCTACTGGAATACTGAAAATTTCTCATGTCGAATTAAAGATCAAAAGAAAATAATTCCAATGCTAATAATATTTTAGCTCCAGGGGTTGTCATATTTAATTTTTTCAGTTCATTAAAATCGATTGTCCTGGCAGCCAAAAGTTGAAAGCCTCATTGGAGATTTTAAAACTAACTTCTAAATGAAGTGTGATTTTGAATCTCCCCAGGAACGTAACTGAAGAACACTGCCAGGTTGTATATACTAACAAATACAGTTCAACTGCTGGCTTCTGCGGTGCCTTTTGTGACAGAACATAGGGTGATTTTAATGGCAGCTTTCACCATTCCCACATTTGTGTGGCTGTTCATCTGAGCAACACTTTTGTTCAGATATCGTTCAACACTGATCTAGAAACCTCAAGATCAGGAAGGTGTTTCAAGACACTGTAATAACTTCCACTGACTGATCAAAGCTTAAGTGACTTTTTTATTTTTATATATAGCATTTTAAATAACTGATGGAGGGATTTAGTTTGCTCTACCAAAGAGCTTTTAAATTACCTCAAAGGTGTACAGCCCAAACCAAAAGGCCAGTATCCAAGTTTTAAGAAAGAAAAGGACAGTGAGGTGAAAAAAGGTTAAAACAGATACATACTTCCAGAAAGTATCAAAACCATGTTTCCACATGAATCATATATGGATATTAAATTTAAAAAGCCTTATGGTTCATCATAGCATATCAGTCATATATAGAGGATGGGAGCCTAATATCTGAGCTCATCAATTAAAAATGAACCTGCAGCTGAAATCCATTCATGAAGCATGAAATAGATCTCTCACAAGTTAATTGTCATTCTCTATGTAAAACAAATCCTTGGAGAACATTTAAAGCATTTCCAGCATTTTAGACTCTGGAGACCTGTTACTGTAAGCTGGATTTCTACCTATTACAAATGTCATTATATAATAATTTTATTCATATTTAAGTATTTTTAAATTACTGTTTTTCCCCCCTCGAGGTATTTACTTAAATCAAGGAATTCTGATGTCTTCATTTCTCCAGCAAACTCATCAGCTCTGATAAAGCCAAAAGAAATAAGTTTTTTTTTAAATACGAACAGAAAATAATAAATTTTGTTTTCTTTGAAACTTCCCCAAATCACTAATTTTAAACCTATGCCTCAAATCATTTCAAGTATGATAGGAGATTATCTGCTGAATGCATATCTTTCAGGCATTTCAGGTTTCATGCAGCTATGCCAAGTTTAGTTCTGCTTAAGAGACCTGTGAAGCTCTTCAAAAAATAGAAAATGAGTCAGGAGAAATAAATATACAGCCTTTGGGTGGCTGAAAAAGAAAAAAAGAAAAAAGAAAAAAAAAGGGGGGAAAAAGCATAGTAAAATTGATCTACAAGTAAGATATTCTGAGTTCTCTCTCTTACTGGTAACGTAACTCACTAGAGAATCCATGCTACCGTCCTCCTTTTCTGTTGAAAAGCAGGCAGATAAGGGGAGCTTGTTAAGTCCATTTGTTCAAACTTATGATTCTGTTTCAGTCTTTGTCAAAATGGAAACTGCCACTTGATTAGGAACTCAACCAAATGCCAACTCCTGCAGCCTTCAAACACTCAGACAACGCTCTATTTACCCAGAGGAAATGAAACTCACTGCCAGCGTGTTTTGTATTCAGGTTTCTTTGCTTGATTCAGAGGATCAGAATCTGGGCCTTTTCTTTACTGTTTTCAGCATAATTCAGCATGATTCAGTCTTGATGCTGCCAAGACCGTAACACCTTAAATGGGTTTTAGCTACATAATTAACCAAATGACTTATCATAATTTTGCTCTTTCATTGAGAACAACTGGACTGACATTAATGCTGTCTCCTCAACTCAATCTGCTAACCACTGCTAGCTGAACCACGTGTAGGAAGGGAGTGACCATTACCCCTGAGAGTCTCAAACAACCCACAGTGGAGGGATACACTCCTGCAGAGAAGATGGCAATATGAACACTATGACAATCTACAGTTCTACCACAGCAAACCTGCAAACTCCCAGCTTGTTCCCTGGTTAGAAACTAATTTAGAATGCCATTCTTTACTCTGCTAAATTGTCAATAGCGTTATTTTGTATGTGCAAAATGTTCATTGAAAGTTGCTCAAATGCCAAAATGTGTCCAAACCCTGCCTAAGTCTTTCATTTCAGGACTTTCAGAGAACTGAATTCCAAGCTTTCGAGATCTAGAAGAGACTAGAGAACAACCTATCAAACAGATTGGCAGCAGAACAGCTTGCCACCTTCCTATTTAGACTTTCAGTAGCCCTATAATATGGGTCTTCAACACACTTCTAGCTCCCCAACAGGCTAATCAGTACCATTCATTTTATGCGAGCATCAGCAGTAATTTACATGCATTTATCACATATAGGCTTTAGCTTCATTTATGTTAGCTGAAATTAATACTGTACAGAATATATCACTGAAAGATAAACACATTCCACATTTAAATGATTTTAGAATTCATAGGACTGGGCATCAATTCAGCTGGAAGAAAAACAAACAAAAAACAAAAACAAAAGCTAGAAATCCAATATGCAATGAATTTTCACTAGTATTCAGAAAGATTTAAGGTAAGAACAGAATGGAACTGCACAAACCAGTCTGTGAACTGAAATTATAGACAAAGGTTAAGGGAGAAAACAGGTCTCCCACCAAGTGATGAGCAAAAGCTTCCATGATAACAAACTTCCAAAGTACTTTGTTGCCTCTGAATATTACCTGGCTGTGGGGAGAAGAGGAATTTAGGTGCAGAAAAGCTCATATCTCCTACAATAAGCCCCCTCAGAAGATTCAATCACACTGCTGGCTGCCGGCAAGACGCAACCCTAAAGAGCAAGGGTTTCAGACAGGCGACGGTTTTTCAGTGGGAAAAAAAAGATAAAGGTAAAATGCTTTGTGTTACATTTGAAACGTTGATGCTTAAAAGATAAGAGAGAAAACACGCTATTAGAGCAGAGTCCTGCAGATTCAGAAATTAACTGCTAACAAGGATGATATCTACTACAGCAGGGAATAGTCACCATGGATTAGAATAGCAGTACTTACACTTTCAGGGAGGACTCTTACTGTGCTGGACCAGAGCTTTGAACATAGCAGCACATCACCAGTAGGCCTTGACATTATATACATACAATCTAATCTTTCAAATCTAGAAAATGCACTGCCATGAATAATCATCAAGACTATGACAAGTACCTATCAAATCATCTTTTGGTCTTTCCTGTTTATTGTGAAATTGCATTTAATTTGAATAATATTACTACAGACTTATGACAAACCACAGGCAAAACTGTCAAGCCTTCATAAAATTCTACATTTTGTTTTTTCATTTTCAATTGAAGCCATTTTGGTTCATGTCTGATGTAAAAATAAATCTTACCAAAATTACGGACCAGAACAAACCCCAGTATACACAACTGGCTTGTGTTAGGGAGTTTAAGAGACATACTTGAAGCTCTGAAAGAAGGTTAGGTCACTGTGACCTAAAATTTGCTATTCTTTAATCAGCAATTCTTCAAGAGAGAAGATGGTATACAAGTTATAGAGGGATTTTCCAGCTCTTTTATATAAACCTTTATAACACGTACTCACAGTGCATCTACAGTACACAACGACAGGCAGATAGGTAGGCACAGAACGGCTCCTCTTTTCAACTAGGTGAGCTAACAGAATAAAGCTTCTAAAAATAATTCATTTTGTTCAGCAATAGCTTTTGTCATCGTTCTTCTTTTCACTGTTCTTATGGTCTGTGAGGCAGGCTAATTTTTCTTCACAGATCTCTGCATGTGTTGTAACAGCTCGATCCAGGCTCTGGTTTTTCAGCCTGCTTAGGAACCATTAGAGGCATTTGTAGAGTGGGAAACATTTAAGTCAGTTGAATCAAACCTTGAAAATGTTTACTGTGATTTTCAACAGAAAAGATTCAAAATAGGAATCATGGGGAAAAACTGGAAAGAAAAGCATTAAAGCTTTTCTTCACTAGCAGAAATAACCGTTTCACTTTTATTTATTAACTTGCTGTTAATAAGTAGGGAAAAAAATAAAAAAAGGAAAAAAAGGACATTCTCTGTTATACCAAAGCACCGGTTATAGTGTGATCTGGTTATATACAGTATTTATTCCTACCAAATGCCTGTTTCTTTCACTTCATTAAAAAGCTGAGAACACAGGCAAACAACACTTTTCCACAGAGCGAACCACAATTCTCTTGCAGAAACCCACGCGTTTATTTGCAGTAATATGTAACCACACCACTGCCCTTACCCTTTGTAACCACCCCATTCACAGTTGTATCACGTCACTGCAACTGCTGACCAGGATACAAGCTTCCTTCTCCCTCACTGACAGATGCTCTTAAAACTATGAAGTTTGGAGAAGGACACGACTGATGGAAACCAGATGGAGAAGTCAGCAACATGCCCAGAGGATTTCTAATGATTCACAGATCACAGTTGGCAACTTGGCTTTGGAAAATTACAATGAACGCATTATTACAGGGCTTCTGCAGCTTCTTATTTCATCAGTATTTTAGAACACTGAAACTTTTTTCTATTTCTTCATTTATTTTTGTACCAAGTATCTATTAATACAGAGTTCCCAAAAAAATTCATGAGCAATCTGTGGAATGCAAACATAATCAAGCACTTACAACACATTTCACTCAGGAGACTTTGAGTGACTTCAAATGGTTATTATCAATCTTGGTCAAAAAGGTCTTCAGTCACACTCCGCTCCCTTTAATACGAGACAAAATATTGAACCTAGACAACACTGCATGGTGTTCAGTTACTTCAGCACAGCTGAACAAAATTTCTACAGTGCCTTCCCAGCTACTCTTTCTACATTACTAAATATGGTGCTACTTTTTCCTGGAGTTAAAGATTTCCCAACCACACCTGAGGGCTTGTCTTGCTTTTAAATTTAATTATATGGTAATGAGCTAAAAATGCAGTTACATGGGAGGACTGCAGTCTTATTCATTTAGCAGATAAGGATGCAGTCCTATTTCAGGAAAACTATTTCCAGAACGTGAATAATCGAGATCTTGAAAAGGGTGACTGTATGTTTGTCCCAGCTCATCTGTCAATCTTGTTTTATTCATGTGACAAGAAGCTGCACTCACATGGCTTGAGTCCAAGAAGTGGCATAGAAATAGAATTCTTAAACTGAAGTTCAAGAAGCCCACAAGACTTAAAAATATTGTTACAGCAGTAAAGTTGGAGGGGGCACGATGGAGGAAGTGGGACAACTCCTAGGAATGTTCTGTATTGGTGTTTTAACAAGATTACATAAGCCTCACATAAGGCCTGTGTGTAAAGTACATGCAGAAAGGCCTAGCTCTACAAAACAGCGGTGCTGTTAAGCCTGCATCACACCTGTCATGTAAAATTCTCTTGACCCAATCATGCTGCTGTGACTTATTGGCTGATTCATTTACTGTTAGGAAAAGAGAAAGAAGGAGACATTTTGCTCTGTAGGGAGTGCCAGAGCCTGCTGCTGTGCGAGGAGGATGGGAAGGACGACACCTGCATGATGTGTGAGCAGGTGGATGAGCTGCTCAGCCTAGTGATGGAGCTTAGGGAGGAGGTAGAGAGATTAAAAACCATCAGAGATTGTGAGCAGATTGACTGGTGGTGTTGGATGTCTGAAAGAGTTGGAAGTCATTGTGCAGCACGCTAAGTACGACCTAGTTGCAATTATAGAAACATGGTAGGACTGCTCGCATGACTGGAATGCTGCAATGGATGGCTATAAACTCTTCAGGAAGGATAGGCAAAGAAGGAGGGGTGGCAGTACGGCTCTCTCTATTAGTATAGAGTGCTTTGATATTACATCCTGGTGGGCATCTGCTATAGACTGCCAGACGAGGATGAAGAGACAGATGAGGTGTTATATGTGCGCGTCTATATATGTTCTCACCATTTCTATAATTAACAGATTTTTGTCAGTTAGAATAATGAGGCTACTACAGGTCAGCAGTATAACAGACCTGTTCACTACCATTTCATAGTTCTAATGGAAAACACTTTAAAAAAAGAAAACCTCACATGAAGTAAACACACTTTATTCACGTGCAAAGCCAGCTATCAATTACTTTGTCCTTACCTTAAAAGCTTTTCTATCCAAGCAATTAATTTGTTTTAGTTTTACTACTCCCTCAAACATCAAATACTCTGCAATTCTACAATCTTTAATTGAGGCTGTAAATCATTAAATACACCATGCTGCCCAGGAGAGATAAGCTGTATTTACGTGCTCTCCTCATCTCTTAGGCCTTTTGCCTGACTAGAACTTGAACAACTTACCCAGTTTTTTGTTAGATCAAGTTAATTCTATACTTTTTCTGGGTTTATTAACTATATTAACCTTAGAAAGCAAAGGTGTATTAAATACAGTATGGTTACTTTTATGGAACTAGGTTATTTTTTCATGATGACTTTTGCTAGAGAGCTGAAAATTTCCTCATGGTGTCACTATCAGAAATCTTCCATGTTACGTGACCTGCTCATTTCAGATAACTTTTACAGACATGTTTGTTGCCAAAACTTTAAAACATACGCTTAAAAAAAAAAAAAAAAAACCAAAAACACTCGGCTGTCTGCAGCGTCAGCCTCAAAAGAGTTAATAGCCCATAGCACTGCCCAAGGTAGTGCTATTAAGTTGCCACGAGACACCTCCAATGCAATTCATATTGAGTTAGGGCTAAAGACAGCCAGACAGTAATGCTGTTATAGCATCCCCACAGGCTTCTTCTTTCTTTGCTCTCAGCAAATTATTTACACAATCAAAACATTTTAAGAAGAGTACTAGAAAGCAATGAAGATCCCCATCAACACCCACCACTACCTCCCACACACAACCAGTAGAGATGGACATAGCTGCTCAAACTCAATCCTTTCTCTAGACATCTTTTCTCCTTGGTCTCTTGCACCATCTTTTCAAAAGGACACGTCAGAACTTCAGCCTCCTCCTTGCTGTATTTCTTTCTGTTTAAGCCCCAGGAGCACCTCAGTCCTGTGATATAATTCTTTGGAGTATTTAAGTGGAAGTCAAATTCCCTATGAAAGAATTTAGCCAGCATGGAGAGCTGAAAGTACATCCTCCAAGCCACTAAGACATAAGAAACTGCATTTACACTAGGAAAATAAAGTGGTGAAGCTTGCTGCTCTCCCTAATGAGAAAGTTGGAAATAAATATACAACTTCCACAGTAACCTATACATATATACATCTTACAGAAATACAAGAACAGTATCTCTCATGAATACATTTTTGACAACTCTGTCTATATGCTACTTATTCCCCACTTTGTTTACGTTTCAGAATCTGTCAGGAGCAGGGCTTAAACCATTAAACCATGCTATAGATATTAATTAATGGTTTTCACTCATTTGCCAGCTCCTGAAAGGAGAAAGATGGATTAAAAAATATATTTACAGCAGAATTTAATTATCCATTTTCAAGCCACTGGCCTCCTGGCAAAAGTCTCTCAATGCAGTGCAGAATAGGACTTGGATTAAGAATTAATTTACTGTCAGCAATGATCTACAATTTAACGACTTAATCAAGTTTGCTATAAAATTGGTAGGGAGCTCTGGAGCCTAATATTGCTGTAGAGCCTGCTGCATTGAAAGACAGGTTTCAGAGAGCCATAATATAATAATCATCCAGCAAATCCAAGATCTCTCTCAATATATAGTCAGCCTATCACCAACATCTACCACTGACATCATGGGCCAACATAACAAAACGAGGCATTATTTTCATTACAACCATTGTATAAAGCTGTTGTATAAAACTTTATAAAAGTACGGACAAGATTATTACACAGATGTACTCCTTCCTGATACATGCACTTATTCTGGAAGACCTCACTCCACCTTCACTATTAAAGGAAACTCGTGGTTAAAAATAATGAAACTAGTGGGAAAGTGAGACCTACTACAAGTCTAAAAGATACTGAGCTTAAGTTTGCTGAGGTGTTTGTGTCATCTACAATCTATGCCATGAGTTCCTCTCTACACAGTTGCAGAGGGCTAGCAGCTGCTAAGAGCATGCAACAGCAAAGCCCACCCCCAGCTCAAGTGGGAAGCTAGGTTGCTCACCATCAAAATGCCAAAGGCACAAAATAGCTTTCTTGTCCCAATTTCTTCATGTTTTTATAAGTATACCAAAATAACAACACAACTCATTAATTATAACCTTTCAAGAGCGGTGTGTTTTTTCCCCCCCCCTAAATTGTTAAAATTTAAAAGAACTGCAACCACGGCACTGATAGAACTAATTTTAGCCTTCGACACAGAATATTATGAAAAGTCTCGTCTTTCTATTAATGCAAATTTATTTAAGCAGTCAGTGCAGGAAACTTTAAAATATGCTAATCACTGCTTCTTTGGACTGATGCCTCAAATGTCTTTGGTAAGGTGTACTTACCACAGAGAGGCTAAGTAAAGGGATCACTGTCTAAACTTCAAGTGTTAATAGGCATTTGCACCTCAATAAAGTGACAAAGATTTTTATTGCTACTTTTGTGTATGTTTTATATTTTATAAATTTTTACATTTAACACCCTTTTCCTATATAAAACCTACTTCCTGATATCTGAGCTGAACTGCCATAGTGTGTTATAAATGGAAATGCTTTTGATAATCACATGCACTGTTTTTCTTTTTAAAGTGATTCAGTGCTGATGAAAACGGGCCAGATTGACGGCCTTGCAGATTGGAGTTCCCTGTTAATCCACAAAGAAAACAAGGCACTGTCAGGCCAGTAGTTAGGCCAGCTTCCTTCCATATTAACTTAAATCCATAAGAGAGAAAGAAAAAGAAAACCACAACATACATATATCTAAACCTTAGTTTGACTTGACCAGCACATGTCCTTGCCTTGCTTCATATTTTTGCTTGCAAAGAGAGTAATCTAAGAAAATGGTACATGTCAAGGACTTGTCTGCACCCCATGAACTGCTTCACAGCACCCTTAAAAAACCCACACGCATTTAAATCCAGTGGCACACATTATTCCAAAGACAGCATGTGCATCTTGAGTATGCAGTTAAATGAATAGATTGATTTTATCTAATAAAGAACTGAGCTAACGTCACCAGGCTTCCCTTGGCTTGAGCAGCCCTCTCATGAAAGCAAGTGGTTTTCAATTACTGGGTGACCCACCAGAAAGAATACATAGTTCCTGCAGAGGTTTGCTTTAATCAGAATAAACTTACCCACAATGGATAACTCTCAACTTTCATTATATTTACAAAACCTCATGTATTATTTATGAGCAGTGTGGCCAAAATATTGGGAATTATCATTCTAGAATGTACCGATTTAGCTGGAACAAGCCACAACAAACAAGAGTCGCATCTGAAAGAACAGGCAGAGACACTTGTTCAAATCACCAGACCGAATCTATAAAATTGAACTAGGAATTTACACAACAAAAGCCCTTTTAAGTGGTACACAAGTAAGTCCACAATTAAAGAAGAAAATACAAGCACAGAAATGAATAAACAAATACAAACACAGGATTTTAAAATACCAGAAGTAGCTCAGCCAGAACACTTAAGAATAAAGTCGCATGTCATAGTTATACAGCTACATAAACACAAATCAGTGTGGCCAGAAATCTGTTTCATTGCACAATGATGACTACTGGTCTATCTGCTACTTGACATTGTATGGAAAATTCTGCCTGCCTGTAGTAGACTAAGCTGTTAGTAAAGAGATACTGAGTTGTCCTATACTTAATAGTTACCTATGTGAAAAAAAACAAACCCAAACAGCCTCATATTGTTGGAGAAGACAATTTCACACTGAAAGTAACACCCCAGTCTTTGCTAGAAGACCAGTCTGTGTCCAGTATTGTGTTCCATCTTCTGTCAACTGAAGATGGCAGATGTCAACAGATGGCAGAGTACATTTCACGTTAGCATTCCTTTTTCAACATTTAACATTTTATGAATTCTAAAAAGCCACACAGAGAAAGAGTTAAATCATTTGTCTTGCTGAAATGGGTAATCTAAATTACATCGCTGAGATCATGCTCTTAAGCCAACGTGCTTTTGGCTCTGTGTGAGCACACATTTAAAATGTACTGCTAATTACTTACATAGCTCATTATCTCCTTGCTATGTTGGATGCAACTCATTTCCTTTGTCCACCCACTGTCTTTCAGGTAACAATGAACTAATGGGTATAATGTGGCTGAAACTATTGCTTTTTCAAGAGGTAAAATGCAGCACAGAAACATCCAGTGAAATCCCAAAATGATAACTCACTGTCAGCAGAGGCACTCAGATTGCAGCCTTCCCCATGAACGCAGAAAATCACCTGCCAAGCTTTCTTCAGAGCAATGCAAGTAATTCTCAAATAATTGTGTGCATGTGGAAAGAGTATGGGAGAACACTCCAAGCCATTATATATATAATGTTTTAACCAACACAGCTAATTTCTGGCCCCCCAAAATAAGCTACACCAAGGTCACAGATGGTGTGCTGCTTTCAGTAAATATTCCCCATGGTGATCAAATATGGCCATTTATACAGAGGATGATGCATATACATCCACACACTTCTCTATATATAACAGCAAGAAAGCCAGACAGCCAGGCTGAACTCCAGTGCTGTATCAGAATCACTCTGATTACCACATTAATATCCAGCCTCACTGCTCTGCCATCATTAAGAGACTGCAAAGTACCTCTGAATAGCAAGGAATGTTCATAATATTCATAAATTTAAAACATTTTTCTTTTTCCTTTCAGCCCAGGTTTTGCCTAACACAATGAACATCTAGAGCACTCACCTCATTAAACAAGGAAACCAAGAAAATATTCCAGAAGCCATCATAACAGATTCCTGCTTTGCACAGAGGCAGAAGGCTTACATGGAATACAGCTTACTTCAAAGAAAACTGTATTGCTGTAGAATACAGTGATTACAATTTTTTTCCACTATGAGTGTGTCCTAGAGCATTATATCTCAGCAAACTGATGCTGTTAGAGAAACTCTGCTGACGTATTGCTACCGTGGTGAAAATGGCATTGTACTTGCACTAATGTCCTTTTTATCAACCTTAGTTCAACATTCAAAGCCCTTTAATTTACAATCAGGGACCTGCACGTCTTTCACTGCAGCTGCAGGTAGTGTCAAATGCTGTTGTTGCCTGGCAACTAACAGGTAACTGGTCCAAGTCTGTTATATTTATGTATGGAGAAAGTTAACATTAGGAAACTACACACAATGCTGAAACTGACTTCTGCTTCTTGTGAAGCAAAAGACGAACATCTTTCACCAAACCTTCGCAATCAGTTCACATCACGGTTCTTTCCAGAAGCAGAGATGTAAAGAAAGCATTAAAAGCTGTTCATAATATCACATTTACGTACTTTTCCCTTTTCATATTCAATATCGTTACTCCTGATACAATCAAACTCATATCCTTCAAATGGATGAATCTACCACCAAATTTAAAACCACAAAGCTTCAAGTCTTTTACATTCAGTTCATCACATTATTTCTTTTCTGAAATTGTGTTGCCTCATGGTTGCAAAGCCCTTTGAAGACAAATGTTGTTCTTATAACTTATTCGCCAAGAGCTGTGGCTCAAATAACTGACCACAACATGCTCTCCTTACAATTCATCATCATTAGATCGAAATCACAGTATCTTGGATTTCATAACACCTGTTATGAAAGGCCAGTCCTGAAGGATCTAAAAGACTCATAGGACAGACATTACCACCACACATGTACAGACATGCACGTTTTTAGGCTGGAACAATAGCTCATTTAAGTAGGAGAAAATGCAGGGGTGGCAAATAATACAATTCCGCCTATAGGATCAATTCCTGTACAAATACATCATAATTTCAATTATGCACTAATTAATTGCAATTAACTTCAGGCAGAGAGTAAAAATTGTGCTTACAGCTGTAAAATACGCTTACAGAACAATCATTTATTAGCAACTCCTTTGCCTCCTATACATCAAAAGTCATAGAAAAATTCTCTATAGAATTTAAGAATATTGCCTACAGTGATTAAAAAGGAAACCATACAACGCCAAACACGATTCCAGAACTCTGTTGATCCTTATTAAATAAAAAAGCTTTTCCTACTCAGTGTCATTGATTTAAGTGTCTGCTATGGCTTTTATAGTGCTTCCAAAACAATATATAAAATATCCACGGTTCCTGGAATTCTTGAATTTCAAATAATGATTTTCATGTCTCTCCATTATCATTAGAACGCACTATTAAATGCCAGGGTTTGTTTCTGCAAGAAGTAGCATGAGCATCAAACATCTGCCCATTGCTCCCTCCCCATAGGCATGCCACACTTCTCAATTGTGCCATTAAAAACTGATTCTGCAGCTGCACAGGGAATTGCATAAGGCAGTGATCTGTGCTAAAAATAACGCTGGGGTGGACAGGGGAAGAAGCACCCTGATTAAGCAGGCATTTCTACAACAAGGAAAACCATGAAATTGTGGCTTAGCTATGTCAGGCGATGGACAAGTTTTAGCTGTGCACACAGTAGGTCTCTACATGCAGAGCCGCACTTACTGCTGAAAACAGACTGCAGAATTCAGCTCAAGACAACAAGTTCAACGTACCATCTAGAAACGTACATCAACATGTATACCAAACAGAGCACTCCAACTCCTATTTATTTCACATTTTTCTTTGTTAAATTCTCTTTTCAAATTTAAAATTATATCCTAAGTACACATTTATATTACTTACTCTATATATCTACAATATTCTAAGAAGTCAATACAACATCTAATGGTATAAAGATGGTGAAGCTAAACTCTCCCTCCTTCAAATATCTGCCTCAAAAAATCTCCAATCCCCCACTGCTAGAACTCATGCAAGAAAGAGAACGAGAGACAGAACTTACTGAAAACTGCCAACGATGATACTCTTGACTTAATGTGGTGACATGAGACTTAGAAATCCGGGTCTCTTCTATAAACTCAACCTGATCAGATGTGCACGCTGATGTTGCAGACTGCAGGCATGATGGGTCATCTCCAAACTGTGTACAAAGAAACAAAATAAACAAGCGACCAGTTTGTTTAAACTGTGTTTGTATTAGTTGACTAGCATTTACCCTTCTTACAACACAGTGTGTTCCATTAACATGTTTTCCACTGCATGTTATTTTCATGGTTTCTTTAAAAGTATATGATGAGATGCAACTTACAGCACTGTAATTAAAGTGTTCCTTTACCAGTATGGTTAAATCTCCTCTAAAACCTCAGTTCAGCAGAGTATTTCCAAAATATGCACAATGACCATCACTATATTTGAGCATTTGTATGCATATTCAACTGCCTATCCCTTGAATTAGAACACATGCAGCAAATTATTCATCCCACACATTAGAGACTGACTATTTACGAAATGAATACAAAATGTAAGTGTAAAGATAAACACCTCTGGTCTGAAATCATGATAAAAAAAACAACACAATGCAACAACAGAGAATAACATCCTGCAGGAAATTCATTGGCTTTGGTAGATGGAAAGCATAAATAAGCCCCTTGAATTATTTTAAACATCTTATATTTCAATAAAATTGAATTCTAAAAATAATTTCATATATGGCCCCTCTGCATGCAAAATGACAAGGCATATGAACTGTACCATATATGCACAAGCTAAATATCATAGGTTATTATCTAACAGATTGTTCTGAATCAACGATAGATACTTCTACTCATACCCCCACATTTCTATCTACGTTTAAATGTCTTTACTTACAAAATGCCTAATATCTTCATCACCAATCTAATTCCAATGGTAACATCAAGGCTGTACTTGCAGAGCATGGGAAACCACAACTGAAAAGCATGAACCCTTACATTTCTGTTAGGCTTAGGCCTGACAGCAAAGGATCTTTTATTTATTCATGAGTTTCCTGACAAGAACTAGTGGTTGCTTTGTGTCAGCTGAATAGGATCGTAATTCAATCTTCACTGGAACCTGTTTATCTGAATGACTCATTAACGTGCAAGCTTACTGCTAAAGAAGTCTGTTTCATAACAAGTGTATTTTATTAAGGAAATATGTGTTTAGAGAAGGTCACTTTATGTGATTAATGAGTTTATCAAAGTTCTTTTTTTGGTAGGCACATTATTTCTTAAAAACCTAAATGAAGCAAAGTACAATCACATCTGCCAGTTACGGAACAACTGGAAGGGCTACATCACTGGCTACTAGGCAGTTTGAGGAAGAAAAAAATCCTTTAATTGCTTGTGAAATTATTACCTCTTTTCAATAGCATGCTCACTGTTAATCAAAGGATTCAAAAAGAAAAACAGCAAGCATTTCAGTTTTGAACTTATTAACCACGTGTACTTATTTTTCCTAATTTTGAATGTATTTTGCTCTTCAGTTACACTACTCCCTTGAACTTGTACTCTTAGAACTGTACTCTGCTACAGGAAATGAGCAGATATATTCTCCCAGATGGAATATAGGGAGAAAAAGACAACACAGGTGATTCATTAGTGAGGAGCATCAGTATGACATTCTCTAGAAACATGGAACTGTTATAAAGAAATCTGAGTGGAGAGAAATATGGAGTCTTGTCTGAAGAAGCCACAATGATCTTTGAAATGGTCTACGTAGCAGGCTTGGTACCAGCAATGGTTTGTATGTTCTCACCGAATATCTTAACTACCATCTGGAGAATCCAGCTCTTGATATCCTTTCAACCCATGAAACACGTTTGTTTTAATATGCTGGTATGAAGCGAAATAGTACCTTCCACCCTTATTTCAACCGACTTCTTACAGTCATCACTAAGAATTGCAAGCAATCCTTCCTTTTAAATATATACGTGCTGGTTTTGGCTAGATTTTGGATTAAAATAATGCTGATAACACAGATGTAAACATTCTTGCTGAGCAGCGCTTGTACTTTTCAAGAACATTACCTCTAAATATGTGTCAGCAGAATCGCTAAACATTCACTCCAGAAATTTATTAACGCAAGCATTCAAAAGGTGAGGAATACCTACTGGATCTAAACAGAAGAGCGCCCATATGTAATTGCTCAATATCAGCATCTAACATAACACCATGTTTCTGATGTGCTAAGCAGGAACTGATCTCTTGGGAATGCAGAAGGCTAAGAAACATCAAATAAACCTCAAACAGCAAATTTTCCCATTGGTCCAGGTATATTTCCTCTTCAGTTTTGTTTGCTGAAAATTATCTTGTCATGGAAATACAAATATATTGTAATTTCTTAATAAAGAATCAAAATGATGTATTACTTTAATTATACTTTCTAGCATCACTTGAACTTAAAGTTCTCAAGTGCTGGTTATGATCCAGTACAATAAATGTACCAACAGCAAATCAGCAATAGGAATGAGGAGTGCCAACACCCATCCCACATAGGAATTTATTCTCGAATAGAAAAACAGTAAGAAATAAACAAAACATCCCAAGACCAAGGGAATCCTATTTCACTGAGCAAATTCAAAGAAGGTCAGAAGGCTCGATCTTTGGCACTGGTGTACTCTGTCTGAAAGCTGAGCTGCCATTTAAATACTTATAAGGGAGAGCTGTAACTGCAGATTGAGAGCTGTGAGACAGCAGTGCATGTGCAACATAGGAAAATGAAAATATTCATGAAATGGAGATAATTCACCAAGGGAAAGTTTCAGAGAAGGAAAAGAGCATTAAAACATGGCATTTTAATGACTTGTGAGTCAGGATACGCAGGAAAGTGATCTGTAACCTCTTACTTTTGTGGTCTGTCATGGGACACAAAGAAAGAAGTGAAATCCAAACTCTTAATAGCTGCCAAAAAAAAAAATTAAGAAAATATTGAAATGAAAAAGGTTCAAATTAAATGACAGCATAATGAGCTGTAGATGGAACTGTGCTTCATTTTTGTGAGCATTTCTAAAGAAATAAAGAAAAAAAAATAAAATAGGAGGAGAAACAGCTGCGAGTTTGGTAAAGCAGGAATTTGTTGCTAAAAATTTTCCAGAACCTGCTGCATCATTTAACTGGCTACTATCAACAGTACAATATCTCAGCAGATTAAGGGTTCTTGCTACATAATCTCCCTTCCTTCCTGGCTTTTAGTCCCTTTAATTAAACTGAATACACACGTGTCCCTCCAGTTTGAAATCCACAGAAATTACAGATTCTTTGCACGCAATTTATTCTGTTTGACACCATCAGCAACACAAAAAGACTGAGAACTTACAGTAAATTCTTCCTGCAGAAAAGGAACAATAACATGAATCAAGATGATCAACCAACAGCTTACCAGCAAGATGTGCAAGGGCTGTCTACTCTGCCATTCTTTGTTTATGCTCCGCTCCTATTCACAAGCCCAAATACACCTCAAACACACAACAGAGAATATTCCCATTTTGTTCATTTACTAAGTTACCTTCCTGTTGCACAAAACACCAACCCCATAACTACAGAGGACAGAATATCACATGCTTTTATATGTGTGAGATAATATTTTTGAGATGAAGAGGTTTAAAGAGCTATCTTGCAATAAGACAGATGTTTGAAATGGATGCAGTTGCAAGATAAATTATATATTAACTGTTTACACCAGTGACCCTATTAAATCAGTCCTTGAACATCTGAAGGGTATGAATCTCTGGTTTAGACTCACAAGCAGCAAGCTGAGAACAAATGAATCCATTTGTTAGTACTGCTGATACCATCACACTTGAGAAAATATAACTACCTGCATAGTAATCAACTCTAATTTCTCCATGATATTGGAATTTTTTGGACTCAGACTTTGCCTTTGATAATTGCATAATGCATTTCAAAAGAATTGCTATTTCCTCTTCAGTGATCTTTGAACAGGAAATACTTTTATTGGTAAAACAAGCCAACACCTCAAAATATTCCAATGATGACACCTGGTGGACTTGCATAGTGGTTTCTTCCACTTTCTGAATACACGTGAAGCTACAGGCAATCAGGATATTGTTTTTAAGACGATAAATCATGTAAGGATGCACATCACGCACTGGATTCAGTATATCATCTTGCAAGAAACCCACTTCTAGATTTTAAATATAGTATTACAAAATGACTGGCATATTGTCACTGCCCTCTCATGGAAGAGAGAAAAATGGGACAGAAGTCCGTAATCCATACTCTGGGGTTATCAGGAACTTGGCAATTGTTGTAGAGATCTTATCATCAAGAATTCTTGAATTTCATTTTTTCCCCATGAGGTAGATGAACAGTAACAACTATGAAACACAACAAGAGAGTAACAACCAACAGGTGGCGATGAGGTAAACTGAATCCTCCAAGAGGTTGACAACACAAGACCTTGTTGATTTCAACTAACAAAACTCTTCCTGCTTTGGAAAGTAAGCTCTAATCATATTCAGATAATCAATGTGCAACTCATTTTTCAGACTAAATGTGACAAGGTTATGTCCTTCAATAATAAGGCTTGATCCAGTAGTTTGGACAAATATTTGGTGACTGACAACTCTGTCATAAGATCAGTGAGGAAGAATAAATCAGCAATAAATGTTTGTCATCAGAGCACAGGAGTGAGATTCAAGGAATGCTGATCAACTTCCTGGTTCTACACAGTTAATCACTGGCATTGTAAAATGTATTCAATGTTTTTGTAAGATACAAATATCTCAGTATGTAAAAGAATAGAGGTAGGACATGGAAGTTGGAGGAGTGATTCCTAATTGTTCATATCAGTAAATCCACTCAATGATGGTTCTTGATTCCTTTCAACTCTGTTCCAATACCCTCCCAGTCTTAGCCAGATCGAACAATGCCCATTATGACAGGGAACAGAAAGCAAACACTGCTGAAAATGCTAAGTTTAGCTTGAGGATTAATTATACTGATTCAGCTTTGGAAGAATAGTGAACTTGATTGTGAGTGGGAAGATTGTTGTTTAGAGTTTTTAATAAGTAAATTTAAAAATGAGAGCTCGCTTGTCACTTGCAAACCAAAGAAAGAACAATGGGATGCACTGGAGGCTATCCAGCCATGCAATCAGAGCAATGGAACAGAAACATCTCATAGTCTACATCACCAGAATAATAAAATAAGAACAGACAGATGACACAAGAAAAGACTTGATAAGCAACAGCATGCATATCCCTTTGATCTTTTTAAGAATAATTTTAAGCCTTACCAATACTGCACAACTTCAGAGAGGCAGTACAGTTTAGAACATCAGGTTTGGCATTAAAAGAGCCACAGTGTCTATTCCTACCCTTCTTACTTGCCCTTCCTTACAGGCCACACCAATTGTTTTCATTCATTTGCACACATGTAATCAGTATCTTTCTTAGTGGCATGATCCTAAAATGCTACCACCACAGTTCTAAGGAGAATCAGCTCTTTGAGCCCAAAGTTATTACCAATGTAAAATGCAAAACCTTTAAAATGATTTGAGGTGGCTTTTCAGAAGAAAATGACAGTCAGAAGAATGTCTAACTCCCTTTGACATCAACAACTGTACAGAAGCTGAAGATCTGTCTCTTTAAAGAAGTCTCAAACCCAAACAAAAGCCAGAAGGCATCTGGTAACAGCTGGTACCTTTCAATAGCCAAATAGTATGAATTTGACATCCCCATTTTGGCAAAAGAAAACGTATAATTTTGGCAAAAACAGCCTCCTATCACTAGACAAACAACATCTTGAGCTTCTGTTGCGAAGTCCACAATTTTTCTACTCTCTTCTACATGTAATAATTTCAACGACTGACGTGGCAAACAGCCATACCTCTTAATTCTGTGATCACCTGGTACCTGGCCTCCACTGATAATTATAGATACATTTAAACTTAGTCATAAAGTCATCTGTCAAAACACAAACTGAACCCTCAGAGAAAAAAGCATTGTGTTTTTTTGTGTTTTCTTCTTCCAAGTGCAAGTCCTCTGGTATTAGCTGGATCTGTGCCTATATATGCAGCCAAAAACATTAACAAACAGACTAGTCCTACAGCACCGCCACCTGAGCACTGCAGGCTTTCCCCTGCATTCCAAAAACACTGCAGTCCACAGCTTTAGCTCTACAGGTGAATAATCTGTCATTCTGGCCAGGCACTAATGGGCTAATCAAAAGAGATTTTCAGCCTGTGGAGTAATAAAACAGGACTGCTTCATTCTAACATCAGAGAGAAAAGCATCAACATCAGACTGCAGCCTTCAGGTCTGACTTGAAAAACAAACATTTTTTCAGATAGAAATAATTTTGGATAATCTACTTAGAAATTATGACATTTTCCCCAATTTATTCAAATTATACAGGTAAAATAATAAAGAACAATTATTCAAATAGCTGGTGCTTATTATTATTAAAAGCAAATCACATTCTTAAAATCTTTGTTTAAATCTCTAAGGCATGACTTATTTATCTCAGAGGTATATAATAACCTAAATTGGATCTAGCTGTCTAGGTATTCTTGCAGCCTATGAAAAAATGGGCACTTCCAGCACATAATTCACCTCTACTATATGACAGATACTAAAAAAAGAAAGCTTTTTCTCCTCCAGCTAATTTTTGACCACATATTGCTAAAGTGCCTACTGACAGAGCGCTGGTCATTGGTCACAATCTCTCTCTGATTGGTGCTATAACTAGTCTCTTTTCTTGCTAGAACTACAGCAAATTTACTTTGACCTCCTACTTGCTTTTCTTACAAATCATTTCTCAGTTCACCGGAACCTCACATCTGTGCTTACACATTCATTTCACATGAAATTGTGCCTACAGCAGCTGATGACTCTTGCCCTTTTTTTTAGGGGAGCTCTTTGAATAAAGGCAAGTTAAATGGCTAAATAATCATAGTCCTGGATTCAAGTCTAGGAAGTGAGAACCAATTTATTTTGACTTATCATAGAATGGCTTGGGTTGAAAAGGACTTTCCTGTTAAGTCATATGAAGATCAGTTAAATGATTGTCTCTTTTCCTTCAATCCCCACCTGCATACTTTATGAACAAAAGGATGATAATGCAGGGCACATCTACTGCCCACTTTGATCTGGTTAATGAAAGTGAAATCCACTGCAATTTTCTGCTTTCCATCATTTAAGGAATATAGTTACTCTGAAGATACCTTGAAGCTTAAAATATTCTTCCTCTTAACCAGATTCTGGTTCTCCCAAGTATCTTCTCTATCATGGCCACTATAACTCATTAACATAAACCATCTGCCTAAAGTAATCTAGATTGTTTAAAAAGCTTCAGAAACTTAAGCTCCTTCTTCAGCTTACACTGAGAGAGGTTGTTTGGTTTCTCTTAAGCATCATGCATTTCTAACTACTGGTATAGGTGCTGAGATAGCATTTACTGTATGACCTCACACATTGAGATGACTTACAAGGAGTCTTCATTAAGGCCATATTTCAGTCAGTAAGCCAGCAGCTGAGAAGTTCAGGGCAGAATCCATTCTGAATGACAATATGGAATCCACAATCATACAAACCTATACAAAAGCCCAGAGAAAGATGCTCCTTTTCTCCGAGAATCAGCAACAAGAGCAAGGTAATCAGGTCACAAAACAAAAGGAAAAGCTAAGGCTACTAATGGCTCACAAAGAGCTTCTTTAGTTCCTCTGGAAAAGGCCTTACTAGCCATCATGCTCCCAGTAACCTTTCTATCTGTAGACCTTCCACTACTCCAGAGTATGGTTCATAAGATGCAAAGGAATGCAGGAAGTAAAAAGGTCAGGCTGACAAGATGGACTCAGTACATGACATCAGTAAAATACATCACGTTATGGCGTAAATGACAGAGAAACAGCCATAGGTGAGATAACGAGACTGAGTCAGCTTGTGAAAGTTTCACTTCCCAAGCGACAGGTCTGTAAATAGGTTGCTAAATCCTTGTTATGACAGGGTTCACGTATGTTAAAGGGAGCACTACAATATATTATGTATTTGTTGCAAAGCCTTGTTTTGCTACATCCTTCCTTAAGGATGAGAACAAGGCAACCAGAGAAATCAGAGTTCAATTTTTACATTGACCTTCCACCTCTTCACCTTTAACACCACAGATCAGTGCACATTCTACTTTACTTCTGCAGTATCTCATTGAGATATCAAAAGTAAATATTTGCTGGCAACATAAAGGGAAGTTTCTAAGCAATGTATGTCATATTACGTATTACATCTTACTGATAACCCAATTCTTGAGTTCCGCATGTGTTGTAGAGAGAAAGGGACTGAGAAGCACTATCTGCACAGCAAGACTGACATTATTGCTATCTTCTCCTAGGGAACGATGAGCACATTGTGTTTATACAAGTTGTATGCAGTGTATACAACTGCTGCAATTTTTTGTGTTGTTCTGTTGGTTGGGTTTTTTTATTATTATCGTTGTTCTGTTTTTATTTTTGCTGCTGTTTTCATTTTCTGCATCAGGAAAGTAAAGAAGTGAAAACCGGAAAAGTCTCTTGTGTATTTTACTAACTCTAACACTGACTTGTTGCAGAAACCTGGAGAAATCCTGTTCCCTTTAAAACACATGGGTTTGATCATCACTCTTACAAAACAGCTGTGCAGTAAGACAATGTATGCAAGCCCTCTGAAAACCCAAGATCAAATTGCACCACCTGAATCTATAAAACCTACAACAGTATGTCCATCCAACAATGCATTCAACAGCTTTTAACCAAAAAGCCCATCCTTGCAAAGAGATAAACTGCTGCCATCCCTGCCCACTCTGCATTCTCCTTTCACATGACCGTAGCATGTGTATTTATTTTAAGACATGGTTTACTTGCTATTTTAACTCTAAATAAATTCTGCTACTAAGTTTACAGATGCAAATTCAGTTCATCCTTAACATGCATTATATGCTACTTATTTTAAAAAGCATTTGGTGCAGTTTCTTTAAGCTCTTTGTTTTAAAAACGGGTTAAGATCCTTCATAGAAAGGAGAATTACTACCAGAATCTCCTACATAAAATCAAGAAGTTCCATGACTCTTACTTACTGAAATGGAAGGAACAAAATCACTTGTATCACTGAAATCCATCTTTCCCTTATCTTTCCTCAGAAGCATCCATGGAAAATCCAGATGGCTTTTCAAGAAAGCTGGAGCCATATTTCACAGCCAGAAGCTGGCAAATACATATGCAGATGGAACTTTCCAGATCTCTAACAACCACACAGGTGTCTGAACCCAAGTGAGAGCCCTGGGGCCCATGAGGCAAAACCAGGGCTGCCCATCCCAGACACAGCTAGTACCAGCCAGGACCCAGCAGCATGGCAAACAAAGGAAGAATAGCACTTGTTTCTAACTGTATATTTGGAATAATACAAGTGTATTGCTGTAATTACAGAGTAAATAGCCAAAGAATATCTAAGAAAAGACTCACCAGTGCTGAAGCTTTCAGTTGAGATGGATGCTCACCAGTGTTGAAGCCCACCACAAAAACTCCACAAAGAAGCAACCTCCATAAAGAGATGCTGCCTTAGTGGTGGTCAGCCCTTAAATGGGATCTAGGAAAAGTGCAGTCAAGCTCCCCCCTTCCAGGAGCTGAATTACCTCCACCTGTGCCCCCACAGCTGACTCGTTACTTGCCTCAGATGGTTAATCAGAGGGTGATCAACAGTTTCTCTTACACTAACATTTCTCTCCTCCCCTTTCAAACACATGATAATCTTAAGCAATGTGCAATACAGAGGAGGATGTTGTGATAATTTCCCTGAACTACTTATTTGATGCTTTTATTATTTATGTATTAGTATTCTATTACCAATCCAGTAATGATGTATATAGTTGAATGTTCCTGCAGGACTTTGCAGATTTTCCATAAAGTAGACTTGCTGGGACTATAAGAATTACTTCCCAGTGTTACCTCCCATGCACACTGGATCACAACAGGAAGATTCATGCACGTGAGGAAAGATTTACAACTTTTCTGAAGAAGATCTGCTGCTCTGAGCCATTATGAATGAAAATCTTTTAAGCCCTGCAGTTATTGATGTAAATTAAGAAACTCTGATAATTGGAACAACGTGGAATTTTAAATGCAATCCTACATATGCATTATTCTTCCTAGATAGTGTCACCAATTATACTTTTAATGACTGTTGCAGGTAGTAAAAATAAATTACACAGTGCTATATGTCTCAGATCTGTATTTTTTCTTTTCTTCTAAAGATCAATGACTGCTATGAAAATTCTGTCCTTGTGGCAACTATTACACACCACAAACAAAAGATACTTTTAATGCACAAGGCAGATGTGATGTCAAGGACAGTTCTTTGTGCTTACTTGTGAATGTCAGCTGTGGAGGGGCAGTAGCCTAGAAACAGGAAGCTTTCTTTTTCTATATAGAGATGATTTAAGACAGCTGAACAACAGAGGCCCCTACCTGCAATGAAACATTTGTAGTTTCAGTGCACCCAGCATGTGAGCAAGCAGCCATTTGGAGAACTGACAGACTACAGCCTCCATGATTTACAATAGCAGCAATTTAAAAATAGTAATTATCAATTTCCAAACTATTTCCTATGAGTACAACGTAGGGAAACAAAGTGGAAAAAAAAGGAAGGAAGTTTAAAAAAAAACCACATATATATCACTAGTTTATCACTCCTCCCTTCTTTATCCAATATTTAATTATGAGAACCAATGCTATGGAAAATGCTTTGGATGTAGCCCCACAAACAGTATCCATAGATCTACCCCTGACCCAGCTGAAGGATTTTAAGCATAATAAGATACCTGTAGCACTTTGAAAATTTCTCATCTGCAAAATGATAAGAAATCATTTTTAATCATTCCTAAGGACTCTGTAAGGGGCTTTCAGTGAGAAGAGCTATTACAAACTACAGGCAAAACAAAATGCAGATGCACACAATCATATTTCAGTAAGAAATGATAAACTTACAAAATATCTTCATAAAAACAAACAACAAACATAATAACTACCTGTTCCTAGTTCTTAACTGCAACTTTTGTTGTAAGGCTACAGGAGCCCTTTGACACTGAGCCTTCCCAGCAGGTAAAAATGCTGAGGTACAAAAGATCTTTTCTGACCTGCTCTGAGCACACAGAATATCAAGTATCAGAGCGTCAGATAAGATCCACATCTTGGCCAGGAAACCAGAATGAGATTTACTTTCTCCAGGGAACATCGCTGGTCAGTCAACAGTGAAGTGCTTAAGCTGCACTGGATAGCATATAAACACATTGCAGGCAGCAAAAATGTGAAACTATGCAAAGTAGGACCAAAAGATGGTGCTGATTCAGGAAAAGAGAGATAAGCTATAATTCTTAGCAGACACATTGCTGTCACTTATAAAAATGCTCCTGCAGAACAGCAACCTAATGAATTTCCATGCATTAAAAATTGATCATCCCTGCACAGCATTTTTAGTTTTATTTTTTTATAAAAACTTCTCTATTGATTTATGTTTTCATTTGGCATAATGCGCCAGAGTTTAATGAAGATTCATAGCCAGAGGAAGGGGGCAGAGAGATAAAGATGTGTTTGTTCTGTACTCCGGTCACTTCAAATCTAAAATGAACAAAACTATCAGGAAAAAAGAACAAATCCTACATACTGTATTTAATATTCATGTAATCTTTACCTGCCACGTCAGTGTTTAAATGTAACTCCTCCCCTCTTCTGTCCTAAAGGAAAGGCAGAAAATGCAGACTGCAAAGCACTGCAGGGAAGTAAGAAAATCGGCCTGACAACTGAGGGCACAAAGCTTGTGCCAGAACAAACCATCCACAACATTTCTACAGTTGCTCTCTCTCTATCTATATATATATATGAAAAACAACACTATCAGACCATTGGCTTCAGACAGAGCCTTATGTCAGGCCCAGTATGACACAAGCACATTTTCCCAAACTACTTAAAGGTTATGTAATAGAGATCTGCAGAGCATTAGCAGTCACATGACATGTCCCACTAAGATTTCAAACTGCCACCTACAAAATTTAATTAGCAAGCAGTAAACAGGAGGGAAAAGAGAAATACCTACCCCTGGAATTAACAATATTTGTAATATTTTAAATTATATACAGAACTGAGGTCAGTGGAGTAGGAGAACAGGAAGGATTTAACAAATAGATAAAATTGTGACTATCAAAGAAAAGGGGAAACGCAGTAAATATGGGACAGACTCAAGCACACATTGCTTATTGTGGTGACAACTAGAAGCTTCATCCAGCTGAATTCCAAGCACTATCAACTATTAATCTTCAGTGAGAGTTTACCTCATCAGCACACTGTCAGAGATACTGTGCTCTGCCATCCTTCCTGGTGTAAACGGCCACAGATTTCTATAAAAGTCCCTGATGATTAATACTATGGTGTATTTTTAAGCAAGTCCCACAGTACACTTACTGGAGATGTGTTTTCTATTTCTGCAAAAAGGCATCATGATGTTCCATGCAGAAGTAATAACATTTTTCAACTGCATGAAAAGGAGGTAAAGGAATATTCAGTAGGGGCCCAAACGGTGAAGTTATAGAAGGCTTCAGTGTCAATCTAGGACTTTTCTAAGCCAGCACTAAACAAAGTAGCTTGGTTTAAAAAGAGCTTCCTTTCCTTCCACAATTGGCAAAAATACTGTTGTCATTTTTTTTTCCTCCACACATATCAGCTGTAAAAATGTAACTGAACCTGTCTATAAAAACTATTTATGCTTCTCTACAAAAAAATAAATAAAATTCTGGCCTTGGTGGAGGTGGAATGCACAAGTGAAGGCTGCTACCAGCACACTGAGCCCAGCTCAGGCTTTTATGAAGGCACCACAATGAAAAGCTTAAATAAAGAATAGTTTTCAAAGAAAAAAAATGAAAGCTATTTTTCTAATTGTCATTAGATGAGAAGAGAGAAGAGAGCTTTTGCTGTGCTGCCATACTAACTATGGCTTCCTCTTTATTCTTCACCATAACATTTACGCTGCAGCTGCTAACTAGCCAACATCAAACATTCAGCACAGTAGTACTTACGGCCTTAGAAACAAGAAGTGTTAAACTGTATCTAATGCAGAAAAGATAAAACTTAATGACAATTCAAAAAAATGAAATGAAATCTGACCAGCAGTCCCCTTTTTCTCTGTCTTTACTTTTGCACTGCACATTTTTCTACCAAACCACTGCCTCCATCAAGGAAATGAGGCTCTTCATTCCATACCCATGAGCACAACAGAAACTTCAGCAAATCAAATGTTATTTCAAGAAGCTCAAAATCAATTCAGATTCATCTGGTCCTTTGAAATACATTTATTTTTTTTAAACAGATCAACGTACTACGTGGGCTGTCAAGAGAATTATAAATCTTGGGGTATTTGTAAGATTTAAGAAGTCTTCAGTCTGAAGGTCTCGTATTTGAAGCCAATAAAATAAGCAGAATGTAGTGGAAAGTGTTCATTATTTTTCCCATTTACAGAAAGAGAACAGAGCCCAAGAGATAGCAAGTACTTTGCTTAGGGCAATTCACAGGATCCATGGCAGAACTGGAAATCATGCTCTGATTTCCATAGCAAGTCCCATGTTACAAGCAGAAACCCATGTGCTGAGATAAAAACCTATGTGCCACTCTAATTTCCTTATCAAAATGCTAAACACAGGTGGTTTTTTTGAATAACGTAAAGGAAAAGTCCTTAATACCAAAGAACACGAATTACCCAGCAATTCTAAGCATCGTATCTCTAGTCCTACAATCCAGAAAGGCCTCTACTTTTGCAATAAGCTATCAGCAGAATGAACACCTCAGTGGTTAAACATCCTATTCATACACAGTGTCATACACCTACCTAAATGACAATGAGTGTTCCCATCTTGCACATATATGAAACAGAACGAATGGACATACAAAGAGATACATATTCTTTGTATACTGAAAAGTACTTACAAAGCTTGTATCAGTACAAGACTGGCTGCATATAGAGTGTAGTTGCTTAGATTTTGAAGCTTGTAATCATCAGTTAAGCAATAAGTATCAGATTGTTATTTCAAAGCTATAATTTACTTACAGTTTCAGAAAATTCAACACCTTTCTCAAAAAAAGTGCTCCAAGTACACTCACATCAGTTTGTATGTAACAGCACTGCATCTCCATTTGCTGCCTCAAGTACAGTCACGCCGTATGTTATTAAGCTGGAAGCCATTCAGGAATATAGCAATGAAAAATCAAGGTTGCTGTCTCGTCTGCAGGCAGCACAACCACTTCTCTGCTTTAACTCAGAGTGGGGCCTTTTCCTTTCAAAAAGAAAGCAGTGTGTACAAAGCCACCAAATCTTTAAGAAAAACAACCCAAGAGTCATCTAAACAAGACCCAACATCCTCCTTTATGGTTCTGAAAGTATTGCAAGTGTATTTCATGAGAGACATATACTAACGAAGCCTGGCTGTCATCTGTGAGATTTGATCTGAATCACTGCTCCTCATTTGCCAGCCGAGTCAACCTGAAAGCCTTTCTCTAATAAAAATGTAACACCTCTGGATCAAAAAGGTAAAATAAAAAACGACTGGAGTAACTTTCACATCAGTTCATGTATGCTGTTATTTTTTATTGCATTTAATTTCTGGAAACTTCAACTCTATCATTGACCTGTGTTTTAATATTTCATACTGTTTTCTTAAGGCAGCTTCTGAACCTTGCCAAGTAATAGTCCTCATTCAAATTTTGTTGATTGCAGTCTAGCATTATCTTCCTGTCTCTGCACACTCAGTGAATTTCTTAATATCGAGGGCTTTAATTTTATATATTTCTTCTAAAAATTTCCAGTCATTTAAGGACTAGACTCTGTATTTACTGGATGCAGTGACAAGACTCATTAATTAGTTATTCCACTGAGCTATTTTATACATAAAATCAGTATCACAATCTGTACTGGGAAAAAAAAATAAATCCCAGTCAGTGTCTTACCACTAAAATAACAGGCATTGGTAGCTTTAAAAGAAAACCCAAAGCCTCAACATGTGCGTACATTTTCCTCAGTTAAAACAGTATAAAGACCATATGCAATTGTCATATCAATCATCATTTCCCTATTGTAAAGGCATACCTTCTCTGCTCAAGCCTATTGGCGACAGCCAATTTGTGAGGAGGTTAAAAAAATACCGACATAAAACTGCAGTATTCCCAACAATACTGAGAACAGCATACCTGCACATGCTAACAAATAGCCAGCGTTTGAACTAGCATTTGTTTGCATTTCCTATAATAAAACGCTGTTGTACTTTTATATGTGTTCACATGCATAATTCTCTCAAATACAGCTATACATAGAGCGTTCATACGCACAGCTGCAGAAGATCTCCCCCTCCAACAGAAAGGGTGAGAGATTTACTTGCAATAGGTCCAGTTTAGCATTAAACGCCAGACAAATGCCGCAAGTAATTTAATTAACAGCATCGCTTTGGGAGAAATTCATGACTTTGCCGTGACATGACAATATACATCTGCAAAGCAAAAGCAGAGCCTGATATGCACCATGCTTGGAGGCTCAGGTTGCGGGGGAGGGGGGAGCTGCTAGCCAGTATGATTACTAACTTTGCCCACAGACACTAATACAGAAAAGAAACATGGCACCACTAAACCTGTGAATACAGCATTTATTTCATAGGAAACCATAAAAACGACAGGAAACCGACAACAGATTAAACATCAGTAGGAGGGAGGATGGAATAATCTAGCAAGAATTTAATCCCTTTACCTAGTATTACTGCATGACACCAACACTATTTATTATTCTGAGCAGCACCTACATAAAAACATCCACAGAAAGGCATCATCAAATCGCAGCAGAATAATAAAGTTTGTCTGCCTCTGATTAGAGTTACGGATGCATTACTGCTAACTAAAAAAAGAATTCTCCCCCTGACACGCACACACACCTACAAACCTTCAGCTCTCCCACCCTCAGTCAGCCTGTACGGCATTTAGCAGAAATAGCTATTTTTAGAAGAGGTGAAATCTCAGCATACCTTCAAATCAAGTGCTTCCGACGTTCAGCATTCATTGCCGAGAAAGCTCTGCAGTCTACTGTGTCAAATTACAACCTTGGAGAGAGAGGCAGCAGCAGCGGCGGCAGCAGCGGCAGCATTGGTGTGTTTGCACAGCTTGTATTCAGGCTAGAAATGATTCATTAGTTGTCTGCAGGGAGGCAGGGTGAAAAAGAGAGAGCAAGCATCATCAGCCATGCAGCAGCTGCCAGAGCCTATGAAACAGCAGTGCTCGCACACACATACGCACACAAAGATGGCTTTCCCTATTTGCCAGTTTCTCTTTCACATAGTATTAACCCTGACACAGCAGCAGGGAGCAGAGACGGGAGCTGACAAGCAGCAAGTGGGATCACGGCAAGGGTGTGTTTCTGAGAGGGAGGACTGGGGGAGAGGCGGGTGCTGGGAGATTTTATTTTACCTCCAAGTAATGCTATCACAGGATCTTCTCAGTAGGTCATCTGTGGCCTACTGGCACGAACCAATGAACTGTAAATGTGAGCTGCAATTTTTTTTTTCACAGCCCAGCCTGCCCAATGGAAGGCTTAGAAACTCAAATGCAGAAGGGTATTAAGACAGATTACCTGGAGCATCCTGACTATTCTGTCTTTCCTCTCCTAAAGAAAACCCTATCCAGTATATTCATGTGAAAACTTATGAGTGTGCTACCAGGCTCTCCGCAGCAACAAGAGGGAAGAACTCTAAGGGGATGCATTAAATAAATGTGTTTTAAAACATTCAATCTGTTTATTTTTTATTTATTATTCTATCTCAGAATCTGACCACTGTGGGAATGAGTTCATTATAATATAATGAATTCTTAAGGCTGACATTCTCAAGGAAACATGAAGTTTTGTGGAGTGTGTTTTCCTTTTTGCATTTAAAAGAGGAAAGAAATATTGCGCTCCCAAGGCACTATTTTCTTAAATTCTTTAAAGTACATTACAGGATATCAGAGCATGATCTTCAGAGTAACAGGTTGCATCTATAAATGATCCCCATTATAGGAACGAAACCGATAATAATCAGTCAACATGTGCTTTCTTCCCTGAACGTCCTATTTGTAACATTCTAGAAAGATCGCAGTTTTCTGTATGGGAAGCCCAACATCTACAAATAAGGTACCCGAGACCGCTCCTCTTCTGTGCCGATCTCAGCCCCAAATGACCTTCCCAGAGATTACTCATGTACCCAGAAAAAACAAAACTGGTATTTTCAGAGAGAAAAGCTGTTCCTACTCAGGATCATATGTTCCTTCCCAGATTAGATTATGGCTTTGATCATCAGGCAAGCGCAGCCTTACTTTCATACCCATTTGTGGCATAAGTTGTTTTTTGACTGTTTGCTTGTTTATTTTTTCAGTTCTAATTTTGCTAAGTTACATTTTTTTCCTCAGCTGAGCTCTGTGCAAGTGTTAAATCCAACTACAACTATATCAGCACTTACCACATGCTGTACTTCAGCAACAAATGCAGATCTGCAGCATATGATGCAAAGTAATACCAGAAGATTCCAGGTGACACATATTAGAAATCTATCGTGCCTAAACTAGAGACCAAATGAGCAGATCTATTGCCTTATGTTCCTATGCCAGGTACTTGAAAAGAAGTCAGATCACTGTAAGATCACATAGTTAATACATGACACGGAATGAAACCAACTCTCCTCATTCCTTCTCATAGGTAGGTGTAGAGCACGTATATTATGGACATGGGTATGTGTGGAGGTTCAAATGTGTAAAATATATACATTACCATCAACCTTCTGGAAACCTTGTGTTCAAAAATACAGAAAATATGAGTAAATTAAATAGCTCAGATATACCACAGCACCTTGTTTTTTAAACCACCAGCACAGATTTGCTGGTATGAGGATTTTAAAACACATGCTTTACCACAGGCAAATGTTTAGAAATCTAAGTCTTCAGACTTGAAATATTCAACTTATTGAGGCATGGCAGGTAAGGACTCGCATTTTAGCAGAACTAGAAGAGGTTAAGACAATGTTAACATAAACAGTTTAATATTTATTCGGTAATTTATATTGCCAAACATCAGCATCAAATCTAATGTAGCTTGACATTCATTTTTGCTTGCTCAGGGTTGGATGCAGCTATGCTGATGAGGGGCTGCTGGTAAATAAGAATGCACATTAATGGCGCTGCTGAGAGGAAACAGAATTACAGTCCTGTATGTCACTGTCATGCCCAGAAATCTCCTCAGAATAACAATCCCAATAACACAATCACACCTGCTGATACATGGGTTGTTTAGGGAAAGCAATAAAATGTGAGACATCTTTCTGCACACAGTCAAGGTCTAGGAAGTGCCATTTTAATACCAAGAGCGAGTACACAGCCCAAAAATTCTCTCTCCAGAGATGTTATTTCTGGTCCCTACAAATTACATACAATTATTTAAAGTACATCTTAGGAGGCCCACCTTTCTCTTACTACTTTTAGAACAGCAGTGCTTTGTTTCAATAAAACAAGAATAACTTATGATGAATCCTCCCCTCCTGTAAAATAGGAGTTGGAACTGTTAACAGAACTCACCTTATTAGCTGCCAAAACACACACGGGGCTTCCCGTGGAGATAAATGACAGTTGTCTCTGAAGCCACAACAGCTCCTTCTGAGATTGTTTCAGTAGCTCTTCTGTGTTGCCCAGCTTCTGCCCCATCAGGCCTTCCTGAATGACAAACATTTCAATTTCTATTTTCTTAAGTATGTGGTGACAGTAACAGAATTTCTCTTAGCTGAATTTATTGTTAGAGAACAATAATATTTGCTCTAGCAATATATTTATATTTATGCATTTGATTTTCTTTACTTAATAATCTTCTGCCACCAGAAAATTGGGATTTCTCTTTCACAGCATCTCTGAGGGGAGGATGCAATGATGACAAAGCTGGGCTCTTGTCAGTGGTGCCAGAAGACACAACAAACACAAACCAGAACACATACATTCTCTCTGAATATCAGGACATGGTTCTTCTGTGGGTAGTGGAGCATTGGCACAGGCTGCCCCAAAGGTTGTGGGATCTCTCTCTTTGGAAATCTTCAAAAGCCACCTGCATATGGGCTACCTGCTCTAAGGAGTTCTGCCAGAGCAGAATGGGACCAGATGATGTCCAGAGTGTCTTTCAGCTGTAACCATTCTGTCACTCGATTTAATTGTTTACTGGCATAATTACGTATTAAGAACAGAACTAGATTTTAACCTACCCTTAAGCATCCGAGCCGATTTCTGAGTTCTTCGCACTCCACTTGCAGCATGTGGATCTCCAGATCTTTTACACTTTTTGACTGTTTGTTGATATTTTGCAGGTGGTGGGCCTTAACACTGACTAAGTGCCTTTTCTGCCTTAAAGGAAATGTTCTGGTAATAGTTTTTGTGATGACAGCAGAGTTATTGGATGGCAACATCAGTGAAGTTGAAGGGCTGACATCCTGGTAAAGAGAAAATACATTTTTAATGTCATTTTGCTAAAACTGCGTCTGGGGGAAAGGAATAATTCAAGTTTTTCACAAATCATATTGAAAGTGCATTATTAGAAAGTTCTCCTTTTAAGATCTTTCAGTGATACAGTCGGCGAACAAGAAACAGTCTCAATCAATCAACAGGAAAGAGAGGAATAACTCAAAGCAATGAGAGGCACAAAAAGTCTTCCATTCAGTGAATGCCAGCAAGACACAACAATGTTGATTACACAGATGAAGTTTAAGTTGAGCTTGGTGTAGAAATAATTCACCCCGATTCATGTCATACACTGCTATGAATGTTAACGTGGCTGAAAACTGACTTTACAACCTAAAGCTGTGTAGGGCCTCAGTTACAGCAGCGTTAAACAACCCCTCCATTATCACCTCACTTACATTTTGCTCTTGTGGTTCACACTAATGACACTTTAACATTTCCACAAGCAGCATGAAGCCATATTTAAAACTAAAAAGAAAAATAATAATTTCTCCAACGTTACCCAGCCTGAACGATAAGTTATAGAGACTTAGGCACAGATCTCTCTATTGCAGTGTAGTGGCTGTTGCCAGACCACGCTGGCCATGCCTCCACTCCTCAACAGAAACGGGTCGGGATAGAGGGGGTCGGGATAGAGGAGTTATCGTCACTGGCAACACAGAGCAGGTTAGGCAACAAGAAATCTAAGTATTTTCACTTAAAATAGGTCTGGATGGTAAGAAAGCAAAGCAAAGCAAAACAAACCACCACCTACTCCTCCCTCTCCCTCTCCATCCGCTTCCCTGGCTCCATTTCACCCCTCGTTTCCAGCTCCTCTACTTCCCCCTTCAGGAGTAACGTGCTGCAGAGCGGTGCTGCTCGGTGCTTTCCTCCACCCGCTGCACCTGGCGACCCGCAGCCGTTGCTCCCGGTTCGGCTGCATGCGATGCTCCGAAACAGTTCATTTTACCACGAGCAAAAAGAGGGAGAAAAAAGGAATTGAGCTGTGATGAGTTATACCTGCTACATTTGCACATGAGTATTTAACAGGCAAGTTGCTTCTGCTGAGCATTTAGCCGTTGAGTAAACGGTACAGTAAAAAGTCTGAGAGATGCCAAACGCTTAAGTGTTTATTGATTTATTTTTTAATAAGCAGGTTTTATGCGTTTGTGTTTGCTGAAGGGAGAAGCACTGAGAGCTCTAGAGAGCTGATCAATTAGCAAATGTTAAAGATGAAGCAGAATAAACAGCAGAGGAACCTTCCTTATCACTGATAGCCCCCAGCACTGCGGGACAGGTGGTTTCTGTGGGGGTACATGGAGCATTGCCTCAGCTGGATGGGAATCTTGAGAGTATCTTCACTGTTTCCCTTATGTAAAGCTACAGACAGCACAGCAGTTTCTGCTGGACCATAAAACCAAAACGCTCACAGCAGGGAAGCAAAATTGTTTTGCCCCTGATTCAGGCCAGCATTGTGAGAGCTGCTTCAGCAATTGGCAGTGAGGCCACTTGGAGGACTTGACACACGTAACAGCTTTACCTTGCTCTTTGTAGGAGTTACAGAGCTCCCTTTCCGTCTGCTGCTGTCCTCAGGTCTGAAGTGTGGGAGCTTTTCAGGTGTCTGTTTTGCTTTCTTGCTGCCCTTTTTGAACTGCGGAACGTAATGCATCAATATCTCATTAAAACACATTGCAACGCATCTAAAGTACCTCAGTGAGTCGGCCGGTATTACATAAATCTGCTCTTGCATAGTAAAGCACCAGATTCCAAGTACAGCCCTGAAGCTGGAGAAGGCTGATGGAACAAATTAGATGTGCCCTTCACACATCAACTGAGGATGCAGTACGTCCGTAGCAGAGCCCATTCCTATGCCTGTACAGTGCTTAGCATGGTGTCAATAGTGCTAATGCTATGAAGTGGTAGACCACCACTGCAAACCAAATTATAAGTGATATTAATACAAGCGTTTTACTCCTTGCATGGTATTTTGTTTGTCAATTCTAGAAACCTCATGTTGGGTTTATGTAGAAGGTGGGTGAAAGAGCAGGGTTATAAGTGGCGTGTAGTTAGATGGTAAGTGGTATTACTTCATCAGATTACTCTAGCAAAAGAGTGCATTTTCTGTTACATCCCTGGAATTAAAGGGGATAAGGAAGCACAAAGAGTGTGGGCCTTTTGTTCTTTCTACTGTTACCCAATACAGAATGACAGGGTACAGAGTAAATATGCATTACTATTCACTGTTATTTGAAGTGTACTAAGAGCTTAGCATGGATTGCTTTTATAAATTACAAGATATTGCTGAAATCACACGATCTTTACAGTGTGCTACATTCAATAACAGCAAGTCTTGCATCATAGAGCTGGGAAACCTAAACAACCAACATGAAGCTGCTGGGGAAATGGCCTCACACCATATTGCACAGATCACTGCAGTTCATGATTCTTTCTTTCAGGAAGGTTGATTCCTCTTTTATGGATGTTTAAAGGAAATTTCACAATGAAGGTTCCTGTTATCACACACACTGTGTGCTGTCTTACAAGCACCAGTGAAGCAGGTGGTATTTCACTTTGCATAACATAATAAATGAGGATAACTTAGACCGCTCCCAAAGAGTAAACTAAAGTCATCTGCTTTTCCTAACACTGCTACCCATATTGTCATCCTTTCTCTACTAATCATGAGTCAGGTTGTCTTTATTTCATCAGCATGACTTGGCATTTTGTACCATTTAGGGAGTAGATTTCATGCTTGGGAAAAGCTGGACCTTGCAGTAGCAAACTAGAGGCTCTCTGCAGCAGAGGAAGTTTTGAGTCAATTCTTTTCCCTTATGCTATAACTTCCACCAAAACACAGTAGGAAGAAAGAACAGCAAAACAAACCAAATATACGGGAAAAGTGAATTGTTTCTAATACAGCTGCTTGAGATTGAAAAGAAGCCTTCTAGTAGCTGTTCTGCATCACTCTGTGAAGCAAAGGTGGTCATTAGAACCACTCGTACTACAAACACAAACCATCTGTCACAGTTTTAGCTTATATGATTTCTGCTAGTTACAGCCCAGGACAATTGGGAGGAATCCAGAAGTCCCTTTTGAAGAGTTCCCTCCTCTCTTACTCTCTTTCGCTTGCCTGACATTTTGCTGGTGGGAAACATTTCAAAAGACATTGAAACAGAAGAAGTAGCAAATACATAGAATAACTGGAAACGTATTTGAGAGGGGAGAGCACAGAACTGTGTACGGAGGAAGTTACTGCATAAAAAAGCATTTTGGTGAGAATGAAACAATTAAAAAAACAAACTTTTCCAAAAAAATTACTGCTGGACACTGAATTAAACCATTTTCATCACCCACGTAGGCACTGCAATTATGAATACCTTTTCTCTACTAGACTGCTGTATAATAAAAAACAGATTCAAAGAGAAATAAAGCCAAACAAGGTCTTGGCTGGGACCAGAACTGGCACAGATCATTGTGGCTGTGATGGTGAGGGAGGAAGGGAGGTAATGCTGGTGCTAATGGGAGCAATCTGCACAGCAGCAGGGTTGGCTCTGACACCGTGTATTGCTGCCACTAGGAAAAGCAAGATGAAGGTTTGCTCAAAGGGATCTGCTTATTCCTGGCCTTGCTCACAACTTCTTTCCCCCTTTCTCCTCCTCTAGCTTATTTCACCTGCCTGGGGATGAAAAAATGAAAACCATTTTCCTATCCAAGCTCCCATTTCCAAACCACTGAGTTCCCCCAAACCTTGCTTCCTCACAAAGCTGTTGGCTTTCTTTCAAACTGCAATAAATCATTCATTTACACAAGAACGTCACGTACGTCTTTGCTTACTTAAATAGCCACTATTCTACACAACTCAGTTGTTTTTCTTTTATATGTCACTATATTGAGTAGTGGTGCTATATACATCAATGTGAAAGCATGGAACTTAAAAGTTTATTATAGATGGCAATAAACCACATCTTCTTAAGTCACAGAAAATAGATTTCAATGCAATCAAAACAGTTTCAGATTTACCTTCCCAGTACTGTATGACAGGGAAGTCAACAGGAGCGCTTATTTTTACGTCTGTGTAGGATATAAAAGAGCAAGAAAAGCATCCTGGCCTACAAGTCTGTGAGTCATTCTTTATATCACATGCTTGCTTATAGTTTAGCAATAAACTGCCTTAGATGAGAAGAATGTAGAGAGCCAACCTGCCAGCTAAACCCAGCTATCTAGATTGCAAATCCAACTGGGTTACAGGGCAGCAATGGGGCTTTGCCTTTATTTTCTTCAGACTCACTTGAAGTTTACAATAATGCCCATTATTTCTTAGGATTAAAAAAATAAACAAAAAACCTCACATCAATCAGCTGAAATTAAAAGTACATTTCAACACTTGCTGAATTTTACCTTCCTGTGGTTTTTTTTTTTCCTTTTTTTTCATTAAGACTAATTTGTTCCACCTTCTTATTTTCCTCATACTGCATCTCCCATATGCTCTAGGGAAAACTGTATGAATGACTGACAGAAGCCTCATGAACAGCTCCAAAGTCAAGTGAACACAAACGTGCCCAGCTGTCGTGTTCTGCACAGACCCAGAGCATTGGAGCCATTCTCCCAACTTGTCCTGGCAGCGGCTGACCTGACCATCTGGGATCAAGTTCTCAGGCACAGGGCAAGATTACTGTAACCTAAAATTAGCCTCCAAACTTCAAACCTAGGCTGTCAACTACCCAGCCATTTCAGCAATGCGGATCACACATTATGCTACTAAATAACTTCAAAGTCCTTTGTGGGAACTTGCTATAGTCATTACAGCAGTTCTAAACCAAGTTTTAGGTGATTTTCTTTTTTAAGTAGTCTTGTGAGCAGTATCTGTAGGTTAAAAAAAGCTTTATATTGTAGGTGTAGACTAAATGCACTCTTCTACACATGCAAATTAATTTATTTAAAAATGGATGCGCTGCTTGGTAGGCAGCTTAGGAAGCAGGGACTTTTTAACGTGAGGAATGGGAGAAGGAACTACAGTTACTCTAACAATAAATGCCTAAGAACGTATTGATGAGGGACAATAATATGGTCACAGGAATATCACAAGTGGGTAACAGTTGAATACACATTCACCAGGCATTTTGTGGAAATCATTTTGTGATGACCATCGGCAAACTGTGGGGTCAGACAGAAGTACATACTGAACTAGAGTTCTTAATTATTTGTTGTTGTGATTAAAAGCATGTCCTCAACAGAGACAAAAGAGGGGCAGAATGAAAGGGTAGGCACAGCCTTCCGGGCCTGTGAGTTTAGGCTTTAAACATGATCTATGTCTCACTTCAGACTTAGCAGAGATATCAAGAACGCGCCTTCTGTCATAAGTTTCACAAGCTCTGGAGCAACTCTTTTCACATAGGATGAGTGTGTGACTTCAGGCACAGCATATCCAAAATAGCCCACCTTTGTAGCCAAATGAGGTGTGCAAATGTTATGATATGGCTCACAAACAAGATGCTTTCTGATCTCCCCTTTCTGAGCAACATACCAAGCAGTAGGTTCTTATGTTTTAATTAATTAGTGTGCATAATAACCCTATAGGAAAAAAAAAAAAGGTTACTCACTACTTTGTCTTCCTCTTGATCTTTAATCAAGGACTTAGCTGCCTTTGGAAATGATTGATCTGCCTTGGGGGAATCCAGTACAGAGTAGCCACGATCCAGAATGTGACTGATAGATTTCTTCTGTAATAGATGGGGAAAAAATGGCTTGAGAGCATTTCAACTCCCCAGAGAGAAGCTTAAATTGGCTTACAGATCTTCTGACTTTATTAAGTCAGACAGCATCATTTCACTAGTTAAAACTTCAAGGCAACAGACATATTACTCAAATATTTCTCCCTTTCTTTCTCAATGCCTTTCTTCTCTTCCTTCCAAAACATTTGTGGCTCACCTTGTTTCTTTAATCCAAGGTTTGGGGAGGCTGGGTCAGCATTCTCAGCATTCTGACACTCCTGGAAAGGAAATTTTTTTTTCCATTTTTCCAGCTTGGCCTTCTCAAAAGATAACCCAAATATTTAGATACAGGATAAATAAGTGGAATTCAAAGATTCCTATTTTCCAATGAAGAGTTTTATTGCAAATGAGTAGTCACAGTGTTCTTGACCCTTTGCCAAGCTAGTCCTTTCTGTACTAGCCACTGAGACATACACTCCTCTTACACTTAAGCAATAGCTGGCAGCTTCAGTGCCAATGTCACCACTACTTAAATGTATCATCTTTAAATGTAATTGCACAGTGACCAAGTGAAACAGAAAATAATATTGCTTAACATGCTCTTTGAAATTTGAACTTCTATCTTGCTCTACTTTGGTTCTGTTTTTGTGTATTTAAAATATATTCCAATGTAATTAAAATATACTTCTGCTTAGGCTGTGTTTCTGCCGCCAAGTAATCAGAGGTAAGTATAAGATCAGCTGCCCTTTGCAGCATCTCTCCAAGCTGATGGGAAGATACCAACAGGAGTCGATGTGATTCTAAATAAACTGCCAGCAGACAAACTCCAAGCTTTTGGAGCCTGAGATTAACATTCTTCTTATTGATTTCTAAGCATCAATGACTACACCATCAGCCCTACTCATCTGGAGTAGCTTCACTGCATGTAGCGAGTCTGTGCTTCACCAGTGTACCAAACTAAGATAAAGCCTGTGACAAACGATGGATCTCCTCGGGGACAGTAACATTTAAGCATGTGCTTAAGCAGAATTATCTGTTTTAGCAGCAAGTTCACGGATGCTCCTGAATATATTAGTGAAATATTTATTAGCTGCTAAAGTACTAATGATGTTCTGCATTTTTTATAGACAAGTGAGCAAGGCTATTTAAAAAAACAAACGTATGCTTCAAACAAAATTAACACGATTCCCAAAATGAAAGTAAACTCAAACTTCACCTGCAAAAAGATAAACAGCAGCAGAAACTCTACTTACTGGATTAATGCATGTTACTGTACAGTAGTGCTACTTTTAAGCCACAGCTCTTACGAGGTTTGGTCTTGTTTAAGCCATGGTTTATTTTGTTCCACACTACACTGAAGAGTCAGAGAAGCCTGAACTCTGAAAAGCCTCCTACTCCAGCTGAAGTGAGCAGGTGATTCTCATGTGACAAACAACATCCAGAATATGGGCCCATAGTCACACATCACAAACAGCTGGGAGTTTTCCAAAGAAAAATGTGCAAAGTGAATATAGAGGAAATTGAACAGTAGTACTCTGAATTATTGAAAGGCTAGCTATGCAGAACAAACATAATTAAAGGGTCTCATTATCTTCTAAGTAATCATTGTAAATAATGCTTTGGATAATTACTTCATTAGTTTTCAAAACACTGGCTTTTATTCTCCTCTGAGATTCCATCCACCGACTCTAATCTGAACAAACTGCCAAAAGGGAAAATCAAAAGCATGTGAGCTGGAAATGAGACTGAATCTGCATGAACTCCGAACCAGAATGTTTTGATTTTTTCCCCGCAACTTTTCAGAAGGTTAAAAGCTGTTTGATTTTTTATCTATGTATTTTTTTCTCCTCAGCTTGCTTTCTGATGCAGTTAGATTAGTTTCCTAGCAGCTATATTTATCCTTTTAAGATGGTTGGCAGCCATGTGGATAAAACTAAGATTAGTCTCTATCACCAGTAATTGTCCTTGTTTATTAGGCATGTGTACCATTGCTTTCCTTCACTACAGACATCATAAAGTAGATTCACTATTAGAATAGACAGTGCCTCTTGAAGCAATGGCATCAACAGAAGCAGAAACTTCTGTTTTGTGTTATTGTGTTATTCTGCAGTTCAGTGATACATGGATATCCATCACCTCACGTTTCAGGAAAGGCCTGAACAAGAACAAGCCACCAATATTATTGTATACGCAAGTGCTTATATACTGTCATTTACCAGCCTCCACAGATTTTTTCAGGAATTTTAGACATAATTTCCATAAGAAACATACTCAGTGGTAAAAACATCAATGCAGATTACATGACAGCAGAATCAAAATGCTAAAAGCCTTTTAACTACAAAAAGTCAACAGCTCTGTGCAGTAAGACTGTTACCTTAACTGAAGCTGCCAGAGAAATTACATGCAGGGACTGTAAAACGGGCTGTTATATAAATGGCAGCTCTACTGATCCATCTTCATTCTGACATATCCTCTAAATGGAGCTGTGCTCTGTTACTTTAATGCGGTCCAGCTCAGTTTACTGGAGTTGACTGGAGCTAGCATGGGCTGAGCCAATATATTCTCATGTTCTCTCTGAAGGTTGTATATAGTAAATACAGTTTGTTTTCTTATACATGACTCCTGCTTTCTTCCCAGTCCACAGTCTGCTACACACTGTTAGTTACTCGTATCATAACTTTACAATTTCTAAGAACTATTTACTAATGAACACCAAAATCCTCCTTTCCTCCCCTACTTGCAGAAAGAAAAAAAGAAAAAACTTGATTCAAAAGCAGCCAAGAAATGCAATCAAAATATTCTTCAGAATACACAAACAATTACGTTGTAAGTACTTACCATTTCTGTTTCCCTTTGTAGAAAAAAATATCTGAGAAGCACTTTTGTTCTTCAAAACCTCGTTATAAGTGCTTATAAAATGGTCTTTCTATTCCAAAAAGCTGACTTGTAAATGCTGCACAACCACTGTGTGTGTGGAGGGACTTTGCACGTTTGACAGAGGTAACTAAAACAGTGACACTGTGCAACTGAGACAGCTACTGTATGTGACAGAAAAGACTGAGCTGACTCACAGGTGCAAAGGCTGACCCACTGACTGCAGTCAGAAGCATGCCTGGTTATTCGTAGTCACTTAACAAGCCGCATGAATGTATCAAATCAAATTTAACATTAGGTGACACAAGTCTTTAAAATAGGAAGAAAAGAAAAACAAGAGAAGGCTGAAGGCTTTCTCTTGCAGTGGATGCTAAGTTCAGCTGGCCATTTATTTCTGCATTTGTGGCTTTTTTTTTTTTTCCCTAAGTCAAATATAACTGCTCAGTCATCTTAAAATCAGACAAATCTATCAATTCCCAGTGTTTATGTGCTTTGGTATTTACTCCCCATGCATATCTCCACTGTTAGATTGTTAAAGATTGTTAAAGAAGCTAAGAAAAATCTACTTCTATGTGAAGATTGCATTGAATCAAATTAAATTAACAAAACCATAGGCATGCTTTCTTAAAAATTCTCTGAAAAAGCTCTCAAGCCACAAAAAGAGCACAACCAGTCTTCCCTCCCAAAGGATATTACACTGAGGACTGTATTGCTTTTGCTATGGCGCTGACCATGGAAAGGTTCCCACCTCAGTATGTGACACATGCAAGTAGGAGAAAAGGCACCAGCAGATGAGCCCCAGTGCGGGTGGCAGCTGTTCCTCCCAACCCATGGGGCTGCAGCTGTCAGCTCCAAGCAGAATGCTCATTCCTGCTCACCACTGCTGCTGGAGACAAGCAGGCGGGTGAGAGGTAGTAGTGCTGCACACAGCTGGAGGAGAAAGAATAGGTTATACCATCACCTCTCAGATAACACTGTTCAATGCCTTGTCAGCAAAAAGCTATCAGAGTGGTAATCTGCCATCTTAATTTTAAATATTTGGAAACACTAACAAGTGTAGTTTCAGACTGACTGAAAGAACACTGGTGAATAACCACTACATTGTACACCAAAACTCAGAATCTATTCCAATGTTTCCAGTTAACTGGAAACTGATAAGCTGGGGCAGGCAAGCAAGGTCATCATTTCAATTCAGTACAATGAAGATGCACTTTTATAAGGATCCTTTTGAAAACACACAAGTATCTTTACCCAGATAAGTTTACTCTGTTTTTCAGGTTTAATATTTAATCAAGCGACATGGCAATACTGTAAATGAATAAGACACAGCAGTTGTTTGACACATAGGCTGGTATGCAAAAGCACACCAGTCTTATTCAAACACTTACTGGAAATATTCACAAAGGTCACAATAACATCATGAATATAAAAATAGCCACAAGGTACTTGCTTAGATACATTTATTTGTGCATAGGTTAGAGATATTCTCCACAATATGAACAGAATGAAGAGGTTTAACAAGTTTTGTTTTAAAACAGAGGCAGCTATATAACAAAAGAAAATAAAATGGCATGGAGTGGCACATTGTAATTTCTGTTCTTAGTGGGCAAAGTATTGCATTCTCAATTAAAAAAAGAATTAACATGACTGGATTTGGGGCATTATTTTAGATAACCAGCTGTTGAACGGAACTGATACCCCTCCCCAGCATACTTGGTATAAATAATTAATAGTTTTAAAAATCTAGAAAACCATAGAATAAAAAATATATTACCTAGAATGATTACACCTGCAACCAATCTTTCCTTACTGCAACCAATCTGTCCTTACTTCCCCACAACCACTGGAGAGTGTTCTGGATGTCAAAGTAAAAAAGAAGTGTTCATTAACAAAGTTAATTTCTTCAAGCAACTTCTTTATGGCTGGTTTGCAAAAGAGAAGTTTTAAATTTCTTAATGGCTGCCATCTGAACAGCTCCAGCACATTCACAGTATAATTGGACATAGCAGGAACATTCATACATACATCATACATTGTAAACTTAGCTGAATTTTACAAAGTAAAAAATGACAGAATTCCATTTTAGTGAATAACTGATCTCAGACACAAGGATTCTAATCTGAGTTATTGCAAATGATATTATAGTTTAATATTTGGAAACAATTGACAAGCACTGCTTTAGACTGTTTAAAAAGACACACATTGTAATTTCCTCTATTTCTCTTACAATGTAAATGTATCTACATATCTACATGGATATCCTAAGCAATGAGAAATCAAAAATTCAAGTTACAAATATTTTATACACAAAATACAAAAATAACCTTTAACATTAAATGCAGTTATTTGGTTACACATGAAGTCTCTCAAGCTTTCAGGTCTTGCAAGCTAGTATTACCACACAGATACATATATACTAAAACACTTCATATATGTTATATAATACACACATTTTGTAACAAATCAGTGTCTTAGTTTATGTTACGTTTTTAAGTTTTCTGAGTGTTTATTCTTCCTGTGTGCTCTATTCACACCACAACATTAGCAAGCTTCCGAAAATCAAATCTTGACTTGCTTTATTGAAGCAAGTATGATTTCTTTCATTCCTGCAAGCCAATAAGGCTGAACTGATCCATGGCTTATTTTGTACAAAGACTATTTGTAAAATTACCTGCTGAAGTTTAAATTGTGTGCTTTATTTCTGTATTTCTAAGATAAAGACAAGGAAATATTTGAAGCAATCAGCCATGAAGTCATATAGAAAATAAACTTAGTTAAGTTTTAAAAAAAAAATCTTTGCTTTTCAAAGTGTGATGTAGGAGGCAGACCAGTAAATATCTAAGTGGTCTTTGCAGGATAAAACATTTTCTCACTTGCTGGAAATATCTTTTAAGTATTCAGCTTTGACAGGTTAAGGTGAATAAATATATTTAAAGGCACAGCTACACTTAAATAAAATGTACTAACTTAGAAGCAGCACTGGCAAGGTTATAAAATTGTGATTAGAATTATAGTAGCAGTAGGAATAAAAAAAAAAATTCAAACAGTCAAAACTCAAGTATCTTAACTCCCTATTTGAACTGTTTGTAACACTGACATACAAAAGCATCCAAGTTGCTTTAGTTCAAAACAATTAAAAGCAAGTTTCAGACTCACTGTAAATGTATAGTTTATGATGAAAAATATACATAACCTGGTACATTTCCAATCTTCATTAGCAAGTAAACATTAGGAGTGACTTTGTCTTCATTTTAGCCATTAATGACAGGCTAACATCACGTATCTGTGTAAGGCATCTGCTATCAAAAAAAGGTTTGGTTTTACTGAAGATAACTTTTGGAGCTTCTGGAAGTTCGTGGCTTTTCGAATATGCTTGCTATGATAGTGTTGTTCCTAGGATAATTGCAAGTATCAGAAGTAGTACAGTTACACATATAATTATGAATATCAATTTCTGGAAAAAAAAAGAAGAAAAGTTTAGATTGAAGCATCCAGTCAGATATGGAACTACTTACATATGTGCATACCCACAGCAAATTAATAACTCTGGTATCTATTTTAAATGCTCGGATTTTCTTTTGGAATAAATTTCACTGCCCTGATTTCCCATTGTTAGTCATTCTTATCTAACACACAGCCACAATTAGCAGCTAAGGTGTGTAACGAATCTGTATTTTTATTTTGAGAATAATTATTACCCATATGCAACTTCTGTATATACCATTACATACAAAAACCACCACAACAACAAACATCTACTTATCAAAGTCAAGTCAAATATACTAACAATGTCTACAGCTGCCCTCCTTGGATAAATATTTATAGCCTGCTTCAAACCTTTGCAATTGCACTTGGGGCAATTGAACAAAAGATCACTAAGAACACCGCATAGTTAACAGCTCAGAAGAGCTGCACAACAATTCAAAAGTTCTATGAATATGCATAGAGGTCTGACGTTAGGTCACGTAGTTCTATCAGCAACATTACAGTAAGGCCTGTTATCTGCACATAAGCCAAAGGTGAGAAGAAACTCCAAGCTAGTGCCAAAACTAAAAATACTTGGATACCAAAATGGTGTTAGTACGGACAGCAGAATTCCTGATAAGCCATCTGAAATGACATACTCCCTCATGGTACTGCATAAATATTTTGAAGACCCCAGAGATAGAAAGTTAAGTTTCTACTGGACAGTTAATTACTGTTATCTCCTTAGGCTGGCTAGATGTTATTGTGACAAGAAGTAGATTAGTATAGCAAAAGCATGAAGACTGAAGGAATTCTCACATTTACGTCCTCAAATTCAGGTTTGAATCTTTGCAGACTTTCTTACGAATACATTGTCATCTGGTTTCATTTAGCCTACTATTAATACAAGAGCTTCCTTTTAGGACGTTCTGCGACATGAAATAGCTTTATGGCTGCAGACACCTACTTCAATGCAAGCTCTGTTTAAAACCAGAGAAAAATCGTATCTGACAAAGTTCCAAGTGTAATTAGTCAAATATATCTTAGCGTAGCCTACTTGTCGACATGATCTTGAAATATATCAGAAATTCAAAGGACTGAGACAACAATTTGTAGGGTTTTTTCCCCCTCATTTCATTTTGTATTTACAGACCTTCAGGATTATGACTGCAATCTGTAAATTTAGCAATTCACCACTAGGTGTCAGTTTTCAACATCTACATGCATTGAACATTTATAGCACGCAGAGAGTGAGAGTCACAAATTAACCTCAAGTTTGCCCCCCTGTCCAGCAGTAACTGAAAACACATTAAGAGTTAGCACACCAAAGAAGTTATCAGAGCAAAACAAAAGCAAAATTAGTTGATTAGTTACTTACTGCCACACTGGCAGGAAGTCATGCATGCTGAAGTTATCCAAGTATCACCGAATACCAACAGACAAACCAATAATCAGACCAATTATGGCAATCAACACCAATGACACAATGATAATAATCCACAATTTCTGTCAAAAACAAGGTATTATTTTAATATCAAGCACATTAAAACTTGTATTTATTTTCTGTTTTTAACAGTCAGTTCTCAGATCCCCATTCATTTTTTAAAGATTGCAACATTCTTGAATTGAATGTTTTTCTGTTACTGTGATTAACATCGATGTAGTGATCAAAAAAGAAAAAAAAACACAGCTCACAAGTATGTAATTGAGTTCTTCTGGCATTTAACTACATTTAATATAACAGGCATAAGAATAAAAGGAAGCCCTTTCTCTGCTAGCAGTACCTAGTTCTAGTATTAAAGCTATCATACAAATTCAACACACTGGTTTTGGTTCATGAAATCCTTTGGTGAGTCTTCCTCTGCCACATACTGATTTATAACCAAAACCCTCTAACCCAGTGTGTTCTATTGAATTTTAAATACCAAATCTTCAAATATAAAAGCAAAGCACATCTATTAATTTTACCTGATCAAGACAAAAAAGTTCAACTAAAACAGAAGGCTGCTTAACAGCACACAATGTTAGCTTGCAGACTAGGACAGTTACAAGATGACCACATACCCTTCGTGCTTTACTTTGATATTTAACCGCCTTCTTTGTCTCTTCTTTAGCATGTTCCACATAATCTGTTGCATTCATTACGTTCTTTTCTATGTTGTTGATCATTTCACCCTTAAATGTTGAACAAAAAAGTTTATTATTTGCATCCAGGGATTCCTATTCCATGAATCTGAGAAAAAAGGCTAAAGGATCACATTATTTTAATCAAAATATTTTACATTAGTGGCAGACATTTTTTGTGTTTTGATATGCAGTGAAAAAAGGGAATGAGAAGCAAGGGCTCAAAGATCTAAGCAAAGAAGTGACATTCAGGGACAAGGGAGGCGTATTTCTGTTTTGAAGGAACAGACCATCGACTGGTAAAACATACCTCACATTCAAAGGTATGTTTTCAGATGTTCAGTCTAAAACTGACATACTAAAAGCTCACACACCCCTGATGCGCTTTGAAGTGGGGAGAGATTGAATATTTTGATACAAAGTCTAATGGTTATCTAAAGGAAAAAAAAAAAGCAACCCCACACTTATAGCATTAACTTCAGGAAGTGAAATACCAAGTTGGGTGCTTATAATGTCAGTACATAAATTCAAATTAATGATGATGATTGAAATCTGGAAATGAAATGGAGGACTGGTGATAAATAACAGTAAATCTATTACCTGCATTTCTGTCCATCAGAAGAAAAAATCAGCAGCAGTAAACAGCAAAGCATTAAAGAATGATGCACAAGTAATTTATTTTTAGTTGTTTACTTCTAGTTCATTAGGAAACTACTACCAGTTTTCCCTGCTTATATATTTAATATTAAAGTGATGTAGGACTATAAAACAAGTCAATTTAGAAAAAAGTCTGTTTCAGGAAAGTTCCTCTCCTGAACATTATTTCTCTCACTTTCCAGCAAAAATAAAAACCTTTAAGAATGGAAGTTAGAAATCTTTCAGTTAGCTAATATGCGTACAAAGACACAAGTGCAAAAATTCTTGCTACATTTAACAAGTCATGATACCAGTGAGAATCCTAGAGTTCCATGACAATAACCCGTACTCCAGGACAGAGCTGTTCTCAAACACACATAAAAGGTTCCAGCATGTATTGAAATACAAGTGTGTAGAAGAAAGTATACTGAAGACACTAACTGCAAAGACAATCTACGTTTAGTTATCCAAAGCACACACTATCAGTACATCTCAACTGCACATTTGTTTAAAACATAACACAAATTTTAGAAATTAAATTCCATAAATTCTATCTGTGGTCAAAAAACACTAAGAAACGGATCTGTACTACTTCCGCATATTTCTAAAGACAAAGACCAAAAAAAACCCATCTCACTTTAGTAAATGTATTTTAATTGGTTCAGTTACCTGAGTCTCAACAAACATAGCCATGTCCATGAACATTTCATGTAGTTCCCGTATACTGGTCTCCAGTTTCATAATATCCTTGTGCCGTGACTCAATCTCATTCAGAGCTTGCCTAGTTATTTGGGAGTCTGATATGATCTTTGGTAGAACAAAAGATATGGACATAAGTACTTAAGCACTGACACACACTTCTAAGTAGCAGAGCAATCAGAAGATAACAGATGTGGCAGAAATACATACGTCAGAAGTGAAAATTGAAGGATTACCGCTCTCTAACATTTCTTCCAGTTCCTCATCAGTGGTGGTCTTTCCAGCTAGAATAAACATAACAGTACTTCATATAACATCACATATGAATGAATAAAAACTTGTAGAAGGATAATTAAGTGAAAATTCTTGTATTGCAATTTTTCAAGATAAAAAAAGCAATACTTAGCCACTACTGGGTATGAGGGCCGACTCAAAAGTAATGCTTTGTGTTTATTATATTGGCCCATGATGTCAGAGACAGATGTCAGTGGGATGGCAGGAGAGGCTGAACCTTTCTGCCAATACTCTTTTACACCTTGTTACCACGCAACAAATGGCAGCAGAGGGACAGCCTGACAAAAAGGAATCTGACGGGGAAATGCATATGGAGCAAAGGTGTGTCATTGAATTCATCCATGCAGAAAGAACTGCACACACTGACATTCATGGATGCTTACTGAACAGAGAGGCAGTGGATGGTGAGCTTCAGCAGTGGCAATGGTAGGTTACCTCCACTAGAGCAGATATTTAAATTCAAGCTCCTGTTCAATGCTGGCCAAAAAAAACAACACAGCGAACAGTGGTAACTATGCTGAAAAATAGTGCTTTGCAGCTGAGAATTTGCTCTATCAAACAGCATTGTTGTGCTCTATGTATCTGTTGTAGTTTCCACAGAAATAAATGAGAGGCATTACTTTATGTAGTGACCTTGCATTTAAACAGAAAATATCAAGAATTAGACAGATAAATGTGCTAGATTCAAAACTAGGGTGAAGAATTCCTGATGTTTTATTTTGTCAAATTGAAGAAATTGGTTGTATGCAAGTCTTATGAAAAAAAAAAAAAAAAAAAAAAAGGAGAAGCAGATGATAAATAAAGTCTTACAATTTGCTAACTTTTCTGTTTGTATTTTTCATTATATATATATTTGCCTTTACAGGAAATATTCACAAGCCTCACTTTAGCTACAAGGTGTTCTGGATATATTCTGAAATAGATGCCACGGGTCAAAGTTAGGTGCCTTTAGGAATCAACAGTTATCAGTAATGAGATAAGAGGGTGAATCATTCAACAAATGATTACAGTATGTCTAATAGTAGCATTGATTTTACTGCAGCTGAATTAAAAAAAAAAAAGAAAAAAGAAGACGACACCAAACCAAAAACCAAACCAGATTCTCATTGACACAAACAGCACAACATACAACAGATGACCTTCTGATTACTTTCTGAATGGCTTTTCATAACAGTCACTACAGAATACATTCATTATCTTGAAAACACAGCTTTTGCATGCAACCTAAGTGTTTCCTTTAATAGACTGAAAATTTAGGAAATAATGGATTTTTATTTAATAATCTGTAATAGAAATGCTCCTTTTCCTCTCCCTTTCACATGCTTCAGGAAGCCAAGGTGCATGGTGTTCAGCACCACCTCTAAGCAATAAGAAAAAGGGGAGGCATAACAATAAAATAAAAATGAATATTGTATGTTTAAACAAAGCATATTGAGGTCACTTACTTATCTCTAATTGCCTCTGTATCCGACCTTTGCTGCGTTCTCGAAAAAGAGTTTGGGTCTCGTTGTATTCCGTCATGACCTCCACAAACTTGTGAGCTAACACAGAGTGCTGTTTTTTTCAGGATTTAAAAATGTGCAAAAAAGGTTTATTTTTTTCTTAATAGAGCAAACATGACCGTACAACAATCAAAAGTGGTATTGAAACTTCAGTAAAACAGAACGTGGAGTTCTGAAACAGGAAAGCGAAACTTATTCTCTGATTAAGTAACACCCTTTCATTTTCTTTACATTTGATAGTATCATACCTGAGTTTTTCTTATTCTGAGATCCACTGACGTTCGATTTGCATTTTCACTCTGAGCAAAGCTTTGTTCAATAGCTAAGAGCAAATACAAAAGTATTGTGAATCAATAAGGTACATTAAATAGTGTAAATCTGATAATGCAGCTCAAAGTTGTTTCATAAACAATACACATTTTTACTTTTCTCATATACAAGCACCCCATGAGCATGCTCAACCTTTCTTGCATGCACACTGTCTGTATGTGTGTGGTGGTGGTGAGGAGGAGGAAGGGAAGCAAAATTCACATATATTTTAAATAACTTTTTCTTTTAAAACAGTATCTACTTCAATTCCTTCTGTAGATTCACACTAATATCTACTTGCTCTGGAGACAGCTCAAAAAATCTAACAAAATAGGTTGCTTTTACAATTTAAGTAATAAACACCATATCCAACTGCTCAGAGAATACAAGTATACAGTAGTTGCAATCTAGTAGCACTTGAAGAATCAATATACTTTAAAACTTATTTTGAAGATATAAAGGAACACCTATGGGGAAACACAATAAAATTACTTTGCCCAAAGAAATTTAAAATACAGCAGCTGCTACAGAGCAGTTTCTTATGCGAACATTTGTCACAGAGATCACCTTTTTGTAGCTGATCTTCTCCCAAAACAACACTTCAGTCACAAAATAAATTTCTACACAGAGAAATTACTTTGCACTTTCTAGGTTATTTCTGCAAACAAGCTCTTTGCCCTGAGCAGGCAGGCTGTGCTGAGACCTGGTATTTTATCAGCTATGAAGCATGATGAGGAAGGATGAAGTAGAGAATAAGTGATATAAGCTTCACATCAGCTGGCAAGAATGGGGAAGTGTTTTTTTTTTTTTATTTTCAGATGGTTAAATAACAGGAGAATACACATATTGCAAAAACACACTATCAGGGTTCCAGTATAATGCTGATATCATGGAGTAAGACCTTAAGCAATGAGGAGGAAGTACAACAAGAATGGGAGAGAGAGAGGAAGGTCCTGATGGCGTGTATTAAAATAAATAAATACATAAATAAAAAGCACATGGAATGTATGGAGACAGAAAGACAGAAGCCTTTATCATTGTTCATTGCAATTCTCTCCTCTAGTTCCAACAGTAATTAAGTATGTTGAGTTATGAAACTCAAAACCATGTAAGACCCAAATCTGTATCAACACTCATGCAGACAGTTGAGATGTTATATTCAGGGCTCAATGACTAAAACAGTTCACTATGTTCTGAAGTTTTTCTTAAGATCTGGGGACCGGCTGGCAAGAGTTGGACAATATAATGTACAGATACATAATAGAGTTAAAGGTTATAAATACAGCTGTGAGGCATTATGTCTGTAACTCTGCTACTGCTGGCATCCTGAATATATAACAAGTGATGACAGTTTTACTTCCCCCCACAGCTCACCTTTTAACCTAGCTCGGATTTTATTAGCAATCTTCTTAATTTCCTCATTTAATTCTTCAAGTTCCTCCTTCGTTCCTTAAAAAAAAAGTCCAGAACTATTGATGACTGATAACATATCAGAAAGTTTCCTTCTCAAAAGACATGCAAATCATCTTCAGACGCTGCCTATGACTAGCAATGTCATTACAAGCAATGTCATGATTCTACACAGCACAGATACATTACTTTATCTGTGTTTAAAACTGTGCTCTATCAGATGATTTAGCAAAGACTGTTGATGTTAGTATTCAGATGAACACTTCATTAACCAGAGGATCATCAATTCTATGACTTAAAGCAAAAATCACTCAGCAGAATACACACATGTCCATCCACAAATACGGAAGATGTGAAGAAAAAGAATTAAAAACAGAAGTTCAGTTTTCAACAATAACATAAGAATCAGGTCCGCAAAAAACTACCCCACAAGAATATCTCCACATCTTTTCTTCCCAGTTCACAGAACCTGCCTAAAGCAGAGGCATGCCTTGGACTAGGACGTGTTGAGAACAACAGCTGAGTTCCACTCAAACACATTTGATTTTAAACTATCTTCAATTTCAGCTATCTGATCACACATCCTTGAAATCTAGAAGAAGTGATACTCACTCCCTTCAGGATTTGGGGCTGACAAGATGATGCTGTGCTGTTTTTTCACTTCTTCCACATTTTGTGCTATTTTTGCTATGTTATTTCGAATTTCCTCAACCTAGAAGAAGAGAAATACGTCAATGAGAACATTAAAATGATCGTGTCAAGTTGTTGGGTCTTTGTAATACATCTCTGATATTAAAAATCCTGGAAGTATTCATTCACAACAGCAGTAAATATCTGACAAACTTCAGACTGCAATCATCCCTTGTGGACACTTAAACAGCTTTGCATTCAAAACAATAAAATCCACTTTCATACTTTTATGTGCCATGGAAAAGAATACAGGAAAACACTGAGGAGGGGGCTGCGTGGCACACAGGAAATCACAGTCTACAAGCTCTCACTATTTATTAACACAGAACCTTGCAGAAATAACAGAAATTAAGAAACAAAGAAAAATTTAAGTCGTGTAGCAAAAAGTAAAACTTTACCTGTTGGAAAAAATCATCCATAAAATGGTCTTTTTCAACAACAACGGTCTCTCCATCTTCATTTCCTTTACACTGTAAGAGGTAAGAAAAAGCTATGAAAACTCAGGATACTGTTTTGACACCACCAAGGTTTCTTCCCTATTCTTCTGCATATACATCCTTGTCAGCAGCCTGATAAGTTAGGAGCTGTTCCCCTTCTGAGGACTGCGATCTAAAAACAAATAAGCAGAGGTCAAAGAAAGTCACCTGACTACTATGAAACTGGGAAGCTAAAGCACATCCTCCTCTGTAAACAGCTCTAAGACAGAACCGGTCTGTGAGCTCTTACAGTTTTCATTCCATCGTAAAAAGTATTAAAATATTATTTTGCAAATAAAGATATAAATTCCCTCACTGGGTAAAGATATTCCCACAGCAGGTCCCACATGAACCAACAAATCACATCCAGTTTCACCAGTATGGAGACAGTGAATGAAATCCTCACACAGAACCTCTAAGAGGGGTATTGATGACCTTCTGACATGTGATGTAATGATACAAATAAGCCAAACACTGAAAGCTAGAACAAAGAGCTATCAACAAGTATTTACTAGTTTCACCCTTGGGTGCTTTCAGAGCTGCCATTCCACACCAATTTAGAGATAATTATGTTACAATAAACATGCATGCATTACATAATGGACAAAGCCTTGGAACAGGAGCCTGCCAAGCAGCAGCTCCCACTGACGGCTCTCGCAGTTTTCCAGTGCGTTCCCTGAGTGGCACTTCCCTAAACCATGAGTCAGCTCAGCACAACAAATGGACCTTGATATAAATAGATTCAAATTTGGTCAAGGGAAGAGAGCTATGCATGACAGAAGTAAGGAGTTCCAGCTTCACATTCTCTAGCTCCTTCTGTAGAACACAGGCTGCTTGAACTGTGCTGAATCCAAATTAGAGCAAAATTATTGTACCATAGACAATGGATTATCACCTCACAAAAACTAATTACAAGATAGGTAATAGTAAAAGACTCTCACATTCAACTAGTATCAGCTAAGAAGAAAGCTAACATCTGAACTAATCTTAATCAACCAGAAGATATAAAATCTCTCTCCTAAGTCCTATCTGTACAAGTGCAGCTGTAATGAAGCCGAGCTGCACCATCATGCAGCCTGCAGTCTGTCCCACAGGTACTTCACCTTCACGTTTGGTTGCAGTGACATGAATGACAGATAAATTGGCTCTCTACAATTTGTTGAAAGATTTATGTACTGTCTACTTTGAACGTCAGCACTTGAAAGATGCCTGATGACTTGTCAACCTCTGTTCTTTATGTTCTTAAATCATCACGTACCTAAGACATAGCTTATTCACTAACTCTTCAGCTGAAGTGACACGTTCTTCTGACAAGCACACAGCCCATCCAAGATGAAATTCAGCACAAACATGCTCCATCTCCTAGGCCTTATCTCTGTAGAATAAGTACTATTACTAAAAGAACTGACAGAAGAAAAAGGCTCATGTTAATGCCCACAGCAAGCGAATGGTCTGTCTGCAGCTCTAGGCTTTACCTTGGGATTGAGAATCTGGGCCATACACCTCTAATGCCAACCTCAATAACCTCAATAGAACAAATTTTTGGTTTAAAACAACTTTTACTTGCCCCTGAACTCAATTCACATTTATTCTCAGTCCAGATCATGAGCTGTCTGCTTGTGTCAGGCTGCAAAGAGAACTGACCATCACCACCCCAATGAGTCAGAGCCAACCTGCTGCCGGAGCGAAGCATCACGCTGCAGTGAGAGCAGCTCCTGAAGCACAGCACCACCACACCCCATCTTACCCCTGCTCTGAAACACAGCGGGTGCCCAGCTGCTGTCCATGCACAATTTAGAACATGCTTAAAAATCACACAGGGAACACACAGGCTAAATAAATTGTGCTGCCTGAAGTTATTTGGGATAGAAAAAACACATTAGAGGGACTGCAAATACCAGATTCACAGCTGTCCCTGCGCACCACAGCTTTACACACACACTCCCATGTTATTCATAGAACTGAATGGCGTATAAGGAAGCACTTTTCAGGACACTGTAAATCTTTATGGTTGCCTGTCCCAAGTAACTCATTACCTTTGTTAAACAAGTAACCTTTAACTCGTAAAAAATACTACTTAAAGCAATTTTAAGTGCTCTAGAATTGCTTGGTTTATATGGTCTGGACAAAAAGGAGACTCTGAGTTATCTCCTTGCTCCCTATAATTGACCTGCAATAGTTTCTTCAGACCACACCAGTGTTTCAAGAGATTCTTTCAGAGCATCAACATTGCTGCTTTTCTGACAGCCAAGGAGATGTACCAGACAGCTGGCAGGTCCAGCACCACATTAGCACCTAAAGAAGGCTTCATTTTCCCTAGTTGGAAAGCGAAGGACCTGCAGGCGATAGTAACTGCATACCTGTAACAGTTTCTTTCTCCAGCAAGTACTTTAACAGTGTTTAAGCACCAAACACAGTGTATCAATGAGAACATCAAAAAGCTACAATGTTATACCTTAACAAACCAGGAGCACTAGGACAGTGGTTAGGCCCTGGAACAGGCCGCCCAGGGAGGTTGTGGATACCCCGTCCTTGGAGGTGTTCAAGGCCAGGTTGGACGGGGCCATGGGCAACCTGATCTATGGGGTCTCTATGGGGATCTATGGGGTCTCTATGGGGATCTATGGGGTCTCTATGGGGTCTCCTGGGCAACCTGATCTAGTAAATGTGTATGTTTGGTGGCCCTGCCAGGCAGAGGGCTTGGAACTACATGATCCTTGAGGTCCCTTCCAACCCGGCTCATTCTGTGATTCTGTGAGCACTGACAAGTAACATTTTTCCCTCTTGGTATAGAGGACTCACAGAAGCCATGACTATTTCTAACAGCACACAAACTCCAGTTTCTATTTCCTCCGAAACGAATAGCACACAACCAAAAAAGGAGACTACATGCAACATACACCATTGCTATTTATTCCCAGATTAGGAAAATTAAAAAAAAAAAAACAAAAAAAAACATGCGGGAAAACTTCCATTTCAACCATACCACATCCTATGGGTGAGAGGCATCAGCTCAGCTCCTTTTCTTTCTCAGAACACCGTTTCCAGAAAGCGAATGAAGGGGAAGGAAGGGAACGGATAAACACGCCACTCCTGTGGTGGTGCCGCCTCAGCTGCCCGGGCCTCGCGCCCCTCCCCGACCGTTACAACCATAGCGACCCACAGCTCTCACCTCAGCCAGGTCAGCCAGCCGGTCCTTCATCCCCTCAGCTCCTCTCGTTCCTCACACAGCCCCGTCCCAAAGGCCGCTGTATCCGCCGCCGCCCCGCTCAGGCCGGGCCCAGCGCTCGGGCCCCCCCCACACACACACGACGTCACGACGAACCGGAGCACGCACCGCAGTGCGCATGCGCCAACCGAGCCCCGGGGTGACACCGGGAAGCGCGCCTTGGTTCTGATGACGTCACCGCGGGCCGTGCTGGGCGGGAAGGGAGCTGCGCATGCGCGGGGCTGCGGCGGGAGGAGAATGGGCGGGAAAGGGCGCGGGAGCGCGGGGAGTCCAATAGAGACACGGGGTGTTACCGGTGCGGTACCGGTTTGGATCAGGTTGCCCACGAGACCCCATAGAGACCCCATAGATCCTCATAGAGACCCCATAGACCCCATAAAGACCCATAGACCCCATAGATTCCCATAGAGACCCCATAGACCCCATAGAGACCCCATAGATCAGGTTGCCCATGGCCCCGTCCAACCTGGCCTTGAACACCTCCAAGGACGGGGCATCCACAACTCCCTGTGCAGCCTGTTCCAGGGCCTAACCTACCTTTAGTACCATCCCTTGTGGTCTATGAGATAAGCAAACTACAGCACAGTGCAGTGCCTCCTCTGTGTTTTCTTTCTGTATTGCCACTAAATGCATCTTTGCTCTTTGGCAGACTTTATCAACAACTTTTTTTTCCACTATAAACTGAATGTGAGCGCTTAGGGAAGCGCTATGATGCAGCGTGGAGCCACATAGGGCTATGTCCTATATCCCTATGTCCTTTAGCAGGAGCATTGTGCCCCACTAAAGAGACATAGACACGATGTGCCGGATCAGAACCAACACAGACACGGGCAAGAACCGAACCGGGCCCAGCCCAAGTCCCAGCTCCGCCCGCTCACGTGACCCCAGCCCCTCCCCCTCCCCGCTGCCGCGCGGCGTCGCTGTCCGGGTATTTGAACCGCGCTTCCGCCATCTTCCCAGCGCCCAGTCACGGCACGGAGCGACGCGGTTAGAAGCCCCGGGAGAGGTAATAGGGATGGGATGGGGTTGGGATGGGGTTCTGTTCCCTTTAGGGCCGGGTTATGGGGATGTGAGGCTGCTGTGAGGTGGGTGGACGCTGTTATAACCGCCGGGTTGGGTTGTGTTGAGGCCGGGCCCGCGTGAGCGCCGTGCCTGCGTGGCGGCCTGTCCTTGTGGCCCTTATTGGAGCCGTGTGGGGTGAGAGCGGAGCCCGGCTCATCGCTGAGGTAACAGCGGGCGGTGTGTGGGATGGGAATCATGGCAGCGGGGCCTCCAACGGTCCGGGCGGCTGTTGGGGGGGGGGGGGAGGGGAGGCGGCGCTGCTCAGTCATGGTGGGATGGGGATGGGGGCTGCGACCGGCCCGCACCGCCCGATGAGGTGTTTGGAACGGGATGTGCTGCGGTGTTTCATAGATAAAGGCCGGAGCCGCCTTTTTAATAGTCAGGCCGCGGCTCGGCCCCGTTTATCGTAGCGTGGAAGCCCCAGGGGCGCGGTGGTGGCGGCGGCGGCTCTTCCGTTACGGGCCCCGGGGGTGGGCGGGGAGCTGCCGCCGCCATTACCGCGCGGTGCCGCCTCGTATGGGGCGGTGATGGCGAACCGGGACCGCGGGCGGGTGGGGAGCATCGGCCCGGGCCGAACTTGGGGCCTTTGCGGCGGCTGCCGATGGTTGAAACGCGGAGCACGCGGCCCGAGAGGCGGTTTGGGAGCCGAGAAGCTCGGCCGGCCCCTTCCGGCGGGGCCTTGAAGCAGCTCGGCTCATTGAGCTCTCACATGCTTCCATTTCCCCCTGCAGACCCAGCATGGCCGCCCAAGGAGAACCCCAAGTGCAGTTTAAGGTAAAGGATCCTTTCTATTTTTCCTCTCCTTCCATAGAAAAGTAGCAAGAAGAACTTCCAAGAACTGCCGTGGATGGTGGATTTGGTTTTAAAGTGCTGACTTCACCGATGTGTTCAGCTGATCACGTATTGCATTGCCTCACAACAGCATTCTATTGTCCTATCAATCTGGTGCTATTTGCGGCTTTACCAAAAAATAACTTCACATAAAAACACCACTTAAAACGTGTTGACTTCATGGAGTGATATTCACAGCAACGAACAAAGAGTGCTAAAAGTGACTTAGAGCAACTTGTTTTATGCCACATCAACTACTGGGGTGGAACATAATGGAGCAGAGCTGTTACTTTAACAGCCAGAAGTCTTATGGCTGCTGCATTGATTAATGCTTGTTTTTTTCCACAGTGTTCATCTAATATATCCCAACTGTTAGTAAAATAGGCTGTTTTTCTTTTTTCCAGTTGCAAGATTACAGTTCTTTTCTCCAGCAATTCAGATGCTTGTATTTTATTATAACACATCTTTAGCACAATGTGTTCTAGTTCTCAGTTACAGGGACTAGTTAAGTTTGGACAGGACTTATAGAATGACTCGTTTAACAAATTAAAACCCAACATAGAAAGCTACTTCATTGGGAATTTTAGTGTTTTCTTCGCAGTATTTTGTAAGACAAACTATGTTGCTCTGACCTTCTTTACTTAAATGTATTAACAGCTTGTCCTGGTCGGTGATGGTGGCACCGGTAAAACAACATTTGTAAAACGTCATTTGACTGGTGAATTTGAGAAGAAATATGTAGGTATGTCTGAAGAAATACTCAAGATCATGTGTGTTACTATCGAAAGTATAATTGACAACTTGCTGACTGTTCTTTCCTATTACTGTAGCAACATTGGGTGTTGAAGTTCATCCTCTGGTATTCCATACTAATAGAGGCCCTATTAAATTTAATGTATGGGACACAGCTGGCCAGGAGAAATTTGGTGGTCTGCGAGATGGCTATTACATCCAAGGTAAGATGTGCTCATATGTAGATATATCCTGTGTTCTGTTCAGTTTGGTCACTCTGAGAGCTTTTAACATGGCTTACACTGGTGAGCTGCCTTATGAGTGTTGGAACTGTACAAATATAGTCAGATCTGTTTCTGTACTAAAACTTAGTTTCAGTCTGTGAAACCCACTGCTGTGGGCTTTGATTTTACTGAAGAGTAACTGTGCACCTTCAGTGATAGTACTCATGAAATTAAGTGGTTAAGAGGTAAGTATGCTTAAGTGAGTAAAAATTACCTGTATTGGTATCCTGTGCTGGTGCAAAGACTTGGAAGAAACGTACTATGGAACTTTAAATAGTACAAAGAAGTTCTGCATGTCCTTGGCTGAGGCTAATGGCCTTTCTAAAGGTGTAGTGATAGAGCTTGACCATGAAGATAAGGGACTGTTCTGTGAGTACTTCAGTCACCCATGTACCTTTTAACATTCTGCAAGACAGGTTAAGAGCCTGACTTTTCCTTTAGAAGTATCAGAATCAAGTGTTCTTTGGCAAGCTGTTCTGGACAGGGGCATTCTGAGATGTGAACTACAAGCTCTCCACTTATCTGAAAGCCTCAATAGGCTCAGATTAGTTCAGTAGCATTAAGACATTTTTCTCAGGTATTAAGGTGAACTAAAATTCTTTTGTACTCATTGTGTAATCTGGGCCATACAACATTAGAATTGTCGCATGATGCTGCATGAATAGAAGCAGCTGGCATTTAGTTATGCACCAAACATATGACAGGGTCATGGGCTGAGTTCTGTGGACTCCTGCACAGTGATCATCTGCATGTTGATCTGGTAAATGGCATGTTCTCAACTGTGAGACTGAAGAGAAACCTAATGCTGGCACCCCTAATAAGTGATTATTGTGGGTACTCTTTCCCACTCCAGTTTATAAGAAAGTGGTTACCTACCTGATGTAATTGTTTGGTTTTTTTTACAGCTCAATGTGCCATTATAATGTTTGATGTAACATCAAGAGTTACTTACAAGAATGTACCCAACTGGCATAGAGACCTGGTACGGGTATGTGAAAACATCCCTATAGTGTTGTGTGGCAACAAAGTGGATATTAAGGACAGAAAAGTCAAGGCAAAATCCATTGTCTTCCACAGGAAGAAGAATCTTCAGGTATGATGGCGTGAGTTCACAGGATTAGAGATACATTAAGTCTGTTAACTACATTTGAGTGCTATTCAGTCCTTCAGTGTTGGGAATAAGATGAAATTAGACCAAGTCACAGGAAAAAGAGGCGCTATTGCATCCTGAAATCACCTTTGAGCAAATCACCTTTAAGCACATTATGTTTAAGAGTATCAGTTTCTGCCTATTGGCCTGAAACTGCATTTCTAATGTCTCATATCTCAGGTGCTTCTGAGGGCATTGACAGAAGCCATGCAGTTAAAAAGAATACTAAAGCACACCTGAGCTGATTGCGTGCAAGTTATTATATTGTAGGTATCGGTGGCAGACTCTTATTGAATATTCTATTTTTTTTTCCTAGTATTATGACATTTCAGCCAAGAGTAACTACAACTTTGAGAAGCCGTTCCTCTGGCTTGCTAGGAAGCTAATCGGAGATCCTAACTTGGAATTTGTTGCCATGCCTGCTCTTGCACCACCTGAAGTTGTTATGGACCCAGCACTGGCAGCACAGTATGAGCAAGACTTACAGGTAAGTGAGGAAGAGTGCTGAAGTCAAATGACTGACAGATAAGTACCTGGATTCCTGGGGCAAGTAGCCAAGAACAATTCTCAAACGTTACTTCTCTATTCCAGATTGCTCAAACCACTGCACTGCCAGATGAAGATGATGACCTGTGAGGGATGAAGCTGGAGCCCAGCGTCAGAAGTCTAGTTTTATAGGCAACTGTCCTGTGATGTCAGTGGTGCAGCGTGTTTGCCACTTTATTATCTAGCTGAGCAGAACATGTGCTTAATCTTTGGGATGCTGAAAGAGATGAATGGGCTTCGGAGTGAATGTGGCAGTTCAAAACAAAAACCCCAACAAAACTTCATGATTTTGGACCTGCATATTTAGCTGTTTTTTGGACTGCAATTATTTCCCTTTTGAGTTTCAAATATAAGACTGCTGCAGTCACATCAAAGTGTTATGTGGTAAATCTTGTTTCTGTCATTCCCATTCTTTTTTTTTTTTTTTTTGTTTAGATAATAAAGTTGTATTTCAAATATCTCTAAGCAAGTGAATTTTCATGCGTTGTTAGAAAAAGTCTTGAAAGCCTCTTAACTGAGGCTCATATTTGTCTGTCTCTGCATCCTTAGTATCTTCTTCCTTTTGTTATGCTCCTCTTACTAAATCAGAGCTAACAGTTCCATTGATTTCCTGAAGCATGTAACTAAAGTGCCCAAGGGAAGCTGAACTAACTGCCAGGTAAAACTAAAGCAGTGAACACTTGACTGGTAAGTGGAGCTTGATTGCCCGATAAGCATAAATGAACCCATACCAAGTGGGATGTTTATGTGGTTGGTGGAGCATCTTGAGAGTTAAGTGTGTAGTTCAGCTTCCATCTGCTACCTTTCAATACTCTCAACTTTTAACTGCACTACAACATGCCTTCACAGAGCAGTTTTCTGAAGTAGCCAAGAATAAATGATATTTAGGTCTGTTAAATGACTACAAACTATCTTTGCATGGAGCATCATTCAGTAGAGCTATAGTTGATTAAACTCAGCATCCTAAAACTCACTAACTAGGAAACTTGTAGATGAGCTTAAAGTGCTCTTGGCTAAAGAACAGCATATTAACTAAAACCCCATATAACTCCTAGACTCCTAGACTTGACTGTAACTTCTTAAATTGAAACTAGCTTATTACAACAGCACAAAAGATGAAAGATGTCAACACTTACAGAGAATAATCTTGGTCAATCCTGGTACTATTAATGAACAGAATACCATTTTTCAGTAGTGTTTGAGTATGTGAAGCCTTGGAACTCTTCAGTTTTGTATTTTTGGTTTCTTAATAAAGTGGAGCATTTCATTCCTTCTAACTCGCATGTTTGTATACGTAACTCCTACCTGAGTATCTCTTTAACACTTCATTCAGATGCGTATCAGCAAAAACTGACTATTAAATGTTTGAGAACAATATTCTGTAATTGGTGTAAAGTTCAAGTTCTGTGGGTTTGAGTTACTGAGATTCTGAGCACTTCAGCTCACTGAGACTCACTAAGGGGAAATGAGGAACATCACACCAGCCTTGGGAAAGTAGAAGCTGACATAACATCCCACTGGATCTTCCTGCTGCATCACCACGCTTCAGCTTTGTATTAGAGTTGTGGAGTTTACTAACTCGTGTGTGCCTTGGTTTCTGCTGCTGGCTTCAGCACCTGCTGCTGATTTACTCATCTTTAAGAAAATAGCTACTATGAGATTCCTGAACATTAATACAAAGCCCTCAGAAACAGGCAGTAAACCCATCCTGCAAAGTAAACCTCCAAACTGTTTCAGGAGCTGGATTACATACATTGCAGTATTGGAGTTTCCTTTTTGTATTTAACTGCAGCCTGTGCTGATGTGAATGTGCAACTTCCTCAGCTGCAGTTTGTTAAAACTAAAAGGTTTGCAGCTCCGCAGCCTCTCATTAGCTTGGCCTTAATGAAGATAATATAACTTAGTGAAGTAATACGGAAAATTATTTTATAGAAGCTGTTTATTTATAAATAGTTGTATTACTGCTGAGGTGAGACAAATCCCCTGCAATACCAGCGCTGTTCTGCCTCCCTGACTGCTGTGTGACAGCAGGACCAGACGAGGGGCTCTGATACGTTCCTGCACATCACTTAGGAAATTTTCCCCCTCCGAAGTCTTGTTTTGGACATTAGGATAACTTTCTGTTAGACTCAGTTTTGGCATTCAAGAATAGCATAAAGCCCAAGTTCATTGTTTCCAGTTCTGTAATGAAGCTGGGATGGCAGCGTAAGTTGGATATCTGAAGAAACTGAGGAAACATTTTGCTGTTTCCTGTTTCACGTAACATTTATAATAACTTTAGTGTCTGATCCACTATCTCTGAAATCACGCTTCTAATATTTAAAGAAATCAAGACTTAATAACTTGGAGCTGCACTGACAAAATTAAGAGGCACTGAACTTGATTTATTCTGTTGCCTATTTCTATGTTAACACTGTAATGCTATAATGTGATGGAAAGCACAGAAGTGATAGCAGGGTGGCAAAGCCCTAAGCTGCAGCAAGAGGATAAGCCCAAATACAGCAGACATGGACACAGAAACAAAGGAAGAAAATCTGCTTACCTTTGGAAGGCCTCAGGTAGGCAGAGATCTCCATCAAAATCCCCTCACCTCCACTGCCAACCCTTAAATAAGGGCTGGAGCCAGGATCCAGCCCTTCCAGTCACTCAGGTACATTTCATGCACCTGAGCTCCCCTGGGCTGGCCCTGCCTGCCCACCAGGTGCTCCATCACTGCTTCAAGGTCAGCTGATATGAAAAACATGTAAGGGTAAGGAAGTCACAAGCAGGAAGCCCCAACCTTTGTTCAGTTTCTTATGCTACTGACCAAAGTTGCTAAGAAGAAAATTTGAACTACTGTGTGACAAATAATGATGCCTATGGTAAAACTGCTGACTGTGTCCTGAAGCATCAGGATCATTCATTTAGGTTTTCTGCATAAAAGGTAGCACCAAAAATAGCAAATCATGTAATTAATATACACGGTTCTTGTTTGCTTTGAAGCCCTCCATGTAAGTTACCGTGCACAAGAACTGTTTGTCTGATCTGCTACTGTGTGTTACTACACAAAGGTGGGAGCAGACTGATGACTTCACATCGTTATGTCTGGAGGCAGCGTGTACTTTGCTTATGCTGAGAATATAAAAGAAAATCAGCTGTCCTGACAGGCTTTTTTTGTTAGATTACAAGATAACGAAAGCAAAGCAAGGCACACACATGCAGACATGAGCACCTGCATGCATGGACAGGGGTACATACACATGTGCAAATGCACATGGCCCTACACAAATGCAATCCTAAAACACTTATAAAATACTTTATTTTTGCATTATCCTTTACCATTTGATTTTGGAAGCAGTATTTTTTTCCTCCTTTGGGTCTGGGTGTTCTATTTGCATAATAAAACTGGATTCCAACTGTAGTAAATGAGTTCAGTACATTTTCAAGCGCCATGCTGTAAAAACCATTTGAAATGCCTCTTCTGCCACTTGGAAGTGTACAAGTTGCCTGATAAATGAGCACTGCATCAGGTTACGAGAGCATTATTAGCTTAAGCCTGATCAAATCTGACACAGCCTTATAAAAAACATAATCCTGGTTACTGTGTAATTGCCTGGCCTTGCTGGCAATGTGCACGTAGCACCTGAGAACACATTAATTCCACTTTTGCTTCAAGCTGATGGCAGATGAGAGCTGCTTTCGAGGTACCGGTTTCAGCCACAGGGTGGTGCGCGCTGTCTGTAGCTGCTCTGATGGAACTGAATTGTCTCCTATCGAAACACGCTTCTCAATGCAGAATCAGCGCCTCTCCTGGAGGAAATGATGTGGGTGCGTTTGGGTTTGAGTAGCAAATGGCTGTGAGTGCTGTCAGCAGCACCACCTCCTAATAGACAGGCGTTTAAAACTGGGTAACACTGCACGCCATTCTCTTGGTCTGTATAGTCTAGACTGCAGACAAGATAAAGCAAGGAGCCATGAGAGACAAGACGCTCGTGATGGACTGAACCCATGGGAATATGAGGGAACTCTACTGCAGGAAGAAGAAAGTACGTGTGCATGTTGGGCTACCAGAAAAGGCATGGAGAGTAGATAGAGAAATACTTTATCATAGAGCAAAATTCTTATGTGGTAATAACGTGTTGGTTATTAACACCCGGACTTAAAGCATGACTAATTAGTACAGTTATAGTTAATGGAAGTCCTCAATTAGGTATCAAAGAAAAAAATAAAAACAACAACACAAGGAAAAATGCAGTTTGGAGGAAGAGAGAAATGAGAGACGACTTCTGGTAATGAAGAACTTCACTACATGGTTCTCTACCAGAGAAGTTATTTCTCTCATCAGGTTATTAAGCATTTTAGCACAGTAAGGACCAGCCCTGTAATAGCTGAAGGGGACAAGAGGGCCTGGAAGAGCATTTGTATTAGGATGTGATGCATGTATTGACCCTCTTCTGTCAGCTAGAATTCCAAGACCCAGTATCCAAAACTGGGAAACATGCTTAAGGAATTGACACAAAAAGCCAAGACAAATAGGATGATATGGTGAGTAGGAAAAAAAAGGGTCATCCAGTAACTACAGCCAGCAAGTGGGACCTTATTTAAAGAGAACTCAAAGGCACGGCTTATTATGTGATGTTATTCACCTTCTGAGCTGGTCTTTGAATCTCCAGACTCTTAATTATTTTGAAAATAATATATTAGTCGGCATAAGGCTATATTAACATTATAAAGGTATATTCATTTGATTAGCTCTAAATTCTACTGCCAAAAGTCTTCATTTCGCTTTCTGGCATCAACTCAGAAAATCCTCATTCTCTTAATTAGAACAATATCTTTTCATGGTAGCTCAGTTAGCTCCAGGAGTTTTGTTTGTTTGCTTTTTCTTCAGTCTGGATTTTTCTGTTTACCCTTTTGGTTACAATCACTTTAAGGGGAACCTCATGCAATATTTTCACATTTTAGCTCTGCTTTCTCACTTTTGCTGAAGTACCTTTTACTAACTGACATAATATAAGGACTTACACCACACAGTGGCCACTGCCACCCTTAGATCATCCTTTGTTAGTGCGGCACTACACAAATAATGTACTACTCTCGTGGCAGCATACGACTCGCAGATAAAACTAGTTTGTATGACAGTACACAGTTTGTATGCATAGTCCTATCCCACAGCATCTAGAAAATGCTGCTTTTAGTCCTTTATTAGAATAGATCTTTGGATATATACATATATTTTGATCTGTGTTGATGATTTACATTAGTTGATTTTCATTAAAATTAATACTGTTTGCCTACGATGGAAGAAAAATGAGGAGGGCGATTATAGGAATACAGCTATCTCCAAAGTGACAGAATCATGGCAACACACAGCTGGAACACACCAATTCTAGACTGGAATAACATCAGACAAAGAATAATAAACCATTAGAGGTGACCCATTCCTCTGTAAAATCTGCTTCTGCTTTGAAGTTCATGAGTAAATAGCATGCTCATTAGGAAAGTAACTGTACTGGTAGGGATGTGTGCATTGAGATGGAGATGTGTGTGTCACAGCCATTTGTTCAGGTTCCTTGAAGATGTGCAAATACAATCAAACTGTGTGTATGTACAGATCTGAACGGCTCCAAGAGAAACAGCAGAGTTGCCCTGGATGTCTTCTGTGCCAGAGGACAGATGATTTTGTTTACAAAACAACTTCTTGTGTAACTGAAGTTAAGTAACAGCAGTTCTACAGCCACAAACATGGGAGTTCCATGTCAAGCTGGCAGTAAAACTACAACTTTCAGCAGGTTGATGTTGCTATATCAGCTGCAACCACCTCGTTGGTAATTTCTATTGCTGGCAGAGTTTGACTAGGGAGCTATTTTAATCCTGGATATCTATTGGCATGTTAGCAGACTGTGATGTTAGGGAAGTTTAACAAAACCCAGCATTTAGATTTAATCTTAAAATATTCCTTTCTAAGACGTCTGATAAAGCACCTCAGTCCCAGTTATGCATTAGATCTCTTGTGGGGAGTTAATGATTCCAATGAAAATAAAGGAAGAAAACCGTATCATAGAATGCTTGTCTTCTGCATTGTACAATACATTCTTTAAAGGATTATTCTCTCTGTATTCACATAGCAAGGAGTAAAGATTTTTAACATCAGGGTGTTTCTCATTTCCTGCTAAATGGCAACTGCAGCATTTACCGATTTTGTTTTAATAATATAATAATGCTGAAGGAACAAGGGCTGCACAGGGAAACCTGAAACTGAATGTTGAATCACCTCGTAATAAGTCACACTCATTAACGTGGTGGAAGTGTTGCAAGTGATATCACCAACATAAACCAGGATTTTTTCTTCCCTTAAACCTTTTTGGCTGGAAGTGTGGTGTCCCTCCACACGCCTCTCAGTGCATCCCTCCCTCACCCTAAAAAAAGAGGAGGAAAAGAGGAATAAAGAACATGTATAACATAAATAAAGGCATGTGATAATCTGGAGAAGCCTTTCATGGAGCGCTGCACCAGGAGATCTCAGCTCCTCCCTTCCTCTCTGCGGTGGGAGAGCTGTCCTGGGGAGAGTCCTCTCACTTGCTGAGCACAGGCTGCCCGCAGTTACCTGCTGTATACAGAGCTTTGTGCTCTAATTGATGTGCAAGTACTTTAAATGGACATTATTTTATCTGCATGTTACTCCAGAGCAATTCACTGCGGTTGTTTGTTTTCTGAGCTCTGGATCAGTTACTGGGTCTGCATGCAAGGTACCCAGTGCTACCTCTGCTCTGTGGTGGCAGCAGTGTGACTTCTCAGATCAGGTTTCCAGAGGATCATAGGAATATGTTTAGAAATTGTTTCTGCAAATGATCTCTGATGTCTGGTTGCAATTTGCTGTTTCCACAAAAATTCCTGGCAGTGAGCATGTTTGCTTGGATTCTCACAATTGTTTTGGTAAGCATATTCTCTCCCTTGACAGGCCCCTCTTGGCAAATATTTCAAATTCCTGTCTTTCTCTTTTTACAGTTTAATGCTTTCCTGATTTTCAGCTGCAACTTTCTATTATTTCTAAGGGTGGCTCGACTTGTGAGCATGTGATGCGGAATTCCTGGGCTTTACACTGAATTCTGCTTTCAGGTTACAGAGGAGTTTCTGGCTGATGGGAGGGGGGGAAGGAATCTCTGACAAACAGAACAACATTTCAAAAGCTCAGTGAAAATCAGAAGCCACACTGCATATAGCGGAGAGGGAGACCACATTTCTGAATGAACTGAAAAGCTCTCAAAACTACTTTGTTAAAATTCCAAATTGAGGTTACCAACCAAAGATGGATATTTTGGTGATACTGAAGATTTGTAATATTTAATTTGGGTAGCATAAGGTAATTTGTGCCATTTATATATCTATTCAATAAAGTATCTTTAATCCTTCAGCTCTGGAGTTCCATCTACTCACGTTCATGGCAAAGAGTTACCACCAGAATACTCAGCAGCTCAGTTATACTGCTGGGGAACCAGTGCTGGGCATCCAAATAAAGTACCTTTATGGAAAGGGTCAATAGAAACAAAAACAAACCAAAACCAAAAAATCTGGCTCTACCCAAGAGCTTGGTGCAAATGCTGTGATTAAGAAGAGTATGAGTAAGAAAGAAGGTAAATGCTATGGAAGGAGTAGAGCTGAGAAGAGGAACCGAGGCATTATAGGCTGACAAGGGCACCTGAAGAGATAAGACCAAGGGCCACAAAATAGATGGGTAAGGGGAATCACTAATGGGCAGAAGAAAAGCCCTGGTGGGCACACATGGAAACAGGCGTGTGTGGTCACTTTGCCACAGATCTGCATCTCGTGTGTGTGTTGATTTCTGTGTATACAGTGCTTCACTGATTGAGTGCCAGGGGCTGAAGGCAGGTTCAAATTTGGGAGACATGTGTAAATAATTAAAAGAACGTGATCATGTTTTGATAAAGACAATGACATTACTGTGGCTCTTACAGCTCTGCTGTGAATCTTTGAGAAAATCGGTGGCATGGCTTAATGCTGCAGTTTGCCCTCCTTGACAGGTACACAGTAATATTAATCTCTCAGTGCACTGTGATTTAAAGTGGTATTTTCTATAAAGGTCATGTTCCTTTAAACAAATACAGTCTGTTGTTTTGATGAATAGCTCTTAGCTTTCCTTAAGAGACTTTTGTCCAAAATCTGTTATATTGTTCTTAAACATTTGAATTAGAAACAATTGTTCTGGCTTTGATTCTTCTCTGAATGTGCAGATTGCTAAAAGCTGTAATCTCTTTAATCTGTTTGCTGAGGGCTGAGGCACATTAACTTGTTTCCACTTGTTCCTAGCTGGCTGGTGTTAGGACCCAGAAAAGAGACAGCAGCAACGTGATATAAATAGAGTACCAGAATGGGACAAAGTTTGAGAAGAAAGCATGACATCACTCAGACTTGCTCTCCACCCAAAAAGATCTGGGATGGAGGTGCAAACGTGAGCTGGACAAGCGAGGAGTTAGCAAGTCTTTTCAGTTCATTTCCCAGGCAGAGAGTGAGAGCTCACAACACGCTTTATGCGCTATAAGGAAGTACATTTACTTGCTAGCAAAACCAAAACTGCCTTCGGATCTCTGACAACGTGAAAGTAATTGAAAGGAAAAGACAACCATAGGAAGAAAGTTGAAAACAAGATCTTTTCTTTTTTGGCACAGAGTCTAACAGAAATATTTGACTTCTTTCCACGGAACGGTACAACTTTCGGATCTGATGCACGTTGCTTTCAATTTTTTCTGTAATCACAGTAATTTATTTATGGTTAAATGAAGAGATCAAAGTGTGAAGCGAGGAAATACTACTTAAAGGGTCGGAAGGATATTTTACCATCACTGGAGAAACAGACTTCTTGAACCTACACGGAAAATGTCCCTTTTAATACCAAAAGTAGCTAAGGAAAACTTATGATTGAAATCTTGCAGGAATTCGATCTCATTTGAACTTCTAACCTTAAACAGACGATGAAGAATTTATTATCTCTGCTTTGCTGTCATTATTCTTTGCTGATTTTATTTCAGTTCAAACATCAGGTAATGTTCTGAATACAGTCGGCACTGAAGTATATTTGGATTCCTCTTACCAAGTTTTACCTCACCATGTCTCATTATAAAATGTTTTATGTGCAGGTGCATGGGAACTATTCCCAGCTACTCGAACACCCAGGTAAGGAATGTGTTACTTATATTTTATTACACTGCACATTTATAAATGCATGCGTACTATACGTTGTTTTCTTGCTTTGTATTTCCCATTGGTTTAGTAGCTCCAAGAATTAGTGATCCTACATTTGAATGTCAGCTTTTTAGGAAAAATACAATAGACTGAATTATCAAAGTATCAGACCATCCTGGCAGTATAAATTCGGTAGCCTATCTGCTAAACATCTGCATAGAAGCATGTTTGAAGAAAAATGGCTCGTATTCGATAGGGAATCTCTCTATACAATGCTTATTATTACCTTTTACAGCATGCTTTCTGAACTGGATTTCTACACAGGCTGTTTTTCTGTCTTTCTCTCTCTCTGTGTTCAATGTTTTAATTCTTTGATTTCCAGTTAGATGTTCTGGTTTGTGTACTTTGCCACAGCATCAAGTGATCTACCCTCCTCCTGGCCATCACACTTCAGTTAAAATCAGTTCTAAAGTGTTTTAGAGACCTCTCATCTGTTTTCAATGCAGATACTCTCACTCAAAGCTTATTTGTGTTCTGTGTGTGTAACTGCTGAATCCTTCTGTTTATATAAATAGTTTAACCTCAAGCCTCATGGTGGTGTGCAAGTACAGTTTTACTGCTTTACAATTCATGCATTGCTTCATGCTGTTAAGTTTCCACAATATATAATTACGCTCAAAATAAAATACAGTGTGATGCAGAGAGTTGTGTTGTCTGCTACTGCTGTAACTTCAGACCAGTTATGTGTTCTGCCTTCATTCAAACTAAGAAATACCATCTCTTCTCCTATCGATAAGGATGACAGGCTTCTGGCCAGTAGAACCAGTAAGGGAGAAAAGGTCTCCCTCAGTGAGATGGGGCAAGATATTTGACATTTGTTTGTAGCACAGTCTCTATGGGGGAATGTAGCTGGGAGTGATGCCTTCTGAATTTGTAGAGGCTGCAATCAATTCAGAAGTGCTTTTGTCCCAAACGCAGGGTCGTTATCCACTGAAAGACCTTACACATATAAGCTGAATTCAAAGCAATAGGTATTTGTTTTCAGAAGTTTTCTCCTGGCTGACTGATTGCAAGTGGGATAGCAGCATGGCTTTATATAGTTTAGAACTGGCAGCTAGGAAAGCCACTGGTGTGCCGCATGGCTCTCAGCAATTCATTTCTTTGCTGAATCTCTGGTTGCTTTCCCATATTCTCTGCCCAATTTTCCCAGTTTCAGAATGTGAGGTTCTTAGGAGCTTCTCCTTAGGAATCTGTTTGATACCAACTGCACTACTGCCATTAATAAAACTTTCATGGCATATCAAGATACAGTTTCTGGCATCACATCATTTCTTCCCAGAGACTTTTCTTGCTTGCCTACTTTCCTCTGTTTTGCTCTATTTTTCTAACACTTCTGTTAACTTTTTATCTGTTTTTCCCCTGATATAAAGAGTAAAAGTTATTGGAAGCCAGAGTTATTTGCAGATAGATAAGCACACTGTGAATCAGCAGGCACGTTCTGTGCTCTGCAAAATAGATATTTTGAGGGTGGTATGGAGGTCCTTCCGCACAGGTTCCCTATGTTGATTCTCATAATATCACAGGAATTCATCACTTTAGTTTCTTTTGCAATGTACTCTTTGAAGACAGAACTGAGTACATACCCGGATTTAGCTTATGTAAATGAAAGCTTGTTCCTACACCCTCCTTCCTCAGCATGCCTTTCCACACACAGCTCAGTTGAATTTGACTGCCTGGAATTCTCAGATTTGGCTTTGTGCATGCTTATTCTGTGTCATTATTCTTCTACCTTGCCAGTAGCAATCTTCTTTCATTAGCAACTATGCTTTTCTTTGTATTTTTCAAGTATCCAAAGGAAATGTCACCGCAGAACCTCATCCATTTCTCTAAACACATCCCAATCTCATCTATTCCCACTCATGTTCCCTTTGTGTGGGAAAACCTCTATGTTAACAGCAAACACTCCTGGTTAGGTTGGCCAATAGTAGTTTCTGGTCAATTAGGAACAGTTTGTTAGGTACCTTTGGTACTATTCCATTTGGAAGGGAATCAGAGTAGTTCATTCATTCTCACAAAATCAAAGCTTCATATAGTTTTGTGCCTTCAGATCCATGACTGTTTACTGTGATGTGTAAGAATTTTGTCCGTTTTGTGATCTTATTCAGTGGTAGGTTCCTCTCCTCATTGGAGCTCTGAAACTATACTACGAGGATGAGACATCACAAGAGTTCATAGCTCCTTGGTTTGGATTAGAAAGTCCATGTCTTCCTACATAATTAATGCTATACCTTTAGAATGGTCATCACATTAGCACAAAATCTGATTGCATTGGACAGCCCAGTTCTGCTCAGGTTTGAGTAGTCACAACTCCTAAAATCCGTTCTAACTCACATCAATTAGGCTTTACAGCTAAATCTGCCAGTCCAAACCAGCAGATGTTCTGCTTTTGTCAGCATTTCTGGTGCTAAGGTGGATGCTTAGGAAAAGAAAGGCCACAAGCATCCCCCCCAAACCATGTACGACAACTTCTCAGCTGGTGCTGACAAATGCTGCCTGATACACCAGCAGAAATTTGATCAGAAATGATTACAGATTTTAAGTTGAATGCTCCACAGCAGTCAGTCCGATATCCGGCTTTAATCTCCCCTGCCATTTTGATTCACGCTCTTGCTTATCTGCAGTGTTTGATTTATATTAGATATCTTGTTTTAATTGACTTATTGACCTCCTCTATTGTTCTTTGTGGAAACTTGCTAAAGTAAGGTCCAATAAGGAATATAACTCCTTCTTCATCTGTTTCTTTGAAAGGGTTCAAAGTTTTTTCATCAGCTTCCCATTACTGGCCGCTGGAAGACGTGGATGGAATTCATGAGTTTCGGGATACGAATGGAGGTAGACAAAGGATTCATTGACAGTGGCAATAACATAAGTAACATAAGTATTTGTGCAGTCTGTATGTAGACAGCAAGCAGGAGAAATGAGAGCAGTCAGCTTTTTTACCGCAACAGCCGAGATTTTAAGTTTATGTTTCTGCAATGTTTCCAAGTCCAAGTGAGATTATATTTGAGAGCTGATTTTTCAGAGTATTCTCAGACATTCTGTGGGCTGTCTATGCATTGTTAAGGTTATAAAGAGAAATTTTTCATGATGCAGAGAGTCACTGAAACAACATGGTTATTAGCTGACTTCGTACATGTATAATATGCACTAAATAAGCTCAGCAACTGAGATCTTGGCTATGCCAGCAGTGAAAATGCCTGGTTCTTTTTAACTCTTCAGAAGTAGTTCAATGCCTAAACCCTACAGGCATTTTTGAAAATCACATTTAGTATCCATAGCAAAAGAAGCGCAAAGCTCTTATCTGAATACTTCTTAATCATTTTTATATTTCTGAGACTTCTTTAAAAGCCCTATTATAGCAGTTGTTGTTTTGTGTGTTTAGGTTTCCCTCCCCACCCCCCCAGCTGATCAAATTCTTGAAAGACTTGGTAAAGCAAAAGGGAAATGTCAGTTGTCAGAACTGCCAGAACTCAGAAGAAATGATATTAGAACGGTTGGTTTCAGCAGTTTTCTGCTTTTGATGTTTTGAAAATAGGAGATGATTTCCCAGGGATGTGCAAATAATGTAACTGATGGAGTTTTGGCAGAACCACAACATCTCACTGCTGCATGATGAGCCTGTAGGGTCACACCTTTCAGGAACAATTTTCAACTATACTCTGCTCCCTTCTGAGGCTCAAAAGCCCATAAGTAGTTTCCACATTAGAACTGTTTTCCCTTGAGACTTTATAGTCAATTGCAAGTTGGGTTGATATACGTATTCCCCAGCACTTACCACACTGTGCTGACATCCCTGGCCATTGAGCTAAACTTTTGTACCAGTGAAGAATAGCTGCAGTACTATCACTGCAGTGACCATTGTATTCTTATACAGAAATATGACAGCAAGAGATTTAAACAAGAATTGGACACAGCATCCCCACTTAATTCCAAAGGGCCATAACTTGATCCACAAAAAGTTAAGATACAAGTTCTTTAAGAGTGTGCAAACATCATTTTCTAACACTGGATTTCGTGTAGCCTCAAGGAGAGTAAAGCACTCCTCATCCAACATAGTTTTGACATTTTTATTGCAAACATGTTGTTTTTAAAGGAATATTTAAATCTAGAATGAATTACAGCTGTTGGACAAATTATCATTGCACAGTGTTGGAAAGATTATTTTTTGAAACTTGTTAAATCTCATCATTGCAGCAAAAATCAGAAATCTTTTTAGTGGTAGTGTGGAAGAATGAAATTAGGATATATGAAGTTCCTGATCCCACAAAGAAGACTAAGACTGGCTTACATGAGTAACTGTCTTTGAATCCTGTTATGTATTAAATAACATCACAAATGAGCCTGCTGTATGATCCTGTTGGGGGAAGGAAACAAGAAAAAGGAGATTTGGAGGACTTTGTCTCACTATGTGGTGGCCAAAAATCTTTTTCTCTGCAGTCCAATTCCTTTTTACGACTGCCTACAGGAGAAGTTTTATGTATCTCTCTGATGTTTGACTTCAATACATAAGAAAAGTTTAATTGTTGCAATCTAATGCAGGTAACAATTTGCCAGGTTTTGATACCATTCTGATTAAACAACTCTTCTATTATGCCAGTCTTGTTTTTTCCACTCATCATAATTTCATGCAATTATTTTCATTCCATGTTTCCTCTCTTAAACACTTGAAGCATCATAGTCTGTCCGTCACATTAATCCATTTTATTTGTTGAAGTCATTGTGTGTGAAGCCAGATTTATATCTCTCAATGTATTTGTGTTGTGCGAGGCAGTGTCAGTAAATTATTTTTTCAGTTATCTCAGAAATAAAAGCAGTAAAAGGAATTGAAGGGAAACATCCAACTTGAAAAACATCCAATAAAAGAATGTGACCATGTCCAGGTTTTCACCTCACCCCTTGTTTGCCACACATTTTCTCTTGAGGGATTTTATATTTTTGAGCACTCAAAGATTTTTTTTCCCCCTGTGAGCCCAGATGGTCTAAATCCCAAATCAGTACATCTATTTACTTACACAGGCTCTCCATCATGCTCTGTTTACCCACCCAGGGTAAACAATTAGTGTGAAAGATACTCTTGAATTATCAAAATGGGGAGGGGAAAAAAATATATTGTTAGATACCTAAATTAACTTGATAGCTCCCAGAACTATACAGGTGGAATGGCTCTAGATACAAACAAGTGCTGGTGCTGTCCTTTCAGACCTGTTGACAGTCTATTTGTCAATGGCTGTGCCGTGTCCCATAAGGTTTTGAATATCCCCACGGATGGAGACACAACAATTCCTCTGAACAAGCTACTCCAGCACCTGATCCTCATAATTTTTCATTAAAACATTTACAGATAAGATGTATACATTTAAATGGCATTTCCCATGTTTCAACTTGTTCCCATAGAGTCTTATCTATTCACTAGGTATCACTGAGGAGGGTCTGGCATTACCCCAGATGCTCCAATCCCTTCATTGTCTTTGTGGCCCTTCATGGGACTTGCTCTAATATATCCATGTATCTCACACATTGGGGAAATCCAGAAGCAGACATGTGATTTGAGTCACCATAACTTTTTTACCACATAATGATTTTTGAAATAAGGAGAGTTTATGACTGACCTGATTGTATTCAGAACCCTTCATCCAAGTGCAGTAGTACTATTGTATTTTTCCTCTTGTATTCCTGCAAGGAAGAAAAATGGTCTCAGTGATACTGTATTTAAATTGTGTAGTAAAAGGACACTGCATTCACATACCTACAGATTGTCGGTGAGACATGGTTATATGACAGTTTAAAGGCCACTGCCCAACATTTATGATCTAAGTTGAGAGATATGAACTGGTCAAATCGTTACCATTGTGTTTATTCATTGTTTTTCTTATTTGCTTGTTTTTTTTTGTTGTTTCACCCAGCTCTAAGAATCCACAACTTCACTGTGCTTCCTTCCCATAACTCTACCTTTGTATATACCAATGACTCTGCCTACTCTAACTTCTCTGCAACTGTAGGTGAGGATTTACATTTTTTTTGTTGTTGTGCATTTGTCAGGCTGGAGGGTTCTTGGAACAGTGTACTCTAAGTTGAGTTTTGGTTCAGTTGCTCAGTAAAGATCTACATTTACATTCACTATTTGTCATCACTTCATACTCATTTTTTAAAGGACACATTAAGAAAGGCAAATGCAAGTCAATTTGCAAGCCCTGGAAGTAATCTTGTCAATCATTACATGTTCAATTAACATATTAATAATGATAATTAAGCTAGCACAAATCTTAGATATGTAGTCTTTTAATGATTCTTTTCCCCCCCATCAATATGGTAGCACATTAAAGGAAGAACAGAATATGACAGCAATCCATGCAGAAACCTGCCAGACAGGAAACTAAATGAATGTAACCAAAGTCACTTGCAGAAGTCACTTGAGGTTTATACTTCTGCAGTTGACATATGACCTGTTGGCCACTTAAAGATTAAGTATCAGCTCACATCTAGTCATTGGAAAATCTAATGTAAAGAGAAGGATGAAAATGGTAGAATAGTCATTTGAATGCTAGGAAGCCTATATTAGAATGATAAACCCACTGTTTTTCTGCTCTCAAAGTACGCTGGAAAAGCGAACTCTATAATGAATGTCAAATGACCCCAATTTCTTCCAGTCCTCATTTATCTGCTTTACAGAACTTCTGCATAGTTGTCATGTAGAAAGATGCATTCAGTACGAACATTAACATGGCAAAGAAAATGCAGTGGAAACAGGGATGCAATACATTATGGTATTTATTCTGTCTGGATTAATATTCATCTGTTTTGATGACTCCTTGCTCACCCCTATGGTGTTATAGACCATTTTGTGCACTTCTCATTTCCATTACAATCTCATTCAGCTCTCGAATATCAAGCATCACCTAATTGGCTACCTGCACTTTAGAGCAGACACCTCCTCATTGCTGATGTTTCCCTTACAGCAGCTCTTTCCCCAAGACTTATTTTTTTTTTGTCAAAAGAAGTTACAGACAAGGGTTTTAAAACCAAGATACTGAATCTTCATAAGCATTGCAGAACTCCTATCACAACCAGCTGGACTCCCAGATCTCAGTGAGGTTTCCTATGGTAAATGTGTGTCAGGTTTCTTGAAGTATTCGGATGCCTCACATGATTTGGTTATTAGGGAATGAATAAACAGTGCTTTTTGAAGCAGAGATCACAAGTAACTCACAAAATAAATAATCACTGTCCATTGTAGACAAAGGAGCAGATTTATGAGTCATATATGGTGTAATTCATACCAAAGCATGTTCAAAAAAGATATTTTCATGTCTTTTAAATATAGCTTGTAAGTATACTTATATATGTATAATGGAAAGTGGATTTTGATCACAAAACTTCTCTTTCAATATATGAAAAAAATTTAACAACAAAGAACCAACCAACAACAACAAAGAAAACTGTGGGTTAAAAACCATTAAGGAATTGTGTAAGCCTGCTAAAAGACATGTTTCCATCAATTTTTAAGCCTACATAAATGTTAAATTAAGTCTTGCTTTTCCTTTAGACATTGTAGAAGGAATGGTGAACAAAGGAATTTATGTTACTGAAAAGAAAGGAGTTACCTTTCTCTTCTTTGGAAGATATCAAAACTCTTGCATTAGTAACCCAGAAGTTTGTGGACCTGAAGGTTAGTAAACTAATCTATTAATATTATCTTTTGCTATCAACTTATGTAATTCAATGATAATGTTATGAACCCTCTAATGAAATGTAATGAATCCTCTAAAATTCCAGCTTGACACTTTTCTTCATTGGCTGGTAAAACAATTGAGTGGTGATTGCTGAGAATGCATGTAATGCAATGGAAAGCACAGCAACAACAGCATAGCTGTTCTCTTCCCTTCCTTCTTTTTGGGTAAAGATCACAAAATGACCGGTGCTACAATGGTGCACTGATTAGATTATAGAAGAACATTAGAACTGCGTGCAACTATCAACATCAGCATAAACCAGTCACTATCAGTACCTTCACTACAGACTCAAAATTTAGCCAAAGTAAAAACCCACAATTTACTACCGCTCCTTCCATACATAACCTCCAGAAGTCCCTAAGCTTAAACACTGTTGCTAACACTGAATTTTCTTGCTTTTATTGATTTAAGCCATTCTTCAAACGTGAAATAGGATTCCTATTCTTTTTTTAGCTATGCATTAACTTTCTAAGAAAGAATGAGAAACTCAGAAAGAAGATACCTTTTCTATTACATGAGAGCACTGGAAAAGAGAATTCATCATCCCACTGCAGACATACTGTCAGACACATACAATATCCTCCAATATATTTTTTCATACCACAAGGAAGTATAAAATATATGCAAGTCATGTTATTTCTACATCCATAGTATAATATAATATTCTGAATAATCTATTTTTATAGCACAAGAACATTATTTCAGCATAATGAGAAGTTACTTTAGTGTTTGCTTTGTCAGCACCTCATGAAGTTACTCGAGCATCATAAAGCACAGTGAAGGTGGAAGATTTTCATTAAAAATCCACTCTTGCTTCCTTCCGTCAGGAGTAACGTTTTCCTTTTTCTGGAAGACTCAAGACCAGCAGACGAAGTTTCCCCCTGCCTCTGGTGGTCAAGTGATTTCCAGTGGCTTCAAAATCTGTTCAAGTGAAGGTGAAGGTTCGGTAGAATTTTACACCCGTGGGAATGCAATGATGAAGTGGAAAGCAAGTTTCAGTCCACCAGGTCAGCTTAACACCATTCATTATTATTATTATTATTATTATTATTATATTTAATTTCATTCATTTCTTTATGAAATTATGAAATTTCTTTACATTATTCTTCTCATAGAGAGATGTCATGGTACAAGCACATCATCAGGAAAATGTAGGCATAAAAGTAGCTTAGTGTGGGTTATTCAATCCAAGTAAAAAAGAGTAGGATGTTTTCAGCCTTTGAACAAAGAAAGTGTGGCAGCTTTAATTAGTCTGTTTGCCTGCTCTCCAGTTCTTGCGGTCTTTATGAAGTTCTTGCTGAATTGAATTTTGGGACAGTATTGAAGAGACTTCAAGTCTTGGCCAATAGTACTTAGCAAGTGTAATTTATGGAACTGCAGAGAGCCTCAGTAAGAGTTCAGACAAAAGCTAACAGGCGTTCTGCCAAAGTATGGGCTTCCCCATGTGTATAAAGATTAATATAAATGACATCAGCATTCCATAATTCACTTTTAGCACTTCCTATGCAGCTCTATAGCATTGCACAAGTCAGCAAAAACTTACTGAATAGGTGAGGCTCCAAATGGAAATGATTCATAGATTTTGCTGTGACTTACTGTTTTGTAGGTCCTTATTGGACTCACATTCTCTTCACTTGGAAATCAAGAGAAGGACTGAAGGTCTACGTCAATGGAACTCTAAACACAACAGATCCAGATGGAAAAGTTTTCTATGATTATGGAGACCCCAGTGCAAATCTGTTGACTGGAACAGAAGGGGATCAAACAAAGCGCTATGTGAATGGAGCATTTGATGAATTCATTATATGGGAAAGGGCACTCACCCCCAATGAAATTGAGCAGTACTTTACAGCTGCTATTGGTGAGTATGTGCACTCTTACTGCCATAAGTCATGTTCTGTAAAGTTACTGTCTTAAAAATGATTACCGCGTAGGATTTGTATTCATATCTTTCAGCTATTTAATGTAGTTTTTTTCAGAGGCAGTTATGAAAGGCACTGAAACATTCAGCTGCCTTTGGCTATGCAGTGTTTTCATCTGGGCTTCTATTTCCTTGAAAATGTAAAAAAAAATAAATTTACCAAGATCAGAAGTCTGCAGCCATTTTTATGTCCCCTGGGATCAAGTGAAGAAGAGCAATAATTAGACTTGAGGCAGAATGCTATTAAGAAATATTGACTCCAGATTTCTAACACTCTTGTGTAATCATAGAGGAAACTCACTTAGCGTATTCCAGCAGATGTGGATAATAACGCTTATCTCTCCAGTTCCTGGAACAACAAAGATTTAGTAACTCATGTAGATTTGCGAACTAAACCAGAGAGATATGAGCTAAAACTTAATATAAATTAAAAAAGAATCAGGATTTGAACAAAAATGTAGAAGACAGTGGCCAGAAATATGTCAGCCATGCTATAGATATTCATAATAAACTTTTCAGTACAAGAAGGGCTGTTGCTATCAGGTGTTCATGTGCGAGTAGCAATCAGAAAATGACCCTCTCAGGAATAAAGCTATGGGGCATCTGGAACATTTGGCTTCGATGGTGGTTTCTCTATTTTCATTAATTCTTATTAGGTTACTGAGAGCTAACGCAGTTACACTCAATTACTTGTGTGCTTTTAAACCCACGGGAGTGATTTTCACAATGGACACTCTTTGAGTAACACAGCACAGGTACAAACCTGTAAATGAGAACATGTGCATTTGTGACATCCAGGTTTGATAATGGCAAGTAACTTACATATGTAATACATTAAAAAATCCGGAATAGATAAAGTAGAATTGAAAACACTGAAAAGAAAACCCTATATCTAGTGTATAATGAAGCAGACCATATGCTGTACAACACAAAAGACAGAAATCATGCTCAAGTTTTATGCTTTATGAAGGGATTCTTACAGATGTCTTCAAACATTCTCAGATAATTTATTTAAAGTAGGAAATAGCACAAATTTTTATTCCATGTTTGAAAATCTAAATAAATAAATTAAAATGTTTTGTTAAGTTTATAACGTTTTGGTCATGTTGGAAACACTGTTGTAGCATCTGGCTGTTTTATCTTTCACAGCGACCTGGGGTTACCACAACAGAATCCAACTCAAAGACGCCATAAAACACATTCCTTGATTTAGGGCAGAATGTTACGCTGCTAAATTCAAGTGCAATAGATGCTTTCAAGTTAACCCAACCATCCATATGTGTACAGAGAAGTTCCATTTGTATAAAGTCTAAATTTTTGAAGAGTTTTTCACTGATTTTGAGTTTTTATTAAAGACTTTCTGAATTTGCACTATTTTATTTGCCACTCAAGTGATTTGGACTCAAGACATAAATACTTATTTGGACAACATTAGCATTTGGAAACCATGGTTGATGGTATTCTGATTGTTTTCAATGTCTGCATCTTCTCAGTCCCTATACTGAAGAATCATATATAAAGAAATATACTTAGGCCGCACAGGAACTTGTCAGAAGTGCCCACAGTATGTCATTTCTTCTTGATAAGATACGGATATTTTTAAAGTTATTTTTTCCTAAACAAATTTAACTCCTTTCTGTATGAATTTTTCCCTAGGTGTGCAATTTTTGCTCTCTTCAACTCTTTCATGGTCTACGATGACAACTACTCCAAAACCTGTGGTAAGACAGTCCTCATAACTATTTTCTTAAACATCAGAATTTATGAAAACTGTCCCTTAGCTCCCTTTTGGGCTGACATCACAAATGGCACCTGCTGTTTGGAATGAGCTGGTGAGTTATATCTCTCTCTTGCAGCTGTCTACAAATGCCTATCATCCCATCATAACTAATCTAACCAAAGAGAGAGGCAACTTCCACTCCTCTGACATCCTGCTGGAATACCTGGAGAACGTCTCATTCAGCTTGCCCAACAAATCCTTGTCAGAAAATACTGCTCTAAGCCTGACAGAGGTAAACTTCTAAAATCTGTGTGTGCATCCAGATAACACTCAAATTTCCCCAGCAGGTAGAATATGGAATGCAACTACAAAAGTTTTTTCAGATTGCAGAATACGTGTATGAAGTAAGCAGCAGCTGTTATAGAGAACAGCAGACAGTGAGCTTCAACCAGAGAGAATAGTTCATTAGTTCTTGGGGAGTCAATTTAATGCTTGGGTTTTATAATATTTGGAACCATGACTGAACATTAAAGATTTAGTTAAAAAGAAAATAGAAAAGAAGAAAAGAATTTCTAATTAATTTTTCAGCTGTGTGTTCAATGTATGTCATACATACTATAGGGCATTTTCTGCAGTCCAAACTGATGACAAGGGGCCCTTCTTGCTAACATAAAGTTCGCCTTCTGTAAAATGATGGGCAGCTAATTCCCTGATTTCAGCAGGCTAAAAAACTATTATTGTAACCATCAGCTCTGGCCTCACCAGGGATTGTTTCTTTAAGCCTGTGGGTAATACCAGGGTGACAAGGATTATTTACTTGGACCAACAGTATAAATCAGTGCTTCTAAAAACACACAGGCAGCTTCTGACAGTTTCTGTTAAAAGTTTAACATTTGGAAAATGTAAAGCTTGTCCTTTGTGAATCACAACTTTATACAGAGCAAAAATCTCTCTAAGAATCTCTAATTCATTGTTTCCTTTGTTTTGCTGAAAATTCTGTGTGGGCTCTAATTTGAAAATGGAGCCTGTCAGATGTCACACCTGCTGCCCATATCATTTCAGTTGTCATTTGGTTGCTCATTCTATCTGTTGCTTTGTGTGTTGTGAAAGTAATGTGCAAACAGAAATGTGGGACATGATTATCCTTAGCAAATCTGTTTTGGGAAATAAACACCAGAGTTCTGTTCATACACACAGACTGTGTCACTTGTCTGACTACATATACTTGTCTGATATAATTATTGTACTTTGAGGATTTCATAGCAGTACTACTTCTAATAAATAAGCTATTAATCTATGATACTAGACAAAAGATGATGGGAATGCTTGCAGTGGGGATGAACCTGACTAGAGTGAAAAAAAAAGTTTGTAATCTTAAAATAAACCAAAGGAAATCCAAGAAATCTGCCTTGTGTTCCTACCAGGTGATGTAACAGATGAAAAACAGAATTATTTTATTTCATTATTTTAGGCATTTTTAAAAGTTATTGAAGACTTTCTGATGCTACCCAACTGGCTTGAAATACCTGAGGTAAGACAAATGAGCTTTGATTTCTTGGTTAATTCAGATCTGTGATTTAGCATAGACAGTAATGAAATGGGTTGCCTCTATTCTTCCTGCTATGACTAGCAGGATGACTTAGGGTCTGACTGAATCCTAAAGTGCTTTTAAGAAAAACAGATAGATGTCTAATGAATTTAAGTTGTTAGCTTAAAATCCTAGATTGCCTCTTGTGTAAGGAAATATCAAATCAAGATTTCTTCCACATTAAAGCATGCATTCACTCTGACGACTATTTTCTAGGAGACATAAACACTTCCCTTGTAGCTTTGTACTGGGGGATGTTCTAATACAGATGAAAGAAAAGCTGGAGTACAGTGTATTTAAAATCATGTCCCAGTGAGTGTCTGATCCAAGTCTTAAAATATTGCCAAAATAATCTGCTCGGTTCTTGATGTCATTTTTCTGAATCCTGAATATATTTGACAAATGCTGATGGGAGCAAAGAGTCCTTTAGAGATGCTCTATAAAACATAATATTTTAGAAGATCACGCTCTGTGTGACATCATTTTAAATAACGTTTTATCCACTACATGTGGAAAACGTTATAGAGAAAATCACTTGTTACTTTGGACACACAAACAATGACTTACAAAGGAATTTATCACGGCACCTTGGCACTTTGTGCTGTGAGCTTCAATTTCTCTTGTTGTAGAGCCTTATCTTTCTTCTTCTCCCAGACTGCTCACATATTTGGAAGCTTAATTCAAACTATTGACAGTGTGATGGTGCACATGACACGCAATCTGGAAGAAAACTCGATGTCTCTTACTGTTGAGGGTTCATCATCCATAGCAGGTAGGATTTAACAGAGCTGTTCTCTCTGTTTGGCCTGTCAGGGTTTCCTGAATGTTTCTGTGTATGCAGCCCCTCCACTTTGCTAACACTTAAGAGGAAATCAGAACAGATTATTCTCTCTTTGGGATGCCATTTCATCTGCAGAAAGTTCAGAGGTAATCATCTCTGACTGCACTTGAGGTTCTTGAGTTTATCTGGGGAATGATTTTGCATAAGGACCCAATAAAACAATACAGAAGACTTAGCACAGCACAGACTATACTAGAGGGAATTAAAGAACTGCCCAGAGCTTTTATTCAGTGCTTTGAACTTGCAAATGTATAGGTACTAAAAAACTTTAATTTGGGGAGAGAAATCTGGTTTAAAACTTTTAGGAGAATGTTTTCTTTTGCCGCTGTTTTGCATCCTACAACCTAATTTGAGTATAAAAGGCAATTTTGTATGCAGGGAATTTATTCTATTTTCTGCAAACATATGGAACTTTAGAGTCAAGATTTACAGTAGCTGTTAGAAAAGCAAAGCTACATACTCATGAAGGTCATAATAAAGGCTATTGATTTTAACAAATTATTGTTTGGATTCTCACACAGACTACACTTTGGCCAAAATGCATCCCAAGACTCTGAATGTGTCCCATTATCGCTTTCCATCTCGGGGACATAGTTATATTTCTATTCCCAGTGAAGCTTTTCAAGAAAGAGGTAAGAAAAAATTAAAGGGAGAGCAGGAGAATGTAAACAGGGCACTTGAGATTAATTTTGCTTGAAGGCAGTTTTCTGTTTGCCTTACTTTGACAAATAACCGATTTGATTGCCATTGATCATACCTGTTCTAAACCAACAACAGTTCTTCTGCCACACTAATGAATGATCAATGTGGTAGAATTTTTCATCTTACTTGAATAATATTCCTATTACTTGAATTTACCTTGAATAATACAGCCAGGCTGCAGAGGAGGCAGCCATTTAATGCTGATGTCTTTTTACGTGAGAAAGGCCTTCATTTCTTAAATTATTTTTATTCATCATAACTGGTTATTTGTAAGAAATTTCAGGTCATTACTTGTATTAGCATACGAAATCTGTTTTAACATTTTTATGAGATTTATCTATAAAATGACAGACCTAAGCAACAGCATATCCAGAAACAGAATAAAGATGTGAAGTACAGTCAAGGCAAAAGGGCAGAACTAAGAAATCCATGCCTGTGCTAAAATTTTAGCTTCTCTCAAAAAGTGAGAAGATGGCAAAAATCTGAAGTTTTGGTCTGTTAAAAAAAGTCTGGTTCCTTACTCACACAGTGCTATGTTAGCTGTGGATATTCTGCAGGGGTGTTTTGCAGCCAAAACTCACTTCTGAACAAGTTGAACCTTATGCTGAATAACGCAGTCCAAAGAACCAACCTAAACATTTATTATTCCACCTTAAGCAGTTCACATTACAAATACTTGGAACCCAGCAGAAGGGATAATAAAGGACGCTCATAAAACACACCTCTCTCTCTCCTCTTAGATGCTGAAGAACCCATAAATACTTGGAATGCAGACAGTGAACAGGCAGTCATTGCAGAAACCAGTTGCCTGTGTTCAAGTACTGAAAACTGCTAGTTAATGTACATAGTGGTTAAATGGCCTTGAAGTTACTGCAGCTACCATTGAGATGTTGACTACACACAGCATGCAGCCATTCTAGTGACATGTAGGAGTTTTACAATGACAAATGATTACTTAACAGCTTACTCATTTTGGAAGTACAGCTGCACGGGGCAAACATCCTTCTATTTGGATATCAAACTCCTGCGCTGTACTGCAAGTTGTTCATACTTTTTCACTTATTTAAAAAAATACTGAGAATTCCATAATGAGAATTACAGAAACCAAAGTTCTTAGTAAAGTTTTAATTCTAGAGGAGAAAAGTCTCTTGCTTAGTTCTGTTGCTTTGAGAAATGACGCCTCTTTCTTTTCACAGCTTGGATTACCATTGTCGGCATGTTTTACCATAACATGCACTACTTCTTTCATAGCATCAACCCTATGGATACCAAGTAAGTATCTAAGACCTCTCATGTTGTAACAGCTTGTTTATTACCTTTACAGCGGTCGTGTCATTATCAACTGTAAATAAATTATGAGCCTTGATCCTGATTCTGCAATATTGACGACATGTAGTCATTAACTAGAGTCAGATTAAATCTTCAGTTAGATGTTTTATTTTATGCCATAGTAAAATAGATTCCCATGGCAACATGTTTGTCTTTCCTTGTCTCCTCTTTCTGTTCATCAGATCTGCTATTAGAATTTCATAACTTTAATCTGTCTTATAAAAGGCAAATTACATCTTTTCTCCTGACACATACAAAGATAAAGTTTGCACTTAAATGAAACAAGTAAGAAAACAACATCCCTCCATTGATAAAATCTGAATCCTGGAAACCTGTAAGATAATTTTACAACAGGAGACCAGGCAATGCTTAAAAGACCTTCTGTTTTATATGCTGCACCAATGAAATCGTTACCAGATAAGATAAAGTAAATGGAGTCCTATATACCTCTCAGCCTGAGAGATCCCCAGAGAATTTTGCAAGGCCGTGCATGTAAATCATTACACTTTTCTTTTAGACTGAATGTTTTCATTTGATCTACACTAACATACATAGGTTAGGTCACACTTTCTGTCTTTTCCATACCGTGGCTTTCATCACATTATGTATGACAACAGAAGGAAGGAAGAAGCATCTCAGCTGTCATTTAGTTTAGGGATTACTTTCCTTTCTTTACATAAAGCTACATGGAAGGTCATGATTGTGGGAAATCATTTGTGATACCCTGGGTAAAGGTTCCTGGTTTATGACCAGATTGATCACACTGAGATAATGACATGACTACTACTAAATAGCATTTTTAAATCAAGTAGTAAATTGCATTGTTGCTTTCCCTGCTCTCTTCAAAAAAGGGCACTTAGCAGGTGGCTGTGAAGGATCTGTGTCATTAGTGTGCAATATTTCTTACTGACATGAAGAAATAGAGGCTGTTCACTCCACTTACTGGGATAAGAATTAACGTCTTATAGTGATTTTTCTTCCTGGTCAGAACCAAGGATTGATTCTTGGGGTTGTGCTAAATGAGATTTGTTTTATTTGATCTTGCTGAGGAACTGAACGAAGTTATTTTAATATCTGACATTTTTCTTCTTTCCACAAAGAGAAACAAGAAAACATTGCAAACAGGTGGCAGATATAAGATAGTTTTCAACGTGTCTTTCAAATATGGCCCTTTCCAGTAATACACCTTGTTTGGATACCCATACTGATGGTTAATTCACCATGGCTCTAATTTCTCATTGTAAATAATGTTCATTCATACGCTGAAGAGTTGAATGACAGAAAATGTTTTACATCTGCACACTTTTTTCTTACTGAGAGTGTAAAACATTCTACTTTGCAGCTGAGTAGGTTTTAGTTACCCCTAAATGCACAGAAATGTGGAAGTCATAAGTTATAGATGAAGGCCTGAAGGCAGAAATTAATGTTCTTACCATGTAGTGCAGAACTGCTTCAGCCCAGGAAAAAAAAGTCACCTGGGCTAGTTGGATGATTAGTCGGGCCTTCCTCTGTTGTACTGTGTCCCCAGTTACTCTCCAACAAATGTTACTGGAAATAATCATTGTTTTCAAAGCAAAACTATAAATTGTTTCTAAATATATGCATAACATACCTGATCTATTCATTGCATACAATACCAGTGTATGCTTCATACTAGTATGCATGTTTAATTAGGCAATTATTCTCTTTGCATGAGTTTTTCTTTGCTTAGTTTATTTTTATACTCCTTACTTCACTGCAGCCTCTCTAATGATCTCTTCTACTGCTCACAACAACCCTTTGGTTGAGGCAGTTTGTTAGGAAAGTGGGTGCTTGGATAATTCACAACTGTGACGTTATTCCAATATGGGCATCAGACAGGAGCAACATTTCCCAGGCCAAGCTGAAAGAGGTCAATATTAGCATGAACTAGAAAGTTTTTCTTTTCCTACTTATGTAACATCTTTCTTTCTTTCTAAGGATTGCTGAAGCTGCTGCTTACAAAGGCTATATGATCTCAGCAGCCAGTTATCTCATCTCTATCAAAGTAGATCCTCCTCCCAAGTTGTCCCACAACCTGTCAGGATCTCCTCTTATCACCATCCAGCTCACCCACATATTGGTAAGTAAAATGGAAACTCTCAGTTGAGGCTGTCCTGATGGCTGTTCAAAGCTGCAATGTCTGCAATGACTTCTTTGCCGTTTTCTTGCAGCTTCTGTGGGCAATTTTAGTAGCAATTGGGATGGCATTTGTGACTATAATATTGTATTTTTTTCCAGCCATTTCACATAAATGACTTCTGTTTCCATCACAGCAAAAGGCTGCATGTGCTGAAAAAGACAATGAAGTGAGAAGTATAGTTTTAGGACTTTCTGCATACTTTGTTCTATGGTTATGCTTGTGCAGTTTGCAACAGAGTGATGTGAATGGCTGCTTTCACATTGGAGCTGACAGAAAATGTTTTATTTATGGTTTCTGCTTTTGATTTTTCTCTACACTAATATAAAACTCATGTTTTGAATGATCTCATGAATGAACCGAGAGATACAACCCCTCCGAATATGATGGGCAGAGCAACACGTGGGGTGAGAGGGGAGCAGGTTCAACTCTGATCTAGCACCTGTCCTTACTACAGAACAGGGGAGAACTCTATTTTGAATATGAGAAACACCAAGACAAACTGTATTCAACCTGATCGATTTCAGTAGACCATGCAAAATTCACTTAATTAATTAAATTCTCAGGTGGTGGCACCTCATGTTATTTCTGCTGGGCTTAGTGCAAAGATGGAGGAGACAGTGGGAAACAGACGTGAGGAAGAATCTTTAGACATATAAATGAAAAGTGTTAGTTGATGTTTTCCAAGCTGAGGACTCTCCAGAATGAATCTACAGGTGGGACACCTGATACAGGTGGGAACTGATCATTGGGACGCTGGTTGTATGATGTGAAGATCCTTTATAAAATGCACTTAGAATTATTTATTCAGATACCTCATCAGGCTTTTAGAGTGGTGATTTACAGGCAGATTATTAAACATTACTGTTTTTATTTTATGCCTATTCTCTGTGAAGATCACTGGGATCCTTGTCTGCAGATAGAAATGTCACATTTCCCATCACAGCACACTGCATAGCAGTATTTTTAAACCCATCCATTTTTACTTTTTTTTTCCTTCTTTTTAAAGAAAAAAGCATCCCAATTGTCTCCATAGGTTTTTTGTTTGTTTTTTTTGCCTTGGCTTCCAAAGATAATTCCTTATTATAGGTTGAGAGCAAACAGATGAGCACATGATCATTTAGTTTGGCTGGGGTTTGATTTAGACTACATTTGAACACTAGAGGTATATAGAGGTATATTGTGCTATGAAGTATAGCACAAGCTGGGGGGCTGAGGGAGAGTAATGTCACCATTCCAGCATAGACCTGCTACTCTGTGCTCCAAAATCCTGCAAAATAACAGGAACCGAAAAACTTACACAGTCTGCAATATGAGCTGCAGTTGTTCTCATGTTTTCTTAATCTGTAATAGCAGATTTGCTTATAAAAAGAAATCTATTATAAATAGTCGATTAAGTGTTGGTAATAATATGTTGCTAGTTGTTATAACTGGTACCATCCAGTTACTTGACAAAAACTTAAGAGGTACAGAGAGGAAAGCAAAATAATAAAATCACAAAGGAAAAAGCAACAAATCCAAACAAATAGCTTTCCCTATGAAAATTTAAGCTTGATGCTAACTTCTTTCAATTGAACTGATTCAGCTCTTGCTACCCCAGTGAGTCCATGGGACTGTACAAGCAGAAAAATGTGAGAAATGAAAGGAGAATGTTTTGTTTCCTTGCACTGATTGTAGTGGTGCTTGGCACAGCTCAATAAGACTTCTGTTCTTTTTCCTATGAGTATATGAAGAAGGCCAATCAATGAGCAACAGAAAGCAAAAGGCAGTGAAATAAAACAAGTCTGCTCTAGGAAATAGTTTTAAGATGTCCGTGAGCTGAGTATTGACATTTGATTCAAGATTTCAGGGAGCATTTATAATTCCACAGACTAATTTGCTTGTTAAATCTTCCATAACAAATATGCTGTTAGTGCCATGCGTACACAGTCCTGCTTCCCTGGTACCCTTCATCAGTGAAACCCTTTCAGGTTTTCCTGTAAATCCTATCTCATGTTCTGTTACACGACTTCCTTAACTCTCCAGAACCACGAATCACACAAGAATGTCAACGTTATTACTGTAGTGTTGCCTACGCGTCTGGAAAGTGTTCTCTTGGGGCACTCCTTTGGAGATGGAAAAGTGCAGGGAAAAGTTGAACCTCTTCTCCTGACTGCTCCCATCATAAAGTCAGGATGAAAGTCCTCCTGCAGGTCAGCGAGACTGAGATAAGGTTAAGGAATATTTTCATCGAGCTCTTAATGAGGTGATGTGACTGAGCTGCCTCTAAATGTACCCAGACATGATCCTTCTCTCTGTTGCCTTTTGTCATGCCAGCAGCATGCAATGTCCCTATGTTTGTTTATCATTGCTGATAGGAAAAGAAAATGAGAGAAGAACAAGTTCCAATCTGTACATGAATATTCGTGCTACCACGAGAGACAAATCAATGTGGAGTCAATTTATTTTTATGGCAAGTTAAGTGTTGACTAATTTATATATTGATTGAGGAAAAACAATGGTTTTTGCTCACATCTGAAGAACAAAGGCTTAATTTTTAACTGGGCAGACTTTACCAGAAAATGTGAATACAATATAACTAGAACTGTGGCTCATACAGAGTATTCCACAATTAAACAAAAAGGAAAAAAACAATAAAAGCTTTTAATTTAAAAATCAATACACAGTTCAGTACTTTCTTATATAAGTTAAATCTTTGCTACAATGAGTACAGAAAATCAATTGAATTCAAATGAGAAATGAACATAGTTACAGCTAATTTTCTTGTTCCAAGGCAACCTTAAAATAGCAATAGTCATTATGGTGATATACGACATCTCTAAACAATGCAGCAATACTTCTGTATTGTTAATGTTTTTAACAGAATCATCCTAGGACTCATTTTCTCATAGGGATTCACTCTAAAGTCTACAAAAGCACAGTAACAAAAAATACGTATTTTCATTAAGCACATTTTCAATTGCCTGCTGTAATAACAAGGATTACGTTGCAGTGAGTTATAATTCATAGAAAGTTTATTTTCTGTGTTAAAACTGACTTTGGATTTTAGAGGTGCATCACTTCGCAGGCATTATCACTCATTTGTCATGAGATGCCCACAATACTTGTAACTGAGTCCCTACCCTTTGATGGGGACACTGTGACAAGAGTGACGGCACCATGAAGTAACTGAATGCTTTTGGAAGTAAACAAGTGAAGTTTTCTTTCAATTCTAAGTTTAGCTTCTGATTTTCATTCTTCAGTATGTGGATAATTGTATATATCAAGTTCTATTTTCAATTAATACCTACACTATTACCTGTTTCCTAAGGAGATGGAGTGACACTGCATCATCAGTCCAAGATTAGTCCATTGCAAGCAATAAAGTCTGAAAAATTCCTTCTGTCTTATAAACCCAGTACTGAATTCCCCAGTCATTCTATTTAACAGAGTTGCGGCATACTGAGCTATGTTGTGCTCCCTTTGATTGAACATTTGTCACTGGAGGAGAAGAGAAAAATTCAGGCTTTATATTTGATGCGATCAAATCTGGTCCAATGAGGCAGAGTTCTCTCCCAGCCTCTCTTACAATTTTTAAATTCAATTTAGTTCCCCTTGTTTAAGTTCCTCATCACTGACTACATCCTCAGAGCAGCCTTGCATGCAGTGATGGCTTATTGCAGGAGTTCCAGACAGTTGTGCCACATTTAATGAACTGCCAGGATTCCTTTGTGTTTCTTTGCACAGTGTTCATGTGGATATATATAGACTTAAAATATTATGGGGAAAAAAAGTTACAATCTGTCTTCCTGGTCAATGTGATTAGGCTCCAGGTAATTGCTGTTTCCTGGAGGGAAGTTTAAGAAGTTCTTGTCTATTTTTCTTGCTTTGTTACAGTTTGATCCATGACATTTCAGCATTACATTGTGTATTGTCTGGGTTCACCCTGACATCTTGTGCATACTGGCAAGCTTTTAAGATCTAGAATTATACAAGGAAGCCACTTGCTATCTTATTTTTTTTTTTGCTGTGTTCTCACACATGGCAAAAATTGACTCACTGAGAAGACCATGTGCCTAACTGCTGTGATTTACTCATAGGCCAGTTTTCCATCTCTGACATCTTATCTTTTATGTGTATCTGAGAGAGAGAATTGCCACATCACCACTTGTTGCACAGGATAAATGCAAGATATTCAATGAGCTTAGATGTACATCTAGGGGGAAACAATAAATATATGAATAATCTTGGAAGTGCAAAACTGTCAGAATGTACATAAAGGGAATAAGAAACTGAAGGTTTGTGGTGAAAATAAGCCTTCTGGAAGTTATATATGGCCTTAGGCTCTGCTTTCATTTCCTCAGCATGAGGATGAAAAGGAGCACATAGTTCAGAGGAAGAGAAAGGTACAAGTTTTGCAAGGTACAAATCTGATTCAAACTCAGACTGAAGTGGTCCTGCACAACCAAATCTAGCTGACCCTGCCGCAGCGCGGTGCTCAGACTGGATGATCCCTAGAGGTCTCAGCCTAAATGATTTCCTGGTTCTGTAATTTCATATTCCCTCTGTCTTTGCTGTGGCAAAACAGCAGCAAATCTCAGAAGACAGAAAAGAACATTTCTGCCCGATTCTACCTGGATCCAGGATTTCAGCACAGGCTGTTCTGTCAGTTGTTGTCTTGGTTACTGGCTGAGTTGTTGAAATAGTAACCGCTCTATCATTTTTATGGTCAGAGTTTAGATAAGTAGATGGAATTTCTAAATTCTTTACACTATGCCAAATTATTGCTACACCAGCAATAGTATCTTTGAAAATGCCTACTCCTAGGTGACCTTTAGGCTTAATGGAGTTCAATTCATTGAGGCAGCAATGAATTAGCATTAGGTTCTCCTTATTTGTGGCTCCAAATGTTTATCTATCTCCCCTCCATCCATATGAGGCAGCAGTATCACTAAACATAAGTGCTGTTACAGTAGCACCACCAATCCAATCCAATCCAATCCAATCCAATCCAATCCAATCCAATCCAATCCAATCCATCTATTTAGTTCAGGCAATACAAAGAGAAAGTTTGGCTTAGAGAACAGAGTTAATTTTAGTTGAGGAATGTCAGAGGAGTCATCCTTGAGGCAAATCTGTGGATGGCAGTTTTCTGGCTTTGCTTTTATTCCCCTCCCACCACCACTTGTTGCATTAGAAATTTTAACTCCACTCCTCATGCTTCGCAACAGAGGAGCAGATAATGATGTTAACAGCTAGTAATAGCAACTTGGAGAGGTTTTTTTAGCAGGAAATGTGTGGCTGTTAAGGAGGGATTTTCCCTTTTTAAAGAATAAAAAATAGAGCCTTTCCCAATTGAAGAAGCTAACACAAGCTGGATCAGCAACAAGATTCCTATCAGGATGGGACCAGCCAAGAGGAACTGCATTTCAGTGACTCATGCTGAAGTTAGCTCTGCATACCTTCCTCCTCTGCAGTGACTCACAATAAATTTCAGTAATCTTGATCTGTTCAAGCTATCATCTAATAACTAACATATGCTTGCAAGGAAAAAGTATGCTTTAGACCAAGGCAACGCTTATATCATACTATTTTCAGCATGAAAACCAGAGCATCACAGTTTAGGTGAGACAGCAAAAACTTAGCAGTGTGTTTTACAGGGATTAATCATGTGATGTGGATCAGGCACACTGCTAAGTGCTGTGCTGAAGTTGTGTTTTACAGGGTGCTAAAAAATGAGAGAGCAAAGAGAAAGCAATAAACAGAAAAATCCCACGAACAGATAAAATGAAACAGAAACCTAATATTGCAGTAAATAAAGCCTGGGGTAATTTTCAAGTCTAATTCAGAATAGTAACCTTTTTTGAAAAATCAAACTTAAATTTTTAAAGAAGGGAGGCTTCGTACCATCACCACAGAATGAGGCTGCTGCTTTATTTGTGTGTTGCACTGTAGGAAGAATTTACTGAGCTGGGATGACAAGATGTAAGTTGGCAGATAATGTACGGATTTGGGGTAGAAATAATCCCTAGATGCATCGTTGTTTATTACCTAGATATAAATATTTAGCCACTAACTTTTAGTTCAGTATAAGTCACCGCATCCATTATTTGCATTCATGCTCAATGCAGAGCTGTGAAATATTTAGTCCTGCAGAGTATGACTCAGTCTGTTTGCTCTGTGTGAGAATGAAATAACATGGTATTTCCAAAAGCTTGGAGACGTTATTGTGAGCTACCTCCAGACTCCCGCTCTGTATAAACAGGAGGGAGGATGGAGGTTGTAGAAATACTTCAGTGTTTTTTCTCCATGAATTGGAGAAATTGTTATGACATGCAGTATCGGTTGGTGTGAAAAGCATCTGTAACATCTGACATTTCTGCAGGGCAGTCGTGCAGGACGGACACTTTACTTTTCTGTGGCTGTAAATTGGTGAATGTGAGAGCTGAATCCTCAAGGAGATTTCTCATTAATAAAGTAACAAACGAAACAATATCCTACAGCACTTAAGAAATGGATTTGTTCATGGTACACTATGTGAATTATGCTGCTTTTTGGCAACAGTTTTTATGATGGACTTTATATTAGTCTAAAAATGTTTTAAATAATTTCAATAGTTACAACTTTAGAAGAACTGCTGCCTGTATTTTTCATTCCTTGTTTCTGTGTGCTGTAATAATTGATGTCTAATAGTTAAAGCATCAGACACACCAGGGAATTTGGTTTTCCTGAGCAGTGTTTTCAGCAGCACTGATGAAATCTTTCTGGTTCCCACTCGTTATTAGGGATGGCAATTCTACCCTCAGCAAGTTGTGGAATTTCAGATTTAGGAAGAATCTCTTTTTCTCATTTCCCTCAAACCTAAAAATAATTTTGCATGCGGGAGATCAATGGTGATAGTTGAGTTGTGATTCATGCAGAACTTTTCCCATAGACTTATGTCAATGTTAAATTAATGAAGTTAATCAGAACTGTTGTTATATTGTGATGAGCCATTCTCCAGTCTAACAGTCTTGTTTTTTTCTTGCTCAAGGAGACAAAACTTGATTATAGAACATGACTAAACATTTAGTGGGGCCACAATCTTGTGTAGACTGAAGCACCAGGAGCTCATAGAAATTAATACAAGGATGTCAGTTAGTATGAAGTACAGAAATCTCCGATAGGAAAGACCTCAGGCATGCTCACAGTGGCTCCCAAGGCATTACTGTAAAGCCACTGACTGTTCCCAAACTGACTAAAATATATAAAAATGTGACCACTGTGAATCCATTTAATGCCACCAGTAAATTTGCAGCCATTGTTGCAGACTGGCATAAATGAACTTTGACACCTAAAATTAAACTTTAAGCTGAAATTGTTTGATGACTGGCAGAGGAGGTAAAAATGTTCCCTTTCTTGGTCTTGTCTGCGCAGCACCGAGTCCTCCTAAACTGTCGCTAAGGAGATGTGACATCTTCACACATTCCTCATTAGCAAAGCAGTTGGGCTTTATGTAAATTCCTTCAAGGAAATATTTCTTCTGAAATATTTCTTTTGAAATATTTGCCTTGAAAATCTGCCAAGAATTAAACTGTTAGAGGGGGTAAAAGAGGTGTGGGGGAAGGAAGAAAGTCACCCAGGGAATAATTTAATGTAGTAAAAGAAAACACAGCACAAACACCACTTCTGCTTCAGAGAGGCATCACTTTGCTCTTGGGAAATGCTGGCAGCGTGATACAAATAGGCAAAAATTCAGCATTCTCTGCGGGACTGAGTTCTCTTGCAAAAAGGCCGAGTGCTGTCAACTCCTATTCTCTTTAGAGCTCAGTATCTGATAAGGTCAGGTTAACTCCTGATCTTTCAGGTCAAAGCTTTTGCTAAGTGAGATTCAGTTAGATGCTCAGGGCCCATTTATTATGGAATTTGTAGCCAAACTGGCAGGAGCATTGAAGATGCTTACTGATACAGACTGCACTCACACATAGCAGAGAGAAGGTGCTTCTCTGTGCAGCCACTCACTTGGTACATGCATGTATCTGCTTGGAGTCATCACACAAGTGTGTCAGCCACAGCATCAAACAAATACCTGTGCTGGACAGTGAAATCGCCACCCTTAAATCCTAACTAGAGGTATGCTATGTGTCTAGCTGGGAGTTTTCTGCAGATTTCTCCTTATTAGCATTAAAATGTAAAGGAATGAACAGTAGTGTGGAAATGGACAGGTAGGAGAGGTGAAATGTGAAGCTGAGTGCAAACCATTTGCTGCAGAAGTCCCATGAAATCCCTTGAAGGCAGCATGAAAGGTACCAGCTCTCTGTAAATGTGATATTCAGCCTCACTATTTACTGTAAGAAATGTGTAACCCCACTTCTCTAATATCCACGGATTAAGTGATGTTACTTGATGTATTTCTCAGCTGAGTACGCAAACATCAAACTCAAGCATATCCTGCAAACTCTAACCCAGAGGGAAGAATGGAAATAGTCCCAGTAAGTTTTATAAAGTGAATTAGAGGGGATTAGTGCTTTATTCATGTGGTAAAGGCTGTACTCCAGAGAATAAAAGAGCAACTCCAGTATATAGTCTAATTCTTTACTGTATACTCCCATTCTTTTTCTGGCACAATCTGCAGACTGTTGATTAGGTTTCTACTTCCCTCAAATTCACTTTCATGTTTTGTGTATTTCAGAACTAGATTTACATATTTTAACTCATTCTTTCATTTTCTCTTGGGGAAAGTTAGAGCTCAGTAAACATAATAATAATAAAGCAGCTATAAATATTCTTCCACCTAAGCGAAAAAAAACAAGTCACTTAAAGTTTATTCCCTGCAACTATCAACTAGCCAGAAGAAAATACATGTACTGGAAAGAATATTGAGCAGAACAGCACATTTTAAGTGGTTTCTAAATACTTTTCCTGGAAGGCAGACTTCAAAAAGCCAAATGTTTAACTGTGACTTTTGACTCAAAATTATGCTCCTTCTGCGGAGAAATTATAATCCATGACTTCAGGGATTGTCACAACTAATGGTGTCTTGAATTTTGCATGTCACTGAAGTGCTCAGAATAGATACATATTCTGAATATCCGTACAATTAAAGAGCAAAAAAAACTCAGCCAAACCCTGAGTATAAAAAGAAAAGAGTTACTTGCTACCTCCAAAGTCTATAAAATATCCTGAACTCATTCTTCTTCCATGCTGTCATCGTGCCATCTTAGTTCTGGAGACTTCTTATCCTATCTGAGAAGATCTAACAAGATTTTGTCCTTTGACGTGAAAAAGGTTTTATTTATATGATAGTCTTAACCAATGCATAAATATCTTCTTAAAGCAGAGATAAAAACAATAGTACCTACATTTACCTGAACTTGATGGGACATTTTCAAGTTACAGAATAAGCAGAAAAACTGAATTTTGCTATTGCAAGGTGTGCTGCTTTATCTGTATTTGAATCATTCTTGCTTGTCTGAAGGTGAGATATGGAGATCTGTATTTTTTAATGATTACAATTTGGAGGACATGCTGCTAAGAACTTACCACATTTCGGGTTTCTGCAGAGCACCATATTTAATGAGTGAATGCATTTAGAAAGATAGAGAAAAAAAAATCAGAAGAAAAAGGTACTTAAAGCCTATAAAAATCCTTTATTTTCCCCATATTTTTTAGCATGACTACACCAAATCGTAAGTTTTGATTGCACCACAAATGTGACTTTTTAGCCCAGAGCTACAGAACCCTGAAATACAAAATGTGTCTTAAAGCCACTGATGGATTACGGACAGGGCTGAATATTCTAAACTAATGGAAAATGATGACACTCCCTGCATTCAGATTGATGGTTTCACTTCAAGCTGCAGTTTGTCTGACAAAATTCTTTGTGCCATCACCTCATGGTACAGGTTTTCTAAACAGGAGATAAAGATGTACCAAGTCCCTGTAGTCTGTACTAAGTTACAGGATGCACAGTCCCGTACTACTTTAGTTACACAAACTTGTAACTTGTATGGGGCAGCTCAAGCATGATTGGCAAAGGATAGTACAGATATCAATATATCACATTTAGTACAATATATGCCCACTCTGTCATGGAACATCTGCTGATTAAGGAAAGCATAGGCTTAAAAAATACATATCTTTCAGTGCTTTTGGAGAAAAAGATTGTGCATTTGGAATACAAGACCTGATGAGAATCTTTGTGTCTTATATTTTAAGACCTAAGTGTACTTACACATATTTGTGTATATTCAGTTTAATTCACTCCAGTAAAAGAAAGTAATTACTACAAATTTGGTGGGTTTTGATTAAAAACTATGTGGTTTTTTTGCTTTTATTTATTGGCAGCAAGACAGATGTGACCTAAACATTGAATGCTGCCACAGTTGTACTATGATTAGTGTGTGATCTAAGAGCTTTCTGCTCTACCCCTCTCTGCCTTCTGGTTTATATCCATCACTCCTGAGGAGGAATACACTGCTTGACACTGAGGATGAAGGCCACAAAGGGAGGTAGTTGCCCATGCAGATTTCAGAGCAGAGGGATGGTTCTGGATGCTATCCCAGCTGGCCTCAGCACAGATTGGTAATTTATACCCCGGTGATAATACGTTGTAGTGCCAGTAACTTTTTATAACACTCATAAAATTCCTTATTCCTGTGGGGATGCATTCCTCCAGTGTGGGCAGTAAAATGATCACTTTCAGATGTCAGTGTGGATTGTTTTACATTGAAATCTTGCCAACTATATATTAAGGTGACCAGATTTTCTAGGTGCCAAGTCAAGGAGAAGTAATTTGGAGAGATAGAAAGAGGAGGAATGCAGATCACACCTAGGATATCACATAAACTTGCAGGCCAGCCAGGAGTCCTCTCCTCCTTCTCATATCTACCACCTACTCATCTATCATATCTTGAAAGTCAGATGCTAAATGACCATGACCAATGGTCCCCACAACCTGTTACGATATTTTAGTTATAGTCACTTTTGTTTATAATTTAATCCTGGCACTCCATTCCTCCAGTAGAATCTATGCAAGTATTTTCCAGGGTTCATTCTGCACTGCTCATACCAACTACAAAAACTCCAGACTTGAAGAAAATGTTAGCAATGAGGCAGTGCCTTCCAGCGCTGCTGCTCCTGGTGGTGCCAGGCCAGGCTGAGGAAGGAATGCGCTAGCTGAAATCTCCTGTTGGCATGACCTGAAATGGATTTTTGCAGTGTAGAAGTTGCACGAGCATTAGGTCTTTCCAATCAGATTTTTGAAAACTAAATGGCTTGGGATGAGTCTATAAAACAAAGCACCTTTCCCTGTATTATAATCCTGCCTTTCTTAATAGATTTTTTGGACCACCCATTAAGATTCTTAGGTTGTGTGTTGAAATTGCAGACAGATTGGGCTTAAACATCTGGGAAAAAAAAGAATAAGATCCCAAGACAATCAGTGAATTTTAAGCAATCAGCCATTCCTTCATTGTTCATTGTTTTTCCACCCATTAGAACCATAATGAGAGATCCTCTCAAAGGTACAAAGGATTTTAAGATTTCCAGTGTTTCAGACATTGCAGGCTGTTTCCAGGATGCGAGGTCTCAGGAGGCTGTCAGTTGAATGTGGGACACAGCTACAGAAATTGTAAGCTTTTTGTATTAGGTTCGGAAGGATAAAGGAAGGGAGAACTTAATACAAAGCTGGGAAAATACTACGGAACATGCAGCCCAAGTATGGTGTGGAAGCATTATTCATAATGCTGCCATTCTTATTTAGTCTCTTAGGGCATATGAAACGTTTAAATTTCCAAATGGGGACTAAAGCTTCTATTGCTTCCTTGCTTGTCATCTTCATTGTTCCTCCTTCAGGTCTGAAGGAAAAACAATAAGGGCAAGTCTTCTTAGCCTGTTTTCAATTTGGCCAAGTTCTGCCTTTCCCAGTCCTTGCCATCACAAAGACTTCTTAACTTGCTTTGCAAAATGAACCCTAAATATGACTTCTTTTGTGAAAAGATGCTCTGGCTGGCAGCAATGTCTAACGCTCATGTAGGCAGTTCACCCTTTTTGTAAAACTGGCTCTGTTCCTATCAACCCCTTATCTATCTTTTATTATTATTATTTATTTTTATATTCTTAATCGTGTGAAAGAATTGACAGATGTATGTAATGTACAGGTCTGCCCACACCAGCCTGCAGATAGGAGGACATCCAACATGTTCCTTCTTACTTCAGGCCAAAACCCTTAAATCTGGACTAAGCTCCAGGAACTGGAGAAACCAGTTTTGTGATGAAAGTCTTGGTGTCCTGGTGCAAGGAAAGAATGGGAAATATCTGCAAATGAAGATATCAGTTTTTCAGTCAGTCATCTATTTGCTTGCGGCAGGACAGAATGCAATCTGTTTTGTGCATTAAAGCTCCTGTTCCCAAGGCACCTCATTCATTTGTTTATGAGGCAGAAGCACATCTGTGGAACTATACTGGCCCCTAGATAGCATGATTTCATCAAGAGTGGTGGGGAAAAGCCAAATGGATGCTCTTGTGTTGCAGTCAGCCTGGGACTTTTCTCCTGCAGATCAGTGATTTCAGCTCTCTCTACTAAGGTATAGGTTACTAATATAGGTTCCTTAAGGAATCTCATGGAATATTTATCCTGTTTGACACAACCAACCACTTTCCATTACATGTGTACCTGCTGTATAAAGTACAGCAAAAATACACTTCAAAGAAAAGATTAGAAGTTACTCAGAAAAGCAATATTCTGTCACACACACAGTGAGTTTGGGTTTTTTTATTGTTTCTTTACATTTCTCTAGCACTACGATGCTGTTTTTGTTTGTTTGGTTTGTTTTTTTGGATGGTTACACTCTTTGCAAATGGTAAAGAACATAAGAGTGTTTATTTGGAGCACTTCTTGAGACAAATTGCTTGTTTGCTCACAATGAAGTAATTAGCTATTCTAGAAATGCACATACGCTATTGCGAATGCTTCCATAAATACCTTTGCACTGATGATATATTTTGTCTTTCCTAAGTTTGTACTCAGTTACAACTTAGTTATTTGTCACTTCTGTTTTCCATATTGCCAGGTGTGGACATAGTGATAAATAAGGTCAAAAAATCCACTTAGACACAATTCACTGTTGTCTGCTCCCTGTAGGAGCCCTCTATAACTGTGAAGAATACATGTAAAATATAGTACCCTGATGTGAGCAGATGCTCCATCTGTTTTGTTCAGGTGTAAATGATAGCATGTAGAATAAGGTTTTCAGAAATATTTTATATTGGCCTAACTCCGGTCATAATTTGTTTCCCATTAACAAATATATAACAGAACTCTCTCTTTGGTGGAAAGCAGAAAAATGCGATCATGTCTCTGCCCTACATAACTTAAGTTTTCTGCTTCCATTCCTCCTTCTGTTAAAAAATAAAACAAAAAGTGCTAGGGAAATGTCAAGGCTGGTTACTAGGGAATAGCATGGCCCAGGAAAGTAGTTCTGTCACTGCACTGCCTTACTGCCAGGGAAGTTAAGAGTCACGGTGTACTCCCTTTATGTGTACTTGGTTTGGAGACCAAAAGCAAGTCAGAAAAAGGAACGTGTTGTACTACTTCACATAGACTGATTCTCATTTTAAGAAAGGGACTATTATAATAATTCCTTAGCAATACTGCCAAATTGTTAGTGGTCCTAGTCAAAGTGAGCTCTGACTGAAGTGTGAAATTAACTGAATTAACTGAAGCACGTATGTGGATTGATACATATGTTCCCATAGACAAAATTAAAGTACATCAAATCTTTATCTTGCTGCTATGTACATCTGTAGTGATTTTTGATTTACCTTAATAGGTCTATAAATACCAGGATCTAGTCTCTGTATCATGTATGGTAAATGTATAACCTAACTTGATTCTTGAATTAGAAAGCAAAACACAGAAACAGTATCCTATACATACTTTTCAAGGATGAGAAGATAAATATTGAAAGTCTGTTCATAATTGTATGCAGGAGATATGCCAAATTTACAGGCTGAATCCTATTAGAATGTTTTCCCAGAACAATACTAAGCCTCTTTTTAGTCTGACATAAATTTGACACCTGATTTCATGCTAACAAGATGACATTCCCTACTTGGAATAAAAATCAAATGAACTGTGCTTGTCTTACAGCCTTCATTGGGTATAGCAGAACATTATACAGAGGGATAAAGAAGCAATTCCACTGTGGGAGAATTCTTCAGGAACTTTTAAGCAGGCAAGATAGTTTAGGAGAAACAGAGGATGATGTAATCAATCCCTGCTGTCAAAACAGGACTCAGTTGATTAAGTAACAGATAAATCAATGTATTCAATGCCATCCATATAAAATTATTAGATGAGACTGAAGAAATAACAGAATGGAAAATAAAACCTAGTAATGTATAGCAATTGTACAAGTGCAAATATGCATAATGAAGAGAAATGTATGTGGAGGTCAGCACTTGGATACACTTCCAGTGATCAGTACTCATGTTTTGTCTGGGGCTTGCAGGCATCCATAGCTTTGATAGTACTTTCACCTTCCTGTATTCTCTTAACAACCTAAAACTCTTATATATGCCTTTCTTTATAGTTAAATGGACATTTAATGTCATCCCAGAATATTGAGAAGCACAATCCCAAAACTGACAAGCATGTCTAAGGTGATTTTAGGCATCGAAGGAAGACTTAAAATTGCTGTTTACCAGCTGCATAAATAAAGGGGTGAAAATTGGGTGGGTACTTGAACTGAGCAGTAAAAAGTTCAGGACTTTATGAAAAGAACTGACTGCAGCAGAGCAGACAGATGGGGAAAACGGGGCAGGCTGAAAGCTGGGGAGAAACTAGTCACTATGTAACGTATGCTAAAGAGGCTTTTGAAGGTGACCTACTCCATCAGGTGAGAGTGGTGCATACCTGCAGAAGCTTAGCTCAGAAGTGAACAGCTGGTGAAAAATCTTGTGTAAAAACATCATGGTCCTGCTTCTTCCCACACATAAATCCAGGTTCTTTTTAAGTATTATCCTGCAGTTGTTTTTGTCTGATCCTCTGTAGCTTAATGGAAATGGATTCATAAAACTTTGTGAAACATGATTTAAAAGAATAGCAGAAGAATAGTAAGAGAGAATGTTCTGGGGCCCATTGACATCTTCCTTTTCTGTCTGCACTGTCCTTGAAGCACCCTGCTATTCCACCAGCAGGATTGCTTAGTGTCTCCTCTTATGAGCACTTCAATTAATAGCGAACTTTGCTTCAAAGACATAAGATAAAATTGCTTTTAAATAGCACCGACTTTTCATCAATACAGCCTCATCAGAAATCAGCCACCCCAACAGCAATCTTACAGAGAATTATCATGAGTTTTCAATTCTCTCTTTAGGACTTCAACTCATGTCTAGGAGGAACGAGTGTCTGGCCTGTGGGAACAACACAGAAGCAGTTCTCTAACAGTTTTTGTTCTTTATACTTTTTCATTTCATCTGAGTTTTATTCTCTCAGACTGGGGGATCATCATGATGTAAACTGGATTTTGCTTCACTGGCGGTTGGATTGTGGCAGAAATGAATGAACTTTAATTGTAAACAAGTCGAGCTAAATATGCCCATGTAGGAGGTTCCTACAGCTTCTCAGTACCTGCTTTGTGGAATGCAGAGGCAGTAACCACCCCCACCACCCTATTCTCTTCTTGGCCTCTGTTGGGCATCTCATGACTGCAGAGGACCATCAGGAAAGGGCAGAAATCTTGTTGCCTAGACACACAGCAGATGTTTTCAGCACTAACAGTATCAGAGGAAAAGTTTTTCCCGAATAGTGATGTTTTGTAGCTTAGAATTGTTTGAATGAATAATTTATCACATTGTTTCTATGTTTTTTGTTTTCTTTACGACATTCTAAAATCCTTTAAGCCTTAGCTTGCTCTGGCAAGCTCTACTGTTCCCCTTCCTCTGTTGTTGCTTGTTTTATGAGCATATATGACCTAAGATTAGGTTTTATAGACTGAACGTTAGTCCCTTGTGTATCCATTGCATCTCAGGCAAAGACTAATTTACTCTGCCTTCTTGCTTCAGTTCCTCATCCCTAGCATGAGTATAATAAGATGAAATCTGTATTTTGTTATAGGGATTGAATTAAATAGTAACTCTGAAGTGAAGTGAATCTTCTAAATAGCAAGGTCAGGTCTTTTTTAATAAGATGGCATGACTTAATAGTGACTAGTATGTCAAATTCACATAACAAAATAGTAGAAAATAAAGATCACGAGAGAGGAACAAATTCCCCACACCCTGGTCTCAATTTATTTTAAACAGCAAAACAAATGAAACTCAATTAAGCTCATAAGTCAGAGTGTGAACAGAGTCCAGAAAAATGTCAGCTCCAATAAATATGACAAATAAAAGTATTGGCATAAATTCGGAGAATTTTTATCATTGGAACCACAATAAGGCCTCCTTTAGTTGATCTTGAGACATGACTCAAAATGTGAAGAATGAAAAGATAAATACAAATACAGGGATTTTTCTTCTAAATGCCGAAAGGGTTATTTTTAACACAGTAAACGTTTTCATTTTAAATTAATGCAAGACAGTGCCATTGGAAAGACTTCTCAGTGGGCCAGCACAACCAGCTGAAGTATTCCAGATAATCTGCACTGAACTGCTATGGAGCTGGATAAAGTAGGTTATGGTATTAATCAGATTATAATAATCCAGAGCACGGTTCACAGCCTTCTTTATCTGCTCTTTATAATGAGGCCTGAGTTACTGTTCCTTAGATATAACATTTTTTGAGAGAGAGCAAGCTTATTGCTCAGAATTTAAACTCTGTGATTGTCTTTTATTTTCTCCACAACCTGGACTATAGGAGCAGAGGAGCCCATGCTTCTTCTTTAAAAGTACATCACTTTTCTGCAGAACCATGGGCATGCAGCTACAAGCTGCTATACTGACACCAGGACAACACCGTAAGATCAGCCATGGGTTTGTGTCTGTGCTTTTTGCTCCGCCGCTCTATCAATGTTATCAGAACTGCTTTTGATTGGATAAATGAGACTCAGACCTCAAAGTCTGAAAGACCCAATCCAGAAAAGTACAACAGTTTTTACTCAGTACTACAGTGATTTCAATGACTTTTTGACCTAAAATACCTGAGACATTTTGTATCCTTTAATTAAATAACATTGCTGTTAAAATGACAAATACTGCCAATAAAAGAATACATTTATAGTCATTCAAGTGATCCACCAGAATAATTGGCCTACAATCAAGCTGTAATTTGCCCTTTCAAGTAGACGGAATGATTTAGATTGATATAAAAAATTGAGCTCTTTTATTTTAGGAAGGGATACGTGTTCATTTCACATTCCAGATCTTTTCAATAATTAATCATGAAATGTCATTTAGCTGATCTAAAATAGCTTCTGACGAAAACAAAAGGAATTTGCACTTAGTGCGAAGCCTTTAATCGTGGGTGTTAGAAGTGCATTATGTGCAACTTAATCACAGTCTGCGTGCCCTTATTTACATGGAGACTTTGTCTTGTTTCTGACCATTCCAGACTATATTGAATGATTGCATCCAAAAGCTGAGGCACAAGGTAGATTTCTCAATGTCCCCACCAGGCTGCCTGCCTTATTTTCTGGTACTGATCAACGCTCTTGTCCAAAAATCTACCCTAGTGACTGGTAAGTGATAGGAGCGTCTGGGGAAAATCATCAAACTAAAACGGTCTGTAGTATTTTATATGATGTATTGCCCTGGGATCAGGGTGTTCTGTGAGTGTAAACTGCTATGAAACCTGCTGAATACAGAAGAACTTAAGATTTCATAGACTGAGTTCAGAATATGGATCTTATTTTCTACTAAAAAGTCTTTTAAATTCCTGTTTAATCCTCATTTTTATTAAGCTTAATATCATGCAAGACCTCTCTCCAGTGTGTATCTGTTCATACTCCAGACGTTCAGAACACTAAGAGCTGGGAAAAAAGATGACACAAAAATGAGTGTCTTAAAACAAGCAAGGAAAGGTACTAAAAAAGATTTGGACAGAAAAACCTAACATAAACAGAAGTTTTGGCCAGCAAGTTAAATTATAAGGGTAAAGTTTAAACACAGCTGTTTCAGAAAACCTTGAAGGTTTTGTGGATTCTTCAGTCTTACAGGAATGACTGTAAGAACAAAGCGCAAGAAATTTATATGCAATTGATAGAAATAAGAAGTGATGTAAATTCATACTCTGAGCCAAACAGCACCTAAGTAATACTGAGATTCAGAAAGATATCGCTAGCTTAAAAACACAGTGTGACTCTGCACTTCTTGATCTGGGTTTGAACTGAATGCAAATACCATGAAAAAAAGCTTTTCATGTGGCATTTCTGGTCTGTGGCTCATGAGGCGCTGTGAGGAATCTCATGCAACCATCATTCCCATGGAACTGAGGAAGATGCAGCTTGTGGGATGAGTTTCAGAGATGATATAAGTAAACCATGCTGTTTTGAACCTGCATCCAAGATTTCTGAGCTTTCTAAATTTAAAATAAAAAACAAAAGAAAAAATGGACTGGGAACAATCTGGTTTTGATAGAGTTCATCCTTGTGCCAGGGACCACTGTTCATTATTATCCCTTTCTTGTCATCTGCCCACTTCAATTTTAAATAGGCTTTGTGATATAGTTTGATTAAGCTGAGCCATCACAAAAGCTGAGTGCATTTATCCTAGGCAGGCACAGGGGCTCATCTGTAGTACAAAACTCGACTTGCTGTCTGTTTATATATATCTTTTCTTAATTTCTTTTTTAAATAAAAGGAAGCCAAACTAACTGCAAACAATCTGGGCACTTCACATACTTGCTGGTTTCTATATGCCACAAATATTTCTCTATTTGGGTTGTGTCCATTTTTCATCATGCATTTGAAGCAGACGTTTGCTATCTCACTTGCTATTAGGATCCCTGAAGAAGAAACTGTTACACAAAAAATACTGCTTCATTCTGTCTGAAGTTACTTTGTCAGATATTTCATACTTTCAGTTAGACCTCTTGTATACCACGTACTCTGGCAGGAAACATCATCCATCAAAGACATCGCCTCCACTTTTCCCAGGTAGTTCTGTGCTTAGTTTCTATGATTTGTGTAGGATTCTCATATGTTTATTATTATTATTTATTGTAAGTTTGGTCTTCAGGAAAAAATCCATTCTTCTGTTGAAGTCACCATTTCAATAGAAAGATTTAACTTTAACTTTAAAAGTCACTGTACCCTTACTAGTTCCTGCTGGAAAGCGTATCTTTTACACTTTCCAAACTATCATTTGCTCTAATTAAGAGCCTGCATGTTTTATAGTGGTGATGTGCTCCTTCCTGAGCTTCCTGGAGGCAAATTTCAAGAGCTGGATGTTCCAAGTTACATCCTGTGCCTATGGTCTGTATTTTTGCTGCTCAGAACTCTGAGCCTATGGGACATCTTTTTTCTTCATCATGCCAGCTCCTGGACAACTGCTCTTATTGCATGTCTCATTGCAGTCACACAGAGCAGTTCAGAGGGAAGGCCCTACTGACCAAGTGAACTGCCTATAGTATTTTGGTTAGTTGAACTTAATTTTACAGCAGATAAAGCCAAGGCAAGAAACAGAACTGAGAGTGGAAGCCTTCTCCAACCCAGAAGTTTACAATACTTCTGATTTCCGTCTTTTTTACTGCTACAGATGTGATTGTTTGACTTATAGTTTATGAGATGTTTTGAGAGAAAAAGTGCTATATATAAATGAAAGATGTTATTATTACTATTACAGGGTTCTCCATAACTTTTATAGTTCAGAGGCTGTCAGCATTTTCTTTAGAAACCCTGTATTTTAGTTGTCTACAGTTTGGTCTTCAAGTCGTTCAGAGTTAAAACTTGAAGTAATAGAAGCAGGGCTCAAAGCAAAGTTGTTGTTCCCTTTCAATCTCCTTTCCTTAAAAAATGGCAAAAGCTCTTCACAAAAGTCTTAGATAAATAAATGACACTGTTGGCTTCAGGCCGTGCTTTGTCATGCTCTAAAACTCAAAACAAAACCCATGAAAAAAAAATCCATCAAAACAAACTCCATCCAATGAACAAACAAAACTCCAAAGCTTGGTTTCTCTATTTTACTGAGTATCTCTGAAATTATTACCCTAGTGGGATTGCTTTTGCAGGTCTATACAGACTTGGTGGATCTGATCCTCTTGACTCTAAAATCAGAAAGAATCCTCAACACCAGAGGAAGAGCAGCCTGGGAAAGGCAATAAGATATTAATAGGGAAATTGTGTGAAAGGAAAAATGGCATATATGTCCTTGGAAATACAGGTGGTAAACGTGCCTTCAGGATTCATAGGTTATGTGTTATCCAGAAATGTGTTAAGTAGTTGTGCTGTTGTGCTTCAGATTGTGGTGATGTCTCTGTGTCAGCACATTGAGGAATGTATGGTAGTTATGTAAACATCTCAGATGCCAAGATACATTTTCTGGGCAGAGAATTAAGGTGACTCAAATTAATTATCTACTCTGTTACATGTAGGCTGAAAAACATGAGAGTGAGACCTGGAAGAAACAGATTGAATTGCTTTGAAAATTTCTTTCTTTTTTTTTAACTCCCTCCCCAGTGAGGCAATTCTTTATCATGCAGTGAACTTTCACACAAGGAAATGGTGTAGGAAATGTGGAATTTTCCTTACTTTAATTTTCAGGTTGTCATGTTAGTTTTACTTTTCCAATCCCACATTACACCAAAAAATGAAAAGTCAAAATTAAAATAGTTGCCCCTTCACTCAGAAGGGCATCCAGTGAAGTATTTAAGTTTTATATAAAGTCTAAGGAAAAAAACCTTTTGAAGAGTTTTCAATCTAATGGGTGAACTTACTTATTTAAAGGGTAATTTCACATCACAGAAAGAATTTGATGGATAAGCATGCATGTGATTTTCTTTTCTGCAGTGTCTGTGTATGAGAAAGTAATCCAAAGCTCTCCCATAGGTAATTTCATACTTCATCAGGCTTCTGAGTAGGATGAGCACAGACTGAGCACAGATTGTTTGTGTGCTCAATATTTGTAGCTGTGGACCTTTTTTTGGATAAGATCCTTCTTTACTATCAGATGAACTTGAGTCTGAGCTAATCACAGTGAGTCTGTCCTGTGAGCAGAATGTATTTTGTGAGGCTCTGGCTCTCTGTGTTCATCCACGTGTTTGTGTAGTTTCAAACCACAGCCAAAATGCTGTCAGCATTGTCCAGAGAATGTCTTTAAGTTTGCAGCTTTGTGTTGTGCCCAAACACATTATGTCTTCCAGCTCAAGAACACTGTAAAAGTCACCACTCTAGAAGTTGGAATTAGATGGCAATAGTTCTGTTCGAATAATATCCACCGTGTTTCAGCCTAAAATGGAAGCATTCTCTCAAAGTTTTCTGTCACCACAAGGAGTGAAGGGGAAGGATCGTTTTCATTTGCTTTCATCAAATTACCCTCTAAGAAAAGCATGCTTAAAAGCCACAACAAAACAGGATAAATTAAGCCCCCCCACCTCACCCCCTTTGTTTTTGTTAAATGGAAGAATATTATAAAGGCCATAATCAGAATGAGTAAAAAACCCCTTGCTTATAATTGTGGGAAATCTGCATGCGTTATATAGTTTTCTGGAGATATTTTAAACCTTGCCTTGGCCCTTAGCATGCCAGCAAACCGCTTTATATAGCCTGTGTCAGAGGAGCTGTGTTAGTAATTGATGGTGGGGAACAAGAGACTGCTGTGCCAGAGTCTCATGATTGCCACATTCATTGGCTGTGTGCTATTAACGGCTGGACAGCAGTCCCCTGGTGAACATACATTAAAGGCTTCTTGTGTTAATTACTAAGAAGGAGTAGAGAAAAGTAGGTATTTGGGATGTCATTTTTTGACAGACGAAGTCAACGAATCCAAGTCTAGTGAGTGCTGTAGCCTATAATATCCCTGTACCACACAGACATATGCTGCAATTTGAATAACATATATAGCCATCTACGCAAATTCTGTTCTATGGGGTATGTTACTATGTATGCTTTCATTTACCTTCAGGTTTTTCAATATTTTACCATGCTTCCATGAGAGGGAGGGACTGTTAGGCACCCAGTGAAAAGAACAGAGTGGAGCCCTACAATCTAGCTGCAGTCTCACTTACGTACAATACGTCAAGGATCAGAGCGGATTACTGCTGCTGGGACTGCCTAAGGCTGGAATTAGTTCCACTCTTCCTTCCGTTAAATTAAAAATTATTTGATTGTTGTTATGATTTCAGTCCTCGAGGGCAGGGAACAAAGAGAAGCCACAAGCAGAACAAGTGGGATGTGGATATGGGGAGAAATAGTATTTCCGTAGCCTCAGTGTGCAATGTGCAATACAGATTGCATCTAATAACCCTCAGTATTTTATCAAATAGCTCAGTACACCTGAATGTTTACATTTATATCTCAGACTTTTTCACACATATTTTGTTTTTGTTTGTTTGTTTTTTCATGCAAGCTCTTATGTCACATCCTTATGTTACATTCTCTAAGTATCTGTAACTAATTAAAAGACCTTTACAGATACTGTCTGAGTTGCACTTTCCCTTCGTGGGGAGATCCATGTGGCACAATACTTCTATCTCTGTGGTCTAGGATTATTCTCCAGGTACATCCCCTTAATGCAGGTGGTTGAAATTTTTTCCAGCAAGGCTGTACATTTCTCTTCACAGGAAGGTGGGCTGTATTTCTGGGTGAGGATATAGCTGGAAACGATGGGAGAGATAAAGCAGTGGGGGGTGGTGGTGGCATTGCATACAGTGACTCTTTTCTGTCCTGAATATTTCTGGGCAAAAATTTATTTTTGAATATAGCAGCTCACATTTGCATGCATTAAGGCTGCCTGTATCTGAGTCAATTATGAACAAATTGCTGGAAAACACTGAAACCTGGAATAGCAACAACAAGTAAAATGTATCCCCAGAGCAAGCCAAGCCATTGCACTGCAAAGGGCTCGAGTTCTGGAAGAGACAGCAGTCTCTTGCTGGTCTGATGGCACTTTTGAGCAATGAAATCTGTTGGTATCAGAAGTCTTTGAGGGTGTCAATGAGAAATTTTGCTGGCCCTATGATAGAGACAATGATCCAAAACTCCTTTAAATCCAAATAAAGACCTTCACTGGCCTAAATAGCTTTGGGATCAAGCCATACATTCTGTAATAATGCTCACTTTGTAGCCAGACAGGGTTGAACATACGGATACTAATGATTTATTGGAAAATGTGATGAAAACCTGTAACACAGCTCTGATTACAGTTAGGAGAGGATGCCTGTGAGACTCTGCGTTATGTTCCCACTATCCACAGCAAAGACTTTTGTGTGCAGGGGAGTCCAAGAATTCCAGTGATTACAGAGATGCCACTGCATTGATGCCAACCTACTGCACTGAAGAGAATCTAAATATATCTCCAGGGATGGACTTTTCCCCCTTTTTCTTCTTCTGTCTTTAGAAGTACTTGGGTTGAATACTTGGTTTTGAATCACCGATCATGTGTGTTTGCAAAGGAACATTTCATCTATGGGTGTTGTTTTCTTAAAAAAAATACAGATTTTATTTTAACAAATCACTTTTTAAAGGTTCCTAAAAGAGCAGCAGTTTACATAGATGTGGGACAGATGTGGGCAGCATGTGTCATTGTTGGTTATAAGCACACTAAAAGGCCTTAACGCTGTAAATAATAGTTGGAAGGAATTTCCTGACTCATTTGGACTCTGTGACAGGTTGATCATTATCCATTTATTAAAAAATCCATTTATTTTTAAGGCCATCAGCCATTTATTAGAGTATTTGTAAACTATAAAAGGAATGTCTTTATTGGAAGTGTGACCTCTCTGGATATATTCCCATGGATGCTAGGAGGTCTTTTTCCAGAAATAACATTTAGTGAAAGAATGAAATCTCCATGTTCCATGCCCGTGACACTGAAATAGTTGCTATTATGTTCTAAGACACAGAGTTCCTAGAACTGAACAGTTTTTCTTATTAATAACTCTTAATCACAGAACAGAACTCTTCACAGCAGAACAGAAATGCTGTGCCTTGTATCTACTGCACTTACAGGGAGTTTCCCTCCTAAGTTCAGTAGGAACTGAACGAGTGCTCTAAAAGCAGCTGTCATGCCACGGTTTGCTGCTGCCATTTGCTTTTTGGTTTGTAATTTTTCCAGAAGCTATACACAATTATCCTAGTAAATTAAATTGTGCAGTTGGCCATTTCTGTTTGCATATCATTATAGCTTTATTATGCCTAAAAGCATTTCCCCTATTTAAGCAATATATTTTACTTAAAAACAAGAAAAGAAAATATGCCAATCGATATGCAGGGTGCTCGTGTCACGGGAGCTTACTGGAATGTTGGATTCTGGTACATTGCTCAACTATTGGCCGCTGCATCTTGTTGAGATGCTTAAAAAGCCAGGTTACCAAATGGTGACATTTCGCTCAAGAGTAAGTCAGAGAAATGAAGAGGGTGCAGCAGCATTTCCAATGAAGAAGGAACATGAGAGTTCTCATTCTTTGTGCTAAATAATCAACAAGAGAGCCTGGAGATTTTGCTGAAAAAGGCCGCCAAGCTCCAATTACCACAGCTACATTCCTCAAACCATTAGATCAGTTTCCAGAGGGACCCATTGCTGATTTCAGGAATCACATGGAAAAACAGCTCCAGGCAAGCAGTGCAAAGTAGGAGCTGAGTAATTTTGAACTTATTCAAATCTATGGCAGAAGATGCCTTCATGTGGCACTTTGTGCTCTTCTCTGATGATCGGGTCAGCAGGCAGTAATACCTTACTGGGCTCTTATTTTTCATCTTTAGCTTTGGGTTTGCTTTGCCCAACTGATCCTGCTGCACAGCTCTTCTGATCAGGTGTTCATGTAACCTTCTGGCTATGGAAATAGAAGAAAAGTTGGTGTTCTTTGCAAAGGGGCTAAAATTGAAATCTGAACATACTGAGGCTTTAAAAATGTTATCCTGGTTATGCTGAAAAGAAATCATACACAAAAAATGGAACTTCCCGGCTACTCAAGAGCACTGTATTTATTGCAATTTGCAAACCTGGCCTTGAGAATGCCTGCTGGTCAGGCACTGCGCCCCAGTGGAAAGCTGGAGGAGGGCAGTGGCTGTGCCAGCCCTGCGACCTCAGCACGCTGCTCTCAGGCAGCAGACATCAGCTCAGAGCTGAGCCACAACTTAAATCAGTTGGATGTTTCTCTGTTAGGCCAGCAACAGTGCCCCTATCTGCAGTATGTCTGCAGGTACATGCAAAGCTCCACAAACTGCCATTATTTTGTCATTCAAGAAATGAATTCAGTGGCTTGGTCTCATGTTACTCAACTTTCCAGCTCTCATTAATGGAGCAGGCCTAATTTCAGGGTGGCTTTTAGCTCACTGAATGGGGCTGATGCACAGATCAAATAGTTCTGGCACCCTGACACTTCCTGTGAGTGAAAAATGATGCTGGACTAAATAGTTGTGTGTATTTCATCCCCATTCATGCAACGGATTAAAAGAGAATTCATATTTGGCAAAAATACAGGAATGGGAGAAAAAGATTCAAATCAGAGAAAGAAAAATGTAAATGTTCTTGAGAGGACTTTTGTCTCACAATAGAAATTGGGAAAAAAGCAAGAAAGAAAAAAAAACTCATGGAAAACCACAAGCTTAATTGGAGAAAGACCCAGGCAGGAGATTGTGATATCACAGTAGAACATTAAGGTTTGCAAGAGGGCCTGACAGATGACTGTGCTGCTCTGCTCAGCAAGTGTTGCAGAAAAGGATTTTTGCCTGTGACTAAGGATTAATATTGGATCTGGATGGTATCTAACAGACCAATCCTGCTCCTGTACCTGCACTGTTGGCCATGGGATCCTCATCACAATTAACTGATCATGTTGCTTAAGACAGCAGCTTTAACTTGTCAATGTGACAGAAAACATATTTTTCTCAAGATCCTTTTTTGTTGTTTTGGTTTCTTTTTCAGTTTTAGTCCGTGGTTGTATGTTTGCTAGAAACAAAGCAAGTGAAGCAATGCTCTTAAGTAAGTTTCCCATCTGCAGTGTGGGGAATGATTTGTCAGGGGAAGAAAGCCCCTGCATTCACTGGATACTTAATGAGGTATTCAGATGATTCAAGGCTGCTTATCAAAAAATGCCACAGTATTAGGCTGTGTGTTAACACGGGCTTTTACTCTGGTCTTTATGTACTTTAGCTGGATTTTCACTGCGCAAAGCATAACAAGATTCCGGAGATATATTTTATTCTGAGACATTACAGACCAAATAGGTAGGATAATGGGTGTGAAATGAAACAGAGCTAGGAAAGGACCTATGAAAAGTCATGTGGGGAAAACGAATTGAGGAATAAAAACAAGAATCCTGAATCCAAGTGATTTTTTGATTACACAAAATAAACATTCCCTTATCTCACCTAGTGGGCCTGAATATCTTTGGGCTTAAGCAATCATAAGGTTTTTGTAATATTTTCCAGTCTGGTTACAACAGCCTTATCATAGAAGGGCTGTGTGCTGTATCTCTCTGAAAGTCTCTGTCATGAGATGTAGCATTACAACTGGAATGCTTATTGTACTCCGTCATTATTTATACTCCATCGCCTCCATTGACTGCCTATCCCACCCGCTCCCCGGAGATTAGCAGAGTCAGAGAAAGGATAAATGATGATTAGCAGTTCGTCAAGGGATACAAGAGCTGAAAGGGTCAACGTAAAACAAAGTCTGCCACGTATAATTCACAAAGAATGTGAAGCATTGCTTTTCAGAGTTAACATTCGCATAGCCAGGATTTTAATGAGAATGGAAAATGCTAACATATAAATTCAATCCTATAAAAAAATATTAGCAACAGGCATACTGAGTGGTAAATATTTTTACCATTAAGCCTCTACTCTGCTTCTGACATGAGCTATTAAAACTTCTCCTAAGCTTCCTTTAAATCACGTCTTCAAAATGCCCTTTAAACCACAGGCCTTTGTTTGCACAGAAACGCTAGTGAAGATGATGAAGATGACAGTAAAAATGCATAATGATGAACTGAACATCATGGATCTTTCAAAGCATGTAATGCAGACCTGATGGGATTCTCACTGAAACTGATGAAGGGATTCTCCTGACATCTGAAGAAGCTCACGTTTTCCTTTAGAAGTTCACTTTTTTTATGTTTTCTCAGCAGAAAACCGGGGTCTTATTAAGTTACATGCTGGGCAAAGAGAAAACCGAAAGGAGTTTTATGCTTGTGCCTTGCATCCTCTTGCAATCCCAGACTCCCAAAGCTACCCATTCCCACAGCTATTTTTGTTTCTGCAGGTGAAATGCAGGGCACTGAAGTCTTTACAAAGTCAGACGAATGTGTTATTTCCAATAATTCCACAAACATTGCTTGTTCTTCTTATTACCATGCGGAGTACCTGAAATTGTAATGTTTCATTCCTCCAGGCTGTCAAGGTCCTTTTGCTCTTCAAAATAAGGACACAGACTTTTGTTGTTGCATTGGAAAATCAGGATGTTTTTTTGCTTTTCCTCCCTGTATACTTAGAAAAGGCAATGCATATCGATTCTTCACTTGGAAATCTGTCTTAGCCAAGCTATGAGGGGTCACCGTGTGCAGAATTTCCTCATAGCAACTAAAGCCTCTTTCACAATGGATAGGAGTAAATACTGATTGACTGGTCTCCTAATTACTACTTCCAGTTTTGTGGGAGAGGGATGTTTACTCATCCAGTCTTCATTTCTATATTGACAAAGAAGCTTGCAAAACTGAAGTGCAGCAAAACACTGATGCTGCTGTTGGCTTTTGTAGCTTTGTGTTGTTTCTCAATTCAGAGCATTTTCTCATTGTTACTGGTGCGAGTTAGTCATAGAGACTGAACCTCTGTTTCAAGGGTTTTCAGTTGCAGCCAAGCTTAGTGAAATCTAGTTACCAAAAATCCAGGCATGTGTGAGCTGGGAGATGAGTGACTGTGACTGTACAACGGATGTTGGAGCAAACCCAGGTGGGTGCTGCTGGCTGTCCATCCCTGCTAGAGCTGTGTGCCCCAGCCTCTTACTTCTGGTTTGAATTCTCCTTGCCTGATTCACTTGGGGATTGTGAACAACTGCAGTTTATATGTTAAAGCTTAGTGTCTAACATGGTTATCATCTGATGCAAATGTTTCTCTTACCAAAAAAAAAAAAAAAAAAAGAAAAGGAAAGAAAAGCTATAAGGAGGAAAAGTTTAAGCACTGTTTTGGAAACTAAGAATTATGGAAATATTACCTAATAGGAAAAGTATTCTTAAAACTGGTTCTACTCAGTGCATCCCTTTAAAGGATTATACTTTGTGCCTGCCTTCTGGTCCCTGTCACAGCTCCTGTCATAGCCAAGACATTGCTTCCTGTTACAGAGCTCTACAACAGGCCTGGATAATAGTACGGCAAAGGGAAATATTTCTGCTTGTGTCAAAACACTACAGGTGAATGGGGGAAGAGATCACTTGTTTATGTCTTTCATTATGGTTCTGTTGGATTAGAATTTATGTTCATTTTTAATAGCCTTTTCAATATCAGTCAGACCAGTTGTTTTCATTTAGCAGCACTTTCCCATGAGTTAAGAAAATTAAAGTAGATTAAAATAGGGTGTATGGAAGGAACATCTGCTTCTCATTTTATAAAAGCAATGCATTTTTAATACAATAATGCAGAGAAGCAGAAAAAGTCAGCAAAAAGAAACAAAAAACCTTAACAAACACATTACAGCCCTTTTCACTAAGCAATATTGGAAAGTTATTGTGGATTTGTACCAACATGGCCACAAACTCTACTTTATTATGTTGAATGGATGGTGGGTAGGGGAGAACTGAAGTGAGATTTCATTAATCCATCAGAAAATACCAGAAAGCTTCTCGGAGCTTATGTGAATAGATACGTCAAGGTTGGTGGATAACCTGCACAGAGAACTTTGTAAGTATTTGCATTTCTTCACATGAAAAATACATTTTTCAAGGAGCCTAAATATGCAGAAGCAGCAAAAAGCAACAGAATTTTGGACAAGAGGAGTGAAAGTGACAAAAATTTGCGTTAACTGCCAACATTGGCAAGTAGTATTTATTGAAATGACTTCCTGGAAGAACCAGGCCAAATGCCCAGGGCTGGGGGAATTCTGTGTTTTTATCATTGTGTTATCTGTGCTGATGGATGATCTTTATCTCAGTCCACCTGACTCAGACATTTTGAAAGATGACAAAGAGTAAAAGATGTAGTTGGGATCTGGTTTAGGGGATAACAACCCAGTATGATTCTGTTTTCATGACCTCTCAGCAAATCCCAGGTCCAATAGGTCTAAAAATGAAAAACCTTTTGACAGTCTGATGAAGTGCTCTCAGGCCCTGGCAATCGAGACGGGGTTTGTCTCTATGGTGTGAAGGTCTGGTAGCTCTGAGTGTGTGCTGGAAGGGAGAGGAGAAGGGAAGAGAAGAAACGCATTCTGCAGGGCTGTGTCCACATCTCATGTGGCCACTGTGAGAGTGCCCAAAAAGGCTGTATGAGAACAAAAGGTCCTTTGAGCAATGAGTAACTGCTTCAACACAGGCACCTTGAGTGAAATAACATTTTAAATTACCTGATTTAAATTAAACCTGTTTGGAACCAGATTGTACTCAATAATTCCAGAGAGGCAATATTTAGTTGGAGGTTATGCCCAGAGTGACTTTGATACTCTTTGGAACCAAACTGTCCTGTAAATGACACGAGAAACCATTTTTTCACCCAAGTATCAAAGCAGCTTTTGATCCAGATCATCAGTTTGTTGCCATGTTTACCGATACTTTTGTTAGGAAACGCTTCCCTTTCAGGCCCCATTTCCCACCTAAAGTTCATTTCAAAACTTTAAACATTTACTGATGTAACTTGATTGCAGCCCGAATTGAATTTCAAAGGCCCTCATCTCGCAGTTTCCTTTTGTGCATGCCTGCATTGAAGTCAACTCTATTCAACTGTAATGAAAACAAACCTTTTCCTTTCCATGGCTATTTTCATCCTTTTTATACTTTCCATTTATTACCATAATTTACAACAATATTGTGAGTATTATTAATCCCAATTGCAGTCAATGGGTGTTTGGCATGGTTTTACACTGCAGTGCTGCGTCTTACATAGTTTTGGCTTCCAAGCTGAAAGACTTTGGCACTTGTCACTGCCCAGTGTTAGCAAATACATACAAAACACTCACTATGCCCATGTGCACTCAGGCCAAAAGAAAAGGAAGAGGAAAGAAAGATATCGCAATTTCGAGACCTTTGAAACTGAGGACTGTATGGAAGTATCATCCATAGAGGATGTGTGGCTTCGTGATGTGAGCAAGGTGCTTTTTGTTAGAAGCTCCCAAGTCCAAATCTCATACTGAAACAATGATGGCATACTGTGTTAAAAGCCTGACAGATCTATACGAATATATCTTCTATTCTTCTAATGGGATTTTGGGGGGCTGAAAAACTACAGCAAAGACATTTTTGATCTGTGTATTCATGTTTAGGGAGACTGTAATTTTAACTCAAGGGTTGCACACAGTTTCCATTGCCATAATTGTTCAACAGTTAGGCAGCTTTCCTTGGGAAAAACTGGGTTTTATGCTATTTAATACTCAAAATCAGAGATGGGGGCTATTCATTTTTTAACACTGACAGTTTCACCTACAGTGCATTTATAATACACTGCCCCATCTGTTGTAGATGCTATCATGGCTACCAGAGCTATAAACAGCTAGCCTGAAGTAGATCAAAGAGACAAGCTGAAGGGAGATGAGCACCAAGTGATAGTTTCAGTTCCCACAGACCATAAACAACTGCTTTGCAGATGTACAGCCACATTGAGATGTGCAAGTGGTCAGATGTTGTCTTGGCAGCTGCTCGATGAAGCCCCTTGTTCAGTGCCATAAGAAAGATGGGATGCAGTTAAGAGGATGGCATTTTTATTTAAAGAGATGCAGAGTTGCTACTCTAAGAAGAACAGCAAGAACTTCTGGTGTTGTACACACACTCAGGAGTAATTCAACTTTTTTTGTTATACACAGTAGCAGAAAAAGAGTATCAGGACAATGTTGTTGTCCATTCCTTCCTTGTTTTCTTTTCCTCTTTATAAAAATGCTATCTAAGAAAGCAGCCAAGATATTTTTTATTCCGTTGCTCACATAATAGAATTATATTTGTTGTTCTCACACTGCTTGCCTGATAAAGCAGCTGTTAAACAGAGAACTCCAAGAGCTGGGGAAAAATACTGAAGTACTGTTTTATTAACAATATTTTTGAAGGAAATCAAAATGTTGACTATTCTTAACCTCAGGCAAAGGAAGACTCAAAGACAATTCATATTCAGATATATATGGCAACCTATTTTAATTGCATATACCTTTATAGGATCTGATATTTAACTGCACTTTTTTCCTTTATATTTTTGTCTGCCACAGTCTTCCATTTTTTGTGTCACCATGCTTCATTTATTTATTTATTTGTTGGTTTATTTTTAACTGCATGTCTGTACCATTAAGAAATACATTCTGAGAGCTTTCATGTTGACCCTGTGTCCTACAGTATTCTACTGCGTCCCTTCAGCAAGCATACGCTCACATAGATTGGTTGGCTACAATGGAGCATGGTTGATTTATATCAACTAAAGGTCTGGATTTTATGCACAACACTTTCCAATTCCCTGTTGATAAAATTATTACTATTATTATTATTATTATTTTTACAGTTTGCAACAATATTTTCATTATGTGTGCTGGTGACATCTATGTGTAAGTCAGTCCAACAAACTCTAAATTAAAATAGTTGGGTGATCTAAGTCTGTTGCAATGCAGTATTCTCACAACTTGGAAAAATACAGCCAACATACTTTCTCTCTTTCTTTGTCTGTCTGTCTTTTTCCAGGGGAATCAGTAAATGAACATACCTCAAAGTTTTAATTTTCTAGGTAGTTAGAAGTAGTTTGCATAAGAGGGAAAGGAAAGTCAGCAGATCACATGGTCCTGGACAGATCATGTGAACAGTCAGGATGTAAACAGATAGAAATCCTCTAATTGGTAGTATAATTTTAGTCTCTAATTTAATCCATAAACTAGAATCAACGTGCTTCTGACTCACGGACCTGTAAGAATATTTCAGTGGGGCTGTGAAGTGTGTGAGAAACAAGACATCTGTTAGTATTAAAGAACTTTCTCAACACCTTCAATTTAATCCATTGTGTTTGGATGTTGAGATGACAAGATTTCAAAAGTCTCTGAATTAGGCAGAATTCTGTACTTTGTAAGAGTCAAGTGGCCTCCAAATTTATCTTCATAGAGTAAATTATCATGTGTTTTGGATAAGAGCGAGTCCAACCCCTAACATTCGGGCTTGGAGCTACTGCGTTCAGATGATCAGCAGAACTATCCCAACGAGTTCTCCTTCTTCACATTTGAGAAAAAAACAAATTGAATTAGAAAGTGCACACCCTCCTCCCTTGGTGGCCACTAAGTATTTGTTTGCTCTTTAAATTCAGGGGAGGAGAAAAAAGCTAATCTCACAAAGGTTCACCCCACCCTCTGCTTGGCTTCTCTTCCTTGGCAAGCCTCCCCGGCAGCAGCTGGCTGACTGTTTTTCTTCTGCAATTCTGCTCATGACATTTCCTGCAACGAGGTTTTTCTGAAGGATTCCAGCAGTCCTTTCAGCCCCCTGCCCTCCTTTTTTGGACTCTTCCCCCCTTGACCAAGGACTTGTGCCTGGTTCCCAGCGGTTTAAGGACCGTATCGCCATCACACATCCTTGCAAATACTCTACACATCCTCAACACATACATACTGTGAGTTTCTGTGGCTGTCATGTAAATCTTATTAACTCACTGAGAGTCAGTGCTTAGTGCAGGGTATGCAGAACAGCTGTATTTCTGCTGGAAATAGAGACAGTACTTCCCCAGGCTACATGGCCCATCAGAGAAACAAAGTCTGCACTGAGTTGTTCAGTGGTATGGGATCTGTTCCTGGCTATTGCTTGCCACCATCCTGGCACTTGTTTCATTTAATGTAATTATTTTCTGAACTTGCAGATGTGACCCTCTCCATGCAGAAGAATTTATATAAAGAACTGAGGTGATGGAGAACTGATGCACAGACCCTATTTTACGTAGTGTACTGGTACCTTCCTTCTCCAAACCACTAAAAGATGCACAGACTGTCCTTTCACAGGCTTTTATAAGCATTTCAGTGACTTAATCTCTTAGTGAAAAAGCCTACTTCCATATTAAGTTCTCTGTTATCAATGACATTAAATCAATATTCTCAGTGCTGCGGGTTCCAAGTCACATATAAGCCGTCACACACAGTTTAACTTCAGAAATACTGTATTGAGACATGGTCAGTTTGTTTTTTCAAAGATTATAGAGTACTTCAGTAGAGCTGCTGAAGATCTGTGAGGGTTTATCCCTTGTTGTAGCCAGTTTCTTATATGCTGTGTGAGTTTCTATCCTGCTGACAGTTTTGTTACAGAACAGCAGTTCTGTAAGTCCGAGATGACTGTTATGTGGCTATCAGGAGTAGCACTGGTGAGGCCTGCGTTGTGCGCGTCAAAACAAGTAACACATTATTTAAGAGAATTAGTAGACAAAGTAGTGTGGGTTCTTCTTGTATACATGTTAGATGTCTATTTTTTTCCAGGCATGTTCTCGCACAGTTCTGGGCAGCTCATAGTCCGAACAGCCTCCCCTGGTGTGTTTCTTTGTCTAATTGGTGACATCTGTGTTTAGAGTCAAAGATGGAGAAAAACAGTAATTTGTCCCTTGCCAGAGACATTGAATTGAGGAGAAAACATACATCTGGGATTTATTTGTGTGAAAAGATACACAACTGAAGTACTATGTCTTATTTCAACCTGACCCAGCAGTGCCCTTTCCATTTAGAATATTAAGAATCTAGATTTATATAGGGATATTTTACAAGTCAGAAGTGACACTTATTGTAAAATCTTTGTTATTACAGCAGATCTTTCTCCTTTCTTTTCATTTTTTTATTAAATTGCCTCTCATCTGTCTGTCATAAAAGTGAAGTAATTTGTAATACAAACTGGCTATGAATTCTTTCAGTTACATACTTCATGAAAGCTATGTCATGATGGAGATAAAGCCATACAGCACAACAGGCAAACATTATGCTACATGCCTTCTCTGCCAGTAAAACAAAGTGAACTCTACCAACAAAACTTGCTGTTAGCTGAAGTTGCAGAAGGAGTTTTTCCAGCTGTGGGTTATGGATCATCAGCACATCAGTGACAGTCTGTTCTCAGAGCTCACCTTCTGAGAGTACCTGACCTGCAATCTCAGCTGTTTCTCCAATGAAATCTTAGGAAAAATAGGGTCAGATAGGGAATTAGAAGTTTTATTTAGAGATGTTGCTCAAGTAGATAAGAAAATTCCATTTATTTTACCCAGAGGTAAATAAAGCAGAAATAAAAGGCCTTATCTAAAGCACAGCTACCTGAAGTGTGTGGAAATCCAGTGTGAATGTCTTGGGCTAGGCAGAAATGCTTCATTATCATTAGTAAGGAGGGTGCTGTGCTACCTTGTGCCTGATACGTGTTCTTGGGTTGTGGGAGAGGAGAAGGAAAATTGCTTCAGAGACTTCTTGTACTTGCCCAAGTTTCAGCATGCTGGGTTTTTGTTTTTGTTGTTTTTCTTCTCTAAAACAAGAATTTTGGATTGTCTTCCAGTTTCACAGCAGTATTGACCGTGTGCTGTAATGGTATCAGGTCTATTAATTCATCAGTGATTTATGTTGAAGATGCTTGTAATAAAATGAAACTGCTCGAAGGTTGAATCAAACACAGAGTAGACATGGGGGATTTTTATATTGAAAAGGGTACAAAAGATCCTGGAAACCTCTTGTCTGTGTATTTTGTCTGTTACAAGCTACTAATTCATCCTAATATTGTTTGAATTATTTTGTCCAGAAAGTGATGTGACAGAGTTGAGAATGAGGGCTCAATTGTTTCTGAATGGATGAGATTGAATGTTGCCAAATCCATTTGTGAAAGATAAAATTAATGTCACCACAATGCCAAGGTCTGTTAAAATAAAATCTTGGACTATAGCATTGTTCCTTCAGTTTGATTGTGTATTTAAAAATAATTGGTATTGTGGAAAGAAAATGTCTGTGAGTTGGTCACTGTAATGCACGTACTTCAGTGTTATTCATCTTAAAATGTGAGATATTTATGAGTGAGAACAAAACCCACTGAAGTGAAATACATGCTGTGAAAATGAGTGCACACATTTGTGCTTTGCTTATGTACAGTAAGGAAGTCTGTTTTGCTGTTACTTACATATTACTTATACAGGATGACATTTCTGACACCAAGTGACATGAATCCCAGCGTGTAAACTCTAGACAACAGCAGCCCTTGCATGTTTGGGGTTTGTGTAAAGCCATGAGGACTGAACAAATTTCCTTTCAGTATGGTGGGTTAAGCTGGAAAATCAATTGTAATTGATAGAACAGGAGGAATCTGAGCTAGTTGAACATTAGAGTTTGGTTCTTTTAAAACACTCCTTCAGGGCTTTTTATTTTTTCCTTCTCCTTCCTGCAGACTCCCAGACAATACAGCCTCGCACTAAACAGGAGTAACAGAGTCCATCTTTACTGTGCGTTTCTGGACTACAGGTATGGTATATGAGTTCAGATTCTTTAACTTGGCTAAATCAAACAGCATCTCATTTGTGATGCTTTATGTTGCCGATGTTCTTCCTGTTCTCTTTCTTTTATAGAAGTAGTTAAAGTAATGAAGGCACTGGTTTACAACACACACAATCTCACAGTGGCTTTTTACTACAAATAGTTTTGGTTTTTTTTCACTGACCCTGTGTTAAGTTGGGGATTGAGAGCTTGAAAAATTTGGAATCAAAACTAAAATGCAGACTGATACTGATCCTGCTTATGATGGTTTATGAATATATCCATTTGGGCAGACACTTGGGATGGCAAACCTCCAGCAGAGCCATTGGTTTCACTGGATCTCTGCCTGTTTCACAATACTATGTGAAATCAGTATTTAAGAGCTGTGAGTTTTGGCCAGCGTGTGCAATGAAGAAACATTACGCCCCTGAATACAAATTAAAAGGAAAGGTAAATAAATTAAATGTCACTTAGAAAATGGGATCTATGGAAAAGAACAGCTTCTATTTTTTATTTTTTTTTAGCTCTGAATCTGTTTAACCTGTTTCTGATTTCCAGGCATGTTGCTCTTGTTGAGTTAAAATACAAACAGTATTTTCTGAAACTTGAATTTTATGGGGATTAACAATTTTTGACCTGTCATGATATAAGCTTAGTTGATGTAGCAGAGGACTGCAATGCTGTGATCTCCTATCCATCATGCACACGGGAAGGTCACTGTAATTGTTTTATTGAAGTTTTGTTTCAAGGATGTTGAAGTGTCCCAGCTGTTAGCAGTTACTTGTCGTTATGGTTACTCACAAATTACAATAAATTCAAAACAGATTTTACTGAAGCAAATTAACATGGCTGGGGCATTGTTCCTGTGTGGTTTTCCACTGAGACTTGGGCCCTTGAGGCTATGCCTTGGGATAGAAACTGAAATACAAAATCTACCCTTCCAAATGAGCTTTATTTGTGTCAAGGTATTCTTATTCCCTGGCGGATGGTAGTTAAAGAGCAAGCAATTCCTGATGTACAGACGGCTCCCTTTAAGAATTCAAGGAGGTCCCAAAGGATAGAATGAAAGATGATTATTTTACCTATTGTAAAATAAGCTCTGATGAAAATATTCATCACTCAGCTTCAGAACCCCAAAGAATATAAAAAATAATAAATAGTTAAGAAATAGGCAGTTTGTGCAGTGACCTATGTTGGCCCAAACTCCACCAAGATGTGGCTTCTATGTTCCCGCTCTGTCGCAGGACTCCTGGCAGGGCTGTGTCAGCACAAGGCTTTCCAGGCTTTCCCTGGCTCCAAGAAGCAAACTATGAGCATCACATCCCTTGCTGCCCTGGGACTGAGCCATGCAGCCTGGATAGCCATATCCTCAGTGGAGCAGGAACTGCCCTCGCTGTCCCTGAGGGTGAAATGATGAAAAACGATTGGCATGGGTAGCTCACTAGAAATCATGCTCAATCACTCTAAATTACTTTCTTTGTTAGGACAAGTGGGACATTGAATAATAGAAAGGCAGGAGATACAATATGCTTTGACTTCAAGATTATTGACTTGTCTGACATGATAGTTCTCCAAATACAGAAACCCAGGTTTAGATAAAATGCCATAAGTGAGTTGCATAATGCTATGAAGAACAACAGTTATTCATTAGTTATAAAACCAGAAAGTAATCTCTAGTGACATTCAGATAGGGGTATGATTTAGGCCCTCTTCTGGTCAATATTTTCCTTATTTATTTTTGTGGTGGAGTTGTGAGGGCACTAACTGTTTATGAATATACAATGGCTTTCAAATCCTTGTATCTCCTGTACACTGCAATGCATGTCAAACTAACCTGAATAAGATGCATTTTGATAGAGATTGTGCCATTTTTATATGCTTTGCAGCAATGGAACTGGTGTTTGGTCTAATGAAGGTTGTGTGCGTGAGAGCGGGGACCTCAACTACTCAGTGTGTCTTTGTAACCACCTCACTAATTTCGCCATTCTGATGCAAGTGGTGCCTCTGAAGGTGAGATTAAACAAAAGTGTAACTGTTGAAAACAAAGCATAAATACACACCACATCAATAAGTGACTGGAACTGGGCTCATATTTGTCCTATTCAGATTTATTCCACAGCTTCTTTACTGGGCTGCTGTACTAATCCTTCTGGACTATACGTTTTCTAAAACATTTGGGAACTGAATGGAGCATACATCCCTGTGGTAGGTGGGAATCCTGAAGTACTGCACTTTATTATTATCCTTCTAGTATGATTTCTTAAAGTAGTAGGCAGGAAAAGCTCTGGAAAACAGCACAGACCAGCCTGGGTTCGATGATTTCATTTTCAAGATCAAGAAAGCTGAGATGTGTCTGTTTAAGGCTTTTGCTAAGTAGACTTGAGGAGTTTGAACAGCCAAGTTTGAACTCCACGTGAAGCAAACTGCTGCCAGTGGCCCTACCACTTGTTCTGCCAGCTTTTCAAGTGCTTCTCTGCTACTCTTTTTCACCTCCTTGCTGAGCAGAGATGTGCATAGAAATGTGAGAAAGAACTGGAGAGTGAACCCTTTATGTATAGTTTCTCTGTGCTCAGATCCTCTGTCCAATGTGACCAAGGGTTTCTACTTGGTCCTCATACTCGTCAGTGCTTTCAGATGAAGTTTAATGGTATCACTTTTCTCACCGAACATGTTCTTGCTATCATAATGCTATGTGATGCCTTGAGATTTCTTCAGAGATGGCAGTGTTGCTCCTTGCAGGTGAAATGCTGTTTTGTGCCTCCTGAAGGAATTCCTCTCCAAAGCTCAGCACCAGGCAAGGCCAGCCCCCTGCTGGGTCTCAGCAGGCAAACTGGCAGCACTGCCATGAGCATCAGAAATATGATTTTACGGCTTTATTTGGTGTGCTACTGTCAGGGATGATCCTATGGATGCAGTGACAGAGCTCTGCACTGCAAAACTCCCAGCTGATAAATAATGAATCTATAATATAAATAATTTACAGACCATACATTTAAAGTAATTTACACTGATTGTCTGTCAAATTTATACTCTCAGGCACATTCTCAGCTTTTTACAGGCACCATCCTAACAATGTAAATGAACAAGTGAAGAAGAGCTTCAGAGGGACAGTAGGAGTCGTACTGTCACATTTATCATGGTGTGCTACTAACAAGTGCGGTGTCCTCTGTGGTACAGCTAGAGGGTTTTTGTCAGCTTGGTTGGTGTGGATGCACTGAGCATGGGGCCATGTCTCAGGCTCCTGTTAATTGGTTTGAATGATGGATGTGCTCTTATTTTAGACAGTAGCCCAGCCCTGAAGTAGCTGCTGCAGCAGGATGAGCTGCCTGTGCTTGTGATGGCAGCTCAGAGGTTCTTGCAGATAGACACAAAAGTGAACTTGCAGCATCAGTGTAATCAGGTCTATCCCACTGAGCTGCAGCAAAGACTTTTCAAGAAATGAATGATTCAAAACTGCCATTAGGAATTACTGGTTCAGTAACACTGCTAGCACAACTGCTTGCATGATTATCCCAGTTATGTGGTGTCATGCCATCACAGCTGGGGTGTAGAACAGCATGGTCTGCAATCCAAACAATTTAATTAATTCCCAGAGTCCTCTGTACTAGTCTTGCCATTGGAAGAGGGAGGGCACCTTGTTCAGGTCTCCTAGTTTTTATCTACCCTTTGTTGTCCTTGTTACTTATAAAACACCTAATAATCCCAGCTGGTTTCTAAGTATCATTTTCTTAGGAACATTTTGTTCTCACAATAAAACAAGGTTTTGCCTACACAGCTTCCCACTTGAGAGGTAAAAATAGAGCGGCAGAAATATGTTATTATTAAAATTGTTTTAAAGAGCGGTGTAAAGAGATTAAATGATTTAATCAGGATTGAACAGGACATCCACCAATTAAACGCTGGTGAAAGATTCATTGATTTTCCATTGGGGAATAGTTCTGAGCAGCATAACTTTCAAACAAACAGATGTGAGATTGTTATGATTAAAGAGATGTTGGGGTAAATTTTAATAATATGCAATATTAGTCAGTGGAGATCAAAGACATTTTATATCAAAGCCTTTGGAGTCAGACTATCTTAAAGAGATCTGAAATGCATAATTAGGAAACATGAACGCACTGTCCAGTTCTCACAGTCATTTAATGGTTCTGTTTTCAGCATTTTGCCCCATCTTAACTGTCTAAACCTGCAAATTTTGTAAGATATTTTTGAACTGCCATTTTACTTGTTCATGATAAGTTAGAAAACAAAATTCATGTAAAATCTCAGCACTTGGCTGAACGTGTGAGATGTAAACCAAGACACTGATGCTTGAAAACCTTAATACCCATCTTCTTCTGTTACACCTTTAACCTCTTTCACCTAAAATCCCAGGTTTTAACATAATGCAGTGGTTGACAGAGAACAATGTTGATGTGGAAATCCACGAGTGCTTGAGACGAGTTCAGTGTGTGTTCTGATGTACTTGGCCCTTCTTCATGAGAAAGATTGGTTTTCTTTTTGCTTAAGAAAAAAAGCATAAGTGTTTTTTAGGCACTGCGAGTATTCAGAGAGAATTTGTTGTTCAAGACAGGAGAGCATGAAGTGCTCTCTTCAGAAAAAGCTGATGTGTCTCTAAGCAAGAAAGACTGAAAATAAGTGAGTTTCCTCAAAAATACCTTTTCATTTCATTACTTGGTGAGCATTTCTAACAAAGCAGGGAGCTGAGCTTGGATGCTGTTTGTTTACCAAGGATAGAGACTTTTTCTTTGGAGTTACGCTAAACTCAAGCAAGATTCTCCTTGGTTCACTCTTTGTCCCTTCCCATGGTTTGGCTTTTGCCACTTCGACAACAATAGCACAATTCAGACCCACCAGCTTTGATGCATTTTGCCCTCGTGCCTCCCTTTCTGCTAACACTGGCCCAATTCACTTGTAAGAACTAGCAACTGTAAATTCTCAAGATTCTTTATCATTGCAATTTTATTACAAGGAAAAGATCTGTGTAAATACTTTATGCATCTGGCTTGGAGAGGAATCACAATGTGTCGTACAGATTTTATTTTCTTTCAGAGGGACATTTATATGGACAGAGTTATAGGATATCTGGCATCTGGTAGTGCTTTGTCTTGAAAACTTGAAATATATTGAGACTACGAATGCTGACATTGTTAGGCAGTTATGGGGCAGACTGTCAGGTGGGTCTAATTTAAACAGAAATACAAGAAAGTAAGTAGGTAGAAGCTCTGAAACATAAGAGTATTTTTATCCCAGTATTTCAGAGAAAGAAATTGAGAGTACATAAAAGAAAGCTTTACATTCTACAATGCTAACTTCCATGTGAGAAAGTTAACCTCCACTTTTATATTGGTGCTCTGTATAACAGTGCGTGGAGAACTTATTTGAATGCTGTGAATTAGCTGCAACTGAGCTTGGATTACAAGTGTAGTTGAACACTACTTCAAATTTCACATTAGTTTCAGCAACAACTTGAATGTACTAAAGCTGCCATGTTTGTGGAAGAACAGCACTAACAATACTGCTGATGAGCCTGGGATCCATGTCTGCAGTTTGCTGCTTTCAGCCACGCAGGAGAGTCGCAGTTGTAACATGTTTATTTCAGGAATGAAAAAAAACTATGGGATAAATCTGCAAACATGTGGCACTCAGATGTCAGGCTGGCACTGACCTGTTAGCCTGCCGATGAACCAGCCACGTGGAGTGCTGAAATTATCCGTGTCTTCAGCACTCTGTTGTTATGGTTGGCCCAGAATTAGACTTGCTCACCGAGGTTCATTTATCATGCTGGTTTTAACTTGGGAAATGATAACATTCGCATGGAGTTTTGGAGATTTGTGGCAATCAATTTGTTTAAACAAATAAGCAAATCAAGATAAAATGTGACGAAAGATGAGCAGAATGTTCCTGAAGGAACACGTTCAGCCCTTGATTGCCTTTGTGAGGTTACATGGATGTAATTAAGGCCAGGATAACACCAGAACTTGGAAACTATTGAGAAGCCTTTTCACAGCTCTGGTCAATATAGCAAGATTGAGAACTTTACAGAAGCATTACTCTGACAGAACATGTCAGTGGGACGCTCAGCAGCTGTGCAGACATTAACCAATTAGTTTATGTTCTTCTTTCTGATGGAGGAGCTGAAAAAAAGCAAATATCTCCCAAGTAGCAAATCCTTGCTAAAACTGCACTCTCAGGCGTTCATGCCTGTCTTTGTCCTTTCTTGATCTGCAGAGCTGTGTTCTATCTTATACCTCAATCTGTGCTTCCTGCTGTCAGAGCAAATCTGTACTGCCAGCCGCCCTGCAGTGCTACAGTTTGGGAGACAAAGGTGCATTAATATGACTGTGGCAGGAAAAACAAATAAGGCATTTAGTTTGATATATCTAAACTGATATATGTTTGCTTCTTTTGGAAAAACTCCAAGCAGAGAGCACCCAGAGCGATACTATGGTGGCTTTCTCAAAGTGCTGTAGTCCTCATTGTACAGAAGATCTGAACCTGAATAGGAACAGCAGAGGACAGCAGATGAGATGTTCCCTCAGTTAAGCATCCTCCACTTGCACAGGACCTGGGTAGATCTCAACCTGTAATAAATGGTATCTCCTGCTGGAGAGGAACATGCCCACGCCTGGGGCTGGGAAGGACAGCTGACATCAGGAGAGATATGGGTGATGTTCCTCTGGCACAATCAGGCAGAGGAATGTCACAAAGTGCTTCCTAGCCAGCAGGAGTCAAATCCAGCATGGAGCAAGCCACATTTCAAAAGCACTCCAAAGAAAAGTCAGATGCCATTATTTCTTTTTGGGCAGCTTTACTTCTTCTCATCAGTCAGTGGGGTCCTGTGCTACTGCCAGCAAACATGCCGGCCATCTGGCAGATTTTATTTTTATAGTGATCCAACAACTACAAGTCATGCCAGGCTATTTGTACCATCTGCCACATAAATGTCATTTCAGCAGCAAAAGCATGGTGGACACCTGGGGTACAGAGTTCCAAAGCCTTAGAAAGGAGAAATCACTGTCCCCAAGGCAAAAATCAAGCATGAAGTTTGGGTCCCTCTCCAGTAAGTGACCACTGCAGGACACAGCAGTAACAGACTGCTCTTTTAGGATGGTTTTACCTGAGGGCTTTTGCTCTTCCTTTTTTCTACTGAGGTTGTAAAAATGATAGTTTGACATGTGGACGGACATTTACAACAAAGTAATGGTTTCATCTAATTAGACACATTTCCTGCATTTTTCAAACTAGAAAGGACTGTATTTCATCCCATTTGGAGATCTTGTTCCACAGTTCAGAAGTGAAGATCAAACAATACGCTTCAAGATGCCCACCTGTGGGCTTGAAAACAGAGAAGAGTTTATGAAGGGGAAAATATTTAAAACTTCTCAATCTTGCAGTTAGATCCATAGACAACCTGCAGCATATCAAGGAGCCCAGGGCTTTTCAGAAGCTTGGGGATTTGGGTATGGGCTTTTATTTACAAAAGAAAAGAAATCCTGTTGTTTTCCTTGGGGCAACTCGGGTTTTTTTATTCTAATTTCCACTGCTATTGCTGGTTTTGTGAGCAATCTTTGATAACACGTGCCCGACTAGGAAAGAACAAAGTGCATCTATTCATGTTTATAAAGACTGTTTAAAAACATCCTAACACTGTCAAATGCTTACAAAATATTGGGCATAAGTGTATAATTTGTGAGACTGGTGCAATACTTTCCTAAATCAAACATTCCAGCTATTAATCACACATTGCACTCAGAGGACGTTAAAACAGCAGTCTGCAATGATAACTTTTGTTCTTAAATTTTTCAGACCGCTGAGGTTCAGAACGTGTGCTCTAATGGGATGATGAAATGGAAGCAACGTGGTTTGTTGCTGTTTTGTTATTTTAACGTAATTACGTTTCTCAGCATGTTTATCATTGTTGAGAACATAAAAAATAACAGTGCCTTAGCCCAGTAATTTTTCTTTTGTGTTGCATATTTAAAAATTGGATAGGCATTGCAATGTTTTGTCCCTGTTTATTACCGCTGACAGTTTATTTAACTGAAGAGATCTCCACAGACAGTTTAGACAGCCCTTGCCCACAGATGAACACGGATAAATCAGCCTGCGTTTATGCTCGCATTGCTTTGTAAGCTTTCCTCTTTGCTCTTTCGCACTCTCTCCACTTCCCCCTCCATTTTATCGCCATCAGTGTTGCCCCCATGGAGGATCTCCCTGATGTGCTCACAGTGTGACTTTGTTGTATTTGTCTGTTCTACACCCATGCTCATTTTTCCTGAAAATGGAGCACTGATCTTGATTTTTAACTCGGAGCCATCGTTCATTCTTCTCCTTTGTTCCTCTGCCAGCGCAGCTCTGTTAATTTTGATAGGAGGAAATAGGAGACTCTCTGGGTCTGTCCTTAATCTCACAGAATTACATGGAAAAAGTTGGACTAATGCTGCAGAACACTAAACCCTTGACATCCCTTGGAGAATTGTTTGGCAATTACTGGATTTCACTGAGCAGAAAGGAACAAAAAATTGTCTTCTATTTTGGAGAAACACAAATATTTAAGAATGCTTTAATGGTCAAACAGCTCTTTTGTTCGAGGAGCATGAAATAGGACACTTTTGTAATCAGAATACTTAACAAAATAGCAACAGGCTTCTTTCCTAGGTTGGAAATGAAAGCACTGAGCAGTTTGGCAGCTAGATATTTTTGCTGACTAAAGGATTTCCCCATGTAGTATAAAAATATTACAGCACCACACCTTTACTCATCACTGTTCTCTGCTGAACATCACTGAACTCTGCCCTCCCTGCCCAGTGGTCAGTGGGGTCAGTGCCTCAGTGCCGACCTATGGGTGCTAGTTCATCCCAGAGAATACTGCCATGGGAACTCCAGGCACCTGGGGCCTCCACAACTGCTGCAGCCCCAAAGTGAAATGGACATTTCTGAATCAGAGCCACGGCTGGGACAGGAGAGGTGGACATACTCATTGTGCTGGGCTCTGGGTATTTAATTATCCCCAACTGCTCTGAAAGATCTCAGACTTGGGATTGGCAAAAGGCCATCATTTCTTGGCCTTATAGAGCTGCTGGACCCATGCTGGTTTTTCTTCTCCTCATAAGCCTCTCTGATGTCTTTGGTTTGCCTGTTAATTGGAGAACAGGATGAGTCTGCTCTTGTTGGAATGGAAAGCACAGAACAGATGTATAAATCTGAGGTGCATGGGCAAAAGTTACTCCTTCAGATTCACATAGGATGATCTGCTGTAAGTATAACATTTAGCTATTTTTCTCCGACGACTGAAAGTCTCAGCCCTGAAAAGAAGGCAGAAAAGCTCACTGCTTGTTGTTACACAAACACAGACTTGAGGAAGGACTCACAAATATCTGCTTTTCTGATCTCCAAACTTCACAACTTGAATCCTTCCTCCCCACCACGCTTCCTTCAGGCTTCATTTGAACAAGTATCTTGCTGGGTGAGATTTGTAACGAGCAGATTACCCACTGTTTGATGACATCTTGCCCAGAAGTACTTTAAAAGACCATGTATTTAAAAAATACTAATTAACACCTCGGCGGAGATATTTGGAAAATTCTACATTTTACATGTCACAGTGAAAAGTTTTAAATAAGCAGCCACAAGGCTGGGCTGGCTGGAGAAAAGTGTTCCTTCAAAGCCTGAAAAGTCCCCTCTGTAGCACTTTGCTGCTGATCACAAGGAGATGTGGACTTAACAGAGAATGGGAATTCAAAAGCTGTTCTGTTGGAAATGCCTGATGAAGATGATTACAGTGCAGAGCATGACTCTCTGAAGGTTTTGTGTTCTTTTTGTCTTGGTATTTTATACACTGTGGCTTGAGAGAAGTCCCTGAATCAAATTAGACTTTTCAAAGTGAGTAATGGCCGCGCAGCCCCCATAGGTGTGGCCCCAGCAGAGCGGTGCCTGTGGGCTCAGAGCAGCCTGAGCCAAACACAGATGTTAATTTGAAAAAAAACAAACCGTAATGTTATGTACATAACAAAGTGCTTGGCAAGCTGAAGGAAAACAGTGATTTGTATTGTTATTATTATTTAATATATAAATAAAGGCCTCACTGGACCGAAATTGAATTTCAGCAGCCTTTCTGGAGGCAATTAAAACCATTAGCTTCATCAGCCAAGGCCAGCGTTTTAATGTCTCTGAAACACTCAGGCTGCCAAAGTTAATTATTCATCCTTTTCTTAATTGGATTCAGATTGCATTTTAAAGGTGCAGCTTCAAGAGGGTTGGCTGAACCTTAATTTTTCACCCCTACCTCTCCTCCCTTTCCTCCCCCCAAGAAATGTTTCATCAGAAATCATTTCAAGCCTTTGCAAAAGGATTACAGAGTGGATTTCAGCCCAGGCCAGCAGCTGATATCTCATGTCAGATCTCAGCCAGTTTAGTAAACAGTACAAAAACCATACATTCAAGTTCCTCTGTGATAGCGATGCTTTTTTGACATGGAAAGCTGACCAAGAGGAATAGGAATGTATCGACTGCTCTTAAGGCAAAGCACAGTGTTCATGCCTTATATTTCCACCAGTAAACAAATAGATTTTCTTTTATATAATGTTTATGCTATATGAACACATCATATTATGTGCTATACCAGTAATTAATACTCTAAAATACAATTTGTGGGTACAATATAGTCCTTAGATTGCAGGTTTCGTTTCTTAAAGCTTTAAAACTTCTTTCTGGTTCAGAACTTGCTGTTTTTTGGAAGAAGATGAATTGCTTTTCATAACAGAGGATTAGAAAATAAAATAATCTGTTCGTGGCTTCACTGGGAAGTCTTAAGTCAGAATTTGGTACACAGACAAACTTTTTCAGCTGTATCAGACCTTGTTTTAGGTTGCTGAACCCAGCCCTGTGTCTGATGTGTAGTCTCTAAAGGGAGACACGGAGGGGTGTTATGTAGTATGTAAAGAATAAAAGCACCGATCAGTACTTCCCCAGAAATACCTTCTCTAGACAAAGCCAAAAGGGCACCTCCTGGTGCACCTTCTGTAAAGGAGAAATGGGGATCAACCAACTGATGGATAAAGAGTGAAAAACAGGAACAGGAGTACCAGTTTCACTGGAAACAAATGAACAATCGGAAGATGCTGAGGAGAGAGAGCCCTGTGCTGCTCTAATAGATGCTCTGATCTGATCTGTTGATAATTTGGTTCTCTGTAGCACATTTAGCTTTTTGACAGATCGTTGTGCTTTACGGTGTATGTGGTTGCTTGTTAATACTACATAAAGAAACAGGTTTTCTGATCTATATACAGACAAAACAGTTTTTAGTGTATAACCCACTGAACAAGCCTTCCAGCCTCAAGTGACCTTTTCCAGACACTCCAGAGATGAAAAGTACCACCCCATTATAATAATATATTTTCATCTTCCTGTGCAGTTATTTTTAAACTGGGGAGTTCGGTGTCACTCGTTTTCTTGTTATTAACAACATCATAAAAGAAAAATATATATTTGGAGTCTGAGCCGTAGTCTTTCCAGGATTGTTTCTCAGACCATCCGGTCGCCTGTGAGTTTCCAAGATAAAATTGTCAAGCAATGTACTAACTTCTTTTACGAGGTAGAAGTAGGGTAAGACAATGGTCTATAATATTTCAGATGTGTGTAACTGCTGAAACTGCCAGATCTCTGTTCACGTTATTAGCGACACTTGCAAGGTAAAGGCTGTCACAGGCTGAGCTAAGAAGGGTGTGGGGGGATTATATGGAGTTTGAATTTCTGATGTAACTGTTTCTCAAAGCTGCAACTGAGAAACATCTGGTTTTTTTTAATAGTGTTCATGATTACTAACACTCATGACTTCATGAACTTGCTTCCCAGTGCTTCAGCTTGCTGTAGACTTCAGAAGATGACCTTATACATTCAAAGAAGCAAATTATTTTAGAAGCAAAGAATAATTTGATGTAGATTGGGACAAGTGTGAGAATCATGCTCATGGGACTACTTCACAGATTGCTCAACGGTTTATTTGCTACTTTTTAATGCTATTTTCTTTAGTAATAGCATTAGAGCCTGATTAGCATTTTTGTGCTGACAATACGATCATGCCAAATTAGTGTTTTGTATTCCATGTCATGCATTAAGTCTGAAAAACTGCAGAAAGACTAGCTGAGGTAAGATGAAATTAGCTCACATCAGAGCATTGGGACTTAAGAGGAAATTGTCTCTGAACTGATGATACACAATGCTTTGACAGCACTGGTATTCCTAAAAAACTGCATGCTTATTATCCTTTACAATGAACATAAACACACACTGTCTAGCTGTGCTGTAATAGATGGGTTTTGAGAAGTTACATATTGAAGTTAGTAGAGACCTGATATTTTAAACACAGACTCTCTTCTCTCCCACTCCACATACCTGTCTGCAGAAATGGGGCTGCACAACCTGGAAATCATTCCAGGTCTCTTCATGCTGTATCCTTTCTTCACAATTTATATCATCCACCAAAAGATGCTGCAGTGGCTGCAGCTGATGTGAGCAAGGACTTTTGCTCAACTCCAACCTGGCTGTTCGATTTGAGGACAGCTATGACAGGGCTCTACCATTTTCTTTACAAGGAAAAAAATTATTCAGAACTACCTACAAGCTTTATGTCCCTCGTACTATGCAAGATGAGAAAGCAAACTTCAATGATGTTGCTTATGGTTGTTACCAGACAGATGTGGGTATTGATTTTAGAGTGCCATTCTTAGAGCATTGTCAGATTTTATGTACCAGAGGAAAGAGCATTTTCCAGTTCACAGATGCAGGAACCTACGCAAGTTGTTTTAGATTAGAGTGACTTATTTACAATTTATGGAGGAGGGATTTTTTTTTAATTTATGGTTTCAAACTCATACAGGCTCCACATGGGAGCGTCTGATTCACGCCTTGCACTGTTTTCTGGAGGAAGACAGGGCTAAAACCCAGACAAAGTATTTTCTGGCTGCCTTTGTTGGGAAAGAAAGGAGTGAAAGAAAGCCTTAAAATGCTGAGAAATTCTGATTCCTGAGTGACTTGAAACTGGAAGAGCTTCCTCTGCTTCCCTCCTCCCTCTTGAGAACTGCAAAGCACCCATAGCAAGAGAAATGGACGTGTATCAGAGCAATCAGGGAGTAAGGCCCATTCATTTTGGACATGAATATCCCTGATGAGGAAATCATTTTAAAGCTACCCGATTTACCGTGCAAGATATTCCCACTTCAGGAACAATCTGTGAAGAATGGCTATATGTGGCTTCTGAGGGGAGACAGAAGTTGTTTCACAGAAATTATGTCAACCTTTTAAGATAGTCCAGCACACAGAGCTCTTTTGTCTTTGTAATTGATGCTGTCCAAGTCAGGGACAAGAAATGTGTCTTTGGCTGACAGAGAAAAAAACTTCTAAAGAGCATATTTCCTAGGAGCACTAACACCATAGCAACAGTTGTCTTTCAGTGCTGCTGCTGTATCACTTAATAGTCCTCAGATTGCCGAGAGCCACAGTCTGTTCTGCCGTGAAACTTACTGCACGTGAGCTGATGCTGTTGGTGGATCATTACAGGAAAGACGTATCTATACAGCACATCATTTTTACTTTTATCTAAAATGATTTTTTCCCCTTTGTAGCCACATAACACTTATTTTTCTCCTTCAAAAGGAATTTCTGGGGGGAATCTACCAGTAGAACTGATGAGGTCAATAATCCTTGATGAAATACTTTGTGTGGGGGGACATAACGTGTGTGTGTGTGTGTGTGGAAATAATGGAAAATTCCAAACTGTGATGCTAAATTCATTTTATTCATCAGATTTTCTGAAAAAAAAAGGAAAGGAAAAAAATATTGTTCCTTTCAGTATTTTTCAGAATGAATAAATATTTTGAATGAGTTTTCAGCCAGGAGTTTAACTTACAGTGAATAGAAAGAAGAGCGCAGTATTTCAAACATCAAAATGAAACATTTTGATTGACTATTTTTTTTCCCAAATGTTCAGTTTATGGAAATTTCAGCTCTATCCAAATTCAAGTCGGGAGAAATGTTTGAAAATTCTTCTGAGATGAGAATGAATTTTCCTGCTTAGTTCTGTTCTACTTATTATATATTAATACCTCCTGGCTCCCTTTGCTAGGTGTGGCTTTTTTGTCATTCTTCTGTGAGGACTTGCATGGAAAATTAAGGCATACTTTGCTGATTAATTTAGGATGGAGGGTGAAAACAAAATGTTGCTCCTCCTTTGAATCTATCCAGGTTTCAACGAGCATCCTGGTGCTGTGTACTGGTGCAGTCAGAGATTAAATGTCTGAAAATTGAACTTCTTCTACAAAAGGTGCCCATAGGTATAAACAGAGGCTGAAGCTGGCTGCTCTTACTGGGTCTTTTCTCCGGGTATCCATTCTGTGGATGTTATTCCAGCTCCTTCAACAGGCACTGAAAACATGATACATTAAACAAAACAAGTGGGCTATAAATGGCCCATGATTTATGGGTTATCTTGGTTTGTCAGTTCTCACCGCTGTGAAGCACTTCTGGTATTTGCACAATGATGTAAATTATTGCAGCATGAGAGCATTAGCAGAGTGCCCTGCAAGCTGTGAAATATCCCATTGCTGACATTGTTTGTGCAGCCCAATAAGCTGCTCCAATCTCAGGCTTGATTCTATCACTGCAGCAGAGAAGCAAACTTATTTTGAGGAAATACTGATGTATGAAATACAATGAGGAACCAAAATGCCATGGGCATGTGAGTTCCTTGGCTGTGAGACTGCAGTTCAGAGACAGCTCTTCATTTTGCATGTTAGAAACAGCAGTGAATGATCATGAACATCAGCTTGTATACGGAAGAGGAAATGCTGTGTGCAGGGGGGCTGACCTGTGGTTTGGTGGTGTAATAAATCAACTAATAGGTTTTCTTTTTATTTTGTTTGTGTACAGCTAACAAGAGAACACCAGGTGGCCCTCTCCTCCATCACTTACATTGGCTGTGCTCTGTCCATCTTCTGCTTGACGATCACGCTGGTCACATTTGCTGTATTGTCGTGAGTGAATTTAACTGAATATGTGCTGAGCTGCTGTGGTACAGAAAGTCAAATAGTGCCTTTCAGGTCACTGATTTGGATCCCTTTAGATGCCCAGAATAAAACAAAGAATACTAATTTTTCAATCACCCTTAATTAGGTTCTGCACATGTATTTGTACGGGTTGGTTATTTATAAATTCATTAATTAATAGGGGTGGTGCCTATAAAGCAAGCTATCTTCATGCTATGAGACATTTTTAGATTTTTTAAAGCTCTCCATGTTTTGCCATAGTTCAGGAATCTTGAGAGGAGGCTATAGGAGTCATTGTCAGGAGCTCAAGGCAAGCACAGGATCAGCAAGGACCACAGGATCTCCCCAGAAGAAGTATCTTTGGATTGCTTGGAGTGAAGGAAGCAGTACTTACTGCTTTCCATCTTGCCTGTAAAGCAGTGTATTTATAAACTGCCTAGGTATGTCTGGAGAGGAAGGCTCAGCTGCTGCCTCAGTTCTATTTCCTAAATACTGTGTGCAATTACACCAAATGACCTACATTTAATTTTGAGTACCTTTCTGTTGCCTCTTAGGCTGGTTTTCTAACATGCTGCTAAGGAGAATGAAGTGTGAAATTCACTCTGTGGCTCATGTTTAAATCCCTGAATTTCTGCACCCTAACACCTATAACCCAGCAACCCCTTTGAGGGTATTCTGCACAGTGAAGTTTTTTGCCATGTGGGCTTTAGGGCCTTTTTGCCAATTTATGTTCCAGTTGTGACAACTGAGTTTGAGGCCCAGCTCAGCTTGATACAAACATTTCTGGAAAAAAGCTTTCATAGAATTTTCTGTCTAAACAAATAATAGGAAACCTAACGAGGGGTGAAGTAACTCATCCAAGGTTGTGCAGCAGATTGGGATCGTGGCAAGGAATGTGATTCTTGTCTCCTTGCTTGTTAAGCACCAAACCATGCTGAGAGGCCAGTTTCTAGGAAAAAGGGCTTGCTAAACACAGTAAACTGATTGCAATGTTTGTTTGTTCCAAACACCGTATTACTTCCAAGTCTCAAGATATGTGTTGGTCATACTTGGATTAAGTGTGTCGTGTGTGGCAAAATCCACCCCTAGCAAGTCCAATGTCTGCCCATTTGGCACTGTGCTATTAGCATATTTAGGCAAAGGGGAATGATCTGCTCCATTTTTTCTCTGAGTGTAGAGCTGGATATTAGTGTTTAGAAAGGAAAATGAGCAAAAGAGCTGGTACTGCTGCAGCTGGGCTGAAAACTCCTTGAGCATACTTGGAAAGAGAGCTTGGACCCAGCTGACTATCACAGTGTTAAGCACCCCACCTACATACAGAATCATTCAAACTGCCAATTAAAAATAATTTGATTAGGTTTTCACTGGAGAGCAGGGCCTCATTAGACAGCTGAAGTGAAATTTTGCAATGTAGTGTTAGATGATCATGAGGTAAGTGGAGAGGAATCTGGCAAGTTCTTTGCTACTCTGTGTACTGGCAAGGACGGCTGCTTCCCAGGAGGGCAGTCCTGACTGCCTTCTGGGGAATGATGTTCCACTGTGTGACTGCATGAAGTTCCTTATTAGAAAGCTACTGGTACCAAGCAACGCAACCTGTCTTTCAGAATTACACTTAGGGCATCAATATTTCTTTTTATCTCCCTTTTCGCTCCTTTCTCACTGAACAGTGCTTGAAACGGTGCTGGAAGTACCAGGGCTAATTGCAAGCCATCAGCTGCATTGCTGAGCCTATGCCACCCTGCTGAAGGGGACATGCACAATGTGCACCAGCTGTTACAAAAGTCATCACAATGCAGCATAATAAAAGATGGGAGTGCATACTGTCATGCAAAGGAAGCTGTGTCATTCATGCAGCCAAATGGTCTAGGTCTCCTGATACTGAAGGGGCTGGCAGGCAGTATGTTAAACAAGAAAGCTTCTCACTACTACTGTTTTTGTCTTTATGCAAAAGGCCTGAAATGTTTGGATAAATGTTTTTGTTTGTTTTCTACTTCCTGTTTCTGGGTGACTACAGAAGTGAAAGGTCAGAATACTCCCAGGGAAGTGTATTCTTGTCAGATTGCCAGCCACTTTACAAAGACAAGAGAGAGAGGTTCAAATAATGTTGTTATCATGTTCAGTGCACTGTCAAGACAGGCATCGTCCATGTGTGTATGAAGCCAAAGTTCCAGTGCTAAAAAGCTGATAGTGGTAAACTCAGAATTGTACCCGGAGGTTTTTTAATTACTTACCTTCTAATACAGGCAAATACAAACAAAATACAAACAGAAACTTAGTGCCAGAGTGTGGGCAATGTGGTATAAATTACTGAACATTTTCTGTGAGGCACAGATCTGATTTCCTTGACAGCTCAGCACCATTTAGAGTCAAACTCTTCATTAATCGTAAGTCAAAACTCATTATCAGAGCTAGTTACCATTCAAATCAGACTTCTAATGCCTTTGGGACGGTGACAGAATATACAGGAAACCAATTTGGTGCCACTGAGACCTGGTGGAGTAAGTGCTCAACAGACACTCCACCAGAACAAGCAACCAAAAGCCAATCAGAAGTATTTATGATGAGTCAGATAAGTATTCTGATAAGTATATTCATGCATCATAGAATACTGTTTTGTTCGTGTACCTTTCTGTCTTCTGCCAGGTCTGTGAGCACCATCCGCAACCAACGCTATCATATCCATGCCAACCTGTCCTTTGCTGTCCTGGTAGCTCAGATTCTGCTTGTCACCAGTTTTCAGTTCAGCCCTGGAACGGTAAGTGAGACAGAGCAATGACAATTTTGCAAGGCTTCTACATGGTATGAATGCCACATACAATGTCTATAGGGTGTGAGATCCCCCATTTTTCATATGCCAAGCAAAAAATGCCACTCCACCCCACTGGATAAAACCTTCTGTGAATTCAAATAGCATTATCATAGTATCTGTCCATGTTTGACTGTCTGCAGAACAGAAGGGTACAGGAGCCCAACAAATGGTAAAGTTGCTATAGTAATGAGGAGGTTCCAGCTGCATGTTCACATGGATCAATTGAGCTTCTTGGTAGAACTGTCACAATTTCTTCTGCTCCCATGGGCAGCAAAACAAAAGGTCTGTTTTTTGTTCATGGATTTGAGTTGTGTGGTAGAACATTCAGTTGTTCTGAACAGCGGATCTATTGCTCGTGATCTCTACTCCAGAAATTTTATGTTTCTAAACTATTACTCATGTTTGTTTGACCTGAGTCATAATCAATGAGAAAGACACAGAAAGCACTGCTTACTTAGCCAGAAGTGGCAGAAAACATTGACTCTAGGTATCAGTATGAGTCAAATTGAGGATTTTCAGCATTATAAAGCATGGATACACTTCTCTAAACATCTATGGTAACTACACAAGCAAATGACAAATGTGTTCATATGGCTGATCTGGTGCTTTAAGTAATTATAGGCTTTTTCTGCTTGATCCTGTAGAACTGAGCTTGAAATTATGGATTGATTTTATAGATCTGCTATGATAGATGGGAACTCCTTATATAGAAAACCAGGATCTAAACCATCTAAATGGGCATCTCAAACATTAGTCTCAATTAAGATGAATATGTCAAGTTACTTATATTACACAACAGTGAAAATAATTTCTTTCCATGGCAGTGTTAAAAAAAACAACATAAAAACATAAGATCTGTTAATGAAATGTCCCACCTGAAAAAGGCAGAAACAAAAACTGATTTTAAAACAACCTTCCAGTGTGCTCTATTTTTGTAAATGGCAAAACTTGTAATGGGCTGCTATTGTGGTCAGCCATTGCTCCAACAGTTTCTAATAATATATATATATATACATATATATTTCCAGTACAGGTAAATATGAGGTCTGGATACTTCTGATTTTGCTAACACAGAAATGACTTAAATTTATATTTATCTAAAATTGAATTACTTGAGCATCTCTTAAGTTTATAAATAACAGTAATATCTGATGTTACATTTTCTATTACTACATGAGGATCTAAAACCAATTTGTGAATCTAAGTTCATACTCTTTTGCTGGTAGGTCGTGAGTAAGATAATATGCAAAGGAGAAAATAATAAGGAATGATTTAGATGGAAAATGAAACAGAGACAGTGGAGAGCAGCAAAGGATCTATCTGTCTACAATCTATTTATTCCTCCTCTGTCCATCTATCCATGTATCTCAGGCACTGATCTCTTCCATAGTTGATTATATCTGAGGATGAAATGTCCACCATGTTTACAAGTGTGAAGATTTCTTTTTGTAAACCACAGCTCACAGAAAGTGAACCCTTTTTTCATGCAGCAGGCTTTCAGATGTGAAACGTTTCACAGAATCCCTGGATATTTCAGCAATAACTGTAACAACGATAATTGTAGGGAAAAATTCTGTAAAGATCTTGAAGCTGAAAAGCATCAAGCAGGTATCTGCTGCACTTTTACTTCTACTGTTATAACCTCTAGGGATCAGAGGTGTTGTGATTCATCCTGTTATTATTCTTGCATCTTTCCCTTCTGCATGCTCAATTCTCACCAGCTTGGGCATCAGTTTTAATACCTTTAATTGCTGCTGTAATCGAACTGCTAAATGGTAGTTTACAAAAAGAGAGAGACAATATGTACACTGGGAGGTGAACTTAATCTTCTGCATCTGTCAAAGATGGGTATATTTAGTGCTAAACAGTTTATAAGAGCCCTGCTTGAGAGGACAAATGGAACCAGTTTTCTTGAGGAAATACAGTGCAATAAGGAATGGCACTGTACAGACAGGCCATGAGCTGGCATCACTTTCTTGTATGACTTCATCTTTCTCCCACCTCTACTGATATTTAGGTTTTGATCCCAAATATAGCATACAGAATTTCCCTAGTAGTTTCAGATGTATTATTTAATTGTTTGCAATTTATACTACAGAGTTTTTCCTTTTGTAGTGTAAGAGTAATTTTTAACTTACTAATCACAAAATTCTACTTCCATGAATAGAACTTTGATCTATCTAATACATTCAGGAAGATCTTTTTATTATTCTATCATTTAATGATGTCATCAAAGTAGTTATTAAGGCATACAAGCAGAATGAGTATTATTCAGTACTGTGCACAGACCAGACTCCTGCTACTGCACTGTTGCTATTTTTTTGCTGTTTTGTGATGCATATTGCTTGGCTACTTGAAAAACTGAAAGCATCCATTTGACAAGTGCAGCTTCTAAGTCAGCTTTATGTTGCATTTTTATTGTTGTGGACTAATCTTCTGTTGGAAATCAAAAGGAATTTAAATGGATTTCATAGCCTTATGATAAAATTAACTGGGAAGATTTTTACAGTTCTGGACAATAAGCAAATCTGGTTTAGCTGTATGTCACGGAACATTTGAAATACTAAATGTTTACAGATCTCACTTACATGAATTAAAACCAAAGTTATTGTTTTTTATTACATCTAATCACAGTGGATTTGCATTGAAATGTCCCTGTACAAGCAGAGAAGCTGAGTGCAAGTCTGGAAGTCTTTATATTGCACTATGCTATCAAGATCTAAGATTTTAATTTTCATTAGCACAAAAAGTCCTAAACTATCAACAAAAAGAATAAAATGCCACCATAGACAGCACAGTACTCCCACTTCTCTGATTCTCTTATGTCCACTACAGACTTGGCAACAAGAGGTTGAAACTGAAGTTTTGACTTCTTAAATATCTTGTAGACTATGGTAACAGTATTGCTTATGCACATACAAATAATCAGTTTTGCTTTCCACATCATGTCTGGCAATGTAAGGTTTTAATTTTTATTCTGTGAGATAAGAAAATCTGTTACTCTGAAACTATCTCAAAATGTCTTAAAAAAATGAAGTCCTCTCATGCTTTGCTCTTTAGAAGAGCTTTTAACCAGTGATGTAGCATATAGTATAAATGTAAAAAGAAATAATAGCAATTTTAAAATTACAAAAGCAATATGTCTGCATTGCAAAGAAGTAATCTATTAATTTTTGTTGTTAATTTAGGTGCCTTGCAAGATCTTGGCCATTCTCCTTCATTTTTTCTTCCTGAGTGCTTTTGCATGGATGCTGGTGGAAGGATTTCACCTCTACAGTATGGTGATCAAAGTATTTGGGTCAGAAGAGAGCAAGCACTTGTATTATTATGGAATTGGATGGGGTAAGCATTTATTTGCTGCTTGCTTTCAGTCTCTTCACTGTGGAACAAGATTATATTCAGAAGCATACGTAAAAGAGTGATCTTATGATCCCAATTTGCTTTCCTGAGAGTAGAAAGGAATTCAGCTTTAATGTGTATAGTTTACAAATCTTAAAAGAAGTTCTACATGTTTGGGGAAAGAGGCTATGAAGCCTTTATCTTAAGATTATTTTGTTTGGCTGTTGAAATGAGGGTAAATTGTTCTTGAATACAGCTGTCAAAAGAAAGTCAAGCATTCTTGTGCCATTCTGCAACCACAACAGCTACACATAATCCAGTACCTAATAAGAATGGCCATTTTTTACAGCTTGGATTGGCTAATTCTTGCAGAGATTTAAAAAGGTCAAAAGAAATCAGAAACAAAGGATATTTCTTCTCATGTTAGTCAAAGCAGTTCATTTGTTGATTCTTTCGTATGAAACGTTGACTGCATTTGACAAACTCATTTGCAAACTCATAGGACCTGGAATAATGTGAAGCCTCAGTTCTAAAATTACAAACTCAGACACATTACTTTTATTTAAGCAGAAGCTCTGGTCTATGCATACATATAAAAGTTTGCAGAGACTATTGATGACAAGCTGGAACCTGAGGCACGAGTTGACAGGAGTTGGGAACAAGGAACTCCACACTGACTACCACTGATCTGCTAATATCTATCGAGGCTCCAGAGAGATAACACTCCTGTAAAATGAATTTAACAGTAATCAGAGAGACGGGATACCAAATATGCAGAGTTGATTGAAGTTCCTGTGTATTATCTTTAGTCCCAAGGGTGCTAAAATTACCTTAAAGCCTGCAGTTGTAATTCAAAAGAGCAATTTGAGGGAGGTGATAATATTCTACTTTTAAAACTATTCTGAGACTGACTGGGATAAAAAAATGCTTTATTGCCCCAGTGACTGGGCATAACATACACAGTATGTTTACTGTAACAAAGCTCTTCTCAGCCAGCCATCTGTAGGACGCTGAAGATAAGGGCTGTGATACTGGAGATTTTGCTGCAGCACTTTGACCTTAACCTGTCTTCCAATTCCTGACAATTTCCTTTCTTTTGAAGACCACTTTAGAACAGAGATTTTGTTCTAAGCTGTCAAAAGATCTAAGCTTCCTTATTTGCTGTCCCAGATTCATCCATAGATATAGATGAAGTATAAGGCAGCAAAAGGAAATCATACAAAATTAACTTCCTCAAAACAGATGGAAGAATATACTTTTCCACACTGAGTAAATTACATCTTTTAAGTATTAGAAAGAAATATACTTCATTTGTGTCCATTTAATTTATTACTAGTGCCTCAGAAACGTAAAGCAAATGGATTACATGTGAAGTTTAATGCTGAAGAAAAGGAAGGAAACTAGTAATCTCTCTCATGTTCGTTTTAGGTTTTGCACTTGAGACTGTATTTGGGCTGATAAATTCAGCACAGGAAGAATTCTATCTGAGCAAAGATGGGGCTTTTGGGCTTCCTGTGCTCAGCCGCTCTGAGTTTATGCCCTCTCTGCAGGCTGTATTTTGATTCTTAGTTTAAGAGGTAGCTTTAAATTAGATGGCCTGCGGACCTGGACAAGCTACAGCAGCACAGGGAGGTGTGTGGAATTATTTGTCCCATTTGAAGGTGACACTGTATTGCACTGGGACTACAGAGACACAGATGACACCGCTGCCATAGATCAGCTGCCAGAAATGTGTGTGAGAACATTTTCATCTGATCCTGTGCTCTGGAATGCACGGTCTATTGCATCATAAATTTAGCAATTCTGGGTAGAATTGGTGAGCATATTTGTAGCATCTGCTAACTGAGAAAACTTTCAGATACAGTCAAGAACCATAACCGTAATTCTCTCATGGATGGTAACCAGTGCCAGCACAACATCAACATTTCCTATTATGGGGGTAGACTACACAGCTCTTACACAATTATTTCTGACAAAAGATTAAGCAAACACATTTACTTTTGTGTATAATATACAATCCATATGGATTCTTCAGTCCAGAATAAATCTTACTACCCTCCTAGGCTAAATATAGTTTTATTTCAACTTTTATGGAGTTATTGAATGATTGTTTCTTAATGCAAAAAGGGTCACATTTCACTGTAACAAAACCTTGATGCTGCATACGTTGCTATCTACCATTTAATATCCTGTCAATGCAAAGAAAAAAGCAAGCACTGCACTTTAAGCTGCAGAACGTTTTACTACCCCTGTCTTAACAGGTCTTTTTATGCAGATGACTGCTCTGTGTTTCATCTGCGTAAGTTTTATTATCTTCTAAAAGAACTTTGTATTTAATTTTCCTCTTCGCTGCCATTTAAAATTGATGTCACAGTAAATCCTTTGAATATCCGGCTTTTGGGAAAAAAATGCAAAGTAGAAGTGCAGAGGAGAGTTAGAGCTTCTGTGACGTACAGACAGAGCTTGCTTGTTGAAGGAAGACAGCATCAGAAGATAAACTGTACCAACCAACAGTGTCTGTGGTCAGGGATATGAGGGCACACCAAAGGACTTTTAGCCCAAGTAGCTCATGTAGCCACCAGAAAGTTCTGCAGAATTCTGTGAAGATGATTAACAAGATTATGAGAACAATCAGTAAAGCTGAAGCAGAAATTGCTTGTCAGAGAATTTTGTAAAAACCTCATGAAGAAACCCTGAAGAATTTAAAAGAAAACTGAAACCTCAAGCTATCATGTATAATACTCTGTCTGGGACATGGTTATTAAATTCCACAAGATGACAGAAACCTAAACCTTCACATTTTATTAAATCATACAGGGATTAACAGATGATCATTTAATATTTAAAGGGATGAGGTTTCCCTATATTCAGAACTGCTGGCAAAAAGGCCCTCGTTCCCTTTCCAGTTCCCTGCCTGGAAAGCTGTAAGTGGCACAACAGGACAGTGCTGAGGCCAGCGGCACACAGCCACCCCTGGCAGCAGGGCCATATTCTTCTGCCTCTGGATAATCCCCACGTCATCCCCCCCAAGCACTCTTTCACCACACTGGATGCTGTATGCTGGAGCTTTCTAAACCTATCTGGAAACATCATCTACTTTAAGCTCAGAAATCTTGCTGGGTAGTTACATAGTTATATTAAAATAAATATTGGTCTGACACCTGAGTGGGATCCTAATTTGCTTTGCTCCATTCATAACTGCTTTTAAGCACTGAGCACAATGTTCTAGGCAACTGAAGGTCACTGTTTCTGTCTTCTCACCTTCTAGTCTGGTATCCCTATAAGAAACTCATCTGTTTTACAGTTTGTTTCTGAATTGTTGAGCAAGATGAGCTTACTTGGGGGGAAAGTGGTACAAATAAACTTGGTATCGCTCCACAGAATATCACTGTTCAAATAGCGAGAGACAGAAATCATACTATAAAAAACCTACTGAGCTGAAAAAGAGTTACGATTCTCAATGAAATTAGCACTAATTCAGTTTACTTGTTAAATTAGTGCTTTACTGAAAAGTCAATTTCTTTGTCCAACATTAATTGATTAAAATATATTGCATTAAACAGCTGCAAAAGAAGTTAGATTTAATTCTAAAATTGCTCTGACTTGCTCTGTTGTCCAAGCAAAGGTCGGCTGAATTTGCAGGGTTTACTGGAACTATCACAACCTTTGCCTTTTCACAGGCTGCCCGCTGGTGATTTGTGTAATTTCTGCAACATCGTCCTTGGACAGCTATGGAGAAAGTGACAAGTGAGTATGAACATGTCTCCATGTCAGGTATTGCATGGATGAAAAATGTGCAGGAGAGAAAAACTCGTTGGTCTATGAGCAGGGCTGCAGCTCTGCACTGTTCTGGAGGTGCAGGAGGATGGGCAGACGTCACTGCTTCCAATAGCGGGCACCCAATGGGAGCACTGTGCTCACTCACACATAGAATAAAGCTGGGGCTGAAGGATTCTGAAAAGATGGGAATAAAGATGTTCAACTAAGATATTCAACTTAGATATTAGTTAAAGATATTTGGCTTCTTGAAGAAAACTGCAGTTGAGCATCCGCAGATTTAGAATTGATATTTAAAGAAAGAAAATCGATGTCCTTCCAATCTAAATTGGAAAAAGGAAAGCAAAATTATCTGAGAAAAAAACACAGGATTCAATTCTGCCAATATGTACGAGAAAGTTCTGCAGCAGGGGCTGTTTGCTGTGTGTGGTTAACCAGCCTACATTGCCTCTGCTGTAAGAAAGAAGTATGACCGTGTGTTTTCCCACCTCCTGCCCATCCCCAGCTGGGCAAGTAAGAAAAGGCTTAGTTTTGCCTCTTGCTACAAAGGCAGTGCTTTCAGTGGATGCAGGAACAACCAATAACAAATAAAACCTTTCCTTTCTTCCTGTCTTTCTGCCCCTAATGCTATTTAAAGGCCTGCTGAGGCAGGTAGCTGTCCCTGACTCTTTGAAAGGTCTAAATGAGATCAAATCTAAATGAGATCTTGCATCAGAATTTGAGGGCTCTAGCTTTTAAAATGCATCAATGTTTTTAAACTTACTTTTAGTCTCTTGTTCAATCAAGAACATTACTTATGAAATGTTTGTGTGTTTTGCCTAAAATCACTCTATTTTTCTCTACAGCTGTTGGCTTTCCCTAGAGAACGGAGCAATCTGGGCTTTTGTGGCACCGGCGTTGTTTGTAATTCTGGTAGGTAAACCCCTGGCTGCTGTTTTCATACTGGATGTCTGTCAGCCACAGAACAGAACTCAGCTGGAGGGTGTTTGAAGCTGTTGCTTGTAGAGATCTCACTTTTCTGGGTGAAAGCTTGATGCCCGCAGTGAAGATGATGTTCAGCAGGGCTTGCAAGCAGTCAGCAGCTGGCAGAAATGCAATAAACCAACAGCTCGAGCTGTCACCTCTCTGGGGAAGGTAACAAGTGGCCTCTACATCTGCCTTCTTTCAGTGATAATGTCTTTGTGCTCTTCTGCACTGGGATTTGGATGTTGGTTGTGGCAGTTTGTTGGGCCAATTGAGACAGGGCTGGGACGGCTACCAGGACACCTTTCAGCTGCAATGAACACCATTTTCCAGAGGAGCATGCACATTCATGACTGCAATACTGGGACATAGATGCCCTACAGCGATTTAATTATACCTACACATAAAATTACAGTGCATTGTGGCTCAATCATGCTGACTGCTTAAGGAGTCAGGGGCCTGTAGGGATTCAGCAGATTTCTCCTCCTACAACACCGTTTCCTTTACTGTTATTGATCACATTATCTACGATTTTTGCTGCAATTTATAATGTAAGAGTGAGAACATGAACATGGAAGAGACCCACTGATCTGAAAAATCAGGATGCCTCTTTGGTTGACCAGTACCATCCCAGCTCATTTTATACTGCACCTGGGTTCACATTCTAGCATTGGCTTGGAGACAACAAAACCAGCAGCTCTTAGCCCAGTGTATTCCACTTGAGAGATAGGCTCTGAAAAAGGAGGCTGTATAAACATATATAAAAAACAATGGAAACAGTTGCTATGTGAGTGTGGCAGAAATTGCCTCATGTTAGTGTTTTAATGAAATGATTAATGGCAACAGTGGAAATCCCTGCACAGAATTTCTTTTTTTTTTTTTTTCTGAGGGAAACCATATGAATGTAAATCAGAAATGTTGATCACAGGATGAGGGTTGGCTAAACAGCTCTGAACTGTGTTCTGACAAGCTTATTATCTTGTTTGCCAGAACCTTTGACCTTCTGTATGTGAGTTTACATTCAAAGTTGTGTGGATATTGATGACTGGAGAGCAATTAAAATAACGTAATGTTTGAACATCTCCTCTCACATTAGCATTTGCTTTCTGGATGTTATTCAGCAGCAGAGGAGGAAATGACATGCAACTTGTAAAATCCAATCTTTCCCAGCTGCTGTCCAAAGATGATATTAATCAAAACATGCTGGATAGTGGAGCACTTACTCACCTGAGTGAGCACAGCCCTCTGTAATTTGCATTCGTAGCTGCTTGCCAATGAGCGTAAGGGTTTAACTATCTGGCTATCGCTTATGATATATAATATTTGTGCAGCTCAAGTTATATTCTAGTAGGAATGCAAATGTTTTGCAAAAGAATGAGCTCACAAGGTTGATTCACGTAGAGCAATTTGTTAAATAGTCTAAACCCAGTCTCTCTGTGCGAAACAGCAGCAAGCTGGCTGACAAATTATTCTCTCTGGGCATTGAATATGCTAGATGAAAAATACGTTAGCACCTATAGGGAAATAACAAGGCTAAACACTATTTTGTGTGTGCATGTGTACCTCTGCTCTTTAAAGAGAAAATTATCCACTAGTTGTGTGAATTAGTGTTTAGCTCTGAAAATATGCCTCAAAAAGCGGTTTTTTGACTACTTTTATGCACAATTTATCTCTGCCAAGAAAAGGGATTATACTGTGAAGAAAACAGGGGGCCTGCTCCTTTCAGCTCCCACTCACTAGAGAATAGGCAGACCCAGTCTGCTTTTGTCCTGCTGCAGCCTCACAGTCGATACAGACATCACGGAGCCTTAAAACAGAATGATGTGGTAGGAGTGTGACTGGGAAAAGAATACTCACACATACTTTTCTAGGGAGTAATTTGCAGAACCTCCCAGTCCTAAATGGATTCATACCCAAAGTTGAGGAATATGAGGAAATAAATAGTTCCTTCCATGCGTACCGCTCTGGAATTCTACCTGAATCTCCACATCCACTTCGGATCCCCCCGCCCCCAACCACAACACCAAACCTCAATACCATCCTTGTAAGGCGACTTCCCATGAAAACTGCCACAACTCATTTGAAAGCCAGCCTAACCTCAGCCAGTGTTGAATGCCTAAGAAAATACGTCTTCAAAGCCAAACAACAGCAACAAAACAAAAAACAAAACTTGACGAAGCACCTGAATTTTTGGAACAAGACAGTAAGAGCTTCTGGCAGAACGCTTTGTTTGTTATCAGCCATCTGCTACCTTGGTGTCTATCCATAGATATGGCAGAATGAAGGAGATTCTACTGAAAGCATCTGTGTATGCAGAGCATTGGGTATGCTACAGTGAGCAATCCATTGCTGGAGGAAGATTGGGTTCGGGTTCTAAGTTCCTTCTATTGTTTTCCCTGCAAGCAGTTACTTGCCTGATGATTTTTCACATCTCTCTAACTCTTTATGGACATAATCAGTAGCATACTGCTACCATGGTTCTGTGCCGTATGGATGTTAGCTCTGTAGCCTGTGTCTTCAGATAGGACACCATGAAACCTGAATCCCAGGCTGAGAGTGCCATCTCTGGCTTCAACTAGCACTTGTTTATGATGAGTGTTAAACATATGGAAGCAGATTTCCTCCTCTTACACATGATGCTCATACATGCTTTAATAAGCTCTGTTAGCCTCATGGTCTTCTTTTATGTGCCAGTGCAGAATTGAGCCTGTTTTTGTGTGTTGAATTGTATCTTACTCCGCAGATGGGCCCAGTGATTTAGAAGTGGCAACTCATGCCCATTATTAGACACCATTTGTCATGGGAAAAAATGGCAGAACTGGACCGATGATGTTTAAAGGTGCTGAAACAGTAGGATTTTTTCAGTGACTGAAATCAAGTACATACTTAAGTGCTGTGGTGAAACAGAGCACAAACGAACAGACCACAGCAGAAAAGCTACTCTAATTTTCTTATTAGCACTCAGTTATAAGCCAGTTTCGTATTTTTAAATTGAATTTATTCATTATTTTAAAATTAAATTTCCTCTCAGTTCACCAAATGAAAAATATGAGATGATTTTTAGAACAATGGGACAAATTGTAAAAAATTAAAACTGGAAGTTATGTGCAAGAAATCTAAAACAATTCCAAGAAGACCCTTTGGCTTTCCAGAATCATTCCCCCAGCTTTAAACAACTCTGTGTATGGAAATGCATCACACTCCCTGATTTCTGATGTGACCTGGCAATGGGCTGCAATTCCAACAGCTTGCAGTGCTGGCGTGCTATTAATGATGTCATGGTAGAGATTAGAGTAACTTGCACTGTCAGAGAATACGTTAAATCTCAGACTTGAAGAAACAGATCTAATTCCCCGTACCACTGTCCAAAACTGAAGTGGAGCTTAAAATAGTTTATGGTTTCAGAGGAAAGCTGCTCAGTAGATTTAATTAAGGCAATATGCTTCATCCGTGTTTTAAAAATTGTATTTCCTCTGTGCTGCCAAGCCATTTCTTGGCCAGGATGAAACACAGCGCATCAGAGGGCTTTACTCATGGGATTCCTGCACTGTGCTAAAGAAACAACAAAAATCTCATGAGAACTGGAAGGAATCTGAGTGAAAACCTCAAAAAAGAAGTGAGAGGAAGTCCTTCTGTCATCTCACCACATTGTTTGCTGCATTCATTCTGCTTCTCCAGTGAGATATTCAAGAAATCCCACTGCGGCAGCTGAGAAAAGGCATCAGGTGTTAGAACTGCTGATAGTTTGGCTCATGCACTTTGTGTTTTTCCACGTCCAAAAATATGACCCAAAGAAATGCTGACAAGAAATATTCACATTGAAAGAGTTCTTTTTACTCATTTAACTCTCTGCTCGATCCAACAATTTTTAGTCAGGTGAGGCTGTTACAAGGGATAGCCAGAGCTCCCTGATGCTCCTGGGATCTTCCCATGGGCTCTGGTGGGCTCTGGATCAAGCCTGCCATAATGGGAACTGGCAGCTCCTGCCAGTTTCACAGAGAGTTGTGAGTTCCTGAGGTCGGACCAGCTGCCTTGAAAGGAGTCCTGTGAGTTAGGAAACGTGCTATTGTTATTAGCTGTACTTGATAGAGTGGACTCAGTTCCATGTTCTTGTGTACTTTTAAGGAAAAATAACTGCAACTTGCAGGCAGTCCGGCCTTTCAGAAAAGTAAGAGATAGAAGCTGAATACAGTTCTCTTATTTAAATGTTTGCTCTCCTACTTTGCACATTCTGATATATGCTAAAAAATAATGACTACTTCATCAACTAATCATTCCCCTATTAAAGTTATTGTTTAAGCATTTATTTCAAATGCCAAAAAAATCAAAAATCACTGGGAGGAACAATTCAGTAGCTGTATTTTGGTTTTGGTTTCCCATTTAAAGACAGTGGAAATATCTCCATGCTTTGCTTACTGAAACATTAACAAAAGAAGACATTCATAGCTAGCCTGTTTATTTAGACTGAATGAGAATACTTTAATTTCTCAAAATATCTAAACAGAAATTTTCAAGTGCTTTAGGAAATTTAAACATAGATCTCTGGGACTTGAGTCTAAGGGTTGGTTGCTAATTTTACACGTACCTTATTTTTATCAACAGCCAGATAAAAGGGCTTCCGTCACGTCTTGTAAATAATTAACTAAAGAATGCTGGAAGGGATATGATTACACTGACTGCACAAGAGGAGGAGCTCAAGGTCTTTTTACCTTTCAACTTTAGACAAGCCAAAATATAAAGTAAATTCATTTCCATTTTCATTTATTTTTACATAAGAAATTAAAATTAATCTGGAAATGCTAAACTGTTTGTGCTATAGCAAACCATCTCGTTTCTGTCCCCTTGGAGACCATCTCGCTTGTGATATTTTGATAACCACTTCCTAGGGTTCTTTTCCAGTTTGAGTGAAAGTCTGCAAGAATCTGAGTATGCCTTTGTTGCTGTTTATAGCTCTTGTTGACTTTGGTAAGATGCAGGAAATTCAGAATTTGAGGAATGAGGTTTCATCCTTTCATCTTGACTTCACTGGAATTTATTATTTCAGTTTTTTTTCCAATTCTTATTGCACAATCTGCGTATTTTTAAGAACGCTGTGCAAAAAGTAAAATCTAGGACAGTTTGTCTAACAAGAATTAGGAATGGAAGAAAGGGTTGGGGTTAAGTGCTAGTGAGCTTGGCAGGAGCGCTGTTTGCAGTTATCGGAAAAAGGGTTCATGCAGCAGTTGAACTTGAGCTGTCAATGAGACATCTGCAAAAAAGTGTCAGACGAAGAGGCTGATTCTATGGATAAAGGACCAAACAGGGCTTGTGAAAGATAATTTGCTGGGGAAGAAGTAAAGGGTACAGAATTCCTGTGAAATTCGAATGAAGAGCCGCAGAGCATTGCTTGGTGGACAAGCAGCAAAAAACTGGATAGTTTGGAAGAGGAAAGAAAGAAAAGGAAGCACAACTTGTTCATATTCATCATTTGCTGCTTCAGTCAACATGCATATTTAGCATATAAATGGGTTTTTCAGAAATGCTTGTTACTGCCTCAAAGAGATGCTAAAAATATTTTCAATATATGAGTTGGTGGGAATAGGGAAAATGATCACAAGAGCATTCAATTTCACTTCTTATTAATCTCTGTAAAACCGATTGAACAACGAATACTCTCATAATTGAAAAACAGTTTTGTTCTACAAGGAATTCTATGTGTGGGCTAAAAAGCCAAGGCAGAAACAAAGTACCACATCCGTCCCCACATCTTACACCAGGTGATGATTTGCCCTGAGAAACCTACAAGTGAAGAAGTGGTCATGAAATTTAAAAATGCCACAAAAACAACTATCACCAAACTTCATCATTTTTACCTCACCCCCCACGATCCCCAAATTTTAAATTTTATTTTAGAATTTATTATGACGATTCAGTTTAAACTGAGCAGTAGTGCTATAATGAATTCTTTTTATACGTTAGTTTAAGAGAGCTTTGTTCTTTCCTTTTTCTTGGTGCCAAATATCAGCTTTGTAGCTGATGTGTAACTTTGGACAGAAAGAAGGGACAGGGGTCTTTCACCTTCATAGTCTCTCTCTCCTTCTCTTTTTTCTTTAGAACTGAGGTTTTTGCAAAACAAGACAGTCTGTGCCACATCTCCTTAGAATGATGAAGATTTCTTTCTTTCTTCACCTGTGACTCTGGAGCAAACTTCCCTTTGTTGCACCTTTTCAGTGTTAGTCGTTTCAAGAATTCCTGGGTTTCTGGTGGGAATTCTTTTCATCCCTGACATCAAAACATGTACAGTTTTTGGAGAGCAGAGTTCAGGCTTAACATGTTTTTCTCATTGCTCGTTTAAAATAATCTCATGCTTAAGCTGCAAGCAGACTTTGGTCAGAAACAAGAATTCTACATTGTTAAGTCTAGTGAGAAAGGTGTTTTCTGAAGCTTGTGCATATGAAAGGACAAAACCAAAGAGCATGCAGACACAGACAGACCCCTGTTCACTGATGTTCTTGTCTAATTTGTCACCTGGTGGTATATTACCAGAGTATTTAATTGTAGAGTAAGGATCCTGAACACTTTAGTTGCGAATAGTGTGTCAATCTGTCCTCATCTGAAAGAAGCAAGCTGTTTCTGAATGTAGAAAAAAAACACAAGCTGCCTTTAAGTACCCAGTTAGGGGAGAGGGAAATCCATTAACAAATGTCAAACTATACCAGTCCAAAACAGGAAACCTCTCTCTTATGCTAAATAAAAGCATCAGGTAAAGCTTCTATTTTGTGTTGCATTTGCACAGTGAATTCTGAGGGCACTCTGTACCTCTGACACAGTCAGTTCTTCATTTCCTGATCAAGTTTTGTTTCTTCTTCTTCAGGTCAATATTGGTATTCTCATTGCTGTTACAAGAGTTATCTCAAGAATCAGTGCAGATAACTATAAAGTCCACGGAGATGCCAATGCCTTCAAGTAAGTCTCCCATATTCAAATTCTGCTATAACAAGCTAGTAATCACACATGTCACAGCCCCAGGACATGTATGATGGTCTTCTAGAACGCTGATACCATTCCATTTTAATAACAAGCAAATAATGATAACGATAGCACATTATTTGCTTGAATGCAGCCAGTTAACCTATATTTTATGAAAGCCAAATGCAGCATGGGATGAAGCCTTTAGTTTGGCATGAGTTAAGGTGTTTTCCTGCTTACTACAGTCTCCTGCATTTGCTGATCCATTATTTTCCTTTTTTATTAATGGAGACTTTCCTCTTACAGCTATTTTTAAAGATAAATCTCACACAGTACGATTAATCTGTCCTTGGGTATTGCAACTATTCCATTCTTTCAAAGGATAAACTTGTTTCGAGCCCCAGTTTAGCAAAATATTGAGGCACATGCTTATTTTTAACACTCTCTTGATACTGCAAAGCACAGAGACTTATACTGGATTTAAATGTGTTCTTAAACTCAACTATGTCTTTATATCAAGGTGCTTTGAGCCCCCAGGGATTGTGACTTCTCTGAGTGTATCATCTCTTAAATACTGTGCTATTGAGGCTAGAGGGGAAATTTAAGGTAGATACATTGCTGCATCTGAATATGAAAGGACAAATTCTGATTTCTAAAGTCTGTAGGATTATACGTGGTTAAGTAACAAGACAACTTAATACACTGAATTTAAAGTAAAATGCGAAATATTACACTTTCTGCTTTACCTTCTGAAGACTTTAGTCCAAATACAAAATGCACCGTATATATATCAAGGAGTTTATAGCTTGGGTAGAGGAAAAATGTGTTGATGGTTTGTGCTTAATGTTTCTGAGTCACAGACTATTGTGTGATAAGGTGCGGCGCCACCAATCTGAATTGGTGTCATAAGGAATCATTTTTATGCTTGAGTTACTTACGTAACTTTAAAAATGCCGTTAAGATTACAATATTGGAAATAGATACCTACTAGAATACTTATTGTATGCTTTCCCAACAGGAGAAGAAAAACAGTAAATAAGCCTACACAAAAATCTATACGATAATTACATTGTAGTGAAATGAAAGGACTGGGAATTAAAATAACCGTTTCAGATTTGGATGAGTCCCTGTGACCGTCAGAAATACAAAGGAAATTCAGAACTTTGGGAAGCAAATAACTGTGTATTGTCAATGACAATCTGTATCCATTGTTAGAATTATGAAAACACGAGAACATCCATAAACAAGAGCTACACAGGTAGCTTTATGCAGTAAGGTGTTTCCTTACTTGTGCCACAATGAGGAGCCAATTCAATACACACATTACCCTGAACACTACTCTCTCTCTCTCTCCCTAAATATACATATATATTTACCTAAAGCCATGTATGGATACATATGTAAAACTGTTTAAGGATAGTTGTTCCAGAAATAAGATGAAATGCATTTACATGCCCTTAGTTTAAATATTAACAGCTATAGACTGCGAATGGTAGAGCTCTGTACTGAAAATGTGAAGTGTCCATGAACCTCGTTAAGAGATGCTCCTTGTGCCAGGTATTTCTGAAGCACAGTTTTAGGATTTGACCCAATAACTACTGAGAAGCTGTATGTGACAACAGTCATGAATAAGGTTTTCTTCATAAAAACAGATCGATTGAATAAGATAGATCGAAAAGTAAACAGAACATACAGAATAGCTCTTATTCTGTAGATATCATTACATAAATAGGTCCTCAGAAACTTGAAAGGAGAACAGCATAAATTGCTATACAAATCAGATCTTAGAGATTCTTAACAACCTGATTCGACGTAGCAGTGAGGCAGGCTGAATTAGAATTTCCTGTACAGAGGATGCCATGGAAAAAGTAACCAGTGTACCTGCTGGAACGAAAGAAAGAAAAAGAAGGGCTTTGTAGCACTAGATCTATTTTCTTGTCATCAGTAATCCTTATACAGGTGAGAACAGTTTGTGTCTGGTGTGAGTTAATTCTGCCCCCAGTACTGTTTTCCAAAAAGGAAGAGAACAAAAGAAGAGTGGGCTCTGTTCTGACAGCTGGTTGGGAAATGGTTTTTGTGCTGAAATGAAAATGCCTGCAACCACTGAAGAATCCCAGATGTTGATTAGAGATTGTTAACAAATGAGAGGGGATAAGCGCAGCAAAAGGAACCAGTGACAGCACAGAGAAATGAGACAAATGCAATAACCCTGCAGTTCCTGTCAAGTTGCTGTCAGCAAGAACCATGAGGTGGTTTTTGAATCAACAAGTGCAATTGGCTTAGGGAGAAATCACTGAAGATCACAAACTGCATCGTGCACCACAAGCCTTAAACAAAGGGCCTGTCAGGCACTCATCTGGTTAGGGCTATTCAGTTGACATTAGCTATGGGGGAAAATGGAATATGTTAGAAAGAATTTATCAAGCTTTTCTTGGAAACATCTAAATTAACATGGCACAACATGACTGTGGTGAGACAGGAATGTACTTTGTCACAATGTCTTAGTTCTTTGCTGTAGCGAAGTGTTTCATAGGGAGAAAGGGGGTTTTTAGGGCTGTAGTCACTGTTTCGTAAAGCAAAAGAAGCAAAAGACAAAATAAAGAAAATGAGAACTGCTCAATCCAATAAACTTGCAAGTGAAAGAGATACTTCAGCACATTCTTTTCAAGCTGGAGTGAAATTTAAGTGGAAAGCGAAATAAGAAACACTAAGTTTCTGTCTGCAACAATTTAGATGATACAGTGGAGGCTCTGAAGGTTACAAGTGGTAACGAACCAAAGGCATTGCAAAACTGGCTAAAGAGCAACTGAAGTGCTGTGATGGGAGTGTAAGAGAGGTGTTGGCTGCCTCTCCTTGGTAACTCAGGCCAATATTTACTACTGCTGTAAGCACCTAACAGACCTCACCCTTGCAGCAGCTGCCGAGTTCAAACAAAAAGCAGTTGCCGGCATTCAGGTTTGAAAACCCCAGCCTGCACGTTTATGGATCTGGCCCATCATCAGGCTTGTATCTTGCCAACCTTTCTGGCCAAAGGAAGAGTTTTATCACATTGAAGAGCTCTGGCTTCCATTTCTGCTGGCAACCCGAGTGGGAGAGCACCTCAAATCAGAAACCTCTACTCACCTGCCCTCCCTATCACTGGAGAAATGCGTGTTTCTGCCCTGCAGTCCATCTCGTCTACTTGACACACCTGCCTTAAAGGTTCTGCTTTCTCTCCAGTGAATCTGAGAGAAACCCAAGTTGCCTGGCCCCAACACAGATACCCCACAAGCACCATCAAGTCCAGTGTCATAACTCACACCTCGAGGTCATCAGGCTGTGACTAAACAGAGACTACCTTAGTAAACTGTCAGAACAAAGATGAAGTTATGAGCCATGATATCAATTAGAGAAGATATTTATTGTAAGATTAGTGTTAGTGCTGGAGCGTATTTAGTTTCCCTAAAGATTAAGTTACTTGGCAACGCGATTGGATATTATGAACAAGGACTTGTTTCTCTTGGCAACAGACAGCAATAAACTGATGTGATTATTTAGAGTAATTGTTCCTGATTTTCTGTGTGGCAACAGGTCCTCTTAAATGCTGACTCAAATATGACCACAGAATTTGCATCAGGATGAGCCAGGGCTCAGCTCTGAAGGCAGAGCCTTCATAAACTTCATGTTAAAAAGCCAAAGCAAACGAGGAAAGCGTTAACAAAATTCTTTTATATCATAAAATTAATTAATTCATGATCTTCCCAATTCACATTCCGCTCAGAATAAAGAGCTGTACATTATGGGCTGATTGACCTTTTCAGGTTCTGATGTTGTCTGTAGTCTGATGTAGGTCTGTAGTCATAATGAAGATATCAGACAACATTTTGCTGATCATTTTCCCCTGTTTTTGGAGATACAGGCAGATGTGGACGTGTTTCTTTGTTGTTATTTTTTAAAAGAAAATAATAATACATCCAGCCTAAATTGAAGAAGCATAAAGGAGTAAAGTCTGTGATACATAATTTAAAACAAACAAGCAAGCCTCACAATAACTTAAGGAAAAATTAACGCAATTCATTAAACAATATACGATCACATAACAGACTCCCGTGGAAGTCTGGTAGTAGATATTTGGATGTTGTATAATTAGTGCGTGTGTGTGAATGGTCACTTATTTATCACCTGAAACTAATACTGCAAAAGCAGATTGCTGGTAAGAGGTGAGCAAGGAATTACTAAGAGCTCCTATTTCTTACTTGAATTCACTGCAGAACATGGTTTCTGTACTGTTTTCTGAGGCATACAGAACACAGTCTTGTATAAGCTTTTTCCTTTAGATGAGATGGATTGTTTTTGAGCTCTTTGCCAGGTGAGCTATTGACTCTCAGTAAAATAACGCTGTGTGGTAACTAATTTAGATGTTGCATTATGAGAATGTTTTGCAGCCAGGGAACAGATTTCCCACCAAAAGGCTAATTTGAATGTTTTACTATAAAGAATACTGAATCAAACACGTTGAAAAATGTAAATGCATATTCACATTTGTTTGTATTATCCATTCTTCTTGACTGGACTTTCATTTCAGGAAACAATTCATTCTATGTTTGTGTTTAAGCACACAAGCAGTCTCTCTCTGAGCTAAATGCAATTAAATCAGATTAGTTTAATGGAATTGCTCACGTGCTTGAAGAAGCAAATGATTACTTTTTTGAGTTATGGACCATTTGAACACTTTTTTTTTTTTTTTTTTCCGTATTCCTGCTGTGTAAAATCTTAATTCCTCTCTCAGTGCATCCATTTCCTCTGGCTAGGAATAAAATAGGTGTTTTTCTTATTCCTGCTCTACCCCTCCAAAGCCCCAGTGCTGTGTTTACTTGGGAATTTACTTCTCTGTTACAGTGAGAAAAGATGCCTAATGTGACAGTGCTTTAAAGATGTGCACATTTGTAATAAAATGTAATAAACTCCAAGAGGAGAACTCTTCCCCGATTAAGCCTGTCACAGGTATGATGACTGATTATTGGGTTACCTGTCTCCTGGATTACAGGGGTTGCAATGCAATTTTCATAGACCTTAGATCTGCAGTAAGTTTGTGTCAGCTCATTCTGCATTTTCAAAGGTAGCATAAGCCACCTTGGGTGTACCCGAAAACAGGGTATGTAAGTTTCCTGCAAGTCTGTTCCTTCCTTTGGTTATCTGGGGGGGGAAAAAGCTGCACAGAAAAATTTTCCCTTTGACAGATCCAAATACACGAGGGCTGTCTGCCAGCAACTCATGATGCTGCAGACATCTGTAGAGTTTAAGCATGTAATTGACCGTTCCAAAGCACTTTGCAAAGCCATCTATTATATTCCGCAGCACACTGAATGCGCTGTGGCAAATGGCTCACCCGTTTAATCAATGATCCATTCCATGCCACAACTCCACATCAGCATTTTACACTGTTCATAGAAATACTGCCTGCCTTTCAGCCCAGTCACCTTTTGTCTCAGGTAACACTCTTCCAAGTCAGAGCTGCTAACTTTAGTGCTTTTAATGTAAGGCTTTATTCTGTGAGGAACTGTGTGTTAGTTGCATTTTCCTCTTGCAACCCAGTGCCTGTTTCATGCCATTTGCAGTGCAAGGATTTCTCTTTCTAAGGATTATTTCCAGCTGTTCATTTTTGGAGAATGCACTTGTCAATCATGACACATAACCTGAAGCTCTCATGAGAGCTCTCCTAACAAGAAGATACCGGAACTTCTCTACATAACTAAATTCTACCCTTTTGCAATACCATTAGAGAATTTCTTTTTCTCCCCTCTCCCTTCAAGGATGAGAAAAAAGTCATAATCTTGTCAAACTCTTCTAAAAGTCCACGGGGATTCCGGACCCATAGCACTAGAAAATCTTTCCTATGCCTTGCTGACACACAGTAGCTCTAACCCTGAGAGACACGGTGCTCTGCTTCTCTCTGTTCTGTCAAAAGAGAAATGAGCTTTTCCTGTTTGCTGAGGGAGAGCCATCATTTAGAAAGAACAGTTTGGCAAGTTGGATCTGCCCTCAGCAATCCTTTCTTAACAATTTATAACTGTAAGAAATCACGTTCATTGTACGTGGCTTCAAATAGGATGAGCGATGTGCCTTACGGAAATTCTTGGAAGGAGGAGAGTGACTGGCAATAAAGGAAATAATTAAAAGGGATGTACTAAGCAATGACAATTAGTGAGCCGACGTGCTACTGCCAATGATAATGTCTTCAACAAAATTAAATTTTTGGCTCATTGAATATGACAAATATGAATGCAGTTTGGGTATCTTATTAGACTCAGCGTTTTAGACTAAAAATACATGGGTTTAAGTGCTGGCAATAAGAGTATTAATGAGGAAGTGCTAATCTTCTAGTAACCATAGTGGCAGTAATGGTAGTGCTTCCTTTAGTACAGAAGTTGAGAATTGAAGCACTGAAGAAAGGCTTCAGGCCATATGATAGCTCAGGCTCATCTTAGGCACGTTTCAGGAGGGGTGGTAAAAGCTTGCAAGTATGTAAAACATTTCTGTAGGAAAGAGGCACTTCTTCAAGGGCACAAAAAAAGGGAGAAATAGGAAGAATCTTCAACTGATGAAAAAATCAAGTATTTCAGACTTCCAGTAGTGGAAGGAGAGTATCAAAGCAAGGGAGCTGATCACCTGAAGGGCTGCTGAGTTTGTCTTTTGAACAGCTTCCAGAAGTGGTTGCACAAATGTCTGTCACAGCTAATCCTGATGCCAGGAGTGACAAATGACCCTGCCTCGTGGCTGAACTGGACAAGATGACACTGTGAGTCCTTTCACAGCTTATTTTTTCTTGCTTGCCTTTTTCTGAGCCAAGATCATCCTTTATGGAAGCTGGTTTTCTTCTGTCTTTTCTCCTTAAATAGGATTTACTGCTCAAGAGTGAGCAGGGCTCACATGTTGATTATGGGCTCCAAAGGAACTCTGAACTCCATGTGCTAATTTCTTCTTTATTAGGAAGGGAAGTAAAGACACAGCATTAACAGTGATAAACAATCAGAAGAACTACTGACAGCTTTGCTAAAATTCACACTGCTCGTGTCCCTCATGTCTGAGCCCTGGAGACAGCAATAGGTTTTTCTTTCTGAGATTGGAATTTTCTAAGTGCCCAACACTAACTGTTTCATGCAAATATAACACCAATATCTATAAATCTGCTCCAGGAGCCTACTTGAAAAACTGCTCATTTTTGAGTGAAGTTTTGTCGTTTTCTTTCCCAGAGTGGCTCCATTTACAAACATTCAGTTTGTGGGGCACTGCCTTGCATGCCAGGGTCTGCTGGGGACTGACTGTGTGACCTTAGTGACAAATCACTCACTGTCTGCTGCCTCTCAGTCTCCCTTTCCTTCCCTCTCCTCTTTCTATCTGTTTTCCAGCTTTGTAAGTCACGTCTCTGAAGAGACATCATGAGCCTAAGATGACTCTGGTGGGGTTTAACTATTCTTTGTACCACTATAGATTTCAGCCCCGGTGCTTATTAGACTTAAAACAGCAGAAAATGTCAACTTCTGACAATCTGCAGTGAAGAAGTGCTTCGGAGAGCGCATTCTTCTGTTTTAAAAATGCCCTAATTTCTCTTAGATTTCAATCTTTTAATACCTGATTTTAAGCCATAAAAATCCCAGTAGGAGGAGGATGGTGAATTACTCATAGCTTTATGCCTGGTACCAGAGTAACAATTAAATGCTGGTCATTCATCATGAAATGGTACGACTCACTGTGAACAGCAATAACTGCAAGAGCTTGCTTGAGCTGCTGCTGCTTTTATGTCCTTGGCCTAATTTATAATCCTAGAATTCTTTGTCAGCTTTATGCAGAATAATAAGACAAATATTATAGTTAGACCATTGCATAAAGTAAACGCTTATTTAAACACGCACCTTTTGCAGAGCTCTGAACAGCCATGTAAATCACTACCCAGTGTGACACAGCTCTCAGCTAAGTGTGATTTACGTATTTTCCCGACAATGCTTTCGCAAAATAAAGAAAATAAATGAAAAATATGGGTAATGGCAACCAAGAAAATGTCCTATTTTAGAATCCAAAGTCCTTCCAAACTTTTAGATACTGTCTTCATTTACATAATAATGTGCCATTACCTACAGAGATGTTATAGGCATTTTGGAAAGAAGGTTAGCAGGAAAGCACGTAGATTGTTCTGGCTTTCCCATTTGCAGGTAGGACCTTAGAGAAGGTGGGAATCGAACCCATCAGTAAAATGTTTTTATTTCAACAAGCTGGAAAATATTTTGGAGGAATTTTTATGACCTCTTGCTGGGCTTTTTGTAAGTAATACAGCGTCAGCTATGACATTAACTTTGATAAACACAATAAAAACCATATGTTGCCTCATTTCTTTAAAACCAGCTTAATAAGAAATTGAGTTCTTCACATTACGGCACTGCACAGCTCAATGCTTTTCTGCAGTTCGTGTTATCCTCTGAAGCAACAGTCACTAGCAAGCAGTTTAGAAACCATGCAGCAAGGCAGTGTGATTGTAGTTGTAATCTGGCAATTCTTTTTTCCCCCTTTACGTACATTTGAGGCAGGCAATCAAGCAAGTATATGGCTATTTATTTGGCAGTGCTGCAGTTAAGGCTCGTATGAACCATTACAGAAAATTACTTTTCGTTCTCAGTTTATACGCCTGACCTTGATAGCTTTGCTGTTCGCTGGTACCGTTACCATGGAAATAGAAGAATGATCTTTCTGTTGATATCACTGCATAATTAAGGGTCACTGAGACCACTCAGGTCAGGAGATCATTTTCAGAGTTCAGTTCTTCAGGGGCATGAATGCTGTTATTCCACAGAAGTTTTGTGTATTGGTTGATGTGACTGTTACTATGTCATCCTAAATTAAGCCCCACTGACTTCAAACTAAGAGCTAGAAATATTTACTCAATCCAAAGATTTCCAATAAACTCTTTGTCCATGAAGCTGCTCTTTCTGGGCATTCCCAGGTACAGAAAACTACCAAGCCATGGGGCCTGTTGCCACTTGTCAGCTGAAAAGTGGTAACTGGCTGTGTAATTGCTTCTCATTATTTTGAATGCAGTGTAAAACACTATCTGTTAAAAGCCTCCAGTGACAGAAATTGGAGTCTCTTCAGGGTGTAGCTGCTTCAGAAATGTTTTTCTATTGGATTCTCCTGAAAAGCTTGACATTTCTACAAGGACAGTTTAAGAAAGGACAAACTGTCTTCCTCTAGTGGATGCGGGCAACAGTGTCTTTCTCTCCTATGTTGTTCCTGGTTTGATATTGGGGGAGACAACAAAATGAAAAATATGGCAATGGGATCCATCACTGTTTGCAGCTTTACAAATCTTCTTCTTAAAAAGAACAGTTTTGTAAACTCTGTCTTTCATTAACAGTATCATCAATTGAATCAAGCTGGTTCCGTGCTAACTTCTTCTCCTTTAGACAACTCTTAAACTGTTGAGGAAAAAAAAGGCTCCATCTGCATTATGTCCATGGTTTGGCAAGCCAGATAAGATGCCGTGCTGCCCTACTGTTCCATCTCTTTTTCTTTTATTTTGCACAGAAATTTTCTGCCTATATCTTTTTGCTCTCTGAGCAGATCTACATTCTTGATACCCCCTTTCTTTTTCTCTGCATGTACCTTCAGAACAAGCTGTGCCCTTTCACATCAGTATTCAAGTCATATGAATTCTACCATCAAATCTCCATTATATGAGGAAAGGCGAACACTATGAGGTTCTTTTCATAACTTCCATGGTTTGACAATCCCTCTTTATTAGCTCTTGGTCTGTCATCTTGTTTTATCATTGAGAAAACAAATATTTGTGCCGCGTGACATAAGAAACATAAAAAAGATTCAGATGGCTGTAAATAGCACAGTAAGACTAATTTCAGTATATTGTTTCAAGATGACTTGTGGAGATTTAGCCAATTAAAAACAGTGAGCACTAGGCTAATGTAATCCCTCGTGCTGAGAAGATCCCTAGGGATAGGCTATGCAGAAAGCTGTCCTGAGATGGAAGAAGTCCTGCGCTGGGAGCTTTGAAAATGGCTAAGACAATGGAGACTGTAGTGGAAGAAATAATTAGGTGCAAATGTTGGAGAAAAGAAGTGGATGACACATAGCCTGGTCCATCTGGCACCCACAGGCAGGATCCAGCCCATTGGGACGTTTCCATTGCCTTGCCCTTGGAAGAGACAGGTAACGAGTTTTCTGGGAATAAGCTGTTGTAACAAATTCCTTCTCCTGGGCTGAGTCCAAAGTTAAGCTAGTCACTAGGTCCATATTAGAAGGGGAGAGTTTGGAGGAACATCTGTTTCCACATATGCAGAGCCTCAGCAGCAGCCAAGGTTAAGATTATCCTATTAATATATTGCTCCTACAACTCATTTTATGGTTGTATTTTGTCAATTAATTATTTGATATCTTTTGCTCATCTGTTCTACCAACAGAAATAATTTCATGACCTTTTTCAGCCCAGGATTAGCTTGTTGCTAGCAGTATGTGGATAGAAACAATTCCTCCTGCATAAGTTTTACTTTCTGTCTGGGAGGGAAAATGCTGCTCTTTTCTTGAGTGCTTGCTCTGTACATTGGAACTCTAAAAGTAAGAGGTCTGTTCTACTTCTGGAGACAAACCTACCTTTAATGATGACATGACCCAACACATTACAACATTACAGTTTGCTTTCTTTTTAGAACAACAAATTAATCCATCCATACTCCCCTGTCACTGTGCTTCTGTGATGCTATTAAGGAACTCCTGAAGTGAAATCATGTAAGATTGTCTTGGTTTTCTGTTTCTTTCTGCTTCCCTCGAAATAATTCCAGACTCAGCTTTTAAGGAAGAACAAAACACTCTAAGAACTATGGAAAAGAACAGTTTGTGTTTGAGACATTAACAAATCTATGCTATGGTGAGGGTCAAGGCTTGCTCTTTTCCTTTTTCTGTTAAATTGCTTTCATCTTCCACAGTGGTTTCTGAGAATTTGATTATTCTGTCTCCTGGCCATGGCCATCAATACAACACACTGGGAAATTTTTCTCCTGTCACAAAGCACTGAAGTCTCCCAAAAGCTTTTCTTCAGCAGACGTACTTTTACTATTAATAAAACATATTAACATATGGCTGCAATAAACAGACCCTTACTCTGCTTAGTTTTAGGAAAAAAAAAAAAAAAAAAGATAATTGATGGCCAGTATAAATGATTGTATTCAATAGGACTGTGTAGTTGCCAGTGTGTGATGGTACTCTGTGCATCAACTAACCAGGATTTTTTATGCTGCTTGCTGTATTAGAGGTTACTATGGGATAAAGGGGACTCTTCCTGAGATTCAGGGGATGCTTTAGTACAAACAGAGCAGGAAGGGCAGCACACGTGGACACAAATACAGAGTCTTGATTAAAGCAGCACGGCTGTTAACTAGCTAAAGCTCCCAATCACCTTTAAAAGAAAACACTGACTTCAGTAGGAACAGAAGAGCTTTTGGCTGTCTCTTGGGAATGAACACACATACCACAGGGTATCCTGCGCTGCAAAGCCTCACAGTGCAGGTAGTATTTTCATCACCTCTTCCAAAACAAATTATAAATGCTCCTCAACTGGATGTGGCTTTGAGAATACCTTGTTATAGTTTTTATTGATGACTCAATGGCAAAATTCAGTGGAAAATTAGATTTAATATTGGATTTGGGGACCAAAAAACAGGGAATGCTGTCTCAGCAGCCATGCAATGAGGGAGTTACTGTAAGAAATGTTCAAGTGTATTCTAGATAAATTGGAAAACTCCCTCTGCAAATGCTGTTCTCCTGGGGACATCTTCACCCTGAAAATCCAGCTTGCATGGATATTAAATTTTAATTCCCTATATTATTTTAATGGCTTGAATTGAAGAGAAGGACATGTTTAAGTTAAGTGCTTGTTACTTTCTTTGGCAAGTGTTATTTTTCTTTTGTAATTTTAGAATCAGGACGTAATCCTAGGATTTCATCTGTGAGAGGACTTAGCAAGGCATGGATTCCTAAATCCCTAGTTTAGTGCTGAAGCCAAAAGTCAATGCTGCCAGCCCTTGGGACTGCCTTCTCAGCACTGAAGTTCCTGAGGCACTTCCATTTCTGGCCATGCCTGTAGCTTTGTTGGGTTTCAAGAGGCTTTGAAAGGAGACTTGAATTTCAGTTCCTGCTCCACTGAATATTTAATATCAAATAGGAAATATTAATAAAGCAAAGATTAGGTAGGACTTCTCTCTCGAGTGGGTGCCTCACAACTAATCTCTCTGACCCAGTGAATATTTAATTATTCAGTATAAGCAGAACAGGTTCAATAGGAGAGAATGAGCAGCAAGCAGGGAGTCAAAGTGATCTGGTTAAAAAAAGGGAACTGCAGTGTCATAGTCAGAAGAGTGATCTAAGCCCAGACCCACTATATTGTGAGCCAATGCTGCATCTACTGGCCTAGCCAGTGAATGGGGCACATCCCATGAAACACAAGAGCTTACCTCTCTTGATCTGTTTGAAGGAGAGGGCTCAGGTATGAAACGACAAAGATCATTTTCCCTAACAAGCCAGTACCTCCAGTGAGAAGAGCAAAATGAGTGTCTGAAAAGACTGCAGAACAGAGCATAGGAGAGAACCAGGGCTCCATCCACAAAAACTGCTGCTGAGCAAGCAGTGGGAACAAGGCTGCCGTAAATCTTGCGGTTTATCCAGGGCTATCGGCAGATGACTGAAAAGGCAGCACTTCTCGTATTTACCAGATGTATGGGATGCTGAGGTAGTTTTACCTTTTGGGAAGACTTACAAGAAGCTCCACTGCTTTGGTAGCAGCTGCCTTCTGGTGAGGGTCAGTGGTGCAATGTCTGCATGTTGTACTTGGAGTGTAACAGGAAAGGAGAAACTCACTCCCCATCTCACTCACAAGACAGCTGCTGTTACAGCTTAGATCTCTTCTACAGTGCTTTTCACTAGCTGCATCTTCTCGGGATAGCTGTAGCAAATGGGAAACTGAGGCTGAATTCAACCTTTTTCAGCATTAGTCTGAAATGTTAGTTATAGGCTCTTGGAGTCATTTATTTTTTACATAAAGGATAGTGCTGACAGTGGCTAGCAAAGAGTTTAAGAACAAGAGGGAAATTTCAGTTAAAAGGCCTATTTGTCAGGGTAACAATTTTGATGAATTGTTGTGAAGGTTTTTTTTTTTGCTTTTATAGACAGTGTTTCCTCCAGTATTATATAATGTTGTTTATGGGTCTGAATTTAATTCTTACTTCAGCTGGCATCGTCACTGAAAGTGGATATCAAAGTCTTAAAAGGATTAGTTCTTCATATACAGCCAATAAAACTGATTTGTGAATTAAGGGTCCCCTTCACAGAAGTAATAAAATTTTCCTTCTGCAAGCAGTGAAATTTCTTTCTTGTAGCTGTCAGTGTAGTCGTTCTGCACTGGTATAAGATATCGACAGTGTGCTCAGGGCAATAGCAGAAAAGGGCAGAGATTAAATAAGGGGAAGGGAGCAATCTCAATTGAGGAGAGCTGTTCCAATTGCAAATACAATAAAACTATGAGGTCCACCTCCGCTCTTGGAAAAACATTCACAGAAACTTTACTAACAGTGCAATGACTTGATGTGACATTGGCAAATAAAATATGCCTCAGAGGTGCCGAAACCAACATACCAGCACTTCCATACAGCTACAGTAATTATCCAACTCAGAAGACTTCCTTTTCATCTAATAATTGATTAATGCACAGGTCAGGATTGCAGATGGGATGGTAGGATGGGTGCTGTGCTGTACCAGTTTGGTGATGCTTTTGTTTTGCAATAAACAGCCACGAAAACTGTAAGGAAATCAAGTCACACCAGAATAGCTCATGCTGAGTCCAGCTGCAGATGCTGTTAGTACAGGGTCAGAGTGAGAAACCACACTAGAAGCAGCACGAATTGATAGGTAGGATATCTCAAGGACTATTCCACGTACACCGAATATAAAAATTTAATCAGACTTAAGTTTTTTTTGTTTCACAGAAATTTTCTATGTTATGAAGTAATAACAGGCACATACCTAAAAACACTGGCTGAAGGAAATAACAATAGGATAAAAGACATCTTTTGTGTTAATTTTGCTTTGTTCTGAATTGATTAATCCCTGTGCTGATCACTCAATGTACTCAGATGCAGAGACACAAAAAACTCACAAGACTTTATACTATTAGACTGCAGAAGAGTAACAATATCCAAACTTTAAAAAGTAGGTGCAAAAAGACAAGCTGCTGTGTTGCTTTTAATTTCAAAAGCCAAGGCATGAGAAGGGCACACAGGAGAGATTTACAGAAAAGGCCGTTCTGTTTCCCAACACATTCAGAGCACAAGGACAAAGAAAGATTTTAGCAAGGTTTATGGAGCCCTCTCTCAACCAGACCCCAGTATCTGCACATTAACACCTGCCTCTGCCCCACTGTCTTGGTTCTTCATGTCACCAATTTCACAGATGACATAAAACTCAAATGATGAATGACGAGAGTGAGTTTGGTTTTAAGTGTTGCCCAGTTGAAGCCGTGTAGTATTCCTTCTCCAAACACAACATGTATGAGATTGTGCTCTACATGTTAGTGTGCTAGAGCTAATCTGCTGAAATATTCATGCAGCAGAGAAAAATGGGAATAAAAAAAAATAAAATAAAGTACTTGCAGTGTGATGGAATTAATGTTCCTGCTGGAACATTAACTTTGGTATTTCATAGGGGTTTTTTAGTCATTTTTAACCTTGCAGCCTTAGTTGCATTCTGACACAGCATTTTACACTTTTTTTTTTTTTTTTTTTTGAAGCTCAATGACAAAATGAAACAATGATGGGGAGGGGAGGGGTAAGGGGAAGAAATGAAAGGTTAGAAGAACACAGCTGACTGCTCTGCTTGGTGAATAGAGCTCACAAATGCCTTGAATTAACAATGCTTACACAGAAATTCAGAGCAGGTAAACAATTAACAAATAAGAAAAGGCTTAGTAAGATCTTGATGTTCAGGCAGAAGTAACTCCTAGGTGGTCTTAAATGAATTTTCCCCTCTGCTGCATTTCTAAATGGTAGTCATGAAATGTATACATATGCAAGAAAAATCTCATATATCTGTATTTTGTATTTTTCTGCTGAACTCTGTGCTTAAAAGTGAGTGGAGTTTAATCTTCCTATCTATCTATCTATCTATCTATCTATCTATCTATCTATCTATCTATCTATCAATCTATCTATCTATCTAATATTCAAGGCATTCGTGATGTTAAAAGTTCTTGAACCGAACTCTTCTATCCCCCTGATTACAATGAATGAAACTGTTAATACTAAAACTCAAGAAGAGATAATGAAAACTTATTTCTAGTAATAAAGAAGCTCAGGAAAATTATATTCCAAATTGCGAGTTTTATAAAAATGGAGCGTCTGAAAAAGGGAAAAAAGGTGTTTTGTAATGAAGAGAGTTTTACAAATGTGGCTGTGCTGGGCATACTGATCACCTGCTGCATTGGGTTACAAGGGACTTGTAAACCATCATGGAGTCTGAATGTAGCTACCCCATCCTCTGTGTGCTCATTCATTCTCCCCTTTCTGTCTGCTCTGAGTTCTGTGAAGATGCATTTTCCTGAGGCTGTGTAGGATCACACAGATATTTCTGCAGAGCATTTATTGCAGGAGGTGATCTGTGGCAGCTCCCTGGTAGAGCATGTGCCTTCTATTGCAGCTGAGGTGATGAATTTAAATCTTAACAGAGAAAAAGAAAGCATCCTTGATTCATGAAAACACTCTTCTATCACTTAGTTGCTTTAAAATGGTGTCTTTTAAAATGCATATTGTAATTAAATAAGAGAACTCAGGCTTTCTTGTATTCTTTCACTATTCTGGCTGAACAAACCCATTGCAGAATGAAATTAAATTGTGCAGAAGCAGTCATGGCCAAGGACACTAAGATACTTATCAATACAGGGAAATAATAGATACCTGATTCTTCTCTGCCCCAGATTTCCCTATAAAATTGAAGCCTATGCAGTATTTCAACACAGATTTTTAATGAAGGATATAATGAAGTGAGTGCTCAGGTCACTGAAATGAACAAGATGTCTTGGATCTAAGTATTTAATTAAAAGATTTCTTCATTGAATTGAAACAATCTCATTTGTCTTATGTTTGTTGCAAGCGATTGCTTGTTATGCAGCTCTGTGCACAGCTATCCCAAACCTCTACTTCAGTTTGTATGAGGGGCTAAATGGCTCATATACAACATTAATCTCCCTGAAACAACTTCCTACACTGTGTGTTTCCAGATAAATAAAAATCTGCTAATTTCTGAGAAATTGAGCTTATGTGAGCTTGGACAGGCTTTTAGATTCTCCTCTCCTGTGCTCCCTTTACTGCTCTCTTGCCTTCTTTATCTTTAATTGTACCATAGACTAAATTCATGAAATACTTTAAACACATATTTAAGTTTAAGAATGTGCTTAAATCCTATGGGCTACAACAGCTAAGTACATGCTTATAAGCACTGTGTTAAATATTGCATCTATCTGCCTTGCAAGCAGGGACAGTTTCCTTCCCCACGCTTTCTATTTTGTGCCACCAACACTGTACTCAGCTGCTGCAGAGGAAGAGTCTTTTGATAGCTGTCACTGAAATGTAATGCCTGGGTGTGCAAAGGTTCTTTGCACATCTGCTCATCCTTGACAGGCAGAATATCACCAGGCTGTCTATTTAGTAGTGTCTTGACAGCAAACATGTCTTGCCTTGTGGGATCTCTGAGGAGCTTCGAGAGCTTACAGAGTGGACAAACATCACAAATGCTTTTGGGTTGCTCAGTGCTGTGAAGCAGGTGTATGGCATTTACTGGGAAAAAGTGAGAGACAATTTAATAACAACTCCATTGTGAGTCACTTGGCCCTGCTCTATCTCACACCTGCCTTTACTGGCTCAATTGATGCAAACAGTAACTAAGGTGTTTATTGTCTTAATCTAAAAACAGATGGATTAAACTAAGAACAGAAGGACTGCCATCTTGCTTTAAGCTGGATGGACCACTGGTCCAACCACAGATTCCTACTATAAAAGTCAAGCAAAGCGATTCTTCTCTGAATACACACTCCCATTTTTCTGCATATAAAAGATTAGAGACTAATCTTCCTACACCCGAACAATCCTAAATCATCTAACAATCCACAACGAACCGTCTTCTATGAATTTATTGGATGTATTGGACACCTGTAACATCCTCTAGCAAGGACTTACAAAGCGTAACCCTCTTGTCTTCTCGTTTTTCTGTGAATACACTAGAAACATTCTGTATGGACATCACTACAGCACTACTGCACTCAGTATTACAGGGTGTATGCAGACAAAAAAAGTACAATACTTGAGTGCCATCTGTTAGCACCAATCAGAGATGATGCTCCGATGCCTTCACAAGAAGACAATTGTGTAGGATAAGCACTAATTTAGTGAACTCAATTCATGAGTTGAGCCTGACTTTCTTGGACGTTGGTGTGTAGTATTCTGGGGTAGAGAGAAAGAGATTTGCAATATTCATATGAAAACAGAAAATGAATGCAAGAACCAAATTATACAGAATTTGATCCTCAGAATTCAGCTGCTGCAAAAAGCTTTCTGTGATTATACAGCTCTCTGGAATACTACAGTTTCTTCAGTTTCTTTTGATCTTCCACTATAACAAACATCCTAAGCACAGCTCATTAAGGCAAAACCAAAAACCCCTCTTGTTTCCTCAGTGCTCTTCTATTTTCAGCTGTCATATCATCTTTTACTGAAAATTGGCCAAATGATCCAAGCTAAGCAGAGTGAACTTGTATCAGGAGACACCTCCAAGAAACACAAGTTATTTCAGTATTTGGCATACATTTCTCTGAATCAACTCTGACAAAGCAAAGAGGAAGCAGAATAATTCTGTGGTGTTACAGGATTTGCATTTGGCAGAGGTAGATAATGTTTCATTCCACTTGCGGTGATTAAAAATCCCAAGTCACTTTCCAGAAGAGCAATACCAAATTGTCTTGCTAGTAAGAGAATGTACATTGGATATACTACATAATGGTTTTACTCTTTTCCGTGTGATACTGCCCTTGTTCTCAGTTTTGGCCCTTTGCAATTGACCCTTAAGCTTATTGTTCCTCACTGAAGAGATGATTATATATCACTGTAAACTGAAGGTACAACTACAGTAGCTACAGCAGAATTTCTCCATCCCTTCCTTGGCACCCTTAGTGCCCTACTCTCTCAATCTGTATTCAAGCTTCTGTTATCCCCATTTCTATAGATGAGCAACAAGTAACTAAGAGACCAGCCCACTGAAGGAATTTTTACATTATTACAGACACGCCGCCTTTCAACCAAGAAATAACTGATAAATTCCCTGGCGTTTCCCTGAAGTTTAACTATCTCATCACATTTCGTTTCATTATTTTCTCTTTCAGACTAACAGCTAAAGCTGTAGCAGTTCTCTTACCAATCCTGGGAAGCTCATGGATCTTTGGGATTCTGGCCGTCAATGCCCACACATTAATATTTCAGTATATGTTTGCCGTCTTCAATTCACTGCAAGTAAGTATCTGGTTGGAAAGGTTGTGGCTACTGATCTGCTGTTGAGATGCAATAAATGGATCATTAACAATATTTTCACATGCTTTCATTTATTGGATTTTTTATATTCCTTCCTGTGTCTTTTAAGTGCTGCTGACCACACAGTGCTGCCAACTGTTTAATCTCTGTATAAAGAGAACTTTCATCCCATTTCTTAGTGTTTCCAGTATCAAGAGCTAAATAAATTAGACAGTGAGATAGAGCAACAGATTACCCTTCTAGCACTAGGTATCATAGGCAGGATTCTTAAAGGTAAAGGCAAGATTCTTGTTTTAAATTTACTAGAACAAAACTTCTGTGTCAGTTTGAGGCTTCGTTACCAAGAATAACTGAAAACAAACAGAAGTTGCTGGGAGCAGCATACAGAGGAAAAGGAATCTGTTCTGCACGCTGCACAAAGCAGGACGTGACTTCTTGAGACACAGATCTGGAAAAAGAGTTCTGTTTGGGAAAGAATGCAAGCATCTGCCTAGCATTAAACACAGTTTCCAGTAGAGGTATAAATCTATAGGTGAGTTCTTTCCTAAATGATGATTACGAAGTGAGAGAAAATGTTAACTTTAATAAACCCTTTGCTACATCAGGAACAAATACTGCTATGGTCACAGAAAGGCGGTCACAGAGCTCTTGATGGGCTGATCAGAAAAGGTTAAATTTTCACCAAAAAGAAAATAAACTCTATTGAAGTTCTTTGGGGAAATTCTCTGCAGCATTTCCCTCAGCCTCTACATTTTCAGGCACAATCAAAATATTCTCATGTAACTCATGACAAGAATTCTGGCTGCAGAACCCCAAAGTTTCAGAGGCAGAGTTTGACATGAAAAGGTCTAGGCAAGCTACATAGGAACCTAATGTGGCATGTTTCTCCAGTTTAATGGTGGGCAAAATTTATCCCACTTTTCAGTGTTTATAGTTACACAGTGCTGTGAGAGATTACAATTACAGTATGTCATTCTTCACAGCCATTCTTTACCCTTGACCCTTTTCTCTGTTTCAGGGGTTTTTCATGTTCCTGTTTCACTGTCTTCTGAATTCAGAGGTACGTTACAAAATGGCCTTAGCAAATTTGGTATGACTGCTGTTACTGATTTGCAGCATTTTGACGCATGTTTGACATGTATGTTATTTAACAAAGAAGAGTTTTCAAAAAGGGATAAGTGAAGGCATCTTAAGATTAAATAAATGACACATTCCCAGGGGCTGGAGGGGCTGAGCAGGGCACAGGCTGTGCTCTGAGGGAAGTTGTCTCAGTGGCAGCAGGACTCAGTCTGGCAGTCCCTGCTTGGGGGCCTCTGGCTTTGTTTCATCTGCAGTTCCATAGAGGGAAACAAGCATTAATCTCAGCAAAACATACTTTAGGAGACTGCTCATGCAGTTCTTAATGGGAAACCAAACAGTGTAGAACATATTCCAGGTATTTTTCTTGGCTAGGAGCTGAGGTTTTCACAATGGACCAAGAGGCATCTTTTCACACAAAGGCTGTCTCGAAGCAGCTGGGATAAAGCCAAAGCAGAGCTGATGTCGCAGAGACATCCCTGCTTGGCCCACAGCTCACAGCATCCTCTTTTCCAACAGCACACAGCAGAAAATCCTCAGCAACATGTATTACTGATAATGAAAATTTCTTACAAAAACCATTTCTCACATGGCCACAGTGGGCACTGCCTAGGGAATACTTGCACAGATCTGATTCTTCCACAGCTATTCCATCAGGATGCTATGGAATAGCTCTGCCCTATAGCTCGTTCAGTTTCTATGCATCAAAAGCACTCCAGCTCTTCCAAGGAGATGTTTCACTAATCAATTATGGCTTATTAATATTTACCAACATATCCAGTCTTAGAGCACTGATGTGATTTTTTCTACAGTCAGTTCACAGAGTCAAGAGTGACTGTGAAATTCTTTATCTTCATTGCAATCAAATGAAGTTAAGCAGGCAGGCTAAAGGCAAGGAAGTAAAATACATCCTCATCCTGTTTTACCCCACACTTAGAAAGCCTTTTTCCTTCTGTCAAGTATCACTTCTTATATCAAATACAAATATTTGAATCTTGGGCATTTTTCCAGAAAGCCAATGAGAAATGAAGGTCAGTAACACTTCAGGATTTGAATACTCTAAAAACAGTTAATGTACAGCAAATGTGAACTGGCACTCTTGGAGAGCAGGTGCTATTGGCTTTGCTGTATGCTGTGCATCCCTAAAATACTTCAGCTAAACTGTGAGAATGCTTTCCTTCTTACCACAGAAGAAAAACTCAGACACTGTAAAGCAAAAATCTACAGATATTTCCAAGCAGCTGCGTAAAACACTGAGCTCCGTTCCCTGTGCTCAATGACAACAAATGCACAAGCAGCAAAGAGAAAGGCAGGCTGGCAGCTGGCTTATGTCTTCAAGGTGTCTGTTTACCATCAGGGCTGCAAGATCACCAGGGAGAGCCTGTCCAAAGGTGCTCCTTCCTACAAGGACTGCAAATACAAAGAATGTATGCTTACATATTTTTCCATTCATACAAGATGAAGAGTAATAGTTTGGACATCTGGGAGGCTGGGATAACCCAGATAGCATGAAAATACTGCCAGAGAAATGAGACATAATGAGGTTATAAAATGTTCTGTATTTAATCTGTGAGTACTTGAAAAATAAAATAAGTGTAAATAAAAGCGTAGGAGCAGACTGTTGTTTTTAGTACATAATGTAGTTGTTAGCAACGTTAATGTGAGGGAAGGTTAATGAGGATGTAATCATAAGCGGCACCTGAGAAAATACACACAACTTTGTTCAAAATAAATCTTCTGTCTGACACCACTTTTTCCTCCCACAGGTCAGAGCTGCTTTTAAGCACAAAACGAAGGTGTGGTCCCTCACCAGTAGCTCGACTCGCAACATCAATGTAAAACCCTTCAATTCCGACATCGTGAGTATTTGTCCTTTCTTTTCCCTACTGTACTTGAAAGGGTTCTACATCACATTCTGTTGAAAGAATGGGACACAAAAAGGTGTGTGGATACCTAACAGTGCACAGTGAACAGAGGTGGAATCAGCAAGTATTATATTGCAGCTACGGTACATATTTTGAAAGCAAAGGACAGAAATCTACTTCCTGGTAAACTACCACATGAAAGTAAGCAGGCATTACCAACTCCAGAGTGTGGTTCAACGAGACCATTTCCATCACTTGTAATGAACTTCACATTCTGCATTCAAGTGGCATTTTGACAATGTATCTGCCTTATGACTATGCCTTTTTGATAGGATACTTTTACTTCTAAGTCTGAGAAACAAACTCTTAAATAAATCAATGCCTGTGTATGCTTTTCCAGCTTTGCTTAGATTGCCTCGAGGCAAAATATATTAGTCTTTATAAAGAGCCAGACTTTCTGAAGTGATAGGTATTATTAAGCAATCACTGCCAATCAGCGTAGATTCTGGCAATAACTGTTAAAAATCCTTTATGGAATATGCTTTCAAGATTCTGTGACAACGGTGTAATGTAAATAGATCCTTTCAAGCTTTTATTTCATCAGACAAGAGTGGTTTAGCACAATAAATAAATCTACTTTCACTGTTATTTTTTTTAGATGAGTGGGAACAGGCCAGGCACAACCCCCACAAAGCTGAACACCTGGGATAAAAGCACCAATTCAGCCAACCGCATTGATTTATCAGCAGTCTGACAGCAGTGCCAGATCCTCAGTGAAAACCAAGCCATACATTCAGGACCTCTGACACAATGTCCACCAGTATTTTCTCACTGTTAATACCAGTAGAAAACTGCTTTTTTAATCACCGACTAGTAGATTGGAAATTGCCATATTGTTTTCTTGACTAAATAGCCCTATTCCGTTTGTCTTCAAAACTGTACCACTTTCTACCACTTGCCTGTTAGCCTTATTGGTGTAAGTAAATAGCACAAATATACACTGGATGGCTTTGTCAGCGCTGATGAAAGCACCAGGTATGCAAAAAGTTTTATTGCCATCTGAATCTCTCCAGATCCCAGAACAGAGGAAAGTCAGCGTACCTTGGGAAAGATGGATTTTTATGCTCTAAAATGAAATGTTTCCCATTGTGACATTGTAATGAGGCTATTCCAGTCTTGCTGTACACACTTTGTTTACACTTAATGCCTTACCAAATCCAGTTATTGAAGTGAAACATTCAAAATCCACAGTGTGGTGATTAATTTAAATGCTACAAAGGAACCGAGACTTGAGGGAGAAGCAAATCCAGGCTACTCAGCTCCCAGATATGTGTGTAGAATTAGCAAAGCTGAGCAGCACATATGTCTCTATACAAATAAACAGCACATGTTACATGTAATACTTCTATACATGAAGCTATTAGTATTTTAGATATTGCTGTTTACAACATATCTATAGAAGGCAGAAATGGCTACGGTTGTCCTATAGCAGTCCACACCATCAGCAATACAGAGTATTTGTATTGCTTTGTCTGAAGCTTTGGATGCAATCAACAACTGTCCATCAACTGCGTTTTGCAAATGCATTAATTGTAGCTTTTGGAAACCAAAGCCTGGCGCTGTGACTTATGCTTCTCCTTTTACTTGTCAGACTGGGACTCTGAACTGCAACCACAAAAACGTTGCACAATGGTATACTGTGAAGACAGCCAGACTACAAATAAGTCTGTGTATTGTTACCTACAGGCAACTTTTAAATAGGTCTCCTCTGAGTGTTCTGTGGTTTTAAACTCTGCTCAACACCTAATAACTTCTGCTTTAGTACTGCTATGAAGAATCTTTAAGGGGAAAAAATAGTGCACTTTTCTTTTAGTCTAGTGTTCTGTATATTCACCAAAGTGACCTCTGGAGTACAAGGGGTGCAATCCGGGCTGTGCCAATGATGCAACCTTCCAGCTGGGGTAAAGCAGGCTATAAGCCCCAGAGATGGTCAGAGTCCCTGAATACGCATAATAGTGGTCGAGGATTTACTCAGCAGCCCGAGTCCCCAAAAACAGTCTTTGGTGATGCTGAGACTCCAACACAGAGTGGCTGTGTGCCATATCTCCTTGTCCTGAGTGTCTCTGCAAGACACCTGGCTACCAAACCTCCACAAAAGGAGGACATCTGGTCCCAGTGAATCTAGCAAGATGCCTGCCTGTGATTTCAAAGAGAAAAGATATTTGCACTGTTATTTGCAGGGTAGAAATTGTTTATTGCACAGTAAAGCTGTGAAAAAAAAAAAAATAAAAATAATAAATTGACTGAACTTTAGGAACAAGAAGCATTCATCAGTTAGGACTGAATTTAGTGAAAAGTTTCATCCAAAAGCAAAGGAGTTGAAGTTTTAGAAAGCATTGATACATTTCATTTGTTATTGATCCAAAACAAGTTTTCTCCATGTTTCCTGCCTGCACTAAGAAAAAAATGAATTATTTCAGTTTGGTTCATGCTTTTCCATCCCCTCTGCTTCCTCTCTATCCTTACCAAGGTTTGGTATGGTCACCAAACTGAAAGCCCACAGTTCACCCATGTCTGTCTGTGGCTACAAATCAAAACAGTCTACAGAAATTATCTTGGTTTCTCCAGACCTACTCTGAATTTCTGCAGCTAGAACAGAGCAGAATGTGACACGTATGTACATAAAATTATAGGCTTCTAATCTTGCATTGCCAGTTGGTAAATAAACTCAAGTTTTTGACAGCTAGAGAGGGTCAGTAAAAGCTAAACGTCTAAATGGCTGTGTCCTTCTTTCAGCATTTGTGTATAGCTTCTTCTTAGTTTTTTATAAGTTGGACTGTCTTTCAGCTGTACAAATATACCTACTCTTCTTGGTCTGAGAATGTTATGGTTTTTTTGTTCGTTCATTTGGTTTGCCCCAAAAGATACAGTAGAACGAGCCCTCAGAATGTATGGAGAAGACTGTAACTGTACTGTGATAGCAGAGTTCAAAGTGTCTATTTTGTGTGCAGACATCGTATTTAAGCATATTTTTTGATACTGGAGCATGTGTATAGTTTGTTTTTTTGTCTGTTTGTTTTAACACTGTGATCATGGGTAACAATTTAAACCCTCCTTCATAACTTCCATTCATTGTAGTGGAACAAAGATTTTTTTTTTTAAATCTTATTTTTGAAGACTTACTTATTCCTTCTACACAGTTTTCACTGAATGCATTTCCTCCTTTCTGGCTGGCTGTATATTGGCCGCCCATATCGCTGCCCAAGATCCAACAGAAAACAACACATGACATACAAATGACAGTACCAAGTGACAGTGATACAAGGAGCTCAATCTGGTTTCCATCCAGGTATATACCAGATTTTAAAATTGTTTATAGAAAAGAAGAACATGCAAATGTTCTTTGTTTTGTACTACAAAATGTGCTATAAATGTGTAAGATTTTAAGGGAGCATTATTATATCTACTGAGATCCACCGAGGATAACCTGTGCATTAACGTTTGAACATGACTTGTGATGAAGCAGTATACATCTTGTTTATGTCACATGAGGTTAGGAGGTAGAACATGGTATTTATGTTAGTTTGGGGCTGGGGTTTCTTATGTTTTTGATAGACTGATGAGAAAAAAAAAACACAAACATTTTCCATAGCCATTTAAATCTGTTCTTTTTGTTTGATTCAATGTATTTGTTGTTAGTGAATGCAGCAAATGTACTGAATAAGAAATGTACAAATGAATCTTTAAACAGTCTCTTTCTGTCCTCAGTCTTTGAAGCCTGGAAATCCTGCAGTTTATTTATGGCATGTATACTGTGGCTTTTGCAATATTTTTTTTCAGGACAGCATCATTTTGTCAATGGTATGAAATCTTAATTGAATGAGATGTGAGTTTTAAAATGTGTAATGTAATAGGAATGACTTTGCCAGTAAGTAGGAAAATAATTTAGTTTTGTTGTGTTGTTTTTTCTTTTTTTTTTCTCAGATAAATAAGAAATCTTAATTTCCTAAAATAATTTTGTATATGTTCAAATTATTCTTTTGACATGGATTATAAACAACAGTATAAAATTATGGTTCCTATGACTGCTAATGTTATGCTCAAGCAAGCAGATCTCAACTCGTGAGATCTCCCCTACTATGTGAATCAAGTGGGCTACCATTGCATAGATAATGTGCAGACAATATTTCTGCATTACAGTTTACACCTATGGGATGTACCAAGCACAGGCGTACCCTCCCCTTTAAGGAAGATTTCTGAAGCATCTGATGCTTATTATTTCTTCTGTTCCAGTTATTCCAGCAATCTGGTCGGCATCAAAGCCTAGTTGAAAAAATGACATTTGTGGACAAGAAAACAGAGGCAACAGAGTATCAAATTCTGTCTCAAAGGAAAAACTTCTCATTCTATCAGATCTCTGAATATAACAGAGATACACAGAGCGTGAATGCACACACTTTATATATGTGTGTCTGTATGTGCGTATACGGTTGTATGTATTCACATACATGCAAAAGATGAGACTTCCTGAAGTCTCCTCCCACCATCACACCAGCATCTTCTTTTCTGTGATTATTTTCTGTGACTGGGTGCACAATTTGCTGTACAGCAGAGGGGGCACACGCCACAGTTAACTTCCCATGACATTTTGCATTCTGCAGCCAAGTAGCTGTGGCAACTGTCAGTTCCCCACGTTTTGGATATCTGGGAGCACAGGCACAGTTAGAAAGGATACAATTTCAGAAAAAAACGTGTTGTTTTTTTTCACTGTTCTGCTCGTACCCCACTGCATGACCTTCAGCAAGTAGCTTGTCCTGACTATGTGTTTATTCCATCAGGGAAATGAAAATAATTATACTGTCCTCTTCGTTAAGTGCTTTGTAACTCACAGTTGACAAGCAGAGCACTTACAACGCTGGTCACATCAAAAGTAACACCTCCTATTTATTCCCATGGAAATGACAACATATTCTGAGAACACAATAACACTATTTGATAGAGCAAATACTCAGCTACTATTTTTAACACAGTCACCACCATTGGTTGTGTATTTTCACCAGCAATGCACAAGAGTTTGCATGCTGTGCTCCTAAATATCTGCACCAATGGAGGTGATCCACTGTTTCACAGTGTTTCACCACCCACCACCTCACTGTGCCCACATCCACCATTTGATGTCCACAAACATCCAGCAGGCATCAATAAATGTTAATGGCTGCCGTGTAGATGTGTTGGGGTGTGAATGAAAAGTCAGTCTGAAGGGGAATTTTGTGGTGTTGAATAACAAGATCAACTTTATCCAGAAAAACTATAGACTGGAATTCAGATGGGAAACGTGTTTCACCACATTTTAATACCCCTTACAAAGAACCTCGTTTCCTTTGTAAACATCCAAGTCATGTAGCAAGAAATACAGAAAGGAACATTCTCTGTGAAATAGAGATATATGTTTTTTTCCTTTTACATTTATCACTTGTGTCAGAATAGTAAATTAGATAATTTTAGCACTGGTTTATGTAATGTTTGCCTTTAAAAATATTTTCATTATATCTATGTTATGCTTGGATGACTCGGTGCAGTCTATGCCATGGTTAGTTACTGCTATAATTGCCCTTGTTCACACAATTTTCTTTCTCAATAATCCCATATGTTCCTGGAATTCAGAGACCATATTTCATCTTGTCAAGGATGATTACAGCACTAAATGTAACAGTGACACCAGTGTATTCACCAGGTGCTGACACATGGCAGAAACACAGAGTCATAAGGGTGGCTTTTAGGCACTATTCAGTGTATCTTTAGTAAACGCTTTCCTTGACCAGCTGCTAATTTGCTGAGGACAATTGCCTTAGAGCAGTTTCAGGCCGGTTACCTTCCCTATAGCAAAGGCAATGAAGCTTTCTCTCTCTGCTTTGTTTCCAGCGGTTAATGCAGGCTGTGTTGGGCCCTGCATGTCTCTTCAAGCAGTCTCCAAGTTAAGCATCTTTAGGAGAGTCTCTTCCCCAATTAAAAATACAGATTGCCCCACAGTGGTTAGGAGTCTGCATTGCTTATGTTTTGCAAGGGAGAGCACAGCATCTCAGCACCGCACAGCTGCAAAGCCGGGCTATGTTACATGTTCTTCACCTCCTATCTGTCACAGTGTACTTGCTGCCTCTCTCCACAGGGCTGTCAAGGAAATTCCTCTCTTAGACCCATTAAGGAAAATGAATAATCACAGGAAAAGTCACTCAGTGCATTTGTCACATACAAAAAGCCACACCAGTGAAGCAATGCAGCCTTTTCTTCTTTTCCAATAGGGGAGCAGGAATCACCCAGAGTCCCACATATCTGGATTTCTACATTCTGTTCTACAGTGTAGCTGGTACATGTGAAGGCAGCGCAATGCTTGTCTCAAGTGTCTCCAGTGTACGAAGCACTTCTGTCAAAATCAGTTATTGTTTACACCTACCGAATTGCCTGCCTCAGACACTCAATACAAGATACATTTGTTCAGCAAAATAAAATAACTCACACTGTGCTCTGCCATGTTAAGAGCAGAGCTTATCTGGATCAGAGTAGCCACCTAGGAGGATTTCAGTGCATGGCAAAGGGTAATATTTGTGCCATGACTTCAAGACAGCCACTTTGGTGGTAATTTATCTTTGAATCCAAGGTGGCTGAAATCAAAGGAACTCTTGAAATCAAACTTATATTATTGTACACATACGTACTACATAAACACACCTTCCAGCTCTCCCTTGTTGCCAGCATGGGAGAATTTAGCCAAAAATATCTGATTTCAGTCCATGCAGAACTGGTGGGATGCAGGGGGTGTGCCAATGTGCATGTGTTCCTACTGAGAATGCTGGCCATCGGGAGGCCAGAAGCAGCAGTATTTCCTGTTCTGTTTAATAAGGCACTCCCATAAATCACAGGAGTGGTCACCTGCTGCCAAGGCCAAAACCACTGTTATTCCTTCAGCTTATTCATACTAGAAAATAATAAAATTCTCACACACAGCATTTTGCTAAAGCAACACAATGTACTGTCTGTAAAATCAAGCCCTTCCTGCTTTTGTCTCAATCAATACAAGTGCTCTCTCATCCACTCTGCTGCTGTTTCAGCAGCTATTTCATTTCCATCTATCTCAGTCTAGCAGAGATGTCCTCCTTGTCTTCAGACAACTCAAAAAGTTTTAAAAAACTGTAAACTGGGTCACGTTGTGCCAATAAGGTTGTAAACCATGTTAAAATCTTGTTTAAGCAACCTTCAGGGGTGAGTGCCACTAAAGAATGACCTAACAGCTCGACAGATGTTTGAGAGCCAGGAAGCTTTGTAGAAAGAGAAGCTGAAAGGTGTGTTGTGTTTGATGTTCCTCTTAGCTGCATCAGTTACTCTGCCAAATTTGTGTGGTTCTTCTGCAGAAACAGGGGCTGGATCAGACCTCTACCCCCTTGTTTTAACTGTACCGACAGTAATCCAGTTTAAAGCAATTTGAAACTTAAACTTCCAATCAAACCATTACTCAAAAACATGTTTTTTATTCCACATTGTATTTTGAGTTTGAACTGTATTTCTATTCTATTTTGTGACATTTTAAACTAAATGCATTTAAAACTCCTAAATTCCAGTTATCTCAACCATTTGACAACTAGGATTCTTTTTGAAGTACATCACATTACAAAGCACCTCCTGTAATGCTTTAAGAACTCCACTGACCTATTTATTTGGTCACTTGTGTAGTCATTCCCAAAACTATCCTGATGTTATCCACTGACATGAAGCCAGCACAGATGTCATAAATCATAGGCATTTATTTCCTACATGGTCTATAGACACTTCTGCTTTTTGCAGTACTAATACTGGGACTGGTACAAGGAAGAGGACATGCTATGACCACTTATACCTTCTGCATCTTTCTTTTCTGGCAGATGGTTGGTTTTATACAACAAAATTAATCACAACTCAAACTGTATTTGTCTAGGACGTGTGAGGCAGCTGGTGTCTGTTTATGGTATCAAATACGTTCACAAGTCTAGTTTCCTTCTTCATTTTTTTTTGCTACTTACTTCCCTTCCCATAAATATCTCTCCAGTTTATTTAACTCCTCAGGCATTTCTTACTTGCACTTGCCAGCACTTACATCAGATACTGTAAATGTTCATTTCTGCAGTGCCTACATTCTGCTCTTTTTGCTGCAAGATTTGCATCTGCCACTCTCATCTGACACAGCTGTGCCTGGCTGGGGAGACTGAGGTAATGTGAAATTTGAGGCTATCTGTAAAGCCCAGGTGGTAAAAGGTTTATTTGTAAATGCTCATTTGCAGGGATGCATACCTGGCCAAGAACTCTGAAAACACCCTCTTTGTGAGCCTCTGAGATTGGGCAGTGCTTTGGCCTCAACTAAATGAAAGCCGAGGGCCTGCCTGCATCCTGCTGATGCCTCTACAGCCACAGCTCACCCTGCAGCCCTGTGAGGGCTTTGGTTCACCTTCATACCTCCCTTCTCTGCTCCCTGGTTAGGATTGGTTTCAAAACCAAGTGAAGGCAGGAGCCATTGTGCTCTCACTAGCGCCTTCTGGGCTGGCCCTACTTTTTGGTCAGCAGTTGAACACAGCCTGATGTTGCTTTGATTTGTTGAATTTTGCTTATGTTATGTTGGATGCTGGAGCTCTTGAAGATATTTCTATGGAAGATCTATTTTCTCACACAGACAGATGAAGGACACAAGCTGATCTGAATTTATTAGAACTTGTCTCAAGACAGACCTCTAAATATAATTCATATTGCAAAAAGTATACGTTGCCCCAGAAGTTTCTAAAGCCTTTTAAAAGCAGCAGCAAAGAAAGTGGCATATAATGGGGATATGCAAAGGAAGGCTGTCTGGAGTCCTATAATGAAGGTTGTATTCTTCTTTATCACTGAGAATGCAGCAGAGTGCTGTGGGGATGGAGCCTGACTTGAGGCAGGCTGTGCTTGGATGCTTCCTAAGGTTCTCTCCAGACTGATTTTAATCTCTATTTTATAGTCTGCAAGGGTACTGTAAAGAAAGGATTTATTTGAAGCAGAAAATCATTGATTTTGACCTGAGATTCACGACATCTGGGTTTACCCTTCCTCAGATATGCAAGCTGTAATTTGCTGTATTTTCATCCCAGTCACAGAATGTGCTCAGACATCAGCAAGGCCATGGGGGCTGCCCCCAGTCCTGCACTGCTCCAGTGGTCTCCATGGCAATCCAAACTGGTACAGCTCTTAAAACTGATCTTCTTATTAACAGTTGTGTTCGTTATCAAGAGAAATAAAGAGCTTCCTTACTGAAGGTGCAAAGCTCCTCTCGCATAAACTACATGAAAAGAATCTTCTAATTAGTGACTTGGCCCAGCCAACTACCTCTGGTTGCACCCATTTGTCTCCAGCTTCTGCCAGTGACTCCGACCTCCCTGATCTCACATTAGTTCTCTGGGCCAGCAGAAAATGACCAATTTTTACCACTAACAGCAGTAAGGTAAGTCAAGTAAGGCCTTGACTCATGCTAGTTCCACTGAAAAAGGCACTAATTTTTGGTAAAGAAGGGAAAGACAGCATGTTAAAACATATCAGATAGAAATGAAGAGGATAAAAGGCCTTTGTTTCTGCTTTTTTAAAAATAGGAACAAAGAAGCAAAACAATAAGAATAAAAGAAAAATGAGGAAAAATTTCTCCACAATCTACCAGTCGTTACATTATTCAGTGTTCCCAGAAAAAAAAAGATGTTCTGGCTTCTGATCCAAATTACAGATAAGAGTTGGCAACAAAGCAAATAGAATAAGAAATGTTCTTTTATACAGGGAAGGTGGGAGAAAAAATGTCTTGTTATCTTGCTCAGAGCAGCCCAGTTCTCTGACAGAAAAGGTGACGTTTACACTCAACCTTATGAGGGAAAGTAGATAAAAGAGAGAAAGAAGAAGCAAAAAGTGGGTGAGAAAGAAAACATATTTTTCCCTCACTTCTAACATTTTTGGTGAAGCACAAATTCAGTGGATGAGTTGAGGAAGTTGATGTCCTTCTCTTCCTTCTCTTCCTACTCCTACTGTTTGGTGAAGCATGAATCCTTCAGATCCTGCAGTGATGATACAAGCACATGCTACCCAACACAGACCAGAGCTGAGCAAAGTGCTTAATATTAGACACATATTAATATTAGACACACAAATATTATGGCAGTATTTATGCCTGAATTTTGGAATAGTAGTCTAATAACTTCCAGCTATAGTGCAGTAGAAATTTCCCTTACTCCCTACATTTGTTACTGATAACATCGGTTTCCATACAGTTAAGAGGAAGAATTAAGAAGTTACATCCAGCTGAACATGAATGAGTCACACACATCCCTGTCAGAAACTGTTCAAGAAGTGATTTGTGACTGCCTTCTCTCTGCCTCTCATTCAGGTAGAGATCATTAGAAAATATTTAATCAAAGATGAGTAATGAACTTGACAGAAGCTCGCCTGACAAATGAGGGAATCACTTCATGCTGAATTTTTCAAGTTAGACCTTACATGTTTTTTTTATGAAGTTAATGCAACTCTATTTATCTACTAGTCTATAAGACTATCACAGACCGTGAACTTAATTCTTTTAGGATAGAAAAACAAGACAGCCTTTTTGGGGATGGTACTGAAAATTTTGTAGTCAATTAGAATGCTACAGTGAAACAACAGAAGCTGTTCCATCATGGCTCAGTTTTAATAGTCATAGAAATGGTAGAAGGACCCAATGCTAGTCTTGTAGAGTATCATAGCCTTTAAAATAATTATTTTTGAAGGAGCATTTACACAAAATCAGCATCAGATACAGAGTAATGATACTGAGCACATCTAGAGAACATGAAATCTACTCTGGTTTTTCTTTTGCAGAGACGCACTGCAACCAGGGCTCTCTGCTGAATTCAAATAAGGAACGTGATAAGCTTTTGTTCTCATGACCCATCTCAGGATACATTTGTGGTTCTCTGGCCACCCACAAGAAGTTCAGAGCAAGTCATTACTTAGTGAGACATCAGATCATAGCATGTGCCATTTAGCTTAAAAAATAAAAAAAAAAAAAAATAATGCAATTTCCAAATGGAAATGTGAGAAAGAAAAATATTTGTGGAAAGCAAGCATAAAGACTGTATATTTGGATTATTTCCATTCCATACTTGAAAAGAATTTCTTTCTGTATCTCAGTATTGTATTTTCATATCTCCTGGTGTGAATCACATTCTGGCTCTGCGTCACACTGATCCATCCACTCTCTAATGAATACATTAGGGATATTTCCAGGCAATGAGGTGAAAAAAAGAATCATTTGCAGCAAGGTATATTCTCTGAAGTGTATCTTCTTCCTTACATTGCATTTCATCATGAAGAAAATTCATTTCTATTTCGAGGGTAAACTGGAGGAAAACACCTCGGTCACATTATCCAAGCAAGGTGCTGTGAAACAAATGTGCCAGAGACTTGCCTAATGCAGGACATTTTGAAGGGAAGAGCTCACTCTATATGTACAATCCACATAGTACTCCAGATCCAGATTCCTGCTTAGTGCCTTAAAGTTCTATTGTAATGCAACAGTAAAGACAACCCTCCTTCCAGGCACTCCAAAAGGCCCGAGGGATCCATGGGATGCAGTGTTACAGTAGCAGCAGAGTTCTTCCAGCTTGTTCAATTAGCCCCTGCTTTTTATTGATGTTCCAAACAAAAGAAGACGGGAAAGAGCTGAAGGCTGTTATACTCCAAAACACAAGTGTGCGAAAATGCAGTCTAGAATTGAAAAGTCAAGCGAATGTCCCTCTCAGATCTATAAAAGCCTTTAGAATAAAAGCAGAACACTACAAACAGCCAAACATTAACAGAACAATCTAAAATCCATTTATTACCTGGGCAAAGAGTAGCCAGCTGCCACGCTTCTGACATTGTGGCTAGAGACCCTTCTCTCAGGTAGGTATGAGCAATCAAGGCTATTATCAACAACATGCTGTGTTGGAGTACTTGCTGGCTTTGACTCTTTTAACTGCTAAAGCAGGGCAGATAAGGCTGGAGTAGAGTGTGCAGAATAGAGCATTATCTGCTCACAACCACTGCAAGCTGCTCAGCGTTTTACTTACAAAGAACATTAAGGGCCAGTCTCTTCATGCCTTTGATATGAGACATGAATAGGTGGCATTATCAGACAGTGGCCCTGGACTTCTCCAGAGTGCAGGAGCTGTCATAAAGCCCAAGGCAGAGCATTTCTTCTTTGGCCTGATTATATTTTCTATAGGTACTTTCCTGCAGTTATGCACACCTTTCAGAATACACAAGCAGAGAATCACTCTCCATTTGCAGAAGGATAAAAGGTGTTGGATCACTATCTCTATATAGTAATTAGCCTCCATTCAATAAACAGCATGGATACTTTTGTGATTTTTGCTTAAACTGAATTGAAGCCTAACCTGTGTTGGCACTTCAGGATATACTGCTGGGTACTTAGCTGTATCTTTAGGCAGCCAGTTCAATTGTTTTCATGCCATTGCACTAAGCATCCCAAAGTCTAAAGGATTTGAACAGTTAAATCCCACTTTCATACGTGACTAGGCAGCTGGAAGCCAAGGAGTAAAAGGCACTGAATGGGCCTTAAGGTTTAAATCGCATAGGCACAGACGTGAAAACCTACTTTACTCCTGAAATGCAAATGGATACCTAGAAAAACGTTCCAAAAGCAACTGCAGTCTGACTTCTGCTTTCAAAAGATGTATTTGAAGTCAAAGTCATGTGGCTTTGGCCCCCTGACACTTAAATGATATGACTTGGATTCCTAAATCAGCCAGAAGCTTATGGAAATCTTATTTCTTTCTTGCACAAAGGAATTTATCACAATACGGAGGGGGTAGGGGAAGTTGTAAGGTAGCAGCAATCTTTTAATGCATTATGTTTCTACATTGTTGCACACAGCTATAGGTAGGCTGTTACACATAGATTTTGCTGCAGTTGGATTTTCGCATTTGCATTTGAATCTTTAAAACAATAACAGTCAATATATTCTCATTATTCTCTTTGTATCCTCGCAAAAAGATAAGAAATCTCATTTAAGTCAAAATCACTTTTATTGTCCATTGATCTGCATAACCAAAACCTACAACAACCAACCTCCCAGATAAAACTAATAAACCAAGAGCACCTCATTAGGACCCTCACTACTGCAAAAATGGGCACTAGGGGAGACAGATTTACTGAGATGAGGGAAATCTCCATTGCAGCCACATTTTTATGGTCTTTTTGGTCAGGATGAGCTGACGGTTATCAGAACCCAAGCACTTCCAAAGGCAAGGTAATAATAGTATTGTCTCGCAGAAGTACTACATGTTCCTGGAAATGGCAATGGACTGTGATTTCTTTAGTGATCTAATTGGTATGTCATCGCCTCTATTATTTCATTTCGCTCAGTATGAGCTTAACAGATACAGGGCTTTCAGAACAGAAGAATGATGCATTAGATACAAGTGAAGGGCTGGAAACACGATAAAACCAATTCCCCAGGAAATGGTCAGAGCTCAGACCGGAGAAATAAGGGAAAGGTTAAATTACAGATGTAAGACTGCTGTTCTTGAGATGGTATGTATGCCTTGGGAACGAGACTATTTGGATCCAAGGTAAATATACAACTGTGATGACTACCTGCAATTCCGAGTAGCTATAATCCCATCAGAGATGTTGCTTCTCCATCTTTAACTTGCCTTGGAGAAATCCATTGCCTTCCAGCTCCCAGGAAGCAGCAGAAATTACTTTGTGGCCATGTATAGCATACTTATGGCGTGGTTAAATCCTGTTTAAACTCCGTGAAGTTTTGAATCAAATTCAACTCTGGAACAAACAGTTCTGTTGCTGCTGAAATAATACTTCCTCTCCTATAAAATGGATCAGTTTTCATATCTAAGGTATATGCAGTCATGTCTGAAACTTCAAAAATGTCAATTCTAGAATAAGAACACTTCTGGTTGCTCAGCTGCTCAGTGATCACAGACAACGCAGGATAAACACATAATGATGCTGTGCAGATATGGGAAATTGGCAGGGCACTGATCTGATTATTAGATGGCTGCTGGTAATCTTTGCAACGTAATGAAAAATAAAAGCTACTGCAGATCAGAGGCTCAGGCATCCAGTTCACATAAAGGAGTTTGTAGGCCCATGTTGTGCTTTTCTGATGGGATTTCTTATTCAGTAAGGTTAAGAGTTGGATGTTTGACTGTTAAGATCCCCAAATGTTGGAGCAGAAACCTTCCAGTAAGCCCTTCATCCCTTTGCTGGTTCTCTCATCCTCAATTACAGAACATCCACCTAGAAGAGATCACATGGCTCACAGCAGCTATCCTTGCCAGCTGATGTGTTTGTTCTAAGTCATTTCTTTAATTTCATTGCTTTATTTTTTGCTTCTCCTCACCTCAGTGTGCCAATTAACTGAAGTCACATACTAAGAAAGCAGTATTTTGTGGATTATCTGTTAATTTAGACCACTGTATCTAAAGTGGTGCCAATAGCTGAATGGACGATCTTATAATAGTGTAGTTAGATTCTTTTGAATATTAAATCTGTTCCTGTTCTGTGTAAGCAAAGCCAGAGACTGCTGCTTCACGGGGAACTAAGTGGTTAACCAGCCCTTTGAACTGCCTGAAATCTTCCCACCTAAATGAACACCAAAGCTGCTCTGGTGCAATGTTCTCATCAGCTTTCAGCTAAAGATCATAAACATACACAGAGGTCAAGTTGTATCCATGCTAACACCTCAGTGAACTCATCTCTCCTGCTTGTAGACTCACCTACAGGCGAACATACCTTCTCTTAAAGAACTCTAGAGGCTTCGTGAAAATCTGTATTCAGCTCACATAAGGCAGATGATCTGAGCAAGAAATAAAATCTGATGGTAGATGAAGGTTTGCAGTGTGCTAGATCACGAAAATTGCTTTAACTACCGTGATTAGCAACTAAATCTATATACAATTCAAAGCATACTTTCAGACAATTTGCCAAGGGCTATAATCAAAAAAGGAGTTATTCAGTAAGTTCCAGGCTGATCTGATCAGAGCTTTCTACAAAGAACATTATCGTGTTATCTAAGCGATGTTCTTTTAGTTATCAGTCTAACACTGTTTCTCTTTCAAATCTAATTCTCACAGTTATAAGGGTTCCCCTCTGTCTCTCCATCTGCAATTATAGTGTAATAAAATTTATTTTATTTTATCGATATTGAGGAACACACTTTTCTACGGACTGCGAAACAGGAAGGAATATTATTCTCAGATGAATCATCCCCAAATGCAAAGCATAAATTCTTTTGTATCTCTGATTTTATGAGGAGTTAAACATATATATTATGTTTTAAAACATAATTAACCTATTTGCATCTGTGGTACCCTCTATACTTGGAGAACAGTATGGCTAAAGAAATACAAACAGAGATGAAATTAAACCACAGGCACAGTTTGCTGACTGTGATTCCAGAGGCAGATATGGCTGAAATGCCAACAAAGCTTCCTGGCACTGAAAAGTTCAATACTTAGTGCTGGAAAAGGAGAATGGTTTCAAAAGCTTTCAAAGCAGAGCATAATATTTTCTTGCCAGATGTCAGCATTTGGATGGAGAAGAGGGAGAGGATACAGAGATATGCACAGAACAGAGATATGCAAAGATGGATGCTGAAGCAAGATAGGAAGGGGCTTACTAGAACATGGGATGTATATTTGGCAGCAAACTTCCCTGTCTGGAAGCTAATATAACAATGAATACCATGATACTAAACACTCAGCTTCACATTACAATGTAAGTAGCAAAATTTTATTCCTGCATTTTGTCTGACATGGAAAAAAGAAGTTACTTTGATATTGCCAGAATATGAGCCTTGTAAGCTTTGTCCAGCACTATCCAGCTGGGGGGAAATAAAGCTCCCCAAACCATTTCTGTTGGATAAAAAGACAATATATTTATATTGGAGATCTGTCATTTTTGTTCTCCCCCCTTCAATTACCTGTAACTGTCTCTCCCACCACCCCACCTTCAAAATGGAAACTTTAGACTTTTTAGCCTCTAGTCAAGGAAGTCACCTGTAGCCCTGCAAACATCGGCAGACCTCACTAATCAGTGCTTTTGTTTCCCTTGAAGAAAATTTAATACTGAGGTCAAAGTGAGAGTCACAGAAACTAATGACCTCTGTTTCATGACAAATGGGAACAACGTTGGGAGTATCAGAAGAGGCTGCTCCTCACTGATTATACAACATGCTCCAAGCCCAACTAAGATAGCTCATTTGCAAGGGTGAGAGGTGAATTCAGCTTTCATGTCTATTTAGTCTTTGATATATCTACTTAGAGTAAAAGCACAGGCTCCAATTAGTGACTTCAATCATCTATCCCAACACCATTTGTTGCAAAACAACCCCTTCCTTTTTGATAAACCACAGAACAGTACCGAGTTGGTAGCAGATAGATTGCCCTTTTCACATCTGGATCATGACTTTGAAACTATATGCACTGTGGGCAAGAGGTATTTCTGACAGACACATTCAGTAAATGATTGTGAGATAAAGGAAATTTAACTGTTTAGGATGAGATGCAGAATGTAGAAATTAGAACAAGCTTTGATATATAAAATAATTATACATGCAACAGGAATGCATAACAAGAAACAACAAGAACAGAGTGAATACTGCCTGATAAAGCCAAAAGTGCTATAATGATGGGCTAAAGCAGCTAGAGATAGCTGCTCCCACAGGACCAGATGGGTTTTTCTTATCAATATGGTTTGTAACAATTCACTAGACAAGAGCACTGAACAGTAAAAATACCCTGCATACATTGAAAACCTCATACACAGCCCTTTGAGATTCACATTTTTTAATGATATTTTAAAATTCAGTACTTTCTCCCTTTGCTTTGCTTTTCTTCACTGCAAATACAATGGAAGAAATCTGGAGCATGTTACACAATGAGAGACATCATTTATATTCACTTATCATATATATATAACTTTACTACACTCTTATATTGCTTCCATTCCATTAAAAACTGGGAAGACAAAGCCTTTAGTTCGCACTCAATCTGATTTGTGCCATAGAAAACCCCAACCAACCTGTACTGCAACAAACCTTACATCAATCCAAAAAATGTTATTCAGTGGAACACAATTTTTTTTAACTTGGGAAATCAGTGTACAATAAACAAAGCAGTTACTCTGCAGTCCTTCCTGCCTGCGCACAAGAGCATGCCAAGTGCTCAGTAAGAGAGCCCCTATTGGAAGCTAATGAGTTTTCTTGTTACGGCAAATTCACGCTGCCCTGTTTTTTTGTAGACCAGCCAGGAAAAACAATTCAAGATTTCGGTGTGCAGTAAAATGCCCTTCTACGTATTACTGCAAACCTAAGAAACCTGAAATCACAACCACGCAAATTATCTTGCACAATGTGCGCAACTTGTTGAATAGCAGTGGGACGTGCACTGTCAAGATCTGCTTATACACACCAATGTGTTCCTCTGACCCCTTTGCTTTGAAGGCCAGCTGAGCCATGGTATGTCATCCCTGACCTCTGTGCAGGGCTGTGACAGCTGGCAGACACATCTCGGGGACAAAGCTGCTCTGCTCATTGAAGGGGTGAGTATCATTTCTTTCTTTTTCTCTCTAAAATGCCTTGTCTCTCAGGGCAGTATTCATTTATTTTTCAAATGTTTCATTTGAAAACATGGTGTTCCACATTAAACATTCTGAAATTATGTAAATGCAGACCCCTTTGGCTCCTTCTACTTCTTTGATAACTACAAACATTAATAGTGTGCACTTTACTCTCTCCCATAAGTTCCCAGAGTACACTACCAAACACTGACAGAACTCTGAAAAGTAGCTCTGGGGCCTTAAAAGGGAAACTCAGCTGAAATTCTGCTACAGCATCAGGCTGTTTCAGGATACCATGGAGGAGGCCAGAGGATGTCTCTGCTACTTGACCTTAACCTTCAGGTCTCCTGCACGGCATTGAGTCTGCACTTCTTCCTTAACAACAGAAGAACATTAGGAACACAGAGCTGACAAAGACCATTACAAAGCATAACCCCCCATTCGCTGCTGCACATTATCTCTTGGTAACTAATGCAAACGAGTCCCAAAGATGTATTTAGTGAACCAGACAGCTGTACTGGAGGAAGTGGCAGTTTATAGCTTCTGCCCGTAGGTGATGGTAAAAATGAGTTGCCTCATATAATTACAGCGCAGCAGATTTAAAACAGAGAAAAAAATAGTTCTCTGCTAAGACTTAAAACTAGAAATTTTAAAGCCTTTCCTATATGATGTTCAGCAACAAGCCAAACTAACCAGAAGTGGTACTTCTGTGCCGGTGCTATTAATGGCATTTTGACGATCTGCTGTTTAGAAGAAACAAACCAAGTAACCCAATGCCTATTATAAGTTAATTTGGAGACAAGAATACAGAAACTACTATTTGACATCCTTAACACCTCCATGTCAACATTCAACATTTACCTGCCCTTTTATTTATTCATTTATTTATTTATTTTCCACCTTAAGTCTCATTCAGCATCTTCTAGAAACCAGCTCTGTGGATCACAATCACATCAAATCATTTTACTGAGTAAATAATGGGTCAGTTCCTTTTCCAAACTTGTCAACAGAAAATTTTCGCATTTCTTACAGAGTACCAGGCTGATTTTAGAGCAATTAAAGTCATGACAATTTTGCATCTCATAGTGTCCTTTATATTTTTGGCAGCAGTTTGTCTGAAAAAGTATGAAAAATCCCTAAGGCAACTTCAAATACTGCTCTTCTGACCTTATTTTGCCAAATTTAATGAAAACTGAAAGCAAACTGTTACGTATTTCTATAACAATTCTGTTCTTATCGTGTATTAACTTGAAGACAGGAGGAAGCTGACGCTTTAGCAGCCATAAATCCTAACAAACACTTCTTCATCAACAAGAGCTTTGAACTATGGCAGCTGATTTGCCAGCAGACTCAGACAGAGTGATAAAGGCTGTTTGTCCTTTACATTTTAACAGCAGCTTTGCCCGTTCATTTTTAGTAATTGCTTTTTCTCCTGTTTACCACAGTTGTTTTCACCAGGATGCACTGTAATTCTCTTGATTTCAATCGCAGAAGCAAAGCTGGCTTCTAAGCTATAGGATGGCAATATTAGAAATCCCAGTTCTGAGAATACCAGGTGGTAAATAATAGATAATTCTTGTGCAAGTGAGAAGTTCTGCTCATGGGAACTGAGGGAAAGCCCCCAGGAAACCTGATGATGTTTTTGAATGGGGTTTTTTGCTGATGGCCACCCCTGAGACAGATGTTGAAATCTGGCACAAGATCCACGCAGATGGCAGACAGAGCCCCCAGGTATGAGGAACTGCTTCGCTGCTAACACAGTGCTAGACACAGAATTGAGCCCTTATCTATAATATAAGTAAACTGGTTTGTATTATAAAGAAAAACATTTAAAATATAATTTCAGCTATTCTGTAGCACTTGCCTTGGGGGAAGAAAATTATCGGACTTAACACGCAATTTTCCATTCTTTTGAGGAATGTTTCTTTTGGCTTCAAATTTGTTTGCAATATCCATGAATCTGGTGTGCTCTTATTGCTAACATGCAGCTACACCTGAAAAAACATGAAACTCCACTCTGTGGGCTCCAGGAGAAAGAAACAGATGGGAAGTTCCCCTAAGTTTCATTTCTTGTACTTCCAGGCTTTGATTCAGCTTTTTATGCATTTCATTTAACTGTTGTTTAATCAGTATAATTAGTACTTTCCATTATTTCCATCCTTTGAACACATTCTAAAACTACTTTTAACATTAAAAGAGCAGTTTTATCCATTATGAACTGTGCTACTCTGAAGCTTGAAGCTCTTATGGGCTCTGCTCTGTGGATACTGCTCTGCTACATCACAAAAAATAAAACTCAAGAAAGATGGCTGAAGTTTTAATTCAGTTATTAGTCTGTGACTGACTCAATGCCATCATATGCAAGATATTTTGCACAGAAAGGAGAAAAGACTGACAACTGCAAACACAAGGAAGCTAAATTAATAAAGGTGTGATAGCCTTGTATGCTCAAGACATTTACTTACTACTGGTCAGTATTTGGCAAGCAGTGTGTACTTAGCTGAGGAAATACCGAGTGTCTATATTCTGATATGGAGTAGGAGTTTGAACTTCAGCAGGGATTCCTGAAAAATCCCATAAGAATACTCTTATTCTGCTGCAGCTGAATCCTCTTCCAAAACAGGGTATGGCAGCACCTACCTGAATTTAAGTACCTGCCATTCAGAAATCAGCATCTGAAACGAAGGCTGATTTCTCTAGCAGACAACGAACAGAAATGAGCATTTCAGCTTCACAAGGACCTTTGAAGCACAACAGGTGACCCATGAACTGGCAGTGCCTCTCTGTACTGCTGGCTGCTTAGATGGTTGTTCAGATGCAGACACCTGCGCTGTCACACACGCTTCAGGAAGTGACACGAAGTGTAGCAGGGAGCCCGTAGACAAAATTACTCAGGACCAGCTGCTTATTGATGCAAAATGAGAAAGGCAGACAAGCCCTGGGATCTGGGAATAATCAGAGAAGGGACTGACCTCATGCAAATCTGCACCAAGTTTTGTATTGTTTATATTTATACTCCTGCAGAACTCTGGGAGCTTTGAGGTATTCACAATACCAGAAAACCACCTTCTGACAAAGACAGGCAGATTTTTAAGGTTTACATGATTGCAAGGTTGAGAAAAATGGTTGGGAAAAGGCTCATTTTTCTGTAATGAGCTGGAAATGGCCTCTCCTAAACTACTCCTGAGAGAATGGGGGTTACAACTCAATTCCTTTTCAAATGAGGTCTTCCATCATATAATATTTCATTTAGTAATACAGGAGCATTTCTCAACTTCATTCATTTTGGACTAAACTGCTTATTACTTCTTTAGAGACATTTAGAATATAGCTGTCTTTTACACAAAATCCCTTTCTCACTATGTTGGCAGTTTAAGAGGATCAGAGAAAAGCAACAAATAATTTACTCCCAGTTTAATGCTCTCTTAAATGTCCAGAAAAGAGCTCTGATGCAAAATACAGACAGAACTATTGCTAGTTCCCAGAAGCACATCAGGAAAGAAGACATAGATAAGATTAAAATAATAATCATAAAAATCACCTGTGGAAAAGAAATGGTCTAAAGTTGTTATTCAGTTGCTGACACAGAAAATGCATTCCCTACCTGAGATTAGTAATGACTCATCTGAACAACATGAAATGAAAAGCATATAGAAGGGATATTGAAAAATAAAATAGAATTTAGAGTCCAAAAATAAATAAAAAAGATGATCTCGGGCAGGTAAGTACTTCAGTAGATTACTGAGAAAGATGGGATTAATATCAGTCTTATCAACAAAGCAGAGAAGTTAAAGGTACATCCAGCAATTTGCTGGTGTTATCAGTACGAATAAAATTCATGCTAAGTGACAGAAGGGATAGAAAACAGACCTTTAGTTATTTATTTTATTTTTTCAGATAAAGAGAATCTGAAAATAAACAAGAATAACTTGGTGTGTGGAAACATGGACTGGAAGGAAGGAAAAAATACAGAAAGGAATTCAGGTCTCCATGAAAAATGTATTTGTATCCAGGCTACGTGTCACACAGTTTTAGAAATTAAGATTAAGGTCTGAGATAGAGGATCACAGTGTTCTGAATGCTTTGAGGGAATACACTGAATGACACTGTAGGTCATTTTCCTCCAGAGACAAGAGAGAAAGTCATCTTCAAAAACTATAAAGGACACCTGAGAAATAGAAACCAAAGAAATAACATTAACTAAGCCAAAGAGTATAAGAGGTGAACATTAGAGACCACTGGAGAATACTGTGTGTGTGCTACAGCCTATGTGACAGTGCCCGGGGAGGGAAAGCAGCAGTGACAGCTAAGTGAAACTAGATGTAGATACAAGTGAGACTGATATGCTTTGCAAATTTCAGATGCTGCCAGAAGATCCCAGCAGAAGGAGATTTAGGAGAGATTCCCAAACCAAATCCAAGCCCAGACCTCCAATATCATTGACCCCAGCTCAGACCAGGATACTTCTTATGCTGAAGAAAATGAGAAGAGTTACCCAACCATAGGAGTATGAATCAACTCGGAGAAAGAATAACCAAGAATTTAAAGAACCAAAATGCCATTTTGAGGGAGAAGAGAGGAAATGAAGGATGAGTACCCAAGAAAGGAATCCAGCCTCCACATTCTGAAGCCTTCAGATTCTAAGTGATAACTTCTGGAAAGATCTGATTTAATCGAATTCAAGATATAGTGCTCAATGCAAGAATAACAATGAAATCCCATGGCTTGATTCACAGGCTACCTCCAGGCCTTTAGAACTGTGAGAGAATAACAAATTCAGTACAAAGGTTGTAATGGTTGAAAGACTCAGAGGTGTTTTTTTTTGTCACAAGAACTGATGCTGGGAACATACTAGTGCTCATATACCTACTGAAGTGAGTGATGAGCCAGGAGGAGAGGAAAGCCAAAAAGTACTTTATCCTACAGCCGTACAGTGCCTTGTTTGAATTGCACCCATAGGCCCGGATGCTTTACATTACTCTCAGCTGTGACAAATGCACAACTGCTCTGTGTAGCAGGGGTAACCTGAAACAGTCCAACGAGACTGATTGGTCTTACAGAACTCACAGTGGTAAAGTACGTAGCTCCTGCAAACTTCTTAGTAACACAGACCAAAGCAATCCAACATCTAGACCAATGCACGTGTTTTTGGAACAGACCAGTGTGGTCTTACAGGATTAAAAAGAAAACAATGACAATTTTGCAACTAAAAGAGCACTTCTGTCCCCTTATATACATATGGAAACAACAGCATTATAAAATCATTACATTCATTGCCATTTGAACACATGAGAGTGTATCAGATAAAATTGTTATCGTACCACCTCTATTATGAAGTTCTAATGTTGAGATTAATTTCCTTTAATCTAAAAAAGCAGAGTCACAATTGAGATCTCTAAAACTTTCAGTATTACTGTGCTAAAATTCCACATAAATATACTTAAATACAGGTATGTGGTGGTAGCCTACAGCTGACCTCCAGCCAAAATCATTAACAACTGAGTATTTGTATTTTATCTAATCTCCTTACTAACACAAAGATTCTGTTATATCTGTACTGAATCTATAATTCTAACTATGACATCCTGTGATAATTCATGTAAACTAAACTGGGACAAAGGGTAGCAAACATCTTAAAATAATTTCAGCGCAAGTACTAATCTACTTTAAATCCATGCACTTGAACTATCCTTGAGGAATTTAATGTGCTTCTTGTACTAATATTTTTTCTGTGAAGTTAATGTAGTAATTTTCCCATCATTTTAATGTGTTGCTGCTGTTCATTAAAGCAGAGATTAAGCTGCCAGGTGATAGTATGCTATTAAGCCTAAAAAAACCCACAAACCAAACCAAACCAACCAACCAAAAATTAAAAAAAGAAAAAAAGAAATCAACTATTTTGACACTAACAAGGCATAACAAGGCATAATTAGTGGCTGTATCAAGCATGTTTCCAAAGGGATTTCTTATAACATTACACAACTTGTTGACAGTGCAATGTGAAATTCCATGAGATCTATATATGTCAAATTACATGTTCAGCTTGTTGAAGGTTAATGTAAAATATATGTGAAAATGATAAGGTGGAAATGAGAACTTCCAGTTGTCCTGAATGCACCATGATCTACATATGTATGTATCAACTAAAGTACCGCTCAACTCCTAAAAGCTGCTAAACAATTTTGATAGGGAAAACTTATTTATGTGAAACCCATGCCCATTTGAGAAAGAGCAGGATGAAACTTTTCTCAAAAGACTTTATAGTGCACTTGTAAAAAGCAGCAATGCCCAGAGCAGAGCCCGGAGCAATGCCTAATGGGCATTCTTCTTGGCTGCTATATTTAGAGAAAACACTGAGATTTGACTTTTCTTCAGCCAGAAGTAAATGTCAGAAGAACTCGCTGGGGGATGGTGGGATGTGGCAGAGCCAGTGCTTGCTTGAGGGAGAAAAGAAACAAGTCCCTCTGATTTCAGATTAGGCCTGAAGCCTCAGTGATGCCTAAGATGGGTTACTCCTTTCTTATCTATAGTGCAAAAAACAAATGTAGATACAGAGATCATGTAAGCAGTTGTCTATGCAAACTGCACATTTAAATATGTGATACAATAAACAACATACTATATGCTACCAGTGAAAAACGTGAAGGTTCCCATGAAGAGTTTACTGTCTGTTGCTTATAAAGAGAAGCTATGATTCAGAACGCTTATTGTCTATCAAATGTATCAATGGTAAATTATTTTATATCAACATGACAGAGAATAAGCAGTGCTATTACCTGCATGGATGATTTTCTTGCAGAAATTCATTTAGGTACAGCATTTACGTATTTCAACTTTCCATATTAAACGTGTACACAGGGCAGAGAGCCAATGCCAGGATAGAAATAATGAGCCCTGCAGCACAGCACGTTGTAAAGGACACTGTGCAAGATCCATGAAGCCAGTGGCCTTAAACATCTGCTTAAAAATGAATGCATGTGCCTTGAGTCCCTATTTACTCACCATTTCAAACACCACTGTTGAACAGCAGTGTTGCAGATTTTTTACAGGATCTACTCAGTACCAGCAAAAATCCTTTGCTTTTTAGTCACCAAACTCTGTACCAGCTTTCATGGCTTCAGTAATGAACAACACAGACACTGTTAACAGATCTGAACTTTTCAGCTCTATTTCCACAAAATACAATTTTAATAGTTTTTTTGAAGCACTGAATTCCTCATATAACCTATTAAATAGCAAAATAATCAATCTAAGGCCTATTCATCCTTCTGATGATTCCCCTTTTCAAGTATTTGTACATATTTTCTATTTGCAGGACTTACACATGAAAGATAAGCATAAAACCCGACAGCAATAATAAACACTTCTGCATGCTTGGCTTTTTCAGTTTCTCTAATCAATGCTCTGCTCATTCTATTAAGCAGGACACAGTACAACACTCACTCACCAGAAACCATTCAATTTAATATTTTATGGTTCTCCTTGGAGTCAGAGCTTTTCTCAGCTTCTGCCTCCGCTGTCTTAATGGAAGTTATTTTCTTCCCATCTCATAGGAATTCTCTGAAGAATTCAATTGCATAAAAGGACCCCTGTGATTCCGCCTGACCCTCCCTCACCCCAGGCCTCATTTCATGGGACATGGCAGCAGGAGCACTCAGGAGGCTTTAACTCCACTGCAGGCTAGGACAGCAGCCTCCTGTCCTTACTGCTTTATTCGCTTCAGGGGCTTAAGAAACATCCATAACTGGAAGAGAAAACAGACATCATCTTTAAATAGCCGTTTTTTTTCCCCAAAGGTTTCTGCACTCTTTTAATGATTTGAATTAAATGCCATGATTGAAGTTCTTTATCACTCTGGCATTCTCATATTGTTTAGTCTAGAAGCCAATGTTTAGTCTAGAAAACAGAGCCCTGCCCTCGTCTGCCTTTGAAGGCAGCTATTTTCACCTCTCCCTGCAGCCACGCGCTGCTGCCACTACTGCTTGCTGTAAGATGAAGGAGAGAAGCTCTAACCTGAATTTAATGCTAATCAAAGGATGAACTTAAAGGGAAGAATAAATCATTACACTGGAAGCAGTCATTTCCTTTGCAAAAACTAAAGGTGAAGTCTCAGCCCCAGTGATGCTCTTAGCACAATTTCCCTCGATTTCAGCTGGATTAAACTCATCCTCATTTTGAACATGAGACCTTCATGGTGCACAATACTTCTTTTGCCATATAGACTGAGACTGGAAACTGCACCAGAAAACTTTGGAACACACTCGCAGAGACCTGTTATCTACCAGCATACAGTATTATGGCAATTCCTCTATGAATCCTCTGCTACAGCAGTGATTAGCTTTAAAATATATACATAAACATATAAATAATTTGGAAAGAGGCCTCCTGTTCTCCAGTTCTCACCAATTTTAATTTCCCCCTAAGTGTTCTTAATGGTTTACAAATTGATGCTGCCTAAAATGACACGGGAGAGGAGATAAATGCACTGTTTCCTGGGTGGCCAGGGATCCTGTGGGGGGGGGGGAAGGGGAACCATGACAAACAAACAAACAAACAAACAAACCCGACCTGACCAGCCTTCTACTAAATAAAAAGAACTCTGTAAATATTTCATGTCTTCTATTTCAAGTTTTGATTTGAAAGGTCACTAAATTAAAGCAAAGATAACTAAAATCAATTTTTTGGTGTAAAAAGATGTAAAAAGTACAAAGTCCTCTGATGCCTCAGGTTTGCTAACTGTCAAGAGAGAACATATTTCCAATGTACCCAATGTGAATAGCAACTTGCTTTCTTTTATGCAAACAAGATGTGGCATCGGAGTTATAAAGACTACCTCCTCTTCGCCAGAGGGAATTTGCTGATTATTATAAGTATTCTAGGTAGTAATACTAATGAAACCAAATCTGCATGGCACCGTAACTGCCCCAAGCTATTTGACAACATGCTACAGATGTTTTGTGAATTGTTGGAGGAATCCATTTCTTCAGATGTGCCCTGTAATGAAAAATGGGCTTTTCTTATTGATCCGGGCCAAAAAAAAAGCCAAAAAAAAAAGAAAGAATTTTTACTGAAAACAAAACTCTTCTTCCATCCTGAACATCCTTCTCTCTAGGAGAGAGAAAATGCTGAATTGATTCAGAAGGGGAGACATTTTTATAGCGAAAGAGACACTTTTACCTATCTTTTAGTACCAATTATTCATATCCAACTGATTGTTATAGCCTTCATTTCAAGAGGATGGATTATTACTAAATGATTTATATGGAAGCAGAGTTTAAAATGGACACTTATTCTAAATTAAACTGAACAAGAAAGATAGATATGCATCTTAGAGCTACAGGAGATCTGAGCTCACTTCCCCACTCTCCAACATACAAATCTGTGGAATGAAACTGTCCTGTATCTTCCTTTCCTGTGGTACAGGCAAGGTAAGACTTGTTTTCCTACACTGTTTTCTTCTTCTTAAATAAGCACTTTAAATGCTTTGGGATGGTGATACGCATACACAAATCCCAGCAGACCCAGGCCCGTTCTTTGACACACGCTTTGCCGTCGCACTACAGTAAGCAGTAAGATTATGCACCAAAAGGGACACACTTGGGGGGACCAAGAAGACCTCACAAGAAATAAGTTTAGACACAGATTCCGACACAATGAAATTCCCTTTGGAAATGATGAGGAGAAATTACTGTCACAGCTATTGTAGCGAATAAGGTTTCTGCCATGAGACAAGAAAAATGAAAATACATACATGAGCCCAGCCACTAGAAATCTCCATTACATTCACTGAGCCATTAAGTCTAAACTTTAAGAGCTGATCAGCTGATCTCTAGAAAATGGAAACAGCGTTTATGGTGATTGTTAAAAATTGATATTTTAATCAGTGTGCAGCACAGTGCAGTTCCAGTAAAGTAACTGGTTTACATCCCTTTGTTTGGATCAGCTAAATTCACCAGAAAATGAATAGTTTTGTTGGTCTCCCAAGGAATCAGAGTGTTCAGTGCCATCAGTGTCCCAGGTTCCATCAAGGACATAGATGGGGATGAATTTAATCACAGTAGTATTTGCATATGATCTGGTGTATGAAGAATTCTTTGTGGAGATGAGACCTACATTTTACTTTAATTAATCACATAATCAAACAACAACAAAACACCACATCAAAAACAAAAGATGGTCCATAAGATCCCTTATTACTCAAACCATTCTGTGTCTCTGATGTTAGCCCATTTTTAACTATAAAAACAAACATACCAACAATAGTGCATGCAAAAAACATTAAACCTTGAAAAATATTCAGCCCTTCAGCCTCCCAAAGGTCACCTTCCCAACTCCCAAATCCCTTTTATTTACTTCTGTAAAAATTTGATTCTTCAATCAGGTCTTTGCTAATGTAAAATCAGGCTGCATTTCAAGCTCTGCTTTGATTTAAGGGTCAGTCCAGAATATACTGAGTCAAAGCCAAAGGGCAATATTTATATAAACACCTCTACAGGGTATAAAACAAAAGTGCAAAGGAGCTAATACTGAATTTTCTCTGTAGCTTTATACAAAGTTTTAGCAGCTAACTGAGCTGATTGTGGTTATTTTTTTTTACACTTATAAAGCTATGAAGCATGTGGTACGTCATGTTCCTCCTTCCACATGATTCTGTCAATGAGTTGCAATTGCTCACTAACTTGAAGTGACATTTTATACACAGTGCAAACTCCAAGCATGCAATGCTTTAAACTCCTCACTGTGACTGGGCTGCACACAAGACACAAGATGTTCTCAGCTTGGTCAGTACAAGTTCAAGCCTTTAAATGCTGAAACCCAGGTGCAATTGCCACAGCCAGTGATTCTGCAGCTTAAATAACTATATGGGTCTCATGGGAAAACAGATGAAAGAAAAAAAAAGAAAGAAAAAGAAAAACCTTGCAAGAAAGAAATTACAGTCTCTATCTACAGCTGCCATTCTGATATAAACTGGACCGCAGACAAGTTGGAGCTTGTCACTGAACAACTGGCAATAGCAATAGCCATATTTTTCAGATGAACAGGATAAGACAAGGCTAATGTTTACCCGAAATTGGAAAGAAAACAGCATTCTTTGTTTTATTATCTCAGTCCATCCTATGATATTATTTGCCTTTTTTCGGGCTTGCAAGCATTTGGTTTCCTTTGAGAAAATATAAAATCTGCTGCAGATGTTAAGGCATAAAAAAGCTGAGACAAGATGGCACTGGAAAGTGTCCTAAAGTGGCACTGGAAAGTGTATCAAAGTGTATCTAACATGGACTTTTTCATACATATCCCACAAAAGATGTCAGTGTGGAGAGAAGATACTGTGATCCAGGAAGGGCCAGAGCTCCAATTCAAAGTTATTCCTGACTATGGATAAAAGAGCAGATGCTCTGCTGATAAGTGATAGAAAGATCTTGGAGAACATAATTAGAGCAGGAGTCACAACGATGGTATAACTAGGATGTCAATCACTCTAATGAGATGGCAGCCAAATCAGCTAGTTTCAAATACCACAGTCTAAATGGGGAAAATTCACCCAGTATGGATGGGCTCGATGGTCCAGGAAGCAGTGGATTCATTTTCACTTGTTATGGTTTCTCATCTAGCACAAACATAACTTTTCTGGTTCTTCATGAAAGCTCCCAGATTACTCTGCTTCCCCACTGCCTTTATGACACCAAAAAGGGCAAAACCATTAAGAGTACAATTAATCTGGATATAAGTAACAAACCATCTTAGTCATAAAATTTGTCTTAAAACACTGTCCTTCATTATCCTTTTTTTTTTTTTTTTTCCTCCAAAAAAGTCACTAACTCTGATTTTCTAAAACTTGAAAACGAAGCATCCATTGTGCCTGAGAAATGATGACATTTCTACTAGGAGATGATATGTTATTATTATAATACGCTGCCCACTGTTAGTGAACTCTTCCATTCAGACTGTGAAATTCTATTGGAAGCAACCTTCCAAACTAAGAAAAATGTTGGTGTCCTAATCATACACTATATCCTGGCTTTGCACTCCAAATGATGATTAATGCTCAGCATCCAGTCCATTGCCTTACAGCCTTTCAATTTCTGTCAGGTCCTAAATGCAAGATTGCACAAGATGTGAAAGGTCTATGGTTGCTAAAACAGTGCAGACTTTATATATATAAATGCATTCTCATTTCAGCATTTCTAATGTCTGTTTTCTAAAGCAGTTCAAGAGACAATGCTGGCCTTAATTTAAGATGTCTTTAAAGCACTCTGGGATGAGTGAGAGAGCTTCTATCACTTTTGTAGCACCCTGATCATGTGAAAGAGAACGCACTGATAACAAACCAGCAAGCCTGTAAGCATGCGCCTATTTTTAACTGGAAAGAAGGATTAAAGAAATAAAAATGAACAACAATTTCACAAGACCCACTCCTCTAGATGGGTAATTCGACTGTTAGTAAAAATAGGGGCAGCAGAAGATCTAAGTGATGGAACAGAGAACAATACAGAGATAGAGAAATGCTCTCATTACCATAGCAACAGCACAACAGCAATTATGTGAAATACGACAGACAGAATAAAAATATATATTACTTATTTTCACCTGGATTCTCATTTCATATGGCTTATTTTCTTTATCTCTAGGTATTACATACACGGTCCAAATCTCTCCCCTTTTCCTGCCAGTTCAGTGAGAAAATTCCTCAGACACTTAGTCCTGTGAATCCTGCAGAGGAAGATGGAGGATAGAAAAAGGGAGGAAAGGAAATGAAAAAGTTACAGGAGGAAAGAATGAGAGAAATCAAAGATGGGGAACCTCCTGTTCTGCATGATAGAATTCCGGGGAGAGAACCTGGGAGAAAAAGACTAAGAGGTCCTTCCACCTGCACCTACCAAACACGTGGATATCTACATGGTGCATGTACAGACAGAAAAATAACGTGCTGCTGCATGGCTTTTCAATGTCCGTGTACTAAGAGGTGCAGTGACACAGAGCTGGGATCAACCAGTGCAAGTTTCCCAGAGTCACCAGAAAACAATACTGAACTGAGTGATCCACCTGAGCCCTTCAGCATCACTGCTCTGCAGGCTGCCCTGCTCACTGCAGTGCAGGTACAGCTCTTTCATTGGTTGTTTCATTGGCTGTTTCATCTACTTCTCACAGGTTTTTCTATTAGCTTTCAATTTGTTCCAAGACTGCCAGATTGCTTGCTCTGGATCTGGCCCATAACAAGCAAGGTTAAAACTACACTGAGTAGTGGTAAAAACGATGCATTGAACTGAATCACGCGCGGACTTGGCTACAGAACACAGCTGCCAAAATTTAATCTACCACTGCATCTCTCATGGCCAGTGCTTTACATCATTATGACATGGAGATACGCAATCCACATTAGCAGTACTTCACTGTGCCCATGCTCAAAAGCCTCCCTCCAGAAAGAAAAAAAATATAAGACAATTAACTATTATCTTTTGGGACTGACTTCAGGAGGCAGTAATGGCCAAATGTGCCATCACTGACTTAAAATCGTTGAGGGTGGCAGTTTTCTCTAGCAAAGTCAGGTGAATTTATACTGGAATAAAATAGCTTTTAAACAGTCTATTAAAGATATTTTTGCAATGGAAAGTGTCTCAACTTCAACACTTCTTTGACTGCAAAGAGCCTTTTATGGTTAGGTAGATTCCAATGCGTCATCAAAATTGCTGATAACTGCTACTTTGAGCATGAAACATTATTTCTGTTATAATTCCATAAACCACTGCATCTTGCAGACTAGAACAGGATTGCAATCACTGTAAATGGAACTAGAGGAGTGGCTCTCTTTAGTTGGAAGTAAAGTTGGAAGGGAAATAATTTAATGATCAATGACTCCAAACAACAATGTAGAACCGCAGGGAAGGAAAAACAGAAGGGGAAAGACAGGTATTTTACTGTCCTACTAGATTCATATTTGTCATTAAACCAACTATCCAGCATGCTGACCCACATCTCTCACTGCCTTTTCTTGTTAAAGCAAGACATAAAAGCTTTTAAATAAAATAATACAGAGTCTGCACTTACTTCAAATGGAAAACATTACAAACTCGAACCTGTTTCAGATATTCAAACCATATTTATCAAGTTCCATCATTCTTTCCATATTCTGTTCAATTTTTCTTGCCAAAACAAAACTTTTGTTCAAGTTTTTAGGTCTCATTTTGCATGCTCCTGCAAATACTCTGCTATTAATTGGCTTTTCTCTATGTTCCACAATTAGTGGATGCTAAAAACAGTCTGCTGTTTTTCATTTGTAAAATTAGTTCCTAATTGAATTTTACAGATAACCTATATGGCAAGAAACAACATGCATTTTTAAACCACAGCAAGGAAAACTGCTCCTCCCTAGGGATGAGGAAGAAGTGCTGTGGCATTCACAAGACCCGGGCAGCTCAGTGAGGCTGCAATCAGACATCCTTTTTAGTCAGTGCCACTCACCCAATGTTACCAGCTCTTTCCAATTGTAATCCTTGTTTTCAGCCATTTGGGATGAATGCTGAATGCACTAAACGACATTAATTAACAATCAGGCTGGGTAGATGGAGTTCAGGAGGAAGGAAGTCACCAGTCCTTCTTTACACCAATTTACAAATGCTTTGAATTCAGCCCGGTTTATGTAATTTAAAAAAAAAATGAAAAACTTCACTCTGAAATTATATAAGCTTATTAAAGAGATACAGCTTGTGGTTCAGGCCAGGACTGCTCCTGCCAGAAGTCAGAGGTCCCGAGAAATCTCTTACAAAATTCATGCCTTGGGCCGACACTGTCAGCGTGTTTTCTCAGATACCCATTCCATTTCTGTGAGGCAGGAAGTCAGATGGATGTCTTCAAAGAACATAAAATATTTTGTGCCTGTGTCTCTAGACGGGAGTTTGAGTCTGAACTAAAAACAGATGAATGAATTTATCACGAATCTTTTGACATGAGAGCAATCTGAGTAACTTTTTTCCTCTCAAAACAAGGATATGAAGAAACGGAGTTTTTGAATGCTTTCACATCCTTCACATCAATAATGTATTGAGTCAGAGGGACAGAGGTATAGGTCACTGCTATGCTCTGTTTGGAACTAGCCCTGATGGAGATAATACATTCTGAGCCATCCTGTGTCCCAGTTTGGATTTCAGAGGCTGACTTTCATTAGTCTTTATGCAAACAAAAGATTATGTTCACATGTTCACATGGTCAGCATGAAGATATGTTTGCCTGTGTTGGTAAGCAGTTAAATTGCACTGACACACCTGTCATGTTTCCTCTATGCTTACTTCATTTTTACAGACATTACTGTGCTTACAGAAGAAGAGCAACGTGTTTTTTAGCACTTCGGGTAATATTTAATTGATTCATATTTTTTATGCCATCAGATTTCTGCTACCTTCTGGTAAACAAATTCTACCCCTTGGCAACACATTATAGGTTCTCAGTTTTAGCTAACGAGAATGGAATGAGGCTGCTAGATGATGGAAGGGTTAAAGTGGGTTAAACAAGATTGCTCTGTCATTAAGGATGATGCTAACAGTGACAATCAAACATTTTGCAGTGGTTTCATTCTGTGATCCCAGCAAGTTTTTCAGAACTTGCCAGCCCTCCTCAGCGTGTGTGAGATCAGCATCATTCCCAGCGTGAAATCAGAGCTGATCATGTTGTTTCTCTGCATCAATTACCAGTGCAGAACATCCTCTGTCTCTTTTCTTTCAAGGGCATCAATTTTCTCGTGCTGGGAATTCACTTTAACAAACCGCTTGGTCTTGCCATCTCCCTCCCTTTACATTTGCCTGGGGTCACACATGTGGCTGAGCACCACAAGGAACTGCCATCCATTGTGGGTTGTGTTCTCTCACTGGGGAAGCACACACTGTGCCATCAAAGTGTCTGTACTGCTGAGAGAAAGATGCAAAGCTTGTTGTTATTACTCCTCTGCTTTTTTAATCCTTTATTTTCTAAGGTCTGCATTACTTACTGATAGGATCTCACATTCGTATCACATGAGGTCTTATAAAAGACTCTATCTGAATAAGAAATTTGTCTCTTACTTCACATAAAAGCAAGGAACCAAAAGGAGTTGATGCAGTCTCCTTTAAATCAAAGTAAACTATGAGAGATTTTAGTTCCCCTTTATTTATTAGTCTTCATTTCTTTTTTAAAAGCTTAATTATTTTACAGGGGATTCCAAAGTCTCTGCAGCCCACAAACCACACAGAAGAACATTCCTTTAGTAGCTGTAAAAATAACCTGCAATGTCCGGCCTTATCTCTTACAGTGCCACACTAGAAAGAATGTGATTAAAGTCAATCAACTTATTTTTCTTTGTCAATGTAAACAGTAAATAACACAAAACCAACGGCCAGGGATAAGTGTGGTGCGGGTGACAGCCACTGCTAAGTAGCCCTCACAACACAAATGCAGACAGTTTACTGCAGCTGTAATTGTCATTTCTGGGAAGTGCAACATTAGAGTGCACACAAGATCATAGCAACTTAAGGCACCTGAATGAGAAAGTGAAGCTCTGAAGTATTTTGGAGGCTGAGGGAGTTACGTACATGGGAATCACACATATTTCCTCACATACAGGTGTTGTACCTCAAGGTGCTTAGAGACTCCATTTCCCTACAAGTAGTATCGAAGTCGTAGCAAATTCAAAAAGAATTCTCATTTCCTTTTCTTGTGACACCATAAAGCCATGGGATGAATGACCATCAGATGCATTAAACATAATTTAGAACACAACACTCACAATAAACAAAACATTACTCTTTATCAACGCTTTATAATGATATTCTGGAAAAATCTATCAGATGATGGCAAAAAAAAACCTAAACTGAAACAAATCTCAGGAATAAGTAATGCTTGCTGAATTACCTGCATTAGGTCAGGAGCATACAACAACCATTTTCATTTGTTCTCAGCAGTATGGATAAGAAAATGATACAGACCTAAAATATCTTTAACAACTCCAAAATTATTCTAATTGCTTTGTGAAAATATTAATAACTAAAAGTTATTTCTCATAACGGATTACGCATAATTTGCATATCTGCTAAAACCTGCAGGACTTGGGAATACAGAAAGAACAAATATGCAGAGAAATTAAACTTAATTAATGTTGTACCACTTCATTCACCTCAGTGGAGACACTAATAGCAGATTAGTACTTCATGATTAGTTGCATTTCTTTCTAGACAATACGATGAAATGGCAGAGGAGACCAGGCAGAACGCAAAGAAAGTCTGTGGCCTTGGTGCAGCAGATATTTCAGTTTGATTTTGTTCATGTACACATAGAAATGATACCTTTTATTTTCTTCAGAGCACAGAGAGAATTGAGTCATTTGTTGGTTCCCCAGAGCACACCCAGGTAATCTGCCTCTTTCTGCAAGCTTTCTAACAGCACAGAGGAACTATGTAGCTCTTGTTTATAACTTCATTATGAAATTAATTTCCCTTTTCTTGCTCTTGTATTCCTAAATTGTCATTTGACTCTAAAAATCTGCCTCTAAAAGCGTTACTTTCTCTCCTCTGCTCAAAACTGGAAAAGCATTAGACCTCAATAGAGAAATCTAATTTTTGGAAGCATTACTAAAGTATAAAATACCATCAGCAAGTAAAATTTTAAACATTTTCCTAGGAAAAAAAAATAAATGCATCAGAAACCAAGAGGCAGTGAAGCACAAGTTTGTCCTCAGAAGCAGCAATGCCCAAGGGAAGCTTTAGTGATGGTTTGGGGGAAAACCAAAAGCTATTTTGCCTACGGAATGGGAGGCCAGGAGCCTCCTGCCTTTACCTAGGGAAGGCAGATGGGATACAGACAGAGGGGAAGCTTCCACTGCCTCCCTGCTCCCTGCCCAGGGATCCTTGGATCCTTACAGGAAGATGCAGGAAACTCATTTGATTAGTCAGCTCCAGACTATATTGCACTTGATTTCTTTCTTACTCATGAATCTCTGGATAAATTCAGCTTCCCAATATTATCATCAGAACAATCCCTGGAACATTACAGAGCTAAAGCAGTTGCATGATGTAGCTGATGTACCTTCAGCAGCCACAGCACTGTGTTATTAGTGACTAAGTATACACATGTCCTTAAAGCCTAGAGGGAGGAGAAGCACTGATGTTTCTGCTTATGAAATTAATAGGTCCAAAAAGCACAGCACAGCGAGATATCAGGCTATCAGCAGGAGCCCTGCTGGCAGCCCATTTAGAAAAAAAAATAACACAAGACTATGGCAGCAAATTAGGCTGAGTGTTCAGCTTTTTTCTTTCCTTTTTCTTTCTTTTTTTTTTTTTTTTTCCTTTTTTAATTTTTTTTTTTTTGTTATTTTATTTTATTTTTTTAATTTTAAGAAGTATATGGAGAAGTCAGCAACCTATTTCAAGGTCTAAATGCAACAAAGAGCCCCGTGTGCCTATGGGTGACAGCAGCTCAGGCCACACATCCAGCAGCTGTGAATGACACAGCTCCTTGCCCATGGGGACAGCGCAGGACCTGACCATAAACAGCTCAGTGACAATAGCAGACAGATGGCTACATGGATATGTAATTGCTTAATATGTAGTTCTCCGGCAGATTAGACTAAGAGGGTGGCATTCATATTCATTTGATGGGACCTGCTGAGGGTTTTCTCTTTGAAACTAATCAACCTGTTTATTAATAGATTTTTTTTCCACAGTAATTACCAGAATTTGAGGAAAGTGCTTTATGGTGAAGGATCAAAAATAAAATACACAGAACTGGTCACCAGGTGTCACTGTCTCGTCATTCCAATGTGGACAAAAAAATACAGATCTATCAATAGAAAACAAATAAACAAGCACACAAACAAGAGGTAGGACCAAAAAAAAAGGGATCTGGAGAAGAGAGACTCTGTGTTAGTCAGAAGAACTGGAAGAATGAGTTGTCATGGTGTGGTTTACACGACATGGAGTATTTTACAGCTTGCCCATTTCTTTACTCCCAGCTGCACCTTGTCCTGGGACATGCCATGGTTCACATCACAGACTGTTTTGGGCAAGGTCGAAGCTTTCTGGGGTTTCAAACGCTACTGCCCTCCATGAAAGGGACATTTTATGTGCCCCAGGTTTGTGCCTTTGAAATCTTACATATTCTTTCCATCATTTTGGAATGTGTTATGTAATGCTTTCAAAGACACAGGGCATAAGGATAAGTGGTGCTATTAGACTGAAATCATCAGCCTAGAAAGTTGAGCTGACATCTATCTGTAGTTGCTTTTATCTTAACTAATGTGGTCAGATTCACACTGAGTTTTTCCAAAATATCTATCCAGGCAGCAGGTTCTTCTGGGGAAAGGAAATGGCCCTTTATATTCCCTAAGAGCAGCACACACCACAACCCCTTCCCACCTGCCCCGCAAAGGAAATGACTCATTTATATGAGCTAAGAATATATCAGAACTGCTATTCAGGTAGGGGGTCTCCTTATGCTAAGTGCTTTACAAACATGGTCATCAGATGAATGCCTTGGAACATGAGCACAAAAGGGAGAGTAAAAGGAATTTCAGTCATTTAAAAAGAATGAAGGAATACAGAGTAGAAAGGATAACGGTCATGTTTCCAAAGGCAATCATCAATTAACAGTTCTTTCCTGTTTCCAGTTGTTTCAAAATGTCTGTCCTTGAGCAACCTCACTGAGATCATATAGCAACTCCTCATTAAAACTGACAAGTTGTAATGGGAATTGCAAGTCCAATAATATACCATCTACTTTTAATACAGTATCTTATATTTGAAAATCTCAACATGATTTAAATCAATGTCAAAAAATTAAGATCCTTTTAAAATGGGGATTCTGAGCTCCCATCTGATTTGCCTACCATGACCCAGAAGACCAAGGGCAGGGGACTGAATCCAGTTTTCCTGGCCCTGTGTCTTTGCTCGGGCCAGCCGCACTAATATGAACTTGCTCTTCAGAATAAGATTGAAATTTTATGGACTTGTAAGGAAGTTTATGGACAGGATTCTTCCATAAGGATGCCTCGTAGCTATAATGCACCAAACTGCTGAAAATCTCTTTAAAAACTGCATCTGAATCATTAGAATGCCTGCAAGTTATTTAGTTACAATTATTTTTTACACCCTAAATGGTAAGAGGTATAATATACAGAGAATGAATGACGTTATATCTCCTCCTATGTGCTCTTCCTATGTGCTCCCAAAGTCATCCTGATGCCCAATAGCCTAACAGGCAGGATGACAAGAGGCACACCTCTGAATGAGCAAACAAGTCGTATGCATTTTACCAGCATTACAGTATGTGTGACAGCCTTTTCAGTCTGTCTCTGTGAATGTCCTCCTCCCACTTCTCTGTCTGCTCTGGAGAAGCCACTGCTCTAAGGAAAATTGCATATACTTGAAGCAAACCAGATCTTGATAGCTTGTTCTAGGAAACACTCAACTTGGCTTGAAATAGACTTAAGCATTCTTAAATGTGACAGAAGTTGTACTAAAGACCACTGCTTTTATCCATCTTCAGCTTATGTTTTAAAAATTGCCTTTGTTTACTATCCAGTGGACAGATATCTTTGCTTATATGTAATTAGCTCAGAGCCAGGTAGATGGAGATGTTGCTTAGTCACTCAGTGAGAGCTTGTCTACCTTGGTTTTGTTTTTTTCCTGTAGTTTACACTCTGCCTCCTCATTCCAAAGAAAACATTGGTGCTATGTCAAAAAGATGGTGATCAATTTTTGTATAGTAAAGCATTGGTTATACTGGATTTGTGTGATGTTACTATTCCAAGGTTTTGACATGATCATAGATCTTTAGGAGAAAAAACATATTCATTTATTATGGGAAGTTTTGCCTGAGTAATGATTACAGCATCAAGGCTACTTTACAGTTAGGTATTGCAGATTTCTGCATGGCTAAACACTGCTAGCTTTGGTCCTGTAAGTTTTCAAATATATCCGATATATCTCTGTGCAATGTCTGCTGACAATAACAAACAGTTGGCAGTTCAGTCTTCTTGGTTAGGACAGGCATTTTTATGAAGGTACTGTATGACTCCACAATTCCGAGGAACTTAGATTTTCTCATAGTAGACTTTTTAAAAAGCTGAGAAGGAGCCGAGGCTGTATATTAATTTATGTACTTATTCTGGAACAAAGTAGAAGCTTTCTGGATTATAAATGTTACAGAAATCCATGTAGTTATTCGGATTTGGCTTTTTTTGTGTGTGTGCTTTTTGGTTTGTTTTTGTTTTTTGACAGTTTTACCTCCATTAAAGCCCTGGAAAAGGCTGAAATGCCACAGAGAAATATATGGAGCAATTGGATAAATTATGAGGGGAGAAAAGCCACAAAGCTTTTCTGATGACAACTTCACATTCAGATCTCACAGTAACACCTAGAAATTTTAATGAAGCAACAAACCCAGTATCATAGACATTGTCCGATAATATAGCGAGTGACAACTCCAGTCCCAAAGAGATTTGCATATTAGTATCATCTGATTTAGAAGATGCAGTAATTACATTAAGCATGAAATCTGCCCTTAGTGCAGCTGAGACCTATGCACTGATATCCAAAGAATGAAATTCTGTGCTGGTATTTACTTACAATCCAATGCCTATCAAATGCCTTTGGAACCGTGGATATTGAAATGACCAAAGTCATTTCAGATGGCACAACTTGTTTTCAACAAAAAGCAAATGAAGTAAGATTTATATAAATAAACAAAACGGGAACGAACACTTTATTTCCTAATCAGATTACCAAAAAGAGGTAGCATGCACGGTCTTGCAAAGTCCTTTTAAAATGGCTAAAAATGGAAGTAGCTGAGCAACTATATGATAGAATAGTCCTGTTACTGTGTTACTTGGAATGGTGGAGAAGAATAGACCCAAGGGTGGAACACCTCCCTGTAAGGACAGGCTAATAAAGCTGGGGCTGTTCACTTCATCTCTGCTTCATTCAAAATAAACATCACCTTAAATGATGGCAATGGAGGGAAACATGGGAATTCCAATGTCATTTAAAAGAACTGTGAGGAACATGGGTTAAAATGTCATAATGTTTTCTTTCAAATCACTAAACATTCTAAGAATTCAATCAACATATTCATTGCAATTACATAATTAAAATTCAGAATGAAATACTATAATGGCTTTTTTACGGCCGCCATTCCATAATGACTGGTTTTACAGCAATCTCAGCTACCTCTGGATTTGGGTAATTTTACAAACTTGTTGATTTCCATCAAACCATTCACGATTTGATCCAGAAAAAAAAGTGATGTCTTTTAAAAAATGTTTCAGTTTTCTTTTTTTAAAAAATACTTGAAATACAAGTGTACAATAAAAGACTAAGAACTCAGTAAGTGCAGAGTGGGTTTTTTTAGAGACATAAACAGCCAGCTTCAAACTGATAAAATAATACAGATGTTCAGTTCAAAGTGATTTTTAATGAAGACGATAAGTCCCAGAAAATAACAAGTTACGGGCAATATATAACTTAAATCAGCAGTTTAATCGTGGATTCTCTGCCTCCCACACACCTGATTACGTGATGTGCATCTCAAGATCTGAACTATGAAAGACACAGCCCAAAGAAGAGAAGGAGCAAGAAAATCTTTGTGTTTACTGTGTCTCTCAATTGGTTCAGCCTAGGAAGCTTTCTGTCCCATAGGTACCTCATCCAAAGCAGCACATCAAGCCTCCCTGAGTAAAGCTGGCTACACAAGTCCACATATGGTCTGGTCTGACCATTGACTGATTACCAAATGCATTTCTGGATCATCTCTTCCACTGTCACTTGCCAAAAATGAAAATAAGTGTGTGTGAAAATCTCTTCTACTCTTATTTCACACACTACACAATTTTTTCTGACTTTAGTGCTTGGTTTTCCCTTGCCAAGCAGAGAAAAACTACAGACACATCAACCAAAACAAAGTGAACATTAAGGGACATCTTACCAATGGAAACTGGTCTCTCAAAAACACTTAATAAGAATGTTGCAGTATTGGGATCATTATGAATGTTTCAACAATGCTTCTCAAATTTGTTTTTATTGCAATATTATGAAAAAACAAAAAAAAAATGAAAATAATAATCATGAAATACAATTTCTGCTATAGTAAGATATTACTACTAAGAACTATTACACTAAGGGAATAAATAGCAAAAATATATTATCTGGGTCAACTAAAGCAAATTCCAGTTTACATTATGTAAGCATTGCTGAACAGGGGAGTTGCCTCTCTAACAACACTCATTTATCCAGGAGACTGCATGTATTCTGTTCCTTACGCGAACCACAAAAGCTTCCTCTGTATACAATTTATATGTTACTTTGAGAAAGTTTGCCCTGCATCAGTGGGTGGTAAATGTTGATTTATGAGTGTGAACTAAAGACATCATCACCTTCAGAGCATGAGACTTTCACAAGTAAAACAAGATGATTAATGATAATGAGTCATTTAATTTTGCACCTGGTATCACGAATAGCAGGTCACATTCTGCACTCTTTGTCCTAGCAATGTAAATAACCCCAAACTGATACAAGAGTCATTTGGGTTAGAAGAACACACCGTTACCTCAGTATCTCCTGAGCAATGAATCAAATCAAAGTCAATTAATATTCAAAAAGTAGTTTTCTCGTCAACATTACAACACTGAAAATTCCACTTCCTCTTTGGCCAAAGTATCAACAAAGATTAAGGCATATTTGTATTATCTTGCTTGCTGAATTGGTAATGTTCATGAGTTGTTCATGATTGGCACCAGAGATGTGCAATGAAAATTTTCATTCCATTATCACACATGCAGATCACCCCATCCTCAGCCTGCATTTCCTAATACAACAGTTCTAAAGTATCAGTATCCAGTGCCCACATTTTACAAGACTGACTGAATTGATGCAGCAGTTTTAATTTGATTCTTATTGAATAAATGTGCCACTTCATGGGTAGCAGAATCCTTAAGTTCTTGCTTCACTTGCTCTTTTACTACCTAATGGTACAATCTTTGATGGATGCTCATGCATGACTGAACTTGTGGCCCTTTGGCAAAAAATGAGATTAATTTCTGCTTCCCTCTTGCTTTCAGTAGCATCATTTATTTGCAAGTCTGATTTCTAAACATACTCAGCAAAGAGGTCTCAGCAGCTCCTTTATCTGAAGTGTGACTCCAGCCCGTTGAATGACATTGTGCAAAAGGCATCAGGTGTCATGTTCAGCCTTAAATGGAATCCTATTCATATTTGCCTGATCTCACTGTCAGCAAAATAAATTAAATCTAGGCTCCCATAGTTAAACTTGCCTTTCACTATCTCATCCACTATAGTCAGTTGTCTCTGTAAGTTGACTGTAAGTTATTTTATAAGGTTACTAAAAGAGCAAAGCTTTATATTCATATGTAAAAAATGACACTGCTGATGTAAGGATTTAACCTTTAATATTTCATCCTGTGTTTAGTCAAACTGTGCATCAGCCTTCAGAACAGGCTTGTTCTCCCTGTGCTAATGCTGCTTACTTCTCAAGAGATTAAACAAATATTTAACAATCTACATACAATTTCTTCATTAATACATTTGTCTTTCTCTTAGCACATAAGTCTGATGTGCATTTTCCTTTTTTATTGCTAGATTTACATCACACAGTGTACAACACAGGAGTGTTTTGTTTCTTTTCAAAAGAAAGTTGAGGGGAAAAAAAGAAGAGAGAGCCCCACTACTCTTCATATCCAACACACTTCCTGGAAAACCACACAGTTCTTCAGTTACTCATTTGATTTTGCATTTTGGCTTTCCCATTTAAACTAGATTACAAATCATTTGCAATACCAATTAAAGTTCATAAACGCTGAGAACAAGATGGGGCGCAGATGTCCCCACTGCAGCCCATAGGAGCAAGCTGAGTTCTGCAGCTACAGACAGAATGAAATATGGCACAAACTAAAAGACCATATTCCATTTGAACTCCTGACCAAGAAGCCTTGCTCAGCGCTGACAGTTATGAGCACAGATTAAAAAGAGTAAGAACAAAGCCCCTGAGAAATGCGGTAGCATTTCAATCCAAACACAATATCCTTCAGTTTCAATGACTGGATTTGGCTGTGAAGAGATGGACTTGAAGAAAGCAATGAAGACTAATGGATGTTCATAACCTGAGTGCTTAGAGTATCTCAGCATATTTTCCTACTCCTTTTTCTGAGCTGTGATCAGTGACTTAATTCATGCTAAAACAACCTAGCTGGGATCATTCATTTATCTATTGTTGTAGGTCCATAAACATTCACTCCCCTGAGTCTACCTTTTGCTTTCTTTCCTGATAGAATGGAAGGAAGAAACAAAGATGCTTGCATAGTACAAAGCACAAGATTTCTACAGGAAAGACATTGTTTAGTATTACCTTTATGTGCATCTACTCAAATATGTATGTATAGGTGTGTTCTGAGGTGTTTTTCCACCTATCTTCTTACATATTCTAGCATTTAATGCCTTCTGAAGCAGAGGTACTTTACATAGTGGAAGCCAAAAAGTACATTAGCAAATTCATCTAAGAGAAGTGTGCTGTTAAATAATAATATGTAGGCTAATTAATGTAAATGCAATGGTGAGAACACGCTGACATTGTTAAAGTTAATGATCCAGCTGCATTATCATTTACATCTCTGCAATACTGAGAAAAAGAACTTGGCTCTCCACATCCTGGAATGGCATTTTCACTGGACATCTTGAAGAGTCAGTTACAAAGGTTTGCAGTAGTTTTGCAAAGAACGCTGTGAAAATTTTATCATGGATTTTGTTCAATTTTACCTAAAACCTTAAGCAAAATGTAACAAACAGTTTGTATTATGCTAGAAATAGTTACCAAAGTGCAGTGATTCAATGACACCTATGGCCTCATGAAAAACAAGCTACATTCTGCTGAAGAATTCACCAAAACATCATTGAGCATGGTGATGAAGAGAGGCAAAGCACAGAGGAATACACTTGCCCTGCATTGTTGGTTTTCTTTTATAATACTGTAGAAAATAAAGCACACATTTTGCCTGTTCAGCAAAGTAAGCAGATGTTCTGCAGAGTTTCCCAAGAAGTTGCTCTGTTGAGTAAATGCTGGTTCCTTGCACGGGGGTATATTAGGTTTAAAAAAACAAAAGAAAAAAACAATGTCAAATTTTTTGCTGAAACAAACAAACAACGCACACCAATTTGCAGAAATGATGTAGCATCACCTCCATTTCTCATGAGCTGGCTGGGAATTCCAGTTAGAAATATCTCACATCACACCCAAGAACTCTTGCAATACATCACAGTAATTCAGGATGAGAAAATAACTGTAGGTGACCATCAATGTAAAGCCCAGCTGCTGGAGGAGTCTGGAAATACGCAGCGCTCAGGATGCTGTACCTGCAGATGGGATTTATATTTATGCATCTTTATAGAGAAAGGTTAAAAAGAAAAAAAAGGGGGGGTGGAATTTTTTTGTCTCTGTTAGACGGCTCAGCCATACATATGCAGTATGCATGAATGGATTACAAATGGGAAATACATTTATTGTAGGGAACTACTTTTGATAACAAAGCAAACACAGGTCTTAGTCCCCATTTAAGGTAACTTTCATAGAGCAAGAAAAAACCCAACACAACAAATCTAAATATCTTTGATTGTATAAATAAAGGGAAAAAACTGGAGGCATGAATCCACTGAATGTGCAAACACTTTTATAGATACAGGTAATTTTCTACACAGTGCTCAGTTACCATGGTGATGGGCATGAATCAGATTAGATAATTTCTTCACTAAAGAAAACCTTCTACTGAAGTTAATGGCAGGTTTTCCAGTTGATCTGCAGTGTTAGGCCCACGTGCATTATTTTCCCCTCTGTGGAATATGAAAGATTAAATGACAATGTATGCATGTGATAGCATTATCCCAGGGAAAGATAAGGGGTAAGTTGGAACCTTAGTTAGACACTGGCTCTAACATTACTCTAATATTGTCTCCTGGAATGTGTCAATCCACATGTAAATCCTTTGTTTTCACTGCTGAAGACACTACAGCAGTGCAGTGTAATGGGTGCATGGGTCAGCAAGTGAGGAGAGTTTAGGGCCCACATTTGTGCTCTGTTCCCTTGTCAGCATTATTGAATGCATTAATGTAATGAATTCCTTCTGTCAGCTGAAAGATGGTTACGGACAGCTCGCATGTCCTCAGCCAGCTCAAAGGTAAAATGCACTGCCTTAAAATTCAATTATTTTGTTCTGAAGAAAAAATAAAGGACTTGCTCAAAAGCATGCAAAGTAGGAGCCACACGCTACTCTGAAACTAATGTCTACATCATTTCCATACTGTGAGCTTTATGGAAGAAGAAGCTGTCCAGATCTCAGTGCAGTTATCTACTGAAACCTGAGCAATTGTATCACTAAAATTACCTCAAAATTCTTAGCTAGCTACCAAACCATCCTCCTTTTCTGAATGCCACTGAAAAGTCTTTGCAAAGAGATGAACAGAAGATTCAGAAGACCAGAAAGATTTTATCTCACTTTGAAGTCTAAAATGAAAGTTGTAAAATGACAATTCTACTTTATTCCAGAAAGGCTTATTATAGCTTTGTTATTTTTTGGGAAGTGAATGTACAAAAAACCTTTTGTGACCATACAGCATCTGACCAGAGAATGCCAACATATCACAGTATTTTTCCAGGGATTTTTCGAGTCAATCATTTCTTGCCTTTTTTGATCCCGTAAAAGCTGGTGTCACTGTAGCCCTGGCACGAGTGTCACTGTATAATGCTTCTAGCACTCAATAGCCATTGGAAGTGCATTCCCATGGTAACACTCCAAACCCTGCTGGATACACCATTTCAGCACAGTAAGCTTAATATCAGATGCTTAAGCCATCTGTCCAGCTCTTCAATTAACATAGTTAGCTACTGAAACTTGAGCAATTACAGATATTATTGAAATCACACAGCAATCAAGGAACAAATCCACAACACAAAAGAGGACAGAGGAAACCCTAAAGCAACTCTGAAACAGAGCTAGTATGACTGAAAAGAGAAGGAGGGGCACTTCATCCAGAATTATATGCAAATTAGAACTTAATCTGGCCCTTAATTTCTGTCTCAAGTCCTCATTTTGACTGCAGAACTGCCAGAATTCTGCTGTTATTTATGAAAAAGACTGTGTGGTGCAAGGAAATAGAAAAACAAGCCCAGCACTCGTCTCATTTATAAACTTTGGTGAAAAAACTGGGGCTTCAGATGAGAACAAATAAGCCCAAGAGTTGGCTGTGAGAAGGAAGATCTCCTTTTCTGCTAGGTTTGGATTTGAGCTAAATAAAGTGCAGTTATCTGGATTTATTAAAGACAAAGCAGGTGAAAATACACCTTATGCATGGCCTCTCTCCTATGGATAGGGGGTGCAAACCATCAAACTAAAGCAGCACAGGGCTGTGCACACATGGCTGTGATGCCAGTGACTGCCAGCAGTTGTCTCACTGTTTTGCCGGAGCACCAGGGAAAGTGTTTAATCTCACCTGCCTATAGATGGGTAAATTCAGAAGTCTTGAACTACTTATCTAAAACCTTAATAGTCCTTAGAGATATGTAGGCATTTCGAAAGCATGACTTATATGGCACTTTAGACATTTACTGTAGAATAAGACAAATCATTCCCTATTTCTCTCCATGGACTATAAAGAACGCTGTATGCCTGGCTCAGCAAGAGTTGTCTGTACTGCAGATGTCTAAATTAAGGCAGCAGAGTCCTACCATGGCATGCCCTAATGACTGTGGTGTGAGAAACAAGTTTTCTTAGTTTACAGAAGTTCACTACTGATTGCTGCCTATCACAGTATTGAGGAAACAACTGCTGTTTCCTCCTACATCTGCAGGTATGTCTTGCTAAATCCTTGCTAAAGCAATTAAAAAGATACTCAGAAACTTGTCCTGTCAGAAACATCAGCCTGTTCTGAGTTCAAGACAGCCTTCTTTCAGTCGAACATTGTTTTGTTCTTGTTTTCTGCATACAGCAGGCAGTTTTCTCACTAGAGCCAGTCACTACACATTATTTTTCCCCTCATTTTGCATGGGCATATTGATTTGATCATAACTACAACCCAGGATGTGTTTTGCTGCTGCTACATTGAGGTACTCGAAATAATATTACCACGTAATGCAAAGCTATTAAGTGCAGCCTAATATCTACCAGCCAGTGATGTGTGATAGAAAACCAGGAGCTCTTCCAAAGGGAAAACTGAAAACATGTAAATATAGTTAAGTGATTCAAATAACATTTTCGATAACATTCAAATTAGTAAGTTAGTTCTCCATAACCACTCATCCATTGTTTCTTCATTTATAATGAAACCCAGATACTATGAGGTGCTTTATAGTACTTAAGAGTAAATGAGCCATACATGTCAGACTGACCTTTCGTCCCATTCTGTTTATGAACTTGAGCCTAAAAATAGTTCTCACTGCCTTTAAAATACATTTAGTGCTCACATAGGACTGTTTATCTTGTACTCAGAGGGACATCCCATATTGTAATCCTTCACTTCACCAATATTGGGAGTACTGTTATTTAAAAATAAAAGCTAGTTAGTGCATATTTTTGCACTCATTTTTTTACTCAAGGCAGGGAATTGGCTTGAGGTGCTCTTCATTTCTGCTGGCTCAAATTGCAGTATTGTAGTATCCATAATTCCTGCCAACGACACAAACCACATGTTTCTAAGTGAGAGAAACTGTTTGTAATGTCAGCCAGAATATGGCCAGGGTTCACTCATCTGCTCATGAGATTAAGTTTGAGTGCATTCTGTGATTGCTTCTTTCCTACAGATAAATCTGTGTTCTCCCCAAGGAGGCCCGAACTGCTGTATCCTGAGGATCAGTTCTGATTATCCTGAGTCTGGTCAGGCACAGAAACACGAACTCACTGTGCCCAAATCCAAATATATTTACTGAGGAGTACTTTGTTGGGTTTTTTTTGTTTGTTTGTCTTGTTTTTTTATCAATCAATGGATTATTTAAACGACATTTTCTTTTGCACTGTCAATAAGTGATAATCACGCAATCAGCAACTGTGAATAGAATTAAGACCAGTAACTTGTTAACCCAACTACACTTCCCTGTGAATGTCTGTGCCCTTCCAGGGTCTCATCTGCTTATTTATTTCTTCACAGATTGTTATTAAATCAGACTAACATATGCATGCATTAAACACTTCAGTGATCCAGTATTGCCTTAGGAACTATACTATAAACCAGGAAATGCATAAGCTTTATAACTCATTACCAAGAAGTCCAGGTTTTCATGAGCTATACAGTGCCACAGGGCAGAGTTCTGTTGGACTCTTTCATTGTCCTACAGCACAAAAGCAAGACAATAATTAAGCCCATAATTTCAGGGTTCAGACTAATTTGGTTTGTACCATTAAACTGCAGAAATTATTTGGATTGGCATTACTTTGTAGTACAAGTTCCATTGCTAGAATGTTTAAGAGTGTTTTAATGCTTCAGTATTTTTGCACAGTAACTTAAGAGGAAGTCTGTTGTAATTTATGTCTGCAAATAGGGCAGTTTGTGAAAATATTGGAAAATGTGCATTCTATTTCTCTTTTGTCCATCCATCTAATCCTTGCTGGTTTTTTCCTAAACCTCCACATTTGGGCCCAAAGGTTAAAAAAAAAATAAAAAATAAAAAAAAAAATTTAAAAACAGAAGTGATTATAAATACGTTGATAGCACTGGACCTATATGTCAGGACAATCTATCATATTCATTGCCTCAGTAAAATTGCTGGTGTGGAGAGAATGCAAATTCTGTTCCAGTAGAAGAGGTATTAGAGAACTTGTTCACATACCAGACATCTAGGGGTCATAATCACAGGATAAATAAGACCATTTCAGATGTAATACTGATTGTACTGTACGAAATTTGCTAATAAAACCCCTCCATGCCTGAAAGCCACAGAACCTAAGAAAATGTGCTTCCAAAAAAAGCTGAAGTGTGAGCTGATTTATAATGAGCGTGCAGTCATGAAGTGAAAATGGCAAGGCAAATGTTAACACAAGAGTGGGTGAAGCCATTAGGAACTCAACTAGGATGTATGCAAAATGACACAATAAGGGTGTCTAAATTCCACTCCAAATTCAATAGACTGTGTGCTGGAAGTGGAGAAATGAGATGAACAAGGGCTCATCTGCATTAGAAAGTTTTACTGCTTTAATTAATCCAAAAACATAATTATAGCTGTGAAATCTTTCTAGTGTGGATGCAATTTTACTGGTTAAATGAGCAAGAACTTGGAACTTATATCACTTACCAACCTGACTGTACTGTACTCTGGTGTATTTTAACATATCCAGATTTATTCCACAGACAGTTCTGGCTACATATCTAAACTGCACACAGACATAAGTAATCTAAATCAGTGATTTAAATTGATAAGATCTTACGTAAAGCGAATAGTCAGTGGCACATTTCATATGCAAGGAAAAAATGACAACCAAAAATAAAACTCTAACAAAACTGCACTTCAGTTTTACACTGCAGTTACAGCTGCCACTGTTCACATACTCACACAAATGTACCTGAGAATAAAAGTCAATGTTTTTCATGGTTTTGCCCAGATGATTCAGCATAGAGGAAAAAGTTTCTCAAAATCCATTCCCCCTCTCCCCTTTTTTTTTTTTTCAATGCATTTTCCAGCCCAGTACCAACATTTTTTTCCCAAGGTTGCGATAGGTCAAAGTGATTATCTTCTATTATTCCATGTGTCTAGAAAATATGACGTCATTCAGCAAAGCAATTAAATGTGATTAAAGAAAGAGACGTATTAGTACAAGTACTGACTTCAGCGAGGACGTAAGCAAATGCTTGAAGTTGAGCATCACATGGACACTCCATTTCTTACTGTGGGCCCAATTATATTGTCTGTGTCACTGAGCAGGACTCTATCTCAGCCTTTAGAAAGGACCTCATTATTCAGCATGAACAAAGTTAATTGGCAAATGGTTCCATTCTCAGGGAATTAAGCTTTTAAAAGCTTTTTTTTTTTTTTTTTTTTTTTTTTTTGTACATTACAACAAAGAAAAGCTCTTTCTAAGGTTCTGGTGTATGAGGAGATGACAGAAGGAAAAGCCCATCTGAAAAATTAGTGTCCAGGATTTAAACTTATGCTGTATCTGATTCAGACCAGTTTCTTTAAATAGAGGCTGCCCACATCAGATTCTGATGTTCTATCAATTAGGAACAGATCCCTCTGGTTTTCACCAAAAGTTCCATCATTGAACAGAAATACCTCTTGGAATGAAAACTTCAAGAATATGGGCACATTCCCAGACCTGAGAAACCCATCCTCATTCTCTCTTCACTCACCTTTGCACCTAAATATGAGAGATGAAACTCAGCCAGGATTTGTCACATGTACACAAGTAAGCTAAGTGCCCCATTACCTCACAGCACTGCTGGAATTTAGTATGTTAATCCCTGAAAACTACTTTCAAAATCCTAATCTGAAAGAATGAGTGTTGCTTATTCATTAAAGGATTCATTCATTATGACAATATTGACTGTGCATTAACTTAATCCATATACTTATATGTGATACGAATTTGTTAAATAGTTACCTGCTAAGTATGAATGACTCCATATGTAATGAGAAATTTGTCACAGGCAAAGCTGCTCAGGCAGTACAACTACACTTCACCATGGAGAGTATTCCAGACAAAGGGCTGATGGTGTGAAATATTTTATCACAAAAGTTCAATAAAACAATGAGTTCTAATAATCTTAAGAAGTTGCTCCAAGAGAGTTTAACCAGGAAAGCATGGTGGAATTGCACAGTTGAGGATTAACCACTTACATGAAGTATTATAAAAATTGCAGTTTAACATTAAAATTGCTGCATGATTTAAGGCTTTTTGCCACATTCTATTTTAATAGAAGGGTGAATATAAATTCCATCTGGAGCTCCAGTCCTACACTGCTTGTTCAGATCAATTTATATATATTCAGCTAATGAGATTAAGGCATTGGGCTTTTCAAGCTATTTCTTTTATTCAGCACATCCTTTTTAGTAAATATGGTCCTTCCTGCAATATTTTTTCTATAAGTTCATGAACTTGTGCATTGTTGTTTTTAGGGGCAATATAAATTAAGCATAAAGTCAACATAACTGGAATTTCAATCTTCATTTAGCTGCTTTTCCCTCCACCTGATTCTGAAACCCAATGTGCATATTTGCATGGGCAGTACAATAGTGGAAAAGAAGAAACAGTTTTAGTAAGTTATCCTGAATTATATTAGATAGAGGTCAATTCCCTTTCAAACTCCATCACTGAATTCTCTTTTAATTTTCTGGGAATAAAATTTGGCCCCAATCACTTAGAAAATGGGATTAAACTTCTGGCTTTCTTCCCAGAACAGGGAATGTCACTATACCTATGAAAATCTTCAGTCCTATCACATAGAATCCCAAAGAAGGAAAAACCTGCTATGTATTTTGATGAACAGGATTTTCAGTTCCTTAGATTGCCACCTTCGGCACCAACCGGCTTATTCTGTCATTGATCAATTAATGAAAATGCCCGAAGTCAGAAGCAATTTCTTGAACTTGCCTTCAATCTGTGGGCTTTCTACATTTAAACATTTTTCAGTATGCATTTAAAATTGAAGAGTGAGTATGAGCAGCTATCATTTCTGTAATACCATAATAAAGGTCAAACATTTGTTAGATTGAAGGTGACATTAATACTTTCTGAATTCTTATTAGTGAAGGTCCATCACTGTATCATTTTCTTGTAGAGCAATGGATCAGCTGTCAAATCTATCACTGTCTGTCTCTATTTTCCTACTTTCAAACCCGGATCAAAGAGAGAAGGAGGAAATTAAGGAAATAAACTTCACAAAAGTACCAATCTGACTGTTAATTAAAGCAACAAATCCAAGCATATGGCAACTCATCACCTGGAAAACCTGGAGTTCTTCATAGTACAATGATCTAAAGAAAATGAATTTGAAAACAGGAGCCCAGTAAGTATTTTTATTCTTACATTACTCAGCTACCTGCTCAACAAATCTCAAAGACTGAGCCTCCAAATTATGAGACCGGGTATCAAATGGGGCTGACTTCTTCCTTAAGAAAACTAAAAAGTCACTTCTGTGCTGTGTCTGTTAGCCTGGCTTAAATTCAACCAGGTCTCAGAAGAGTTACACTTTCGACTCCTGGTCTGAATCAGCTGATTATGGAAGTATGAGAGCTAGGCAGAAGTCTGGCTTTGTTTTACCTTCACATTAACTGATTAGAGAGAAGGAGCTGGATGAGAGGCCAGGTGCCTCTCCCCCTTACACAGCACACAGTGGAATATGTCCATAGAACTGACATTTACCATCTGTGAGATAAATAATCAGTAAATGCTGAGGCAAGGATCAGGTGTCAGTAAGCTGCTGATGATCTGTCACCCCTCAAACAGATTTGTAGCTTCTTACAGGTGCCGTGGTCTGCTACATGTATTGATGGCTCAGCATATCAAAGGGCAATGATATTTGGTTAACAAATCAGCATATATATTTCAAAAGTGTTTACAATACGAGAAAAGTAATAAGATAGAAAATGCAGTGAAAAGAAAAGGCGTATTTTACATAGTGCAGTCACGCTTCTGGCCTTAAATGTCACTGACAGCCAGTCAAGTTGCTTGTGCTTTATTATTGTGCATATTGGTTTAAGAAGAGCATAATATTACGTAAGAGGAAAATATATTATTTTAACTGCAGAAGGCACATCAAGGGGTAAAAGAGGAAAGAAAATGGAAAGAACTCCATCTGTGCTGCCTGTCATTCAGAAGTGACTGCACTGTTCTTAAAACAAAGCCAACATACAGAGATGCTTAAAGAAAATAACTTAAAAAAATATTATGAAAAGGGAAGAGGAGAGAAAGAAGAAAAAAAAAAAAAAGGAGTGATCAGAATTACTCAGAATCAACATAGAATTAAAATCTGATGTCAGCGTAGCCAGGACACATTAGGAATAACTTCCATTTTCTTCAAAAGAAATGTCTCCAGTTTTATACTCACACAGTGCTCCACTGAAAATATGGGCCACAGAAATGAAATTAAAAGATACAAAAGTGATGAAAACAGTCAGGATTCACATAAGAGTAATTGTATTGTTTAAACAGAGCTCTCTCAGATCATTAGAATAGAGTATGTAATATCTCAAAGGTTATGATGTCTTATAACTTTGAAAGATGTATTAAAATGAGAAAATACGGAGTTAAAGCAAAGAAACAAACACAAACAAAGTGAAAATTCTTATTCTTTTCTGCACATAACATTTTCTCATTGTGTACCTGTGTGTGCAGAAAGAAGCCGGGCTTCCATGTGTAGCCAACTTTCCTGAACAGATGTAATTCATAGTTGCATTCTGCTCAAATATCATCACTGCTCTAAGGACTTCAATGGAACAACACTGATTTTTATCAACACATTTTTATCTTCACTGTAATGTAATTGAAGAAAGCTTCATCCTCCAAATTCCCAAATCTACATAACAATTTTCTCAGCCCAGACTCTACTATCAACACAGACACATTTAGTAGTGAGAATTTCAAATTCTTTTACAAAAAACTATTTGACAAACTATGAAGCTGGGATTTACTATGAGTATATATATTCTGCACCTCAGCATCATCCAGATTCTGAAGTGCTGACGGTGATAAATCTTAGGAAGAAGTTGCTAAAATGTGGCAAAAGGAAGGGCACTTAGAAGGTGAGGTTTCTTTGAGAAGGAAGGAAGAGTTTCCCTGTATTTTAGCTGCCTGAAAAAGTCCTCCCCAAAATAGAACAATGCTGATCTAAGATCGGATAAGCCACTTGAAGTGACTTATGAACATGATTCAGAAAAGGCACATAAATATATAATGATATAAACTGTAAGAATGAATTACAGCTTTAATGAAGAGAATGAACACTCTCTTCTCTGTACTAAGTATGAACATGTATGATATTTTGACTGAACTGTTTTTAGTAATAACCTAAAATACACTTAGTATAGTTTCAGCTTCCACAGATCTAAAGTCTTTACAGCTGTAAAGTCACAGTAAAACTTCTTTATCTGGTATACATTAATGTTGTGGATTTCTGAAGAGATTTTCCTGGTTTTAGCTGCCTTTTAAAAGATTGCAGATGACAGCACCATATATTTAAAAATCCATTATTAGTACCATATTAGCATTTTGAGTCTCTGAAGAGGTGGAAGTTGCAGGTTACCCACAAAGAATCTACTTTCAGTAATGAGGAGAGGAACTCTGACATCTGTCAACTGAGTAAATTCTACTGTTTTGTAAATATTGATCAAACAATCATGGTTAATGATACAACTCTGTAAGTGAATTAGACAAATGCTCCCACATGGCTATCAATTTAATTTCCCAGACTAAATTAGCTTCTTTTGTAAAGCAAAACCTTTTTAAGGAAGATAAATTGTTCAGTGACATCAATGTCCATTTCAATTATGGCTTTATTCTGGTAGAGGCTGCTGTGCATAATATACCTGTTGTTTGCTTGGTTGTATTGTAAGACAATATAAAACAGTGGGAACTCCATGACGCTAACATTTGTAACCCATAGCTCTAGAATATGGTATAGCTGATTAAAACAATAACCGAGCAAGTAATTATCTTTTTTTGTACCAGCTCATACCATTAGCTGAGCTGAAATGCCTGTTGTTAGAAAATACTGCTTTATTTCAACTGAGTAGAACCATGTTTCAAAATTGCACAGCTTCCTTCAGGGGAAACAAAACTGTTTGAATCTTCTCAAATCAAGAAGAGGAGGCAGGGGAGGGGTCCAACTCTTCCCCTTCAAAGGAGCAGGTAAAACTTTTTCTGAAATCTGAAATACCGCTCACTGAAGCTGGGCAAAAACTCCCCCCATCTTGAGTGTACTTTGGAAAGCTGGATAGAGAAACTGTAGTGCCTTTTTATTTCTGCATGTTATTTTTTATTGGCAGCAATGTATTAGCTTTGAAAACGAGAAAGGCTCCTTAAAATTAATCTCAATCCAAAGATCACTGATCTGCCTACAGTTTTCTTTTAACGTCTGTTTTAAAATAAACTTTTTTGCTAACATCATTAAATCTCAAATTTGATTTTGTTAAAAAAAGGGCTATTAAGTCTTTCTCCCAGGGGAGTCTTTTACTTGATATATTCAAGTTGGCATATAGTGAATGGAAGGGAAAAAATCAGAATAGATTTTTCTTCAAAATTATAAGTACTCTGCCTTTTTCTCTCAAAAGAAAGACATCTGCTATGTAAATGATGCGGTCTTACAGGGGGAAAAAAAAAAGTCTTTATCGTTGTTCTGCAAAGTCAGTACCTACATGGATTGCCCAGCAGAAAGAAAGCACAGCATGAATCTCAGAGCCCTGTTGTTACATTATGCAAAAGCAGACAGTAAAAAGGAAGAGGTTAGAAAGGCAATTTGCATATTGCACTTAGAGCTTAATGAAACTCTTTTTTGAAGTGAGAAGGTCAGCTTTTTTTAGGATATTCAGGTGGCTATCTCAATAGGAATAAAGCAACAATGCCTTTATATCTATCTCCCTTATGGTCCTGATTCTGACAATTTCATTTCAAGAACCATGATGCTACTGGAATAACTTAAATGTTTATTTTTCTCTAATAGCCGCGTGACTTTCTGTATATTTGACCTCATTTTGAAGAGGCACGGTCCAAGGATGCGCGTGGATAAGCGAGGAGGGAGTTTGTGCATTAGCACAGGAAGTCCCGCTGCACAAAATCTTTTAGAAATTCAGCTGAGGGCTGCAACTGCAGCACAGATATCAGATCAGTTGCTTGAAAATCTTGCCATGGTGTCACAGTTAAGAAAATGCTAAAACCTTACACGTCATTACTAACAGAATATTCTGCACAAGGAAACCAGCTGCTTCCCAATGAAAGTCCATGATTTCTGATGTGACAAGCTTGCATCCTCCATGAATATTTAACAACAGACTTGTTAAAGTCCTGTAAAGATAACCAACCAGCCAACTGCTGGTTTTGTTCCATAGGCATCTTAATTGTTTATATCTATTAGTGCCATTATGCATGTGCCAGTATATGTTGAATCTCTTCCCCTGTAAACACTCTAATGTTTTTGGCAGAACAAAACCTACCCTACTTGAGTGGTCTAGAATTGTTCTTTCAATAAGAAATCTCATCTTAACTGTCATCTCCCAGCTGAGGTCATGGCACGTATCAGCTGAGCTGTGTTTGCGATTCATTCTTCTGTTGTCCCTGAGCCAACCAAACATGTCTTTTTTACCATTCTGTTTATTATAGATACCTCCATCAAATATGAAGGGTTGTTATCACAAAAATTTACAGAAGTTATAAAGTATTATTGTGAGTAATTGATGGCAACCTGGGGCTGGCAGAAAATGGAATATCTCCTCCACATCAAATTCCAACATTTATTTTTATTCTGAATATGAACGAAAGTCAAAGTAAATTGTACAAATTAATGACCACTTTTTCACACGATTCAATGAATCATTTAAATGAAAGCACTTCTAGCAAAAGATGGATCTTTTTGTAGCCAGTTGTTGTTATCAGGGAAAAGGCAATGGCTGGTGGGAGGGCTGATTTACAATCACATGCAATCAGATCATGGAGAACTGGATGAAACAATTGCTTCTCCAGAGAGGCTGTCTCAAAACAAATCACTTAAATGTGGGATTATGTACTCTGGATTTTACAAGGTTTATTTTTCATTTTTGCCAGCCTCAACAGCAAAGATCCCTCACCTCTTCTGTATGCACAGATACACACACGCTAGTCAGTCAGCTTAGAAAACATGGACATGCTAACATTGTGGCTAAGCAAAATTCATTGGCAAAGCCAACTTTTCCTACCTGTACTACAGGTTCAATCTTCTGGAGATTTTCCAAATGGAGTAAGTTCTAGTATCCTGCAAAATATAAAAGAAATACTATTTTTAAATTTTTTAAGCAATTAATTTTACTAATCATGCTTTCTGCACTATGGTGCACTGCCAGTATTCAGGGATACTACTACCATAGCTAGCTTGAGGATTCGAGAAAGGGCTGAGGAACTCAGGCTTCTAAAAACTCATATCCACAATATAGAGACTTTCTGCTTCATTTCAGAAAGGAAGAGAAAAAAAAAAAGCACACCATCACAAGCCTTTTAATCTCACCAGTGCAGGCTGCAGAGTGAGGCCAGGGTGACTCCTCACCAGAGGCAGAATTTGGATGTCTGTTTTTAGGAGAACATCAACATTTTGTTCACGTTTGATAGAATGATCCCCAGTAAAAAAAAGCTGAACTTTGTTCCGTTCATTTTGTTCTGCATTTTTAAACTGAAGTATCTTCAAAGAACAGGAAAAAAACCACACAAATTCAGCCTAGTTGAGGGAGCACTTTTCATTCTCCTTTTGCAGTCTTTGGGCACATGTGGGCTTTTCTCTTTATTATTCACCAGTGATGGGAACAAAGAACTTCCCCACTTTCCAGGCTTCAAACCAGCCCATTGAGCGGCAAGCAGTGATCCTCCGGCAGCCACATTGCCTTTGGTGGGAGCTCTCAAGGGCTGTGCTGTAAAGGACTGCAACCAGGAAGAACCTGTACTGTTTAGGGAGCAATCAAGCTGGTCTCTACTATATACATTCTAACAGACTATGATTTATAGTGCAAAAAGGGTCCTCTGTGTAATGGCAGTCAAATTTTTGTTTTAAGTTTAAGAAGACGGTCCTGATTTGCTTTTGAAAGTTACTGGTATAAAAATAATGTTCTGCACTGCTCTCTGAAAACAATGGCAGATTCATTATCTCAGGAGGATCTTTAATGTGTTGAGACTATTTTTTGAGCTTTAAATAGTATATAGACTACGAAGCCTCCTTTTCATCTAGTTCTGAAAACCAGAGAAATGAGCCAGCCTATTTCTCTTGGGGCTGAAATAATGTGTGCATGTAACCTCACATAAATAAGATAAGGAAGAGAATCAAATGTAAGTAAGAGCACAGTTCCTAAAAATCCCGAGCACATCATTTACAGCAATTCTCTGAGGTTTTGAGAATTGAAAACATGGAGCTGACAAAGAGCGTTGCTCTTACAAAACAAGAGCATTTATCAGCGGATGCATTTTTTTTTTCTTTTTCCATAGCTGTTATGAGAAAATTCATTTTGTATTGTTTCTCCCATTCATTCTGCACCTAGGTGGTATATTTCAAACCTCTACTCTCTTCTATCTCTGCTTTCTCCCCAGAAGCTGGTGATGGAATTTCTGGGCACAAAGCGGAGAGCAGACCTCCCACCTCCTCTCAGCAATGCATGAGATACATTTTGTCTAGCAGTGCTAGAAGCTTCCTCCACCTGGGAGGAGAGTTGTGAGGCCATCAGTCTCTCAGCTGCCAGCTAATCCTCACAGCAGCGCTAGTGGCAACATCAAATTCCTGCCCTCAGTGAGATGTCACAGTAATGAAGAATGGAAAAAAACAGTATTCTGGAAGTGCAGAAAGGACCGGAGGGGAGAGGATCTTAAAACAAAAGCCAGTCCTGTAAAATCCTGCAATTACTGCCACCTCACCTGCTATGTGAGCCACAAGTGCCCAGAGTTAATGAATACATAAAGGATGTAGCTCCAAAGTAAATTCAGCATATGATTTACTCATAGCATTTTATGAAAATGAAGAAGAAGGAAAACAGTTAATAATTTGATTACTGATAGAAACAGGAAACCTGGACAAAATTTGTACTGCACTTAGTTTTACAAATGTGTACTGCATAAATAACTAGTATCCATTAATGGCATCTTTAGCAAGAATTCACAACTTTATTTTTTCTTATCTACATAAACAAAGTGAATTTACTTTGACTTTAACAGCCAAAGTCTGAAACTCAGCCTCTCATTGAATGCTGCTTTGCTTGAGAAGATACCAAGAGATTCAATAGCCATGTTTAAAAGTCAAACAGTCTCTAAATTATTTAGTACTATAAATTTCATACAAAGCTGAGCTGTTAATCTAAACATCCTTACAACTCCGGGATTCACATGAAATGAAATCTAGGCCAAGAGAGACCTGATATAAGCCACTTCTTTCTTTCTTATTTGTAAGGAAAGTGGGTCTTGTTTTCAATTGTTATCAGCTTATAAGCTGCAAAGTAATGGGAGTAATAAATATCATTCTTACTGACTGATGTTTACTGAAATTCAACAAAGACAGCAAATAATTATTAAAGCAGTCCAATCACAAATGCAAGCCAGTACAAAGAAACAGCTGCTCTTACTTCCTCCAACCAACAGTGGAGGCTACACTAGAGAGAATAATTAAGCCCAATAGAAAAGAAACAGCTACTGTAGCAGTTACTTTCACAAATGACATATATCTGATTTTTCTTTCATGGTAAAGTCCAGACATACATTATGCCTTCCTCGTCTTTTTTTCTGGGACTGAAAATGCATCTTTTTCTATGAGTTTCTGCAATCCACTGTATGTAAAAGAGATCATCTCTGTATCATCACTGACAGTGCCATTTTGTAGCACTAAACAAAAATTCCTCTTGATCCAATCTATGCTTTTAAGTTCTTTAAATAGGAATTAATCCCACGGTGCAGGCATAAGTATTAAATCGGAACACAATTAGCAGTCACAAAGAGTCTCACCCAACACGTAACAGATATCAAACTATCAAATGTTAATACATGGGAATTTTGAACTAGTATTTATTTAAACAAAGAAAAGAAAAAAGTCAAACTACTCCAAGAAATACTCGCCATAAAATATTGTGCCATGGTGGTGTAAGATTCATATAAATGAAATTCTAAGCAAGCAGACAAAAAATGCCAAGAAGGCAACACCAACAAGGTAAGTGGCTACAAGCCAACAGTATCTGACATGAACCATATCTTTTGGACTCTTGCCTAGAACTAAATTGTGCAAAACACTCGTTTAATTTTAGAAAAGCTGTTCAGTGTCATTAAGAAGCAGAGCAAGTGACTGATGGTGTTTTATGAATTGTTTTTTTCTCAAGAGGTTTTGTAAGGATCAAAGAGCCTGTGAGCAATGGTGGCCAGGAATAAACATGACACAGAAACAAATTGGAGAAGCCAAGGAAGATGAGTGTGCTGGGCTGGAGGCTGGAGCTGCGTAGGATTCCCTGTAGCAGAGCCAGACTGCAATAGCCCTTGGCCTCCAGTGGTGACAGTGGATGGTCTCCATGCCTTCTAGCTCACTTTGGAGAAGAGCAAGAGGTGGAAAAAAATGTGCTGTTCTTCAGTGAAGAGCTGTGTCAATTAAAATAAACCTCAGAATGTTAAAAATTCAGGGTAGCATGTGGCTTTCCATTACCCTTGGAGTATAAGGATTAAAAATGATAACAAATTAGACAAAGTAAGCTAATCTGCAAGTAAAGAGAACAAATAAAAAGTACTTGCCTGTAGGAAGGGTTATGAAGCATGTTGGACAGTAAATGGTCTGGGGAGAAAAACAGAAGCTATGTGGCTAGAAAGGAGCTAGAAAGCACTTGTGTCAAAACATACTGATAATCAAAAGGACATTTAGAAATCAGAGTAGTGGAAAGAAAGTACATTCATGCGATTTAAAATGTAAATTCCCTGCAAATGCAAGTAAACCTTGCAGATACACTAAGGGCGATGAGAGAGAAAGATCAAAACACTAAAGAAGAGGATCTGATATGTCCAAAACATCTTTTCAATGTATATAAAAGATAATTTAATTCTTCCATAAACCTTTCTTGTTTTTTTTTTTCATTTCTGATCAGGAAACAAAGTGGGCCCAACTTTTGTCCTACAGCCAAAAATTCTGGAGTGTAGCTGTACTGATCATTTGTCCCATTGTCCTCCACTTTCCCACATATGACCTGACCTTGGGATAATTGTTAGCGTCACTTTGAAGCAAAATAAGACTTCTAGAAACTAAGATTTAAATGCATTATTAATTTTGATAGATATCTAATATTATGCTAGCTTCCATCCAGCTAGGTTAGCCACACACCTAACAATCTGTTCCTTACCTCACTGCAACCTTGCTCAGTGGGGAAGCATTATTATTGCCTGCTGTAAAGTACAGTATATCCATTCTGCAGACAAGCAAAGTATGTTGCACATACACCTGCAATGATGTGGGAATGGGAGGCAGCTTCAGTGCAGTGCAATGAGAATTGCACACATTAAATGTCCAAATACTGACCAGATAAATCTGATCCCTCCAAATTAATTCAGTCCCAGTAAGTTCCACTAGAAGTTCCATAAATGCTATGCTAATGCTTGCACAGCAGCACCAAAGACTAGAAATATAGTTTCCACCCCCTCTCCCAAATCAAAGTGCTCAATCAAGGCCCAAGACACACTGCTGGCATTTCACACATTAAACCAACTTTAACTGCTGCAGTGCTGTTCACATGCGGTGGCTGAAATTAATGCCAATGCCCTGATTGCAGAGAGGTTTTGTAGAAGAAACTCTTGCTCCATAAGAGGATGGCTGGAGACTCATTGGCCTCATCATCAACTTCGCTGTATGCACAGATTGCCTGTTGCTGGGCTACAAATTGCCAGGAGGTCCTGCAGATCTGCCATACCCCACTCTGCAGCTGTGGACATGAGGTTTAGCTGGACTGAGGAGGGCAAGCAAGCAAATAGGAATGTGGCTCTAAAATGAGAGATGAATGGAGACCGAAAGTCAGTCTCATAGTGGAAAATCTCCTGACCTTCAACCATGATGTTTCAGTCAAGGCCTCATGTTCTTCACATGTTGCAACAATCAAAGAAGCATAATCAGGTCTACTGGACTCCACTGCCCTCTTGATGTATCCATCATTCAAATAACATGGAGAACTTTGAGCCCTTGATCATTTATCTTTTAAAGGACACAAGGAGTTGCAAGCAGATATCTTAGCACAGTTCTTCCATGCAGTGAGGATGCCACTGAATCATTTTAGAATTTGTTTTAAACAAATTACAGTTTATAATTCTCTACTGAACTGCAAAATTATACACACAAAGACAAGCACAAGGAATCAGAAATGAATCATTCCAAAGTCACATCTCCCCCTTCATTTTCTATTAAATTAATAAAACAACACTGACATAATTCACTAATTTAATTGCTCAACTTACATGTTTTACTGTACTTAACCTTGAATAATTACTGCCTTTAATAACTGAATAATTACCATGCCTGCGAAGTTTCAGTTTTCCTGATATAAGTTACTACAGCGTGAAACTAACATAAAATTACAGATCTTACTCTCCTAGACTTTAGCTGAACTTCACATCACTACAAGAGGAAGAGCAGTAAAAAAGGCTGGAGTAAGAATTCTCACACACCCAGGTACTGCTGAACAGGTGTGGAGGAAAATGTGCCATGGGCAGATAAAACCATATAAACCATACGGTAAATGGTAAAACCATTTAGATTAAACATTTTCTTTGGGGGTCCAACATCTTCTGCCTAAAATAATTTGGCCCTAAGCTTTTGCTTGAACTCAAGCATAATGTGTGCATCTTGGACTGAAAGACATCTTTCTTCTCCCCATTATAAGCCGGCATCATGTAGAGTTTGTTGAGAAACCTAGCTCTGAAAAATGATAACTTTTGAGTCATCTCAGTACATGAGTGAATTACAATTTAGCAAGCCTGGCCTACCTGTTATCTAAAACACAAAATGTTCCACCACCTTTTTTTAAGCATAAATTGAGTTTTAGAAAGCTTAACTGCCTGGGCTCCTGATTTTGTCTGTAGACAATGAGTCAGAGGCAGGAGCTTAACTCAGCAGGAGCCTGTCTCCATAAGGAACATATGGAATCCAGTCTTTGAAGTCTGTCCGTCTAAAATTAGATTTTCTTCAATACCTCACACAACCCTGATTGTGTGCAACTGCTCGCAGATGGAAATTACAGACACTCTTGCCACAGTCCTAAAGATCAAACAATCTTTGGTCATTCTGATATGGTTGAATCATTTTAAATCCACACTGACAAATGATAAATGCTTTTCAAAATGACTTGATTTTTTTTTATCAGGTCAATTTTATAGCCATCAAAGTTTCTCTAATATTTATATATACGGGCATAAATATAATACAATCTATGTGCTTACACTGCAAGTTGGAAGATAATGTAAACATCCTTTAGAAGTCTAAAGCAGTTGCCTTGGTGCAGATGCACAAGTGGTAATTGCTGTGCGGCTACCACTATCTTTAATTCTCTAGCTACATGGGAGGGGTATGGGACGTAGATATGTAGATGTCTGGGTGGTGCAGCTGATGTCTGTCCTACTTTGCTTCTAGTGCAGCACCTGTAGCCAACATTTGCTTTTTGACTTTGTGAATCAGTGCGCTATGTTCCTTGATTCCATTCCTGCAAGTGAATTTTAGAGAAGTACAAATTCTGTTTTCAATGTTTCTAAGCCTTGAGAAGCTGATACAAATATACTTTAAGCAACCAGATTTTAAACAACCACTGGAATCAAACCAAAATTTATTTGTAAATTTACTCGTGATATCTAGGTTTTTCACATGCATAAACCAATATCTTTCTTCTCTCCTTCTGTTTTAGCACACTGAAACTAGGGAAAATAAAGAGGAGATTGTACTTAGAGGAGAACATGATTTATCATGCTTTGGGTCAACTTATTCACTCTGTTCTACATAGCCAGCCTGCAGGCCCTGCATAACAGTTTGATTAAGTTTTAATTTACCTCATGTAGTAATAGTACTGTCTGTCAGATCAGGACTTTAGCACATTAAACAACAACACCATTAAACTTCTCATTTTCATTTATAAGACAGAAATGATTTTGGAAGATTAAAAGAAGAAAAATATTTCACATAAGAAACATGCTCACATCTTCTGTAATGACTCTCTTTTAGGTGGAAGCTACAACAATGACCTACCTACCCTTCTGAACTCCTGACAGGCAGAAGGCAGCAATATATGGACCTCCTGTCCTAACTCCCAGGTTAGCACTATGTGTGTTGAGGTACAAACACATCTGAAATAATCACCAAACATGCTATCATCTCCTTAGTTCTCACCAAGCAGATGAATTTAAATTTTAAGAAGGCAAGTGCCATAGATTCTGCCTTCGAAAGTACCGAGATCACTAACCCTCTCTGTTCCTAGAAGCAGCTGCTCACTGGTGAGAAGGAGCTGCTTTCTAAGCAACTTCATAATAAGGTTTCAGACTAGAGCTTTGCTCTGCTTTCTTTCTAAAAGAGTAGGGAGGTCAGACATTGACTTCAGATCTCAGTCACAACGGCCTTCCTCTACCAAATGACTTGATTTGCAATGAGGCTCACAGATATCTGTCATAGAGTACCAGGTCAAGAGATAGAGCCCTAATACAGACTAAGTGCTACTTTGGCGTGATTATGTAGACTCAATCAAATGCAATATTGTGAATTCCAATCTGGCATAAGACATAATTATTTTTTATATGCAGCTGCTATATTAAAATAAGAGCAAAGCTGTTCTGAAATGACTTGTACTTTTTTTTTTAACTGAGGCAGTCAGAAATAACCAAACAGAACAGCACTCTTTGAGGAAAGCACTAAAAGGTAATTTCAAGCATTAGCCATATGTAGTTGGTGCTCAAACTAAACAATAATTCTTAGGAAAAGCTGAAAACATTAAGTCACTACTTGGGAATTTCTTTCACTCAAACCACCATTATTTGTGATTTCAAACTGAATCATCCTTGAAGCAGTGCTAAAGGCTGTGACATGCAATGACTGAGGGAAACCCTGTTCTTAATGGTGCAGAACCACAAATCTTCAAGTATAACATCAGCCATGTACTTTCTGGACTTACATGGGATAAATACATTCACAAATAGAAATTCTACAGGTATTTTGTCTTGTTTTTGAGTTCGAGTTATATTAATTTTAACATTTTGCAATTTATTTTTCTGTTCTCAATGTAAGAGATTGGTGTCTCCTTTTCCGAATGAAACATTTCTCTCTAATCATAATGCTGTTCCTAAAACCCATTAAAATCAGAGACACGGTGTTAAAATGTCAAGTGTGTAATTGATGTGTGAAATAGATGGACTCTCAGGGCTATGCAAAGGGTGAACAGTCACTCTGGAGGATACTTCATATGAATGCAGGAGTATTGTCTGTTCAAACACATTAGACAGGAACATTTGAAGGCAGCTTTTACTACTACCCTTCTTTTCTCTTTCCTGATAGTGGATGTAAAATACAAACAAAATTTCAACAAATGCACTATTTCATTTGGACAAAAATTCTTTTGCAAGTCTGTAATTTCCTTAAAATAGATGTAAAATAAGAAAAGTTCAGAAATGTAGCAGGCAGACACCCTGATTTTTTATTTCATGATAATGGCATACAAAGAAACTGAAGTTGGTTTCTGATTACTTTTCTCATGGTGCAGTAAGAGACCAGGAACAATCACCACCTCCTGCAGCCCTCAGCCAAGGTTGAAAAGGAGAAATGTGCCAATTAGCTAAATGGTAACTCCAGAGAAATCTAATTTTTGTCTCTTTCAGAAAGTGAGGAATAATCATTGATCTTTCTATGTCTTGAAATTTATATCCATCAAAAAAGTGGAGTCCTAGTCTCTCTTTACTCTTTTTAGTTTGTCCAAACAGGATAATTTCCTTTATAGTGAAAAGCTATTGATTGCTTTGATTGCATGAAAAATAGCATTTTTACATTTTAGAGATAAAGACATTAATGTGGATATTTATGTAAATAATATTGATACATATTCATTTTTAAGGAAGTTGTGTCATTTTGCTATATGATAAAAGAGTCTAAATTATTTTTTATTTCAAGGGCAGGGAGGAACACCTTTGAAACATCTCAAGAGAACAGAAAGATACAGGGATAGATGTATAGATGGTGGGGATTAATAGACCCTAGCCTTCTTCTAATCAGTCTGAAGATTTTAATTTCCAGTACTACCAGCAGAATTTAAATGTGCATTTAATTGCATAAATGTTGCCAAGTATCGTGCTTTATATCACTACAGTCTTTATGAATATTCATGTAAAATAATAATTGCAAATCGGTAGTCAATAAAGCAGATAGTCTGAAATACTTAATAATAACCATCATTATAATAATCGACCCTTGTATAGCATTTCCCATCCAAGGTATATAATGGTCTTTTCATATTAACAAAACTTAATTAGACTACTTCCCAATCACCTAGGAGACTGCACAGAGAAAGAGAACAGTGAGAAAGACTGGTCTATAATATAGAAAGCTGCTCTTGTAGACTAGTCATGAGCTACAATGGAAGCAACTTGCAATGAGAAGAAGGCAGTAGCACATGTATCAGGGCACTGACCTTGAGCAATCATTCTCAATGTGCATTTGCAAGCCCTAAATAATTTAGCTTCATTCCCCACTTCTTATCCATCATGAGTATTCAAACTGTACATACCTTGAGAGCAGGGTTTATGACAGTCTGTGACTGTAACTGAACAAGGCCATGCACAAGGGAGTTGTTATCTCAATTCTGATGTGGGTCCACAGACAGTACTGTAATATGAACAAATAACATCAAAAATAAATATACTGATATTATAAATATATATAATAAATATACTTATTCGCATATATGACCTATTCTGTGTGAAAAATACTGCCACGCAATGGTCAATGCCATAAATTTCAAAAGAAAATGAAAGCTTTCCTAACTGACTTTTTAGTTCAAACTAAACTATGTATGAAAAATAGTCATTAAAGTCTACAAATAGTTTGGAGTTGAAATGAATTAATAGTTTTCCACTGTAAAGAAGCTGCTCTTACAGGTATATTTAATTGTTTTTTCCTAATAGTTTATGAGAGACAACAATTAGACTATTTTTCTATGTTTTGTTTACAATAAATGAAAGACTAAAGTCTAATGAAAGTTTGGGAACTGTTAAGGATGTTTGAGGACCCAGGTATCACACATACAGAAACTAAAACCTGCACAGAAAGCACAGCAGTTCTGTATGCCCAGATATTTCAAACCTGTTATCCATATCCTAGCTTTGATAGTTACTTCTGATCCTGCTAATTATTATCCTTAAAAACCATGCTAAATGCACTAGTCCAAGAGGGTCAAATGATTAGAAATAACATTACTGACTACTTAGGTTATCATTTCCCCAGATGTAATGAAGACATTGACCTAATCCTCCTTCGCACTTAAATGCAAATCAAAATACATTACAGTTGGTATTATCCTCCCATTGGAGGACAGCAATTTTAATCACTTGCAATCACAAGATCATGTCTCTGCCTTCCTATATTTGTAGTCTACCATATTCCAAAGCTGCTGTGAATCTGAACTACCAAGGGAAATGCATTTCTCCATTTAGAGTAGCTTATGTTCTGTTAGTTACCTAGAATTGTGTCTTATATCAGGTCAGTCCACGCAAAACAGTATTCAAGCAGCAGCCAGCATGTCCAGCACCATTAGCTTTGAGCACATTTACTCAAATCTGCCAACCAGTTCATTCTGCAAATTCACTCAGTCCACTGAGTCTTAAGCCTCTCATAAGAGCTGTGTCAGGAAAGTGACCTTCCACTAATCTCAGAGAGCTGTTTTCCAATAGATAGCTATAGCTGAGTGGGAAGAATTGCAGATAAACCCTAACCAGTACAACCTATGTGCATAGTATTCTCTTTCTCCCTTTAATGGATACACTTGTACACATGCATTTACATCCATAATGCACATTTTGGTTAAAATTCAGTCTTTTCAGAAATTGTATATTTCCAAGCAAAGCATTCCTTTCATGGGACTAAATATAAAAGGAACAAATCCTTTCTGGTATAAATCAGCAGAAGTCTGCTGCCTTAATGGAGCAGAGCTGACTTACACCACCTCAGGATCTGTCAGCAAACATCTGAAATACAAAACATGTCTTTTTTCCTTTCTTTCAGCCATTCCATTTTTATTACCATTTGAAAGAAACACTAAAGTGTTTACTTGTCAAGAAGACAAAATATTTTCTGGCAAACATCATCCCATTCATTCCCTGAAGTTCTAAAGTGATCGTCAACATGGCAGAGGTCATCTTTCTCCTAGTACCAAACTCCAATTTCAGTGCAGAGATATCAGTTAAGGAATGGAGGAAGAGGAGCCCCTCCAGCATTGCAAAGGAGATAAGCATGCCAGGGATCCACCCTAGGAGCTGCTGCAACAGCCCCAACATGCAGCGTCTTCCTGCTTTCCTTTGTTCTGGGCAGCAGTGATTGCTTTCCCAGGTTATTCATGTAGAAATCAGATATCAACAAGAAAATGTTAAAATGCCACTACCCAGATAGGCTGCCAAATCCTCACAGCTCCTAAGTGCCTTCTATTTTGTTTTCTTTGTTGGCTTTTTGTAATATGCAGAGCTGGCACAGTCAGCACAAGTGAGTTTACAGAGAATGGTGAGAAAACAGCACGAATTGCTACCAGTGTCAGACTCTAACAAACAGCATTTCTGTAGTGAATCATCAGGACTTGTTTCTGTCAGTGTTTTGAGGTCTGAGACTCAGTGGCTATTTTAAAAGGTTAGTAAATGAATGGAATTTTTAACAGTTTTTTCTTTACAAAATAGAAACAAAAAAGAAAACAATTTAAAAGATTTATATACTCTTTATATACTCTTATCCTCTTCAAAAAAATGGTCTCTATATTTTACTTTTAAATAAAATTATAAATAGCTTCTGCTAAAAGTGATGAATTCTTAAGGCAAATGCTACTTTCATTAAATATTGATAAAGGCAGGAGATAATAAAATAAACCTCTGTCAGCTACTTTGAAATCTATTATCTGAAATCCCAAGCTGTCAGTTGAGCCAAATATATATAGCTCCAGAAATGTCAGTGCAGCTGTGATACAAATGTAAAATGTGACCTGCTGTGTACATATTAATATACGTCAATACCTAATGAAATCTGAAACATTTCAGAAGCTGTATCTTGTGCTTACAATTTATGAAGCTATGAACAAATGAAATTTAATGTTAATTTAAATATAAATATATATATATATATATATTCAGGATTGATTGGCTTAAAATTTCCACCATCTCCCATTTCACTGATGCAATTATCTTTTATAGAAAAATGCATAAATACCAGGATGAACTGAAGCTACATGTAGTAAGAGGATTTGTGCACAAGGAATTCTGTAAATCTAAGTGCTGGGAAGTATAAGCAGGTAGGTATGGTATGCAGGTATATGTATTTATAGGTATGTAGGTACGGTAAAGGGAGGACGGTTGGACTAGATGATCTTAGAGATACTTTCCAACCTTGTGATTCTATGATTCTATGATCTTGCTGCACTTAATATTGTTTCTCTGTGGATTATAGAACTGACTAATATTACGTGTCTGTAACTTA